>NC_090814.1:143487953-146119457 GCF_000390325.3 Nicotiana tomentosiformis | reverse complement strand
TGCATCTAGGCTGGTAAGATGTACCTGGATCTGCACAAAAAGATGTGCAGAAGTGTAATATGAGTACACCACAGCGGTACCCAGTAAGTGCCAAGCCTAACCTCGGTAGAGTAGTGACGAGGTCAGGTGAGGCCCTACTGGAATATAATAATGGCATGGTAAAATGTTTAACAATATAGACAAAATAAAATGACGTTGGAAATGAATCAAGTAGTATGTCACATTTAATTACACCAAATAATGGCAAATAATTACCTCGTGGAAAGAAAACATAATTCTTTTCAACTTTAAGAAATCACAACAATAATCAAAGGCAACTGCGGCCATAAATCAATATCAACAAGGGCACTCCCGGAGGTACCGTCTCATAGTCCCTAATCATAAATAAATTCACAATATCTCATTTCCTTATCTCACCGCGGGAGCCTTCACAATTTATTTGAAAGAAAATATTTTTCCCGAAATAGCATCCCGCGTTTTAGCCATCCTTATCACACCGCATGACTTTTAGTAGTTCCCCCTACAAGCCATGCGTATCAAGCCACCCTTATCTCACCGCATGTTTCAATACCCAGACCTTATACCACTGCATGCATATCAATATCACAATATATCATAATTTGCACCTCAAGTGCTCAAATAATGTAACTTGCCAAAATAATTCAACAACAATATTTTTTCACAATAAAGAGCTCACGGCTCATGCCAAAATAAATCATCAATAATATTTTTCCACAATAAATAGCTCACGGCTCCATCACAATGAGTACAAAAATCTTACAAAATATTCAAGAATAAATAATTCAGAAAAATAATATTTCAAAATCTTTAATACGTTGCTTCAATATCAAATTTAAATATCAAATACTCCATATTAATAATGTTTAATTTTAATAAAATCACCCTTCAAATAATACACAGAATAAAAGAAACCAAATTTCAACTAAATAGGTATAACAATTAGCAGGAAGAGGTCAAACAAATTTAAGGTATATAGATCTCAGATCAATGATGAAGAATATAACAAGATAAAATAGTTTAATAAATTCGCAATAATGATCTACACAATTTAAAAATATAACCTTTCACATTTAGCCCGTCTACACACTCGTCACCTCGTGTACATGATTTTTAACATATTTCAATAATCACATTAATATCAATTCTAGGGGAAATTTTCCCTACACAAGCTTAGACAAGTCACTTACCTCGACTTGCTCCAATTTAACCAAGTAGTATATTTTTTACTCAATTTTCCGATTCCAATCGACTCGTATCTAGTCATAATTAATTCGATACAGTCAACAAAAATTATAGAATCAATTCCATAAGAAAATACTATATTTTTCAATAAAATCTGAAATTAACTCAAAAATGGCTTGTGGGGCCCATGTCTCGGAATCCGACGAAAGTTACGAAATATGAACGCCCATTCAACTACGAGTCCAACCATACCTTTTTTACAAAAATCCGATAGGCAATCACCCTACCATCTTGCATCAACACTGCACTAAGCCCAATACGCGACGCGTCATAATACACAGTATAAGCCCCTGAACCTGTAGGTAATACCAATATTGAGGCTGTAGTCAAAGCTGTCTTGTGATTTTGGAAGATCTCCTCACATTCCTCGGTCCACCTGAACGGAGCACCCTTCTGGGTCAATTTGGTCATAGATGCAGCAATATAAGAGAAACCCTTTACAAATCGACGATAATACCTTGCCAAACCAAGGTAACTCCGGATTTTCGTAACTGAGGACGGTCTGGACCTACTCTGCACTGCTTTAATCTTCTTCGGATCTACCTTGATCACCTCGCATGAAACTATATGACCCAAAAATCCTACCGAATCAAGCCAGAATTCACACTTAGAAAATTTGGCATATAACTTCTTTTCTCTCAAAGTCTGAAGCACAGTTCTCAGGTGTTGTTCGTGATCTTCCCGACTCCAGGAATACACCAGAATGTCATCAATAAACACAATGACTAAAGAATCAAGATAGGGCTAGAATACACTATTCATTAAGTGCATAAATGCTATTGGGGCGTTGGTCAGCCCAAAAGACATCACAAGGAACTCGTAATGACAGTACTGTGTCCTGAAAGCAGTCTTCGGGATATCTGGCTCCCGAATCTTCAACTGATGATAGCCTGGATACAAGTCAATTTTAGAGAACACTCTGGCATCCTGAAGCTGATCAAATAGATCATCAATACGTGGCAATGAATACCTGTTCTTCACTGTAGCCTTGTTCAGCTGGCGGTAATCAATATACATCCGCATAGAACCATCCTTCTTATTCACAAATAATACAGGAGCACCCCAAGGCAATACACTAGGCCGAATGAAGCCTTTATCAAGTAATTCCTGCAATTGTTCTTTTAATTCTTTCAACTCTACTGGGGCTATACGATATGGTGGAATAGAAATGGGCTGAGTACCAGGTAATAAATCAATGCCAAAGTCAGTATCTCTATCGGGTGGCATACCTGGAAGATCTGCTGGAAATACATCAAGAAAATTCCTTACTACAGGAAATGAATCCACAATAGGAGTATCAATACTAACATCTCTCACATAGTCCAGATACACATAACACCCCTTCTCAACCATTTGTTGAGCTATAGGAAATGAAACAACCCTACTAGGAATATGATCTGAGTACCTTTCCACTCTAGCCGCGATAGACGTGGCATAGCCAACGTCACCGTCTTGGCGTAACAATCAAGAATAGCATGATAGGGCAACAACAAGTCCATGCCCAAAATAATATCGAAATCCACCATACTGAGCAATAATAAATTAACTCTGGTCTCAAAACCACTGATAACAATTATACACGACCGATACACACGGTCCACAATAATAGATTCACCTACGGGTGTAGATATATAAACAGAAGAACTCAAGGAATCACGTGATACGCCCAAATACGGGGTAAAATAAGATGACACATAAGAATAAGTGGAGCCTGGATCAAATAAGACTGATGCATCCCTATGACAGACAAGAATAATACCTGTGAAACGGCCTCTGTCCTAGCACGAAGGGCATAATATCTGGCATGGCCTCCACCTCTAGGGCGACCTCTACCTGCCCAACCTCTACCTCTGGCTGGCTGTGTAGGTGGAGTGGCAACTGGTGCAGTAATCGTGGCCTGAGAAGATTGAGGGCCCTGTGGAGTAGGTGGGGCCTCAACAATCCATGGAGGTGCACCCCTCTTATGTTTGGGGAAATCCCTAATGATATGACGAGTGTCACCACACTCAAAACAAACCCTCGGAGGACGTGGCTGCTGGGACTGACTCGGGCCTGATCGACTAGACTGCCCGCTGAAAGCCCCCCGTACAGGAGGTACAGAAGACACTAGCGGTGCATAATATGGAACCTGAGGTCTGGGAGTAGCCGGAATACCACTGGAAGCTGGAAGTGCTAAATGAATAGGACGACTCACATAACATCTACTGTGATGGGCTACAACTGGGGCACGCGAATTATTATATGTGCCAGAATCTCCGGGTCTCTTAGCTTCCCTCTCTTCGCTCTCTCGGATCCGCATACCTTCCAATCTCCTAGCAGTTGACACCACCTATTGGTATGTGATGTCCATCTATAGCTCACGGGCCATACTGTTGTCACGACCCCGAATTTCCTCTGTAGGATGTCGTGATGGCACCTAGTCTCTAAGACTAGGTAAGCCTATCAATGCGGAATAATAATAAATATCTGAAATAATTAAACTACAATTCAAAAAATTTCAATTCCTAAAATCCGGTAGAAATAAGTCACAAGCTTTTAAGAATTTATTCTTAATGTCTCTATATATCAAGGTCTAAAGAAAAATAAGGAAGCAACATAAAAATGATAGAAGGGGACTCCGGAGTCTGCGGACGCTGACAGATATACCTCGAAGTCTCCGTGCGTAGGTAACTCACTGCGTCTAGGCTGGTAAGATGTACCTGGATCTGCACAAAAAAGATGTGCAGAAGCGTAATATGAGTACACCACAGCGTTATCCAGTAAGTGCCAAGCCTAACCTCGGTAGAGTAGTGACGAGGTCAGGTGAGGCCCTACTGGAATATAATAATGGCATAGTAAAATGTTTAACAATATAGAAAAAATAAAATGACGTTGGAAATGAATCAAGTAGTATGTCACATTTAATTATACCAAATAATGGCAAATAATTACCTCGTGGAAAGAAAACATAATTCTTTTCAACTTTAAGAAATCACAACAATAATCAAAGGCAACTGCGGCCATAAATCAATATCAACAAGGGCACTCCCGGAGGTACCGCCTCGTAGTCCCTAATCATAAGTAAATTCACAATATCTCATTTTCTTATCTCACCGCGGGAGCCTTCACAATTTATTTGAAAGAAAATATTTTTTCCGAAATAGCATCCCGCGTTTTAGCCATCCTTATCACACCGCATGACTTTTAGTAGTTCCCCCTACTAGCCATGCGTATCAAGCCACCCTTATCTCACCGCATGCGTTTCAATACCCAGACCTTATACCACCGCATGCATATCAATATCATATTATATCACAATTTGCACCTCAAGTGCTCAAATAATGTAACTTGCCAAAATAATTCAACAACAATATTTTTTCACAATAAAGAGCTCACGGCTCATGCCAAAAATAAATTATCAATAATATTTTTCCACAATAAATAGCTCACGGCTCCATCACAATGAGTACAAAAATCTTACAAAATATTCAAGAATAAATAATTCAGGAAAATAATATTTCAAAATCTTTAATACGTTGCTTCAATATCAAATTTAAATATCAAATACTCCATATTAATAATGTTTAATTTTAATAAAATCACCCTTCAAATAATACACAGAATAAAAGAAACCAAATTTCAACTAAACAGGTATAACAATTAGCAGGAAGAGGTCAAACAAATTTAAGGTATATATATCTCAGATCAATGATGAAGAATATAACAAGATAAAATAGTTTAATAAATGCGCAATAATGATCTACACAATTTAAAAATATAACCTTTCACATTTAGCCCGTGTACACACTCGTCACCTCGTGTACACGATTTTTAACATATTTCAATAATCACATTAATATCAATTCTAGGAGAAATTTTCCCTACACAAGCTTAGACAAGTCACTTACCTCGACTTGCTCCAATTTAACCAAGTAGTATATTTTTTCCTCGATTTTCCGATTCCGATCGACTCGTATCTAGTCATAATTAATTCGATACAGTCAACAAAAATTATAGAATCAATTCCATAAGAAAATACTATATTTTTTAATAAAATCTGAAATTAACTCAAAAATGGCTTGTGGGGCCCATGTCTCGGAATCCGACGAAAGTTACGAAATATGAACGCCCATTCAACTACGAGTCCAACCATACCATTTTTACAAAAATCCGACATCAACTTGACCTCCAAATCTCAAATTCTCATTGCATCAACACTGCGCTAAGCCCAATACGCGATGCGTCATAATACACAGTATAAGCCCCTGAACCTGTAGGTAATACCAATATTGAGGCTGTAGTCAAAGCTGTCTTGAGATTTTGGAAGATCTCCTCACATTCCTCGGTCCACCTGAACGGAGCACCCTTCTGGGTCAATTTGGTCATACGGAGCTGTTGGAATCATCGAAATTCTATTCCGGGGTCGTTTGCACATAATTCGACATCCGATCACTATTTGAATTTAAAC
Organism: Nicotiana tomentosiformis; assembly: GCF_000390325.3. Lineage (NCBI taxonomy): Eukaryota > Viridiplantae > Streptophyta > Magnoliopsida > Solanales > Solanaceae > Nicotiana > Nicotiana tomentosiformis. The sequence goes on along the minus strand of NC_090814.1, from coordinate 146,113,747 downwards.
TTTTAATTTTTCTTCAAAATTCTATATCTCAGGCTAGGGACCTCGGAATTTGATTCCGGGCATATGCCCAAGTTTCAAATCACGATACGGACCTATCGGAACTGTCAAAATACTAATCTGAGTCCGTTTGCTCAAAATGTTGACCTAAGTCAACTCAATTAGGTTTTAAAGCTCGAATTCACATTTTAATCCATGTTTCACATAAAGACCTTCCGAAAAAATTTACGGGCTGTGCACGTAAGTCGAGGAATGATAAATAATGTTTTTGGAGGTCTTAGAAAATATAATTAATTATTAAATTTAAAGATGACATTTTTGGGTCATCACATTCTCCACATCTAAAACAAACGTTCGTGCTCGAACGGAGTTAGAAGAAATACCTGAGCTAGTGAATAAGTGTGGATAACAGCTGCGCATATCATGCTCGGTCTCCCAAGTCGCCTCTTCGACCGGATGACCCCTATCTGAGCATCGTATGAAGCTAAACCGCTGAAAGTGGGAGGCTGGTACTTTTTGTACCTTTCGAGCATGAGCTGCTCCCCATCTGAGACTGCTGTCCTAATCTCATGCCGAACTGGGACAACTGGGACAACTGGTATAACCTCTGGGTCATGGTCAACTTGGGCCCGTGGCTCTAGAGTACGGGCGGCGGGAGTCTGTGCTCCTCCCCCGGCCTGAGATGTGGCAGGAGCAAGTGGAATTAACCCTGCATGAGCTAGAGTGCCAAACATGCTCAAAAACTGGGCAAGAGTCACTTGAAGAAGGAGTAGTAACAGGAGTTTCAGGTGCATGCTCCCCAACTGGAGCTACTGGTGGCTCTAGTGCAGCAGCTCGTACAGGTGCTCTGGCTACACCAAGTGGTCTTCCTCGGCCTCTACCCCGATCCCGGCCTCTTGCGGCTCCAACAGGGGGTGCGGGTGTCTGATCATCAGATCCAGTTGTGCGTGTCCTCACTATCTGTGAGAGAATAGAAAGAAAATGGTTTAGAACTTTGAAATCAACATATGCACACGATAAGGAATCAAAGAAGTGAATATTTTCCTAACAGCTCCATAGCCTCCCGAAGATAAGTACAGACGTCTCCGTAATGATCCGCAGGACTCTACAAAACCTGCTTGTGACTCATGACACCTATGAACCTAGAGCTCTGATGCCAACTTATCACGACCCCAAATTCCCCCCGTAGGATGTCGTGATGGCACCTAGTCTCTAAGACTAGGTAAGCCTATCAATGCGAAATAATAATAAATATTTGAAATAATTAAACTACAATTCAAACAATTTTAACTCCCAAAACCCGGTAGAAATAAGTCACAAGCTTCTAAGAATTTTATCCTCAATATCTCTATATATATCAAGGTCTAAATAAAAATAAGGAAGCAACATAATAATGATAGAAGGGAACTCCGGAGTCTGCGGACGCTGGCAGATATACCTCGAAGTCTCCGTGCACAGGTAACTCACTAAAGTCGGGTTGGTAAAGAGTACCTGGATCTGCACAAAAAGATGTGCAGAAGCGTAGTATGAGTACACCACAGCGGTACCCAGTAAGTGCCAAGCCTAACCTCATTAGAGTAGTGACGAGGTCAGGTCAGGCCCTACTAAAAAATAATAATAACATGGTAAAATATTTAACAATATAACAAAATAAATGATAATGGAAATGAATCAAGTAGCAGTTCACCATTTAATTAAACAAAATAATGACAATTAATATCTCGTGGAAACAAACAAAAAATCCTTTCAACCTTAAGAAAATCACAACAAATAATCAAAGACAACTGTGGCCACAAATCAATATCAACAAGGACACTCACGAGGTACCGCCTCATAATCCCAAATCATAAATAAATTTACAATATCTCATTTCCTTATATCACCACGGGAGCCTTCACAATTTATTTAAAGAAAATATTTTTTCGAAATAGCATCCCCCGTTTTACCCACCCTTATCACATCGCATGACTTCTAGTAGTCACCCCTACTAGCCACGCATATCAAGCCATCCTTATCTCACCTCATGTGTTTCAATACCCAGACCTTATACCACCGCATGCGTATCAATATCACAATATATCACAATTTGCACCTCAATTGCTTAATATTTAAATTTTCCAAAATAAATCAACAACAATATTTTTCAATATTAAAGAGCTCACGACTCATGCCAAAATAATCCAACAATAATATTTTTTCACAATAAAGAGCTCATGGCTCATGCCAAAATAAATCATCAATAATATTTTTTCACAATAAAGAGCTCATGGCTCATACTAAAATAAATCATCAATAATACGTTTCCACAATAAAGAGCTCACCGCTCCAACCCAATGAGTACAAAAATCTGACTAAAATATTCAGGAATAAATAATTCACGAAAATAATATTTCAAAATCTTTAATACGTTGCTTCAATATCAAATTTAAAATCTTCAAATACTTCATATTAATAATATTTAATTTAAAGAAAATCAACCTTCAAATAATGCATAATATGAAAGAAACCAAGTTTCAATTGTACAGGTAAAACAATTAGCAGGAAAAGGTCAAACAAATTTAAAGTGTGTGTGTGTATATATAAACAAATTTAAAGTGTGTGTATATATATATATATATATATCTCAGATCAATGATGTAGAATATAACAAGATAAAATAATTTAATAAATGCGCAACAGTGATCTACACAATTTAAAAATAAGGTCTTTCACATTTAGCCCGTGTACACACTCATCACCTCGTGTACACGACTTTCAACATATTTCAATAATCACATCAATACTAATCCTAGGGAAAAAAATTTTCCACACAAGATTAGACAAGTCACTTACCTCAACTTGGTTCAATTTAACCAAGTAGTATGTTTTTTCCTCGATTTTCCGACTCTGATCGACTCGTATCTAGACATAATTAATTTGATACAGTCAACAAAAATTATAGGAATCAATTTCATAAGAAAATACTACAATTTTCCATAAAATCCGAAATTAGCTCAAAAATCGCACGTCTCGGAATCCGGCGAAAGTCACAAAATCCGACAATTCATTCAATTACGAGTCCAACCATACCAGTTTCACTCCAATCCGACTCCGAATCGACACTGAAATCTCAAAAATTCGTTTTTATGAGATTTCTAAAATTTTTCCAAATTTCCATCTCAATACACTAATTAAATGGTAGAAACAATGATATATTCGTATATATTGACAAAATCCGAGTTAGAATCACTTACCCAAATGTTTCTCCTTAAACATGTGCCAAATATCGCTTCTGCTCAAGCTCAAGTTCATAAAAAATAGCAACTGGGGACGAAATCCCCAGTTTTATAAACTAGCGAGGCAGCCATCGATCCTGGGTATCGATCATGGCTTCGATTTTTATGTCCCTCGATCCTGGCCTCGGTCATAGCTCTCGATCCCTAACCCTCGAGCCTTACCTTCGATCATGGCCCTCGAACTAGGCATTCGATCATGCCTTCGATTCTGCCTTCGATCATGCCTTCGATCCAGCCTTTGATCATGGCCCTTGAACTGTGCCTTCGATCCGGAGTCTCGACCCTGGGCTCGATTTCTACAGTTACAGCAGAAGAAAATTACAGCAGCTTTTTAAGTCCAACTTTTGATCCGTTAACCATCCAAACTTCACCCGAGGCCTTCAGGACCTCAACCAAATATACCAACAAGTCCTAAAATATCATACGAACTTATTTGAAACCTCAAATCACATAAAACAACGCTAAAATCACAAAGCACACCCCAATTCAAGCTTAATGAAACGTAAGAATTTCCAACTTCTACATTCGATGTCGAAACCTATCAAATCAAGTCCAATTGACCTCAAATTTTGAACACAAGTCATAAATGATATAACGGAGCTATGAAAACTTTTAGAACTGGATTTCGACCCCGATATCAAAAAGTCAACTCCCCGATCAAACTTCCAAACTTAAATTCTTATTTTAGCCATTTCAAGCCAAATTTTACTACGGACTTCCAAATAAAATTCCGATCATGCTCTCAAGTCCCAAAATCACCATACAGAGCTGTTGGAATCATCAAAATTTTATTACGGGGTCGTTTTCACATAATTCGACATCCGGTCAGTATTTGAACTTAAACTTTTAATTTTTTATCAAAATCCCATATCTCGGGCTAGGGACCTCAGAATTTGATTGCGGGCATACGCCCAAGTCCCAAATCACGATACGAACCTACCAAAATATTCAAAATATTGACCAAAGTCAACTCAGCTGAGTTTTAAAGCTCTAATTCACATTTTAATCCATTTTTCTGATAAAAACTTTTCGAAAAATTTTACGGACTGCGCACGCAAGTCGAAAAATACTAAATAGTGCTTTTCAATGTCTTAGAGCACATAATTAATTATTAAATTTAAAGATGATATTTTGGGTCATCACATTGAACTTGAAGGAAGCTGCTGGAAAATGGCAGCAGTTGTTGGAATCACACCTGCGTAATTATGGGCGCAGGTGCGACCATCGCAGAAGTGAGATGAAGCTCGCGGAAGCGCAATTGGCTGGGTAGGACTGAGGTCGCAGGTGCGAAGAATTTCCCGCACCTGCGTAACCGCAGAAGCGGAAGCTCTTCCGTAGGTGCGAGAGGGCAGTGGCCAGTGGACATCGCAAAAGCGAGAATTTTCTCGCAAAAGTGAGCTCGTAGGTGCGACAAATTTTGCCCGTAGGTGCGAATCTGGGAAGAATCATTAAGGACCAAAATTGGTCATTTTGCCATATTTCTATTGGGATTTTGGAGCTTGGTGTTTGGGTGATTTTGGGGGAGTTCTTCACGATTTTGACTTGGGTAAGTGTCCTATATTCTAAAGTGTTTATATTTCATGAATCTATGATTATATTTATCGTTCAATTCGTATTTAAATGGAAGATATCAAAATATTTGCAAAATCTTCCAAAAACGCAAATTTAATATTTGGAGGTCGATTTGTTATTGGAATTTGATAAAATTGATATAGTTGAACTTGTATCGAAATGGGTGTTCGGATTCATGAAAATTATGTCGGGTTCCGAGAGGCGGGCCCGCGTTGACTTTTGTTGACTTTTTGGAATAAATTTTTAAGTCGACGTTTTATTATCCGGAATTATTTTCGATGAATTTTAATGAAGTTGTACAATTAATTTGGATAGATTTGAGTTGTAGAAGGTCAATTCAAGCAAAAAGGCGATTTTTGGAATATCGGCATAACTTCATAAAGGTAAGTGTCTTGCCTAACTTCGAGTGGGGGAATTACCCCTTAGGCATCGAGTCTTATGTGCCATTTATGAAATGTGAAAATTGTGTACGCGAGGTGACGAGTACGTACCCGGGCTTATATGTGCAAAATTTATTGAGTTAAAGTCTTGGGCATATTGTGTAGTAAATTGGATATTGGCAGGTGAATTGTCCGTGCAATTGTGATATGAAATGAGAGCATGAGGTGTCGTAGTTAATTGATGATGATATTGGCATGTGAGTTGTCCGTGCGGCTGTGATAGAGAAATTTGGCACGAGGTGTCGTGGAAATATAAAAATGGGCTGAGACCCGTAGTTGTATGATTATGAAATGAGGTGTCACATGGTGACTTTTTAATTGAAAGAATTATATTAGAAAAATATTTATTTGAGGAAATTATATTTGAAAGAGAGTTATTTGGAAAAATTATATGTGAAAGATATTTATTTGAAGAACTTGATTTAATTTGGTGTACTTGTATTTATTATTTATTGAGCAATATTAATAGTGTTCTTGTTGCCATGCCGGGCATATCACTGGTTGATTTGTGTTGCCCTTATTGTTATTTGTTTCATATTATTTTGTATACTATATTGCACATGTTATTAGACTAGTGTGTGTCTTGACTGTACCTCATCTCTACTCCACTGAGGTTAGTCTTGATACTTACTGGTTACCGATTGTGACGTACTCATACTACACTTCTATATATTTTTGTGCAAAGCTAGGTATTGGAGATATCTTACTTGACCAGAGTTAGAGTGGGATCGCAAGTATTCAAGGTAGAGCTGCTTGGTCGTCGCAATTCCTTGGAGTCTTTTTATTTTATTGTACTGTTATTTATTATTCAAACAATATTTAGTATTCGATCCTTGAGATCATTTCATGTATTCAGTTAGAGTTTGTGACTCAGTATTACCAGTCTTGGGAGGTTGTATTTTCAAATTATTTTCGTTGTTGGTTTCGACACGTGTATTAAATTATATCTTTATCAAAAAAGAAAATGACTTGAAATGTAATCATAATCGGCTTACCTAATCTTAGGGAATAGGTGACATCACGACACATAAGGTGGGATTTTGGGTCGTGAAAATTATAAAGATCTTGTATTGATCTTATTATTACGGAAGACACATAATACACATTATATATCAACCAAAGAAATGGAACAACGCATCATAGATGATGGTGAAGACATGTGGATAATATTTTAACTAAAAAAGAACAACACGTGGACAGTAATCCATCTTCTATTTGTTCTGTCATCTAAGATGTTTAGTCTGATGAATTAGGTGAAAATAATTATGGCATGTATATCGGTAATGCTTTATCCAATATTTAACTTGTGTTTTTTATCTTGTATAGCGAATTTTTGGAAAATTTAATTTAAAAATTGGTGTGATATATTTCACCTAATAGAGCATGGAATAACAATATGTGAATTAATTAATATATAATTAATACATAAATTGACCCTTTAGCACCAATAATTTCATGATACCTCATATGTCTACAATTTGTATTTTTAGGAAGGGTGAGAATTTTTCCAAGCTCCACCTCTGAGCCTGTAATTCTAAGGTGCATAAACTTTTTATTTTCCTAATGTTAAGACTGGCCGGTGAAAGGTTTTGTTTCACGCTAAAAATGGGGTAGATACATGCAGTCCGACAATGAAATTAAAGTGAACTTAGTGAGTAATGAGTATAAATACAAAACTATCTCTCAACGACCTCCTTTTATGACTCTTAAACAAGAGTACTTATAAAGAAAGATCCTCTTGTGGTAAAACTTATCCGGTGATTACACTAACACTAATAAATACTTATAAGGTGTATATTTACTGTTTTATACAGTATATAAAAGTTTTATATACAGTATTTCCTGAGTTTCACAATATATTCTTAGTGTATTTCAAGTGTGTTGTATATCTTGAGTGTATGCACTGTTTACAAAATCTATAAAAGTTGTTTATACAGTAGCCTGGCTTTATTCTTATTTTCTTCATCTGCAACCAAACTTTGGAAACCAAATTCTCATCCCCAAGCTTCTGATACTCTAAGAGTACAGTTTAAATTATAGTCGAAATTATAATCTTTATTGTAATATGGAGAGGGACGGATATATATGTTCAAAAAGAAAAAGAGTGTTAGAAAATGCGTTGGATAAAGAAACATGTGAAAGACTGTGGAGATTTGAGTATTGGAAGCGGATATTTATGCTTATGTAATTTTAATGTCTCTTTTTTAAAAGATTTGGTCAATGAAAATTTCAGATTCTATGTAGACGATAACAAGGTGATTTTTTGCGGGAAAAAGTTTTATTTTTTTATACTTAAATTTAGTTTGTACCCAAAATTGGCTTAGTATTTGTGGTTTAAGCCCTTTGAGTGATTCTGAAAAAGGTATTTCATAAGTTCAAACTACTCGCTCGGAGGTACTGGGTTTCACTTTTCACATGTTAGCTGGTGTAAGTGTATTTTTGAGTACAAAGTGTTAAATTAAATATTGGCTAGCCCAAATGTTTTAGCAGAAGTTTACAACACATTTTGGCCGTGCCTCTTTTAATTTTAGGCATGGTATAAAAAAGTTAACTCCCCGGTCAAATTTCCAAACTTAAATTTCTATTTAGGCATTTCAAGCCTAGTTTAACTACGGATTTCCAAATAAAATTTCGAACATGCTCCTAAGTCCAAAATCACCATACGGAGCTGTTGGAATCGTCAAAATTCTATTCCGGGGTCGTTTTCTCCAAATGTTAATCGAAGTCAAACTTGGCCTTTTAAAGCCAACTTAAGGAACCAAGTGTTCCGATTTCAACCCAAATACTTCCAAATCCCGAACCAACCATCCCCGCAAGTCATAAATCATTAAAAGCACATACGGGAAGTTTCTAAAAGTCAAAATAACCGGTTGGGTCATTACAAGATAGTTACTCTAACGGGTTGCTATATAGGAATTGCTGGATTTCAGTTTTTCAGTTCAATTTTAGGATAAAATATTCAGAATTGTCCTGAAGTTAAGATTTAAAATTTCAGAACAAAATAAGTACTGGTTAATCTCTAAATAGTATTCCTGAGAATAGCTATTTGTGCACTTGCCCCGCTTGAGTGCTATGTCGTGTTCTAGTAATTTCCAGCTTGGGATTTAGTTTAATAACATTTGGAAAGGAGAGCTTTGGAGCAACAGTAAAATTATTTTTGTGTGACCTATAGTTTACAGGTTCGAGCCGTGGAAGTAACCCGTACATTTGCATTAGGGTAGCATATCTTACATCATACCCCTTGGGATGCGGCCCTTCCCCGGATCCTACGTGAATACAGAATACTTTGTACATCAAGTTGCCCTTTAATGTAAATAAATTTTACAGCACCTGTGCAATTTAATTTGTTATAGAAGATTACCTTTCTGTTGCCTATTTTCCGTTATCAATTGCACTTATTATATGTAATTTTTCCTTTAATTACCTTTACATTGACATTGTACAAACATTAAAAAACTAACTTTAAGTCTTAATGTGGGAAGTGATTTTGTCGTATCGAATTTTCACAATAGTTTTACGGGTTTAACTTTTTTACTTATTCATAACCTAATATTTTATTGTTACTTAAAAAGCAACTGTTATAATTTGATTGTAAGAATTATTGAACTATATCAACATATTCAATTATTGAATATTATTATCGACTTGAAATAAAACAAAAAAGATCACCATATTGTTACAGAAACCAGAATATTCTGAGATATGAACCTCATCATTGCTAGAAAACATTACTATGAAAACACGTAAAAATAATCAAAGCTTTTAGTTTTTATTTAATTTCAAAATAACTTTTGAAGTCAAGAATATTGATATTGATTTCCATGTACTCTCTTCTAACAACAATTATTATGGTAGTCGATATGTCGTTCAAAAAGAGCTACTTATTTGATTTGAAGATAAATGGTGCTAATTAGATAAATAACAACCCTTGTTCATATATTTTTCCCTGCATTGAGAATTGAATCCCACATACAACAACAACAATATATCCACATTCCATACAATTGATAAATAACCCAGTTCTAAAATAAAACCCTAGTAATTTTGAAGCACATGAATCATGATTGCACATGATCATTACACATTTGTGAAACTTTAAAACATATTCTAGCTATTAAACATTATATATTGTGAGCACGTGATTTTTGCCCGACTAAAATATTCCTACAAAATTCACAAATAGATTTTTTTCCCTTAATTGTTTTAGGTTTTACAGAATTTGTAGAGATTTTCGGTTAATTGTTTCTTGCAACATTCTAAAAATCATAAGAAAAACACCAAAATGTCTAAAAGTATTTCATGCATAACATTTTAGGTTTAGTTGCATTTAGAATTTAATTACATAAGTTAATTGTATTATTAAACAGAAAATCACAAAATATGGGTCATTTTTATATTTTTAGCTTTTAATCGCAAATTAAGTAATTCTTCCTTCATTAGTCTAAATTAATTACGGTAAAATAGATAGCTAGGTTTATTTCAACAAATTAGATTGATTTAGCACTTAATTTAGGTTTTTAATTAATTAATTTTTATTAGGATTTAAAATCAAGAAAAAGAAAAAAGAAAGAAAAAACCTGTTTGGTTCTGAATTTGGGCCAAAACAATGTCTGGCCCAAACGATCGCCCCAAGTCCCCTAAGCCCAACCCCTCACCCGGCCCAGCCTCGTCACTTAACCGAAACGACGTTGTTTCGTTAACGGGCGATCTCGGCCGTTGATCTCCTTTGATCTAACGGCCCGTAACTCCCCTCCCTAACCCTTATATCTGTCGGATCCACCCCCCACCCCCAGAGACCCCCTCATTTTCTTCTCTCTCTCTCCTTCACTCACCAAACCCTAGCCGCCCCCAAACCCTTCGTCTCTCTCTCTCAAACTCACCCCAAACCCTAGCCGCCCAGAATCTCCACGCCGGCGGCTCACTCCAAATCCTCTCAAACTCGAACCTCATAACCCTCATACCCTCCTAATCCCTAATCTCTCATCAGTTTCATCACAAAACCCACCAAAATTAGCGAACCTTAGATCTAAAAATTCCAAAAAACCCTAGTCTGGTTTATTTCGGAATTACTTGTTCGTTTCTGTTTATTTCTAGTTCAATACCCACATGCATGGAGTAATCCCATTGAAGGTATTTGTTCTAGGCTGGTCTCGACCCATTTCGAAGTTACCGGAGATTTTGGGTCCTTTCGTCGATTTGCGGCTAGAATCCATCGTTTTCACTGCTCATCGGGTTGTTTCGTTTACTCTCTTCTTTAGCATTTAGATTAGTATTTTTGTTTTCTTTTCTTGTTTTGTTGTTCTCTTTCCTGTTCTTTGTTTTTCTCTTTTCTTTTCTCCTCATTTGTTCCGGCTCTGTGCTTTTCTGGTTGGTTTGTTTTGTTTTTGTTTTGTTATTTTTCCTTCTTTTTCTTTTCTTTCACTCAGTTAATTAAACTTAGTCGTTAATCGCATGCTCAACTAGTTCAGCTAATGGATTGATTTAGATTAATTGAAGGTTAAGCACTTAGTCAAATCTCTAATTTTATTAGAAATATGACATTTGTTTGTTTCGTTTTTTTTTTGGGCTGTTTTCTGGGCTTGGCCTTGGGCCATCTAGGTCATGTCCTCTAGCCCAAGTTTAAGCAGATAGTTTGCTTCTGGAAGCGGATAGCTGTCCATATTCAGTTGCAAAAGATGCTATTTCCCTGATTTTCAGGGAGCTGGCAAAAGATTCCTAGCCCCCTATTCTTCACACACAACACATGCTTACCTTCTATAAAAGGGACAAATTCTTTTCTTCATAGGGAGATTTTTTTTGGGGGTTCTCTCCGGAGTTAAAAGGGAGAATACAGAAAATTGGCTTGACTGTGCTGTTCTTGGGTCTTCATTTAGTTCTGGGTTTCTTTTGGAGTTGGGTTTATCTCCTCTGCTCCGCTGTTTTCTGCTGCTGCTATTCTTACTGCTATTGTTTCGCTGCAACTTCAGAGACTTATCTTATTTTGTTGATCTTGTTGGCCAGGTACCTCTTTTGAACCTTGGACTGTAAATCGGATATGAAATATGCCTACGTGGAAGAGATATGCGTGCTTTTAAATTAATGGAATCAGCCATTTTCTACCTGTATTTCTTGTGCTCTGTTGGAGTTATCTAGTTCTCTTTCTTGTGAATTGTTTTTTTTTAGTATCACACTTTCTTATTTATTAGCAAATCCAGTTATGAAGTTGGTACCTAAATCTCCATGTAATGTTCATAGTACTGATTGAATATCACCTTTCAATATAACATCATATATGTTTTAAGATTTGAGACATGGTTACTTTCAATTGCTGTTGTTTGGATCGCTCTTCGAACTAAGACTAGATTTCCCTTCGTGGCAGAACCTGTAAACGTTTGGTATATGAAAGTTAGTAGCTATAATATGAATAGGATTCTATTGTTGAGTTTTGTTAGGATCTGAAATCAGTATGTCTGTTCTAGTTTTCAGATTCGTCGTGTATGTCTGTTATTGTAAGTCTTGGCATTTGAGTTGATCGATTGGCCGAAAAATGAAGGTTAAAATTGATTGTTACTCAAAATGGCCATCACTGCAATGTCCAAAGTGGCCATTAATTCGTTTCCGGCTATACACGAAATTCCTCAAAAGTTAAATTGTGATCCAACCACCAGACCTGCTTACTTTGCTTCTCTGTTGAACACATGGTCGTAAGTGTCTGTTTTGTAGTTATCTTAGTAATGTTGAAAACGAAGGTCGGGCTTTCTAGTTCGAATGGAAATCCAAATTATGTTGAATTATGATTTCTTATTTTTATTGTAATGAATCTGTCACAATTTCGAAATTTGATTGATTCTGTGGTAATGTTTAAGAAGTCTTGTAACCCATCTTCCATAATTCTGGACTTGCCACATGATCTCAAGCATCAGAAAATCAAGCAATTTTGAACATCGCAGCTTGCTTTAGGCGCGATTAATAATAGAGCATCGTGACTATGGGTATGGTTCCCATGGCATAGTCATGATATGTAATCCCCAATTCGAGTGCGCGTTTCACGCGACTCGACCACAACTTCAAATAATAATAAAATTTAACATGCTGTAAATCGCGGGTGCATTTCATGTTGCGCGGTTTGCGATGTGTACCAAAATGACAAGTGTACGACATCGTGACTTGTTCCAGAAATAATTCCATAAATAATTAAAAGCGGTTAAAAAGTAAAAATGCACAATAGGCTTTAAACATATATTAAATCAGATAATTAGGCCGATTATTGATAGTTGAGCGACCGTGCTAAAACCACAGAATTCGGGAGTGCCTCACACCTTCTCCCGGATTAACAGAATTCCTTACCCGGTCTTCTGTGTTCGCGGACCATAAATAGAGTCAAATTTCCTCGATTTGGGATTCAAAATAAACCGGTGACTTGGGACACCATAAATTATCCCAAGTGGCGACTCTGATTTAATAAATAATTCCATTTCGAATATTGTCACTTTAATTAGAAAAACTCCCTTATCCCCATACGCCTTCGGGAAAAAGGAGGTGTGACAGCTCTGGCGACTCTGCTGGGGATCGAACCCAGAATCTCTGGTTCAGGGTTCAGAATTCGAGCTTAGATGACTGTTATACTTGGCTTTTACTTATTATCCTGATTTTTTACGTGTTTGAGCCTAATGTGCTAAATGCCTATTTTGACTGCTTTGGTATTGTTTGGACTGTATATAAACTGTCACGAAACCATTCTCCTCTCTGAGTCTTCTAAATCTTCTGGGAAGTGCACGCTGGCGTGACTTCTTTTCTGTTAGCGTCATATCCTAATTTAGAACGAGGATCGGATCAGTTACAAAGCCGGATGGCCTTTTGGTTACCGGTACGTTGCCCCCTCGGCTCGAGTTGTCCGCTCGGGTAAGCCAGGTCTAGAACAATACACCCAGGATTTAAACTTAGAATAACATAGCCTCATGCCGGATCCCTAGTAGGTACGTTTGCTTGCATCACGTGCATTTGACTTACGGGACTCAACACAGGGGTTGGGTCCGTCTAGGACAGGTGTACTCAAAATTAAAGGACCATCTTGATGCATTCTTTACGTGCTACTTGTGCATTAATTTGCTTGGCATGTATGTTGACCGGCTTCGTGCCTAAGGGAAAAAAAATCCAAAAAAAAGAAGAAGAGAAAAACCAAGAGTGAGGTAAGATAGAAAAACACCTGGTTTTGATAATTCCGGTATTCAAAAATCCCGTTACTCTGTCGAAATTTCAAAAACAAAGAGAGAATCATTCCAAAATAAATCATATCTTTCTGTGCATCAAAATGGCTGAACTACGCTGGTCTGATTCTCACCGGATGTGAGATACGTAGGTAAACCTCATCGGTTCCGGCCCCCAATTTTCAAAAATCTAAAATATTTTCCTTTATTTTCTTGTTTAGAAAGTCTTTCTTTGAGACCCCATTTTTAAAAAATCCAAAAGTATTTCCTTTAATTCCTTCTTTTAGGAGTTTTATTTTTTTTAGAAAATCCCAAACAAATAAAAGATTAAAAAATAATTTTAAACCAAAACAAATATATATTTTATTTGTAGGAGTCTTTCATTAGAAAAAGAAAACAAATGAAATTAAAATCCAAAAATATTTTCATTCTTCTTTCGAAAATTGAAAAGAAAATTCAAGATTCTTTATAAGTGTTTCTTTCATAAATTCAAAATAAAAGTCCATAAATCCAAATATATTTCCCTTTTCCTTTTTTTTAGAAGTTTTTCTTTCGAAATTCCGAAAAAAAAATATAAAATCAAAATTCAAAAAAATTATATTTTCTTTTTTCTTTAGAAGTCTTGCTTTTTCAAAAAAATTTAAAAAACAGAATAATCAAATTCCAAAAATATTTTCTTTCTTTTTACAAGTCTTTATTTTTTTAAAAAAAATTGACCACTTCGCAAACACAGCCCTAAAATCTTCTCCTCCGAAGTGTTGAAAGGCCGTATTCGCAAAAGTGGCCGTGATTTGTTTTCGGTTATATTTTTCAAAAAATATTATAATGATAGTAATCTTTTCATGGTCAGTTTTGTACAAAAGTTTAATCTAGTCACCCTAATTTAAAATGTGCAGAATGAGCACCGTTCAGAGCTTACCTGTGAAGGTTATGGATCAGATTCCACTGGCACTCCACATGTGGTGGGAGGATTTGGGAAAACAAGGACGAGACATGGTCAACCAATACCTAGGGGCGCTCACTGGACTATTAAAAATTCAACATAGGTTGACCCTGATAGAGGCATTAGTGGAATTCTGGGACCCCGCTCATAATGTTTTACACTTCTCAGATTTTGAGCTTACGCCTACTTTGGAATAAATGGCGGGTTATACTGGGAGCACGGAAGGACTGAGACACAAGTACCTGGTATCTCCAAGGACTGTTACTCCCCACAAGTTTCTGGACTTACTAAAGATAAGCAGACAAATCAAGACGGGAAGTCTAGCACGGGGAATTTCCACTTTTCATTTTCTATATCAGCGATACGGGCATCTAGGGGGATTCGAAGACCCTGAAAATGGACTCTGCAGTAAAGGAAACCGATCAAAATGGGAGACCCATAGATGTTTTGCCTTCATGGTGGCATTTTTAGGACTTTTGGTGTTTCCAAGGGAGGACGGGCACATTGATTTGCGGATAGACGGGGTTGTCCACGTTCTGACTACTCAGGCTAAGAGTACTCTCGCACCCATGATCGTATCAGATATATTCCGAGCCCTCACGTTCTGTAAGGCCGGAGCCAGTTTTTTCGAGGGATGCAACCTGTTGTTGCAAATGTGGATGATCGAACACCTCTGTCATCGTCCTCGATACATGAACTATGGGTCTACGGGAAAAAACTGCATTGAAGAGTTTAGTGCATGAGTAACAGGATTTGAGATGCCGAAAGGGGTCAAAGATTGGATTACCCGCCTTCAATCTACGGCCGCAGATCAGGTAGAATAGACATTGGGTTGGATTTCCGTTGATGAGATTGTTTATATGCCCGCCACTGGTCCCTACTTCTTGCTAATGGGTCTCCGAAGCATCCAACCCTATGCTCCGTACCGGGTTTTGAGACAGCTTGGAAGATGCCAGACAGTTCCTAGAGATGAAGATCTTAGCACTTATGTGGTCGAAATCCGTCCTGATGCCCAATTTCCCGAAGAAGCGGTTCGCCAAATTTGGAGCGAATGCCAGTATTTGGGGGCAAACACCCGAGTACGTGAATTGTCTAAAGGTGAGGTCTTACCTAGTTATGTTGCCTGGTATGGAAAGAGAGTCGCGACGAGTGGTGAACCCGAACGACCAACTAAAAGACCTCATATCCAAGAATTTGTTGACGCATCGCAGGAGCAGTGGGCTTGGTTAGCCAAAGAAAGGGAGTACCGGACCACCATAAGCAAGCTAGAAGGGCAAATTGAAAAAATCAAATTTGATGGTAGTTTGCAGGTAGCTGAAGATGCAGGGGAAAAGAAGAGGTTGGCCAAGGAAAATGAAGCCCTTCGAGCCCAAATTCAGAGAATGAAGATAGCCGCCGAGACACCAGCAAGAAGTGAGAGAGATGAGAAAATTATAACCAACCTAAGGCGGAAAGTGCATGATTACGGTTTTGACTTGACAAAGGTCGAAGGGGACTTGTTCAATGCTCAAGCAAAGCTGGCCAAAGGTGCGGAAGAACACGCTAGATTAGCCCACCAGTTGAAGCAGAAATATGACAAAGAAGTAGCGATTTTGCAGAAAAAGTTGGTTGCCCTGGAAAATGAAATGATTAAGCAAACAAAGGATTTCAGGACAGAACAGAAAGAGAGCATTGCTATGCACTGATTTACCAACTACAAGAAAGCCTGAAGCAGTTACAAGACCAAAGCAACACAGATACACAAGTATTAGAGGCTCGGGCCCAGCAGATTGGACGTTTGCTGCAAGAAAAGGGTGTCATCAGAATGAGGATTAAAGAGATAGCTGATTATGTTGTAATGAAATGCCATGAATGTGAAGACATGACCAAGTCTATGTTTTTTGCTTCTGTAATGACATTCGTCCGACAAGTGATGGTTGACCTAGACCGCCTCCAAGAAGATATTGCCCGTAGGCCTATGCGGAGACCAGCTGATGTCCCGCAAGTCTCCGGAGTACCAGTGGAGGCTCTTATGTATTTTTGATTTCCTTTAGTAGTCTGTGTTTTACTTTCTTGGAGTCTTGTTCGCCTTTGTCAAAGTTGTCTATTACTTTATTTCGAGTCTGTAGATTTTCCTTTTTTGCAGTCATTACTACTTTAGTCCTTGTAATAGAAAATCCAAAAAGATTGTCTTTTATTAATGAAATAAATTATTTCGTGTTTATTGCTCTGAACTATGTAATGATCTGATTCATGCAGCGTCATGATACGTAGGCAATCCCCATAGGATTCGATCATATTCTTAAAAGAAGAGAGGGGAAAAGAAGAGAGAGGAAGAAAGAAAAGAGGGGCCAAACTAAAAAAAAGAGAGGAAAGAATAAGAATTAAAAGAGCGAAACACAGCAGGAGGTGAGAGGGAAAAGTCAGGATTTGGAGAATTTTGAAAAGCCGGGATGAAACATACGAGCCGTCGCAAAGCATCTAGGAACGTTAACTGCTCAGGTGCATTGCATACCCAATGTGCGATTAACTATCTGTAAATTGCTTTTAAAACTGACCAAGTTTTTGTGTGCGCATAGATAGGTTTTGTTTTAGGTGGTTAGTTTGTTGGCATCCTGGCAAGTCACCCTTATAACACCAGATTAAAGTGCAAGGCAGTCATGACTAGTAAAGAATTGGACACGGGTGTTGTCGACCCGCCAAGGGAGATTGTAGAATCGGAGTCTGAATTGAAAGAGGAGGTCTACAGGTTGAAGCATCAAATGGCAGAAATGTATCAAGCCTGGGTCAGGGGGTATCCTCCACCTTCATTCCCGCTAACTACCCAGAAAATCCCGCTTTCATCCCACCACTGTCACAAGCCCAAGATCCCATTACCATTGATCTTTCCCCTCAGCACGCACCAGGCTTTATCCCTTATCGCCACTACCCTGGCACCTCGTCCCAAACCTTTCATGCTCCACCAGCCAAAACAACTGCATATCCTGCTCCAACATCCGCTCCTGTTTTCGTAGCCCCTCCGCGAGCTACCCTTCACAAATCTTCTAGTGAACCCGCGTTCCAAGCTCTAGATACCCAATATTATGTTCCAGAACCAACTTTCAAAGTCGCGGATCCTTATTCCCATGCCCCTCGCTTTGAACCTCTTGTCGAAACTGAGAAACCATCCCAGAATGTGGAGCAGGACGAGATGTTCAGGAAAGTGAAGAGCCTAGAGCAATCTTTGAAGAACATGCAAGGGATAGGATGCCAAGTGTGGCTTACAAGGATTTATGCTTATTTCCGGATGTTCAACTGCCCGCTGGGTTCAAGATGCCCAAGTTCGACCCGTACGATGGGCATGGAGATCCCGTGGCCCATTTGAGAGGCTTCTGCAGCAATATGAGAGGCGCCGGTGGGAAAGATGAATTATTAATGGCATATTTCAGTCAGAGTCTGAGTGGGGCAGCTTTAGAATGGTACACCCGCCAAGACACTAGTAGGTGGTACACATGGGATGACTTGGCTCAGGCCTTTGCTCGGCACTTTCAGTACAATATAGACATTGTCCCGGATCGCCTATCTTTGACCAAGGTAGAGAAGAGGCCCAATGAAAGCTTTAGGGAATATGGTTTCAGATGGAGAGAACAAGCTGCACGAGTCTACCCTCCAATGGAGGAAGATGAGATGGTCGAGTACTTTCTTCAAGCCCTAGAGCCCACTTACTTTGACCATTTGATCTCAGCCATAGGTAAGTCCTTCAACGATGTGGTAAAGATGGGAGGAATGGTGGAAGAGGGACTCAAGTCAAGCAAGATTATGAGCTACTCTGCCATAAAAGCGACCACACAGGCAATTCAAAGTGGCACCAGAAGCCTGTTAGGCAAAAAGAAGAAAGAAGATGTCGCTATGTTTGTCTTTGGATCATGGCGTGGCCCAAGGGGTCCGCCTCACCAGTACACCCAAACTCGACCCCAACCTCAAGCCTACACCCAAGCTCCATATAATCCATCTCAGCACTATTTCCCGCCACAAGACCCTCGATATTCTGTCGAGCTACCCCAATACCATGTTCACCACGCACAGTCATATGCTCAACCCCCTCCTTACCCGCAATGGCGTGCTCCAACTCCACAAAATCTTTATACACCCCCACAACCATACCAAAACCCTACTGGTCCAAGTTTTCGACCGAAGCCAGATTACAGAAAAGAGAGGCAACAACGAAAAGAAACCTTCACCCCTCTTGGAGAGTCCTATACCAGTTTGTTTCAGAGGTTGAGGCAGTTGGACGTTTTGAGGCCGATTGAGCCCAAGATACCAAATCCACCTCCAAGGAACCTTGACTATTCCCTCAGATGCGCATATTGTTTCGATGCCCCGGGGCACGACACAGAGAAGTGCTGGCATTTGAAGAGGGCGATCCAAGAGCTCATTGATACAAATCAAATTGTGGTCCAGAGCCCGGAGGCGCCAAACATCAACCAAAATCCTTTGCCGGCCCATGCAGAGACACACATGATCGAGATACTTCATAAGGATGGGGAGCCCAAAAACTCTTTCAAGTCTGTCATGATGATCCGGGCTAGCGAGAGTAATCCAATCAAAGCTCTAGATTCTGCAAAAGGAATATCCTTGACGATTAAAGGGGTGTCGGAGAAGCCAAGCACGCTCAATCTGAAGCCTTCTGTATTGGTTGTGAAAGGGCCTCTGGTTGATGTTGAAGCAAACCAGGAGAGGCAAAAGGTGGTCGTGCCAGGGGCCCCGGGCAAGCCTGTCATAATCGTGGAAGGGGCTCGTGTTACCCCCGTTATTATTAAGCCAGTGACCCAGTTGCCAATGGTTGACACAAAGGCCGTCCCGTGGAATTACAAACAGGTGATAGTAACGTACAAAGGGAAAGAAGTAGAGGAAGAAGTCAATGGAACCGGAGGGCTGACTCGTTCCGGGAGATGTTTTACCCCAGAAGAACTGAGGAAAATCAAGCCATCCAAGGACGGCCACATCCCAGTAAAAAAGCCGGTCACCGAAGAAGAGGCTGAGGATTTCCTGAAAAAGATGAAAATGCAAGACTATTCCATTGTAGAACAGTTGAGGAAAACACCAGCTCAGATCTCTCTTTTGTCGTTGCTGATACATTCCGATTAACACCGCAAAGCCCTAATTGTTTCTTGCATTTATTTGCATATTTAACATTCTAAAAATCATAAGAAAAACACCAAAATGTCTAAAAGTATTTCATGCATAACACTTTAGGTTTAGTTGCATTTAGGATTTAATTACATAAGTTAATTGCATTATTAAACAGAAAATCACAAAATATGGGTCATTTTTGTATTTTTAGCTTTTAATCGCAAATTAAGTAATTCTTTCTTCATTAGTCTAAATTAATTACGGTAAAATAGATAGTTAGGTTTATTTCAACAAATTAGATTGATTTAGCACTTAATTTAGGTTTTTAATTAATTAATATTTATTAGGATTTAAAATCAAAAAAAAGAAAAAAGAAAGAAAAAACCTGTTTGGTTCTGAATTTGGGCCAAAACAATGTCTGGCCCAAACGGTCGCCCCAAGTCCCCTAAGCCCAACCCCTCACCCGGCCCAGCCTCGTTACTTAACCGAAACGACGACGTTTCGTTAACGGGCGATCTCGGCCGTTGATCTCCTTTGATCTAACGGCCCGTAACTCCCCTCCCTAACCCTTATATCTGTCGGATCCACCCCCCAAACCCCAGAGACCCCCTCATTTTCCTCTCTCTCTCCTTCACTCACCAAACCCTAGCCGCCCCCAAACCCTTCGTCTCTCTCTCTCAAACTCACCCCAAACCCTAGCCGCCCAGAATCCTCACGCCGGCGGCTCACTCTAAATCCTCTCAAACTCGCACCCCATAACCCTCATACCCTCCTAATCCCTAATCCCTCATCAGTTTCATCACAGACCCCACCAAAATTAGCGAACCTTAGATCTAAAAATTCCAGAAAACCCTAGTCTGGTTTATTTCGGAATTACTTGTTCGTTTCTGTTTATTTCTAGTTCAATACCCACATGCATGGAGTAATCCCGTTGAAGGTATTTGTTCTGGGCTGGTATCGACCCGTTTCGAAGTTACCGGAGATTTTGGGTCCTTTCGTCGATTCGCGGCTAGAATCCATCATTTTCACTGCTCATCGGGTTGTTTCGTTTACTCTCTTCTTTAGCATTTAGATTAGTATTTTTGTTTTCTTTTCTTGTTTTGTTGTTCTCTTTCCTGTTCTTTCTTTTTCTCTTTTCTTTTCTCCTCATTTTGTTCCGGCTCTGTGCTTTTCTGGTTGCTTTGTTTTGTTTTTGTTTTGTTGTTTTTCCTTCTTTTTCTTTTCTTTCAGTCAGTTAATTAAACTTAGTCGTTAATCGCATGCTCAACTAGTTCAGCTAATGGATTGATTTAGATTAATTGAAGGTTAAGCACTTAGTTAAATCTCTGATTTTATTAGAAATATGACATTTGTTTGTTTCATTTTTTTTTTTGGGCTGTTTTCTGGGCTTGGCCTTAGGCCATCTAGGTCATGGCCTCTTTGCTTCTGGAAGCGGACAGCTGTCCATATTCAGTTGCAAAAGATGCTATTTCCCTGATTTTCAGGGAGCTGGCAAAAGATTCCCAGCCCCCTATTCTTCACACACAACACATGCTTACCTTCTATAAAAGGGACGCATTCTTTTCTTCATAGGGAGATTGTTTTTGGGGTTCTCTCCGGAGTTAAAAGGGAGAATACAGAAAATTGGCTTGACTGTGCTGTTCTTGGGTCTTCATTTGGTTCTGGGTTTCTTTTGGAGTTGGGTTTATCTCCTCTGCTCCGCTGTTTTCTACTGCTGCTATTCTTACTGCTATTGTTTCGCTGCAACTTCAGAGACTTATCTTATTTTGTTGATCTTGTTAGCCAGGTACCTCTTTTGAACCTTGGTCTGTAAATCGGATATGAAATATGCCTACGTGGAAGAGATATGCATGCTTTGAAATTAATGGAATCAGCCATTTTCTACCTGTATTTCTTGTGCTATGTTGGAGTTATCTAGTTCTCTTTCTTGTGAATTATTTTTTTTTAGTATCACGCTTTCTTATTTATTAGCAAATCCAGTTATGAAGTTGGTACCTAAATCTCCATGTAATGTTCATAGTACTGATTGAATATCACCTTTCAATATAACATCATATATGTTTTCAGATTTGAGACATGGTTACTTTTAATTGCTGTTGTTTGGATCGCTCTTCGAACTAAGACTAGATTTCCCTTCGTGGCAGAACCTATAAACGTTTGGTATATGAAAGTTAGTAGCTATAATATGAATATGATTCTATTGTTGAGTTTTGTTAGGATCTGAAATCAGTATGTCTGTTCTAGTTTTCAGATTCGTCGTGTATGTCTGTTATTGTAAGTCTTGGCATTTGAGTTGATCGATTGGCCGAAAAATGAAGGTTAAAATTGACTGTTACTCAAAATGGCCATCACTGCAATGTCCAAAGTGGCCATTAATTCGTTTCCGGCTATACACGAAATTCCTCAAAAGTTAAATTGTGATCCAACCACCAGACCTGCTTACTTTGCTTCTCTGTTGAACACATGGTCGTAATTGTCTGTTTTGTAGTTATCTTAGTAATGTTGAAAACGAAGGTCGGGCTTTCTAGTTCGAATGGAAATCCAAAGTATGTTGAATTATGATTTCTTATTTTTATTGCAATGAATCTGTCACAATTTCGAAATTTGATTGATTCTGTGGTAATGTTTAAGAAGTCTTGTAACCCATCTTCCATAATTCTGGACTTGCCACATGATTTCAAGCATCAGAAAATCAAGCAATTTTGAACATCGCAGCTTGCTTTAGGCGCGATTAATAATAGAGCATCGTGACTATGGGTATGGTTCCCATGGCATAGTCATGATACGTAATCCCCAATTCGAGTGCGCGTTTCACGCGACTCGACCATAACTTCAAATAATAATAAATTTTAACATGTTGTAAATCGCGGGTGCATTTCATGTGGCGCAGTTTGCGATGTGTACCAAAATGACAAGTGTACGCCATCGTGACTTGTTCCAGAAATAATTCCATAAATAATTAAAAACGGTTAAAAAGTAAAAATGCACAATAGGCTTTAAACATGTATTAAATCAGATGATTAGGCCGATTATTGATAGTTGAGCGACCGTGCTAAAACCACGGAATTCGGGAGTGCCTCACACCTTCTCCCAGGTTAACAAAATTTCTTACCCGGTCTTTTGTGTTCGCGGACCATAAATAGAGTCAAATTTCCTCGATTTGGGATTCAAAATAAACCGGTGACTTGGGACACCATAAATTATCCCAAGTGGCGACTCTGATTTAATAAATAATCCCATTTCGAATATTGTCACTTTAATTGGAAAAACTCCCTTATCCCCATACGCCTTCGGGAAAAAGGAGGTGTGACATATATAAGAGGAAACAATACCATGATATCTAAGGAAAGAATACTTCATCTGAAATGAAATACTTATGCAAAAGAATAAGATTCAAATAAAACTGAAGAACACAAGTGAATGTCACCATGAGCAGGAAGGAGTTCTATGTCCATAAGGGTTATGTTGGTGCATAACATAGAGTTACTACAAGCAAAATGCATTGCTATATTCTTTAATTTGAAGAGGCAGTAGAATTGGTCAATTATGAATATGGACTGCAGAAGTACCTTTAATGTCCTGATCGTCACTCTATTATCGGCTGCTTTATGAAACACTCTAATGTTTGATGCGCAGCAACACAAGAATATATCCCTTTTTCATTGTTTTTTGCCGTTAGTATTTCTGACTTCAATGCTAAGTAGCCCTTATACCATTAATTAGGAACGACAGGAGGAGTTGTGATTTGTTGGTGATTGAAGAAGAAGCTGTTTATTCTGGGTTTTATTGCTCTGGTGAAAATCTCTAATTGATAAAAAAAAGTCTCAGAATTTAACGTTTGTATAACATAGGTAGGCGTCCTTTCCAATTGCCACAGTTATTTTCGTTAACTGTTCCGACCTTTCCGCTCCTTTTGGAAGGAAGTGAACGCACCTTTTGATTTTTTTTTTAACGAACATAAAAGGGAATAAAATTGGGGGAAAAAAAAACAAAAAAAACAAGAAAAAAGATAAATACCAATCCTAATCTATGAGATGTGCCACCTCATCAACCATTGGCCCTCCTTTATATATATATATATATATATATATATATATATATATATATATATGAACCTCCAATTCCAAGAACACAAATTAAAGGTTTAATTCAGTTCTGCTTAGAAAGGCGGAAGTAGTAGTTCAAATATAAACCATGTTTTAACTTTATATATATATATATATATATATATATATATATATATATATATATATATATATAAAACCTCTAATTCCAAGAACACAAAAGGTTTAATTCAAAGATAAACCATGTTTTAACTTTGGAAAAAAAAACTTTCACGTTCTGAAAAGGAAAGAAAGTATAATTTCCATGTCAACTTATATGGAAAGTCATGACCAACTCCATCGAGGAATAGGAAGTTGTAAAAGAACTGACTGAAATATATATAAATTAGCTTGCGGTTCTTATGTTTATACGAGCCTGTAATTCCAATGGCAAAAAATTAAGGTTCAATTCGCTCTCAAAATTATGGAGGAAATAGGTGATGGAGAAGACAGAATATCAGAGTTGCCTATACAAATAATTCATGACATCTTACGTCGGATTCGTCGTCAATATGAGCTAAAAGAAGAAGCTCGAACTTGCATCTTGTCTAAGACATGGAGTTCAATTTGGAGATCGCGGCCTGAAGTGATAATCAATCAATCCATCCACAACAGTTTCATGAATTCCACGGAGAAATTCGTTAAATTCGTTGATGATTCCTTGCGGTCCCATGTCGAGCAAAACTTAAGAATAGAAATACTCCGCCTCATAAATCTTCGTCTTCCAGAATTGGCGTCTCATATTGATCGCTGGTTGAACTTGGCAATTAAACATAATGTCAGATCTCTAGAAATTCATCCAACGTCTAATTTTAGCTACTGCATACCTGATGCTATTTATGCAGCTAAGACGCTGACTGAATTATCGCTGAACAAGTGCAACTTTGAAATTGATAATAACAACAGTACCACTAATAAATTGCAACGGATAATTAGTACATGCCCGTTTATCAGGGACCTAAAAATAGGTCATTGCACGGAGATGTGGACACAAGTTCGTACAATAATCTTCTAGACTTTGTTCAAAAGTTCAACTATTCTAACGGCCTGATATTAATAATTTGTTGCGAAGAGGTAATATTTTATTTTTTAGTTTGTCTTTCACTAGTTTAACATATATTCCCTTCGTCTCAATGATAGTTAATGCATAGGAATTTAGGGGTGGCAAATTGGCTGTTTGAGCTGGGTTTGGGCAGGTTTAAATAGGCTGAACTAATAAATGACTCATTGCACAACCGTGCCCAAAGTTACTTGGGTCAAGATGAACTAAACAATGCGTCATAGCCCAACTTGACCAAAATTTTACTTCCCATTCTTCATGATTTTTACACGCTAATTTTGCATTCTTATTTACTTCACATGTTAGATACTCTAAAATCTTTTTAATGTAAAAAGAAAAACGAGAATTAAGCTATAAAAAGGTATAATACTAATCATTTAACTGCAAGCTTTCAATATGCTTTTTTATGGTAGAACACAAATTTTGAATTAAGGCTGTCAAGTTTGCTGTCAATTTTCACTGCATAAAAAAATGATTAGCTGCTATTTGTATACTTTGTTAAATATGCATTGCATTTGACCAGAAAAAAATGCATTGTATTTTTAAATCCGATGTCAATATGTATAATCTTTTCTTAATATAAAGAGATAAAAGAGAATAATGCCATAAAAGGTACAAACTTTATTATATTGTATTTTTGAGAAAGGACAAGTTAATTAAGTTAATGCTAATATCTAACTCCTAACTAATCTAAAATCTTTTAATAGTAATAAATAAAGGTTAACCGGAAATTATACAAAAAAAACATATAATCTACATGGATGACAGAATACCATCTCTAAACATGATTAGAAGGAAGTAAAAAATTCCTTTAATCGAATTGAGTTCAAATTATAGGGATTGAAGTTTGGATAGTGATGGGTTGAGTTTGGGCTGCCTCATGGGTTGATTTTAGGCTAGCTTGTATTATGGGTTGAGATGGGTTATATGCCTAAGTCCAAAAATTAATCCGATTTCGATCCGGATCGCACTCGGGGTACTCGGGACCCCGTCCGAAAATACCAACAAGTCCTAAATCATCATACGAACTTAGTCGAGTCTTTAAATCACATCCAACAGTACTAAAAACATAAATCACACATAGATTCAAGGCTAATAAATCTTTAGAATTTCCAACTTCTACATTCGATGTCGAAACCTATCAAATCAAGTCCGATTGACCTCAAATTTTGTACACAAGTCATAAATGATATAACGGAGATGTTAAAATTTTAAGAACTGAATTCTGACCCCGATATCAAAAAGTCAACTCCCAGGTTAAACTTACAAACTTAAATTCCTATTTTAGTCATTTCAAGCCTAATTTCACTACGAACTTCCAAAAATAAAGTTCTGATCACGCTCCTAAGTCCAAAATCACCATACGGAGCTATTGGAATCATCAAAATTCTATTCTGAGGTCGTTTGCACATAATTCGACATCCGATCACTATTTGAATTTAAACTTTTAATTTTTCTTCAAAATTCCATATCTCAGGGTAGGGACCTCCGAATTTGATTTCGGGCATATGCCTAAGTTTTAAATTACGATACGGACCTTTCAGAACTGTCAAAACACTGATCTGAGTCCGTTTGCTCAAAATATTGACCAAAGTCAACTCAGTTGAGTTTTAAAGCTCTAATTCATATTTTAATCCATGTTTCACATAAAGACCTTCCGAAAACTTTTACGGGCTGTGCATGCAAGTCGAGGAATGATAAATAGTGCTTTTTGAGGTCTTAGAAAACATAATTAAGTATTAAATTTAAAGATGATGTTTTTGGGTCATCACATTCTCCACCTCTAAAACAAACGTTCGTCCTCAAACGGAGTTAGAAGAAATACCTGAGCTGGTGAATAAGTGTGGATAACAGCTGCGCATATCATGCTCGGTCTCCCAAGTTGCCTCTTCGACCGGATGACCCCTCCCTGAGCATCCTCTAAAGCTAAACCGCTGAAAGTGGGAGGCTGGTACTTCTTGTACCTTTCAAGCCTGAGCTGCTCCCCATATGAGACTGCTGTCCTAATCTCAGGCCGAACTGGGACAACTGGCTGCACTTGTATAACCTCTGGGGCGTGGTCAACTTGGGCCTGTGGCTCTGGAGTACGGGTGGCGGGAGTTTGTGCTCCTCCCCCGGCCTGAGATGTGGCAGGAGCAAGTGGAATTAACCCTGCATGAGCTAGAGTGCTAAACATGCTCAAAAACTGGGCAAGAGTCCCCTGAAGAGCAGGAGTAGTAACAGGCGTTTCAGGTGCCTGCTCCCCAACTGGAGCTACTGGTGGCTCTGGTGCAGCAGCTCGCACAGGTGCTCTGGCTGCACCACGTGGTCTTCCTCGGCCTCCGGTTCGGCCTCTACCCTGATCCCGGCCTCTTGCGGCTCCAACAGGCGGGTGCGGGTATCTGATCATCGGATCCAGTTGTGCGTCCTCACCATCTGTGAGAGAATATAAAGAAAATAGTTTAGAACTTTGAAATCAACATATGCACACGATAAGGAATCAAAGAAGTGAATATTTTCCTAACAGTTCCATAGTCTCCCGAAGATAAGTAAAGGCGTCTCCGTAACGATCCGCAGGACTCTACTAAACCTGCTTTGTGACTCATGACACCTATGAATCTAGAGCTCTGATACCAACTTGTCACGACCCCAAATTCCCTCCATAGGATGTCGTGATGGCACCTAGTCTTTAAGACTAGGTAAGCCTATCAATGCGGAATAATAATAAATATTTAAAATAATTAAACTACAATTCAAACAATTTCAACTCCCAAAACCCGGTAGAAATAAGTCACAAGCTTCTAAAACTTTTATCCTCAATGTCTCTATATATCAAGATCTAAAGAAAAATAAGAAAGCAATATAATAATGATAGAAGGGGACTCCGGAGTCTGCGGACGCTGGCAGATATACCCCGAAGTCTCCGTGCACAGGTAACTCACTAAAGTCGAGACTGGTAAAGAGTACCTGGATCTCCACAAAAGATGTGCAGAAGCGTAGTATGAGTACACCACAGCAGTACCCAGTAAGTGCCAAGCCTAACCTCATTAGAGTAGTGACGAGGCCAGGTCAGGCCCTACTGGAAAATAATAATAGCATGGTAAAATATTTAACAATATAACAAAATAAATGGCAATGGAAATGAATCAAGTAGCAGGTCACCATTTAATTACACAAAATAATGACAATTAATATCTCGTGGAAACAAACAAAAAATCCTTTCAACCTTAAGAAAATCACAACAAATAATCAAAGGAAACTATGGCCATAAATCAACTGGCTGTCGACCCTCGGCTCGATTTCTGCAGTTACAGCAGAAGAAAATTACAGCATCCTTTTAAGTCCAACTTTTGATCCGTTAACCATCCGAAACTCACCCGAGGCCTTCAGGACCTCAACCAAATATACCAACAAGTACTAAAATATCATACAAACTTATTTGAAACCTCAAATCACATAAAACAACGCTAAAATCACAAATCACACCCCAATTCAAGCTTAATGAAACTTAAGAATTTCCAACTTCTACCAATTGCTATTTTAGCCATTTCAAAAAGTCAATTGTCACTCCTCAGTCAAACTTCCAAACTTAAATTGCTATTTTAGCCATTTCAAGCCAATTGTCACTACGGACTTCAAAATAAAATTTGGATCACGCTCTCAAGTCCCAAAATCACCATACGGAGCTGTTGGAATCATCAAAATTCTATTCCGGGGTCGTTTGCATATAATTCGACATACGATCAATATTTGAACTTAAACTTTTAATTTTTCATCAAAATCCCATATCTCGGGCTAGGGACCTCGGAATTTGATTCCGGGCATACGCTCAAGTCCCAAATCACGATACGGACCTACCGAAACTGTCAAAATACTGATCCGAGTTCGTTTGTTCAAATTTATATTTTAATCTATTTTTCAGATAAAAATTTTCTGGAAAATTACGGACTGTGCACACAAGTCGAGAAATACTAAATAGTGCTTTTTGAGGTCTTAGAACACATATTTAATTATTAAATTTAAAGATGACATTTTGGGTCATCACATTGGACTTGAAAGAAGCTGCTGGAAAATGGCAGCAGTTATTGGAATCGCACCTGCGTAATTATGGGCGCAGGTGCGACCATCGCAGAAGTGAGATGAAGCTCGCAGAAGTGCAATTGGCTGGGCAGGACTGAGGTCGCAGGTGCGAAGAATTTCCCGCACCTGCGTAACCGCAGAAGCGGAAGCTTTTCCGCAGGTGCGAGAGGGCAGTGGCCAGTGGACGTCGCAGAAGCGAGAATTTTCTCGCAAAAGCGAGCTCGCAGTTGCGACAAATTTTTCCAGCAGGTGCGAATCTGGGCATAATCATTAAGGACCAAAATTGGTCATTTTGTCATATTTCGATTGGGATTTTGGAGCTTGGTGTTTGAGTGATTTTGGAGGAGTTCTTCATGACTTTGACTTGGGTAAGTGTCATATATCCTAAAGTGTTTATATTTCATGAATCTATAATTATATTTATATTTATATTTATATTTATATTCGTATTTAAATGGAAGATATCAAAATTTTTACAAAATCTTCCAAAAACGCAAATTTAAGATTTGGAGGTAGATTTGTTACTGGAATTCGATAAAATTGGTATGGTTGAACTTGTATCGGAATAGGTGTTCGGATTCATGAAAATTATGTCGGGTTCCGAGAGGCGGGTCCCGCGTTGACTTTTGTTGACTTTTTGGAATAAATTTTTAAGTCGACGTTTTATTATCCGAAATTGTTTTCGATGAATTTTAATAAAGTTGTACAATTAATTTGGATATATTTGAGTTGTACGGAGGTCAATTAAAGCAAGAAGGTGATTTCTGGAATATCGGCATAACTTCATAAAGGTAAGTGTCTTGTCTAATCTCGAGTGGAGGAATTACCCCTTAGGCATCGAGTTTTATGTGCCATTTATGAAATGTAAAAAGCTGTGTACGCGAGGTGACGAGTACGTACCCGGGCTTATATGTGCAAAATTTATTGAGTTAAAGTCTTGGACATATTGTGTAGTAAATTGGATAATTATTGGCATATATTTAATCATCTAATTGCCATGCCTCGAATCACATTTACTGAACTTGTCTTTATTCGACAATTCGATGTAATTATTACTTGTATATTTATGTGAATTCTGTGAGTTCGATGGTTTGATATTTCTTGAAATTTAATTTCATTATGAATTTTTCCAATGCAAATAATTAATTAAGCAAGCTTAAGAAGAAGTATTAATATAATCATCTAAATTTGGATTAATGAAGGCGTTGCCTTATGCTGATTATTTTCTATCTCCGTTGATTATTTTTGAGATTTTATATACATTGTGTGGAGCCTTGAGCTATTTGTTGTGAAATTCAATTGATTTTATTATATCCTTGGAATTGGTTGTGGCCATTGGGCAAACTGTGATATGAATTGATTTTGTTACGTTGTCGTAATAATATTCCGTATAAATTATTGTGCTAATTGAGTTATTATTTTGAGGATATAAGGGTGGGATTTCACTGTTGATATTATGTGGGTATAAGGGAGGCATTTCACTGTTGTTATATGTGTTGAGATATTGTCTGGGCGAAATGATAAGGGTGGCTGTAGGAGCAATAAGGGTGGCTATAGGAGAGATAAGGGTGGCTGTAGGAGCAATAAGGGTGGCTATAGGAGAGATAAGGGTGGCTATAAGAGTGATAAGGATGGCTATTGATATTGTGAGGGCGGAGGGATAAGTGAGGCTATTATAGGAATGATAAGGGTGGCTATAGGAGAGATAAGAGTGTCTATTCTCAGGGATGATATGTGATGATGTGGAGTTGTTGCGTTGGTGATTTTTATGTGATGTTGTGATTTTTTTTTGTGTTTATTTTTATATCTTGTGCAATTGGTCTTGTTGTTGGTAAATTGGTAATAGTCTGATTTATATTGAAATTGAGGGTCTGTGACCATTGCCAGGCGGATTATGATATGAAATATGGGCACGAGGTGCCGTGAGTAAATAATAATAATATTGGCAGGTAAATTGTCCGTGAAGTTGTGATATGAAATGAGGGCATGAGGTGTCGTGGTTAAATGATGATGATATTGGCATGTGAGTTGTCCGTGCGGCCGTGATAGAGAAATTTGGCATGAGGTGTCGTGAAAATATGAAAATGGGCTGAGACCCGTAGTTGTATGATTATGAAATGAGGTGTCACATGGTGACTTTTTAATTGAAAGAATTATATTTGAAAGATATTTATTTGAGGAAATTATATTTGAAAGAGAGTTAATTGGAAGAATTATATGTGAAAGATATTTATTTGAAGAACTTGATTTAATTGGGTGTACTTGTATTTATTATTTATTGAGACATATTAATAGTGTTCTTGTTGCCATGCCGGGCCTATCACTGGTTGATTTGTGTTGCCCTTATTGTTATTTGTTTCATATTATTTTGTATACTGTATTGCACATGTTATTAGACTAGTGTGTGTCTTGACTGTACCTCGTCTCTACTCCACTGAGGTTAATCTTGATACTTATTAGGTACCGATTGTGGCGTACTCATACTACACTTCTGCACATTTTTGTGCAGAGTTAGGTATTGGAGATATCGTACTTGACCAGAGTTAGAGTGGGATCGCAAGTATTCAAGGTAGAGCTGCTTGGTCGTCGCAGTTCCTTGGAGTTTTTCCATTTTATTGTATTGTTATTTATTATTCAAACAGTATTGAGTATTCGATCATTGAGATCATTTCATGTATTCAGTTAGAGTTCGTGACTCAGTATTATCAGTCTTGGGAGGTTGTATTTTCAAATTATTTTCGTTGTTGGTTTCGACACGTGTATTAAATTACATCTTTATCAAAAAAGAAAATGGCTTGAAATGTAATCATAATCGGCTTACCTAGCCTTAGGGACTAGGTGACATCACGACGACTAAGATGGGATTTTGGGTCTTGACAATTATAAAGAACTTGTATTGATCTTATTATTACGGAAGACACATAATACACATTATATATCAACCAAAGAAATGGAACAACTCATGGTGAAGACACGTGGATAATATTTTAACTAAAAAAGAACAACACGTGGATACAAATCCATCTTCTATTTATTCTGTCATCTAAGATGTTTGGTCTCATGAATTAGGTGAAAATAATTATGACATGTATATCGGTAATGCTTTATCCAATATTTAACTTGTGTTTTTTCATCTTGTATAGCGAATTATTGGAAAATTTAATTTAAAAATTGGTGTGATATATTTCACCTAATAGAGCATGGAATAACAATATGTGAAAGGTTTTGTGTATAGTATCTTATTTGAACTATGTAGCATAACTATAATTCTTTTTGTATAACTTTTTCTATTATTAAAGATTCTGAAATTAACTTAATTTTATTTATTAAATTCTTGCTTATTTGGATAAAGTCCTAATATTTAGAATTATTTGATAGTAAATTTTTTGGAATGACATTGTATGGTCCTCTAGATATTTTAATAGCTCATATTTTTATGTTTGACCCGAAATAACATTTAGGTCCAATTTATTAGCAAATTGTAGTCACCGCTCCTAATGCACTTCTCTTTTCTCTTTCCAAGACAACATTTATTCCTCCTTTCTTTCTTTCATTCTATCTAATACACAATTTTGTTTTCTCAATACAACTTTCATTTCCATTCTCTTCCTTTTTCTTTCATTTTATTAAATAAAAATGTGGGCATTTTTCCTCACTCCATACTCTCTTTTGCTCCATCTTCTACCCTCAGCCACTCCACCATTGCTCCGCCCATCTTTATCTTCCTCATAGATGCTGTTCTCCACCACCAAGGGTGATGATCAACAACTTCATCGGCACAGAACTCAGACAAAGAGTTTTCTTTTTAGATTTTTATTTTTTCTGAATAAATATCTGCTTCTTCTTCTTCTTCTTCTTTTTGTGTATGTGATTATTTCTTTTTCTTTTTCGGGTCCAAGTATTTTGTAAGTAAAGAACTTTTGAAGTGAGTATTGGTGGTGGGTGATATTTTAATGCTGGTTGGAAGTTACAAGTGTAATTTCATATAAAAAATTTATATACACAATGTATAAAAATTATATAATATTGTTATATATATATATATATATATATATATATATATATATATATATTATATAATATTGTTATATATATATATATATATATATATATTCAGATGATAAAAGGAGAAGTCAAAAGCTCATGGCAAATTCAAGATGATATTAAACAAGTTCAAAACATGAGTCTCAGAGCACAAGTTCAATTCAAGCATACACAGAGAGAGGGTAATGTCTTAGCAGATTTTCTTGCCAATTTTGTTGAATCTACCAAAAGAAACAACTTCTTCACAGATGCTATAAAGAATGATGAGAAGGGTAGACCAAACTTCAGAATTCGAGTTTAAAAAGTATATTTCATCTTTGATCCAGGCTGAATCGATTTTTGTATATACTAAGTGGTTTACTTAGTTCATTTTTTGTGAGCCTCAGTGTAAAGGAGAATCCCTCCTTCCTTTTGGATAGGTCTAATGGTAGGAATTGAATTATGTTCATTCAAACATTGTAATAAGAGGTCTGGCCTAGCCCCCTCTATAAACATTCTGATCAATGGTATGAGTAATCAGTTATTTGAAAAATAAAATTATATATATATAAATTGTATAACAATTTGCTTATAAAAATTGTATGTAGACTGTTATATAGTGTATAAAAATCATATATGCACTATTATATATGGTATAAAATTTATATATAAAGTGGATCTTACATTTTTCAATGTATCCCTAATGTATTATTAGTGTATCCTAAGCGCTTTTGTGTATCCAAAGTGTATAGGCTGTTTTATGATGTATGAAAAAGATATATTTTGCTACACGATGTATAAAAAGTATATATGCATTTTTATACACAAATGATACATATTGTGCAAATGTATTTTTGTATAAAAATTATATATAAACAGTTAAATGTGTATAAAAGGTGTATATTTACTGTTTTATACAGTATATAAAAGTTTTATATACAGTATTTCCTAAGTTTCACAATATATTCTTAGTGTATTTCAAGTGTGTTGTATATCTTGAGTGTATGCACTGTTTACAAAATCTATAAAAGTTGTTTATACAGTAGCCTGGCTTTATTCTTATTTTCTTCATCTGCAACCAAACTTTGGAAACCAAATTCTCATCCCCAAGCTTCTGATACTCTAAGAGTACAGTTTAAATTATAGTCGAAATTATAATCTTTATTGTAATATGGAGAGGGACGGATATATATGTTTAAAAAGAAAAAGAGTGTTAGAAAATGCGTTGGATAAAGAAACATGTGAAAGCCTGTGGAGATTTGAGTATTGGAAGCGGATATTTATGCTTATGTAACTTTAATGTCTCTTTTTTTAAAAGATTTGGTCAATGAAAATTTCAGGTTGTATGTAGACGATAACAGGGTGATTTTTTGCGGGAAAAAGTTTTTTTTTTTTATATTTAAATTTGGTTTGTACCCAAAATTGGCTTAGTATTTGTGGTTTAAGCCCTTTGAGTGATTCTGAAAAAGGTATTTCATGAGTTCAAACTACTCGCCGGGAGGTACTGGGTTTCACTTTTCACATGTTAGCTGATGTAAGTGTATTTTTTAGTACAAAGTGTTAAATTAAATATTGGCTAGCCCAAATGTTTTAGCAGAAGTTTACAACACATTTTGGCCGTGCCTCTTTTAATTTTATCCGCATCAAACACTCACAAAAAAAGATCTCAAAATGACCCAGAGTCGGATCCCATGCTAATTCTTTATACAATAGGAATTATGGTTATGTTACATGGAGTAGCTCAAAAAAGGAAAGAATTATAAAGTCAATTTTCGTTAATTTTGAAGTCTTAAATATTAAAAAAATAATTAAATTATAAATTTTGTTTGTAAAATATATTTTAAAGGGTAAAGCTTAATTCTATATACACCATGTTTTAACTTTGGAAAACCATGTTTAATTCTATATTCCAAGAACACAAAAGGTTTAATTCAAATATAAACCATGTTTTAATTTGGAAAAAAAACTTTCACGTCCTGAAAAGGAAAGAAAGTATAATTTCCATGTCAACTTATATGGAAAGTCATGACCAACTCCAACGAGGAATAGGAAGTTGTAAAAGAACTGACTGAAATATATATAAATTAGCTTGCGGTTCTTATGCTTATACGAGCCTGTAATTCCAATGGCAGAAAATTAAGGTTCAATTCGCTCTCAAAATTATGGAGGAAATAGGTGATGGAGAGGACAGAATATCAGAGTTGCCTATACAAATAATTCATGACATCTTACGTCGGATTCGCCGTCAATATGGGCTAAAAGAAAAAGCTCGAACTTGCATCTTGTCTAAGACATGGAGTTCAATTTGGAGATCGTGGCCTGAAGTGATAATCAATCAATCCATCCACAACAGTTTCATGAATTCCACGGAGAAATTCGTTAAATTCGTTGATGATTCCTTGCGGTCCCATGTCGAGCAAAACTTAAGAATAGAAATACTCCGCCTCATAAATCTTCGTCTTCCAGAATTGGCGTCTCATATTGATCGTTGGTTGAACTTGGCAATTAAACATAATGTCAGATCTCTAGAAATTCATCCAACGTCTAATTTTAGCTACTGCATCCAACGTCGAGTTTGTCTTTCACTAGTTTAACATATATTCCCTTCGTCTCAATGATAGTTAATGCATAGGAATTTAGGGGTGGCAAATTGGCTGTTTGAGCTGGGTTTGGGCAGGTTTAAATAGGCTGAACTAATAAATGACTCATTGCACAACCGTGCCCAAAGTTACTTGGGTCAAGATGGACTAAACAATGCGTCATAGCCCAACTTGACCAAAATTTTACTTCCCATTCTTCATGATTTTTACACGCTAATTTTGCATTCTTATTTACTTCACATGTTAGATACTCTAAAATCTTTTTAATGTAAAAAGAAAAACGAGAATTAAGCTATAAAAAGGTACAATACTAATCATTTAACTGCAAGCTTTCAATATGATTTTTTATGGTAGAACACAAATTTTGAATTAAGGTTGTCAAGTTTGCTGTCAATTTTCACTGCATAAAAAAAATGATTAGCTGCTATTTGTATACTTTGTTAAATATGCATTGCATTTGACCAGAAAAAAATGCATTGTATTTTTAAATCCGATGTCAATATGTATAATCTTTTCTTAATATAAAGAGATAAAAGAGAATAATGCCATAAAAGGTACAAACTTTATTATATTGTATTTTTGAGAAAGGACAAGTTAATTAAGTTAATGCTAATATCTAACTCCTAACTAATCTAAAATCTTTTAATAGTAATAAATAAAGGTTAACCGGAAATTATACAAAAAAACATATAATCTACATGGATGACAGAATACCATCTCTAAACATGATTAGAATGAAGTAAAAAATTCCTTTAATCGAATTGAGTTCAAATTATAGGGATTGAAGTTTGGATAGTGATGTGTTGAGTTTGGGCTGTCTCATGGGTTGAGTTTGGGCTAGCTTGTATTATGGGTTGAGATGGGTTATACCCAAATCAGCTAATCAGGAAAAATGTTTCATGCCCAACCCATTAAATGTTGGACGGATTGGACGGGTCAAATGGATTTGGGTTGTTTTTGCCACCCCTACATAGGATTCATATCTCTATCGAATTGTTTTCTCCCTTCAGTTTGCTCCATTGTGAATTGGACGAATTATCGTTCTAATTACTTGATTTATGCATTGCGCTACTTGTTTAACTTGGTATTTGGGCTTTGCACAATATGCAGAGTATTCTTATTTATGAAGATCCAAGTGAAATTCTTGTTCCACCAACTCGAAAACTAGAGCTATGCATAGAGAATTCTTCAATGCATCTTGAGTCATTCGTAAATGAAATGATGTTTTCTCAGCCCATGACAGTATCTATAGTGCATGGCATGGACAGCAAAATACTTCAGGTATAAACATACATTATATCCCAAAATGATAGTGTTTAAGTGATTTTTTTATACAACTCGATATTCTCATACGTACCGCAGTCCTTAAGGCGCACATTTAAACATGTACAAACGAAAAACATTC
Organism: Nicotiana tomentosiformis; assembly: GCF_000390325.3. Lineage (NCBI taxonomy): Eukaryota > Viridiplantae > Streptophyta > Magnoliopsida > Solanales > Solanaceae > Nicotiana > Nicotiana tomentosiformis. Next base: position 146,076,993 of record NC_090814.1, on the reverse strand, counting down.
TCATAATTATAAGGATTTGAACATATGACATAGCACAAATTTTAGACGATCTTTCCCTCTAAATTAAGAGCTTCTTATATCAAGGGGATTGAACTAGGTAAAAATATTTATTATCTTGTTGGCACGGTATAATTTTCTAAAGGAAAGAAATTCAAATTAAGCCTCTTCATTATGTTTTGATATGTTGCTGGTATATATCTAAGATTTTCACGTGGTATGGAATAACAGGCGTTCAGTGAAACAACAAAAGAATGCAGAATGAAGCAATACAAAAGATTAAATGAAGTCATTATTCACAAAGGCGCAACTGAGGATGGGGGAACGTCCTGTCTGAACTCTTGGCTCAAATCCACGTCCCTAATTGAACGGATTACCACCTTTATGTTTAAATGGGAGGAACCTCCTAATTGATGTCGCACGTTTCAAGTTTCTTCGGACTTTGCTCTATAGTATAGTTTACATATACATATATTTTAACCTTTCAGTATTTGGAATTAACCAACTTCGCTTCTCTGTGCGATTATATATTGAAAAAGGGTTAATGCATGCTTGGGTGCAACAGGTAAAAGTCTGGTCATGATTTTATGGATAGCCCGAGTGCTAAATTTTCTTCGATGTAGTCTGCTTTTATTTTTCGTTGTTTTATGTTTCTTTTGACTTTCTTGATTTGAGGCTTAAATGTTAGACTCGTCACACCCAAAAAAAGATAAAAACAAGGTTGCCCCATACTCTTTTATATATAACTTAAAATTTAGTTAATAAAAACAGAATGACTGCATAACTTCAATTTAGGTCCATTTCTTTTCTTTCCTTAATAAAATTTAAAATATTCATCTCAGACCCCCTCTTTTATGTATTTTGGTGATCATCGATTGATCTCATTAATTTGCTTCCAACTAGGAAACATCTTTTGTAATACAACAGAAAGAAGTTATATGGAGTAGTATTATTTTGTTTTAATTTTTTCGGTTTCAGGTACCCTAAAAATAACTATTGCTAGACATTGAAATTCTTGTATAATATGTATTGTTCTTTCTCACTTCTGAATTATATTGAAGAAAAGGCCACCTTTTCATTAAGGATCATCAATTCCTCTTTCAAATAGTTTCAAACACAAGACAATAGATTCAACTCCCAACACAGTCATACAATTGATTTAGTTGGTCAGCTTTTTCAAACCACAAAAGACTTGCAACCAGTAAACCTACAACACTCAAACAAGCAAAAAATTAAACAAACCATTCAACATCTTGCACAGTGCAACATCTTGCCTACAGTGCAAGTTATTTTTCATAGACACGCGGGGTTAAAACTTGTTCATGCTTGGTGAATCGTAAACCTTCCCTTGGGATTTTTCACCTTAGGCTTATTGCCATACATATCATGCTCTCCCTTATACTCGTCGTTCACCAAATTCACATTCTCGATCACCACACCCAAGTCCTACATGCAAACATCACCGACTGTTAAAAAAAGAGATTAGTTGATGCAAAAATTATGAAATTGGAGGTGGAACTTACAGTAGTAAGTTTCCAGCCGCCATTGAACTCGTATCCTTAAGGAGCCATCTCATCGCAGTCGAAGAGCAAGAGTGGAGCATAAGCTCCGCTCTCTGAGTCCTCTGCTGTGAACGGCCTCCCATATCTCGGAATCAACGTCACAGTCCCATATTTCTTGCACTCTTTGCACTGAATATGAGAAACTTAAAGAGATGAGAAACAAAGGTGGAGCGTCTAATTAAACAAGGATAAAATTAGGAGTTTGTTTTACTCTTATAACATGGTTAACTGTGTCACGGCCGTGCTGGACACTCTCGCTGATATAGACGCATTGTCTTTTCGACAGTTCCTGGCAGTTTTGGCAGCGAAGCTGAAACAAAAACAGAGAAGTAGAAAGTAAGATTACTTGATCTTCATATAACAAAATGAAAGTCTATGAAACTTATAATCTACCTTTAAAAAAATGTGGCATGTTTTCATCATCTGCTCCACCGTTTGGAACCATGGTGGCAGTGTGGCTCAACCTAGCACTGATTTCTAGTAGAAATTTCATATTTGCCTTTCTGCCTTTCTAGTAGAATATAGGTGTTAAAGTACTCTAGTTTCAAGTGAGAATTGAGGGGAGGAACAACACTCTTATATAGGAGTAAGCATGTGATATTGGGCATATTTTGATATGTGTTGATGTTACTTTACCCATGTTTTAACCATTTTTTGATGCTATTTGATATTTAAAATGTCCAACATGGTTTAATTATTGGTTTTATGACTAATTGACTTGTGTATGATGAATTAGGGTGTTTGGAGTGCAAATATATGAAGAAAAGGTGCTCTAGGTAGAGAAAGAGGGGTTGGATGCGTCGCATTCAATCTAGAGAAAAAAATTAGATTTCGTGCACCCTTAGCAGTGAAGTCGGCCCATAGCATCCACACCTGGGCAAAGCTGAGAAGGAGGAACAAAGGGTGGATGCGACGCATCCACCCTAGCATGCGAAGCTGAGAAGTGGAGGACGAGGTGGATGCGACGCATCCACCCCAGCATCAATCCCTGTAGCCAAGTCGGATTAGGAATAGGAGAACTTTGGCCCACGATTTTTGTACGCAATATATAAGCCAAAAACGCCTCTTTTAGGGCATCTAACATATTGGAAAGAGGGAAAAGGCCACGACAAAGCTGGGGAACCACAGAATTCATCTTGAGTTCTTATTTTTCCTTCTTTTATTGATTATTATGCACTGTTGTGAATTATTTGATGATTGCATGAACATGAGTGGCTAAGAACCCTATTGTTCTAGGGTCATGGGTATACATGAATGTTGATGTTTGAAGTTTAATTTGACGAAGTTGATTTTATCATATTGAGTTGGTTATTTAATTCTGTTTTTAATTATTTTACTGAGTAGCTAACAGTGAAATACTATCTACGAATCTAGAGTTGAACTCGAAACTGAGAACTCTAGATTGCATATAGAATTAAATAGAGCAAGTTCTTAAACCCAGGTATCGGGGAACGGATTCGCAATTGGGATAGACATATACCTAATTGCCTTGCTCGGTTGCAATACAGGAATTGTAAATGCGTGCTTGTTAATCTTAATTCCATAGACATATAGGTATTAAGTTAGCTTGAATAGGTGAGTAAGGGTTCGACAGATTCTTAAGAGTAATATCAACCCTGTCAATCAACAATCCAGATAAATCAATTAGTTATTTTAAGCTAAGAATGCAACATGATTGTTAGATAACCTGTGATCCTGGAATATTATCTCCCATTGATTGTCATTTAAAACTATTTAAGTGTTGTGTTGATTTCTAGTAATTCTTTACTTGATAGTCTTTTGGTAGTAAATTAGACAATTATCTATTTTATAAGAAATCGCTTGAATCGATAAGCTATTTGAGTTTGAATTAGTCAAAAGTTAATCATAAGTCTTCGTGGGAACGATAATTTATTCACTACTCTATTACTTGATGACCGTGTATACTTGCGTGAGTGTGTTTGGTCGCAACAGCATGTGAGAGAAAATGTGAGTGGGGGTGTAGAATGGTGAATTATTGGTGCATAAATTGTATGTGTTCAACATTATTAGTGTCTAAAATACCTATTTAGTGCTAGAAAATGATACTAATATAATAAATTAAGCATAAATATTATACACACGGAAGTGGAAATTTTTTTAATATTAATTAGAATAACACGGATGATGGAAATACTGAATAAATGAAAGAAGATTGGTTGAGAATATCTATCATAGACCGGCTATCCCAACTATCAGAGAGAAATAAAGGAACTTTAGTCTATGATAAAATATTACTTGACATCCCGTATTTATATTAGTTTATTAATTAATTATAAGTCATATCAACTTGAGTACTATGATTAAGTATTTTAATAAGGTGAGAATATACATATGACAAACGATAGTTAAATGAGAAAATTTTATGTATAAAAACATATGCTACACGTTATGATTTCTATCAACCCTCTTCATAATTAGAAAAGCATGCCTATATAAGCTGAATTCTCAAAGTTCTCATATATAGGCAGTGTTAGAATTTGAACTTGTGAGTTAAGAATTATATTTCTTTGAAGTTGTTGAATTTTAAATTAATAACTTGTATATATTAAATAAATTTATAAGACAAATACAAAATTTGGACTGAAATTAATTGGTTCGACCAAACTTATAAGATGGTCTCTAGCTCCGTCCCTATTCTCATATATAATAGGTAATTTTCTAAGTCTAAAAAGTTGTACTAGCTAGTGAAGATAAACCAGGCGAAAATGCTCTTATAAGCATCAAAAATAAATATTGAGTTTTTCTCTTCTTCAGTTTTTGGCTTTTTGACAGTTGATGTGTATATATGAGCATTTTGGTGCTGTTTTTTTTTTTTTTTTTTGTTATATATCCCCATGCCATAATTAACTATGCTAATATTCTGTTTCTTTAAATTTCTTTTTAGAGGACGTGGATTATATATAAGGCGTAGGACTTCCAAGTTTTGAACTCTGTTGTTAACTTGTCAAAAGAACATGAATTATATGTTGACAATTTGAGGATTACAGTAAAAGAGTAAAAGGAAAATATATTTGACATTGTAATGAATAAAGTTAAACATCCGCTAAAGGTGGTTTACAAGAGTGGGTTTCTCTAGTAGTAAGTACCCTTAACTTCCAACACAAGAGGTTGTGAGTTCGAGTCACCCCAAGAGCAAGGTAGAGAGTTATTGGAGGGAAGGATATTGAGGGTTTATCGGAATCAGCCTCTCTACCTCCGGTAGGGATAAGACAAACAAAAGAAGAAAATAGTAAAGAAGTAAAATGAAAGGAATGAAATCAACAGAAAATCTGAGATGAAGTTACTATCTTTCTTTTATCAACAGAAAATAAGTCCCATCCCTTTTTAAGAATTTGACCAGTTGAAAAATGTCCCATATTCCCACAAATGTCCGGCCACAACACACAAATCGCTCTGTAGAAAGAATACGGTAAAAGCAAAGGCATATAGTGCATGCCCTGAGCAGAGATTACAACTAGTACTTTACTTCTTATTTTTGGTGTATGCGTTTTGAATAAAAACATCAATAGTAGCGGTAGGAATAAACATGAAGGGCTAATCTTGGCATAAAAATTTAGTACCCTTTTATCCTTTGTTTGGTTATTAATTTTGGGATAAATTATCCCAAAATTAATAATAGTACTGGGATAACTTATACCTGCGAGAGGGTGGCTGAATACTAATCACATGATAAGTTATCTTAGGATTAATACAACATACCAAACAGTCAATAAAAAATAATACTCGGATAACTAATTTCAGCATAACTAATCCTAATATAACTATTAACTCATCCCAACATAACTAATTCTAGCATAACTTGTCTTCAACCAAACGACCCCTTAGTTATCCCTGCAGTATTATTTGGTTGGGAAATAAATTATCCTAGGATTAATTATCTCGAGATTAATAATCCTGTGATAGTTATCTCACTTTCCCATAGGGATAAAAATAACACTACAATCTCGCGATTAGTTATACCGCTATTTTTTCCAACAAAATATGAGATAAACTTATCTCAAATTTAATTACGAAATTAATTATCTCTTATCTCTCGTACCAAACGATCGCTTAATGCTGCAATGTTGTTCCTGACAAAGTCCAAACCAAGTTAATTGAACAAGTAGACGAATGCATAAACCAAGTGAAGCAATAATTGAAGTCTAATATATAATGGAGAAAACTGAAGGGAAACAATCAATTACGCAGAGATATAAATCACACCGGTAAAAGGGAGAAAAGAAATTAATACCTCTTTGCAATTAAATACAAATATATGACCCTTTGAATAGTTGAACTTTTCCTCAAGAAAGGAAACGAATTCCTTACTGACGCAGCAGTACCGAGGATATTTTTTTCCGACGCTATTCCGAAGGACTTTCCGACGGAGTCCCTCAGTACTTTTGAACTTTTTAATTTTTATTTTTTTAAAATATAACCGACGGACAACTCTCGGTAAGTAATGATACTTTGACCGATCAAAATTTAATTGGTTGTACCGATGCACTCCGTCGGTAATTTACCGATGGACTCCCTCGGAACATTTTGTATTTATATTTTTGAATTATTTTTTTAGGTACCGACGGTGTCTCTCGGTACTTTTAAAAAAAATAAATGAAAAAGAAAATAAAGTTATCGACGTTCTCAATCCTACTGTATTTACATAATATTTTGAATTTTGTTTTTACAGTACCGATGAACTTCCGTCGGTAACTTAAATAAATAATCTTATAGATAATTATTTTGTATTTTTTATTACACAATACCGAGAGAGGTCGTTGGTAAGTCTCTCGGTAAGTATTTACTTAATTATCTTAGTGATTGATTAGCCTATTTATTGAAATTTACACTAAGTGGAGGTAATACACTACTTAAAATATATTAGTGATAATTAGCTTAGTAATTTATAATTACACAAAGTAAAAGTGAATTTATAGTATCCTTAACTACATTGATTAACCTATACATTAATAATTACACACTAAGAAGAAGTGTATTAGTCGTTTCCGTAAGAAATATTAGTGATGGTTTATCTTATAAATTAATAATTACTGTAAGTAGAAGTGTATTAATGGTGTCCTTAAGTAACGTTAACAATTGATTATCATACACATTGATAATATACTAAGCAAAAGTGTATTGATTGTATTTAGCTTGTTGATTGATAATTACAGGAAGTATAAGTGTATTAATAATATATATGTAAGTAATGTTGGTGATTGATTAGCCTATATACATTGATAATAACACTAAGTATTAGTTAACTAGTGGCATCCTTATATAAGTAACGTTAGTGATTGATTAGCCGATACATTGATAATTATATACTAAATGGAAGTGTATTAATGCTATTTGTGAGAAATGTTTGTGATTGTTTATCTTTAGTTTGATAATTAAAGTAAGTAGAGGTTTATTAGTGATATCCTTAAGTAATATTAGTGGTATCCTGAAGTAACGCTAGTGATTCATTAGCATATATATTGATAATTATACTAATTAAGTAGAAGTGTATTAGTATAGTCTTAAAAACTATTACTGATTGATTATCTTATGCATTAAGAATTACACTAAGTAGAAGTGTATTAGTAATATTAATAAAAAATATTAGCGATTGATTAGCTTATAAATTTATAATTACATAAAGTAGATGCATATTAGTTGTAAATATTGAGTTTAAGGACGAGGTCCTTGTGGTGAAATATTTATGAGTTTAAAATTCTCCCTTGTGAAATTTAATTTGTGCAATAATATTAGTATGGAGTCATGCCTGTTAGGCTTATTTGATAATGCTTGTATATTTTCTGTTCATATTCATCCATTTTTGTGCTGTAAATATTGAGTTTAAGCCTATGAGGTGGGTGTCCAGGTGACGTTAAATGTGACTCATTAATCCGAGTAAGTAATCATGAGGTCTTCATGCCTCACGTTCTGTTGTCAGTATTGTAAAAATTCGAAACAAGGTGATGATTAATATAAGATTAATTGATGATACTGGAATTAATTATGAACAGCTTTTAAGACCAGAGATGTGGTGATGAGCATACATATGATGTGCTTCATGTCCTTATATCATTATGATATGGCAATGTTGAGATTAATGTTATTGATATATACCCTGTGGTATTTTGTTGGGTTGTGGATATGTTGTTAGGAGTTGTTTGGGTGTTCCTCTGGCAGGTGGATAGGCCCAATTACAAGGGAGACTCTGCAGAAATTTCTGAAAAATATTTGCGAGTTAGTAAAATTTGGGAGATTGAGATTTGCGAAGGAAGAGATGAATTACGTTATGTGTTTGAGGGCGAATGATCCTAAGCGGGGAATAATATAGCACCCAGAGAAAGTTTTGAATTACTTCAACACTATTGAAAAAATTTATATGTGCATAGGCACGAGTTGCTATAGCCAGTTGAGACTAACACTGTGCATTGTTGTGAGAAATCAGGCATTTTGGAAATGATCGGAGAGTTAGGGACTTTGCTTTAAAGCTTATAAGAATGGAGAAAAGAAATAATCTCAATTGAGATGGTGTTGTCGGACCCGTGTTAAATTGCAGGAATGTAAAATCACTCACAAGTATGTGTGCAAGAATATACTCAGTAATTTAAAGTCCTCAGAAAGATTCTTAGCACATTCGAGGATGAACGTTTGTTTAAGAGGTGGAGAATGTAACGACCCGACTTGTCGTTTTAAAAATTAACGCCCCGTTCAGTGACTTAAGGTTTCGAGCAGCCTCACAATATGTATTATGACTCGCGTGTGTGGTTGAGTTAGATTTACGGATGATTCGGAGTGATTTGGGACACTTAGTCCCTAAGACGGAAGCTTAAGTCTTAGGATTTTGACAATAGTCATAACTGTGTGAAGACGACTCCGGATTGGAGTTCCGACGATTCTGTTAGCTCTGTTGGGTGATTTTGGACTTAGAAGCGTGTCCGGACTGTGAATCCGAGGTCTGTAGCCAATTTAGACTTGAAATGACGAAAGTCAAATTTTTGGAGAATTGGACCGGAAGTGGACTTTTTTATATCGGGGTCGGAATGCGATTCCAAGAGTTGGAACTGCTCCGTTATGTTATTTGGGACTTGCCTGCAAAATTTGACGTCATTCCGGGTTGGTTTGATAGGTTTCGGCACGAGTTTTAGAAGTTGAAAGTTTTAGAAGTTCATAAGTTTGATTTGTGGTGCGATTTGTATTTTCGGCATAATTTGATGTGATTTGAAACCTCGAGCGAGTTCGTGATATGTTATGGGACTGGTTGGTATGATTGGACGGGGTCCCAAGGGGCTCGGGTATGTTTCGGGGTGGTTTCGGACCAAATTGGAGTTGTTTGGACTGTTGTTGCTGAAGTCTGGTTTCCTTCTTCGCGAACACGAAGGGAGTCCCGCGAACGCGAAGAGGAATTTGAGGGGCTGATGATTTGTCCTTCGCGAACGCGAAGCTATGAACGCGAACGCGAAGAAGGAGCAGGGCAAGCCTTCGCGAACGCGGCCCAGGCAACGCGAACGCGAAGAAGAAAGGAAGATAGGGGCCTGGGATCGTTTGGCCTTTGTGAACGCGAAGAGTGAAACTCGAACGTGAAGGAGTTGGTCAGCTGGTCATCGCGAACGCGACGAGGGGTTCACGAATGCGAAGAGGAAATGATGGGGCAGAAACAACTGGCCTTCGCGAACGCGATGAGGAGGTCGCGAACGCGATGAAGGATTTGAGGCAGTTGGGTTTTGGCCATCGCGAACGCGAGGCAATGGTTGCGAACGCGAAGAAGGCCTATCTGGGCAGAATTAAAAGTCCCAAAAATGGGGGTTTGAGTTCATAACTCAAGATCAAAGTTGGAGCTCGGTAGAAGGCAATATTTGGATAGATTCTTGCGTGGGTGTTTGGGGTAAGTGATTCGTATCTAGTTTTGATTAATTTCCATGATTATGTCTTTGAATCCATCGTTTAATTCGGATTTGATGGAGGAAAAATCAAACTTTTTTGTAAAATCTTCCAAAAACGAAAATTTAAGATTTGAAAGTCGAGTTGTTATTGGAATTTGATAAAATTGGTATGGTTGAACTCGTATCGGAATGAGTATTCGGATTTCATGAAAATTATGTCGGGGTCCCGCGTTGACTTTTTGGAATAAATTTTTATATCGACGTATTATTACCGGAATTGTTTCCGATGAATTTTAATGAAGTTATACAATTAATTTGGATAGATTTGAGCTATCAGGAGGTCAATTCAAGGAAGAAGGCAATTTTGGAACATCGGCATAACTTCAAAGAGGTAAGTGTCTTTCTTAACCTCGAGTGGGAGAAATTTCCCTTAGGCATTGAGTCTTATGTGCAACTTGGGTAATTGAAAAGTACGCAAGGTGACGAGTACGAACTTGGTTTATATGTGCAAATTTTATTGAGTTAAAAGTCTTGAGCATATTGTGGAGTAAATTGGATAATTGTTGACATGTATTTAATCATCTACTTGTCGTGCCTAAACCCTTGTTGTTGACTCTGTTGTTATATGACAATGTGATGTGATTGTTATTTGATTATTTATGAAATTTCGTGAATTTGCTAGTTTGATAATTATTGCAATTTAATTTTATTTTAGATTTTCTCCTCTGCAAATAATTAATTAAATGATCTTAAAAAGAGGTGTTTATATAATTATTGAAAATTTGATCTTTTTTGAAGACTTTGCTTTATGTTGAGTAATTTCTATCTCTATTGATTGTTTATGGGTGTTGTACACATTGTGTAGAGCATTTGGCTATTTACTGTGAAATTAATTGACATGGTTGTAGCTTTGAAATTTGGTTGTGGTCATTGGGCAAATTATGATATGAATTGATTTTTGTTATGTTGTTGTGATAATTTCCTATGTAAAATGTTTTGTGTGAGTTGTTATTTTGGGGAGATAAGGGTGGCATTTCACTGTTGATATTATGTGGTTAGAATGGTGGCATTTCACTGTTGTGTTTGTTGGCTATTGATATTGTCTGGGCGGAGTGATAAGGGTGGCTAAAGGAGAGATACGGGTGGTAATAGGAGCGATAAGGGTGGCTATTGATATTGTCTGGGCGGAGCGATAAGGGTGGCAATAGGAGCGATAAGGGTGGCTATTGATATTGTCTGGGCGGAGCGATAAGGGTGGCAATAGGAGCGATAAGGGTGGCTATTGTCAGGGACGATATGTGATGATGTGGGGTTGTGGTGTTGGTAATTTTCATGTGATGTTGTGATTTTTCTTGTGTTTATTTTTTTATACCTTGTGCGACTTGTCTTATTGTTAGTAAATTGATAATAATCTGATTTATATTGAAATTGGGAGCCTGTGGCTATTGCCAGGCGGTTTATAAAATAAAATATGGGCACGAGGTGCCGTGAATTGTGATATGAAATGGGGATATTGACACGTGAATTGTCCGTGCAGTTGTGATATAAAATGTGGGCACGAGGTGCTGTGATAAAATGGTAATGATATTTGGCACGTGAATTGTTCATGCAGTTGTGATATGAAATGAGGGCACGAGGTACCGGGCAAATATGATGATTTAATTATGGGCACGAGGTGCCGTGGAAATATGAAAATGGGTTGAGACCCGTATATACGAAAAATATAAAAATGGGATGAGACCCGTATTTTAATGATTTTGAAATAAGGTGTCACACGGTGTTTTTTTAATTGAAAGAATTATATTCAAAATATTTATTTGAAAGGATTTTTACTTAGAAAGTATCATATAAAAGAATTGTATTTTGAAAGAAATTTATTTAGGAAATTGTATTTGAAAAGATTTATTGAAAGAATTATATTTGAAAAATAATTATTTGAGAGAATTATATTTGAAAGAGAGTTATCTGGAAGAACTATGTGAAAGACATTTATTTGAAGGACTTGATTTAATTGGGTGTAATTGTATTTATTAATTGTTGAGTGATATTAATGGTGTTCTTGTTGTCTGTTGTGCATATCACTGGTTGTTTTATCCTGCCTTTATTATTATTTGTTTCCTATTATTTTGTATAATATTTTGCACAAGTTATTAGACTAGTGAGTGTCTTGACTATACCTCGTCTCTACTCCATTGGGGTTAGTCTTGATACTTACTGGGCACCGCTGTGGTGTGCTCACTCTATACTTCTGCACATTTTTGTGCAGAGCCAAGTATTGAAGATATCGGACTTGAGCAGAGTTAAAGCGCGATCATAAGGATTCAAGGTAGAGTTGCTTGGCCGTCCCAGTCCCTTGGAGTCTTTTCATTTCATTGTACTGTTAATTTGTAATCAAACAGTATTGTATATTCGGTCCTCGTGATCATTCCATGTATTCAGTTAGGGTTCGTGACTCAGTACTACCAGTCTTGGGAGGTTGTGTATTGTAATTAATTCCGCTGTTAGATTTTTTAAAAAATGACTTCAAAATGTAATAGAAATCGGCTTACCTAGTCTTAGAGACTATGTGCCATCACGACGCCTAAGGTGGGAGTTTGGGTCATGACAGATGGAGATAAAATATACAGTGAAGGATGGCTATATAGAAATTCCAATATACAATGATATGAGTATGCACTTGTATATGGAGATGAAAAAGTAAATCCTGGATATCACTGAATATCTATTATGCATAACTTTGAAAACTGTATAATCAAGTGCTGAATGCTCATATTCAAGTTCATACATAGGTGGCAACTTACTCGCAACAACTTCAACTGGTTTACAATGTGAGAACGTAGAAGAAGTACACAGAACTAATATTGTTGAGATGACGGATAATCATGGAAAAGAAGATAAAATTGAGATATTGAAGGGAAATTGTATAATAGACAATCCACAACATGAAGAAATTGTAGAAGGCCAGCTGTATTGGGATAAAGATACACTTATTAGTGTAATAAAGCACTACACAATACGAGAAAAATTTCAATTTATAGTGGATAGATCATCTACAACAAGGTATGATTTCTACTTATGAGATTGTACTTCTCTGTAATTTTGTGTATACTGCTTGTAAAATTTTTTGTAATTATTGTATAATGAGATTGCATATATATATATATATATATATATATATATATATACTGCTTGTTTATTTAAGACACAAGTGTAAAAATCCGAAGAAGTGCATTATCATAACATTATATTTTAAATAGGTATTGTCTTATATCCGTGGATAAAAGTTGCAAATGGAGTCTTAGATCTTCAAGTCTACACAAATCAAATGTCTTCAAGGCTAGAGGGTTCAATGATGTTCACACTTGCCCAGAGACGAGTAAACTGTTTTCATAACGTCATGTTACTTCGTCAGCCATTGCAAAAATGATTTGCAACAAAAATGCCAATCCAAAAATAATATACACTCCGAAAGACATCATGAGTGATATGAAATAACAGTATGGGATTAGTATGAGTTATGTAAAAGCTTATAGAACAAAAGAAAAGGCATTTGAACTGCTAGGAGGGATACCACACGAATCTTATAGAAAACTGCCGGGTCACTTGTATATGATAAATATGACAAATTCTGGATCTTTCACAATGTTACATAAATCAGAGGACATGCGCTTCATGTATGTTTTTGTCGTACTAAATGCATCAATCATAGGATGGAAATACTGCTACCCTATTGTAGTGGTTCATGGGACATTCTTCAAATCATCACACAGGGGAACAATGTTAACAGCTAGCGCACAAGATGCGGCAGGTGAATATGTCGCAGACTCGTATAATAATTATATATGGTATAGATAGTTCTTATACGTGTATAATAAAAATAACATGTAGATGCTTTCTTATTTGCTTAACCAGGTAAAAGTTTTCCACTAGCATACGCTGTTGTCGATTCTGAAAACGTTGCTTCGTGGGAATGGTTTTTTGAAATGTTTAGACAGGCTTTTGGGGAAAGGGAAAGGATGTGCATCGTATCCGATCATCATGCAAGCATATTGAGGGGTGCTTCGATTGTGTATCCAGAGGTATCTCACTGTGTATGCATCTATCATATTTGGAATAACATAAAGAAGCAGTTCAAGAAGAATCATGACCGGCTGAGGGAAGTATTTTTTGCAATGGCCAAAGCATACAAAATTGAAGATTTTAATCTCCTCATGCAAGATATGGACAACATTGATAAGAGGGCAAGGGGTTACCTGTTCCAAGTTGGTTATGAAAAGTTCTCCATAGCGCATTCCACTGTTAATATATCCATGGTGATTACTTCAAATATTGTCGAGTCACTCAATGCAAGAAAGGAAGAGGCAAGAGAGCTACCAATCATGAGTTTGCTGGATTACATGATGAATTTTGTTATGGAATGGAATAATACAAATAGATTGACTGCAATGAGTACATTTACTGGCCTAGGAAAAACATATAACGAAGTACTGAAGGAAAATATCTATTTGTCTCAGAAGATGACGGTAAATATTCTTTTATCATGTCTTACTTCATACGCCTGAATAACATACTTTAACAAAAGTGCATTAATACTTGTCATATCCCTCTTTTACTAATGATATTTATTTAAATTTAGGTGAGGCCTTCAACTGATTATGTATATGTAGTAATGGATGCTGAACCAAGGCAGATCATAGTCTGCATGCAAAAAAGGGAATGCTAGTGCAAACGATTTCAAGTGGATGAGATTCCTTGTCCACATGCTATGGCAGTATTGGATTACACATACATATGAGGACCCAAATATTGTTCTGCCTATTACACCAAGGAATACTTCAAGAAGACATATGAAGTGCCAGTTAATCCACTTGCAGATGAAACTACATGGGACCTTCCAACAAAGGTGTTAGATAATGTGGTCCTAGCACCGATAGTGAAGGGCAAACTAAGAAGACCAACGAAGTCGCGACGCAAGGGACTTTATGAATATTTGTATACTGAAACAGTTACCTGTGGACTATGTGGAAAACAAGGACACAACAGAAGAACATGCAGGAATGCTCAAGACAACTAGTAGATGTTGCTACAATGATTTAGTATTTTGTAACATTTTTTCTTGTGAATGTTAAAATTAGAATATTGGAAAAATAATGAGATTTGCAATCAGATTCTCTCTGATGTATGAATAAAGATGCTACTTTTGTCGTAATGAAAGTAATGGTAGGAGTTTTATTCCAAATACTATTATAGATGTCATTATACAAAATATTATATAAAATAAATGACAATATACAAAATATATACAAAACATATTGTCACTATACAAAATATATACAAAACAAACTATCACTATCCAAAAAAATATACAAAATAGATTGTCATTATATAATTTATATATAATATTTTCTTCCTATACAAAAAACATACAAAATAAATAGTCGCTATACAAAACATATACAAAATAGATGTCACTATACAAAAAATATATACAAAAAAGTCTATCACTATACAAAACATATACAAAAGGACTGTTACTATATAAAAATTATATAAAATAGACTGGCGCTATACAGTTTATATACAGTTTAGCTGCCCCAAAATTTCATTCACAAAACTTCCTATAATAACTTAGCAACACTAGCTAAATTTGCAAAACTTGTTGAAACAGATTAAAACTATATAAATTATAAAACTAAAACTGTAGAAAAGTCAAAACTACACAAAATCTGAAACTTTAATAATTTCACTATTAACTGAAAACAAACAAGTCACAATTAAAAGTAATATTCAACATTAGCATTTCAAACATATTGTACAAAAACATCCCAAAATAAAAAGCATAACGCGTGATATAAGTATGCAACTGTATTCAATCATAAGACAATATCAGAACCAAACTACTTCATCTTAAAACTACATGTGATTTTTCTACTAAACTATCCCTTTTTCTTGCCCTTCAACTTGCCCTTTTTCTTGATATCCTTCAAAGTCTCGTCATCTCCAACGACATGCAACTTGCTCTTTTTCTTGATATCCTTCATAGGCTCGTCATCACAAACGGCATGCGTCTTGCCCTTTTTCTTGCTATCCTTCAAAGCCTTGTCATCAACAACGGAATGCGACTTGCCCTTTTTCTTGTTATCCTTTTTTGTCAGATCTTTCAATCTACCAGTAGACTCATCATCACTAACTGCATGTCCTCTTTGTTTATTCACTAGAAAATCCCATAGCAATATACCATATCGGTTCCGTATCCCATCAATATCAATAGCTTTAGAAATACTGCTGCCTTGAATGATGTACTCAGCAAATGCAATAACCTAAACACCACAGTCACTACATACAAGGTTACACATAAACATTGAATAAGTTAGTATAATATCCAAATAGGAATTCATGTACAAAAATTAAATAAGAATAAAAAATATTCAATAATAATTTACGTGGTATCTTGCGTTGGCAACCCATCAACGAGATGAATCTCAAAAGGATCAATGGCGGGGATTCCCATAGGATTCTACTTTGTGTCCCAAAAACCAATACGATGAAGGAAATATGGGAGCAACACTGAGTATGGCTCAATTGATCTCCGAACTGCACTATTCTTCCGCGCTCCACTCATGGAATTGTATACATAAATGTGCAGATCTTTGAATAAAAGTCTCGCCAATATCCAGTGCCACTTAACAGACATATTTATAGGGAAAATGACTTCATCAACAGTACACCAAGGAACATTACATCTTAAAAAATACCCAAGTATATACTCAGTAATTGGATTTATTTCAGTAATCAAATTCATGTCTCTGTTTTTCTCCAAAAACTCCTTGTACAAATTCTAAATCAAGCAGTTAAACCAACAGTCGGCAGTTGTGAATCTTACTGAAACATCAATACTGTACTTTCCTTTCTTTCTCAAATAATAAAAAATAACATCAATATGCTGAAATATGAAGAATAAATACACATAGTTAGAAAATTACAGTATGAGAAAACTAAAATGTATATCACCAATTTACATTTTACAATTAAAGCGTTGACTTACTAAATCACACACGGGTAAGCCGGGATATGCAAATGTGAAGAACCATTTTTTTTTCTCCAATATCATCAACTCATAATTCAAAAATTTTATTTATCTTATTACTAATCTATGTATAAACACCGACCCTGATGAATCACGATAAAAAGATATGGTTAATAACACGAAACACGAAAAATAAAGAAGAAAAAAAAGAAAAAGAAAAAACTGAAACATAAAACTTCCGGTGCATTAGTCCTTAAGCCTCTATTGATGTAAGTGTTCCACTTACACAATATTCTGAAATCAACAGGATTGTCAACATTTCCCAGAAAAGGATACTTTATAGTCAAGATGGGCTTCTTTGACTGTTGGCTTATTTTGAACAATTTGGATGGTGCCACCAGAGTCAAATGTGTTCCTGAATGGTGACTTCATGACCCCTGCTGGTTTTCTTTCTCTAGGGATCATTTTAGGTGTGTCATGATCAATAAAAACTATACGATCTTCCTGCATAGTGACAATATTTTTCTCCACTCCTAAACAATCACCATGTACAATATTTTGATTGAAATACTTTTGGGTGATTGCAGTTATTTGAGCTTCAGCATCACTAGTCCAGCCATTGTCCTCAACAACTTCCTCACAACTATTTTTAACAACAACTTGTACAGAATCCTCCACCAAACTCCCCATATTAGTAGTATTTGTATCACAAAACTTCTGGGTGGTTGCAGTGATTTCACGCTCAGCATCCTCAATCCAGGCTTCGTCATCACCAACTCCTTCACTACTTTTTTCAGCTTCTATAGAATCCTTCACCACACCCTCCATAACATCAACAGTTTGCTCTAGACTTACCTCAGTATCAATATTTTTTTACAACTTCCTCACTGTAAATATTTTTTTCCATAACTTCCTCACTACAAAAATTATTCTCTGCAACTTCCTTATTGTAATGACCCAACAAGTCATTTTTACTTTCAAAATCCCCTTCTCTACTATTTACTGCTTAATTTATGCTTTATAATTATTATGTAACTGATCGGGATTGTTAGTTCGGGTCCGGTAAATTTTTAGAATGGATTGGAACACTTAGTTCCAAAGTTTAAAACTTAAGTTGAAAGGTTGGCTGGATGTTGACCTATGCATAAACGACCCCGGAATAGCATTTTGATGATTCCAATGGCTCCGTATGATAATTTTAGACTTAGAAGCGTGTTTGTAATTTTATTTGGAAGTCCGTTGTTAAATTATACATGAAATGGCTAAAACAGGAATTTACGTTTGAAAATTTGACCAGGGAGTTGACTTTTTTATATCGGGGTCGGAATCCAGTTCCAAAAATTTTCATAGCTCTATTATTTCATTTATGACATGTGTGCAAAATTTTAGGTCAATCAGACTTGATTTGATAGGTTTCGGCATCGAATGTAGAAGTTGGAAATTTTAAGTTTCATTAAGCTTGAACTGGAATATGATTCATGGTTTTAGCATTGTTTGATGTGATTTGAGGTTTCGACTAAGTTTGTATGATGTTATAGGATTTGTTGGTGTATTTGGTTGAGATCCCGAGGGACTCGAGTGAGTTTCGGACGGCTAACGGATCATTTTTGGCCGTTGGGAGATAACTGATAATTGTTGGTATTTTTCTTCTAGTTTCCTTATACGCAATCGCATAGGTTCATCCGCGATCGTGTAGGCTTGTTTGGGGCAGTAATATTTTTGTTATTCGCGATCGCGTGAAGAGAGCTGTGACCGCGTAGATATGGGAGTTTGTTATTCACGAACGCGTGAAGAAGGTCGCGATCGCGTAGAGTAAGTTGAGCAGAAGTGGAGGTCACGCGTTTGTGCTTCGCGATCGCGTGGATGAGTTCACTATCGCGTAGGCCTGTGAGTTTGAGCTTCGCGATCGCATGGACAAGTCCGCGATCGCGTAGGGTTAATTTGGGCAGTGGAAAAATTGTGCTTCGCTATCGCATAGAGCAAATGACTGGGCAGAGATTTAAGTTCTGAAAATGGGACTTCGTCCCATTTTCCATTTTTACCGATTTGGAGCTCAGATTGAGGCGATATTTGGGAGAATTTCAGAGAAAACAATGAGGTAAGTGTTCTTAACTCAATATTGGTTAAATTACCCTAATCCATCACTGTTTTTATCATTTAATTGGTGAATTAAGTTGGAAAAGTTTGAAAACCCTCTTGGATAAATTTGAGGATTTGAGGGCCTAATTGTTATCGGAATTTAGTAATTTTGGTATGGCTAGACTCGTGGTCGAATGGGCATTCATATTTCGTAATTTTTGCTGGATTCCAAGACGTGGGCCCCACGGATAATTTTGAGTTAATTTCTGATTTTTATTGAAAAATATAGTATTTTCTTATGAAATTGATTCCTATAATTGTTGGTGACTGTATCAAATTATTTTGGCTAGATTCGAGCCATTCAGAGTTGGATAATCGAGGAAAATGCCTACTAGTGGATTAAATTGGAGCAAGTCGAGGTAAGTCTCTTGCCTAACCTTGTAAGGGGAAAATTACCCCATAGGTGATTTAAATTAATAATTGTTGCTAATTGTGGGGGCTACGTACGCTCGAAGTCACTAGAGTTCGTGCGTAGTTACTATTTATGCTAAAGTCCGGGTAGTTTAAGACTCAAATCATGAATTACGTGTGTTAATTGTATCCTTTATTTAATTAAAGTATTTGAACTATACTTTGAATTGTTAGGGAAAATAGTAAAAGATTGAAATCTGATATACTTGAATTTTTGTATAAATTAATTAATTGTTAAATGAAAATGTACACCTTCTTGCATTAATCTCGTAATATATATATCCTCATTCCGGAGGTACATAAGAAAATGTCCTCCTTTCTTGTTGAGCGGGCTGAATGCCTCGGTAGTATAGATGCATCTATGGATCGTGTCGCACGTCCCTCGGCAGTGTACACGACACTTTGGATCGGACCGTACGACCGTGGCAGAAATCGTGCCTAATAATAATAATTACACGATACCTTGATATTTTAATTGCAGCTTGTGAAGTTAAATAAATGGGGAATTATCGTATTTTAAGAAATTTAATTATTTCTGCTGGTTAAGGAAAATTATTGTAAATTCTATAAATCATATTGATTTAAATATTTATGTTGTTATTTTATTTATTATATTTGACCCTTAGTGAGTGTCAGTCGACCTCTCGTCACTACCTCTTCGAGATTAGGCTTGATACTTACTGGGTACACGTTGTTTACGTACTCATGCTACACTTGCTGCACTTTTTTGTGCAGGACCTGAGACGGATGATATAGTTGGACCTATCGGCGCGCATTCACGTTATCCAGAGGCTTAGTGATGAGCTGTCTTTCTGAGTCATTCTGCAACAACTAGTGCCTCTTCTTGAAATTTTATTCTGTTTATTTTATTTCAGACAGTATTTGGAATTTTTGTGTAATCTACTAGATGCTAATACACTTGTGACACCAGGTATATTGGCACACACTAGTAGAAATTTTGGAATTAATTCTGTTCCTGTATTTTTTTCTAATTTACCAGATCTTTTTATATTGTCTTAATTCTTGCAAGTTGTAAGAGTTTAATTACTCAGTTAATTTTTAAAGAGTTGAATATGTGTTTAAATCACTAGTTGGCTTGCCTAGCTATAGTGTTGGGAGACATCACGACCTATAAATGAAATTGGGTCGTGACAACATGGTATCAGAGCACTAGGTTCACGTAGGTCTCACAAGTTATGAGCAGACCTAATAGAGTCTTGCGGATCGGTACGGAGATGTCTGTACTTATCTTCGAGAGGCTATAGGGTGTTAGGAAACTACCTTTCTTCATCTTCCATCGTGCAATTTATGTAGAACTAAATATCTTTCTCGTATTCTCTCACAGATGGTGAGAACGCGCTCAAATGTGGTTTTAGACCAGGGAAGAGCTACTCCCCCTGTTGTTAAAGGCCGAGGCAGAGGCTGAGGGAGGGCTCCAGCCCGTGGAAGGGGACGAGGACGTCCCAGGATTGTTCCAGTTATGCCAACAGTGGGTCCAGCAGAGGATCCCATTGAGGAACAGGGCGAGGTAACCGTGGCAGAGCTAGCTCAGGTGGATTTCACGTCTGCACTGGGATTCCCGGAGGTCATGGGCCGTATGTTGTGGTTCATGGAAATAATGGCTCAGGCCGGTTTATTTCCGGAAGACCCAACCACATATCAAGCGGGAAGGGGAGCACATACTCCTACCGTACAGGCTCATGGGCAGGCAGCTGCTGTATATCAGACCCAGGGTGCACTACCTATGGGTGGAGCCCATCCAGTGGCAGCAGCTACACCTGAGCCCAGACCATCTGCGACCGCCGAGCCGCAGAAACTATTGGACAGATGGACTAGACTACATCCTCCTGTCTTTGGGGGTGAGCGACATGAGGATCCACAGGACTTCATTGATCGGTGCAGGGACATACTGCACAACATGAGGATATTGGAGTCTCACGGGGTTGACTTTGCTACTTTTCAGCTAGAGGGCAGAGCCCGTAGATGGTGGAAGTCTTATCTTCTTGGCAGACCAGCAGATTCTCCTCCCATGACTTGGGACAGGTTCACTCGTATTTTACTGGACATGTATATTCCACCCTCCCAGAGAGAAGGGTTGCGATTTCAGTTTGAGCAGCTCCAGCAGGGTCAGATGTCAGTGACTGATTATGAGGCGAGGTTCTCTGAGTTATCTCGCCATGCACTTATGATACTCCCTACTGAGGCGGAGAGAGTGTAGAGGTTTGTTGCAGGTTTACATACCAGCATTCAAGCCACTATGGCTCGAGAGGTTGAGATGGGGACTTCTTATGAGTTGGTCGTGGAGATAGCCCGGAGGATTGAGGATGTGCGTCAGCGGAGCCGAGAGCGGGTTATGAGAGATAAGCGATTTAGATATTCTGGAGAGTTCAGAGGTGCTCCATCTGGGGGTAGAGGTCAGTTCGTGAGAGGGCAGTCCAGCAGGCCCCCATATCCTGCACCACCGCCTCCTCGGGGTGCTTAAGTATGACCTTATATCAGTGTTATGCCAGAGAGTTCTTATCGCCCACCAGCTATTCAGGGTTCTTCCAGTGGGTATTCAGGTCACCAGGGTCAGACTTTTAGTTAGTAGCCCATCGCACCGAAAAGTTATTACGAGTGTGGGGATCCTAGTCACATGCAGAGATTCTGCCCTAGGCTTTGGGGTAGATCAATGCAGCGGGGTCAGCAGCCTATGATTACCATACCATTTGCTCCGCTAGTCGTCGGACCACCAAGAGGTGGAGGACAGGTGGGTAGGGGCCGTCTTAGAGGTGGAGGTCAGCCAGGTGGAGGCTAGCCAGTTGGCGCTCCAGCCCGGTTCTATGCTTTTCCGGCCATACCAGATGTAGAGGCCTCAGATGCAGTGATTACAAGTATTATTTCTCTTTGCGGCAAAGATTCCTCCGTATTATTTGATCCAGGGTCTACATATTCCTATGTGTCATCTCTATTTGCTCATTTCCTGGGTGTTTCTCGTGAGTCCTTGAGTACTCCTATTTATGTGTCTACTCATATGGGCGATTCTGTTGTTGTGGATCGGATCTACCGGTCCTGCATTATTACATTCTGTGGTTGTGAAACTAGAGCAGATCTTCTACTACTTGAGATGACCGACTTTGAAATCATCCTGGGCATGGACTGGTTATCTCCATATCATGCTATCCTCGATTGTCATGCCAAGACTGTTACCTTGGCTATTCCAGCATTTCCTAGGCTGGAGTGGAAGGGTTCGTCTATTAGTACATTTAATCGGGTTATTTCTTTTATGAAGGCTCGACACATGGTTGAGAAGGGTTGTTTGGCTTATCTAGCCTATGTTCGGGATACTACTGCAGAGACTCCGACTATTGATTCAGTGCCTGTAGTTCGAGAGTTCTCCGATGTATTTCCTTCAGATCTTCCAGAAATGCCACCTGATCGTGATATTGATTTCTTTATTGATTTGGCTCCAGATATCTAGCCTATATCTATCCCACCGTATCGCATGGCTCCGAAATAATTGAAAGAACGGCTTGAGGAGTTACTACCCAAAGGGTTCGTCAGACCGAATGTATCGCCTTGGGGTGCACTAGTGTTATTTGTGAAGAAGAGGGATGGAACGATGCGAATGTGTATTGATTATCTCCAATTGAACAAAGTCACTATTAAGAACAAATACCCGTTGTCGTGTATTGATGATCTATTTGACCAGTTGTGGGGTGCTAGGGTGCTCTCTAAGATCGACTTGAGGTCGGGGTACCACCAGTTGAATATTCGGGATTCAGATAATCCGAAGACTGCTTTCCGGACTAGATACGGTCAATATGAATTTCTAGTGATGTCTTTTGGTTTGACTAACACCCCGGCGGCGTTTATGGATTTGATGAACAGGGGTATTCAGGCCATATATTGATTCATTTGTTATTGTCTTCATTGATGATATTTTGATTTACTCGCGCAGTAAGGAAGAGCACGAGCAACATATGAGAGTGGTGCTTCAGACACTGCAGGGATATAAGTTATATCCTAAGTTTTCCAAATGTGACTTTTGGCTAAATTATGTAGCATTCTTTGGGCATATTGTATCGGGCGAGGGCATTAAAGTTGATCCTAAAAAGATCGAGGTAGTTCAGAATTGGAATCGTCCCACTTCGGCAACTGAGATCAGGAGTTTCCTGGGTTTAGCAGGTTATTATCGTCGGTTCATGGAGGGCTTTTCATCTATTGCAGCGCCTTTAACCAAATTGACCCAGAAAGGTTCTTCGTTCCGATGGTCTGATGATTGCAAGGTGAGCTTTCAGAAGCTCAAGATAGCATTGACTACAACACCAGTGTTAGTGTTGCCTTCCGGTTTGGGGATGTATACAGTGTATTGTGACGCTTCATGCGTTGGTTTGGGTTGTATATTAATGCAGGAGGGGCAAGTTATTACATATGCTTCACGTCAGCTGAAACCCCATGAGAAGAATTACCCGGTACATGATTTGAAGTTAGCTGCAATTGTTCACGCTCTTAAGATTTGGAGGCATTATCTTTATGGGGTGTCTTATGAACTTTACACTGATCATCGCAGTTTACAACATTTGTTCAAGCAAAGGGACCTTAATTTGAGGCAGCACAGGTGGCTTGAATTACTAAAAGATAATGATGTTATTATCTTGTATCATCCGGGCAAAGCAAATGTAGTTGCAGACGCCTTGAGTAGAAAGGCAGAGAATATGGGTAGTTTGGCTTTCATTTCAGCGGAGGAAAGGCCATTAGCTTTGGATATTCAGTCCTTGGCTAACAGACTTGTGTAGTGGCCCAATCTTCATTAATTGAGCAGATCAAGGATCGCCAATATGATGATCCACACGTAATGGTTCTTCGAGAAACGGTACTACGGGGTGGTGCCAAGGAAGTTACTATTGGCGCGGATGGTGTTCTGCGACTCTAGGATCATCTATGTGTTCCTAATGTGGATGGATTGAGAAAATAGATCCTAGAGGAGACACACAGTTCTCGGTATTCTATTCATACAGGTGCTACGAAGATGTATCATGACCTAAGGCAACATTATTGGTGACAGCGAATGAAAAAGGACATAGTTGAGTATGTAGCTAGGTGTCTAAATTGTTAGCAAGTTAAATATGAGCACCGGAGGCCAGGTGGCCTACTTCAACGGATGACTATACCGGAGTGAAAATGGGAACGCATTACTGTGGACCTTGTAGTTGGGTTGCCGTGGACCTTGCGGAAGTTTGATGCAGTTTACGTCATTGTCAACATCTTGACCAAGTCGGCACACTTTATTCCGGTTGTGACTATGTATACTTCAGAGAGGTTAGCCTAGATTTATATTCAGGAGATAGTTCGGTTGCACGGTGTGCCAATTTCCATCATATCAGATAGAGGTCCTCAGTTTACTTCACATTTCTGGAGGTCGGTACATAGTGAATTGGGGACCCGTGTAGAACTTAGCACAACCTTTCATCCGCAGACCGACGGGCAGTCGGAGCGGACAATTCAAATTTTGGAGGATATGATCAAGGCATGTGTGATCTACTTTGGAGGTCAGTGGGATCATTTCTTTCCTTTAGCCGAGTTTGCTTATAACAATAGTTACCAATCCAACATCGAGATGGCTCCATTTGAGGCTTTATATGGTCGGCGATGTCGTTCGCCCATAGGATGGTTTGAGCCCGGTGAGGCTAAGTTATATGGTACTAATTTGGTGAAGGATGCCTTGGAAAAGGTAAAGTTGATTCAGGAGCGACTTTGTACAGCACAGTCCAGACAGAAGAGTTACGCGGATCAGAAAGCGCGTGATTTATTCTTTATGGTAGGTGAAAAAGCTCTCTTGAAGGTTTCGCCGATAAAGGGAATCATGCGACTCGGGAAAAAGGGCAAGTTGAGCCCAAGGTTTATATGACCATTTGAGGTGTTGAGACGAGTTGGGGAGGTTGCTTATGAGCTTGCATTGCCTCCCAGCCTATCAAGAGTTCATCCGGTTTTCCATGTATCTATGCTCCGGAAGTATCATGCCGACCTGTCACATGTGTTAGACTTCAGAACAGTTCAACTAGATAAAAACTTGGGTTATGAAGAGGAGCCCGTTGCCATTGTTGATAGACAGGTTCGCCAGTTGAGGTCCAAGAAGATTTCTGCAGTAAAAGTCCAGTGGAGGGGCCAACCAGTCGAGGAAGCGACTTGGGAGGCCGAGGAAGACATGCAGAGCATATATCCATACTTAATTAGCACCCCAGGTACAATTCTAAACTCGTTCGAGGACGAACGTTTGTTTAAGAGGTGGAGAATGTAATGACCCAACATGTCATTTTGACTTTCAGAATCTCGTCCCCCCGCCCCCATTTACTGCTCAATTTATGCTTTATAATTATTATGTGACTGACCGGGGTGGTTAGTTCGGGTCCGATGAGATTTTTAGAATGGATTGGAACACTTAGTTCCAACGTTTAAAACTTAAGTTGAAAGGTTGGTGGGATGTTTTCCTACGTGTAAACGACCCCGGAATAGAATTTTGATGATTCCAATAGCTCCGTATGGTGATTTTGGACTTAGGAGCGTGTTCGGAAGTTTATTTGGAAGTCCGTAGTTAAATTAGGCTTGAAATGGCTAAAGCATGAATTTAAGTTTGGAAGTTTGACCGGGGAGTTGACTTTTTGATATCGGAGTCGGAATCCAGTTCCGAAAATTTTCATAGCTCCGTTACTCATTTATGACATGTGTGCAAAATTTCAGGTCAATCGGACTTGATTTGATAGGTTTCAACATCGAATGTAGAAGTTAAAAATTTTAAGTTTCATTAAACTTGAATTGGAGTATGATTCATGATTTTAGCATTATTTGATATGATTTGAGGTTTCAACTAAGTTTGTATGATGTTATAGGACTTATTGGTGTATTTGGTTGAGATCCTGAGGGACTCGGGTGAGTTTCTGACGGCTAATGGATCATTTTTGGCCTTTGGGATATAGCTGATAGCTGCTGGCATTTTTCTTCTAGTTTCCTTATACGCGATCGCATAGGTTCATCCGCGATCGCGCATGCCTGTTTGGGGCAGTAATATTTTTGTTATTCGCGATCGCTTGAAGAGAGCCGCGATCGCGTAGATATGGTAGTTTGTTATTCGCGAACGCGTGAAGAAGGTCGCGATCACGTAGAGTAAGTGGAGCAGAAGTGGAGGTCACGCGTTTGTGCTTCGTGATCGCGTGGACGACTTTGCGATCGCGTAGGCCTGTGAGTTTGAGCTTCACGATCACATTGATAAGTCCGCGATCGCGTAGGGTTAATTTGGACAGTGGAAAATTGTGCTTCGCGATCGTGTGAGAAGGTTCGCGATCGCGTAGAGCAAATGACTGGGCAGAGAGTTTAAGTTCTGAAAATGGGACTTCTATTTTTACCTATTTGGAGCTCGGATTGAGGCTATTTTTGGGAGAGTTTCAGAGAAAACAACGGGGTAAGTGTTCTTAACTCAATATTGGTTAAATTACCCGAATTCGTCACTATTTTTATCATTTAATTGGTGAATTAAGTTGGAAAAGTTTGAAAACCCTCTCAGATAAATTTGAGGATTTGAAGGCCGAATTGTTATCGGCATTTAGTAATTTTGGTATGGGTAGACTCGTGGTTGAATGGGCGTTCATATTTCATAGGTTTTGCCAGATTACGAGATGTGGACCCCACGGACGAATTTTGAGTTAATTTCGGATTATTATTGAAAAATATAATATTTTCTTATGAAATTGATTCCTATAGTTTTTGGTGACTGTATCGAATTATTTTGGCTAGATTCGAGCCATTCAGAGTTGGATAATCGAGGAAAAGGCCTACTAGTGGATTAAATTGGAGCAAGTCGAGGTAAGTCTCTTGCCTAACCTTGTAATGGGGGAAATTACCCCAAAGGTGATTTAAATTAATAATTGTTGCTAATTGTGGGGGCTACGTACGTACGAAGTGACGAGAGTTCGTGCATAGCTACTATTTATTCTAAAGTCTAGGTAGTTTAGGACTTAAATCATGAATTGCGTGTGTTAATTGTATCCTTTATTTAATTAAAGTATTTGAACTATACTGTGAATTGTTAGGGAAAATAGTAAAAGATTGAAATCTGATATACTTGAATTTTTGTATAAATTAATTAATTGTTAAAACAAATAGTACACCCTCTTGCATTAATCTCATAATATATATATATTCTCATTCCGGAGATACATAAGAAAATGTCCTCCTTTTTTGTGGAGAGGGCTGAATGCCTCGGTAGTATAGATGCATCTATGGATCGCGCCGCACGTCCCTCGGCAGTGTACATGATACTTTGGATCGGATCGTACGACCTTAGCAGAAATCGAGCCTAATAATATTAATTACACGATAACTTGATATTTTAATTGCAGCTTGTGAAGTTAAATAAATGGGGAATTGTCGTATTTGAAGAAATTTAATTATTTCTGCTAGTTAAGAAAAATTATTGTAAATTCTATAAATCATATCGATTTAAATATTTATGTTGTTATTTTATTTATTATGTTTGACCCTTAGTGAGTGTCAGTCGACCTCTCGTCACTACCTCTTCGAGATTAGGCTTGATACTTACTGGGTACACGTTATTTATGTACTCATGCTACACTTGCTGCACTTTTTTGTGCAGGACCTGAGACAGGTGATATAGTTGGACCTATCGGCGCGTATTCACGTTATCCATAGGCTTAGTGGTGAGCTGTCTTTCTGAGTCGTTCTGCAGCAACTAGTGCCTCTTCTTGAAATTTTATTCTGTCTATTTTTTTTTAGACAATATTTGAAATTTTTGTGTAATCTACTAGATGCTCATACACTTGTGAAATCAGGTATTGGCACACACTAGTAGAATATTTGGAATTAGTTCTGTTCCTGTATTTTTTTCTAATTTACCAGATCTTTTTATATCGTCTTAATTCTTGCAAGTTGTAAGAGTTTAATTACTCAGTTAATTTTTAAAGAGTTGAATATGAGTTTAAATCACTAGTTGGCTAGCCTAGCTGTAGTGTTGGGTGCTATCACGACCTATAGGTGAAATTGGGTCGTGACAACATGGTATCAGAGCACTAGGTTCACGTAGGTCTCACATGTTATGAGCAGACCTAATAGATTCTTGCGGATCGATACTGTAACGACCCGACCGGTCATTTTGAGAGTAATATCCCCGATCCCCTATTAAGTGTTTCCCCCAAATTGTTTTCTGCTATTGTGACTTGCCGGGATGATTGGTTTTGAGTTTCGGAGTATTTTGGGACACTTAGTCCCTAAATAAGAGCTTAAGCCTTAGGATTTGGACTGTAGTCGGAACTATGTGAACATGACTCCGGAATGGAATTCTGTTAGTTCCGTTAATTCCGTTAGGTGATTTTGGGTTTAGGAGCATGTCCGGATAATGTTTTGGAGGTTCGTAGCTCATTTAGGCTTGAAATGGCGAAAGTCGAATTTTTGGAGTTTTGGGCTGGTAGTGAAATCTTTTGATATCGGGGTCATTTTCTGATTCTGGAAGTTGGAGTAGGTCCGTAATGTTGATTATGACTTGTGCGCAAAATTTGAGATCAATCGGACGACATTTGATAGGTTTCGACATCGGTTGTATAATTTTGAAGTTTCAAGTTCTTTAAAATTGAATTGGAGGATGATTCGTGATTTTTGCATTATTTGATGGGATTTGAGAGCTCGACTAAGTTCGTATGGTATTTTAGGATTGGTTGGTATGATTGGTCGAGGTCTCGGGGGCCTCGGGTGTGTTTCGGATGCTTAACGGGTGAAAGCTTGGACTTAGAGGAATTTCTGATATATTTTACTGGTTCTGGTGTTTTCGCACCTGCGGTGGGAAGTTTGCAGGTGCGGCCTCGCAGAAGCAAGACTTGCAGACTCAGATGCGAGAAAGCCGAGAATTGGCCTGGGGTCGCAGGTGTGAGGAAGTTCCGCATCTGCGATGCCCGCAAATGCGCAAGGCTGTTCGCAAATGCGCAAGATGCGCAGAAGCGGAAGGGTTGTCCGCAAGCGCGAGCGCGCAGATGCGGCCTTTTCTTCGCAGGTGCAAAGGCAGAGGGGGTAACTGAGTTGCGCAAATGCTCACGTTTCCCGCACAAGCGCACCCGCAGGTGCGAGCCCAGGTTCCGCAGGTGCGGAAATACCTGGGCAGTGATTAAAACCGAAGGGCTTTGCAATTTTTATCATTTTTGGCTTTGCAAACTCGGGTTGGGGCGATTGTTGAGAGCATTTTTGAGGCATTTCTTGAGGTACTTTCCTTGTGCTTATTTTTGGTCAATAATTTTGCCTTTCCATGTATTTTCCCACCTAGTTAATGTGTATTTAAGGTGGAAATTGGAAGTTGGAAACTAGGGATTTGGGAGTTTGAATTGTGGATTGGAGGACTATTTGGTGTCGGATTTTAGTAAATTTGATATGGTTAGACTCGTGAGTGAATGACTTTCTAGTTTCGTGATTTTTGGTGGGTTTCGAGACGTGGGCCCTGGGGGCCGGGTTTGAACCAATTTCGGGTTTTGGCCTATTTGTGTAGTTTTTCTTGTGGGATTCATTCCATTAACGTGTATTGATGGTATTATACTGTTTTGAATAGATTCGGGCCATTTGGAGTTGGATACTCGTGGCAAGAACGTGATATCAAGTTGATTTGAGCGGTTCGAGGTAAGTGGCTTGCCTAACCTTGTGTTGGGGACTTTTCCCTTAGGGTATCTTGATATTATTTGGTGTGTGGGCGCCGTGTACGTGAGGTGACGAGTACGTACACGGGCTATTATTGCAAAAATCATGTTTAAACTTTTTAAATCATAAATTTCTTCTCTTATTAATTGTACTAATATGTTTAATTGTGTAGTTTAGACTAGAAAAGCATGCTAACGTGTTTTAACTGCCTAATTGACATTCTGTGCGTCATGTTTAGTTAAGTCCTTATTTGCCTTATCTATGTCCAGTAAACACTGTATAACTCGATGGCATACCTGTCATTTCATCTTGCGTTGCATATTTAAATTGGGACTACGGACGTATTCCGGGAGATCCCCCTGTACTGCATATTTACTTTGGGACTACGGACATATTCCGGGAGATCCCTCTGTACTGCATATTTACTTTGGGACTACGGACGAATTCCGGGAGATCCCCCTGTACTGCATATTTACTTTGGGACTGCGGACGTATTCCGGGAGATCCCCTTGTACTGCATATTTACTTTGGGACTACGGACGTATTCCGGGAGATCCCCATGTACTGCATATTCATTTGAAACTACGGGACGGTATCTCGATAGATTTCCCACTGTGTTTACCTTGTTTTGAGCCGAGGGCTCCCTTAACTATTAAATTTTTGATAATTTCTTTAACTGTGTTACCATAAATTCTACTTATCTCTTTTACTGTTTAATTTATTATATTTACTCCGGTAGGGCCTTGACCTGACCTCGTCACTACTCGACCGAAGTTAGGCTTGGCACTTACTGGGTACCATTGTGGTGTACTCATGCCCTTTCCTGCACATGTGTTTTGTGTGCAGATCCAGGTACGAGCTATCAGCCTTGGAGTTAGTACGTGCTGCTGATTCTAGGAGACTTCGAGGTATTTCTGCTTGCGTCCACAGATCTTCGTAGTCCCCTTCTACTCCCTCGTCTAGAAACTTTCCTTATTATCTTCAGACTTTTGTATAGAGCTACAAAGATTATAGCAGTTTATGACTTAGTAGTATTCCGGGTTTTGGGAAACTATTTTGCATATGCCGAGTTGTGCTACTCTTGGCTATTTATAGTATACTGTTTACCTTTAAAATGTTATGTTTTTTTTATATTTTTTGTAATATTAAGCTTACATAGTCGTAAAGACTAGGTGCCATCACGATCCCCTTACGGAGGGATAATTTGGGTCGTGACAAGTTGGTATCAGAGCATTAGGATCGTAGGAGTAGCGAGTCACAAGCCGATTTATTAGAGTCTCGCGGATCAGTGCGGAGACATCCGTACTTATCTTCGAGAGGCTATGTAACTGTTAAGAACAATCATATTTCTTTGATTTCCTTGTCGTGCGAGTTATTGACACCAAAAAAAAAATCTAAGATTCTGTTCTATTCTTTCTCACAGATGGTGAGGACCCGCAATGGGAGGACCGACGATCAGGCACCTGAGCCCCCTTCCAGAGCCACCAGAGGTCGGGGTCAGGGTAGAGGACGACCACGCAGTGTAGCCCGAACACCTGCGAGAGCTGCGTCAGAGGAGCCCCCAGCAGCTCCAGCTGGAGGGCCAGCCCCAGAGATCCCTATTGCTACTCCAACCCTCCATGAGACTTTAGCTCAGTTCTTGAGCATGTTCAGCACTCTGGCTCAGGCTGGACTATTTTCGATAGCTCCCGCTACATCTCAGGCCGGGGGAGGGGCACAAACTCCCGCAGCCCACACCCCTGAGCAGAGGGTCCAGGTTGATCAGGCCCTAGAGTATATTCTTATGCCCCCAGTGGCTCCGGTTCAGCATGAAATCAGGGTAGCTGCTTCTGAGGCAGAGCAACTCAGACTTGAGAGGTACAAGAAGTACCACCCACCTACTTTTAGCAGACTAGCTTCAGATGATGCTCTAGGTTTTTTTGAAGAGTGTCATCGTATTCTCCACACTATGGGCATTGTGGAGATGAGTGGGGTTTCTTTCACCGCTTTCCAGCTGAGGGGAGCAACATATCAGTGTGGCGTGCCTATGAGCTGAGTAGTCCGGACGAGGCAACCTCACTCACTTGGACTCACTTTTCAGAGATGTTCTTGCGTGAGTATGTTCTTCAGAGCCTCAGGGATGCTTGGCGCGTAGAGTTCGAGCAGTTGCGTTAGGGTTCTATGACTGTGTCAGAGTATGCAGTCTGTTTCAGTGGGTTAGCTCGCCATGCACCGGCTCTGGTTGCTACAGTCAGAGAGAGGGTTCGTCGCTTCATTGAGGGACTCCACCCCAGTATTCGGACCAGTATGGCCAGGGAGTTGGAGATGGACATCACTTATCAGTAGACAGTGAGCATTGCCAGGAGAGTAGAGGGCATGTTCGCTCGGGATCGAGAGGAGAGAGAGGCCAAGAGGTCTCAAGATACTGATCATTATTCAGGAGCTCGTGCACCAGCAGCACGCTATGGTAGGGGTTTTGTGAGTCGCCCTGTTCATTCAGCTCTTCCAGTAGCCAGCGGTGTCCTAGCTCCTCCTAGACCTCAGGAGCACTATTATGCACCGTCAGTATCCAGTATGCCTCCTACTCGAGGTGCTATAATCGGCCAAGTCCAACAGGCCAGGTCCAAGTCAGTCTCAGTCGCCGCGTCCTCCGAGAGGTTGTTTTGAGTGTGGTGACACTCGTCACCTGGTTAGAGATTGCCCAGAGCCAGGAGGGGTGCACCTCCACAGACTTGTCAGCCTCCACATGCTCCACCGGGTCCTCCGGCCCTTCTTCAAGCACCAGCTACTGCCCCACCTCCTCAGCCAGCTCGAGGTGGAGGTCGGGGAGGTCGGGGAGGTCGAGGTCACCCTAGAGGGGGAGGCCAGGCTAGGTACTATGCCCTTCCAGCCCGTTTAGAGGCCGTTGCTTCAGATTCAGTTATCACAGGTATCGTCCCTATCTGTCATAGGGATACATTAGTATTATTTGACCCAGGCTCTACGTATTCATAAGTTTCTTCTTATTTTGCCCCATATTTGGGGATATCTCGGGATTCATTGAGTTCCCCTGTTTATGTATCTACTCCCATGGGAGATTCTATCATTGTAGACCGCATATATCGGTTGTGTTTGATTTCTCTTAGTGGTTTTGAGACTAGAGTCGATTTGTTATTTCTCAGTATGGTAGATTTTGATGTTATCTTGGGCATGGACTGGTTGTCGCCCCATTATGCTATTCTTGATTGTCACGCTAAGACCGTAATGCTGGCTATGCTAGGTTTGCCGAGATTAGAGTGGAGAGGTACCTTAGAGTATACTCCCCGCAGGGTCGTTTCATTTCTTAAAGCTCAGCGAATGGTTGAGAAGGGGTGTGATGCGTATTTGGCCTATGTGAGAGATATCAGTATTGATACCCCTACAGTTGAGTTAGTTCCAGTAGTGAGGGACTTCCCTGATGTGTTTCCAACTGATCTTCCGGGCATGCCACCCGACAGAGATATTAATTTTGGCATTAATTTGTTGCCGGGAACTCAGCCCATCTCTATTCCTCCATATCGTATGGCTCCTCCTGAATTAAAGGAATTGAAGGAGCAGCTGCAGGAATTGCTTGATAGGGGATTTATTCGGCCCAGTGTGTCACCTTGGGGTGCTCCGGTCTTATTTATAAATAAGAAGGATGGTTCTATACGTATGTGTATTGATTATTGGTAGTTGAACAAGGTTACAATGAAGAACAGGTTTCCTTTGCCTCGCATTGATGATTTATTTGATCAGTTACAGGGTGCAAGGGTGTTTTCCAAGATAGACTTGCGTTTTGGCTATCATCAGTTGAAGATTCAGGAGTCGGATATCCCGAAGTCTGCTTTCAGAACCATATATGGTCACTATGAGTTTCTTGTCATGTCATTTGGACTGACCAATGCCCCAGCAGCCTTTATGCATTTGATGCACAGTGTATTCTGGCCTTATCTTGATTCCTTCGTCATTGTGTTTATTGACGACATCCTGGTATATTCCCGGTCTAGAGAAGATCATGAGCAACACCTGAGGACCGTGCTTCAGACTTTGAGGGAGAAGAGGTTGTATGCAAATTTTTCTAAATGTGAATTCTGGCTTGATTCAGTAGCATTCTTGGGCCATATAGTGTCTTGTGATGGGATCAAGGTAGATCCGAGGAAGGTGGAGGCAGTGCAGAGTTGGCCTAGACCGTCATCAGCTACGGAGATCCGCAGTTTCCTTGGTTTGGAGGGGTATTACCGTTGCTTTGTGGAGGGATTTTTATCCATTGCAGCACCTATGACCAGGCTGACCTAGAAGGGTGCTCCGTTCAGGTGGACCGAGGAGTGTGAGTAGAGCTTTCATAAGCTCAAGAGAGCTTTGACTATAGCCCCAGTATTAGTATTGCCTACAAGTTCAGGGTCATACACTATCTATTGTGATGCCTCGAGGATTGGCCTTGGAGCGGTATTGATGCAGGACGGTAGGGTGATTGCCTACGCGTCTAGACAATTGAAGGTGCATGAGAAGAATTATACAGTTCATGATCTCGAGTTAGCAGCTATTGTTCACGCCCTGAAGATCTGGCATCATTATTTGTACGGTGTTCCCTATGAGATTAACACTGATCACCGGAATTTGCAGTACTTGTCCAGGCAGAAGGACCTTAATTTGCGTCAGTGGAGGTGGTTGGAGCTACTTAAAGACTGATATCACTATATTATACCACCTGGGGAAGGCCAATGTAGTGGCCGACGCCTTGAGTCGCCGGGCAGAGAGTTTGGGGAGCTTGGCATATCTTCCGGCAGCTGAGAGGCCCTTAGCCTTGGATGTTCAGGCCTTAGCCAGCCAGTTCGTGAGATTGGATATTTCATAGCCTAGCCGGGTATTAGCTTGTGTGGTTGCTCGTCTTCTCTTTATGACCGTGTCAGGGAGCGCCAGTATGATGGTCCTCATTTTCTAGTTCTTCAGGATAAGGTTTGGCGAGGTGATGCCAGAGATGTGACTATTGGTGATGACGGTGTAATGAGGATGCAAGGCCGGATTTGTGTGCCCAATGTAGATGGGCTTCAGGAGTTGATTCTTAAGGAGGCCCATAGCTAGCGGTACTCCATTCATCCGGGTTCTGCGAAGATGTACCAGGACTTGAGGCAGTACTATTGGTGGAGAAGAATGAAAAAGGACATAGTTGGGCTTGTGGCCAAGTGTCTCAACTGTCAGCAGGTTAAATATGAGCATCAGAGATCGGGTGGATTACTTCAGAGGTTGGAGATCCCATAGTGGAAGTGGGAGCGGATCACCATGGACTTTGTGGTTGGACTTCCTCGGACTTTGAGGAAGTTCGATGCTATTTGAGTGATCGTGGATCGGCTGACCAAGTCAGCCCATTTCATTCCGGTGCTGACTACATACTCTTCGGAGAGGTTGGCAGAGATTTATATCAGAGAGATTGTCCGCCTTCATGGTATTCCAGTATCCATCATTTCAGACAGAGGTACACAGTTCACATCACGATTTTGGAGAGCCGTACAGCAGGAGTTGGGTACTAGGGTGGAGTTGAGCACAACCTTTCATCCTCAGACGGACGGGCAGTCCGAGCGCATAATTTAGATTCTTGAGGATATGCTCCATGCCTGTGTGATGGAGTTTGGAGGGTCATGGGACCGATACTTGCCACTTGCATAGTTCGCTTACAACAACAGTTACCAGTCCAGCATTCAATGGCACCATATGAGGCTTTGTATGGTAGGCGGTGCCGGTCCCCAGTGGGATGGTTTGAGCCGGGCGAGGCCCGAGTGTTGGGTACAGATTTGGTCCAGGATGCCCTGGTTAAGGTGAAGGTGATTCAGGAGAGACTTCACATAGCCCAGTCCAAGCAGAAGAGTTATGCAGACCGCAAGGTTTGTGATTTGGCATTTATGGTTGGTGAGCGGGTCTTGCTTCGGGTATCGCCTATGAAGGGTGTCATGAGGTTCGGGAAGAAAGGCAAGCTGAGCCAAAGGTTCATTGGTCCTTTTGAGATATTGCGACGAGTTGGGGAGGTTGCTTATGAGCTTGCCTTGCCTCCCAGCCTAGCAGGAGTTCACCCGGTATTCCACGTGTCTATGCTCTGAATGTATCACGGTGATCCGACTCATGAATTGGATTTCAGCTCTGTCCAGTTGGACAAAGATCTATCTTATGTTGAGGAGCCAGTAGCCATTTTGGACAGGCAGGCCAGATTGTTCAGGTCAAAGAATATTGCTTCAGTAAAGGTCCAGTGGAGGGGTCAGCCGGTCGAGGAGGCGACTTGGGAAACCGAGCAGGATATGCGCAGCCAGTACCCTCATCTTTTCACAGTTTCAGGTATGTCTTTATACTCGTTCGAGGACGAATGATTATTTTAAGAGGGGGAGGATGTAACGACCCGGCCGGTCGTTTTGAGAGTAATAGCCCCGATCCCATATTAACTGTTTCCCCTAAATTGTTTTCTTCTATTGTGACTTTACGGGATGATTGGTTTTGAGTTTCGGAGTGTTTTGGGACACTTAGTCCCTAAATGAGAGATTAAGCCTTAGAATTTGGACCGTAGTCGGAACTGTGTGAAGACGACTCTGGAATGAAATTTTATCTGTTCCGTTAGCTCCGTTAGGTGATTTTGGATTTAGGATCATGTCCGGATTGTGTTTTGGAGGTTCGTAGCTCATTAGGCTTGAAATGGCGAAAGTCGAATTTTTGGAGTTTTGGGCCAGTAGTGGAATTTTTTGATATCGGGGTCGTTTTCCGATTTCGAAAGTTGGAGTAGGTCCGTAATGTTGATTATGACTTGTGCGCAAAATTTGAGGTCAATCGGACGTGATTTGATAGGTTTCGACATCGGTTGTAGAATTTTGAAGTTTTAAGTTCTTTAAAATTGAATTGGAGGGTGATTCATGATTTTTGCATTGTTTGATGGGATTTGAGAGCTCGACTAAGTTCGTATGGTGTTTTAGGATTGGTCGGTATGTTTAGTCGAGGTCCCGGGGGCCTCGGGTGTGTTTCGGATGCTTAACGGGTGAAAGCTTGGACTTAGAGGAATTTCTGATTTTGTTTGCTGGTTCTAGTGTTTTCGCACCTGTGGTGGGGAGTCCGCAGGTGCGGCCTCGCAGAATCGAGACTTGCAGGCGCAGATGCGAGAAAGTCGAGAATTGGCCTGGGGTCGCAGACGCGAGGAAGTTTCGCTTCTGCGATGCCCGCAAATGCGCAAGGCTATTCGCAAATGCGCAAGATGCGCAAAAGCGGAAGGGCTGTCCGCAGGCGCGAGCGCGCAGGTACGGCCTTTTCATCGCAGGTGCGAAGGCAGAGGGGGTAAGTGAGTTGCGTAGATGAGCACGTTTTCCGCACAAGCGCACCCGCAGGTGCGGAAATACCTGGGCAGTGATTAAAACTGAAGGGCTTCGCGATTTTTATCATTTTTGACTTTGCAAACTCGGGTTGGGGCGATTGTTGAGAGCATTTTTGAGGCATTTCTTGAGGTAAGTTCCTTGTGCTTATTTTTGGTCAATAATCTTGCCTTGCCATGTATTTTCCCACCTAGTTAATGTGTATTTAAGGTGGAAA
Source organism: Nicotiana tomentosiformis (assembly GCF_000390325.3). Lineage (NCBI taxonomy): Eukaryota > Viridiplantae > Streptophyta > Magnoliopsida > Solanales > Solanaceae > Nicotiana > Nicotiana tomentosiformis. The sequence goes on along the minus strand of NC_090814.1, from coordinate 146,039,776 downwards.
TTGGAAGTTGGAAACTAGGGATTTGGGAGTTTGAATTATGGATTGGAGGACCATTTGGTGTCGGATTTTAGTAAATTTGATATGTTAGACTCGTGAGTGAATGAACTTTCTAGTTTCGTGAATTTGGTCGTGTTTCGAGACTTAGGCCCCGGGGGCCGGGTTTGAGCCAATTTCGGGTTTTGGCCTATTTTTGTAATATTTCTTGTGGGATTCGTTCCATTAGCGCGTATTGATGGTATTGTACTGTTTTGAATAGATTCGGGCCATTTGCAGTCGGATACTCGTGTCAAGAACGTGATAGCAACTTGATTTGAGCGGTTCGAGGTAAATGGCTTGCCTAACCTTGTGTTGGGGACTTTCCCCTTAGGATATCTTGATATTATTTGGTGTGTGGGCGCCGTGTACGTGAGGTGACGAGTACATACACGGGCTATTATTGCAAAAATCATGTTTAACCTTTTTAAATCATAAATTGCTTCTCTTATTAATTGTACTAATATGTTTAATTGTGTAGTTTAGACTAGAACAGCTTGCTAACGTGTTTTAACTGCCTAATTGACATTATGTGCGTCATGTTCAGTTAAGTCCTTATTTTCCTTATATGTGTTCATTATAAACTGTATAACTCAATGTCATACATGTCATTTCATCTTGCGTTGCATATTTAAATTGGGACTATGGACGTATTTCGGGAGATCCCCTTGTACTGCATATTTACTTTGGGACTACGGACGTATTCCGGGAGATCCTCCAGCACTGCATATTTACTTTGGGACTACGGACGTATTCCGGGAGATCCCTCTGTACTGCATATTCATTTGAAACTATGGGACGGTATCCCGAGAGATTTCCCACTGTGTTTACCTTGTTTTGAGTTGAGGGCTCCCTTAACTGTTAAATTTTCGAGAATTTATTTCACTGTGTTACCGTAAATTCTACTTATATCTTTTACTGTTTAATTTATTATATTTACTCCGGTAGGGCCTTGACCTGACCTCGTCACTACTCGACCGAGGTTAGGCTTGGCACTTACTGTGTACCATTGTGGTGTACTCATGCCCTTTCCTGCACATGCTTTTCGTGTGCAGATCCAGGTACGAGCTATCAGCCTTGGAGTTAGTGCGTGCTGCTGATTCTAGGAGACTTCAAGGTATTTCTTCTTGCGTCCGTAGATCTTCGGAGTCCCTTTCTACTCCCTCGTCTAGAGACTTTCCTTATTATCTTCAGACTTTTGTATAGAGCTACATAGATTATAGCAGCTTGTGACTTAGTGATATTCCGGGTTTTGGAAAACTATTTTGCATATGCCGAGTGGTGCTACTCTTGGCTATTTATAATATGCTGTTTACCTTTAAAATGTTGTGTTTTCTTTATATTTTTCGTAATATTAGGCTTACCTAGTCGTAAAGACTAGGTGCCATCACGATCCCCTTACGGAGGGATAATTTGGGTCGTGACAGGTACGGAGATGTCTGTACTTATCTTTTAGAGGCTATAGGGTGTTAGGAAACTACTTTTCTTCATCTTCCATCGTGAAATTTATGTAGAACTAAATATCTTTCTCTTATTCTTTCACAGATGGTAAGAACGCACTATAATGAGGTTCCAGACCAGGGAAGATCTACGTCTGCACCGGGATTCCAGGAGGTCGTGGACGTATGCAACTGTTCATGGACACTATGACTCAGGCCGGTTTATTTCCGGCAGACCCTGCCACATATAAAGCGGGCGGTGGAGCACAGACCCCTACCGCACAGGCTCATGGGCAGGCAGCTGTTGTATATCAAACCTAGGGTGCACTACCCGGGGGTGGAAATTTATATTATGTATCAGAAATGTTTAATTTATGTATCAGAAGTAGATTCATATGTATTGCTACAAAATATTGTAAACTAAACAAAAATACTTTTTACCTGCTCCTGACTTAAAAGAAAAAAATTCTTTCCCCAACCTCGGGAAGGTCACCTTCTTCTTTACAATCTAGTTTAGTATGCGTGGCACAAGATCTCCAATCCGGTAAGCGAGGTTTTTGCGAGTATAGGGGCAACATTCATAAAACCAACACTGGAATGCCAAAGTCAAACCACCATATCGGTACATCTCTCTCCCGCTACGAACCTTATCCTTCATTGACTCCAACGTAGCATTAAAAACCACTTTCCCCCAAGGGAAAGTCTCAAAATCACCAAATTCAACTAACAGAAAATCATTCTTTATTATCAAATCATCATTCGTAATAGAAAATAGGAAACTATGAATGAAATACAATACTGCAATCTTTAATGCGTCCTCATCAGATTTCTACATATTTTTTAAGAAACAGTCAGTTAACATTTTCTTAGACACTTTTGACATGTTTGGAAAGTACAATTCCATCAACCGACTCGACTGGGAAGATTCATAATCCTTATTGGGATCATCATTATAGTTTAAACCTGTGATAATACAAAACTTTGCAAGTCCAAAGCGCAAATTGGTGCTATTCACTTTAATCCATAACTCATTATCTTTAAGTGACACTACTTCCCTAAGCAACAGTGAATGAATAAGTTAGTTCTGTATAAAAAATTCGGGCAAGTCCACAAAATAACCAAGACATGTTCTTCTAAACATCTCAATCTGCTGATCATCCAAACTATCTTTCAAATGTTTCACTATACTGCAGTTTGTATGCACACTGATACGAGAACTATAATGATCACTCAAAGGAACATAGAAATCCCAAAGCTGCAGACAACATAAAAATATAGATATATATAAGCTTCATAACAATCACAAATAAGCACTTTAAACATTATTTATACACTATGTGGATAGATGATACACTTTATATACAAATTGCACATTACTTATTGACTTGATACAAATTATATACAATATGAAAAAGAATGATACATTTTATATACAAATCTGGAAAATAACTGCTATATTGGATAAATTTTCTACATACTAAAATAAACTAAGCGCACACAAGTCAGAGTTATGTCATTAGAAAATACCTTCAAATCAGATGAGCTAGAACATTTTTTATCAACATGAACTTTTCTCTTTTTTGATGGAACATCATCCCCATCCCTTTTAGCCTTCCTTTTAGAACATTTACCTTTATCTTTCACAACATTCTTTCCCACCATTTTGATCTTTCTTTTTGAACTTGTGCCTTTTTCAACAACTACACGCTGAGCAGTTTGTGACCTCGTTACTCTATCGCTGGGAGTGCCACTATGTGAACGAGTCCTTCTATCAACATGGGTACTTTGCATTCCTTCAATAGGGGTATTTTTCATTGCTTAAACATATTTAGGGGTTGCATGCCCCAAATCGCAACCAAATTCTGGTAAATCTTCAAAATAATCATCATCATTCCTAATGAAACTAGGGTTATATTTCACTAATTTACTAGCTAATTTCATAGAATTTGGAGATGCCATCAACTTCCTATTTTTCTTCAAAGACTTCTTTTCCTCCATTATAGAGTCGACTATGAAAAAAAATCGGAAAACCTACTGAAATTTTGACTTACATTGAGAGCAAGAGTAAAAATGGAGAAGCTAGAGAAGAAACAGTGTTTTGAGAGAGCCGAGTGCAATAGAAAAAAAAACCAGAGCGAGTTAAAAGGCGTAGATGGGTTATGGGCTATTAGATATAATAAGTTTGGGCCGGAAGAACATTTCGGGTTCATGGAGGAAAACATGGGCTATTAAAATTTTGAGGGGCTATACAAGATAGATTTCTCGTATAAAAACATAATTAAAAACAAAAACCCCTAATCTCTAAGAACCTTATAGGGGAACCTTTAGCAAAGATCTCTAAGAGAGAACAACCGCAAACCCTCAAGAAAAATCTATCAATCTCTTTCTCTCAATTAAAAAGACGTACACACAGATAGGAGAGAGGAACATAAAAGAAAAGGACGAAATAGAGGGGACAGTGGATTCTGTGGACAAAATCAAAAACGAAAAGAGAAAAAAAACAAAAAAAGAGAACAACGCAGATTGAGAGGAATCGATCTGGCAACAAGGAGATAGAGAGTGACGGAAAAAAAAAAAGAACACATGCACAACACAAATGAAAACAGAGGAAACTGATCGGAGGAGAGCTTAAAAGCGCAGCAGTCAACGGAACTCTTCTTCTTCTCCTTCATCCCTCACCTTTACTCCTCAATTCAAAAAATACCCAAATCAGCTTTAAAAACATCCCTGCGCCAGGGCTAGCGCCCCACGGTACTCTGGACGCTGGCGATGGAAGATATTTTTTTTCCGACACAGAAATGGGCATAACTCTCTCATACGATGTCTGAATTCAACGATTATTTTTTATATGGCTCCGAAATTTTAATACGGATCTAATGCTTAAATCAAAACTGAATTTGGATCTCATTTGCTTAATGTGATACTACTTATTCTTGAATAGCGACATCAAAACATTCTTGAAATGCCCAATTTAAATTCCGTTAACCATCCGAAATCCATCCGAGGTCCTGGGGACCTCAACCAAATATATCAACAAGTCTTAAAACATCATACGGACTTACTCGGGGTTTAAAATCATGCCAAGAAACATCAAAACTACAATTCACATCTCGATTCGGACTTATGAGTTTCAAACTTTCCCTTTTACAAAGCTTGTGCCGAAACGTATCAAATGAATTCGAAATGACTTCAAATTTGGCACGTAAGTCATAAATGATATAACGAAACTATTCTAATTTTCAAATCTCAATCCAAGTCCGATATGAATAAAATTAATTCCGTGGTGAAATTTGGAAATCTTTAACCTTTAGATTTCTAGTTTCCGTTAAATGGCGATAATTTGAGCCAGGGACCTTCGAATTCAATTTAGGACATACGCCCAAGTCCCAAATTACGATACGGACATACCAGAATTATCAAAATACTTTTTGGGTCCGTTTGCTCAAAACATTGACCGAAGTCAACTCAATTGAGGTTTGAAGCTCTATTACATTTTAATCTATTTTTCACATAAATATTTTTTAAAATATTATACAGACTGCGGCGCAAGTCGAGGAATAATAAATAGTACTTTTCGAGGTCTTAGAATACAAAAATGAATGTTAAATTTAAAGATGACATTTTAGGTCATCACAAAATATCACATTTGCCTTTTTGAAGCTAGCTATGAAGAAGCAATGCGTGCACATTTATGTCACGACACAAAATCCAACTAGTCGTGATGGCACCTAACCCAACCCGTTAGGTAAGCCAATTACCAACTATCCAATTCGAATAATAATTATTAAAGTAATTTAAGTGAATAAAGGTCTTAATCTTATATAATCCCCAAGAACTGGTAGTACAAATCATGAGATTCTAAGAATAGAGTTTACAAAGCAGAAATGAAATAAATAAATAGTATGTTTGAATAATACATAAACAGAGCTTTTATAAATCTAAGGCTACCCTGAACATGAGGCAGTTACAACAGGAACGTAGGTACATCTTCGAATCCCGCAACCATCGAGCACAACAACAACAACAGCCACCATCTTCACGCAATGTGCAGAAGTGTAGTATCAGTACAACCGACCCCATGTATTGAGTAAGTAACAAACCTAACCTTAGGTTGAAAGCAGTGACGAGCTTTTACCAATGTCGGGTTAAAAACCAATAGTTCACCATAGTCCATAACAACGTAAGACCAATAACATAAGAAGTAACTCAGAACTAAATTGCTCAGCTAAATCATGATTTCTAAAAATAGTTCTTCCTTTCAAGTACATCAGTGAAAATCCAAATCTTTTATCGAAGTTACCAAAAATATGAGTAAGTTTGAAAATAATAATTTTTCCAAAATCCTTTCAATAATAAATAAAATGACTCATTTTCTTTCTAGATAACTAGTGTAAAACAATGCATCACTATGTCCATCTGTCAACATGTGTGAGAAGTCATGAATAATGTGATACCGTACAACATGAGGAAAATACATCTCTATGGATGTATGTCATGTGTGCATGTCAATGCAATGTATCTCAGGGATTGCACACGTGTACTCACACTCTCAGAGTACTCAATCTCACTGTCTCGCATTCTCTCTCATTATGCTCAGCACACTCAATCACTCAGCGCTATACAATACCTGCTGCGGCGTGCAGCCCGATCCCTATTTATAGTCGACTACGCTCACTGGGGGTGTGTACAGACTCATGAGGGGTTCTTACAGCCCAAGCGCTATAAGCACGGACAACTCATGTGCTATAATATCATATCTGGATCCACACGAACAACTCACGTGTTGCACGGACAACTCACGTGCTATAATAATATCTGGATCCACACGGCCAACTCACGTGCTACACGGCCAACTCACGTGCAATAGTATAATATATAGATCCGCACGGCCAACTCACGTGCAATAGTATAATATACGCGTGTAGCCCGATCCCAAAAATATCCTCACAATCAGGCCCTCGGCCTCCCTCAGTCATCAATCTCCCCAGTCTCTCTCTCATGGGCTCACAGTGTCATGAGAATAGCCCAAAATGATGATATGATGTATCAATAAATAACATCAGCGACTAAGATATGATATGCAATGAAATGAATATGACTGAGTATGAATTTTCAATTTAAAATAAATAATTCACAATAATATGACCTCTGCGAGTCCCAAAAATATTGGCACATAGCCTCAACATGATTTTTAATATGCTTTTCAGCTCAATTTCTTTAACTCATAAAACCGCATGGAAAATGCCAAGATCATTTAACTATAAAATTCCACAAAAACTATTATGTCACAATTTCTATAGTGCACGCCCACACGCACGTCACCTAGCACATGCGTTACCTCCCAACAATTTCACGAAATATATATATTCAAGGTTCATACCCTCAACTCCAAGATTAGAAGAGTTATTTACCTCGAACAAGCAAAATCCAATGTCGAGCAAGCTAAGCAATGCTCCAGAAATTCCATTCTGCGTGTATTAACTTCCAAACGGCTCGAATCTAATCACAATTAATTTGATTCAGCCCACAAAAATTATAGGAATTAATTCTATATCAAAATGCTAATATTTTCCAAAATATTCGAAATTACGCCCCAAAAATCACCTGTGGGGCCGACGTCTCGGAATCCGATAAAGGTTATAAAATCCGGAAGCCCATTCAACCACGAGTCTAACCATACTAATTGTACCAAAATCCGACCTCAACTCGACGTCCAAATCTTCAAATCTTATTTTCAAATCCCTAAGTTCAAATCCTCGATTTACACCTCAAAAACATGTAATCTAGTCGGATTATTCGAAAATAATTCAATATTACGTAGTAGAAACGATCACAAGTGACTTACCTTAAGTTTTCCTTGAATTCTCTCTCAAAATCGCCCCAAAAACCGTGCTTGAAGGTCCAAAAATAGCAAAACTCGGAACCCCCTCTGGTTTTAACATTTTGTCCAGGATTTTGGCATCCGCGGTGATTCCTTCGCACCTGCGGTCTTCGCACCCGTGGTGATTTCATCGCGCCTGCGGTCTTCGCACCCGCGGCAAAATTTTTCGCACCCGCGATGCCTGGCCTTCCCATGCATTTTTCGCTTCCGCAACTAATTCCTCGTATCCGCGAGCTTGCACCTGCGGCCCTTTTTCGCGCAGGTGCGATCACACCAGCAGCCCAGCTGCTTCAGCTCCTCCTCCAAATCCAAATTCGATCCGTTAAGCATCCGAAACTCACCCGAGGTCCTCGGGACCCCTTCCGAATATACCAACAAGTTTCATAACATAACACGGACCTACTCGAGGCCTCAAATCATATGAAACAACATCAAAACGACGAATCGCACCTCAAATCAAAATTTATGAATTTTGAACTTTCAAATTCTATATCTTGTGCTGAAACATATCAAATCAATCCGGAATAACTTCAAATTTTGCACAAAAGTCATAAATGACATAATGAAGCTATTCAAATTTTCAGAATCAGATTTCGACATCGATATCAAAAAGTCAAATCCCCGGTCAAACTTCACAAAATTAAATTGTCGGCATTTCAAGCCTAATTCCACTACGGACTTCCAAATAATTTTTCGGACACGCTCCTAAGTCCGAAATCACCATACGGAGCTATTGGATTCATCAAAATTAAATTCCGAGGCCGTTTACTCATAAGTCAATATCCGGTCAACTAATTCAACTTAAGCTTCCAACATGAAAATTCATCCTTCCAAACTAACTCCGAAATACCTTAAAACCAAAATCGATAATTCACACAAGTCATAATACCTCGTAGAAAGTTATTCAAGACTTCAAATAGTTGAAAGGAGCGTAAATGCTCAAAACGACCGATCAGGTCGTTATAATTTATTTAGGAGTAAGCATATGGGGCAAAACGTGAGTGGGTTGTTGGTGTACATAGAATGGTGAACTTTGGTAATCCGAGTCTGTAAACTTTAGTAAAGATTTCAGCCTAAAGAAGTAGGCATAATCGAAATATTGACTCCATTAAAATAATCCGACTTTGCCATATTTTTTCAAGCTGAAAATTTACTAAGGTTTGTGGCGATGTATCATATATATTATCCAAGACAAATCTGATATTGGATAATTGTAGATATGAACTAAAGGAGAGAATAATATGGAGAGAGGGTATTCGGTGAAGACAATGGAGATATATACACAAGATGTCAAGATTCACAGCTTTATGAGAAATTTTAGAATGTGTCTCGCACACCTAACCCAAATTGTGTGAGACAATGTATATTATTACTTGGCATTTCCGTTCAAACTTAATGTTGTACGGAAACTAATTCTTCTCTTCCCCACGTGAAGTTAATTTCTAAACAGAAAATGATAAAAAATGTCTCTAACATAATATTGAAAATAGCTTAGAAATATCTTTTGTTAATCCTTTTGATCTAAAAATGCTCTTAACATTTTTCTACTCAAGTATATCCAAAAAAAACTAATGGACCACACATGGATAAATTTGGGTCTTTAAAATAGATACACGACATTTTATAAGTTTGCCAAGTGTACAACAACAACAACACAATATAATCCCACTAATGGGGTTTGGGAAGGGTAATGTGTACGCAGACCTTACCCCTACCCTGAGGTAGAGAGGCTGTTTTCGATAGACCATCGGCTCCCTCCCTCCAAGAACTCCCCACCTTGCTCTTGGGGTGACTCGAACTCACAGCCTCTTTGTTGGAAGTAGAGGGTGCTCACCACAAACTTGCCAAGTATATTATACAGTAATAGTACAAAAATAAAATATATTTTTTTCTCTTAAGTCGGCCGATTTAACCACTTTATAGTCCATATTCTATCCCTCTATGCATAATAAAGATTAAAATAAAAAACTCGAGTCAATTCCTAATTTTGCCTAAATTTAACAAAAAACACAATATTATATTTTCACATATTGTCCCTCTCCTACCCACCCCCCACAACCCAAACCCCCACCCCCAAATGCACATGCATCAAACTGATTTTTATAGTACTAAATATGATATATTAGACAATGGCATTTTAAAACAGTTGGGCAGTCAAGCGGTCATTTATAATAAAGTAAGAATCTTTGACCAAAATAAATTAAGTGGGACTACTTTTCATCTCTTAATTCCGCTTCGATAACTTAATCTATATATACTACTCCCTCCATTCCATTTTACTTGCATGTATGCTAAAAATATTTTTTTATTTTTACTTGTCACTTTACGCATATCAAGAGACGATAATTTTTTCTTCATGTTATACCGATAGTATTTATTACTCATTTCAAATTATTTTCTCAAATCCAATAAAATATGCATCAATTAATATGGGTATCATGATAAATTATGCACTTCAGTTATTATTTCTTAAGAGACGTGAAAGTCAAAACGTGCCAAGTAAAAGTGAACGGAGGGAGTAATTACTCTGTCCCTAATCATACCTGCAAACCAGGCGTTAATGCTCTTAAAAGAGCGTCAAAACTCACTATTGAGTTTTTCTCTACTTCTGTTTTATCATTGAAAAAGATTAGAATGAAAAACAAATATAGAAAAAAACTTTAACTAATTAATTTTGTTAATATTCTGTTTCTTTAAATTAAACTTCTTTTGTAAGGTGGATTATGGCGTAGGATTTCGTAGTTTTGAACATTGTTGGTAATTCTCAAGAGAAAATCCATAATAGGTTAACATTGTGAGAATTAGAGTAAAAGAGTGAAAGGATAATCTTAAATATAACTGATTATTTTCTCCCCTTTGTGGAATGGACGCGCCAGGCCAAGCTCCTTTTTGGTACAATATAATGACCAAACACATGGGAATTGAAGTTCAGCTTCAACTTCCTTATGTACAACTTTTGGTTTTAATGGAAATAAAGGATGCATGCGTAATGTCATGAGATGCTTTCTAACCACGTCCCATGATCCCTTGGATGCGCTCCATGGCGTAACATATTTTGATGCTCTTCTGAATCAGAGTTTCATTTGATTAGTCTTCTTTTTTCATTGTAAATTTAAGAATTAGAGCTTGTAAATGATGATAATATATTGAGTACTTCAATTTGTATGATAAAAAAAAATGGTTGAGAAATTCATATGCTATGAGAAGTGATAGTATTGTAGTCATATATATAGATCCTTACTCCTTAGCTTAGATTTGGAATGTTAATTAAGACGTTTAGGAAAAACTAATTACACTTCATCAGTTCTTCTGAGTAATAATATGACATGGTTCTAATAAATATTAATATAAATAAGATATAGGGTGTATGGACATAAACAAAAGTATGAGATTTGAAAGAAAAAAGAGAGAGTAAGTTTTGAAGATTAGCTAAAAATAGGTATTTGAATTAAAATTATGTTTGGACATGTATTTCACTTGTGAGCTCCAAAAGTTGCAATATGATTAAGTCACACATGAACTCAAGTTCGGAGCAATATAAAAAAATGAGGGTGATTTATTCGTATTGGTATTTTAAGTAATTGTATCTTTCGAATTAGTATCAGAGCTTTTATATAAGTATCAGAGCATCAATGGTTAAACTCGTAAAACTATTACTCATGAAACTCAGTGCAAAAATCACTTTCTGCTGTGAAACTTAAAGTTAGCTCTTTAATTGTTGTACAATGGTTGTGTAAAGATAATTATCAGTGAAATTATTACCCATATTTTACCAGTCATGTAGGTGGTTCGTCCACATAATTTCTCTCTATAAATATGATGTCTTAACTCTCTATTATCACTTCAAACTTTATTTCTAATTTCTATTTTACTTTAGAAAACTGTTGTCTATAATGAATCATCTACTCCAGATAACTGCCAAACTAAAATACATTACTGAGATGACACCATTGGGAGGTGATTTATTCGAATTGGTATCTTAAGTAATTGTATCTTTCAAATTGGTATTAGAATTTTTCTATGGGTATGAGAGCATCAATAATTAATAGTTATTGAGAACTATATCAATAATTGAATATTATTATCGGGTAAGAGTCCCAGGCTAATATGGTTGCGGTAATTAGAATTAAGCCAAGATGCGGACCTTGTAAACTAATTAAATTAACATGTGAATCTCGTAAAACTAATTAAATTTTTGTTTTGTAATATTATGGATTTTGTTTATTTACCAAAGTTAGAGTAACTAGCAACATATTTAATTCTTTGTAATCAGTGAGGTGGTTATTATTATTATTATTATTATTATGGTTTCTTTACTGCAAAATTTGATGATGCATTTAATACTTTACAACATGTTGATTGATTTATCAATTCATAAAGTAATATTTATTTTATTTTTGTTTAACCTTTATCTGAAACATAAAAAATTAAGTACACGTATGTCATCGAGTGCCTTATGATTATTTTACTATGATGACCCGATAGGTTATCTCGTATTTTGAAACCTAATTCTGTGATCCGAAATCTTAAAAATCATGCGTTAGACATTCCTCGACTTGCGTGCGTAATCTGGGTATGTCACGACCCAAAATCTCACCTGTCGTGATGGCGCCTATCTCAATACTAAGCAAGCTGACAATCTCAATAGACTCCCATATATTTTATGTTTAAAAATAAAATAATTAATTTCAGCGAAAGAAAATTCGCAAATACATATATAAACACTCTCAAAACCCGGTGTCACTGAGTACGTGACTATCGAATATGAATACAAGTCTGAAAATACGGTCCATAATAGTTTAAAACTAAATGCAGTAAATAAAGAAGGTATGGAATGAGAGACAAGGATTGCGAAACACGACAACTACCTCTGAATCTCCGAAAAGTCAACCGTGCGAAAGAATCAACACCCACTATATCCGGGAATACCTGGATCTGCACCCGAAGTACAGGGTGTAGTATGAGTACAACCAACTCAGCAAGTAACAATAATAAATAAGGAACTGAAGATAGTGATGAGCTACACAGTTATAGTTCACTTTCAGTAATTTCATCAAAGAATAGACATGTTTCCAAATCGAGCAGTTTAAGTCAAACCAGTTTTATACAGTTCAAGTTCATGTAATACGGATATAAAAAATTTTCAGAGAATTTTACAACAATGACAAATAGCAACTAAGTGTAACAACAAATGAAAAGCAAGTACAGCCTCTCAGGGCAACAGTCACTCAACTCGTCACAACAACTCAACCACTTGGCTCTCTGCCCTCAGCACTCACACTCAATGGATACCCGCGCTCACAGGGGTGTACAGATTCAGGAGGGGCTCCTACAGCCCAAGCGCTATAATCTATACGGACAACTCACGTGCTATAATAAGCCAATCTGGTCTGCTGCGGCGTGCAGCTCGATCCCATAAATCCGTACGAACAACTCACGTGTTGCACGGACAACTCACGTGCTATAGTATCCATACTTCACCGAGAGGCTCTCGGCCTCACTCAGTCATCAACCTCTCTAGTCTCTCGGGCTCTCGAAAATTACAAAGATCAGCCCAGACAATGAGAACATAGTATGTCAACAAAAATCAAGAAAGATTGAGGTATGATACGCTAGTAAAATCATGACTGAGTACAAGACAACAATTGGCAAATTATTCAACAAGTACGCGACCTTTTCAGGTCCCAACGGTACTACCACATAGACTAAACATGATTTCTAACATGATTTACAGTCAAATTTCTTCAACACATAGAGAACATATAGCTAACAATAAGTTATTCAACTTTACAGTTTTACGGAACGGATCAAGTCATAATCCGTTCGGTGCACGCCCACATGAATGTCACCTAGCAGGTGCGTCACCTCCAAAACAATCACATGATACAAAATCTAGGGTTTCATACCCTTAAGACCATATTTATAACTGTTACTTACCTCAAACCGTGAAATTCTTATTCTGCTATGCCTTTACCTCGTGAATTGGCCTCCAAATGCCTCGAATCTAGCCACAAATAATTTGATTTAGTCAATAAACTTTATTGGAATTAATTCCATATGAAAATATTAATTTCCCATAAGAATCTGAAATTTAGCTCAGAAATCGCCTGTGTGACCCACATCTCAGAATCTGGAGAAACTCATAAAATTTGACAACCCATTCAATTACGAGTCCAACCATACTAGCTTTACTCAAATCCGACTCTGAATTAACACCGAAATCCCAAAAATGTATTTCTATGAGATTTCTAAACTTTTCCCAAATTTCAATCTCAAAACACTAATTAAATGGTGAAAACAAATGATAGATTCGGGTAATCTAACCATAATTGAGTTAAGAAAATCACCTCTCCCCAAAATCACCTCTCCCCAAGCTCCAATTTGACAAAAATAGAAAATGGAACGAAGTCCCCTGCTTTATAACTTACAATTCTATCCGGGCCCTCGGCCTTCAGTCGGTCCTCGGCGTTTGATCGGTCCTCGGCCTTCGGTCTGTCCTTGGCCTTCGATCGCTCCTCGGCCTTCGATCGGCCCTCGGCCTTTGGTCGGTCCTCGGCCTTCGATCGGTTCTCGGCCTTCGGTCGGTCCTTGCCCTTCGATCGGTATTCGTACTTCGGTCGGTCCTCGGCCTTCGGTCGGTCCTCGGTATTCGATCGATCCTCGGCCTTCAGTCAGTCCTCGGCCTTCGATCGGTCCTCGGCCTTTGGTCCTGCCCCCGAATTTCCAGCAGAATAAAAGTTGCAGCAGCTTTTACAGCAGCTGTTTAAGTCCAACCTTTGATCCGTTAACCATCCGAAACCTCCCGAACACAAACCATATATGAATTTCAATCATAAAACATGCTACGGACCTTCTCGCACACTCAAAACACTGAAAAGAAGTCATTTTGACCCGATATTGACCATGGTCAAACTCCCAAATTTCTTAATTTTACTAGTCTCTCAACCAATGATCCAAAAATAATACACCCAAGCCCCTCGGGACCTGTAAAATCATACCAAAAAGTACTTTAAGATCATACGGACTTAGTCGAAACCTCAAATCATATCAAACAACGCCAAAACCATGCATTATACCCCAATTCATACTTAAGGAACTTAAGAATTTCCAACTTCTATATTCGATGCCGAAACCTATCAAATCAATTCCGATTGACCTTAAATTTTGCACACAAGTCATAAATGACATAACAGAGCTATAAAAATTTTCAAAAGTGGATTCTGACCTCGATATCAAAAAGTCAACCCTCCGATTAAACTTTTCAAAAATTCGACTTTCGTCATTTTAAGCCTAATTCCACTACGGACCTTCAAATAATTTTTCGGACACGCTCCTAAGTCCAAAATCACCATACAAAGATATTGGAATCATCAAAATTCGAATCCGAGGTCGTTTACACATAAGTCAATATCCGGTCAACTTTTCCAACTTAAGTTTTCAATTATGAGATTAAGTGTCTTATTTCACTCTGAAATCCTTACGGACCAGAATCAACTAACCTGATAAGTCATAAATCAATTGTAAAGCATAAATTGAGCAATAAATGGGGGGACAGGGTTATAATACTCAAAACAACCGGCCGGGTCGTTACATTCTCCCCATCTTAAACAAACGTTCATCCTTGAACGGGTTTAGAATCATACATGGAGTCTCAAATAGGTGTGGATATTTACTCCGCATATCCTGCTCAATCTCCCAAGTAGCTTCTCCGACTTGCTGGCCTCTCCATTGTACTGTCACTGATGTTATGTTCTTTGACCTCAGCTTTCAAACCTGCCGGTCTAAAATAGCCACCGGCTCCACATCATAAGTCAAATTACCGTCCAGATGTAATGTACAGAAATCTAGAATATGAGATGTATCCCCGACATACTTTCGGAGCATGGATACATGGAACACTGGATGAACACCTGATAGACTTGGTGTCAAAGCAAGTCCATAAGCCACCTCTCCATCTTAAGTATCTCAAAAGGCCCAATATACTGAGGGCTCAACTTGCCCTTCTTCCCGAACCTCAACACACCCTTCATGGGTGAAATCTTGAGCAAAACCTTCTCCCCAACCATGTAAACCACATCACAAACCTTCCTGTCGACATAACTCTTCTGTCTAGACTGCGCCGTGCGAAGCCGTTCCTGAATCACTTTGACCTTCTCTAAAGCATCCTGAACCAAGTCAGTACCCAATAGCCTAGCCTCACCCGTCTCAAACCAACCCACCGGGGACCGGAACCGCCTCCAATACAAAGCCTCATACGGAGCCATCTGAATGCTTGACTGGTAGCTATTATTATAAGCAAACTCCGCGAGTGGCAGAAATTGATCCCTAGAACCCCCAAAATTAATGACACAAGCGTGTAGCATATCCTCCAATATCTGAATAGTGCAGGACTGTTCGTCTGTCTGTGGGTGAAATGTTGTACTCAACTGAACCTGTGTGCCAAATTCTCACTGCACTGCTCTCCAAAACTATGATGTAAACTGCGTGCCCCGATCTGAAATGATGGACACAGGCACACCGTGTAGGCGAACAATCTCGCGAATATAAATCCCAGCCAACCGCTCCGAAGAATAATTAGTACCAACTAGAATAAAATGCATAGATTTGGTCAACCGATCTACTATCACCCAAGCAGTATCAAACTTTCTCAAAGTACGTGGAAGCCCAACTATGAAATCGATGGTAATACGCTCCCATTTCCACTCCGAAATTTCTAATCTCTGAAGTAATCCTCCTGGCCTCCGATGTTCATATTTTACGTATTGATAATTTAAACTTCGAGCTATAAACCCAACTATATCTTTCTTCATTCGCCTCCACCAATAGTGCTGCCTCAAATCCTGATACATCTTCGTGGCACCTGGATGAATGGAGTACCGCAAACTGTGAGCTTCCTGGAGAATCAACTCACGCAAACCATATACATTAGGAACACATAGCCTACCCTGCATCTATAATACACCGTCATATCCAATAGTGACTTCCTTGGCATCACCGTGCTGAACCATGTCCTTAAGGACAACCAGATGTGGATCATTATACTGGCATTCTCTGATGCGATCATATAAAGAAGACCGAGAAACCACACAAGTCAAAACTTGATTCGGCTTCGAAACATCCAATCTAGTAATCTGGTTAGCCAAGCCCTGAACATCCAAGGCTAAAGGCCTCACTTCTACCGATAAGTATGCTAAGCTTCCCAAACTCTCCGCCGTACGACTCAGGGCATCGGCCACTACATTGGCCTTTCTGGGATGATAGGGAATGGTAATGTCATAATCCTTAAGAAACTCCAACCACCTTCGCTGTTGCAAATTAAGATCTTTCTATTTGAATAGATGTTGTAGACTCTGGTGATCAGTATAAACCTCACAATGGACACCGTACAAATAGTGCCGCCAAATCTTCAAGGCATGAACAATAGCTGCTAACTCAAGGTCGTGGACTGGATAATTCTTCTCATGTACCTTTAATTGTCTAGATGCATTGGCAATCACCCTACTATCTTGCATCAACACTGCGCCGAGACCAATACGCGACGCGTCACAATACACAAGATAAGACTCTAAACCTGTAGGCAACACCAATACTGGAGCTGTAGTCAAAGTTGTTTTGATCTTCTGAAAGCTCTCTTCACATTCATCTGACCACCTAAACGGAGAACCTTTCTGGGTCAATTTAGTCATAGGTGATACAATAGACGAGAAACCCTCCACGAAGCGATGATAATAACTGGCCAAGCCGATAAAATTCTGAATCTCAGTAACTAAAGATGGCCTGGGCCAACTCTGAACTGCCTCTATTTTTTCGGATCCACCTTAATTCCTTCACAAAATACTCCTATTATTGATTTAGTACAGTTCGTGCATGACTTTTCGGATGTATTTTCTGCAGACCTGTCGGGTATGCCACCAGACAGGGATATTGATTTCGGTATTGACTTGGTGCAGGGCATTCAACCTATTTCTATTCCTCCGTATCGTATGGCACCAGCTGAGTTAAAAGAATTGAAAGAGAAAATTTAGGAGCTCCTTGAAAAGGGGTTTATTAGGTCTAGTGTGTCACCTTGGGGTGCACCGGTTCTGTTTGTGAAAAAGCCGAAGTGCAGGGTGTAGTATGAGTACAACCAACTCTGCAAGTAACAATAATAAATAAGGAACTGAAGATAGTGATGAGCTGCACAATTATAGTTAACTTTCAGTAATTCCAGCAAAGAATAGACATGCTTCCAAATCCAGCAGTTTAAGTCAAACCAGTTTTATACAGTTCAAGTTCATGTAATCCGGACAAATGAAAAGCAAGTATAGCCTCTTAGGGCAACAATCACTCAACTCGTCACAACAACTCAACCACTCGGCTCTCAACCCTCAGCACTCACACTCAATGGGTACCCGCGCTCACTGGGGGTGTACAGATTCCGGAGGGGCTCCTACAACCCAAGCGCTATAATCCGCAGGGACAACTCACATGCTGCACGGACAACTCACGTGCTATAATAAGTCAATCTGGCCTGCTACGGCGTGCAACTTGATCCCATAAATCCGCACGGACAACTCACGTGTTGCACAAACAACTCACGTTCTATAGTATCCCTACCTCACCGACAGGCCCTCGGCCCCACTCAGTCATCACCTCTCTAGTCTCGCGGGCTCTCGAAAAATCACAAAGATCATCCCAAACAAAGATAACATAGCGTGTCAACAAAAATCAAGAAAGATGAGGTATGATACGCAAGAAAAATCATGACTGAGTATAAGACAGCAATTGGCAAATTATGCAACAAGTACGCAACTCTGTGAGTCCCTACAGTACTATACCATAGATTAAGCATGATTTCTAACATGATTTATAGTCAAATTTGCTTAACACATAGAGAGCATATAGCTAATAACAAGTTATTCAACTTTATAGTTTTACGGGACGGATCAAGTCACAATCCCCTAAGTGCACACCCACACGCCCGTCACCTAGTATGTGCGTCACCTCCAAAATAATCACATGATAAAAATCCGGGGTTTCATACCCTCAGGACCAGATTTATAACTGTTACTTACCTCAAACCATGAAATTCTTATTTTGCTAAGACTTTGCCTTGTGAATTGGCCTCCAAACGCCTCGAATCTAGCCACAAATAATTCGATTCAGTCAATAAAATTTATTGGAATTAATTCCATAAGAAAATGCTAATTTTCCATAAGAATCCAAAATTTAGCTCAAAAATCGCCCGTGGGGCCCATGTCTCGGAATTCGGAGAAACTCAAAAAATCCGATAACCCATTCAATTACGAGTCCAAGCATACCAGTTTCACTCAAATCTGACTCCGAATCAACACTGAAATCTCAAAATTTGTTTCTATGAGATTTCTAGCATTTTCCCAAATTTCAATCTCAAAATACTAATTAAATGGTGAAAACAAATGATGGATTCGGGTAATCTAACCATAATTGATGTTTTCTCTAAAAATCTCCCAAATATCGCCTCTCCCCAAGCTCCAATTTGACAAAAATGGAAAATGGGACGAAGTCCCCTGCTTTATAACTTACAGTTCTGTCCAGGCGCTTATACTTCGGTCGGTCCTCGGCCTTCGGTCGGTCCTCGACCTTCGATCGGTCCTTGGCCTTCGGTCAGTCCTCGGCTTTCGATCGGTCCTCGGACTTCGATCGGTCCTCGGCCTTTGGTCGGTCCTAGGTATTCGATCGATCCCCGGCCTTCAATCGGTCCTCGGCCTTCGGTCCTGCCCCAGCATTTCCAGCAGAATAAAAATTGCAACAACTTTTATAACAGCTATTTAAGTCCAACTTTTGATCTGTTAACCATCCGTAACCTCCCGGACACAAACCATATATGAATTTCAATCATAAAACACGCTGCGGACCTTTTAGTGCTCAAAACACTGAAAATAGGTCATCTTGACCCGATATTGACCATGGTCAAACTCCCAAATTTCTTAACCTTACTAGTCTCTCAACCAATGATCCAAAAATAATACACCCAAGCCCCTCGGGGCCTGTTAAATAATAACAACAAGTCCTATAACATCATACAGACTTAGTCGAAACCTCAAATCATATCAAATAATGCTAAAACCATGAATCATACCCCAATTCAAGCTTAAGGAACTTAAGAATTTCCAACTTCTACATTCTATGCCGAAACCTATCAAATCAATTCCGATTTACCTCAAATTTTGCAAACAAGTCATAAATGCCATAACAGAGCTATGACAATTTTCAGAACTGGATTGTGACCCCGATATAAAAAAAAGTCAACCCCCTGGTCAAACTTTCTAAAAATTCGACTTTCGCCATTTTAAGCCTAATTCCACTACGGACCTCCAAATAATTTTCTGGATATGCTCCTAAGTCCAAAAGCACCATACAGAGCTATCAAAATTATCAAAATTTAAATCTGAGGTCGTTTACACATAAGTCAAAATACGGTCAACGTTTCCAACTTAAGTTTTTAATTATGATACTGAGTGTCTCATTTCACTCTGAAATTTTTCCGTACCCAAATCAACTAACCCGATAATTCATAAATCAATTGTAAAGCATATATTGAGCAATAAATTGGAGAACAGAGTTATAATACTCAAAACGACCGGCCGGGTCGTTACAGGGCGTCTTTTCGGAAAGCTTTTATGTTAAAAACCGTTAAAAATGAGAAAATCTGCCTAAAACATCATTTGAGTTGACTTTGGTCAACATGTTTGGTAAACGGATCCGAATTTGTGTTTCAACAGTCCCGGTGGGTCCGAATTGTGATTTGAGACTTGGGTGTATACCTGGAGTCGAAATCGAAAGTCCCTAACCCGAGATATCGGACTTTGTCGAAATTGATAGTTAAAGGCTAAATGAATCTGAGATGTTTGACCAATGTTTGATTTTTTGGATAACGGGTCAGTATTTTGGTTCTGGAACCCGGTATATGTCCAATACCATATTTATGACTTGTCTGTGAAATTCGGTAAGAACGGAGTTGGTTTGACATGATTCGGACGTCCCGGTGAGACATTAGAAGTTTCAAAGCTTTCTTGAAAATTTCATTTGATTTGGTGCTAAATTCATAGTTATAGGTGTTATTTTGGCGATTTGATCAAGCGAGCAAGTTCGTATGATATTTTTAGACTTGTGTGCATGTTTAGTTTGGAGCCCCGAGGGCTCGGGTGAGTTTTGGATAGGCTACGGAGTGGAAATAGGACTTAGAGCATAGCTGGTGTTGCAATAACTAGTGTAGGGCTCTGATCTCGCAAATGTGAGATCAGGCATCACAATTGCGACCTCTGTAGGTTACGCATTTGCGAGCTATTTCTCGCATTTGCGAAGAATAGCTGGGCCTTATAGATTTCGCATTTGCGAACTGGGATGCGGCATGGCAGTGATCACATATACGATCACATGGTCGCATTTTCGGAAAGGTTCAGGCTCGCATTTGCGAGATTTCCTTCTCATTTGCGATGCAAGCAGGAATGGGGAGACCTTCGCATTTGCGATAGGTTCTTCGCATTTGCGGGGCTCGCATTTTCTAACCCCAGGTCGCAAATGCGATACTTGCAACTCATCAAAATTATTTTAGACGGGAATGTTCTCCCATTCTTCAAATTTTCAAAACCTAAAACACAAGAGGCGATTTTCCAAAGAACTTTTCTTGCCCAAATCATAGGTAAGTGATTCTAAACTAGTTTCTTTCAATCTTTCACTACATTTTGCAAGATTGCAACCTAAAATCTAAGGTTTTAATGGTGGAATTGGGGATTTTTGGGTGGAAACTAGGGATTTCAAAAATTGGGGATTTAGACCTCAAATTGAAGTCGGATTCCAAAACCAATTATATATCCGGGTTCGGGGTGAATGGGTAATCGGGTTTTAGTCTAAATTTCGGGTTTGGATCAAGCGGGCCTGGGTGTTAACATTTTGTTGACTTTTTTAATAATAGCCTAAATTGAATCCTTTGCAATCGTGGGTAGTTCCTAAGGCTTAAATTAAACCGTTTGATTGGTAAATGTCTAGATTCTATAAGACCGGAGGCTTGTTTGAAGGGAAAAGCTGTGGTTGAGCTTTGATTTTGGCCGTTGGAGCGAGATAAGTGTCGTGGTTAACCTTGGCTTGAGGGATTAGGTCTTATTTGCCTATTTGCTACATGTTTGAATGTTAGGTACAACGTATTGGTGAGGTGACGAGTACCTATGCGTTGTTGTCGAGTTATAGCATGCGAGTGGGTCCTATTCTTGTAGTTGTTGCTTTCTTTGATCATATTATCCATGATTAGACTAGCTACTCGTTATGTTGAGCATTCTTATCATGTTTACGGACCTTGGTATTGATTGAGTATTGACTCAAAGTTGAGGTTGATATTGTGGAACCAAATGTTGAAGTAAGACTTGTTATTGTCATTTCTATCTCCCTGCTATTATTGTTCCTTGTTTTGGTGAGGGAGAGTGTTAATGTATGAATGGTGATGTCGTGCCATGTTTTGTGAGTTATAATACATGAAGGGTGATGTCGTTCCATATTGTGAGTGTTAATACACGATGGGTGATGCTGTGCCATGTTATGAGAGAGTTAATCCACGAAGGGTGATGTCGTGTCGTTTCTATTGTTTCATATGGTGAGGTTGAGAGTAAAAGCACGAAGGGTGATGTCGTGCATTTTCCTTTACCGTGTTTACTTGTTTCTATCTGTTTAAGGTATATTGATTGAGCAAGATCTTATTACTGCTATGATCTTTATCTTGTGATCCCCACAGCATGTCCCCTTCCCAATATTTATTGTCTTGTTTTCTTGTTTTCTTTCATTGTTGTTATTAGTGTGTGTGTGTGTGTATATATATATATATATATATATATATATATATATATATATATATATATATATATATATATATATATATATATGTTATACTGCACAGGTTTATTTATAGGTGTCTTGTCCTAGCCTCGTCTCTACTTCGCCGAGGTTATACTCGACACTTACCAGTATATAGTATCGCTTGTACTGATACTGCACTCTGCACTTTCTGTGTAGATTTCGGTACTGGTCCGAGCTTATTCTGAGGTTAGCTACTGGATTCACTTGATCGGAGACCCAAGGTAGACTTGTTGGCATCAGCAGGCCCTGGCATCCCCTTCCATACATTCTCTTTACTGTTTATTTTGTTTCAAAGACAATTGTATTTCTTTCAGACATTTGCTTGTAGTTAAATCTTAGAAGTTCGTGAATTGTGACTCCAGATCCGGGTAGTTGTGTATAAACGTAAAAACTGTTATGGATTTCCGCACTTTTTTAACTTGTTATGGTTTAATTGTTGTTAATCACTAAAATGTGAAAGAATTGGCTAATGATTCTCTAATATTGGCTTGCCTAGCAAGTGAAATGCTAGGCACCATCACTGTAACGATTCGACCGGTCGTTTTGAATATTATAACCGCGTTCCCCCATTTACTACTCAAATTATGCCTTACAGTTATTTTATGACTTATCAGGTTAGTTGGTTCAGGTCTGAAAAGAATTCGGGGTGAAATGAGACACTTAGTCTCATAATTAAAAATTTAAGTTAGAAAAGTAGACCGGATATGGACCTATGTATAAACAACCTCGGATTAGAATTCTGATAATTCCAATAGCTCAGTATGGTGATTTTGGACTTAGGAGCGTGTCCGAAAAATTAGTTGGAGGTCTGTAGAAGAATTAGGCTTGAAACTCCAAAAGTTGAATTTTTGGGAAGTTTGACTTTTTGATATCGGGGGAATCCGATTCTGAAAATTGGAATACCTCCTGAAGCTGCAAATTCCATCTCCCAGAATTGAGCCCAGAATCTGCCAGAATCAAGCCCCGAAATCGAGCCCAGATGCGAGCTCAGGATCGAGGTCCAGGGTCGAAGACCAGTGTCAAAGACATGATCGAAGGACAGGGTCGAGGGCCATGATCGAGGATCAGGATCGAAGTCAAGATCGAGGCCCAGGATCGAGGGCTAGGATCAAGGCCCAGGATCGAAGGCCAGGATCAAGGCCCAAGATCGACGGCCAGGATCAAGGCCTTGGCGTCCCCTTCCAATGTTCAGCTATTGTTCAAGGCATGAAGGTGTCCAGTGTGAGGTATATACCGATCATCGAAGTCTACAACATTTATTTAACCAGAAGGATCTTAACTTGTGGCAGCAAAGGTGGTTGGAGTTGCTTAAGGATTATGACATTACCATTCTCTATCATCCCGGAAAGGCCAATATGGTGGTCGATGCCTTGAGTCGTAAGGCGGAGAGTTTGGGCAGCTTAGCATACTTACCGGTAGCAGAGAGGCCTTTAGCCTTGGATGTTCAGGCATTGGCTAATCAGTTTGTTAGATTAGATGTTTCCGAGCCAAATCGAGTTTTGGCATGTGTTGTTTCTCGGTCTTCTTTATATGATCGCATCAGAGAGCGCCAGTATGATGATCCACATCTGCTTGTCCTTAAGGACGCGGTTCAGCACGGTGATGCCAAGGAAGTCACTATTGGAGATGACGGTGTATTACGGATGCAGGGCAGGCTATGTGTGCCTAATGTAGATGGTTTGCGTGAGCTGATTCTCCAGGAAGCTCACAGTTCACGGTACTCTATTCATTCAGGTGCCGCGAAGATGTATCAGGATTTGAGGCAACACTATTGGTGGAGGCAAATGAAGAAAAATATAGTTTGGTTTGTAGGTCGGTGTCTAAATTGTCAACAGGTAAAGTACGAGCATCAGAGACCAGGCGGATTGCTTCAGAGACTTGAAATTCCAAAGTAGAAGTGGGAGCGTATTACCAAAGACTTCGTAGTTAGTCTCCCACAGAATTTGAGAAAGTTTGATGTTGTTTGGGTGATAGTAGATCGGTTGACCAAATCTGCACATTTTATTCCAGTTGGTACTAATTATTCTTCTGAGCAGTTGACTGGGATTCATATTCGCGAGATTGTTCACCTACACCTTGTACCAGTGTCCATCATTTCAGATCAGGGCACGCAGTTTACATCACAGTTTTGGAGAGCAGTGCAGCGAGAATTGGGCACACAGGTTCAGTTGAGTACAACATTTCACCCCAGACGGACGGACAGTCCGAGCGCACTATTCAGATATTGGAGGATATGCTACGCGCTTGTGTCATTGATTTTGGGGGTTATTGGGATCAATTTCTGCCACTCGCGAAATTCGCCTACAATAATAGCTACCAATCGAGTATTCAGATGGCCCCGTATGAGGCTTTGTATGGGAGACGATGTCGGTCTTCGGTGGGTTGGTTTAAGCTGGGTGAGGTTAGACTATTGGGTACTGACTTGGTTCAGGATTCTTTAGAAAAGGTCAAAGTAATTCAGGAACGGCTTCACACGACACAATCTAGACAGAAGATTTATGCCGACAGGAAGGTTCGTGATATTGTTCACATGGTTGGGGAGAAGGTTCTGCTCAAGATTTCACCCATGAAGGGTGTGTTGAGGTTCGGGAAGAAGGGCAAATTCAGCCCTCAATATATTGGGCCTTTTGAGATACTTAAGAAAATTGGGGAGGTGGCTTATGAAATTGCTTCGCCACCTAGTCTATCAGGTGTTCATCCAGTGTTCCATGTATCTATGCTCCGAAAGTATGTCGGGGATCCGTCTCACATTCTGGATTTCAGTACTGTACTGGTGGGAAGTAATTTGACTTATGATGTGGAGTCGGTGGCTATTTTAGACCGACAGGTTAGAAAACTGAGATCAAAGAGCATAACATCAGCAAAGGTGCAATGGAAAAGCCAACCAGCCGGAGAAGCTACTTGGGAGAGTGAGCAAGATATGCAGAGCAAATATCCACACTTATTTGAGACTCCGGGTATTATTCTAAACCCGTTCGAGGACGAACATTTGTTTAAGAGGGGAAGAATGTAACGACCCTGCTTGTCGTTATTAATATTATAACCCCATTCCCCCATTTATGGCTCAAATTATGCCTTACAGTTGTTTTATGACTTATTGGGTTAGTTGGTTCAGGTACGGAAGGAATTCGGGGTGAAATGAGACACTTAGTCTCATAATTAAAAATTTAAGTTTGAAATGTAGACCAGATACCTATGTGTAAATGACCTCGGATTCAAATTCTGATAATTCCAATAGCTCTGTATGGTTATTTTGGACTTAGGAGCATGTCCGGAAAATTATTTAGAGGTCCATAGAAGAATTAGGCTTGAAATGTCGAAAGTTGAATTTTTGAGAAGTTTGACTGGGGGTTGACTTTTAGATATCGGGGTCGGAATCCGATTCTGAAAATTGGAATACCTCCTGAAGCTGCAAATTCCATCTCCTAGAATATGCCACAATCGAGCCCAGATGCGAGCCCAGATCGAGCCCAGGATCGAGGTCCACGATCAAAGACATGATCGTAGGATAGGGTCGAGGGCTAGATTCGAGGCATTTATAGGCCAATTCACGAGGAAAGGACATTGCAGAATAAGAATTTCACGGCTTGAGGTAAGTAACAGTTTTAAATCTGGTCCTGAGGGTATGAAACCCTAGATTTTTGTGTCATATGACTATTTTGGAGGTGACGCACATGCTAGGTGACAGGCGTGTGGGTGTGTGGGCGTGCACTGAGGGGATTGTGACTTGGTCCATCCCATGGAAACTGTATAGTTGAATAATTTATTGTTAGCTATATGCTCTCTATGTATTGAAGAAATTTGACTATAAATCATGTTAGAAATCATCTTTAGGCTACGTTATAGTATTGTTGGGACTCACAGAGGTCGCATACTTGTTGAATTATTTGCTAATTGTTGTTTTGTACTCAGTCATGATTTTTCTTGCGTATTATACCTCAGTCTTTCTGGATATTTATTGGTACATTATGTTATCTTTGTTTGGGTTGATCTTTGTGATTTCTGAGAGCCCGAGAGACGAGAGGTTGAGGACTGAGTAAGGCCGAGAGCCTGTCGGTGAGGTAAGGATATTATGGCACGTGAGTTTTCTGTGCAGGATATTATAGCACGTGAGTTGTCCGTGCAACACGTGAGTTGTCCGTGCAGATTATGGCGCTTGGGCTGTAGGATCCCATCCGGAGTCTGTACACACCCCTAGTGAGCGCGGGTACCCATTGAGTGTGAGTGCTGAGGGCTAAGAGCCGAGTGGTTGAGTTGTTGTGATGAGTTAAGTGACTGTTGCCTGAGAGGCTGTACTTGCCTTGCATTTGTTGTTGCACTTGGTTATTATCTGTCATTGTTGTGAAATCTCTGAAAGATTTTATATTTGGATTACATGAACTTGAATTGTATAAAATTGATTTGACTTAAATTGTCGGAGTTGAAAGCATATTTATTCTTTGCTGGAATTATTGGAAATGAACTGTAACTGTGTAGCTCGTCATTATCTTCAATTCCTTATTTATTATTGTTACTTGCTGAGTTGGTTGTACTCATACTACACCCTGCACTTCATGTGCAGATCCAGGTGTTCCCGGACATAGCGGGTGTTGTTCAGGAGATTTTGAGGTAGTTGTCGTGTTCCGCAGACCTTGTCTCTCCTTCTCTATCTCCTTATTTACTGTATTTGGTCTCAGACTAATATAGACCGCATTTTCCAAACTTGTATTCATATTAGACGCTCATGTACTCAGTGACACCAGGTTTTGGGGAGTGTTCGTGTTAGTATTTGTGGAATTTTATATTGTTTTAAATTATTATATTTTCAAACTTAAGAGAAATGGTGGTTTATCGAGATTATCAGCTTGCCTAGTATTGAGATAGGCATCATCACGACAGGTTGGGAATTTTGGGTCGTGACAATCACGGTCCCGACGGTAGGAATTTCGGGTCGTGATATTTACAAGACTAAAAATCTAAAGCTGCTTGGCATGTTGGAATTTATTTATGGGGTAAAATATCAGTTTCAATTTTATCCTTTCTCATTCCCTAATATTAACCACTGAAACTTGAAATTTGTTATTGTAACGACCTGACTTGTCATTTTAAGAATTTACGTCCCGTTCAGTGACTTAAGGTCTCGAGCAGCTTCGCAATATGCATTATGACCCGCGGGTGTGGTCGAGTTTGATTTTCGGAAGATTCGAAATTAAATTAAAATAACAATTCTTATTTAGAAGCTTAAATGGTAATAGTTGACCGGAGAGTTGACTTTTAAGCAAATGACCCCGGAATGGAATTTCGATGATGGCAATAGTTTCGCACGATGATTTCAGAGTTAGGCGTATGTTCGGATTTGGATTTGGAAGTCCGTAGGACAATTCGACGCATTTTGGCGAAAGTTGAAAAATAAAAGATTTTTGGAAAGTGCGACGGAAGGTTGAATTTTTTATAACAAGGTCGGATTTCAATTCTGAAAATGGGAATAGCTCCATTACATTATTTATGACTTGTGTGCAAAATTTAAAGTCATTCCGGATTAATTTGATACGTTTCGGCGCAAGATATAGAAGTTGCAAGATTTGAAAATTCATAATTCGATTCGATGAGCGATTCGTAATTTTGGTGTTGTTTGACGTGGTTTGAAGCCTCGACTAAATTTATTTTGTACTTTGGGACATGTTGGTATATTTGATTGAGGTCCCTGGGGCCTCGGGTGGATTTCGAAACGTTAACGGAGCAATTTGGATGACAAGATTCCAAATTCCCTCCGTAGGATGTCGTGATGGCACTTAGTCTCTAAGACTATGTAAGCCTTAGTCTGGAGTAATAATAAATATTTGAAATAATTAAACTACAATTCAAACAATTTCAACTCCCAAAACACTGTAGAAATGAGTCACAAGCTTCTAAGAATTTTATCCTCAATGTCTCTATATATCAAGGTCTAAAGAAAAATAAGGAAGCAATATAATAATGATAGAAGGGGACTCCGGAGTCTGCGGACGCTGGCAGATATACCTCGAATTCTCCGTGCACAGATAACTCACTAAAGTCGGGGTTGGTAAAGAGTACCTGGATCTGCACAAAAAGATGTACAGAAGCGTAGTAGGAGTACACCACATCGGTACCCAGTAAGTGCCAAACCTAACCTCATTAGAGTAGTGACGAGGTCAGGTCAGGCCCTACTGGAAAATAATAATAGCATGGTAAAATGTTTAACAATATAACAAACTAAATGACAATGGAAATAAATCAAGTAGCAGGTCACCATTTAATTACACAAAATAATGACAATTAATATCTCGTGGAAACAAACAAAATATCCTTTCAACCTTAAGAAAATCACAACAAATAATCAAAGGCAACTGTGGCCATAAA
Source organism: Nicotiana tomentosiformis (assembly GCF_000390325.3). Lineage (NCBI taxonomy): Eukaryota > Viridiplantae > Streptophyta > Magnoliopsida > Solanales > Solanaceae > Nicotiana > Nicotiana tomentosiformis. The sequence continues at coordinate 146,011,195 of NC_090814.1, read as the reverse complement.
TCAATATCAACAAGGACACTCACGAGGTACCGCCTCGTAATCCCAAATCATAAATAAATTTACAATATCTCATTTTCTTATATCATCGCAGGAGTCTTCACAATTTATTTAAAGAAAATATTTTCCCGAAATAGCATCCCGCGTTTTAGCCACCCTTATCACACCGCATGACTTCTAGTAGTCACCCCTACTAGCTACGTGTATCAAGCCATCCTTATCTCACCGCATGTGTTTCAATACCCAGATCTTATACCACTGCATGCGTATCAATATCACAATATATCACAATTTGCACCTCAATTGCTCAATATTTTAATTTTCCAAAATAAATCAACAACAATATTTTTCAATATTAAAGAGCTCACGGCTCATGCCAAAATAATCCACCAATAATATTTTTCAACAATAAAGAGCTCACGCCTCATGCCAAAATAAATCATCAATAATATTTTTCCACAATAAAGAGCTCACGGCTCATGCCAAAATAAATCATCAATAATATTTTTCCACAATAAAGAGCTCACGGCTCCATCCCAATGAGTACAAAAATCTTACTAAAATATTCAGGAATAAATAATTCAGGAGAATAATATTTCAAAATCTTTAATACGTTGCTTCAATATCAAATTTAAAATCTTCAAATACTTCATATTAATAATATTTAATTTAAAGAAAATCAACCTTTAAATAATGTACAGTATGAAAGAAATCAAGTTTCAATTGTACAGGTAAAACAATTAGCAGGAAAAGGTCAAATAAATTTAAAGTGTGTATATATATATATATATATATATATATATATATATATATATATATATATATATATATATATCTCAGATCAATGATGAAGAATATAACAAGATAAAATAATTTAATAAATGCGCAACAGTAATCTACACAATTTAAAAATAAGGTCTTTCACATTTAGCCCATGTACACACTCGTCACCTCGTGTACACGACTTTCAACACATTTCAATAATCACATCAATACTAATCCGAGGGAAAATTTCCCCCACACAAGCTTAGACAAGTCACTTACCTCGACTTGCTCTAATTTAACCAAGTAGTATGCTTTTTCCTCGATTTTACGACTCCGATAGATTCGTATCTAGTCATAATTAATTAGATACAATCAACAAAAATTATAGGTATCAATTTCATAATAAAATAGTATATTTTTTAATAAAATCCGAAATTAGCTCAAAAATTCCCCGTGGGACCCACATCTCGAAATCCGGTGAAACTTACAAAATCCGATAACCCATTCAATTACGAGTCCAACCATACCAGTTTCACTCCAATTCGACTCCGAATCGACACCGAAATCTCAAAAATTTATTTTTATGAGATTTCTAAAACTTTCCCAAATTTCCATCTCAGTCCACTAATTAAACGGTGAAAACAATGATATATTCGTGTATATTGACCAAATCCGAGTTAGAATCACTTACCCAAATGTTTCTCCTTAAAAATCTGCCAAAAATCGCTTCTGCTCAAGCTCAAGTTCGTCAAAAATGGCAACTAGGGACGAAATCCCCAGTTTTATAAACTGCCGAGGCAACCATCGATCTTGACTATCGATCATAGCTTCGATCTTTATGGCCCTCGATCCTGGCCTCGGTCATAGCCCTCGATCCTGGGCCTTGATCCTGGGATTCGATCCCTAACCCTCAAGCCTTACCTTCGATCATGGCCCTCGAACTGGGCATTCGATCATGCCTTCGATTCTGCCTTCAATCATGGCCCTCGAACTGGGCATTCGATCATGCCTTCGAGCTGTGCCTTTGATCCTGAGCCTCGACCCTGGCCATCGACCCTGGGCTCAATTTCTGCAGTTACAATAGAAGAAAATTGCAGCAGCTTTTTAAGTCCAACTTTTGATCCGTTAACTATCTGAAACTCACCCGAGGCCTTCAGGACCTTATCCAAATATACTAACAAGTCCAAAAACATCATACGAACTTATTTGAAACCTCAAATCACATAAAACAATGCTAAAATCACAACTCACACCCCAATTCAAGCTTAATGAAACTTAAGAATTTCCAACTTCTACATTTTATGTCGAAACCTATCAAATCAAGTACGATTGGCCTCAAATTTTGCACACAAGTCATAAATGACATAACAGAGCTATGACAAGTTTTAGAATTAGATTTCGACCCCGATATTAAAAAGTCAACTCTCCGGTCAAACTTCCAAACTTAAATTTCCTTTTTAGCCATTTCAAGCCAAATTTCACTACGGACTTCGAAATAAAATTCTGATCATGCTCCCAAGTGCCAAAATCACCGTACAGAGCTGTTAGAATTATCAAAATTCTATTCTGGGGTCGTTTGCACATAATTCGATATCCGATTAGTATTTGAACTTAAACTTTTAATTTGTTATCAAAATACCATATCTCGGGCTAGGGACCTCGGAATTTGATTCCGGGCATACGCCCAAGTCCCAAATCACGATACGGACCTACCGAAACTGTCAAAACACTGATCCGAGTCCGTTTGCTCAAAATGTTGACCAAAGTCAACTCAGCTAAGTTTTAAAGCTCTAATTCACATTTTAATCCATTTTTCACATAAAAACTTTTCCAAAAATTTTACGGACTGCACATGCAAGTCGAGGAATGATAAATAGTACTTTTCGAGGTCTTAGACAACAAAATTAATTATTAAATTTAAAGATGACATTTTAGGTCATCACATTCTCCACCTCTAAAACAAACGTTTGTCCTTAAATGGAGTTAGAAAAAGTAAGTGTGAATAACAGTTGCGCATATCATGCTCGGTCTCCCAAGTTGCCTCCTCGACCGGATGACCCCTCCACTGATCCTTCACGAAAGCAATATTCTTTGACCTCAACTTTCGAACCTGCCTATCTAAAATAGCCATTGGTTCCTCAACATAAGACAAATCATTGTCTAACTGAACCGAACTGAAGTCTAACACATGAGACGGATCGCCGTGATATTTCTGAAGCATAGAAACATGGAATACCGGATGAACTGCAGAGAGACTAGGTGGTAGTGCAAGTCTGTAAGCCACCTCTCCAACTCTCTCAAGAATCTCAAAAGGCCCAATATACCTAGGGCTCAACTTGGCCTTCTTCCCGAACCTCAAAACACCCTTCATAGGCTAAACCCGGAGCAAGACCCGCTCACCTACCATGAACGCAATATCACAAACCTTCCAATCCACATAACTCTTCTGTCTAGATTGGGTTGTATGAAGTTGATCCTGAATCAACTTAACCTTTTCCAAGCATCCTGAACCAAGTCTGTACCCAATAATCTAGCTTCATCCAGTTTGAACCAACCCATCGGAGACCGGCACCGGCTACCATACAAGGCCTCATACGGAGCCATCTAAATGCTTGATTGGTAACTGTTGTTGTAAGCAAACTCTGCAAGTGGTAAGAACTGATCCCAAGCACCCCAAAAGTCTATCATACACGCACGGAGCATATCCTCAAGTATCTGAATAGTGCGTTCGGACTATCGATCCGTCTGAGGGTGAAATGTTATACTCAGCTCCACACGAGTACCCAACTCTCGTTGTACAGCCCTCTAAAACTGTGAGGTAAACTGTGTACCCCGGTCAGAGATGATAGATACAGGTATACCATGAAGTCTGACAATCTCGCGAATATATACGTGAGCCAGCTGCTCTGAAGAGTAAGTAGTAATCACAAGAATGAAATGAGCTGACTTGGTCAATTTATCCACAATCACCCAAACTGCATCAAACTTCCTCTAAGTCCGTTGGAGCCCAACAACGAAATCCATAGTGATCCTATCCCATTTCCATTCTGGAATCTCTAACTTCTGAAGCAATCCACCCGGTCGCTGATGCTCATATTTTACCTGTTGACAATTTAGACACCGAGCTATATACCCCACTATGTCTTTCTTCATCCGCCTCCAACAATAGTGTTGTTTCAAATCCTAATACATCTTTGTAGCACCCGGATGAATGGTGTATCATGAACTGTGAGCCTCCTAAAGAATCAACTCACGCAAACTATCTACATTAGGCACACATAGCCTGCACTGCATCCGTAATACATCGTCATCTCCAATAGTGACTTCCTTGGCATCATTGTGTTGAACTGTATCCTTAAGGACAAGCAGATGGGGGTCATCATGCTGACATTCCCTGATACGATCATAAAGAGAAGACTGAGAAACCACACAAGCCAAAACTCGACTCTGCTCGAAAACATCTAGTCTAACAAACCAGTAGGCCAAGGCCTCAACATCCAAGGCTAAAGGCCTCTCCGCTACTAGTAAATATGCTAAGCTGCCCAAATTCTCCGCCTTACGACTCAAGGCATCGACCACGATGATAGAGAATGCCGATATCATAATCCTTAAGCAACTCTAACCATCTCCGTTGCCGCAAATTAAGATCCTTTTGCTTAAACATATGTTGTAGACTCCGATGATCGGTGTAGACCTCAAAATTTACACCGTACAAATAATGCCGCCAAATCTTCAAGGCATGAACAATAGCTGCTAACTCAAGGTCGTGAACCGGATAATTCTTCTCATGTACCTTTAACTGTCTGGACGTGTAGGCAATCACCCTACCGTCTTGTATCAACACTTTGCCAAGGCCAATATGCGATGCGTCACAATACACAGTATAAGCCCTTGAACCTGTAGGTAATACCAATATTGGGGCTATAGTCAAAGCAGTCTTGAGCTTTTGGAAGATCTCCTCACATTCCTCGGTCCACCTGAACGGAGCACCCTTCTGGGTCAATTTGATCATAGATGCAGCAATAAAAGAGAAACCCTTTACAAATCGATGACAATACACTGCCACACCAAGTAAACTCCGAATTTTCGTAAAGGAGGACGGTCTGGACCAACTCTGCAATGCTTTAATCTTCTTCGGATCTACCTTGATCACCTCGCATGAAACTATATGACCCAAAAATCCTACCGAATCAAGCCAAAATTCACACTTAGAAAATTTGGCATATAACTTATTTTCTCTCAAAGTCTGAAGCACAGTTCTCAGGTGTTGTTCATGATCTTCCCGACTCTGGGAATACACCAGAATGTCGTCAATAAACACAATGATGAAAGAATCAAGATAGGGCTGGAATAGACTATTCATTAAGTGCATAAATGCTATTGCGGCGTTGGTCAGCCCAAAAGACATCACAAGGAACTCGTAATGACCGTACCGAGTCCTGAAAGCAGTCTTCGGGATATCTGGCTCCCGAATTTTTAACTGATGATAGCCTGAATGCAAGTCAATTTTAGAGAACACTCTGGCACCCTGAAGCTGATCAAATAGATAACCAATACGTGGCAATGGATACCTGGTCTTCACTATAGCATTGTTCAGCTGGCGGTAATCAATGCACATCCGCATAGAACCATCCTTCTTATTCACAAATAAGACAGGAGCACCCCAAGGCGATACACTAGGCTGAATGAAGCCTTTATCAAGTAATTCCTGTAATTGTTATTTTAATTCTTTCAACTCTGCTGGGGCCATACGATATGGTGGAATAGAAATGGGCTGAGTACCCGATAATAAATCAATGCCAAAGTCAATATCTCTATCGGGTGGCATACCTGGAAGATCTGCCGGAAATACATCAAGAAACTTCCTTACTACAGAAACTTAATCCACAATAGGAGTATCAATACTAACATCTCTCACATAGTCCAGATACACATCACACCATTTCTCAACCATTTGTTGAGCTGTAGGAAATGAAACAACCCTGCTAGAAATATGATCTGAGGTACCTCTCCACTCTAGCCGCAGCAGACGTGGCATAGCCAATGTCATTGTCTTGGCGTAACAATCAAGAATAGCATGATAGGGCGACAACCAGTCCATGCCCAAAATAATATCGAAATCCACCATACTGAGCAATAATAAATTAGCTCTGCTCTCAAAACCTTTGATAACAATTATACATGACTGATACACACGGTCCACAATAATAGATTCACCTACGGGTGTAGATACATAAACAGAAGAACTCAAGGAATCACGTGATACGCCCAAATACGGGGCAAAATAAGATGACACATAAGAATAAGTGGAGCCTGGATCAAATAAGACTGATGCATCACTATGACAGATCAGACTAATACTTGTGATAACAGAATTGGATGCAACGACCTCTGTCCTAGCAGGAAGGGCATAATATCTGGCCTGGCCTCCTCCTCTAGGGCGACCTCTACCTGCCCAACCTCCGCCTATGGCTGGCTGTGCAGGTGGAGTGGCAACTGGCGCACTAATCATGGCCTGAGAAGATTGAGGGCCCTGTGGAATAGGTGGGGCCTCAAAAATCCGTGGAGGTGCACCCCTCCTATGTCTAGGGCAATCCCTCATGATATGACGAGTGTCACCACACTCAAAACAAGCCCTCGGAGGACGTGGCTGCTGAGACTGACTCGGGCCTGATTGACTAGACTGCCCGCTGAAAGCCCCCCGTACAGGAGGTACAGAAGACACTAGCGGTGCATAATATGGAACCTGAGGTCTGGGAGTAGACGGAATACCACTGGAAGCTAGAAGTGCTGAATGAATAGGATGTCTCACATAACATCTAACATGACGGGCTGCAACTGGGGCACGAGAATTATTATATGTGCCAGAATCTCGGGGTCTCGTAGCTTCCCTTTCTTCGCTTCCCCGGATTCGCATACCTTCCAATCTCCTAGCAATTAACACCACCTGTTGGTATGTGATGTCCATCTATAGCTCTCGGGCCATACTGTTGTCACGACCCCAAATTCCCTCTATAGGATGTCGTGATGGCACTTAGTCTCTAAGACTAGGTAAGCCTATCAATGCGGAATAATAATAAATATCTAAAATAATTAAACTACAATTCAAACAATTTCAATTCCCAAAACCCGATAGAAATAATTCACAAGCTTCTAAGAATTTATTCTCAATGTCTCTAAATATCAAGGTCTAAAGAAAAATAAGGAAGCAACATAAAAATGATAGAAGGGGACTCTGGAGTCTGCGGACGCTGACAGATATACCTCGAAGTCACCGGGCGCAGGTAACTCAATGACGTCTAGGCTGGTAAGATGTACTTGGATCTGCACAAAAAGATGTGCAGAAGCGTAGTATGAGTACACCACAACGGTACCCAGTAAGTGCCAAGCCTAACATCGGTAAAGTAGTGACGAGGTCAGGTGAGGCCCTACTGGAATATAATAATGGCATGGTAAAATGTTTAACAATATAGAAAAAATAAAATGATGTTGGAAATGAATCAAGTAGTATGTCACATTTAATTATACCAAATAATGGCAAATAAATACCTCGTAGAAACAAAACATAATTCTTTTCAACTTTAAGAAATCACAACAATAATCAAAGGCAACTGCGGCCATAAATCAATATCAACAAGGGCACTCCCGAGGTACCGCCTCGTAGTCCCAAATCATAAGTAAATTCACAATATCTCATTTTCTTATCTCACTGCGGGAGCCTTTACAATTTATTTGAAAGAAAACATTTTTTCCGAAATAGCATCTCGCGTTTTAGCCATCCTTATCACACCGCATGACTTCTAGTAGTTCCCCCTACTAGCCACGCGTATCAAGCAACCCTTATCTCACCGCATGCGTTTCAATACCCAGACCTTATACCACCGCATGCGTATCAATATCACAATATATCACAATTTGCACTTCAAGTGCTCAAATAATGTAACTTGCCAAAATAATTCAACAACAATATTTTTTCACAATAAAGAGCTCACGGCTCATGCCAAAAATAAATTATAAATAATATTTTTCCACAATAAAGAGCTCATGGCTCCTTCACAATGAGTACAAAAATCTTACAAAATATTCAAGAATAAATAATTCAGGAAAATAATATTTTAAAATCTTTAATACGTTGCTTCAATATCAATTTAAATATCAAATACTTCATATAAATAATGTTTAATTTTAAGAAAATCACCCTTCAAATAATACACAGAATAAAAGAAACCAGGTTTCAACTAAACAGGTATAACAATTAGCAGGAACAGGTCAAACAAATTTAAGGTATATATATCTCAGATCAATGATGAAGAATATAACAAGATAAAATAGTTTAATAAATGCGCAACAATGATCTACACAATTTAAAAAAATAACCTTTCACATTTAGCCCGTGTACACACTCGTCACCTCGTGTACACGATTTTTAACATATTTCAATAATCACATTAATATCAATTCTAGGGGAAATTTTTCCCACACAAGGTTAGACAAGTCACTTACCACGACTTGCTCCAATTTAACCAAGTCGTATACTTTTTCCTCGATTTTCCGATTCCGATCGACTCGTATCTAGTCATAATTAATTCGATACAGTCAACAAAAATTATAGAATCAACTCCATAAGAAAATACTATATTTTTTAATAAAATACGAAATTAACTCAAAAATGGCTTGTGGGGCTCACGTCTCAGAATCCGGCGAAAGTTACGAAATATGAACGCCCATTCAACTACGAGTCCAACCATACCATTTTTACAAATATCCGACATCAACTTGACCTCCAAATCTCAAATTCTCATTTCGAAATCCCTAGGCCCAAATCCTCCAATTTCACCTCAAAAACTTGTAATCTATTCGAAATATTCAATGATAATCCAATATAATTGACTAACAATGATCACATGTGACTTACCTCAAGTTTCCCCGTGAATTCTCTCTGAAAAATCGCCCAAACCCGTGTTGAAAATGCACAAATGACAAAAATATTGGAACCCCTCTATTTTTGTAATCTGGTCAGTGCTTTCATACCTGCGAATAAAATTCTCGCACCTGCGGTGAAATACCGCGTCTGCGGAAATTACTCAGCCCAGCTGCCTTCGCTTCTGCGAGCTTTGAGCCGCATATGCGCCTTCGCAGGTGCGGAAAATTCCATCGCACCTGCGGACTTGCCCACACCTGTGCCCTTCCTCTCGCTTCTGCGCAACATGAGCCGCATCTGCGCCTCCAACTGGGCAGCCCTTCGCCCTCTTCTGCAAGCCAAAGCTCGCTTGTGCGAGTCCGCACCTGCGGTCAGTCCCTCCGTAGGTGCGATGACACCAGAAGCTGCAAATTTCAGAATTTGCCTAAGTCCAAAAATTGATCCGATTTCGATACGGATCGCACTCGGGGTACACGGGACCCCGTCTGAAAATACCAACAAGTCCTAAATCATCATACAAACTTAGTTGAGTCTTCAAATCACATACAACAATAATTAAAACCCAAATCACACATAGATTCAAGCCTAATAAATCTTTAGAATTTCCAACTTCTACATTCGATATCGAAACCTATCAAATCAAGTCCGATTGACCTCAACTTTTGTACACAAGTCATAAATGACATAATGGAGCTGTTAAAATTTTCAGAACTAGATTCCGACCCCGATATCAAAAAGTTAACTCCACGGTCAAACTTACAAACTTAAATTCATATTTTAGCCATTTCAAGCCTAATTTCACTATGGACTTCCAAAAATAAATTTCGATCACACTCCTAAGTCCAAAATCACCATACGGAGCTGTTGGAATCATCAAAATTCTATTCCGGGGTCATTTGTATATAATTCGACATCCGATTACTATTTGAATTTAAACTGTTAATGTTTCTTCAAAATTCCATATCTCGGGCTAGGGACCTCGGAATTTGATTCCGGGCATACGCCCAAGTTCCAAATCACGATACGGACCTACCGGAACTGTCAAAATATTGATCTGAGTCTGGTTTCTTAAAATGTTGACCAAAGTCAACTCAGTTGAGTTTTAAAGCTCTAATTCACATTTTAATCCATGTTTCACATAAAGACCTTCCGACAAGTTATACTGGTTGTGCACGCAAGTTGAGGAATGATAAATAGTGCTTTTCGAGGTCTTAGAATACATAATTAATTATTAAATTTAAAGATGACATTTTTGGGTCATCACATTCTCCACCTCTAAAACAAATGTTTGTCCTCGAACGGAGTTAGAAGAAATACCTGAGCTGGTGAATAAGTATGGATAACAGCTGCGCATATCATGTTAGGTCTCCCAAGTCGCCTCTTCGACCGGATGACCCCTCCACTGAACCTTCACGGAAGCAATGTTCTTTGACCTCGGCTTTCGAACCTGCCTATCCAAAATAGCCTCTGGTTCCTCAACATAGGATAAATCCTTGTCCAACTGAACCGAACTGAAGTCTAACACATGAGACAGATCGCCGTGATATTTCCGAATCATGGAAACATGGAATACCGGATGAACCGCAGAGAGACTAGGTGGTAGTGCAAGTTTGTAAGCCACCTCTCCAACTCTGTCAAGAATCTCAAAAGGTCAAATATACCTAGGGCTCAACTTGCCCTTCTTCCCGAACCTCATCACACCCTTCATAGGTGAAATCCAGAGCAATACCCGCTCACCAACCATGAATGCAACATCACGAACCTTCCGATCCGCATAACTCTTCTATCTAGATTGGGCTGTACGAAGTCGATCCTGAATCAACTTAACCTTTTCCAAGGCATCCTGAACCAAGTCTGTACCCAATAGTCTAGCCTCGTCTGGTTCAAACCAACCCACTGGAGACCATTACCGCCTACCATACAAGGCCTCATACGGAGCCATCTTAATGCTTGACTGGTAACTGTTGTTGTAAGCAAACTTCGCAAGTGGTAAGAACTGATCCCAAGCACCCCAAAAATATATCACACACGCACGAAGCATATCCTCCAGTATCTGAATAGTGCGTTCGGACTGTCCGTCCGTCTGAGGGTGAAATGTTGTACTCAACTCCACACGAGTACCCAACTCTCGCTGTACAACCCTCCAAAACCGTGAGGTAAACTGTGTACCCCGGCCAGAGATGATAGATTCCGATACACCATGAAGTCTGATAATCTCACGAATATATACCTGCGCCAGCTGCTTTGAAGAGTTAGTAGTAATCACAAGAATGAAATGAGCTAATTTGGTCAGCCTATCCACGATCACCCAAACTGCATCAAACTTCCGCTGAGTCCGTGGGAGCCCAACAACGAAATCCATAGTGATCTGCTCCCATTTCCATTCTGGAATCTCTAACTTCTGAAGCAATCCACCCGGTCGCTGATGCTCATATTTCACCTGTTGACAATTTAGACACCGAGCTATATACTCCACTATGTCTTTCTTCATCCGCCTCCACCAATAGTGCTATCTCATGTACTGATACATCTTTGCAGCACCCGGATGAATGAAGTACCGCGAACTATGAGCCTCCTAAAGAATCAACTCACGCAAGCCATCTACATTGGGTACACATAGTCTGCCCTGCATCCGTAGTACACCGTCATCTCCATTACTGGCTTCCTTGGCATCACCGTGCTGAACTGTATCCTTAAGGACAAGAAAATGAGGGTTATCATACTGACGTTCCCTGATACGACCATAAAGAGAAGACTGATAAACCACACAAGCCAAAACTCGGCTCAGCTCGGAAATATCCAACCTAACAAACTGGTTGGGTAAGGCCTGAACATCCAAGGCTAAAGGCCTCTTTGCTATCGGTAAATATGCTAAGTTGCCCAAACTCTCCGCTTTACGACTCAAGGCATCATCCACTACATTGGCCTTCCTAGGATGATAGAGAATGGTGATATCATAATCCCTAAGCAACTCCAACAATATCCGCTGCCGCAAATTAAGATCCTTCTATTTAAACAGATGTTGTAGACTCTGATTATCGGTGTAGACATCACAATGGACACCGTACAAATAATGCCGCCAAATTTTTAAGGCATGATCAATAGCTACTAACTCCAGGTCATGTACAGGATAAATCTTCTCATGCACCTTCAACTATCTGGACGTGTAGACAATCACCCTACCACCTTGCATCAACACTGCGCCGAGACCAATACACGACGCGTCACAGTACATAGTATAAGGCCCTGTACCTGTAGGTAATACCAATACTGGGGTTGTAGTCAAAGCTGTCTTGAGCTTTTGAAAGCTCTCCTCACATTCCTCGGTCCACCTGAACGGAGCACCCTTCTTGGTTAATTTGGTCATAGATGCAGCAATAGAAGAGAAACCCTATACAAATCGGCGATAATACCCCGCCAAACCAAGAAAACTCCGGATTTCTGTAACTGAGGACGGTCTGGACCAATTTTGCACTGCTTCAATCTTCTTCGGATCTACCTTAATTCTCTCGCACGAAACTATATGGCCCAAAAATCCCACTGAATCAATCCAGAATTCACACTTTAAAAATTTTGCATATAACTTCCTTTCTCTCAAAATCTGAAGCACAGTCCTCAGGTGTTGGTCATTATCTTCCCGACTCCGGGAATACACCAGAATGTCGTCAATAAACACAATGACGAAAGAATCAAGATAGGGCTGAAATGCACTATTCATTAAGTGCATAAATGATGCTGGGGCATTGGTCAGCCCAAAAGACATCACAAGGAACTCGTAATGACTATACCGAGTCCTGAAAGCAGTGTTCGGGATATCTGGCTCCCGAATCTTCAATTGATGATAGCCTGAACGTAAGTCGATCGTAGAGAATACTCTAGCACCCTGAAGCTGATCAAATAGGTCATCAATACGTGGAAATGGATACCTGTTCTTCATGGTAACCTTGTTCAGCTGGCGATAATCAATACACATCCGCATAGAACCATCTTTATTTTTCACAAATAAGATAGGAGCACCCCAAGGCGATACACTAGGCCGAATGAAACCCTTATCAAGCAATTCCTGTAATTGTTCTTTTAATTATTTCAACTCTGCTGGGGCCATACGGTATGGTGGAGTAGAAATGGGCTGAGTGCTTGGTAACAAATCAATACCAAAATCAATATCCATGTCGGGTGGCATACTTGGAAGAAACGCTGGAAATACATCGGGAAAATCCCTTACTATAGGAACTGACTCCACGGTAAGAGTATCAATAATATCATCTCTTACATAGGCCAGATACGCATCACACCCCTTCTCAACCATTCGTTGAAATTTAAGAAATGAAACAACTCTGCTAGGAACATAATCCGAGGTACCTCTCCACTCTAGCCGTGGTAGACCTGGCATAGCCAACGTCACCGTCTTGGCGTAACAATCAAGAATAGGGTGATAGGGAGACAACCAGTCCATGCCCAAAATAATATCAAAATCCACTATACTAAGCAATAATAAATCAGTTATGGTCTAAAAACCACTGATAACAATTAAACACGACCGATACACACGGTCCACAATAATATATTCACCCACGGGTGTAGATACATAAACAGAAGAACTCAAGGAATCACGTGATATGCCCAAATACGGGGCAAAATAAGATGGCATATAAGAATAAGTGGAGCCTGGATTAAATAATACTGATGTATCTCTATGACAGACTAGAATAATACCTGTGATAACAGAATCGGATGCAACGACATCTGTCCTAGTAGGAAGGGCATAATATCTGGCCTGGCCTCCCCCTCTAGGGCGACCTCGACCTGCCCGACCTCCACTTCTAGCTGGCTGTGCAGGTGGAGTGGCAACTGGTGTAGTAATCATGGCCTAAGAAGCCTGAGGACCCTATGGAATAGGTGGGGCTAGAGAAATCCGTGGAGGTGCACCCCTCCTAAGTCTAGGGAAATCCCTCATGATATGACGAGTGTCACCACACTCAAAACAAGCCCTCGGAGTACGTGGCTGCTGGGACTGGCTCGTACCCGATCAACTAGACTGCCCGCTAAAAGCACCCCGTATAGGAGGTACATAAGACACTGGCGGTGCATAATATGGAACCTGAGGTCTGGGAGTAGCCGGAATACCGCTGGAAGCTGGAAGTGCTAAATGAATAATACGAATCACATAACCTCTACCATGACGGGCTGCAATTGGGACACGAGAATTATTATATGTGCCAGAATCTCGGGGTCTCTTAGCTTCTCTCTCTTCCCTCTCCCGAGTCTGCATACCTTCCAATCTCCTAGAAATTGACACCACTTGTTGGTATGTGATATCCTTCTCTAGATCTCGGGCCATACTGTATCTGATACTAGGGTGGAGACCCTCAATAAATCTGCGAACCTACTATCGAACAGTAGCAACTAATGCTGGTGCATGCCTAGCCAAATCACTAAATCAGACCGCATATTCTGACACTGTCATAGAACCCCGGCGCAGCTGCTCAAACTCTGTGCACCATGCATCTCTAAGACTCTGAGAAACATACTCCCTTAAGAATATATCTGAAAATTGAGTCCAAGTAAGTGAAGCTGCCTCAGCCGGACTATCCAACTCATATGTCTGCCACCACTGGTAGGCTGCTCCTATAAACTGGAATGCCGTAAAAGAAACCCCACTAGAATCCACAATACCCATAGTACGAAGGATACGATGACTTTCCTCCAGAAAACCCTAAGCATCTTCTAAAGCTAAACCGCTAAAAGTGGGAGGCTGGTACTTCTTGTACCTTTCAAGCCTGAGCTGCTCCCCATATGAGACTGCTGTCCTAATCTCAGGCCAAACTGGGACAACTGGCTGCACTTGTATAACCTCTGGGGCGTGGTCAACTTGGGCCTGTGACTCTGGAGTATGGGTGGCGGGAGTTTGTGCTCCTCCCCCGGCCTGAGATGTGGCAGGAGCAAGTGGAATTAACCCTGCATGAGCTAGAGTGCTAAACATGCTAAAACACTGGGCAAGAGTCCCCTAAAGAGCAGGAGTAGTAACAGGCGTTTCAGGTGCCTGCTCCCCAACTGGAGCTACTGGTGGCTCTGGTGCAGCAGCTCGCATAGGTGCTCTGGCTGCACCATGTGGTCTTCCTCGGCCTCTACCCCGATCCCGGCCTCTTGGGACTCCAACAGGGGGTGCGGGTATCTGATCATCGGATCCAGTTGTGCGTGTCCTCACCATCTGTGAGAGAATAGAAAGACAATTGTTTAGAACTTTGAAATCAACAAAGGCGCACGATAAGGAAATCAAGAGGTGAATATTTCCTAACAGTTCTATAGCCTCTCGAAGATAAGTACAGACGTCTCTGTACCGATCCGCAAGACTACTAAACCTGCTTGTGACTCATAACACCTATGAACCTAGTGCTCTGATACCAACTTGTCACGACCCCACATTCCCTATGTAGGATATCGTGATGGAACCTAGTCTCTGAGATTAGGCAAGCCTATCAATGCGGAATAATAATAAATATCTGAAATAATTAAACTACAATTCAAACAATTTCAATTCCCAAAACTCGGTAGAAATAAGTCACAAGCTTCTAAGAATTTATTCTCAATGTCTCTATATATCATGGTCTAAAGAAAAATAAGGAAGTAACATAAAAATGATAGAAGGGGACTTCGGAGTCTGCGGACGCTGACAAATATACCTCGAAGTCTCCGTGCGCAGGTAACTCACTGACGTCTAGGCTGGTAAGATGTACCTGAATTTTCACAAAAAAATATACAGAAGCGTAGTATGAGTACACCACAGCGGTACCCAGTAAGTGCCAAGCCTAACTGGTAAGTGCAGAAGCGTAGTATGAGTACACCACCATTGTGGTGTACTCATACTACGCTTCTGCACTTACCAGTTAGTCTTGATACTTACTGGGTACCGATTGTGGCGTACTCATACTACACTTCTGCACATTTTTGTGCAGAGTTAGGTATTGGAGATATCGTACTTGACCAGAGTTAGAGTGGGATCGCAAGTATTCAAGGTAGAGCTGCTTGGTCGTCGCAGTTCCTTGGAGTCTTTCCATTTTATTGTACTGTTATTTATTATTCAAACAGTATTGAGTATTCGATCATTGAGATCATTTCATGTATTCAGTTAGAGTTCGTGACTCAGTATTACCAGTTTTGGGAGGTTGTATTTTCAAATTATTTTCGTTGTTGGTTTCGACACGTGTATTAAATTATATTTTTATCAAAAAAGAAAATGGCTTGAAATATAATCATAATCGGCTTACCTAGCATTAGGGACTAAGTGACATCACAACGCCTAAGATGGGATTTTGGGTCTTGACAATTATAAAGAACTTGTATTGATCTTATTATTACGGAAGACGCATAATACACATTATATATCAACCAAAGAAATGGAACAACTCATGGTGAAGACACGTGGATAATATTTTAACTAAAAAAGAACAACACGTGGATACAAATCCATCTTCTATTTATTCTGTCATCTAAGATGTTTGGTCTGATGAATTAGGTGAAAATAATTATGACATGTATATCGGTAATGCTTTATCCAATATTTAACTTGTGTTTTTTATCTTGTATAGCGAAGTTTTGGAAAATTTAATTTAAAAATTGGTGTGATATATTTCACCTAATAGAGCATGGAATAACAATATGTGAAAGGTTTTGTTTCACGCTAAAAATGGGGTAGATACATGCAGTCCGACAATGAAATTAAAGTGAACTTAGTGAGTAATGAGTATAAATACAAAACTATCTCTCAACGACCTCCTTTTATGACTCTTAAACAAGAGTACTTATAAAGAAAGATCCTCTTGTGGTAAAACTTATCCGGTGATTACACTAACACTAATAAATATTTGACGTGTGTTCGTGCATAAAATTTTCTCACTTAATTATAGTTAGTCGATATATAATCACACCTTATTAAAATACTTGAGTATAGTATCTTATTTGAACTATGTAGCATAACTATAATTCTTTTTATATAACTTTTTCTATTATTAAAGATTCTGAAATTAACTTAATTTTATTTATTAAATTTTTGCTTATTTGGATAAAGTCCTAATATTTAGAATTATTTGATAGTAAATTTTTTGGAATGACGTTGTATGGTCCTCTAGATATTTTAATAACTCATATTTTTATATTTGACCCGAAATAATATTTAGGTCCAATTTATTAGCAAGTTGTAGTCACCGCTCCTAATGCACTTCTCTTTCCAAGACAACATTTATTCCACCTCTCTTTCTCTGTCTTTTATTCTATCTAATACACAATTTTGTTTTCTCAATACAACTTTCATTTCCATTCTCTTCCTTTTTCTTTCATTTTATTAAATAAAAATGTGGGTATTTTTCCTCACTCCTTACTCTCTTTTGCTCCATCTTCTACCCTCAGCCACTCCACCACTGTTCCGCCCATCTTTATCTTCCTCATAGATGCTGTTCTCCACCACCAAGGGCGATGATCAACAACTTCATCGGCACAGAACTCAGACAAAGAGTTTTCTTTTTAGATTTTTATTTTTTCTGAATAAATATTTGCTTCTTCTTCTTCTTCTTCTTCTTCTTTTTGTGCATGTGATTATTTCTTTTTCTTTTTCGGGTCCAAGTATTTTGTAAGTAAAGAACTTTTGAAGCAGGTATTGGTGGTGGGTGATATTTTAATGCTGGTTGGAAGTTACAAGTGTAATTTCATATAAAAAATTTATATACACAATGTATAAAAATTATATAATATATATATATATATATATATATTCAGATGATAAAAGATATATATATATATATATATATTCAGATGATAAAAGGAGAAGTCAAAAGCTCATGGCAAATTCAAGATGATATTAAATAAGTTCAAAACATGAGTCTCAGAGCACAAGTTCAATTCAAGCATACATAGAGAGAGGGTAATGTCTTAGCAGATCTTCTTGCCAATTTTGTTGAATCTACCAAAAGAAACAACTTCTTCACAGAGGCTATAAATCTACCAGCTCAAGTTTTATCCACTATGAAGAATGATGAGAAGGGTAGACCAAACTTCAGAATTCGAATTTAAAAAGGATATTTCATCTTTGATCCAGGCTGAATCGATTTTTGTATATACTAAGTGGTTTAAATAGTTCATTTATTGTGAGCCTCAGTGTAAAGGAGAATCCCTCCTTTCTTTTGGATAGGTCTAATGGTAGGAATTGAATTATGTTCATTCAAATATTGTAATAAGAGGTCTGGCCTAGCCCCCTCTATAAACATTCTGATCAATGGTATGAGTAATCAGTTATTTGAATCAGTTATTTGAAAAATAAAATTATATATATATAAATTGTATAACAATTTGCTTATAAAAATTGTATGTAGACTGTTATATAGTGTATAAAAATCATATATGCACTATTATATATGGTATAAAATTTATATATAAAGTGGATCTTACATTTTTCAATGTATCCCTAATGTATTATTAGTGTATCCTAAGCGCTTTTGTGTATCCAAAGTGTATAGGCTGTTTTATGATGTATGAAAAAGATATATTTTGCTACACGATGTATAAAAAGTATATATGCATTTTTATACACAAATGATACATATTGTGCAAATGTATTTTTGTATAAAAATTATATATAAACAGTTAAATGTGTATAAAAGGTGTATATTTACTGTTTTATACAGTATATAAAAGTTTTATATACAGTATTTCCTAAGTTTCACAATATATTCTTAGTGTATTTCAAGTGTGTTGTATATCTTGAGTGTATGCACTGTTTACAAAATCTATAAAAGTTGTTTATACAGTAGCCTGGCTTTATTCTTATTTTCTTCATCTGCAACCAAACTTTGGAAACCAAATTCTCATCCCCAAGCTTCTGATACTCTAAGAGTACAGTTTAAATTATAGTCGAAATTATAATCTTTATTGTAATATGGAGAGGGACGGATATATATGTTTAAAAAGAAAAAGAGTGTTAGAAAATGCGTTGGATAAAGAAACATGTGAAAGCCTGTGGAGATTTGAGTATTGGAAGCGGATATTTATGCTTATGTAATTTTAATGTCTCTTTTTTTAAAAGATTTGGTCAATGAAAATTTCAGGTTGTATGTAGACGATAACAGGGTGATTTTTTGCGGGAAAAAGTTTTTTTTTTTTATATTTAAATTTGGTTTGTACCCAAAATTGGCTTAGTATTTGTGGTTTAAGCCCTTTGAGTGATTCTGAAAAAGGTATTTCATGAGTTCAAACTACTCGCCGGGAGGTACTGGGTTTCACTTTTCACATGTTAGCTGATGTAAGTGTATTTTTTAGTACAAAGTGTTAAATTAAATATTGGCTAGCCCAAATGTTTTAGCAGAAGTTTACAACACATTTTGGCCGTGCCTCTTTTAATTTTATCCGCATCAAACACTCACAAAAAAAGATCTCAAAATGACCCAGAGTCGGATCCCATGCTAATTCTTTATACAATAGGAATTATGGTTATGTTACATGGAGTAGCTCAAAAAAGGAAAGAATTATAAAGTCAATTTTCGTTAATTTTGAAGTCTTAAATATTAAAAAAATAATTAAATTATAAATTTTGTTTGTAAAATATATTTTAAAGGGTAAAGCTTAATTCTATATACACCATGTTTTAACTTTGGAAAACCATGTTTAATTCTATATTCCAAGAACACAAAAGGTTTAATTCAAATATAAACCATGTTTTAATTTGGAAAAAAAACTTTCACGTCCTGAAAAGGAAAGAAAGTATAATTTCCATGTCAACTTATATGGAAAGTCATGACCAACTCCAACGAGGAATAGGAAGTTGTAAAAGAACTGACTGAAATATATATAAATTAGCTTGCGGTTCTTATGCTTATACGAGCCTGTAATTCCAATGGCAGAAAATTAAGGTTCAATTCGCTCTCAAAATTATGGAGGAAATAGGTGATGGAGAGGACAGAATATCAGAGTTGCCTATACAAATAATTCATGACATCTTACGTCGGATTCGCTGTCAATATGGGCTAAAAGAAAAAGCTCGAACTTGCATCTTGTCTAAGACATGGAGTTCAATTTGGAGATCGCGGCCTGAAGTGATAATCAATCAATCCATCCACAACAGTTTCATGAATTCCACGGAGAAATTCGTTAAATTCGTTGATGATTCCTTGCGGTCCCATGTCGAGCAAAACTTAAGAATCGAAATACTCCGCCTCATAAATCTTCGTCTTCCAGAATTGGCGTCTCATATTGATCGCTGGTTGAACTTGGCAATTAAACATAATGTCAGATCTCTAGAAATTCATCCAACGTCTAATTTTAGCTACTGCATACCTGATGCTATTTATGCAGCTAAGACGCTGACTGAATTATCGCTGAACAAGTGCAACTTTGAAATTGATAATAACAACAGTACCACTAATAAATTGCAACGGATAATTAGTACATGCCCGTTTATCAGGGACCTAAAAATAGGTCATTGCACGGGGATCCAGAATTTGCATGTTTTCGGCCTAGTAAATCTGGAGAAATTGGAGCTACGTATGTGTAAGAAACTCGCAAAGGTGGAAATCTGGGCTCCAAATCTTCGATAGTGATGGGTTGAGTTTGGGCTGTCTCATGGGTTGAGTTTGGGCTAGCTTGTAATATGGGTTGAGATGGGTTATGCCCAAATCATCTAATCAGGAAAAATGTTTCATGCCCAACCCATTAAATGTTGGGCGGATTGGACGAGTCAAATGGATTTGGGTTGTTTTTGCCACCTCTACATAGGATTCATATCTCTATCGAATTGTTTTCTCCCTTCAGTTTGCTCCATTGTGAATTGGACGAATTATCGTTCTAATTACTTGATTTATGCATTGCGCTACTTGTTTAACTTGGTATTTGGGCTTTGCACAATATGCAGAGTATTCTTATTTATGAAGATCCAAGTGAAATTCTTGTTCCACCAACTCGAAAACTAGAGCTATGCATAGAGAATTCTTCAATGCATCTTGAGTCATTCGTAAATGAAATGATGTTTTCTCAGCCCATGACAGTATCTATAGTGCATGGCATGGACAGCAAAATACTTCAGGTATAAACATACATTATATCCCAAAATGATAGTGTTTAAGTGATTTTTTTATACAACTCGATATTCTCATACGTACCGCAGTCCTTAAGGCGCACATTTAAACATGTACAAACGAAAAACATTCTCATAATTATAAGGATTTGAACATATGACATAGCACAAATTTTAGACGATCTTTCCCTCTAAATTAAGAGCTTCTTATATCAAGGGGATTGAACTAGGTAAAAATATTTATTATCTTGTTGGCACGGTATAATTTTCTAAAGGAAAGAAATTCAAATTAAGCCTCTTCATTATGTTTTGATATGTTGCTGGTATATATCTAAGATTTTCACGTGGTATGGAATAACAGGCGTTCAGTGAAACAACAAAAAAATACAGAATGAAGCAATACAAAAGATTAAATGAAGTCATTATTCACAAAGGCGCAACTGAGAATGGGGGAACGTCCTGTCTGAACTCTTGGCTCAAATCCACGTCCCTAATTGAACGGATTACCACCTTTATGTTTAAATGGGAGGAACCTCCTAATTGATGTCGCACGTTTCAAGTTTCTTCGGACTTTGCTCTATAGTATAGTTTACATATACATATATTTTAACCTTTCAGTATTTGGAATTAACCAACTTCGCTTCTCTGTGCGATTATATATTGAAAAAGTGTTAATGCATGCTTGGGTGCAACAGGTAAAAGTCTGGTCATGATTTTATGGATAGCCCGAGTGCTAAATTTTCTTCGATGTAGTCTGCTTTTATTTTTCGTTGTTTTATGTTTCTTTTAACTTTCTTGATTTGAGGCTTAAATGTTAGACTCGTCTCAGCCAAAAAAAGAAAAAAACAAGGTTGCCCCATACTCTTTTATATATAACTTAAAATTTAGTTAATAAAAACAGAATGACTGCATAACTTCAATTTAGGTCCATTTCTTTTCTTTCCTTAATAAAATTTAAAATATTCATCTCAGACCCCCTCTTTTATGTATTTTGGTGATCATCGATTGATCTCATTAATTTGCTTCCAACTAGGAGACATCTTTTGTAATACAACAGAAACAAGTTATATGGAGTAGTATTATTTTGTTTTAATTTTTTCGGTTTCAGGTACCCTAAAATTAACTATTGCTAGACATTGAAATTCTTGTATAGTATGTATTGTTCTTTCTCATTTCTGAATTATATTGAAGAAAAGGCCACCTTTTCATTAAGGATCATCAATTCCTCTTTCAAATAGTTTCAAACACAAGACAATAGATTCAACTCCCAACACAGTCATACAATTGATTTAGTTGGTCAGCTTTTTCAAACCACAAAAGACTTGCAACCAGTAAACCTACAACACTCAAACAAGCAAAAAATTAAACAAACCATTCAACATCTTGCACAGTGCAACATCTTGCCTACAGTGCAAGTTATTTTTCATAGACACGCGGGGTTAAAACTTGTTCATGCTTGGTGAATCGTAAACCTTCCCTTGGGATTTTTCACCTTAGGCTTATTGCCATACATATCACGCTCTCCCTTATACTCGTCGTTCACCAAATTTGCATTCTCGATCACCACACCCAAGTCCTACATGCAAACATCACCGACTGTTAAAAAAAGAGATTAGTTGGTGCAAAAATTATGAAATTGGAGGTGGAACTTACAGTAGTAAGTTTCCAGCCGCCATTGAACTCGTATCCTTCAGGAGCCATCTCATCGCAGTCGAAGAGCAAGAGTGGAGCATAAGCTCCGCTCTCTGAGTCCTCTTGCTGTGAACGGCCTCCCATATCCCGGAATCAACGTCACTGTCCCATATTTCTTGCACTCTTTGCACTGAATATGAGAAACTTAGAGAGATGAGAAACAAAGCTTGAGCGTCTAATTAAACAAGGATAAAATTAGGAGTTTGTTTTACTCTTATAACATGGTTAACTGTGTCACGGCGGCCGTGCTAGACACTCTCGCTGATATAGACGCATTATCTTTTTGACAGTTCCTGGCAGTTTTGGCAGCGAAGCTGAAACAAAAACAGAGAAGTAGAAAGTAAGATTACTTGATCTTCATATAAACAAAATGAAAGTCTATGAAACTTATAATCTAACTTTAAAAAAATATGGTATGTTTTCATCATCTGCTCCACCGTTTGGAACCATGGTGGCAATGTGGCTCAACCTAGCACTGATTTCTAGTAGAAATTTTATATTTGCCTTTCTGCCTTTCTAGTAGAATATAGGTGTTAAGTACTCTAGTTTCAGGTGAGAATTGAGGGGAGGAACAACACTCTTATATAGGAGTAAGCATGTGATGTTGGGCATATTTCGATATGTGTTGATGTTACTTTACCCATGTTTTAACCGCTTTTTGATGCTATTTGATCTTTAAAATGCCCAACATGGTTTAATTATTGGTTTTATGACTAATTGAGTTATGTGTGATGAATTAGGGTATTTGGAGTGCAAAAATATGAAGAAGAGGTGCTCTAGGTAGAGGAAGAGAGGTTGGATGTGTCGCATCCAATCTAGAGAAAAAATCAGATTTCGTGCACCCTTAGCAGTGAAGTCGGCCCATAGCATCCGCACCTGGGCAAAGCTGAGAAGGAGGAACAATAGCATGCGAAGCTGAGAAGTGGAGGACGAGGTGGATGCGATGCATCCACCCCAGCATCAATCCCTGTAGCCAAGTCGGATTAGGAATAGGAGAACTTTGGCCCACGACTTTTGTACGCAATATATAAACCAAAAATGCCTCTTTTAGGGCATCTAACATATTGGGAAGAGGGAAAAGGCCACGACAAAGCTGGGGAACCATGAAATTCATCTTGAGTTCTTATTGTTTCTTCTTTTGTTGATTATTATGCACTCTTGTGAATTATTTGATGATTGCATGAACATGAGTGGCTAAGAACCCTATTGTTCTAGGGTTATGGGTATACATGAATGTTGATGTTTGAAGTTTAATTTGACGAATTTGATTTTATCATATTGGGTTGTTTATTTAATTCTATTTTTAATTATTTTGCTGAGTAGCTAACAGTGAAATACTATCTACGAATCTAGAGTTGAACTCGAAAGTGGGAACTCTAGATTGCATATAGAATTAAATAGAGCAAGTTCTTAAACCCAGGCATCGGGGAACGAATTCGCAATTGGGATAGACATTTACCTAATTGCCTTGCTCGGTTGCAATACAGGAATTGTAAATGCGTGCTTGTTAATCTTAATTACATAGACATATAGGTATTAAGTTAGCTTGAATAGGCGAGTAAGGGTTCGACAGATTCTTATGAGTAATATCAACCCTGTCAACCAACAATCCAGATAAATCAGTTAGTTATTTTAAGCTAAGAATGCAACATGATTGTTAGATAACCCGTGATCCTGAAATATTATCTCCCATTGATTGTCATTTAAAACTATTTAATGTTGTGTTGATTTTTAGTAATTCTTTACTTGATAGTCTTTAGGTAGTAAATTAGACAATTATCTATTTTATAAGAAATCGCTTGAATCGATAAGCTATTTGAGTTTGAATTAGTCAAAAGTTAATCATAAGTTTTCGTGGGAACGATACTTTATTCACTACTCTATTACTTGACGACTGCGTATACCTGCGTGAGTGTGTTTGGTCGCAACAACATGTGAGAGAAAACGTGAATGGGGGTGTAGAATGGTGAATTATTGGTGCATAAAGTGTATGTGTTCAACATTATTAGTGTCTAAAATACCTATTTAGTGCTAGAAAATGATACTAATATAATAAATTAAGCACAAATATTATACACACGAAAGTGGAAACTTTTTTAATATTAATTAGAACAACACGGATGATGGAAATACCGAATAAATGAAAGAAGATTGGTTGAGAATATCTATCATAGACTGGCTATCCCAACGATCAGAGAGAAATAAAGGAACTTTAGTCTATGATAAAATATTACTTGACATCCCGTATTTATATTAGTTTATTAATTAATTATAAGTCATACCAACTTGAGTACTATGATTAAGTATTTTAATAAGGTGAGAATATACATATGACAAACGATAGTTAAATGAGAAAATTTTATGTATAAAAACATATGCTACACGTTATGATTTCTATCAACCCTCTTCATAATTAGAAAAGCATGCCTATATAAGCTGAATTCTCAAAGTTCTCATATATAGGCAGTGTTAGGATTTGAACTTGTGAGTTAAGAATTATATTTCTTTGAAGTTGTTGAATTTTAAATTAATAACTTGTATATATTAAATAAATTTATAAGATAAATATAAAATTTGGACTGAAATTAATTGGTTCTACCAAACTTATAAGATGGTCTCTAGCTCCGTCCCTATTCTCATATATAATAGGTAATTTTCTAAGTCTAAAAAGTTGTACTAGCTAGTGAAGATAAACCAGGCGAAAATGCTCTTATAAGCATCAAAAATAAATATTGAGTTTTTCTCTTCTTCAGTTTTTGGCTTTTTGACAGTTGATGTGTATATATGAGCATTTTGGTGCTGTTTTTTTTTTGGTTATATATCCCTATGCCATAATTAACTATGCTAATATTCTGTTTCTTTAAATTTCTTTTTAGAGGACGTGGATTATATATGAGGCGTAGGACTTCCAAGTTTTGAACTCTGTTGTTAACTTGTCAAAAGAACATGAATTATATGTTGACAATTTGAGGATTACAGTAAAAGAGTGAAAGGAAAATATATTTGACATTGTAATGAATAAAGTTAAACATCCGCTAAAGGTGGTTTATAAGAATGAGTTTCTCTAGTGGTAAGCACCCTTAACTTCTAACATAAGAGGTTGTGAGTTCGAGTCACCCCAAGAGCAAGGTGGAGAGTTCTTGAAAGAAAGGATGCTAAGAATTTATCGGAATCAGCCTCTCTACATCAGGTAGGGATAAGACAAACAAAAGAAGAAAATAGTAAAAAAGTAAAATGAAAGGAATGAAATCAACAGAAAATCTAAGATGAAGTTACTATCTTTCTTTTTCAACAGAAAATAAGTCCCATCCCTTTTTAAGAATTTGACCAGTTGAAAAATGTACCATATTCCCACAAATGTCCGGCCACAACACACAAATCGCTCTGTAGAAAGAATACGGTAAAAGCAAAGGCATATAGTGCATGCCTTACAACTAGTACTTTACTTCTTATTTTTGGTGTATGCATTTTGAATAAAAACATCAATAGTAGCGGTAGGAATAAACATGAAGGGCTAATCTTGGCATAAAAATTTAGTATCGTTTTATCCTTTATTTGGTTATTAATTTTGGGATAAATTATTCCAAAATTAATAATAGTACTGGGATAACTTATATATGCGAGAGGGTGGCTGAATACTAATCACAGGATAAGTTATCTTAGGATTAATACAACATACCAAACAGTCAATAAAAAATAATACTCGAATAACTAATTCCAGTATAACTAATCCTAATATATCTAATTAACTCATCCCAATATAACTAATTCTAGCATAACTTGTCTTCAACCAAACGACCCCTTAGTTATCCCTGCCGTATTATTTGGTTGGGAAATAAATTATCCTAGGATTAATTATTTCGGGATTAATAATCCTGGGATAGTTATCTCACTTTCTCATAGGGATAAAAATAACACTACAATCTCGGGATTAATTATACCGCTATTTTTCTCAACCAAATGTGAGATAAACTTATCTCAAATTTAATTGCGAAATTAATTATCTCTTATCCCTCGTACCAAACGAGCGTTTAATGCAGCAATGTTGTTCCTGACAAAGTCCAAACCAAGTTAATTGAACAAGTAGACGAATGCATAAATCAAGTGAAGCAATAATTGAAGTCTAATATATAATGGAGAAAACTGAAGGGAAACAATCAATTACGCAGAGATATAAATCACACCGGTAAAAGGGAGAAAAGAAATTAATACCTCTTTGCAATTAAATACAAATATATGACCCTTTGAATAGTTGAACTTTTCCTCAAGAAAGGAAACGAATTCCTTACTGACGCAGCAGTACCGAGGATTTTTTTCCGACGCTATTCCGAAGGAATTTCCGACGGAGTCCCTCGGTACTTTTGAATTTTTGAATTTTTATTTTTTTAAAATATAACCGACAGACAACTCTCGGTAAGTAATGATACTTTGACCGATCAAAATTTAATTGGTTGTACCGATGCACTCCGTCGGTAATTTCCGGATGGACTCCCTCGGAATATTTTGTATTTATATTTTTCAATTATTTTTTTAGGTTCCGACGGTGTCTCTCGCTGCTTTTAAAAAAAATAAATGAAAAAGAAAATAAAGTTATCGACGTTCTCAATCCTACTGTATTTACATAATATTTTGAATTTTGTTTTTACAGTACCGATGGACTTCCGTCGGTAACTTAAATAAATAATCTTATAGATAATTATTTTGTATTTTTTATTATACAATACCGAGGGAGGTCGTCGGTAAGTCCCTCGGTAAGTATTTACTTAATTATCTTAGTGATTGATTAGCCTATTTATTAAAATTTACACTAAGTAGAGGTAATACACTACTTAAAATATATTAGTGGTAGTTAGCTTAGTAATTTATAATTACACAAAGTAAAAGTGAATTTGTAGTATCCTTAACTACATTGATTAACCTATACATTAATAATTACACACTAAGAAGAAGTGTATTAGTCGTTTCCCTAAGAAATATTAGCGATGGTTTATCTTATAAATTGATAATTACTGTAAGTAGAAGTGTATTAATGGTGTCCTTAAGTAACGTTAACAATTGATTATCATACACATTGATAATATACTAAGCAAAAGTATATTGGTTGTATTTAGCTTGTAGATTGATAATTACAGGAAGTATAAGTGTATTAATAATATATATGTAAGTAATGTTGGTGATTGATTAGCCTATATACATTGATAATAACACTAAGTATTAGTGAACTAGTGACATCCTTATATAAGTAACGTTAGTGATTGATTAGCCGATACATTGATAATTATACACTAAATGAAAGTGTATTAATGCTATTTGTGAGAAATATTTGTGATTGTTTATCTTTAGTTTGATAATTAAAGTAAGTAGAGGTTTATTAGTGATATCCTTAAGTAATATTAGTGGTATCCTGAAGTAACGCTAGTGATTCATTAGCCTATATATTGATAATTATACTAATTAAGTAGAAGTATATTAGTATAGTCTTAAAAACTATTACTGATTGATTAGCTTATGCATTAAGAATTACACTAAGTAGAAGTATATTAGTAATATCAATAAAAAATGTTAGCGATTGATTAGCTTATAAATTGATAATTACATAAAGTAGATGCATATTAGTGGTATGCTTAAGTAATATTAGTGATTAATTAGCCCATGTATTTGTGATGACCCAAAAGGTCATCTTATGATTTAGAACTCGAATCGGCGCTCTTAGACCTTAAAATTCTCATTTTTACCTTCCTCGATTTGCGTGCACAGTCCGGACAGGTTTTCGGAAAGCTTTTATGTTGAA
Organism: Nicotiana tomentosiformis; assembly: GCF_000390325.3. Taxonomy (NCBI): domain Eukaryota; kingdom Viridiplantae; phylum Streptophyta; class Magnoliopsida; order Solanales; family Solanaceae; genus Nicotiana; species Nicotiana tomentosiformis. The sequence continues at coordinate 145,982,971 of NC_090814.1, read as the reverse complement.
AACTAATGAAAATAAGAATTTTTGCCTTAAAAGTTGATTTTAGTTGATTTCAGTCAACATTTTTGGTAAACAAGTCTGGATCCGTGTTTTGACAGTCCCGGTGGGTCCGTATCGAATTATGGGACCCGGGCGTATGCCCGGAATCGAATTCAGAGCTCCCTAGCTCAAGTTATGAATTTTTGATAAAAATTAAAAGTCTGAAAATTAATTATTTGTAAGAATTGATTGACGTTTGGCATTGTTAGTACCGGGTCCGTATTTTAGTTCCGAAACCCAGTACAAGTTCATTATGATATTTAAGACCTGTCTGTAAAATTTGGTGAGAAACGGAGTTGATTTGACTTGATTCGGACGTCCAGTTGAGAAAATAGAAATTTTAAAGTGTTTTTGAGAATTTCATTTGATTTGGTGCTAAATTTAGAGTTCTAGGTGTTATTTTGGCGATTTGATCTCGCGAGTAAGTTCGTATGATATTTTTAGACTAGTGTGCATATTTTGTTTGGAGCCCCGAGGGCTTCGGTGAGTTTCGGATAGGCCACAGGATGTTTTTGACTTTGGAAATCTGGTTTTTTCTGCAGAATCTGTGTTCTGGCATTTCCTTCTTCGCGTTCGCGAAGGTACTCTCGCGAACGCGAAGAGTAAATTGGGCAGCTGAGGATTTCTTCTTCGCGAACGCGAAGGCTTGGTCGCGAACGCGAAGCGATGGGGGCATTACCCTTCGCGAACGCGGCAAGCCCATCGCGAACGCGTTGCGCTAGGCACTGGGGAGGGAAGACAACTTTTTCTTCATCGCGAACGCGAACAATCGCTCGCTACGCGAAGACCAGGGAAGGGTAGCCTACGCGAACACGATCACTGTCTCGCGAACGCGAAGGCTTGGCAGCTCATACACTTCGCGAACGTGACAGTGCTCTCGCGAACGCGATGACTACTGTCGCACAGCACTTAACAGAACCCAAAAACGAGATTTTTGCCAAAAACTCATTTTTCTCAAAAATCAAACGGTGAGAGGCGATTTTCCAAGAGTCATTTCTTCCCTAAATTGTTGGTAAGTGATTTTAAACCATTTTCTTTCAATTACCCATTACATTTCTTAAATTTTCAACCTAAAATCTAGAGTTTTCATAGTAGAATTAGGGGTTAGGGTAGAAACTAAGGATTTCGGGAATTTGGGAATTTAAACCTCAATTTGAGCTCAGATTCCAAAACTAATTACATATTCGGGCTCGGGGTAAATGGGTAAAAGGATTTTGGTCCGAACCTCGGGTTTTGACCAAGCAGGCCGGGGGGCGATTTTTCTATGTTTTGGAGGAAAATTTGAGAACTTTAATTTATGCAATATAATTAATTCCTTTAGCAATATTTGATATTATTGAGTCATTTTTGAATAGATACGAGTGGTTTGGAGGTGAATTCCAAAGGAAAAGCTATGATTGAGAATTAAGTGGTCTTCGGAGCGAGGTAAGTGTTGTGTCTAACCGTGACTTGAGGGCATTTGGAACCTTAGATTACTTGCTAAGTGAAATCCATGTGAGCGGCGTATATGTGAGGTGACAAGTACTTATGCGCCGCCAATTTACCTGTTTTCCATGTTTCTTTATTTTTCTTATATTGTCTTTTCCTATGTCAAATTGTTACGTGTTACGCTAGTGTTGTTCAATTTATCGTTCTGATCATGTTTACTGATTTTTTAGTGATAATAATATTTTTATTTCAAAGTTGATATTGATATTATGGAACCAAATCATGAAGTAAGGTTTGTACTTGTTATTCTATCTCCCTGTTGTTATTTATGCATTGCATTATGGTAAGGGAGAGTGTTAATGCACGAAGTGTGATGCCATGCCATATTGTAAGTGTTAATGCACGAAAGGTGATACCGTGCCATATTGTGAGTGTTAATGCACGAAGGGGATATTGTGCCATATTGTGAGTGTTAATGCACGAAGGGTAATGCCGTGCCATGATATGACAGTAAAAGCACGAAGGGTGATATCGTGTCGTTTCTATTAATTTTATGGTGAGATTGAGAGTAAAAGCACGAAGGGTGATGTCGTGTATTTTTCCTTACTGTATTCATTATTCCTGTTGATTCATAGTATATTGACTGCTCCGGTGATTCTTTATTTCTATTATTTGTATATACACTGTTAAATTGTACATGTTGATTTGTAGGTGCCTTGCCTTAGCCTCGTCACTACTTCGTCGAGGTTAGGCTCGCTACTTACCAGCACTCTGCACTTTCTGTACAGATTTTGGTACCGGCTCGGGTTGATTGAGATTTGCTATTGGTCCGTTGTCCGGAGACTCAAGGTAGATCTGTCGGCGTTCACAGACCTTGAAGTCCTCGTCTATCATTTATGTCCTACTGTTTTTTTCATTCAGACAGTTGTATTTCTTTCAGACTATTACTTGTAGTAAATTCTAGAATGCTCGTAAATTGTGATTCCAGATCAAGGTGGTAGTAATTAATACAGTTTTATGATATTCCGCACTTATTATATTTCATTTAGTTAATTATTATTATTTTCTGAATGGAAATTAGAAATTGGTTAATGATTATCTAACGTTGGCTTGCCTGGCAAGTGAAATGTTAGGCGCCATCACGGTCCTGTTGGTGGGAAATTTCGGGTTGTGACAATTGGTATCAGAGCACTAGGTTACATAGGTCTCACGATTCACGAGCAAGCTTAGTAGAGTCTGGAGGATCGGTACAGATACGTCTGTGCTTATCTTCCAGAGGCTATGAAGTTTAGGAACAAGTTTCACTTCTATTCTTCTTTGTAGTGCGATTTTGCTTTCTCAATACTGATTGAACTCTTCTACTCTTATTTTCTCGAAGATGGCGAGAACACATACCGCTTCCTCAGCTGAGCAGCAGCCAGAGCCTCCAGTGATAGCTCATATGTGGGGCAGAGGTCGAGGCCGAGGCCGAGGCCGTGCCAGAGACCGAGGCAGGGGCAGGGCTCAGCCTAGGGCTCGAGCAGCAGCCCCAGCAGTGGAGCCTCAGATAGAGATTAATGATGAGGTTCCACCCCAGACTGTTCCTGTCCGACCAGCTCAGGTTTCGGAGGGGTTCATTGCTACCCCAGTACTTCAGGACGCTTTGGTCCGTTTGGTGGGTCTTATGGAGGGTGTGGCCCAGACTGGTGCATTTCCCATGGCACCAGCAGTCTCTCAGGCTGGAGGAGGAGCCCAGACTCCTACCACTCCCACTCCGGAGCAGATAGCTCCCCAGTATCAGGCTCCAGCAGCTCAGCCAATCGGATTAGTTCAGTCGGTTATTGCGGCACAGGTCGGAGATGGGCCAGTTATGTCTTCTGAGGCTTTATGGAGATTGGATAGGTTTACCAAGCTCTTTCCTGTTCACTTCAGTGGTGCTCCTTCAGAGGATCCCCAGGAGTATCTTGACAGTTGTCACGAGGTTCTACGGAACATGGGTATAGTAGAGACCAACGGGGTCGATTTTGCTGCATTTCAGATGACTGGTTCCGCCAAGAAATGGTGGAGAGATTACTTGTTGACCAGACTAGCTGGGTCGCCTGCTCTTACTTGGGACTAGTTCTCTCAGCTCTTCATAGAGAAGTTTCTGCCTATCACATTGAGAGAGGAGCGTCGCCGTCAGTTTGAGCATCTCCAGCAGGGCATTATGACTGTTACTCAGTATGAGACCCGTTTTGTGGATTTGGCCCGTCTTGCCATTATTCTGATTCCCACCGAGAGAGAGAGAGAGAGAGAGAGAGAGAGAGAGAGAGAGAGAGAGAGGGTAAGGAGGTTTATTGATGGACTTTCTCAGTCTATCAGATTGCAGATGGCTAAGGAGACTGGGAGTGAGATTTCTTTTCAGGCGGCTGCTAATGTAGCCAGAAGAGTCGAGATGGTTCTTACCCAGGGAGGTCAGGGGTCTGACAAGAGGTCTCGTCATTCCGGTGAGTTCAGCGGTGCCTCATCTAGAGGCAGGCGTACTTTTGGTAGAGTCCATCCTCCCAGGTCGTTTCATTCAGCGCTCCAGTCATCCCACGGTGCCTCGGGTGGTCGTGGCCATCAGATGCATTATTCCAACCAGCTAGCCTATAGTGTACCACTAGCTCTTATTAGTGCACCTCCACTCCAGAGTTATCAGGATGGTTGTTCAGGTCGACAGGGTCAATTTCAGGGTCAGCAGTCACAGCAGTCGAGGTTATGTTATACTTGTGGTGATCCGAGGCACATTGCCAGATTTTGTCCTCGGGCAACGGGCAACTCACAACATCAGAGTTATCGTGCCATAGTTCCGGCACCAGTTGCCGCACCACCTGCTCAGGCAGCCAGAGGTAGGGGCCAGACAGTTAGAGGTGGAGGTCAGGCCGTTAGAGGTGGAGACCAGCCATCTAGAGGGCATCCTAGGGACGTAGTTCAAGGTGGCGGGGCCCAGCCCTGGTGTTATGCTTGCCCGGCCATGCCTGAGGCTGAGTCATCTGACGTTGTTATCACAGGTATTCTTTCAGTTTGCAGTAGAGATGCTTCAGTTCTATTTGATCCGGGATCTACTTACTCCTATGTGTCATCCTATTTTGCTTCCCATTTGGTTGTGCCCCGTGATTCTTTGAGTGCTCTTGTGTATGTGTCCACACCAGTGGGAGATGCTATTGTTGTAGATCGTGTTTATCGTTTGTGTGTGGTCACCCTTGGGAGTCTTGAGACTCGTGTAGATCTTCTACTTCTCGACATGGTTGATTTTTATGTCATACTGGGTATGGATTGGCTGTCACCTTATCATGCTATATTATATTGTCATGCCAAGACAGTGACCTTAGCCTTGCAGGGGTCACCTCGATTAGAGTGGAGAGGAAGTCTTGGCCATTCTGCTAGCAGGGTTATCTCTTATGTGAAGGCTCGACATATGGTCGAGAAGGGGTGTTTAGCTTACTTGGCTTATGTCCGCAATTCTAGTGCTGAGGTTTCTTCCATAGATTCGGTGCCGGTTGTTGGTGAGTTTCCAGAGATGTTTCCTGCAGACCTGGTGGGGATGCCACCCGATAGGGATATTGATTTCTTCATTGATTTGGCTCCGGGCACTCATCCTATTTCCATTTCTCCATATCGCATGGCCCCGCCAGAGTTGAAAGAATTGAAGGAGCAGTTGCAAGATTTGCTGGATAAGGGCTTCATTAGACCTAGTGTCTCGCCCTGGGGTGCACCTGTGTTGTTTGTGAAGAAGAAAGATGGATCGATGAGGATGTGTATAGATTATCGGCAGTTGAACAGAGCCACCATCAAGAACAAATATCCATTGTCGAGGATTGATGATTTATTTGATCAGTTTCAGGGTGCCAAGGTGTTTTCAAAAATTGATTTGAGATCTGGCTACCATCAGTTGAGGATTAGGGCATCCGATATTCCTAAGACAGCTTTTCGGACTTGGTATGGGCATTATGAGTTTCTAGTGATGTCATTTGGGCTGACAAATGCCCCAGCAGCATTCATGGATTTGATGAACCGAGTGTTCAAACCCTACCTGGATTCTTTTGTGGTTGTGTTTATTGATGATATCTTGATCTACTCCCACAGTCGAGAGGAGCATGAGAAGCACCTTTGGATCGTTCTTCAGACTCTGAAAGACAGCCAGTTATATGCTAATTTCTCAAAATGCGAGTTTTGGTTGAGTTTAGTTGCTTTCTTGGGTCACGTTGTATCAGCAGAGGGTATTCAGGTGGATCCTAAGAAGATTGAGGCAGTCCAGAACTGGCCTAGACCCACATCAGCTATAGAGATCCGTTGTTTCTTGGGTTTGGTGGGCTATTACCGTCGATTTGTGGAGGGGTTATTATCCATAACAGCCTCGTTGACCATATTGACCCAGAAGGGTGCCCCGCTCAGGTGGTCAGACGAGTGTGAAGAGAGCTTTCAGAAGCTCAAGACTGCTTTAACCACGGCAACGATATTGGTGTTACCCACAGGTTCAGGATCTTATACAGTATATTGTGATGCATCTCGTATTGTTCTGGGTGCGGTATTGATGCAGGGTGGCAAAGTTATTGCATATGCTTCACGGCAGCTGAAGATTCACGAGAAGAATTACCCTGTTCATGATCTAGAGCTAGCAGCCATTGTTCACGTATTGAAAATTTGGAGGCACTATCTTTACGGCGTGCCATGTGAGGTATTCACTGATCATTGGAGCTTGCAGTATTTGTTCAAGCAGAAGGAACTCAATTTGAGGCAAAGGAGGTGGCTGGAGCTATTGAAAGACTATGATATCACCATATTATATTATCCCGGGAAGGCCAATGTAGTGGCCGATGCTTTGAGTAGAAAGTCAGTTAGTATGGGTAGCCTTGCATATGTTCCAGTTGGTGAGATACCGCTTACATCGGATGTTCAGGCCTTGGCCAACCAGTTCATGAGGTTAGATGTTTCTTAGCCCAGCCGTGTTCTAGCTTGTACAATTGCTCGGTCATTTTTGTTTGAGCGCATCAGATATCGGCAGGATGACGATCCTCATTTACTTGTCCTTAGAGACACAGTACGACACGGTGGTGCCAAGCAGGTTACTGTTTGAGATGACGGAGTTTTGAGGATGCAGGGTCGTATTTGTGTGCCTAATGTGGATGGACTTCGTGATTTGATCCTTGAGGAGTCCCATAGTTCCCAGTATTCTATTCATCCGGGCGCCGCCAAGATGTATCAGGACTTGAGGCAGCATTATTGGTGGAGGCGAATGAAGAAGGACATAGTTGCTTATGTAGCTCGGTGCCTAAATTGCCAGCAGGTGAAGTGTTAGCATTAGAGACCTGGTGGTTTACTTCAGAGGTTAGATATTCCTGATGGAAGTGGGAGAGTATCACTATGAACTTTGTTGTTGGACTTCCACAGACTCAGAGGAAGTTCGATGCAGTTTGGGTCATTTTGGACAGGCTGACCAAGTCAACACATTTCATTCCTGTGGCAGTTACCTATTCCTCGGAGCGGTTAGCAGAGATTTATATTCGGGAGATCATCCAGTTTAATGGTGTGCCCGTGTCTATCATTTCTGATCGAGGTACACAATTTACCTCGCTCTTTTGGAGGGCAGTTCAGCGTGAGTTGGGTACGCGGGTTGAGTTGAGCACAGCATTTCATCCTCAGACAGACGGGCAGTCCGAGCATACTATTTAGATCTTGGAGGATATGCTTTGCGCCTATGTTATTGACTTCGGAGGTTCTTGGGATCAGTTTTTGCCGTTAGCGGAGTTTGCCTACAATAACAGCTACCAGTCAAGCATTCAGATGGCTCCATATGAGGCATTATATGGTAGACGCTATAGGTCGCCAGTTGGGTGGTTTGAGCGGGGAGAGGCTCGGTTATTGGGTACAGATTTAGTTCTGGAGGGCTTGGACAAGGTCGAGATTATACAGGATCGACTTCGTACAACTCAGTCCGGGAAAAAGTGTTATGTCGACCGTAAAGTTCGTGATATTGCATTCATGGTTGGAGAAAGAATTTTGCTTCGGGAATCACCCATGAAGGGTGTTATGAGATTTGGGAAGAAGGGCAAGTTGAGCCCTAGGTATATCGGGCCATTTGAGATCCTCGAGAGAGTGGGGGAGGTAGCTTATAGACTTGCGTTGCCTCTAGGGTTATCCTCAGTTCATCCGGTATTCCATGTGTCTATGCTCCGGAAATATCATGGTGACCCGTCCCACGTTTTAGATTTCAGCTCTGTCCAGTTGGACTAGGATTTGACTTACGAGGAGGAGTCGGTGGCCATTCTAGACCGGCAGGTTCGTCAGTTGAGGTCAAAGAGTTACCCTTCAGTTCGAGTGCAGTGGAGAGGTCAACCTATTGAGGTAGCTACTTGGGAGTCCGAGTCCGATATGCAGAGTAGATATCCCCACCTTTTCACCAGCCCATGTACTTTTCTATGTCCGTTCAAGGATGAACGGTTGTTTTAGAGGTGGAGATTGTGATGACCCAAAAGGTCATCTTCTGATTTAGAACTCGAAGTGGCGCTCTTAGGCCTTATAAATCTCATTTTTACCCTTGTCGATTTGCGTGCACACACTGGGAAGGTTTTCGGAAAGCTTTTATGTTAAAAACTAATAAAAATAAGAATTTTTGCCTTAAAAGTTAATTTTAGTTGACTTCGGCCAATATTTTTGGTAAACGGGCTCGGCTCCGTATTTTGACGGTCTCGGTGGGTCCGTATCGAATTATGGGACCTAGGCGTATGCCCGGAATCAAATTCGGAGGTCCCTAGCTCAAGTTATGAATTTTTGATAAAAATTAAAAAGTCTGAAAATTAATTGTTTGTAAGAATTGATTGACGTTTGGCATTGTTAGTACCGGGTTCGTATTTTGGTTACGAAGCCCGGTACATATTCATTATGATATATAAGCCCTGTCTGTGAAATTTGGTGAGAAACGGAGTTGATTTAACGTGATTCGGACGTCCAGTTGAGAAAATAGAAATTTTAAAGTGTTCTTCAGAATTTCATTTGATTTGGTGCTAAATTTAGAGTTCTAGGTGTTATTTTGGCTATTTGATCACGCGAGCAAGTTCGTATGATATTTTTAGATTTGTGTGCATGTTTGTTTTGGAGCCCCGAGGGTTCGGGTGAGTTTTGGATAGGCCACAAGATGTTTTGGACTTTGGAAATCTTGTTTTTCTGCAGAATCTGTGTTCTGGCATGTCCTTATTTGCGTTCACGATGGTACTCTCGTGAACGCGAAGAGTATACTGGGCAGCTGAGGATTTATTCTTCGCGAACGCGAAGCGATGGGGGTGTTACCCTTTGTGAACGAGACAAGCCCATCGCGAACGCGTATCGCTAGGCACTGGAGAGGGGCAGACAACCTTTTCTTCATCGCGAACGCGAACAATGACTCGCGAATACGAAGACAAAGGAAGGGTAGCTTACGCGAACGCGATCACTGTCTCGCGAACGCGAAGGCTTGGCAGCTCATACACTTTGCAAACGCGACAGTTCTCTCGCGAACGTGATGAACACTGTCGCCCAGCACTTAACAAAACCCAAAAATGGGATTTTTGCCAAAAACTCATTTTTCTCAAAAACCAAACGGCGAGAGGCGATTTTCCAAGAGTCATTTCTTCCCCAAATTATTGTTAAGTGATTCTAAACCATTTTCTTTCAATTACCCATTACATTTCTTGAATTTTCAACCTAAAATCTAGAGTTTTCATGGTAGAATTAGGGGTTAGGGTAGAAACTAGGGATTTCGGAAATTTGGGGATTTAGACCTCAATTTGAGGTCGGATTCCAAAACTAATTACATATTCGGGCTCGGAGGTGAATGGGTAAAAGGATTTTTGTCCGAACCTCGGATTTTGACCAAGTGGGCCCGAGGTCGATTTTTCGACTTTTTGGAGGAAAATAAGGGAACTTTAATTTATGCAATATAATTGATTCCTTTAGCAATATTTGATATTATTGAGTCATTTTTGAATAGATACGAGTGGTTTGGAGGTGAATTCCAAAGAAAAAGTTGTGATTGAGAATTAAGTGGCCTTCGGAGCGAGGTAAGTGTTGTGTCTAACCCTAACTTGAGGGAATTAGGATCCTTAGATTACTTGCTAAGTGAAATCTATGTGAGTGGCATATATGTGAGGTGACGAGTACTTATGCGTCGCCAATTTACCTGTTTTTCATGTTTCTCTGTTTTTCTTATATTGTCTTTTCCTATGTCAAATTGCTACGTGTTATGCTAATGTTGTTCAATTTATCGTTCTTATCATGTTTACTGATTTTCTAGTGATAATAATGTTTTTATTTCAAAGTTGAGATTAATATTATGGAACCAAATAATGAATTAAGGTTTGTACTTATTATTCTATCTCCCTGTTGTTATTTATGTATTGCATTATGGTAAGGGAGAGTGTTAATGCACGAAGGGTGATGTCGTGTCATATTGTTAGTGTTAACGCACGAAGGGTGATGTCGTGCCATATTTTGAGTGTTAATGCACGAAGGGTGATGTCGTGCCATATTATGACTGTTAATATACGAAGGGTGATGTCGTACCATGATATGAGAGTAAAAGCACGAAGGGTGATGTCGTGTCGTTTCTATTAATTTTATGCTGGTATTGAGAGTAAAAGCACGAAGGGTGATGCCGTGTATTTTTTCTTACTGTATTCATTATTCCTGTTGATTCATAGTATATTGACTGCTCCGGTGATCATTCTGTTGTAGTTCTTTATCTTGTATTCCCCTCAGTATGTTTCCCTCCCGACATTTCCTGTTTAGTTCTTCATTTCTATTATATGTATTTACACTGTTAAATTGTACATGTTGATTTGTAGGTGCCTTGCCTTAGCCTCGTCACTACTTCGTCGAGGTTAGGCTCGACACTTACCAGTACATGGGGTCGGTTGTACTGATGCTGCACTCTGCACTTTCTGTATAGATTTTGGTACCAACTCGGGTTGATCGAGATTTGCTATTGGTCCGTTGTCCAGAGATTCAAGGTAGATCTGTCGGCGTTCACAGACTTTGAAGTCCTCGTCTATCTTTTATGTCCTACTGTTTTCTTTCATTCAGACAGTCGTATTTCTTTCAGACTATTACTTGTAGTAAATTCTAGAATACTCGTGAATTGTAACTCCAGATCCGGGTGGTAGTAATTAATACAGTTTTGTGATATTCCGCACTAATTAAGTAGAAGTGTATTAAGAACTATTACTGATTTATAAGCTTATACATTGAGAATTACACTAAGTAGAAGTGTATTAGTAATACCAGTAAGAAAAATTACTGATCGATTAGCCTATACATTGAAAATTCTACTAAGTAGAAGTGTATTAGCAGTATTCTTAAGAAATATTACTCATTGATTAGTTTATAAAATGATAAGTACACTAAGTAGAAGTGCATTAGTGATATCCTTAAGTAATATTAGTGATTGATTAGACTATTAATTGATACTTAACTACGTAAAAGTGGTTTAGTAGTAATTAGCTTGTAAATTAATAATTATATTAGCTTATGATTTATTTTAAATTATTAATAGTAATTTTATTGTTAATTAATGCTAAAAGATTAATTACACTCTATCATGGTTATTTATATTTCATGGTCAATTTCATTGTTAATTAATCCTAAAAGATGAATTTCTTAATACATGTTAAAATATCTAAAAACTCAATTAAAGTGGATGGGAGGGAGTAATAAAATAATTGATCACATCTTGCTAATTACTACATTTGCTTGAAAATATTACAATTATGGGCATAATATTTTCAGTAACTTAAATATTACACATAAATTCCACAACATGGAATTAAAGCATTTAATAATTAAGATTATTGGGTGGTTTACCTCTTTCTTAACGGCGCCGTTTCAGCCTCTAACCCCACCTTCATTACACTCTTTCTTGGCCCTAAATTCCATAACACATTTTCCTCTTTTTGCCGCTCTTCTTCTTCTTCTTCTAATGGGAGCTTGTCTTTGTTCTTCTTGTCTTTATTCTTCTAGTCTTTGTTCTTCTACTTGGAGCTTTGGGTGTATTGAGGTGGTTATCAGCTGTAGACGAAGGAGACTCGCAATGGCGGAAGCGGTGGTTAGTGTTAGTGTGGCTTTTTTGGCCCCATTTCAACTGGGTAAAGAGAAATAATGCAGTGGCTGTGACTTGAACGGTGCCGTTGCCATTCTAAGAATTGGGCAAAAGAGCAAAACCCTACTAAGACCTTCATGCAACTTTATCTCGGTGAGTTTTTTTTCTCTCCATTTTTGAATTATTTCTATCCTGAATCTCAAAATTAGGGCAGTGTTTCATTTTTTTGGGAGGAATTTTGGTGTTATGGAGGCTTATACGAGATGGATTAGGAGGAATACAGATTTTGTCCGTCAATTTGATTCTCTTGTTAATGTAATCATCTCTTAGTTATCAATATTTTTTTTCTGTATATATTTTGATCATCTTTGCAATTAAAAAGCTTTTGAATGCCTTCTACTTGTTTAGGGGTATAAAAAGTTACTCTAGTTTTGATTGGCAACAAGAGTGATAATTGGACTTTTAATATAAAATCGGTATAAACAAGAAGTGGAAGAGCTCGCTAGGAGTCAGCCGACCAATGAGCAAGGCCAGCCGATCATGCCATCGGAGGAAGAAACCCTCTCATTGTGGTTGAACGTGGTTGGAGGCGTGTATAAGGGTAAATCATACGACCTTTCCTCCGAGCGCAATTTTCATCGCCTCGCGTGTGGACTACAAGGTATATACTTTCGCTTAGTGTGGAGATTTGTCGGATGTGGTTCTTGTATGTTTGGAAATTTTGATTATTCTTACTTAGTGATAATCAAAGGCAATTTTTCAGTACTAGAATTTTGACTGCAATAATAATTTGTGTACAACCAGGTGGAGTTTTTTAGAGTTTCTGCTTCTATGTATTATCATACACTAGGCTCTTGCAAAATGTGGATACTTGACCTTTCATTATTGATAATGTTTGCTGATTTCCTTTCTGAAATGGTGATGGTTGTTTTTATTTATTATATAGATATCACAGCAAAGGTATTTTCTTTAGTTCAGCATAGTATAGAATTTTGTGATTTGTGGCAAAAACTGACTTGCAAGTAAAAACAATGGGGACCTTTAGAGAAATGCAATTTACAGCTCTCAGATTGAAGCTGAAGATTATCTTTGGTTTGCCATTTGGTAAATCCATGCTAATCTCATCTCACGATGAGAAATAACTTTAGGACTTCATTAATAGGAGGCAAATGTGTCATAAATCACGTATAGCATCTAGATAGACAGGTTGCAGGATTATCAGGTACAATCATTCAACTCTACTATGTCAAATTGTAACAGGTTAGAGAAATTATCATGCACTTTTTAAATTGTTCTTGATGCATATGCACCTTCTAAAGATAGATAATTGATTTCATTATCGTTTCCCCCCAACGGAAAGCGAATTTTTGAACTGCCTCATATTTATGATGGTAATGTCAACTGTTTCTAATTGGGATACTTTTTTAATCATCTGTTATTCGAAGACTCTGTTTGATAGTGCATTCTATAAATTTCAATTATCAGAATGTCTATAAGGATGAAAGAAGTTAACTTTTTTCAAGTATGGGAGGTGTAAGACAAGTGAGTCTGTTAGCTTAGATATCCTTGTGGTGAGTGTGGGTAATTTCGGTGTTTATAACTAGAGGTATTTATAGAGAATGACAGGTGGATAGAGGCATTTGATCTAAAATATTTACCCAAAGAAAAAGAATTGTTTATTATGACTTATAGAGGGAAGAGACAAAAGGAGCAGGCTTTTTTCTGGAAAGGGAGTAGAGCTAAGACAAAATGAGTTTGTTAGTACTATTTTTGTGCCTTTTTAGAAGATTGAATTCTAAGGCTTTATTTTGATGGTAGTTGGTAGGACAAAAATATTTTGCCCCATACTTTCTTGATTCCTATCTACCATAATCGGCTTAAAGAACCAAACCCCTAATCATTTCCTTTTTCTGTCCATGTTTGTTTTGTCTTTAGCTCCAATTTACTATCTTATTTATTTATCATTTTGAAATAACCCTAATGAACATTTAGTGGTGAAATCAAACATTGATCTTGTCTATGCCAAACAATAGTGATATCATCAATGATTCAATAGGTGCTGAATTATTCAATTCTAACTCTTTGTGTATCTTTTTCACTTCTCTTTTGTGGATTAAGAGGTATTGGGACATCCGCCACCGTACAAAATGAGTACCTTGAGGAGATGCGGCGAACGATTCGACAACTTTCTAGGAACTATGCGGATGAACGAGAAAAAAGAAAGCATGAAGAGAAGATTAGAGACGCACTTAGAAATGACATCGACTCCCTCAAGGCTCAAGTGAACCATTTAATCGGCCTGCCCTGTTCTAAGCCAAAAAGTCACATTTATGAAGATGATGAAAGTGATGGAAATAATATAAATGATGAAGAATATGAGGGGGAATCCAAAGATGAGGAGTGATTTTATGTTTGGTTGGATTGTTGTTTAGTTGGATGTTAACTTTGAATGTTACATTTTAAAGTTTGGTTGGATAGTTTTGATGTTTGATGTGATAATTTGGATGTTTGGATAGTTTATAAAGTTTTGTTATTGTTAAGTTGAGTTTTATTGTGGTTGCATTTCTATTTCTATTGTAATATTCTGGCTGGCAGGTCTATTGTAATATTATGGCTGACAGGTCTATTGTAATATTCTGGTTGGCAGATGGTGCAACAAAAAATAGGCACTCCCGGCCAAAAATGTACCAGATTTACCGTCAGAGTCCGTCGAAACACTTATTCATTTTCGATCCATAATTCTTAATTAGCGAGGGAGTCCGTCGGTAGACTTGAACCAAATTTTTAAATTTTGTTGAAAATACCGACGGATATCCATCGGAATATGAATTTATTCATATTTTTAATTTTTGAATTGCTAAATTAAAATTCTAAATTTACCGATGGTATCCGTCGGTAATATTAAATTATTATTTTTAATTACCGACGGATATCCATCGATATTGATATTATTAATATTATATTATTTTATAATATACCGACGGATATCCGTCGGTAAGTAAAATTATTTGACAAACTACTGTCAGAAATGTACCGATGGGGTCCATCGGTAATTACCGACGGATTCTGTCGATTTATTTTACCGAGGAAGGTTTTACCTACCTACCTACCACTTACCGACGAACTTCCTTCGGTACAACCTTGTTATCGAGGGACGTCCGTCTGTAATTTGCGTCGGTAAACAAGTGATTTTTAGTAGTGTGGTGCAAAAATTATGAAATTGGAGGTGGAAATTACGGTAGTAAGTTTCCAGCCGCCATTGAACCCGTATCCTTCAGGAGCCATCTCATCGCAGTCGAAGAGCATGAGTGGAGCATAAGCTCCGCTCTCTGAGTCCTCTGCTGTGAACGGCCTCCCATATCCCGGAGTCAACGTCACAGTCCCATATTTCTTGCACTTTTTGCACTGAATAGGAGAAACTTAGAGAGATGAGAAACAAAGTTGGAGCGTCTAATTAAACAAGGATAAAATTAGGAGTTTTTTTTACTCTTATAACATGGTTATGTCACGGCTGCTGGACACTCTCGCTGATATAGACGCATTGTCTTTTCGACAGTTCCTGGCAGTTTTGGCAGTGAACCTGAAACAAAAACAGAGAAGTAGAAAGTAAGATTACTTGATCTTCATTAAAAAAAAATGAAAATCTATGAAACTTATAATCTAACTTTAAAAAAATGTGGCGTGTTTTCATCATCTGCTCCACCGTTTGGAACCATGGTGGCAATGTTGCTCAACCTAGCACTGATTTCTAGTAAAAATTTCATATTTGCCTTTCTGCCTTTCTAGTAGAATATAGGTGTTAAGTACTCCAATTTCAAATGAGAATTGAGAGGAGGAACAACTGTCACGACCCGAAATTTTCCATCGACGGAACTGTGATGTCGCCTAACATTTCACTTGCTAGACAAGCCAACGTTAGAAAATCGTTAAACCAATTCCTTATTTCCATTCAGTAAATAACAATAATTAACTAAGATGAAATATAATAAGTACAAAATATTATAAAACTGTATCAATTACTACCACCCTGATCTGGAGTCACAATTCACAAGCATACTAGAATTTACTACAAGTAATAGTCTGAAAGAAATACAACTGTCTGAATGAAAAAATAAACAGTAGGGCATAAAAGATAGACGGGGACTTCAAGGTCTGTGAACGCCGACAGATATACCTTGAGTCTCCAGACAGCGGACCAATAACAAAATCTCGATCAACTTGAGCCGGTATTAAAATCTGCACAGAAAGTGCAGAGTGCAGCATCAGTACAACCGACACCATGTACTGGTAAGTATCGAGCCTAACCTCAGCGAAGTAGTGATGAGGCTAGGACAAGACACCCACATATAACCTGAACAGTATAATCATGCTAGTGGCAACATCAGTAAATAAAGAAATAACGCAGAAATAATGGGCAGGGGACATACAGTGGGGGAATACGGCATAAAGAGTGAGAATAATGAAAAGATAGAATTAAACCGAAAATCCTTAAACGAATTGAGCAACTAAAATAGCAAGAAAAACTGCACGACATCACCCTTCGTGCTTTTACTCTCAACCTCACCAAATAAATGAATAGAACGGCACGGCATCACCCTTCGTGCATTTATTCTCAACCTCACCAAATGAATAAATAGAACGGCACGACATCACCTTTCGTCCTTTTACTCTCAACCTCACCAAATAAATAAATAGAATGACACGGCATTACCCTTCGTGCATTAAACCTCTCATAATATACACGACATCACCCATCGTTCTTTAAACCTCTCATAATATACACGGCATCACCCTTTGTGCTTTACACTCTTCCTCACAATATAAATAATGCATGTACAGCATCACCCTTCGTGCTTTATACTCCTCCTCACAAATCATAGAATCAACAACAACGGATAGATAAAAGTATCACAAAGAAACTAGTATTTTACCCATAATCAATAGCACATTGTAATCTCAACCTTGAGTCAATATTCGAAAGTTACCAATCTCAGTGAAACCAGATATGAGTCACCCAACATTTTAAATAACCCGCTAAGCATGGATAGTAGAATTTAAGGCTACAAAATAGATAAGAATAGAATTTCACTCGCATGCTATGACTCGACAACGAAGCATAGATGCTTGTCTACTCACCTATACATCGTATTTAACAACCAAACACGTAGCAAATGAACACATAATACCTATTCCCTCAAGCCAAAGTTAGACACGACACTTACCTTGCTCAGAAGGCCACTTAATTCTCAATCACAGCTTTTCCTTTGGAATTCACCTCCAAACCACTCGTATCAATTCAAAAATGACTCAATAATATCAAATATTGCTAAAGGAATCAATTATATTTCATAAATTAAATTTCCCAAATTTTCCTCCAAAAAGTCAAAAAATCGACCCTGGGCCCGCTTGGTCAAAACTCGAGATTCCGACCAAAATCATTTTACTCATTCACCCCCGAGCCCGAATATGTAATTAGTTTTGGAATCCAACCTCAAATTGGGGTCTAAATCCTCAAATTTTCGAAATTCCTAGTTTCTACCCTAACCCTAATTCTACCATGAAAACTCTAGATTGTTGGTTGATAACTCAAGAAATGTAATGGGTAATTGAAAGAAAATGGTTTAGAATCACTTACCAACAATTTGGGGAAGAAATGGCTCTTGAAAAATCGCCTCTCACCGTTTGGTTTTTTAGAAAAATGAATTTTTGGCTAAAATCCCGTTTTTGGATTCTGTTAAGTGCTGGGCGACAGTGTTCATCGCGTTCACAAGAGCACTGTCGTGTTCGCGAAGTGTATAGGCTGCCAAGCCTTCTTATTCGCGAGACAGTGTTCGCGTTCGCGTAGGCTACCCCCCCCCCATGGCCTTCGCGTTCGCGAGACATTGCTCGAGTTCGCGATGAAGGAACGATCGACTCTCCCCCAGGTGTGCCTAACACTACGCGTTCGCGAGTAGCTGGTCGCGTTCGCGAAAGGTAACGCCCCCATCGCTTCGCGTTCGCGAAGAAGAAAATTTCAGCTGCCCAGTTTACTCTTCGTGTTCGCGAGAGTACCTTCGCGAACGCGAAGAAGGACATGCCTGAACACCTGCTGTAGCAAAATACCAGATTTTCAAAATCCAAAACATCTCGTGGCCTATCCGAAACTCACCCAAATCAAACATTCACAAGTCTAAAAATATCATACGGACTTGCTCACGCGATCAAATTGCCAAAATAACAGCTAGAACTATGAATTTAGCACCAAATCAAATGAAATTCTCAAGAACACTTTAAAATTTCTATTTTCTCAACTGGACGTCTGAATCACGTCAAATCAACTCCGTTTCTCACCAAATTTCACAGACAGGTCTTAAATATCATAATGAATCTGTACCGGACTCTGGAACCAAAATACGGATCCAATACTAACAATGCCAAATATCAATCAATTTTTAAAAACAAATAATTTTTAGACTTTTAATTTTCATCAAAAATTCACACCTCAAGTTAGGGACCTCCGTATTCGATTTCGGGCATACGCCCAAGTTCCATAATTCGATACCGATCTACCGGGACCATCAAAGCACGGATCGGGCCCGTTTACCAAAAATATTGACCGAAGTCAACAAATAAATCAACTTTTATGGAAAATATTCTTATTTTTATTAGTTTTCAACATAAAAGCTTTGCGAAAACCTGCCCGGACTGCGCACGCAAATCGAGATGGCTAAAAATGAGATTTTAAGGCTTAAGAGCGCAGATTCGAGTTCTAAAACATAAGATGACCTTTTGGGTCATCACATTCTACACCTCTAAAATAACCGTTCGTCCTCGAACGGACATAAAAAAGTACCTGGGCTGGTAAAAAGGTGGGGATATCTACTCCGCATATCGGACTCGGACTCCCTAGTAGCTGCCTCAACAGGCTGACCTCTCCATTACACTCGAACTGAAGGGTAACTCTCTGATCTCAACTGGCGAACTTGCCGATCCAGAATAGCTATCGGCTCCTCCTCATAAGTCAAATCTTTGTCCAATTGAACTGTGCTGAAATCTAACACATGGGACGGATCACCATTATTTTCCGAAGCATGGATACATGAAACACCGGACGAACCACTGATAAACTAGGTGGTAATGCAAACCTGTAGGCTACTCCCCCCACCCTTTCAAGAATTTCAAAAGGTCCTATTTACCTAGGGCTCAACTTGCCCTTCTTTCCGAACCTCATTACACCTTTCATAGGTGAAACCCGAAGCAATACTGTTTCTCCAACCATGAATGCAATACCACAAACTTTACGGTCAGCATAACGTTTTTGCCTAGACTGAGCCGTGCGAAGTTGATCTTGAATAACCTTGACCTTATCCAAGGCATCATGTACCAAATCGGTACCTAACAACCAAGCCTCTCCCGGTTCAAACCATCCAACTGGCGAACGGCACCGCCTTCTGTATAATGCCTCATATGGAGCCATCTGAATGCTCGATTGGTAGCTATTATTATAAGCAACCTCCACAAGTGGAAAGAATTGATCCCAAGAACCTCCAAAGTCTGTAACACAAGCGCGAAGCATATCTTCCAATATCCGAATAGTGCGTTCTGGCTGTCCGTCTGTCTGTGGATGAAATGTTGTACTCAACTCAACCCGCGTGTACAACTCACGCTGTACAGCCCTCCAGAAGTGAGAAGTGAACTGTGTACCTCGATAAGAAATGATAGACATGGGCACACCGTGAAGGCGGACAATCTCACGAATGTAAATTTCAGCTAACCACTCTGAAGAATAGGTAACTGCCACTGGAATGAAATGTGCTGACTTGGTCAACCTGTCCACAATGACCCAAACTGGGTCAATTTTTCCCTGAGTCTATGGGAGCCCAACAACAAAATCCATAGTGATACGCTCCCACTTTCATTCATGAATTTCTATTTTCTGAAGCAAACCACCAGGTCTCTGATGCTCGTACTTAACTTGCTAACAATTCAGGCACCGAGCTACATATGTAACTATATCCTTCTTCATTCTCCTCGACCAATAATGTTGCCGCAAATCTTGATATATTTTGGCGGCACCTGGATGAATAGAATACCTGGAACTGTGGGCCTCTTCCAGAATTAATTCATGAAGCTCATCCACATTAGGCACACATATATGACCCTGCATTCGCAGAACTCCATCCTTCCCCACAACAACCTGTTTGGCATTACCGTGCCGCACCATGTCCTTAAGGATAAGTAAATGAGGATCCTCATACTGTCGCTCTCTGATGTGCTCATATAAAGAAGACCGAGCGACTGTGAAAGCTAGAACCTGACTGGGTTCTGAAACATCTAACCTCAAAAGCTGATTAGCCAAAGTCTGAACCTCTGCAGCTAACGTCCTCTCACCAACCGGATTATACGCTAGGCTGCCAATATACTATATAAGATCCTAAACCTGTGGGTAACACCAATACCGGTGTCGTAGTCAAAGTTGTCTTGAGCCTCTGGAAGCCCGCCTCACACTCGTCTGACCACATGAACGGAACACCTTTTTGGGTCAGTCTGGTCAATGGGCTTGATATAGATGGAAACCCTTCCACGAACCGACAATAATAACCTGCTAAACCTAGGAAACTCCGGATCTCTGTAACTGAAGTAGGTCTATGCCAATTCTGAACTACCTCAATCATCTTAGGATCCACCTTCATGCCTTCTGCCGATACAACATGCCCCAAAAAGGCAACTGATTCTAACCAAAACTCACATTTTGAAAAATTTGGCATATAACTGATTATTCTTCAAAGTCTGAAGCACACTCCGAAGATGTTGCACATGCTCCTCTCGACTGCTGGAGTAAATCAAGATATAATCAATGAATATAACCACAAAAGAACCCAAAGAGGGCTTGAACTCCCGATTCATCAAATCCATAAGTGTTGGTGGGGTGTTGGTAAGCCCAAATGATATTACTAGGAATTCGTAATGCCCATACCGAACCCGAAAAGCTGTCTTAGGGATATCAAATGCCCTAATCTTCAACTGATGGTAATTAGACCTCATAATTATTTACCCGAATTAACGAATCACATTTAACACCACCTAGACAGGCACCTATCTCGTAGGTTAAAACTCAATATTTACAACACGAATTTGGCAAGTATGCACAGAGAATTTCATATAAGAATTTTCAATTAGACCTAACAGGCATGACTCCCTATTATTGCTATAGTACGGCTTTAATTTCACAAGGGAAAACTTAAACAGAAGAATTTTGCTCACAAGGATCTCGTCCTTATATAACTTCCACTGTAACTCGTAGCTTGATTTGAACATATCAATTTATATTAAAGTGTGAGGATCTCGTCTTCAGTTCCGAATGACAAGTAATATGCATATCGTGCCAATCAAAAATTTCCATTTTCTTCTTTTAAAAAAAAAAATTCGGTTACACCAAATCACAACGCATAATGAACCCCACACCGATAGTGCATATAATTCATAATTTATAATTAATTATCCGTAAATTATATCAAAACTTACCGAAATGAGTAACAGAAAGCCACATTTAGCCTCACAGCTCTTATTAATGACCAACATGTAATGATAGGCGTAGTTATCTTCATAGAATCTCCCAACATGAGTAAACTGTCACGACCCAAAATCCAACTAGTCGTGATGGCACCTAACCCGAACCGTTAGCTAAGCCAATTACCAACTATTCAATTACAAAGACAATTATGAGCTTCTAAGAATAGAGTCAACAAAAGCGAAAATAAAATAAATACATAGTCTGTTTGAATAATACATAAACAGAGCTTTTATAAATCTAAGACTACCATGAACAAGAGGCAGCTACAACAGGAATGCAGGTATAACTTCAAGTCCCGCAACCATCGAGCACATCAACAACAACAGCCAATATCTGCACGAAATATGCAGAAATGTAGTATCAGTACAACTGACTCCATGTACTGAGTAAGTAACAAACCTAGTCGTAGATTGAAAGTAGTGACAAGCTTCCACCAAGGTCGGGTACAAATCCAATAGTCCAAAACAGTCCATAATAACATAAAGCAAATAATACCAGAAATAACTCAGAGATAAAATGCTCAGGCAAATCATGATTTCAAAAATAATAGTTCTTCCTTTCAAATACATCAGTGAAAACCCAAATCGTTTGTCGAAGTTGCCAAAAAATGAATAGTTCGAAAACAATAATTTCTCCCAAAAATCTTTTCAATAATAAATAAGATGTTTCATTTTCCTTCCGGATAACCCGTGTAAAACAAATGCATCACTATGCCCATCTATCAAAATGTGTGAGAAATCATGAATAATGTGATACCGTACAGCATGAAGAAAACACATCTCTATGCATATATGTCATGTGTGCATGTCAATGCAATGTATCTCACAGATTGTACTCATGTACTCACACTCTAAGAGTACTCAATCTCACTGGGTCGCATTCTCTCTCACTGTGCTCAGCACACTCAATCACTCAGCGCTATACAATACCTGCTACAACGTGCAGCCCGATCCCTATTTATAGTCGACTGCGCTCACTGGGGGTGTGTACAGACTCATGAGGGGCTCCTACAACCCAAGTGTTATAAGCACGGACAACTCACGTGCTGCATGGACAACTCACGTGCTATAATATAAATATCTGGATCCGTACGGCCAACTCACGTGCTGCACGACCAATTCACGTGTAATAATAATATAAGGATCCGCACGGCCAACTCACGTGCAATAATAGTATAAGGATCCGCACGGCCAACTCACGTGCAATAATAATATAAGGATACGCACGGCCAACTCACGTGCAATAATAAGCCAATAAGGCCTGCTGCAGGCGGGCAGCCCCGATCCCAAAATATCCTCACAATCAGGCACTCAGCCTCCCTCAGTCATCAATCTCTCCAGTCTCTTTCTCATGGGCTCACAATGTCATGAGAATAGCCCAAAAATGATGATATGATGTATCAATAAATAACAACAGAGACTGATATATGATATGCCATGAAATGAATATGACTGAGTATGAATTTTCAATTTAAAATAAATATTTTACAACAATATGACCTCTGTGGGTCCCAATAATACTGGCACATAGCCTCAACATGATTTTTAATATGCTTTTCAGCTCAATTTCTTTAACTCATAAAATCGCATGAAAAATTCCAAGATTATTTGACTGCAAAATTCCACAGAAACAATTATGTCATAATTTCTATAGTGCACACTCACAAGCCCGTCACCTAGCATGTGCGTCACCTCCCAACAACTTACAAAATACATATATTCAGGGTTCATACCCTCAACTCCAAGATTAGAAGAGTTACTTACCTCGAACAAGCCAAATCCAATGTCGAGCAAGCTAAGCAATGCTCCAGAAATCTCATTATGCGTGTATCAACTCCTAAATGGTTCGAATCTACCAAAATTAATTTGATTCAGTCCACATAATTTATAGGAATTAAATTCCATATCAAAATATTAATATTATCAAAAAATTCGAAATTACGCCCCAAAAATCACCTCATGGGGCCCACGTCTTGAAATCCGATGAAACTCACAAAATACGATAACCCATCCAATTACAAGTTCAACCATACTAATTTTACTCAAATCCGACTCCAAATCTGTATTCAAACATGAAATATTCGTTTTGTGACATTATAGAAATTTTCTTCTATTTCTCTTGAAGATTCAATAATCTTACACTAATAATGAAGATTAATTCATGGAATATAATCACAAGGGAGTTAAGGACACTTATCCCAAGTTGTGTGAAAAAATTCCTCTCCAAAATCGCCCAACCCGAGCTCCAAAATCCAAAAATGGGTGAAAATGTCGAACACTCGAATTTAAGGTTCTGCCCCAGCGATTTCCGCATCTGCGGACAAGTTTTGCGCACCTGCGCATCCGCTTGTGCAAGTAAAACGTCGCATTTGCGGACTCCACTCGCCTGCCCAGTTTTCGCTTCTGCGCGCGTCCGTCTCTATCTGCGCTCACGCAGGTGCAGAATTTTCCCTCGCACCTGCGACCAATGCCTCACATCCCTCTGCCCGCATCTGCGCTCCATCTCGTGCAGGTGCGATTCCGCCAGAAGGCTTCAGTTCCAGCAGTCTTCCAAATTCAAAAATCAATCCGTTAACCATCTGAAACTCACTTGAGGCCCTCGGGTCCCCTTCCGAACATACCAACAATTCCCATAACATAACACGGACCTACTCGAGGCCTCAAAACACACATAACAACATCGAAACAACGAATCACACCTCAATTCAAAATCATTGAACTTTAAAACTTCAAATTCTATAACTTGTGCCGAAACACATCAAATCACGTCCGATTGACTTCAAATTTTGCACACAAGTCAGGTTTCACATTACGGACCTATTCCAATTTGCAAAATCGAATTCTGAACCTGATATCAAAAAGTCAACGTCCCGGTCAAACTTTTCAAAAATTTATCTTTCGGTATTTCAAGCCTAATTCCACTACGGATCTCCAAATAATTTTCCGTACACGCTCCTAAGTCCAAAATAACCATACGGAGCTATTGGAATCATCAGAATTAAATTCCGAGGTCGTTTACACATAAGTCGACATCCGGTCACTATTTTAACTTAAATTTTAAACCTTGGAACTAAATATTCTAATTCATTCCAAAACATCACCGGACGCGAACCAATTGCCCCGGCAAGTCACACAATAATTGTAAAGTATAATTTGAGCAGAAAGTGGGGAAACGGGGTTGTAATACTCAAAACGACCTGTCGGGTCGTTACATAAACACATAAGTAGATTATAGAATTACGAAGCTTTCTCATACGTGGAGCACAATAGGAGGACTCGTCTTGATACTCAGAACCGAATCAATTTAAGAAAATTATTCCTTTATTTTAAATCGAGGTCGTACCCATAATGACACCATTTGAAGTAACAACCTTCGCCATACCATAAAACAAATATAACAACGGCTGGGTCTCCACCTCTAGGACGCCTTCTACCCGCCTGACCTCCACCTCTAATAGTCTGACCTCCACCGCTAGGTACCTGACCCCTGCCATAAGTACCCCTGCCTCCATACGAGGCACCACCGAAACCACCAAATTGACGAGGCCTCTTATCAGACCTCTACCCTCTCTCCTGTGCAAGAACCATCTCGATCCTCATCGCGACATTAGCAGCCGCCTGAAAAGAAACCTCACTTCCGGTCTCCTTGGCCATCTGAAGCCTGATAGGGTAAGTGAGTCCCTCCATAAACCTCCTTAGTCTCTCTCCCTCAGTAGGTAGTAAAAAGAGAGCATGACGGGCCAAATCCACAAAACGGGACTCATACTGAGTAACAGTCATACTGCCCTCTTCATAGGCTTACCACGGACACCAGTGGAGAATTATCTCTCCCAAGTCCAATTTATTCTTTTGTTATGCTGACTAAACACTGTTAAGCTAACCCATTTCTTAACATAATCATCGAATCTTCTTTGGGATAACCCTTACCCCTATTTATACACAACGATCACAAAAGTAGAGCTCCATACAGGCAAATCTTGGCACGAACTACATAGTCCAGAATCTCGTCAACCACTGTACTTCCTCCGAAGCACTCCAAAATCCGCAACCATGACGTTCACACCGAGTAGACATTCTATAAATTTAAAGTTGTTTCTCTAACTCTTTTGGAACTGAAGTATAGGATTATTAAGTAGGCGGACATACCGCAAGTCCGAACCTTATCCTCTACAAAATCTCAGGACTTAAACATGTGTAAATTTTTGGGGAACCTTTCAGTACCACATATATACATTTCAGGCCAAAACTTATATAACACATGACCCCACAATCCATCCATTGATAGTGGACTCCCCCCACTCGATGCGAATTCATAGTCCACCACGTCCGATGATCCACAATATTAACCTTCACATCTAGTATAAACCTATCAGATGCCAAGGTCAGTTGCACCCCTCACATGATTCACTGGTTGATCTCTCAATACGTCCACATCTTTAGTTGGAACCACACGTTGAGGAAATGTTGAGCATCTCTGGCTCTCTCGTAGTCCACCTGTGACATCACGAACAGTCGACGCACAACTGATACCGAGTGCGCAATGTCATACACGAGTGGATACAAAGGAATATGAGATATGTTTCAAGATAAATCAATGTCGTGCGATAAGGAATGAAAGAAGTAGAATTATTCCTAAACTCTATAGCCTCTGGAAGATAAGCACAGACGTCTCTATACCAATCCTCCAGACTCTACTAAGCTTGCTCGTGAATCGTGAGACCTAGGCAACCTAGTGCTCTGATACTAACTGTCACGACCCGAAATTTCTCACCGACGGGACCGTGATGGCGCCTATCATTTCACTTGCTAGGCAAGCCAACGTTAGAAAATCGTTAAACCAATTCCTTATTTCCATTCAGTAAATAACAATAATTAACTAAGATGAAATATAATAAGTACGGAATATTATAAAACTGTATTAATTACTACCACCCGGATCTGGAGTCACAATTCACAAGCATTCTAGAATTTACTACAAGTAATAATCTGAAAACAACATAATTGTCTGAATGAAAGAAAACAGTAGGGCATAAAAGATAGACGGGAACTTCAAGGTCTATAAACGCCGACAGATCTACCTTGAGTCTCCGGACAGCGGACCAATAACAAAATCTCGATCAACCTGAGCCGGTATCAAAATCTGCACAGAAAGTGAAGAGTGCAGCATCAGTACAACCGACCCCATGTACTGGTAAGTGTCGAGCCTAACCTCGGCGAAGTAGTGACGAGGCTAGGATAAGACACCCACATATAACCTGAACAGTATAATCATGCTAGTGGCAACAACAATAAATAAAGAATTAACACAAAAATAATGAGAAGGGGACATACAGTGGGGGAATACGACATAAAGAGTGAGAATAATAAAAAAAACAGAATTAAACCGAAAATCCTTAAACAAATTGAGCAATTAAAACAGCAAGGAAAACTGCACGACATCACCCTTC
This sequence comes from Nicotiana tomentosiformis, assembly GCF_000390325.3. Lineage (NCBI taxonomy): Eukaryota > Viridiplantae > Streptophyta > Magnoliopsida > Solanales > Solanaceae > Nicotiana > Nicotiana tomentosiformis. The sequence goes on along the minus strand of NC_090814.1, from coordinate 145,956,439 downwards.
GTGCTTTTACTCTCAACCTCACCAAATAAATGAATAGAACGGTACGACATCACCCTTCGTGCTTTTACTCTCAACCTCACCAAATGAATAAATAGAACGGCACGACATTACCCTTCGTGCATTAAACCTCTTATAATATACACGGCATCACCCTTCGTGCTTTAAACCTCTCATAATATACACGGCATCACCCTTCGTACTTTACACTCTTCCTCACAATATAAATAATGCATGCACGGCATCACCCTTCGTGCTTTACACTCCTTCTCACAAATCAAAGAATCAATAACAACGGATAGATAAGAGTATCACAAAAAAATCAGTATTTTACCCATAATCAATAGCACAATGTAATCTCAACCTTAAGTCAATATTCGAAAGTTACCAATCTCAGTGAAACCAGATATGAGTCACCTAACATTTCAAATAACCCGCTAAGTATGGATATTAGAATTTAAGGCTACAAAATAGACAAGAATAGAATTTTACTCGCATGCTATGACTCGACAACGACGCATAGATGCTCGTCACCTCATATATACATTGTATTTAACAACCAAACACGTAGCAAATGAACACATAATACCTATTCCCTCAAGCCAAAGTTAGACACGACACTTACCTTGCTCCGAAGGCCACTTAATTCTCAATCACAGCTTTTTCTTTGGAATTCACCTCCAAACCACTCGTATCTATTCAAAAATGACTCAATAATATCAAATATTGCTAAAGGAATCAATTATATTTCATAAATTAAATTTTTTAATTTTTCCTCCAAAAAGTCAAAAAATCGACCTCGGGCCCGCTTGGTCAAAACCCGAGGTTCAGACCAAAATCCTTTTACCCATTCACCCTCGAGCCCGAATATGTAATTAGTTTTGGAATCCGACCTCAAATTGGGGTCTAAATCCTCAGATTTCCGAAATTGCTAGTTTTTACCATAACCCCTAATTCCACCATGAAAACTCTAGATTTTTGGTTGATAATTCAAGAAATGTAATGGGTAATTGAAAGAAAATGGTTTAGAATCACTTACCAATAATTTGGAGAAGAAATGGCTCTTGCAAAATCGCCTCTCACCGTTTGGTTTTTGAGAAAATTGAATTTTTGGGTAAAACCCCATTTTTGGATTCTATTAAGTGCTTGGCGACAGTGTTCATCGCGTTCGCGAGAGCACTGTCGCGTTCGCGAAGCGTATAGGCTGCCAAGCCTTCGCGAAGCGTATAGGCTACCAAGCCTTCGCGTTCGCGAGACAGTGTTCGCGTAAGCTACCCACCTCCCCCCCCCCCATGGCCTTTGCGTTCGCGAGACATTGCTCGCGTTCGCGATGAAGGAACGATCGACTCTCCCCCAGGTGTGCCTAACACTACGCGTTCATAAAGGGTAACGCCCCCATCGCTTCACGTTCACGACCAAGCCTTCGCGTTCGCGAAGAAGAAAACTCCAGCTGCCCAGTTTAATCTTCGCGTTCGCGAGAGTACCTTTGCGAACGCAAAGAAGGACATGCCAGAACACCTGCTGCAGCAAAATACCAGATTTTCAAAGTCCAAGACATCCCGTGGCCTATCCGAAACTCACCCGAGCCCTCGGAGATCCAAACCAAACATATACACAAGTCTAAAAATATCATACGGACTTGCTCGCGCGATCAAATCGCCAACATAACACATAGAACTACGAATTTAGCACCAAATCAAATGAAATTCTCAAGAATACTTTAAAATTTCTATTTTCTCAACTCGACGTCCGAATCACGTCAAATCAACTCCGTTTCTCACCAAATTTCACAGACAGGTCTTAAATATCATAATGAACCTGTACCGGGCTCCAGAACCAAAATACGAACCTGATACTAACAATGCCAAATATCAATCAATTCTTAAAAACAAATAATTTTTAGACTTTTAATTTTCATCAAAAATTCATAACTCAAGCTAGGGACCTCCGAATTCGATTTCGGGCATACGCCCAGGTCCCATAATTAGATACGGGCCTACCGGGACCGTCAAAGTACGGATCCGGGCCCGTTTACTAAAACTGTAGACCGAAGTCAACAAAAAATTAGCTTTTGAGGCAAAAATTCTTATTTTCATTAGTTTTCAACATAAAAGCTTTCTGGAAACCTGCCCGGACTGCGCACGCAAATCGAAAAGGATAAAAATGAGATTTTTAAGGCTTAAGAGCGCAGATTCGAGTTCTAAAATATAAGATTATCTTTTGGGTCATCACAACAACACTCTTATATAGGAGTAAGCATGTGAGAGAAAACATGAGTGAGTGTGTAGAATGGTGAATTATTGATGCAAAACGTATATGTATTCAACATTATTAGTGTCTAAAATCCCTATTTAGTGCTAGAAAATGATACTAATATAATAAATTAAGCACAAATATTATACACACGGAAGTGGAATTTTTTTTAATAATAATTAGAATAAGACGGATGATGGAAATACCGAACAAATGAAAGAAGATTGGTTGGGAATATCTATCATAGACTGGCTATCCTATCAGAGAGAAATAAAGGAACTTTAGTCTATGATAAAATATTACCGACATCCCGTATTTATATTAGTTAATTAATTAATTATAAGTCATATCAACTTGAGTACTATGATTAAGTATTTTAATAAGGTGAGAATATACATATGACAAACGATAGTTAAATGAGAAAATTTTATGTATAAAAAGTTAAAAACATATGCTACACGTTATGATTTCTATCAACCCTCTTCATAATTATAAAAGCATGCCTATCTAACCTGAATTCTCAAAGTTATCATATAGAAGTAGAGTTAGGATTTGAACTTGTGAGTTAAGAATTATATTTCTTTAAAGTTGATGAATTTTAAATTAATAACTTGTATATATTAAATAAATTTATAAGACAAATACAAAATTTGGACCGAAATTAATTGGTTGGACCAAACTTATAAGATGGTCTCTAGCTCCGTCCCTATTCTCATATATAATAGGTAATTTTCTAAGTCTAAAAAGTTGTACTATCTAGTGAAGATAAACCAGGCGAAAATGCTCTTATAAGCATCAAAAATAAATATTGAGTTTTTCTCTTCTTCACTTTTTTGCTTTTTGACAGTTGATGTGTATATATGAGCATTTTGGTGCTGTTGTTTTTTTTGTTATATATCCCCATGCCATAATTAACTATGCTAATATTCTGTTTCTTTAAATTTCTTTTTAGAGGACGTGGATTATATATAAGGCGTAGGACTTCCAAGTTTTGAACTCTGTTGTTAACTTGTCAAAAGAACATGAATTATATGTTGACAATTTGAGGATTACAGTAAAAGAGCGAAAGGAAAATATATTTGACATTGTAATGAATAAAGTTAAACATCCGCTAAAGGTGGTTTACAAGAGTGGATTTCTCTAGTGGTAAGCACCCTCAACTTCCAACACAAGAGGTTGTGAGTTTAAGTCACTCCAAGAGCAAGGTGTAAAGTTCTTGGAGGGAAGAATGTCGAGGATTTATCGGAATTAGCCTGTCTACCTCCCTTACTATCTTTCTTTTATCAACAGAAAATAAGTCCCATCCCTTTTTAAGAATTTGACCAGTTGAAAAATGCCCCATATTCCCACAAATGTCCGGCCACAACACACAAATCGCTCCGTAGAAAGAATACGGTAAAAGCAAAGGCATATAGTTCATGCCCTGAGTAGAGATTACAACTAGTACTTTACTTTTTATTTTTGGTGTATGCATTTTGAATAAAAACATCAATAGTAGCGGTAGGAATAAACATGAAGGACTAATCTTGGCATAAAAATTTAGTACCGTTTTATCCTTTGTTTGGTTATTAATTCTGAGATAAGTTATCACAAAATTAAAAATAGTATTGGGATAACTTATTCCTGTGAGAGTGGCTGAATACTAATCACAGGATAAGTTATCTTAGGATTAATACAACATACCAAACAGTCAATAAAAAATAATACTCGAATAACTAATTTCAGCATAACTAATCCTAATATAACTATTAACTAATCCCAACATAACTAATTCTAGCATAACTTGTCTTCAACCAAATGACCCCTTAGTTATCCCTGCAGTATTATTTGGTTGGAAAATTAAATTATCCTAGGATTAATTATCCCGGGATTAATAATCCTAGGATAACTATCTCACTTTTCCATAGGGATAAAAATAACATTACAATCTCGGAATTAGTTATACCGCAATTTTTTCCAACCAAATGTGAGATAAACTTATCTCAAATTTAATTGCGAAATTAATTATCTCTTATATCTCGTACAAAACTATCGCTTAATGCTGCAATGTTGTTCCTGACAAAGTCCAAACCAAGTTAATTGAACAAGTAGACGAATGCATAAACCAAGTGAAGCAATAATTGAAGTCTAATATATAATGGAGAAAACTGAAGGGAAACAATCAATTACGCAGAGATATAAATCACACCGGTAAAAGGGAAAAAAGAAATTAATACCTCTTTGCAATTAAATACAAATATGAGACCCTTTGAATAGTTGAACTTTTCCTCAAGAAAGGAAACGAATTCCTTCCCTTTTCAGGGCATGGAATTACTTTCCAAATTTTAGAAAGTGGGCCAACCTGTATTACTTCCGTCTTTCCAAGTCTCAAGTACCCTACGGTTAATATTTAGGAATTTTGTTTTTGTTGACAAATTAAGCATAAATTTAACGTCTTAGATTTGGCTGAGAAACCAGTACTATGTAATTTGAATATTACGTACTTCTTTCCTACTTATTTTCAATTATTTTAATACAATTACCTTCTATATTAGTATTTTTAAATTTAAGCCTTAACTTTGGCAAACAAGTGATTGAAAGAAATGTTTTCGAAATCAGTGTTTGTTCATAAAATTTTTAATTTTCACTTGAAGATACATTTTGGAAATTTTCGAAAATTTGAAAAATTCCAAAAAAGTGTTTTTCAAATTTTTCACTCAAATCACTCACAAAACTTCAAAAACAACCTAAACTGAAATTTACGTCCAACCACAACTCTAAATTTCAAATAATATTTTCACTTGAAAATTATTTTCACCATTTTTTGGAATTTTACAATTCTTTTGTTCAAACGCCTACTTGAGTTTCTTCACAGCACGTTGAACGAGAACCTCTAACGTCTCTCTCTAATATCATTCACCGGACTTCCGGCGACCACCGAATCAGGTAAGACCCCCACCCCAGCCCACCACCACCCACCCCACCCCTATCTTCTTTTCCTCTCTCTCTTGCGCTCTCCTTCTTCCCCCTTACTCCCCTCCCCCCTTTTTTGCTTTTCAGATCTGCCCCCCTCCCTCCCCTTTTTTATATTTCCCTTTTCTTCTTCTCATTTCTTTCTCTCCCCTATACCTCGTCTCTTTCACCCCCGTCCCTCTATTTTCTGGCGCACTGATCTAGCCTAGCGGCGGTGGCGGTGGCGGCTTAGACAATGTTTTAGCGAGCCTCGGGCAAAGCGGGCGGGAACTTCCAAAACATAGCTGTTGTGGACAACACCTTTCTCGGCACTCGTGGTGACTTCAGGTTCTATTGTTCTTGCTTTGAATTTTCTATTCTGCTCGCGGGAGTTGGTACCTCCCGTTTTTCAGTTTTCCTTTGTTGTGTGAGTTAAATTGCTGGCATCTTACCTCGTACTAGTTTATTTAACGTATTAGTGTGCCTGTTGTTGCAACTTGTATTCTTCTGGTTTGGTCTGTTGCCTTGTGTGATAGTGATTCCCCTTACTCTGTCGTAGGTATAGTGGCTGTGGTCTGGGATGGTCGAGTGAGGTCATGTCCTCGGGGGGAACGGGGGGTGCGGCGGGAGGTAGGGCAGGGTTTAGGGGGTGGGGCTGGAGGCAAGGGAGGTAAAGGGAACAAGGGTGTCTGTAGGTTGAGAATTGGATCATGGAACATAGGTACATTGACGGGTAAATCTATAGAGTTGGTGAAGATCCTCCAGAAGAGGAGGGTCAATATAGTGTGTATCTAGGAGACAAGGTGGGTAGGGTTGAGGGCAAGGGACGTGGACGGGTATAAACTTTGGTACTTAGGAGTCCAAAAAGGTACGAATGGAGTGGGCATCTTGGTGGATAGGGAACTTAGAGAGTCTGTAGTTGAGGTTAGATGAGTGAATGATAGATTGATGAGTAATAAGTTGGTGGTTGGAGAGTGCACCCTAAACATCATTAGCGCCTATGCGCCGCATATGGGCCTAGATGATGAGGTTAAATGGCGCTTCTGGGAAGGGTTAGATGAGATAGTGCGTCAGGTTCCGCCTGTTGAGAAGCTATTCATAGGAGGGAATTTCAATGAGCATATTGGGTCGACCGCAGGTGGTTATGACGTGGTGCATGGAGGCTTCGGTTTTGGGGAGAGGAACGGAGGAGGTACATCGTTGTTGGACTTCGCTAAGGCTTTTGGGTTGGTGATTGCGAACTCTAGATTTCGGAAGAGGGAGGGGCATTTGGTTACTTTTCAAAATGTGGTGGCGAAGACCCAGATTGACTATCTCCTCTTCAGGAGGTGTGACAGAGTGTTGTGCAAGGATTACAAGGTGATTCCGGGTGAGATACTCGCAACACAGCATAGGCTCTTGGTGATGGACGTTGGTATTATGTTAAAGAGGAGGAAAAGGTCTACTCGAGGAAGACCGAGAATCAGGTAAGGAGCCTTAACTAAGGATAAAGCCCAAGCGTTGGAGGGGCGGTTGTCGTCTATGGGAGCTTGGAGGAGCAGTGGTGACGCGAGTACTATGTGGTCAGTGACAGCAGACTATATTAGGGAGGCTGCGAGAGAGGTGTTAGGGGTCTCGACGGGCATATCTGGTGGGCACAAAGGAGACTGGTGGTGGAATGAAGTGGTCCAAGGTAAATTGGAAGCAAAGAAGGCGGCGTACCTGAAGTTAGTGGGGAGCATATGTGAGGAGGATAGGCGAGTGTGCATGGAGAGGTATAGGGAAGCTAGGAAGGAGGCTAAGTTGGCGGTCACAGAGGCTAAGACTACGGTTTATGGTCGTATGTACGAGGAATTGGGGAAAAAGGTGGGGAGAAGAAGTTATTCCGGTTGGCCAAGTTAAGAGAGAGGAAGGCCCGAAATTTGGACCAAGTGAGATGCATTAAGGACGAAGATGGTAGAGTATTGATGGAAGATGCCCAGATTAAGAGGAGATGGCAGACTTACTTTCATAAACTTCTGAATGAAGAATGGGATCGGGATATTGTGCTAGGAGAATTGGAGCATTCCAAGAGTCACCGTGACTTTGGGTACTGCAGGCGTATCGAGGTTGAGGAGGTCGTGGGAGTTATGAGTAAGATGAGTGGGATAGAGCGACCGCGCCAGACGAGATTCCGGTGAAATTTTGGAAGTGTGTGGGGAGAGCACGTTTGGACTGGTTGACTAGGCTGTTTAATATTATTTTTAAGGGGAAGAGGATGCCGGATGAGTGGAGGTGGAGTACGGTGGTTCCATTGTATAAGAACAAAGGTGATATCCAGAGTTATAACAATTATAGGGGTATCAAATTACTGAGTCATACCATGAAAGTGTGGGAGAGGGTGGTTGAAGCGAGGGTGAGGATGACAGTGTCTGTATCCGACAACCAGTTCAGGTTCATGCCGGGTCATTAGACTATAAAAGCTATACACCTTGTTAGAAGGTTGGTGGAACTATACAGAGAGAGGAAGAAGGATCTGCACATGGTGTTTATTGACCTAGAGAAAGCGTATGACAAGGTTCCTAGAGAAATTCTCTAGAGATACCTGGAGGCAAAAGGTATGTTGGTTCCCTACATTATGGCGATTAAGGACATGTATGATGGGGCTAAGACTCGGGTTAGGACAGTAGGAGGCGACTCTGAGCATTTTTCGGTTATAATGGGGTTACACTAAGGTTCTGTGCTCAGTCCGTTCTTATTCTCCCTGGTGATGGACGCATTAACACACCATATTCAAGGGGATGTGCCATGGTGCATGCTATTCGCTGATGACATAGTTCTGATTGATGAGTCGCGAGCTGGTGTTAACGAGAGGCTGGAGGTTTGGAGACAAGCTCTTGAATCTAAGGGTTTCAAGCTGAGCAGGACGAAGACGGAATACCTGGAGTGTAAGATCAGCGCTGAGCCAGGGGAAGAGGGCGTGGATGTGAGGCTTGATTCGCAGGTCATCCCGAGTAGAGGCAGCTTCAAGTACCTTGGTTTGGTTATCCATGGGGGAGGGGAGATCGATGGGGATGTCACACACCGTATTGGGGTAGGATGGATGAAGTGGAGGTTAGCATCTAGAGTCCTGTGTGACAAGAGAGTGCCACCGATACTCAAAGGTAAATTTTATAAAGCAGTGGTTAGACCGGCCATGATGTATGGGGCTGAGTGTTTGCCTGTTAAGAACTCACATATCCAGAAGATAAAAGTAGCAGAAATGAGGATGCTGCGGTGGATGTGCGGGCACACTAGGATAGATAAGATTAGGAATGATGATATCCGGGAGAAGGTGCATGTGACTCCCATTGATGACAAGATGCGGGAAGCGAGGCTTAGATGGTTCGGACATATTCAGAGGAGAAGCCCAGATGCTCCGGTACGCAGGTGTGAGCAGCTGGTTGTGGATGGCACGAGAAAAGGTAGAGGGCGGCCTAAGAAGTATTGTGGAGAGGTGATCAGGCAGGATATGGCGAGGCTCCAGATTTCCGAGGACATGACACTTGATAGGAAGATGTGGAGGTCGAGTATTAGGGTTGTAGGTTAGGAGGTAGTTGAGTCGTGCCTTACTTCGTACCATTGTGGGACTAGCCATGTAGGGTTTTTGTCTAAGATAGCTAGTGGCAATGTTGTGGCTTACTATTTCGCTTTTCAGTGCATGTCCTATTTACTAGCTATCGCTTTTGCTTTGCATCTTTCTTCTAGATTTCATGATGTTCCTATTTTTTTTTATGATTGTTGTGGTGATACTAATATTTACTAATATTGTCTCCCTTTGCTTTGCATCTTTCTTCTGGATTTCATGGTATTCCTATTTATCCTATGATTGTTGTTGTGATACTAATATTGTCTCCTTTTTGTCATTGTGTCTTCTTATTTTTTTTGAGCCGAGGGTCTTTCGAAAACAGCCTCTCTACTCCTTTGGGGTAGGGGTAAGGTCTGCGTACACACTACCCTCCCCAGACCCCATTAATGAAATTTTACTGAGTTATTGTTGTTGTTGTTGTAAACGCCTACTTAGCCTTACAGACTCCAAAGCGAAAATAAAATATTGGACACCAAACATTCAGCCTTAACGTCTCTTCCCATCGAGTCTCATGACTAGGACAACTACAAGAAGAAGAAAAAATTAACTTTCAACTTACCATAAATGCTATTTCTCTAGGAAAAATACTCTTACTTTTTTTGGTAACATTTGTTTGAATTCTTTTCCCAATCACTTAGTCGTTGTTGATTAATAATTCAGATGGAGGTACAGGCATCTTGCAGGCTACATAGGTCATGAACTTTATTAAGGTGATTGAGACCACCTTTTACGGGAGACAAAAATACAGCCAATCTTGTTTCTATTATTTAACACTTTCATTTCACTCTAATTTATAGGAATAATATATCTAAACTCCAAAATGGATAGTATTTATGCTTAATTTATCAACAACAACAACTACAATAACCAAGTATAATCCACTAGTGGAGTTTGGGAAGGGTAGTGTGTACGCAAACTTTACCTCTACTCTGGGATAGAGAGATTATTTCCGATAGATCCTCGGTATCCCTCCCTCCAAGAACTCCTCACCTTTTCTCTTGGGGTGACTCGAACTCCTAACCTCTTGGTTGGAAGTGGAGGGTGCTCCCCACCTTATGCGTAATTTATCATGGGCTTAATTTATATAAATTGATAATGTGAAATTATACTATCAGTGTAAATTTACTCACTGTAATGCAAGTCCTATTGTCTTATTCTGGTTAGGTTAAATCGTAGTAGTTGCATGTAGTTTTCTTTTAGGCCAAATACATAGTCAACCACCTAAATTCGTCACGATTTTTCGCTTAGACATCTCAACTAAGAATATTTCATATTAGACACATAAAGTACATGCATACTGTATTTAATGAACACAAAATGCTGACATGGCATATGTTGTGTTATTCATTCACATCTGATCGCGTTAGCTAATATGGATCTGTTGACCTAACTTTTCTTTTACTTATTTCGTGCCTCGTCCTCATCTTCTTAAAATATTACTCTTGCCAAACTCATTCCTCCCCATTTCGTACCCCTTTTGTCTCCAGCAAGTTACCATCTTTCCGTCAAGCCAATGTGTTTCATTCCAATGAATATAGAAGGGAATTTTCTTTTTCCGTTTGTTTTTTCTTGTTTGCTATGTACTTTTGTCTGACCCAAATCCATGGATTTGAAATTTATCATTACATAGTCAATAATTTCTCCTTAAAAATGATAAAACCAATGAACGTTTTTCATTCTTTCAACATCCTCACTAGATAACGAGAACTGAAAATTTTCTGCTCTTTTGAAAAAATTAAATTAATAGATTTTGATTTTCCTTTCTCGTTCCTTGTCGAACCACATGGAGTTGTAAGAAAATATCAGAATAATATTAAAAATTAAAAATTAAAATTTTCGCATGCAAAGAAGCCATTTATAGTTGATAATAGTAAACCAGTAACCTTTTCGAAACCAAATTAATCTAAGTGTATATTATGAATTAATTTCGAATCCAATTTACATATGAAGTCCTTAACGTCGACCATCCGAGCATCCAAGAGGAGGATTAAAGCCATCCGACCCTCCTTCCTCGAAGAACATGGTAACTAGATAAGGAGAAAGGGGGTGATACAATGTGAGGGGCTTTACTCCGCCACTGGAACGAGGGCAGTGGAGAAGAAGAGCCAATGATAGAGGGAGGTAGTGGGTCTAGTTGTGGGGACAAGTAAATTCAAGGTGAATTTCTTTTAATTGATGTGGCTTTTTGAGCTTCACACATTGATCTTTTTCTCGGGACTGATATTTCAGTGTCCAATAGACACACTTTGATGGTAGTTTGAGTTTCTAATAGAAAACATTCTCATTTAGGTGTCTAAGTGGTTGTCTATGTATTTGCCCTTTCTTTTAAGTAACTAGATTATATATTAAAATATTTTCTTCACTTTAAGTGTATAAAGATTTAAACTCATGATTCATTATCAAGTATCACTTTTCTTAGAAAGAAATTTCTGCACTTATTGGGATTTTTTGTTAAATTTAGGCAAAATTATGAGTCGGTTCGAGTTTTTTGTAAAACTTTTATTAACCTTCAATTGTAATTTAATCTTATATTGATGGTTGAAAAGATCTAGAAAAATATACATGAATATTCGAGTATCTAAAAAAATTTATGATTAAAAAACAACTATATAAGCTGCTTAAGGTTCAGTTCTCTTCTTTGTAACTTACAAGGTTTGAATGTTTAGTCCATCTAGATATTCCTATAAAATAAATGTGATACAAATATTGTAGGAGTATATATTTTTGAACCAGGGATTTAATATATTTTTGAACCAGGGATTTCTCGTGAAAGAAATCCAATCAACTCTTTATCTGATTTTCAATTTCGTTAGGAGTGAGACAATTTTGTTTAAAAATTAGAAGTTATCTGCACCTACGAATAATGCTTTAGGAAACATTAGTATCTCTTTATACTAAGTTAAAACATTAGTATCTCTAAGGTAAAAATATATACAATATTTAATTATGATTAAATGAAAAAAATTTATCTGCAAGCACTAGCCGACGAGTCTTGTCAAAGAACACAGAGAAGATGTCAAAGCTCGATGGCAAGAGTTAAGATGTAAAAACAGCTATGGAGGAAAATGCGTCGCCATACTAGACCTCTAGCTAATATGTTACCTACAATAACTTAGGTAACATGCATTCCAAGTTTTTTTCCTCCATTTTTTACTTTGCGCTGAACTTGTGTTTGAACTTTGGAACTAACAAAATTTACTATTAGGTACGATTATACTATGAAATTAATGCATGTTCGAACTTAACATTTAATTTTTATGGAGTTTCAGTCAATTTTTACTTCAAATTACAATTTAAAAACACAAAAATATTTTCATCTTTAGTTTAAGGTCAATTAGTATATTTATATTTATAGTATTTTAATTTTACCATGAGTTTAGCCTATTTCTCTACTTTTTACTTTATTATAATATTTGAAAATATAAAAAATAGTTTCATATTATGATATAGTTTTACTTTAATTAATTGGAGTTAATTTTACATTTAATAGTATATTTTTAAATTATTTAAAGGAAAGGGATTAACTTTGCTTCATTGTTGGACTTTAAGAGTTGGATAGCCCTAGATTTGGCCCAATTCAGATTTTTCAGGCCCATATCCTATCTACACACAATATAAAAAGGGCAAAGTTCATTTGTAGTCACTAGGGCCAAACTTATATCACCCGATAGCCACAAAATAATCCCTTATAAGTCCTAGCCTAAAAACAATAATAAAGGCTAGCAACTGAAAAGGCGGAAACCATACGCTCAACGCAAACGAAAAGGAAAGCACTCCTAATCGATTTTGTATCCTAAATTCTCGCGTACAATATGGGATCTTCAACCTCCAAACACTATAAAAGTCGCCCAATTATTCACATTGTCAAAATAATTCTAGGGTTTATAAAGATTAAACCCAGAGAAGAGCTCCAAAATATTCACGGTGAAATTCAAAATTTTTGCACAATTACTGCCTATAATCAGCTTAATAGAGTTGAGATTATGTTCTTAAATTGTGAAATTGATACAAACTCAACTAAAGTGTAACGACCCGACATGTCGTTTTGAGCTCTAGCACATCGTTCGGCAGTTTGAGGCTATGAGTAGCTTCACTTCAGGTATTATGACTTGTACGCATGGTCGGAATTGGATTTCGGGAAGTTCAGAGTTGATTTGGCAAGAGAATTCTCATTTCGGAAGCTTTAAGTTGGAAGAAATGACTAAGATTGAGTTTTTGAGTAAACGACCTCGGAATCGGGATTTGAAGGTTTCAGTAGGTTTGTATGATGATTTCGGACTTGGGCGTATGCTCGAATCGGGTTTTGGATGACCTAGGAGCGTTTCAGTGCCTATTAGGGAAGTTAGTATTTTGGAAGAATTTCATGAATTTGGGGTGGAGGTGTATTTTTATGATATCGATGTCCGTTTGGGATTCCGAAGCTGGGTATAGCTCCGTATGGTAATTCTGGTATTGGGAGCGTATCCGGGAGTGAATTCGTAGGTCCGTAGGTCATTTTAGAGTCATTTGGCGAAAGTTAAAAATTTTAAGGTTTTTGAGAAGTTTGACCGGAAGTGAACTTTTTGATATCGGGGTCGGAATCTGATTCTGGAAGTTGGAGTAGGTCCGTAGTCATATATGACTTCAGTGCAAAATTTGAGGTCAATCGGACGTGATTTGATAGGTTTCGACATCGAATATAGAAGTTTGAAGTTCTAAAGTTCATTAAGCTTGAATTGGGGTGCGATTCATGAATTCGATGTTGTTTGATGTGATTTAAGGCCTCGAGAAAGTCGGTATTATTTTTTAGACTTGTGTGGATACTTGGTTGGAGCCCGGGGGCTCGGGTGAGTTTTAGAGTAGCTTCAGAGTGCATTGTAAAGAAATTGCTTTGCTAGTTCTGGTGTGATCGCAATTGCGATGCATTGGTCGCAAATGTGACCATCGTATTTGCGAAGGTAGGTTCGCATTTTTGAACCTGGGGCTGCTGAGGGAAGATCGCATTTGCGATGCTGTCCTCTTCGCATTTGCGAGGATTTTTGTCCCAAATGCGACCATGGCAGGGAAAGCTGGGCTTCGCATTTGCGATGTATTTGTCGCAAATGCGACCATCGCATTTGCGAGCTAGAGGTCGCAAATGCGACGTCTGCGTGTGGTGCAAGGGCTTTTTAATCTCAGACTTAGCTCATCCCCCTCACTTCCCACTTGGACTTTGGCGATTTTGGAGAGCATTTTGAGAGGGGTTCCATCATCATCATGAGGTAAGTGATTTCTACTAGTTTTGAGTTAAATACAAAATTTATATATGGATTTAGACATGAAAAATTATAGAAATTTGGGATTTTGAAGAAAAATCTAGAAATTGGTATTTTTGGATTTTGATCACGAATTTGGACATGAAATTTGAAATAAATTATATATTTGAGTTCGTGGGGATATGGGTAAAGTTTATCTTCGAAAAATTTCGGAATCCGGGTACGTGGGCCCGATGGTGATTTTTATCGACTTTTCGAACAGATTTGGAAATTGTTGTAAATAGGATTTCTATGAGTATTAGAGCATATGTTTATGGAATTTCTCGTTTATTGACTAGTTTTGGAGCTTTGGGCATCAGTTTGAATTGTTGGAAAGGCTTGGGAGCCGGCTCTGGAATTTCGGAGCGAGGTAAGCCTCCTTTCTAACCTTGTAAGAGGGAATTTACCCCATAGGTAAAATAATTCAATATGTGCTTCTATTTATGGGGAGCTACGTACGCACCAGGTGACGAGAGTCCGTACGTAGCTATTATCCATGCCTATGTCCGGGTAGTTTAGGTTTACGTCATGCCTCGTTATCCTTGCTATTTGGTTTATGGTTATTGTTTTCCTTGAGAAGAAACAAGATCGAGGTTGCGTAATAATTGTGTTGAAAGGAATTTAATTGAGGAATTTATGATTTTAAGAGTTTCCATTGAACTTCGTATTTTCAAAAGGGACTGAGGAATATTATAATAACTTAGAAGTCTATGTGTAACCGCGTCGCACGTATGCTCCGCAAGCGGGGTAATTTCCTTAAAAGCTTCAAGTAGAATTGTCTTTATTTTGAAAGGAATCAAGAAAGGGTTATGATTTAAATGTTAAATTTATATTTGACTGCGCTGCAGGTATGATTCGCGAGCGGGTAATTCCTTAAATTTATATTATATATTTGACCGCGTCGCAAGTATGATTTGCGAGCGGGGAGATTTCTTGAATTTACATTTAACCGCGTCGCATGTATGATTCGCGAGCGGGGTAATAGATTCATCTATGGTTCGCGTCGTTTGACCCTCTGACAGTGCACAATTTAAATATTATGTTGGATCGGGTCATACGACCTCGGCATGATTTGCGCATGACTTAATTGATTGCTCTGGAATTTTTGATAATTGATGTGGCCTCATTGGCCTGAGATATAAATTTTTAAAAGGTGAAAATAAAAACTGGAAAACCCCTATTAATAAAAGAATCGCTTACTTGCCTCATATTACTGAGCTTACAGTCGGTTTATAAAATCCATGACTAATCATGTTATCGGTATATTATTTTTGGCCTTAGTAAATGTCAGAGTCGATCTCTCATCACTACTTCTTCGAGATTAGAATGGATACTTACTGGGTACGCGTTATTTTCGTACTCACACTACACTTGATGTACATTTTGTTGTACATGCATATACACATGTAGTGGCCTCGTGGGCGCAACTGCGTGGTTGATGCGGGGACTTAGGTGAGCTGCATCTTATGTACGATCCGCATCCATCAGAGTCTCCTTCAGAGTATTTACATTTTTCTCTCTTGTCCAATTTGTATTCCGGACATTTGTTATACTTTATTTTATTTCCTAGTTAATGCTCATGCACTTGTGACACCGGTTCTGGGATGATTACGGGATATTCAGTATTGAAAATTTGAAAACATTATTATTTATGCTGTAAAGTTCACCTCTTACTAGTTAAAATGAAGGAAATTTATGATTTAAAAAAATATTTAAAATAAGGATTTAATTAACTATTTAGTGTGGCTTGCATGACAGTATTGTCCGGCACCATCACGTCCTTTAACTGATTTTGCGTCGTGACAACATAGTATCAGAGAACTAGGTTCTCACGAGTCATGAGCAGGTCTAGTAGAGTCTTGCGAATCGGTTCGGAGACGTCTGTACTTATCTTTGAGAGGCTACAGGGCTGTTAGGAGCACTTCCCTTCTTGATTACTCATCGTGCGATCTGATTCCTCTAAGGCTTATGCCTTTATTTCCTTCATATTCAATCTTATGCGACGTGAAGTGCTTGATATCGATTGGGAACTGAGGAATTTTAATGGTACTACAGAAGTAGTGCAGGATGTTTCTCCCTACGTATTTGATTGGACAATGTTGCCTTGTGGAAGGTCGTTCTGTCGTTTCAGCTCAGTATCAGTATTACCTAGGTTTTTGAGATTTGGTAATGATTGTTATGACGAATTCGTACATTGCCATTGCATAGTGTTGGTGTAATGGTAGGATTCTTGTCTATGCGTCGAAGCAGTTAATGACTTGCAAGGAGGTTTACTTAGTGCATGATTAAGAGATTTAGTATTTTATTTCCGGCGGAAGAAGGGCAATCGGACTATGAATGTTCAGATTTGGGTTGATGGGGTAACGAAACTTGGTATTTTCCAGCGTGTTAGAATTTTCATCAGTAATGTGGTGTCGTCGTCCTTGATTGACTGTGTTAAGTTCGCCGGTGTTATTATCTTCGTCAAATCTCCCTCGGGGCAGGGTAGTGTGAAATAGTGTCGGAGAAGCGACTATCAGAGATCGCAGTATGTGGTGGTTTAAGATTGAATCGGTGTTCCTAGTGTGGATGACTCGAGATGGATGATATTCTAGGAGGTTTAGAGTTGGTGGTAATTTATTAGTTCAAGTGCTACAGAGATAGATTTTGATTTAAGGCAACAGCTGTGCAACGAAGGATGAGGAAGGGCATGTGGGAGGTGTCTTGCGATGGTTAAATTTCTAGAAGGTCGGGTGTAAGAAGCAGAAGTCGAGTGGTTGCTTAAATGAGGGGGTTTGACCAAAGTGGGAGAGTGGAATAATAGCATATGGGTTCTATGGTAGGATGACTGCACGCCTTGGGAAAAGTTTAGAGTGATTCGGGATTCATGGTGGATAGTGACTAGGTCTACGAACTTAATTTGGAATATTGGCTATTATACGGCGGGAGATGGGATACGACAGAAAAGAGTTGCTTGATATGAAGAATGATACAACATGACTTTGGGTTGGAATATATTGTCGCACCTTTAGTTGATGTCCATGAGGAGTGAACGGACTTGTACAACTGGTGAATGAGCACGAGCTCAGAATGGGTTACTGATTTTGTAGTGATTGTACTCAGCGCAACGTTGTTGGACGAGGTCGGCAGGTAGTTTCCCTAGGTGGGTTATCTCTTGTGAGCAGGTTAGTGATCGCGTGGTGTTGACGCAACTTCTATGAAGGATTCTACTGGCTATCCGGTAAGAGGTTGAATATGTAAATGTGGCTAGGGATTCAGAGTGTTCATGAAATGCTAACAGAAGGATTTCGAGAAATTTGGCGGGTTGATTGTGCAAGATCATGTCAATGGGGGATACGGAATATTGGTGGGTTCCAGATTTATGCAATGGTTGCTTCAAGCTAAGTGGGAGAGCACCACCGCCTACGATTGGATTGTATGGTTATCTACTTGTGAGGTTTCTGGTTATCGGCATATTGGTGGGTTATTGCGACTAAGGAAGAAGAACATCAGTGGTGAATTGAGCAAAGGACTCGAGGAGTGTATTCTATAATTGGCCTTATCAATTTATGTTCAGGCTTGGGAAGGTTCAAGATTTATGCTTCGTGTAGAGGTGATTTACAAGAAGAGTGATTCAGCTGGGTGCTTCTTTGAAAGGGTGTTCATATGCTAGAAGAGCCTTGGAGTTGATCACATTCGGGACCAAGTCAGAGTTGGTGACTCTCAACAACGATCCTAATGGATTCAAAAGTCAAAGTGCGGTGTCTAAGGATTTCGAGTCCATAGTATGGTTAAGTATCGAGCTTTTGCGGCGGATTATGAAAGGGGCTTGGGGTGTCCTGTGTTATCTTCGGTTTGCGGTGTAGCATTGGAGGAACGAGAAAAAATAACTTTGGATTCATAGAGGAATTTCCAGAATGAGTGTACTAGTTGAAGTTGCGAATATGCGCACCAGAAGAATATGGGATGGTTCGTGGGTTTTGATACAATGTGGCCTCGTGTCAAGTTATGCATGTGAGTTGTGGAGATACGTGCGAGGCTTGATGGACGTCGTAATTGACTTTATTTGGAGGCATTCGAGTATTGTGGCCTGTTTTGTGTAGATGAATCCCGGAAGAGTTATGGTGGTTTAGACCACTACTTGAGGTTGGTATTTTCTGCGGATATGAGAAATCAGTCGCGTGTTGCAATGGTCCTCTTGAAATGAGTTAAGTAAAAGGTTTCTATATGATGAAGTGTGTACCCTACTAGTGGTCCAGGAGTTATGATGAAATTCTTGTACTCTTGCGCATTGGCATGATTAAGTGCATCAAGTAGCAGGTAAGTGATTTTGGCGATTTTGGAGAGCATTTTGAGAGGGGTTCCATCATCATCATGAGGTAAGTGATTTCTACTAGTTTTGAGTTAAATAAAAAATTTATATATGGATTTAGACATGAAAAATTGTAGAAATTTGGGATTTTGAAGAAAAACCTAGAAATTGGTATTTTTGGATTTTGATCACGAATTTGGACATAAAATTTGAAATAAATTATATATTTGAGTTCGTGGGGATATGGGTAAAGTTTATCTTCGAAAAATTTCGGAATCCGGGTACGTGGGCCAGATGGTGATTTTTATCGACTTTTCGAACGGAGTTGGAAATTGTTGTAAATAGGATTTTTATGAGTATTAGAGCATATGTTTATGGAATTTCTCGTTTATTGACTAGTTTTGGAGCTTTGGGCATCGGTTTGAATTGTTGGAAAGGCTTGGGAGCCGGCTCTGGAACTTCGGAGCGAGGTAAGCCTCCTTTCTAACCTTGTAAGAGGGAATTTACCCCATAGGTAAAATAATTCAATATGTGCTTCTATTTGTGGGGAGCTACGTACGCACCAGGTGACGAGAGTCCGTACGTAGCTATTATCCATACCTATGTCCGGGTAGTTTAAGTTTACGTCATGCCTTGTTATCCTTGCTATTTGGTTTATGGTTATTGTTTGCCTTGAGAAGAAACAAGATCGAGGTTGCATAATAATTGTGTTGAAAGGAATTTAATTGAGGAATTTAAGATTTTAAGAGTTTCCATTTAACTTCGTATTTTCAAAAGGGACTGAGGAATATTATAATAACTTAGAAGTCTATGTGTAACCGCGTCGCATGTATGCTCCGCAAGCAGGATAATTTCCTTAAAAGCTTCAAGTAGAATTGTCTTTATTTTGAAAGGAATCAAGAAAGGGTTATGATTTAAATGTTAAATTTATATTTGACTGCGCTGCACGTATGATTCGCGAGAGGGTAATTCCTTAAATTTATATTATATATTTGACCGCGTCGCAAGTATGATTTGCGAATAGGGAGATTTCTTGAATTTACATTTAACCGCATCGCATGTATGATTCACGAGCGGGATAATAGATGCATCTATGGTTCACGTCGTTTGACCCTCTGACAGTGCACAATTTAAATATTACGTTGGATCGGGTCGTACGACCTCGACATGATTTGTGAATGACTTAATTGATTGCTCGGGAATTTTTGATAATTGATGTGGCTTCATTGGCCTGAGATATAAATTTTTAAAAGGTGAAAATAAAAATTGGAAATCCCCTATTAATAAAAGAATCGCTTACTTGCCTCATATTATTGAGCTTACAGTCGGTTTATAAAATCCATGACTAATCATATGATCGGTATATTATTTTTGGCCTTAGTAAATGTCAGAGTCGATCTCTCATCACTACTTCTTTGAGATTAGAATGGATACTTACTGGGTACGTGTTATTTTCGTACTCATACTATAATTGATGTACATTTTGTTGTACAGGCATATACACATGTAGTGGCCTCGTGGGCACAACTGTGTGGTTGATGCGGGGACTTAGGTGAGCTGCATCTTATGTACGATCCGCAGTCATCAGAGTCTCCTTTAGAGTATTTACATTTTTCTCTCTTGTCCAATTTGTATTCCGGACATTTGTTGTACTTTATTTTATTTCCTAGTTAATGCTCATGCACTTGTGACACCGGTTCTGGGATGATTACGGGATATTCAGTATTGAAAATTTGAAAACATTATTATTTATGCTGTAAAGTTCACCTTTTACTAGTTAAAATGAAGGAAATTTATGATTTCAAAAAATATTAAAAATGAGGATTTAATTAACTATTTAGTGTTGGCTTGCGTGACAGTGTTGTCCGGCACCATCACATCCTTTAACTGATTTTGCGTCGTGACAACATAGTATCAGAGAACTAGGTTCTCACGAGTCATGAGCATGTCTAGTAGAGTCTTGCAAATCGGTTCAGAGACGTTTGTTCTTATCTTAGAGAGGCTACAGGGCTGTTAGGAGCACTTCCCTTCTTGATTACTCATCGTGCGATCTGATTCCTCTGAGGCGTATGCCTTTATTTCCTTCATATTCAATCTTATGCGACGTGAAGTGCTTTCTATCGATTGGGAACCGAGGAATTTTAATGGTACTACAGAAGTAGTACAGGATGTTTCTCCCTACGTATTTGATTGGACTATTGTCGTTGCCTTGCGGAAGGTCGTTCTGTCGTTTCAGCTTAGTATCAGTATTACCTAGGGTTTTGAGATTTGGTAATATTGTTATGGCGAATTCGTACATTGCCATCGCATAGTGTTGGTGTAATGGTAGGATTCTTGTCTATCGTCGAAGCAGTTAATGACTTACAAGGAGGTTTATTAATGCATGATTAAGAGATTTAGTATTTTATTTCCGGCGGAAGAAAGGCAATCGGACTATGAATGTTCAGATTTGGGTTGATGGGGTAACGAAACTTGGTATTTTCCAGCGTGTTAGAATTTTCATCAGTAATGTGGTGTTGTCGTCCTTGATTGACTGTGTTAAGTTCGCCGGTGTTATGATCTTCGTCAAATCTCCCTCAGGGCAGGGTAGTATGAAATAGTGTCGGAGAAGCGACTATCAGAGATCGCAGTATGTGGTGGTTTAAGATTGAATCGGTGTTCCTGGTGTGGATGACTCGAGATGGATGATATTCTAGGAGGTTTATAGTTGGTGGTAATTTATTCGTTCAAGTGCTACAGAGATAGATTTTGATTTAAGGCAACAGCTGGGTAGCGAAGGATGAGGAAGGGCATGTGGGAGGTATCTTGCGATGGTTAAATTTCTAGAAGGTCGGGTGTAAGAAGCAGAAGTCGAGTGGTTGCTTAAATGAGGGGGTTTGACCAAAGTAGGAGAGTGGCATAATAGCATATGGTTTCTATGGTAGGATGACTGCACGCCTTGGGAAAAGTTTAGAGTGATTCGGGATTCATGGTGGATAGTGACTAGGTCTACGAACTTAATTTGGAATATTGGCTATTATACGGCGGGAAATGGGATACGACAGAAAAGAGTTGCTTGATATGAAGAATGATACAACATGACTTTGGGTTGGAATATATTGTCGCACCTTTAGTTGATGTCCATGAGGAGTGAACGGACTTGTACAACTGGTGAATGAGCACGAGCTCAGAATGGGTTACTAATTTTGTAGTGATTGTACTCAGCGCAACATTGTTGGACGAGGTCGGCAGATAGTTTCCCCAGGTGGGTTCTCTCTTGTGAGCAGGTTAGCGATCGCGTGGTGTTGACGCAACTTCTACGAAGGATTCTACTGGCTATCCGGTAAGAGGTTGAATATGTAAATGTGGCTAGGGATTCAGAGTGTTCATGAAATGCTAACAGAAGGATTTCGAGAAATTTGGCGGGTTGATTGTGCAAGATCATGTCAATGGGGGATAAGGAATATTGGTGGGTTCCAGATTTATGCAATGGTTGCTTCAAGCTAAGTGGGAGAGCTCCACCGCCTACGATTGGATTGTGTGGTTATCTACTTGTGAGGTTTCTGGTTATCGGCATATTGGTGGGTTATTGCGACTAAGGAAGAGGAACATCAGTGGTGAATTGAGCAAAGGACTCGAGGAGTGTGTTCTATAATTGGCCTTATCAATTTATGTTCAGGCTTGGGAAGGTTCAAGATTTATGCTTCGTGTAGAGGTGATTTACAAGAAGAGTGATTCAGCCGGGTGCTTCTTTGAAAGGGTGTTCATATGCTAGAAGAGCCTTGGAGTTGATCACATTCGGGACCAAGTCAGAGTGGGTGACTCTCAACAACGATCCTAATGGATTCAAAAGTCAAAGTGCGGTGTCTAAGGATTTCGAGTCCGTAGTATGGTTGAGTATCTAGCTTTTGCGACGGATTATGAAAGGGGCTTGGGGTGTCCTGTGTTATCTTCGATTTGCGGTGTAGCATTGGAGGAACGAAAAAAAATAACTTTGGATTCATAGAGGAATTTCGAGAATGAGTGTACTAGTTGAAGTTGCGAATATGCGCACCAGAAGAATATGGGATGGTTCGTGGGTTTTGATACAATGTGGCCTCGTGTCAAGTTATGCATGTGAGTTGTGGAGATACGTGCGAGGCTTGATGGATGCCGTAATAGACTTTAGTTGGAGGCATTCGAGTATTGTGGCCTGTTTTGTGTAGATGAATCCCGGAAGAGTTATGGTGGTTTAGACCACTACTTGAGGTTGGTATTTTCTGCGGATATTAGAAATCAGTCACGTGTTGCAATGGTCCTCTTGAAATGAGTTAAGCAAAAGGTTTCTTTATGATGAAGTATGTACCCTATTAGTGGTCCAAGATTTATGATGAAATCCTTGTACTCTTGCGCATTAGCATGATTAAGTGCATCAAGTAGCAGGGGAGTTAGAAGTTGAGGATCAAGGATGCGGTTTGGGTGTCGACAAGAATGTCACCCGCTCAGATGAGTAGGGAAAAGGGATTCAGATGGTTAGAGTATGTTGGTATCATCTTTAGCGTCACCTGAGATCGGTGTCCTGTGTAAGAGGCTTTGAGTATTGATTTACGGATCCTTGATCAGCTCTACAGTATTAGTATGGCCGGTGGTATGGGTGTGCAGATTGTTGCTTAGTGCGGAAGGTCGTGGGGGCGTATCCCACAGGAAGATGGTGTAAGTGTGACAGGTAGTCACTTAATTGACTAAATATTGAAAACCACGTATGGAGATTGTGGTACTATCGTTAATATGAGAATTTATGCCTAAAGGGTGCTCAGTTCATTTGGTGTTGGACTATGGAAATTTGTTCTGGATTTGACGGTTGTTCTTGTGTGTCATCGTAAAGAGGGTTATTGTGAATCCCTGAAAGGTTATTGGCCCAATGCGGTACGATCGAAATCAGCTTGAGGTCTGTGGATGGATCTAAATGTGAATGTGGGCTTTATATCAAGCAGGAAGTGTTCATTTCATCGTAGCGTTGTTATGGAGGAGTACTCGGGCTTTGGATGTTATTTCGTCGTCGGCTAATTCAGTTAATACTATATTGTGCTGTGTGGGTTGTAAAGCGGCTTGATTAATTGCATATGTGTTGAGGTTCCACACAACGTTGGAACAGGACTTATATGGCTCTCGAGATGCAAGTAATTTATTGCACCTTAGTCGTTCTTGAGTTTCGTAGCTTATGGAACTATCCGTCTTCCCAGGGTTTGTATTATGCACCTCGCGTGCTAGTGGTTGATATTCGGTATTTCACAGGTATGCGCATTTTAGCTCGAAAAGTATTCCCTTTATACATTATTATGTATGGATCGGGTGGCATGCCGCCACGGGTATCATGTATGGATCGGGTTGCACGCCGCAACAGTGTGATGTTAAGTAACAATTTCCTGTATCTATTACTGTGTGTTTTGCTTCTCATATTGTGAGAAAGGTTCATAACACATTTTCGGTTGTTTCAATTAGTTACGTGGGTTTAGTAGTCCTTTCCAGAGTTGTTTTTTATGTATCACATTCGAGTTTGTAGCTTGATGGCATATTGCGGCATTATATGAGATTTTTGGGAGTTCCTGAGATGGCTTATTGCTTGGGCAGCTTATAGTGGGTGAGGCGAGATTATTGGACCTGGGATCAGTACAATCGGGTTTATATGAAGTATATTAAAGAGCAATTATTGTTGTGTGGTTCAGAATGAGGTAACGGTTCTTGTCAGGAGAATAAACTCAATGATTTGTTGACTCAGCAGTTGGTTATGAGTTTCTACACATCTCTTCCGTCGTGGTAGTATTGCAAGAGTTGGAACAGGACTTATATATGTCATGAGGTGCATTGTATTGGATTCATGAAATTTCAGCTATTGTTATCAGAGGATGTTATTATGATTATGTGAGTTATGTAGTGCATAGTGTGGATTCGACAAAGGTATGCAATCATGTATCCATGCATCGCATAGAGATTGATACGGTGTTCGTATGATGGAAGCAGGCTTGGTAGAGAATTCTGGATGTAGGAATTGGGTTCTAAGGCTTATTTGACTAAACAAAAGAGGAATCTTCAGATAACTGAGTTGTGGTAGCACGAGTAGGTGCACGAGGTGTTAAACAGAAATTTTAGACACCTCCAGCGCAGTTCTCAGCATGTTCGAGGATGAACGTATGTTTAAGTGGGAGAGAATGTAACGACCCGACCGGTCGTTTTGAGCACTAGCACGTCGTTCAGCGTTTTGAGGTTATGAGTAGCTTCACTTCAGGTATTATGACTTGTACGTGTGGTCGGAATTGAATTTCAGGAAGTTCAGAGTTGATTTGGCGAGAGAATTCTCAATTCGGAAGCTTTAAGTTGGAAAAATTGACTAAGATTGAGTTTTTGAGTAAACGACCTCCGAATCGAGATTTGAAGGCTCCAACAGGTTTGTATGATGATTTCAGACTTGGGAGTATGCTCGGATCGGGGTTTGGATAACTCGGGAGCGTTTTGGCGCATATTGGGGAAGTTAGCATTTTGGAAGAATTTCATGAATTTGGGGTGGAGGTGTATTTTTATGATATCGATGTCCGTTTGAGATTCCGAAGCTAGGAATAGCTCTGTATGGCGATTCTATAATTGGGAGCGCGTCCGGAAGTGAATTCTGAGGTCCGTAGGTCATTTTAGAGTCATTTGGCAAAACTTAGAAATTTGAAGGTTTTTGAGAAGTTTGACCGGAAGTGGACTTTTTGATATCGGGGTCGGAATTCGATTTCGGAAGTTGGAGTAGGTCCGTAATGTTAAATAAGACTTGTGTGCAAAGTTTGAGGTCAATCGGACGTGATTTGATAGGTTTTGGCATCGAGTGTAAATGTTTGAAGTTCTAAAGTTCATTAAGCTTGAATTTGGGTGCGATTCATGAATTCGACGTTGTTTGATGTGATTTAAGGCCTCGAGCAAGTCCGTATTATGTTTTTAGACTTGTGTGGATACTTGGTTTGGAGACCCAGGGGCTCAGATGAGTTTTGGAGTAGCTTTGGAGTATTTTGTAAAGAAATTGGTTTGTTGGTTCTGGTGTGATCGCAATTGCGATGCATTGATCGCAAATGCGACCATCGCATTTGCGAAGGTAGGTTCGCATTTGCGAACTTGGGGCTGCTGAGGGAAGATCGCATTTGCGAAGGAGTTATCGCTTTTGCGATGCTGTCCTCTTTGCATTTGCAAAGATTTTGGTCGAAAATGCAACCATGGCAGGGACAGCTGGGCTTCGCATTTGTGATGAATTTGTCGCAAATGCGACCATCGCATTTGCGAGCCAGAGGTAGCAAATGCGACGTCTGCGTCTGGTGCAAGGGATTTTTAATCCAAGACTTATCTTATTTCGATCACTTCCCACTTGGAATTAGGCAATTTTGGAGAGAATTTTGAGAGGGGTTCAATCATCATCAAGAGGTAAGTGATTTCTACTAGTTTTGAGTTAAATACAAGGTTTATATATAGATTTAGATATGAAAAATTATAGAAATTTGAGATTTTGAAGAAAAACCTAGAAATTGATATTTTTGGATTTTGATCACGAATTTGGACATGGAATTTGAAATAAATCATATATTTGAGTTCGTGGGAATATGGGTAAAGTTTATCTTCGAAAAATTTCAGAATCCGGGCACGTGGGCCCGAGGGTGAGTTTTATTGACTTTTCGAACGGAGTTGGAAATTGTTGTAAATAAGATTTTAGATCATATGTTTATGGAATTTCTCATTTATTAACTAGTTTTGGAGCTTTGGGCATCGGTTTGGATTGTTGGAAAGGCTTAGGAGCCGGCTATGGAACTTCAGAGCGAGGTAAGTCTCCTTTCTAACATTGTAAGAGGGAATTTACCCCATAGGTGAAATAATTCAATATGTGCTTCTATTTGTGGGGAGCTACGTACGCACGAGGTGACGAGAGTCCGTACGTAGCTATTAGCCACGCCTATGTCCGGGTAATTTAGGTTTACGTCATGCCTCCTTGTCCTTGCTATTTGGTTTATGGTTATTGTTTGCCTTGAGAAGAAACAAGATCGAGGTTGCGTAATAATTGTGTTGAAAGGAATTTAAATTGAGGAATTTAAGATTTTAAGGGGTTTCATTGAACTTCGTATTTTCAAAAGGGACTAAGGAATATTATAATAACTTAAGAAGTCTATGTGTAACTGCGTCGCACGTATGCTCCGTGAGCGGGGTAATTTCTTTAAAAGCTTCAAGTTGAATTGTCTTTATTTTGAAAGGAATCAAGAAATGGTTATGATTTAAATGTTAAATTTATATTTGACCACGTCACAAGTATGATTCGCGAGTGGGTAATTCCTTAAATTTATATTATATATGTGACCGTGTCCCAGGTATGATTCGCGAGCGGGGAAATTTCTTGAATTTACATTTGACCGTGTCGCATGTATGATTCACGAGCGGGGTAATAGATACATCTATGGTTCGCGATGTTCGACACTCTGGCAGTGCACAATTTAAATATTATGTTGGATCGGGCTGTACGACATCGGCATGATTTGCGCATGACTTAATTGATTGCTTTGGAATATTTGATAATTGATGTGGCCTCATTGGCCTGAGATATAAATTTTTAAAAGGTGAAAATAAAAATTGGAAATCTCCTATTAAAAAAAGAATCGCTTACTTGCCTCATATTATTGAGCTTTCAGTCGGTTTATAAAATCCATGACTAATCATATTATCGGTATATTATTGTTGGCCTTACTAAGTGTCGAAGTCGACCTCTCGTCACTACTTCTTCAATATTAGACTGGATACTTACTGGGTACGCGTTGTTTTCGTACTCATACTACATTTGCTGTACATTTTGTTGTACATGCATATACACATGTAGTGGCCTCATGGGCGCAGCTGCGTGGTTGATTTGGCGACTTAGGTGAGCTTCATCTTATGTACGATCCACAACTAGCAAAGTCTCCTTCAGAGTATTTATTATTTTTCTCTCCTGTCCAATTTTTATTCTGGACAGTTGTTGTACTTTATTTTATTTCCTAGTTAATGCTCATGTACTTGTGACACCGGGTTCTGGGATGATTACCGGATATTCAGTATTGAAAATTTGAAAACATTATTATTTATGCTGTAAAAATCACATTTTACTAGTTAAAATGAAGGAAATTTATGATTTCAAAAAATATTAAAAATGAGGATTTAATTAACTATTTAGTGTTGGCTTGCCTGACAATGGTGTCCGGCGCTATCACAACCTTTAACGTATTTTGGGTCGTGACATAATGTCTATAGAGATTGTGAATGTTGGAACTATTGTTCCAATTTTGATTTCGATTTTATTTCAACACAGTGGTGAATGGGTAAGTGAGAGTAAATTTGTAAATTTCCTTGTTAATGGTGTGCTGATCAATTCGGACTGTAGCTATGAGTATTTTGTTGATGAGATATATAAGTAATTGGGTAGAGATTCAATTACAAGTGCGATGGTGTAACGACCCGACTTGTTATTTTAAGAATTAATGTCTCGTTCAGTGACTTAAGATTTCGAGCAGCCTCGCAATATGTATTATGACTCGCGTGTGTGGTCGAGTTTGATTTACGGATGATTCGGAGTGATTTGGGACACTTAGTCCCTAAGACAGAAGCTTAAGTCTTAGGATTTTGAACGTAGTCGGAACTGTGTGTAGACGACTCCGGAATGGAGTTCCGACGGTTCTGTTAGCTCCGTTGGGTGATTTTGGACTTAGGAGCATGTCAGGACTGTGAATCTGAGGTCTGTAGCCAATTTAGGCTTGAAATGGCAAAAGTCGAATTTTTGGAGAATTGGACTGGAAGTGGACTTTTTGATATCGGGGTCGGAATGCGATTCCGACAGTTGGAACAACTCCGTTATGTTATTTGGGACTTACCTGCAAAATTTGACGTCATTCTGGGTTGGTTTGATAGGTTTCGGCACGAGTTTTAGAAGTTGAAAGTTTTTGAAGTTCATAAGTTTGATTTGTGGTGCGATTTGTATTTTTGGCATAATTTGATGTGATTTGAAACCTCGAGCGAGTCCGTGATATGTTATGGGACTGGTTGGTATGATTGGACGGGCTCCTGAGGGGCTCGGGTGTGTTTCGGGGTGGTTTCGGACCAAATTGGAGTTGTTTGGACTGCTGTTAGTGAAGTCTGGTTTCCTTCTTCGCGAACGTGAAGGGAGTCCCGCGAACGCGAAGAGGAATTTGAGGGGCTGATGATTTGTCCTTCGCGAACGCGAATCTGTGAACGCGAATGCGAAGAAGGAGCAAGGAAAGCCTTCGCGAACGCGGCCCAGGCAACGCGAACGCGAAGAAGAAAGGAAGATAGGGGCCTGGGGTCGTTTGGTCATCGCGAACGCGAAGAGTGGAACGCGAACGCGAAGGAGTTGGTCAGCTGGTCATCGCGAACGCGACGAGGGGTTCACGAATGCGAAGAGGAAATGATGGGGCAGAAATAATTGGCCTTCGCGAACGCGACGAGGAGGTCGCGAACACGATGAAGGATTTGAGGCAGTTGGGTTTTGGCCTTCACGAACGCGAGGCAATGGTCGCGAACGCGAAGAAGGCCTATCTGGGCAGAATTAAAAGTCCCAAAAATGGGGGTTTGAGTTCATAACTCAAGATCAAAGTTGGAGCTCGGTAGAAGGCGATTTTTGGATAGATTCTT
Organism: Nicotiana tomentosiformis; assembly: GCF_000390325.3. Classification (NCBI taxonomy): domain Eukaryota; kingdom Viridiplantae; phylum Streptophyta; class Magnoliopsida; order Solanales; family Solanaceae; genus Nicotiana; species Nicotiana tomentosiformis. The sequence continues at coordinate 145,927,458 of NC_090814.1, read as the reverse complement.
GCGTGGGTGTTTGAGGTAAGTGATTCTTATCCAGTTTTGATTAATTTCCATGATTATGTCTTTGAATCCATCGTTTAATTCGGATTTGATGGAGGAAAAATCAAGTTTTTTGTAAAATCTTCCAAAAACAAAAATTTAAGATTTGGAAGTCGAGTTGTTATTGGAATTCGATAAAATTGGTATGGTTGAACTCGTATCGGAATGAGTGTTCGGAATTCATGAAAATTATGTTGGGGTCCCGCGTTGCCTTTTTGGAATAAATTTTTAAGTCGACGTATTATTATCCGAAATTATTTCCGATAAATTTTAATGAAGTTATACAATTAATTTGGATAGATTTGAGCTATAAGGAGGTCAATTCAAGGAAGAAGACGATTTTGGAACATCGGCATAACTTCAAAGAGGTAAGTGTCTTTCTTAACCTCGAGTGGGGGAAATTCCCCTTAGGCATTGAGTCACTTAATTGACTAAATATTGAAAACCACATATGGAGATTGTGGTACTATCGTTAATATGAGAATTTATGCCTAAAGGGTGCTCAGTTCATTTGGTGTTGGACTATGGAAGTTTATTCTGGATTTGACAGTTGTTCTTGTGTGTCATCGTAAAGAGGGTTATTGTGAATCCCTGAAAGGTTATTGGCCCAATGCGGTACGATCAAAATCAGCTTGAGGTCTGTGGATGGATCTAAATGTGAATGTGGGCTTTATATCAAGCAGGATGCGTTCATTTCATCATAGCGTTGTTATGGAGGAGTACTCAGGCTTTGGATGTTATTTCGTCGTCGGCTAATTCAGGTAATACTATATTGTGTTGTGTGGGTTGTAAAGCGGCTTGATTAATTGCATATGTGTTGAGGTTCCACGCAACGATGGTGTTAAGTGAGCAGGATGGCTCTCGAGATGCAAGTAATTTACTGCACCTTAGTCGTTCTTGAGTTTCGTAGCTTATGGCACTATCCATCTTCCCAGGGTTTGTATTATGCACCTCGCGTGCTAGTGGTTGATATTCGGTATTTCACAGGTATGCGCATTTTAGCTCGAAAAGTATTCCCTTTATACATTATTATGTGTGGATCGGGTGGCATGCCGCCACGGGTATCATGTATGGATCGGGTTGCACGCCGCAACAGTGTGATGTTAAGTAACAATTTCCTGTATCTATTACTGCGTGTTTTGCTTCTCATATTGTGAGAAAGGTTCATAACACATTTTCGGTTGTTTCAATTAGTTACGTGGGTTTAGTAGTCCTTTCCAGAGTTGTTTTTTATGTATCACATTCGAGTTTGTAGCTTGATGGCATATTGCGGCATTATATGAGATTTTTGGGAGTTCCTGAGATGGCTTATTGCTTGGGCAGCTTATAGTGGGTGAGGCGAGATTATTGGACCTGGGATCAGTACAATCGGGTTTATATGAAGTATCTTAAATAGCAATTATTGTTGCGTGGTTCAGAATGAGGTAACGGTTCTTGTCAGGAGAATAAACTCAATGATTTGTTGACTCAGCAGTTGGTTATGAGTTTCTACACATCTCTTCCGTCGTGGTAGTATTGCAAGAGTTGGAACAGGACTTATATATGTCATGAGGTGCATTGTATTGGATTCGTGAAATTTCGGCTATTGTTATCAGAGGATGTTATTATGATTATGTGAGTTATGTAGTGCATAGTGTGGATTCGACAAAGGTATGCAATCATGTATCCATGCATCGCATAGAGATTGATACGGTGTTCGTATGATGGAAGCAGGCTTGGTAGAGAATTCTGGATGTAGGAATTGGGTTCTAAGGCTTATTTGACTAAACAAAAGAGGAATCTTCAGATAACTGAGTTGTGGTAGCACGAGTAGGTGCACGAGGTGTTAAACAGAAATTTTAGACACCTCCAGCGCAGTTCTCAGCATGTTCGAGGATGAACGTATGTTTAAGTGGGAGAGAATGTAACGACCCGACCGGTCGTTTTGAGCACTAGCACGTCGTTCGGCGTTTTGAGGTTATGAGTAGCTTCACTTCAGGTATTATGACTTGTACGTGTGGTCGGAATTGAATTTCAGGAAGTTCAGAGTTGATTTGGCGAGAGAATTCTCTATTCGGACGCTTTAAGTTGGAAAAATTAACTAAGATTGAGTTTTTGAGTAAACGACCTCCGAATCGAGATTTGACGGTTCCAACAGGTTTGTATGATGATTTCAGACTTGGGAGTATGCTCGGATTGGGTTTTGGATAACTCGGGAGCGTTTTGGCGCATATTGGGGAAGTTAGCATTTTGGAAGAATTTAATGAATTTGGGGTGGAGGTGTATTTTTATGATATCGATGTCCGTTTGAGATTCCGAAGCTGGGAATAGCTCTGTATGGCGATTCTATAATTGGGAGCGCGTCCGGAAGTGAATTCTGAGGTCCGTAGGTCATTTTAGAGTCATTTGGCAAAACGTAGAAATTTGAAGGTTTTTGAGAAGTTTGACAGGAAGTGGACTTTTTGATATCGGGGTCGGAATTCGATTTCGGAAGTTGGAGTAGGTCCGTAATGTTAAATATGACTTGTGTGCAAAGTTTGAGATCAATCGGACGTGATTTGAGAGTTATTGGCATCGAGTGTAAATGTTTGAAGTTCTAAAGTTCATTAAGCTTGAATTGGGGTGCGATTCATGAATTCGACTTTGTTTGATGTGATTTAAGGCCTCGAATAAGTCCGTATTATGTTTTTAGACTTGTGTGGATGCTTGATTTGGAGACCCAGGGGCTCGGATGAGTTTTGGAGTAGCTTTGGAGTATTTTGTAAAGAAATTGGTTTGCTGGTTCTGGTGTGATCGCAATTGCGATGCATTGATCGCAAATGCGACCATCGCATTTGCGAAGGTAGGTTCGCATTTGCGAACTTGGGGCTGCTGAGGGAAGATCACATTTGCGAAGGAGTTATCGCTTTTGCGATGCTGTCCTCTTCGCATTTGCAAAGATTTTGGTCGAAAATGCAACCATGGCAGGGACAGCTGGGCTTCGCATTTGTGATGCATTTGTCGCAAATGCGACCATCGCATTTGCGAGCCAGAGGTAGCAAATGCGACGTCTGCATCTGGTGCAAGGGATTTTTAATCCAAGACTTATCTTATTTCGATCACTTCCCACTTGGAATTAGGCAATTTTGGAGAGAATTTTGAGAGGGGTTCAATCATCATCAAAAGGTAAGTGATTTCTAATAGTTTTGAGTTAAATACAAGGTTTATATATAGATTTAGATATGAAAAATTATAGAAATTTGAGATTTTGAAGAAAAACCTAGAAATTGATATTTTTGGATTTTGATCACGAATTTGGACATGGAATTTGAAATAAATTATATATTTGAGTTCGTGGGAATATGGGTAAAGTTTATCTTCGAAAAATTTCAGAATCCGGGCACGTGGGCCCGAGGGTGAGTTTTATTGACTTTTCGAACGGAGTTGGAAATTGTTGTAAATAGGATTTTAGATCATATGTTTATGGAATTTCTCATTTATTAACTAGTTTTGGAGCTTTGGGCATCGGTTTGGATTGTTGGAAAGGCTTGGGAGCTGGCTATGGAACTTCGGAGCGAGGTAAGTCTCCTTTCTAACATTGTAAGAGGGAATTTACCCCATAGGTGAAATAATTCAATATGTGCTTCTATTTGTGGGGAGCTACGTACGCACGAGGTGACGAGAGTCCGTACGTAGCTATTAGCCATGCCTATGTCCGGGTAATTTAGGTTTACGTCATGCCTCCTTGTCCTTGCTATTTGGTTTATGGTTATTGTTTGCCTTGAGAAGAAACAAGATCGAGGTTGCGTAATAATTGTGTTGAAAGGAATTTAAATTGAGGAATTTAAGATTTTAAGGGGTTTCATTGAACTTCGTATTTTCAAAAGGGACTAAGGAATATTATAATAACTTAAGAAGTCTATGTGTAACTGCGTCGCACGTATGCTCCGTGAGCGGGGTAATTTCTTTAAAAGCTTCAAGTTGAATTGTCTTTATTTTGAAAGGAATCAAGAAATGGTTATGATTTAAATGTTAAATTTATATTTGACCACGTCACAAGTATGATTCGCGAGTGGGTAATTCCTTAAATTTATATTATATATGTGACCGCGTTGCAGGTATGATCCACGAGCGGGGAAATTCCTTGAATTTACATTTGACCGTGTCGCATGTATGATTCGCGAGCGGGGTAATAGATACATCTATGGTTCGCGATGTTCGACACTCTGGCAGTGCACAATTTAAATATTATGTTGGATCGGGCTGTACGACATCGGCATGATTTGCGCATGACTTAATTGATTGCTTTGGAATGTTTGATAATTGATGTGGCCTCATTGGCCTGAGATATAAATTTTTAAAAGGTGAAAATAAAAATTGGAAATCTCCTATTAAAAAAAGAATCGCTTACTTGCCTCATATTATTGAGCTTTCAGTCGGTTTATAAAATCCATGACTAATCATATTATCGGTATATTATTGTTGGCCTTACTAAGTGTCGAAGTCGACCTCTCGTCACTACTTCTTCAATATTAGACTGGATACTTACTGGGTACGCGTTGTTTTCGTACTCATACTACATTTGCTGTACATTTTGTTGTACATGCATATACACATGTAGTGGCCTCGTGGGCGCAGCTGCGTGGTTGATTTGGCGACTTAGGTGAGCTTCATCTTATGTACGATCCACAACTAGCAAAGTCTCCTTCAGAGTATTTATATTTTTCTCTCCTGTCCAATTTTTATTCTGGACAGTTGTTGTACTTTATTTTATTTTCTAGTTAATGCTCATGCACTTGTGACACCGGGTTCTGGGATGATTACCGGATATTCAGTATTGAAAATTTGAAAACATTATTATTTATGCTGTAAAAATCACATTTTACTAGTTAAAATGAAGGAAATTTATGATTTCAAAAAATATTAAAAATGAGGATTTAATTAACTATTTAGTGTTGGCTTGCCTGACAATGGTGTCCGGCGCTATCACGACCTTTAACGTATTTTGGGTCGTGACATAATGTCTATAGAGATTGTGAATGTTGGAACTATTGTTCCAATTTTGATTTCGATTTTATTTCAACATAGTGGTGAATGGGTAAGTGAGAGTAAATTTGTAAATTTGGTGTGCTGATCAATTCGGACTGTAGCTATGAGTATTTTGTTGATGAGATATATAAGTAATTGGGTAGAGATTCAATTACAAGTGCGATGGTGTAACGACCCGACTTGTTATTTTAAGAATTAATGTCTCGTTCAGTGACTTAAGATTTCGAGCAGCCTCGCAATATGTATTATGACTCGCGTGTGTGGTCGAGTTTGATTTACGGATGATTCGGAGTGATTTGGGACACTTAGTCCCTAAGACAGAAGCTTAAGTCTTAGGATTTTGACCGTAGTCGGAACTGTGTGTAGACAACTCCGGAATGGAGTTCCGACGGTTCTGTTAGCTTCGTTGGGTGATTTTGGACTTCGGAGCGTGTCAGGACTGTGAATCTGAGGTTTGTAGCCAATTTAGGCTTGAAATGGCAAAAGTCGAATTTTTGGAGAGTTGGACTGGAAGTGGACTTTTTGATATCGGGGTCAGAATGCGATTCCGACAGTTGGAACAACTCCGTTATGTTATTTGGGACTTGCCTGCAAAATTTGACGTCATTCTGGGTTGGTTTGATAGGTTTCGGCACGAGTTTTAGAAGTTGGAAGTTTTTGAAGTTCATAAGTTTGATTTGTGGTGCGATTTGTATTTTCGGCGTAATTTGATGTGATTTGAAACCTCGAGCGAGCCCGTGATATGTTATGGGACTGGTTGGTATGATTGGACGGGGTCCTGAGGGGCTCGGGTGTGTTTCGGACCAAATTGGAGTTGTTTGGACTGCTGTTGGTGAAGTCTGGTTTCCTTCTTCGCGAACGCGAAGGGAGTCCCGCGAACACGAAGAGGAATTTGAGGGGATGATGATTTGTCCTTCGCGAACGCGAATCTGTGAACGCGAATCTGTGAACGCGAATGCGAAGAAGGAGCAAGGCAAGCCTTCATGAACGCGGCTCAGGCAACGCGAACGCGAAGAAGAAAGGAAGATGGGGGCCTGGGGTCGTTTGGCCTTCGCGAACGTGAAGAGTGGAACGCGAACGCGAAGGAGTTGGTCAACTGGTCATCGCAAACGCGACGAGGGGTTCACGAATGCGAAGATGAAATGATGGGGTAGAAATAATTGGCCTTCGCGAACGCGACGAGGAGGTCGCGAACATGATGAAGGATTTGAGGCAGTGGGGTTTTGGCCTTCACGAACGCGAGGCAATGGTCGCGAACGCGAAGAAGGCCTATCTGGGCAGAATTAAAAGTCCCAAAAATGGGGGTTTGAGTTCATAACTCAAGATCAAAGTTGGAGCTCGGTAGAAGGCGATTTTTGGATAGATTCTTGCGTGGGTGTTTGAGGTAACTGATTCTTATCCAGTTTTGATTAATTTCCATGATTATGTCTTTGAATCCATCGTTTAATTCAGATTTGATGGAGGAAAAATCAAGTTTTTTGTAAAATCTTCCAAAAGCAAAAATTTAAGATTTGGAAGTCGGAGTTGTTATTGGAATTCGATAAAATTGGTATGGTTGAACTCGTATCGGAATGAGTGTTCGGATTTCATGAAAATTATGTCGGGGTCCCGCGTTGCCTTTTTGGAATAAATTTTTAAGTCGACGTATTATTATCTGGAATTATTTCCGATAAATTTTAATGAAGTTATACAATTAATTTGGATAGATTTGAGCTGTCAGGAGGTCAATTCAAGGAAGAAGACGATTTTGGAACATCAGCATAACTTCGAAGAGGTAAGTGTCTTTCTTAACCTCGAGTGGGGAAAATTCCCCTTAGGCATTGAGTATTATTTGCAACTTGGGTAATTGAAAACTATGTACGTGAGGTGACGTGTACGAACTTGGTTTATATGTGCAAATTTTATTGAGTTAAAAGTCTTGAGCATATTGTGGAGTAAATTGGATAATTGTTGACATGTGTTTAATCATCTACTTGTCGTGCCTAGACCCTTATTGTTGACTCTGTTGTTATATGACAATGTGATGTGATTGTTATTTGATTATTTATGAAATTTCGTGAATTTGATAGTTTGATAATTATTGCAATTTAATTTCATTTTGGATTTTCTCCTCTACAAATAATTAATTAAATGATCTTAAAAAGAGGTATTTATATAATTATTAAAAATTTGATCTTTTTTGAAGACTTTGATTTATGTTGAGTAATTTTTATCTCTATTGATTGTTTATGGGTGTTGTACACATTGTGTGAAATATTTGGCTATTTACTGTGAAATTAATTGACTTGGTTGTAGCTTTGAAATTTGGTTGTGGCCATTGGGCAAATTATGATATGAATTAATTTTTGTTATGTTGTTGTGATAATTTCCCTTGTAAAATGTTGTGTTGTGTGAGTTGTTATTTTGGGGAGATAAAGGTGGCATTTCACCGTTGATATTATGTGGTTAGAAGGGTGGCATTTTACTGTTATGTTTGTTGGCTATTGATATTGTCTGGGCGGAGCGATAAGGGTGGCTAAAGGAGAGATAAGGGTGGCTATTGATATTGTCTGGGCAGAGCGATAAGGGTGGCTATTGTCAGGGACGATATGTGATGATGTGGGGTTGTGGTGTTGGAAATTTTCATGTGATGTTGTGATTTTTCTTGTGTTTATTTTTTTATACATTGTGCGACTTGTCTTATTGTTAGTAAATTAATAATAATCTGATTTATATTGAAATTGGGAGCGTGTGGCTATTGCCATATGGTTTATAAAATAAAATGTGGGCACGAGGTGCCGTGAATTGTGATATGAAATGGGGATATTGGCACGTGAATTATCCGTGCAGTTGTAATATAAAATGTGGACACAAGGTGTTGTGATGAAATGGTAATGATATTTGGCACGTGAATTGTTCGTGTAGTTGTGATATGAAATGAGGGCACGAGGTGCCAGGCAAATATGATGATTTAATTATGGGCACGAGGTACCGTGGAAATATAAAAATGGGCTGAGACCCGTATATACGAAAAATATGAAAATGGGCTTAGACCCGTATTTTGATGATTTTGAAATGAGATGTCACACGGTGACTTTTTAATTGAAAGAATTATATTCAAAATATTTATTTGAAAGGATTTTTACTTAGAAAGTATCATATAAAAGAATTGTATTTTGAAAGATATTTATTTGAGGAAATTGTATTTGAAAAGATTTATTGAAAGAATTATATTTGAAAAATAATTATTTGAGAGAATTATATTTGAAAGAGAGTTATCTGGAAGAACTATGTGAAAGACATTTATTTGAAGGGCTTGATTTAATTGGGTGTAATTGTGTTTATTAATTGTTGAGTGATATTAATGGTGTTCTTGTTGTCTGTTATGCATATCACTGGTTGTTTTATCCTGCCTTTATTATTATTTGTTTCCTATTATTTTACATAATATTTTGCACAGGTTATTAGACTAGTGAGCGTCTTGACTATACTTCGTCTCTACTCCATTGAGGTTAGTCTTGATACTTACTGGGCACTGTTGTGGTGTGCTCACTCTACACTTCTGCATATTTTTGTGCAGAGCCAGGTATTGAAGATATCGGACTTGAGAAGAGTTAAAGCGCGATCATAAGGATTTAAGGTAGAGCTGTTTGGCCGTTGCATTCCCTTGGAGTCTTTTCATTTCATTGTACTGTTAATTTGTAATCAAACAGTATTGTATATTCGGTCCTCGTGATCATTCCATGTATTCAGTTAGAGTTCGTGACTCAGTACTACCAGTCTTGGGAGGTTGTGTATTGTAATTATTTCCGCTGTTAGATTTTAAAAAAAATGGCTTCAAAATGTAATAGAAATCGGCTTACCTAGTCTTAGAGACTAGGTGCCATCACGATGCCTATGGTGGGATTTAGGGTCGTGACAGATGGAGATAAAATATACAGTGAAGGATGGCTATATAGCAATTCCAATATACAATGATATGAGTGTGAACTTGTATATGGAGATAAAAAGGTAAATCCTGGATATCATTGAATATCCATTATGCATAACGTTGAAAACTGTGTAATCAAGTGCTGGATGCTCATATTCAAGTTCATACTTGGGTGGCAACTTACTCGCAACAACTTCAACTGGTTTACAATGTGAGAACGTAGAATAAGTACACATAACTAATATTGTTGAGATGATGGATAATCATGGAAAAGAAGACAAAATTGAGATATTGAAGGGAAATTGTATAATAGACAATCCACAACATGAAGAAATTCCAGAAGGCCAGCTGTATTGGGATAAAGATACACTCATTAGTGTAATAAAGCACTACACAATACGAGAAAATTTTCAATTTATAGTGGATAGATCATCTACAACAAGGTATGATTTCTACTTATGAGATTGCACTTCTCTGTAATTTTGTGTATACTGCTTGTAAAAACATTTGTAATTATTGTATAATGAGATTGCATATATATACTGCTTGTTTATTTGAGACACAAGTGTAAAAATCCGAAGAAGTGCATTATCATAACATTATATTTTACATAGGTATTGTCTTACATCCGTGGATAAAAGTTGCAAATGGAGTCTTAGATCTTCAAGTCTACACAAATCAAATGTCTTCAAGGCTAGAGGGTTCAATGATGTTCACACTTGCCCAGAGACGAGTAGACTGTTTTCACAACGTCATGTTACTTCGTCAGCCATTGCAAAAATGATTTGCAACAAAAATGCCAATCCAAAAATAATATACACTCCGGCAGACATTATGAGTGATATGAAACAACAGTATGGGATTAGTATGACTTACGTAAAAGCTTATAGAACAAAAGAAAAGGCATTTGAACTGCTAGGAGGGATACCACACAAATCTTATAGAAAACTGTCGGGTCACTTGTATATGATAAATATGACAAATACTGGATCTTTCACAATGTTACATAAATCAGAGGACAGGCGCTTCATGTATGTTTTTGTCGCACTAAATGCATCAATCATATGATGGAAATATTGCTACCCTATTGTAGTGGTTCATGGGACATTCTTCAAATCATCACACAGGGGAACAATGTTAACAACTAGCGCACAAGATACGGCAGGTGAATATGTCACAAATTCGTAAATGAATTATATATGATATAGATAGTTCTTATACGTGTATAATAAAAATAACATGTGGATGCTTTCTTATTTGCTTAACCAGGTAAAAGTTTTCCACTAGCATACGCTGTTGTCGATTCTGAAAATGATGCTTCGTGGGAATGGCTTTTTGACATGTTTAGACAGGCTTTTGGGGAAAGTGAAAGGATGTGCATCGTATCCGATCATCATGCAAGTATATTGAGGGGTGCTTCGATTGTGTATCCAGAGGTATCTCACTGTGTATGCATCTATCATATTTGGAATAATATAAAGAAGCAGTTCAAGAAGAACCATGACCAGCTGAGAGAAGTATTTTTTGCAATGGCCAAAGCATACAAAATTGAATATTTTAATCTCCTCATGCAAGATATGGACAACATTGATAAGAGGGCAAGGGGTTACCTGTTTCAAGTTGGTTATGAAAAGTGCTCCATAGCGCATTCCACTGTTAATATATCCATAGTGATTACTTCAAATATTGCTGAGTCACTCAATGCAAGAAAGGGAGAGGCAAGAGAGCTACCAATTATGAGTTTGCTGGATTACATGATGAATTTGGTTATGGAATGGAATAATACAAATAGAATGACTGCAATGAGTACATTTACTAGCCTAGGAAAAACATATAACGAAGTACTGAAGGAAAATAGCTATTTGTCTCAGAAGATGACGGTAAATATTCTTTTATCATGTCTTACTTCATACGCCTGAATAACATACTTTAACAAAAGTGCATTAATACTTGTCATATCCCTCTTTTACTAATGATATCTATTTAAATTTAGGTGAGGCCTTCAACCGATTATGTATATGTAGTAATGGATGCTGAACCAAGGCGGATCATAGTCTGCATGCAAGAAAGGGAATGCTAGTGCAAACGATTTGAAGTGGATGAGATTCCTTTTCCACATGCTATAGAAGTATTGGACTACACATACATATGAGGACCCAAATATTGTTCTGCCTATTACACCAAGGAATACTTCAAGAAGACATATGAAGTGCCAGTTAATTCACTTCCAGATGAAACTATATGGGACCTTCCAACAAAGGTGTTAGATAATGTGGTCCTAGATCCGATAGTGAAGGGCAAACCAAGAAGACCAACGAAGTCGCGAAGCAAGAGACTTTATGAATATCTGTATACTGAAACAGTTACCTGTGGACTATGTGGAAAATAAGGACACAACAGAAGAACATGCAGGAATGCTCAAGACAACTAGTAGATGTTGCTACAATGATTTAGTCTTTTGTAACATTTTTTCTTGTGAATGTTAAAATTAGAATATTGGAAAAATAATGAGATTTGCAATCAGATTCTCTCTGATGTATGAATAAAAATGCTACTTTTTGTCATAATGAAAGAAATGGTAGGAGTTTTATTCCAAATATTATTATAGATGTCATTATACAAAACATTATACAAAATTAATGACAATATACAAAATATATACAAAACATATTGTCACTATACAAAATATATACAAAACAAACTGTCACTATCTAAAAATATATATAAATAGACTGTTATTATACAATTTATATATAATATTTTCTTCCTATACAAAAAACATAAAAAATAAATACAAAATAGATGTCACTATACAAAAAATATACACTATACAAAACATATACAAAAGGACTGTTACTGTACAAAAATTATACAAAATAGACTAGCGCTATACAGTTTATATACAGTTCACCTGTCCCCAAAATTTCATTCACAAAACTTCCTATAATAACTTAGCAACACCAGCTAAATTTGCAAAATCTGTCGAAAGAGATTAAAACTATATAAATTATAAAACTAAAACTGTAGAAAAGTCAAAACTACACAAAATCTGAAACTTTCATAATTTCACTATTAACTTAAAACAAACAAGTCGCAATTAAAAGTAATATTCAGCATTAGCATTTCAAACATATTGTACAAAAATATCCCAAAATAAAAAGCATAAAACGTGATATAAGTATGCAACTGTATCCAATCATAAGACAATATCATAACCAAACTACTTCATCTTAAAACTACATGTGATTTTTCTGCTAAGCTATCCCTTTTTCTTGCCCTTCAACTTGCCCTTTTTCTTGATATCCTTCAAAGTCTCATCATCACCAACGACATGCAACTTGCTCTTTTTCTTGATATCCTTCATAGGCTTGTCATCACAAACGGCATGCGTCTTGCCCTTTTTCTTGCTATCCTTCAAAGCCTTGTCATCAACAACGGAATGCGTCTTGCCCTTTTTCTTGTTATCCATTTTTGTCAGATCTTTCAATCTACTAGTAGACTCATCATCACTAACTGCATGTCCTCTTTGTTTATTCACTACAAAATCCCATAGCAATATACCATATCGGTTCCGTATCCCATCAATATCAATAGCTTTAGAAATACTGTTGCCTTGAATGATGTACTCAGCAAATGCAATAACCTAAACACCACAGTCACTGCATACAAGGTCACACATAAACGTTGAATAAGTTAGTATAATATCCAAATAGAAATTCATGTACAAAAATTGAATAAGAATAAAAAAATATTCAATAATAATTTACGTGGTATCTTGCGCTGGAAACCCATCAACGAGATGAATCTCAAAAGGATCAATGGCGGGGATTTCCATATGATTCTACTTTGTGTCCCAAAAACCAATACGATGAAGGAACTATGGGAGCAACACTGAGTATGGCTCAATTGATCTCCGAACTGCACTATTCTTCCGCGCTCCACTCATGGAATTGTATACATAAATATGCAAATCTTTGACTAAAAGTCTTGCCAATATCCAGTGCCACTTAACAGATATATTTATAGGGAAAATGACTTCATCAACAGTACACCAAGGAATATTACATCTTAAAAAATACCCAAGTATATACTCAGTAATTGGATTTGTTTCAGTAATCAAATTCATGTCTCTGTTTTTCTCCAAAAATTCCTTGTACAAATTCTAAATCAAGCAGTTAAACCAACAGTCGGTAGTTGTGAATCTTACTGGAATATCAATACCGTACTTTCCTTTCTTTCTCAAATAATAAAAAATAACATCAATATGTTGAAATATGAAGAATAAACACACATAGTTAGAAAATTACAGTATGAGAAAACTAAAATGTATATCACCAATTTACATTTTACAATTAAAGCGCTGACTTAGTAAATCACACACGGGTAGGCCGGGATATGCAAATGTGAAGAACCATTTTTTCCTCCAATATCATCAACTCATAATTCAAAGATTTTATTTATCTTATTACTAATCTCTGTATAAACACCGACCCTGATGAATCACGATAAAAAGATATGGTTAATAACACGAAACACGAAAAATAAAGAAGAAAAAAAAAGAAAAAGAAAAAACTGAAACATAAAACTTCCAGTGCATTAGTCCCTAAGCCTCTATTGATGTAAGTGTTCCACTTACACAATATTCTAAAATCAACAGGATTGTCAACATTTCCCAGAAAAGGATACTTTATAGTCAAGATGGGCTTCTTTGAGTGTTGGCTTATTTTGAACAATTTGGATGGTGCTACCAGAGTCAAATGTGTTCCTGAATGGTGACTTCATGACCCCTGTTGGTTTCCTTTATCTAGGGATCATTTTAGGTGTGTCATGATCAACAACAGCTATACTATCTTCCTGCATAGTGGCAATATTTTTCTCCACTCCTAAACAATCACCATGTATAATATTTTGATTGAAATACTTTTGGGTGACTGCAGTTATTTGAGCCTCAGCATCACTAGTCCAGCCATTGTCCTCAACAACTTTCTCACAACTATTTTTAATAACAACTTGTACAGAATCCTCCACCAAACTCTCCATATTAGCAGTATTTTTATCACAAAACTTCTGGGTGGTTGTAGTGATTTCAGGCTCAACATCCTCAATCCAGGCTTCGTCATCACCAACTCCTTCACCACTTTTTCCAGCTTCTATAGAATCCTTCACCACACCCTCCCTAACATCAACAGTTTGCTCTAGACTTACCTCAGTATCAATATTGTTTTTACAACTTCCTCACTGTCAATATTTTTCTGCATAACTTCCTCACTACAAAAATTATTCTCTGCAACTTCCTTATTGTAATGACCCAACAATTCATTTTTACTGCTATTTACTGCTCAATTTATGCTTTATAATTATTATGTGACTAACCGGAATTGTTAGTTCGGGTCCGGTGAGGGTTTTAGAAAGGATTGGAATACTTAGTTTCAAAGTTTCAAACTTAAGTTGAAAGGTTGGCTGGATGTTAATCTATGCATAAACGACCCCGGAATAGAATTTTGATGATTCCAATGGCTCCGTATGGTGATTTTAGACTTAGAAGCATGTTCGTAATTTTATTTGGAAGTCCGTTGTTAAATTAGACTTGAAATGGCTAAAACAGAAATTTAAGTTTGGAAATTTGACCGGGGAGTTGACTTTTTGATATCGGGGTTGGAATCCAGTTTCGAAAATTTTTATAGCTCTATTATTTTATTTATTACATGTGTGCGAAATTTCAGGTCAATCAGACTTGATTTGATAGGTTTCGGTATCGAATGTAGAAGTTGTAAATTTTAAGTTTCATTATGCTTGAATTAGAATATGATTCATAGTTTTAGCGTTGTTTGATGTGATTTGAGGTTTCGACTAAGTTTGTATGATGTTACAGGATTTATTGGTGTATTTGGTTGAGATCCCGAGGGACTCGGGTGAGTTTCGGACGGCTAACGGGTCATTTTTGGCCTTTAGGAGATAGCTGATAGTTGTTGGTATTTTTCTTCTAGTTTCGTTATACGCGATCGCATAGTTTCATCCGCGATCGTGTAGGCTTGTTTGGGGCAGTAATATTTTTCTTATTCGCTATCGCGTGAAGAGAGCCACGACCGCGTAGATATGGGAGTTTTTTATTCACGAACGCGTGTAGAAGGTCGCGATCGCGTAGAGTAAGTTGAGCAGAAGTGGAGGTCATGCGTTTGTGCTTCGCGATCGCGTGGATGAGTTCACTATCGTGTAGGCCTGTGAGTTTGAGCTTCGCGATTGCATGGGCAAGTCCGCGATCGCGTAGGGTTAATTTGGGCAGTGGAATAATTGTGCTTCGCGATCGCATAGAGCAAATGACTGGGCAGAGAGTTTAAGTTCTGAAAATGGGACCTCGTCCCATTTTTCATTTTTACCGATTTGGAGCTCGGATTGAGGCGATATTTGGGAGGATTTAAGAGAAAACAATGGGGTAAGTGTTCTTAACTCAATATTGGTTAAATTACCCGAATCCATCACTGTTTTTATCATTTAATTGGTGAATTAAGTTGGAAAGGTTTGAAAACCCTCTTGGATAAATTTGAGGATTTGAGGGCTGAATTGTTATCAGAATTTAGTAATTTTGGTATGGGTAGACTCATGGTCGAATGGGAGTTCATATTTCGTAATTTTTATTGTATTCTGAGACGTGGGCCCCACAGATAATTTTGAGTTAATTTTTGATTTTTATTGAAAAATGTAGTATTTTCTTATGAAATTGATTCCTATAATTGTTGGTGACTGTATCAAATTATTTTGGCTAGATTCGAGCCATTCAGAGTTGGATAATCGAGGAAAAGGCCTACTAGTGGATTAAATTGGAGCAAGTCGAGATAAGTCTCTTGCCTAACCTTGTAAGGGGGAAATTACCCCATAGGTGATTTAAATTAATAATTATTACTAATTGCGGGGACTACGTACGTACGAAGTCACGAGAGTCCGTACGTAGCTACTATTTATGCTAAAATCCGGGTAGTTTAAGACTCAAATCATGAATTACGTGTGTTAATTGTATCCTTTATTTAATTAAAGTATTTGAACTATACTTTGAATTGTTAGGGAAAATAGTAAAAGATTGAAATCTGATATACTTGAATTTTTGTATAAATTAATTAATTGTTAAATGAAATTGTACGCCCTCTTGCATTAATCTCATAATATATATATATATATATATATATATATATATATATATCCTCATTCCGGAGGTACATAAGAAAACGTCCTCCTTTCTTGTGGAGCGGGTTGAATGCCTCGGTAGTATAGATGCATCTATGGATCGCGCCGCACGTCCCTCGGCAGTGTACACGACACTTTAGATTGGACCGTACGACCTTGGCAGAAATCATGCCTAATAATAATAATTACACGATACCTTGATATTTTAATTGCAGCTTGTGAAGTTAAATAAATGGGAAATTGTCGTATTTGAAGAGATTTAATTATTTCTGCTGGTTAAGAAAAATTATTGTAAATTCTATAAATCATATTGATTTAAATATTTATGTTGTTATTTTATTTATTATATTTGACCCATAGTGAGTGTTAGTCGACCTGTCGTCACTACCTATTCGAGATTAGGCTTGATACTTACTGGGTACATGTTGTTTACGTACACATGCTACACTTGCTGCACTTTTTTGTGCAGGACCTGAGACGGGTGATATAGTTGGACCTATCAGCGCGCATTCACGTTATCCAGAGGCTTAGTGATGAGCTGTCTTTCTGAGTCGTTCTGCAACAACTAGTGCCTCTTCTTGAAATTTTATTCTGTTTATTTTATTTCAGACAATATTTGGAATTTTTGTGTAATCTACTAGATGCTCATACACTTGTGACACCAGGTATTGGCACATACTAGTAGAAATTTTGGAATTAATTCGGTTCCTGTATTGTTTTTCTAATTTACCAGATCTTTTTATATTGTCTTAATTCTTGCAAGTTGTAAGAGTTTAATTACTCAGTTAATTTTTAAAGAGTTGAATATGTGTTTAAATCACTAGTTGGCTTACCTAGCTGTAGTGTTGGGCGTCATCACGACCTATAGGTGAAATTGGGTCGTGACAACATGGTATCAGAGCACTAGGTTCACGTAAGTCTCATAAGTTATGAGCAGACCTAATAGAGTCTTGCGGATCGGTATGGAGATGTCTATACTTATCTTCGAGAGGCTATAGGGTGTTAGGAAACTACCTTTCTTCATCTTCCATCGTGCAATTTATGTAGAACTAAATATCTTTCTCGTATTCTCTCACAGATGGTGAGAACGCGCTCAAATGTGGTTTTAGACCAGGGAAGAGCTACTCCCCCTGTTGTTAAAGGCCGAGGCAGAGGCTGAGGGAGGGCTCTAGCCCGTGGATGGGGACGAGAACGTCCCAGGATTGTTCCAGTTATGCCACCAGTGGGTCCAGCAGAGGATCCCATTATGGAAGAATAGGGTGAGGTACCCGTGGCAGAGCTAGCTCCGGTGGATTACACATCTGCGCCGGTATTCCTGGAGGTCATGGGCCGTATGTTGAGGTTCATGGACACTATGATTCATGCCGATTTATTTCCGGTAGACCCAGCCACATATCAAGCAGGCAGGGGAGCATAGACCCCTATCACACAGGCTCATGGGCAGACAGCTGCTGTATATCAGACTCAGGGTGCACTACCCGTGGGTGGAGCCCAGCCAGTGTCAGCAGCTACACCTGAGCCTAGACCAGATGGGACCGCCGAGCCGCAGAAACTATTGGACAGATGGACTAGACTACATCCTCCTATCTTTGGGGGTGAGCGACATGAGGATCCCCAGGACTTCATTGATCGGTGCAGGGACAAACCGCACAACATGAGGATATTGGAGTCTCACAGGGTTGACTTTGCTACTTTTCAGCTAGAGGGCAGAGCCCGTAGATGGTGAAGTCTTATCTTCTTGGCAGACCAGCATATTCTCCTCCCATGACTTGGGACAGGTTCACTTGTATTTTCCTGGACAGGTATATTCCACCCTCCTAGAGGGAAGGGTTGCGGTTTCAGTTTGAGCAGCTCCAGCAGGGTCAGATGTCAGTGACCGATTATGAGGTGAGGTTCTCTGAGTTATCTCGCCATGCACTTATGATACTCCCTACTGAGGCGGAGAGAGTGTAGAGGTTTGTTGCAGGTTTACATACTAGCATTCAAGCCACTATGGCCCGAGAGGTTGAGATGGGGACTTCTTATGAGTTGGTCGTGGAGATAGCCCGGAGGATTGAGGATGTACGTCAGCGGAGCTGAGAGCGGGTTATGAGAGATAAGCGATTTAGATATTCTGGAGAGTTTAGAGGTGCTCCGCTTGGGGGTAGAGGTCAGTTCGTGAGAGGGTAGTCCAGTAGGCCCCCATATCCAGCACCACCGCCTCCTCGGGGTGCTCCAGTACAACCTTATATCAGTGTTATGCTAGAGAGTTCTTATCGCCCACCAGCTATTCAGGGTTCTTCTAGTGGGTATTCAAGTCACCAGGGCCAGACTTTTAGTCAGTAGCCCATCGCACCGAAAAGGTATTACGAGTGCGGGGATCCTAGTCACATGCAGAGATTCTGCCCTAGGCTTTGGGGTAGATTAGTGCAGCGGGGTCAGCAGCCTATGATTACCATACCAGTTGCTCCACTAGCCGTCCGACCACCAAGAGGTGGAGGACAGGTGGGTAGGGGCCGTCTTAGAGGTGGAGGTCAGCCAGGTGGAGGCTAGCCAGTTGGCGCTCCAGCCCGGTTCTATGCTTTTCCGGCCATACCAGATGTAGAGGCCTCAGATGCAGTGAATACAAGTATTATTTCTATTTGCGGCAAAGATTCCTCCGTATTATTTGATCCAGGGTCTACATATTCATATGTGTCATCTCTATTTGCTCATTTCCTGGGTGTTTCTCGTGAGTCCTTGAGTACTCCTATTTATGTGTCCACTCATATGGGCGATTCTGTTGTTGTGGATCGGATCTATCGGTCCTGCATTATTACATTCTGTGGTTGTGAAACTAGAGCAGATCTTCTACTACTTGAGATGACAGACTTTGAAATCATCCTGGGCATGGACTGGTTATCTCCATATCATGCTATCCTAGATTGTCATGCCAAGACTGTTACCTTGGCTATTCCAGCATTTTCTAGGCTGGAGTGGAAGGGTTCGTCTGTTAGTACATTTAATCAGGTTATTTTTTTTATGAAGGCTCGACACATAGTTGAGAAGGGTTGTTTGGCTTATCTAGCCTATGTTCGGGATACTACTGTAGAGACTCCGACTATTGATTTAGTGCCTGTAGTTCCAGAGTTCTCCGATGTATTTCCTTAAGATCTTCCAAGCATGCCACCAGATCGTGATATTGATTTCCGTATTGACTTGTCTCCAGATACCCAACCTATATCTATCCCACCGTATCGTATGGCTCCGAAAGAATTGAAATAATTGAAAGAATGATTTGAGGAGTTACTACCCAAAGGGCTCGTCAGACCGACATTATCGCCTTGGGGTGCACCAGTGTTATTTGTGAAGAAGAGGGATGGAACGATGCGAATGTGTATTGATTATCGCCAATTGAACAAAGTCACTATTAAGAACAAGTACCCGTTGTCGCGTATTGATGATATGTTTGACCAGTTGCGGGGTGCTAGGGTGCTCTCTAAGATCGACTTGAGGTCGGAGTACCACCAGTTGAAGATTTGGGATTCGGATAATCCGAAGACTGCTTTTCGGACTAGATACGGTCATTATGAATTTCTGGTGATGTCTTTTGGTTTGACTAACGCCCCGGCGGCGTTTATGGATTTGATGAACAGGGTATTCAGGCCATATATTGATTCATTTGTTATTGTCTTCATTGATGATATTTTGATTTACTCGCGCAGTAAGGAAGAGCACGAGCAACATATGAGAGTGGTGCTTCAGACACTGCAGGGACAGAAGTTATATCCTAAGTTTTCCAAATATGAGTTTTGGCTAAACTATGTAGCATTATTTGGGCATATTGTATCGGGCGAGGGTATTAAAGTTGATCCTAAAACGATCGAGGTAGTTCAGAATTGGAATCGTCCCACTTCGGCAACTGAGATCAGGAGTTTCCTGGGTTTAGCAGGTTATTATCATAGGTTCGTGGAGGGCTTTTTATCTATTGCAGCGCCTCTGACCAAATTGACTCAGAAAGGTGCTTTGTTCCGATGGTCTGATGATTGCGAGGTGAGCTTTTAGAAGCTCAAGATAGCATTGACTACAGCACCAGTGTTAGTGTTGCCTTCCTGTTTGGGGATGTATACAGTGTATTGTGACGCTTTACGCATTGGTTTGGGTTGTGTATTAATGTAGGAGGGGCGAGTTATTCCATGTGCTTCACGTCCGCTGAAACCCCACGAGAAGTATTACCCGGTACATGATTTGGAGTTAGCTGCAATTGTTCACGCTCTTAAGATTTGGAGGCATTATCTTTATAGGGTGTCTTGTGAACTTTACACAGATCATCGCAGTTTACAGCATTTGTTCAAGTAAAGGGACCTAAATTTGAAGCAGCACAGATGGCTTGAATTGCTAAAAGATAATGATATTATTATCTTGTATCATCCGGGCAAAGCAAATGTAGTTGCAGACGCCTTGAGTAGAAAGGCAGAGAATATGGGTAGTTTGGCTTTCATTTCAATGGAGGAAAGGCCATTAGCTTTGGATATTCAGTCCTTGGCTAACAGACTTGAGAGGCTAGATATTTCAGAACCCAGCCGAGTTCTTGCATGTGTAGTGGCCCAATCTTCATTAATTGAGCAGATCAAGGATCTTCAATATGATGATCCACACTTAATGGTTCTTCGAGAAATGGTACTACGGGGTGGTGCCAAGAAAGTTACTGTTGGCGTGGATGGTGTTCTGCGACTCCAGGATCGTCTATGTGTTCCTAATGTGGATGGATTGAGAAAACAGATCCTAGAGGAGACACACAGTTCTCGGTATTCTATTCATACAAGTGCTACGAAGATGTATCGTGACCTAAGGCAACATTATTGGTGACGGCGAATGAAAAAGGACATAGTTGAGTATGTAGCTAGGTGTCTAAATTGTCAGCAAGTTAAATATGAGCACCGGAGGCCAGGTGGCCTACTTCAGCGGATGTCTATACCGGAGTGAAAGTAGGAACGCATTACTATGGACTTTGTAGTTGGGTTGCCGTGGACCTTGCGGAAGTTTGATGTAGTTTGTGTCATTGTCGACAGGTTGACCAAGTCGGCACACTTTATTCCGGTTGTGACTACGTATACTTCAGAGAGGTTAGCCTAGATGTATATTCAGGAGATAGTTTGGTTGCACGGTGTGCCAATTTCCATCATATCAGATAGAGGCCCTCAGTTTACTTCACAATTTTGGAGGCCAGAACATAGTGAATTCGGGACCCACGTAGAACTCAGCACAACCTTTCATCTGCAGACCGACGGGCAGTCAGAGCGGACAATTCATATTTTGAAGGATATGATCAAGGCATGTGTGATCGACTTTGGAGGTCAATGGGATCGTTTCTTACCTTTAGCCGAGTTTGCTTATAACAACAGTTACCGATCCAGCATCGAGATGGCTCCATTTAAGGCTTTATATGGTCGGCGATGTCATTCGCCCATCGGATGGTTTGAGCCCGGTGAGGCTAAGTTATATGGTACTAATTTGGTGAAGAATGCCTTGGAAAAGGTAAAGTTGATTCAGGATCGACTTTGTATAGCACAGTCCAGACAGAAGAGTTACGCGGATCAGAAAGTGCTTGATTTATCATTTATGGTGGGTGAAAGCGTTCTCTTGAAGGTTTCGCCAATGAAGGGAATCATGAGATTTGGGAAGAAGGGAATGTTGAGCCCAAGGTTTATATGACTATTTGAGGTGTTGAGACGAGTTGGGGAAGTTGCTTATGAGCTTGCTTTGCCTCCCAGTCTATCAGGCATTCATCCGTTTTTCCATGTATCTATGCTTCGGAAGTATCATGCCAACCTGTCACATGTGTTAGACTTCAGTACAGTTCAACTAGATAAAAACTTAGGTTATGAAGAGGAGCCAGTTGCCATTGTTGATAGACAGGTTCGCCAGTTGAGGTCCAAGAAGATTTCTGCAGTAAAAGTCCAGTGGAGGGACCAACCAGTCGAGGAAGCAACTTGGGAGGCCGAGGAAGACATGCAGAGCATATATCCACACTTAATTAGCACCCCAGGTACAATTCTAAACCCGTTCGAGGACGAACATTTGTTTAAGAGGTGGAGAATGTAATGACCCAACATGTCATTTTGACTTTCAGAATCCCGTCCCCCCGCCCCCCATTTACTTCTCAATTTATGCTTTATAATTATTATGTGACTGATCGGGGTGGTTAGTTCGGGTCCGATGAGATTTTTAGAATGGATTGGAACACTTAGTT
This sequence comes from Nicotiana tomentosiformis, assembly GCF_000390325.3. NCBI lineage: Eukaryota > Viridiplantae > Streptophyta > Magnoliopsida > Solanales > Solanaceae > Nicotiana > Nicotiana tomentosiformis. The sequence goes on along the minus strand of NC_090814.1, from coordinate 145,905,115 downwards.
CCAACGTTTAAAACTTAAGTTGAAAGGTTGGCTGGATGTTGTCTTATGTGTAAATGATCCTGGAATAGAATTTTGATGATTCTAACAGCTTCGTATGGTGATTTTGGACTTAGGGGAGTGTTCACAATTTTTTTAGAAGCCCGTAGTTAAATTAGGCTTGAAATGGCTAAAACAGAAATTTAAGTTTGGAAGTTTGACCGAGGAGTTGAATTTTTGATATCGGGGTAGGAATCCAGTTCCGAAAATTTTTATAGCTCCGTTATGTCATTTATGACTTGTGTGAAAAATTTCAGGTCAATCGGACTTGATTTGATAGGTTTCAACATTGAATGTAGAAGTTGGAAATTTAAAGTTTCATTAATCTTAAATTGGAGTTTTATTCGTGGTTTTAGCATTGTTTGATGTGATTTGAGGTTACAACTAAGTTTGTATGATGTTATAGAACTTGTTGGTGTATTTGGTTGAGATCCCGAGGGACTCAGGTGAGTTTCTGACGGCTAATGGATCATTTTTGGCCTTTGGGAGATAGCTGATAACTGCTGGTATTTTTCTTCTAGTTTTCTTATACGCGATCGTATATGTTCATCCGTGATCGCGTATGCTTGTTTGGGGCAGTAATATTTTTGTTATTCGCGATCGCGTGAAGAGAGCCGCGATCGCGTAGATATGGTAGTTTGTTATTCGCGAACGCGTGAAGAAAGTTGCGATCACGTAGAGTAAGTGGAGGAGATGTGGAGGTCACGCGTTTGTGCTTCGCGATCGCGTTGATGACTTCGCGATTGCGTAGGCCTGTGAGTTTGAGCTTCACGATCGCATGGACAGGTCCGCGATCGCGTAGGGTTAATTTGGGCAGTGGAAAATTGTGCTTCGCGATCGCGTAGAGCAAATGACTGGGCAGAGAGTTTAAGTTCTGAAAATGGAACGAAGTCCCATTTTCTAATTTTACTGATTTGGAGCTCGGATTGAGGCTTTTATGGGAGAGTTTCAGAGAAAATAACGGGATAAGTGTTCTTAACTCAATATTGGTTAAATTACCCGAATCCATCACTATTTTTATCATTTAATTGAGGATTTGAGGGCCGAATTGTTATTAGAATTTAGTTATTTTGGTATGGGTAGACTCGTGGTTAAATGGGCGTTCATATTTTGTAACTTTTTCCAGATTCTGAGACGTGGGCCCCACGGACGAATTTTGAGTTAATTTCGGATTTTTATTGAAAAATGTAGTATTTTCTTATGAAATTGATTCCTATAATTTTTGGTGACTGTATCGAATTATTTTGGCTAGATTCGAGCCATTCAGAGTTGGATAATCGAGGAAAAGGCCTACTAGTGGATTAAATTGGAGCAAGTCGAGGTAAGTCTCTTGCCTAACCTTGTAATGGGAGAAATTACCCCAAAGGTGATTTAAATTAATAATTTTTGCTAATTGTGGGGGCTACGTACGCACGAAGTGACGAGAGTCCGTGCGTAGCTACTATTTATTCTAAAGTCTAGGTAGTTTAGGACTCAAATCATGAATTACGTGTCTTAATTGTATCCTTTATTTAATTAAAGTATTTGAACTATACTGTGAATTGTTAGGGAAAATAGTAAAAGATTGAAATATCATATACTTGAATTTTTGTATAAATTAATTAATTGTTAAAACAAATAGTACACCCTCTTGCATTAATCTCATAATATATATATATTCTCATTCCGGAGATACATAAGAAAATGTCCTCCTTTTTATATATATTCTCATTCCAGAGGTACATAAGAAAATGTCCTCCTTTTTTGTGAAGCGGGCTGAATGCCTCGGTAGTATAGATGCATCTATGGATCACGCTGCACGTCCCTCGGCATTGTACATGACACTTTGGATCGGATCGTATGACCTTGGCAGAAATCGAGCCTAATAATAATAATTACACGATACTTTGATATTTTAATTGCAGCTTGTGAAGTTAAATAAATGGGGAATTGTCGTATTTGGAGAAATTTAATTATTTCTGCTTGTTAAGGAAAATTATTGTAAATTCTATAAATCATATTTATTTAAATATTTATGTTGTTATTTTATTTATTATGTTTGACCCTTAGAGAGTGTCAGTCGACCTCTCGTCACTACCTCTTCGAGATTAGGCTTGATACTTACTGGGTACATGTTGTTTACGTACTCATGCTACACTTGTTGCACTTTTTTTGTGCAGGACGTGAGACAAGTGATATAGTTGGACCTATCGGCGCGCATTCACGTTATCCATAGGCTTAGTGGTGAGCTGTCTTTCTGAGTCATTCTGCAGCAACTAGTGCCTCTTCTTGAAATTTTATTCTGTCTATTTTATTTCAGACAGTATTTGAAATTTTTGTGTAATCTACTAGATGCTCATACACTTGTGATATCAGGTATTGGCACACACTAGTATAATATTTGGAATTAGTTCTGTTCCTGTATTTTTTTCTAATTTACCAGATCTTTTTATATCGTCTTAATTCTTGCAAGTTGTAAGAGTTTAATTACTCGGTTAATTTTAAAAGAGTTGAATATGTGTTTAAATCACTAGTTGGCTTGCCTAGCTATAGTGTTGGGCACTATCACGACCTATAGGTGAAATTGGGTCGTGACAACATGGTATCAGAGCACTAGGTTCACATAGGTCTCACAAGTTATGAGCAGACCTAATAGAGTCTTGCGGATCGGTACTGTAATGAACCGGACGGTCGTTTTGAGATTAATAGCCCTGATCCCCTATTAACTGTTTCCCCCAAATCGTTTTTTGCTATTGTGACTTGCCGGAATAATTGGTTTTGAGTTTCGGAGTATTTTGGGACACTTAGTCCCTAAATGAGAGCTTAAGCCTTAAGATTTGGACCGTAGTCGGAACTGTGTGAAGACGACTTCGGAATGGAATTCTATCGGTTCCGTTAACTCTGTTAGGTTATTTTGGGTTTAGGAGCATGTCCGGATAATGTTTTGGAGGTTCGTAGCTCATTTATGCTTGAAATGGCGAAAGTCGAATTTTAGGAGTTTTGGGCCGGTAGTGGAATTTTTTGATATCAGTGTAATTTTCTGTTTCCGGAAGTTGGAGTAGGTCCGTAATGTTGATTATGACTTGTGCGCAAAATTTGAGGTCAATCGGACGTGATTTGATAGGTTTCGACATCGGTTGTAGAATTTTGAAGTTTCAAGTTCTTTAAAATTGAATTGGAGGGTGAATCGTGATTTTTGCATTATTTAATGGGATTTGAGAGCTCGACTAAGTTCGTATGATATTTTAGGATTGGTTGGTATGTTTGGTCGAGGTCTCGGGGGCCTCGGGTGTGTTTCAGATGCTTAACGGGTGAAAGCTTGGACTTAGAGGAGTTTCTGATTTGTTTTGCTAGTTCTTGTGTTTTTGCACCTGCGGTGGGGAGTCCGCAGATGCGGCCTCGCAGAAGCGAGACTTGCAAGCTCAGATGCGAGAAAGTCGAGAATTGGCCTGGGGTCGCAGGTGCGAGGAAGTTCCGCATCTGCGATGCCCGCAAATGCGCAAGGCTGTTCACAAATGCGCAAGATGCGGAGAAGCGGAAGGGTTGTCCGCAGGCGCGAGCGCACAGGTACGGCCTTTTCGTCGCATGTGCGAACGCAGAGGAGGTAAGTGAGTTGCGCAAATGCGCACATTTTCCGCACAAGCACACCCGCAGGTGCGAGCCCAGGTTCCGCAGGTGCGGAAATACCTGGGCAGTGATTAAAACCGAAGAGCTTCGCAATTTTTATCATTTTTTGCTTTGCAAACTCGGGTTGGGGCGATTGTTGAGAGCATTTTTGCGGCATTTCTTGAGGTAAGTTCCTTGTGCTTATTTTTGGTCAATAATCTTGCCTTTCCATGTATTTTTCCACCTAGTTAATGTGTATTTAAGGTGGAAATTGGAAGTTGGAAACTAGGGATTTGGGAGTTTGAATTGTGGATTGGAGGACCATTTGGTGTCGGATTTTAGTAAATTTGATAGACTCGTGAGTGAATGACTTTCTAGTTTTGTGAATTTTGGTGGTTTCGAGACGTGGGCCCCGGGGGACGGGTTTGAGCCAATTTCGGGTTTTGGCCTATTTTTGTAGTTTTTCTTGTGGGATTCATTCCATTAGCGCGTATTGATGGTATTGTACTGTTTTGAATAGATTCGGGCCATTTGGAATCGGATACTCGTGGCAAGAACGTGATATCAAGTTGATTTGAGCGGTTCGAGGTAAGTGGCTTGCCTAACCTTTTGTTGGGGACTTTCCCCTTAGGATATCTTGATATTATTTGGTGTGTCGGCGCCTTGTACGTGAGGTGACGAGTACGTATACGGGCTATTATTGCAAAAATCATGTTTAACCTTTTTAAATCATAAATTGCTTCTCTTATTAACTGTACTAATATGTTTAATTGTGTAGTTTAGACAAGAAAAGCATGCTAATGTGTTTTAACTGCCTAATTTACATTCTGTGCGTCATGTTTAGTTAAGTCCTTATTTGCCTTATCTGTGTCCAGTAAAAACTGTATAACTCGATGTCATACCTGTCATTTCATTTTGCGTTGCATATTTAAATTGGGACTACAGACGTATTCCGGGAGATCCACCTGTACTGCATATTTACTTTGGGACTACGGACGTATTCCGGGAGATCCCTCTGTACTACATATTTACTTTGGGACTACGGACGAATTTCGGGAGATCCCCCTGTACTGCATATTTACTTTGGGACTAAGGACGTATTCCGGGAGATCCCCTTATACTGCATATTTACTTTGGGACTACGGACGTATTCCGGGAGATCCCCCAGCACTGCATATTTACTTTGGGACTACGGACGTAATTCGGGAGATCCCCATGTACTGCATATTCATTTGAAACTACGGGACGGTATCCTGAGAGATTTCCCACTGTGTTTACCTTGTTTTGAGCCGAGGGCTCCCTTAACTGTTAAATTTTTGAGAATTTCTTTAACTGTGTTACCATAAATTCTACTTATATCTTTTACTGTTTAATTTATTATATTTACTCCGGTAGGGCCTTGACCTGACCTCGTCACTACTCGACCGAAGTTAGGCTTGGCACTTACTGGGTACCATTGTGGTGTACTCATGCCCTTTCCTGCACATGTTTTTTGTATGCAGATCCAGGTACGAGCTATCAGCCTTGGAGTTAGTGCATGCTGCTGATTCTAGGAGACTTCAAGGTATTTCTACTTGCATCCGCAGATCTTCGTAGTCCCCTTCTACTCCCTCGTCTAGAGACTTTCCTTATTATCTTCATACTTTTGTATAGAGCTACATAGATTATAGCAACTTATGACTTAGTGATATTCCGGGTTTTGGGAAACTATTTTGCATATGCCGAGTGGTGCTACTCTTGGCTATTTATAGTATACTGTTTACCTTTAAAATGTTGTGTTTTCTTTATAGTTTTTGTAATATTAGGCTTACCTAGTCGTAAAGACTAGGTGCCATCACGATCCCCTTACGAAGGGATAATTTGGGGCGTGACAAGTTTGTATCAGAGCACTAGGTTCATAGGAGTCGCGAGTCACAAGCCATTTTATTAGAGTCTCACGGATCGGTGCGGAGACATCCGTACTTATCTTCGGGAGGCTATGTAACTGTTAGGAACAATCATATTTCTTTGATTTCCTTGTCGTGCGAGTTATTGACACCAAAAAAAAATTCTAAGATTCTATTCTATTCTTTCTCACAGATGGTGAGGACCCGCAATGGGAGGACCGACGATCAGGCACCCGAGCCCCCTGCCAGAGCCACCAGAGATCGGGGTCGGGGTAGAGGACGACCATGCAGTGCAGCCCGAGCACCTGCGAGAGCTGCGTTAGAGGAGCCCCCAGTAGCTCCAGCTGGAGGGCCAGCGCCAGAGATCCCTATTGCTACTCCAGCCCTCCAGGAGACTTTAGTTCAGTTCTTGAGCATGTTCAGCACTCTAGCTCAGGCTGGACTATTTTCGATAGCTCCCACTACATCTCAGGTCGGTGGAGGGGCACACACACCTGTAGCCCGCACCCCTGAGCAGAGGGTCCAGGTTGATCAGGCCCCAGAGTATATTCTTATGCCCCCAGTGGCTCCGGTTCAACATGAAATCAGGGTAGCTGCTTCTGAGGCAGAGCAGCTCAGACTTGAGAGGTACAAGAAGTACCACCCACCTACTTTTAGCGGACTAGCTTCAGATGATGCTTTGGGTTTTCTTGAGGAGTGTTATCGTATTCTCCGCACTATGGGCATTGTGGAGACGAGTGGGGTTTCTTTCACCGCTTTCCAGCTGAAGGAAGCAGCATATCAGTGGTGGCGTGCCTATGAGCTGAGTAGTCCGGACGAGGCAGCCTCACTCACTTGGACTCACTTTTCAGAGATGTTCTTGCGTGAGTATGTTCCTCAAAGCCTCAGGGATGCTTGGCGCGCAGAGTTCGAGCAGTTGCGTTAGGGTTCTATGACTGTGTCAGAGTATGCAGTCTGTTTCAGTGGGTTAGCTCGCCATGCACCGGCTCTGGTTGCTACAGTCAGGGAGAGGGTTCGTCACTTCATTGACGGACTCCGCCCCAGTATTCGGACCAGTATGGCCAGGGAGTTGGAGATGGACATCACTTATCAGCAGACAGTGAGCATTGCCAGGAGAGTGGAGGGCATGTTCGCCCGGGATCGAGAGGAGAGAGAGGCCAAGAGGTCTCGAGAGACTGGTCATTATTCAGGAGCTCGTGCACCAGCAGCATGCTATGGTAGGGGTTTTGTGAGTCGCCCTGTTCATTCAGCTCTTCCAGCAGCCAGCGATGTCCCAGCTCCTCCTAGACCTCAGGAGCCCTATTATGCACCGTCACTATCCAGTTTGCCTCCTACTCGAGGTGCTATTACCGGCCAGTCCAGCAGGCCAGGTCCGAGTCAGTCTCAGCCACCGCGTCCTCCGAGAGGTTGTTTTGAGTGTGGTAACACTCGTCACCTGGTTAGAGATTGCCCCAGATCCAGGAGGGGTGCACCTCCACAGACTTGTCAGCCTCCACATGCTCTACCGGGTCCTCCTGCCCTTCTTCCAGGCCAGGTACTATGCCCTTCTAGCCCGTTTAGAGGCCGTTGCTTCAGATTCAGTTATCACAGGTATCGTCCCCATCTGTCATAGGGATGCATCAATATTATTTGACCCAGGCTCTACGTATTCATATGTGGCTTCGTATTTTGCCCCACATTTGGGGATATCTCGGGATTCATTGAGTTCCCCTGTTTATGTATCTACTGCCGTGGGAGATTCTCTCATTGTGGACCGCATATATCGGTCGTGTTTGATTGCTCTTAGTGGTTTTTAGACCAAAGTCGATTTGTTATTTCTCAGTATGGTAGATTTTGATGTTATCTTGGTCATGGACTGGTTGTCGCCCCATTATGCTATTCTTGATTATCATGCTAAGGCCGTGACGTTGGCTATGCCAAGTTTGCCGAGATTAGAGTGGAGAGGTACCTTAGAGTATACTCCCCGCAGGGTCATTTCATTTCTTAAAGCTCAGCGAATGGTTGAGAAGGGGTGTAATGCGTATTTGGCCTATGTGAGAGATGTCAGTATTGATACCCCTACTGTTGAGTTAGTTCCAGTAGTGAGGGACTTCCCCGATGTGTTTCCAGTTGATCTTCCGGGCATGCCGCCCGACAGAGATATTGATTTTGGCATTAATTTGTTGTCGGGCACTCAGCCCATCTCTATTCCTCCATATCGTATGGCTCCTCCTGAATTAAAGGAATTAAAGGAGTAGTTGAAGGAATTGCTTGATAAGGGCTTTATTCGGCCCAGTGTGTCACCTTGGGGTGCTCCGGTCTTATTTGTAAAGAAGAAGGATGGTTCTATGCATATGTGTATTGATTATCGGTATTTGAGCAAGGTTACAATGAAGAATAGGTATCCTTTGCCTCGCATTGATGATTTATTTGATCAGTTACAGGGTGCCAGGGTGTTTTCCAAGATAGAATTGCGTTCTGGCTATCATCAGTTGAAGATTCAGGAGTCGCATATCCCAAAGACTGCTTTCAGGACCAGATATGGTCACTATGAGTTTCTTGTCATGTCATTTGGGCTGACCAATGCCCCAGCAGCCTTTATGCATTTGATGCATAGTGTATTCCGGCCTTATCTTGATTCCTTCGTCATTGTGTTTATTGACAACATCCTCGTATATTCCCGGTCTCGGGAAGATCATGAGCAACACCTGAGGACCGTGCTTCAGACTTTGAGGGAGAAGAGGTTGTATGCAAAATTTTCTAAGTGTGAATTCTGGCTTGATTCAGTGGCATTCTTGGGCCACATAGTGTCTTTTGATGGGATCAAGGTAGATCCAAAGAAGGTGGAGGTAGTGCAGAGTTGGCCTAGACAGTCATCAACTACGGAGAGCCACATTTTTCTTGGTTTGGAGGGGTATTACCATTGCTTTATGGAGGGATTTTCATCCATTGCAGCACCTATGACCAGGCTGAACCAGAAGGGTGCTCCTTTCAGGTGGACTGAGGAGTGTGAGCAGAGCTTTCATAAGCTCAAGACAGCTTTGACTACAGCCCCAGTATTAGTATTGCCTACAAGTTCAAGGTCATACACTGTCTATTGTGATGCCTCGAGGATTGGCCTTGGAGCGGTATTGATGCGGGACGGTAGGGTGATTGCCTACGTGTCTAGACAGTAGAAGGTGCATGAGAAGAATTATACAGTTCATGATCTCGAGTTAGCAGCTATTGTTCACGCCCTGAAGATCTGGCGTCATTATTTGTACGGTGTTCCCTGTGAGATTAACACTGATCACTAGAGTTTGGAGTACTTGTCCAGGCAGAAGGACCTTAATTTGCGTCAGTGGAGGTGGTTGGAGCTACTTAAAGACTATGATATCCCTATATTATACCACCCGGGGAAGGCCAATGTAGTGGCCGATGCCTTGAGTCGCCGGGCAGAGAGTTTGAGGAGCTTGGCATATCTTCCGGTAGCTGAGAGGCCCTTAGCCTTGGATGTTCAGGCCTTAGCCAGCCAATTCGTGAGATTGGATATTTCAGATCCTAGCCAGGTATTAGCTTGTGTGGTTGCTCGGTCTTCTCTTTATGACCGTGTCAGGGAACGCCAGTATGATGATCCTCATCTTCTAGTTCTTCAGGACAGGGTTTGTCGAGGTGATGCCAGAGATGTGACTATTAGTGATGACGGTGTGATGAAGATGCAGGGCCGGATCTGTGTGCCCAATGTAGATGGGCTTCGGGAGTTGATTCTTGAGGAGGCCCACAGCTCGCGGTACTCCATTCATCCGGGTGCCGCGAAGATGTACCAGGACTTGAGGCAGCACTATTGGTGGAGAAGAATGAAAAAGGACATAGTTGGGTTTGTGGCCAAGTGTCTCAACTGTCAGCAGTTTAAATATGAGCATCAGAGATCAGGTGGATTACTTCAGAGATTGGAGATCCCAGAGTGGAAGTGGGAGCGGATCACCATGGACTTTGTGGTTGGACTTCCTCGGACTTTGAGGAAGTTCAATGTTATTTGGGTGATCGTGGATCGACTGACCAAGTCAGCCCATTTCATTCCGGTGCTGACTACATACTCTTCGGATATGTTGGCAGAGATTTATATCAGAGAGATTGTCCGCATTCATGGTATTCCAGTATCCATCATTTCAGACAGAGGTTCACAGTTCACATCACGATTTTGGAGAGTCGTACAGCAGGAGTTGGGTACTAGGGAGGAGTTGAGCAAAACCTTTCACCCTCAGACGGACGAGCAGTCCGAGCGCATAATTCAGATTCTTGAGGATATGCTCCATGCCTGTGTGATGGAGTTTGGAGGGTCATGGGACCGATACTTGCCACTTGTAGAGTTCGCTTACAATAACAGTTACTAGTCCAGCATTCAGATGGCACCGTATGAGGCTTTGTATGGTAGGCGTTGCCTGTCCCCAGTGGGATGGTTTGAGTTGGGCAAGGCCCGATTGTTGGGTACAGATTTGGTCCAGGATGCCCGAGTTAAGGTGAAGGTGATTCAGGAGAGACTTCGCATAGCCTAGTCCAGGCAGAAGAGTTACGCAGACCGTAAGGTTCGTGATTTAGCATTTATGGTTGGTGAGCGGGTCTTGCTTTGGGTATCGCCTATGAAGGGTGTCCTGAGGTTCGGGAAGAAGGGCAAGCTCAGCCAAAGGTTCATTGGTTCTTTTGAGATATTGCGGCGAGTTGGGGAAGTTGCTTATGAGCTTGCCTTACCTCCCAGCCTAGCAGGAGTTCACCCGATATTCCACGTTTCTATGCTCCAAATGTATCACGGTGATCCGACTCATGTATTGGATTTCAGCTCTGTCCAGTTGGACAAAGATCTATCTTATGTTGAGGAGCCAGTAGCCATTTTGGACAGGCAGGTCAGATTGCTCAGGTCAAAGAATATTGCTTCAGTAAAGGTCCTGTGGAGGGGTCAGCCGGTCGAGGAGGCGACTTGGGAGACCGAGCAGGATATGCGCAGCCAGTACCCTCTTCTTTTCACAGTTTCAGGTATGTCTTTATACTCGTTCGAGGACGAATGATTGTTTTAAGAGGGGGAGGATGTAACGACCCGACCGGTCGTTTTGAGAGTAATAGCCTCGATCCCCTATTAACTGTTTCCCCCAAATCGTTTTCTACTATTGTGACTTTACGGGATGATTGGTTTTGAGTTTCGGAGTGTTTTGGGACACATAGTCCCTAAATGATAGCTTAAGCCTTAGGATTTGGACCGTAGTTAGAACTGTGTGAAGACGACTCTGGAATGGAATTATGTCGGTTCCGTTAGCTCTATTAGGTGATTTTGGGTTTAGGAGCATGTCCGGATTGTGTTTTGGAGGTTCGTAGCTCATTTAGACTTGAAATGGCGAAAGTCGAATTTTTGAAGTTTTGGGCCGGTAGTGGAATTTTTTGATATCGGGGTCGTTTTCCTATTTTGGAAGTTGGAGTAGGTCCGTAATGTTGATTATGACTTATGCGCAAAATTTGAGGTCAATCGGACGTGATTTGATAGGTTTCGACATCGGTTGTAGAATTTTGAAGTTTCAAGTTCTTTAAAATTGAATTGGAGGGTGACTCATGATTTTTGCGTTGTTTGATGGGATTTGAGAGCTCGACTAAGTTCGTATGGTGTTTTAGGATTGGTTGGTATGTTTGGTCGAGGTCCCGGGGGCCTCGGGTGTGTTTCGGATGCTTAACGGGTGAAAGCCTGGACTTAGAGGAATTTTTGATTTTGTTTGCTGGTTCTGGTGTTTTCGCACCTGCGGTGGGGAGTCCGCAGGTGCGGCCTCGCAGAAGCGAGACTTGCAGGCGCAGATGCGAGAAAGTCGAGAATTATCCTGGGGTCGCAGGTGCGAGGAAGTTCCGCATCTGCGATGCCCGCAAATGCGCAAGGCTGTTCGCAAATGCGCAAGATGCGCAGAAGCGGAAGGGTTATCCGCAGGCGCGAGCGCGCAGGTGCGGCCTTTTCATCGCAGGTGCGAAGGCAGAGGGAGTAAGTGAGTTGCGTAGATGCGCACGTTTACCGCACAAGCACACCCGCAGGTGCGAGCCCAGGTTCCGCAAGTGCGGAAATACCTGGGCAGTGATTAAAACCGAAGGGCTTCGCGATTTTTATCATTTTTGGCTTTGCAAACTCGGGTTGGGGCGATTGTTGAGAGCAGTTTCGAGGCATTTCTTGAGGTAAGTTCCTTGTGCTAATTTTTGGTCAATAATCTTGCCTTGCCATGTATTTTCCCACCTAGTTAATGTGTATTTAAGGTGGAAATTGGAAATTGGAAACTAGGAATTTGGGAGTTTGAATTGTGGATTGGAGGACCATTTGGTGTCGGATTTTAGTAAATTTGATATGGTTACACTCGTGAGTGAATGAGCTTTCTAGTTTCGTAAATTTTGTCGGGTTTCGAGACTTGGGCCCCGGGGGCCGGGTTTGAGCCAATTTCGGGTTTGGGCTTATTTTTGTAGTTTTTCTTGTGGGATTCATTCCATTAGCACGTATTGATGGTATTGTGCTGTTTTGAATAGATTCGGGCCATTTGGAGTCGGATACTCGTGGCAAGAACGTGATATCAAGTTGATTTGAGCGGTTCGAGGTAAGTGGCTTGCCTAACCTTGTGTTGGGGACTTTCCCCTTAGGATATCTTGATATTATTTGGTGTGTGGGCGCCGTGTACTTGAGGTGACGAGTACGTGCACGGGATATTATTGCAAAAATCATGTTTAACCTTTTTAAATCATAAATTTCTTCTCTTATTAATTGTACTAATATGTTTAATTGTGTAGTTTAGACTAGAATAGCTTGCTAACGTGTTTTAACTGCCTAATTGATATTCTGTGCGTCATGTTCAGTTAAGTCCTTATTTTCCTTATCTGTGTTCATTATAAACGGTATAACTCGATGTCATACCTATCATTTCATCTTGCATTGCATATTTAAATTGGGACTACGGACGTATTCCGGGAGATCCCCCTGTACTGCATATTTACTCATTCTTTCATTGTCTCACGGAACACCTGTTATTCCATACCACGTGAAAACTGATATTCAAACTCCTGGTCCGTCATGGTGGTAGCTTCCAATTTGAGAAATATTAGTCTTATAACCGTCTAAAATATCAATTGTGCAAGGAAGCAATTCTGGTTCATGTGTCGTCGGGCACATATGCAAAGGGACCCCAACATACTAAATTTTTGAAGATTTGGAGCCTGAATTTCCACCTTTACTGGTCCTTCACACTCTGATAGCTCTAATATCTCCAAATTTACTAGGCCAAAAACACGCAAATTATTGATTCCCATGCAATTGCTTATATTTAGATCGATCCCTTATAAACGGGCATGTACTAATTAATCGTTGCAATTTGTTGGTGGTAGTTGTGCTATTATCAATTTCAAAGTTGCACCCGTGTAGCGATAACTCAATCAGCGTCTTAGCTGCATAAACAACCTCAGGTATGCTATATTTCAAATTAAACATTGGGTAAATTTTTAGAGATCTGACATTATGCCTAATCGCCAAGTTCAACCAGCGATCAATAACAAAAGTCAATTCCGGATGATGAAGGCATAGGAGGCAGAGTCTTTCGACGTTTAAGTTTTGCTCGACATAAGGCCGCAAGGAATCATCGATGAATTTAACAAAATTCTCCAAATTATCCGTGAAACTTTTGTAGTTATCTTTGTAGACAATAAATTGCGTCGAGAAAATAAAATCAAGATCGAAAAATATCGCAACAATCATAGTATTTGATTTCAAATAATATGAGTGTACAATCTCTATGAATCCTCTGATTCTTCTTTTCAATAGTAAATAAATTTAAGGGCCTTTGAGCTTGATCTTGAACCTATATTTGTTGTTACGAACGATGATCTTGAATTCAACTAGCACGAACTTTGATTTAAACTCGTACTCCTTGAATCTCGATTTGTTCTTCGTTCTTGAAGTTGAGCTTGATTGCTTGAACTTGAACTTGATTTGTTCTTCATTCTTGTGCTTGAACTTGATTCGTTCTTCATTCTTGAGCTTGAACTTGAACTTGATTGCTTGAAGCTTGAAGCTTGAAACTTGTGGAGGAATTTGTAGCGTTTGATCCACGAGCTCTTTCTTGCTTCTTGTTATAACTTCTGGTGTCTTTTCTGAGTTATGAAGACCCCTATTTATAGTTGTGGGAGGGAAGAGTTATGATAAGAATAAATTTTTTCCAACCAATCAGATTGAAGATTGACAAGACCGTATTTAATTCGCCAGAACATGTCACTTGCACATGTGGCGCGGTTTCATTGGCTTTTAATTTGACTTGGTATGCCTTGTCATTTTGACACGTGGCATAATCCTAATGGCTCTTTCGTTTGACTTAGCGTGTTATATCATTTGACATGTGGCACCAAACTGGGCCTCTAGGAAGATGGCATCTTGGGCTTAATGAAGTGAGCTCATTAGTTTAGCCCAATTAAATGGGCTAGCCCAATGAATTTGAACTTATTTATTTAATCCGTATGTATTGGACTTATATAATTAATCCAATTATATTAGCCTGTAATATTTATTTGGACTACTATATTTAAAATATAGTCCAAATTATTTTTGAATTTTGTTCCGATAAAATTGATATGTCTACAGAGTGGGAGTAGCCTCCGTGGAGGACAAGTTGCGGGAGTCGAGGCTGAGATGGTTCAGACATGTTAAGAGAAGAAGCATTGATGCTCCTGTCAGGAGGTGTGAGATGTTGGCCATGGAGAGTTTGAGAAGAGGTCGAGGTAGGCCTAAGAAGTACTGGGGAGAGGTGATTAGACAGGACATGGCGCTACTTCAGCTCACTGAGGGCATGACCCTTGATAAGAGGGTGTGGAGGTCGAGTATTAAGGTAGAAGGTTAGTGGGCAGTTTTTAGTTGTTCAGCGATAGTCTTAGTAGCATGCATGTCCCTTCATATTCTTAGATTTTTATTACGTTATGTGGTTTTGTTCGCCTCAGGTATTGTATTCCCTGTTGCTATTATTTAGTACTACTTATCCTTTATCTCTCCCTTTTTCTTTTGTCTTCCTTCTTTCTTCCTTACTTGTATTCCTCTTCTTCTTCTTAACCTTTATGAGCCGAGAGTCTATTGGAAACAGCCTCTCTACCTGCATTAGGTAGGGGTAAGGTCTGCGTATAAATTACCCTCCTCAGACCCCACCTGTTGAGATCATACTGAGTTTGTTGTTGTTGTTATTGCTACAAATCCCTCTACTTCAAGACTTCAAAGGCTTGTCATAACCGAAAATAGATCACGAAGTATTAGCTGACTTTTCAAATTTGTTGCATGCCAGAGTAGAATGCAAAGTACCACCCATGTAATTTGTTACATGTATACCCAATCAATTACATGAACAATGTAATAACCATTTACCTTTGAATAAGTACAAAGACAAAACCATGCAAACTATTATTTTAATTTAAGTTGTAACCGCTGGTGACATCTCCATTTCTCATTAGGAAACAAATTCCTTCTTTATTGTAATGATTGGATATAACTTCACGTGCATTTCAATTTCAATAGCAATTTGGGTTGCCTTTGGATTCCTGCAGTAACCGAATCCCATGCAGAATGCAAAATACGAGATCCCACATCGGCTTTTACTCTGTTAAGTCGTCTATTACATGCCTATATAAGGCTACATGCCCTCCATCCGTTGAACATCAATTTATTGTTCTCAAATCACAAAAAGTACTACAGTGCCGAGGTAACTTCTATTTCTTTCTTTTGCGTTCTTTTTTTTTTTTTTTAGGTCAAACTAGAAGGATATGTTTTTGTCTAACGAGATAATCCCTAGTATTCTTCAAACCAAATGGCATTACCCGGTAGCAGTATGTCCCCCATGGTGTGATAAATGCTGTCTTTTCTGTATCTTCCTCATCCATCAGGATCTGGTGATATCCCGCGTAGCAATCCACAAAAGACCCAATCTCATGCTTGGCACAATTGTCGATCAAAATATGGATGTTCGGCAATGGAAAGTTATCTTTTGGACTTGCCTTATTGAGATCACGATAATCAACACATACCCTGGTCTTACCATCCTTCTTTGGTAATGGCACGACATTAGCTAACCAAGTGGGATATCGAGTGACCCGAATGACTTCTTTGGTAATGGCACGACATTAGCTAACCAAGTGGGATATCGAGTGACCCGAATGACCTTTGCGTTAAGCTGCTTTGTGATTTCTTCTTTGATCTTCACACTCATGTTAGTCTTGAACTTCCTTAACTTTTGCTTGACTGGAGGGAATGCCGGATCGGTTGGCAATTTATGAACTACCAAATTAGTGCTCAAACCCGGCAGGTCGTCATACGACCATGCAAAAATATCTTTATATTCAAACAGTGCTTTGATTATTTCTTCCTTGATTTGTGGTTCCAGATGCACACTTATCTTGGTTTCCTGATATTATCTTGATCTCCTAAATTGATTGCTTCAGTTTCATTCAGATTAGGCTTGGGTTTTTCTTCAAAGTGATTTAGTTCTCTACTGATTTCCTGAAATGCTGCTTCTTCATCATATTATGTTTCATCATCACACTCTACTTCTTGGATTGTTATTTCGGAATTAGATTGGCTTTTAAGATTTGGCTAAAAATTCCTGACTACAGACGTATTCTGGGAGATCCCCATGTACTGCATATTTACTTTGGGACTACGGACGTATTCCGGGAGATCCCCCTGTACTGCATATTTACTTTGGGACTACGGACGTATTTCGGGAGATTCCCCTATACTGCATATTTACTTTGAGACTACGGACGTATTTTGGGAGATCCCCCAGCACTGCATATTTACTTTGGGACTACGGATGTATTCCGGGAGATCCCCCTACACTGCATATTTATTTGAAACTACGGGACGGTATCCCGAGAGATTTTCCACTGTGTTTACCTTGTTTTGAGCCGAGGGCTCCCTTAACTGTTAAAGTTTTGAGAATTTATGTAACTGTGTTACCGTAAATTCTACTTATATCTTTTATTGTTTAATTTATTATATTAACTCCGGTAGGGCCTTGACCTGACTTCGTCACTACTCGACCGAGGTTAGGCTTGGCACTTACTGGGTACCATTGTGGTGTACTCATGCCCTTTCCTGCACATATTTTTCGTGTGCAGATCCAGGTACGAGCTATCAGCCTTAGAGTTAGTGCGTGCTGCTGATTCTAGGATACTTCAAGGTATTTCTGCTTGCGTCCGCAGATCTTCGGAGTTTCCTACTACTCCCTCGTCTAGAGACTTTCCTTATTATCTTCAGACTTTTGTATAGAGCTACATAGATTATAGCAGCTTGTGACTTAGTGATATTCCGAGTTTTAGAAAACTATTTTGCATATGCCGAGTGGTGCTACTCTTGTCTATTTATAATATGTTGTTTACCTTTAAAATGTTTTGTTTTCTTTATATTTTTCGCAATATTAGGCTTACCTAGTCGTAAAGGCTAGGTGCCATCACGATCCCCTTACGGAGGGATAATTTGGGTCGTGACAGGTATAGAGACGTCTGTACTTATCTTCGAGAGGATATAGTGTGTTAGGAAACTACCTTTCTTCATCTTCCATCGTGCAATTTATGTAGAACTAAATATTTTTCTCTTATTCTTTCACAGATGGTGAGAACGCACTCTAATGAGGTTCCAGACCAGGGAAGAGCTACGTTTGCACCGGGATTCCAGGAGGTCATGGTCGTATGCTGTTGTTCATGGATACTATGACTCAGGCCGGTTTATTTCCGGCAGACCTAGCCATATATCAAGCGGGCGGGGGAGCACAGACCCCTACCGCACAGGCTCATGGGCAGGCAGCTGCTGTATATCAAACCTAGGGTGCACTACCCGCGGGTAGAAATTTATATTATGTATCAGAAATGTATAATTTATGTATCAGAAGTAGATTCATATGTATTGCTACAAAATGTTGTAAACTAAACAAAAATACTTTTTACCTGCTCCTGAAGGTCACCTTCTTCTTTACTATCTAGTTTAGTATGCGTGGCATAAGATCTCCAATCCAGTAAGCGAGGTTTTTGCGAGTATAGGGGCAACACTCATAAAACCAACACTGGAATGCCAAAGTCAAACCACCATATCGGTACATCTCTCTCCCGCTACGAACCTTATCCTTCATTGACTCCAACGTAGCATTAAAAACCGCTTTTTCCCAAGGGAAAGTCTCAAAATCACCAGATTCAACTAACAGAAAATCATTCTTTATTATCAAATCATCATTCGTAATAGAAAATAGGATACTATGAATGAAATACAATACTGCAATCTTTAATGCGTCCTCATCAGATTTCCACATCTTTTTTAAGAAACAATCAGTTAACATTTTCTTAGACACTTTCGACATGTTTGGAAAGTACAATTCCATCAACCGACTCGACTGGAAAGATTCATAATCCTTATTGGGATCATCATTATAGTTTAAACCTGTGATAATACAAAACTCTGCAAGTCCAAAGCGCAAATTGGTGCTATTCACTTTAATCCATAACTCATTATCTTTAAGTGACACTACTTCCCTAAGCAATAGTGAATGGATAAGTTGGTTCTGTATAAAAAATTCGGGCAAGTCCACAAAATAACCAAGACATGTTCTTCTAAACATCTCAATCTGCTGATCATCCAAACTATCTTTCAAATGTTTCACTATACTACAGTTTGTATGCACACTGATACGAGTACTATAATGATCACCCAAAGGAACATAGAAATCCCAAAGCTGCAGACAACATAAAAATATAAATATATATAAGCTTTATAACAATCACAAATAAGCACTTTAAATATTATTTATACACTATGTGGATAGATGATACACTTTATATACAAATTGCACATTACTTATTGACTTGATACAAATTATATACAATATGAAAAAGAATGATACATTTTATATACAAATCTGGAAAATAACTGCTATATTGGATAAATTTTCTACATACTAAAATAAACTAAGCGCACACAAGTCAGAGTTATGTCATTAGAAAATACCTTCAAATCAGATGAGCTAGAACATTTTTGATCAACATGAACTTTTCTCTTTTTTGATGGAACATCATCCCCATCCCTTTTAGCCTTCCTTTTAGAACCTTTACCCTTATCTTTCACAACATTCTTTCCCACCATTTTGATCTTTCTTTTTGAACTTGTGCCTTTTTCAACAACTACACGCTGAGCAGTTTGTGACCTCGTTACTCTATCGCTGGGAGTGCCACTATGTGAACGAGTCCTTCTATGAACATGGGTACTTTACATTCCTTCAATAGGGGTATTTTGCATTGCTTAAACATATTTAGGGGTTGCATGCCCCAAATCGCACCCAAATTCTGGTAAATCTTCAAAATAATCATCATCATTCCTAATGAAACTAGGGTTATATTTCACTAATTTACTAGCTAATTTCATAGAATTTGGAGATGCCATCAACTTCCTATTTTTCTTCAAAGACTAATTTTCCTCCATTATAGAGTCGACTATGAACAAAAATCGGAAAACCTACTGAAATTTTGACTTACATTGATAGCAAGAGTAAAAATGGAGAAGCTAGAGAAGAAACAGTGTTTTGAGAGAGCCGAGTGCAATAGGAAAAAAAAATAGAGCGAGTTAAAAGGCGTAGGTGGGTTATGGGCTATTAGATGTAATAAGTTTGGGCAGGAAGAACATTTCGGGTTCATGGAGGAAAACATGGGCTATTAAAATTTTGAGGGGCTATACAAGATAGATTTCTCGTATAAAAACATAATTAAAAACAAAAACCCCTAATCTCTAAGAATCTTATAGGGGACCCTTTAGCAAAGATCTCTAAGAGAGAACAGCCGCAAACCCTCAAGAAAAATCTATCGATCTCTTTCTCTCAATTAAAAAGACGTACACACAGATAGGAGAGAGGAACATAAAAGAAAGGGACGAAATAGAGGGGACAGGAGATTCTCTGGATAAAATCAAAAACGAAAAGAACAAAAAAACAAAAATAGAGAACAACGCAGATTGAGAGGAATAGATCTGGCAATAAGGAGATAGAGAGTGACGGAAAACAAAAAGAACACACGCACAACACAAATAAAAACAGAGGAAACAGATCGGAGGAGAGCTTAAAAAACGCAGCAGACAACGGAACTCTTCTTCTTCTCCTTCATCCCTCACCTTTACTCCTCAATTCAAAAAACACCCAAATCAGCTTTAAAAACATCCCTGTGCCAGGGCTAGCGCCCCACGGTACTCTGGACGCTGGCGATGGGAGATATTTTTTTCCGACACAGAAATGGGCATAACTCTCTCATACGATGTCTGAATTCAACGATTCTTTTTTATATGGCTCCGAAATTTTAATACGGATCTAATGCTTAAATCAAAATTGAATTTGGAGCTCATTTTCTTAATGTGATACTACTTATTCTTGAATAGCGACATCGAAACATTCTTGAAATGCCCAATTTAAATTCCGTTAACCATCTGAAATCCACCCGAGGTCCTCGGGACCTCAACCAAATATATCAACAAGTCTTAAAATATCATACGGACTTACTCGGAGTTTAAAATCATGCCAAGAAATATCGAAACTACAATTCATACCTCGATTCAGACTTATGAGTTTTAAACTTTCCCTTTTATAAAGCTTGTGCCGAAACGTATCAAATGAATCCGGAATGACTTCAAATTTGGCACGTAAGTCATAAATGACATAACAAAACTATTCTAATTTTCAAAGCTCAATCCAAGTCTGATATGAATAAAATCAATTCCGTGGTGAAATTTGGAAATCTTTAGCCTTTAGATTTCTAGTTTCCGTTAAATGGTGATAATTTGAGCCAGGGACCTTCGAATTTAATTTCGAGTATACGTCCAAGTCCCAAATTACGATACGGACATACCAGAATTATCAAAATACTTATCCGAGTCCGTTTTCTCAAAACGTTGACCGAAGTCAACTCATTTGAGGTTTGAAGCTCTATTACATTTTAATCTATTTTTCACATAAATATTTTTTTTAAAAATTATACAGACTACGGCGCAAGTCGAGGAATAATAAATAGTGCTTTTCGAGGTCTTAGAATACAGAAATGAATGTTAAATTTAAAGATGACATTTTAGGTCATCACAAAATATCATATTTGCCTTTCTGAAGCTAGCTATGAAGAAGCAATGCGTGCACATTTATGTCACGACCCAAAATCCAACTAGTCGTGATGGCACCTAACCCAACCCGTTAGGTAAGCCAATTACCAACTATCCAATTCTAATAATAATTATTAAAGCAATTTAAGTGAATAAAGGTCTTAATCTTATATAATCCCCAAGAACTGGTAGTACAAATCATGAGATTCTAAGAATAGAGTTTACAAAGCGGAAATGAAATAAATACATAGTATGTTTGAATAATACATAAACAGAGCTTTTATAAATCTAAGGCTATCCTGAATACGAGGCAGCTACAACAGGAATGCAGGTACATCTTCGAATCCCGCAACCATCGAGCACATCAACAACAACAGCCAACATCTGCACGCAATGTGCAAAAATATAGTATCAGTACAACCGACCACATGTATTGAGTAAGTAACAAACCTAACCTTAGGTTGAAAGCAGTGACGAGCTTTTACCAAGGTCGGGTTAAAAACCAATAGTTCACCATAGTCCATAACAACGTAAAGCCAATAACATAAGAAGTAACTCAGAACTAAAATGCTCAACTAAATCATGATTTCTAAAAATAGTTCTTCCTTTCAAGTACATCAGTGAAAACCCAAATCTTTTATCGTAGTTACCAAAAATATGAGTAAGTTTGAAAATAATAATTTTTCCAAAATCCTTTCAATAATAAATAAAATGTCTCATTTTCTTTCCAGATAACTAGTGTAAAACAATGCGTCACTATGTCCATCTGTCAACATGTGTGAGTAATCATGAATAATGTGATACCGCACAACATGAGAAAAATATATCTCTATGCATGTATGTCATGTGTGCATGTCAATGCAATGTATCTCAGGGATTATACTCGTGTACTCACACTCTCAGAGTACTCAATCTCAGTGTCTCGCATTCTCTCTCATTATGCTCAACACACTCAATCACTCAGCGCTATATAATACATGCTGCGGCGTGCAGCCCGATCCCTGTTTATAGTCGACTGCGCTCACTGGAGGTGTGTACAGACTCATGAGGGGCTCCTACAGCCCAAGCGCTATAAGCACGGATAACTCATGTGCTATAATATCATATCTAGATCCACACGGACAACTCACGTTTTGCACGGACAACTCACGTGCTATAATAATATCTGGATCCACATGGCCAACTCATGTGCTACACGGCCAACTCACGTGCTGCACGGCCAACTCACGAGTTGGCCGTGTATATATAAAGCCAACATGGCCTGCTGCGGCGTGCAGCCCGATCCCAAAAGTATCCTCACAATCAGGCCCTCGGCCTCCCTCAGTCATCAATCTCTCCAGTCTCTCTCTCATGGGCTCACAATATCATGAGAATAGCCCAAAATAATGATATGATGTATCAATAAATAATATCAGAGACTAAGATATGATATGCAATGAAATGAATATGACTGAGTATGAATTTTCAATTTAAAATAAATAATTCACAATAATATGACCTCTGCGGGTCCTAAAAATATTGGCACATAGCCTCAACATGATTTTTAATATGCTTTTCAGCTCAATTTCTTTAACTCATAAAACCACATGGAAAGTTATGATTTTCTTGTGTTTATTTTTATACCTTGTGCAATTTGTCTTGTTATTGGTAAATTGATAACAATCTGATTTATGTTGAAATTGAGAATCTGTGGCTATTGCCAGGAGGATTATAAAATGAAGGATGGGCACGAGGTGCTGTGAGTAAATGATAATGATATTTGGTACGTGAATTATCCGTGCAGTTGTGATATGAAATGAGGGTACGAGGTGCCGGAGAAATATGATGATTTAATTATGAGAGACTAGTAAGGTTAAGAAATTTGGGAGATTGACCATGGTCAATATCGGGTCAAAATGACTTCTTTTCAGTGTTTTGAGTGCGCGAGAAGGTCCGTAGCATGTTTTATGATTGAAATTCATATATGATTTGTGTCCGGGAGATTTCAGATGGTTAACGGATCAAAGGTTGGACTTAAACAGCTGTTGTAAAAGCTGCTGCAAGTTTTATTCTGCTGGAAATTCGGGGGCAGGACCAAAGGCCGAGGACCGATCGAAGGCCGAGGACTGACCGAAGGCCGAGGATCGATCGAATACCGAGGACCGACCGAAGGCCGAGGACCGATCGAAGGCCTAGGACCGACCGAAGGCCGAGGACCGATCGAAGGCCGAGGACCGACCGAAGGCCGAGGACCGATCGAAGGCCGAGGACCGATCAAAGGCAAAGGACAGATAGAAGGCCGAGGACCGATTAATGGCCGAGGACCGATGTCAAGGACTGATCAAAGGCCGAGGACCGACCGAAGGCCGAGGGCCCGGACAAAACTGTAAGTTATAAAGCAGGGGACTTCGTTCCATTTTCTATTTTTGTCAAATTGGAGCTTGGGGAGAGGTGAGTTTTGGGAGATTTTCAGAGAAAACATCGGGGTAAGCGTTCTTAACTCAATTATGGTTAGATTACCCGAATCTATCATTTGTTTTCACCATTTAATTAGTGTTTTGAGATTGAAATTTGAAATTTTTTTAGAAATCTCATAGAAATACATTTTTGGGATTTCAGTGTTGATTCGGAGTCGGATTTGAGTGAAACTGGTATGGTTGGACTCGTAATTGAATGGGTTGTCGAATTTTATGAGTTTCTCCAGATTCTGAGACGTGGGTCACACAGACAATTTTTGAGCTAAATTTCAGATTCTTATGAAAAATTAATATTTTCTTATGGAATTAATTCCAATAAAGTTTATTGACTAAATCAAATTATTTGTGGCTAGATTCGAGGCGTTTGGAGGCCAATTCACGAGGTAAAGGCTTAGCAGAATAAGAATTTTACGGTTTGAAGTAAGTAACAGTTATAAATATGGTCCTGAGGGTATGAAACCCCAGATTTTGTATCATGTGATTGTTTTGGAGGTGACGCACATGCTAGGTGACGGTCATGTGGGCGTGCACCGAACGGATTGTGACTTGATCCGTTCCGTGAAACTGTAAAGTTGAATAACTTATTGTTAGCTATATGCTCTCTATGTGTTGAAGAAATTTGATTGTAAATCATGTTAGAAATCATGTTTAGGCTATGTGATAGTACCGTTGGGACCTAAAAAGGTCGCGTACTTGTTGAATAATTTGCCAATTGCTGTCTTGTACTCAGTCATGATTTTACTAGCGTATCATACCTCAGTCTTTCTTGATTTTTTTTGACATACTATGTTATCATTGTGTGGGCTGATTTTTGTGATTTTCGAGAGCCCGAGAGACTAGAGAGGTTGATGATTGAGTGAGGCCGAGAGCCTGTCAGTGAAGTATGGATACTATAGCACGTGAGTTGTCCGTGCAATGCGTGAGTTGTCCGTGCGAATTTATTGGATCGGGCTGCACGCCGCAGCAGACCAGATTGGCTTATTATAGCACATGAGTTGTCCGTGCAGCACGTAAGTTGTCCGTGTAGTACGTGAGTTGTCCATATGGATTATAGCGCTTGGGCTGTAGGAGCCCCTCCTGAATTTGTACACCCCAGTGAGCGCGGGTACCCATTGAGTATGGGTGCTGAGGGTTGAGAGCCGAGTGGTTAAGTTGTTCTGACGAGTTGAGTGACTGTTGCCCTGAGAGGCTGTACTTGCTTTTCATTTGTTGTTACACCTAGTTACTATCTGTCATTGTTGTGAAATTCTGTCAAAGATTTTTATATCCGTATTACATAAACTTGAACTGTATAAAACAGGTTTGACTTAAACTGCTGGATATGGAAGCATGTCTATTCTTTGCTGAAATTACTGAAAGTGAACTATAACTATGTAGCTCATCACTATCTTCAGTTCCTTATTTATTATTGTTACTTGCTGAGTTGGTTGTACTCATACTACACCCTGCACTTCGGGTGCAGATCCATGTATTCCCGAATATAGTGGGTGTTGATTCTTTCGCATAGTTGACTTTTTGGAGATTCAGAGGTAGCTGTCATGTTTCGCAATTCTTGTCTCTCCTTCCATACCTTCTTATTTACTGCATTTAGTCTCAAACTATTATGGACCATATTTTCAGACTTGTATTCATATTAGATACTCATGTACTTAGTGACACCGGGTTTTGGGAGTGTTTATATATGTATTTGTAAATTTTCTTCCGCTGAATTTAATTATTTTATTTTAAAACATAAAATATATGGGAGTCTATTGAGATTGTCAGCTTGCCTAGTATTGAGATAGACGCCATCACGACAGGTGAGATTTTGGGCCGTGACACACCCGGACTGCGCACACAAGTCGAGGAAGGTCTAACACATGATTTTTAAGACTTCGGATCACAAAATTAGGTTTCAAAATACGAGATGACCTATCGGGTCATCACAGTAAAATAATCATAAGGCACTCGATGACATACGTGTACTTAATTTTTTATGTTTCAGATAAAGGTTAAACAAAAATAAAATAAATATTACTTTATGAATTGATAAATCTATCAACATGTTGTAAAGTATTAAATGCATCATCAAATTTTGCAGTAAAAAAACCATAATAATAATAATAATAATAATAATAATAATAATAATAATAATAACCACCTCACTGATTACAAAGAATTAAATATGTTGCTAGTTACTCTAACTTTGGTAAATAAACAAAATCCATAATATTACAAAACAAAAATTTAATTAGTTTTACGAGATTCACGTGTTAATTTAATTAGTTTACAAGGTCCGCATGTTGGCTTAATTCTAATTAACGCAACCATATTAGCCTGGGACTCTTACCTGATAATAATATTCAATTATTGATATAGTTCTCAATAACTATTAATTATTGATGCTCTGATACCCATATAAAAACTCTAATACCAATTTGAAAGATACAATTACTTAAGATACCAATTCGAATAAATCACCTCCCAATGGTGTCATCTCAGTAATGTATTTTAGTTTGGCAGTTATCTGGAGTAGATGATTCATTGTAGACAACAGTTTTCTAAAGTAAAATAGAAATTAGAAATAAAGTTTGAAGTGATAATAGAGAGATAAGACATCATATTTATAGAGAGAAATTATGTGAATGAACCACCTACATGACTGGTAAAATACGGGTAATAATTTCACTGATAATTACCTTTACACAACTATTGTGCAATAATTAAAGAGCTAACTTTAAGTTTCACCGCAGAAAGTGATTTTTGCACCGAGTTTCATGAGTAATAGTTTTACGAGTTTAACTATTGATGCTCTGATACTTATATAAAAGCTCTGATACTAATTCGAAAGATACAATTACTTAAAATACCAATACGAATAAATCACCCTCATTTTTTTATATTGCTCTGAACTTGAGTTCATGTGTGACTTAATCATATTGCAACTTTTGGAGCTCACAAGTGAAATACATGTCGAAACATAATTTTAATTTTCAAATACCTATTTTTAGCTAATCTTCAAAACCTACTCTCTCCTTTTTCTTTCAAATCTCATACTTTTGTTTATGTCCAAACGCCCTATATCTTATTTATATTAATATTTATTAGAACCATGTCATATTATTACTCAGAAGAACTGATGAAGTATAATTAGTTTTTCTAAATGCCTTAATTAACATTCCAAATCTAAGCTAAGGAGTAAGGATCTATAAATATGACTACAATACTATCACTTCTCATAGCATATGAATTTCTCAACCATGTTTTTCATTATCATACAAATTTAAGTACTCAATATATTACCATCATTTACAAGCTCTAATTCTTAAATTTACAATGGCAAAAGAAGAACTAATCAAATGAAACTCTGATTGAGAAGAGCATCAAAATATGTTACGCCATGGAGTGCATCTAAGGGGTCATGGGACATGGCTAGAAAGCAGCTCATGACATTACGCATGCATCCTTTATTTCCATTAAAACCAAAAGTTGTACATAAGGAAGCTGAAGCTGAACTTCAATTCCCATATGTTTGGTCATTATATTGTACCAAAAAGGAGCTTGGCCTGGCTGATGCGCCACGTGATTTGTCCATTCCACAAAAGGGAAAAAATAATCAGTTATATTTAAGATTATCTTTTCACTCTTTTACTGTAATCCTCACAATATTAACCTATAATGGATTTTCTCTTGAGAATTACCAATAGTGTTCAAAACTACAAAATCCTACGCCATAATCCACCTTACAAAAGAAGTTTAATTTAAAGAAACCGAATATTAGCAAAATTAATTAGTTAAAGTTTTTTTCTATATTTTTCTTTTCATTCTAATCTTTTTCAATTATAAAACAGAAGTAGAGAAAAACTCAATAGTGAGTTTTAACTCTCTTTTAAGAGCATTAACGCCTGGTTTGCAGGTATGATTAGGGACGGAGTAATTACTCCCTCCGTTCACTTTTACTTGGCACGTTTTGACTTTTCACGTCCCTTAAGAAATAATAACTAAAGTGCATAATTTATCATGATACCCATATTAATTGATGCGTATTTTATTGGATTTGAAAAAATAATTTGAAATGATTAATAAATACTATCGGTATAACATGAAGAAAAAATTATCGTCTCTTGATATGTGTAAAGTGACAAGTAAAAATAAAAAAATATTTTTAGCATACATGCAAGTAAAATGGAATAGAGGGAGTAGTATATATAGATTAAGTTATCCAAGCGGAATTAAGAGATGAGAAGTAGTCCCACTTAATTTATTTTGGTCAAAGATTCTTACTTTATTATAAATGACCGCTTGACTGCCCAACTGTTTTAAAATGCCATTGTCTAATATATCATATTTAGTACTATAAAAATCAGTTTGATGCATGTGCATTTGGGGGTGGGGGTTTGGGTTGTGGGGGGTGGGTAGGAGAGGGACAATATGTGAAAATATAATATTGTGCTTTTTGTTAAATTTAGGAGAAATTAGGAATTGACTCGAGTTTTTTACTTTAATTTTTATTATGCATAGGGGGGATAGAATAGGGACTATAAAGTGGTTAAATTGGCTGACTTAAGAGAAAAAGAAATATTTTTGTTTTGTACTATTACTGTATAATACACTTGGCAAGCTTGTGGTGAGCACCCTCCACTTCCAACAAAGAGGTTGTGAGTTCGAGTCACCCCAAGAGCAAGGTGGGGAGTTCTTGGAGGGAGAGAGCCGATGGTCTATCAGAAACAGCCTCTCTACCTTAGGGTAGGGGTAAGGTCTGCGTACACATTACCCTTCCCAAACTCCACTAGTGGAACTATACTGGGTTGTTGTTATTGTACACTTGGCAAACTTATAAAATGTCGTGTATCTATTTTAAATACCCAAATTTATCCATGTGTGGTCCATTAGTTTTTTTTTTGGATATACTTGAGTAGAAAAATGTTAAGACCATTTTTAGATCAAAAGGATTAACAAAAGATATTTCTAAGCTATTTTCAATACTATGTTAGAGACATTTTTGATCATTTTCTGTTTAGAAATTAACTTCACGTGGGGAAGAGAAGAATTAGTTTCCGTACAACATTAAGTTTGAACGGAAATGCCAAGTAATAATATACATTGTCTCACACAATTTGGGTTAGGTGTGCGAGACACATTCTAAAATTTCTCATAAAGCTGTGAATCTTGACATCTTGTGTATATATCTCCATTGTCTTCACCGAATACCCTCTCTCCATATTATTCTCTCCTTTAGTTCATATCTACAATTATCCAATATCAGATTTGTCTTGGATATATATGATATATCGCCACAAACCTTAGTAAATTTTCAGCTTGAAAAAATATGGCATAGTCGGATTATTTTAATGGAGTCAATATTTCGATTATGCCTACTTCTTTAGGCTGAAATCTTTACTAAAGTTTACAGACTCGGATTACTAAAGTTCACCATTCTATGTACACCCACAACCCACTCACGTTTTGCCCCATATGCTTACTCCTAAATAAATTATAACGATCTGATCAGTCGTTTTGAGCATTTACGCTCCTTTCAACTATTTGAAATCTTGAATAATTTTGTACGAGGTACTATGACTTGTGTGAATTATCGGTTTTGGTTTTAAGGTATTTCGGAGTTAGCTTGGAAGAATGAATTTTCATGTTGGAAGCTTAAGTTGAATTAGTTGATCGGATATTGACTTATGAGTAAACGGCCTCAGAATTTAATTTTGATGATTCCAATAGCTCTGTATGGTGATTTCGGACTTAGGAGCATGTCCAAAAAATTATTTGGAAGTCCGTAGTAGAATTAGGTTTGAAATACCGAAAATTTAATTTTGGGAAGTTTGACCGGGGGTTTGACTTTTTGATATCGAGGTTGAAATCTGATTCTGGAAATTTGAATAGCTTCGTTATATCATTTATGACTTGTCTGCAAAATTTGAAGTCATTCCGAATTGATTTGGTATGTTTCAGCACAAGATATAGAATTTAAAAGTTCAAAGTTCATAGATTTTGATTTGAGGTGCGATTCGTCATTTTGATATTGTTTGATATGATTTGAGGCCTCGAGTAGGTCCGTATTATGTTATGGAACTTGTTGGGATGTTCGGAAGGGGTCCCGAGGGCCTCGGGTGAGTTTCGGATGCTTAACGGATCGAATTTGGATTTGGAGGAGGAGCTGAAGCAGCTGGGTTGCTGGTGTGATCACACCTGCACGAAAAAGGGTCGCAGGTGCGAGCTCGCGGATGCGAGGAATTAGTTGCGGAAGCGGAAAATGCATGGGATGGCCAGGCATCGCGGGTGCAAAGAATTTTACTGCGGGTGCGAAGATCGCAGGCGCGATGAAATCACCGCGGGTGCGAAGACCGCAGGTGCAAAGGAATCACCGCGTATGCGAAAATTCTGGACAGAATGTTAAAAATAGAGGGGGTTCCGAGTTTTTCCATTTTTGGACCTTCAAGCATGATTTTTGGGGCGATTTTGAAAGAGAATTCAAGGGAAATTTAAGGTAAGTCACTTGTGATCGTTTTTACTCCGTAATATTGAATTATTTTCGAATAATACGACTAGATTACATGTTTTTTAGGTGTAAATCGGGAGTTTGAACTTAGGGATTTGAAAATAAGATTTGATGATTTGGACGTCGAGTTGAGGTCGGATTTTGGTACAATTAGTATGGGTAGACTCGTGGTTGAATGGGCTTCCGGATTTTATAACTTTTATCGGATTCCGAGATGTGGGCCCCACAGGTAATTTTTGGGGCGTAATTTTGAATATTTTGAAAAATATTAGCATTTTGATATAGAATTAATTCCTATAATTTTTGTGGGCTGAATCAAATTAATTGTGATTAGATTCGAGCCGTTTGGAAGTTAATACGCACAGAATAGAATTTCTGGAGCATTGCTTAGGTTGCTCGACATTGGATTTTGCTTGTTCGAGGTAAGTAACTCTTCTAATCTTGAAGTTGAGGGTATGAACCTTGAATATATATATTTTGTGAAATTGTTGGGAGGTGACGCACGTGCTAGGTGACGTGCGTGTGAGCGTGCACTATAGAAATTGTGACATAATAGTTTCTGTGGAATTTTATAGTTAAACAATACAGAAGCAGGGGCGGCCCAAGAAGATTGGTGGCCTAAAGCCAATTTTTAATTTGGGGCCTTTCAGAAGGAAAAAAAAAATTATCATAACATCGATGATTCATTCCGATGTTCCTACACATAGAACAACATAATTTAACGCAATTGTCGCACAATAACTTACTTAAACCAACAAAATATAGGGCGAGTAATGTACTAAAAGTATAAAATTTTGGCCTAACATCAGTTGTTAATAGTTTCTTTTATAAATAATTTAGTCCCTCCTAAGATATTGTTGATCTTAGATAATAAAACCAAATTCATATAGATATCTCACTAATGATGTCACTCGAAAAATTTAAATAATGAAAAGTTTTATATTTGCGACAAGGGTTTAGGGGAGTGATTCTCTTTCTGTATATTTTGCTCAAACGGTTACATCACTACTAAATTAAAAGTTATCTTGAATTTTTATAAAATATTTTATTTTTTATTTTAACATACCCAATATATTTAGACTCTACCTCTAAAGATTGTTGTGAGATGTATTTGATCCAACTTACTTTAATTAAATATATTGGGTTCGAGTCATGTAGTTAAAAAAAAATCCTGTTAAAACGTGTTCTCTCTTTTACTAGGTATTACGTGGTACAAATCTAGATTAGTCGG
Organism: Nicotiana tomentosiformis; assembly: GCF_000390325.3. Taxonomy (NCBI): domain Eukaryota; kingdom Viridiplantae; phylum Streptophyta; class Magnoliopsida; order Solanales; family Solanaceae; genus Nicotiana; species Nicotiana tomentosiformis. The sequence goes on along the minus strand of NC_090814.1, from coordinate 145,874,322 downwards.
GATCTCAATACAAATACGAGTAGAAAAATTTAGGGCCCTCAAAATTTGGGGCCTAAAGCCTTTGCTATAGTGGCTTTACCGTTGGGCCGGCCCTGTACAGAAGATTAAATGAAGTCATTATTCACAAAGGCGTAGCTGAGGATGGCGGAACGTCCCATCTGAACTCTTGGCTCAAATCCACGTCCCTAATTGAGTGAATTACCACTTTTATGTTTAAATGGGAGGAATAACCTCCTAATTGATTAACAATTTCAACATAAAGTAAATTAAATCAAATTAAAAGATTACAAGTAATTTGATGAAGCACTCTCATGTTTTATCAAAATTTATGAAAGAGAGAACCAAAATTCACTTTGTAAAAAGATTTGAACTTTTCAAAAGTAAAAATGGAGTTTAACAAGAATAGCTTTTATTGAAATTAAGCAAAGAAAAGAAATCATAAAAAGTAATAGGAAAACAAAGACAAAACAAAAAATTATCTAAGTTCGATGCTTTAACTAATGTTCGAACCTGTGGACCTACCTATGTTTTGAGACTACTTAACCACTGTTCTACACCATCTGCTTATATCAAGTGGATTCAGCTTGTTTTAAATATATGTATTTTATGTTTTTCAAATGAAATTTCCAAGTAAAAACAACAGCTATTTTTGACGAAGTGGGTTCAACTGAAAAGGTCCGCCCCTGGTTTACTGTATCACGCCCGTTGTACAACTGTCATTCATACAGACACACAATCTTTTTGACAGTTTGTCACAGTTTTGGCATTTCAGCTTAAACAAAAACTAAGAAGTAGAAACTAAGATATTTTCTCTACTTGATCTTTATATAAACAAAATGAAAATCTACGGAACTTATAATCTAACCTTAAAAAGTAACGCGTAATTTGATCATCTACTCCTAACTTTTGGAACAGCGGTGGTAATGTGGCTCAACCTAGCGTTGATTTCTAGTAAAAATTTCATCTTTGCCATTGAAGAACATAGGAGTTTAGGTTTCAAGTTAAAAAGAAGCAATGCTTGCATATTTATATAGGAGTAGGCATGCGTTATGGTCTATAACAAGAATGAGACTTGAGTCCCACATCGGTGCTACAAAGTACTGATGTGAGATTTATATAGCCTTGGGTTCTCCCACTTTAATAGCTAGTTTTTGGGGTGTGGTTCTCCCTAGGTTATATCAATGGTATTAGAGTCACCCACCACCCTCTGTCCCACCGTGCCTTGGATGATGACACTAGTATTACAGTGTTCGCCCGGGACTAGAAATGTCTAGTGGGACTTGAGTCCCACATCAGTACTACAATGTACTGATGTGGAGTTTATATAGCCTTAAGTTCTCCCATCTCAATAGGTAGATTTTTGGGTGTGGTTCTCCCTAGTTTGTATCGATGATATCAGAGCCACCCACCACCCTCTGTGCCCACCGTGTCTTGTATGATGATGCCTGTATTGAAGTATTCACTCGGGACTAGAAATGTCCCACATCGGTACTGTAAAGTACCGATGATGTGGGATTCATATGGCCTTGGGCTCTCCCACCTTAATAGCTAGCTTTTGGGGTGTGGTTCTCCTTAGGTTGTATCAGCATGTGTGGCAAACCGCGAGTGGGTTGTGGGTGTACGTAGAATTCAAATTCTACTAGAAGTGATAGTATTGTAGTCCAATATGTAGGTCCTTACTCCTTAGCTTAGATTTGGATTGTTAATTAAGATATTTAGGAAAAACTAATTACACTTCATCAATTCTTCTGAGTAATAGTATGACATGGTTAACCTCAAAGGTCTTGTATGTGTTCTATTATTTGTCAATCGTATCCAATAGCTAACACACTCAACAAATTTAACCTTATCTGAGATTGGTTGCTCCTCTATTTTTCTAATAAATATGAGTTTAAATAAAATATAGGGTGTTTGGACATAAAAAAAAAAAGTATGAGATTTGAAAAAGAAAAGAGAGTAGGTTTTGAAGATTAGCTGAACAAAGGTATTTGAAAATTAAAATTATGTTTGGACATGTATTTCACTCGTGAATTCCAAAAGTTGCAATATGATTAAGTCATACATGAACTCAAGTTCAGAGCAATATAAAAATATGAGGGTGATTTATTTGAATTGGTATTTTAAGTAATTGTATCTTTCAAGCGGTGTCATACTTAAGAAAGTAAATAAATTTATAACACCAAACTCGGCAGATAAATTATGTCTTTGACTGACTCGGAGAAACATATGGTGTGTAACAGCTTGTTTGGATGGTCGTTACACATCGTTTCATAATGTATCGTATCGTTTTGTATTGTATTGTATCGTATCGTTTGATGAATACAATATTTGGATAAATTGTATCGTTTGCTGTTGTTTCATGATATCACACACCAGTAATATGAAGAATAAACTTGTAATGTTATAAAGAAAATTTTTTATATAGGGTAAATTTATAATATAAAAAGGTAGGGTAAATAATAAAATAAAATTATTTAATAATAATAAAGCGTGAGATGAGAGAAAAAGACAAGATAATGATGCAACTACACCAAATAGGTCGTTACATAAAGTGGCACATTTCGTTGTTACGTAACGACAGATTTAACGATATGATACAATAAAATTTAAGTAACAACCGAAACAAACATCGTAATTAAAGTAACAATACGATACAATACAATAGGTAACAACCATCCAAACAAGCTCTAAAACATTCAGAATACTATTAAAAAATATTTAAATTCTTTTTGTTGATTTTTAAATAATGTTTCCTTAATAATGAAGTTTCTTTAGAGCTACTATTGTGATTTGCTTTTCTTTAAACAGTAGTTTTTCTTTTTTTGGATTTTCGCTAAATTCACTTTGTATGTTCAGGGACTCTTCTTAATTATAAAACGGAAAAAAATGTGGTCAAATCACATATCATTTGTTTACTTAGGGGTCGTTTGGTAGAGTGTATAAGAATAATGTTGAATATGGTGTATTAGTAATGCTGGTATTAGTTATGCTGACATTAGTTATGCTGACATATTTCTTATTCATTGTTTGGTTTGATGTATTAAAGCGTTTGCACAATTTCTAAAAGAATTGTTTGTTTACAAAATACCCTCATAACCAGTCCATCACTTTATCTTTTTAAAAGAAACATATGTTGAGGAATATTTTTATATGAAAAAGGTTTTAAAAAAAATTATTTGATTTGTCTATCTATATTGTAGTATCGAATTGAATATTTGTTTATAAAAAAGAAAATGTGCTAAGTATTTATTATTTACTAGGGATATTATTTTATTTTTCACTTTCTTAGATTATTTCAAACTTGCATTAATATAATAGTATATTTTAATCAAGCATAAATTTTGAACGATAATCTTTTCTTTAACTAAGTTAATGCATGCATTAAAACTCATGGCGTTGTTAATACCATGGTTTCTTATACATTAGTTATGCATATGATAATACTAAATATGGTGCATAACTAATGAATAGGTTCAAAAAGTATACCAAATAAGGTATTATTAATATATAGGCATAGTTCCTATCTCAATGAAGGCCCTTATATAATATATATATATATATATAACTATTATTCTTATGTCTGAGAAATAATAAATATCATTATATTAATTTTGAATATAATTTTATTTCTCTTATCTATTAAATGTACTCTTCGCTATATAATTTTATATAAGAATAAAAGTTTACGGGTTAACGAATATTAAGCATTTCCTTATTTTATTTTACATGGTGAGATTCTAAATACAACGGTCAAACATTTTAAGTGAAATGTGTTTGTCATAGGATCGTCGATATTTTTAAATTTTTTTTATATACACATAAAAAATATTACAAGTCAAAGTAATTAGTAGTAATATATACTTGAAAATATATTAAATCTTTTGGTAGAAGAAATTAAAGTTTTTTTTTTCATTAAGGGTGCGGATTAGTGGTCAACACTTGTCTTCAATGACATGACAACATGTAGGATATCGATTGACTTAATTAGCAGTCTTGTTTAACATATTTTCAGGGTGATAATTACTTCAACAGAACAATATGTATTCAGAACGCATGATTATTAATCAACTGTAATTGCATTATCTACATACTAAACTTTGGCCTTGCCAAATATTTAAAGACTGTTGGATAGGTGAAGGGAATTTCTAGTTTATCTGTAGTTTCATCTACCCAAAAGAAACATCAGAAATGCATCCTGCATCAGCCACATATAAACCATGTAAACTCAATATTGAAGAAGATCTTGTATTCAAAAATATCAAATTAAAAAATATATGCACTAACATACACTAATCCTAATGACAAACATTCTTACCTTCTACTTCTCTCTGTTTTTGTTTTCCGCTGAGATTAACTATTAAAAGAACAGTGTGTTTAAGAGAAGCAAGTTCCTCCACATTAAGAATTTGACTAGTTGAGAATAAGTCCCGTCCCTTAGCTTTCTAAAAAGGAAGTCTGATAAAAGATTTGGATTGCCATTTTAATCCAAATTTCCAATATTCTTACAACAGACGCAAATGTCACGCAGATCGCTCTATAAAGAGTACGGTGAAAACATCAAATAGTAGCACTAGTAAATGTGCTTTTTAGGAATTATGTTCTTTTTAGTAGGAATTATGTGTTTTTTAGTGGGAAATCAGATAGTAGTAGTCCACACATGGGCAAAATCAATATTGTTAGTGATTCTTTTCTTCAAAATGTCAAATAATTTGATGAGTTTCCCCACATTCGAAATAAACAACAGTGAATGAATTGGCATCAGAAACTAAAGCAAGAAAATCTGCAAATTAAACACAATTGACTTCAAACGGATGCTATTAGTATTAATTATGAAAGAAAAAATAAAAGACTAGGTGAAAGGGGGTTCCTTCCATTTAAACATAAAAGTAGTAATCCGTTGAATTAGGGGTGTGGATTTCAGCCAATAGTAGAACCGGGATCTTCATAAATAAGAATACTCTTATCCTGCATATAATGTACAAATTCCAAATCAAGTTAATTATGCAGAGATATAAATTACACCGATAAAAGAGAGAAAAGAAATTAATACCTCTTTGCAATAAAATACTAATATCAGTCCCTTGGAATAGTTAAACTTTTGAACGAAGTCTTGAAGATTATTGTACCAACTTCTTTCCATATCTCCAAAGTTCCAAGAATTTGAAGAATATGGATAAAAATTGATATTGACCATTTCCAGGTTAGAAGGATCCACAGTTGAGAAGGGCATGCATGTTTTGCCACTTTCAAATTTGAATTCCATAAGATTTGGAGCCATCATATTGACTTGCTCCAGATTCGTCCAAATTAAACATTGGAAAAAGTTGTAGAGATCTGACATTATGTTTAATTGCCAAATTCAACCACCGATCAATATGAGAAGCCATTTCCGGATGTTCAAGGCTAAGTTCGAGGCTAAGGTTCTCGATTCTCAAGCTTAGCTCGGCATAAGGCCGCAAGGAATCAACAACAAATTTAACAAACTTCTTCAAATTATCTGACAAACTCTTGTGGCTGTAGTGACTGATTATCACATCAGGTCGTATTCTCCAAATTGAACTTCATGTCTTAGACAAGACGCAAGTTGGAACTTCTTCTTCTTGTCCATATTTTGTTGTCAGCCAAAAAAGGAGAAAACCTTTTCCATATGTGAAAGCTGACTAGGAAACGATTTCCTTCCTTTTCCGGACATGAAATTAATTTCCAATTTTTAAAAAGTGGGTCAGCCTTTATTATTTCCTCCCAAGACTCAAGTCCATGAACTGTAAATATTTTAGGAAAATTTCGTTTTCTTTTTGTTGACAAATTTTGTTTACTCTTTAAACATTTCAAAAATTTAACGTCTTATATTTGAATATTACGTACTTCTTCCAACTTATTTTCAATTATTTAAATACTGTTACTTATATATATTGCTTTGTAATTTAAACCTTAACTTTGGAAAACAAGTGATATATATATATATATATATATATATATATATGATCATAAATAAACGGAGAAAAATTAGCTCTTAGCTTGTTGGTGACTAGAAATTAAAGGTTTCTTAGTCGCCGGTAGTAAATGAGATCCGACTCTGAAGAGTTTTTGGCGAAAAACGTCCTTTAACTATACCCGTAACCTAAACTACATCCTTCACATATCATTGTAAACAGAAAACATCCTTGTTATATCCCATAATTAACAAGTTGCATCCTTCCGTTACTCTAAATGCAATCAAAACACACATGTAAGTTGAGTTCACGACAGCGAAGTCTGCAATCTCACTATTATAATACACTCAACAGTATATCAAATGATGTAGCTTACTACTACAACTATGGAGCTCTAAACGTTGGAAGTTATAATTGCACTTACAAAAAGTAAATCTTTGTAATTGTGTACAGGTAAAATCGGGCATAAAGCTACCCCGATTTTTCGGTAAAGAAATGGGAGGACTGTTGGGAAAATAAATATATCCCGCCCAGGAATACTATTCACGTTGAATAATAATAACACAAGAGAGTAACAATAACACCAAATCTTTTAATGGGGTAAAATACAATACCCGAGCGGAGCAATATTACCACTATAATATTATAACTTAGTAGTGTCAACAGACTACTACAACTTCGAAAGAAATAATACTCTTTATTTTAAAACATCTAACTACAATAATACTGTCACTCACTATTTATCTCACGGATAACAATTTGTGGACTACTCACACTGCTTTACTTTCTGCTTAGCTTCTTTTTATTTTTGGTATGTTTAAACCGAGAGGACAATATCTCTATTTATAGGCAAAGTTGCCAACCTCTCAGCCAATCAAATTGGTTAGTTTCTTCGACTCGCCACGCCATGCCAGAAACCATTATAACAAGTTGGTTTTATTGCGCCCAACAATTGCTTTCTCTGACAAGTTGGTTTTAGCACCCAACAATTGCTTTCTCTAACAAGTTTTTTTTATTCTTTTATTATAGCAATGGCCCCACAAATCTCTCCCTTAATTTTGAGTTTTCTTTTTCATTTCAATTCAAACTTGAGGGGCTTTTAAAGATATCTGCAATTTGATCATGAGATTTTACATACTTGAGTTCAACTTTCTTCTTGGCAATGCATTCTCTGATGAAGTGATACCTTGTATCTATATGCTTGCTTCGATCATGATGCACTGGATTCTTGGCAAGTGCATGTGCGGATTTGTTGTCAATACTGTGATGACCCAAAAATATCATCTTTAATTTAAACGTTTATTTCTGTGTTCTATGAAGATGTTGAGAGCTTACCTACTATGAGTTACGTCTCACCTAAATAGTTGATGTTAATGGCATTTCTTTTCTAGTAATATATTGCTTATGATGCCACTGTCAATATTATTTTCATGTTGTGTTACGTTGATTGGATTATGTATGTGTTGTTAGGATTGGTTTTTGGGATTCTCTGGCAGGTGGATAGGCCAAGTTACAAAGAAAACTCTAGCGAAAATTTTGAAAATTTTGGGAGTTAGTAAAAATTCGGGAAATTGAAATGGGTGAAAGAAAAGATAAGTTATGTTATGTGTTTGGGGGCGGACTCTACTTCTCATTTGAGGACTATTAATATTATGGATACCAATTAGATATAATAACAAGTGTACAAGGCATATTATACGTGATGTGAGGTCTAAGGAGAGGCCTAAGTCTAAGTCAGGTTGGAAAATTTCATAATAGACTAAAGTTTCAAATGGGTACGCACAAGACCAAACTTGGAACGAGAATATATACCTATATATATGGAATTATGTGATGATCTACCTATCAAATGAAAGGTCTTCGAGTCTAGTTTCTAAATTTCAAACCGTTCGTCATTTGGACACTCCTACAAGGAGTTATGACCAAATTACCAAAGGCTGGAAAAATATAATTTTTGCGACCAATTCTGCGATAGCAGAATAATTATGCGATCGCGAAACTGCTTCTGCGACCGCAAACTGGTCGCAGAATGGACCAGAATATTCCAGTTTTGGGCACCGATTTTTGCGACCATTGTGCGGCCCGCATACCCATTCTGTGGTTCATTATGCGACCGCAGACCCGATTTCGGAGGATTAAGTTTCCTATTTTCATAACTCGACCCCATTTTGATAAATAGGCTTTGGGGCTTATTTTGAAGAAATTATCTGATGATTTTAGAGAGAAGTTAGAGTGTTTTAGATAGAGGAAGAATCTTAAGTGCTTTGTTCATCAAAAATCTTGTTCAAACTTTGAAATCCAACAAGGAATTATCACAAGATCTTCACCCAAGAGGTAAGGTTCTAGCCCCTATTCTTCAATTTCGAGTTTGGGTAAAGATGGTTGATTGTGAGTGTGATTCTTGCATGTGAGAGTATTAGTTATACATACTTGTAACAACAAGCTTATGGGAAGATTGTTGAATTTAAATGGGTAAAGATTGGATTGAAAATGGTAGAAAGTTTCAAACAAAACTTTAATTGAGGATTTCAAAGCCAATCCGATGTCGGAATTCGATAATTTTTATATGGTTGAACTCGTATCGGAATGAGTGTTCAGATTTCGTGAGTTTTTTCAGAATTCGAGACGTGGATCCACTGTTGATTTTTAAAATGAATTTCGAATTTTTATCCGAAAAATTTGTAAATTCATATGGAATTAATTCCTACGATTTGTATTGGGTATATTGAATGATTTATGACTAGATTTGAGGATTTTGGACATGAATTTGCGAGGCAAGGGTTTATTGGATTCTTGAATTTTGTTGCAAAGCGAGGTAAGTGTCGTGGTTAACCTTGACTTGAGGGAAAAAAACCCTTGAATTATTTGTTATGTGAAATTCATGTGAACAACGTATAAGCGAGGTGACGAGTGTCTATACATCGTCAAATTAATTGTTTGCTTAATTGTTTAAACATCTTAAATTGTTTTAAGACACGAATTAATTTTTATAATAACTGTTTCTCTCATACTCCTTGTCAAATATTAATTCTTGAATTCCTGCAATAATTGTTACATGTTTATTTGATTTATGTGTCTTAATTTCTACTTGATATTTAGCATATTAAATATTAAACTGTCTATTTTCTCCCTGATTTTCACAATTAATTGCTACTTGTCATTATTTGTTTCATAAATAAATTATAAATACTGTATGACTTGATGCTTAATAGTTTCTCATTGAACGTGGTATTTATTCGAGTATTTTTATTACATTTAAGAGTTGTATGAATATATTGGAGGAACGGGTTGCACGCCGCAACAGAATTAATTGAAATGAATATATTGGAGGAACGAGTTGCACGTATCAATAGAATTGCTTGAAATGAATATATTTGAGGAACGGGTTGCACGCCACAACAGAATTGATTGAAATGAATATATAGTGGCGAAACCACATAGTCATAAGGGTGGTCAATTGACCATCATTCGTCGAAAAATAATAACATTTGTTGAAAGCTTTTTTGTGGCTTTGCTCTTGAACATATGATCGCCTATATCATATACACTAGATGAGTTAAGACCGTTTACAGTACGGACCAAACACGGCAGTTCAAATTATATGTTTGAAGGTATTTGGTTTTTACTTTTAGAGCATGTTTTTGTAAAGATACACATAGGAATTGGATTTGTGTGTATTTGGGTATAAATACACAGTACGTTTGACATGTTTGTCTGACCAAGTAATTGAATTGGGTGTAACTAAAAGAATGTAATTATACTCTCCAATTCTCAAGGGGAATGTGAGAATTAGTAGTAATTATATTGTATTTGTATTTTACCATGTTTTGTATTTAACGATGCATTTTGTTACATAGCCCACAAGAAGCATCTAAAAGAGGCATGTTGTCACGACCCGACTTGCCATTTTAAGAATTAACGCCCCGTCTAGTGACTTAAGGTCTCGAGAAACTTCACAATATGTATTATGACCCTGCGTGTGTAGTCGAGTTTGGTTTTCGGAAGATTCAAAATTTAATTTAAAGAAAAATTCTCATTTTGAAGCTTAAATGGAAAGAGTTGACCGGGGAGTTGACTTTTGAGCAAATGACCCCGTAATAGAATTTCGATGACGGCAATAGCTTCGTATGATGATTTTGAACTTAGGCGTATGTTCGGATTTGGATTTGGAAGTCCGTAGGATAATTCGACACATTTTGGCGAAAGTTGGAAAATATAAGATTATGGAAAAATCTTACCGACGGATGAATTTTTGATAACAAGGTCGGATTTTGATTCTGAAAATGGAAATAGCTCCCTTACGTTAATTATGACTTGTGTGCAAAATTTGAAGTTATTCCGAATTGATTTGATACGTTTCGGCGCAAAAATATAGAAGTTGAAAGATTTGAAAAGATATAATTCGATTCGATGCACGATTCATAATTCCGGCGTTGTTTGATGTGGTTTGAAGCCTCGACTAAGTTCGTATTGTATTTTGGGACATGTTGGTATAATTGGTTGAGGTCCCGAGGGGCTCGAGTGTGTATTTGGGGTGGTTTCGGACCAAATTAGAGCTGTTTGGACTGCTGTTGCTGAAGTCTGGTTTCCTTCTTCGCGAATGCGAAGGGAATCCCGCATTCGCGAAGAGGAATTTGAGGGACTGATGGTTTGGCCTTCGCGGGACGCGAACGCGAACGCGAAGAAGGAGCAAGGCAAGCCTTTGCGAACGCGGCCCAGGCAACGCGAACGCGAAGAAGAAAGGAAGATTGGGGCCTGGGGTCGTTTGGCCTTCGCGAACGCGAAGGAGTTGGTCAGCTGGTCATCGCGAACGCGATGAGGAATTCGCGAATGCGTAGAGGAAATGATGGGGCAGAAACAGTTGGCCTTCGGAAACGCGACGAGGAGGTCGCGAACGCGATAAAGGATTTGAGGCAGTTGGGTTTTGGCCTTCGCGAACGCGAAGCAATGGTTGCGAACGCGAAGAAGGCCTATCTGGCAGAATTAAAAGTCCCAAAAATGGGGGTTTGAGTTCATAACTCAAAATCTAATTGGGAGCTCAGTAGAAGGCGATATTTGGAGAGATTCTTGCATGGATGTTTGGGGTAAGTGATTCTTATCCAGTTTTGATTAATTTTCATGATTATGTCTTTGAATCCATCATTTAATTCAAATTTAATGGAGGAAAATCAAGATTTTTGTAAAATCTTCCAAAACCGAAAATTTAAGATTTGGAGGTCGAGTTTTTATTGGAATTCAATAAAATTGGTATGGTTGAACTCGTATCGGAATGGGTATTCGGGTTTCATGAAAATTATGTCGGGTTCAGAGGGGCGGGCCCCGCTTTGACTTTTATTGACTTTTTGGAATAAAATTTTTAAGTCGACGTATTATTATCCGGAATTGTTTCCGATAAATTTTAATGAAGTTATACAATTAATTTGGATAGATTTGAGCTGTCTGGAGGCCAATTCAAGCAAGAAAGCTATTTTGGAATATCGGCCTAACTTCAAAACGGTAAGTGTCTTGCTTAACCTCGAGTGGGGGAATTACCCCTTAGACATCGAGTCTTATGTGCCATTTGTGAAATATGAAAAGAAGTGTACATGAAGTGACGAGTACGTACTCGGGCTTATATGTGCAAATGTTTATTGGATTAAAGTCTTAGACATTATTGTGTAGTAAACTGGGTAATCGTGGATAAGTATTAAATCATCTATTTGCCATGCCTAAATCTTTGTTGTTGTTGAATCTGTTGTTATATGATAATTTGATGTGATTGTTACTTGATTATTTATGTAATTCCGTGAATTTGTTGGTTTGATAATTATTGTAATTTAATTTCATTATAGATTTTTCCTCTGCAAATAATTAATTAAATGAGCTTAAGAAGAGGTGTTTATATAATTATTAAAAATTTGAATGTAATGAAGACTTTGCTTTATGCTGAGTAATTTCTATCTCTATTGGTTGTTTTTGGGTGTTGTACACATTGTGTTGAGCTTTTGGCTATTTGTTATGAAATTAATTGATTTTGTTATATCTTTGGAATTTGTTGTGGCCATTGGGCAAACTGTAATGTGAATTGATTTTGTTATGTTGCCGTGTAAATTGTTGTGTTGTGTGAATTATTATTTTGAGGAGATAAGGGTGGCATTTCACCGTTGATATTATGTAGGTATAAGGGTGGCATTTCACTGATGTTGTGTTGTTGGAATATTGTCTGGGCGGAGCGATAAGGGTGTCAATAGGAGCGATAAGGGTGGCTATTGATATTGTCTGGGCGGAGCAATAACGGTGTCAATAGGATCGATAAGGATGGCTATTGATATTGTCTGGGCGGACCAATAAGGGTGGCTATAGGAGCGATAATGGTGGCAATAGGAGCGATAAGGGTGGCTATTGTCATGGACGATATGTGATGATGTGGGGTTGTGGCGTTCATGATTTTCATGTGATGTTGTGATTTTCTTGTATTTATTTTATACCATGTGCAATTTGTCTTGTTGTTGGTAAATTGATAACAATCTATTTTATGTTGAAATTGAGAGCCTGTGGCTATTGCCAGACAGATTATAAAATGAATTGTGGGCATGAGGTGCCATGAATAAACAATGAGGATATTTGGCACGTGAATTGTCCGTGCAGTTGTGATATGAAATGTGGGCACGAGGGGCTGTGATGAAATGATAATGATATTTGGTATGTGAATTGTCCGTGCAGTTATGATATGAAATGAGGGCACGAGGTGCCGTGGAATATGAAAATGGGTTGAGACCCGTGTTTACGAAAAATATAAAAATGGGTTGAGACTCGTATTTTTATGATTATGAAATGAGGTGTCACATGGTGACTTTTTAATTGAAAGAATTATATTCAAAATATTTATTTGGGAGGATTTTTACTTAGAAAGTATTATATGAAATAATTGTATTTGAAAGATATTTATTTGAGTAAATTATATTTGAAAAGATTTATTGAAAGAATTATATTTGAAAAATAATTATTTGAGAAAATTATATTTGAAAGAGAGTTATCTAGAAGAATTATATGTGAAAGATATTTATTTAAAGGACTTGATTTAATTGGGTATAGTTGTGTTTATCAATTATTGACCAGGCCTTTGCCCGGCACAAAACCATTCTTCAACATTTCATTTGCTACCATGACGGACACGGAGGGTAGCTTTGGACCTGGAATGCATTCTCCTTCAGGAATCTTCTCGACAGACACTGTTTCGAATGTTTGGTACACCCAAGGCCCTTTATCATCTTCAACTTCAATAAATGGAACAATTGTGTCATTGTAAGCAGATAAGTTCTCATCACCGTGCACAACTATTTCCTGCCTGTCCCATTCAAACTTTACCATTTGATGCAGAGAAGACGGGATTGCCTTGGCTGCATGTATCCAAGGCCTGCCCAACAACAAGTTGTAAGAGACAGCCACATCTAGCCCTTGGAACTCCATAGTGAACTCAACTGGCCCTATTGACAATTCGAGCATTATATCACCGACAAAATCTTTCCCTCCTCCATCAAAGCCTTGAACACATACATTGTTCATGTGGATCCTTTCAGTGCCGATCTTCAACTTTTGCAAAGTGGACAGAGGACAAATATTTGCACTAGAACCGTTATCAACCAGTGCCCTTGAGACAGCAGAATCCTCGCACTTCACTGTGAGATAAAGAGCTCGGTTGTGCTTTGTACCCTCCATAGGAAGTTCATCATTTGATAAAGTGATCCTGTTTGCTTCGAAAATCTTGTTAGCAATCTTTTCCAAGTGGTTCACCGTGATCTTATCAGGAACATGGGCCTCATTCAAAATCTTCATCAAGACTTTGCGGTGTTCATCTGAATGTATCAGCAAAGACAAAAGAGAGATCTGAGCTGGTGTTTTCCTTAACTGCTCTACAATGGAATAGTATTGCATTTTCATCTTTTTCAGGAACTCTTCAGCCTCTTCTTTGGTGACCGGCTTCTTTACTGGGATGTGGCCATCCTTGAATGGCTTGGCTTTCCTCAGTTCTTCTGGGGTAAAACATCTCCTAGAACGAGTCAGTCCTCCGATTTCATTGACTTCTTCCTCTACTTATTTCCCTTTATATGTTACTATCACCTGTTTGTAATTCCACGGGATGGCTTTTGTGTCAATATTAGTAATTGGGTCATTGGCTTAATAATAACGGGGGTAATACGAGCCCCTTCCACGATTATGACAGGCTTGCCCGGGACCCCTCGTACGATCACTTTTTGCTTTTCCTGGTTCGCTTCAACATCAATCGGAGGCCCTTTCACAACCAATAAAGATGGCTTCACGTTGAGCGTGCTTAGCTTCTCCGACACCCCTTCAACTGTCAAGGGCATTGCTTTTGCAGAATCTGGAGCTTTAACTAGATTACTTTCGCTAGCCCGGATCATCATGACAGACTTGGAAGAATTCTTGGGCTCCCCATCCTTATGAACTATCTCAATCATATGTGTCTCTGCATGGTCCGACAAAGGATTTTGGTTGATGTTTGGTGCCTCCGGGTTCTGGACCACAATTTGATTTGTATCAATAAGCTCTTGGATCGCCCTATTCAAATGCCAACACTTCTCTATGTCGTGCCCTGGGGCATCAGAACAATATGCACATCTGAGGGAATAGTCAAGATTCCTTGGAGGTGGATTTAGTACCTTTGGCTCAATCGGCCTCAAAGCGTCCAACTGCCTCAACCTTTGAAACAAACTGGTATACGACTCTCCAAGAGGGGTGAAGGTTTTTTTTCGCTGCTGCCTCTCTTTTCTATAATCTGGCCTTGATCGAAAGCTTGGACCAGTAGGGTTTCAGTATGGTTGTGGGGGTGGATAAGGATTTTGTGGAGTTGGAGCACGCCATTGCGGGTAAGGAGGGGGTTGCGCATATGACTATGCATGGTGAACATGGTATTGGGGTGGTCTGACTGAATATTGAGGGTCTTGTGGTGGGAAATAATGTTGGGATGGATTATATGGAGCTTGGGTGTAGGATTGAGGTTGGGGGCGACGTTGGGCGTACTGGTGAGGCAAACCCCTTGGGCCACGCCCTGATCCAGAGACAAACATAGCGACATCATCTTTCTTCTTTTTGCCTAACAGGCTTCCGGTGCCACTTTGAATTGCCTGTGTGGTTGCTTTTATGGCGGAGTAGCTCACGATATTGCTTGACTTGAGTCCCTCTTCCACCATTCCTCCCATCTTTACCACATCGTTGAAGGACTTACCTATGGCTGAGATCAAATGGCCAAAATAAGTAGGTTCTAAAGCTTGAAGAAAGTACTCGACCATCTCATCTTCTTCCATTGGATGATTGGCCCGTGCAGCTTGTTCTCTCCATCTGAAACCATATTCCCTAAAGATCTCACTGGGCTTCTTCTCTACCTTGGTCAAATATAGGCGATCCGGGATAATGTCTATATTGTACTGAAAGTGCCGAGCAAAGGCCTGAGCCAAGTCATCCCATGTGTACCACCTGCTAGCGTCTTGGCGGGTGTACCATTCCAAGCCGCCCCACTCAGACTCTAACTGAAATACGCCATTAATAATTCGTCTTTCCCACCTGCGCCTCTCATCTTGCTGCAAAAGCCTCTCAAATGGGCCACGGGATCTCCATGTGCATCGTACAGGTCAAACTTGGGCTTCTTGAACATAGCGGGCAGTTGGACATCAGGGAATAAGCATAAATCCTTGTAAGCCACACTTACTTGGCTTCCTATCCCTTGCATGTTCTTCAAAGATTGCTCTAGACTCTTCACTTTCCTGAATATCTCATCCTGCTCCACGTTTCGGGATGGTTTCTCAGTTTCAATAGGAGGTTCAAAGTGAGGGGTGTAGGAATAAGGATCCGTGACTTTGAAAGTTGGTTCCGGAGCATAATATTGGGTATTTAGAGCTTGGAACGCGGGTTCACTAGAAGATCGGTGGAGGGTAGCTCACGGAGGGGCTACAAAAACAGGAGCAGGGTATACGGTTGTTTTGACTGGTGGAGCATAAAAAGTTTAGGATGAGGTGCCGGGGTAGTGGTGGAAAGGGGTAAAACCCAGTGCATGCTGAGGGGAAATATCAACGGTAGTGGGATTCTGGGCTTGTGCCAGTGGTGGGATGAAAGCGGGATTTTCTGTGTAGTTAGCGGGGAATGAAGGTGGAGGATACCCTCTGATCCAGGCTTGATACATTTCTACCATTTGATGCTTCAACCTGTGGACCTCCTCTTTCAATTCAGACTCCGATTCTACGATCCCCCTCGGCGGGTCAACAACACCCGTGTCCGACTCTTTGCTAGTCATGACTGCCTTGCGCTTTGGTCTTGTATTATAGGGGTGACTTGCCAGGATGCCAACAAACTAACCACCTAAACAGAACCTGTCTCTTATGCACACACAATAACTTGGTTAGTTTTGAAGCATTTAGCAGATAGGGAATCTCATATTGGGGATGCAATACACCTGAGCAGTTAAACGTTTCTAAATGCTTTGCGACGGCTTATGTGTTTCATCCCGGCTCTTTTCCCAAATTTCGAATCCTGATTTTTTCCTCTCTCATTTTGCTGTGTTTCGCTCTTTTAATTCTCATTCTCTTTTCTTCCTTTTGTTTGGCCCCTCTTTTCTTTCTTCCCTCCCTTTTTCTTTTCCTCTCTTTTTTTTCTTTTCTCTATTTTCTTTTAAGACTATGATCGAATCCTATGGGGATTGCCTACGTATCATGACGCCGCATGAATCAGATCATTACGTAGTTCAGGGAAATAAATGCGAAATGAATTTTTTTTTTTAATATTTCATTAATAAAAGACATCTTTTTGGATTTTCTATTACAAGGACTTAAAAGTAGTGATAACTACAAAAGAAAAATCTACAGACTCGAAATAAAGCAATAAGCAACCTTGACAAGGACGAACAAAACTCGAGGAAAGTAAAATACAGACTCAAAAACTAACTAAAAAAAATCAAAAATACATAAGAGTCTCTACTGGTACTCCGGGGGCCTGCGGGACATCAGCCGGTCTCCGCACGGGCCTACGGGAAATAGCTTCTTGAAGGTGGTCTAGGTCAACCATCACCTGTCGAACGAATGTCATGATAGAAGCAAAAAATATAGACTTGGTCATGTCTTCACATCCATGGAATTTCATTACAACATAATCAGCTATCTCTTTAATCCTCATTCTGATGACACCCTTTTCTTGAAGCAAACGTCCAATCTGCTGGGCCCGAGCCTCTAACACTTGTGTATCTATGTTGTTTTGGTCTTGTAACTGTTGCATGCTTTCTTGTAGTTGGTAAATCAATGCATAGCAATGCTCTCTTTCTGTCTTGAAATCTTTTATTTTCTTGACCATTTCATTTTCCAGGGCAACCAGCTTTTTCTGTAAAATTGCTACTTCTTTGTCATATTTCTGCTTCAACTGGTGGGCTAATCTAGCATGTTCTTCCATACTTTTGGCCAACTTTTCTTGAGCATTTAACAAGTCCCTTTCGGCCTTTGTCAAGTCAAAACCATAATCATGCACTTTCCGCCTTAGGTTGGTTATAACTTTCTCATCTCTCTCACTTCTTATTTGTGTCTCAGTGGCTATTTTCACTCTCTGGATTTGGGCTCGAAGGGCTTCATTTTCCCTAGCCAACCTCTTCTTTTCCCCTTCATCTTCAGCTGCCTGCAAACTACTATCAAATTTGATTTTTTCAATTTATTCTTCTAGTTTGTTTATAGTAGTCCGATATTCCTTTTCTTTAGCTAATCAAACCCATTGCTCTCGTGCTCCATCGGTGAATTGTTGGACATGGGGCCTTTTGGCGGGCTGTTCTGGCTCTTGATCGACCCGACTTCTTTTACCATACCATGTGGCGTAGTTGGATCCTACTTCACCCATGGACAAATCTCGTACTTGAGTCTGTGGTTCCAGGAACCTACATTGGTGCCAAATCTGGCGAACCCTTTCTTCTGGAAATGTGGCTTTTGGGCATAGTTCAATAACCTGTGGACTCAAATCTTCGTCATAGGGGACCGTTTGGTATCTGCCCAATTGGCGTAGGACCCGATGCGGGGCATATGGCTGAATACTCTGAAGACCCATTAATAAAAGAAAGTACACTCCGGCGGACATATAAATAACTTCGTCGACCGGGAGCCAACCGAAAGTCCACTCAATTCGATTTGCGTTTAAAGAAACCAAATACGCGAACCATGCCTCAGTACCTTCTGGCAACTCATGACCGTTTACTCGGTTTTCATATTCTTCGATGCAATTGAGTCCGGTCAGACCATAGTTCATGTAACATGGGCGATGACAAAGATGTTCTACCAACCACATTTATAAAAGCAAGTTGCAACCCTCAAAAAACTTTGTCCCGGCTGGACAAGCGGTTAAAGATCGGTAAATTTCTGCAAGAATCATCGGTATGATAGTGCCATTGGCCTTTTTGACCGTAAAGTCGGCCACTCCTACGAGCCCCAATTATATATGTATGTCACTCCTTGGTCATATCAGAGTGCCTAAAAATGCCACCACAAAGGCCAAACTCCTGCGTGCTTCCCATTTGTCTTTATTTCCCTCATGATTCAAACCAGTGTCCGGAGCCTCAAATCCGTGGGGGTCCCCATACTGGCTGTATAAGAAACGGAATGTGCAGAATTCTCCGGCTAAATTTTCATCTTTAACCTGTCGTCTAATACTCAAGAGGTCCAAAAACTTATGTGGGGTTACAGTTCTTGGTGCTACTGGATATTGATGCCTTAGCTTCCCTTCGAAATCAGCATAACCTGCTATCTGCACTAGTGTAGGGGTCAACTCGAAATCAGAGAAGTGGAAAACATTGTGTGTCGGGTCCCAAAACGGTATCAAAGCTTCGATTATATCAACCTTGGTTTAATCTCCAGAAGACCAGTGAGCCCACCTAAAGCCTTTGTCACAGAACGCTTGGCGACCTCCCCCAGGTCGTTCCACCAAATGTGGAGTCCTAGTGGAATCTCGTCTACGACTAGAAAAGGTATATTTTCAACAGTGCTCATCCTGCACATTTTTATTTAAGGCGACTGGTTAAAAACAAGCGATTTTTGATTTTTGATTTTTATTTTTGTCCCCAAAAGAAAGATTATTTTTTGCAAAATAAAACTCAAACAACTCAAGGCCACCTTTGCAAATACGGCCCTTCATCCCTTCAGAAATGAAGATTTTAAAACTGTGCTTGCTAAGTGGTCAAAATTAGGAAAAGAGCCATAAGTGGCTATTTTTGCAAAACAAGCCTTTCGGCGTCCCGTCGGGACGTTTCTGGCTATTTTGAGAGAAAATGGCATCCCTTAAATTTATTTATGACAAAATGACGCATTGTTTGGTTATTTTTGCAAAAAGGGGCCGGACCCGATGAGCGTTGCCTACGTATCTCACATCCGGTGAGAATTAAACCCGCGTAGTTCGGTCAATTTTGATGCACAAAAAAATATGATTTGTTTTGAAATGATTCTCTCTTTTTTTGAAATTTTGACAGAGTAACGGGATTTTTGAATACCGGAATTATCAAAACCAGGCGTTTTTCTATCCTACCTCACTCTTTGGTTTTTCTCTTCTATTATTTTTTTGATTTTTTTTCTAACTCAAGAAGCCGGTAAACATACAAGCCAAGCAAATTAATGCACAAGTAGCACGTAAAGAATGCATCAAGATGGTCCTTTAATTTTGGGTACACCTATCCTAGACGGACTCAACCCCTGTGTTGAGTCCCCTAAGTCAAATGCACGTGATGCAAGCAAACGTACCTACTAGGGATCCGGCATGAGGCTGTGTTATTCTAGGTTTAAATCATGGGTGTATTGTTCTAGACCTGGCTTACCCGAACGGACAACTCGAGCCCGGGGAGGGGGAGGGCAGCGTACCTGGAATACAGAAGCTTCATCGGCTTTGCAACTTGTCCGAACCTCGTTCTAAAATTAGGATATGACTCTAACAGAAAAGATGCCACGCGAAGCGCACACTTCCCAGAAGATTTAGAAGACTTAGAGAGAAGAAGGGTTTCGTAGCAGTTTATATACAATTCACACAATATCAAAGCGGTAAAAAAAATGGCATTTAGCACATTAGGCTCAAACACGTAAAAATAAGACAATCATGAAAGCAAATCATAACAGCTATTCTACGCTCGAATTCTAAACCCTGAACCAGAGATTCTGGGTTCTTCTCCCCAGCAGAGTCGCCAGAACTGTCACACCTCCTTTTTCCCGCGGTGGATATGGGACAGGGGAGTTTTTTCAATTAAAGTGACAATATTTGAAATGAGATTATTTATTTGATTAGAGTCGCCACTTGGAATAATTTATGGTGTCCCAAGTCACCGATTTATTTTGAAATCCCAAATCGAGAAAATTTGACTCTATTTTTTTTTGGTCTGCGAACACAAAAGACCGGGTAAGGAATTCTATTAACCCGGGAGAAGGTATGAGGCACTCCCGAGTTCCGTGGTTTTAGCACGGTCGCTTAACTAGTAATAATTGGCCTAATTATCTGATTTATACATATTTGAAACCTATTGTGCATTTTAATCTTTTAACCACTTTTAATATTTATGAAATTTTGTTTGAACAAGTCGCGATGTCGCGCGCTCATTTATTTTTGTACACATTGCGAATCGGGCCACGTGTAACGTACCCGCCATTTACAACATATAAATTTTTATTATTATTTGAAGTTATGGATGGGTCACATGAAATGCACACCCGAATTGGGATTAGGTATCATGACTATGCCACGGGAACCGTACCCACAGTCACGATGATTTATTTATCAATCGCGCCTAAAACAAACTACGATATTTATGAGTATTTCCTAGACTTTGAGATTACATGTAGAGGTCTATAGTTATGGAATTATTTGTGGACAGAGTGAATCTAAAATGATCCGTCTAACACAAATTTAGCCTTGCTGTCCTAACCCATAACTATATGAATTAATTAAATCACTTAAATTAAACTAGAGGCTAGGCCCAACGTTTAGGGAACTGGGCCAAGCATTCCAGCAGAAATGCACCAATTACAATTATGATGATTTGCAAACAAAAATTACGAAATCAGGAGTCGATCATTCAGCATTCTTCACATCGCCTTTGAATATTTCGATGTCCGAAAATTAATTCATCACACCAAGGAGCATACTTAAGATCGTATGATAATAAACAATTGTCAAAGACTAATTCTTTTACATTGCGAGTTAAATTGATTATTACAGACCTTAACAACAAATGAATTCTGAACAATTAATTCTGCTCATATAAAATAGCTTACACTTTCATTTTTCAACTTTTGAAAACTCCGCCTAGAATTATCATGAATCTCTCGTCCTAAGAAACACAGTTGAATTTCATAGCAACAAACGGCAAACTAGCAATTCGTATCAAATAAAACTAACGGCTAATGAGAAATTGGCGAATCAAACTTAACTAAGCATCATATATCATACTGAAGTCAACAACAAATCCAAACAATAATTTGTTCATGTTAAGCTACAGAATCAAAATACATGCTCAGTTTTCTCTAATAAAAAGGTTTACATGTTCAATAAGCCCAAACCTACTCATTGTGGGAGGCACAGTAACAAGAAAATATTTAGGGATGTATATAAATTTCAACCAACTCATAGCATAGGGACGTTCAACTATATTTACATTTCAAAGTTGAAATTAGTACCTGAAGAGAAGCAGCAGAGCAAAAATTTAAGAAAATAAGTCTCTGAAATTGGGGTGAAGCAACAGCAATATCCAGACAGCAGCAGTAAACACAGCAAAGAAATGGAGCTAAACCAAACTCCAAAAACCCTGAAAAAAGCAAATAGTAGAAGAATGATGCCCAATATCAAATAATGAAGCTAACTGGAGATTTTTTAGTTTTCTAACATTTTTCCAAAGGTAGAAGGCTAGAATTCCAGAAGTTTTTGAGAACAAAGAAAAGTCTGAAAACCTCTCTGAATATGCAGGAATTAGGGTGTATTCATGTGTGAAGTCTGAGAGGAAAATGGAATCTAAAAAATACAAAAACAAATATCTATGTAGTGAGGAATGTGTTTTGAATGAGATAGATGGGAAAGAGAAGAAGGAGAGGGGGGAGGCGGCTAGGGTTTTAAAAATGGGGAAGGTCCTGAGAGAGATTGAAGATGGAGCAGAGGGGGTGCGCCGCTGCTTGTTGAAGAAGTAAGGGGGTCCGTTCTCTGTTGTGGTTCAGCCTCTCAGGGAGAGTAAAATTAGGGTCTCCTCTAATAGAGTGGGGGAGAAGAGTATGGGCCAGACTATGGGGTGGATTGTGCTTCTAAAGGTATGGGCTTGAAACAATTATAAAATTAGTCACTTTGGACTCAAATTTTAATTAAAATCAATTTGTGTGGCTAAAATATTATATATATTTTACTCACTAAGTGACTAATGACCTAAATAATTAACTAACCTAAGAATGCATTTTTTTTTTTTGTTTCTAGATATTTATATAATGCATTTAACAATATAATTAAATTCTAAAATGTAATTTAAAATCTAAAATGATATGAAATTAAGATTTGGATATTTTTTATGATTTTTATGATTTACGATATTCCTAACATGTATAAACAATGCGAATAAATGCAAAATAAATAAAGAAAAACTTTTAAAATTCATAAAAACAATTAAAATTATTCTTGGATTATTTTTACGAGCAACTTCCTATGTAAGGCAAAAATTAGGTGCTCACATCCTTCACAACAGAGTGCTTGGATCCAGAGAGGTCAAGCAGAGCAAGAGTTGTGTTGATCTTTTCAGCAACATCGCTTCCTCTTTCGGGTGCGTTTGTAAAAAATCTTGCTCCTTTTGAGGATGAAGATCCGAAAACAAGGGTTGATGCTTACGGCACATGGGGTGCTTGTTATCCTAACGAGTTTACTTTTCTCCTCGTAACTGGTCCAAAGCTTTCAAAAGTAACATCGAGGAAGCTTTCCACATCAACATAGAACCTGGAATTAGCAGCCTTGGTGGAAGTCGAGATGGAGTTGATTTTCTTTGAAGCCATTTCAATAATCTTAAACTTTGGTGATTAAAAAATTGAGATGAGAGGTAGATATTGTTCCACTGGGCATGCCAGAATTTGTAGACAATAAATTGCGTCGAGAAAATAAAATCAAGACCGAAAAATATCGCAACAATCGTAGTATTTGATTTAAAATAATATGAGTGTACAATCTCTATGAATCCTCTTATTCTTCTTTTTAATAGTAAATAAATTCAAGGGCCCTTGAGCTTGAGCTTGAACCTATATTTGTTGTCACGAACGATGACCTTGAATTCAACTAGCACGAACTTTGATTTGAACTCGTACTCCTTGAATCTTGATTTGTTCTTTGTTCTTGAGCTTGAGCTTGATTGCTTGAACTTGAACTTGATTTATTCTTCATTCTTGAGCTTGAACTTGATTTGTTCTTCGTTCTTGAGTTTGAACTTGAACTTGATTGCTTGAAGCTTGAAACTTGTGGAAGAATTTGTAGCGTTTGATCCACGAGCTCTTTCTTGCTTCTTGTTATAACTTCTGGTGTCTTTTCTAAGTTATAAAGACCCCTATTTATAGTTGTGGGAGGAAAGAGTTATGATAAGAACAAACTCTTTCCGACCAATTAGATTGAAGAGTGACAAAGCCGCATTTGATTGGCCAGAACATGTCACTCGCACATGTGGCGTGGTTTCATTGGTCTTTTAATTTGACTTGGCATGCCTTGTCATTTTGACACGTGGCATGATCCTAATGACTCTTTCGTTTGACTTGGCGTGTCACGTCATTTGACACGTGGCACCAAACTGGGCCTCTAAGAAGATGGCATCATGGGCTTAATGAAGTGGGCTCATTAGTTTAGCCCAATTAAATGGGCTAGCCCAATGAATTTGGACTTATTTATTTAATCCGTATGTATTGGACTTATATAATTAATCCAATTATATTAGCTCGTAATATTTATTTGGACTACTATATTTAAAATATAGTCCAAATTATTTTTAAATTTTGTTCCGATAAAATTGATATCTTTACAGTCTTGACTGATTATCATATCTGGTCGCAATCTCCAAATAAGATTCCATCTCTTAGACAAGATGCAAGTTCAAGCTTCTTCTTTTGGCCCGTATCGACGACGGATACAACGTAAAATGTTATAAATTATGTGTACAGGCAACTCCGATATTCTATCATCTCCATCAACTATTTGCGCCATAATTTTGAGCACAAGTTGAACCTTAATTTATGTTTTTGGAATTACAGGCTTGTTTTAGCGGCCGGCTTATAATAAAAACCCAAGCTAGCTTATATATTATGGTAAATATATACTTACGTTTGGTCACAACTTTCTATAAAAGTTGACAACTTCCTTTTTCAGGGCTTGAAGTTAATTTCCAAAGTTAAAACATGGTTTATGTATGAACTATTACTTCCGCCATTCTAAGCAGAACTAAATCAAACATTTTAATCCGTATATATAACTAAGCTTTACCCTTTAAAAATATATTTTATAAAAATAATTGTCATTTAATTATTTTTACAAAAATTGTAATTTAATTATTTTTTTTCTCTTAATCATGTTTAGCACACTTGTTTAATTACGCAAATTAAGTTTGGACATTTGATTTAAATAGCATAAATATCACTTTAATTTGATCCGCATCAAACTCTCACAAAAAAGGGATCCAGAGTCGGATCCCATTTACTACTGGCGACTAAGAAACCTTTAATTTCTAGTCACCAACAAGAGCTAATTTTTCTCCTTTTATTTATGATCATATATATATATATATATATACCTTTTCTTTCAATCACTTGTTTTCTAAAGTTAAGGTTTAAATTACAAAGCAATATAACAGTATTAAAATAATTGAATATAAGTTGGAAGAAGTACGTAATATTCAAATATAAGACGTTAAAATTTTGAAATATTTAAAGAGTAAACAAAATTTGTCAACAAAAAGAAAACGAAATTTTCCTAAAATATTTACAGTTCATGGACTTGAGTCTTGGGAGGAAGTAATAAAGGCTGACCCACTTTTTAAAAATTGGAAATTAATTTCATGTCCAGAAAAAGGAAGGAAATCGTTTCCTAGTCAGCTTTCACATATCGAAAAGGTTTTCTCCTTTTTTGGCTGAGAACATATGGAAAAGTTATGACTATGACAGAATAAACTTAAACTCTTCTTTAAAATTAGGATTTATAGTCAAACTTTTATGGAAATAAGTTCTCTAGTCAAGTCGAAGTAAATTTTGTATTACTATAAATAGAGGCATTATTGATATCTTCTATATAGCCAATGCTGAATCGTTTGTTTGTTGTAATTTAATTTTTTTGGTGTTTGATTCCCTTCGAGAAAATTATGGGTGAAATAGTTGATGGAATGGATAGAATATCAGAGTTGCCTGTACACATAATTCATGACATCTTACGCCGGATTCGAAAATTCGGACTAGAAGAAGAAGCTCGAACTTGCGTCTTGTCTAAGACATGGAGTTCAATTTGGAGAATGCGACCTGATGTGATAATCAGTCATTACAGCCACAAGAGCTTGTCAGATAATTTGGAGAATTTTGTGAAATTTGTTGATGATTCCTTGCGGCCTTATGCCGAGCTAAGCTTGAGAATTGAAAAACTTAGCCTCGAACTTAGCCTTGAACATCCGGAAATGGCTTCTCATATTGATCGCTGGTTGAACTTGGCAATTAAACATAATGTCAGATCTCTACAACTTTTTCCAATGTTTAATTTGAACTATAGCATACCTGATGCTATTTATGCAGCTAATAAGACGCTGACTGAATTATCGCTACGAAGGTGCAAATTTGAAATATATAATAGCACCAGTACCACCAACAAATTGCAACGAATAATTAGTACGTGTCCGTTTATAAGGGATCTAAATATAAGTAATTGCACGGGAATCAAGAATTTACGTGTTTCTGGCCTAGTAAATCTGGAGATATTGGAGCTAACAGAGTGTGAAGGACTCGTAAAAGTGGAAGTCCAGGCTCCAAATCTTCGAAAATTTGTTTATGTTGGTGTCCCTTTGGATATGTACCCGACGACACGTGAACCAGAATCGCTGCCTTGCACAATTGATATTTTAGATGGTTA
Organism: Nicotiana tomentosiformis; assembly: GCF_000390325.3. Classification (NCBI taxonomy): domain Eukaryota; kingdom Viridiplantae; phylum Streptophyta; class Magnoliopsida; order Solanales; family Solanaceae; genus Nicotiana; species Nicotiana tomentosiformis. The sequence goes on along the minus strand of NC_090814.1, from coordinate 145,848,280 downwards.
TAAGACTCTACAATTTCTCAAATTGGAAGCTACTACCATGACGGACCAGGAGTTTGAATATCAGTTGTCTAAGTTCCCAGCCCTTGAAGTTTTAGACCTCAGGGGATGCTATATAATGAAAAATATAAAAGTTGTGAGTGAAAAACTTAAGAGTTTCACCTTATGGAATTGGACGAATCTGGAGCAAGTCAATATGATGGCTCCAAATCTTATGGAATTCAAATTTGAAAGTGGCAAAACATGCATGCCCTTCTCAACTATGGATCCTTCTAACCTGGAAATGGTCAATATCAATTTTTATCCATATTCTTCAAATTCTTGGAACTTTGGAGATATGGACAGAAGTTGGTACAGTAATCTTCAAGACTTCGTTCAAAAGTTCAACTATTCGAAGGGACTGATATTAGTATTTTATTGCAAAGAGGTATTAACTTCTTTTTTCTCTTTCACCGGTGTAATTTATATCTCTGCGTAATTGATTTTCCTAACAGTTTTCTCCACTGTATATTAGACTTCAAATATTGCTTTAGTTGATTTATGCATTCGTCTAGCTGTTTAATTAACTTGTTTGGGGTTTGTACAATACATGCAGGATAAGAGTATTCTTATTTATGAAGATCCAAGAGAAATTATTGTTCCACCAACTCGAGAACTAGAACTATGCATTAAGAATCCTTCGATGTATCCTAAACAATTCGCACATGATCTGATGTTGTGGCGCCCCAACATAATATCCATAGTGCCATGTACAAAGAGTAAAATGGTCCAGGTATAAACCTTATACATTACATTATACTATGCTAATATTTTTATATGCATGAGTTCATATTCTCACACGGTCACACATAGTTCCTAGGCGCATATATGCACATGTAAGTAAAAACCACAAATATTATATTGCATAATTGTTTCATTATCATAAGAATTTGACCTATGATTTTGTCTTGTTTGCATAGTACAATTTTCTAAGAAAAGACATTGAATTGAACCCCTTTCCCTATATTTTAATTTGATCCATCCTTTATAGTATATATCTAAGATTTTCACACATTTGGAATAACAGGTATTCCATGAGAGAAGAACAACATACATGGAGAAACAAAATGGAAGATTAAATGAAGTTATTAATCACAAAGGCGCAGTTGAGGATTGCGGAACGTCCCGGTTCTACTCTTGGCTGAAATCCACTCCCCTAATTCAACGGATTACTACTTTTATGTTTAAATGGAAGGAACCCCCTTTCACCTAGTCTTTTTTTTCTTTCATAATTAATACTAATAGCATCTGTTGCGGCCAAACACACTCACGCAAGTATACGTGGTCGTCAAGTAATAGAGTAGTGAATAAAGTATCATTCCCACAAAGACTTATGATTAACTTTTGACTAATTCAAACTCGAATAGCTTATCGATTCAAATTATTTCTTACAAAATAGATAATTTTAAAATTTCTACCGAAAGACTATCAAGTGATAAAATACTAGGAATCAACCACAACACTTAAATATTTTTTTAATAACAATCAATAGGATATAATATTCCAGGGTCACGGGTTATCTAACAATCATGTTGTATGCTTAGTTTAAAATAACTAATTGATTTATCTGGATTGTTGATTCACAGGGTTGATATTACTCATAAGAATCTGTCGAGTCCTTACTCGCCTATTCAAGCTAACTTAATACATATATGTCTATGAAATTAAGATTAACAAGAACGCACTTACAATTCCTGTATTGCAACCGAGTAAGGCAATTAGGTATATATCTATCCTAATTGCGAATCCGTTCCCCGATGCCCGGGTTTAAGAACTTGTTCTATTTAATTCTATATGCAATCTAGAGTTCCCACTTTCGAGTTCAACTCTAGATTCGTAGATAGGATTTCACTGTTAGCTACTCAGCAAAATAATTAAAAATAGAATTAAATAAACAACCCAATATGATAAAATCAACTTCGTCAAATTAAACTTCAAACATCAACATTCATGTATACCCATGACCCTAGAACAATAGGTTTCTTAGCCATTCATGTTCATACAATCATCAAAAATCATGTTTTCAAACATAAAATCAATGAATACTAAGAAAGGGATGGAAGAATTGATCAAATCCTTGCTTTTGAGTGTTTTGTGCCTCCTCCCTCCTTTAAATCACGGTCCCCCCCTTTAAAAATAGGTTTAGGTTGGCTTTTATATGAGTTGGGAGCGTCTAGGGGTCGAAATAACCGAGTCCTAGTCAAAAAAGAATACTTCCCGTCTTGAGCGTCCAGGGCAGCGTGGGGCGCTGGCCCTGGCGCTCAAACTCTTTGTTCTCTGTAAAGTGCGCCACAGCCAGCGCCCCACACTGGCTGTGGCCCTCAAATTTTCATTTTTGCGATTTTGTCCCGATTTCGCTCCAATTCGCGCCCTTTCGTCCCAAATTGCATCCGAATAATTCATACACATAGAAATACCAAAATTTAGCACAAACAATCATATTAAACATCTCAAATCGTCGAGACATGAGTAAAATGTGAGGTGATATATATCAAAATATGCATACATTAAGCCGATTATGAACACCCCACACTTAGACTCTTGTTCGTCCTCGAACAATGGAACTATATTAGCACCCCCAAAACGTACTTAGCGCTATGAAAGAGGACCTCACAATTAATTCACTCAAATAACCTACTTTTTGACTATGATCGATGTCGGCAATTAAGCATGGACACACAAATTTCACTTTCTTCCTGTTTTTAAATAGCTCAAGTATACTCAATGTTTTTCAACCAACTTAAGCAACCTCTCCACAACCACCTTACCTCAAGAGAAGACTCGTTACCACTAAGCATCCTCAACACATGCACTTACCCAACACAAGAAAGTGTACAATTTCACCAATCCGTCATGAAATCAAGTGCCCTCACTACAAGCAAAAGAGTGAATATCAAAGTAGTCCGTAAATTTAAATATGTCATTGAACATAAATTAAGGACATCACACAATTGAACAACATTCACTCACTCTCACAAAGAATTCATGTGCATCCCGTGGTCGTACCATAAGCTTGCCCGTAGTGTACATCTCTACTAATCTAAGCTAGCTAAATCTAGGATCAATTAGGACTTTAAGGTTGTAATGTAGGCTAAGGGACGGGTAGGATACATTTAGGAATAGTGACTAACCCTCCTAAGCACTTTAATACACTACACTCACACTTCAAGCGCAATATCTTCTCAACCCATTCATTTGTCATACACCATAACTAACATAGCCCTTTTTTCCATCAAGCACCTCTATGGTTTCACTAGCACGAGTGAGAAGGATTAGAAGGTGTGTCTTTCTACATTATTTGAACTTTTGTTTGCTCTTTCTTGCCAAAAAGTTTCTCTCTTTTTTTTTTTTTTTTTACACACTCCATACATTGAAGTTCATAAGCCAGTGACCTTTATTCACAATTTTAGTGCACCTTAAGGGCCCTTCCATGGTTCCACTTGAAAGTCACTTCCCAATCTCTCACCTTACTTCTTCTAGCGACTAAGTGACTTAGGAGGTAAAGGTTCAACAATCTCACATTAAGAACAAAGTAGGAGTACGGCTTGTAATGTGGGTGCCAAGGAAGCGGTCTATAGGCTCAAAGGGGATAGCAATGAAAAAATTCTATTTGTTAGTGACAAACACCTTTATGGTCAAGCAAGAAATGCCTATGTCATCTCCTAGACTAGCACAACTTAATGATTTTGCGTTGATTAACACACAGGTCAAGTTCTAGACTACACAGGGTAGCACAAAATATCAACAATCCTTACACACACATGGCACTTGACTCACTCAAGACGGTTATGTGTGACTCTCAGGTCAAGCAAGCATATCAAGTTGAGAATTCTTTAAGCAACACTGCACTAGGTGGCATACAAGTCAATCAACTGAGAAAAAAGAGTCAAAGAGTAAGCTACTTAATTTACTTGGGCATTACAATTCAAATCATATATGCAGGAAGACAGAGCGCATGCCCTAACTTAACTTGCCAACACCAAACATGTCAACAGGTACCTCAGAGCAATCTCAATTTTATCCCTTATCCTACTTCTAAAAAAAATAAAACAAAACACCCGGTTCGAGCTACACCCTTGGAAAAGAACCGGCATCCAAATAAAAACCAAGGGATACTACCTAACTATCAAAAATAAAACAAAAGAAAATCTTTTTGGTAATTTTAATCGGACTTTAATCCCTCAAGAAAATTTTCCAATAGATCCATCGTCGGAAAAAGTTCCAAGTTTTTGTTAATTTTTTTTTTTAGACTATGTTAGTCTTAAACTAAGCTAAAAGGTGATAAAAGAGAGAGAATTTTTTTTTAATAACCCTAAAAATTATATACATTTCAAGGAGAATTATACAATTCAAGGAGTATTTCCTCCACCCCACACTTAAATGATACATTGTCCCCGATGCTTAATAAATTCAAAAATAAGGTAAGGTGGAAAGAAAGAACTCCCTGTTAGTCGGAGTCTGCCTCATCAGGATGCCAACCAGCTGCGGCAATGGGCCCATCATCATCTCCAAAGGGTACCAAAGCCATTGGTCCCATATCTTCATCATCATCCGCATTATCAGATTCGTCGTCAGTGTTTTCATCCTCAGATGGATGAACGGGACTACCCGGTGCTATGCCCAACATCTCCTTGGAAGAACTGGAGAGATCACTACGCATATGCGTGCGCTCCTCATCTGACACCCCAAGCTTGCTCATAATAACATTGAGGGATTTGTAAAGATACCTGTTAAAATTTTCGTCCCTCTCATTCCTAGCAGCTTGGGTGAGCTTGGATGTGGGTTCTACCATGGATGTGATGTCTAACAATGATGTGGGTGCCTCCACTACCTCATCATAGCCAGGGTACTCTGGTACCCCACGAGAGAGCATGTATTGTGTTAAGGTGTTGCCAAAAAAAAACCTTTTTATCCTTCCTCCAAAACGGGTGCGGGTCATCTCCCGAGCATGAGCTCACCCATATTTATGGGGCGCCCGGTCATCAAAAAGTAAATCACACACACTCGAGCTCGAGTGCACTCAGTATTATGTTCAACGGGCATTAATCTAGCTTGCACAAAGTTTTGCCAAACCTTGGCCGTTTTGTTGAAGTCAAAACGGAGCATTTCAAGGTGAATATTTCCCTTAGTTCGTATCCATTTTGCATTAGAATCAACGCCACAAAGAATGTGACGTATTGCTTGGTAGCTTGGACTTTTGACGAACTTTCGAAGCCTTCGTGGGTTAGGACTATCAACTCCCAAAAAATGACACAAGGCTTCCCTATCTATTGGAATTTCCTGTCCTCTGACCCACGACATGTCATTTTTCTCGTTCTAGTTGGCATATAACTCTCTTACCATGCTGAGATTTGCCGGGCCCGGACATTCGAGGAGCTTATTCATCTTCTTTTCAATCAATGTAGCAAGTACATCTGGGAAGTTCCATTCTAAAGCTTTCACATTTATCCCCATTTCAGACACATATCTCCCATATGGAACAAAAGTATCATGCCATTTGATGGCGTCCTCCCGAACAAGTTCCACTTGAGGCCGTGGTGGCCTCGTAGACCCGCTAGCCTGTTGCTTTCCCTTGGCTTGTCGGGAGGAGCTCTCGCCTTGCTTACGTTTCTTTGGAGGGGAAGCAGTAGTGGAGGACTTCCCCATCCTTTTTCCTTTAGCGACATCGTCACGAGCCATAGCAACCTACACATGATAAACACAAAGATGAGAATGAATCAAAAGATGTTGCCTAAGGTCATCGTGAGAGGCAAGATGACCCCACACTTAAAACCTAAGGCTATGTATAAGCGAATCATAATATTGATTCAATGTGCACCAATGTGTCATCACAAGGCTATAGGTACTTAGACTTCCCTATGCCATAGAATTCAATTAGTCTAACATGGCCGTAACTTAACTATAGTACAAGCATAACAACGCTAAAGTCTACATTACTACACTATTTTAGTACACTAACTACAACTTACAAAAGTTTACAACAAGAGACAATACCCCCACAACACCCCACACTTCACCCAAACTCATATACAACTACACTCGGCTACTTAGACTTCATCGGTGTTCAAATTTACTCTCTTAAGCATTTTAACAAACACCTTGTGGGCATCAATTATGCTCTTCTATTTCAACAATGGTGGGAGAAGGTGGGCCTCCCAAATTTACATGAAGTAGAGGGAATTATAGTTTACTACTTCAAACACAAATGCTCAACCAAAGTTTTGCACCAATTTCATGTATAATCATTCCACCAACAATAACATCCAAATATGTTTAAGAAACCTAGGGTGTTGGAAGATGGAGGGAGAGAAATAAGACTACACTACTCTAAGAACTTCCAAAATACAAGAAAAGAGATAGGAAGAAAAACATACCTTAGAGTCTTGAGATGGAATTGAGCAAGAGATGTTGAAGAATATTAGAATTTGAGAGAAAAGGGGAAGAAGAAGAAGAAACCGACCGTGTGTTTTGAAGAATGGGGGGTTTTGGGTTGGGTTGTCTTAATTTAGGTGGGGTGGGGGGATGGGTTTGGGTAATTGGGTATGGGTTGGGTTGTGAGTGTATATGGTAATTGGGTAGGGTATTTTTAATTAAATAAAGAAAACAAAAAATAAAAACAACAATTACTTACCTGGACCGCCAGCCCAGCGCCCCACGCTGGGGCTAGCGCTGGAGCATTGCGGACACTATAAAGTGTGCCCCAGGTAGTGTGGGGCGCTGGCCTGGGCGCTCACTTCGGCAAAATATTTTTTTTCCGACTATCCGAGCACTCGATATATACATTACACACATTCCACACCATTTCAACCTACAAAGAAAAATTTTTCTATGGCCTACAAAAGAAAAGAAAAAAACAACTATGCTGCGAAAGCGGTAAAAAATTGGGTTGCCTCCCAACGAGCGCCTAATTTCACGTCGCGGCATGACTCAACATATGTTTAAGCATCAGCTAAGTCCACTGAGGTCTTGTGACGTGCAATGTCACCACCCTAATAATATTTTATTCTCTGGCCATTTACCAAGAAGGTACCACTTGAGCTCTTATCACGTAGTTCCACCGCTCCGTGAGGCCTCACACTTACCACAACAAAAGGACCTGCCCAATGGGACTTAAGCTTTCCAGGGAATAGCTTCAACCTTGAATTGAACAAAAGAACTTCTTGACCCGGCTCAAACTCTCGATGTTGAATGTGTTTGTCATGCCACCTCTTCGTCTTTTCTTTATATAATTTGGCATTTTCATATGCATGCAATCGAAACTCATCAAGCTCGTTGAGTTGCAGCAACCTATTCTCACCAGCTGAGTCCATATCCATATTTAACTTTTTGATCGCCCAATAAGCTTTATGTTCATGCTTGATGGGCAAGTGGCATGCCTTCCCATAAACCAACCTGTACGGAGAAGTACCTATAGGAGTCTTGTATGCAGTTCGATATGCCCATAATACATCATCCAGCTTCCCTGCCCAATCTTTTCTATTTTCACTTACTGTTTTCTCCAGAATCTGCTTTACTTCTCTGTTTGAAACTTCTACTTAACCACTCGTTTGAGGATGATAGGCAGTGGAAACTTTGTGCTTAACTCCATACTTTGCAAGAACATTATTTAGCAATTTGTCACAAAAGTGAGTTCCTCTGTCGCTTATTAACACTCTTGGAGTCCCAAAGCGCGTGAAGATGTGCTTCTTTACAAAGCTTACCACTACCTTTGCGTCATTAGTAGGAAGAGCAATGGCCTCCACCCACTTAGAAATATAGTCGACCGCCACCAAGATGTACCTGTGCCTATTAGAATATGGGAACGGTCCCATGAAATCAATCCCCCAAACATCAAAAAGTTCTACTGCCAGAATATTTTGCAAGGGCATCTCGTGCTTCCTTGTGATAGTTCCGATTCTTTGTCATCTGTCACAATTTTTAACAAAGGCATGTGCATCCTTAAATAATTTTGGCCAATAGAAACCTGATTGTAGCACTTTTTGGGCGGTTCTATCCCCACCGTGATGACCTCCATATGGCGAAGCATGAAAGCCATGCAATATTGCATTCATCTCTTCTTCAGGAACACACCTTCGCACTAACTGATCTGCGCATTGCCTATATAAGAATGGCGCATCCCATATGTAGAGCCTTACATCATGTAAGAATCTTCTTCTATTATCAGGTGTTAATTCTAGTGGTGTCACCCCACTTGCAATAAAATTCACATAATCTGCATACCATGGGGCTTTACCTGAGGTGACTGCTAATAGCTGCTCATCAGGAAATGTTTCTTTGATTGACCCTCCTTCAGCTACATGGTTCCGACTTTCTAATCTGGACAAGTGATCAGCCACTTGATTTTCTATCCCTTTTCGATCTCGGATCTCTAAGTCAAATTCTTGCAAGAGGAGGACCCAACGAATCAGCCTCGGCTTGGCATCTTTCTTTTCAAACAAGTATCTGATAGCTGAATGATCTGTGTAGACGATAACTTTGGTTCCCACTAGATAAGATCTGAACTTGTCAAACGCCCACACCACTGCAAGCAACTCTTTTTCAGTAACTGTATAATTCATCTGAGCTGGATTCATAGTTTTGCTCGCATAATAAATGGAGTGAAATATTTTATCCCTTCTTTGCCCCAAAACAGCTCCGATTGCTATGTCACTTGCATCGCACATCAACTCATATGACAGTCCCCAATATGGGGCGATGATAATTGGTGCAGTCACCAACCTTCCCTTCAGCTCCTCAAATGTTTTCAGACATGCATCATCAAACTTGAAGGTGACATCTTTCTCTAGAAGCCTGCATAATGGAGAAGAAATTTTTGAAAAATCTTTAATGAATCGGCGATAAAAACCTGCATGGCCCAAGAAACTGCGAATGCCTTTGACGGATGTCGGTGGGGGCAATTTTTCAATTGCCTCCACCTTTGCTTTATCCACTTGTAGACCATCTTTTGACACCTTGTGCCCTAAGACTATACCTTCACGTACCATGAAATGACACTTTTTCCAGTTGAGTACCAAGTTTGTCTCTTCACACCTAGCAAGCACTTTATCAAGGTTCATTAAACAATTATCAAAAGAACACCCAAACACAGAAAAATCATCCATGAATACTTCCACAAATCTTTCAACCATGTCAATAAAAATCGCCATCATACACCTTTGAAAAGTCACAGGTGCATTACAGAGACCAAAGGGCATTCTCTTGAATGCATACGTGCCATAGGGACACGTAAATGTGATTTTCTCTTGGTCCTTTGGGGCTATAGCAATCTGATTATACCCCGAATAACCATCTAGGAAACAGTAGTATTCCTGGCCTGCTAACCTATCAAGCATTTGGTCAATGAAAGGGAGGGGAAAGTGGTCCTTTCGGGTGGCATTGTTCAATTTTCTATAATCTATGCAAATTCTCCACCCAGTGACAGTTCTTGTAGGAATTAAGTCATTATTTTCATTAACCACTACAGTCATCCCCCCTTTCTTTGGCACACATTGAACGGGCCTTACCCATTTGCTATCAGAGATTGGGAATACAATACCTGCATCAAGCCACTTAATCACTTCTTTTATTACTACTCAATTCTACACTTTGCTTGTGTCAGTCCTCTATGAGGATTTTATGCATGCAGAAAGCTGGACTAATGCCTTTGATGTCAGACATCGTCCACCCAATTGCTCGCTTGTGCTCACGTAGCACTCTCAATAACTTTTCTTCCTTCAATTTAGACAAGTCAGAAGAAACAATAACAGGTAAAGTGTCAGAACTACCCAAATAAGCATATTGAAGGTGAGAGGGTTGGGGTTAAGCTCCAATTTTGGAGCTTCTTCAATTGACGGCTTTGGAGGGGGGGCCACTTGGCCTATTCAGGGGCTCAAACGGGTGTATTCCTTGCATGTAAGCACATGATGCATCTAGGATATGCATCATCTCCTCAACCTCATCATCAATCATCAAGCTATCAAACAACATGATTGCTTTTTCTAGAGAGTCGTCTAGATATACACTCGTGTCATGAAGTTGCTCATCCACCTCCACAATAGATATCATAGAGAGCTCCTCATAGTGGCGGGGAAGTTGGATTGCTTTGTAGACATTGAAGACTGCTTCTTCGTTGTCCACCCTCATAATCATTTTTCCTTCTCGCACTTTAATTATTGCATCGCCAGTAGCCAAGAGAGGTCGTCCCAATATGATTGGAACTTGTTCATCAGCCTCAAAATCTAGAATAATGAAGTCAGCTGGGAAGATAAATTTCCCAATTTGCAGCAACACATCTTCAATCACTCCTTCAGGGTAGACTATGGACCTGTCAGCTAATTGCAACATCACAGTGGTTGGTCTTGGAGCTCCCAAACCCAATTGCTTAAACAAGGACAATGGCATCAGATTTATGCTCGCACCCAAATCACAAAGAGCACGACCCATATCAATATTACCGATTCGCACTGGAATAGTGAAGCTGTCAGGATCCTTAAGCTTTTGGGAAAGTTTGTTTTGGACCCTTGAAGTGCACTCCTCAGTAAGTGCAACTGTCTCGAACTCAGTCAATTTCCTCTTGTGAGCCACTATATCTTTTATGTACTTAGCATACTTTGGAATTTCACGAAGTACATCCACTAATGGAATATTTAGTTGAACTTGACTCAACATAGAGAGAAATTTGTTGAACATGTGATCGTCATTCTTTTTCTGCAATCTCTGGGGGAAAGGTGGTGGTGGCCTTGCAGCCTCCATTCGCTCTGAACTTGCATCATTTTTCTTTTACTCGTGTATTGTCTTAGGGATCAGCTCCCTCTCAGGTATAGGTTTTTCCTTTCTCTTCTTTGGCACTTCTTCTAGTGCCCTCCCGTTTCTGAGTGTAACTGCATTAACTTGAGGGTTCTTCTCTGTATCACTGGGAAGAATGCCTGCAGGTCTAGTGTTTTGATTTGTTGCTAACTGTCCCATTTGCCTCTCAAGATTTCTGAAATCGGTCCAGAGCTGTTGATTATCAAGCAACAACTTCTTCAACAAGTCATTCATACTCTCTTCTGTTTGTAGGGGTGGTTTCTGAGGTTAATTGAAATTTCCTTGGGGTCTATACTGGTTCTGATTCTGTTGATTTCCTCCCCATGAGAAGTTAGGATGATTCCTCCAACTTGGATTGTAAGTGTTCCCATATTGTGCATGCTGATTCATCGAACCTCTGTTTTGTTGCCCCACATAGTATATAGATTCAGGATTTGTAGGACACATGTCACTCATATGACTGTCACCACATAGTTCGCAACAAATAGACATCTGTTGTACATGCTGCATCTGTTGTGTTTGTTGCATTGTCATTCTGTTCATCTGATTTGCTAGCTTTGCAATATCTGCTCTCATGGCTGAGAAGTCATCAAGCTCAATCACCCCAGCTGCCTTCTGTTTAATTGCTCTTCTTGCGTCCCCATCTCCTTGCCAATTATGGTCATTAGCAGTGAAGTTATTTAGCAAGAGTTGTATTTCAGTATACGGCCTTGCCATGCAACTACCCCCACAAGCTGAATCAAGATTCATCTTTGATGCCTCGTCTAGCCCATCAACAAAAGTGTGACCCAATACATCATCAGTCTGACAATGATGTGGGCAGTCTCTGAGTAGCTTCTTGTATCTTTCCCAAGCTTGGCGAAGTGTCTCGCCATCTCGTTGTTGGAACCCAAGAATTTGGCTCCTCAGCGATTTGGTCTTCTTAGTAAGGAAAAACTTAATTAGGAATTTCCTTGCTAAATCATCCCAAGTGTGGATTGAGTTCGCAGGCTCCTTTTGCAACCATTCCTTAGCTTCCCCCAACAATGAAAAGGGAAATAGTGTCAGCCTGACATAGTCCTTGGAAACGTTTGGATAATTGTAAGTGCTCGTAATTTCCAAGAAGTTCTCAATGTGCCTCTGCGGGTCCTCATGAGATAGACCCACTTATTGCCTGTGGACTGAATCAGTTGTACCATGTACTGTTTGAGTTTAAAATGCCCCGTGATATCAGGCTTTACGATAGCCTGAGTCATATTAGCAAGATTGGGCCTTGCGGTTTCTATCACCGGACGCTCCTCATTACCTGCCATCTCTATTGGCTATGGTTGAACTACGATGTCCAACTCTCTTTCTATTCTCGTTCTAGCTTCGACTTCCCTCCTCACTCTATGAAGTGTTCGTTCAATCTCTGGATCAAAAGGAAGGAGGTTGTTTGCACTTCTAGTCCTCCGCATTCAAGAGAAGATTCTGCGTTAACACAAACAAAGCAAACTGAAAATTAAAACTTGAACTAATAAGTAATAAAAGCTTAATTCAGTCAAGTAGCTAATTTCTAAGTCCCCGGCAACGGCGCCAAAAACTTGTTGCGGCCAAACACACTCATGCAAGTATACGTGATCGTCAAGTAATAGAGTAGTGAATAAAGTATCGTTCCAACGAAGACTTATGATTAACTTTTGACTAATTCAAACTCGAATAGCTTATCGATTCAAATTATTTCTTACAAAATAGAAAATTTTCTAAATTACTACCGAAAGACTATCAAGTAATGAAATACTAGGAATCAACCACAACACTTAAATATTTTTTAATTACAATCAATAGGATATAATATTTCAGGGTCACGGGTTATCTAACAATCATGTTGTATGCTTAGTTTAAAATAACTAATTGATTTATCTGGATTGTTGATTCACAGGGTTGATATTACTCATAAGAATCTGTCGAGTCCTTACTCGCCTATTCAAGCTAACTTAATACCTATATGTCTATGAAATTAAGATTAACAAGAACGCACTTACAATTCATGTATTGCAACCGAGTAAGGCAATTAGGTATATATCTATCCTAATTGCGAATCCGTTCCCCGATGCCCGGGTTTAAGAACTTGCTCTATTTAATTCTATATGCAATCTAGAGTTCCCACTTTCGAGTTCAACTCTAGATTCGTAGATAGGATTTCACTGTTAGCTACTCAGCAAAATAATTAAAAACAGAATTAAATAAATAACCCAATATGATAAAATCAACTTCGTCAAATTAAACTTCAAACATCAACATTCATGTATACCCATGACCCAAGAACAATAGGTTTCTTAGCCACTCATGTTCATACAATCATCAAAAATCATGTTTTCAAACATAAAATCAATGAATACTAGGAAAGGGATGGAAGAATTGATCAAATCATTGCTTTTGAGTGTTTTGTGCCTCCTCCATCCTTTAAATCACGGTCCCCCCCTTTAAAAATAGGTTTAGGTTGGCTTTTATATGAGTTGGGGGCGTCTAGGGGTCGAAATAACCGAGTCCTAGTCAAAAAAGGAGACTTCCCGTCTTGAGCGTCCAGGGCAGCGTGGGGCGCTGGCCCTGGTGCTCAAACTCTTTGTTCTCTGTAAAGTGCGCCACAGCCAGCGCCCCACGCTGGCTGTGGCCCTCAAATTTCCATTTTTGCGATTTTGTCCCGATTTCGCTCCAATTCGCGCCCTTTCGTCCCAAATTGCATCCGAATAATTCCTACACATAGAAATATCAAAATTTAGCACAAACAATCATATTAAACATCTCAAATCGTCGAGACATGAGTAAAATGTGAGGTGATATATATCAAAATATGCATACATTAAGCAGATTATCAGCATCCATTCGAAGTCTCTTATGTTTAATTTGCAGATTTTCTTGCTTTAGTTTCTAATCCCAATTCATCCACTGTTGTTTATTTCGAATATGAGAGAACTCATCAAATTATTTGGCATTTTGAAGAAAACAATCCAGTACTAACCTTGATTTTGCCCCTGTGTGGCCTACTACTATCTGATTTCCAACTAAAAAAACACATAATTCCTATAAAAAAGCACATAATTCCTAAAAAACACATTTTCTAGTGCTATTATTTGATGTTTTTACCGTACGCTATACAGAGCGATCTACGTATTGTGACATTTGCGTCTATTGTAGGAATATTAGAAATTTGGATAAAAATGGCAATCCAAATCTTTTATCAGATCTTTTCAGAAAGGGAGGGGACTTATTCTCAACTAGTCAAATCCTTAATGAGATAGTGATTTCATCTCAAAGTTTTTGATTTCCTTGCTGTCATTTTCCTTCTTTACCTTTTCCTTTCATTTGCACTGAGTCAAACTCTTGAAATGCTACAAAGAAAAAACAATATCGCAGAGATATGAAGTACACTGGGTTATTATCATACACATCACAACTCTTGATATCATCTTTTTGAAGTTACGTACGCAGCATATTTTATAAGCGATGTTACAATTTGAAGAAGTAGACTAACGAGCAAATCATTATAATAATAATAAGCGATATTATTTTTTATATTTATCCTTAGTATTTTTATTTTTTATATATATATCTAGTAAAAATATTGGACGAAGTCGTGTCCCATGACACCGCATGCAACAAGGTACATACGCCCTGCCTTTTTGGGTTATTACGCATAATTGACAACAGGTAAAAAAAATAAGGTGGAGACGCTAACCTATGTAGGTGCCTTAGGTTTTATTGCCTTTTAACATATGAGAATAAATTATTGACAATTTGAAAAGTGCAGATAGCTGCTCTCACTTTTCTTTCCTTCCTACAAGTCCAGTTTGCTACTCCTACATATTAGTTATACTATCAAATATGGCATAAAATAACTTGCAAATCAGAAAGTCAGGAATTGCAAAAAGGACCGACTAATTTTCACAAACAAAGATATAATCACATATTATAATTTTTTTTAATCCGATGGAAAATAATGGGAATTAACAACCTCCCATCAAAGTTCAAACGATAACAGAATAAAGGTACACTAAAAAAAATAATTGTAATGCCCCGACTTGTCAATTTAAGAATTAATGCCCCGTTCAGTGACTTAAGGTCTCGAGTAGCTTTGCAATATGTATTATGACCCGCGGGTGTGGTCGAGTTTGATTTTCGAAAAATTCGGAATTAAATTAAAAGAACAATTCTTATTAAGAAGCTTAAATGGAAAGAGTCGACCGGAGAGTTGACTTTTGAGTAAACGACTCTGGAATAGAATTTTGATGATGTCAATAGCTCTGTATGGTGATTTTGGACTTAGGAGCGAGTCCGAAAAATTATTTGGAGGTCTGTAGAGGAATTTGGCTTGAAATGGCGAAAGATGAATTTTTGGGAAGTTTGACCGGAGGGTTGACTTTTTGATATCGGGGTCAAAATCCGATTCTGCAGATTTGAATAGTTGTGTTATGTCAATTATGACTTGTGTGCAAAATTTAAAGTCATTCCGGATTGATTTGATGTGTTTCAGCACAAGTTATAAAATTTGAATGTTCAAAGTACATAGATTTTGATTTGGGGTGCGATTCGTCGTTTTGATGTTGTTCGATGTGATTTGAGACGTCGAGCGAGTCCGTGTTAGGTTATGGAACTTGTTTGTGTGTTTAGACGGGGTTCCGGGGGCCTCGGGCCAATTTCTTCTATTTTGGATTACTGGTTTCTAGTGTCTCGTGATCTCTTTCGCGATCGCGTAGCTCCAGTCACGATCGCGTAGTGTTCTGTTGATCTGCCCCATTTTTCTTCATCGCGTTCGCATAGTACCTCATGCGATCATGAAGGTCTGACTTTCCCTTCATCGCGTTTACAACTCCACATTCACGTTCGCGTAGTAGAAACTGTGAGCTGGGGACGGGTGATCATTTCCTCTACACGTTCGCATTCTTCTGTCCGCGAACGCATAAGTATGCCTTTCCCACGTTCGCGTTCGCCTGCTTCTTCACGCGTTCGCGTATCTCAGTTCGTGGGCACCAGATTTTCCTTCTTCACGATCGCTCAACTCAGTCTGCGATCGTGTAACACATTTTGGGCAGTAGCCACTTTCCTTCTACGCGATCATGATGCTTTGATGCGTGGGAAGAATTAAAAGTCCCAAAAATGGAGGTTTCAGTTCATAACACAAAATCAAATTGGGAGCTCGGTAGAAGGAGATATTTGGTGAGATTCTTGTGTGAGTGTTTGGGGTAAGTAATTCTTATCCAGCTTTGATTAATTTTCATGATTATGCCTTTGAATCCATCATTTAATTTGGATTTAAATAGAGGAAAATCAAGATTTTTGTAAAATCTTTCAAAAATAAAAATTTAAGATTTGGAGGTCGAGTTGTTATTGAAATTCGATAAAATTGGTATGGTTGAACTCGTATCGGAATGGGTGTTCGGATTTCATGAAAATTATGTCGGGTTCCGAGGGGCGAACCACGCGTTGACTTTTGTTGACTTTTTGGAATAAATTTTCAAGTCGGCGTATTATTATCCGGAATTATTTTCGATGAATTTTAATGAAGTTATACAATTAATTTGGATAGATTTGAGCTGTCCAGAGGTTAATTCAAGCAAGAAGGCGATTTTTGGAATATCGGCATAACATCAAAAAGGTAAGTGTCTTGCTTAACCTCGAGTGGGGGAATTACCCCTTAGGCATCGAATCTTATATGCCATTTATGAAATGTGAAAAGCCGTGTACGCGAGGTGACGAGTATGTACTCGGGCTTATATGTGCAAAATTTATTGAGATAAAGTCTTAGGCATATTGTGTAGTGAATTGAATAATTGTTGGCATATAATTAATCATTTATTTGTCGTGCCTAAATCTTTGTTGTTGAATGTTTTGTTATATGACAATTTGATGTGATTGTTACTTGATTATTTATGTAACTCCGTGAATTTGTTGGTTGATAATTCTTGGAATTTAATTCATTATGAATTTTCCCTATACAAATAATTAATTAAGCAACCTTAAGAAGATGTGCTAACATAATTACCTAAATTTGAATTATTGAAGGCTTTGCTTTATGTTGAATAATTTTGATCTCTGTTGATTGTTTTTGTGGTGTTATACACATTGTGTGGAGCATTCGGCTATTTGTTGTGAAAGTAATTGATTTGGTTATATCTTTGTAATTTTGGTTGTGGCCATTGGGCAAATTGTGATATGAATTGATTTTGTTATGATGCCGTGATAATTTTTCGTATAAATTGTTGTGTTGTGTGAGTTATTATTTTGGGGAGATAAGGGCTGCATTTCACCGTTGATAATATGAGGGTATAAGGGTGGCATTTCACTGTTATTGTGTTTGTTGGAATATTGTTTGGGCGTAGCGATAAGGGTGGCTATAGGAGCGATGGGGGTGACAATAGGAGCGATAAGGGTGGCTATTGATATTGTCTGGGCGGAGCGATAAGGGTGGCTATTGATATTGTCTGGGCGGAGCAATAAAGGTGGCAACAGGAGCGATAAGGGTGGCTATAGGAGCGATAAGGGTGGCAATACGAATGATAAGGGTGGCTATTATCAGGGACGATATGTGATGATGTGGAGTTGTGGTGTTGGTGATTTTCATGTGATGTTGTGATTTTCTTGTGTTTATTTTTATACCTTGTGCAATTTGTCTTGTTGTTGGTAAACTGATAACAATCTGATTTATGTTCAAATTGGGAGCCTGTGGCTATTGCCAAGCGGATTATAAAATGAAATGTGGGCACGAGGTGCCGTGAGGAAATAATGAGGATATTGGCACGTGAATTGTCCATACAGTTATGATATGAAATGAGGGCACGAGGTGCCAGGAAAATATGATGATTAAATTATGGACACGAGGTGCCATAAAAATATGAAAAATGGGCTGAGACCCGTGTTTACGAAAAATATGAAAATGACTCGAGACCGTATTTTTATGATTATGAAATGTAGTGTCACATGGTGACTTTTTAATTGAAAGAATTATATTCAAAATATTTATTTGGAAGGATTTTATTTAGAAAGTATTATATGAAAGATATTTATTTGAGAAAATTATATTTGAAGAGATTTATTGAAAGAATTATATTTGAAAGAATATTATTTGAGAAAATTATATTTGAAAGAGAGTTATTTGGAAGAATTATATGTGAAAGACATTTATTTGAAGGACTTGATTTAATTACGTGTAATTGTATTTATTAATGGTATTCTTGTTGTCTTGTTGTGCATATCACTGGTTATTTTATGTCGTCCTTATTGTTATCTGTTTCTTATTATTTTGTATATTATATTGCACATGCTATTAGACTAGTGAGTGTCTTGACTGTAC
The DNA here is from genome assembly GCF_000390325.3 of Nicotiana tomentosiformis. Lineage (NCBI taxonomy): Eukaryota > Viridiplantae > Streptophyta > Magnoliopsida > Solanales > Solanaceae > Nicotiana > Nicotiana tomentosiformis. The sequence continues at coordinate 145,830,150 of NC_090814.1, read as the reverse complement.
CCCGTTTCAACTCAACTGAGGTTAATCTTGATACTTACTGGGTACCGACTGTAGTGTACTCATACTACACTTCTGCACATTTTTGTGCAGAGTCAGGTATCGGAGATATCGGACTTGAGTAGAGTTAAAGCGAGATCGTAAGGATTCAAGGTAGAGTTGCTTGGTCGTCGCAGTCCCTTGGAGTCTTTTCATTTCATCGTACTGTAAATTTTTAATCAAACAGTATTGTATATTCGGTCCTCATGATCATTCCATGTATTCAGTTAGAGCTTGTGACTCAGTACTACCAGTCTTGGGAGGTTGCATATTCATATTTGTTCCGCTGTTAGTTTTGATTACTTATTTAATTCAAAAAAGAAAAAATAATGGCTTCAAAAATGTAATTGAAATCGGCTTACCTAGTCTTAGAGACTAGGTGCCATCACGACGCCTGTGGTGGGATTTTAGGTTATGATAAGTTGGTATTAGTTCTCTAGGTTCATAGGTTCTACGAGTCACGAACGAGTCTAGTAGAGTCTTGTGGATCGGTACGGAGACGTCTGTACTTATCTTCAAGAGGCTACAAAACTGTTAGGAAATTTCCACTTCTTTCATTCCCGTCATGCAGAATTTGTTGAATTTGGAATTTGAGCCTTTGTATCTCTAGTCTCTCAAAGATTATGAGGACACGTGCTATCAGGTTAGCTGAGCAGGCATCCGCACATACTGCTAGGGCTGCAAGAGGCCGGGGCCGAGGTAGAGGCCGAGGTAGAGGTCGAGGAAGGGCACGTGCTGCGACTAGAGCACCTGTCAGAACAACAGTTGAGGAGCCACCAGTAGCTCCAGTTGGGGGACAGGTGCCAGAAACACTTGTTGTTACCCCCAGACTTAGGAGACTTTAGCACAGTTCCTGAGTATGTTTGGTACATTAACTCAGGCGGGATTGATCTTTGTTGCATCAAATATTTCGCATATTGGGGGAGTAGATCAGACTCCTACCAGAACTCTAGAGCAGCAGGTTCACGTTGGTCAGGTTCCGGGTGTAATACCGGTACAACCTATTATTCCAGTTCGGCCTGAGGTCAGGCCAGAGGCATCAGAAGAAGAACAAAAGAGACTTGAAAGGTTTAAAAGGTATAGTCCACCTACTTTCAGTGGCACAGCTACAGAGGATGCCCAAGGATTTTTAGAAAATTGTCACCGTATTCTCCACACCATGGGTATTGTGGAAGTGAGCGAGGTTGCCTTTACTATATTTTAACTGTCAGGCGCAGCGTATCGGTGGTGGAAAATCTATGAAGAAGGTAGACTAGCCGATGCAACACCACCAACTTGGGCTCAATTTTCGGAAATGTTCTTGAAAGAATTTGTAATGACCCAAAATCCATTAAAGGTCGTGATGGCGCTGGACACCGCTGTCAGGCAAGCCAACAATACATACTTAGCTTAATTACCCATTTTAATATTTTTAAAATAAAAATTTCTTCAATTAAATAATAAAAATAAAACTCATAGAGTAAATGATAAATACTTTTATCAACTAAATTTCTAAACAACTCACAACCATTCCCAAAACCTAGTGCCACAAGTGCATGAGCATTTACTAGAAAATTAAAATTTAAAATACAACATCTCTCCAAAATACAAATTAGATATGAAAATATAATATCTCTGAAGGAGACTCTGTTGGCTGCGGATCGTAATACAGAATGCAGTTCACCTATGTCCACGCAACTATTAACCACACATCTGCGCCTACAAGGCCGCTAGACATATATGTACCTGCACAATAAAATATACTGCAAGTGCAGTATGAGTACGAAAACAACGTGTACCCAGTAAGTATCAAGCCTAATCTCGAAGTGGTAGAGACGAGATGGCCGACTTTAACACTCACTATGGGTCAATAATATTAAATAATCATGAAAATAAAAATATTCGTATCAACGTGATTCACAGAGTTAACAATAATTTTATTGAACCAATAGAAGTAATTACATTCCTTCAATTCCAATAAATTTCCAATTGATCAATTAGCCTCATTCATAGGAATACCAATAATTTATTTAACAAGCAAAGATAATTAATTCTTTAGATTTCCAATAATTTCCAATTTATCAATCAAATTCCTTCAAATGCAACAATTCTCAATTTATTAATTAAATCCACAAGCTGCAATTAAAATAGCAAAGTATCGTATAATTATTATTATTAGGCACAATTTCTGTCGAGGTCGTATGACTCGATCCAGAGTGTCGTGTACACTGCCGAGGGACGTGCGACGCGATCCATAGATGCATCTATCCTGCCGAGGCGTTCAGCCCGCTCCACAAGAAAGGAGGACATTTTTCTTATGTACCTCCGGAAGAAGAGTATATTCATTATAAGATAAATTCGGGAGGATGAACAATTTCTCTTAACAATAATTAATTTAAACAGAAAATTTAAGCATATGAGATTTTTATCTTTTACTATTTTTACCTAACAATTCACAATATATATTAATTAAACAAAGAATATAATTTGCACAAGTAATTCATGCTTTGTGTATATATATATATATATATTAACTAAACAAAGAATACAATTTGCACAAGTATTTCATATTTTGTGTCCTAAACTACCCGAACTTTAGCATTAATAGTAGCTACGCACGGACTCTCGTCACCTCGTGCGTACGTAGTACCCACAATTAGCAACAATTATTAATTCAATTCCTTATGGGGTAATTCCCCCTCATAAGATTAGACAAGAGACCTACCTCGTCTCAAAGTCCACTTTCCGATTACCACGCCGCGTTAAATTCCCAATTCGATGCCGAAAATGCGAAGTTATCCAAATATTATACAAAATAATTAATACATGTTCAATAATTCTAATTTAGGCAATTGAATAAATTACCCTAACCAAAATAGTAAAATTTCTAAAATTCACCTCAGGCCCACGTGCCCGGATTCTGGAAATTTTCTAATGAAAATGTTACCCATAATCTCAAGAACTCAAATATATACTTTCTACCAAATTCCATAACTATTTTCATGGTTAAAATCTCATTTTTATAAAAATCTAGGTTTTTCAAATAAGCCTTTGATTTCTAAGATTTACTAGTCATAATCTACCCATAATCTATGTATTTAACTCAAGGTGTGTAGAATTAACTTACCTCCAAGTTGCTAGTTGAAATCCCCTTCTCAAAAGCTCTGAAATCGCCCGAAAATGGAGGAAAAATGGGCTCAAAATGACTGAGCCCCGAATTTTAACACATTCTGCCCAACAGTCATTTTCGCACCTGCGGCTGCACCTACGGAAAAGCCTCGCAGGTGCGAGTTTTCCCTCGCCTGCGAAGCCTGACTTTGCGCAAAACTTCTCGCACCTACGCGTTCGCAGGTGCGCCCGAGATTCTGCACCTGCGATGGCGGCCTCCCCTTACCTTTTCGCTTCTGCGCATAAACCTCGCATCTGCGAGAGTCGCACATGGGGCTGTCCAAGTGCAGGTTCGAACGTACCCGAAGCAGAAGGCTTCATCTCTTCTTCAAAATTTCAATAACTGATCTAAGCCTCGTCCGGTTAATACTCGGGGCCCCCGAGGTCCCGCCCGAACATACCAACAGGTTTGTAATCATAAAACCGACTCGCTCGAACTCACGGAACGTGTAAAATAACATCAAATCTAAGAATCACACCTCAAACCAAATTGATTCAACTTAAAATTTTTAAGTTCTTTAATTTACTTCCAATGCGCCGAAACATACTTAAACTACTCGGAATTATACCAAATTTTGTATGCAAGTCTTAAATTACTATACGGATCTATTCCCAGCTCGAAATTCCAAACGGACCTCGATTACTCCAAAACCTATTCCAAACCAATTTTAAAGAACTTTAAACCTTCAAATAGTTGATTTTCACTATTAAGCGCCAAAACGCTTCCGGGTTATCCAAAACCCGATTCGAACATACGCCCAAGTCCGAAATTATTATACGAACCTATTGGAACCGTCAAATCCCAATTCCGAGGTCATTTTCTCAAAATGTTGACCGAAGTCAAACTTGGCCTTTTATGGCTAACTTAAGGAACCAAGTGTTCCGATTTCAACCCAAACACATCCAAATCCCGAACCAACCATCCCCGCAAGTCATAAATCATTAAAAACATATTCGGGGAGTTTTAGTTAGGGGAACGGGGTTCTAAAAGTCGAAACGACCGGTTGGGTCGTTACATTCTCTCCCACTTAAATATACGTTCGTCCTCGAACGTGCTAAGGACTGTTCCGGAGTTGTCCAAATTCATTGTTTAATACTTCGAGCAGCTACCCGTGCTACCACACCCAATTGAGCACATTAGCTCTAGCAAATTTGAAGATTCTCCCCTTTATTTAGGCAATTAAGCCTTAGAGCCCAATTCTAACATCCAGAATTCTCCACCATGCTTGTTTCTAACCTACGAACACCGTATCAATCACTACACGATGCACCAATACAGGATTGCATACCTTGGTTGAATTTACACCATGCACCGCACCATTCACATGTCCATAATAAAATCCCCGATAATGATAGTCAAGATTCCACGAATCTGATATCCACAACACATCTCATAATACCTATAAGTCCTGTTCCAACTCTTGCAATGCTTCCACGAGGGAAGAAATGTGTAGAAATTCATAACCAACTGTCGAGTCAACACATTATTGAGTTTCTCCTTATGACATGAACCATTGCCTCATTACAGACCAAATAATGGCATTTGCTCTTTATTATACTTCATATAATCCGATTGTACTGATCCCAGATCTAATAATCTCGTCTCACCCAGTATAAGCTGCTCAGGCAATAAGCCACCCCAGACACGATCAAAAATCCTCATATGACGCCACAATTAGCTAATAAGCTACGGACTCGATTGCGATACATAAGAAAAACGAACTCTGTAAAGGATTACTCAACTCACGTGACTAATTAAACAACTGAAAGGTGTCATGAACCTTCATCAGAAAAGGGAATACAAAACATACAAAATAGAATATATGGGACTGTACTTAACATCACACTATTGTGGCGTGCAACCCAATCCAAACAACATACCCGTGGCAGCGTGCCACACGATCCGCACAAAAAGAATCTATAAGAAAATACTTACCGAGCTAGAATGCTCATTACTGCAAAATATCTGAATATCAGACACAAGCACGCTAAGTGCATGATACCATCCCTAGGAGGACCGACAGCGCCATACGCTACAAAACTCAAGCACAACTAAGGTGTGATATATGATCCGAATCTCGAGAGCCATCCTGCTCACATAGCACCATCGCTACGCGGAACCTCAGCACATAAGAAATTTATCAAGCCGTTTCACAACTCACACGGCACAATATAGTATTTCATGAAATAGCCAACGACGAAATAACTTCCAACGTCCGAATAATCCTCCATAAGGAGCGTTATGCTGAATTAACACATCCGGCCTGATATAGAGCCCATATTCATATTTAAATCCATACACAAACCTCAAGATGATTATGATCGCACTGTACTAGGCTAATAATCCTTCAAGGATCCATAATAACCCTTTTTCCCATAACACACAAGAACAACCATCATAATCGGAACAAACTTCCACAGTCCACAACCAAATGAACCGAGCGCCCTCCAGGCATAAATTCTCGAATCAGCGATATTACCAAAATCTTCATACTTGGTTTCAATATTCACTTAATCAAGTGACTACATGTCACTCTTATACAATCTTTCCATGAGACACGCCCCCACGACCTTCCGCACCAGGTAACAAGTCTGCACATTCATGCTACCGGTTACACTAATGATGTAAAGCATATCAAGAATCCACAAATCAATACACAAGATCTCTTACACCTGACATCGACCTTAGGTGATGCCGAAACAATATCATCTTACTTTAAACATCTAAATCCTTTTCCTGCTCATTCGAGCTCATGACATCCTTGCCAACACCGAAACGAAATCTTGAATCCTCAACTTTCGAATCCCATGCTACTTAATACACTTAATCATGCCAATGCGCAGGAGTACAAGAATTCCATCATAACTCCAGAACCACTAATAGGGTAAACACTTCATCATATATAAACCTTCTACTTAACTCATTTCAAGAGAACTATTGCAACGCGTGACTGAATTCCCATATTCGCATAAAATACCGACCTCAAGTAGTGGTCTAAGCCACCATAACTCTTCTGGGATCCCTCTACACATAACATACCATAATACTGAATTCCTCCAAATAAAATCAATTACGGCGACCGTCAAGCTTCGCATGTACCGCCATAAATCACATGCATAACTCAATACGCTGAAGGAACTGATCATTGCCACTATCATGCCAATTCAACCATTGTTAGCCGACCCGTCTTTTCTCAATTTATTCTCAACTTGTCTTAGAAATAATAATAATAATAATATCTCCATTCATTACATCATAAACTCAAATCCGAACTCATCTCGAGTGACCTATTTCACGAGACCACGATGTTTCAAAACCCACGAATCATCGCATACCCCTCCTTGTGCACACTTTTACATCTTCAACTGGTACACCCATTCTGATACTTCTTTTATGAATCCAAAGTTATTTTCTTCCGTTTCTCTAATGCTACACCACATCCTGAAGGTAACGCAGAGTACTCCAAGCCCTGTTTCATAATCTGCTGCAAAAGCTCGATACTCAACCATACTACGGACTCGAGATCATTAGGCACCGCACTTTAAATTTTTGAACCCACTAAGACCGTTATTGAGAGTCACTTGCTCTGACGTGTTCCCAAACATGATCAAATCCAAGGCCCTGCTAGCACATGGACACTTTCTCAAGGAAACACCTGACTGTCTCACTTTCCCTTTGCATTACATCTACACGAAGCATAAACTCCGAGTCTTCCAAAAACCTAAATATGAATTGATAAGGCCAAATATGGCACACATTCCCCAAATCCTTTGCTCAAATTACCACTGTTATTTTCTTTCCTTAGTTGCAATGACCCACCGATAACCATGAACCTCACAAATAGACAACCCTGCAATCCAATTATAGATCGTGGGGCTCTCCCACTTAGCTTGAAGCTTCAATTACATAACTCTGGAATCCACCGAGATTCGTTCTTCATCGTTGACATGATCCTGGACACGCATCTTGCCAAATTTCTCAAAATCCTTCTATTAACCTTTAATACACACTCTGAACCACTAGCCACATTTATATATTAAATCTCTTACCGGGTAGCCAATAGAATTCTTGGCAGAAGCTTCGTCAACACCACGCGATCGCTAACCTGCTCATAGGAGATAACCCATCTATGGAAATTACATGCCGACATATTCCAACATCGCTGCACTGGGTGCAATTACTACGAAATCAGTAGATCATCCTGAGTCCGAGCTCATTCACCAGCTACACCAGTCCGTTCACTCTTCATGGACGTCAACTAGAGGTGAGAGAATACATTCCAATCCAAAGTCATGTTGTATCCTTCTTCATATCAAGCAACTCCCTCCTGCCACACCCAATCTTCCTCAATATAGCAGCCAATATTCCAAATTAAGCCCGTAGACCTAGTCACTGTCCACCATAAATCCCAAATCACTCTAAACTTTCCTCAAGACATGTAGCTAACCTACCCCGTAACCCATATGCTACCTTGCCACTCTCCCACTTTGGTCAAACCCTCTCCTTTAAGCAGCTACTCGACTTCTGTTTCTCACACTTGGCCTCCTAGGAACATAACCATCATAAGACACCTTCCACGTGTCCTTCCTCATCTTTTGCTGCCTAGTTGTTGCCTTAACTCAAAATTCATTTCTGTAGCACTTGAACCAATAGGTCGTTACCAACTTTAAACCTTTCCGAGGATCATCCTTTTTGAGCCATCAATACTAGGCCATCAATGCTTTGACGCCTGGGCAGAATTAAAAGTCCCAAAAATGGGGTTTGGGTTCATAACACAAAATCAAATTGGGAGCTCGATAGAAGGCGATTTTTGGAGAGATTCTTGCGTGGGTGTTTGAGGTAAGTGATTTTTATCCAGTTTTGATTAATTTCCATGATTATGCCTTTGAATCCATCATTTAATTCGGATTTAAATGGAGAAAAATCAAAATTTTTGTAAAATCTTCCAAAAACTAAAATTTAAGATTTGGAGATCGAGTTGTTATTGAAATTCGATAAAATTGGTATGGTTGAACTCGTATCGGAATGGGTGTTCGAATTTCATGAAAATTATGTCGGGTTTCGAGGGGCGGGCCCATCGTTAACATTTGTTGACTTTTTGGAATAAAGTTTTAAGTCGACATATTATTATCCTGAATTATTTCCAATGTATTTTAATGAAGTTATACAATTAATTTGGAAAGATTTTAGCTATGTAGTGGTCAATTCAAGCAAGAAGGCGATTTTTGGAATATCGGCATAACTTCAAAAAGGTAAGTATTTTGCTTAACCTCGAGTGGGAGAATTACCCCTTAGGCATCGAGTCTTATGTGCCATTTGTGAAATATGAAAAACCGTGTACGCGAGGTGATGAGTACGTACTCGGGCTTATATGTGCAAAATTCATTGAGATAAAGTCTTAGGCATATTGTGTAGTAAATTGGATAATTGTTGGTATATAATTAATCATCTATTTGTCGTGCCTAAATTCTTATTGTTGAATTTGTTGCTATATGACAATTTGATGTGATTGTTACTTGATTATTTATGTAACTCCGTGAATTTTGTTGGTTGATAATTCTTGGAATTTAATTTTCATTATGATTTTTTCCAATACAAATAATTAATTAAGAAAGCTTAAGAGGATATGCTAACATAATTACCTAAATTTGGATTATTGAAGGCTTTGCTTTATGCTGAATAATTTCTATCTCTGTTGATTGTTTTTGTAGTGTTATACACATTGTGTGGAGCATTCGGCTATTTGTTGTGAAAGTAATTGATTTGGTTATATCTTTGTAATTTTGGTTGTGGCCATTGGGCAAATTGTGATATAAATTGATTTTGTTATGATGCCGTGATAATTTTCCGTGTAAATTGTTGTGTTGTGTGAGTAATTATTTTTGGAGAGATAAGGGCTGCGTTTCATCGTTGATTTTATGAGGGTATAAGGGTGGCATTTTACTGTTGTTGTGTTTGTTGGAATATTGTCTGGGCATAGCGTTAAGGGTGGCTATAGGAGCGATGTGGGTGACAATAGGAGCGATAAGGGTGGCTATTGATATTGTCTGGGCGGAGCGATAAGGGTGGCTATAGGAGCGATAAGGGTGGCTATAGGAGCGATAATTGTCAGGGACGACATGTGATGACGTGGAGTTGTGGTGTTGGTGATTTTCATGTAATGTTGTGATTTTTTTGTGTTTATTTTTATACCTTGTGCAATTTATCTTGTTGTTGGTAAATTAATAACAATCTGATTTATGTTAAAATTGGGAGCATGTGGCTATTGCGGGGAGGATTATAAAATGAAATGTGGGCACGAGGTGCCATGAGTAAATAATGAGAATATCGACACGTGAATTGTCCGTGCAGTTGTGATATGAAATAAGGTCACGAGGTGCCGGAAAAATATGATGATTAAACTATGGGCACGAGGTGCCGTGGAAATATGAAAAATGAGTTGAGACCCGTGTTTACGAAAAATATAAAAATAACCCGAAACCCATATTTTTATGATTATGAAAGGAGGTGTCACATGGTGACTTTTTTAATTGAAAGAATTATATTCAAAATATTTATTTGGAAGGATATTTATTTAGAAAGTATTATATGAAAGATATTTATTTGAGGAAATTATATTTGAAGAGATTTATTGAAAGAATTATATTTGAAAGATAATTATTTGAGGAAATTATATTTGAAGAGATTTATCGAAAGAATTATATTTGAAAGATAGTTATTTGAGAAAATTATATTTGAAAGAGAGTTATTTGGAAAAATTATATGTGAAAGATATTTATTTGAAAAACTTGTTTTAATTAAATGTAATTGTATTTATTAATGGTGTTCTTGTTGTCTTGTAGTGCATATCACTAGTTGTTTTATGTCGTCCTTATTGCTATCTGTTTCTGCAATGACCCGACTTGTCGTTTTAAGAATTTACGCCTCGTTCAGTGACTTAAGGTGTCCAGCAACTTTGTAATATGTATTATGACCCACGACTGTGGTCGAGTTTGATTTTCGAAAGATTCAGAATTTAATTAAAAGAACAATTCTCATTTTTGAAGCTTAAATGAAAAACAAAATTGACCGGAGATTTGACTTATGTGTAACCGATCTCGGATTCGAATTTTGATGATGTCAATAGCTCCGTATGGTGAATTTTGGACTTAGGAGCGTGTCCGAAAAATTATTTGGAGGTCCGTAGTGGAATTAAGCTTAAAATGCCGAAAGTTGAACTTTTGAGAAGTTTGATCGGGGGGTGACTTTTTGATATCGAGGTCGGAATTCGATTCTGGAAACTGGAATAACTTCGTTATGTCATTTATGATTTGTGTGCAAAATTTGAAGTCATTCCGGATTGATTTGATGTATTTCGGCACAAGATATAGAATTTGAAAGTTCAAAGTTTATTAGGCTTGAATTGAGATGTGTTTCGTGGTTTTAGTATTGTTTGATGTGATTCGAGGCTTCGACTAAGTTCGTATAATGTTTTAGGACTTGTTGGTATATTTGGTTGAGGTCCCGAGGGGCTCGGGTGAGTTTCGGGGTGGTTTCGGACCATTTCTAGGCCATTTTTAATTGCTGGTTTCTACCTACAAAGGTGTGCATCGCGATCGCGGACTTCTGGTCGCGTTCGCAAAGAGCAAACAACAATTTGGGACCTTGTGAATCGCGGACGCTATTTCGCGATCGCGTAGAACAAATTTCTGTTGCACTGACCCAATTTTAGAAGCTTATATCTCGCAATCTATAAAGAAATTTGGAGATGATCTAAAAACGAAAGTTGTAGCCCTTGATGTCGAGTTTTCAGAAAAGTAAACTATTTATCATTTGGAGTTGTGTACTAACAGTTATGGTGGATACACTGTAGGCTGTCTAGGAAGAGTTTGGAAATCTCTATTGCACAGGGCTGACTTTGGAAGCTTATATCTAGCAATCTATAAGGAATTGGGAGATGATCCACAAATGAAAGTTATAGCCCTTGGTGTTTAGTTTCCAGAAAATTAAACTATTTATAATTTGGAGTTTTGTACAAAATGTTATGATCATTATACTAGAGGCTATCTGGAAGCGTTGGGGGAGTTTGTTCTTCGCGATCGCGGTTGGTTTTCCGCTATCGCGAAGAGCAATTTTGGGGCTGAAAATTTTTGTGCTTCGTGATCGCGGAGAGTAAATACCAGGGCATTAGCTATATTTCGAGATTTTAACCATTTTTGACATATTTGGAGCTATGGAGCTCGGATTGAAGCGATATTTGAGGCGATTTTCACCATATGGATTAGGGTAAGTGTTGTATATCCTAAAGTGTTTATATTTCATGAATCGATGATTATATTCATCGTTTAATTCGAATTTTAATGGAAGAAATCGAGATTTTTGTAAAATCTTCCAAAAACAAAAATTTAAGATTTGGAGGTCGAGTTGTTATGGGAATTCAATAAAATTGGTATGGTTGAACTCGTATCGGAATGGGTATTCAGATTTCATAAAAATTATGCCGGGTTCCGAGGGGCGGGTCCCGCATTAACTTTTGTTGACTTTTTTGGAATAAATTTTTAAGTTGAAATATTATTATCCGGAATTATTTTCGACGAATTTTAATGGAGTTATACAATTAATTTGGATAGATTTGAGCTATCCGGAGGTTAATTCAAGCAAGAAGGCTATTTTGAAATATCGGCCTAACTTTAAAAAGGTAAGTGTCTTGCTTAACCTCGAGTGGGGGAATTATCCCTTAGGCATTGAGTCTTATGTACCATTTGTGAAATGTGAAAGCCGTGTATGCGAGGTGGCGAGTACGTACTCGGGCATATACGTGCAAAATTTATTGAATTAAAGTCTTAGGCATTATTGTGTAGTAGATTGGAAAATTGTGAAAAACTATTAAATCATCTGTTTGCCATGCGCAAATCCTTATTGTTGAATTTATTTTTATATGATAATTTTATGTGATAGTTACTTGAAATATTTAAGAAATTTCGTGAGTATTGTTGGTTTAATATTTCTTGGAAATTAATTCCAATATGAATTTTCTTATGCAAATAATTAATTTAAGCGAGCTTAAGAATAAGTGTTAATATAATTATTTAAATTTGCATTAATGAAGGTTTTGCTTTATGCTGAGTAATTTCTATCTCTATTGATTGTTTTTGGGTGTTATATACATTGTGTGGAGCCTTGGGCTATTTGTTGTGAAATTAATAGATTTTTGTTATATCTTTGGAATTTGGTTGTGGCCATTGGGCAAATTATAATATGAATTGATTTTATTATGTTGCCGTGTTAATTTTTCATGTAAATTGTTGTGTTGTGTGAGTTGTTATTTTGGAGAGATAAGGATGGCATTTCACCGTTGATATTATGTGGGTATAAGGGTGGCATTTCACTGTTGTTGTGGTTGTTAGAATATTGTCTGGGCGGAGCGATAAGGGTGGCTATAGGAGCGATAAGGGTGGCTATTGATATTGTCTGGGTGGAGCGATAAGGGTGGCTATAGGAGTAATAAGGGTGGCAATAGGAGCGATAAGGGTGGCTATTGTCAGGGACGATATGTGATGATGTGGGGTTGTGGTGTTGATAATTTTCATGTGATGTTGTTATTTTCTTGTGTTTACTTTTATACCTTGTGCAATTTTTTTTGTTATTGGTAAATTAATAACAATCTGATTTATGTTGAAATTGAGAGCCTGTGGCTATTTCCATGCAGATTATAAATTTAAATGCGGGCACGAGGTGCCGTGAGTAATTAATGAGGATATTTGGCACGTGAATTGTCCATACAGTTGTGATATGAAATGTGGGCACGAGGTGATGTGATGAAATGATGATGATAATTGGCACGTGAATTGTCCGTGAAGTTGTGATATGATTTAATTATGGGCACGAGGTGTCGTGGAAATAAGAAAATGGGCTGAGACCCGTATTTTTTATGATTATGAAATGAGGTGTGACATGGTGACTTTTTAATTGAAAGAATTATATTAAAAATATTTATTTGGAAGGATTTTTATTCAAAAAGAATTATATGAAAGAATTGTATTTAAAAGACAATTATTTGAGGAAATTATATTTGAAAAGATTTTAGTGAAAGAATTATATTTGAAAAATAATTATTTGAGAAAACTACATTTGAAAGAGAGTTATTTGGAAGAATTTTATGTGAAGGATATTTATTTTAAAAACTTGAATTAATTGGGCGTACATGTATTATTAATTGTTGAGTGATGTTTATGGTACTCTTGTTGTCTTGCTGCGCATACCACTGGTTGTTTTATCCTGCCCTTATTGTTATCTGTTTCCTAGCATTTTGTATATTATATTGTACATGTTATTAGACTAGTGAGTGTCTTGACTGTACCTCGTCTCTACTCCATTGAGGTTAGTCTTGATACTTACTGGGTACCGACCGTGGCTTACTCATACTACACTTCTGCACATTTTTGTACAGAGCTAGGTATTGAAGATAACGGACTTGAGCAGAGTTATAGCGGGATCGTAAGGAATCAAGGTAGAGCTGCTTGGTCGTCGTAGTCCCTTGGAGTCTTTTCAATTCAATTTTCTATTAACTTGTAATCGCGAAGAGTAAATACCAGGGCAGTAGCTATATTTCGAAGTTTTAGCCATTTTTGACATATTTGGAGCTATGGAGCTCGGATTGAAGAGAGTTTTGAGGCAATTTTCACCATATGGATTAGGGTAAGTGTTCTATATCCTAAAGTGTTTATATTTCATGAATCTATGATTATATTCATCGTTTAATTCGAATTTTAATGGAAGAAATCAGGATTATTGTAAAATCTTCCAAAAACGAAAATTTAAGATTTGGAGGTCGAGTTGTTTTTGGAATTCAATAAAATTGGTATGGTTGAACTCGTATCGGAATGGGTGTTCGGATTTCATAAAAATTATGTCGGGTTCCGAGGGGCGGGTCCCGCGTTGACTTTTGTTGACTTTTTGGAATAAATTTTTAAGTTGACATATTATTATCCGGAATTATTTCCGACGAATTTTAATGGAGTTATACAATTAATTTGGATAGATTTGAGCTGTCCGGAGGTTAATTCAAACAAGAAGGCTATTTTGGAATATCGGCCTAACTTCAAAAAGGTAAGTGTCTTGCTTAACCTCGAGTGGGGGAATTACCCCTTAGGCATTGAGTCTTATGTACCATTTGTGAAATGTGAAAGCCGTGTATGCGAGGTGACGAGTACGTACTCGGGCTTATACGTGCAAAATTCATTGAATTAAAGTCTTAGGCATTATTGTGTAGTAAATTGGAAAATTATGAAAAACTATTATAATTGTTACTTGAAATATTTAAGAAATTTCGTGAGTATTGTTGGTTTATTATTTCTTGGAAATTAATTTCAATATGAATTTTCTTATGCAAATAATTAATTTAAGTGAGCTTAAGAATATGTGTTAATTTAATTATCTAAATTTGCATTAATGAAGGTTTTGCTTTATGCTGAGTAATTTCTGTTTCTATTGATTATTTTTGGGTGTTATATACATTGTGTGGAGCCTTGGGCTATTTGTTGTGAAATTAATTGATTTTTGTTATATCTTTGGAATTTGGTTGTGGCCATTGGGCAAATTATGATATGAATTGATTTTATTATGTTGCCGTGTTAATTTTTCATGTAAATTGTTGTGTTGTGTGAGTTGTTATTTTAGAAAGATAAGGATGACATTTCACCGTTGATATTATGTGGGTATAAGGGTGGCATTTCACTATTGTTGTGGTTGTTAGAATATTGTCTGGGCGGAGCGATAAGGGTGGCTATAGGAGCGATAAGGGTGGCTATTGATATTGTCTGGGCGGAGCGATAAGGGTGGCTATAGGAGTGATAAGGGTTGCAATAGGAGCGATAAGGGTGGCTATTGTCAGGGACGATATGTGATGATGTGGGGTTAGGGTGTTGATAATTTTTATGTGATGTTGTGATTTTCTTGTGTTTACTTTTATACCTTGTGCAATTTTTCTTGTTATTGGTAAATTGATAACAATATGATTTATGTTGAAATTGAGAGCGTGTGGCTATTACCAGGCAGATTATAAATTGATATGCGGGCACGAGGTGCCGTCAGTAAATAATGAGGATATTTGGCACGTGAATTGTCCGTGCAGTTGTGATAAAAAAAATGGGCACGAGGTGCTGTGATGAAATGATGATGATAATTGGCACGTGAATTGTCCATGCAGTTGTGATATGATTTAATTATGGGCACGAGGTGCCGTGAAAATATAAAAATGGGCTCAGACCCGTGTTTACGAAAAATATAAAAATGGGCTGAGACCCGTATTTTTTATGATTATGAAATGAGGTGTCACACGTTGACTTTTTAATTGAAAGAATTATATTCAAAATATTTATTTGGAAGGATTTTTATTCAAAAAGAATTATATTAAAGAATTGTATTTGAAAGATAATTATTTGAGGAAATTATATTTGAAAAGATTTATTGAAAGAATTATATTTGAAAAATAATTATTTGAGAAAACTACATTTGAAAGAGAGTTATTTGGAAGAATTTTATGTGAAGGATATTTATTTGAAAAACTTGAATTAATTGGGCGTACATGTATTATTAATTGTTGAGTGATGTTTATGGTATTCTTCTTGTCTTGCTGCGCATACCACTAGTTGTTTTATCCTACCCTTATTGCTATCTGTTTCCTAGTATTTTGTATATTATATTGCACAGGTTATTAGACTAGTGAGTGTCTTGACTGTACCTCGTCTCTACTCCATTGAGGTTAGTCTTGATACTTACTGGGTACCAACCGTGGCTTACTCATACTACACTTCTGCATATTTTTGTGCAGAGCCAGGTATTGAAGATAACAGACTTGAGCAGAGTTAAAGCGGGATCGTAAGGTTTCAAGTTAGAGCTGCTTGGTCATCTCAGTCCCTTGAAGTCTTTTCATTTCATTGTACTGTTAACTTGTAATCTAACAATATTATATATTCGGTCCTCGTGATCATTCTATGTATTCAGTTAGAGTTCGTTGATTCAGTACTACTAGTCTTGGGAGGTTGTATATTGTAATTATTTTCGTTGTTAGTTTAAAAAAAAAAATAGCTTAAAAAATGTAATGAAAATCGGCTTACCTAGTCTTAGAGACTAGGTGCCATCACGACTCATGTGGAGAAATTTTGGGTCGTGACAGTTTCCTATTATTTCGTTTATTATATTGCACATGATATTAGACTAGTGAGTGTCTTGACTATATCTCGTCTCTACTCTACTGAGGTTAGTCTTGATACTTACTGGGTACCGACCGTGGTGTAATCAAACTATACTTCTGCACATTTTTGTGCAGAGCCAGGTATCGGAGATGTCGGACTTGAGCAGAGTTAAAGCGAGATCATAAGGATTCAAGGTAGAGCTGCTTCGTCGTCGCGGTACCTTGGAGTCTTTTTATTTCATCGTTCCGTAAATGTATAATCAAACAGTATTGTATATTTGGTCATCGTGATCATTCCATGTATTCAGTTAGAGTTCGTGACTCAGTACTGCCAGTCTTGGGAGGTTGTATATTCATATTTGTTCCGATGCTAGTTTTGATTACTTATTTAATTCAAAAAAGAAAAGAAAAAATGACTTCAAAAATGTAATTGAAATCGGCTTACCAAGTTTTAGAGACTAGGTGTCATCACGATGTTTGTGGTGGAATTTTGGATCGTAACAATAATCATAGAACAACATCATAAACTTAAAATCCGTTGTTAGTTTCTATTTAAAAAATAATTGGCTTGAATTATAATTATAATCGGCTTACTTAGTCTTAGAGACTAAGTGTTATCATGACGCCTGTGATGAGATTTTGGGTCGTGAGAGAATTACGCAATGCAATATATATATATATATATATATATATATATATATATATATATATATATATATATATATGAGTAGTACGGGACCACAAACAACAGAGTGAATCAAAATGTGGGATTGATGATAGCTTAAATATGTCTCACTTATATTCAATATTCATATTTCGACGTCCAAGAAGTTAAAGAGCTCCATGCATACAAATAAATGCAATCATTCATAACTTACAAACACAATATGGTAAGACTTTTAACTTTTCATACATTGATGTAAAAGTAAAATAAAAAACATTTAGTTTATAAGATATCTTTTATCTTTTATAGTAAGTATAACCTACCTTATTTATTAGACTAGCCTTATGGTACACATGTAAAAACCCACATAAATAATAGTAAAAATTATATTTTGAGTTATAAAATAGAATTTAAAGAAAATAGCGTAAATGATAATTCAATAAGTGAAGAAACATTGTTCCACACAAGTCCTCATAGCCTTATTGTGGGAATCAGGAATTGCAAAAAGGACGAACTAATTTTCACCAACAAAGACATTACTACATATTATAAACTTCTTTTAATGCGATGGAAAACAATGGGAACAACCTCCCATCAAAGTTCGAACGATAACAGAATAAAGGTACACTAAAAGAAAAGGTCTTAATACTTAAATCTTAGCACTTAAAATCCGAAAAACATAGAAATAACAAGCGACATAAAATAGCAAGCACCAGACCACCAGTTGATTAACCACTCATTTTCTTACGAAACGGCTCCTCAGATTTCTCACAACAGGTGGAGCAACACCATCTCCCACAAAACCGCCTCCAACAAGATTGACCTTGATACTGTTGCCAGAGACCTACAATATTAATGAAATTATAGGGTCGTTAAGAAGTCTGCAATCTTTTGGAAAAATGAATATGTGAAACTGAAGACACTTACCGGAAAAACCTCCCAACCGCCGTTGAAGACATACCTATGCATAAGCAACCCTTCAACGTCAAAAACCATCAATGGAACATAGGCTCCGGAATCTGCAGCAGTATACTCCTTTCCCGAACCCGAGATCAATTTAACCGTTCCAACTCTGTCGCACCCCTTGCACTATCAGTCAAAGAAAAAGAAATCGATCATTTACAAAATGTTAGAAAGACGAAGAGCAACGGCAATATCTTTTTCTTTTGTTTTCTTTTACCTTGAGAACATGGTTGTAGGTTTTGCCCTTATGGTTGACTCTTTGATTCAAGTATGTGCACTGCTCATCAGTGATTTCCCCACATTTTTCACAGTTAAGCTTAAACAATAGTAAGAGACAAAGAGTTAGAAACAAATCTGAGTTGGTAAGACTTTCACATTGAAAAGAATAAGGCTATATAAATGCAGGAGTATATAAAATGAGAAAGAGTTAGAAACTGAATTTGTGTTTGTAAAAAATTTTACGTGAAAAAAATATGGCATGGTGACACTATTGACTCCACCGTTACCGTCTGGACGAAGTGAACAGACATTCTCCAATTCAGCTGAGATCTGCAGAAGAAACTTCATTCTGAAAAATGGTTGTGAGGACTAAGGATGAGAGGATATGAGAGAGAGAGAGAGTGTGTCTGTGTGTGTGGAATGGCACAATTGATAAAGAGAGATATTTATAGGAGTGAACTCAACCTCCTTTATATTTGAAAAAAACAATTAACTCAAAAATTAATTATTCTATTGGTTTTAATAAAAAATAGTTGGTGTTAGAAGTAATTTGTAGTAATAAAAAATAGTTGGGGTTACTAACGGCATGCATGGGATGATGGTGTTTTACCCAATTGGCCCACGATGTACTACACAACCATGGAGTATTTCTTTTGTTCAAACTGTACTTAAGTTTTCCTTGTGTATTTTTAGTGTTTGCTTAAAAATTGAGTTATTTTAAGTGTAAATTTAAGTTTTAAATAGGCGAAATGCGTTTGGTACTGTATATTTTTGAATGAGTATGAACGATTTTCTCTATACATGAGTCCAGATTTAGCTCTTAATGCCATCAGTCTAATAGTGACTTTTCAATTCTTCTTTAGTTTGGGGTTTTAAAGTTCAAATCAAAAGCAATACCTGGGGACTAGGGTGCAGTAAATATGACCTAAGGAGATTTCTATCTGCAAAAGCTATCACCAACATATAATTATTAAGGAGGTCTCTATAGATCGGCAAATTATCACCAATGTAATTAAGAAAATCTCCATCTGCATATTAGCAGTACTACTATATATTATCTGCTCCGGATAGTGGTTGTACGATATATGCCCTTGTATTATTTTTTTAGGAAAAAATTAAAGAAGTGTAGTGTTTTAGACCTAAATAAGTGATTTGTTGCCAGATTTCTCCTCAGTAGATAATGACAGTGACATTTTAGATTCTGATATCGGTCAAATATGATCATAAATACTCCATCCGTTTTAATTTATGTAACATGTTTAACCGGGCACGAAATTTAAGAAAAAAATAAAGACTTTTGAAATTTATGGTCCTAAACAAGTCAATGGGCCAGAGTATTTGTGTGGTTATAAAAGCTTCTCATTAAGGGTAGAATTGTAAGTTTAAGCTAAATTGTTTCCAAATATATAAATTGATCATTCTTTTTTGAACGGACCAAAAAAGAAGTAGGTTCATATAAATTGGAACGGAGGGAGTAATAGATAGTGACATATTAAATATTGTTAACCATTCAAATGCGGTGATATATAATTAAAATTATCGTCTCTAGCCAAAATTAAATTGGCATGTTTCTTGTAATTAAATTCGGTTAGTTACTTATTTTCATGTATAAAATGTAAACTCTGCAAGGCTAATGGATGAACTGATCATATCAAAGCTCTTAATCACTACATAATTAAATGTGCGTAATAGTTTTAACTCTTTATCAAATCCTCTTCATTTGAATTAAAAGCCTGCGTACTAAGCTAATTTCTAGAAGTCCCCAAAAGAGGTCATTATAGCGATAAAATTTTATAGTTAAAAGTATTATTTATACTTTTATCACAAAAATTAATAAAGTTTAATTATAGATATTAGTTAATACCAGTATAAATTTTATAGTTAAATGATGGTATTAGCTATTTCACATTGGATGTGGGATAGCAATCCGAGGATTATATCACGATTTGCAATCAAACAACTGTTAAAGGCTATAAATCCATTTGTGTTATTAGTACGTGGTCGTGCAATTATATTTTCCATTTTTCTTTTACTCTAAATCTGAATTATATAAAGGAAAAAATATACAAACATCCGATCTGGATCTACCCCATTCCACCTTTCGACCATTTGCTATTTGAAATGAACTGTATCTTAATTATATGCAAAATTAGTAAGGCATATATATCCAAATAGGTATAATTGATTTAAGTCTAACTATTTAACTATATGTACCAAATTCCTTCATCTAAGCAGAGTGCGGTCATCTAAACGGATGACCGTCTACTGACACAACGGATATATTCTGTCATTTAGTATGCGTCCCACGCGCGAAACAAAATCTAATTCTTGAACCAATTTCTCATGGCTATACACGCGTCGTCCGGTCATATTCCGGTGAGTGCGATACATCCAACCCACCATCCACCAGATAATAATGCTTACATGGAACATCTGGCTAATACGAATCCTCAAACATCTCCAATTGAAACACGGCATGCTACAACTATTGTTTTCCCAATCGAAAGTCCGCCCACCATTTTAAAGCCTGATCCATCTCCCTCAAATTTATCATCAGGGACTCTATCATATGCAAATATGGTCAACGCTGCATCTCCAGCACCTCAACAATGGAGGCCAAGGATTTTCCCGGCAAAGCAAACAACTAAAATGGGCAAACAAGCTGTGATTTTCTCCCGCAAAGATTATTTTGAAACTTTGGCCTCTGATTGCAAATTCACAATTTTGGGTAAATTTTCTTTCACTATGCCAAAGATTGAAAGTACCAGAAAATACTTTACTATCCAAATCGATTTTAGAAATAATGTGAAAATTACTCATGTGGACTCCAAGCACATTTATATAGACGTTGATAATTTACATGACTACAATTTAGTATATTTTAGAAGGTTTATGGATATTGGAGAACATCATCTGAGCTTTTTGAAATGGACCCCCGATTTCGTCCCGGGAGAGGAAACCCCCATTTTCCCAATTTGGGTAGTCATGCCCATGCTTCCATGGCATTGTTTTCACTGAGAAGCAGTGAATCAAATAGTAGAACAAGTGGGAGTATTACTTTCTCTGGATAAGGCCACTATGATTAAGATTAGGGGCTGTGAAGCTAAGGCCAGGGTGGAAGTAAATTTCACAAAGGACCTTCCTGGCAGTGTTTGGGTCGGATATGACGAAGGGGATGAAGATGATTACTGGCAACCTTTGGTATACGAAGGAGTACCAGATTATTGAAAATATTGTAAACACCAGGGACATAAGGAGGAACAATGCAGAATTAAAGCAAGAGACAAATCCAACATTAATTTAGTTGAACTAAGAAAAAGACAAGGTGAGGATAGAGTTACCGAGCAAAAGGAACAGACCAAAAATAAAGGAGAATGTAGTCAGCACATGGCTACTAACAAGAGCATTCTAGTAAAGGAGCTTAATCAGGCAATTCAACAAAATCAGATCAATGACATAATGGTGAACCAACAACAACCAAAGAAGATTACTACCAAGGAGAAAGTAGTACAACAATAGCTCATATGCAGATCAATGCCAAGGCACGAAACAAAGGAAAAGTGACCAAACAAATCTATATACCAATCAATCAAGTTCCTGAACCACAGAGACAACCTACTACAAGAGCAGCTGAGAAAAGTAATATTGTGGGGGAGAACAAGGATAACGGAGGAACTAATACTATAACAGAAGTTCTGAAGGAAAAGAATCTCCAGGTGATGAACATGGGAGACGAGTTACTAGCTAGAACAGAACAATTTCCTGAATCATAGACAACCTACAACAATTGCAGCTGAGACAAATAATACAATGAGTGAGAATAAGGAAAATGGAAGGGCTGATACTGTAATAGAAGTTGAGAAAGAAAAGAATCTCCAGGATCCAGAATCCCCTAGCAACTTCCAGATGATGAATAGGGGAGAGGAACTATTGGTTAGAACGGAACAGGTTCACATGGTCGAACAGAAGCAAAACAATGATATACAACTAATTACCAACTATGAGAGGGATACTGAGAAAGCACATGATCAAGAAACTAACAAAAACAAGAAAGGGACAAGTACAAGTAGTAATGTGATCGACAATATGAATCAAAATTCCACCATCAATCCAGATAACTGTCACGATCCGAAATTCTCACCTTCGGACCGTGATGGAGCCTAACATTTCACTTGCTAGGCAAGCCAACGTTAGAATAATATTATCTATTTTTAAATAATTTTTAAATTTATTAATAATCAAAGAACAAATGCGGAAGTAAAGTCTGAAATGTAGTGAAAAATCCATAAAAATAACGATGTCTAAATACCATCCCAGAATTGGTGTCATAAGTGCACGAACTTCTAGAATAATACAAATAAAGGTCTGAATAAAATAAAGCTGTCTGAAAATAAATACACAGCTAAAGTAAAATAGACGGGGACTTCAGAACTGTGGACGCCATGCAGTTATACCTCAAGTCTCCTCCAAATAGCTGAAATCCGAGCAAGTCTATGGCACGCCATTGGGACCAACTCTGAAATCTGCGCAAGAAGTGCAGAGTATAGTATCAGTACAACCGACCCCACGTACTGGTAAGTGTTGAGCCTAACCTCGACGAAGTAGTGACGAGGCTAAGGCGGTTCACTTAAATTAACTTGTACGCAATATTAATAACAACAACAAATAATAGAAATAAATCAGGTAACTCATTTATAATAATTGAAGCCAACTCAGCAGTCATAATCCATTATTATTTCAACAAATTCTGTTGCAGCGTGCAACTAGCTCTCATAATATATTCACATTCAATTCTGTTTCAGCATGCAACCCGCTCTCACAATATATT
This sequence comes from Nicotiana tomentosiformis, assembly GCF_000390325.3. Lineage (NCBI taxonomy): Eukaryota > Viridiplantae > Streptophyta > Magnoliopsida > Solanales > Solanaceae > Nicotiana > Nicotiana tomentosiformis. Next base: position 145,807,118 of record NC_090814.1, on the reverse strand, counting down.
CACATTCAATTCTGTTGCAGCGTGCAACCCGATCTCCCAATATATTCCTTTTAGTTAAGTCTGTCATATATTTATTTCAATCAAGTATATATATAGACTTTTAAATAAGTCTGTTGCGCCGTGCAATCCGATCTCCCAATATTGACTTTTAAATAAGTCTATTGCGGCGTGCAATCCGATCCCCAATATAGATATATTTACTTTTATTTCCGTTGCGGCGTGCAACCCGTTCCCCCAATATATATCTTTAAACAACTCATAATGTAAATAAAAATTACTCCAATAAATATCACGTCCAATGAGAAACTATTAAGCATCAAGGCACACAATAATTATAATTTATTTATAAACAAACAATGGCAATAACAATTTATTTTGAAAATCAGGGAGAAAATAGACAGTTTAATATTTAATATGCTAAATGTCAAGTAGCAATTAGTGCACATAATTCAAATAAGCATGTAGCAATTATTACAAAAATTTAAGAATTAATATTTGGCAAAGAATAGGAGAGAAATAATTAGTATAACAATTAATTCATGTATTAAAATAAATTTAGGATTTTCAAATAATTATGCAAATAATTAATTCGACGACGTATAGGCACTCGTCACCTCGCCTATACGTCGTTCACATGCAATTCACATAATAATTAATTTAAGGGTTCTATTCTCTCAAGTCAAAGTTAACCACGACACTTATCTCGCTTTGCAAATTCCAATCAATTATTCAACCACAGCTTTTCCTTTTAAATTTATCTCCGAATGCTTCAAATCTATTCACAAACAATTCGATATATTCAATACTAATCATATGAATTTACAATTTTTCCGGATAAAAATCTGAACGCGAGGCTTCGATCGCGAACGCGAAGAGTTGAACCTCAAGCCTTCGCGAACGCGGTCACTCTATCGCGAACGCGAAGCACAAAACGTGCCAGCCCCAATTTGCTCTTCGCGATCGCGAGAGTACCTTCGCGAACGCGAAGAAGAACACACCAGAAGCCTGAAGTCTATAGAAAACCAGATTTCCTAAGTCCGAAAATGATCCGTTAACCATCCGAAACCAACCCGAGCCCTTAGGGCTCCAAACCAAATATGCACCCAAGTCCTAAAATATCATACGAACTTGCTCGCACGATCTAATCACCAAAATAACACCAAGAACTACGAATCGGACACCAAATCAAAGGAAATTTCCAAGAAAACTTTAAAACTTATATTTTTACAACCGGGCGTCCGAATCACGTCAAATCAACTCCGATTCTCACCAAATTCGGCAGACAAGTCATAAATATTATAATGGACCTACACCGGGATCCGGTACCAAAATATGGACCCGAGGTCAATAAATCCAACATCAATAATTTCTTAAAAATCATTAAGTTTTCAAGCTTTTAATATTTCATCAAAGTTTCATATCTTGAGCTAGGGACCTCGGAATTCTATTTCGGGCATAGACCCATGTCCCAAATCATGATACGGACCTACAGGAATTGTTAAAACACTTATCTGGGTCTGTTTGCTCAAAATGTTGACTAAAGTCAACTCAGGTGTATTTTTAAAGCTCTATTTCATATTTTAATCTTTTTTTCACATAAAAACTTTTCAAAAATTTGTACGGACTACGCACATAAGTCGAGAAATAATAAATGGTGCTTTTCGAGGTCTTAGAACGTATAATTACTTATTAAATTTAAAGATGACATTTTAGGTCATCATATTCTCCACCTCTAAAATAAACGTTCGCACTCGAACGAAGTTAGAAAAAGTACCTTAGCTGGTGAATAAGTGTGGATATTTACTCCTCATGTCCGACTCGGACTCCCAGGTAGATGCCTCTACCGGCTGACCTCTTCATTGCACCCGAACTGAAGGATAACTCTTAGACCTTAACTGTCGGATCTGCTAGGCTAGAATAGCCACCGGCTCCTCCTCAAAAGTCAAATCTTTGTCCAATTGGACTGAGCTAAAATCTAATACATGGGACGGATCACCATGATATTTTCGGAGCATAGACACATGGAACACCGGATGAACCGCTTATAAACTAGGTGGTAATGCAAGCCCGTAGGCTACTTCACACACCCTTTCAAGAATTTCAAAGGGTCCAATACACCTAGGGCTCAACTTGCCCTTCTTCCCGAACTTCATTACACCTTTCATAGGTGAAACCCAGAGCAATATTCTTTCTCTAACCATGAATGCAATATCACGAACTTTACGGTCGGCATAATTCTTTTGCCTAGACTGAGCTGTGAGAAGTCGATCCTGAATAATCTTAACCTTATCCAAGGCATCCTGTACCAAATCGGTACCCAACAACCGAGCCTCTCCCGGTTCAAACCAACCAACTGGTGATTGACATCGCCTTCCGTATAATGCCTCATATGGAGCCATCTGAATGCTCGACTGGTAGCTATTATTATAAGAAACTCCGCAAGTGGTAAGAAATGATGCCAAGAACCTCCAAAGTCTATAACACAAACGCGGATCATATCTTCCAATATTTGAATAGTGCATTTTGACTGTCCGTCTGTTTGTGGATGAAATGTTGTACTTAACTTCACCCGCGTGCCTAACTCACGCTGTACAATCCTCCAAAATATGAGGTAAACTGCATACCTTGATCTGAAATAATAGACACGGGCACACCATGAAGGCGGACAATCTCACAAATCTAAATTTCAGCTAACCTCTCTGAAGAATAGGTAACTGCCACTCGAATGAAATGTGCTGACTTAGTCAACCTGTCCACAATGACCCAAACTGTATCAAATTTTCTCTGAGTCCGTAGGAGCCCAACAACAAAATCCATAGTGATATGCTCCCACCTCTACTCAGGAATTTCTAACTTCTGAAGAAAACCACCAGGTCTCTGATGCTCGTAATTAACTTGCTGACAATTCAGACACCGAGCTACATATGCAACTATATCCTTTTTCATTCTCCTCTACCAATAATGTTGCCGCAAATCTTGATACATTTTGGCGGTACCTGGATGAATAGAATACATGGAACTGTGTGCTTCTTCAAGAATTAATTCACAAAGCCCATCCACATTAGGCACACAAATACGACCCTGCATTCACAGAACCCCATCTTCCCCTACAGCAACCTGTTTGGCATCACCGTGCCGCACCGTGTCCTTAAGGACAAGTATGTGAGGATCATCATACTACCTCTCTCTCATGCACTCAAATAAAGAAGACCGAGTGACTGTGCAAGCTAGAACCCGACTGGGTTCTAAAACATCTAACCTCATAAACTGATTAGCCAAAGTTTGAACATCTGCAGCTAATGGCCTCTCACCAACCGGAATATACGCAAGACTGCCCATACTCACAGCCTTTTTACTCAAAGCATCGGCCACCACATTGGCCTTTTCGGGGTGATACAAAATGGTGATATCATAGTCTTTCAACAACTCCAACCATCTTCTCTGCCTCAAATTAAGATCCTTTTGTTTGAACAGATACTGAAGTCTAAGATGATCAGTAAATACCTCACACGAGACACCGTAGAGGTAATGCCTCCAAATCTTCAGCGCATGAACAATGGCTGCCAATTCTAAGTCATGAACAGGATAATTCTTCTCGTGAACTTTCAACTGCCGCGACGCATATGCAATTACCTTCCCATCTTGCATTAATATTGCACCAAGCCCAATGTGAGATGCGTCACAATATACCATATACGATCCTGAACCTATGGGTAATACCAACACTGGCGCCGTAGTCAAAGCGGTCTTGAGCTTCTGAAAGCTCAACTCACACTCGTCTGACCATCTGAATGGGACACCTTTCTGGGTCAATCTGGTCAATGGGCTTGCTATAGATGAAAATCCTTCCACGAACCAACGATAATAACCTGCTAAACCCAGGAAACTCCGGATCTCTATAACTGAAGTAGGTCTAGGCCTATTCTGAACAGCCTCAATCTTCTTAGGATTCACCTTTATACCTTCTGCCAATACAACATGCCCCCAAAAGGCAACTGAGTCTAACCAAAACTCACATTTTGGAAAGTTGGCATATAACTGATTATTCTTCAAGGTGTGAAGCACACTTCGAAGATGTTGCTCATGTTCCTCTCGACTGCTGGAGTAAATCAAGATATCATCAATGAATACAACCACAAAAGAATCCAAATAAGGCTTGAACACCCGATTCATCAAATCCATAAATGCTGCTGGGGTATTTGTCAACCCAAATGACATCACTAGGAATTCGTAATGCCCATACCGAGTTCGAAAAGCTGTTTTAGGGACATTAGATGCCCTAATCTTCAACTGATGGTAACCAGACCTCAAATCTATCTTCGAAAATACCTTGCACCCGGAAGCTAGTCAAATAAGTCATCAATTCTTGGCAGCGGATATTTATTTTTGATAGTGGCCTTATTCAACTGCCGATAGTCTATACACATCCGCATAGATCCATCTTTCTTCTTTACAAATAATACTGGTGCACCCCAGGGAGAGACACTGGGTCTAATGAATCCCTGATCAAGCAAGTCTTATAACTGCTCTTTCAATTCTATCGACTCTGGCGGGGCCAAACGGTATGGTCGAATAGAAATGGGCTGAGTGCCCGGAGCCAAATCTATACAGAAGTCAATATCTCTGTCGGGTGGCATCCCCGGCAAATCTGCAGGAAATACTTCTGAAAATTCACGAACAACTGGTACTGAGTCCATAGAAGGAACATCCGCACTTGGATCACGAATATAAGCCAAATAAGCTAGACACCCTTTCTCTACCATACGCCGAGCTTTCACATAAGAAATAATCATGCTGGCAGAATGACCAGGAGTTCCTTTCCACTCTAACCGAGGTAACCCCAGCATTGCTATAGTCACTGTCTTGGCATGACAATCCAATATAGCATGATAAGGTGACACCTAATCCATACCCAAGATGACATCAAAATCTACCATATCAAGAAGTAGAAGATCCACACTAGTCTCGAGATTACCAATAGTAATCACACACGAATGATAGACATGATCTACTACAACAGAGTCTCCCACTGGTGTAGATACACACACAGAAGCACTTAGAGAATCACAAGGCATAACCAAATATGAAGCAAAATAGGAGGACACATAGGAATAAGTAGATCGTGGATCAAATAGAACTAAAGCATATCTATGACAAACTGGAATAATACCTGTGATCACAGTATCAGATAACTCGGCCTCAGGCCTAGCTAGAAAAGCATAAAATCGGGGTTGGGCCCCACCACTCTGAACTGCGTCCTTGGGACGGCCTCTGACTGGCTGGCCTCTACCTCTAATGGTCTGACCTCCACCTCTAATGGCATGACCTCCAACTCTAATAGCCTGACCTCCACCTCTAGCTGTCTGACCCCTACCTCTAGCTGGCTGAGTAGGCGGTGGAGCAACTAGTGCCGGTATGATGGCACGAGAATCTTGTTGAGATCTGTTACTCGCCAATCTAAGGAAATACCTCCTGATGTGACCAATATTTCCACACTCATAACACCCATCCTGATGTAGTGGCTGCTGAAGCTGAAGCTGACCCAAATGGGCCGGATAACCGCTGTAGTAACTCTGGAGTGGTGGTGCTCTGATAGGAGCTGAATGTGCACTAAATGCTGGTTGCACAGAGTAAGGCATAATAGGACCGTGACTCCCTGAAGCACTGGGAGATGCATGAAGTGCTGAATGAAACGGTCTGGGAGAATGACCCCTACCAAAATTACCTCTGCCTCCAGATGAGGCACCACTGTAACCACCAAACTGACGAGGCCTCTTATCGGACCTCTGCCCTCTCTCATGTGTAAGAACCATCTCGATCCTCCTTGTGACATTAAAAGCCGCCTGGAAAGAAAACTCACTTCCGGTCTCCTTGGCCATCTGAAGTCTGATAGGGTGAGTGAGTCCCTCATTAAACCTCCCCACTCTCTATCCCTCCGTAGGTAGTAAAAGGAGAGCATGACGGACCAAATCCACAAAACAGGACTCATACTGAGTAACAGTCATACTGCCCTGCTGTAGACGCTCAAATTACTTGCGGAATTTCTCTCTTAGTGTGATAGGGAGGAACTTCTCTAGAAAAAGCTGAGAGAAATGCTCCCAGGTAAGTGCAAGCGATCCGACTGGTCGGGTCAATGTATAATCTCTCCACCACCTCTTGGCAAAACCCGTCATCTGAAATACAGCAAAATCAACCCCATTGGTCTCAACTATACCCATGTTCCGCAGCACCTCGTGGCAGCGTTCAAGATAATCTTGTGGGTCCTCAAAAGGTGTACCACTGAAGTGAACTGGAAAGAGCTTAGTAAACTTATCCAGTCTCAATAAGGCCTCAAAAGACATGGCGGGCCTATCACCGGTCTGTGCCGCAACAACTGGTTGAACTACCCCAATTGGCGGAGCTGCTGGAGCCTGATTCTGGGGAGCCATCTGCTCCAGAGTGGGAGTAGTGGGAGTTTGTGCTCCTCCCCCAGCCTGTGAGACGACTGGTGCCACTAGAAATGTACCATTATAGGCCACGCCCTCCATAAGACTTACCAAACAGACTAGAGCGTCCTAAAGTACTGGTGCAGCTGCTCGAGCTCTGGACTGAGCTCTACCTCGGCCTCTAGCACGACCTCGACCTCGACCTCTACCCCTGGCCATAGTTGCCACCGGGGATTCTGGTCCCTGTCCATCAGTAGAGGTATTACGTGTTCTCACCATCTGCGAGAGAATAAGAGTAGAATGGTTCAATCATCGATGATAGAATAAAATCGCACGACAGAATAAGAAAGAAGTGATATTGTTCCTAAATTTCATAGCCTATGAGAGATAAGTACAGACGTCTCCGTACCGATCCTTCAGACTCTACTAAGCTTGCTCGTGACTCGTGAGACCTATGTAACCTAGTGCTCTAATACCAACTGTCACGACCCAAAATTTCCACCTTCGTACCGTGATGGTGCCTAACATTTCACTTGCTAGGCAAGCCAACGTTATAATAATTTTTAAATAATTTTTAAATTTATTAATAATCAAAGAACAAATGCGGAAGTAAAGTCTGAAATGTAGTGAAAAATCCATAAAAACAATGATGTCTAAATACCATCCCAGAATTGGTGTCACAAGTGCATGAGCTTCTAGAATAATACAAATAAAGGTCTGAATAACATAAAGCTGTCTGGAAATAAATACACAGCTAAAGTCTCCTCCGAATAGCTGAAATCCGAGCAAGTTTATGGCACGCCACTAGGACCAACTCCAAAATTTACACAAGAAGTGCAGAGTGTAGTATCAGTACAACCGACCCCATGTACTGGTAAGTGTTGAGCCTAACCTCGATGAATTAGTGACGAGGCTAAGGCGGTTCACTTACATTAACCTGTACGCAATATTAATAACAACAATAAATAATAGAAATAAATCAGGTAATTCATTTATGATAATTGAAGCCAACTCAGCAGTCATAATCCATTATTATTTCAACCAATTCCGTTGCAGTGTGCAACCCGCTCTCACAATATATTCACATTCAACTATGTTGCAGCGTACAACCCGCTCTCCCAATATATTCCTTTTAATCAAGTCTGTCATATATTTATTTCAATCAAATATATATATAGATTTTTAAATAAGTCTGTTGCGGTGTACAATCCGATCCCCCAATATTGACTTTTAAATAAGTCTATTGCGGCGTGCAATCCGATCCCACAATATTGACTTTTAAATCAGTCTATTGCGGCGTGCAATCTGATCCCCCAATATTGACTTTTAAATAAGTCTATTGCGGCGTGCAATCCGATCCCCCAATATAGATATATTTACTTTCATTTTCGTTGTGGCGTGCAACCCGTTCCCCCAATATATATAACTTTAAACAGATCATAATGTAAATAAAAATTACTCCAATAAATACCACGTCCAAAGAGAAATTATTAAGCATCAAGGCACACAATAATTATAATTTATTTATGAACAAACAATGGCAATAACAATTTATTTTGAAAATCAGGGAGAAAATAGACAGTTTAATATTTAATATGCTAAATGTCAAGTAGCAATTAGTGCACATAATTCAAATAAGCATGTAGCAATTATTACAGAAATTTAAGAATTAATATTTGGCAAAGAATAGGTTCACATGCAATTCACATAACAATTAATTTAAGGGTTCTATTCCCTCAAGTCAAAGTTAACCACGACACTTACCTCGCTTTGTAAATTCCAATCAATTATTCAACCACAAATTATTCTTTTAAATTTATCTCCGAAAGCTTCAAATCTATTCACAAACAATTCGATATATTCAATACTAATCATATGAATTTACAATTTTTCCGGATAAAAATCCGAAATTTATTAAAATATTTGGTAGTGGGACTCACGTCTCAAATCCCCAAAAAACTTATGAAATTCGAACACCCATTCCGAAACGAGTCCAACCTTACAAATATTATCCAATTCTGATGTCAAATGAACCTTCAAATCTTAAATTTTCGTTTTTGGAAGATTTTATAAAAAACTGATTTTTCTTCCATAAATTCACAGATTCATGATATAAATGAGTATGAAATCATGAAACATAATCAATATAGGATAAGGAACACTTATCCTAATGTTTTCCCGTAAAATTCGCCCAAACATCGCCTTACCCGAGCTCAAAATGGAAAAGGGTTGAAAATGGGACGAATCTCATTTTCGAGAACTTAAGTTCTGTTTTTGGGACTTTTACCCTCCGCGAACGCGGTCAGTGCCTCGCGTTCGCGAAGCACAAATTTGTACTGTCCCATTTTACACTTCGCAAACACGAGGGCTACTTTGCGAACGCGAAGCTTGCCTAGCTTGGCCTTCGCGAATGCGAGATGCCCTTCGTGAACGCGAAGGCAATAATCCTGGTCAACCTCTTTCCCTTCGTAAACGCGAAGCTTTAACCTCAAGCCTTCGCGAACGCGGTCACTCTGTCGCGAACGCGAAGCACAAAACGTGCCAGCCCCAATTTGCTCTTCGCGTTTGCGAGAGTACCTTCACGAACGCGAAGAAGAACACACCAGAAGCCTGAAGTCTATAGAAAACCAGATTTCCTAAGTCCGAAAATGATCCGTTAGCCACCCGAAACCAACCCGAGCCCTCGGGGCTCCAAACCAAACATGCACCCAAGACCTAAAATATCATACGAACTTGCTCACTCGATCTAATTGCCAAAATAACACCAAGAACTACGAACCGGACACCAAATCAAAGAAAATTTCCAAGAAAATTTTAAAACTTATATTTTTACAACCGGACGTCCGAATCACGTCAAATCAACTCCGATTCTTACCAAATTCGGCAGACAAGTCATAAATATTATAGTGGACCTACACCGGGCTCCGAAACCAAAATACGGACCCGAGGTCAATAAATCCAACATCAGTAATTTTTTAAAAATCATTAAGCTTTTAATTTTTTATCAAAATTCCATATCTCGAGCTAGGGACCTCGGAATTCGATTTCGGGCATACGCCCAAGTCCCAAATCATGATACAGACCTACCAAAATTGTCAAAATTCTGATCCGGGTCCGTTTGCTCAAAGTGTTGACTAAAGTCAACTTAGTTATATTTTAAAAGCTCTATTTCACATTTTAATCTATTTTTTACATAAACACTTTACGAAAAATTGTACGGACTGCGCATGCAAGTCGAAGAATAATAAATGGTACTTTTTGAGGTGTTAGAACACAGAATTACTTATTAAATTTAAAGATGACATTTTGGGTCATCACAATAACTCAACTTCTTATTCCAACAATTTCTATCAAAGTGCTAGAGCTAGAAAAAGGGCTAATAAGAAGAAAAGGATGCTGAAGTTATTAATGCGCAACATGGAATTCCTTCTGAACTTTGCCAATCTGCTTGCAAAGACAATGGGAATATCCGGGGGGAAGGAATGAATGATGTGAAAGATTTTAATCTAGTTGTCGAGCTATACGGGGAACAAGTAGCACGTGATCTGAATTGTCAAATGAAACTGGTGGATGAGGAAACTGATCAAGCGACTGAATATGATAATCATATGCAAATAGCAACTAAGGAGAATGATCAAGAAATAAAAAATAAGGAAACGGATAGTGATAAAGAACTATACAGTTCTAATGATACTTCAGAGGAAACTACAGGGATCCTAATTCAGCATTTTGGCACACGGAAGAAGGTAGATCAAGGAATCCAAACTGAATTGGATAGAGTAATCCAGTAGGGATATCTTTATCCTAGATATTTCAATAACAAAACCAACACCGAAAGAAAATATCTCATAAAGGGATCCCGAAAAATTCCTAAAAAGAACTTTTAAAGATTAATATCCTCAACTGGAATATTAGAGGGATGAAATCCCAAGCAGCAACAGAAAGAGTTATCTCACTCACGCAAAGATATAGAATTTCTTTCTTGGCTTTTCAAGAACCATTTGTTGGTGAATCAAATATTAGTAACTACATCAGGACCTTTGGGATGTCTAACTGCTTCTCTAATAGTAATAACAAAATTTGGTTGTTCTGGAGTCATGATATCAACTGTGATATTCTGGACAATAGGGATCAAATAGTCAACTGTAGACTATCCCATATTACCATTGATACACCAGTGTACATCTCCATTGTTTATGCTAAATGCACTAGCGTCGAAAGAGAAGAACTATGGAAGGATATGAGATATTTGTTAATTGAAAGATTCAATTAGACTTGTTCCTCCAAACAATTTTTGATAGCAAGATACAACTATATTTCACGATTAATTACCTATTAATCCTATAATTTGTGGATTTTATTAGTTTGGTACTGTATATTTTTGAATGAGTATGAACGATTTTCTCTATACATGAGTCCAGATTTAGCTCTTAATGCCATCAGTCTAATAGAGACTTTTCAATTCTTCTTTAGTTTGGGGTTTTAAAGTTCAAATCAAAAGCAATACCTGGGGACTAGGGTGCAGTAAATATGACCTAAGGAGATTTCTATCTGCAAAAGCTATCACCAACATATAATTATTAAGGAGGTCTCTATAGATCGGCAAATTATCACCAATGTAATTAAGAAAGTCTCCATCTGCATATTAGCAGTACTACTATATATTATCTGCTCCGGATAGAGGTTGTACGATATATGCCCTTGTATTATTTTTTTAGGAAAAAATTAAAGAAGTGTAGTGTTTTAGACCTAAATAAGTGATTTGTTGCCAGATTTCTCCTCAGTAGATAATGACAGTGACATTTTAGATTCTGATATCGGTCAAATATGATCATAAATACTCCATCCGTTTTAATTTATGTAACATGTTTAACTGGGCACGAAGTTTAAGAAAAAAATGAAGACTTTTGGAATTTGTGGTCCTAAACAAGTCAATGGGCCAGAGTATTTGTGTGGTTATAAAAGCTTCTCATTAAGGGTAGAATTGTAAGTTTAAGCTAAATTATTTCCAAATATAGAAATTGATCATTCTTTTTTGAACGGACCAAAAAAGAAGTAGGTTCATATAAATTGGAACGGAGGGAGTAATAGATAGTGACATATTAAATATTGTTGACCATTCAAATGCGGTGATATATAATTAAAATTATCGTCTCTAGCCAAAATTAAATTGGCATGTTTCTTGTAATTAAATTCGGTTAGTTACTTATTTTCATGTATAAAATGTAAACTCTGCAAGGCTAATGGATGAACTGATCATATCAAAGCTCTTAATCACTACATAATTAAATGTGCGTAATAGTTTTAACTCTTTATCAAATCCTCTTCATTTGAATTAAAAGCCTGCGTACTAAGCTAATTTCTAGAAGTCCCCAAAAGAGGTCATTATAGCGATAAAATTTTATAGTTAAAAGTATTATTTATACTTTTATCACAAAAATTAATAAAGTTTAATTATAGATATTAGTTAATACCAGTATAAATTTTATAGTTAAATGATGGTATTAGCTATTTCACATTGGATGTGGGATAGCAATCCGAGGATTATATCACGATTTGCAATCAAACAACTGTTAAAGGCTATAAATCCATTTGTGTTATTAGTACGTGGTCGTGCAATTATATTTTCCATTTTTCTTTTACTCTAAATCTGAATTATATAAAGGAAAAAATATACAAACATCCGATCTGGATCTACCCCATTCCACCTTTCGACCATTTGCTATTTGAAATGAACTGTATCTTAATTATATGCAAAATTAGTAAGGCATATATATCCAAATAGGTATAATTGATTTAAGTCTAACTATTTAACTATATGTACCAAATTCCTTCATCTAAGCAGAGTGCGGTCATCTAAACGGATGACCGTCTACTGACACAACGGATATATTCTGTCATTTAGTATGCGCCCACGCGCGAAACAAAATCTAATTCTTGAACCAATTTCTCATGGCTATACACGCGTCGTCCGGTCATATTCCGGTGAGTGCGATACATCCAACCCACCATCCACCAGATAATAATGCTTACATGGAACATCTGGCTAATACGAATCCTCAAACATCTCCAATTGAAACACGGCATGCTACAACTATTGTTTTCCCAATCGAAAGTCCGCCCACCATTTTAAAGCCTGATCCATCTCCCTCAAATTTATCATCAGGGACTCTATCATATGCAAATATGGTCAACGCTGCATCTCCAGCACCTCAACAATGGAGGCCAAGGATTTTCCCGGCAAAGCAAACAACTAAAATGGGCAAACAAGCTGTGATTTTCTCCCGCAAAGATTATTTTGAAACTTTGGCCTCTGATTGCAAATTCACAATTTTGGGTAAATTTTCTTTCACTATGCCAAAGATTGAAAGTACCAGAAAATACTTTACTATCCAAATCGATTTTAGAAATAATGTGAAAATTACTCATGTGGACTCCAAGCACATTTATATAGACGTTGATAATTTACATGACTACAATTTAGTATATTTTAGAAGGTTTATGGATATTGGAGAACATCATCTGAGCTTTTTGAAATGGACCCCCGATTTCGTCCCGGGAGAGGAAACCCCCATTTTCCCAATTTGGGTAGTCATGCCCATGCTTCCATGGCATTGTTTTCACTGAGAAGCAGTGAATCAAATAGTAGAACAAGTGGGAGTATTACTTTCTCTGGATAAGGCCACTATGATTAAGATTAGGGGCTGTGAAGCTAAGGCCAGGGTGGAAGTAAATTTCACAAAGGACCTTCCTGGCAGTGTTTGGGTCGGATATGACGAAGGGGATGAAGATGATTACTGGCAACCTTTGGTATACGAAGGAGTACCAGATTATTGAAAATATTGTAAACACCAGGGACATAAGGAGGAACAATGCAGAATTAAAGCAAGAGACAAATCCAACATTAATTTAGTTGAACTAAGAAAAAGACAAGGTGAGGATAGAGTTACCGAGCAAAAGGAACAGACCAAAAATAAATGAGAAGGTAGTCAGCACATGGCTAGTAACAAGAGCATTCCAGTAAAGGAGCTTAATCAAGCAATTCAACAAAATCAGATCAATGACATAATGGTGAACCAACAACAACCAAAGAAGATTACTACCAAGGGGAAAGAAATTGTCCAAGGAGAAAGTAGTACAACAATAGCTCATATGCAGATCAATGCCAATGCACAAAACAAAGAAAAAGTGACCAAACAAATCTATATACTAATCAATCAAGTTCCTGAACCACAGAGACAACCTACTACAAGAGCAGCTGAGAAAAGTAACAATGTGGGAGAGAACAAGGATAACGGAGGAACTAATACTATAACAGAAGTTCTGACAGGTGATGAACATGGGAGACGAGTTACTAGCCAGAACAGAATAATTTCCTGAAAACCAGAGACAACCTACAACAATTGCAGCTGAGACAAATAATACAATGAGTGAGAATAAGGAAAATGGAAGGGCTGATTCTATAATAGAAGTTGAGAAAGAAAAGAATCTCCAGGATCCAGAATCCCCTAGCAACTTCGAGATGATGAATAGAGGAGAGGAACTATTGGTTAGAACAGAACATGTTCACATGGTCGAGGAGAAGCAGAACAATGATTTACAACTAATTACCAACTACGAGAGGGATACTGAGAAAGCACATGATCCAGAAACTAACAAAAACAAGAAAGGGACAAGTACAAGTAGTAATGTGTTTGACAATATGAATCATAATTCCACCATCAGTCCTGATAACTCACCTTCTTATTCCAACAATTCCTATCAAAGTGCTAGAGCTAGAAAAGGGCTAATAAGAAGAAATGGATGGTCGAAGTTATTAATGTACAACATGGAATTCCTTCTGAACTTTGCCAATCTGCTTGCAAAGACAATGGGAATATCCGGAAGGAAGGAGTGAATGATGTGAAAGATTTTAATCTAGTTGTCGGGCTATACGGGGAACAAGTAGCACGTGATCTGAATTGTCAAATGAAACTGGTGGATGAGAAAACTGATCAAGAGACTGAATATGATAATCATATACAAATAACAACTAAGGAGAATGATCAAGAAATAGAAAATGAGGAAACGGATAGTGATAGAGAACTATACAGTTCTAATGATACTTCAGAGGAAACTACAGGGATCCTAATTCAGCATTTTGGCACACGGAAGAAGGTAGATCAAGGAATCCAAACTGAATTAGATAGAGTAATCTAGTAGGGACATCTTTATCCTAGATATTTCAATAACAAAACCAACACCGAAAGAAAATATCTCATAAAGGGATCCCGAAAAATTCCTAAAAAGAACATTTAATGATTAATATCCTCAATTGGAATATTAGAGGGATGAAATCCCAAGCAGCAACAGAAAGAGTTATCTCACTCATGCAAAGATATAGAATTTCTTTCTTGGCTTTTCAAGAACCATTTGTTGGTGAATCAAATATTAGTAACTACATCAGGACCTTTGGGATGGCTAACTGCTTCTCTAATAGTAATAACAAAATTTGGTTGTTCTGGAGTCATGATATCAACTGTGATATTCTGGACAATAGGGATCAAATAGTCAACTGTAGACTATCCCATATTACCATTGATACACCAGTGTACATCTCCATCGTTTATGCTAAATGCACTAGCGTCGAAAGAGAAGAACTATGGAATGATATGAGATATTTTGCTACTGGAGGGACCTACCCTTGGGCTGTTTGTGGAGATTTTAATTCTATCACTATGAAGGAAGAAAAAAAGGGAGGAAAACCTTTTAACCTAAGGAAGAACATTCCTTTTATTTCTTGCATAGATGATTGTATGCTAATGGATGTAGGTTTCAATGGTAACAATTTTACCTGGTGAAATAATAACAAAAAAAAGATTTGGAAAAGATTGGACAGACTATTAGTTAATAGTGAATGGGAGGATATTTTTCCTATATCTACCGTCTAACATCTAGCAAGAGTGAGCTCTGATCATTGCCCTTTACTGATACAATGTAAGAAAAATGATGAAGAGCACCCTAAATATTTTAGGTTCCTGGACTTCTGGATTGAACAAATTGGTTTCAATGATATTGTCAAAGAAGCATGGAGTACACACTTTGAAGGCAATGCTTTATGGAAAGTGCAATAAAAGCTAAACACTGTCAGCAAATCATTGAGCCAATGGTCTAAGAATGTTCTTAGAGATATATTTGATATTGCTAAAGTACTGGAAAAGAAGATTGAAGAAGAAGATAATAAACTTCCACAGGATGACAATGAGAACACTAGAATGCATTTGAACAAGCTGAAGGCTGAATATATACTACATATGAAGAAGGTTAACTCATATTGGAAACACAAAGCGCACCTCAAATGGAATCTCGATGGAGACACCAACTTTAGATATTTTCATAAGCTCATCAAGGGAAGAAAGAAAGAGACTTTTCCTCCACAGAATTAAAGGAAGATATTTACAATATGGTATTGAAAGTGATGAATGGAAGGTAACTTAGCAAATTTATCACCAAAGAAGATTACTACCAAGGAGAAAGTAGTACAACAATAGCTCATATGCAGATCAATGCCAAGGCACGAAACAAAGGAAAAGTGACCAAACAAATCTATATACCAATCAATCAAGTTCCTGAACCACAGAGACAACCTACTACAAGAGCAGCTGAGAAAAGTAATATTGTGGGGGAGAACAAGGATAACGGAGGAACTAATACTATAACAGAAGTTCTGAAGGAAAAGAATCTCCAGGTGATGAACATGGGAGACGAGTTACTAGCTAGAACAGAACAATTTCCTGAATCATAGACAACCTACAACAATTGCAGCTGAGACAAATAATACAATGAGTGAGAATAAGGAAAATGGAAGGGCTGATACTGTAATAGAAGTTGAGAAAGAAAAGAATCTCCAGGATCCAGAATCCCCTAGCAACTTCCAGATGATGAATAGGGGAGAGGAACTATTGGTTAGAACGGAACAGGTTCACATGGTCGAACAGAAGCAGAACAATGATATACAACTAATTACCAACTATGAGAGGGATACTGAGAAAGCACATGATCAAGAAACTAACAAAAACAAGAAAGGGACAAGTACAAGTAGTAATGTGATCGACAATATGAATCAAAATTCCACCATCAATCCAGATAACTGTCACGACCTGAAATTCTCACCTTCGGACCGTGATGGAGCCTAACATTTCACTTGCTAGGCAAGCCAACGTTAGAATAATATTATCTATTTTTAAATAATTTTTAAATTTATTAATAATCAAAGAACAAATGCGGAAGTAAAGTCTGAAATGTAGTGAAAAATCCATAAAAATAACGATGTCTAAATACCATCCCAGAATTGGTGTCACAAGTGCACGAACTTCTAGAATAATACAAATAAAGGTCTGAATAAAATAAAGCTGTCTGGAAATAAATACACAGCTAAAGTAAAATAGACGGGGACTTCAGAACTGTGGACGCCATGCAGTTATACCTCAAGTCTCCTCCAAATAGCTGAAATCCGAGCAAGTCTATGGCACGCCATTGGGACCAACTCTGAAATCTGCGCAAGAAGTGCAGAGTATAGTATCAGTACAACCGACCCCACGTACTGGTAAGTGTTGAGCCTAACCTCGACGAAGTAGTGACGAGGCTAAGGCGGTTCACTTAAATTAACTTGTACGCAATATTAATAACAACAACAAATAATAGAAATAAATCAGGTAACTCATTTATAGTAATTGAAGCCAACTCAGCAGTCATAATCCATTATTATTTCAACAAATTCTGTTGCAGCGTGCAACTCGCTCTCATAATATATTCACATTCAATTCTGTTTCAGCATGCAACCCGCTCTCACAATATATTCACATTCAATTCTGTTGCAGCGTGCAACCCGCTCTCCCAATATATTCCTTTTAGTTAAGTCTGTCATATATTTATTTCAATCAAGTATATATATAGACTTTTAAATAAGTCTGTTGCGCCGTGCAATCCGATCTTCCAATATTGACTTTTAAATAAGTCTATTGCGGCGTGCAATCCGATCCCCAATATAGATATATTTACTTTTATTTCCGTTGCGGCGTGCAACCCGTTCCCCCAATATATATCTTTAAACAACTCATAATGTAAATAAAAATTACTCCAATAAATATCACGTCCAATGAGAAACTATTAAGCATCAAGGCACACAATAATTATAATTTATTTATAAACAAACAATGGTAATAACAATTTATTTTGAAAATCAGGGAGAAAATAGACAGTTTAATATTTAATATGCTAAATGTCAAGTAGCAATTAGTGCACATAATTCAAATAAGCATGTAGCAATTATTACAAAAATTTAAGAATTAATATTTGGCAAAGAATAGGAGAGAAATAATTAGTATAACAATTAATTCATGTATTAAAATAAATTTAGGATTTTCAAATAATTATGCAAATAATTAATTCGACGACGTATAGGCACTCGTCACCTCGCCTATACGTCGTTCACATGCAATTCACATAACAATTAATTTAAGGGTTCTATTCTCTCAAGTCAAAGTTAACCACGACACTTATCTCGCTTTACAAATTCCAATCAATTATTCAACCACAGCTTTTCCTTTTAAATTTATCTCCGAAAGCTTCAAATCTATTCACAAACAATTTGATATATTCAATACTAATCATATGAATTTATAATTTTTCCGGATAAAAATCTGAACACGAGGCTTCGATCGCGAACGCGAAGAGTTGAACCTCAAGCCTTCGCGAACGCGGTCACTCTATCGCGAACGCGAAGCACAAAACGTGCCAGCCCCAATTTGCTCTTCGCGATCGCGAGAGTACCTTCGCGAACGCGAAGAAGAACACACCAGAAGCCTGAAGTCTATAGAAAACCAGATTTCCTAAGTCCGAAAATGATCCGTTAACCACCCGAAACCAACCCGAGCCCTTGGGGCTCCAAACCAAATATGCACCCAAGTCCTAAAACATCATACGAACTTGCTCGCGCGATCTAATCACCAAAATAACACCAAGAACTACGAATCGGACACCAAATCAAAGGAAATTTCCAAGAAAACTTTAAAACTTATATTTTTACAACCGGGCGTCCGAATCACGTCAAATCAACTCCGATTCTCACCAAATTCGGCAGACAAGTCATAAATATTATAATGGACCTACACCGGGATCCGGTACCAAAATATGGACCCGAGGTCAATAAATCCAACATCAATAATTTCTTAAAAATCATTAAGCTTTCAAGCTTTTAATATTTCATCAAAGTTTCATATCTTGAGCTAGGGACCTCGGAATTCTATTTCGGGCATAGACCCATGTCCCAAATCATGATACGGACCTACAGGAATTGTTAAAACACTTATCCGGGTCTGTTTGCTCAAAATGTTGACTAAAGTCAACTCAGGTGTATTTTTAAAGCTCTATTTCATATTTTAATCTTTTTTCACATAAAAACTTTTCAAAAATTTGTACGGACTACGCACATAAGTCGAGAAATAATAAATGGTGCTTTTCAAGGTCTTAGAACGTATAATTACTTATTAAATTTAAAGATGACATTTTAGGTCATCACATTCTCCACCTCTAAAATAAACGTTCGCCCTCGAACGAAGTTAGAAAAAGTACCTTAGCTGGTGAATAAGTGTGGATATTTACTCCGCATGTCCGACTCGGACTCCCAGGTAGATGCCTCTACCGGCTGACCTCTTCATTGCACCCGAACTGAAGGATAACTCTTAGACCTTAACTGTCGGATCTGCCGGGCTAGAATAGCCACCGGCTCCTCCTCAAAAGTCAAATCTTTGTCCAATTGGACTGAGCTGAAATCTAATACATGGGACGGATCACCATGATATTTTCGGAGCATAGACACATGGAACACCGGATGAACCGCTTATAAACTAGGTGGTAATGCAAGCCCGTAGGCTACTTCACACACCCTTTCAAGAATTTCAAAGGGTCCAATACACCTAGGGCTCAACTTGCCCTTCTTCCCGAACTTCATTACACCTTTCATAGGTGAAACCCAGAGCAATATTCTTTCTCTAACCATGAATGCAATATCACGAACTTTACGGTCGGCATAATTCTTTTGCCTAGACTGAGCTGTGAGAAGTCGATCCTGAATAATCTTAACCTTATCCAAGGCATCCTGTACCAAATCGGTACCCAACAACCGAGCCTCTCCCGGTTCAAACCAACCAACTGGTGATTGACATCGCCTTCCGTATAATGCCTCATATGGAGCCATCTGAATGCTCGACTGGTAGCTATTATTATAAGAAACTCCGCAAGTGGCAAGAAATGATGCCAAGAACCTCCAAAGTCTATAACACAAACGCGGATCATATCTTCCAATATTTGAATAGTGCATTTTGACTGTCCGTCTGTCTGTGGATGAAATGTTGTACTTAACTTCACCCGCGTGCCTAACTCACGCTGTACAATCCTCCAAAAATATGAGGTAAACTGCATACCTTGATCTGAAATAATAGACACGGGCACACCATGAAGGCGGACAATCTCACAAATCTAAATTTCAGCTAACCTCTCTGAAGAATAGGTGACTGCCACTCGAATGAAATGTGCTGACTTGGTCAACCTGTCCACAATGACCCAAACTGCATCAAATTTTCTCTGAGTCCGTAGGAGCCCAACAACAAAATCCATAGTGATATGCTCCCACCTCTACTCAGGAATTTTTAACTTCTGAAGAAAACCACCAGGTCTCTGATGCTCGTAATTAACTTGCTGACAATTCAGACACCGAGCTACATATGCAACTATATCCTTTTTCATTCTCCTCTACCAATAATGTTGCCGCAAATCTTGATACATTTTGGCGGTACCTGGATGAATAGAATACATGGAACTGTGTGCTTCTTCAAGAATTAATTCACAAAGCCCATCCACATTAGGCACACAAATACGACCCTGCATTCACAGAACCCCATCTTCCCCTACAGCAACCTGTTTGGCATCACCGTGCCGCACCGTGTCCTTAAGGACAAGTATGTGAGGATCATCATACTACCTCTCTCTCATGCACTCAAATAAAGAAGACCGAGTGACTGTGCAAGCTAGAACCCGACTGGGTTCTAAAACATCTAACCTCACAAACTGATTAGCCAAAGTTTGAACATCTGCAGCTAATGGCCTCTCACCAACCGGAATATACGCAAGACTGCCCATACTCACAGCCTTTTTACTCAAAGCATCGGCCACCACATTGGCCTTTTCGGGGTGATACAAAATGGTGATATCATAGTCTTTCAACAACTCCAACCATCTTCTCTGCCTCAAATTAAGATCCTTTTGTTTGAACAGATACTGAAGTCTAAGATGATCAGTAAATACCTCACACGAGACACCGTAGAGGTAATGCCTCCAAATCTTCAGCGCATGAACAATGGCTGCCAATTCTAAGTCATGAACAGGATAATTCTTCTCGTGAACTTTCAACTGCCGCGACGCATATGCAATTACCTTCCCATCTTGCATTAATATTGCACCAAGCCCAATGTGAGATGCGTCACAATATACCATATACGATCCTGAACCTATGGGTAATACCAACACTGGCGCCGTAGTCAAAGCGGTCTTGAGCTTCTGAAAGCTCAACTCACACTCGTCTGACCATCTGAATGGGACACCTTTCTGGGTCAATCTGGTCAATGGGCTTGCTATAGATGAAAATCCTTCCACGAACCAACGATAATAACCTGCTAAACCCAGGAAACTCCGGATCTCTGTAACTGAAGTAGGTCTAGGCCTATTCTGAACAGCCTCAATCTTCTTAGGATTCACCTTTATGCCTTCTGCCAATACAACATGCCCCCAAAAGGCAACTGAGTCTAACCAAAACTCACATTTTGGAAACTTGGCATATAACTGATTATTCTTCAAGGTGTGAAGCACACTTCGAAGATGGTGCTCATGTTCCTCTCGACTGCTGGAGTAAATCAAGATATCATCAATGAATACAACCACAAAAGAATCCAAATAAGGCTTGAACACCCGATTCATCAAATCCATAAATGCTGCTGGGGTATTTGTCAACCCAAATGACATCACTAGGAATTCGTAATGCCCATACCGAGTTCGAAAAGCTGTTTTAGGGACATTAGATGCCCTAATCTTCAACTGATGGTAACCAGACCTCAAATCTATCTTCGAAAATACCTTGCACCCTGAAGCTAGTCAAATAAGTCATCAATTCTTGGCAGCGGATATTTATTTTTGATAGTGGCCTTATTCAACTGCCGATAGTCTATACACATCCGCATAGATCCATCTTTCTTCTTTACAAATAATACTGGTGCACCCCAGGGAGAGACACTGGGTCTAATGAATCCCTGATCAAGCAAGTCTTATAACTGCTCTTTCAATTCTGTCGACTCTGGCGGGGCCAAACGGTATGGTCGAATAGAAATGGGCTGAGTGCCCGGAGCCAAATCTATACAGAAGTCAATATCTCTGTCGGGTGGCATCCCCGGCAAATCTGCAGGAAATACTTCTGAAAATTCACGAACAACTGGTACTGAGTCCATAGAAGGAACATCCGCACTTGGATCACGAATATAAGCCAAATAAGCTAGACACCCTTTCTCTACCATACGCCGAGCTTTCACATAAGAAATAATCATGCTGGCAGAATGACCAGGAGTTCCTTTCCACTCTAACCGAGGTAACCCCGGCATGGCTATAGTCACTGTCTTGGCATGACAATCCAATATAGCATGATAAGGTGACAACTAATCCATACCCAAGATGACATCAAAATCTACCATATCAAGAAGTAGAAGATCCACACTAGTCTCGAGATTACCAATAGTAATCACACACGAATGATAGACATGATCTACTACAACAGAGTCTCCCACTGGTGTAGATACACACACAGAAGCACTTAGAGAATCACAAGGCATAACCAAATATGAAGCAAAATAGGAGGACACATAGGAATAAGTAGATCGTGGATCAAATAGAACTAAAGCATATCTATGACAAACTGGAATAATACCTGTGATCACAGTATCAGATAACTCGGCCTCAGGCCTAGCTAGAAAAGCATAAAATCGGGGTTGGGCCCCACCACTCTGAACTGCGTCCTTGGGACGGCCTATGACTGGCTGGCCTCTACCTCTAATGGTCTGACCTCCACCTCTAATGGCATGACCTCCAACTCTAATAGCCTGACCTCCACCTCTAGCTGCCTGACCCCTACCTCTAGCTGGCTGAGTAGGCGGTGGAGCAACTAGTGCCGGTATGATGGCACGAGAATCTTGTTGAGATCTGTTACTCGCCAATCTAAGGAAATACCTCCTGATGTGACCAATATTTCCACACTCATAACACCCATCCTGATGTAGTGGCTGCTGAAGCTGAAGCTGACCCAAATGGGCCGGATAACCGCTGTAGTAACTCTGGAGTGGTGGTGCTCTGATAGGAGCTAAATGTGCACTTAATGCTGGTTGCACAGAGTAAGGCATAATAGGACCGTGACTCCCTGAAGCACTGGGAGATGCATGAAGTGCTGAATGAAACGGTCTGGGAGAATGACCCCTACCAAAATTACCTCTGCCTCCAGACGAGGCACCACTGTAACCACCAAACTGACGAGGCCTCTTATCGGACCTCTGCCCTCTCTCATGTGCAAGAACCATCTCGATCCTCCTTGTGACATTAGAAGCCGTCTGGAAAGAAAACTCACTTCCGGTCTCCTTGGCCATCTGAAGTCTGATAGGGTGAGTGAGTCCCTCAATAAACCTCCCCACTCTCTATCCCTCCGTAGGTAGTAAAAGGAGAGCATGACGGACCAAATCCACAAAACAGGACTCATACTGAGTAACAGTCATACTGCCCTGCTGTAGACGCTCAAATTACTTGCGGAATTTCTCTCTTAGTGTGATAGGGAGGAACTTCTCTAGAAAAAGCTGAGAGAAATGCTCCCAGGTAAGTGCAAGCGATCCGACTGGTCGGGTCAATGTATAATCTCTCCACCATCTCTTGGCAAAACCCGTCATCTGAAATACAGCAAAATCAACCCCATTGGTCTCAACTATACCCATGTTCCGCAGCACCTCGTGGGAGCGTTCAAGATAATCTTGTGGGTCCTCAAAAGGTGTACCACTAAAGTAAACTGGAAAGAGCTTAGTAAACTTATCCAGTCTCAATAAGGCCTCAAAAGACATGGCGGGCCTATCACCGGTCTGTGCCGCAATAACTGGTTGAACTACCCCAACTGGCGGAGCTGCTGGAGCCTGATTCTGGGGAGCCATCTGCTCCAGAGTGGGAGTAGTGGGAGTTTGTGCTCCTCCCCCAGCCTGTGAGACGACTGGTGCCACTAGAAATGTACCATTATAGGCCACGCCCTCCATAAGACTTACCAAACAGACTAGAGCGTCCTAAAGTACTGGTGCAGCTGCTCGAGCTCTGGACTGAGCTCTACCTCGGCCTCTGCCTCGGCCTCTAGCACGACCTCGACCTCGACCTCTACCCCTGGCCATAGTTGCCACCGGGGATTCTGGTCCCTGTCCATCAGTAGAGGTATTACGTGTTCTCACCATCTGCGAGAGAATAAGAGTAGAATGGTTCAATCATCGATGATAGAATAAAATCGCACGACAGAATAAGAAAGAAGTGATATTGTTCCTAAATTTCATAGCCTATGAGAGATAAGTACAGACGTCTCCGTACCGATCCTTCAGACTCTACTAAGCTTGCTCGTGACTCGTGAGACCTATGTAACCTAGTGCTCTAATACCAACTGTCACGACCCAAAATTTCCACCTTCGTACCGTGATGGTGCCTAACATTTCACTTGCAGGCAAGCCAACGTTATAATAATATTATCTATTTTTAAATAATTTTTAAATTTATTAATAATCAAAGAACAAATGCGGAAGTAAAGTCTGAAATGTAGTAAAAAATCCATAAAAACAACGATGTCTAAATACCATCCCAGAATTGGTGTCACAAGTGCATGAGCTTCTAGAATAATACAAATAAAGGTCTGAATAACATAAAGCTGTCTGGAAATAAATACACAGCTAAAGTCTCCTCCGAATAGCTGAAATCCGAGTAAGTTTATGGCATGCCACTAGGACCAACTCCAAAATTTACACAAGAAGTACAGAGTGTAGTATCAGTACAACCGACCCCATGTACTGGTAAGTGTTGAGCCTAACCTCGATGAATTAGTGACGAGGCTAAGGCGGTTCACTTACATTAACCTGTACGCAATATTAATAACAACAATAAATAATAGAAATAAATCAGGTAATTCATTTATGATAATTGAAGCCAACTCAGCAGTCATAATCCATTATTATTTCAACCAATTCCGTTGCAGTGTGCAACCCGCTCTCACAATATATTCACATTCAATTATGTTGCAGCGTACAACCCGCTCTCCCAATATATTCCTTTTAATCAAGTCTGTCATATATTTATTTCAATCAAGTATATATATAGATTTTTAAATAAGTCTGTTGCGGTGTGCAATCCGATCCCCCAATATTGACTTTTAAATAAGTCTATTGCGGCGTGCAATCCGATCCCACAATATTGACTTTTAAATCAGTCTATTGCGGCGTGCAATCTGATCTCCCAATATTGACTTTTAAATAAGTCTATTGCGGCGTGCAATCCGATCCCCCAATATAGATATATTTACTTTCATTTTCGTTGCGGCGTGCAACCCGTTCCCCCAATATATATAACTTTAAACAGCTCATAATGTAAATAAAAATTACTCCAATAAATACCACGTCCAATGAGAAACTATTAAGCATCAAGGCACACAATAATTATAATTTATTTATGAACAAACAATGGCAATAACAATTTATTTTGAAAATCAGGGAGAAAATAGACAGTTTAATATTTAATATGCTAAATGTCAAGTAGCAATTAGTGCACATAATTCAAATAAGCATGTAGCAATTATTACAGAAATTTAAGAATTAATATTTGGCAAAGAATAGGTTCACATGCAATTCACATAACAATTAATTTAAGGGTTCTATTCCCTCAAGTCAAAGTTAACCACGACACTTACCTCGCTTTGTAAATTCCAATCA
Source organism: Nicotiana tomentosiformis (assembly GCF_000390325.3). NCBI lineage: Eukaryota > Viridiplantae > Streptophyta > Magnoliopsida > Solanales > Solanaceae > Nicotiana > Nicotiana tomentosiformis. Next base: position 145,781,623 of record NC_090814.1, on the reverse strand, counting down.
ATTATTCAACCACAAATTATTCTTTTAAATTTATCTCCGAAAGCTTCAAATCTATTCACAAACAATTCGATATATTCAATACTAATCATATGAATTTACAATTTTTCCGGATAAAAATCCGAAATTTATTAAAATATTTGGTAGTGGGACTCACGTCTCAAATCCCCAAAAAACTTACGAAATTCGACCACCCATTCCGAAACGAGTCCAACCTTACAAATATTATCCAATTCTGATGTCAAATGAACCTTCAAATCTTAAATTTTCGTTTTTGGAAGATTTTATAAAAAACTGATTTTTCTTCCATAAATTCACAGATTCATGATATAAATGAGTATGAAATCATGAAACATAATCAATATAGGATAAGGAACACTTATCCTAATATTTTCCCGTAAAATTCGCCCAAACATCGCCTTACCCGAGCTCAAAATGGAAAAGGGTTGAAAATGGGACGAATCTCATTTTCGAGAACTTAAGTTCTGTTTTTGGGACTTTTACCCTTCGCGAACGCGGTCAGTGCCTCGCGTTCGCGAAGCACAAATTTATACTGTCCCATTTTACACTTCGCAAACACGAGGGCTACTTTGCGAACGCGAAGCTTGCCTAGCTTGGCCTTCGCGAACGCGAGATGCCCTTCGCGAACGCGAAGGCAATAATCCTGGTCAACCTCTTTCCCTTCGCGAACGCGAAGCTTTAACCTCAAGCCTTCGCGAACGCGGTCACTCTGTCGCGAACGCGAAGCACAAAACGTGCCAGCCCCAATTTGCTCTTCGCGTTTGCGAGAGTACCTTCACGAACGCGAAGAAGAACACACCAGAAGCCTGAAGTCTATAGAAAACCAGATTTCCTAAGTCCGAAAATGATCCGTTAACCACCCGAAACCAACCCGAGCCCTCGGGGCTCCAAACCAAACATGCGCCCAAGACCTAAAATATCATACGAACTTGCTCACTCGATCTAATTGCCAAAATAACACCAAGAACTATGAACCGGACACCAAATCAAAGGAAATTTCCAAGAAAATTTTAAAACTTATATTTTTACAACCGGACATCCGAATCACGTCAAATCAACTCCGATTCTTACCAAATTCGGCAGACAAGTCATAAATATTATAGTGGACCTACACCGGGCTCCGAAACCAAAATACGGACCGGAGGTCAATAAATCCAACATCAGTAATTTTTTTAAAATCATTAAGCTTTTAATTTTTTATCAAAATTCCATATCTCGAGCTAGGGACCTCGAAATTCGATTCCGGGCATACGCCCAAGTCCCAAATCATGATACAGACCTACCAAAATTGTCAAAATTCTGATCCGGGTCCGTTTGCTCAAAGTGTTGACTAAAGTCAACTTAGTTATATTTTAAAAGCTCTATTTCACATTTTAATCTATTTTTTACATAAACACTTTACGAAAAATTGTACGGACTGCGCATGCAAGTCGAAGAATGATAAATGATACTTTTTGAGGTGTTAGAACACAGAATTACTTATTAAATTTAAAGATGACATTTTGGGTCATCACAATAACTCAACTTCTTATTCCAACAATTTCTATCAAAGTGCTAGAGCTAGAAAAAGGGCTAATAAGAAGAAAAGGATGCTGAAGTTATTAATGCGCAACATGGAATTCCTTCTGAACTTTGCCAATCTGCTTGCAAAGACAATGGGAATATCCGGGGGGAAGGAATGAATGATGTGAAAGATTTTAATCTAGTTGTCGAGCTATACGGGGAACAAGTAGCACGTGATCTGAATTGTCAAATGAAACTGGTGGATGAGGAAACTGATCAAGCGACTGAATATGATAATCATATGCAAATAGCAACTAAGGAGAATGATCAAGAAATAAAAAATAAGGAAACGGATAGTGATAAAGAACTATACAGTTCTAATGATACTTCAGAGGAAACTACAGGGATCCTAATTCAGCATTTTGGCACACGGAAGAAGGTAGATCAAGGAATCCAAACTGAATTGGATAGAGTAATCCAGTAGGGATATCTTTATCCTAGATATTTCAATAACAAAACCAACACCGAAAGAAAATATCTCATAAAGGGATCCCGAAAAATTCCTAAAAAGAACTTTTAAAGATTAATATCCTCAATTGGAATATTAGAGGGATGAAATCCCAAGCAGCAACAGAAAGAGTTATCTCACTCATGCAAAGATATAGAATTTCTTTCTTGGCTTTTCAAGAACCATTTGTTGGTGAATCAAATATTAGTAACTACATCAGGACCTTTGGGATGTCTAACTGCTTCTCTAATAGTAATAACAAAATTTGGTTGTTCTGGAGTCATGATATCAACTGTGATATTCTGGACAATAGGGATCAAATAGTCAACTGTAGACTATCCCATATTACCATTGATACACCAGTGTACATCTCCATTGTTTATGCTAAATGCACTAGCGTCGAAAGAGAAGAACTATGGAAGGATATGAGATATTTGTTAATTGAAAGATTCAATTAGAGTTGTTCCTCCAAACAATTTTTGATAGCAAGATACAACTATATTTCACGATTAATTACCTATTAATCCTATAATTTGTGGATTTTATTAGTTTGGTACTGTATATTTTTGAATGAGTATGAACGATTTTCTCTATACATGAGTCCAGATTTAGCTCTTAATGCCATCAGTCGAATAGAGACTTTTCAATTCTTCTTTAGTTTGGGGTTTTAAAGTTCAAATCAAAAGCAATACCTGGGGACTAGGGTGCAGTAAATATGACCTAAGGAGATTTCTATCTGCAAAAGCTATCACCAACATATAATTATTAAGGAGGTCTCTATAGATCGGCAAATTATCACCAATGTAATTAAGAAAGTCTCCATCTGCATATTAGCAGTACTACTATATATTATCTGCTCCGGATAGAGGTTGTACGATATATGCCCTTGTATTATTTTTTTAGGAAAAAATTAAAGAAGTGTAGTGTTTTAGACCTAAATAAGTGATTTGGTGCCAGATTTCTCCTCAGTAGATAATGACAGTGACATTTTAGATTCTGATATCGGTCAAATATGATCATAAATACTCCATCCGTTCCAATTTATGTAACATGTTTAACTGGGCACGAAATTTAAGAAAAAAATGAAGACTTTTGGAATTTGTGGTCCTAAATAAGTCAATGGGCCAGAGTATTTGTGTGGTTATAAAAGCTTCTCATTAAGAGTAGAATTGTAAGTTTAAGCTAAATTATTTCCAAATATAGAAATTGATCATTCTTTTTTGAACGGACCAAAAAAGAAGTAGGTTCATATAAATTGGAACGGAGGGAGTAATAGATAGTGACATATTAAATATTGTTGACCATTCAAATGCGGTGATATATAATTAAAATTATCGTCTCTAGCCAAAATTAAATTGGCATGTTTCTTGTAATTAAATTCGGTTAGTTACTTATTTTCATGTATAAAATGTAAACTCTGCAAGGCTAATGGATGAACTGATCATATCAAAGCTCTTAATCACTACATAATTAAATGTGCGTAATAGTTTTAACTTTTTATCAAATCCTCTTCATTTGAATTAAAAGCCTGCGTACTAAGCTAATTTCTAGAAGTCCCCAAAAGAGGTCATTATAGCGATAAAATTTTATAGTTAAAAGTATTATTTATACTTTTATCACAAAAATTAATAAAGTTTAATTATAGATATTAGTTAATACCAGTATAAATTTTATAGTTAAATGATGGTATTAGCTATTTCACATTGGATGTGGGATAGCAATCCGAGGATTATATCACGATTTGCAATCAAACAACTGTTAAAGGCTATAAATCCATTTGTGTTATTAGTACGTGGTCGTGCAATTATATTTTCCATTTTTCTTTTACTCTAAATCTGAATTATATAAAGGAAAAAATATACAAACATCCGATCTGGATCTACCCCATTCCACCTTTCGACCATTTGCTATTTGAAATGAACTGTATCTTAATTATATGCAAAATTAGTAAGGCATATATATCCAAATAGGTATAATTGATTTAAGTCTAACTATTTAACTATATGTACCAAATTCCTTCATCTAAGCAGAGTGCGGTCATCTAAACGGATGACCGTCTACTGACACAACGGATATATTCTGTCATTCAGTATGCGCCCCACGCGCGAAACAAAATCTAATTCTTGAACCAATTTCTCATGGCTATACACGCGTCGTCCGGTCATATTCCGGCGAGTGCGATACATCCAACCCACCATCCACCAGATAATAATGCTTACATGGAACATCTGGCTAATACGAATCCTCAAACATCTCCAATTGAAACACGGCATGCTACAACTATTGTTTTCCCAATCGAAAGTCCGCCCACCATTTTAAAGCCTGATCCATCTCCCTCAAATTTATCATCAGGGACTCTATCATATGCAAATATGGTCAACGCTGCATCTCCAGCACCTCAACAATGGAGGCCAAGGATTTTCCCGGCAAAGCAAACAACTAAAATGGGCAAACAAGCTGTGATTTTCTCCCGCAAAGATTATTTTGAAACTTTGGCCTCTGATTGCAAATTCACAATTTTGGGTAAATTTTCTTTCACTATGCCAAAGATTGAAAGTACCAGAAAATACTTTACTATCCAAATCGATTTTAGAAATAATGTGAAAATTACTCATGTGGACTCCAAGCACATTTATATAGACGTTGATAATTTACATGACTACAATTTAGTATATTTTAGAAGGTTTATGGATATTGGAGAACATCATCTGAGCTTTTTGAAATGGACCCCCGATTTCGTCCCGGGAGAGGAAACCCCCATTTTCCCAATTTGGGTAGTCATGCCCATGCTTCCATGGCATTGTTTTCACTGAGAAGCAGTGAATCAAATAGTAGAACAAGTGGGAGTATTACTTTCTCTGGATAAGGCCACTATGATTAAGATTAGGGGCTGTGAAGCTAAGGCCAGGGTGGAAGTAAATTTCACAAAGGACCTTCCTGGCAGTGTTTGGGTCGGATATGACGAAGGGGATGAAGATGATTACTGGCAACCTTTGGTATACGAAGGAGTACCAGATTATTGAAAATATTGTAAACACCAGGGACATAAGGAGGAACAATGCAGAATTAAAGCAAGAGACAAATCCAACATTAATTTAGTTGAACTAAGAAAAAGACAAGGTGAGGATAGAGTTACCGAGCAAAAGGAACAGACCAAAAATAAATGAGAAGGTAGTCAGCACATGGCTAGTAACAAGAGCATTCCAGTAAAGGAGCTTAATCAAGCAATTCAACAAAATCAGATCAATGACATAATGGTGAACCAACAACAACCAAAGAAGATTACTACCAAGGGGAAAGAAATTGTCCAAGGAGAAAGTAGTACAACAATAGCTCATATGCAGATCAATGCCAATGCACAAAACAAAGAAAAAGTGACCAAACAAATCTATATACTAATCAATCAAGTTCCTGAACCACAGAGACAACCTACTACAAGAGCAGCTGAGAAAAGTAACAATGTGGGAGAGAACAAGGATAACGGAGGAACTAATACTATAACAGAAGTTCTGACAGGTGATGAACATGGGAGACGAGTTACTAGCCAGAACAGAATAATTTCCTGAAAACCAGAGACAACCTACAACAATTGCAGCTGAGACAAATAATACAATGAGTGAGAATAAGGAAAATGGAAGGGCTGATTCTATAATAGAAGTTGAGAAAGAAAAGAATCTCCAGGATCCAGAATCCCCTAGCAACTTCGAGATGATGAATAGAGGAGAGGAACTATTGGTTAGAACAGAACATGTTCACATGGTCGAGGAGAAGCAGAACAATGATTTACAACTAATTACCAACTACGAGAGGGATACTGAGAAAGCACATGATCCAGAAACTAACAAAAACAAGAAAGGGACAAGTACAAGTAGTAATGTGTTTGACAATATGAATCATAATTCCACCATCAGTCCTGATAACTCACCTTCTTATTCCAACAATTCCTATCAAAGTGCTAGAGCTAGAAAAGGGCTAATAAGAAGAAATGGATGGTCGAAGTTATTAATGTACAACATGGAATTCCTTCTGAACTTTGCCAATCTGCTTGCAAAGACAATGGGAATATCCGGAAGGAAGGAGTGAATGATGTGAAAGATTTTAATCTAGTTGTCGGGCTATACGGGGAACAAGTAGCACGTGATCTGAATTGTCAAATGAAACTGGTGGATGAGAAAACTGATCAAGAGACTGAATATGATAATCATATACAAATAACAACTAAGGAGAATGATCAAGAAATAGAAAATGAGGAAACGGATAGTGATAGAGAACTATACAGTTCTAATGATACTTCAGAGGAAACTACAGGGATCCTAATTCAGCATTTTGGCACACGGAAGAAGGTAGATCAAGGAATCCAAACTGAATTAGATAGAGTAATCCAGTAGGGACATCTTTATCCTAGATATTTCAATAACAAAACCAACACCGAAAGAAAATATCTCATAAAGGGATCCCGAAAAATTCCTAAAAAGAACATTTAATGATTAATATCCTCAATTGGAATATTAGAGGGATGAAATCCCAAGCAGCAACAGAAAGAGTTATCTCACTCATGCAAAGATATAGAATTTCTTTCTTGGCTTTTCAAGAACCATTTGTTGGTGAATCAAATATTAGTAACTACATCAGGACCTTTGGGATGGCTAACTGCTTCTCTAATAGTAATAACAAAATTTGGTTGTTCTGGAGTCATGATATCAACTGTGATATTCTGGACAATAGGGATCAAATAGTCAACTGTAGACTATCCCATATTACCATTGATACACCAGTGTACATCTCCATCGTTTATGCTAAATGCACTAGCGTCGAAAGAGAAGAACTATGGAATGATATGAGATATTTTGCTACTGGAGGGACCTACCCTTGGGCTGTTTGTGGAGATTTTAATTCTATCACTATGAAGGAAGAAAAAAAGGGAGGAAAACCTTTTAACCTAAGGAAGAACATTCCTTTTATTTCTTGCATAGATGATTGTATGCTAATGGATGTAGGTTTCAATGGTAACAATTTTACCTGGTGAAATAATAACAAAAAAAAGATTTGGAAAAGATTGGACAGACTATTAGTTAATAGTGAATGGGAGGATATTTTTCCTATATCTACCGTCTAACATCTAGCAAGAGTGAGCTCTGATCATTGCCCTTTACTGATACAATGTAAGAAAAATGATGAAGAGCACCCTAAATATTTTAGGTTCCTGGACTTCTGGATTGAACAAATTGGTTTCAATGATATTGTCAAAGAAGCATGGAGTACACACTTTGAAGGCAATGCTTTATGGAAAGTGCAATAAAAGCTAAACACTGTCAGCAAATCATTGAGCCAATGGTCTAAGAATGTTCTTAGAGATATATTTGATATTGCTAAAGTACTGGAAAAGAAGATTGAAGAAGAAGATAATAAACTTCCACAGGATGACAATGAGAACACTAGAATGCATTTGAACAAGCTGAAGGCTGAATATATACTACATATGAAGAAGGTTAACTCATATTGGAAACACAAAGCGCACCTCAAATGGAATCTCGATGGAGACACCAACTTTAGATATTTTCATAAGCTCATCAAGGGAAGAAAGAAAGAGACTTTTCCTCCACAGAATTAAAGGAAGATATTTACAATATGGTATTGAAAGTGATGAATGGAAGGTAACTTAGCAAATTTATCACTCATACATGCCTTGTTTTGATTCATAAAGTAGAAAATCCTTAATCATTCTCTGAACTCAGACCTATCAGCCTTAGCAATGTAACCCAAAAGATTATCACCAAATTGCTGAATAACAGATTGTCTAGGCTATTGCCTAAGATTATTTCTCCTAATCAAAGTGGATTCATCAAAGGTAGAGCAAGTGGAGAGAATGTTCTTCTGGCACAAGAGATTATTAGTGGTATTAATCAAAAGAATACAGGGAATAATGTAGTCATCTAACTAGATATGAACAAGGCTTATGATAGAATATCATGGACGTTTCTTTGTGGGGGTTATGAGGAAAATGGGATTCGCAGAACAATAGATACACACTGTATGGAACCTTATATCCAATGTATGGTACTATATCTTTATTAATGGTAAAAGGGAAGGTTTCTTCAAATCAGCTAGGGGTTTTAAGCAAGGAGACTCTTTATCCCTTTCTCTATTTATTATAGCAGCTCGGGCTCTTTCTAGAGCATTAAACAATCTACATGAAAATCCTGATTTTTTCAGGATTTACCATGAATAAGAAGGGACCTCAAATAAATCATCTCGCCTATGCAGATGATTTGATTATTTTCACCTCAGGTAACACAAAATCTCTTAGACTCATCAAGAAAATGCTAGCAGAGTATGAGAAAGCTTCAGGCCAACAGGTGAATAACCAAAAGAGTTGCTACGTGGTAAACCATACTTGTCATCAAAATAACATCAGAATTATTGAAAGGCATCTAAAGTTCAGAAGGGAATTTTTGCCTTCTGAATATTTAGGATGTACAATATATACAGGTAGAAAGAAGGTGCAATACTTCTCTGAAATGACATTGAAGATTGTACTAGCTGGCAGGGGCAACTTTTGTCTCCAGGAGGCAAAGCTATTCTTGTCAAGCATGTACTGTCTGCCATTCCTATGCACTTGTTATCCATTTGTCAACCTCCTAAAACTGTGCTTAAGATGTTCGAGATATTCTTCGCTAATTTCTTCTGGGGTCAAGTGGATGGAAGCAAGAAATATCATTGGGCTTCTTGGAGAAAGTTATGCTACCCTACTGAAGAAGGAGGAGTGGTTTTTAGAAATTTGATTGACAACACCAAGGCTTTTACAGCCAAAATTTGGTGGCTTTTCAGAACTAATAAATCTTTATGGGCTTCATTCTTATTGACTAAGTATTGCAGTAGAATTCATCCTGTCCCTAGGAAAGGAAACTCAAAGCAGTACGGCTCATGGAGAAGCTTAATGGAGATAAAAAAAAGAAGTAGAACCGCATATAAAATGGAGGATCCAAGGAGGAAATTCTTCTTTCTACTGGGACAACTGGACAGGTTTAGGCCCTTTATCCAATTTTTGCAACTGCTCCATTTATAACAAGGATAAGGTATGTAACTTTATTGTTAATAATTCCTGGAATATTCCTAAATTGTCTCAAGCTATTCTAGGCTACTTGGTTGAACACATTAGAGGTATCAAAATAGGTAACTCAAATGTACAAGACCAAACAATATGGACTGGCTCATCTAATGGTCAGTTCAGTTGTTCCTCCGCCTGGAATAGCCTGAGACAAAGACAAGAAATTTCTTTTGTGAATAAGTTCTTATGGCATAACGCTATTCCTTTCAAAATCTCTTTTTTCGGTTGGAAACTTTTGAGAGACAAACTACCAACAGATGATAATATCAAGAAAATGGAAATTCCTTTTCCATCAAAATGTGCCTGTTATACGAAACCAATGAATGAATATGGGCAGCATATTTTCATTGATAGCAACATCAGCAAAGCAGTCTAGAAATACTTCAGAGACCAATTTGGGATTAGGGACTATGATAGTGATATTAGGCAACATATGATGGTTTGGTGGTTCTCTGAATACCAGAACCCTATCCATAAACTCCTTCTTCAAGCAGCCCTTTGGTCATCAGTTGGAACATCTGGAAAGCGAGAAATAAGAGTAAATATGATCAACAAAGGTTCTTTGTTCCTAAAATTGTACACCAAATTTGCCATCATGTTACTCTGACTATCCATAAGCAGTTCAGGCAGGTTGACTTAGCAATTCCATGGGCGCAATTGACTGAGATGATTGTTGAAGTTAGACCACAGTTGAATATTATCAAAGTCTCATGGAAATATTTCCTAGAAGGGGCCATTAAATTAAACACTGATGGATGTTCTAGAGGTAATCCTGGCATTAGTGGTGGAGGATGGGTCATTAGAAGGCACAATGGAGAAATGGTGGGTGCATTTACAACATCTTTTGCTACCCAGAGTAATAATGCAGCTGGATCTATGGCTCTAGATATAGGGTTGCAATGGTGCATAGATCAGGGACACAAAAATATTATTGTGGAATTAGATTCGCTCTTAGTTATTAACTGGATGCGTGAAAAGTTTAATCCTCCTAGGAGTTTGCTTACTACTATTGAAGAAGCTAAGAGGAAGACTAATTTCTTTAATGAAATACAATTCATGCATTGCTTCACGGAAGCAAACAAAGTGGCGGATGCATTAGCTAATGAAGGATCTGAGATAAATGGTTTTACTCTACTCAAGAACTTCCATCTCAGTTCAGGGGATACTTATATATGGACAAGGATCAACTCCCTAATTTTAGAATAAGATACTCCAAAAAGCTATTTTGTTTATGATCCACATGATAACAGCGTTGCTACTTTTTGTGCTTTGGTTAGTCACTGCAGTTGTGAATAAGGGACATGGTCCTTTCCAAACGATAGAATTTTCATTGTATATCTTTCTTCATGAGTCCAGGAATATGCCTTCATTTTCTTTTGTTTTAGTGGAGGTTAGGTTTTATGTCCCCCTCCTTAATGTGGTTACCTGGATTTTAATTTACAAGGTAGGGGTCCATGCCAAACCCCCCGTCACCTAAAGACGGATTTATATAAAAAAAAATAAAAAATAAAGCAGAGTGCGGTCTAATTATTTAGGTAAGTAGTAAATAATATATCTCTCTATGACTAAATGGTGGAAAAGGATCTTAAGTAGATAGTGATTTCATCTCAAATTAAGTTTCTCCTGTCATTTTTCTTCTTTACTTTTTTCTTCTTTCATTCGCACTGAGTCAAAGTCTTGATATGCTAAAAAGAAAAAAACAATTTCGTAGAGATATGAAGTACACTGGGTTATTATCAATGTACATCACAACTATTGATATTACCTTGTTGGGTTATTAGTCATAATTAAACAGGTAACAAAATAAGGTGGAGAAGCTAACCTATGTTGGTGCCTTAGGTTTTATTGCTTTTAACACATGAGAATAAACTATTGACATTTTGAAAAGTGCAAAAATCCTCACTTTACTTTCCTTCCTACAAACCCTTCGATAACATAGTCTAGTTTGGTACCTCTACATGTTAGTTATACTATCAAATATGGCATAAAATAAAAAAACTGCCACGTTGCATGTTGTGTTGCTGTTCTTTATTTTTTTTTCTTTCGCGGCTTAAGTTTCTATTCATCTTTACCACGAAACTTGAAGCAAATGTATATATGGTGAAGCAATTGTTATTTTGCTGCATGCATGTTTGCTGGTTCTTGAATCTTGAGACTTGAGTTCATGCAGTTAATACAGTAAACGATCATATTATTTTCTTAACCTTATCTGTTATTTAATCTAATATAATCTAATGTTGATGGCTGAAAAGGTCGAGAAAAATATACCAGAATATCTGAGTATCTCAAAGTTTTTACAGAAAAAATAAACATAATTGAGCTGATTAAGATTCTTGCAATTAATGTAATAGTACTATGTATGTGGTCCCATTTTCATTAGCTCAGTTCTCATCTCTGCAAGACTGTAACTTACAAAGTTTATGTGTTAACCCAAAAGGTTATTTTATGTTTTAGAACTCAAATTTGCGCTCTTAAGCCTTAAAAATCTCATTTTTACCCTTATCGATTTCCGTGCGCAGTCCGGGCAGATTTCCGGAAAGCTTTTATGTTGAAAACTAATGAAAATAAGAATTTTTTTCTTAAAAGTTGATTTTAGTTGACTTCGATCAATATTTTTGATAAACGGGCCCGGATCCGGACTTTCACGGTCCCGGTAGGTCCGTATCGAATTATGGGACCTAGGTGTATGCCCGGAATCGAATTCGAAGGTCCCTAGCTTAAGTTATGAATTTTTGATGAAAATTAAAAGTCTAAAAATTAATTGTTTTTAAGAATTGATTGATGTTTGGCATTGTTAGTGCCGGGTTCATATTCTGGTTCCGGAGCCCGGTACAGGTTCATTATGATATTTAAGACTTGTATGTGAAATTTGGTGAGAAACGGAGTTAATTTGACGTGATTCGGACGTCCAGTTGAGAAAATAGAAATTTTAAAGTGTTCTTGAGAATTTCATTTGATTTGGTGCTAAATTCGTAGTTCTAGGTGTTATTTTGGCGATTTGATCGCGCGAGGAAGTTCGTATGATATTTTTAGACCTGTGTGCATGTTTGGTTTGGAGCCCCGAGGGCTCGGGTGAGTTTCGGATAGGCCACAGGATGTTTTGGACTTTGAAAATCTGGTGTTTTGCTGCAGCAAGTTTTCTGGCATGTCTTTCTTCGCGTTCGCAAAGGTACTCTCGCGAACGCGAAGAGTAAACTGGGCAGCGGAAGATTTCGCGAAGCGATGGGGGCGTTACCCTTCGCAAACGCGTAGTGTTAGGCATTGGGGAGAGGAAGTCAGTCATTCCTTCATCGCGAATGCGAAGGCCAGGGGGAGTAACCATCGCGAACGCGAGCTGGATCTCGTGAACGCTTAGGCTTGGCAGCCAGTACCCTTCGCGAACGTGATGAACACTGTCGCCCAGCACTTAACAGAATCCAAAAACGGGATTTTAGCCAAAATATCATTTTCTCAAAAACCAAACGGTGAGAGGCGATTTTTCTAGAGCCATTTCTTCCCCAAATTGTTGGTAAGTAATTCTAAACCATTTTCTTTCAATTACCCATTACATTTCTTGAATTTTCAACCTAAAAATCTAGAGTTTTCATGGTAGAATTAGGGGTTAGGGTAGAAACTAGGGATTTCGGAAATTTGGGGATTTAGACCTCAATTTGAGGTCGGATTCCAAAACTAATTACATATTCGGGCTCGGGGGTGAATGGGTAAAAGGATTTTGGTCTGAACCTCGGGTTTTGACCAAGCGGCCTCGGGGTCGATTTTTTGACTTTTTGGAGAAAATTTTGAGAAATTTAATTTATGAAAAATAATTGATTCCTTTAGCAATATTTGATATTATTGAGTCATTTTTGAATAGATACGAGGGGTTTGGATGTGAATTCCAAAGGATAAGTTGTGATTGAGAATTAAGTTGCCTTCGGAGCGAGGTAAGTGTTGATACTAACTTTGGCTTAAGGGAATAGGTATTATGTGTTCATTTGCTACGTGTTTGGTTGTTAAATACGGTGAATAGGTGAGGTGACGAGCATCTATGCGCCATTGTCGAGTCATAGCATGCAAGTAAAATTATATTCTTGTCTATTTTATAGCCTTAAATTCTACTATCCATGCTTATCAGGTTATTTGAAATGATGGGTGACTCATATCTGGTTTCACTGAGATTTGGTAACTTTTGAATATTAATTCAAGGTTGAGATTACATTGTGCTATTGATTATGGGTAAAATACTAGTTTTTTTTATACTCTTATCTATCCATTGTTATTGATTTTGTGATTGGTGAGGAGGAGTGTAAAGCACGAAGGGTGATGCCGTGCGTGCATTATTTATATTATGAGGAAGAGTGCAAAGCACGAAGGGTGATGCCGTGCATGCATTATTTATATTGTGAGGAAGAGTGTAAAGCACGAAGGGTGATGCTGTGCATGCATTATTTATATTGTGAGGAAGAGTGAAAAGTACGAAGGGTGATGCCGTGCCGTTCTATTTATTTATTTATTTATTTGGTGAGGTTGAGAGTAAAAGCACGAAGGGTGATGCCCGTGTCGTTCTATTTATTTATTTGGTGAGGATGAGAGTAAAAGCACGAAGGGTGATGCCGTGCAGTTTTCCTTTACTGTTTTAATTGCTCAATTCGTTCAAGGATTTTCTGTTTAATTCTGTCTTTTCATTATTCTCACTCTTTATATTGTATTCCCCCACTGTATGTCCCCTTCCAATTATTTTTGCGTTATTGCTTTATTTACTGTTGTTGCCACTAGCATGATTATACTGCTCAGGTTATATGTGGGTGTCTTGTCCTAGCCTCGTCACTACTTCGCCGAGGTTAGGCTCGACACTTACCAGTACATGGGGTCGTTGTACTGATGCTGTAATCTGCACTTTCTGTGCAGATTTTGATACCGGCTCAGGTTGATCGAGATTTGCTACTGGTCCGCTGTCCGGAGACTCAAGGTAGATCTGCCGGCGTTCGCAGACCTTGAAGTCCCCGTCTATCTTTTATGTTCTACTGTTTTCTTTCATTCAGACAATTGTATTTCTTTCAGATTATTACTTGTAGTGTTCTAGAATGCTCGTGAATTGTGACTCCAGATCCTGGTGGTAGCAATTAATACAGTTTTATGATATTCTGCACTTATTATATTTGATCTTAGTTAATTATTATTATTTACTGAATGGGAATAAGAAATTAGTTTAACGATTTTTCTAACGTTGGCTTGCCTAGCAAGTGAAATGTTAGCCGCTATCACGGTCCCGTCGGTGGGAAATTTCGGGTCGTGACAGTTGGTATCAGAGCACTAGGTTACATAGGTCTCACGAGTCACGAGCAAACTTAGTAGAGTCTGAAGGATCGTTACGGAGACGTCTGTACTTATCTCTCAGAGGCTATGAGGTTTAGGAACAATATCACTTCTTTTATTCCTTATCGTGCGGCATTGATTTTTGCTTGAAACCTATATCTCGTATTCCTTTGTATTCACTTGTGTATGACATTGCGCACTTGGTATCAGTTGTGCGTCGACGGTTCGTGATGCCGCAGATGAACTACGAGGGAGCCAGAGGTGCTCAAACATTGCCTCAACGTGTGATTCCGACTGAAGATGCGGACGTATTAAGAGATCACCCAGTGAATCAGGTGGGGGATGAAACAGACCTTGGCATCTGGTTGATTTATACAAGTTATGAAGGCTAATATTGTGGACCATCGGACGTGGTGAACTATGACTTCGCACCGACTTCGCGTCGAGTGGGGGAGTCCACTATCAATGGATGGATTGCGGGGTTATGTGTTATATTAGTTTTGGCCTGAAATGTATATATGTGGTACTGAAAGGTTCCCCAAAAAAGAAAATTACACATGTTTAAGGCCTGAGATTTTGTAGAGGATAAGGTTGGTACTTGCAGTTTGTCCGCCTACTTAATAATCATATACTTCAGTACCAAAGGAGTTAGAGAAACAACTTTAAATTTACAGAAGATCTACTCAGTGTGGATGTCATGGTTGCGGATTTTGGGATGCTTCGGAGGAAGTACAATGGTTGACGAGATTCTGGACTATATAGTTTGTGCCAAGATTTGTCTGTATGGAGCTATACTTTTGTGATCGTTGTGTATAAATAGGGGTAAGAGTTACTTCTGAGAAGAATCAAAGAGTACGTTAAGAAATAGGTTAGCTCAACAGTGTTGAGTCAGCATAACAAAAGAAGAAATTGGCCTTGGGAGAGATAATTCTCCACAGGTGTCCGTGGCAAGCCTATGAAGAGGGCAGACCAGTCAATACAACACCGCCCACTTGGCTCGGTTCTCAGAAATGCTTTTGAAAGAGTTTGTTCCCCGAACTCTCCGTAATGCATGGCGCATAGGGTTTGAACGATTGCGTTAGGTCACCATGACGGTGTCATAATATGCCATCAGGTTCAATAAGTTAGCCCTTCATATTCCTACTTTGCTTCCTACAGCCAGAGAGCGAGTCCACAGACTCATTAAAGGACTTAATTATGATCGTAAAATTTTGTATGACTCGGGAGCTATAGGCTGATACTTCATTTCCACAAGTGGTAGAAATTGCCAAGATATTAGAACGTGTTCGGGGTGAGGAAAAAGGAAACTAAGGAGACCAAGACGTCTCGAGGTTCTGGGGGATTCAGTGGATTCTACTCTACGAGTATAAATCATTATGGCGGGGGCTCGGGTAGTCGTCCATCCCAGTTCGCACATCGGATTAATCGAGGTGCTCCAGTAAGTTCTTTTAATGCACTACGGACATAAGTGTCCTACGATGGTTATTCTAGTTATCTGGCACAGTCTCAGCATGAGCAGCCAAACCCACAAATGGGTTGTTATGAATGCGGTGATACTAGGCACATCATGAGAAAATTGTCCCAAACTTGGGAGAGGCATATTTCATCAAAGAACTCAGGCTACGTGCCCCATTGTAGTTACTACACCACCCACACGACCAGTTAAAGGTGGTGGACAGACGGGTAGAAGGCGTCCTAGAGGTGGAGACCCAACCATTGTTATATTTGTTTTATGGTATGGTGGAGATCGTTACATTAGATGGTGTCGTTATAGGTACGACCTCGATTTAAAATAAGGAATAATTTCCTTAACTTGATTCGGTTCTGAGTATCAAGACAAGTCCTCATATTGTGCTCCACTTATGAGTGAGCTTCGTAATTTTATAATCTACTTATGTATTTACTTCTGTTGGGAGGTTTTATGGAGATAACTACACCTATCATTCCATGATGGACTCTAATCAGATCTGTGGGGCTAAAGGTGCCTTTCTAGTACTTATTTCGGTATGTTTTGATGTATTTCCGGATAATTTATTTACAGATTGTGAATTATATGCCCTACCGGTGTGGGGTTCATTATGTGTTGTGATTTTGTTTAACGAAAGTTATTTAAAAAGAGAAAATGGAAAGTTTTGATTGGCAAGATGTGCATATTACTTGTGATTCAGAACTGAGGCCGAGATCCTCGTATTTTAAAATAAATTGATATGTTTAAACTGAGCTATGAGTTGCGGTGGAAGTTATATAAGGACGAGATCCTTGTGATAAAAAATTCTTGTGTTTAAATTCTCCCTTGTGAAAATTAAATTTGTACTAAAATATTAATAGGGAGTCATGCCTGCTAAGCTTATTTTAATTTTTTTTTGAATGAAATTCTCAGTGCATACTTGCCAAATTCGTGTTGTAATATTGAGTTGTAACCTACAAGGTAGGTTCCCGCCCAGGTGGCGTTAAATGTGATTCGTTAATTCGGGTAAATAATTATGAGGTCTTCATGCCTCACATCTCATTATTAGTATTGTGAAGGTTTGAAACGATATTTTTGTTAACATGAAGTTAATTGACGATTCTGTAATTGATAATGAATACCTATTAAGACCAGATTGACCCAGAAGGGTGCCCCATTTAGATGGTCAGTCGAGTGTGAGTTGAGCTTTCAGAAGCTCAAGACTGCTTTGACTACAACGCTAGTGTTGGTATTACCCACAGGTTCAGGATTGTATACGGTATATTGTGACGCCTCTCACATTGGGCTTGGTGCAGTATTAATGTATGATGGCAAGGTAATTGCATATGCGTCACGGCAATTGAAAGTTCACGAGAAGAATTATCCTGTTTATGACTTAGAATCGGCAGCCATTGTTCATGCGCTGAAGATTTAGAGGCATTACCCACAGGTTCAGGATTGTATACGGTATATTGTGATGCCTGTCACATTGGGCTTGGTGCAGTATTAATGCAAGATGGCAAGGTAATTGCATATGCGTCACGGCAATTGAAAGTTCACGAGAAGAATTATCCTGTTAATGACTTAGAATCGGCAGCCATTGTTCATGCGTTGAAGATTTAGAGGCACTAGCCCTACGGTGTCTCATGTGATTTATTTACTTATCATCGTAGCCTTCAGTATCTGTTCAAACAAAAGGATCTTAATTTGAGGCAGAGAAGATGGTTGGAGTTGTTGAAAGACTATGATATCACCATTTTGTATCACCCCGGAAAGGCCAATGTGGTGGCCGATGCTTTGAGTAGAAAGGTTGTGAGTATGGGCAGTCTTGCGTATATTTCGGTTGGTGAGAGGCCATTAGTTGCAGATGTTCAGACTTTGGCTAATCAGTTCGTGAGGTTAGATGTTTCAGAACCCAGTCGGGTTCTAGCTTGCACAGTCGCTCGGTCTTCTTTATATGAACGCATCAGAGAGAGGCAGTATGATGATCCTCATTTACTTGTCCTTAAGGACACGGTGCGGCACAGTGATGCCAAACAGGTTGCTGTGAGGGAAGATGGGGTTCTGCGAATGCAGGGTCGTATTTGTGTGCCTAATGTGGATGGACTTCGTGAATTAATTCTTGAAGAGGCACACAGTTCCAGGTATTCTATTCATCCAGGTATCGCCAAAAATGTATCAAGATTTGCGGCAACATTATTGGTGGAGGTGAATGAAAAAGGATATAGTTGCATATGTAGCTCGGTGTTTGAATTGTCAGCAAGTTAAGTACGAGCATCAGAGACCTGGTAGGTTGCTTCAAAAGTTAGAAATTCCTAAATGGAAATGGGAGCGTATCACTATGGATTTTGTTGTTGGACTCCCACAGACTCAGAGAAAATTTGATGCAGTTTGGGGTCATTGTGGACAGGTTGACCAAGTCAGCACATTTCATTCCAGTGGCAGCTACCTATTCTTCAGAAAGGTTAGCTGATATTTACATTAGTGAGATTGTCCGCCTTCACGGGGTGCCCGTGTCTATAATTTCAGATCGAGGTACAAAATTTACCTCGCACTTTTGGAGGGCAGTACACCATGAGTTAGGTACGCGGGTTGAGTTGAGCACATCATTCCATTCTCAGACGGACGGGCAGTCCGAGCGTACTATTTAGACCTTGGAGTATATGCTCTGCGCCTGTGTTATTGACTTTGGAGGTTCTTGGGATCAGTTCTTGCCGTTAGCGGAGTTTGCCTACAATAACAGCTACCGGTCGAGCATTCAGATGGCTCCATATGAGGCATTATACGGAAGGCGATGCCGTTCGCTAGTTGGCTGGTTTGAACCGGGAGAGGCTCGGTTATTGGGTACCGATTTGGTACAAGATGCCTTGGATAAGGTTAATATTATTCAGGATCGATTTCGCACAGCTCAGTCTAGGAAAAAAGAGTTATGCCAACCGTAAAGTTCGTGATATTGCATTCCTGGTTGGAGAAAGAATATTGCTTCGGGTATGGCCCATGAAGAGTGTTATGAGATTTGGGAAGAAGGGCAAGTTGAGCTCTAGGTATAACTGGCTATTTGAGATCCTCGAGAGAGTGGGGAAGGTAGCTTATAGACATGCGTTGCCTCCAGGGTTATCCTCAGTTCATCCGGTATTCCATGTGTCTATTCTCCGAAAATATTATGGTGACCCGTCCCACGTATTAGATTTCAGCTCTGTCCAGTTGGACAAGGATTTGACTTACGAGGAGGAGCCGGTGGCAATTCAAACCCGGCAAGTTCGCCAGTTGAGATCAAAGAGTTACCCTTCAGTTCAAGGGCAGTGGAGAGGTCATCCTATTGAGGCAGCTACTTGGGAGTCCGAGTCCGATATGCGGAGTAGATATCCTCACCTTTTTACCAGCCCGGGTACTTTTCTATGTCCATTCGAGGACGAACGATTATTTTAGAGGTGGAGAATGTGATGACCCAAAAGGTCATCTTATATTTTAGAACTAGAATTTGCACTCTTAAGCCTTAAAAATATTATTTTTACCTTCCTCGATTTACGTGCACAGTCCGAACATATTTTCGGAAAGCTTTTATGTTGAAAACTAATGAAAATAAGAATTTTTGCCTTAAAAGTTGATTTTAGTTGATTTCGGTCAATATTTTTGGTAAACAGGCCCGGATCCGTGCTTTGATGGTCCTGATAGGTCCGTATCGAATTATGGGACCTGGGCGTATGTCCCTAGCTCAAGTTATGAATTTTTGATGAAAATTAAAAGTTTGAAAATTAATTATTTTTAAGAATTGATTGATGTTTGGCATTGTTAGTGTCGTGTCCGTATTCTGGTTCTGGAGCTCGGTACAGGTTCATTATGATATTTAAGACTTGTTTGTGAAATTTGGTGAGAAATTGAGTTGATTTGACGTGATTCGGACGTCCAGTTGAGAAAATAGAAATTTTAAAGTGTTCTTGAGAATTTCATTTGATTTGGTGCTAAATTCGTAGTTCTAGGTGTTATTTTGGCGATTTGATAGCGCGAGCAAGTTCGTATGATTTTTTAGACCTGTGTGCATGTTTGGTTTGGAGCCCCGAGGGCTCGGGTGAGTTTCGGATTAGCCACGGGATGTTTTGGACTTTAGAAATCTGGTATTTTGCTGCAGCAGGTGTTCTGGCATGTCCTTCTTCACGTTCGCGAAGGTACTCTCGCGAACGCGAAGAGTAAACTGGGCAGCTGAAGATTTCTTCTTCGCGAACGCGAAGGCTTGGTCGTGAACGCGAAGCGATGGGGGCGTTACCGTTCGCGAACGTGACAAGCCCATCGCGAACGCGTAGTGTTAGGCATTGTGGATGGGGAGTCAGCCGTTCCTTCATCGCGAACGCGAGCAATGCCTTGCAAACGCGAAGGACAGGGGGCAGTAACTATCGCGAATGCGAGCTGGGTCTCGCGAACGCGTAGGCTTGGCAGCCAGTACCCTTCGCGAATGCGACAGTGCTCTCACGAACGCGATGAACACTTTCGCCCAGCACTTAACAGAATTCAAAAACGGGATTTTAGCCAAAAAATTATTTTCTCAAAAACCAAACGGTGAGAGGCGATTTTTCAAGAGCCATTTCTTCCCCAAATTGTTGGTAAGTAATTCTAAACCATTTTCTTTCAATTACCCATTACATTTCTTGAATTTTCAACCTAAAAATCTAGAGTTTTCATGGTAGAATTAGGGGTTAAGGTAGAAACTAGGAATTTCGGAAATTTGGGGATTTAGACCTCAATTTGAGGTCGGATTCCAAAACTAATTACATATTCGGTCTCGGGGGTGAATGGGTAAAAGGATTTTGGTCCGAACCTCGGGTTTTGACCAAGCAGGCTCGGGGTCGATTTTTTGACTTTTTGGAAAACAAATTGGAAAATTTAATTTATGAAAAATAATTGATTCCTTTAGCAATATTTGATATTATTGAGTCATTTTTGAATAGATACGAGTGGTTTGGAGATGAATTCCAAAGAAAAAGTTGTGATTGAGAATTAAGTGGCCTTCGGAGTGAGGTAAGTGTCGTGTCTAACTTTGGCTTGAAGGAATAGGATTATGTGTTCATTTGCTACGTGTTTGGTTATTAAATACGGTGTATAGGTGAGGTGACGAGCATCTATGCGTCGTTGTCGAGTCATAGTATGCGAGTGAAATTCTATTCTTGTCTATTTTGTAGCCTTAAATTCTACTATCCATGCTTATCGGCTTATTTGAAATGATGGGTGACTCATATCTGGTTTCACTGAGATTTAGTAACTTTCGAATATTGATTCAAGGTTGAGATTACATTGTGCTATTGATTATGGGTAAAATACTGATTTCTTTGTGATACTCTTATCTATCCATTGTTATTGATTTTGTGATTGGTGAGGAGGAGTGTAAAGCACGAAGGGTGATGCCGTGCATGCATTATTTATATTGTGAGAAAGAGTGTAAAGCACGAAGGGTGATGCCGTGCATGCATTATTTATATTGTGAGGAAGAGTGAAAAGCACGAAGGGTGATGCCGTGCCGTTCTATTTATTTATTTGGTGAGGTTGAGAGTAAAAACACGAAGGGTGATGCCGTGCAATTTTTCTTTGCTGTTTTAATTGCTCAATTCGTTCAAGAATTTTCTGTTTAATTATGTCTTTTCATTATTCTCACTCTTTATTTCGAAATAAAAAATAAAATTATTGTCAATTTTTAGGGTACCAAGAAAGCTCTTTCTCGAGGAAATAGTGAACTTACATTTTCCCTTTTCCTGATAGTACTTGTTCTTTGAACAAAAACATTTTTTGCCTTTTGATGTTTGACGCGCGCATATGAGCATTATTGTTTTACTTAGAGATGTTGCTGTTTCTTTCTTTCTTTTTTGACTTAGTAGCTGTTAAATTCATCAATTCAATTTGAGATACAGGGCATCCTAAGACCGAAGAGATAGAGACCGCATTATGTATACTTTACATAAGCAGATAGAGACTGCCTTTTACGGGATAGCCCGTCCATCTACCGATTTTGAGCAAATATCTATTTTCAATCAATCTTGTTCCTTAAAATTGACACTATCCTTTCTATTGAATTTTATAAAAATAAAAAAATTATGTCAATTTTGCAAGAGAACTTTTATTTTTCTCATAATCCTTGCCATACAATTAAATGGGAAAGAGACGTTAATGCTAAATATATCCCTATATTTTCGAAAATGGTCTAAAAATACATCTCATTATACTATTGGGTTATCTATACCCCTGCAGTTATACTTTGAGTCCAAATATATCCCTCATTTAAACGGAGGGACACGTGCCATCGTCCTATTGGCCAATTCTAAATATCTCCTAATTAATTAAATATACTCATTATCCATACCCGAAAAGCAATTTTATAAAGAATTGTTTTTGATAAAAACTGAAAAAACTGAATTTTTTTTACTAAAAACTAAAAAAACAAAAATATTCTTTTTCCCAGTTTTTACAAAAAATACGTCTTTAAAAAAAATGAAAAATACTTTTTAAAACAATAATTTTGTAAAAACTAAAAAATAATTCTCTAAAGTAATTAAAAACGGGAAAAAAACTAATTTTGTTTTACTAAAAACTGAAAAAATCAAAAATATTTGTTTTTTCCAGTTTTTAGAAAAACATTGCTTTAAAAAAAACTGAAAAATAATTTCGAAAGCAATTATTTTTATAAAAACTAAAAAATAAAAACTGAAAAGCAATTTTCTAAAGCAATGTTTTTGTAAAAATTGAAAAGACAAATATTTTCTTTTTTTTCAGTTTTTAGTTTAAAAAAATTCAGTTTTTTTTCAGTTTTTAATTGCTTTAGAAAATTATTTTTCAGTTTATTTTAAAGCAGCTTTTTTGTATAAACTGGAAAAAATATTATTTTCATTATTTTCAGTTTTTAGTAAAAATAATTCAGTTTTTTCCAGTTTTTACAAAATAATAAAATTACTTTTCGGGTATGGATAATGAGTATTTTTAATTAATTAGAAGATATTTAAAATTGGCCAATAGGACGATGACACGTGTCTCTCCGTTTAAATGAGGGGTATATTTCAACCCAAAGTATGACTGCAAGGGTATAGATAACCCAATAGTATAACGAAGGATATTTTTAGACCATTTTCAAAAATACAGGGGTATATTTGCACCTTCTCCGTATTGTTTTTTGGTTTGGGTAAAACGAAAGGAACAATACTTATTAGTAATATATATACTGATACATTACAATGGGCCATTTGCATAGGTGTAAATTTACTCGGATTAGATTTTCATATTAAGTCACATCAACTTGTTAAGATTACGTGATTTATAAGGTAAAAATATATATTATAATTAATTATGATTAAGTAAAAAAATTTGTGTGCAAGCACATGTCACACATCTTCTGACTGGTGTAAATAGTTTACCTAATGTCATATTATACCTCAAATTAACTTCATTAATGAATATATGCCTCAAGAGTCAAGTAATTAATTAACTATATATGGGTTGATGATAACAACGTATGTGAAGATATATGCCATATACTCTCATTGATGTAAACATCAGGAATAAAGTTTTACCAATTTTTAGCCGACGAGTCTTATCAAAGAACACAGAGAAGATGTCAATGCTCGATGGCAAGTGTCACGACCCAATTTCACCTATAGGTCGTGATGGCGCCCAACACCACAGTTACACAAGCCAACTAATAAATCAAACATACATTGGTTAAACTTTTATTTCAAGAAAATAATAAAATACCAACTTCTACCAATGTGTGTGCCAAGACCCGGTGTCACAAATGCATGAGCATCTAGTAGAATATACAAAACTCCAAATACTGTCTGAAATGAAATAGACTGAATATAAATATAAGAAGAGACACTGGTAGCTGCAGAACGGCTCAGAAAGACAGCTCACCACTATGCCTCGGGATGACGTGAGTATGTGATGATAGGTCCTCCACTAGTACCTATCTCACATCCTGCACAAAAAGTGCAGCAAGTGTAGTATGAGTACGTAAACAACGTGTACCCAGTAAGTATCAAGCCTAATCTCAAAGTGGTAGAGACGAGATGACCGACTTTGACACTCACTATGGGTCAATAACAATAACTAAAATAAAACTAGAATATTTAAATCATCATGATTTACAGAATTTACAATAATTTGTTTAATCAGCAGAGATAATCAAAATCCTTCAAATGTAACAATTCTCAATATATTAATTAAATTCCTTCAATTAAAATAGTTTTCAATTTATCAATTTAAATCTCATTTACAGGAGTAACAATTAATTCCATAAACAAGCAAGAATAATAATTCATTAAATTCCAAGGATTTTTCAATTTATTAAATAGCTTCTAAATCTGAAATAAATTATTAAAGTATCGTGTAATTATTATTATTAAGCACGATTTCTGCCGAGGACGTATTACTAATTGACCGCAGATTTACTCTCACACCTGCCCAACTTCTGCCCATTATGCGGCCCGTAGAGTAATTCTGCAGCCGCAAAGTGGACCACAGAAACGCATCTTTCTGCCAAATATTTTCCTTTAACTCCCCCGCGCACTGTTCAACCCAAAAAGTTTTAGCCGCGGTGAGCTACCTCGGTACAACAAAACCTTAATTTCCTTAGCAAAAATTTTGCGGGGTCGTTACTCATAAGTCAACATCCGGTCAACCTTTTCAATTTAAGTTCTAAACCTTGGAACTAAGTGCTCCAAATCATTCCAAAACCTCGCTGGACCTGAACTAATCACCCCGATAAATCACATAATAACTGTAAAGCATAGATTGAGCAGTAAATGGGGGAACGAGGTTGTAATACTCAAAATAACAGGCCGGGCATTTTGAAGGGTTTCATATGATATTTTAGAGAGAGATGAGAGCATCTTAGATTAAGAAAGTGAAGACCTAGTCATTTGTCCATCAATTCTTGTTCAAGATTTGAAGATTTCACAAACATCTTGCTAGGGCTTCAAAGAGGAAAGAATTTCACTGAGATCAGAAGTTTTCTGGGTTTGGCAGGTTATTATCGTCGGTTTGTGGAAGGTTTTTCATCTATTGCAGCACCTTTGACCAAATTAACCCAGAAGGGTGCCCTATTCCGATGGTCCGATGATTGTGAGGTGAGCTTTCAGAAGCTTAAGACATCATTGACTACAGCACCAGTGTTAGTGTTGTCTTCCGGTTCGGGGATATATACAGTATATTGCGACGCTTCGCGCGTTAACTTGGGTTGTGTATTGATGCAGGAAGGGCAAGTTATTGCATATGCTTCACGTCAGCTGAAGCCCCATGAAAAGAATTATCCGGTACATGATTTGGAGTTAGCTGCGATTGTTCACGCTCTTAAGATTTGGAGGCATTATCTTTATGGGGTATTTTGTGAAGTTTACACTGAGCATCGCAGTTTGCAACATTTGTTCAAGCAGAGGGACCTAAATTTGAGACAGCACAGATGGCTGGAGTTACTAAAAGATTATGATATTACTATCTTGTATCATCCGGGCAAAGCAAATATGGTTGCAGATGCCTTGAGCAGAAAGGCGGAGAGTATGGGTAGTTTGGCTTTCATTTCAGTAGAGGAAAGGCCATTAGCCTCAGATATCCGGTCCTTAGATAACAAACTTGTGAGGCTGGACATTTTAGAGCCCAACCAAGTTCTTGTATGTGTTGTGGCCCAATCTTCACTATTTGAGCAGATCAAGGATCGCCTGTATGATGACCCACACCTGGTGGTTCTTCGTGAAACGGTACTACAAGGTGATACCAAGGAAGTTACTATTAGAGTAGATGGTGTTCTGCGACTCCAGGATCGTCTATGTGTTCCTAATGTGGATGGGCTGAGGAAAAAGATCCTGGAAGAGGCACACAGTTCTCGATATTCTATTCATCCAGGTGCTACTAAGATGTATCGTGACTTGAGGCAACATTATTGGTGGCGACGAATGAAAAAGGACATAGTTGAGTATGTAGTTCGGTGTTTAAATTGCCAGCAAGTTAAATATGAGCACGAGAGGCCAGGTGGCCTACTCCAGTAGATGACCATACCAGAGTGGAAATGGGAACGAATTACTATGGATTTTGTAGTTGGGTTGCCGCGGACCTTGAGGAAGTTTGATGCAGTTTGGGTGATTGTTGACAGGTTGACCAAGTCGGCACATTTTATTCCTGTTGTGACTACATATACTTCAGAGAGGTTGGCCCAGATTTATATTCAGGAGATAGTTCGGTTGCACGGTGTGCCAATTTCCATCATATCAGATAGAAGCCCTTAGTTTACTTCACATTTCTGGAGAGCAGTACAGAGTGAGTTGGGGACCTGTGTAGAGCTCAGCACAGCCTTTCATCCGCAGACCGATGGACAGTCAGAGAGGACAATTCAGATTTTGGATGATATGCTCAGGGCATGTGTGATTGACTTTGGAGGTCAGTGGGATCGTTTCCTGCCTTTGGCCGAGTTTGCTTACAATAACAGTAACCAATCCAGCATCGAGATGGCTCCATTTGAGGCTTTATATGGTCGGTGATGTCGTTCACCTATCGGATGGTTTGAACCAGGTGAGGCTAAGTTATATGGTACTAAGTTGGTAAGGGATGCCTTGGAAAAGGTAAAGTTGATTCAGGAGCGACTTCGTACAGCACAGTCCAGACAAAAGAGTTACGCGGATCAGAAAGCGCGTGATATATCATTTATGGTAGGTGAAAAAGTTCTCTTGAAGGTTTCGCCGATGAATGAAATTATGAGATTCGGGAAGAAGGGCAAGTTGAGCCCAAGGTTTATAGGCCCATTTGAGGTGTTGAAACGAGTTGGGGAGGTTGCTTATGAGCTTACCTTGCCTCCCAGCCTATCGGGAGTTCATCCGGTTTTTCACGTATCTATGCTCCGGAAGTATCATGCCGACCTATCACATGTGTTAGACTTCAGCACAATTCAGCTAGATAATATCTTGGGTTATGAAGAGGAGCCAATTGCCATTGTTGATAAACAGGTTCGCCAGTTGAGATCCAAGAGGATTTCTGCAGTAAAAGTCCAGTGGAGGGGCCAACCAGTCGAGGAAGCAACTTGGGAGACCGAGGAAAATATGCGGAGCAGATATCCAGACTTATTCAGCACTTCAGGTATATTTTTAAACCCGTTCGAGGACGAACGTTTGTTTAAGAGGTAGAGAATGTAATGACCCAACCGGTCATTTTAACTTTTAGAACCCCGTTCCCTAAAATAAAACTTTCTGTAGGTTCTTGTAATGATTTATGACTTGTGGGGATGGTTGGTTCGGGATTTGGAAGTGTTTGAGGTGAAACCGGAACACTTGGTTCCTTAAGTTGGCCTTAAAGTGCTAAATTTGACTACGGTCAACATTCTGAGAAAACGACCCCGGTATACAATTTTGATAATTCCAACAGCTCCGTATGGTGATTTTGGACTTAGGAGCATGATCGGAATTTTATTTGAAAGTCCGTAGTAAAATTAGGCTTGAAATGGCTAAAATAGGAATTTAAAGTTTGAAAGTTTGACCGGGGAATTGACTTTTTGATACCGGAGTTGGAATTCAGTTTCGAAAATTTTCATAGCTCCATTATATAATTTATGACTTGTATGTAAAATTTGAGGTCAATCGGAGTTGATTTGATAGGTTCCGACATCGAATGTAGAAGTTGAAAATTCTAAGTTTCATTAAGCTTGAATTGGAGCATGATTCATGATTTTAGCGTTGTTTGATGTGATTTAAAGTTTCAAATAAGTTTGTATGATGTTTTAGGACTTGTTGGTGTTTTGGGTTGAGGTCCCGAGGGCTTCGGGTGAGTTTCGGATGGTTAACGAATCAAAAGTAGGACTTAGCTGCTGCAAAAGCTGCTGCAATTTTTCTGCTGGAAATGCTGTCAAAATCGGGCTGCCTATCAAAAATCGAACCCCTGACAAAATCGAGCTCCCGAGAACGAGCTCCCAAGATCGAGCTCCAAAGAACGAGCTCCCGAGAATGAGCTCCCGAAAGAACGAGCTCCCGAGATCGAACTCCTAAGAACGAGCTCCCGAGAACGAGCTCCCGAGATCGAGCTCTCCTAAGAACGAGCTCCCGAGAACGAGCTCCCGAGATCGAGTTCCGGAGAACGAGCTCCCGAGATCGAGCTCCCAATATCGAGCTCCCGAGATTGAGCTCCCAAGATCGAACTCCCAAGATCGAACTGGACAGATCGAGCTCCCAAGATCGAACTGAACAGATCGAGCTCCCAAGATCGAACTGGGCAGATCTGTAAGTTATAAAAACAGAGGCATCAACGCATTTGCCATTTTTGACAAACTTGAGCTTGAACAGAGGCGATATTTGATAGATTTTCAAGAAAAGACATTTGGGGTATGTGATTCTAACTCGGATTTGATCAATATACACGAATATATCATTGTTTTCACAATTTAATTAGTGTTTTGAGATTGAAATTTGGAAAAGTTTAGAAATCTCATAGAAATAAAATTTTGAGATTTCGGTATCGATTCGGAGTCGGATTTGAGTGAAACTGGTATGGTTGGACTCGTAATTGAATGGGTTGTCGGATTTCATAACTTTCGTCGAATTCCGAGATGTGGCCCCCCAGGCGAATTTTTAATTAATTTCGGATCTTTTCTTTAAAATGTAGTATTTTCTTATATAATTGATTCCTATAATATTTAGTGATTGTATCGAATTATTTTGGCTAGATTCGAGCCAGACGGAATTGGATAATCGTGGAAAAGGCCTTATAGTGGATTAAATTGGAGCAAGACGAGGTAAGTCTCTTGTCTAATCTTGTGAGGGGGAAATTACCTCATAGGTGATTAAGATTAAATAATTGTTGCTAATTGTGGGGGCTACGTACGCACGAGGTGACGAGAGTCCGTACGTGGCTACTATTAATGCTAAAGTTCGGGTAGTTTAGGACTCAAAGCATGTATTACTTGTGTAAATTGTATTCTTTGATTAATTAATATTAATTGATATATATGAATATATTGTGAATTGTTTGATAAAGATATTAAAGGATGGAAATCTCATAGGCTTGATTTCTATTTAAATCAATTAATTGTCAAAAGAAATTGTTCTCCTCCCAAATTTATCTTATAATAAACATACTGTCCTTCCAGAGGCACATAAGAAAATGTCCTCCTTTCATGTGGAGCGGGCCGAATGCCTCGGCATGATAAATGCATCTATGGATCGCGCCGCACGTCCCTCGGCAGTGTACACGACACTCTGAAATGCTTAGAGTAAACGAAGTTTGTCAATAAGAAAAACGAAATTTTCCCAAAATATTGACTACAGTTCATGGGGACTTGGCTTTGGAGTTCGTAATGCAGGCTGGCCCACCTTTTGAAATTTCGAAATTAATTTAACGTCCGGAAAAAGGAAGGAAACAGCTTCCTAGTTAGCTTTTACATATGGAAAAGGTTTTTTTCCTTTTTTTTTAGGATGAGAACATATGGAAAAGTTATGACTAGCTCCAACTCGTAAATGACTATGACGGAATAAACTTAAATTCTTCTTTAAAATTAGAACTTATAGTCAAAATTTTATAGGAATAGGTTTATTAGTCTTGTCAAAGTAATTTTGTATTGCTATAAATAGAGGCGTTATTGGTTTCTTCTATATAGCCAATGCTGAATCATTTGTTTGTTATTACGTAAATTATTTTTTCGGTATTTGATTCTCTTTAGAGAAAATTATGGGTGAAATAGTCGATGAAGAGGACATAAATCAGAGTTATATAGTTCATGATATTTTACATCGTATTCGTCAATATAGACTAAAAGAAGAAGCTCGAACTTGTGTCTTGTCTAAAATATGGAGTTCAATTTGGAGAACGCGACCCGATGTGATAATCGGTCATGGAAGCCACAAGAGTTAATCGGATAATTTGGATAATTTTGTTAAATTTGATGATTTTTTGCGGACTTATGCCGAGCTAAGCTTGAGGATCAAACAACCCGGCCTCCAAATTAGCCTTGAACATCCGGAAATGGCTTCTCATATTGATCAATGGTTGCACCTGGCAACTAAACATAATATCATATCTCTAGAAATATTTTCAACGTTAATTTAAATTAGCATACCTGATGGTATTTATGCAGCTAAGACGTTGATTGAATTGCTACGTATGTACAATTTTCAAATAGATAATAGCACTAGTACGACCAACAAATTGCAACAATTAATTAACGTTTTCGTTTATAAGGGATCCAAATATAAGTAATTGCACGGGAATCGGCCTAGTAAATCTAGAGACATTGGAGCTATTGAAGTGTGAAGGACTAGTAAATGGAAATCCAGGCTCCAAATCTTCGAAAATCTGTATATGTTGGTGCCCCTTTGCATAAGTGCTCGCAGGCACGTGAACCATAAATGTTGCCTTGCACAATTGATATTTTAGATGATGCCTTTCACCCTCGATTATCTTATTAGATTGTATAGTCCCCACCTCTTTCGAGGCGGATTAATAAAATTGCAACGTCGGGCTACCAAGATATTGTTCTCGAGCATATACGAGAACAAGGATCAAGGTTGGATGAGCAGGTTCGTTCGAGTGAAGACTTTGGAGCTGATCCCAACCGAAAAGATGCCATTTCCCGAAGAATAAAATATGAATCTTGAGTGTAATTGTACTGTTTTATTCCCTATCACCTTGTCTCTTTGTTTCTTCTTTTGCCGATATATCTTTTGTGATGCAACGGTTCCTTGGATGCTCGGTGTCGTTCCCGACCTTAAGAGCTGGGTACAGGCCCTAGCTTCGAACTCCTCATACGCCGAACGTTCATGGCGTGATCTGGCAAAGGGATGATGGGAGAAAAAAAATCATGGTAAGTTAATTTCTCATGTCTTTGAGAGTTCGAACGAAATATTTTCCTTATACTCAACAATTTTCTTGTGTGTAGGCCTGTGCAGAGATGCGGTTTTGAGGCCCCTGCCCAACGAAGAAGAGACCTCGGTCACGGTTTCCAAACCGGAGAAGGGGAATAAGAGAAAAAGGGCCTCTACTTCCGAAAATCAAAAATTGAAGGCAAGGTCGACTCGTAAGTCGAAGAAGAATACCATCCCTTTGACCTTAGAATCGGTTCAGCGCCTAAGAGATGAAGATGAGGAAGAAGAAGGTGAGGAGTTCGTACTGGTGGCCCGAGCGAAGAAAACAACCGATGCTCCATAGGCAGCTGGATCGATGGTGGTTTATACGGCTCCGCCTCAAACTGAGGATATATCGGAGAAAGATTCGGGCAGAGTCTCTGAGGCGTTGGGGATCGAGAATGTTTCCCATCGAAGCCAACAAATGTGGAATATATCTGAAGGTCTTGTCCCCGAATCTCTTCGAAATGAAGAGAACGCCCCAAGTTACTTACTTAGGGCTGTAGCAATCGAAGATTCGCCCACCTTTCCTACTTTTTCTGAAGGGGTGATTCGGGAAGCCAAAGCTTAGGGGGGCCTCGATCTAGATAGGCCTCATGAGGGAGATGATACTTTTTGTGTTCTATTTACTGGTGTCGAAGATGCTGCTGGCAGTAGTGATGCATCAGATCTTTTCCATGAAGTGCAGCAGGCTTTGAATCAGGTAAGTCTTGAATTATTTTTGTTGGTATTATCTCTTATGTCTGTTTTACTTTTCTCACTTCGTTCCTTCTTCCCTCGTAGGCCGTGGCAGCTCATCGAGAAGTATGTTCTTGATCTCAAGCTGAGCTGCGTCGATACGAGGTCGACCTTCATCGGGTTACGGAAGAGAGGAATGCCCTTAAACTCCTCTTAGGGCAAAGGGGGAGGAAATCAAGGACCTCTGAGCTGAGTTGACTAAAGCTCACCAAGATCAGGCCCATTTGTCCGAGAAGGTAATGATACTATTAAAAGCCTATGGGCTCGATACTGGAACAATGACTAATCTTTCGGTCCCACAGCAGTAGCAGAATCTTGAGTTGATCGGGAAACTCTGTGATGAGGTCGATGTGATAAAGGCGCAGTCTTTGAAATACAAAGGAAATATGGACCGCTTTGCTGCAGAGAAAGAGGCTGCTCGAGCCCAATTGTCATCGGCTGAAAGTCAACTTCAAGGATTGAAGGAGAAAGGCTTGATTCAAGCAAGGAAAACGGAGGAGCTCAAGGCTCGGTATGCCTCTAAACTTGCCAAGGCAGAAAAAACAAAGGCCGATGCAGATGTATTTGTGGCTGTTTATCGGGCTGATGCCGAAGTGGCTCAGTCACATGTGAGAGAGGTTGCCGATACTGCTCGAACTCGAGCACTTCTTAGATTGCCGAATTTGCCAAATGCCAATCTCATAGGGAAACCCTCGAGGAGATCCATGCTCGGGGCTTCGATCTTTCTGAAGAGATAACAAAGGCAAGAGAGCTTGAAGCTGAAGATGAGGCCTTGGCCTCCGATGATGATGACGATGATGACGATGATGGCAATGATGACGATGACGGGAGCAAGAGTGGGTCTCAGAGTGGGGAAGAGCCCGATGGAGAAAAGACTGCTCCCGTAGATAACTAGGTTCTTTTTTGATTTTTTTTGTGTAAGGCCCTGATCGGCCGTTTTGTAAATATCATCGTGTATATAAAGGTCTTTGTTTTTCCCAGCTTGTCTCTGTTTTCATTCTTCTGCCTAGTGAAGATTTTGTTTACTTGTGCCTTATAAAAATGTTTATAAGTTTGAGGCTTTAGGCAATTTTGATTGAATTCGGTTTTTGTAGCCTTTATAACTGAGTAAGTATTTGCTTGAACTCGAAGTACGAGTGGCCCTTAGGATATTATAGTTTAGTGAACGTTTGCTATAACTTCAAGTAAAGATAGCCCGGAGGCTTAATGGTCGAGTAAGTGATTGCTCGAACTCGAAGTAAGATAGCCCGTAGGCTTAATGGTCGAGTGAGTGATTGCTCGAACTCGAAGTAAGATAGCTCATAGGCTTAATGGGCGATTGATTGCTCGAACTTGAAGTAAGATAGCTCGTAGGCTTAATGGTCGAGTGATTGCTCGAACTCGAAGTAAGATAGCCCGTAGGCTTAATGGTCGAGTTATTGCTCGAACTCGAGGTAAGATAACCCGTAGGCTTAATGGTCGAGTGATTGCTCGAACTAGAAGTAAGATAGCCCGTAGGCTTAATGGTCGAGTGACTGCTCGAACTCGAAGTAAGATAGCCCGTAGGCTTAATGGTCGAGTGACTGCTCGAACTCGAAGTAAGATAGCCCGTAGGTTTAATGGTCGAGTGATTGCTCCAACTAGAAGTAAGATAGCCCATAGGTTTAATGGTCGAGTGATTGCTCCAACTTGAAGTAAGATAGTTCGTAGGCTTATGGTCGAGTGATTGCTCGAACTCGAAGTAAGATAGCCCGTAGGCTTAATGGTCGAGTTATTGCTCGAACTCGAGGTAAGATAGCCCGTAGTCTTAATGGTCGAGTGATAGCTCAAACTCGAAGTAAGATAGCCCGTAGGCTTAATGGTCGAGTGATTGCTAGAACTCGAGGTAAGATAGCCCGTAGGCTTAATGTTTGAGTGATTGTTCGAACTCGAAGTAAGATAGCCCGTAGGTTTAATGGTCGAGTGATTGCTCAAACTCGAGGTAAGATAGCCCGTAGGCTTGATGGTCGAGTGAGTGATTGCTCGAACTCGAAGTAAGATAGACCGTAGGCTTGATGGTCGAGTGATTGCTCGAACTCAAAGTAAGATAGCCCGTAGATTTGATGGTCGAGTGAGTGATTGCTCGAACTCGAAGTAAGATAGCCCGTAGGCTTGTTTGAATCATGAAGTAGAACGAATGTTTCAAAATATGAGGTATCAGTAAAGACGAAGTTTCCCTTTATAAGTCGTTATATAAGTGCTCGTGCTCGAGAGAAACTACGCAGCCATGGTTTGTTTTGACCATTTGGCCCTTACACTTTTTCTCTATCGAGAACCTTCTTGATATTAATTTGATATATAAAAAACTATTTTGTACCGAACTCGATTTACTTGATGGGTAAAGCCTTCCAGTATTTGAGGTTGATCGAAAAGAAGCCTCGGATACTATTGAACTGCCCTCAGGTAGCACATGGTTGTTGCCTCGTTAAAAACCTCGCCGGAAAAACCTATCTGGGATAAAAGTCGATCTAAGAGAAAAACGAGTGCAACGCGTACTTTAAAACCTGAGGTCTCAACGTCTGTGGTTGAACTCCTGCAATGAGTTACTGTCAAATATGTATATATGGACGAAAGGAAAGAGAGAATCATACCTTAACAATAATATCGTTTGAGAAGTAATATGTTCCAGTTGTTCGATAATGGTTTGCCATCCATCGTTCCGAGTTTATAAGACCCCTTTCCGACTATATCGAGGACTTAATAGGGTCCTTCCTAATTTGGGTCGAGCTTCCCTTCATTAGGATCTCGAGTATTGATGGTGACCTTCCTTAGGACTAAGTTCCCGATCTTGAAGTGGCGGAGGTTGGTTCTTCTATTGTAGTACCTTTCGATTCATTGCTTTTGTGCAGCCATTCGAACAAGTGTCGCTTCTCGTTTTTCATCTAATAATTCGAAGCTAGTATTCATTGCCTCATGGTTTGATTCCACTGATGTATGTCGAAACCTTGCGTTGGGTTCTCCGACTTCGACTGGAATTAAGGCTTCAGAACTATACACTAAGGAAAATGGAGTCGCTGCTGTTTTGGACTTCGATGTTGTTCGATATGCCCAGAGGACTTCGGGCAGAATTTCTCTCCATTTTCCTTTGGCTTTGTTCAACCTTTTCTTCAGGTTTTGGATGATAGCCTTGTTCGTTTATTTTATGGTCTTCGAGAAATTTTGTTACTTTACTGCCGATAAATTGCTTACCATTGTCGCATGCTATTTCTGCGGGTATCCCAAATCGACACACGATGTGATCCCAGATGAAATCTATAACCTATTTTTCTCTTATTTTCTCGAACGCATGTGCTTCAACCCATTTAGAGAAATAATCAGTCATAAATAAAATGAACTTAGCTTTACCTGGGGCCGATGGTAGAGGGCCGACGATATTCATGCCCCATTTCATAAATGGCCATGGGGATAGAACTTAATGAAGTTGTTCTCCGGGTTGATGGATCATCAGTGCAAATCTTTGACATTTATCACATCTTCGAACAAACTCCTTAGTGTCTTTTTCCATGCTATCCCAGTAATATCCTGCTCTGATGATTTTATGAATTAGTGGTTTGGCGCCGGAGTGGTTCCCACAAGTGCCTTCATGGACCTCTCGTAAAATATAATTGGTGTCTCCTGGTCCCAAGCATACTGCCAATGGTCCATCGAACGTCCTTCTGTACAATGTTCCATCTTCAGCCAACGTGAATCGAGCAGCTTTGGTTCGTAGGGCCCTTGATTCTTTAGGGTTCGATGGGAGTTTTCCGTTTCCCAAATATTCAATATACTTATTTCTCCAATCCCAGGTTAAGCTTGTGGAATTTATCTCGGCATGCCCCTCCTCGATTGCGGACCCCGAGAGTTGAACGATAGTCCCTAAGTCGATCTCATCTTCCTCGACTGATGACCCCAAATTTGCGAGTGCATCGGCCTCACTGTTTTGTTCTCGAGGCACATGTTGTAAAGTCCATTCCTTAAAATGGTGCAAAGTTACCTGCAATTTGTCCAAAAACCTTTGCATTCTATCTTCTCGAACTTCGAAGGTTTTGTTTACTTGGTTCACTACCAGTAAAGAGTCACATTTGGCTTCGATGACTTCTGCTCCTAGGCTTTTGGCTAGCTCGAGACCTGCAATCATGGCCTCGTACTCGGCCTCATTGTTAGTTAACCTAGAAGTTTTGATAGATGTCCTAGTCATGCCACCCGTGGGGGGTTTCAAAACGATGCCAAGCCCGGACCCCTTCACATTTGAAGCACCACCTGTGAAGAGGGTCCAAACCCCCGGGCTTATTCGAAAAAGGCCTTGTTCTTTGGAAGATCTATCTCGTGTCTGGTACTACACGATGATGTACCTGATTTTAACAAGAGTTCTTTCTCAACTTCGGGTATGAGGGTTTGCGTGAAATTGGCCACGAAGTCCGCTAAAATTTGAGACTTGATGGCCGTACGGGGTTGATATTTGATATCTTACCCGCCGAGTTCAACGACGCATTTGGTCTATGCGCCCAATAGTTCGGGATTGTGTAAAATATTACAAAGTGGGTAAGTTGTCAACACGCATATGGGGTGACATTCAAAGTATGGTCTTAATTTCCTAGAAGCGCTTATTAGTGCAAGTGCCAATTTCTCTAAGTGTGGATATCTAGTCTCCGCTTCTCTTAAGGTCCGACTTACATAATAAACAGGAAATTGTGTACCTTGCTCTTCTCAAATTAAGACGCCACTTACCGCGATTTCTGACACGGCCAAGTATAAGTAAAGTTTGTCATCTGTCTTTGGAGTTTGAAGTAGTGGTAGGCTCGACAGGTATCGTTTCAATTGTTCTAATGCTTGTTGGCATTCCGGGGTTCTGGCGAAATCGTTATTCTTTTTGAGTAGAGAGAAGAATCTATGACTTCGATCCGACGACCTCGAAATGAATCGGCCTAAGGCATTTATCCGTCTGGTTAGCTTCTGCACTGCTTTTACACTATCCACGATGTTGATGTCTTCGATGGCCTTGATTTGATCGAAGTTGATTTCGATTCTCTGATTTGATACCATGAAGCCAAGGAATTTGCCCGAACCAACCCCGAAAGCACATTTCTCGGGGTTGAGCTTCATGTTGTATTTCCTTAAAATCTCAAATGTTTCCTGCAAGTGAGTTAAATAGTCCTCTGCGCATAGGGACTTAACTAGCATGTCATCAATGTAAACTTCCATTGACTCACCTATTTGTTTTTCGAACATTTTATTCACTAGGCATTGGTAAGTAGCTACTGTATTTTTTAGCCCGAAGGGCATTACATTATAACAATATGTTCCATACTTGGTGATAAATGAAATCTTTTATTGGTCATCCGGGTTCATTCGAATTTGATTGTACCCAGAATAGGCATCGAGAAAAGTAAGGATCTCATGGCCGGCTGTGGCATCGATCATGCGATCGATGTTAGGCAATGGAAAAGAATCTTTGGGGCATACTTTGTTTAGATCTTTATAGTCTACACACATTCTAAGTTTGTTCCCTTTTTTAGGGATTACAACTACATTGGCTAACCATTCGGGATATTTTACTTCCCGAATCGACCCTATTTTGAAACGTTTACTTACCTCGTCCTTCATGAATGCATGTTTTAACTCGGACTGAGGTCTTCTTTTTTGCTTCACCGGTCTGAACCTAGGGTCCAAGCTTAGCCTGTGCGTTCTTATCGACGGCTGGATTCATGTCATGTCTAAATGAGACTAAGCAAAGCAATCTATGTTATCAACAAGAAATTGAATAAGTTTTTTCCTGAGTTCGGGGGTCAATCTCGTTCCCAGGTATACATTTCTCTCTGGCAGATGTTCGATCAATATAACTTGTTCCAGCTCTTCGACTGTTAATTTGGTGGTGTCAGATTCTTCGGGGACGATGAAAGTTTTAGGGGTCAGGAAATCTTCCTCGTCATCTTCTGTTTCCTGCTTCACCGATTTGGTCGAGACTGGCGGTTGTGATTCCTATTTGGCCTCTCGTCTATTTTTCATGCTCGATCTTTTCGAGGTTGATAATGTTGATAACGGTGTTACCTCATTGACCGCAAAATATTTTCTTCGCAGCATGCTTCTCCCCGTACACTATTTTCACGCCGTCTGACGTTGGGAATTTCATTACTTGGTAGAGAGTCGAAGGAACTGCCCTCATGTTATGGATCCAAGGCCTTCCGAGTAGGGAATTATACCTCATGTCGCCTTTGATTACGTGTAACTTTGTATTTTGGATGGTTCCAACCACGTTCACTGGTAGAATAATCTCCCTTTTAGTCATTTCACCGGCTATATTGAAGCCGTTTAAGACCCGAGTTGCGGGCACGACTTGATTCTGTAGACCGAGATGTTCCACGACCCTTGATCGGATGATATTCGCAGAGCTACCTGGATCCACTAAAACACGCTTAACTTGAACTTTATTTAATAGGATAGAAATTACCAGAGCGTCGTTATGGGGCTGAGAAATGCCTTCTGCTTCTTCGTTTTCGAACGATAAAGTGCCTTCGGGCACATAATCTCAGGTTCGTTTTTCCCCTGTGGCCGATACCTTAAAGCGTTTGAGTGCGGGTCTCTGTGGAGTGTCGACCCCACCGATGATCATATGAATGATATGTTGAGGTTCCTCTTATTTATCTTTACTGTTGGAGTCCCTTTCCCTGAAGTGATTCTTGGCTTGATCGCTGAGGAACTCTCAAAGGTGGCCCTCACTGAATAGACGGGCTACCTCCTCCCTTAATTGTCTGCAATTCTCGGTCCTGTGGCCATGCATACCATGATATTTGCACATAGAATTTGGGTCTCTTTGGGAAGGATCGGTTTGCAGGGGTCTGGGCCACCTCGTATCTTTGATTCTTTCGATTGCCGATACAATGCTCGATGCATCGACGCTGAAGTTATACTCCGATAACCGAGGTGCCTCTCTAGGATCGACATATTTGTCAAAGCAATTCTTGCTCCTAAGTCCCCGAGAAATCTATCTTCGGTCACTCCTTCGATTGTTCCGAGCAGCATTGCATATCGAACCATTGTTCATTCGATATCGGTCTCTGTTCGACCTCGGCTCTCGGTCGATGTCCCTCTGGTTTTTAATAGCCGATCTGTTCGGATGTGCGGATTCGGAAAGAGCTCCTAATTGGTAGTCTTCGGTCCTGATTTTTGATTGATATTGATTGTGCACATCTGCCCAAGTTATTGCTGGATACTCGATAAAATTTTGTTTCAGTCGACATGATGCTATCGAACTTCGCTCGTTCAACCCTTGGGTAAAGACTTGGACGGCCCAATAGTTTGTGACCGGTGGCAATTCTATGCGTTCCATTTGAAATTGGGACACGAACTCCCTTAGCATTTCATTATCCCTTTGTTTTACTTTGAAAAGATCTGATTTCCTTGTTGCAACATTTATGGCACCGACGTGTGCCTTTACAAACGAATCGGCTAACATGGAAAATGAGTCGATAGAATTTGGTGGCAAGTTATGATACCAAATCATCGCCCCCTTTGAGAGGGTCTCTCCGAATTTTTTCAACAACACGGATTCGATTTCATCGTCTTCCAAATCGTTACCCTTGATGGCACATGTGTAAGAGGTGACGTGTTCGTTGGGGTCGGTCGTACCATTATATTTGGGGATTTCGGGCATACGGAATTTTTTGGGGATTGGTTTTGGGTCTGCACTCGAGGGAAAAGGTTTTTGTACGAATTTCTTGGAATCCTACCCTTTAATCATTGGTGGAGCCCCCGGCATTTCATCCACCCTTGAATTATATGTTTCTACCTTTTTATCGTTGGCTTCGATTCGCTTTGTGAGCTCCTCAAGTATTTTAGCAATTTTGGGAGTAGTCCCCGATTCTTGCTCGTTTGACCTTACTACGGTTGGTTCCGTTCGGTGGGAAATTTTTCGAGGTGGACTGGGCTCCGGTCTACTCGGTAGCTGGGTTTGGCTCTGCAACTGAGCTATCGCTACCTGCTGGGCTTGCAACATTTTGAAGATCATACGCAAGCTGACTCCGTTCTCCTCCACGTTATGGGTGTCTCGAGCTGCATATCGAGTACCGCCATGAATGCTATTTTCAGGTTTGGAACGTTGGTTTGCCTCAAATGCCACATGTGAATTGACTTCTAGCGGTACTTCGGCTCGAGCTTCAGGCACTTGGACTCGAGATTCAATGACATCGATAAGCGGCCTTCCGGCCCTGGGCATCAAGTTGTTGGTTTCATCTTGAAGGTCGACTTCGTTGTCGGTAGGTAAAGCCATTGATCGAGGGTTTGTCATTGCCAATTCGAAGTCAAAGACACTTTTAAAAGACGAGCGTAAACTGGTGTGTGTTACATATTTGTATCAAACAATCACTGTTATTCTTGGCCCCACGGTGGGTGCTAAACTATTTACCCGGAAAATCGGATATAGTTGAATTTTTAAGTAGTTCTAAGGATATGTGATACAACTTGACACAAATCGTACAGAGAAATAGGAATACGTACATTCTTGACTATAAGAACGAAAGATAAAACAGTGAGAAAGAGGAATGAATAGACTAGATAATATAAAATAAAATGAGCTGAAGGGGTTGATCTTTCAATATGAGAAGTAGTCTTTTGTTACAATGTGTCAATCTGCCTGATGTTTACAACAATCATCCTCTTTATAGCAGAGGGATCCTACTTTGGATATAATAAAAAATACATAGTGGGGAACCCATGATGAATTAGTTTTTCCCTAATTCCCGCCAGGATTCTCTCCCCTAGTGCGGTTGCAACGACTCTTGTCTGTGAGCTTGATACTGACTCGAGCCCGGTATTGGTTCGAGCCCCCGGCCTTGACTCGAGATCGATTCTGACTCGGAGTCTGGATATTCGGAGTTGGTGTTAGTCGGTCTATGCATCTTCGACAATTTCACTTCGCCTCGTAGTTCGATTTGGATATGAGCTCGATAATGATACCGAACTTGTCATTGATCAATCTTAGCGCTCGAAGCTTGGCGTCCTTACTTCGGACCTCGACCTTACATTACGCAGATACCCTTCGATCGAAGTATTATCATCTCGATTAGTCCGTACGATGGACTAATCAGTTTTGACCGTATACAAGATGGTCATAAGACTTTAGAATATCTCTACTTGGAAGCTACTACCATGACAGACAAGCAATTTGAATATGTTATCTAAGTTTCTAGCACTTGAAGTTTTAGATCTCAGGGAATGCTATGTAATGAAAAATATAAAGATTGTGAGTGAAAAACTTAAGAGATTCACCTTGTGGAATTGGAGGAATCTGGAGCAAGTCAACATGCTGGCTCCAAATCTGGTGGCGTTCGATTTTGAAAGTGGCAAAACATGTATGCCCTTCTCAACTATGGATCCTTCTAACCTAGAACGAGCCAAAATCAATTTTTATGTGCAATCATCTGATGATTCTTACAACTTTGGAGATGTGGACACAAGTTGGTACAATAATCTTCAAGACTTTGTTCAAAAGTTCAACTATTCTAACGGCTTGATATTAGTAATTCGTTGCAGGAAGGTAATTTCTTTTTCTTCTACTTTTCTCTTTCACCAGAGTAACATCAGCTACGTAGGAATTATATCTCATCATAATTCATATTTCTGCGTAATTGCTTTTCCCTTCAATTTGCTTCAGTGTGAATTGGATTTCATTTGGTTTGGACTTTGTAAAATATATACAGGATCTGAGTATTCTTATTTATGAAGATCCAAGAGAAATTATTGTTCCACCAACTCGAGAACTAGAGCTATGCATTAATAATTCTTTGATGTATCCTGAAAAATTCGTAGGGCAACCCAACATAATATTCATTGTGACATGTACAGTTAGCAAAATGGTCCAGGTATAACTGTATATTATGTTTAGTGTTTTCGTTGTTCCTAATGCCCACATATAAACATGTACTAATCAACATCGTTATATTGCATGATTGTCGTCTCATAATCATGTTTGAACCTATGACATAACGAATTTTGAACTACTTTTCCCACTAAATTATAAGAGCTTCCCTTATATCAAGGGGTTTCAATAATATATAAATTTATGTTTTTATTTTCTTTGCTCATTATAATTTTCTTCATTCAGTTGAAGCCCTTCATTACATTTTTATATGCTCCGTTCAGATAATTTCCAATATTATATATATATATATATATATATATATATATATATATATAGTGGCGAAGCCACATGGTCATAAGGGTGGTCAATTGACCACCATTCGTCGAAAATTTATATTGTGTACATAGGTAAAATATTACGTTTTTAAGGTATTTAACACATATTTAACACCCTTTGTCGTGGTTCTTTTAAATTTGAACACCCTTGGGGAAACTCCTAGCTTCGCCACTGTATCTATTGATATATATATATATATATATATATATATATATATATATATATATATATATATATATATATATATATCTAAAAGTTTCATGCGTTTGGAATAACAGGTGTTCCAGGAAACAATAACAAGATACAAAGAGAAGAAAAATAGAAGACTAAATGAAGTCATTAATCACAAAGGCGCAACTAAGGATGACGGAATTTCCCGTTTGTATTGTTGGCTGAAATCCACGCTCCTAATTGAGCGGATTACTACTTTTACGTTTAAGTGGGAGCAACCTCCTTTTTCTTAACCTCTAGTCTTTCTTATACAAAATAATAACATTTGTTGAAAGCTTTTTTGTGGCTTTGCTCTTGAACTTATGATCGATTATATCATATACACTAGATGAGTTAAGACCGTTTACAGCACGGACCCAACACGGCAGTTCAAATTATATGTTTGAAGGTATTTGGTTTTTTCTTTTAGAGCATGTTTTTGTAAATATACACATAGGAATTGGATTTGTGTGTATTTGGGTATAAATACACAGTACGTTTGGCATGTTTGTCTGACCAAGTAATTGAATTGGGTGTAACTAAAAGAATGTAATTATACTCTCCAATTCTCAAGGGGAATGTGAGAATTAGTAGTAACTAGTAAATTTGTCCGCGCTTCGCGCAGTCATAAAAGATTTCGTTGAATTTACTGACAAATCTTTTTCTAATATTTGAACATTAAAAAATATTGTCACCTCAAACAAAAGGGAAAGAAAAATGATGGCCTCACAAAAGACCTTCATTAAAATTCCAGGAGAACTTACTCTGAAGTGAGAGCACATGAACATAAATTTTAAAAGAACATCAAATCAAAGTTACAAAAAATCTATAGCTGGAGCAAATACTGGCTTCCTTAAGCTCTTGTGACATCTATGTTGTTCTACTTTTATTTAATTATGAGTTTATATATGTAAGCACATAATTTTTGACCCGCACATCAGAATTATCTTTAATAGTCTTAGTATTTTTAGAATATTTATTTAAGTTTATTTCTATAGGATTTCACTTTATTATTAATTTAAATTCTAGTTTTAAAGCACAAAAATTGAAAAAAAAAAAATAGTTTCATATAGTTTGCCTTAATTAATTGGAATTAATTTTATATTTAATAGTATATATTAAAATTATTAAGTTTCTTAATTGATGGACTTTAAGAGTTGAAATCCCAATTTTTTTAGCACAAACTTGGCCACTAAAGGCCCAAATCTGAGCCCAACTCGCTAAGCCCATACCCACTCCCCATTTGACCTAACCTAATTCCTACTCCCTACCAAAAAAAAAAAAAAAAAAAAGGGGAGCTCACTCTCATTTTTCGGAGAGGCAGGCAGCTGCACAAAAAAAAAAGGGAACGAGCAGCCATAGACGGATATCATAAACAGAAGCGGACGACCGAATTTGACAAAAAACGACAGCCATCACCTTTCTCCAACTCCAAAATTCCAGCTGTTTCCCCTCCCTTCTTCAGATTTTGATCGTCTCATTAGCTACACATAAACACACAAACACACGAGAGATCTGAGAGAAGAGAGGTCAGCTGCCGCTACCCCCCAATCACTCTCCATCTCTCTTTTCTTGCCGCTGCTCATCAGCTGCTGGCCAGCCACCATGGCAACAACTACCAAAGCACCCCTAAACAGTCCAAAAACATCCAAAACAGTCGATGTTAAGTGAGGTCTCCGTTCAAACTTCGGCGAGGTTTTTCCGGCGAGTTTTCTGTCTCACACTAAGGTTAGATTCCATTCTTGTTCATTTTTTAATAACTACTGTCAATGTGCTTACCTTCTTGGAATTCGGTGAAGAGTGGTAATCCAAATTGTGACTTGTGGTAAATGCACAGTCTTGCATCGTAATACTGAAATTAGATTCATTATTTCTTGAAACTGTTTAACTTCAATTTCAGTTGCGATTCACAAGGATGGTTCTGTTTTAAAAAATGAGAAAGAGAAGTATTTTCTTTTACTGTTGATAAGTAAATTATGCAATTTCAGTCATCTTTTGGGTACTTTCTTTGGGTATGAAGAGAATCTCCACAATTGTAACAAAAGATAATTTTTTTTTGTTTCTTGAATTACCTTAGTGCTTGAAGTAGCCTACCCTTTTCTTATTACATTTTTATTTGTGTTTAACAAAATTGCATGTTAAACAATAGCACATAAT
Source organism: Nicotiana tomentosiformis (assembly GCF_000390325.3). Classification (NCBI taxonomy): domain Eukaryota; kingdom Viridiplantae; phylum Streptophyta; class Magnoliopsida; order Solanales; family Solanaceae; genus Nicotiana; species Nicotiana tomentosiformis. The sequence goes on along the minus strand of NC_090814.1, from coordinate 145,737,604 downwards.
ATATAGTTCATGAGTGGTGTTAAGTCAGAAGAATGTATCACTCTTAAGCCTTACGATAATTTGTAACTTAGAAAAATAATTAACTCGAACATCGTAGCCTGCTTTAGGCGTGTTGTTTAAATAAATTATCGTGGTGTGGTCATGATACGTAAATCCCAATTCGGGTGTGCATTTCATGTGACCCGACCACAACTTCGAATAATAATAAAATAAACATATCGTAAATTGCGGGTGCATTTCATGTGACGCTGTTCGCAACGTGTACCAAAATGACAAGTGTACGCCATCGTGACTTGTTCAAAAATAATTTCATAAATACTAAAAGCGGTTAAAAGTTAAAAAATATACAATAGGTTCTAAATATGCAATTAATCAGATAATTAGACCAATCATTAATAGTTGGGCGACCGTGCTAAAACCACGGAACTCGAGAGTGCCTCACCCCTTCTCTTGGGTTAACAGAATTTCTTACTCGGTCTTCTGTGTTCGCAGACCATAAATAAGAGTCAATTTCATCGATTTGGGATTTTAAAATAAACCGGTGACTTGGGACACCATAAATTATTCCAAGTGGCGACTCTGAATAAATAAATAATCTCATTTCGATTTATGTCACTTTAATTGGAAAAACTCCCTATTCCCATATCCCCTCGGAAAAAAGGAGGTGTGACAATATAATCATGAAGTAACCTCATTTAACTTACTCTCTTATCAGGTACCAATGTCTGGTCAATCATTAATTCCTAGAACAACCATAGGCCTAGGTGCAATAATTTTCAACCACTACTAGAAATTCGGTAAAAACTGACCAAAACAACCGATCAAAGTTGGTCGGTTATGGCCAATTACCGACCAAAATACGACCATTAGGGTGTGGACGGTGTTTTGATGGTCGGAATGGCTTACCAAAGGTTGATCGCACCTCCAAGGTGCAAGGAGCCTCCGTTCTCGGATGCGCAAGCTTTCTTTCCTTTTTCGCTCCTCTCTAAGAACTCCGCGGTAAGCCATTGCCTTTGCAAATCATTCCACAAATTCTCAAGTAACCAGCCAGGCCTCTTGTTCTTCTTTCTAGCATCCGAGAAAGCATCCGCCAATCTCTTGCGAGCTTTATGATGAAAATTTGCAGTCACTTCCGCAATAAAGCGGTCTTCCCATACACACTTGCTCTGTATTTCAAAAGTTAAATATTAGATGGAAACATCATAAATATAAATTATTAAACTGTTTAAAAGAATATTTATACCTTAAATTAATTAAAAATTTACTCTTTCAGCGAGAATGGGCAATCAGTCCAAGTCGCATAAGGGTCATCATAAAGCTTTCTGATGGCATTGGTGATTATCTTCGTAGTCTTATTACTCGGCCTGAACCTGCAATTTAACAATAAAAACACATTAATATCTTAGTAAAAATGTTACAAATCAATAGACGCAAAAATAATGAATAACACTTACCCATCACCCTCACGGACTATGATGATCCTGCCATATCGATAATAATGCACTACCTCGTCATCACCATCCGAAGCATGTGTATCAGAGACATGAGAAGACGGTATAGGCGGGTCAGAGCTACTGCCTCGCAGGCGAAGGCCTGCAATAGATAGAGTCGATGATGAAGATAGTTGCGATCCCTGTGACTGCGACATAGCTGGATGCGACCCAAGTGGATGTGATACTGATGGTTGTAACCCGAGTGGCTGTAACATGGATGGATACGATCCATATGGCTGTGATATGTAGGGATGTGATCCATGCGGATGTGATGTAGATGGTTGCGATGCAAATGGCCGTGAGGCAGCTGGACTGTATTTCGGACGTATAGTCCTATGGCCCTGTGATGGAAGACCCGGTGTCTGAATGAAGGTGTACGGCTCGTGATGCTGTGGCAGCTTAGTATAGCTGTGTGGTGGAGGATAAGACATAGGCATCTCTGAAGAGGATGGACAAGAGGGACTATTATTTTCTACCCTCCTCTTTCCCTTCCTACCCTTTTCTCGACCCCGAGAACTAGTAGGGTCATTGTTACCTTGATCCTTGCCTGCTATCTGTATAATAAAATACACATTTAGATTGAAACATATAGGAAACTAGCTATAAACTGAGAGTGCTTTAAAAAACCAACTTTTTAATCCTCATCGACGTGATGTTCCTCGTCCGAGAATTCCTCGTCCTCACTTGTTTGAGCTTCATCAGTTGATTCTTCGTCCTCATTTTCTATAATTGTTACTTCATTTATATCAACTTCTTTCAATATGCGTTCAGGATGTTCCAAATTATTTTCTAACTGATCGTCCACTATTTGGTGAACATTGGAGATATCGTTTTGATATGCAACATCTAACACATTCTCGACTTCCACCTACCTACATGCTTATATTACAACCCACCAATCGGACTTATTCCGCCGCAATGGATAAGGAGCATAATACGCTTGCCTAACGTTATGTGCAATTATGAAAGGATCATAGCAATCATACTCCCTCGTATGATTAACCTCAATTATGTTGTATTGGTGGTATACTCTTGTACCTCTTGTTGGATTTGGGTCAAACCACTTGCATTTAAAGAGTATCAATTTCTTATATGGCCAACCTGTATATTCTAGTTGTAATATTTCTTTGACCACACCATAATAATCAATATCTCCAACTTGGTTGCCATCACCACCTTGAACCCACACCCCGTTGTTGTTGCTATTTTTATTTTTAGAGCAATCCTCTGTATGAAACTTATAACCACTCACTACGTACTTAGACATTGTTGTGACCTGAAACCAAAGTCCCCAAGATATATCTTTCAAAAATTGATTTACACCATTATTTGGATTATTTACTTATATAGTGTTAAAAAAATTCATAAGTCAGCACAACTTATGAATCAATTTTTATACATTCACTACGTGTATATATATACACTTACAAACTGTTTGAACCACATATCAAATCTCGTATATATAGCATCATGGCCAAATTGACCCACGAAGTGACTGTGACACATCAAATATTTTTAGTAGTTGCATCAATATGTAGTTACAGTAAATTTTACATTTTGATAACTAATAAATTAATACTTACTTGAGAAATGGTACAACTTCGGGACAATTTAGCAACACATGAAGTGTAGCTAACTTGTACTCCATATCTCTCAAACTTCTCTTTCTAACATCCTTAGAACATCGGCCCGGTTGATTGAATATGGACATTGGTGGATATAACGGATCATTCACATATTCGACCGTGTGCCTATTTGGCCTATTCTTAGAACATGGCATGTTACTCTCAAAATAATAAGAACAAAAGTGTGCAGTTTCCTTTGCAAGATAGGCTTCACATATAGATCCTTCAATCCTATTCCTCTGCTTAATAAATTGTTTGCATTTGCCAATTGTCTTACATAATGTCATGTTAGCCAAGAACATTCAAATAAAATAGAATATTACATCAAACTTATAATATTACCTCTCAAAGGGATACATCCATCTACATTGAACAGGCCCTCCAAGTCGTGCCTCGTGTACAATGTGTATTGGAAGGTGTTCCAACACATCAAAGAAACCATATGGGAATATTTTTTCAATCTTACTAGAAATTACACGAATGTTCTGATCCATCCGAAGTAGGTTTTCTTCCCTTAATGTTGTAGAACACATGTCTTTGAAAAATAAACTAATCTCTATGATGGGTTTCCAGATTCTTTCAGGCAAACCACAAAATGCAATAGGCACTAAGGTCTCCATGAAAACATGGCAGTCATGACTTTTCAAATGGTTTAACTTCCCTACCTCCATATCTACTTTTTTTTCAAGATTCGACGCATAACCCTCAAGCATCTTCAATTTCGTAACCCAATCACAAATTTGTCGTCTTTCCTCCAAAGTGAATGTGTAACTTACTTTGGGCTTGAACACCTTACCATTATTTGTTGTCTGCAAGTATAATTCAGGCCACCTGCAATATTCTTGTAAGTCCATTCTAGCCTTCGGGTTATCTTTTGTCTTACCTTTAACATCCATCACTGTGTTGAACAAATTGTCAAAATAATTCTTCTCAATATGCATGACATCAAGATTGTGTCGGAGAAGATTATCCTTCCAATAAGGCAACTCCCAAAATATACCCTATTTCATCCAATTATGATTAACACCATATCCAGGGAATCTATAAGGTGGAGCCTTAGTAACTTTACTGAAATTCTGGACCCTCTCCCAAATTTCCTCACCTGAAAGTATCGGAGGTGGAGAATCATATTCCACTTTATTCTTTTTCAATGCATTTTTCATCCTTCTAAACTCATGATCATCAGGCAAGAATTGACGGTGACAATCAAATCATGATTGCTTTCGGCCATGTTTCAAAGTGAACGCTTTACTATTTTCCATGTAGTAAGGACAAGCTAGCTTCCCAGCAGTCATCCACCCAGACAATATTTCATACACAGAAAAATCATTAATAGTCCACATTAAATTAGTACGCAAATTGAAATTCTGCTTGGTTGATATGTCATATGTTTCAACACCATCATACCACAATTGTTTTAGCTCATCAATTAAAGGTTGCAAATATACATCAATCAAACTTTTCGAATTACGTAGACCGGGGATAATACAATTTAAGAATATATATATATATGGACTAGTCATACACAACTCAGGTGGTAGATTATAAGGTGTAAGAAAGACAGGCCAACATAAATATGGTGTCGCAGATATAGAAAAAGGCGTGAAGCTATCCTCACACAGACCTAACCGAATGTTCCGTGGTTCATTAGCAAAATCTGGATATGTCCTATCAAAGTGCTTCCAAGCTTCTCCATTTGAAGGATGACACATAACACCAGGTGGTTTTCTATTTTCAAAGTGTCATCTCATATGAGGAGCAGAACTCATCGACGCATATAACCTCTTTAACCTAGGTATAAGAGGTAAATAATGCATCGCCTTGTTATCGACCATATTCCCACTGGAAAGCCTCTTAAAACGAGGCTTTTCGCAAAATTTACAACTGTCTAAAGTTGCATCATCTTTATAATAAAACATGCAACCATCTTCACAACAATCAATTCTCATTGACGAAAGTCCTAACTTAGAAACCAATCTCTTTGCCTTATAGAAATCACCAGGTAAGTTGATATTAGGGTCAACTAGTTCACTCATAAGGTCAATGAAAGAATCCATGGCTTCTTGAGAAATATTCCAATCAGATTTGATACTTAGTAATCTAACTGCAACAGACAGCTCATAGTGCGGACTTCCTTCACATAGTGGATGACTAGCTTCCTCTAACTGTTCATAAAAACGTTTTGCATCATCATTAGGAGTTTGTTCAACATTTTCATTGAGCTCACCTCCGAAGTGCATCCCAAAAGCATCTGCAACCATATCCTGAATTCTAGAATCAAGATTTGTATTCTCCACCGACCTACTACTTTCACCAACAACCATATTATGAAATATCCCACGGCTACCATCGATCTTTCCATGATTAGTCCACACAAATTAATTCTCTATAAACCCATTCCTATAAAGATGAAGCTTAACTTTCTCCGATTTTTTAAACTTCATACAATCGCACCTGACACAAGGGCACCTAATGACTCCTTCACTTTGGTATGGTGGAAGTGACATTGCATGTCTAATAAAGTCATCAACCCCTTCTACAAAATTCTCCCGCAATTCCCGCCGATTAGGATAATTCCTATTGTACATCCAAGTACGATGTTCCATCTATACAAATAAAATAAGAACAAATTAATTTATTCTATAATTATAAATTAATTATATCTTTTTTAGTTAATTCAAGATAATTATTTTTTCCTAATTACACCAATTTATATCCTAAAAGTTCAATTCATATCCAAAAGGTCCAATTCATATCCTAAAAGTTCAATTCACAAGAACAAATCCTAAAAACTAAAATTTCAATTCATATCCTACGAGTTTAAACATAAACTAACTAAACTAAAGAAATTCAATTCATACCCTAAAAGTTCGATTCACAAGAATAAATTAATTTATTCTACAATTATAAATAAATTATATCTTTTTTAGTTAATTCAAGATAATTATTTTTTCCTAATTATATCAATTTATATCCTAAAAGTTCAATTCATATCCAAAAGGTCAAATTCATATCCTAAAAGTTCAATTGACAAGAACAAATCCTAAAAACTAAAATTTCAATTCATATCATACGAGTTTAAATATAAACTAACTAAACTAAAGAAATTCAGCTCATACCCTAAAAGTTCGATTCACAAGAACAAATTAATTTATTCTACAATTATAAATTAATTATATCTTTTTTAGTTAATTCAAGATAATTATTTTTTCCTAATTACACCAATTTATATCCTAAAAGTTCAATTCATAGCCAAAAGGTTTAATTCACAAGAACAAATCCTAAAAACTAAAATTTCAATTCATATCCTACGAGTTTAAACATAAACTAACTAAACTAAAGAAATTCAACACATACCCTAAAAGTTCAATTCAAAAGAACAAATTAATTTATTCTATAATTATAAATTAATTATATCTTTTTTAGTTAATTCAAGATAATAATTTATATCCTAAAAGTTCAATTCATATCCAAAAGGTCCAATTCATATCTTAAAAGTTCAATTCACAAGAACAAATCCTAAAAACTAAAATTTCAATTCATATCCTACGAGTTTAAACATAAACTAACTAAACTAAAGAAATTCAACCCATACCCTAAAAGTTCGATTTACAAGAACAAATCGTAAACCCTAGATTCTAACTAAACTATTCAAGACAATACAAAGTTAATAATTCAATTCTAACTAAACTATTCAAGACAATACAAACTCAAAATTGAAACACTCATCAATTAAAACTAATTCATAACTAATTAACTAATTAACAAAACTAATTAGTTAATAAAACTAATTAACAAAACTAATTAAAACAAGGCATAAACCTTAATCCTCAATAAAATACAATGTTCAAATAATTGAAACACTAATCAATTGAAACTAATTCATAACTAATTAATAAAACCTAGAAATAATAAATAAATGAGTTATAATTCAAACCTAGAATTTTTAGGAGATGGAGAAGGAGAGGGGCGGCAGTGGCATCGGCGACGGCGGGGGCTGGGCGGTGGCGACGCGGGGAGGGGAATGGGATTTATGTGAGGAAAATAGAGAAGGAGAAGAGAAGGTATTGAGTGAGGAAAATAGAGAAGGAGAGGGAAAGATAAGAGAGAAATGGGGGTTCCCCCGTTTTTCAATTCTGATTTCAGAATTACCACCCAAAGTTGGTCGGTAATTTTGGTCGGTACATTAAGTGTTGACCGTTTGACAAAAAATCGACCAACTTTGGTCGGGTTTTTTTTCAAAAAAAATAAATTCTTTTTTTTTTTTTGTGTTTTTTTCTTAAAATATTATAAACTATAACAAAAATATTATAAACTATAAGCATTTATTTTATTTAACTATACAATTATTATAAATAATTATAAACTATAAGCATAATCTTTATAAATAATTATATTAACTATTTACTTTTAATAAATTATAATAGCATCTATCTAAGTAAACTTTTTAAGTTATAACTTTTTTTTTATTCGTTCATCACTAATAATGCATGACATAGATTAATCGATATATAGGTCGAGAAGTTTTGATGAATCATCGATTAATATTCATCGATACATCTAAGTAAGTTATAAGTCGATCCCTAAAAGAACCCGACCCTGTGGTCCTAGCGCTTCGTGTTCTTATATATATACGACTATATATATATATATATATATATATATATATATATATATATATATATATATATATATATATATATATACACACACACACACACACACACACACACACACACACACACAAAAACACACTTCACTGTAATACTTTAACCATATAATATAGCTTGTTATAGTATATGTTAGTGTGTATATATATAGCTTGTTAAAGTTTGAACATGTTTGACCTATTAATTTAACTCGTTACTTAATACTAATAACTTCTTTCATTTATTTAATTTGTGATCAATATATATATATATATATATATATATATATATATATATATAATTTGTGATCCATATATATGTCAAAAATGTTTAGTATTAATTCTTCTATTTTTCATTCATTCATCACTAATAATGCATGACATAGATTAATCGATATAGGTCGAGACGTTTTGTTTTTACTATTAATCGATATAGGTCAAACGTTTTGTTTTTAATATTCACCGATGCATCTAAGTAAGTTATAAGTCGATGAATCAATTTACAAATAGATATATTTGATGATAAATTATATATACTAATTAGGATCTTCACAAGTCTATCCCTAAAAGAACCCGACTCCGTGGTCCTAGCGCTTCGTGTTCTTATATATATATATACGGCTATACCTCTCTACACACACTCACACACACACACTTCATTGTAATACTTTAACTATATATATAGCTTGTTATAGTATATGTTTGTGTGTGTGTGTGTATATATATATATATAACACGCTTCGTTATACTACTTTAACTACATATATAGCATGTTATATATAGTATATGTTAGTGTATTCATTATTTGTATTACAAAAGTGTTAACGAATAATATTTATATTATTTAGATAGTAAATATAAAAGTAATATAAAAGTTTGACCAATGTTGACGTAATAACCGACCAACTTTGGTCGGTTATTTTGCAAAAAATAACAATTACCGACCAATGTTGGTCGGTAAATGCTTCCTCTGCATTAACCGACCAACGTTGGTCGGTAAATTTAAATATAAATTCTTAAATATTATAAAATATTTTAAATAATAAAATAATTATTAAAATTTAAAAAATTGGATCCAGATTACCGACCAACGTTGGTCGGTAATCCAAAATTTTCTTGTCTGACCAGCTAGGTCAATTCGTTGACCAATTTACAGACCAACGTTGGTCGGTATTTAGTTTTAAAAAAATATAATTTTTTTTTATTTGGCCGGTTTTTAGCGAATTTTTAGTAGTGAACACTAAATGCAATTTACATTAGTGACACATATTCCACCAAGAAACAATAACTATAAAGTCTACAAATATAATGAATATTATTTATTTGCAGCGCATATCAAATAATATTACTTAACAGCACCCGGAGAAGGCAAAAAAGATGTCACTTAGGTGAGGAGCTTTCAAGCTCTTTTCAAGATAAAATCTGAAGAGACTTTTCGGCTTCCTTATGCAAGGGAATTAGTGTTGTGTTTTTATTAATGAGTTTTGTGTTTTTAAATATAAGTCGAATGAAAAGAATGAAGGAAAAATGACAAAAAAAAAAACAAATTATCAAAAATATTTGTTCGCAGAAAGCAAAAAAGGAAAAGGAAATTAAACAATTTGGTGTTAAGGAGACCTCTGGAGATGTTAATTGAAAAAGTAAAGTCAGACTTTTTGCCTGCACATATTTTGCCAGGTGCAATCTTTAAAATAATATTATCTTTTTTTGTCATAAATAAATAAAATATGTCTAAAAGGAAACTTATTTCATACACAATTCAGTTCTCTTTTACTATATGATTATTTATGAGACCCACCTTTTTTGTTCTAAAGATTTAGTTTTTCCAAAATGTTATTTTTACTCGCACTTTTGACTCAAACAAGTTTAAATGCAATTACATTTCAACTCTTAAATTATCTGTAAATATATACAGCGCAAACATATGTTCCAACTTCCAATTATGAATATTATAGAAAGCCTTCATTTTGTTTAAATTCGATGAACCTTAGATATCCAAATTTACCACAAAATCATATTTTGTAGAGGGCGAGGACGTCCCAGGACTATTCCGGTTATGCCGCTAGTGGATCCAGCAGAGAATCCCATTATTGAGGAGTAGGGTAAGGTGCTTGTGGCAGAGCCAACTCCGGTGGACTTCACATCTGCACCGGGATTTCAGGATGTCATGGGTCGTATACTGCGATTCATGGATAATATGACTCAGGCCGGTTTATTTCCGGCAGACCCAACCACATCTCAGGCGGGCGGGGGAGCACAGACCCCTACCGCGCAGGCTCATGGACAAGCAGCTACTGTATATCAGACCCAGGGTGCACTACCCGTGGGTGGAGTCCAGCCAGTGGCAGCAGCTACAGCTGAGACCAGGCCAGCTGTAGCCGCCGATCCTCAGAAACTATTGGACAGATGGACTAGACTACATCCTCCTGTTTTCGGGGGTGAGCGACATGAGGATCCACAGGATTTCATTGATCGTTGCAAGGATAGACTGTACAACATAAGGATATTGGAATCCCATGGGGTTGATTTCGCTACTTTTCAGCTAGAGGGTAGAGCCCGTAGATGGTGGCAGTCTTATGCTCTTGGCAGACCAGCAGATTCTACTCCCATGACTTGGGGACAGGTTCACCCGTATCTTCTTGGACAGGTTCACCCGTATCATCTTGGACAGGTATATTCCACCCTCCCAGAGGGAAGAGTTGTGGTTTTAGTTTGAGCAGCTCTAGTAGGGTCAGATGTCAGTAACTGATTATGAGGCGAGGTTTTCTGAATTATCTCGCCATGCACTAATGATACTCCCTACTGAGGCGAAGAGAGTGCGAAGGTTAGTAGCCGGTTTACATACTGGTATTCAGGCCACTGTGGCTCGAGAGGTTGAGATGGGTACTTCTTATGAGCGAGTTGTGGAGATAGCCCGGAGGATTCAGGGTGTACGTCAGTGAAGCCGAGAGCAGATTATGAGAGATAAGCGGTTCAGGTACTCTGGAGAGTTCAGAGGTGCTCCGTCCGGGGGCAGAGGTCAGTTCGTGAGGGGGCAGTCAAGCAGACTCCCATATCCAACACCACCACCTCCTCGAGGTGCTCCAGTGCGACCTTATCTCAGTGCTATCTCAGAGAGTTCTTACCGCCCACCAGCTATTCAGGGTCCTCCCAGTGGGTATTCAGGTCCCCAGGGCCAGACACTTAGTCAGCAGCCCATCGCACCGAAGAGTTGTTACGAGTGCGGGGATCCCAGTCACATGCGAAGGTTTTGCCCCAGGCTTCGAGATAGACCAGTACAGCGGGGTCAGTAGCCTATGCTTACCGAACCGGTTGCTCCACCAGTAGTCCGACCACCCAGAGGTGGAGGACAGGTGGGTAGGGGTCATCCTAGAGGTGGAGGTCAGCCAGGCGGAGGCCAAACAGTTGGCGCTCCAGCTCGGTTCTATGCTTTTACGGAAAGACCAGATGCAGAGGCCTCAGATGCTGTGATTACAGGTATTATTTCTATTTGTGGCAAAGATGCCTCAGTATTATTTGATCCAGGATCTACGTATTCATATGTGTCATCTCTATTTGCTCCATTCCTGGATGTTTCTCGTGAGTCCTTGAGTACTCCTGTATATGTGTCCACTCCTGTGGGCGATTCTGTTATTGTGAACCGGATCTACAGGTCTTGTATTATTACATTCTGTGGTTATGAAACTAGAGCAGATCTCCTATTGCTTGAGATAACCGATTTTGAAATTATTCTGGGCATGGACTGGTTATCTCCATATCATGCTATTCTAGATTGTCATGCCAAGATTGTTACCTTGTCTATTCCAGCATTGCCTAAGCTGGAGTGGAAAGGTTTGCCTATTAGTTCATTTAATCGAGTTATTTCTTTTATAAAGGCTCAACACATGGTTGAGAAGGGTTGTTTGGCTTATCTAGCCTATGTTCGGGATACTACTGCAGAGACTCCGGCTATTGATTCAGTGCCTGTAGTTCGGGAGTTCCCCGATGTATTCACGTCAGATCTTCCAGGTATTCCACCTGATCGTGATATTGATTTCTGTATTGACTTGGCTTCAGATACCCAGCCTATATCTATCCCACCGTATCGCATGGCTTCGAAAGAATTGAAAGAATTGAAAGAACAGCTTGAAGAGTTACTAGCCAAAGGGTTCGTCAGACCGAGTTTATCGCCTTGGGGTGCACCAGTATTATTTGTGAAAAAGAAGGATGGAACAATGCGGATGTGTATTGATTATCGCCAATTGAACAAAGTCACTATTTAGAACAAGTACCCGTTGCCGCATATTGATGATCTATTTGACCAGTTCCAGGGTGCTAAGGTATTCACTAAGATCGACTTGAGGTCGGGGTACCATCAGTTGAAGATTCGGGATTCGGATGTTCCGAAGACTGCTTTCCGTACTAGATATGGTCATTATGAGTTTCTGGTAATGTCTTTTGGTTTAACTAATGCCCCAACAACGTTTATGGATCTGATGAACAAGGTATTAATGCCATATATTGATTCGTTTGTCATTGTCTTCATTGATGACATATTAATCTATTCGCACAGTAAGGAGGAACATGAGCAGCATATGAGATTAGTGCTTCAGACATTGCGGGAACAAAAGTTATATGCTAAGTTCTCTAAATGTGAGTTCTGGCTTGAGTCTGTAGCATTTTTGGGACATATTGTATCGGGCGAAGGTATTAAAGTTGATCCCAAAAAGATTGAGGCAGTTCAGAATTGGCATCGTGTTCTCTACTCGGTTTTGGTTATATTTCATGAATCTATATTCGTTTTTGGTAATTGGATTGTGAATTTTAAAGAGAAAATTGGGGGTTTTGGCCTAAAGTTACCTAATATGAATTTCTGAGTTTTGAACATTGAATTGGAGTCGGATTTGAGTGAAACTAGTATGGTTGGACTCGTAATTGAATTGGTTGTCGGATTTTGTAAATTTTATCGGGTTCCGAGGTGCAGGCCCGGGTTGGACTTTTGGCCGATTTTTGGGCTTTTGATTCAAGATTTGATCTTTTTCGATCAGGATTGGTTCCTTTAGCATTGTTTGATGCATTTGAGTTATTTTAGTTAGTTTTGAGCCGTTTGGAGGTCGGTACATGTGATATGGCATCTTTGGAGCCTCGCTTGGCTTGCTCGGCATTGGTATTGACTTGTATTGAGGTGATGCACATTCTAGGTGACGGGCGTGTGGGCGTGCACCATGTGAATTGAGACTTTGTTGTTTCCATGGCACTGTATAATGGTCCTACTTTGTTGATATCCGTGTTTTCACCATGTGATAAAGTAGTTAAGCTGTCAATCATGCTAGATATCATGTTTGGGCATTATGTCGATATTGTTTGGACCCATAGTGGTCGTTTCTTACTGTCATCTCACTGATTTCACTGATATTTCATACTCAGTCATATTCATGCATTCATATCATATCTCAGTCTCAGTTATTTATTCATACATCATATCATTATTGTCGGGTTAGTTTCATGACATTGTGAGCCCATGTGAGAGACTGGAGAGATTGATGACTGAGTGAGGCCGAGGGCCTGAGTGAGAGTGATATTTTGGGATCGGGTTGCACGCTGCAGCATGTTATATTGATTACATTTTATGGGATCGGGCTGCATGCCGCAGCGATATATTGATTACATTCTGTGGATCGGGTTGCATGCCGCAACGTGCTTTATGGCTACTTATCTGATTGGGTCGGGCTGCACGCCGTAACGATATAGCATTTGGGCTGAAAGGAGCCCCTCCAGAGTCTGCACACCCCAGTGAGCACAGTTGACTATAAATAAGGATCGGGCTGCACGCCGCAGCAGGTATGGTACATCGCTAAGTGATTGTGTGTGCTAAGCATAGTGAGAGAGAATGCGAGACAGTGAGATTGAGTACTCTGAGAGTGTGAGTACATGATCTCATCATCGAGATGCATTGCATTTGACATGCGTACTTGAGATACATGCATAGAGGTGCATTTCCTTCTGCTACCCAATTTTGGGGACATTTATGATTTTAGATGTATCTTGACATGTAAGCATAGAGAAGTACTTCCTTACCCTATCTGAAAATGAAACATCTTACTATTTATTGAAAGGAGTTTTGAAAAAAATCACAGTTTTCAAACTTACTCGTATTTTGGTATTTTCGGTAAAAGATTTGAATTTTTCACTGAGATACTTGAAAAGAAATGCCTATTTTTCTGGAACTCTGAATTATTTCTGGGATACTCTTTTGTTACGTGTACTATACTGTTATGAACTGTTGTGGAATATTGGTGTTGGACCCGACCTTTCCGTTACCTCATCACTACTTTCAACCTAAGGTTAGGTTTGTTACTTATTGAGTACATGTGGTCGGTTGTACTCATATTACACTTCTGCACCTTGCGTGCAGATGTTGGCTGTTTATGTTGCTGTGTTCGATAGGAGCTGGATTTGAAGATGTACCTGCGTCCCGGTTGTAGCTGCCTCTTGTTCGTGATAGCCTTAGATTTATAAAACTGTATTTATGTACTTTTCAAACAGACGATGTATTTATTTCAATTCCGCTTTGTAAACTCTATTCTTAGAAGCTCATGATTTGTGCTACCAGTTCTTGGGGAATGCATCAGATTCAATTAATTTCTTTACTTAATCGCTTTATTGATTGTTATTGGAATTGGTTAGTGGTTAAGTGACTTACCTAACGGGTTGGGTTAGGTACCATCATGACTAGTTGGATTTTGGGTCGTGACAAGGTCGTATCAGAGATCTAGGTTCATAGGTTCTACAAGTCATGAGCAAGTGTCTAGTAGAGTCGTGCGGATCGGCATGATGATGTCCATACCTATCTTCGATAGGCTACAAGACATTTAGGATATACTTCCTATCTTTCTTTCTTTAGCGTGCAGAATTGGTTCAACTCGAAGCGTAACTCTTTGAATTCCTTCCACGCATTCGTATGCTCACATGAGCGCTCAGTATCAGCTGTACATCGCCGGCTTGTGAGTCCGGTAATGTCCCTACGAGAGGAATTTGTGGCTCGATGAGCGGTAAAATGGCTTTTTGATGAGTATGGTGTAACTACGAGACCGGTCGACCGGTCGTTTTGAGCATTTGCACTTCGCTCGGTAGCTCACGGGCGTGAGTAGCTCCGTATGCTGTATTTTGACTTGTAAGAATAGTCGGTTTTGGTTTTCAGGTTATTCGGGACTAATTTGGAAGAATGATTCTCAACTAGGGAGCTTTAAATTTGAAAGCGTTAACCAAGTTTGACTTTTAGCATTTGACCTCGGATTGGAATTTTGATGGTTTCGTTATCTCCGTTGGGTGATTTTGGACTTAGGAGTGCGTCCGGATTTTGATTTGGAGGTCCGTGGTTGAATTTAGTTCGAAATGGCGAAAGGTGAAATTTTGGAAAGTTTGACCGAGAGTGAACTTTTTTATATCTGGATCGGATTCCTATTCCGGAAGTTGGAGCAGGTCTGTAATGTTAAATGTGACTTGTGTGCAAAATATGAGGTCAATCGGACGTGATTTGATAGGTTTTGGCATCAATTGTGGAAATTGGAAGTTTTAAAGTTCATTAATTTCGAGTTGAGGTGTGATTCATCGTTTCGATATTGTTATGTGTGTTTTGAGGCCTCGAGTAGGTCCGTATTATATTATGGGACTTGTTGGGATGTTTGGACATGATCCCGAGGGGCTCGGGCATGTTGCGGATTGATTTCGGGCTATTTTCCTTCATATTTGCATTGCTGGTTCCGCAGAATTCTGGCTTTTGGTTTCCTTAATTGCGATCGCAGAGTATAGAACGCGATCGCGTAGCGTTGTTGGATGACTGAGTAGGATTGTTCATCACGTTTGAGAGTCCAGAGTCGCGTTCGCAAAGGTTGAGGCATTTGTTCTGTGCGTTCGAGAGCCTGGTGATGCGTTCGTGCAGTAGGAAGAAAGGCCTGAGGATGTCAGGCGTTTGTTCTTCGCGATCGCAAAATGTGGCATGCGATCGCGTAGCTCTAGGAGTTTGTTCATCGCGTTCGCGTCTGTGGTATTGCGTTTGCGAAAGAGAAATTTCTGCTGGTGATCACTTGTTCTATGCGAACGCGTGGAATTGTCCGCGTTCGCGTAGTGTAATAATTGGGCAGATTATATTAAATCTCATTTCGGGGGTTTCATCCATTTTATCATTTTGGGAGGTATGGAGCTCGGATTGAGGAGATTCTTGAAGAAAATTTCACCATATGAATCGGGGTAAGTGTTCTCTACTCGGTTTTGGTTATATTTCATGAATCTATCTTCATTTTTGGTAATTGGATTGTGAATTTTAAAGAGGAAATTGGGGGTTTTGAGTTTCACCATAATATGCATTTTAGAGTTTTGAACATCGAATTGGAGTCGGATTTGAGTGAAACTAGTGTGGTTGGACTCGTAATTGAATGGGTTGTCGGATTTTGTAAAATTTGTCGGGATTCCGAAGTGCGAACCCAGGTTGGGCTTTTGACTGATTTTTGGGCTTTTGATTCAAGATTTGATCTTTTTCGATCGGGATTGGTTCACTTAGCATTGTTTGATGCATTTGAGTTGTTTTTGGTTAGTTTTGAGTCGTTCGGAGGCCAGAACACGCGGGATGGCATCTTTGGAGCACCTCTTGGCTAGCCCGGCATTGGTATTGGCTTGTTCGAGGTAAGTAACTCTTCTAAACTTAGTGTTGAGGGTATGAAACCCTGAAATACGTATTATTTGATTGGTATTGAGGTGACACACATGCTAGGTGACGGGCGTGTACTATGTGAATTGGAACTCTGTTGTTTCCATGACATTATATAGTTGTCCTACTTTGTTGATATCCGTGTTTTCACCATGTGATAAAGTAGTTAAGCTATTAATCATGTTAGATATCTTGTTTGGGCATTATGCCGATATTGTTTGGACCCATAGTGGTCGTTTCTTACTGTCATCTCAGTGATTTCACTGATATTTCATACTCAGTCATATTCATGCATTCATATCATATCGCAGTTTCAGTTATTTATTGATACATCTTATCATTATTGTCGGGTTAGTTTCATGACATTGTGAGCCCGTGTGAGAGACCGGAGAGATTGATGACTGAGTGAGGCCGAGGGCCTGAGTGAGAGTGATATTTTGGGATCGGGCTGCACACTGCAGCATGTTATATTGATTATATTTTATGGGATCGGGTTGCACGTCACATCGATATATTGATTATATTTTGTTGATCGGGTTGCACGCCGCAACGAGCATTATGGATACTTATATGATTGGGTTGGACTGCACGCTGCATCGATATAGTGCTTGGATTGAAAGGAGCCCATCCGGAATCTGCACACCCCTAATGAGCACAGTCGACTATAAATAGGGATCGGGCTGCACGCCGTAGCGGGTATGGTACAACGCTGAGTGATTGAGTGTGCTGAGCATAGTAAGAGAGAATGCGAGACAGTGAGATTGAGAACTCTAAGAGTGTGAGTACATGAGCTCATTATCGAGATGCATTGAATTTGACATGCGTACTTGAGATACATGCATAGAAGTGCATTTCCTTCTACTACCCAGTTTTGGGTACATTTATGATTTTACCTGTATCTTGACATGTAGGCATAGAGAAGTACTTCCTCACGCTATCTGAAAATGAAACATTTTAGTATTTGTTGAAAGGAGTTTTGGGAAAAATCACAGATTTCAAACTTACTCGTATTTTGGCTTTTTCGGTAAAAAAATTGGATTTTTTCACTTAGATACTTGAAAATAAATGCCTATTTTTCTGGAACTTTGAACGGACTGAGCCCTTTTATTTCTGAGATACTCTTTTGTTATGTGTATTATACTGTTATGAACTATTGTGGAATATTGCTATTGGACCCGACCTTTCCCTTAGCTCGTCACTACTTTCAACCTAAGGTTAGGTTTGTTACTTATTACGTACATGGGGTCGGTTGTACTCATATTATACTTCTGCACTTTGCGTGCAGATGTTGGCTGCTGATGTTGCTGTGTTTGATGGGAGCTAGATTTGAAGATGTACTTGCATCCCGGTTGTAGCTGCCTCTTGTTCGTGGTAGCCTTAGATCTATAAAACTCTGTTTATGTACTTTTCAAACAGACGATGTATTTATTTCATTTCCGCTTTGTAAACTCTATTCTTAGAAGCTCATGATTTGTACTGCCAGTTCTTGGGGAATGTATCAGATTCAGATAATTTCTTTACTTAATCACTTTATTGATTGTTATTAGAATTGGTTAGTGGTTAACTGGCTTACCTAGCGGATTGGGTTAGGTGCCATCACGACTAGTTGGATTTTGGGTCGTGACAAGGTGGTATCAGAGCTTTTGGTTCATAGGTTCTACAAGTCATGAGCAAGTGTCTAGTAGAGACGTGTGGATCGGTATGATGACGTCCATACCTATCTTCGTGAGGCTACAAGATATTTAGGATATACTTCCCATATTTCTTTCCTTAGCGTGCGACATTGATTCAACTCGAAGCGTAACTCTTTGAATTCCTTTCATGCATTCGTATGCGCACATGAGCGCTTAGTATTAGCTGTGCATCGCCGGTTTGTGATTCTATGAATGAGGTTCGAGATGTATATTCTGTGTTTTGGTGATGGGCCAATCTGGAGGACTTGAGACCATGGTTAGACCGCAGCTTGAGCTCGGTAGCTTCAGTGGTAACTTGTACATTTGGACTCATATGTCCGGTAATGTCCGGTAAGAGAATCAATTAATTTAACAATTAAGTCATGAAATAAGGCAATTAGTGAAATACGTAAAAGCATGAAAACAAGCAATTTGATGACGTATAGACACTTGTCACCTCGTCTATACGCCGCTACACATGAAATTCATGAAACACGTAGTTCAAGGGTTATATTACCTCAAGTCAAGGTTAACCACGACACTTACCTTAATTTGCACTTCAAGTGATCACTCGACCACGGTCTTTCCTTTCAAATTATTCTCCAAATTAATCAAACCTAGCAACTTATTGGCCAACAATTCAATTAGAGCTTTAGAAATGATTCACAATTCGAAAGAGACTTTAAGTTATTTTCGTAAAAGTCAATCGAAAATCAACGTGGGGACCACTTTTCAGAACCCAACAAAAATTTACGGAATCCGAACACTCGTTCCGATACGAGTTCAGCCATACAAACATTATCGAATTCCGACATTGGATCGCCTTTCAAATCCTAAATATTTATTTTTGGAAGATTTTACAAAAATCTCATTTGTTTCCATTAAATTCACTAATTAATGATGTAAATAAGTATGGAAACATAAAATATAATACATTTAGGATAAAGAACACTTACCCTGTTCAAACTCATGAAATATCTGTAATGACCCGACCGGTCGTTTTGAGTATTTCAACCTTGTTCCCCCATTTACTGCTTAAGTTGTGATTTACGGTTATTATTTGGCTTGCCGGGGTAATTGGGTCGGGTCCGGTAAGGTTTTGGAATGATTTGGAATACTTATTTCTAAGGTTTAGAACTTAAGTTGAAAATATTGACCGGATGTTGACTTATGTGTAACAACCCCGGAGAACTTTTGCCGGAAAAAGTTATTTCTGCGGCCCACTATGCGGTCGCAGAATCACTCTGCGGACCACATAATGGCCGCAGAGTGAAGCCTGTGAGGCGAGTTTGGGCCGCATAATCACCGCTGACCCAACCAGGCGACCCCGTTTTTGGAGCTACAGTTATGCGATCGATGTGCGGACCGCATACGTGTTATGTGGTCGCATATGCTACCGCAGATCTGTGTCGGGCTTCAATTGTTTTTAAATTTTGTACCCGATCCAGGTTCGATTTATAGCCATTGAAGCTCATTTTAGACCAAGCATCTGACATTTTTAGAGAGAAGGGAGAGTGTTATAGAGAGAGGAAGAAGATCAAGGGCTTTGTTCATCAAGATCTTGTTCAAGCTTTGAAATCCAACAAGGAAATATCACAAGATTTTCACCCAAGAGATAAGGTTCTAACCCCTAGTCTTCAATTTCGAGTTTGGGTAAAGATGAGTGATTAAGAGTATGATTCTTGGATGTTAGCATATTATTTATACATACACATACCAATAAGGTTTGTGGAAAGATTGTTGAGTTCAAATGGGTAAAGATTGAGTTGAAAATGGTAGAAATGTTCATAGACTTTAATTGAAGATTTGAGGGTCGAGTTGATGTCGGAATTTTGTGAAATTTGTATGGTTGGACTCGTGGTTGGATGGGCGTTCATATTTCATAACTTTTTGTCAGGTTCCGAGATGTGGGCCCCACTGCGATTTTTGAATTAATTTCGATTTTTTATTGGAAAATTAGTATTTCCTTATGAAATTAATTACAATAATTGATATTGACTGAATCGAATTAATTATGGCTAGATAAGAGGCTTTCAGAAACCAATTCGCGAGGCAAGGGAATAGCGGAGTAAGCAATTATGCGGTTTGAGGTAAGTAATACTTCTAAACTTGGTTTTGGGGGGTATGAATCCCCGAATTTGGTATTATATAAATTGTTTGGAGGTGACACACACGATAGGTGACAGGCATATGGACGTGCACCAAAGAAATTTGTGACTTGAATAAATCCTGTGAAGTTGTAAAATTAAATAATCATGTTATTATTTGAACATGTTCCACGTGTTAGAGAAATTGAGTCGAGGCTCTAATTAAATATCGTGTTTAGGCTACGTGCCAATATTTTGGGACTCATGGGGTCGTGTTGCTGTTGAATTAATTATTTAAAAAATATACATTTCACACTCAGTCATATTCGTCCATTGTGAGGATATTTATGGGATCGAGCTGCGCGCCGCAGCAGGCCATATTGGCTTTATATATATTATCATTAAATGGATCGGGGCTGCCCGACTGCAGCAAGCCAGAATGGCTTTATACATTATTTTTATATGGATCGGGGCTGCCCACCTGCAGCAGGCCTTATAGGCTTTACTATTTTATGGATTGGGGCTGCCAACCTGCAGCAGGCCTTATAGGCTTTATTATTACACGGATCGGGACTGCCCGTCTGTAGTAGGCCATATAGGCTTTATATTACGCTTGGACTGAAGGAGCCCCTCCGAAGTCTGTACACACCCCTAGTGAGCGTAGATGATTATATATATTCGAGATGGATTTTCCTAAGGCATGGACTTGCCTTACTTAGTTATATTGTAATGGATTTACCTGGACATTGATCTTGTCTGTATCATGTACATTTGGGGATAAATTACCCCAGGGATGGATTGGCCTTATATAGTACTGAGTGACTTATTGTTAGTCGATGTGTATTTATAAATGAATTGGAACACCCCTAGGCTGGATTAGCCATAAACAGTACCGAGTGATCGAATAATTTATGACCAGTATTTACATGAGGTCTTTCTACTGAGATTTCATATTCCTCATATCATGCAGCATTGATCTATTTCACTTGTACTGGGTTTAATTGTTGAACTTAAAAGCATGCCTACATTTTTGTATCATTATTTACACTTGACTGTACCTGCAGAGTTCGTCACTACTTTCAGCCCAGAGGTTAGTCTTGTTACTTATTGAGTTGGTTGTACTCATACTACACTCTGCACCTCGTGTGTAGATCCGGGTGCTTCCGGACACGGCGACTGTTAGGCCTTAGTGTGTCACCAGTTGGAGACTATCAAGGTAGCTGCTTGGCGTCCGTTGACCTTGTCTCTCTTTCCTTAATTTATTGTACTGTTCTATACTTTCAGACAGTGGTTTTTATCAGTCAGGCATTGTATTCATATTAAGGCTCATGTACTCAGTAACACCGGGTTTTGAGAGTGTTATATTTGTATTTGTGAGATTTCTTCCGCTGAATTTAATTATTATATTTTCAAATTAAAAATATATGGTGGTTTATTGAGATTGTCGGCTTACCTAGTATTGATATAGGCGCCATCACGACATGTGATATTTTGGGTCGTGACAAAATCCCTTTGAAATTGCCCAAATCCGAGACTTAAAACTCAAAAAGGAACAAAACCGTTGAACTCCCGAATTTTAAGCAATCTGCCCAGGCAAGTCGCATCTCTCAAATGCGACTTGTCTCATTATTTCCAGGCAAAAACTGCAATACTAGTGTTCAGTAAATCGATCATAACGTTTTGTAGAAATGTCCAAATAATGAATGATTTATCTTTCTGGAAATAAGACTCAAAGGGCTACAACTTTTATTTTTTATCATCTCCCAATTCTATATAGATTGTGAGATATAAGCTTCCAAAATTAGTCCTATGAAACAGAAATTTCTCGCGATGCACATTGCTGTAGCCAAAAACCAGCTGTTGAGAATAGCCCAGAAATGGTTTGAAACTCACTCGAGCCCCTAGGGACCTCATCGGAACATATCAACAAGTCTCAAAACATATTACGGACCAACTCGAAGTCTCAAATCACAAATAACAACAGCGAAACAACAAATCGCGCGTCGATTTTTGACTTATGAGTTTATGCAATTTTTAATTCTATAACTCGCGCCGAAACATATCAAATCGATTCGAAATGAACTCAAATTTTGCACAAGAGTCCCAAATGATATAACGAAGCTACTGAAATTTTCGGAACTACAATCCGAACCTGATATCATCAAAGTCAACTCTCGGTCAAACTTATAAAGATTTCAAAACTTCAACTTTCCAATTGTTTTGCCAAAATGCGTCGAATTGTCCTACGGACTTCCAAATCCAAATCTGGACATACGCATAAGTCTGAAATCACCATACGAAGCTATTGGAATCCTCAAAACACCATTCCGGAGTTGTTTACATGAAAGTCAAATCTCCGATCAAACTTTAGAAATTCAAGCTTTATGAAATAAAATTTTCTTTTTCAAAAACTAACGGAAAACGTGCCTACGCACCACAGAATAATTTTAAATTTTGTACACAAGTCATAAATATTGTTACGAAGCTGGTCGAACTCTCGGAATTCAAACCGGGACCCGGTATCAATAAAAATCAATTATGGCCAATTTAGGAATTCTTTAAACCTTTAAATTTTTAGTTTCCGTCAAATGGCGATAATTCGAGCTAGGAACTTCCAAATTCGATTTCGGGCATACGCCCAAGTCCCAAATCATGATACATACCCATTGGGATTGTCAGAACATTAATCTAGGTCCGTTTTCTCAAAACATTGACCGAAGTCAACTCAAATGAGTTTTGATGCACTATTTCACACTTTTATCAGTTTTTCACATAAAAGTTTTCCAGAAAAATATACGGACGGTGCACCCAAGTCGAGAAAATAATGAATGGTGCTATTCGAGGTCTTGCAGCACAGAATTGAATGTTAAATTTAAAGATGACCTATCGGGTCATCATAGAACCGAAATTTCGTAAGAAACGTGTGATATATATATATATATATATATAGGAAACAATATTGATTATTTTTTATACATAGTAGACAAGGCTATATTTTTAATTCAAAATAGATTTGAATAGTGATCTCATCCAATTTCCTCAAATCAAGGTTATGAAACAGTCGATTGCAATAATAGTACCCAACAAGAGTCGGGGTCGATTTTCACAGGGAGCTATATATTGGAGTTAGGAGTATATATTGTAGTACATGAGTTTGAATATCTTAATTTACACTTCCACCAATTTAGGTTGTTTCTAAGTCTAATTTAAAACTAAGATTGCAAAGTAAGAAATAAAACTAAGAGAATTATTTTTGTTATTTTTCACGTTTTGTAAAAGGCCTAGAGCTATGACCATCACCTAGGTGTTTGCCTAATGGGATATAAACCTTAGTGCTTGTTTTATTGATCGGGGTGTGTTATAGCTATTAACTCTCAATTACCTACTCAATACCACTCGGTCAGAGAGTGATTTTGCCCAATTTGGCTTTCTCAAGTCCAAATAGGTATTGCACAAAACGGTTGATAAAAGCTCAAGTCGGGTTATTACTATCTCTAGGTTGAACCCTTTAATGGGATTATCAATCTCTCGATTGACCCAATTTCTTGTTAGCCAAGTCTTCCTAGACTAAGTCTCTCTTTCTCAAGTAGAGACTAAGTCAAATAGGTGTGAACTAATGTTTGCAACCATTAATTCCACAAATTAAAGCATGAACAAGGCTAAATAATAAATATCCAACCATAAACAAGCATTTAATTAAACACCCATAAGGTTTACTGTCACAACCCAAAATCCTAACATGTCGTGATGGCGTCTATCTCAATACTAGGCAAGCCGACAATCTTAATAAGCTACATTTTTTCTTAAGTTTGAAATCATAATATTTGAATTTTCATAGAAACATCTCACAAATTACTGACATAAGATACATTCCTGATACCCGGTGTCACTTAGTACATGAGTATCTAAATGATAACAAAGTCTGACTGCTAAAAACACTGCCTGAAAATATAGAACAGTACAAAACCTGAAAGGAAAGAGAGTCAAGGTCTGCGGACGCCAAGCAGCTACCTCGATAATCTCCAATAGATAAAACTCCGAGAACTAGCAACCACCGTGTCCAGAAGTACCTGGATATGCACACGAGGTGCAGGGTGTAGTATGACTACAATCAACTCAGCAAGTAACAATACTAAATAAAGAACTGAAAGTAGTGACGAGCTTCACAGCTGAGTCCAATTACAGTAATTTTGAATATAACAAGGTAGGCATGTTTTCAAGTTCAACATTTAAGGCTAAAACAGTAATTTTATGTCATGTTCAACTGAAACATAAGATAATATCTTTCAGAAATTTTCTAAAATAGGGATATATGACAACTGTAGTGCAATGAGAATGAAATCAAATGCATCCTCTCAAGACTACAGTCACTCAACCATTCCATTCACTCAGCACTCATCACTCAGCACTCGCACTCAGTAGGTATCTGCACTTAATGGGGGTGTGTACAGACTCCGGAGGGGCTCCTACAGCCCAAGCGCAATAATCAATCTAGTCAAAGGTGATGCATAGATGAGAAGCCCTCCACAAACCGGCGATAATAACCTACTAACCCCAAGAAACTCCTGATCTCAGTCGCCGTAGTAGGACGAGGCCAACTCTGAACTGCCTCGATCTTCTTGGGATCTACCTTAATACCCTCGCTCGATATAACATGCCCCAAGAATGCCACATAATCCAACCAGAACTCACACTTGGAGAACTTAGCATAGAGTTTTTGTTCCCGCAAGGTCTGAAGCACCACTCTCAAATGCTGCTCGTGCTCTTCCATGTTGCGTGAGTAGATCAAGATGTCATCAATGAAAACAATAACAAATGAATCAATATATGGCTTGAACACCCTGCTCATCAAATCCATAAACGCCGCAGGGGCATTAGTCAAGCCGAAAGACATCACTAGAAACTCATAATGGCCATATCTAGTCCGGAAAGCAGTCTTCGGAACATCCGAATCTCGATTCTTCAACTAATGGTACCCCGATCTCAAGTCGATTTTAGAGAACACCCTGGCACCCTGCAACTGGTCAAATAAATCATCAATACACGGAAAAAGGGTACTTGTTCTTAATGGTAACTTTGTTCAACTGGCGGTAATCAATGCACATCCGCATAGTCCCGTCTTTCTTCTTCACAAATAACACTGGTGCACCCCAAGGCGATACACTCGGTATGATGAATCCCTTTGCTAGAAACTCCTCAAGCTATTCCTTTAACTCCTTCAACTCTTTCGAAGCCATGCGGTACGGTGGGATAGAGATAGGATGGGTACCTGGAGCCAAATCAATACAGAAATCGATATCACGATCTGGTGGCATGCCTGGAAGATAAGAAGGGAACACATCAGTGAACTCCCGAACCACGGGCACTGAATCAATCGCCGGAACCTCTGCAGTAGTATCCCAAACATAAGCTAGATAAGCCAAATAACCCTTCTCGACCATGTGTCGAGCCTTCATAAAAGAGATGATCCGACTAGGCGTGCTGACAGACGAACCCTTCCACTCAAATCTATGCAACTCTGGCATCGCCAAGGTAATAGTCTTGGCATGGCAATCCAGGATGGCATGATGTGGAGATAACCAGTCCACGCCCAGCATGACCTCAAATTCGATCATATCAAGCAACAGAAGATTCGCCCTAGTCTCATAACCACAAAATGTAACAACATAGGACCGATAGATCCGATCCACAATAACAAAATCACCCACATGAGTGGACACATAAACAGAGGCACCCAAGGACTCACGGGAAACACCTAGTAAAATAACTCTACTTGGCCCATTCGTAATAAGAAAAATAAAGATAAAAATAAAATAAATCAGATCCAAATGATTTATCTTAATGTATTCTGGCGCCTCCTATTTGGATTTGGGAATGTTGGTCCATTAAGAAATTCTGGACGTCTCTACTACTCATAAGATTCTCTATTGTTAATTCATTTCGGGAAAAACCAAACATCTACTTCCAGTGAAACCTTACAGCAAAGTGAAACTACATGCAAACTAAGAAAACACAACATAAAGTCAAATTCATACGCGACATACCAAGGTACACATGATATCCATAAGAATTGAACTTATTCTATTAGTTAGTTAACTTTATTTGCTGACTAACTAAAGGTGGATATTCTTGCCACCAAAACTATTCACCTTGGACAAAGATTCCAATTTCGACAAAGATAAAACGGCCACCTTTTCATACCCACTTTACAAAAAGAATACTAACACAACAAGGACTAAAGCACATGGCTTTGTAGATATAAAAACATAGCGAAACTCATACTACGTCATACTAAACATCCATCCTCTTGTTCTTTTAGATTATGCACTAGATTCAAGTAGTTCAAACTAGAGGAACAGGGATAGATGGATCTGCGCACTACAAAATAAACTAAACAATTTAACTACAACAAAGAAACTGGTTACAAATATGCAGGTTTTAGCACTCAAACATTCGGCGAATCCTTTGAGAAAATTGCTCGAAACTATCAAGAAAAGAAACCTGCATTACAAAGGTTTATAAAGTTACCTGGATAGCAGAAAGTAAAAGTGTTAGGAATGACTGAAATAACAGAAACCAGTAGCAACAAACAGCATCAACCAACAGCTCTTAAACCAAAGAGACTGAACCAAAGATGACCAACGAAGTAATTGAAACCCGCAATTAGTCACTCTAGAAATTTACAAGATCCCTCTACTTTCTTAAATGTTTTGCACTTAAGAATCGACTCAAAAAGCTCATGAGTTTCAGCTTTCTTTTCAGCTTACTATAGATGTTAAGTTGATCTTTTTTTTTCTCTCAAGTTTAGTGTTCCTTTTTCAGTGAATCAGTATCCCTATTCTAAGTGTTAGAGAGTGTCTTTTATAGGGGAAGAAAACCATTTAAATAGGCAAATAAAGTCAGATTTTTTGGACAGATTTTGGTTCACCAAAAGTCTGTCCAAAATACTGACTTTGTGTGCTAAACACTGTTCAAACTCTGTCCAAAAGATGAAAGGACAACCTGAAGATCTGCTATGTCAGAAGTAAGGAGAAAAAATATCATTTCAGCCACCCTACTAGTATAGCAGGCTACTATTATCCTATTTTGTGATAAAATAACCTAAACTTCAGATTTTAACCACACCAATACCACCATATTGATTTTGAACCAAATCAAACTCAAACAACTAAGAATTGACAAAATAGAAACAAGACTTCAAATGGAACTAAAACTCAAACTAACTCGATTAAAACAAATTGATTTGTGCAAACTAAATATAGAACAAAAAAACTAGATTCACAAACTAATGCTCAAAACAGAACGAGCATCGTTAACAATCGGGCGACGATGTTCAACAATTAAATAATTGATTAACTAAGCAAACGATTAAACTAATACACAAGAGATTATGTTTAATTAACAATAGTCTAAAAAATAACTAAACTAAATAGAGATAACTAATTATATAAATCTAACTTGAAACTCTAATTAACAATAACAAATCCAAAACGGAAAAATTAAAATTGGGAACTACAATTAAAATCAAGAACTAACCTATTACTACTAAAAATAAATCAGAAATTAAGTAAAGAGATGACGATTATACCTAACGACCGTGCTTGAAGCTGTTCAAGCCACGAAAAGACATTGAAGATGCCAAGAAGTGGTTTTCCGACCATAGAACGCTTATTTCATTTAGGTAGACACCAAATTCAATGAACTTGGTGTTATACCAAAAGGAAATGAGTGTTCTTGTGCCGGAATTAGGCTGAAACAGAGGAGGAGTGGAGCGAGTGGTCGCAGTAGTGGAGTGGCAGTGTGAGTGGGTCGGCGGGCAGCGGGGTAGTGGGGCATTTGGGGTGGAAATTGACATGAAAATATACGTCTCGTGGGAGTCTATCCGTTTAGGTATGTGTCATGGGGTGGAGATGCCATGAATCGTGAGAATTTGGGCAAAATGGGTGGCGGCTAGGGTTCCCTAGATCAGAAATTCGTGGAGTTTGAGAGGGGTTTGAAGGATTTGGTCTGAAGATATGGAAAAAGGAGGTGTTGGAGATTACATGGTGAAATTTTGGGGGTGTTTGGACCAACCGCCGCGGCGGCAGACGGTGGTAGAGGCGGCGAATGAGAGAGAGCGAGAGGAGGGAGCTAGGGTTTGGTTATGGAGTGAAATGGGAGAATTTTCAGATTTTTCGAGCTTTAAATTTGGAAAGGGAAATGGATCTAAGCCATTGGGTCAAGAAGAATGGAGGGATGAGATTTGATCTTACATTTACTTATCAAAACGACGTAGTTTAGGTACGAAACTACGCCGTTTCATGATCTACACCTTGCAGCCCCTTTATGGATTAGCCATTGCACTTTTGGCCACTTAAATCAATTCAATTTTCGCATAATTCTCTTAACCCTACTTATTAAACTAAATTTATACAAATAATTTAATTAATTAAATAAATTATTTAAATGATCAATTAATTAGATTAATTCACCAACTAAACAGTTAGTTAATTCCTAAAATTCACAAATGAAGAAAGAACTAATTTTTATTTTTTTATTTATTTTTTTGGTATTTTTATGATAGGAAATATGCTATTAAAGACACGAATAATTTAAAAAAATGATTAAAATAATAAAATACTAATGACTTTAGGAGGTATTAAATAGTGCAAAAATTAGATATTCACACCTAGGAAATGAGCAAACAGAGATAAGACATGAACATGTAGACCCTGGATCAAATAGTACTGAAGTATCTCTACTGCAGACAGAAATAATACCTGTGATCATGGCATCTGAGGCTACTGCATCTGGTTTGGCCAGAAAAGCATAGAACCTAGCTGGAACACCACTTGACTGGCCTCCACCTGGCTGGTCTCCACCTCTAGGACGGCCCCTACCCACCTGCCCTCCGCCTCTGGGCGGCCGGACGACTGGTGGGATAGCTGATGCTGAAATTGTAGGCTGCTGACCCTGCTGCACTGCCTTGCCCCGAATCCTGGAGCAGAACCTCCGCACTCAAAACACTAATGACTTTAGGAGGTATTAAATATTGCAAAAATTAAGTATTCAAAGCTGCCCCTCTTTAATCAAGAACATGAAGAGTTTTCGTGCAAAAAAAAGTGAATGTCATGGCTAATATTTGCTCACATATCACTCCAATAAAAGCAATTTTTTGAAAAATGGTGACCGAACCTGGCTTCCGAGGTTTCCTATATATCCTTGGTTATAAAGGAATCGGGTCTGTGTATTTCTTGGAAAATTTGGTAGCTAGGACTACCAGACACTAGATTTAAGACTACTGTTGCTGCTGTTGTTTCTTCTGCTACTGTTACTTGCTGCTTACATCAAAAGGAAAAGAGAAGAGAACTACATATGCCTACAAGCTATGAGTTACAAAATTCCGATCTATGTGTTTTGTGGAGTCAAATCTTGATTATTGACCTGCTATCTTGTGTTGAACTTAGATTGGACCTTGATGCTCTTTGAAGAAAAGATATGACTCAGTATCAGTTGCTTGCTTTCCGGGTCAGAACTTGAGAAAATGAAACTTGAGAAGCTGGTCTGCTGACACATTATCAAAGCTAATTCCAACTATCTTGTGATCGAAAGATTTCTTTCTTCATATGAGAAAACTGAAATTGCAAGCTTTAATCGTCACATGTGCTCTACGGTGGGGCCTGCAAAGCCATCCAAGATGAACAAAATGAACAAAAATTTTCTGCCCCAGTTTGGAACTGAGAAAATTTTGTGAATTATTGGGTAAAGCTGCAGATCAGCTTATTTTATTTGGAAAATACAAAAATGAAACAAAAAGCTCTGAAACAGATGCTCTTCTCTTCGGTGTAAAATTGATAAAACTTAGACTTAGGAGGTGCATCTCCCATGGGTAGCATTGAAATGACTGTGAGATTGAAGGACTCGAACTAGGATTTACGTCTCCTTAGATTGATGACTCATATTAGGAAGTGCGTCTCCTATTAGAATGAACACGGTTGAATCAAGATAGGAAGTGTGTCTCCTACGAGTTAGGTTGAAGGACTTGGACTAGGATTTCTGTCTCCTTGGATTGATGATTTGGGTTAGAAAGTGTGTCTCCTATTGGAATGACTCAAACTAGAAAGTGTCTCCTACGAAAGAGGTTGAAAGACTCAGACTAGGAAGTGTGTCTCCTAGAATTGATGGTTAAGATTAGGAAGTGCGTCTCCTATTGGAATGGCTCAAAACTAAGAAGTGCGTCTCCTACAAATGAGGTTGAAAGGTTTGGACTAGGAAATGCATCTCCTACGAATAAGGTTGAAAGGTTTGGACTAGGAAGTGCGTCTCCTAGGATTAATTGTTCATACTAGGAAGTGCGTCTCCTATTGGAATGGCTCAAACTAGGAAGTACATCTCCTGTGAGTGAGGTTGAAAGGCTTAGACTAGGAAGTGCGTCTCCTAGGATTGATGGTTCAAGGTAGGAAGTGCGTCTCCTATTGGAATGACTAAAACTAGGAAGTGCGTCTCTTACGAGTGAGGCTGAAAGTCTTTAAGTAGGAAGTGCGTCTCCTAGGATTGATGGTTCAGATTAGGAAGTGTGTCTCCCAATGGAATGACTCAAACTAGGAAGTTCATCTCCTACGAGTGAGGTTCAAGGGCTTGGACTAGGAAGTGCGTCTCCCATTGGAATAACTCAAACTAGGAAGTACGTCTCATACGAGTGAGGTTGAAAGGCTTTGACTAGGAAGTGTGTCTTCTAAGATTGATGGTTCAGATTAGGAAGTGCGTCTCCCAATGGAATGACTCAAGCTAGGAAGTGCGTCTTCTACGAGTGAGGTTGAAGGGCTTGGACTAGGAAGTGCGTCACCTAGGATTGATGGTTCAGATTGGGAAGTGCGTCCCCCATTGGAACACCTCAAACTAGGAAGTGTGTCTCCAACGATTGAGGTTGAAAGGCTTGGACTAGGAAGTGCGTCTCCTAGGATTGATAGTTCTGATTAGGAAGTGAGTCTCCTATTGGAATAACTCAAACTAGGAAGTGTGTCTCCTACGAATGAGGTTAAAAGGCTTGGACTAGGAAGTGCGTCTCCTAGCATTGATAGTTCTGATTAGGAAGTGTGTCTCCTATTGGAATGACTCAAACTACGAAGTGTGTCTCTTACGAGTGAGGTTGAAAGTCTTGGGCTAGGAAGTGTTTCTCCTGGGATAGATAGTTTTGATTAGGAAGTGCGTCTCATATTGGAGTAACTCAAACTAGGAAGTGCGTCTCCTATGAGTGAGGTTGAATGTCTTGGACTAGGAAGTGAGTCTCCTAGGATCGATGTTGCATAGTAGGAAGTGTGTCTCATATTGGAATGACTCAAACTAGGAAGTGCGTCTCCTAAGAGTGAGGTTCATAATCTTGGACTAGGATGTACATCTCATAGGATTGATAGTTCTGATTTGGAAGTGTGTCTCCTATTGGAATAACTCAAACTAGGAAGTGCATCTCCTACGAGTGAGGTTGAAAGTCTTGGACTAGGAAGTGCGTCTCCAAGGATTGATGGATCATAGTAGGAAGTGCGTCTCCTAATGAAATGACTCAAACTAGGAAGTGTGTCTCCTAGGATTGATGGTTCAGATTAGGAAGTGCGTCTCCTACGAGCGAGGTTGAAGGGCTTGGACTAGGAAGTGCGTCTCCTAGGATTGATGGTTCAGATTGGGAAGTGCGTCTCCTATTGGAATAACTCAAACTATGAAGTGCGTCTCCAACGATTGAGGTTGAAAGGATTGGGCTAGGAAGTGCATCTCATAGGATTCATAGTTCTGATTAAGAAGTACATTTCCTATTGGAATAACTCAAACTAAAAAGTGTGTCTCTTACGAATGAGGTTGAAGGACTTGGAGGGAATGTAACCAGGGGTTGACACCCTGTAATACTAAGAGGGAATATAATCAGGGGTTGGCGCCATGTATCAGTGCGAAAGAATATAACTGGGGGTTGGTACCATGTATTACTTAGGAGGAATATAACCGGGGGTCGGTACATTACTGAAAAGGATGTAACCAGGGCTTAGTACCTTGTATTACCGAAGAGGAATATACTTAGGGTTGGTACCCTGTATTACTGAAGTGGAATGTAACCAGGGGTTGGTACCCTATTTTACTGATAGGAATGTAACCAGGGGTTGGTACCCTCTATTTCTGAAATGAGTGTAACGAGGGGTTGGCACCCTGTATTACTGAAAGGAAGTAACCAAGGGTTTGTACCCTGTATTACTGAGGAGAATGTAACTAGGGGTTGAAACCTTGTATTACTGAAAGGAGTGTAACAAGGGGTTGGAACCCTGTATTACTTAAAGGAGTATAACCAGGGGTTGGCACCCTGTATTACTAAGAAGAAATGTAACCAAGGGTTGGTACCATGTATTACTGAGAGAGAATATAATCAGGGGTTGGTGCCCTAGTGAGAAGGAATGTGACAAGGGGTTGGTGTCACGCCCCGAACCTGGGGGACGAGACCGGCACCCGGTGCCTCACATATTCTTGCATACGAACTTGCGACTAAGGGACTGAACATACAATGTCATACTTTATCCATGGGCCACATTGCAAGACAATTGTGAATGCTGACTAAATATCAATACAAATCTGCGCCGACAAGGCCGTCATAAGTACTACAGCTGGCAAACCAACAAAATATACATAAAAGGCCTACAAGCCCAACATACTGCATTAACTGACAGGATATGTCTACAAGCCTCTACTGATGGATATACTGTGATCGGAATAAGGCCCCGACCTACTCATAATATATATACATATATACACAAAATGTACATAAAGCTCTAGACCCGGCAACTCTGAAGGGCATGTAGCTTACAGATCAAGCTGATCTCGGGCAACACCTAATGAGGAGGTCTACCCGTCTGTCTGTCTGAACCTGCACGTATGAAATGCAGCGCCCCCAGAAAAGGAACGTCAGTACGAAATAATGTACCGAGTATGTAAGGTAATATACTGAAAGATAAAACTGAACTGATAATATAATAACTGAAAGTAACTGGGAGTCAAAGATAATCTGAAGATATACTCACCTGCTGATACTGACTCAACTCTCTCAATATAGTAAGTAAAATAGTTGTCCGGCCTTATAAGGCTAGGTATATATATAACTGCTCTACCAAAGTAGGCTCGCTCATAGGTTCTCGGCCATACTAGGCTCTGTATCTCGGCCAACTAGGCTCACTCATAGGCGCTCGACCATAGCATGCTCGGTATATAACTTACCATCTGATCAGAGGTTGCCCAATAGGGGCCTGCCCATTGATTATAGCTCGATGGTAATGAAAATACTGTAATACTGTATATATAGGCTCTCTGCTCTCTTGACTGGAAGAAGACAATAATCAATTGAATATGATGTCCCGATAAGGAGAATACTGTAGATGAGACTAGGATAATGTATATAAATTCGGAAGTATGAACTTCTCTTTATGCCTCGTTATCAAATACATGTAATTACGAGATCATGCCAAAATAAAGGAAGGGCTTAGCCTTAACATACCTGAGCCGATTCTCTGGACAACCCTTCTAGCACACGACAATTGTGACAAAATTCGTGACGGCAAGATCGGAGTAGGGAAACATCCGTATGATATTCTTGAGAAAGATTATACCGGTCTTCTTTAGAATTGCCAAAAAACTTTCACGTTGCTATCAGCTTGAATTCTTGATTGAATTCTTGTTGAATCAGCAAATGTCACGTTACTAAGCTTCATATGAAATTGTTGAGAATCCAAATCCCATCCGTTACTGAATCTCTTAATCCATCTCCTTAAGTGATTTTTGGAGGCATTTTTGTTATAGGGGTGGACCCCACTTTGGCAAGGTGACTAAGCCATTAGTTAACAATAGTTTTTCACCTTAAAGTGTGGCTTAAGAGTTATTAAATTGGGAAAGATGGGCTGCCACATTGGGGCCTCTTTTTGGACTTATCCAAGTCTTAATTTATTAATCACTAATTCCTTAAATAATTAATTAATTTTCCATTAATCAATAATCAACCAATTACCCACATAATTAAGAATTATCTTAAATTACTTAAAATACTACTCACTTGACACACTTTTTGTACCATACTATCATGGTCACGTGGTACCTTGTATGGAACTAGTCCATAAATATCGGGTATTATAGTTCAAACCGTATTGTTTTTTCTCAAAATGTCAAACTTTGACGAAAACTCATTTCCTTCGATTCGCTTACCCTCTCACCTTCACGAATTTACTTACCACTTATTTGAAATAGCATAATACTTATAATCCCAAAATAAATCTCATTCCCGAACTTACGACGAAACTTTAACGTATGAAAATACGGAATGTAACATCTCATTTCTGAGCTTTCATCAATTTATTTATGGCGTACTTTCACATACAAAACAATTATGGGGTGTAACATTATTCCCCCCTTTGGAACTTTCATCCTCGAATGTTGACTGATGCACTTATCATTCTCATAACCCATAGCTCTTGCGAATACTTTAGTATTCCTCTTGCCATCTAGGCAACGGTTCTATGAATGAATCCCAAAGGCCAGGGAATTTCCCCTTGTAGGCCTCTTTCTCACACCACGATTCGTGGTCAGAATCCTTCCAATCTTGTGACTGTTGCTATCTTTTATCATGCAGCATGTACGACTCTAACTTATAAGTGCGCCTATGTGACTCTTCTCGCCTTTTTCTTCTAGCTTTTATCGAATCCCTAAGCCTCACTTTGTGAACATATATAGAGCTTAATAAGATGTCCCTCTGGGCATCTATAGGTATACTGAAGTTCTTTGCTCGGTACTTTGTTGGACTTGCGGATATTGCTATATATTATTTCATAGGCCCGGTTATTTATCCGCATGACTTTACTGCATCTAAGTAGGTCATAATATACCATAACTCTTACCTCGATTTATCGTTACTAAGGTCTGCTACCAAACTCCAGGTTACGTTCTTTGCTTACCCCATATGTATAAATCTAAGTCCTTTAACGCTTCTTCATTACTGTTCATCTTAAGACTGATGGCCCAATCTCATTTCATACTTTGTAAATTTATCTATCCATTATTGATTAACCTCAATATTGATCTACAATCCACCACTGATAACTTGAAACTTCTTACGTAATACGTTGCCACTAGGGCTTAGGTTGCATCGTGGAACATTTGAAGTAAGTTTCCTGATCCACCTGGGTGATACTATACTTCCATAATCGTATTTCATAGCATCCCAATGTGATTCACTTTATGTGGGTATTTTGCATCGCGTATAATTCATGAAATCCCCTTTTTTTCTTTATTCAAATCATTAATTAATCGAAGGCCCAAACTCATCCTTTATCTTTCATAATTACACTGTTATTCTACTACCAGGGCAGCATTCCATCTCTTTTAAATTCTACTAGTCTTAGACTCCTTTGAGTATATTCAGGCTATACTGAGCTTTCTATAATTCTTGTTATCATGGGCTTAATCCCGAGTACTTATCCCTTCTCGTCACCTTCTCACTTTCTTATTCTTATCCTTACCTAAAACTTGTCGCTTTACCATACTTTAACTTGCGCCCTACACATATCTATTTATATTACTCACAACTTTCCTTCAACTTGCTTGCACCATAAATTTCCTTGTGTTATTCTGGAACATCAAGCGAGACATCACATCGTCTCTAACTCTTCTTTACTCTCTTGACTAGGCCTCTCGATACCTAGAAACCATAGGCTGGAAGATATACCACCAATGACATCTCTATCATTCCTGGATACTGAATCCCAGTGCTTCTAGCCCTCTATCCGAGGTATGGACTATTCACAACCTTCTGTATTTGAGTATCTCATACGTTGTTCACCTTTACCTTACTACTTTAAAATCTTGCATCGTATATTCTATTGCTTTCATGACCTCCCTTCCACATGGGTATAATTCATGTCCATAACTTGAAGCTCTATTATAATACTTGCACCTCTGGTGCATACACAATCTGGTGGTAGCTCCATGCTGACCTTTTACGAGGCTGGTACTCTTATAACTGGCTCTATCATAGGGCCATTATAGAATATGGTGGTTTTGTTGTACTATCTCTCTTATGCCTCTGATATTAAGGATGATCCTGCAAGGTTCTCAATCACGATTTCTATAATTGTCTGGGCCAATAATCAGACTCCTGATTTACTTGGTTGATGTAACTCTTTAGTTTCCTCTTCCTTCTAATCAGCCTTTATGTAGGCTTAAGCTATCTTCCGATGTGGGGCTCATGAAATTTAATTATTACTTTAGCTTTTTATGGACGCTATGGAATATCCATGATACAATCTTTTTAACAATTCAATCCTTTGTCTATGACCTAGACTCAATTCTTTCTTTCAACATATATGCTGCATGGATAATATTCTAAAATCTTAAGTGCGCTCATAACGTAACTAACTCTGGATCATTGATCGAATAATTCCTTTCGTTCCTTCTCAAATTTCTTTAAATGTAAGCAATTACTTTTCCTGGTTGTTTTGCCACTTATTGCATGAATATTTGGCTTATCTTAGTGCTACACATATTGGAATTCCGTACAACCCATATGATCTGGAATATCACCTTTTGAATTTTTTCTTCTTATCGTTCATAGCCACGATAGGTGCCACTTTCTTATGGAGTACATACAATGTTGTAATGAGAATGTTGCTCCAAGACCATTCCTTCTTCAAGTTACTATGCTTAGGTTGAAGCCTTCTTCCTTATTTCCTTAGCTAGTCTTTCATTGTAGTACTTAGGGAGGATCCTCTGGCTCTTGTAAAGCTGCGAGCTTACTACATCGTATACTCGACGGAATATTTGATGTCCTTCCTCTCCTATAACTATCTGTAATTACTTACCTCCACGCCCTTGCGCTTTTAGGGTTGCTCCTGAACTGATATTTTGACTGTCTTCCCAGTGGAACTCTCTTTTATTTTCGTAACACTCATACGGTACCTTTAACTACCCCAACTCCTATCTGAATATTTCTCAAGGGTCACAATGTCATATCTGCAAGACTGAATTCCCCATGTTGGTTGGATTTTACTAAGTTCATCTTGCACAATCTGTTGATTTGTCTGTATCCTCTTGTTTAGCCATAACTAGGCTCTTCCTGGATCAACTACTAACTACTCACTGGCCCATTCTCACATCAATATTTCGCGTAATCTTTCTTGGGTTATTTCCTTTGTCTTAACTTCTGTCTTGCACGGGCTCTTTCTCTATCAATAACATCTCGGGCCAAACCTGGGGGGCGCAACCGGCACCCGTGCCTCACATAGTTTTGCGTACCATCCTGCGACTAAGGGACTCTGAACATACAATGCCATACTTTGGCCATGGATCACATTGCAAGACAATTGTGAATGTTGACTAAATATCAATACAAAGCTGGGTCGACAAGGCCATCATAACTACTACAGCTGGCAAACCAATAAAATATACATAAAAGGCCTACAAGCCCAACATACTACATTACTGACAAGATATGTCTACAAGCCTTTACTGATGGATATACTGTGATCAGAACAGGGCCCTGACCTACTCATAACATATATACATATACACAAGATGTACATAAAGCTCTAGACCCGACAACTCCGAAGGGCATGGAGCTTACCGATCAAGCTGAACTCGGGCAACACCTAATGAGGAGGTCTACTCGTCTGTCTGTATGAACCTGCACACATGAAATGCAGCGCCCCCAGAAAAGGGACGTCTGTACGAAATAATGTACCGAGTATGTAAGGAAATATACTGAAAGCTGAAACTGAACTGATAATATAATAACTCAAAGTAACTGGGAGTCAAAGATAATCTGAAGATATACTCACCTGTCGATACTGACTCAACTCTCTCAATATAGTAAGTAAAATAGTTGTCCGGCCTTATAAGGCTCGCTATATATATAACTGCTCTGCCGTAGTAGGCTCGCTCATAAGCGCTCGGCCATACTAGGCTCTGTATCTCGGCCAACTGGGCTCGCTCATAGGCGCTCGGCCACAGTAGGCTCGGTATATAACTTACCATCTGATCAGAGGTTGCCCAATAGGGGCTTGCCCATCGATTATAGCTCGATGGTAGTGAAAATACTGTAATACTGTATATATAGACTCTCTGCCCTCTTGAATATATATATAGGCTCTCTGCTCTCTTGAAATGGACGAAGACAATACTCAATTGAATATGAAGTCCCGATAAGGAGAATACTATAAATGAGACTAGGATAATGTATTTAAATTCGGGAGTATGAACTTCTCTTTATGCCTCGTTATCAAATACATGTAATTATGAGATCATGCCAAAATGAAGGAAGGGCTTAGCCTTAACATACCTGAGCCGGTTCTCTGGACAACCCTTCTAGCACACGATAATTGTGACAATATTCATGACGGCAAGATCGGAGTAGGCAAATATCTGTATGATATTCTTGAAAAGGATTATACTGGGCTTCTTTAGAATTGCCAAAAAAATATCACGTTGCTATGAGCTTGAATTCTTGATTGAATTCTTGTTGAATCAGAAAATGTCACGTTACTAAGTTTCATATGAAATTGTTGAGAATCCAAAGCCCATCTGTTACTGAATCTCTTAATCCATCTCCTTAAGTGATTTATGGAGGCATTTTTGTTATAGCTGGACCCCACTTTGGCAAGGTGACTAAGCCATTAGTTCACAATATTTTGCCACCTTGAAGTGTGGCTTAAGAGTCACTAAATTGGGAAAGATGGGCTGCCACGTTAGGGCCTCTTTTAGGACTTATCCATGTCTTAATTTATTAATCACTAATTCCTTAATTAATTAATCTTCCATTAATCAATAATCAACCAATTACCCACATAATTAAGAATTATTTCTACTTACTTAAAATACTACTCACTTCTCACATACCTTGTACATCCTACTATCATGGTCATGTGGTAACTTGTATGACACTAGTCCATAAATACCGGATATTTTAGCTCGGATCATATTTTATCCCAGCATGTCAAACTTTGACGAAACTCGTTTTCTTCGATTCGCTTACCCTTTCACGTTCACGAATTTACTTAATCACTTATTTGAAATAGCATAATACTTATAATCCCAAAATAAATTTCATTCCCGAACTTACGTCGATTAACTTACGATGAAACTTTAACATATGAAAATACGGAATGTAACATCTCATTTCCGAGCTTTCATCAATTTATTTATGGCGTACTTTTACGTACAAAAATAAATATGGGGTGTAACAGTTGGCACCCTGTATCACTGAGAGAAAATATTACCAGGAGTTGATATCATGTATTACTTAGAGAGAAGATAACTGAAGGATAGGATACCTTGTATAAAAATGGAACCTTAAAAGATTTATGTACCTTATGTTGGAAAATACAGGTAGGGATTGGTGTACCCTATACCGAACATACGACTAGGGAGTGGTGTGCCCTATATCAAAATGGGACCTCAACAGAGGACTGATGTATCTTATGCTGGAAAATGCAGTGGTTGATAATGTAACTATGGGCATTCCTAGAAAGAAAAAGTAGAGTCTTTGAAGAACTTACCTTTGGT
This sequence comes from Nicotiana tomentosiformis, assembly GCF_000390325.3. Lineage (NCBI taxonomy): Eukaryota > Viridiplantae > Streptophyta > Magnoliopsida > Solanales > Solanaceae > Nicotiana > Nicotiana tomentosiformis. Next base: position 145,697,841 of record NC_090814.1, on the reverse strand, counting down.
GACATTCATACTTTGAGAACTTCATTTCTACGCTACTTTGTTTCCTGCTTCAAACAAAGAAAGATTTGTGAGTTTAACAGTGGTGGTCGGTTTGTGGCCTTGATGCCCTGAGTAGCCTGAATTTGCGGCCACCTTCTGAAGAAGAACTGATTATTTCAGCACGGTACCGAGTTGCTTGGATATTCTGTATTTCTCTCTGGAGACCTTGGCATTCCATCGTTGCCCCCGGCTATTTCGTACCCTGATGTCACACACCCTTTGGAAATTTCTTTTTAAAAATCAAACTTGATTATCTTGCACCCGATATGAGTTTGTGGTTGCGGTGCTATCAGCTTTTCCCATGAAGCAAGTCTTGCTTAGTGACCTATTCGATTTCTTTGAAACACTGTGTTCGGCTTATCAAAGAAAATCACAATTGGATTTGTACCTTTGCCAATGTCGTGTATGCCCCCACATCCTTTGTTTTGTATTTCCGAGAAACAGTGACCAATTTTGTGGCCCTTTGCTTGTTGGCTTTTAAACAAATAGACCATCAAACCTTTATCTTTGGACCTTTCGTCTGCATGAATTCTCAGATCATGTTTAAATTCAAGAACTTATTGTGCATGTTGCTTCCTGGGTATATCCTCTTTGATGTGCTAGGATGGAACTCGCTTTGTATAGTTAGAAAGCTGGTAATAGATTTTGAAATAATTTCACTTTTGTTTTAACAAAGACTGACTCAAAATAATAATGCAAATGGATAAAATGACGCAATGTAAACATGAGAAGGAATAGTATTTAACTGAAAATGCCACTTTACGGGGAGAGAAAGAAAGAATGGGCTCCTTTGAATATGGTAGCCAAACATTAATGATCATGACATGCATTTTGGACGGAGCGGCCAAATCTAACCAGCTAATCTACCCTTTCTACTTGTTCTCTTTCGTCTTTGAAGTTGGCCTCTTTGTGCCAATCATTTGCATCAAATCACAGCTCACTTTCGACCAACAGTGTCCCGAAAGGTTTTCACCAACCGGCCTCTCTCATTTATTTATCTCTACTTACTATCGCCTTGCAGTGCTCATGGGGGTTTTCACCAATAAGACTCTCTCGTCTGCATTCATTATCGTGGTTTACTCTTCTTTTTCTCTCTCTTTATTTTTTTTTCAAGCAACTTGACATTGTTCTATGTCGTGTGACAAATGTTGCTTATTGTGTGCTTCCCTTGGCATTCTTAAATACTAATTGGGAGGTCTTTATTTGGAAGGCTTTTGGATAGGGTTAGAAATAAAGGGTCGCAATAAGGCTCAAAATGGACTCAAGATGATAGGGTTGTATACTTACAACTCTTGGAATCGACTCTATATAAAGAGAGGAAAAAATGTCTGCTCCTGTTTCAGATACTGGGGAATTGTTATTTTTGATTTGGTTTGACTGAACCTTAGTGTAGAGCTGCCTCGTATCCTTTAAAGAAATCAAGTCAAATGTAGTTCAAACAACTGACCTAACTATTTTTCATATTTCTTTTTGTTTTTTTTTTCTTCTTTTTTCAAAACATGTTGCCCCATCTTCTATTTTCTGGGGGCGTGGATATTCAATTTTTTTGTTTTTGTTTTTGTTTTTGTTTTTGTTTTTGACTCTATACTTGATTCCAAAAGAGGGGGGTCAAAGAAAAATAAAACAGGCTCAAAAAGGGGTGACGATGGATATAAAGTGTTTGGGTAGCAGAAAAAGGGCCTCCCAGCCTTAAGAATGCCAAACATTCTTTCTCTTCTCAGGTTCGGCATTGATGGACATGACTGTCTTCTTGGTTTTGTCAGTTGTATAGCTCCACCGTCAGTATCTTGTTTGCAATAAATGACCTTCAATAATTTGGAGCCACCTTTTCTTGGTTTTTGTCTTTATGTGAAATGATGCACTTTAGTACCAACTAATCCATTTAAAATTCCCTGGCATGTACCTTGTCGCGCCCCTCTTTCTCGCGAAATCGTATTTTGACACGTGAAAACTCTTTTAAAGGAATGTGTTAAAAGAGAGAGTCTCCACCTAACGGGTTTGAGGTGCGTTAGGGCACCTATTAGCAAATAACTCTGGTTTAACCAGTTTGTGTCACCAAAGATCAGGTAAGGGCTTAAATTACCTCGAATAGAAGGTGTTAGGCACTCTTCGAGGTCCACAACTGTGGGTCTCGACCAAACTTGCATTATATGAATTAGTCAAATAGTCAGAGAGAAAAACAAGAAGTTTGAAAAAAGATCATTATTAGAAAGTCCTTGAGTAAACACAGATAATTGGTTTAAAGACAAGATTGGGGGGGGGGGGGGTCGTAAGTTTTTTAGCCTAAAGGATCACCCCGTGTAACATAAATAATACTTCGTAACTCCCTCGAGGTGGGGTGTTACTCGTATTATTCAGCGGGCACAGACTATCATCTCCTGCTACCCGATTACTATCTTTAAGTTTTTATCTAAAGCGCACTAGTTGATTCTAAACTGTGCCTTATGCTTGCTCTACCCATCCCATGCTTATGACCTAGGAGGCATTTGAACCTCTATTTTGGATGGTCTCTAGACTTAGCTTAGGCTGATCAGAAATGATAAAACTAGGCGACATAAAAAATAAGTTGGACTTCATGTAAAAACAATTAAGGGCTCAAATTAGCCTCCACACTTAGACAACAAATGCACGCGAACAAATTTTCACATTAAACGTTAGACAATTTTAGGATTGAGGAAAATTAAAGCCATTAGGCCCTATAGACATTGTTTCTATGTGACCTTGGGATTCAAACATGGAGGCAGTTTCAGATGCAAGATGCTACCTTTATAGACATGATTTCTGAACAACTATACATTTTAGGAAATCTGGTAATGCTAGCTGATTGTTGAAATTACAGATTACAAGGGGTTAAAACTATAGACATGATTTCTAGGTGATTTGCGCAGTATTTGGCAGTGATAACTATTGAAAATACTCAGAATTACCTAGTTTGATCCTATAGGCATGCTGTCTAATAACGGCAGAGTTAAGTAATGAAACAATGTTTGAAAGTTCAATATTAACACATTAAGGCTAGTGGTATTACCCTATAGGCAGGATTTCTAACGATTAGCGATTGAAACTGATTTTTATACTTAACTCCTATAGGCATGTCTCCTAAGTGAGCAATTATAATAACAACAACGAATTAACCAATCAAAGTCCGATAGGCATTATTTTTAGATGAATATTGGTATCTAATGAAACCTATTTTCCTAATTTTACTAACACCCCAATTGTTATTACATCATTATTACAGGATCAATAAGTGAAATAAATCACAGAGTTACAAAATAGCTATAGTGGGCCTAAGACAGGCCCAAAGTATACCCAGCCCAGCCAGGCCTTCAATTACATATCCAACAGGCTTCACCATATCCAAGAAGCCATAGCCAATCAAACCCAGAAAAACAATCTTCATTTACACAAAATAGCCAAAACCCATTAGCCAGAGCTGATCAACAGCCATTTACACAAACCAATTGGTTTATTCAGTAGGTGAAAAGGAGGGGCAGAGTTGAACAATTAGGACAAAGTGGCCCAAAGAACCGTAGACCCTAGTGTGTTAGAGTTCACAAGAGTCTCAAAATGGACCTCGAACAGTGCTCACACTAGGGAGGTTGATAGAGAAGATTTAGGGGAGGGGGCCTTGGCTTTCAGCATGCCCAGAATTAAACTCATAACAAGAAACAATCAATGAAAAATAGTAATAGGTTTGGAAAAGCATTTGCAACACTATAAGATAATCACATAATGAACTCAAGAAGGAAACTAACACATCGGGCAGGGTGCCATATGATAAGAAACTAAGAGCCTGGGATTGCAAAGTCAACAGGCAATGGCATTATACTAGTAAAAATAAGTAATGCAACCAGTGTAGAACTTAAAAGATCAAATTATACCAAACTCAGGATTACAAAGTATAATACAAACAGGATTAGATATCATAGAGGGTATCAGTAGGGTAGCAATAGAATCCCATATCGTATGGGATTAGGAGAGATTTTAGGGAAGCGACGGCTAGGGTTCTTAGGAGGGAGAAGGGAGGTGGGATATGAGGGCAGCGGACGGAGGAGAATGGGATTAGGGTTGGGGTTTGGGTTAGTTTAAAGGGGAAGGTTTGATATGGGCCATTGATCTCACAGATCAACGGTCACGATTAAAAGGTAGTTGGGTCGGGCTATTAGAAACGGGTCGTGACTGGGTTAGGGGTTGGGTTAATTTGGTTTGGGCTGGGGTTTGTTTGGGCTAGTGTATTAGGCTTTGGTCCTTTGTTTGGTCCGAAAATAAGTTCAAGAGTGGGCTAGTTTTAATAGCTAATATTTTAGCAAAAAATACATAATTTATAAAAATAATTAATAAATAAAAAAAATATTACTTATGCACTAAAATGATTAAAAATAATAACTTACATTTAAAAAATATAAAAAATTATTTTTTACACAAATAATGTAATTATACATGAATATGGGCTATTATTGCAAAATGTGCAATTAGCCTAAAAATGCAAATATAATTATAAAAAATACAGTAAAATATTTAAAAACATACATGTTGGTGTAAATGATAATTTTGGATGATTAAATCATTATAACAATAATTTGAAGGATTATTATTGGATATTTATACAATAAAATACAGGAAATAATTAATTTAAAGCCTTTAAAAATTATGGAAAATTATGAAAAAAGCTTGTATAGGTATATAAACTAAATGATAATGCAAATATACTATTTTGAAATTATATATATATATATATATATATATATATATATATATATATATATATATATATATATATATATATATATATATATATATATATAAAATATGAGGAAAAACTTGGGTATCAACAATTGCCCCTCTTTACCCGGGAATGATAAAAGAGTTGTCGGGTAAAGAAATGATGACCGATTTTTATCGAATGGCGTGATTTGAAAAATGGAGGCCAAACTCCAGTTTCTGAGTTGCCTACATATCCCTGGTTGTACGGGAATCAGGTCGTGTGTTGTTCTGGATCCAGCAGTGAACTGAGTCGGTGGAGTTGTTGTAGGAATGCACAGGTTCTTCTAGATAGGACGACATCGGAGTTGTGAATGAATGTACCTTGGAACGGTTATGGGTATTTGAACGGCCATCAAGTGGAAATGGGTAACGGATGGTGGTTGGCTGTATTTGAGGTAGTTACATGGTGTGAATATTGAACGGAAACTGGAGCGAAGATTGCTTCCATTGAGAGAACGATTACCTCTTGGATTACCTGCGAGACGATGGGGATGATTTCCTTAGACCATGATGTCTTAGGCAATGAATTACGTGATTAGGGATTCGCAGGCCATGAAATGATGTTCTCAGGCCATGAAAATGGTGCATCTGAAATATGACGCCTTTGAATAATGATGTGCAATATTGAGAGTTCCTCAGGCCATGGCATGGTGTCTTCCGGCTATGAGGATGATGCCTTCGGACTATGACGCCTTTGGATAGAATAGCGATGTTTCAGCCCATGAGATGCAAAGGCATGATGTTTGGTCATATGTGAAGCGAAACAAGACAGAGCTTAGTCTTGTGTAAGATCGGGGGCAGAGCCTAGCCCCGAGAAAAATAGAAAATAATGCTAGATTTTAAGTAGCATAGCATTTGGTGTTATGCAAGGAAAGGCAGAGCTTAGCCTTATGCAATTAGGGAGGTAATGCTTAGCCTCATGCGAAATGGGAGACAGTGCTTAGTCTCATGCAAGGAAGAAGCAGGGCTTAGCCTTATGCCAGATGGGAGACAATGCTTAGTCTCATGCAAGAGGAGGCAGGGCTTAGCCTCATGCAAGTGGGAGACAATGCTTAGTCTCGTGCATGGGAAGGCAATGCTTAGCCTTATGCAATTGAGGAGGCAGGGCTTAGCCTCATGCAAGCGGGAGACAATGCTTAGTCTCATGCAGGGGAATGCAGAGCTTAGCCTTATGCAATTAGGGAGGCAATGCTTAGCCTCATGCGAAATGGGAGACAATGCTTAGTCTCATGCAGGGGAAGGCAATGCTTAGCCTTGTGCAATTGAGGAGGCAAGTGTTAGCCTCATGCAAAATAGAGAAAATGCTTAGTCTCATGCAGGGGAAGGCAGTGCTTAGCCTTATGCAATTGAGGAGGCATGGCTTAACCTCATGCAAAGGTGGAGACAATGCTTAGTCTCATGCAGGGGAAGGCATTTCTTAGCCTTATGCAATTAATGAGGCATGGCTTAGCCTCATTCAAGATGGAGACAATGCTTAGTCTCATGCAATTAACAGATAATAAGTAGTAGCGGAGTATTTCTTAGCTGGAAATGTGTTTGCGCTTGGAAGCTTTGTCGTTATGAAGATAGTGATTCTGATGTGTGCCCGAATTTGAGAATATTTCTTGTTCCAGCATCCAAAGGACAACCGTGAGTTTTACAGGGGAAGGTTGGTTCGTGCCTCCGCCTGCCTTCTTTGCTTTGCTCTGTATCGAGGTCCTGCTTGAGTTACCACGGGTAGCATCTGGTTGTTTCATAAAAATAAAGTTTTCAAAAATGTGCGTGCATATGATGAATGTAGTTATTTAAAATACATTAGTATGCAAGATCGGATAAATTATATGAACCAATGACTATGACACTTTAGAGACATTGCGACTTCCTTAGAATTTTGAGGGTCCTCCTCAAAATTCTGCCCTTGTTTACTTAGGCGATTCTCTGATCGTTCTGCATATGATGATGTTGGCTGGACTTGCTCCGGAATTTTGAGGGTCCTCCTCAAACTTTTGCTCCAGTTTCTGGTTGTGGGGAAAATGAAAATTTTTATTGAATTATGACCGAACCCATAGTGCTGCCTACGTGTCCCCTCTTAAATGGGAATTAGGTCGAGCGTAGTTCAATACATCAGATGAAGAAATGCGAACATTCTAAACATAATATCTTTTGACTGCGTCTAAATTGATAGGTTTTGTCCAAACCTCTCCGTCCATTTCTACGAGTATGAGTGCTCCTCCTGTTAGTACTCTGTGAACCATGCAGGGCCCTTGCCAATTGGGCAAAAATTTCCCTTTGGCTTCATCTTGATGCGGGAAGATCCGCTTTAGTACCAGCTGCCCCGGTGCGAACTGTCTAGGTTTGACCCTTTTGTTGAAAGCTCTGGACATCCTATTCTGATAGAGTTGACCATGACACACTATATTCATTCTTTTCCCGTCAATGAGAGCTAATTGTTCATAGCGGCTTCTTATCCATTCTGCATCACTGAGTTCAGCTTCTTGTATAATTCTTAAAGAAGGAATTTCAACCCCGGCAGGAATCACAGCTTCGGTACAGTTGACCAGCAAATAGAGAGTTGCCCCGGTTGATGTGCGGACTGTGGTACGGTACCTCAATAAGGAAAATGGTAATTTCTCATGCCATTGCTTGTGGTTGTCTACCATCTTCCTCAGTATTTTCTTGATATTCTTGTTTGCGGCCTCCACGACTCCATTCATTTGAGGCATGTATGTTATGGAATTCTTGTGCTTGATTTTGAAGGTCTCTCACATATCTTTCATTAGGTCACTGTTGAGATTGACGGCGTTGTCGGCGATAATGGACTCTGGAACCCTTATCGGCAAACAATACGATCTCTGACAAAATCTGCGACGACTTTCTTGGTTACAGCTTTGTAGGATGCAGCTTTGACCCATTTTGTGAAGTAGTCTATGGCCACTAAAATGAACCTGTGCCCATTTGAAGCGGCATGCTCGATTGGTCCAATGACGTCCATTCCCCAAGCGGCAAAAGGCCAAGGTGTACTCGTATCATATCTGCGTGTATTTGGCACTGATGATATTTCTGGACATACCTGATGTAGTCTTTTTCCATAGTCATCCAAAAATAACCTACTCTCGGTATCTTCTTGGCTAAAACGAAACCATTCATGTGTGGTCCGCAAGTTTCAGAGTGTATTTCTTCGAGTAGTTTGGAAGCTTCCTTGGCGTCAACACACCGTAATAACCCTAGGTCGGAGTCCTTCTATACAGAATTCCTCCACTTTGGAAGATATGGTTGGACAATCTTCGGAACGTGCATTTTTTAGTATGATTTGCAGGCTCCGGGTACTCTCATTTTGCCAAGTACTCCTTGATATCATGGAACCATGGATTCCCGTATGCTTCTTCTTCAACATGAGTGCAGTAAGCTGGCTGATTATGAATCCTTACCTGAATGGGGTTGATGAAATTCTTGTCTGGATGCTGTATCATGGAGGACAAAGTGGCCAATGCGTCTGCGAACTCATTATGGATTCTCGGGACATGTGTAAACTCTATCTTCGTGAACCTCTTCATTATATCTTGCACATGATATAGATATGGTAATATCTTGGTATTCTTTGTAGCCCATTCTCCCTGCACCTGATGTACCAGAAGATCTGGATCACCAATTACCAGTAATTCCTGATTCATGTCAACGGCCAAATTGAGCCCCAACATGCAAGCCTCATATTCTGCCATATTATTGGTGCACGAAAATCTGAGTTTCGCGGATACCGGATAATGTTGACCTACTTCTGACACCAAAATGGCTCCAATACCCACTCTTTTGATGTTTGCGGCTCCATCGAAAAACATTCTCCATCCGTCGTAGGATTTGGCGATATCTTCTCCTATGAATGATACTTCTTCATCAGGAAAATACGTTTTTAGTGGTTCGTATTCTCCTCCTACAAGATTTTTTGCAAGATGATCCGCTAATGCTTGTCTCTTAACCGCCTTCTGAGTCACGTAGACGATGTCGAATTCACTCAACAACAACTGCCATTTTGCCAGCTTCCCTGTAGGCATGGGTTTCTGGAAGATGTACTTCAGAGGATCCATCCTTTATATGAGATATATGGTATATGCACAGAAGTAGTGCCTCAATTTCTGGGCTATCCAGGTCAAAGCACAACAAGTGCGTTCCAGCAAAGAATACTGATCTTCGTAGGGTGTGAACTTCTTACTCAGATAGTATATGGCCTATTATTTCCTTCCCGTCTCATCGTGTTGTCCCAAGACACAACTGAATGCCCCATTTAATACGGAGATATAGAGTAGTAGTGGTCTACTAGGTTCTGGCGGGACCAGGACTGGCGGTGTGGACAAATATTCTTTGATTCTGTCAAAAGCTTTATGGTAATCTTCAGTCCAACTGGTTGCGGCATCCTTCTTTAACATTTTGAAAATCGGCTCACAGATCACGGTTGATTGTGCTATGAAGCAGTTGATGTAATTAAGACGTCCCAAGAAGCTCATCACGTCTTTCTTGTTCTTTGGAGGTGGCAAATCCTGGATAGCCTTGACCTTTGATGGGTCTAGCACAATTCCTCGGCGGCCGACGATGAATGATAACAACTTTTCTGCGGGGACCCCGAAGGCACATTTTGCGGGATTCAATTTCAAATTGTACCTCTGAAGCCGATCGAAGAATTTCCTCAAGTCTTCTATGTGATTTGTAATCTTCTTGGATTTGATGATGAAATCATCCATATATACCTTTATCTCCTTGTGTATCATGTCGTGGAAAATAGTTGTCATGGCCCTCATATAAGTGGCCCCAGCATTATTCAGACCAAACGATATTATTTTATAGCAGTACACCCCCCCCCCCCACAGTGTAATAAAAGTTATCTTTTCTGCATCCTCTTCATCCATCCAGATCTGATGATATCCCGCAAAGCAATCCACAAAGGATTGGAGTTCATGCTTGGCGCAGTTGCCGATCAGTATGTGTATATTGGGTAATGGGAAATCATCTTTGGGACTTGCTCTGTTTAGGTCCAGATAATCGACGCATACTCTGACTTTCCCATCCTTCTTCGGAACTGGCATGATGCTATCCAGCCAAGTTGGATATTCAACTACTCTAAGAACCTTAGCTTTGATCTTCTTGGTGACTTCTTCTTTGATTTTTAGACTCATATTTGGCTTGAACATTCTTAGCTTCTGGTTTACGGGCAGACACATAGGGTTGGTGGGTAATTTACGAGCCACTATGGACGTGCTCAAACTAGGCATATCATCATAAGACCATGCGAAAATGTCTTCATATTCTTTCAGGAAACGAGTGTCTGGAATAACACCCCAATTGTTATTACAACATTATTACAGGCCTAATGAATGAAATAAATCACAGAGTTACAAAATAGCTAAGACAGGCCCAAAGTATACCTAGCCCAGCCATGCCTTCAATTACATATCCAACAGGCTTCACCACAGCCCAGAAGTCATAGCCAATCAACCCCAGAAAAACAATCTTCATTTACACAAAATAGCCAAAACCCAGTAGCCAGAGCTAATCAACAGCCATTTACACAAACCAATTTGTTTATTTAGTAGGTGAAAAAGGAGGGGCAGAGTTGAACAATTACGACAAAGTGGCCCAAAGAACCTTAGACCCTAGTGTGTCAGAGTTCACAAGGGTCTCAAAATGGACCCCGAGCAGTGCTCACACTAGGGAGGTTGATAGAGAAGATTTAGGGGAGGGGACCTTGGCTTTCAGCCGGCCCAGAATTAGACTCATAACAAGAAACAATTAATGAAAAATAGTAATAGGTTTGGAAAAGCATTTGCAAACACTATAAGATAATCACATAATGAACTCAAGAAGCAAACTAACACATCGGGCAGGGTGCCATATGATAAGAAACAAAGAGCCTGGGATTGCAAAGTCAACATGCACGGGCATTAGACTAGTAAAACCAAGTAATGCAACCAGTGTAGAACTTAAAGAATCAGATTATACCAAACTCAGGATTACACAGTATAATACAAACATGATTAGATATCATAGAGGGTATCAGTCAAGGAGGATTAGTTTAAAGGATAACATGTTGTTAGAGGTGTAGAATTAGACATGGCAAGAACACATAGAATGGCAACCATAGTCATAGGAGCATATTACACTTAGAGTAAAGGTCTTAAACAAGTTAAGGCATGCTAATAACATCAATTAATCACCAGAAGTTCAGAATTAGGCAGATAATATGGATTAAACAACATAATCAAGGCAGAACATTCGAATTATCAACAACACCAAACTAAACATGCTTCATTCTGTCTAAATTAACTAAGTTAGGTGCAAAGACATTATTAGGGTAGCAATTATAGGCAGAATCACACATAAAGAGAGTCAGGGGACTACATGAAGTCATGCAGTTTCAAAAAACATGCTAACATAAGAGAATAAACATTGCGAGGGTTTAGAAACTAACCAATGATTGTTCAATAAACAAGAAAAGAACAGCAGTAAGGATCCAGAGTCTCAAATGTGTCAAGTTCCCAAGGATTTTAACAATCCAGGGCAGTGCTCACACCCAAGAGATGGTCAAAAAAGTAGAAATACAGTGGCCTTGGCTTTCAGCCGGCCAAGAGCCAAATAGAATAGAATAGTAAACAAATACAGAGTAGAAACCTCAATTTTTAGTGAGAGTATTTTTAGTGACTTTTCGTCTGTCCAAAAGGGGGAAAGGGAATGGGTTTATATAGTGGTAAAAATCAGCATATAAGTAAGGCAATACAAACAATCAGACCATAAAAGGAAAGAAGAACACATAAATCAATTTAAAATCAAATTAGGAGAATAAGCTCCTAAACACTAGTTCTTTTTAGGAAAAATAAATATCAACGAAATATACACAGAAACGGTAGCATAGGACGAATATAGACACAAATAATACTCAAAATCAGAGAATCAAACCAATTTTAGTTCGAATTGAAGAGGTCTGTAAACCCTAGTTTTTTTAGGAAAAATAAGAATGAACAAAAAATGCACAAATATTCGTACTCATAATAGAACAAAGGATGAACATAGACAGAATAGCAGAAAGATCAGTGATTTGAACCTATTTTGGTTTGATCCTTATGAGATCTGCTTGCCATGTTTAGGCAAGAAGTATAAAAGAAGAACTAGTACCAAAGAGAGGTCGTATATGGCAAAGGGTAGCAAAAGAATCCCATATCGTATGGGATTAGGAGAGATTTTAGGGAAGCGGCGGCTAGGGTTCTTAGGAGGGAGAATGGAGATGGGATATGAGGGCGGCGGATCATGGAGAATGGGATTAGGGTTGGGGTTTGGGTTAGTTTAAAGGGGAAGGTTTGATATGGGCTGTTGAACTCAGAGATCAACGGCCACGATTAAAGGGTAGTTGAGTCGGGTTATTAGAAACGGGTCGCGACCGGGTTAGGGGTTGGGTTAATTTGGTTTGGTCTGGGGGTTGTTTGGGCTAGTGTATTAGGCTTTGGGCCTTTGTTTGGTCCGAAAATAAGCTCAAGAGTGGGCTAGTTTTAAAATACCTAATATTTAAGCAAACAAACATAATTTATAAAAGTAATTAATAAATAACAAAAATATTACTTGTGCACTAAAATGATTAAAAATAATAACTTACATTATAAAAATATAAAAAGTTATTTTTTGCACAAATAATGTAATTATACATGAATATGGGCTATTATTGCAAAATATGCAATTAGCCTAAAAATGCAAATATAATTATAAAAGATGCAGTCAAATATTTAAAAACCTACATGTTGGTGTAAATGATAAGTTTGTATGATTAAAACATCATAAAAATAATTTTAAAGATAATTATTAGATATTTATACAGTAAAATGCAGAAAGAAATTGATTTAAAGCCTTTAAAAATTATGGACAATTATGAAAAAAACTTGTATAGGTTTATAAACTAAATGATAATGCAAATATACTAATATATATATATATATATATATATATATATATATATATATATATATATATATATATATTTAAAATATATATATTTTAAAATATGAAGGAAAATTTGGGTATCAACATACCTTCTTTAGAGATTTGGGTCATCTTCCCTGATATGATTAGATTACGGTAGGCCGTGGAAAAAAACCTTTGTCATTGATTAGTCCAACAAAACTTTAACTCATTCAAATATCCTTATGCCTTATTTTCATGATAGATTGGGGTGCGGACTTTTAACCTCTACTAATATAACCATTTTGGTTCCTCGTGAACTTGGCATAGGCTTATCATCAAAGTGTTTCAGCCTTTTCCTTATCTTCAAAGCATTTTTCCTCGATTCAATTCAAGATTGGACAAGCTTTCTAAAATCTAGCTGAAAACTCTGCATGCATGCCATGTCACTGATATTGGCATGAAAAGAACTATATATGCAAGAAGAATTAAACACAATGGATTAAAATGACACAAAACGAAAAGTTGTGTTTCATTGATTAAAGGATAGAGTGGTTTGAAGACAAAACAAACAAACAATATCTGGATCACAATCTCGAAATAATCCAGATAGCAGAAATTATGATAAAATAGGTTACCAAGACTCCTTCCCGGCAATGAGGGAAGTGGCTTTCCAATTATCAAGCTCAACATCTTAGCTATGGATTTGCACATCAACGTCAAACAGGATTTTCAACGATTTTGATCGCCTTGCATTCAGTGGGCAGGTTCTTGACCTTTTCAGCAAACTGTCTCCATATTATTTATCATTGTAAATCATCCAAGCGTTGCGTGATTTGTCATGATGTTTAAGGTGCCATTATCTTGGACTGTGATCATCCATTCTTGAATCATCATTTTTATTTACTTTTTCAAAGATCGACAACCCTCAGTGCTATGCCCCTTGACATTAGAATGGTACATACATAGTACAATAGGGTTAAAATCCTTTGCATATGGATCAGGAACATACCCTTGAAGTGGCGCAATCATGCAACAATGTTTCAACCTTTCAAACAAACTTGTGTAGGATTCTACGATTGGTGTGAAATTGTTCCTCTTCTTGTGTTCCCTTTCATACTCATGTCTTGGATGAGGGTTGTAGAGTGATTGAGCATTCTGTTGTCGCGGATGAAGGTTTCTTGGAGTTGGGACCCGCATTTGTTGGAGATTGGATGATTTGGCACAAGATTAAGCATTGAATGTTGCTTCTTGCGGAGTAACTAAGAATTGAGGATCTGTGGGCGGATAGTAGTACTGTGGGGAACCATAGAAAACATGATGAGAGTGCCTATATTGTTGACATAATCCCTTTTGACCTCTTTTCGACCCTGATGCCAACATGGTCTCTACATCTTTCTTCTTTTGGTTAGCAAGGTTATCCGACCTATTCTGGATTACTTGGGTGGCTACTTTGAGAGTCGCTTGAATTATAATTCGGCCACTTTTGAAGTCATTCTCGTCCATTTCTCCTATCTTGATTACTTCAGCAAAAGGTCTTCCCATTGCGGACATTATATTTTGAAAATAATCAGGCTCCTGAGCATGAAGGAAGACAGTGATCAAATCATGGTAGTCCATGGGTGGCTTAACTCTAGATTCTTGCTCTCTCCACTTAATGGCGTATCCCCTGAAGCTTTCAGTCGGTTCTGTTTTCATATTCGAGAGAGAATTACGGTTTGGCGCAATATCAATATTGTACTGGAATTGTTTGACGAAGGCTTGGGCCATGTCGTCCCAAATGTGCCAGTGAGATACATCTTGGTCAATGAACCATTCGGAGGCTTCCCCCACAAGACATCTTGAAAGAAAGATGGGAAGTATATTGTCACGACCCAAACCAATGGGAGGCGACGGGCACCCGGTACCTTACTCAACCAAGTACCAACGTAACGTATCTTTCGTATCATACTATCATAGGTAAATGAGTCGGAGAGTTTGTCGTGAGATAAGTAGAATAAAACATGAGGAAATACTCAATATTGGGTGACCCAACTTGATATACCGACTTATACATATGACGTACTGGCCTATAAGGCCATACCAGTATCCGTATACATGACATCTATCTACAAGCCTCTAAGAGTACATAAATATCATAAAGGTCGGGATAGAGCCCCTCCATACCAATCAATACATATTCAAATCATACTGACCAAATAAGCAACTCCGAAGCAAGTGGAGTGCACAAACACCTTCTGCTGAGCTGATAGCCTACTATGAGAACTCTCAACCTGTCTATCGGGACCTGCAGGCATGAAACGCAGCGTCCTTGTGCAAAAGGGATGTCAAAACAAATAAAGTACCGAGTATGTAAGGTATAACAGTAGTATATAAAAGACATGAAAGAAACATGGAGTAAAGAACTCAACCTGAAATTCTGAATAGCTCTATGAATCATACAAAATTTATAATGCCATGCATGTGCGTATAAATGCCATACCATGCATAGGTATATGCGTACATAACATCATCAAGCCTCTGAGGGCATCCCATTATATCATCTCAGCCACTGTGGGCAAAATCATCAATGTATACCAGTTGATCAGGTGGTGGTGCGTATATAACGCTGTAACCTCTTCCCATATCCCATATACATATAATATACGTGTATATAATGCCTTCTGGTTATGGATCAATGTACATATATAAATGCATGAAATGCATAAGAAATACGTTTATAAGATTTCTCGAATATCATAAAATTAATATGCCTTTCGGACAAACTTTATCAAATACGTATTTTTTCTGATACCCATGAATAGAGGATATAATAATAATTCACAAGGGGAATTAAGAATATAGACACCCCTAGTATTTCTATAAATAGAGTCATTTATGAAAGTTGCGTATTTTGCACGTTTTGTTTGTATTATTTGGATCATGCTAAAAGAAAAGGAGGGATAACCTTAACATACCTTACCTCCGTTGAGTCCTTAATACCTTCCAAGAAATTCTTAAAAAACGTCAATTCAATTTACCATATCATAAAGAGATTCAAAATCAGTGCTGAGTAAAGGCTAAGTCCACAACTTAAACTAGTAGCTTGTTTACGTAAATTTGGGTAGCATCTTCCCTATAAATAGGCCCTCCTCCAATACCATATACCAAGAACAACAAGAACACAACAATAAAAACATGTAAGAATCATTTTCCAACCTTATCTCCATCACAAAATACCACAAAACAGCCCACACACCCTAATCACTTCATACATAAAACGACAAGCAAAGTAGTGTCAAACAACTTAAAACAATGTAACGATGAACGACCAGCCTACCATTCCGTCATTATGTCGTGTTTCTCCACACCCTTTGTCCTCCAAAACTCCATTAAACAGTAGAAAAATATACAGCCCAAAGGCAACACGAAACAGTCCATTACAAGTCAAATAACTCGAACTCACGACTTCTGATCACCGTCCCGTGAGTTCTAACTATTAGGAAACAAATTTATCAACACTCCTTGATATTTAAACACTTAAATACAGAAAGTATATGTGTTCTTAACTTTGAAGTACCTTCCAAAATTCAAACTACATAGAAAAAGAGAGGCGATATAGTGATACTTACGTCATAGGGATCGTTTTAATATTAACACTTCTTGATTCCGTGCCCGGGATGATAATCTTGTTTGAAGCTCTTGAAGAGAGCTTAAGAGTAAGGTTAGGAGTGTTATTTGGGCGAACTTTCTAGAAATATGGAGAAATAGATGAGATGGGATGTAAAAACCCCATTTATTTAAAAGTCAAAAAGGTGAAACTTGGCACCCTATGATTGGCCCTTTTTTCCAACGCTTATAACTCTTTATCCAGGTGTCGTATGAATGAACGGTTAAGAGCGTTGGAAACTATATTCCAGTACCTTCAATTTGGTATATAATATATCCCAAAAATACCTCATATACATAAGAATTATTTCTCAAAAAGCTCTATTATAAGACAAATTCTTTGTCGATTTTTCCGTAACTTAAATTCGATTTTTCCCAAACTTCATATTTTCTTACCAAACATTATATATAGCCATATTATGACTTTAAAATAATTTAAATCATGATTAACAAGTCTCATATGCATTACGTTACCTTGGGACGCACAGGGTGTAACAGTCTTTCCCCCTTAGAAACATTCGTCCTCGAATGTTAAACTCCCAAAAATCTATAGAAATTTTGGCAGAGTCTCCTCTATAACGGTTCTACTACCAACCTATCACACAGTAAACCCACCAATACAAAGCCACACAGGGCCACAATCATCAATAACACCAATGGACTCACACGACCAATAACAATAACTAACATAAGAATCAAATACCATATACGTACCTAAAGGTTGTGATGTCTCAGTCTGATCCTTCTCCGGAAGTAGAAACAAGTGAGGATACCTAGTATTCATTTCTTATTCAGATTCCCAAGTCATCTCCTCCACATTATTATTAATCCAAAGTACTTTAACCGAAGCTACATCCTTAGTTTTTAATCTCCAAACTTGTCTATCTAGTATAGCAATGGGAGGTTCCTCATATGATAGCTGCTCTGTAACCTGAACATTGTGAACTGGAATGACTTTATAGGTGTCTCCAATACACCTACGGAGCATAGACACATGAAATACTAGATGTACAGACTCCAATTTCGAAGGCAAGTCTAACTCATATGCTACTTGGCCAATGTACCGAGGGCTAAGCTTTCTTTCTTACCGAATCTCATAACGCCTTTCATGGGTTATACCTTTAGGAATACCCAGTCATCTACCTGAAACTCCAAGTCTCACCGTCGATTATCTGCATATGAGTTCTGACGACTCTTAGATGCTAATAGCCTTTCCCTTATAAGCTTAATATTCTCAACTGCTTGTTGTACCAACTCTGGTCCTACTAACTTAGTTTCCCCAATCTTGAACCATCCTATAGGAGACCTACACTTTCGTCCGTAAATAGCTTCGTATGGAGTCATCTGAATTCTTGAATGATAGTTATTATTATATGCAAACTCAATAAGTGGAAGATGATCATCCCAGCTACCCCTGAAGTCTAGCAAACAATCCCGTAGCATATCCTCTAGTGTCTGAATAGTACGTTCAGCCTGACCGTCTCTCTGGGGATGAAATGTTGTACTAAGACTTACCTGAGTCCCCAATCCTTTTGTAAGGACCTCCAGAAATTAGCTGTAAACTGAGCACCTCTATCTGAGATAATAGATATAGGGACACCATGAAGTCGTACTATCTCCCTAATGTAAAGCCTTGCATAATCCTCTGCTGAATAAGTAGTCCTGACAGACAAAAAATGGGTTGCTTTTGTAAGTATATCGACAATAACCCATATAAAATTGAACTTACATTGGGTACGAGGTAATCCTATGATGAAATCCATATTAATCACTTCCCATTTCCAAGTCGGAATCTCTATAGCCTGTAATAATCCATCGGGTTTCTGATGCTCAATCTTAACTTGCTGACAACTAGGGCACTGAGCAACAAACTCTGCTATATCCTTCTTCATTCCGTCCCACCAGTATATTCCCCTGATATCATGATACATCTTCGTCGCTCCTGCATGAATAGAATAACGAGAATAGTGACCTTCTCCCATAACCTGCTGGCACAACCTTGCCATATTAGAACACATAATCAACCTCAATATTTGAGGACTCAATCTCCTGTAATCTCAAATGGTGTATTCTCCTTTTGAGGGGATGTATCTCTGTAATTAGCTAGCACAGGATCCTCATACTGGCATTCCTTCACTTCAGTTACTAAAGAGGATGTTGCTGTGTCCTGAATAGTAACTCTGGTATCACCTGATCCCGACTCCAAGACTAGCTAGTTGATGAATCTCATGGTCTATCCAACACTTCTCTGGTTGTAAATATGATAGGCTACCCATACATCAACGACTGAGGGCATCGACTACTACATTCGTCTTCCCCGGATGGTATAAAATATCAACATCGTAGTCTTTGAGTAGCTCCAACCATTGCCTTTGGCGTAAATTCAATTCCTTTTAATTAAAGATATATTGAAGGCTCTTATGATTCGTATAGATATCAACATGAATGCCATACAAATAGTGCGTCCACATCTTTAGTGCATGAATCACCGCGGCTAACTCTAAATCGTGGGTCGGATAATTCTTCTCGTGCTTTCTTCGTTGTCTTTAAACATAAGCAATTACTTTTCATAGTCGTTCTGCCACTTGTTACATGAATACATGGCTTATCTCATTGCCCACAAATACTGGAATTTCCTGTAGCTCATATGATCTCAAATATCATCTTTTGATATATTGTTTTCCGTTCATTAGCCACGATAGGTGCCACTTTCTTATGGAGTGCATACAATATTGTTGTGAGACTGTTGTTACAAGACCATTTCTTCCTTATGTCACTATGCTTAATTTGAAGCCTTTTTCCTTATTCCATCAGCTAGTCTTTCTTTGTAGTACTTAAGAGAGACCCTTTGACTTCTGTAAAGCTGCGAGCTTATTGCATCGTATACCCGAAAGAATTGTTGACGTCCTTACTCCCCTATAATTGTCCTTAATTACTTAAGTCCGTGCCCTTGTGCTCGTAAGGTTGATTCTGAACTGAAATATTTTGACTGTCTTCTCAGTGGCACCATTTTTGTTTTCGTAATATTTATACGTTAACTTTAACAACCCAACTCTTATCTGAATATTTTTAAAGGATTACGATGTCATCATATTTGCGAGACTGAATTCCCTATGTTGGGTTTCGCTATGTTTATCTTGAACAACCTGCTGATTTGTCGGTACCCTTTTGTTAGCCATGGCTAGGCTCTTCCTGAATCAACTACTAACTACATGTTAGTCCATTATCATATCTATATTCTGCGTAATCTCTCGTAGGTTATATCCCTTGTCTTAACTTACCCCGCACACTAGCTCCTTATGTATATAGTGTTCATTTGCACTTATTTATCAATAACATCTAGTGATGGAACCCTTTCTGCCTCTCCCCGCCATCACGCTTACATAACGTTCTGGAGTCGTATCATATCCCTAGGATCTGAATAAATACAATCTCATTCCTTTCGCCTTTCTACCATATTCTTCCTTTACTATTCCATAGTTACCTTACCCACATAACTCCGACTTAATATCATATCACACCATATTCCCCCCTTTAGGGGAGTAATAACATTTATTGCTATGAAGATTTACCTATAAATATTTCACTTATACTAACTTCTATTACTCTGGGTGTCTAAATTTTCCTTCTGGTAATCATGTATGAGTCACCAACTCATTTCTCGAAATGGGGATATGAGTTTATGGCTTATACTCTTTTATTGCCTCAAGGCCTGTAACTTCTTGTCTTTTCCTTCACTTGACTATAGAATCTGTAGTCTTGTCATATTTTGATTTACCGTTATCATCCATTTATCACATCTTACTCATAATGCTTCATTTACTTTCTTCTTATTCTCCTGCTAATATTTCTGTATATCACCTTATTATGAAAACTTCGTCAAAATATTCTTTCACTTTTAGCCCCCTTGATTCAACTCACTGGCTCTTCGGGTCGCCTAACACTCTCTCTTTACTAGGGACGAGAGCCATACAAAGCTAAATATTTATCCCTTCTAAGATTCCACTTCCTATCTTCTGAAATTTCTGAACATTCTAGTATTCATATCTAATTGTACTATTCTAGAGTGCACCATTTATGTGTCTCACAAGGAGAACCATTATCACGTTTGCAATATCCCTCGAAAATGTGAGGTAATGATAACATTCCGTCTAAAGTTTTTGGTTACTCTAACCCCAGCAGGATGCTGATATCCCATCCTTCTCTTAAATTATATCTGTTAGCTCCCACATGGCATAACTGAAATGGGTGTTGTCAAGTGAATATATCTTTATTATTGTTAAATAACTCAGAATGCTTATATTTCTCTGTCTGAATTGTAAATACAGATAATCTTCACTAACTGGGTACCTCGTATCCTTCTTCACCTAGCTTCTTTTACTTGTTGAAACTTGTATCTACCTTTTAATTCTCTCATTGCCTTTTTTACCATAAGGGTAGATATATATATTCATGCCTTAGGGATCCTTATAAAGAAGCTCACAGGTCGTAGTACACACATAATCTACTAAAAGCCATACATTTACTCATCATAAGCATGACGCAAAATCGAGTTCCTCTGACTCAACTCTTCCACAACCACATTCAATCTCTTACCAACTATTATTCTGGATGTAGATGTCATTGTATAATGAATAAAATAGAATTTAGGAATTTGAATTTCTTACAAGTGAGCTCTACCACACGATCTAGAGTAAGAAGAAAGAGTGACAGTCCTAAATGCCCTATAGCCTCCTGCTTATAAGTGTGGTGCATAGCACACCCATAAACAAGACTCTACTAGACACGGCTTGTAGACTCCCTAGGACAGAACTGCTTTGATACCACTTCTGTCACGACCCAAACCAATGGGAGGCGACGGGCACCCGATACCTTACTCAATCGAGTACCAACATAATGTATCTTTCGTATCATACTATCATAGGTAAATGAGTCGGAGAGGCTGTCGTGAGATAAGTAGAATAAAATATGAGGAAATACTCAATATAGGGTGACCCAACTTGATATACCGACTTATGCATATGACGTACTGGACTATAAGGCCATACCAGTATTTGTATAAATGACATCTATCTACAAGCCTCTAAGAGTACATAAATATCATAAAGGTCGGGACAGAGCCCCGCCATACCAATCAATACATATTCAAATCATACTGACCAAATAGGCAACTCCAGAGCAAGTGGAGTGCACAAACACCTTCTGCCGAGATGATAGTCTACTAGGAGAACTCTCAACCTATCTATCGGGACCTGCGGGCATGAAACGCAGCATCCTCAGGCAAAAGAGACGTCAGTACAAATAAAGTACCGAGTATGTAAGGCATGATAGTAGTATATAAAAGATATGAAAGAAACATGGAGTAAAAAACTCAACCTGAAATTTTGAATAACTCTGTGAATCATGAAAAATTTATAATGTCATGCATGTGCGTATAAATGCCATACCATACATAGGTATATGCGCACATAACATCATCAAGCCTCTGAGGGCATCTCATCATATCATCTCAGCCACTGTGGGCAAAATCATCAACGTATACCAGCTGATCAGGTGGTAGTGCGTATATAATGTCGTAACCTCTTCCCATATCCCATATACATATAATATATTTGTATATAACGCCTTCTAGTCATGGGTCAATGTACATGTATAAATGCATGAAATGCATAAGAAATACGTTAATAAGATTTCTCGAATATCATAAAATTAATATGCCTTTCGGACAAACTTTATCAGATACATATTTTTATGAGACCCATGAATAGAGGATATAATAATAATTCACATGGGGAATCAAGAATATAGACACCCCTAGTATTTTTATGAATAAAGTCACCATGAAAGTTGCGTATTTTGCTCGTTTGGTTTGTATCATTTGGATCATGCCAAAAGGAAAGGAAGGATAACCTTAACATACCTTAACTCCGTTGAGTCCAAAATACCTTCCAAGAAATTCATCAAAAAACTCAATTCAATCTACCACATCATAAGGAGATTCAAAATCAGTGCTGAGTAAAGGCTAAGTCCACAACTTAAACTAGTAGCTCGTTTACGTAAAGTTGGGCAGCATCTTCCCTGTAACTAGGCCCTCCTCCAATACCATATACCAACAACAACAAGAACACAACAATAACAACATGTAAGCATCATTTTACAACCTTATCTCCATCACAATATACCACAAAACAGCCCACACCCTAATCACTTCGTACATAAAACGAAAACCAAAGTTGTGTCAAACAACTTAAAACAATGTAACGACGAATGACCAGCCCACCATTCCGTCATTATTTGGTGTTGCTCCATACCCTTTGTCCTCCAAAACTCCATTAAATAGTAGAAAAATATACAGCCCAAAGGCAACACGAAACAGTCCACTTCAAGTCAAATAACTCGAACTCACGGCTTCCGATCACGTCCCGTGAGTTCTAACTATTAGGAAACGAATTTATCAACATTCCTTGATATTTAAACACTTAAATACAGAAAGTACATGTTTTCCTACCTATGAAGTACCTTCCAAAATTCAAACTAAAAAGAAAAAGAGAGGTGATATAGTGATACTTACGTCATAGAGATCGTTTTAATATTAACGCTTCTTGATTCCATGCCCGGGATGATAATCTTGTTCGAAGCTCTTGCAGAGAGATTAAGAGTAAAGTTAGGGGTGTTATTTGGGCAAGCTCTCTGGAAAGATGGAGAAATAGACGAGATGGGGTGTAAAAATCCCATTTATTTAAAAGTCAAAAATGTGCTACTTGGCACCTTATCATTGGCCCTTCTTCCAACGCTTATAACTTTTTATCCGGGTGTCGTATGAATGAACGGTTAAGAGAGTTGAAAACTACATTCTGGTACCTTCAATTTGGTATATAATATGTCCCAAAAAGATCTCAGATAGCATATGAAATGTATTTCTCAAAAAGCCTTGTTACAAAGCAAATTCTTAGTCGGTCTTTCCGTAACTTAAATTCGATTTTTCCCAAACATTATATTTTCTAACCAAACATCATATATATCCATATTATGACTTTAAAATCATTTAAATCATGAATAACAAGTCTCATATTCATTACGTAACCTTGGGACGCACAGGGTGTAACATATATATCCTAAATGCCATGTAGCCTCTCGAAGATAAGTATGAATGTCATCATACCGATCAGCAAGACTCTACTAGACACTTCCTCATGACTTGTAGAACCTATGAACCTAGAGCTCTGATACCACCTTGTCACGACCCAAAATCCAACTAGTCGTGATGGCACCTAACCCAACCTGCTAGGTAAGCCAACCTTCAACTATTCAATTCCAATAACAATTATTTAAGCAATTTAAGTAAATAAAGATCTTAATCTCATATATTTCCCAAGAACTGGTAGTATAAATCATGAGCTTCTAAGAATAGAGTTTACAAAGCAGAAATAAAATAAATACATAGTCTGTTTGAATAATACATAAACATAGTTTTTATAAACCTAAGGCTACCATGAACAAGAGGCAGCTGCAACAGGAACGCTGGTACATTTTCAAATCCGGTAACCATCGAGCACATCAACAACAGCAACCAACATCTGCACGCAATGTGCAGAAGTGTAGTATTAGTACAACCGACCCCATGTACTGAGTAAGTAACAAACCTAACCTTAGGTTGAAAGCAGTGACGAGCTTGTACTAAGGTCGGGTCCAAAACCAATAGTCCACAACAGTCCATAACCACGTAAAGCAAATAATGCAAGAAGTAAATCAGAGATAAAATGCTCAGCTAAATCATGATTTCAAAATTTATAGTTCTTCCTGTCAAGTACATCAGTGAAAACCCAAATCGTTTACCGAAGTTGCCAAAAATATGAATGAGTTTGCAAACAATATTTTTTCCCGAAATCCTTTCAATAATAAATGAGATATTTCATTTTCTTTCCAGATAACCCGTGTAAAACAAATGCATCACTATGCCCATCTGTCAACATGTGTGAGAAATCATGAATGATGTAATATCGTACAGCATGAGGAAAAATAGATCTTTATGCTTGTATGTCATGTGTGCATGTCAATGCAATGTATCCTAGAGATAAAATCATATGCATACTCTTAGAGTATCATTTCACTCAGTCCTCCCAGTCACTTAGTACTCCCAGTCACTCAGTCCTCACAGTCACTCAATCTTCCCAAATCGCTCGGTACTCATACTCAGTAGGTACCTGCGCTCACCGGGGGTGTGTACAGACTTTGGAGGGGCTCCTACAGCCCAAGCGCTATAATCTGCATGGACAACTCATATGTTGCACGGACAACTCTCATGCTATAATAATATCTGGATCCGCACTGACAACTCACGCGCTATAATAATATCTGGATCCGCACGGACAACTCATGTGTTGCACGGACAACTCACGTGCTATGATATCAATACCTGGATCCGCGCGGACAACTCATGTGCTGCAAGGACAACTCACGTGCTATGGTATCAATACCTCACAACAGGCCCTTGGCCTCACTCAGTCATTAATCTCTCCAGTCTCTCTCTCTCATGGGCTCACAATGTCATGACGATAGCCCAAAAATGATGATATGATGTATCAATAAATAACAACAGAGAATGGGACATGATATGTAATGAAATGAATATGACTGAGTATAAATTTTCAATGTAAAACAATTAATTCACAGCAATATGACCTCTCTGGGTCCCAATAATACTGGCACCTAGCCTCAACATGATTTTTAGTATGATTCTCAGCCCAATTTCCTTAACACATAAAACTGCATGGAAAATGCCAAGATTATTTGACTACAAAATTCCACAAAACAATTACGTAACAATTTCTATGGTGCACGCCCACATGCCTGTCAGCTAGCATGTGCGTCACCTCCAAACAATTCACATAATACATATATTCATGGTTCATACCCTCAGCTCCAAGATTAGAAGAGTTACTTACCTCGAACAAGCCGAATCCAAATGTCGAGCAAGCTAAATAATGCTCTAGAAATTCCATTCTGCGCGTATCAACTTCCGAACAGCTCGAATCTACCATAATTAATTTGATTCAGTCCACAAAATTATAGGAATTAATTCCATATCAAAATACTATTATTTTTCACAAAAATCCAAAATTACACCCCAAACATCACCCGTGGGGACCACATCTTGAAATTCGATGAAGCTCACAAAATCCGATAACCCATCCAATTACAAGTTCAACCATACTAATTTCATTCAATTCTGACTCCAAATTGATGTAATTCATCAATCAATTGCTAAAAATGAAACTAGATTCAAGGAATATAATCACAAGGGAGTCAAGAATACTTACCCCAAGTTGTGTAGAAAAATTCCTCTCTAAAATCGCCCAACCCGAGCTCCAAAATCAGAAAATGGGTAAAATCACGAAACCCCGAATTTAAGCATCGGCCCCAGCGATTTCCGCATCTGCGGACATGGGGTCGCACCTACGACCCTCGCATATGCGGTAAAACTTCGCTTCTGCGAAAATGACCTTGCCCAAAAATCCCCGCACCTGCAGATATCAAATCCCGCTTCTGCGAAGCCTTACGCACATGCGATTCCGAGTCCCGCATCTGCGCGCACGCAGGTGCGCTAGAAAATCCGCTCATGCGGTCTTCCTCACCCAGCCACTTCTCGCTTCTGCGACTCCACGAACTCTTCTGCTACCATCGCACCTACGCAAACTAGCCACAGGTGCATTCATAGGGGAACTAGAAACCTTCAGAAATGCAACATGAATGAAAAGGATCAGGACCTCGTCTGAAACTCACCCGAGGCCCCCGGGACTTCAACCAAATATACCAACAAGTCCCATAACATAATACATACCTACCCGAGGGCTCAAATCACACCTAACAACATCAAAACAATGAATCACACCTCAAATCAAAATTCTATGAACTTTGAACTTTCAAATTCTATATCTTGTGTCGAAACACATCAAATCAAAAATCTATGAACTTTAAACTTTCAAATTCTATATCTTGTGTCGAAACACATCAAATCAATCTGGAATGACTTTAAATTTTGCACACAAGTCACATTTCACATTACGGACCTATCCCAATTTCCAGAATCGGATTCCGACCCCGATATCAAAAAGTCAACCCCCCGGTCAAACTTCCCAAACATTCAACTTTCGGCATTTCAAGCCTAATTCTACTACGTACCTCCAAATATTTTTCTCGACGCGCTCTCAAGTCCAAAATTACCATACGGAGCTATTGGAAGCATCAAAACTCCATTACGGGGTCATTTACACATAAGTCGACATCCAGTCACTGTTTTAACTTAAGCTTTAAACCTTGGAACTAAGTGTTCCAATTCATTCCAAAACCTCACCGGACACAAACCAATGACCCCGGCAATTCACACAACAACTGTAAAGTAACATTTGAGCAGTAAATGGGGATATGGGGTTGTAATATTCAAAACGACCGGCCAGGTCGTTACATGAAGTCTGGTCCATCTGTCCAATAGCTTTTGGGGCTCGCCGGCCGCAGCTGGTCTAGACTCAGGTATAACTTCTGGAACTGGCTGAGCTCCGCCCACAGGTAGTGTGCTCGGGGTCTGATATATAACAGCTGCATGCCCAGGAGCTTGAGCAGTACTGATATGTGCTCCCCTCCCACCTGAGATGTGACTGGGTCTACTGGAAATAAACCAGCATGAGTCATAGTATCCATGAACTCTAGCATACGGCCCATGACCTCATGAAATCCCGATGCAGACATGAAATCCACCGGGGTTGGCTCTGCTGCGGGCACCTCGCCCTGCTCCTCAATAATGGGATCCTCTACTAGATCTGCTGGTGGCATAGCTGGAGCAACTCTTGGACACCCTCGTCCTCTACCACGGGCTGGAGCCCTCCCTTGGACTCTGCCTCTGCCTCTTACTTGGTCTGGAACATCTGTTAAGCGTGTTCTCACCATTTGTGAGAGAATGAGAGAAAGATACTTAGTATCACATCAATTGCACTATAGGAGATGAAGAAAGAGTAGTTTCCTAACACCCTATAGCCTCTCAAAGATAATTACGGACGTCTCTACATCGATCCGTAAGACTCTATTAGGCCTGCTCATAACTTGTGAGACCTACGTGAACCTAGTGCTCTGATATCATGTTGTCACGACTCAATTCTCTAATAGGCCGTGATGGCGCCTAGCGCCGCTGCTAGACTAGCCAACAGTGAACCAACCACTAAATCCCCTTTTTACTAGATTTCCTAGTAATTAAATTTTCCTTATTCACAAGATTTAAGAAATAACATGTTTAAATAAATAAAACAAAAACAGTTGAGTGCAATCATAACCAAAATAAAATCCAAAACCACAAGTCTACTGGTGTGTGTGTGCCAAGCCCTGGTATCACAAGTGTATGAGCACTAATAGATTATACAAAACTCTAGCTATTGTCTGAAATAGAAATAGAAAGAAATGAATGTAAAGGAAAGACACTAGTTGTTGCGGAATAGCTCAGGAAGCAGCTCACCACTAGGCCTCCGGGTAACGGGAATGCGCACTGGTGTGATCGCCAGGTGCACATGCCTCAAATCTTGCACGGTCAGTGCAGAAGTGTAGCGTGAGTACATAAACAACATGTACCCAGTAAGTATCAAGTCTAACCTCTAAGAAGTAGTGACGAGGGGTCTACATCGACACTTACTATGGGCTAACGATAAAATACAGAATTTCTAAATGAGCATGGGGTACAAGAGAAATAATAATAACTCCTTATCAAACATGAACAAATAATCCTTTCACAATTAAATAAACTCCAAGTAAATTCCTGTCATTTATAATTGTAGCCTCACAAGTCACGAAATAATATCAAGCATGATTTGACTCCGAGTACTATTAAGCATGATTTATGCCGAGGTCGTACGACCCGATATAGAATAGCATGTACACTACCAAGGGACGTGTAACACGATCCATAGATGTATTTATTCTACTGCTGAGGCGTTCGGCCCGCTCCACAAGAAGAGATGATTCTTTATAAGCATTTAACTTTTACCGTTATTAAAGGCTAGTACACTAGGTAATACAAATTCCATTAACGGTCTTTTCAATTTATTTAACAAGTTCTAATATAGTTTAGGCACTTAAATTAACAAGTAAGGTACACACATTTTAAGTAATTCATGATTTGGGTCCTAAAACTACCGGGACACAAGGATAATTAGTAGCTACGTACGTACTCTCGTCGCTTCGTACGTACATAGCCCCCCCACAATTAGAAGCAACATTTAATTCAAATCACCTATGGGGAAAATTCCCTCTTACAAGGTTAGACAAGAGACTTACTTCGTCTCAAAGCTCACTTCCCAGTCAAAATTTTGTTCTAAAGCCTCAACTCGGTGCCGAAAAATCCGAAACTAGCCAAATGTTATATAATTTAATCAATACATGCTCAAAAGTTCATAATTTAATTATTAGAGTAATTACCCAACCCAAATTGGAAGATTCCTAAAATTCACCCTGGGCCCACGTACCCGGATTTCGAAAATGTTTGTATGAAATTGTTACCCATAACCTTAAGAACTCAAGTATACAATTTTCATCTCATTCCATAACCATTTTCGTGGTTAAAATCTCTTCTTCTTTTTTTATCAAAACCTAGATTTTTCAACTAAACCCATAATTTTTATAATTTTATATTTTAACATCTACCCACAATCCATGTATTAAACTTACATTGGGTAGGAATTACTTACCTTCAATAGCTAGGTTGAAACCCCCCTCTTTGAAGCTCCAAAATCGCCCCAGGTGCAATGAAAATGGACTCAAAATGTTTGAGTCCCGACTTAAATGAAGTTTCTGCCCAGCAGGATTTTCGCACCTACGGTCACTGGGCCGCATTTGCGGTACCAATTCTATGGCACTAGGCTCGCTTCTGCGGAAATCCACAGGCCCAGCACTGGCCACATCTGCGGACGAATTTTTCACTTTTGCGGACTCGCTTCTACGGCTCCTCATCGCAAAAGCGGGGTCGCTTCTATGCACACCCCTTCGCTTCTGTGGACCTCTGGCCAAGGCTCCAAAGCTGCTTCTACGACCAAAATTGTGCATCAGCGGGCTCGCACTTGCGGCCAAAAGCTTGCAGGTGCAGGCACACTAGAACTGGTGCACCAGCAGCCCTTTTGAGTCTTAGCTCAATTTGTGCATCGTTCGAATGGCATCAAGGGCCCCCCGAGGCCCCGTTCAAATATACCAACAAGTTTGTAATCATAAAACAGACTCGCTCGCACCCTAGGAACGAGAAAAACAATATTAAAACTAAGAATCGTAACCCAAAACCAATAGAATCAACTTATGAACTTCAAATATTTTCCAACTTACTCCCACCGCACCGAAACATACTTAAACTATTCGGAATGACACCAAATTTTGCGTGCAAGTCTGAAATCACTATATGGAACTATTCTCGGGTTTGGAATCCCAAACGGACCTTGATAACATCAAATCCTACTCCGAACCAAATTTAAAGAACTTTAAAACCTTCAAAGTGTCAACTACCAATATTAAGCGCTGGAACGCTCCCGAGTCATCCAAAACCCGATCCGAACATACGCCCAAGTACAAAATATCATACGAACTTGTTGGAATTATCAAATCCCGGTTCCGAGGTCGTTTACTCAAAATGTTGGCCAAAATCAAACTTAACCTTTTAAAGCCAAACCAAGGAACCAAGTGTTCCGATTTCAACTCGAACCCTTCTAATTCTCGAACTAACCATCCCCGCAAGTCATAAAATAGTGAGAGCATATACGGGGAGTCTCATTTAGGAAAACGGGATTCTAGAAAGCAAAACGTCTGATCAGGTCGTTACAGTCATGGTCATAGATTCCAATTTGTGAGTTTGTAGAGTCTTATAACCATCTAATATATTAATTGTGCAAGGCATAAATTCTGGTTCACGTGTCCCCGGGAACTTATGCAAAGGCACACCAGCATATACAAATTTTAGAAGATGTTGAGCCTGAATGAGTTCACACTCCGATATCTTCAATGTCTCCAGATTTACTAGGCCAAAAACACACAAATTCTTGATCCCCGTGCAATTACTTATATTTAGATCCCTTATAAATGGGCATGTACTAATTAATCGTTGCAATTTGTTGGTAGTACTATAATCAATTTTAGAGTTGCACTTGTGTAGCAATAATTCGGTCAGCGTCTTAGTTGCATAAATAGCATCAGGTATGCTATAGTTCAAGTTACACACTTGAGAAACTTCTAGAGGTTCTGACATTATGTTTAATTGCCAAATTCAACTGGCGATCAAAATAAGAAGACAATTCCTGATGTTTATCAGGATTAAGGCTTTGTAGGCTGAGTGTTTCGATTATCAAGGTTTGCTCGGCATAAGGCCGCAAGGCATCATCAACGTTGCAATTTTCAAATTGAACTCCATGTCTTATAATCTGTTTGGCTAAGCTTCTCACCATGTCAAAAGTACTTTTTTATTTTCAAAAAAGTATTTTTCCTCAATTTGAGGGGTTTGGCCAAGCTGTTTTTGGGGAAAAAATACTTTTGGCTAGAAGCAGAAGCAGAAAAAAGTAGCTTCTCTTCAGAAGCAGAAACAGAAGCAGTTTTGACTTTTCTTCCTTCCAAAAATACGTTTTGCAAAATATTATATATACCAAAATAACCTTACATAGTTTAAACTATTAAGTAATATAAAATAATTTTTGGAATGAACTTTCATATTTATTGAATGATTTCTTGATATATTTAAATTATCTTGAAAGAATAAAGTACTTTTCAATTTTATTTTTATATTTTACTTAAATAAAATAAAAAAATTAATTATTATCTTTAATAATAAATATGTGTAATTGTTTATCTATTTATATAATATTGACTATTAAGTAAATCTCCCCATGTCCTTATTGTAATTTGATACTTAAAAGCACTTTTTGAAAAGCTTTGTCAAACACAAATTATTGTTCAAAAGTGCTTTTCAAATTGATTAGCCAAACACAAACTGCTTTTCTCCGAAAATAATTTTTCGAAAAACACTTTTAAAAAAAGCACTTCTCAAAATAAGTTGATTTTTTCAGCTTGTCCAAACAGGCTATTAGACAAGATGCAAGTTCGAGCTTCTTCTTTTATGTTGTATTGGCAATGAATTCGACGTAAGATGTCATGAATTATATGTACAGACAACTCTGATTTTTTGTCCCCTCCATCACCTATTATTTTCACACAAGAAGTAATTTAATCACGAATAAATTATTCAAGAATGACTATATAGAAAAAAATCATAGCACCGATATTTATAAAAATATAAAACTTACTTTGACTAGAAAACTTATTCATATAAAATTTTGACTATAAATCCTAAATAGACATAGACTTAAATTTTATAGTAGAAGAATTTAAGCTTATTCCGTCATAGACTTTTACAATCCCCATTCCGAGTTGGAGTTGGTCATAATTTTTCCATATGTTCTCGGCCAAAATAAAAAGGAGAAAAAAAATCTATATGTAAAAGCAAACAAGGAAACGAATTCCTTCCCTTTTCTGGACATTAAAAGCAAAAGCCAGCGATTGTGGATTCGTTTTTTCCGACTCGCTATTCACTTTTTCATCCTCGCTCTCCTTTTGTATACGGTCAAAATAGATTTCGGTCTTCCTACGTTCGATCGAGTTCAAGTGGTAAGAAGTTGGAGTGAGATTTTGGGAGTGATCTCCGAAGACAGTACTAACAAGCCTTGAGTCTGAAGGCTGCTCGAGGAGTCGGCTCGATAACCTTATCGAGCCCGTGACCGAATCGATCCGCAAGGCATTGCTTCGAGCTCAGAAATGCGCGACGCCCATCCCGAAGGTCGAACTCGAGCCAAGACCGAAGGGATCGACCCAATAACGAGTTCGAGCCAGTATCGAGCTCACAGACAAGAGCCGTTGCAACCGCACCAAGAGAGAGAATCTTGGCAGGAATCGAGGAAGAGACAAATCATCATGGGTCCTCCACTATATGCTTTATTTTATTATTTTTTGTAATGAACATCTACTATAAAAGGGGGAATCCTTGTAAGCTATGGACACAATGAATACACTGGGGAAAAAAAAATAGACCTCCTTGTACTTGTTTTACTTCATTTTATTCGTTCTTTCTGATTCATTATTCTCACTGTCATAGTCAAGAATATCCGTATTGCTATCTCTCTATACGATTTGTATCAAAGGGTATCACGTATCCTTAGAACCATACATAAATTTAACGTTATCCGATTTTTCGGGTAAACAGTTTGGCGCCCACCGTGGGGCTAAGGATAACAGTGATTGTTTGACATAAATCTGCAGTACACACCAGTTTACAACTTCAAATCAGCAATGGCTTTACCTATCGACCACGAAGCCGGCCTTCAAGATGAAACCAACAACTTAGCACCCGGGGGCGGAAGTCCACTTGACGATGGCACTAAGGCTCGAATCAAAGTACCCGAAATTCGAGCCGAAGTACCATTGGATGTCAATTCACAAATAGCTCTGGAGGCGAATCAGCGTTCCGAACCGGAAAAAAATATTCAGGGCGGTACTCGATCCGTAGCCCGAGATACCCATAATGTGGGGAAAATCGGAGCCATCTTACGTATGATCTTCGAGATGTTACAAGCCCAACAAGTAGTGATAGTCCAGTTACAGAGCCAAACTCATATACAAAGCAGGCCGGATCCCGATCCGCTTCGAGAAATCACCCCCGGAACGGAGCCCGCCATAGTAAAACCAAACGAGCAAGAATCGGGGACCACTCCCGATTCTTGCTCGAAGAACTCACAAAATAAGTCGAAGCCAACGACAAGAGAGTGGAAACATACAATGCCAGGGTCGATCAAATCCCGGGGGCTCTACCAATGATAAAAGGGCTAGATTCGAAAAAAATCATACAAAAGCCTTTTCCCTTGAGTGCGGCCCCAAAACCAATCCCCAAAAAATTTCGTATGCCCGAAATTTTCAAATACAACGGTACGACCGATCCTAACGAACACGTCACCTCTTACACATGTACCATCAAAGGTAACGATTTGGAGGACGATGAGATCAAATCCGTGTTGTTGAAAAAGTTCGGGGAGACCCTCTCGAAGGGAGCAATGATCTGGTATCACAATTTACCGCCTAATTCCATCGATTCTTTTGCCATGTTAGCAGATTCGTTCGTAAAGGCACATGCTGGTGCCATAAAGGTTGCAACAAGGAAATCGGACCTCTTCAAAGTAAAGCAAAGGGGTAATGAAATGCTGAGGAAATTCGTATCCCGATTTCAAATGGAATGCATGGAATTGCCACCGGTGACAGACGATTGGGCCGTACAAGCTTTCACCCAAGGGTTGAACGAGCTGAGTTCGACAGCGTCACGTCGGCTGAAGCAAAATTTGATCGAGTATCCAGCAATAACTTGGGCAGATATACACAACCGATATCAATCAAAAATAAGGGTCAAAGATGACCAGTTGGGAGCTCCGTATGGACCCGTGCATCAGAACAGGATAGCTACTAAAAACCAAAGGGAGATCGACAGAGAACAAAGGTCGAACAGAGACCGATATCAACCGTATGTCGTAGATCGGATGAACAACAGCCCAACACGCAATATAGTTTTGAATAATCGAAGGATTGATCAAGGGAAAAATTCTCGGGGACTTATGAGCAAGAGCGGCTTTGATAAATATGTCGATCCTATAGAAGCACCTCGGTTATCAGAGTATAACTTCAGCGTTGGTGCATTCACTATCGTGTCGGCGATCGGACGCATTAAAGACACCAAGTGGCCTCGACCCATGCAGACCGATCCTGCCCAAAGGAATCCCAATCAAATGTGCGAATATTATGGCACCCATGGTCACAGAACGGAAGATTGCAGGCAACTAAGAGAGGAATTAGCCCGCTTATTTAACAAAGGGCACCTTCGGGAATTTCTGAGTGATAGGTCGAAGAACCATTTTAAAAACAAGGATTTTGGCAAGCAAAACGAGCAAGAAGAACCGCAGCACATCATTCACGTGATCATCGGCAGTGCCGATACCCCTCAGGGACCAATGCTTAAACGCACTAAAACATCGATTGTGAGGGAAAAACGATCTCGGACTCAAGATTACGCACCCACGGGGACTTTGTCCTTCGATGATAAAGATGCAAAAGGAGTCATCCAACCTCATAACGATGCACTAGTAATATCAATTCTCATGAATAAAACTAAAATTAAGCGTTTGTTAATCGATCCAGGTAGCTCGGCCAACATCATCAGATTGAAAGTCGTAGAATAGCTCAGCCTACAGGACCAGATCATACCCACAACTCTAGTTTTAAACGAATTCAATATGGCATGTGAAACCACTAAAGGCGAGATAATCTTACCAATAAACGTGGCCGGAACCATCCAGGAAATGAAGTTTCATGTGATCGGAGGCAACATGAGGTACAACGCCCTTTTCGGAAGGCCATAGATCCACAACATGAGAGTTGTACCTTTGACTCTACACCAGGTCCTCAAATTCCCTACATCGAGAGGTGTCAAAATAGTGTACGGAGAACAACCGGCCGCAAAAGAAATGTCCGTCGTCGAGGAAATGAAACCAATATCCACGCCTTCGCCGATAAAGAGATCGGGTTCAGAAGGAGAACAGGACACCAAATAGCAATCACAGATGTCGGCTTCGACCCAGCCAGATAACCAGAAGATCGAAGAAGATGATGGTCAAAGGGTCCCTCGATCTTTCATGATTCCTGATGACTCCGACGCCACCATATCAACAATTGAAGAACTCGAGCAAATCACACTAATCGAGCACTGGCCCGATCGAAAGGTATACTTGGGAACGGGGTTGAGCCCCGAACTCAGGAAGAAACTTGTTCAATTTCTTATCGATAATATTGATTGTTTTGCCTGGTCCCACTTAGATATAATAGGGATCTCACCGAACATAACGACGCATCATCTAAGCTTGGAGTCTAGGTTCAGACCAGTGAAGCAAAAGAGAAGACCCCAGTTCGAGGGAAAGCACGCATTCATAAAGGATGAGTTAACCAAACTTCTCAAAATAGGGTCCATTCGGGAGGTAAAACATCCTGAATGGTTAGCCAACATAGTTGTAGTGCCTAAAAAAGGAACAAACTTAGAATGTGTGTAGATTATAAGGATTTGAACAAACCGCTGCCCAACATCGATCGCATGATCGATGCCACAGCCGGCCACGAGATCCTCACTTTTCTCGATGCCTATTCCGGGTATAATCAAATCCAGATGAACCCGGAGGATCAGGAAAAGACTTCATTTGTCAACAAATATGGAACATATTGTTATAATATGATGCCCTTCGGGCTAAACAATGCAAGGGCTACTTACCAACGCCTGGTAAATAAAATGTTCGAAGAACAAATAGGTAAATCAATGAAAGTTTATATTGACGACATGCTAGTTAATTCCCTGCGCGCAGAGGAGCATTTGACCCATTTGCAGGAAACGTTCGAGATTTTGAGAA
Source organism: Nicotiana tomentosiformis (assembly GCF_000390325.3). Taxonomy (NCBI): domain Eukaryota; kingdom Viridiplantae; phylum Streptophyta; class Magnoliopsida; order Solanales; family Solanaceae; genus Nicotiana; species Nicotiana tomentosiformis. Next base: position 145,661,977 of record NC_090814.1, on the reverse strand, counting down.
AATACAACATGAAGCTCAACCTTGAAAAATGTGCTTTCGGGGTCGGTTCGGGCAAGTTCCTTGGCTTCATGGTGTCAAACCGGGGAATCGAGATTAACCCCGATAAAATCAAGGTCATCGAAGACATCACCATCATGGACAGCGTGAAAGCTGTAAAAAGACTAACGGGACGGATTGCAGCCTTAGGCCGATTCATTTCGAGATCGTCATATCGAAGTCACAAATTTTTTCCTCTACTCAAAAAGAAGAACAATTTTGCTTGGACCCCGGAATGCCAACAAGCATTGGAGGAACTAAAACGATATCTATCGAGCCCACCACTAGTTCACACTCCAAAAATGGACGAAAAACTTTATTTGTACTTAGCAGTATCAAAAATCGCCGTAAGTGGTGTCCTAGTTTGAGAAGAGCAAGGTACGTAATTTTCCGTTTATTATATAAGTCGGACCTTAGGAGAAGCAGAAACTAGATATCCGCACCTAAAAAAATTGGCACTTGCACTGATAAGCGCCTCTAGAAAGTTAAGACCGTAGTTTCAATGTCACCCTATATGCATATTAACCACTTACCTACTTCGTAATATTTTGCGCAAGCCCGAACTATCAGGACGGTTGGACAAATGGTCCGTCGAACTCAGTGGGTACAATATCGAATATCAACCCCGTACGGCCATCAAGTCTCAAATTTTAGCAGACTTCGTGGCCGATTTCACGCCAACCCTCGTACCTAAAGTCGAAAAAGAACTCCTGTTGAAATCGGGTACATCATCGGGAGTATGGATCCTTTTTACGGACGGGGCTTCGAACGTGAAGGGGTCCGGGTTGGGCATAGTTTTGAAACCACCCATGGGTAATACTATTAGGCAATCTATTAAAACTACCAGGTTAACTAACAACGAGGCCGAGTATGAAGCCATGATTGCAGGTCTCGAGCTAGCTAAAAACTTGGGAGCAGAAGTCATTGAAGCCAAATGTGATTCTTTACTGGTGGTAAGTCAAGTGAACAAAACCTTCGAAGTTCGAGAAGGTAGAATGCAAAGGTATTTATACAAACTACTTGTCACTTTGCACTATTTCAAACAATGTACTTTACGGCATGTTCCACGAGAACAAAACAATGAAGCCGATGCACTTGCGAATTTGGGATCGTCAGTCGAGGAAGATGACTTGAGCTCGAAGACTGTCGTCCAACTCTCGAGATCTGTAATTAAAGGAGGTCACGCCGAGATAAATTCTACAAGCTTAGCCTGGGATTGGAGAAATAAGTATATTGAATACTTAAAGAGCGGAAAGCTCCCATCGGACCCAAAATACTATAGGGCCCTACGGACTAAAGCTGCTCGATTCACGTTGGCTTCAGATGGAACGCTATATCGAAGGACATTAGATGGACCGCTGGCAGTATGCTTGGGTCCGGGAGGTACCGATTACATCCTATGGGAAGTGCACGAGGGCACTTGTGGGAATCACTCTAGTGCCGATACATTAGTTCGAAAAATAATCAGAGCAGGGTATTATTGGACCGATATGGGCAAATACGCGAAGGAATTTGTTCGTAAATATGACAAATGTCAAAGGTTTACGCCAATGATCCATCAACCCGGAGAGCAACTTCACTCAGTCCTATCCCCATGGCCGTTCATGAAATGGGGAATGGATATTGTCGGCCCTCTGCCATCGACCCCAGGTAAAGCCAAATTCATTTTATTTATGACTGACTATTTTTCTAAATGGGTTGCAGTGCAGGCATTCGAGAAAATAAGAGAGAAAGAAGTTATAGACTTTATTTGGGATCATATCGTATGCCGATTCGGGATACCAGCCGAAATAGTATGTGATAATGGGAAACAATTCGTTGGCAGCAAAATAACAAAATTTCTCGAATATCACAAAATTAGAAGGATACTATCATCACCATACCACCCCAGTAGGAACGGACAGGCCGAATCAACGAACAAAACTATCAGTCAAAACCTAAAGAAGAGGTTGAACGACGCTAAAGGAAAATGGAGAGAAATCTTTCCCGAAGTCCTTTGAGCGTATCGTACAACATCAGAATCCAGTACTGGGGAGACCCCATTCTCCTTAGTATATGGGTCCGAAGCATTGATACTAGTCAAAGTTAGTAAACCCAGTACCAGATTTCGATTCACAATGGAAGAATCAAATAACGAGGCTATGAATACTAACGGACGAAAGACGAGAAGCTGCTCTCGTCCGATTGGCCGCCCAAAAGCAGCGAATCGAAAGATATTATAATCGAAGAACCAAGCTCCGTCATTTCAAGACCGGTGACTTAGTGTTAAGAAAATTCACCATCAATACCCGAAATCCGAACGAAGGAAAACTAGGACCAAATTGGTGAGGACCATATCAGGTTCTCAAGAATGTCAGAAAGGGATCGTACAGGCTCGGCATTATAAACGGAAAACAACTATCAAGCAGTTGGAATGTGTCACATCTAAAGCGATACTACTGCTAAGGTACGACCCTTCCATATTCATTTATATTTCAAAACTGACCCCTGCAGAAGTCCGAACAAGAGCTAAGATGGACCCATCACTTGAAAGCACGCGTTGCACTCTTTTTTCCTTAGACCGGTTTTATCCCAAATGGGTTTTTCGGCAAGGTTTTTAATGAGGCAACCAATGATTATGCTGCACTTACAACAAGTATCTGAGGCCTCCGTACAATCGACCTCGAATACTGGGGGGGGGGCATTAGCCCTCAAATATATCAAGTTCTGATACAAGAAAGTTATTTCGCAACAACGGGGTTCCAGTAGGAAAAGTTGTAAGAGCCAAAATAGTCAAAACGAACCATGCTCATGTAGTTGGCCCGAACCCAGACACGATATCTTATATCCAAGAAACAATCCTCTATTTGGAGATTTTTTATGCAATCAGAATTAAGATAAACTCGACCATTATGCCCATAGGCTACATTACTTTGAGTTCGAATCATTCACTCGACGACTAAAGCCTACGGGCTAGTTTCATTTCGAGTTCGAGCAAGCACTCACTCGACCATTACGCCCATGGGCTACATTACTTCGAGTTTGAATCATTCACTCGACGACTAAAGCCTACGGGCTACTTTCATTTTGAGTTCGAGCAAGCACTCACTCAACCATTACGCCCACGGGCTATATTACTTTGAGTTAGAATCATTCACTCGACAACTAAAGCCTACGGGCTACTTTCATTTCGAGTTCGAGCAATCACTCACTCAACCATTATGCCCACGGGCTATATTACTTCGAGTTCGAATCATTCACTCGACGACTAAAGCCTACGGGCTACTTTCATTTTGAGTTCGAGCAAGCACTCACTCGACCATTACGCCCACAGGCTACATTACTTCGAGTTCAAATCATTCACTCGATGACTAAAGCCTATGGGCTACTTTCATTTCGAGTTCGAGCAAGCACTCACTCGACCATTACGCCCACGGGCTACATTACTTCGAGTTTGAATCATTCACTCGATGACTAAGCCTACGGGCTACTTTTATTTCGAGTTCAAGCAAGCACTCACTCGACCATTACGCCCATAGGCTACATTACTTCGAGTTTGAATCATTCACTCGACGACTAAAGCCTATGGGTTACTTTCATTTCGAGTTCAAGCAAGCGCTCACTCGACTATTACGCCTACGGGTTATATTTCTTCGAGTTCGAATCATTGACTCAACTAGTAAACCTAAGGGCTACGTCACTTCGAGTCTGAAAAAATAATCAATCATAGAGACTACGAAGTCCAAATTAGATTAAATTGTTAAGATCCTTGTGAAAACATTTGTAAGGCACGTAAAAAGTCTTCACAAGTCGGGCAAGTTGTCTATATACAAAACTTTTTACATGATTGATTACAAACGTAAAAAATTAAGAACTAAACTTCCTGACCATCCTCAGGGGCGTTTGCTTCTCTATCAGGCTCTTCCCCGTCCTCGGATCCCCTCTTGCTACCGTCATCATCATCGCCATCAGAAGCCAAGGCTTCAGCTTCAGCTTCAGCTTCGAGCTCTTTGGCCTTTTTTATTTCTTCAGTAAGGTCGAAACCTCGAGCGTGTATCTCCTCGAGGGTCTCCCTTCGAGACCTACATTTAGCAAGTTCGGCAATCCAATGTGCTCGAGTGTCGGCAGTATTCGCCGCCTCTCATGCCTCCATCTGAGCAACCTCGGCATCAGCCCGATACATGGTAATGGATTTATCCGCCAAAATCTTTGACGACTCAACCTCCGCCTTGGCCTCAGCAAGCCGAGCTTCAAGCTCCTCGATCCTCTTAGCTTGAGCCGAACCCTTTTTCTTGACGTTTCGAAGCTGAACATCGGCCGATAATAAGTTGGTCAAAATGGTCTCTTTTTCCGCAGCCAGGCGGTCGATAGTCTCCTTCCACCAATTACATTCAGCTCTGATTTGATCAACTTCTTCCCGAAGTGACCCGATCTTTTCAACCTTTTGTTGCAGCTGAGACAACGAAGGGTTAACTTTCACAGTCGAGTCAAACCCATACTTTAATAGAACGAGGCTCACCTGCTTATCGAGTTCGGCCTCTTCTTCACAAGCCTTAGCCAAATCCACTTGGAGGTCCTTTATAGCCTCGTCCTTTTGGTTGCAAAGAAGCCGCAGGGCGTCTCTCTCCCACGAGACCTTCTGAAGCTCGACCTCACACTGGCTAAGGTCGACTCGAAACCTACTAATGGCCTGCACAGTAGGGAAAGAACACGAGTCAAGTTTGGAAAAGAACAAAGAAACCAAGTATAGTAAAATCATTACCAGAGTAATGAAACGTTGGGCCTCTTCTAGTAGAAGAGAAGCGCCACCAATATCGGAAGCATCATCGACTCCAGTAAAGCAATCCCGAAAGGGATCCCCTACACTAGAGCCTCTGCCCATATCGGGGGTCTTCAATTCTCGAGCTTCCTTTAACGCCTCCTCAGAAAAGGTTGGAAGGGAAGGCGAATGACCCACTATCATAGCCCCAAGCGAATCACTCGGGGCGCTCCGATCAAGACTCGGGATCCCGGGGCCAACCCCAACCGGTACAGCCGCCATCAGCTCAGGAGCTTTGGTGACCTCAATAGCTCTCGCAGATCGGATCACCAGAGCCGAGGCACCGCCTTATTCTTCTTCTTCTCTCAGTCGTTGGACCGAGTCAATCGGAAGAGCAATTGCCTTCCTCCTCACCCTTCGAGTTTTGGGCTTGGGGTCCTCTGACCAAGAGGCAGCTTTTTGCTTCTTATCTTTCCCCGGTTTCGGGACCGGGTACTTGGTTCCTTCTTCACCGCTCGAAGGCCTCAAAGCGGCATCCTTGGTTACACATGCATGAAAGGAAATCGGTAACGAATGGAGCACAAAGAACACTTCAAAAGGAACGAGAAGTAAAACCTTACCATGATTCTTGGTCTCTCATCTACTTTTTGCCAAATCACGCCAAGCGCGTTCGGCATAAGAGGAGGTTGAGGCTAACTTTCGAACCCAATCCTCGAGGTCGGGCACCGCTTGTGGCATCCAAGGGGCAGCTGTATATCGGAGAAAAACATCAGAAAAAATCGAGAAAAGATACGAAAAGCAACGTCTTATGAGAACCACTTACGGTCGAAATTCCATTCCTTGGGGAACGGCATCTTCTCTTCCGGAATAAGGTCACGGGTCCTCACCCGAATATAATGGCCCATCCAACCCCAATCCTTGTCTTCGTCGATTCTCGACATCAAAGCCTTTGATACCCGACGATGAAGTCTGATTAGTCCTCGAAAGATTTAAGGCCGATACAATTGTATGAGGTGATTCAGGGAAAAATCCAGCCCCCCGGCCTCTCCCCGTTTTGATGGAGAAGAAGCGAAGTAGGATTACTATACGCCATAGAGAGGGATGAATTTGACTGAGGGTGACCTGATATCTTTTGCAAAAATCAATGATCACCAGGTCGACGGGACCCAATATGAAGGGATAAGTGTAAACACTTAAAAACCCCTCCACATGGGTGATGACGCTATTTTCGGGGGATGGAATCTGCAACACAACCTCGGAACCCCAGTTGTAGTCTTTGCTAACGGCCTCGAGATGACCCTCCGTTATAGAGCACATGTATATCGACACGTGCTCGCATTGACCCAGAACAGATGAAGGATTCTCAACCTTAAAATTGATCTTCAGAGTACACGGGCCGGGAACATAGTCATAGGTAGACGGCTCCACCGGCGCCTTGTCGCCGGACGGCCGTAAAGAAGAAGCTTTCTCCTTCTAAGGTACAGTTTTCGAAGTTTTGGCCATTGATATGAGAGGAAGAAAGGCAAAGGAAAGTGAAAAATTGACGACACCAAAACTCTGGTGTAGATGGCTCTGGAAGCGACGAGATAGAGAGAAAAGATAAGAAAATTTGGGGGAGTGAATGCGTAAAAGTGGTAAATGTTAGATGGAAGGGTTATTTATAGGCTCGCATCATGACGGTTCAATATCAGAGGTGGCCGACCGCCATCTGCATGCATTAAATACTTTGAAAGGCTAAATCGATGGGACAGCTATCACATATGTCATAATCGATCCCCTTTGAAATGTCAGCTTATAATCCGATCGAACCGTCAAAAATCATATCGATTCTCACCGCATCCTTTGTGAGAAACGAGGGGACTATCTGTACACGGTCGAAATAGATTTCGGCCTTCCTATGTTCGATCGAGTTCAAGTGGTAAGAAGTCGGAGTGGGATTTTGGGAGTGAGCTCCGAAGACAATACTAATGAGCCTCGAGTCCGAAGGCTGCTCGAGGAGTCAGCTCGATAACCTTATCGAGCCCGTGATCGAATTGATCCGCAAGGAATTGCTTAGAGGTCGGAAATGCGCGACGCCCATCCCAAAGGTCGAACTCGAGCCAAGACCGAAGGGCTTGGCCCAGTAACGAGTTCGAGCCAGTATCGAGCTCACAGACAAGAGCCGTTGCAACCGCACCAAGAGAGAGAATCTTGGCGGGAATCGAGGAAGAGACAAATCATCATGGGTCCTACACTATATGCTTTATTTTATTATTTTTTGTAATGACCCTCTACTATAAAAGGGGGAATCCTTGTAAGCTATGGACACACTGAATACACTGGAAAAAAAGAGACCTCCTTGTGCTTGTTTTATTTCATTTTATTCGTTCTTTCTGATTCATTATTCCCACTGTCATAGTCAAGAATATTCGTATTTCTATCTCTCTATACGATTTGTATCAAAGGATATCATGTATCTTTAGAACCATACATAAATTTAACGTTATCCGATTTTTCGGGTAAACACCTTTTACTAAAACGTTACTTTAAAACAGATAAGCACTTATCTCTCAAAAGGTTTGTTAAATTAAAATCTTGCAAATATTGACAATGTAAACAAAATAGTTTGTGTTTCGGACATGTTTAATCTCATTCGTTCTAGTAATAGCATAAACGGCCTATACCTTACAAGGTAAGGCTGAAATGTAGTTTCCTTTGTTCCTGTATGGACCTTATTGGAACTAACCACTGATTTCCAGGAAGTGGTAATTGGTAGCACTGAGACGCTAATTTGGGATCAGAAGCAACAGATCTTGATATCGTTGTCCTTACATATGAATTTTGAGTTGGCTGCTGTGGCGTTTGTTTTTTATCATTTTCATTATGGAAAGTAAGCAGTTTTTCATAAGCATTATTATCCGCTGAATGCTCAAAAGTTATAGGTTTCGGAGGATCAACCTTAGCTTTAACAGCCATTGCAGAAGGTTCGTCAGCATTATTGGTCAGCTACTTTTTCATTGAAGATCTGATAGAAGGTTGAGTGAGATAGAAGTTGTTTTCAAATAATATATCTGGTGGTGATGCGTGGCGTACGCAGAACTTCTTACAATAAGAAGATCATATAAACAAAAAGTAATTTAAATGCCCCTAATGTAATTGTCATTAACGTTCAATAAGAAGTAGGAAAAAAAAAGGGGGGGTGAAGGGGGGTGGGTTGTGATATTTCAAAAAAAAGGAAGAAGAAAGCAATAAATAAATAAAGCTAAACCTTCGTCGCAACCAAGAAAAGATGACAGTACTAGCAAGATCGTTGATATATTGAGTAATTTGCTATAGAAGGGGAAACAAAACCCAGCTTTACTGGCCGGGAGAATCGATCCAGCCACCTCCCTGATAAAATATAGGGTCCTTCCGCTGCACCAGAGAAATGTGTTCTGCAAGTGGTGTCATCCATTTACATTTATAACGTTTTTAATGTTCACATATCATTTTTATACATATAATTTGTTAAATTTTTCGACGAAGCAATGTCACGAGTGACGTGACACCGCTTCACCCTTGGTAAATCCGCCCCGATGCGGCAATCAACTTCTGCACCTGAAAAAGATATAGTAGCTTAAGTAAATTCTAACTGTCGAGACTTGCAAAGTTGGATAAAATGATAAAGGTACCTAAGGCACCTATATATGTTAGTTTCTCCACCTTATTTTGTTGCCTGTTGTTAATTATGCGTAATATCCCAAAAAGGTGATATCAAGAGTTGTGATGTGTATTAATAATAACCCAGTGTACTTTATATCTCTGTGAAATTGTTTTTTTTCTTTTTAGCGTTTCAAGACTTTGACTCAGTGCGAATGAAAGAAGAAAAAAGAAAGAAGGAAAATGACAGGAACGAAATCAACAGGAACTTTGAGATGAAATTACTATCTCATTATGGATTTGACCAGTTGAAAATAAGTCCCGTCCCTTTTTGAAAAAAAGTCAGATAAAAGACTTCAATTGCCATTTTTATGTAACTCCTGTTTACCCTCGAGCTATAACAATTGAATTTGTTAATGGTTATAAGGATATGTGAATTAACTTGATACAAAGCGATAAATTAAATTGCAATTGAAATAAATGACGATAAAATAACTGCAAACCACAAAAATTGGATGATTTTAGCTTAAGAATGCAAGCGACCCTTGAGTTGAATGCGCTTTTATTGAGAGAAAAATATTGAAGAGTAAGAGTTTGGAGAATATATTGCTTATTAGATGTTCTCATATCCTTCATGGATTGTCAAGTCCCCTTTATATATTGAGGGAGACCTAACCTTTAGGGTATTATTTTATTGTACTATAACAAACATAAGTTCTTGATTTTGAATACCGTTTTGTTCCTTTTTTGACTAATTCCGTGATTTCTATCATAATGATTGGTTAATGGTAATAATCACGGACCCTTGTCGGATGAGTTGGCAGAGTTTACTTCGAGACCGTTAGAAACAGGATCGGTTACACCTTCGGTAGATTAGAAGGCAAATCTGATAATCTCGATGGCTAGTTTTGATGATGCTTTGGGTCCGATCTTGAATATTATATCCCGCCCTCGGGTGACCATGTTGGATGCCAGATCAAAACTCGGACTTCGATTTTTACTCTATTACAGATGTACCGACCCTTGGCCCTCTGTCTCTCAAGCTCGATCAAACAGCGAGCTCGGTTCTTCCTGTACACAACTTCCAAATTTCCAATATTCCTACAACAGATGCAAATGTCCCGGACACGGCACAACATGCAAATTGCTTCTCTAGAAAGATTACGGTAAAAACATCAATAGTAGCACTAGTAAACATGATTTATGTGCTTTTTAGTAGGAGTTATGTGTTTTTAGTTGGAAATCAGATTGTAGTAGGGGCAAAACCAGTGTTAGTGATTCTTTTCTTCAAAATGACAAATAATTTGATGAGTTCCCCCACATTCGAAATAAACAACAGTGAATGAATTAGCATGAGAAACTAAAGTAAGAAAATCTGCAAATTAATCACAAGAGACTTCAAACGGATGTTATTAGTAATTTAGTATTATGAAAGAAAAAAAAAAGACTAGGTGAAAGGAGGTTCCTTCCATTTAAACATAAAAGTGGTAATCCGTTCAATTTGGGGCGTGGAGTTCAGCCAAGAGTAGAACCGGGACGTTCCGCCATCCTCAGCTGCGCCTTTGTGATGAATGACTTCATTTAGTTTTCCATTTTGTTTCTCCATGTATCTTGTTGTTCTTTCATGGAACACCTGTTATTTCAAATTTGTGAAAATCTTAGATATATATATATAAAGGATGGTTCAAAATATATGAAGGGGTTTCAATACATGTCTTCTCTTAGAAAACCGTACTATGCAAACAATATAAAATCATAGGTCAAATTCTTATGATAATGAAACAATTATGCAATATAATGTTTTTGGATTTTAATTACATGTGCATATGTGCGCCTAGGAACTAGGTGTGACCGTGTGAGAATTTCATCTCATATAAAAATATTAGGGTAGTATAATGTAATGTAAGGTTTATACCTGGACCATTTTGCTCTCGGTACATGGCACAATAGATATTATGTTAGGGCGCCGCGTTATCAAATCATGTGCGAATTTTTCAGGATACATCCAAGGATTCTTAATCCATAGCTCTAGTTTTCGAGTTGGTGGAACAATAATTTCTCTTGGATCTTCACAAATAAGAATATTCTTATCCTGCATATATTGCACAAAGCCCAAGCCAAGTTAATTGAATAAACAGGTAGACGAATGGATAAATCAAGTAAATCAATAATTAAAGTTTAATATATAATGGAGAAAACTGAAGGGAAAAAACCAACTACACAGAAATATAAATAATACCGGTGAAAGAGAGAAAAAGAATTAATACCTCTTTGCAATAAAATACTAATACCAGTCCATTCGAATAGTTGAACTTTTGAACAAAGTCTTGAAGATTACTATACCAACTTCTTTCCATATCTCCAAAGTTCCAAGAATTTGAACAATCTGGATAAAAAATAATATTGGCTAGTTCCAGGTTAGAAGGATCCATAGTTGAGAAGGGCATGCATGTTTTGCCACTGAAAAATTTGAATTCCATAAGATTTGGAGCCATCATATTGACTTGCTCCTGATTCGTCCAATTCCACAAGGTGAAACTCTTTAAGTTTTTCACTTACAACTTTTATATTTTTCATTACATAGCATCCCTCGAGTTCCAAAACTTCAAGGGCTGAGAACTTAGACAATAGACATTCAAACTCTTGGTCCGTCATGGTGGTAGCTTCCAATTTGAGAATTTGTAGGGTCTTATAACCATCTAATATATTAATTTTGCAAGGCAGCAATTCTGGTTCACGTGTCCGCTGGTACTTGTGCAAAGGCACACCACCATATATAAATTTTCGAAGATTTGGAGCCTGGATTTCCAACTTTTCCAGTCCTTCACACCGCCATAGCTCCAATATCTCCAGGTTTACTAGGCTAGAAACACAAATTCTTAATCCCCGTGCAATTACTTATATTTAGATCCCTTATAAACGGGCACATACTAATTAATCGTTGCAATTTGTTGGTAGTGCTATTATCAATTTCAAAGTTGCACCCATGTAGCAATAATTCAGTCAACGTCTTAGCTGCATAAATAGCATCGGGTATGCTATAGTTCAAATTACACGCTAGAGAAATTTCTAGAGATCTGACATTATGTTTAATTGCCAAGTTTAACCAGCGATCAATATGAGAAGCCATTTCCGGATGTTTATCAAGATCAAGACTTTGTAGGCTCAGTGTTTCAATCCTCAAGTTTTGCTCGGCATACGGCCGCAAGGAATCATCAACGAAATTAACAAAATTCTTGTGGTTGTGTTGATCGATTATTACGTCAGGTCGCAATCTCCAAATTGAACTCCATGTCTTAGACAAAACGCAAATTCGAGCTTCTTCTTTTTGCCCGTAGCTGTAACGAATCCGACGTAAGATGTCATAAATTATGTGTATAGGCAACTCTGATATTCTGTCGTCTCCATCACCTATTGTTTCCACCATAATTTGCTGAAGGGAAATCAAAGCACACAAGAAGTAATTTGATCGCGAATGAATGATTCAACAATGGCTATATAGGAGTATCAATAACACCTATATTTAAAACAATACAAACTTACTTTGACTAGGAAACTTATTCATATAAAATTTTGACTATAAATCCTAAATTGACATGAATTCAATTTTAAAGAAGAATTTAAGCTTATTCCGTCACAGTTCTTTACGATTCCCATTCCGAGTTGGAGTTGGTCATAACTTTCCATATGTTCTCAGCCAAAAAAAGAAGAAAATTCCATATATAAAAGCAAACAAGGAAACGAATTCCTTCCCTTTTCTGGACATGAACTATAGTACCTCAGATTCCTCGTCAGATTCTCCAATTGCCATAAGTGCTTGTTCATCTCCATCTTCATCATCTGAGTCCTCATCTGAACTTTCACCCAAAGCAGCAATCATAGCCTTTGTTGATCCTTTATTTTTCTTGGGATGAACCTGTTCCTTCTTCCTGTTTCTTCGTTCAGCTCTTTCCTTCTTCCATTTTATTTCCCATTGAGAACAGTTCTTGATGTGATAATCAGTCTTCCCACACTTGTAGCAACCCTCATTGGTCTATTTTTCAGTAACCCTTGGTTTGTTGTAGCCTCCACTTCTTGAAGAACCCTTTCCTCTCACTAGGTACTTCTTGAAGTCCTTTGTGATCATAGCCATTTCATCTTCCTCTAGATCAGAACCTTCAGTGATTCTGAGTGCGAGGCTCTTTTCCTTCTTGGGTACATCCATCTTCATGATTTGCCTTCTAAGTTCATAAGCAGTGAGATTTCCAATTAGCTCATCCAAATTAAGAGTGGTGATGTTCTTTGACTCCTGAATAGCAGTGATTTTGCTCTCCTATTAGACTGGCAGAACCTTTGTCAAAATCTTCTCACCTTTGTCTTCTTCAAGAATGACCCTTCCAAGAGACTTAAGTTCATTTGTTAGTATGGTGAACCTTGTATACATCTCTTGGATGGTTTCTCCTTCCTTCATAGTGAAATTCTCATATTGAGAATATAGTAACGTTCCTCTGGACCTCTTCACCCGAGGTGTTCCTTCATGAACCACTTGCAAAGTGTCCCAAATTTCCTTAGCAGTAGTACATCTTTGAATTCTGTTGTACTCGTCTGGACCAAGTCCACACACGAGCCATTTCTTGGCCTTGGCATTTTTCTCCCATTTTTTCAAGTCCTCAGTAGTGCAGTCAGCTCTTGTTTTTGACACATCTACTCCTTCAGCATTCTTTTTCATGGTAGCCAGGGGACCCTCAGTGACAATGTCCCATAGCTCATAGTCCTCTCCTATGATTTGGTCTCTCATTCTGTTTTTCCACCAGGAGTAGTACTGGCCATTGAAGAGTGGTGGTCTAGCAGTGGATTGTCCTTCCCGATTTCCAGGTGGTGCACTCATCTTGATCTTCTCCTAAGGTGTTAGTCTCTTCAAGGATAACCTGCTCTGATATCAATTGATGTTTTATACGTCAATACCACACAAGAGGGGGAGGGGGTGATTTGTGTGTGTCTAATTTTTCGTGTGCACAGATTATAAGGACCTGCTTCTTCTATGTGTTCCAACTACTACTGTTACGGAATAATAAGTACAAAAAATAAAGAACACAGAGATTGTTACGTGAAAAATACCTTGCTCAAAAGGTGAAAAAACCACGACCTACTTCCCAGTAGGATTTTTCTACCTACTACAAATAACTAGACTAAAAGACAACAGTTGGAACTGGTTCTTCTAGCTGGTTCAAGTAGCGTCAGATTCGCACACTCAAATATCACTCGAACTGCTTGCAAAATTGTCTCGCTATTTTGTTCTCAATTCTTGCTTAACTTCTGCTTCTATGCGTTACATGTAGAATGAGAACTTCCTGCGATTTATAGAGTTAGTAGAGTAGAAAACAACTAGAGTTCTAATGTCACTCTTCCTTGGTGGAAGAGTTCTAGTTGATCTCAACCTCTAACTCCTCCCTTATCTTGGATAATGTTCTCGTTGGGTAAGGAGTCCTTCTCCTTATTATTTATGCAATCTTTTCAATCAGGAGATATCTATTATTATGCTAGATTTCGTTTATCTCCTGCATGTGCATCTCACGTGCTTTGCATCTGCCCGTATCTATGTCTATCAGTGATGGACCTGATTTATGTCTGAGTTTCCTTTGTCAATCTTCAAAACTACCCTTCACTTAGTCCAACAAAGTATACCATGTTTTAACTTTGGAGTATTAATTTCGTTGTTAACTTTTATGGAAAGTTGTGACCAAAGATAAGTTGTGATCAACTTGGCAATTAAACAAAATGTCCTATTTTAAGAAATTCAACTGATATATGGATCCCTCTAACTTGGAACGAGCCGACCTCGATTTTTATGTACAGTCATCTGATGATTCTTACAACTTTGGAGATATGGACACAAGTTGGTACAATAATCTTCCAGACTTTCTTCAAAAGTTCAACTATTCTGACGGATTTTTTTCTTCTTTTTTAAAAATATTTCTGTTTCACTATTTTAACGTCTAGTCCCTTTCGGCCCATTTTATCTGTTGTTTTAGCTCAAAACACGTACTTTAAAAAAACATTAAGTACAAGATGTAACTTACTATATTACCCTAATTCATTTCTTATTGGAAAGTGCTACTATTGGAAAATGAGTAGTAACATTTTTGAAACTATTTTTTAGCTGAAACGATAGTTATTTTGGACAGGAGGGAGTACTGCATAGGATTCATATCTCTGCGGAATCGTTTTCTCCCTTCAGTTTGCTCCATTGTGGATTGGACGAATTATCGCTTTAATTACTTGATTTTTGTATTGCGCTATTTGTTTAACTTGGGTTTTGGGCTTTGCACAATATGCAGCAGGGTACTCTTATTTATGAAGATTCAAGAGAAATTCTGCTTCCATCGACTCGAAAACGAAAGCTATGCATTGAGAATCATTCAATTGTCTTGAGTCATTCGTAAATGATATGATATGATATTTTTTCGGCCCCAGATAGTATCCGTAGTGCATGCCATTGACAGAAAAATGCTCCAGGTATAAAAATACATTATATCCCAAAATGACATATTGTTTAAGTGCTTTTTCATACGACTTGGTATTCTCATATCGTAGTCCTAAGGCGCACATATAAACATGTACAAACCAAAAAGTTTGCAAACATTCTGTTTCTTTGTGGACTTCCGAGTTCAGAACTCTATTGTTAACTTGTCAGTAGAACATAAATTTCTGACATTGTAAGGTAAACAGTGAAAGAGTGAAAGGAAGCTGGAAATATAACTGATATTTTTCTCCCACTTGTGGAATGGCCAAATCACTTTTGGTGTGATGGAAAGTCAAACACAATATCGTAACTATAATATATATGATTCTTCTATGACTGTTCTTAAGTCAAAGAGGAGTTTGTCATGTTCGGAGAGGAGGCCAGATCAGACTAGGGGTATTACTACTCGTTTCAACTTTAACATAGAGGAAAGATTAGTGCTACTGAATTTGATTCTCTAGTAATTAGGCCCAATTTTTATGACGTTCTTAATATGTAAGCACCTAGTAAAGGTGGTTAAAAGGACAGATAGAGGAAAAAGGAAAAGGAGAATGCATCAAAGGAAATGACGACGACGAGAGGCATGTTTCAATGTTTAGCTATTTGAAAGCCTTAATATCATGCTGATTACTTTCACACAATCGTACAACAAGGTAAACTTGGTTAGTACCAGAAGTTAGAGGTACTTCATATGCGACACAAAGTTTAGAGCAAATATTTGCAGAGAAGTCAGAAAATAGTTTTAAGATTATTGACATTTGTCCTATATCTTCAATCCCATTTTTTACATCCACAAGTAATTCAGTCAATGATACAAAAGAATGAAGTTAACTTCTATTGCTTTCAATTGAATGCATTTACAGTAGTCTTTTGTTAAAAGAAATGATGAAGGAAATAGAAAAGGAAAACATATAGTAATAGCATAAACGGCCTATTCCTTATAAGGTAAGGCTGAAATGTAGTTTCCTTTCTTCCTGTATGGACCTAAATATCCGAGCTGCTGATTCAGGTGCTGTCTTAGGGTTGTGAGGCACAACCTTAATCACTTGAATTCGCTGCTCGGTATTGTGATCCTCAACTACTTGACTTTGAAACTTTGAAAAGTCTCCTCGAACAGCAGACAAGTTCACAGGCGTGAAATTACCATAAGTTGATGCCACGAGACCAGCAGGGGGAGGACAAGGTCCGGTATAGGGTTTGTAAACAAGTCCTTCAGAAGGTGACCTTATTGGAACTAACCACTGATTTCCAGGAAGTGGTAATTGCTAGCACCGAGGCGCTAATTTGGAATCAGAAGCAACAGATCTTGATGTCGTTGTCCCTACGTATGAATTTTGAGTTGCCTGCTGTGGTATGTGTCTTTTATCATTTTCATTATCGAGAGTAAGCAGATTTTCGTGAGCATTATTATCCGCTGAATGCTCAAAAGTTATAGGTTTCGGAGGATCAACCTTTGCTTTAACAGCCACTGCAGAAGGTTCGTGAACATTATTGGATAGCAACTTTTTCATTGAAGATCTGATAGAAGGTTGGGTGAGATAGAAGTTGTTTTCAAATAATATATCTGGTGATGCGGCGATCAACTTCTGCACCTGAAAAAGATAGTAGTTGAATGAAGGTCACAGGCTACTTTTAGTGTTTCGCCAAAAGATTAAAAGCTAGACCACATTTAACAGTAACTTTGCTTCTTCAAGGCAACAAAGCCAGAGGTCAGTTATCCCATAAAAATGTGAAGTACCTTTATTAGCCTGTGTAGTTCTCACACTTGTATCGCCAAGATCCGCTGCCGACTGAAAATAGTAAACTGCAAGTTAATAATACATTACAGACAAAAAAAATGACTAATAATTGGCCAAAAACACAGCAAAAACCTCTGTCCTAGAAGTATTTCCTCAAATTCCTTGTATATTACTTTAAGAATGCCTATGCACTGAACCAGCGGACACCAAAGTAGCATGAAACCTCCTATTGATTGTCGTAAATTAGATAATTTGGCAAAGTACATTTTAATATGAAGGATAGTGTTTATGCCAATTTAAAGAGTACCACTTCTGCAGTTCAAAGTTCTAGTTACTTGGTTATTTAGATAAAGATATGGTATAGTGTAGGGACGGGGACAGAGACTGAAAGTAAAATCAAATTAGCATCAGCAAAAATACTTTACTAACTTCTTGTGTCAAGCCTCAAGATTACAAGTCTACATTACATCGCACTTGAAATACATGGAAAAAAAATTAGGCATGTTAAAGAGACTTACTGCACTATGGTTCTTCTTGCTATCCAGAATAGTTTCGGTCCAATCAATTCCACGACACTATATGGGGATAAACTGTGTGGTTGAGAAGGATTAGGACATAAAGCCTGATGATTTAGAGGCTTCAGTTGTTGTACATCAGGATGTCTCGTCGTACAATTCGTTCCACTAGAAGAATATGGGAGAATCATCTCAACAAAATGAGTAGACTCAGATGAATTGCAGAATGGAGAAAACGGAGTTTTGTAATTGCAATCAACCTATGGCCAACGAAGACATTCTGTGAGCAGATGAAATGAAACAGCTTATATCAAATTCTCAGCACTTATCAATCAATATTCCGTCCAAAGTATTTTGTAATTCGCAAAATCACATGCCATTAGCACCAAGGTCCTTACCTCATCCCATTAGTAAGGAAAAACATGGAACATTATCAATTAAGTAAAGCCAGTGTAACACCCCAGACTTTAGACAGAGTATCACATCGGAAAAACACAAGGGGTGCTAGGTATATAAGTTAACAAGTCTTAGACCCTAGTAACACGTTTTAAACCCGTGAGGCCCAGAGCGGATAATATCACTAGTAGGCTGGGCTGTTACAGATGGTATCAGAGTCACTCTTGTGTCAGCCTTGACGATGGTGGGTGCAAGGAAGTTGAGTGAGGGGGTGTATGTACCTAGTGACGTGTTTTAAACCCGTGAGGACCTAGACCCAAAGCGGATAATATTACTTGCATGCTGGGTTGTTACAGCCAGGGAAAACTATTACTCTCTAGCAGTTAATAAGCTAACTTATCAATTAGGAAAACAGTCTCTGAATCTGAAACAGGACAAACAATAAACATAGAAACTTATGTCAATAAAAGAATCTGATGTATTGGTCAATGCATGTAGTTGGTTTTGATTTGTTGACATAGCTTATGAAGTAGTACTAAAATTCTATCTATATGCGGTTTACCTCTATAAACAATTTACCAACCAAAGGTTGTATAATCGACTCAACAATGTGCTTCAATCCAAGGATGGAGAATCAATTCAGGTTATTCGAACATTAAAATGCTGTACTTACAAGAGCCATTTTGTTCCTGGGAGGTGGCCTTGGACCTCCTTTATCGGTATCATTGATATGTAGCCTCGGAAACATACAAGAAGATTTGAAACTGATTATTAGTGCAGATACTCACAATGAAAAGCGAAAACGTTTTCTGTTCACAATGAAAAGGCCAAATAATCAAGAAAAAAGAAATATCACGAGATAGGAGATCACAGAAAGGTGAGTCTTTTATTATGTCGTGTAGAGAGAGAGAGAGAGTCATGTGAGAATCAGAAAAGAAGATCACATCAACCAATAGAAGAGGAGAATGAAATATGGGCATTGTAGGACCAACAGTGGATAGAAAATAGAAATATAAAATTGCTTCAAACTCTCCTTCACTCATCTCAGAGGAACACGGTAGCAACAGTTGCTGAAACAAGTGTTGATGCTTGGAACCACAAGTGCCACATTATTAAATCTGGCCAATCTTTTGACAGAAAAATCTGTAAAATATCTGGCCCTTTTCCCTTTATTAATCTGATTCTTTCTAGTTTGTCTACTGAAAATAGTCTAATGGATATTAATGCTCCTATATGTTTACAATAATTAACATGCTCTATTAATTCAATAGCAAGAACTTCTAGTATATATGTAATAATTCTCGAGGCAAGCTATATGAAATTGAGAGTATCGCAATCATACTACGGAATAGGGATTGACAAGATAAGTTGAATTATTTTCTTGATTATCTTTTATCAGCTTGATCTTGAGTGTGTTGGCTAGTCGACACGATTGGCAAATAGCGGAAGGCATAGAAGGCCTTTGAGGTTTGGAAAATGTTACAATTCAAATCCTAGAACGGATACAATCATGTTATAATTTACAATCAAGTTAACAAAAGGTCAATGCCATTCTATCTTGGTCCATTAAATCGAACAATTTAATTGGAAGAGTCATAAATCGAAGAGTATATATATTTTAATTAAGATTAAGTGATAAAAGTGTATATAAACATAAAATATGTTTGATATTCATTTAATTGGGTATAAATACTGAGTACAAATAAATTTCTTCCTCATGCACGCCTTGCCTAAAGTTATATATCTTCTAATAATGTTATTAATTTAATTATGCACCCTGATAGGCAAAAATAATATGTAACCTCAACTATGCCAATTCCCGCACCCTCTCCCATTAGCTTCAGTAATGGCCGCTCATAATAAAAAATCATCAACTACATTTAGTGGGTGTTTGGACTTAAGAATTGTGAAATTCTAGAAAACAATAAAAAAAAATTCAAGTAAAAATGATATTTGAAAATTAGAGTTGTGTTTGGACATGAATACAACTTGGAGCTGTTTTTTAATTTTTGTGAGTGATTTGAAATGAAAATTTAGAAAACCGGCTTTTTGGAGTTTTACAAATTTTCGAAAAAATTCGAAATTCAATTTCAAATGTAATTTGAAAATTTCATGCACAAACACTAATTCTGGAAAAAAAAAAAAAGTAAAAATTTTCCGAAAAAAGTGAAAAATTTTCAGGAGAACTTGCTGGTAGTATTACCAGAATTTCCTAACCACGTTTTTACTATATATTATATTAATTTCTTAACTATGTTTTAATCTTCTTATTTGAGTTTCATCAAAATCTATTCGATGATTTTATAATTCTTTTAATTTAATACATAACACTTTTATTACTTGCTGTGTGATAAAACAGCAGCTATGATTTTGTTAAATCATGTGATTTAATTTGCTCAAACAAATCAGATTGTACTTTAATATGATTAATATTCTTTAATAATATTCGCACATAGCGCAATTACTAATACTAGTATCATTAAAATGAAGTAGTAGCTCAACATCACCATCATTTTCAAACTCTAATCATTGAGTTAACACTTAACAATGGCGAAATCAAGAACTAATATGAACTTGAATTTAGAAGACCGGATGAAATATATTTAAGTTTCCTAAGTTTTATCTTTTATTTTTGCTTTTGGTGATTTTTGTTGTGAATACCTAATTTTTGCACTATTTTAACACCTCCTAAAGTCATTAGTGTTTTGTTACTTTAATTATTTTTCCCAATTTTTGTGTCTTTCATTGCATATTTTCTATTATAAAAATACTAAAAAATAGTTCTTTCTTCATTTGTGCATTTTAGGAATTAACTAACTATTCAATTGGTGAATTAATATAGTTAATTGATTATTTGAATAAGTTACTTAATTAATTAATTTGTTTGTGTAAATTTAGTTTAATAAGTAGGATTAAGGAAGAAGTTGGGATAAATTTGAAAGAGAAAGTGGCCAAAAGTGCAAGATAAGGGGCTGCCCTTGAAAGGGTCTGAAACGACGTAGTTTTGCCTCAAAACTACGTCGTTTCATTAAGTGACCCAAGATCAAATCTCACCCATTGATCACGCCTTGATCTAATGGTCCATATTTGATCTCTCAAGAGGTATTTAAAGCCTCAAAAATCTGAAAAATGCTCTCATTTCCCCCATAATTCTTTTCTTCTTCCTCTTTCTTCTCTCTCTCTCTCTTCTCTCTCCCATATCCGCCCCCACCACCGCTGCTGCCCGCCGGAAATCGCCCACCGGCGGCGGCCAACCTCCAAGCACCCCCAAATTCACACCATGTAATCTCCACAACCTCTTCTTTCCATATCTCCAAACCAAATCCTTCAAAGTCCCCTCAAACTTTTTGAATTTTAGATCTAGGAAACTTTAGCCTCTACTTTTTTGTCCAAGATCTTGAAGTTGCGGCCACTACCACCCCCACAATACCTACATCAACGGATAGAGCTCATCAAGACCTACCTATTGATATCAATTCCATCCCGAAAATTCGGCAACTAAAAATCCGGCTAAATTCCGGCGACCACCCTGAACGCCCTCGTTTGGTATACCCCTATTCTCATTTCCTTTGTCTATTTTTTCTAATTGTATTGTATTTAGTTTATGTCTAGCATAATTTATAATTTTTTTATTTATTATTATTATTATTAGTTGTGTTTAATCTATGTTAGCTTAAATATTAATCACCGATAATTAGTTATTCATTAGTTTTAAAATAGCTATTCGCTTAGTCATGATAGTTTATGATAAAAGTTTCAAGTGTTTAGTGAATTTGTGTTTATTGGATTTGAGTATTTGAATTTTGTGTTGATAAAAGTTGTGTGATGACCCAAAATGTCATCTTTAAATTAATAATTAATTTTGTGTTCTAAGACCTTAAAAAGTACTATTTATCATTCCTCGACTTGCGTGCGCAGTCCGAAAAGTTTTCAGGTGAAAAATGAATTAAAATGTGAATTAGAAGTTTAAAACTCAACTGAGTTGACTTTGGTCAATATTTAGAACAAACAGACTCGGATCAGTATTTTGACAATTCCGGTAGGTCTGTATCGTGAATTTGGACTTGGGCGTATGCCCGAAATCAAATTTCGAGGTCCCTAACCCGAGATATGAAATTTTGATGAAAAGTTAAAAGTTTAAATTCAAATAGTGACCGGATGTCGAATTTTATGCAAATGACCCCGGAATAAAAAATTTTGATGATTCCAATAGCTCCGTATGGCGATTTTGGACTTATGAGCATGATCGGAATTTTATTTGGAAGTCCGTAGTGAAATTAGGCTTGAAACGGCTAAAATAGAAATTTAAAGTTTGGAAGTTTGACCGGGGAGTTGACTTTTTGATATCGGGGTCGGAATCCAGTTTTAAAAATTTTTACAGCTCCGTTATGTCATTTATAACTTAGGTGCAAAATTTGAAGTCCATCGGACTTGATTTGATAGGTTTCGACATCGGATGTAGAAGTTGGAAATTCTAAGTTTCATTAAGATTGAATTGGAGCATGATTCGTGATTTTAGCATTGTTTGATGTTATTTGAGGTTTTAAATAATTTCGTATGATGTTTTAGGACTTGTTGGTGTATTGGGTTGAGGTCCCGAGGGCCGAGGGCGAGTTTCGGATGGTTAACGGATCAAAAGTGGGACTTAGCTGCTGCAATTTTTCTGCTGGAAATGCTGTCAAAAAACTAGTTGCCTGCCAAAATTAAGGTCTCTGACAAAATCGAGGTCCCTGACAAATCGAGGTCCCTGACAAAATCGAGCTCCCTAACAAAATCGAGCTCCCTGACAAATTCGAGGTCCTTGACAAATCTATAAGTTATAAAAATAGGGGACTTCGTCCCATTTGCCTTTTTTGACGAATTGGAGCTTGAGGAGAGACGATTTTGATATATTTTCAAGGAAAAATATTTGGGTAAGTGATTCTAACTCGGATTTAGTCAATATACACAAATACATCATTGTTTTCACCATTTAATTAGTGTTTTGAGATAGAAATTTGGGAAAATTTTAGAAATCTCATAAAAATGAATTTTTGAGATTTTGGTGTCGATCTGGAGTCCGATTTGAGTGAAACTGGTATGGTTGGACTCGTAATTGAATGGGTTATCGGATTTTATAAGTTTCGCCGGATTCCGAGACATGGGCCCCACGGGCAATTTTTGAACTAATTTCGAATTTTATTGAAAAGTATAATATTTTCTTATGAAATTGATTCCAATAAATTTTGTTGACTGTATCGAATTAATTATGACTAGATATGAGTCGATCGGAGTCGGAAAAATTGAAGAAAAAGCATAATACTTGGTTAAATTGGAGCAAGTCGAGGTAAGTGACTTGTCTAACTTTGTGGGGGAGGGGAGGGGGGAGGAATTCCCCTAGGATTGATAATTATAATATGAGTCGTGTACATGAGGTGACGAGTGTGTACACGGGCTAAATATGAAAGATTATTTTTTAAATTGTGTAGATCATTGTTGCGCATTAATTAAATTATTTTATTTTGTTATATTCTTAATTATTGATTTAATGTTTATATTTTTAAATTTGCTTGACCTTTTCCTGCTAATTGTTTTATCTGTTTAGTTGGAACTTGATTTCTTTTATTCTGTGCATTATTTGAAGGTTGATTTTCTTTAAATTAAATATTATTAATATGAAGTATTTGACATTTTTAAACTTGATATTGAAGCAACATATTAAAGATTTTGAAATATTATTTTTCTGAATTATTTACTCTTGAATATTTTTGTAAGATTTTCGTACTTATTGTGATGGAGCAGTGAGCTCTTTATTGTGAAAACATATTATTGTTGAATTATTTTGACATGAGTCGTGAGCTCTTTATTGTGAAAAAATATTATTGTTGAATTATTTTGACATGAGCCGTGAGCTTTTTATTGTGAAAAAATATTATTGTTGAGTTATTTTGACATGAGTCGTGAGCTCTTTATTGTGGAACAATATTGTTGATGAATTATTTTGGCAAGTTAAATTATTTGAGCACCTGAGGTACAAATTGTAATATATTGTGATATTGACACGCATGCGGTGGTATAAGGTCTGGGTATTGAAACGCAAGCGGTGATATAAGGGTAGCTTGATATGCGTGGCTAGTAGGGAGAACTACTAGAAGTCATGCGGTGTGATAAGGATGGCTAAAACGCGGGATGCTATTTCGGAAAAAAATATTTTCTTTAAAATAAATTGTGAAGGCTCCCGCGGTGAGATAAGGAAATGAGATATTGTGAATTTGTTTATGATTTGGGACTACGAAGCGGTACCTCGGGATTGCCCTTGTTGATATTGATTTATGGCCGCAGTTGCCTTTGATTATTATTGTGATTTTCTTCAAGTTGAAAAGAATTCTGTTTTGTTTCCACGAGGTATTTATTTGTCATTGTTTGATGTAATTAAATGTGACATACTACTTGATTCATTTCCATTGTCATTTTATCTTATAATATTGTTTAAATATTTTACCATGCCATTATTTATTCTCCAGTAAGGTCTGACCTGACCTCGTCACTACTCTACCGAGGTTAGGCTTGGCACTTACTGGGTACCGCTGTGGTGTACTCATACTACGCTTCTGCACATCTTTTTGTGCAGATCCAGGTACATCTTATCAGACCAAACATCAGTAAATTAGCTAACAACTCAGGCTCGAGAGGTATAAGAAGTACCACCCTCCCACTTTCAGTGGTTTAGCTTCAGAGGATGCTCAGGGTTTTCTGGAATATTCAGTGAATTCTACTCTGCAAGTATAAATTATGAGGGCAAGGGTTTGGGCAGTCGGCCAGCCCAGTCCGCATATTGGATTACTCGGGGTGCTCCAGTAAGTTCTTTTAATGCACCACCGACATGAGTTTCCTACAATGGTTATTCCGGTTATCTGGCACACACTCAATATGAGCAGCCAAACCCACAAAGGGGTTGTTATGAATATGGTGATACTAGGCACATCATGAGAAAATTGTCCCAAACTTGGGGAAGACATATTTCATCAAAGTACTCAGGCTACGTGCCCCATTGAAGTTACTACACCACCCACACGACTAGTTAGGGGTGGAGGACAGACGGGTAGAAGGCGTCCTAGAGGTGTCGATCCAGCCGTTGATATATGTTTATGGTATGGCGGAGGTCGCTACATCAGTTGGTGTCATTACAGATACAACCTTGATATAATATAAAGGAATAATTTCCTTAACTTGATTCGATTCTCAGTATCGAAAACGAGTCCTTCTATGGTGCTCCACTTATGATTGAGCTTCGTAATTCTATAATCTACTTATGTATTTACTCTTGTTGGGAGATTCTATGGAGATAACTACGTCTATCATTCCATGTTGGTTACTAATAAAAGTTGTGAGGATAAAGGTGGCTTTATGTTACTCATTTCGGTAAGTTTTGATGTAAATCCTGAATAATTAATTGCAAATTGTGAATTATATGCCCTACCGGTGTGGGGTTCATTATGTGTTGTGATTTTATTTAACGGAAATTATTTAGAAGGAGCAAATGGAAAGTTTTGATTGGCGCGATGTGCATATTACTTGTGATTTAGAACTGAGGACGAGATCCTCGCATTTTTTAAATAAACTGATATGTTTAAACCGGGCTACGAGCTGCGGTGGAAGTTATATAAGGACGAGATCCTTGTGAGGAAAAATCTTGTGTTTAAGTTCTCCCTTGTGAGATCTAATTTATACTATAGTACTAATATGGAGTCATGCCCGTTAGGCTTATTTGAAAATACTTGTATGAAATCCTCTGTGCATACTTGCCAAATTTGTGTTGTAATTATTGAGTTTTAACCTACGAGATAGGTTCCCGCCCAGGTGACGTTAAATGTGACTCATTAATTCGGGTAAATAATTTTGAGGTCTTCATGCCTCGTGTCTCATTATCAGTATTGTGAAAGTTTCAAATGAGATTTTTGTTAACATGAAGTTAATTGACAATTCTGTAATTGATTATGAACAACTATTAAGACCAGATTGACCTAGAAGGGTGCTACGTTCAGATGGACCGAGGAATGTAAGGAGAACTTCCAAAAGCTCAAGACAGCTTTGACTACAGCCCCAATGTTGGTATTACCTACAGGTTCAGGGTCTTATATTGTGTATTGTGATGCGTTGTGTATTGACCTCAGCGCAGTGTTGATGAAAGACGGTAGGGTGATTTCCTACACATCCAGACAGTTAAATGTGCATGAGAAGAATTATCATGTACACAACCTTGAGTTAGTAGCTATTGTTCATGCCTTAAAGATCTGGCAGCATTATTTGTACGGTGTCCATTGCGAGGTCTACACCGATCACCGAAGTCTACAATATCTATTTAAACAGAAGGATCTTAATTTGCGGCAGAGGAGACGGTTGGAGTTGCTTAAGGATTATGATATCACCATTCTCTATAATCTTGGGAAGGCCAATGTAGTGGCCAATGCCTTGAGTCGCAAGGAGGTGAGTGTGGGCAGCTTAGCATATTTACCAGTAGCAGAGAGGCCTTTGGCCTTAGATGTTCAGGCCTTGACCAACCACTTTGTCATATTGGATGTTTCCGAGCCGAGCCGAGTTTTGGCTTGTGTGATTTCTTAGTCTTTCTCTTTATGACCGTATCAGAGAATGTCAGTATGATGACCCTCATCTGCTTGTCCTTAAGGACACAGTTTAGCATGGCGATGCCAAGGAAGTCACTATTAGAGATGAAGATGTATTATGGATGCAGGGCAGGCTATGTGTGCCAAATGTAGATGGTTTGTGCGACTTGATTTTTCAGGAGGCTCACAGTTCGCGATACTCCATTCATCCAGCTGCTGCAAAGATGTATCAAGACTTGAGACAGCACTATTGGTGGAGGCGGATGAATAAAGACATAGTGGAATATGTAGCTCGGTGCCTAAATTGTCACCAGGTGAAATATGAGTATCAACGACCAGGTGGATTGCTTCAGAAGTTAGAAATTCCATAATGAAAATGGGAGCGGATCACTATGGATTTAATTGTTGGGCTCCCACGAACTTGGAGGAAGTTCGATGCAGTTTGGGTGATTGTGGATAGATTGACCAAGTCAGCTCATTTCATTCATGTGATTACTACTTACTCTTCAGAGCAGCTGGCTCAGGTATATATTCACGAGATTGTCAGACTTCACGGTGTACCAGTATCTATCATCTCTGACCGGGATATACATTTTACCTCACGGTTTTGGAGGGTTGTACATCGAGATTTGGGTACTCATATGGAGTTGAGTACAACATTTCACCCTTAGACGGACGGGCAATCCGAATGCATTATTCAAATACTGAAGGATATGCTTTGTGTGTTTGTGATAGATTTTGGGGGTGCTTGAGATCAGTTCTTACCACTTGCGGAGTTTGCTTACAACAACAGTTGCCAGTCAAGCATTCAGATGGCTCTATATGAGGCCTTGTATGGTAGGCGGTGTCGGTCCCTAGTGGATTGGTTCGAACCGGGCGAGGCTAGACTATTGGGTACAAACTTGGTTCAGGATGCCTTGGAAAAGGTTAAGTTGATTCAAGATCGGCTTCATACATCCCAATCTAGACAGAAGAGTTGTGCGGATAAGAAGGTTCGTGATGTTGCATTCATGGTTGGTGAGCGGGTATTGCTCCGGGTTTCGCCTATGAAGGGTGTGATGGGGTTCGGGAAGAAGGGCAAGTTGAGCCCTAGGTATATTGGGCCTTTTGAGATTCTTGAAAGAGTTGGAGATGTGGCTTACAGACTTGCACTACCACCTAGTCCCTCTGCAGTTCATCCGGTATTCCAAGTCTCCATGCTTCGGAAATATCACGGCGATCCGTCTCATGTGTTAGACTCCAATTCGGTTCAGTTGGACAAGGATCTATCTTATGTTGAGGAACTAGTGGCTATTTTAGATAGGCAGGTTCGAAAGCTGAGGTCAAGGAACATTGCTTCCATGAAGGTTCGGTGGAGGAGTCATCCAGTCAAGGAGGCGACTTGGGAGACCGAGCTTGATATACGCAGCCGTTATTCACACTTATTCACCAGCTCAGGTACTTTTTCTAACTCCGTTCGAGGACGAACGTTTGTTTTAGAGGTGGAGAATATGATGGCCCAACATGTCATCTTTAAATTTAATAATTAATTTTGTGTTCTAAGACCTCGAAAAGCACTATTTATCATTCCTCGACTTGCGTGCACAGTCCGAAAAGTTTTCGGGTAAAATGGATTAAAATATGAATTAGAGGTTTAAAACTCAACTGAGTTGACTTTGGTCAACATTTTGAGCAAACGGACTCGGATCAATATTTTGACAGTTTCGGTAGGTCCGTATCATAAATTGGGATTTGGGCGTATACCCGGAATCAAATTCCGAGGTCCTTAGCCCGAGATAT
This sequence comes from Nicotiana tomentosiformis, assembly GCF_000390325.3. NCBI lineage: Eukaryota > Viridiplantae > Streptophyta > Magnoliopsida > Solanales > Solanaceae > Nicotiana > Nicotiana tomentosiformis. Next base: position 145,634,051 of record NC_090814.1, on the reverse strand, counting down.
AGAATTTTGATGAAAAGTTAAAAGTTTAAGTTCAAATAGTGACCGAATGTCGAATTTTGTGCAAACGACCCCAAAATTTAATTTTGATGATTCCAACAGCTTCGTATGGTGATTTGGACTTAGGATCATGATCGAAATTTTATTTGAAAGTCCGTAATAAAATTAGGCTTGAAACGGCTAAAATATGAATTTAAAGTTTGGAAGTTTGACCGGGGAGTTGACTATTTGATATCGGGGTCGGAATCCAGTTTTAAAACTTTTCACAGCTCCGTTTATGTCATTTATGACTTGGGTGCAAAATTTGAGGTCAATCGGACTTGATTTGATAGATTTCGACATCGAATGTAGAAGTTGGAAATTCTAAGTTTCATTAAGATTGAATTGAAGCATGATTCGTGATTTTAACATTGTTTGATGTGATTTGAGGTTTCAAATAAGTTCGTATGATGTTTTAGGACTTGCTGGTATATTGGGTTGAGGTCTCGAGGACCTCGGTGAGTTTCGGATGGTTAACGGATCAAAAGAGGGACTTAGCTGCTGCAATTGTTCTGCTGGAAATGCTGTAAAAAATCGGGATGCCTGCTAAAATCGAGGTCCCTGACAAATCGAGGTCCCTGACAATCGAGGTCCCTGACAAATTGAGGCCCCTGACAAAATCGAACTCCCTAACAAAATCGAGGTCCCTCACAAAATCGAGCTCCCTCACAAATTCGAGGTCCCTGACAAATCTATAAGTTATAAAAACAGGGGACTTCGTCCCATTTGCCCTTTTGACGAATTGGAGCTTGAGGAGAGACGATTTTGATATATTTTCAAGGAAAAATATTTTGGTAAGTGATTCTAACTCGGATTTGGTCAATATACACGAATACATCATTGTTTTCACCATTTAATTAGTGTTTTGAAATAGAAATTTGGGAAAATTTTAGAAATCTCATAAAAATGAATTTTTGATATTTTGGTGTCGATCCGGAGTCCGATTTGAGTGAAACTGGTATGGTTGGACTCGTAATTGAATGGGTTATCGAATTTTATAAGTTTTGCCGGATTCCGAGACGTGGGCCCCACGGGCAATTTTTGAGCTAATTTCGGATTTTATTGAAAAGTGTAATATTTTCTTATGAAACTGATTCCAATAAATTTTGTTGACTGTATCGAATTAATTATGACTAGATATGAGTCGATCGGAGTCGGAAAAATCGAGAAAAAAATATAATACTTGATTAAATTGCAGCAAGTCGAGGTAAGTGACTTGTCTAACTTTGTATGGGGGAAATTCCGGGGAATTTCCCTAGGATCGATAATTATAATGTGTGGAAAGTCGTGTACACGAGGTGACGAGTTTATACACGGGGTAATTGTGAAATATTATTTTTTAAATTGTGTAGATCATTGTTGCGCATTAATTAAATTATTTTATTTTGTTATATTCTTCATTATTGATTTAAAGTTTATATTTTTAAATTTGCTTGACCTTTTCCTGCTAATTGTTTTATCTGTTTAGTTAGAACTTGGTTTCTTTTATTCTGTGCATTATTTGAAGGTTGATTTTCTTTAAATTAAATATTATTAATATGAAGTATTTGACATTTTAAAACTTGATATTGAAGCAACGTATTAAAGATTTTGAAATATTATTTTCCTGAATTGTTTACTCCTGAATATTTTTGTAAGATTTTCGTACTTATTGTGATGGAGCAGTGAGATCTTTATTGTGGAAAAATATTATTGTTGAATTATTTTGACATGAGCCGTGAGCTCTTTATTGTGAAAAAATATTATTGTTGAATTATTTTGACATGAGCCGTGAGCTCTTTATTGTGAAAAAATATTATTGATGAATTATTTTGGCAAGTTAAATTATTTGAGCACCTGAGGTACAAATTGTGATATATTGTGATATTGATACGCATGCGGTGGTATAAGGTCTGGGTATTGAAACGCATGCGGTGAGATAAGGGTGGCTTGATACGCGTGGCTAGTAGGGGGAACTACGAGAAGTCATGCGGTGTGATAAGGATGGCTAAAACGAGGGATGATATTTCGGGAAAAAATGTTTTCTTTAAAATAAATTGTGAAGGCTCCCGCAGTGAGATAAGGAAATGAGATATTGTTAATTTATTTATGATTTGGGACTACGAGGCGGTTCCTCGGGAGTGCCCTTGTTGATATTGATTTATGGCTGCAGTTGCCTTTGATTATTGTTGTGATTTTCTTCAAGTTGAAAAGAATTCTGTTTTGTTTCCACAAGGTATTTATTTGCCATTATTTGATGTAATTAAATGTGACATACTACTTGATTCATTTTCATTGTCATTTTATCTTATAATATTGTTTAAACATTTTACCATGTCATTATTTATTCTCCGGTAGGGCCTGACCTGACATCGTCACTACTCTATCGAGATTAGGCTTGGCACTTACTGGGTACCGCTTTGGTGTACTCAAACTATGCTTCTGCACATCTTTTTGTGCAGATCCAGGTATATCTTATCAGATCACGCATCAGTAAACTAGCTGTACGATGAGACTTCGAGGTATATCTGCCAGCGTCCGCAGACTCCGGAGTCCCCTTCTATCTTACTATGTTGTCTTCCTTATTTTCTTTAGACTTTGATGTATAGAGACATAGAGAATAAATTCTTAGAAGCTTGTGACTTATTTCTACCGGGTTTTGAGAGTTGAAATTGTTTGAATTGTAGTTTATTTATTTCAGATATTTATTATTATTCCGCATTGATAGACTTACCTAGTCTTAGAGATTAAGTGCCATCACGACATCCTACGGAGGAAATTTGGAGTCGTGACAAGTTGAAATTAGAGAAGGAATAGTACAAGTTTGGTTGTTTTTACTGTACAAAGACTTTGGAGTACAAAACTCAAAAGTCATTGTGTGGTGACAAATACAATACTTTTTGACAGCTTTTGAACAGTGTTTAGCATACAAAGTCAGTCTTTTGGACAGACTTTTGGTGAACCAAAATCTGTTCAAAAAATCTGATTTATTCACCAAAAGTCTGTCCAAAAAATCTGATTTATTTGCCTATTTAAAGGGCTGCTCTTCTCCTATAAAGGGGACACACTCTATCTTACACTGAGGGAGATCTTGAGAGTTGCTTGAACACATACATATGGTTGAACAAAAAATCAGCAGTTGAATACTTTAGTAAGCTGAAATTTTTTGCGCTTTGTGAGTGAATCTTAGAGTGCAAACTTTAGAAATGTAGAAGTTTTCTTTAGAGTTAGTTCTGGATTTCTTCTCTAAAGTTTTCGGGCTATTTAAACACGATTTGCTGCTGGATTTCTCCTGATTTTGTTGTTGCTGTCTGTCGCTTTCTGTTGCTGAGCTTTCATTCTTCACTGCTATATTTATTTTCTGCGACCCAAGTAACCTTTAAACTTTGTAATGCAGATTTTTTAATAGCAATTGATGAGGATTTGAGCATGTTTAGATTACTTGAAGCATATGCAAGAAAATTTACTATATGGATGAATGTTGAGGTTTCAATCTTGAAATCAAGCTTTGGATTACAATGTTAAATCCATGACCTTTTTTTGCCTTATTTATTTATTTATTTATTTCCTCTTAGCACTTCTCTATTAACCTTTAAGTAGTATTTTATGAGAATCTTGATCATGTTGTAGAAAAAATAATTTGTTAAAGACTTGATGAAAAGTTTGAAAGTGGGCAGAATGTATTAGTTTAGTATTTAATAAAATTGGGCTAATAAGAATAAAGGACCAAATGAGCTAATATGTTGGCCCATTTTCACTGATAACAAATCTTGCCCATTTTTGTTTTTAATAAGCAAGGGCTGGCCCAATGCCAAAGTATGTTCAAAAAGGGCCATCAGTTTTGATACTCAAATAGTTGGCCCATTCCCTTTTAAATCAATGGTTGTTCACTCTTTAAAATAACAAGTTAGCCCAACTTTTCATATTTTTATTTTAGTCTCCTTAATAATTAATTTAAACGCTATGCAATTAGTAGGCACGCTTTAACTTCACGGGCTCGCTTGCGTAGCGTGATATTATTTTTATTAAATTAATTCAATAATCTAATGCCATACCCATTAGTTTTTAGTAAATTTTTAATTTAATTAATTCTTTGCTAAAATCGTGAATTCGCTTGCATAGTGCGATAGTTGATTTTTAATAATTTTTAAGAACTAATATTTTCAAATGTAGTAATTTCTCAAAAGTACCACAAATAATTGGTTGTCATGATTTCTGATTTGCTTGCGAGGCGCAATTATGATGAGTTAATTAAAAAAAATTTCGATCACGCATTCGCTTGCGCAACGTGGTTATGACAGTGTAATATTATCCATTTTGTTTATATTCAAGAAATAGAAGTGGATAGGTGAAACACAAAAATCATATAAATTATAGTTTTGTCCAAAATTAAGTCAAGCCAAATGTAGTCAATAAAGTGACCTTGCTAGAACCACGGGACTCGGGGAATGCCTTACACTTTCTCCCCGGTCAACAAAATTCCTTACCCGAACTTCTTTTGCAGACCAATAATAATAGAGTCAAACCTTCATTTGACTAGGGATTCAAATAAAAGGTGACTTGGAACACCCAACAACTCAATTCCAAGTGGCAACTCTGTAAACAAAATAATCCTTATTCAAGTTTGTCACTTTAATTGAAAAAACTCTTTAACCCACAATAATCCATAACACATATATCCTTTTGGGGTAGAAAAAGGGTGTGACAGCTCTGGCGACTCTGCTGGGGACTCTCAAGAATTCGAGCTTGTACATTGACTTTGTTTGGCTTTTTTAATTTTTGTATATATTGTGATTTATTTGGGCCTAATGTGTTACTTGTTCACTTTTTTCCGTTTTGATATTATTGAACTGTACATATAAATTGTATCCTCTCGCACCTCTCTGAGTCTTCTTATAGTTAGTTATGCTGTGTTTGCCTACCATCATCACAAAATTTCTGTCTTGAGATAAAGCCAGTTAGCTTACCAGCTTCTGGTGAAGGATTTAGTCACACATGCTTAGGCGGGAGAACCGTTAGCTAGCCAGTGTTGTTTTACTACTGGTCACGTTTGACGCTCCTCGGCTCGGGTTGTCCGCCCGGGTAAGCCAGGTCTAGATACCATCTCCTTTAGAATTTGGAAACTTAGAAGAACAAGCCACAAGCAATGAATATCCCTAGTAGGCTACGCTTTATTTGCATCATGTGCATTTGACTTAGCAACGTTCGACACAGGGGCCACCGAGTTCTGTTTTAGGACAGGTACCTTGTTGAGACCATTATGTCATGTTATGTGCTACTTGTTGCATTATTTGGGAGGCTTGCATGTCGATCGACTTTAGCATAAATCAATTGAACGAACAGAGAAAAAATGATGTGGTCTAGTGCATATGATTTTTAAAGATTAATTTTCATAAAAATCAAAACAAAAAGAAGAACATAGTCGGTTTTAACCGAACTACGCAGGTCTGATTCTCACCGGATGTGAGATACGTAGGCAAACCTCATCGGTTCCGGCCCCCAATTTTCAAAAATACAAAATCATATTTTCCTTTAATTCCTTCTTTGGAAGTCTTTATTTGAGACGTCAAATCCAAAAATATTTTCGTCTTTTAAAAAAAAAGTCTTTCTCCCAAAATTCAAAAATAATCAAAATCCAAAAAAATATTTTCTGTCTTCTTAAATTTACAAAAAACAAAAATAAAAATCCAAAATATTTTTTTTAAAAGTCTTTCTTTCGAAGAATCCAAAAACAATAACAAAAAAAAAAAGGCGAAATCAAAAAAAAAATCTTTCTTTAGAAGTCTTCTTTCAACAAAAAAAATCAAAACTATTTTTCTTGCCAGGAGGTTTCGTGGGGTTATTTATATATGAGTAAAAAAGAGTGAGTTTATTTACTTTATTACTGATCCTCCATGAACTACGCAAGATCTGATTCATGTTCCCACATGATACGTAGGCAACCTACATCAGGTTCGATCAAATAATTTTGAAAAGAAAAAAGTAAAAAAAAAAGAGCAAAAAAGTGTGTTCATTCTAACATGCTTATTGTTTTGAAATAAAAGCTAGTTAAAGGTGGTCGGTTTGTCAGTTTGCAATGGTGAATCACGAAAACAATCCAGGATCACTTTATCATATTCTCAACCAAGGGAATAAGCATCGCTATTGTTGATTCGACTAAGGTCACGAAAAGGTAAGTACACAGTTTGGTGGTGAAAAGAAGAAGAAAATGTTGGTTGACTTTTACCGAGTTTGAGCAATTAGGCATGCTTTGTGTGAGACGGTCTGTGATGTTAGGGACATGAGAATTCTTCCAAGTCTTTTGGCAAATTGGTTGCTATGAAATTTCTCATGTCGCCAGTCCTGAAATCCGATAGCCAATATTGGGAAACGGTTTGACGAAAAAGTCAAAATTTGAATGTTGATTTCAAAGCAATCTTATTGAATTCAGTAGTAATGCTGATGTGAAAATGTGTAGCTAAGATGTGAAGCTTCGTAATTGGAAAGTCACCCCCCTCCTTGCCGGAAAGGAGTCTTGGTAACTTATTTTGTCATAATTTCCATCATCTGGATTGCTTCTAGGTTGTGATCCAGATGTTGTTTGTTTGTCATATCATCAAACCTCTCTATCCTTTAATCTATAAAATGCAACTTTTTGCTTTATGTCATTTTATCCATTATGTTTAATTCTTCTTGCATATATAGTTCTTTTCACGCGAATTTTATTGACATGACATGCATGCGGAGTTTTTGGCTAGATTTTAGAAAGCATGTCCGGTCTTGAATTAAATAGAGAAAAAGCACTATGAAGATAAGGAAAAAGCTGAAACACTTTGATGAAAAGCCTGTGTCAAGTTCACGAGGAACCAAAATAGTTATATCTGTAAAGGTTAAAGATCTTCATCTCAATCTATCATGAAAATCCTACTTAAGGATATTTGAATGGGTTGAAGTTTTATTGGACTAATCAATAAAAAAGATCTTTGCCACGGCCTGCCATAATCTAATCATATCAGGGAAGATGACCCAAATCTCCAAAGAAGGTGCATTCCAGGAAATTTAAAATGGATTAGTTGGTACTGAAATGTATTATTTCACATCAAGGCAAAGATTAAGAAAAGGTGGCTCCAAATTGTCAAAAGGTCATTTGTTGCAAACAAGATATTGACGATGGGGCTATACAACTGACAAAACCAGGAAGACAGTCATGTCCATCAATGCCGAACCTGAGAAGAGATAGAATGTTTGATATTTTTTAGGCTGGGAGGCCCTTTTTTCTGCTACCCAAACACTTTATATCTTTTGTCACCCCTTTTGAGCTTGTTTTATTTTTCTTTAACCTCCCTCTTTTGGAATCAAGCATAGAGTCAAAAAAAATTAAATATCCATGCCACCAGAAAATAGGAGCTAGGACAATTTGATTTTTAAAAAAAAAGGAAAAGAAAAAAATGAAAAATGAAAAGAAAAACAACAAAGAAATCTTTCGTGTTAGTTTGAACTACGTTTGACTTGATTCCTTTAAAGGATACGTAGGCAGCTCTATACTAGGGTTCAGTCCAACCAAATCAAAAATAAAAATTTCCCAATATTTGAAACTGGGGCAAGAGTTTCTTTTTTAATATTTTATGAAGAGTCGATTCCAAGAGTTGTAAGTATACAACCCCATCATCTTGGGTCTATTTTGAGCCTTCATACAACCATTTCTTTCTAACCCTATCCAAAAGCCATCCAAATAAAGACCTCCCAATTAATCTCTAAGAATGCCAAGCGAAGCACGTAATAAGCAACAGTTGTCACATGACATAGAACAATGTCAAGTTGCTCACACAAGAAAGCCAAAAAAAAAATAAAAAAAATGAGAGAGTCTTACTAGTGAAAACTCTCATGGGCACTGTAAGGTGATGGTAAGTAGAAATAAATAAATGAGAGAGGTTGGTTGGTGAAAACCTTCCGGGGCACTACCGGTCGAAGGTAAGCTATGATTTTATGCAAATGATTGGCACAAAGAGGCCAACTTCAAAGACGAAAGGGAACAACAAGTAGAAAGGGTAGATTGGCTGGATAGATTTAGCCGCTCAATCCAAAATGCATGTCATGATCATTAAAGTTTGGCTACCATATTCAAAAGAGCCCATTCTTTGTTTCTCTCCCCGTAAAATGGCATTTTCAGTTAAATACTATTCTTTCTCATTTTTACATCGCGTCATTTTGTTCATTTGCATTATTATTTTGAGTCAGTTTTTGTAAAAATAAAAGAGAAATGATTTCAAAATCTGTTACCAGCTTTCTAACTGTCTATCCCAGCACATCAAAGAGGATATACCCAGGGAGAAACATGCCCAATAAGTTGTTGAAGTTTAACAAGATCCGAGGGTTCATGCAAGCGGAAGTTCCAAAGAGAAAACTTTGATGGTCTATTTGCTTAGAAATCCAACAAAGAAAGGGCCACAAAATTGGTCACCATTTTTCGAAAGTGCAAAACAAATGATGTGGGGCATACACGGTTGACGAAGGCACAAATCCAACTATGATTTCCTCTAATAAGCTGAACAAAGTGTTTCTAAGAAATCAAAAAGGTCTCAAGACTTGCTTCATGGGCAAAGCTGATAGCACCACAGACATAAACTGATATCGGGCACAGATAATCAAAATTGATTTTAAAAATAAATTAAAAAAATCGCCAAAGGGTGTGTGACATCCGGGTACGAAATAGTCGGGGGCAACGATAGAAAGCCAAGATCTCCAGAAAGCAATACACATTATCCGAGCAACTCAGTACAGCACTGAAAGAATCAGGTCTTCTTTAGAAGGTCGCCATGAATTCAGACTACTCAGGGCATCAAGGCCACAAACCGACCACTACTTTAAAAACTCACAAATCTTTCTTTATTTGAAGCAGGAAACAAAGTAGTGTAGAAATGAAGTTCTCAAAGGACGAATGTCACCAAAGGTAAATTCTTCAAAGTATGTGCTTTTTCTTTCTAGATATGCATATAATCACATAATCAACCACTGCATTTTCCAGCATAAGGTATATCAGTCCTTAGTTGAGGTTCCATTTTGACATAGGGCGCAACACACCCTAGTCGCATGTTGAGTATAGGGTACACCAATTCCTAGTTGTATTTTCCAACCTAAGGTACATTAATCCTTAGTGAGGATCCACTTTAATACAAGGTATCCTATCCCTGATTACTTTCTCTCTAAGTGATACAAGGCGTCATCCCTTGGTTACATTCTCTCAGCGATACAGGGTGCCAATCACTGTCTATATTCTCTCTTAGTAATACAGGGTGCCAACCCCTAGTTACATTTTTTCTCACTGATGCAGGGCTCTAACCCTTAATTATATTCCCCCTTAGTGATACAGGGCTCCAACCCCTGGTTATATTCTTTGTTAGTGATACAAGGCGCCAATTCCTGGTTACATTCATTCTCAGTGATACAGGGCGCTAACCCCTGGTTACATTCCCTCCAAGTCTTTCAACCTCACTCGTAGGAGACACACTTCCTAGTTTGGGCGCCAACCCTTGATTATATTCCCCCTTAGTGATACAGGGCGCTAACCCCTAGTTACATTCGCCAACCCCTGGTTACATTCGTTCTCAGTGATACAGGGCGCCAAACCCTGGTTATATTCCCTCCAAGTCTTTCAACCTCACTCGTAGGAGACGCACTTCCTAGTTTGGGCGTCAACCCTTGATTATATTCCCCCTTAGTGATACAGGGCACCAACCCCTGGTTACATTCTTTGTTAGTGATACAGGGCGTCAACCCCTGGTTACATTCGTTCTCAGTGATATAGGGCGCCAACCCCTGGTTACATTCCCTCCAAGTCTTTCAACCTCACTCGTAGGGGACGGACTTCCTAGTTTGGGCGCCAACCCTTGATTATATTCCCCCTTAGTGATACAGGGCGCCAACCCCTGGTTACATTCTTTGTTAGTGATACAGGGCGCCAACCCCTGGTTACATTCGTTCTCAGTGATACAGGGCGCCAACCCCTGGTTACATTCCCTCCAAGTCTTTCAACCTCACTCGTAGGAGATGCACTTTCAAGTTTGGGCGCCAACCTTTAATTATATTCCCCTTTAGTGATACAGGGCACCAACCCCTGGTTACATTCTTTGTTAGTGATACAGGGCGCCAACCCCTGGTTACATTCCCTCCAAGTCTTTCAACCTCACTCGTAGGAGACACACTTCTTAGTTTGGGCGCCAACCCTTGATTATATTCTCCCTTAGTGATACAGGGCGCCAACCCCTGATTACATTCTTTCTTAGTGATACAGGGCGCCAACCCCTGGTTACATTCTTTCTCAGTGATATAGGGAGCCAACCCCTGGTTACATTCCCTCAAAGTCTTTCAACCTCACTCGTAGGAGACACACTTCCTACTCTGAATCATCAATCCTAGGAGACGCATTTCCTAGTCCGAGTCTTTTAACCTCACTCGTAGGAGACGCACTTCCTTATTTGAGTCATTGCAATAGGAGACACACTTCCTAATCCAAACCACCAATCCTAGGAGACGCACTTCCTAGTCCAAGTTTTTCAACCTCACTCGTAGGAGATGCATTTCCTAGTTTGAGTCATTCCAATAGGAGACGCACTTCCTAATATGAACCATTAATCCTAGGAGACGCACTTCCTAGTCCGAGTCTTTCAACCTCATTCGTAGGAGACGCACTTCCTCATTTGAGTCATTCCAATAGGAGACGCACTTCCTAATCTAAACTACCAATCGTAGGAGACGCACTTCCTATTCCAAGTCCTTCAACCTCACTCGTAGGAGACGCAATTCCTAGCTTGAGTCATTCCAATTGGAGACACACTTCCTAATCCAAACCACCAATCCTAGGAGACTCACTTCCTAGTCCAAGTCATTCAACCTCACTCGTAAGAGACGCACTTCCTAGCTTGAGTCAACTGTGTTCATTCTAATAGGAGATGCACTCCCTAATATGAGTCATTATTCCAAGGAGACGCAATTCCTTGTTCGAGTCCTTCAATCTCACAGTCATTCCAATGATACCTATGGGACACGCACCTCCTAAGTCCAAGTTATATCAATTTTATACCTAAGATAAGAACATCCTTTTCGGAGCCTTTAATTTCATTTTTGCATCTTTCAAATAAAATAAGCTGATCTGAAGCTTTACCCAATAACTCGCAAAAACTTTTCAGTGCCAAACTGGGGCAGGAAATTTTGTTCGTTTTGTTTGTCTTTGATGGATTTGCAGGCCCTGCCGTATAGCACATGTTGTGACGATTAAAGTTTGCGGTTTCAGTTTCTCATCAGAAGAAAGAAATCTTTCGATCACAAGATAGTTGGAGTTAATTTTGATAATGTGTCACTGACCCAACATCTCAAGATTCATCTTCTCAATTTCGAATCAGGAAGGAGAGTGACCGAGAATAAGCCATAATCTTTTCTTCAAAGAGTATCAAGATTCAGTCTAAGGACAACACAAGTGAGCGGGTCAAGAATCAAGATTTGACTCCACAAGACGCATAGATTAGGAATTTTGTAACTCTTAGTTTGCAGACATATGTAGTTCTCTTCTCTTTTCCTTTTGATGTAAGCAGCAAGTAACAGTAACAACATCAACAACAGTCTTAAATCTAGTGTCCGGTAGTCCCAGCTACCAAATTTTCCCAGAACTACACTGACCTGATTTCTCTAAACAAGGATATGTAAGCAACCTCGGAAGCAGGGTTCGGTCACCATTTTTCAAAAATTTCTTCATTGGAGTGATATGTGAGCAAACATTAGCCATGACATTCACTTTTCTTTGCACGAAAACTCTTCATATTCTCGAACAAAGAGGGGCAGTTGTGAATACCTAATTTTTGCACTATTTTAATACCTCCTGAAGTCATTAGTGTTTTGTTACGTTAATTATTTTCCCAATTTTTGTGTCTTTGATTGCATATTTCCTATCATAAAAATACCAAAAAATAGTTCTTTCTTTATTTGTGCATTTTAGGAATTAACTAACTATTCAATTGGTGAATTAATATAGTTAATTGATCATTTGAATACGTTACTTAATTAATTAATTTGTTTGTGTAAATTTAGTTTAATAAGTAGGATTAAGGAAGAAATTGGGATAAATTTGAAAGAGAAAGTGGCCAAAAGTGCAAGATAAGGGGATGTCCTTGAAAGGGTCTGAAACGACGTAGTTTTGCCTCAAAACTACGTCGTTTCATTAAGTGACCCAAGATCAAATCTCACCCATTGATCACTCCTTGATCTAATGGTCCATATTTGATCTCTCAAGAGGTATATAAAGCCTCAAAAATCTGAAAAATGCCCTCATTTCCCCCATAATTCTTTTTTTCTTCCTCTCTCTCTTCTCTCTCCCATATCCGCCCCCGCCACCGTTGCCGCCCGCCGGAAAAATCGCCCACCGGTGGCGGGCAACCTCCAAATACCCCAAAATTCACACCATGTAATCTCCACAACCTCCTCTTTCCATATCTCCAAACCAAATCCTTCAAAACCCCCTCAAACTCCTTGAATTTTAGACCTAGGAAACTTTAGCCTTCACTTTTTTGCCCAAAATCTTGAAGTTCCGGCCACTACCACCCCACAATACCTACATCAAAGGATAGAGCTCATCAAGACCTACCTATTGATGTCAATTCCATCCCGAAAATCCGGCAACTAAAAATCCGGCCAAATTCCAACGACCACTCTGAACGCTCTCGTTTGGTATACCCCTATTCTCGTTTCCTTTGTCTATTTTTTCTAATTGTATTTAGTTTATGTCTAGCATAATTTATGATTTTTTTAATTATTTATTATTATTATTATTATTAGTTGTGTTTAATCTATATTAGCTTAGTCGTTCATAGTTATTAATCACTGATAATTAGTTATTTATTAGTTTTAAAATTGCTATCCGCTTAGTCATGATAGTTTATGATAAAAGTTTCAAGTGCTTAGTGAATTTATTTTTATTGGATTTGGGTATTTGAATTTTGTGTTGATAAAAGCTGAAATTAAAGAAAGAATAGTACAAGTTTGGTTGTTTTTACTCTGCAAAGACTTTGGAGGACAAAACTAAAAAATTATTATGTGGTGACAAATACAATACTTTTTGACAGCTTTTGAACAGTGTTTAGCACACAAAGTCAGTCTTTTGGATAGACTTTTGGTGAACCAAAATCTGTCCAAAAATTCTGATTTATTTGCCTATTTAAATGGCTGCTCTTCTCCTATAAAGAGGACACACTCTATCTTACACTGAGGGAGATCTTGAGAGTTGCTTGAACACACACATATGGTTAAACAAAAAATCAGCAGCTGAACACTTTATTAAGCTGAAAATTTTTGCGCTTTGTGAGTGGATCTTAGAGTGCAAACTTTAGAAAAGTAGAAGTCTTCTTTAGAGTTAGTTCTGGGTTTCTTCTCTAAAGTTTTCGGACTATTTAAACACGATTTGCTGCTGGATTTCTGCTGATTTTGTTGTTGTTCTCTGTCGCTTTCTATTGCTAAGCTCTCATTCTTCACTGCTATATTTATTTTCTGCGACCCAAGTAACCTTTAAATTTTATAATGCAGATTATTTAATAGCAATTGATGAGAATTTGAGCATGTTTAGATTACTTAAAACATATGCAAGAAAATTTTACTATATAGATGAATGTTTAGGTTTCAATCTTGAAATCAAGCTTTGGATCACAATGTTAAATCCATGACCTTTTTTGCCTTATTTATTTATTACCTCTTAGCACTTCTCTATTAACCTTTAAGTAGTATTTTATGAGAATCTTGATCATGTTGTAGAAAAAATAATTGTTAAAAACTTGATAAAAAGTTTGAAAGTGGGCAGAATGTATTAGTTTAGTAGTATTTAATAAGATTAGGCTAACAAGAATAAAGGGCCAAATGAACTAATATGTTGGCCCATTTTCACTAATAACAAATCTGGCCCATTTTTATTTTTAATAAGCAAGGGCTGGCCTAATGCCAAAGCATGTTAAAAAAGGGTCATCAGTTTTGCTACTCAAATAGTTGGCCCATTCCCTCTTAAATCAATGGTTGTCCACTCTTTAAAATAACAAGTTAGCCCAACTTTTCATATTTTTATTTTAGTCAAATAATCTCAATAAAAATCAGAATTTTCTTTTATTAAAATAACTTTACAACTTAGTCTCCTTAATAATTAATTTAAACGCTAGGCAATTAGTAGGCACGCTTTAACTTCACGGGCTCGCTTGCGTAGTGTGATATTATTTTCATTAAATTAATTCAATAATCTCATGCCATACCCATTAGTTTTTAGTTAATTTTTAATTTAATTAATCATTTGCTATAATCGCGGATTCGCTTGCGTAGCGCGATAGTTGATTTTTAATAATTTTTAAGAATTAATATTTTCAAATGTAGTAATTTCTCAAAAGTACCACAAATAATTAGTTGTCATGATTTCTGATTTGCTTGCGAGGCGCAATTATGATGAGTTAATTAATTTTATTTTTCGATCATGCATTCGCTTGCGCAACGTGATTATGACAGTGTAATATTATCCATTTTTTATAATCAAGAAATAGAAGTGGATAGGTGAAACATAAAAATCATATAAATTGCAGTTTTGTCCAAAATTAAGTCAAGCCAAATGTAGTCAATAAAGCGACCGTGCTAGAACCACGGGACTCGGGGAATGTCTTACACCTTCTCCCCGGTCAACAGAATTTCTTACCCGGACTTTATTTTTTGCAGACCAATAATAATAGAGTCAAACCTTTCTTTGACTAGGGATTCAAATAAAAGGTGACTTGGAACACCAAAAAACTCAATTCCAAGTGGCGACTCTATAAACAAAATAATCCCCATTCAAGTTTGTCACTTTAATTGAAAAAACTCTTTAACCCACAACAATACATAACACATATATTCTTTGAGGGTAGAAAAGGGTGTGACATTTGTTACGGAATAAAAAGAAATGGGTGGGGTGCAAAAGGGAAGAATGCAATAAGTAAAACATAATTATTGTTTTGCTACAAAAAATTGAAAAGGAACTACTAATTTTGCTGAGGGATAATTCTTAATGAAAACTATGGTGTAAAATATATTACATAGGGCCCATTTGGGCCCACACAATGCATAGGTCTTTTACATTGACTTACAACAATCGATAAATCTTCGTATCAAACAAGTTATGGTAACCGAAAAATAGAGCGAGAACTTATTATAACCAGTTAAATTATATTAATAAAATTAAAAAAAATAGTATTATTTGTGTCTATAACTTAAATACACCTCAAATTCTTATATCCTAACAATATTTATAATTTTTTTTAATATACTATAAAATATTTTTTATATGACATGTTAACTTTTCATAACAAGTGACACTAATAACCTTACAGCATTAAAAAATCTTCTTCATCACATTAATTAAGAGCATTACTTTGCAACAAGAAAAAGAACATTTATACTTTTAGAATAAATTCCTTTTTAAAAAAAGAAGTCTCAAGACTTGATTGCCATTCTTATACAACTTCCAATATACGACAAAGTGTCAGAACAAGGGCATAACACGCAGACGGCTCCGCCCGAGAGAAACAGAAAGAGTACGGCAAAAGTATCAAGCAAAAGGCGCATGCCCTGAGGCCTGAGCAGAGACGCCCGCATTGTACCGTTCTGCAGGTTTTTATAGCCTCTTCACTGCTTCTTTTTTTGCTATATCCATTGAATAAAAACATCAACAACAGCAGTATTTGTGAACATGAATGTATAATCGTAGACAAAAAAGTTTTTGATGTTAAAACTGATTGTTGCGCTGGTGGTAATTTCAAAATTTCAATCATATGGCTTTAGCACCTAGTCCTCACCAAACTTACATTCCTCTACCGTCTTCCAATTCAGGTGGTCTTTTATGCTCAATATTTAGTTTTACTACTATGTTGTTAACTTAGGGTAAAATTATGTGTGCCTACTATTTTCCAACACTTCTACTGTCCTAACTGGTTTTGGGATGTGATTAGGGCTCCAATCGGAAAATTTAGTTTGTTCCCTTTTTTATACATATACTGTACAGGTTGACATATTCTTATCACTTAATCATGCATTTGAGCAGGTGGTAGGCATGCCGATCATGAAGTAGTTCTAAAACCAGTACCCATTTATATCGTCACCCATGAATCTCAACTTCCAGCCACATTTCTCAACCCTTCTCCAAAAAATGAGTTGGTTGTTGGACTTGACTGCGAGGGTGTTGGCCTCAGTCGATATGGAACTCTCTGTATTGTGCAGGTATTTGTCAATTCCTACATGTTCTGAGTATATTCCAACTTTGTGCCTCACTTGAACTGCCAATATTCTGATGTTATTCAATAGTAGCTTTCTGTAAGTCTATTAGGAGTAACTTTAATTGAATATCTGTTTTCTTGCAAAGCAAAAAAAAAAAAACATAGCTACAAGTTGCATAATTCAGACAATTATCTTTTAAACTTCCCTTGCCTATCTTTTAGACTTTGGGCATCCAAATCAAACTCATTACCTGCTTTTTTCCAAATTAATGGATTCAGTGCTTGGGTTTCATATGTCAAGGCTTGTACCAAGCCCCCTGTCAACCCAAGCTCAACCATTTTGAGCATTGGTTAAAGCTTGTCTTTTCTGCGTCCTAAGTCCAATATCTTAGTGCACAAATTGCAAGATGTGTAAACTGACTGTTTTGGCGTTGCATGGTGATTCCATGCTAAGTTTCACTAGTTTATAGGTTTTATCATAGAATTTTGAGTGGGGCTTGACCATATTATTCACCTTCTAGTTGACCTTTCCTCATTTAAATTGACAGCTTGCTTTTCCGGATGCTATTTACCTGGTTGATGCAATTCGTGGTGGGAAAAAGTTGATTAATGCCTGTAAGCCTGCTCTTGAGTCTACGTATGTCACAAAAGTTATTCACGACTGCAAACGGGATAGTGAGGTCTTATAGAACTTCTTTTAGCCTCCTAATCTTGTATCTCTTTTCTCTCTTTTATCATTTTTGTTGCATATAATTCCTCTTTCTTTTTCAGGCATTATACTATCAGTGTGATATCAAGTTGCACAATGTTATGGATACCCAGGTTAGCTTCTGGTATTTTCTTTTAAGCTATTGGCTACTAGTTTCTCCTATTATCCGGTTAGATACCTTTTAACGAAAGTTTAAGTGATTCAGACATTACGCTCTTGCTGCTTAATCGGGCCCTTTGCATACTCATTGCATGTTTTCCTTTCTACCACCTCATATGTAAGATATCTTTCTTAGTAATGATCACCTGGATTGTGCTGATTTTTCCCAGCCATGATAGTTTTGATTTCTACATTGCCTCAGCTAGATAATATTCTCGCTATATTTTGTTTAATTTACTGCACCACTTTTTGTGACCTCCAACTGACTGGAGTTGGTATCTTATTTTAGAAGCTGACTGAACATGAGCCATTAATGAGATGCTTTTCTTTTAGTTGCTGCCGCTGATGTTAACTTCTTCCATAATGCAGTAAAAATCTATCTTGTGTGATAAAATGAATCATTTCCACTGATTCCTTATTCCAGACATGGTTATGTTTAAAGCAAAGCACTCCTGAACATTAACTTACTTCCAACAGCAAAACAAAGTTGCTTTTCTACTCAGTGACTGTTTATTTTTCTATGTTGTACAGATAGCATATTATCTGATAGAGGAACAGTTGGGGAAGAAGAGGGCACCGGATGACCATATCTCCTTTGTGCGGCTTCTTGCAGATCCACGCTATTGTGGTACTATGTCCCTGTTCAGCTTCTATTTATCTTTTCCCATGTGGTGACTGCACCAAATATATGAATGTTGAGTGGTTAAATGCAAATACTCCTTCTGGATGACCAGCTAAGTTTGGTTTTATTTTGATTCCTGGAAATGTTTTGATTTGGTTTTGAGAAGCAAAATCTATAAAATATCCAAATGTCACTGGTTATGGTTTTTGGTCAAAAATATCAATTCTTGTAATTTTTGAAAATGGCAGCTGAACAAGGGCAGCCATTATCTCGGATTTGGCATTGATTATGCTTGCTCTATGGTTTTTAATCATAAAAGAGAGGAAAAGAATTGCAAAGTGTCCTCTTTGAACTGCATCTCATTCTTTGAGGAATGTCTTTACACCATTGTACATTGTTATCCATACATTTAGAGAGATGGCATTGGAAATTGATTCTATTCTGTAAGTTTTGACTAGGGAACAAATTAGTTTGCATATTTTGAGTTGTCATGGTAATGAATACATGTAATGTAATTAGTGGGGAGGACTGAGGTGGGGAAGGGAGGAAGAAGAATCTCTAAAGGAAAATTAACATTTTTCTGGCTAGTTCATAACTTCAAAATGTAAAGAGCAAAAATAAATGAAGCAAAAATTCTACGGTGCACAGCACAATATAACCTCAACTATATTTTGCACTTCCAGTGGAACTTCTAACTCTAACCACCTCTTCTCTCTGCCTTTAGTTTTTGCTCATAAAACTTAGGGCATGCAATGAACTTTAATGATGCTCATGACTAGAAAAAGCTTGCTATGGAAAACTTCTAGGTTGTAAAAAAGAAGTTCATGGAGAGATTAAGTTGCTAATTGGCTTTCTTTTCCTTTCTATCTCTTTTATGTGATTGCAGGTATATCATACGTTGAGAAAAAAGAAGTCCGTTCCCTTCTGAGGGAGGTTGAATTCTGTTTTACCAATTTCTTTCTTCAGTTGACATGCCTTCCATGTGGAACATGCATCCTTGGTTATCATTCCCAGACCACAGTTAAATAATTTTATTGGAGAAAAGATCATTTTGAGAAAGTTCTTTGAACCCTTTTGCCAAGGGGTTCTCAAAGACTTTGGTAGTCGAAAAACAAGATGAATTATATGTGGAAAGAATCACCAAGTAGGCACCTGTCAACAAGTAGTCTTCAGGAACTAACACAGTGAGAAAATAAACCAAAGTCTTACTATGCCTCTCCCCACCCCCAAACAAAAGAATAATTAGAAGAAAAAAAGAAAGCCATCCCCCAAATCCCTGCTATGGGCAAATAATCACCTAGTATTTAGAGTTGGCAAGGGATGAGTTCTTTGACAAGATTTTCGTTGTTTATTGCTCCAATTAACTCTATATGTGCTCTTCAAAATAGTTGCCGATCCCAAGTAAATGGTCTTGTATTTTGATAACATGCTTGCCCCAAAGCTTCAGGTTTTGTGCAGTTAGTTATACATGATGGCAACTTTTCACTTCTCAAATTAATTTTAGTATTAGATTAACTATATGGAGCTTCTTTCCGGCTTAGTTATCCCTTTTATGCACAGTGTCTTTGCTTATGTAGCTTGTAGAATCACATTGCTTGGTTCCTTTTCTACAGGATCCTCAGTTTTGGACTTACAGACCATTATCTGAGCTGATGGTCCGTGCGGCTGCTGATGATGTTCGCTTTCTTCCATACATATTCCATAAGATGATGGAGAAATTGAGTGAACAATCATTGTGGAGACTTGCAGTTCGTGGTTCACTTTGTTGTCGGTGTTTCTGCATTAGTGACAATGGATATGCTGATTGGCCAGCAATCCCTTCCATTCCAGGTGATCTCGAGCTGTCTACCAAGGCCATGAATACATAGTGATACCAGAATTCACATGTTATTTTGTTTGGATATTCTCTTATGTAATTGGAGAAGTTTCTTATCCTTCATAACTATATTAAAGCCTTGCGGCCTTGTCCTGATTTTTGCCTTGTTTGATCACCTCTAAGTTAGTGGAAAACTAAGCTGCCCCATCAAAAGTATAACACAAGAAGTATCAGATGTGATGCATGTAGGTGGAAGGCTGACTGACATAGCTTATACTATACAAATTTAAAATAGGACATAATTTTGAAAATTTAATTTGTGAAAGTTTGTATATTATCAAATTGAGAGATGATCTTAACCAATAAAATGTTAGTGCATTTCTGCTAAACTGTGATTCATCCTGTCAGAGTTCCTCAATGTGGCAAGAGATACTTTGGAAGAGGAGATTCTGTCAGTACTTGATGTGCCACCCAGGAAAATGGGATGCGTTATTGGTAGAAAAGGGTCCTCGATTTTGTCAATCAAAGAATCATGCAAGTAATACTCTCTCCCTATCATCATTCTTGTTTGCTGGTTTAGTGGGTCCTAATATGAAACATTTTGCAGGGCAGAAATCCTAATCGGTGGATTAAAGGGGACGCCAGACAAGGTTGGTAAATTTAAACATGTAACTCCTACTTTTGAATTATTACCTGAAGTAGATTGTCATTCATATAAGGAAGGGATACATTGTACTTCTTCCTCTCATATGATTTCAATTTTGTAGGCCAATTCATTTACAAGTTTGCAGTTCAAAATTAGTACTTAAGTTCTGGTGTACTTATCCCCATTCACATGCATTGCTAGGGAGGAAGTTGGCCGGGATCCCACCGACCCTTCCGCTAAATTCATCAACTTTCTTTAACTTTTAGCATTATCATCCATTTCAAAGGAAAAAAAAACTTTTAGCATTATCATTACATTTATTACATTTGCAAGATAATTTACATTGGTGCTGGTGTCTAGCCAAAGAGTCACATTGGTCTATGTGATTACTGCAGAGCCGTTAGACGGGCAATTACCTAGTATAGGGTGAAGCTTATATGAAGCAAAATACCCTCCCAAACAACCCAAACATTAAAAGGAGGAATATCAGCGTAGAAAGAAATGTATCTGTGCCTCTTGAAATCTTGAAATACTTTATAGTACTATAATTTAAAATTCTATTCAAAGACTACTCTTTTCATTATTGAATTTGGTTTGAGATTCAACAAAGTTTTAGACAAATCAAAAAATAACTTTTAGCCTTATAGAAATAATTTACAATTGCATAATACAACTCGATAACTGTGTGCTTCCAACAAGTTAACAAATCAAAAAACAACTCACAATACTATAATTCATCACTAAAATAATAAACTTTGACTAGAATTACTTGCATCTTGTTATCTGTTACCATCTCAAAGAAAAGAAAAGGAATTACTTGCATCTTGTTAATCGCTACGACATGACTATTAAATAAACACGTCCCAGGGTTTATTCGCCTCGCTCTGATAAAATGGATGCCTGCCCGAGACTTGCATTTTAGCACGTAAATATCAGCATGGGAAACGAAGTAAAGTGCAAGCTAACTAGAATGATGGCTTGCTTCTTTTTCTTTGTTATGGATTTGGGGTGTTGATTGCTATGTATAACACCAATCTTCGCCGATTGATCAGGTTTTCATCATTGGACCCCTGAAGCAGGTAAGGAAAGCAGAAGCAATGTTGAGGGGCAGGATGTTGTGAGATACTTTTGACCCTTCTGCTGCACCTGGAATCCAAAGTTTTGCATTCTTATTACTCGATTGTCACGCTAAACAAACTTGAGTGAGACATATCTCACTTCTTTTGCTAATAGATGAACCCTGAGCTGACATACCAATTCATCTCACATTGGACGGGGTGCTAAATGAATGCATATGTTTGAAGTTAAATTCGTATTGCTTTATTAAGCGCGAATGAAACTGAGTTTGATTCCGTACTTTCACTTTGCAACTTGCACTAAATAGAATCTCTTGCATGCACGTATTATAAAGAAAAAGACCATTGCTGGTCTTATTCTTTGATAGCAGAGTAAAGAGTTTTAGACTTGGTTTATGCATGCAACAACAATAACAACAGACCTAGTGTAATTCCACAAGTGAAGTCTAGGAAGGTTAGTGTGTATGTAAATCTTACCCTACCTTGTGAAGATATAGGCTGTTTCCAAAGACCCTCGATACTTGGTTTATGCATGCAGTTGAATGTATTTTAGTGCACTAATGCCTCTCTTTCTGGAGTCGTAAGAATATTTTGACGATGATGGTTAGAATTTTAGCATTGACAAGGTATGCATTGTTTTATTAGTCAAATGTGAACTTGGTTGGTGGAGAGGTCATTGTCATGCCCTAGGAGTGGCCAGCTTGGGAATTTTACGAATACTACTGGAACAGAAATGGATTTTAATACTACCAGTTGTAACTGTTGTAGTGGAGCCATGGGGTTAAGTTCTAGAAAATGTTGGAGAAAGTGACAGAACGTTGTGAAAGGGATAAACCTAGTCCCCCCCTTCTCCACATGACCACTTGATCAGTTTGAGGGATTCGGACAAAAGAGGTCGTTGGGGGCTAAGGTCATTGAATTTGACACTGGGTACTGTACAATGCATATACACCAACAACACTTCTAAATGCAAAAGAAATTGAATACAGAGAATTGAATTGTTTGTTGGCCCTCCCCTTTATTCTTTTTATGTACTATCTTGCCGACTTGTGGTTCTTCATTTCTAGTAAATGGTAGCACGAACTCTGACAAAAAACAGCTCCACAAAGTTGGCGATGATGGGCCAGTTCCCATTTTAAGGCATTCACTCTGACCAATTTGGTCTAAAATGACTCAAATTCGCTAATGTTGGACCGAGTTACAGATCCTAATTTGGCTTGAAATCTTCTACATTTAACTCATCTAATGTGAGACAACAACAACAAACAAACAACGATTATGGCTCAGTTATAAGTAAGTTGGGTTAACTTGATGTATTTGTTGTTCAGGTTATTTAATTAATTTTCGTCCTAGATCAATATATTATTTGAATTCACCTCAAAAAAATTCAGTTGATTTCTGATCACATTATTACTACATTAGTTCCAATTTATATGACTTACTATTGTTAGAGAATTAATATCTTTTTTTAAAAAAATAATGGATAGTGGCGGAGCTATGAATTCATATAAGGGATTTCATAAACTTTTGCCACTACATTAGAATCTTTCTTATTCGTATGTGGGAGGAATTCAACCGTTTATATAAAATTATAAAATTATTTTATCCTATTTACTATTTAGCAGTGTATTTCAATTGAATCCCGTCGGCTCCACCTAGCTCCACCCCTAATGGTGCTTTTCGTATAATTTCTAATATCAAAATCTTATTAAGTAAAAAAGATCAAACCAGTGTCTTAGATACTTATATTTCCTCTTTAGGTCATCGTTAAACTAAACAAACACTACTACTAGATTACAATGGATTTAGGAATGTCAACTCATCTTTTACAAACCAAAATGATTCGGAATAGAAGGAAATCTAACAAGATAACCTAAACAAGTAATTTACTGCTGTCATGAGAATTAAGATTAAACTAATTTTAGTATCAATCATGCGTATCATCTGCTGATATCAAACAATACTTAATAAATTAAACAAAGCAATAATTTTTATGCTAGTAATTTATAGAGAGAGAGAGAGAGAGAGAGAGAGAGAGAGAGAATCAATGGGATTCTCTTGATCAGATCTGATGGTCCTAATCAGCGGCTCTGATTGATTTCCCATGTGGGAGATGCCTATCTGGTACTGTAAATAACCACTAAATTCCTTCCACGTGTACTAAGGCATTGGGTTCACGTGTGGACCTCAAGGATAAGAATTTTATACTACTTCTACTATAGTAGAAACGATTTGTGGTATTTGTGGGTCCCAGTGGGCAAAGCCGAGCCGTTAGATCAACCGGCCTGAAAGTGACGTCATCTGAGCCGACAACTCACATCGGCCTCTTATTTATTTTTTATTTTATTTTTATTTTTGTTATTTATTTATTTTTTGGCATCTTATTAGAGGCATTTACTTTGGATGCTGACATTTACGTGTGGATGGATGGACCACTCTCTTATGTGGGCCGAACCACTCATCTTAAAGAGGCTCACATCTGAAATCGGCCCAAATTAGATGTATTACTTTCATTTCAAAATTTCACCGTCTAAAATTGAGAAAAACTCCAAAGTCATCTCTTAAATTCAGGACATCATATTAAAATTGGTCCCTACTATATATAGTAGAGTAGTAATAGTCCTCTCAAGTTTTAAAAGCGTCACCACTTAATTCAATATAATATGATACATTTATATCTGACCGAACAAATCAAGTACTTATACTTTAATCATATAGTATAAGATATCATAAAATAATTACCTTTTTTGCTTCTTTTTTCTGTAAAGCGAAATACCCTTTTGCTATTACTCAATTTTCGGATGGTAAAAATGCTTTCATCCATGCATGTAGCTTTAATTTTTTTCCTCGTTAGATGTTATGCCCTTGAATTTTGTATTTTGCGGTCCAAGATTCAGTTTACCTTTCACTTCTTCTCTTAATAGTTTAATCAAATAAAACTATTAAAATGGAAATATGAACTAGATCCAGAACTAACTTTCTGATGATTACATGTAATTATTTTTTTTATATCGAAAAGCTTTTATCTAAACATTATGAGCACAATGTTTGAACTAACTAAACTAAACAAGGTATTTGAACGCTTAATTAATTAGGATACAGATATTAAGTGAATAGAACTTTATCCGATTTCGTGAAAAACTGTTCGACCTCCAGAACTAACATTGATGTTGTTGTAATATATACTAAGATATATATTTAAAACTTTGACGGGGAAAAGAAAGAGAAAAAGAATTTGGCACATTAAATTTTGTAAACCGTTATTGTTGATGCATGCATAGCCATATTAATAACAATTTTGTCCACTTATACATTGTTTTTCTTGTTCTGGTTTAATTTATTGGAGTTGTCTTTTACTCCAACTAAAATCCAAACATCATTTGGATTCTATCTCAGGGAAACTTCTGATAGCCCCACGGACAAATGACACAAGCTTTGGAGGCTTGAAGCAACTTAAATTCATGACCTGTACGTGCATTAAAGTAGGAATTGTTAAAATAAAGTTTAAGTTTTATGCATTGTTGTTTATAAAATTTTATATATATATATATATATATATATATATATATATAGTCAGTGTAATTAAAAATATTATAATATATTAGTTATCATTATAAAATTATTAATGAATGTTAATCATAAATATTTAACTATGATTACCTTATAATTAGGTGATTTGATTGTGTAAATATATAGCTTAAACTACAAATGAGTAATTAAACAAAAGTAGGAAACTCGTCCAACTAACATCTATAATTCCTGTTACGTGCAGATCACATTTCTGTTTTATTGTTGCATCCAAACCGAATTCTCGCTCTTTCGCTCTGTCTTTCATTTGCAAGATACAATGTCCTAGTTGGCTAGCTTTACAACAAAAAAAAATGTTACTACAACTTATAAGTGATAAATAAAGTGGGATAAATTAAAATTATGGAAGACGTCATTTGAATTAATTAAGTTTTTGTGAGCAAATGACACTCAATGTGAGTACTTGATGAAATAGTTGAAGTGCCCGACAAATTGGCTAGAGCACCATTGTGTTAATTATATTGTGCTACTATATGTTAACGTTATACCTTATACGTAAGTATCAAATGGGGCATAGCTCACATTATTATTACGAGCTTATTGCTGTCAAATGATTATTGTTTGGTTTCAACAACTTATGATATGAAACAAGTAAACTACAAGGTGAAGAAAAACATGAGCGTTGACAATTACAAGTAGGAAAAATAAATCTGTTTAATGATATAGAGAAGGGGGTGGAAATTGATACAGAAAGAAGCAAATTGCTATGGCAACCCATTCATTGAGCTGTAATGATGGGGTGCATGTGGGTAGGATTCAGAGATTTTAGATGCTCTCTTCTGAAAAAATACTTCGATATTTTCTTCTCTTTCTAAGATAAAACAAGAAAATTAAATAAAAAATATATATATAGAAGGAAGAATAATGTGAGTGAGAGATAAGACGTGAAAAGACAAAGTCGTAGGAAACAAGTTGCTCAGCTTCTGTTATCTTCACTTAGCTTCTGAGTTCTGACTCCTAACCATTTTGCTTGCCTGCCAATATCTTTCTTTCTGGCTCCTGAACTATCCCACTACTGCCATTTCTTTACTTCTTTATCACACGTACAAAAACATTGCAAGATTGATTATTCTTTCTAAATGTTATTGTAGTAGTATATAATATAAGTCCATTATTTTATTTTATTTTATGAAATCTTCAGTGGCATGAAGTTGTGAATAATGAATGAAGGAAGAACTTTTGGTGATATTAAACTTTACAACTCAATTATACATGTAAAGTTATAGTTATTATATATTACAACTCTAATTGTTCTCCAAGTCCATAATCTCTATGATACAATTTAAGTTCTATATACACTTACGATATAAATAATATTTATACAATTAATATACTTATTAAATTATTATAAATAAATAAGTATCATTTGATTATATATAACATTAGCAAACTAGTTATAAATACCATTATGAAATATACATGATCTTGGACAATCTAAATATTTGAAATTATTGAATGAAATATATATATCTGGTAAATTAGTAAATTACATATCATCACAAGTCAAAATTCACTAATATATATTTCATTCAATAATTTCAAATATTTAGATTGTCCAAGATCATGTATATTTCATAATGGTATTTATAACTAGTTTGCTAATGTATATATAATGTCTCACATTAGTTGATAGATATATAGATATTGTCTTCTTGTATGATTTTAGACAATTCTTACCTTTCTTCTTTATTTAGTACTACCTATTATACCAATCATGTTATTGTGTTTCTTAATGTTGAGTTCCCATAATTATATTATCCTCGCTCCATATGGTTAGGGGCGGATCTATGTAGTTGATTTGGGATGCCACGCCACCCGGTCGCTCAGATAAATTTTTATATATGTACCGGTTTACATTGAAACGATTAGATATATATAAAGCTTTGCACCCAAAGTGCAAAATTGACTCCAGATGCCATGGCTAAATTGCTGAACTTCCAAACTAAGGACGCAAGATCGATTTCCATTAGTTTTTAAAGCGAGTTCCCTTATCTGTGTTCGTGCATATTCCGTTTTCTTTCATTTCTTTCTCAAATTTTTTATTTTTTTTAAATCTATGCATCTTTATATATCCTTTGTTTATACAACCCCATTTTATTATGTATTAAATTATATTTTTCCTTCCCTTTTTTCCAAAATCTTCAAAATTTTGTGTGAATGTGATCTTTATTATTTTCTCTATTTATCCATATAATGTTATTTCCTGATTTCCAAAATTTTCTAAAATGATGGCATCAATACACATAATATTAATCTAGTCATTGAAGATTGAAGGGGTGTATTTGCTAATTTAGAAGTTTATTTTTATTTTATATTTTTAATCACATTATTCAATAGAATTTAAATTGGTAGAAATCCTCTTTGTCTAGGCAGGGGTATAGCCCTTTTTGAATACATTTGACTTGGTGCTCACTTGTAGGAAGATTTTTAGATTGAATTAGATAAAACTTATTCAATTTGGTGATCACTTATTTATTTATGCACCAAAAATCTTGTAAATCAAAATAAATTAATTTACAGTGGATCGAACCAACCGAATTGAATCAATTCAAGACGGATTGAACCGATTAAATGTATACTCTAATCCAATCTCTTTCACTAATGATAGAAAATGGCACCCGCAGTCAATAAATCTTAGATCCGCCTCACGCAATCTGCATATGGGGTAGTATTAAGTATCCCATATTAGTTGAAGGATTAAACTGTTGCTTTCATATATAGTCTTAGATAATTATCGCTACCATAGGTCATGTTTTATGTCTATTTTCTTTTGAAGAACAACATTATTTTCGTCTACAGCTCTGCCCAATCAACTACTCCAAAGTCCAAACTCCAACAGGGGAAAAAGTATCTCTCTTTTTTTTTTTCATTTTTTGCGGTGTGGATTTTGTGTGCTTTTCTGAATTTACGTTTACTCTTTGCGAACGAAGAAAAGAGAAAGTATCTTTTCATCTCTCTTTTTTCCCCTCAACAAAGTACCTTTTTCATCTCTCTTTTTTTCCCTCAACAAAGTACCTTTTCATCTGCCATTAGCAATTAAAAGGGTATGATTGACCCTCGGTGACCTTGAAGTTACTTTTACTATAAAGTAAAAAGTCACAGGAACACAAAAATGTTATGATTAAAGCTGTGATTAGTGGGAGTCTTTTCAAAGGAGATGAAAATTTTTTCAAATCCTAAAGTTGCTTAAAAGTACCTGTGGTTTTTTTTTAACAGCACGCATGGAAAAACAAACTGAGCAACTAAGCAAACCAAAAAGGAGGTGGTCAGAGCTTTTCTCAATTCCTAAAACGTTTAATAGTTTAATTAATTAAGAAAAAACAACAATCAACTGACTGAATAAATAAACAAATATAAATTCAAACCGCATCTCAAAAATCTCATGCTCCCCATCTGCAAAACTTATACTCTTACAGCCCCACCAAAACTGACCAAAACGCCTTATCTTCTCCTAAAAAAAACATTACTTCTCCTGTCAACTGTTTCAACTATGTACTTATTTTATTTATACAAGTACTACCAATATTATTTTCCCAATTATTTAATTCAAACTAATACAACTCCTTTTTCTTCCTCTTGATATATATAATTAGCTAATGTCTTCCTACCAACATATTGAAAAAGGAGTCAAGAATTTTGGCATTCCAATATTGCTGCCTAAGCTAAGCTAAATTAAAACTAACTCTTCTTTCACACAACAGCTTGCAGTTTTCTGTTATATGGTAAATATGTCATCTTCTGCTTCGTTGTTTTTTCCCTTTGCTAAGTTTTTCATTTCTGCAAGTTTTTGACCAGTTCCGAGATTCTGATGGCTTCTCTTTTTATTCAACTTGACAAATTGTATATATAGCTAGTAGCTAAAACTGACGTTAGCAATATCTATTTTTGTATATTATCTCAGTTTATATGAATCAAGAATATGGTTGTTAGAGCCAGTACTTCTGCGTTTTACTAAAAGCTGTGATTCTAAATACAGAAACCCTTCAAGATTTCATCAGTCTGTCACACAAGGCCATCATTTTCGCCTGCAGGCTGCAGCTAATTTAATTGTAAGTTTTTTTCTTCTTTTATAAAATTTCATTCGATTAGATCATAAAGCTTATCCAAGACTTCTCACTTTCATGCAGAGGATAATCCAAAATTTAAATTTGATGAGTTCAATAATTTCGTTATCAACATTGAATCCATTGCATCTGCAACTTATTATTGGTTCAAAACTAAGTATTTGATGGATTTTAGTATTTTTTCACAAACACACATTTTCGCTCCGTTTAAATAAAATATTAGGTTCAGTAGAACAGTTCATTTATCCACGACTCACATTTTTTTTCAGGTATTGAAGATCCTGTGGTCTGACTATTGCAAAAGTAGTATTGATATAATGGAGAGTTTGAATTGGGATGAAAGTCCAGTTTTTCAGGAGTTTGGAGATTCATTTGATCCAATACACGTAATTTCTAATTGGAACATGCCACAGCGTCAAGAAGCTGCTGTAAGATTGGCTGCTGATTCTATGGCTGCTAAATCAGCAGCAGATCTAAGCCGGGATTGTGTTGAAAATGGCTTTTCTTCTTTCCCTATACTAAATATGCCTAATTACATCAGTGGGAATAATCCAATGGCATTAAATGACCTAATGTCGGATTTTAGCTCTAATGACCATGTTCAAGAGATTAAGCCAACACATAAACTACTCTCAAACACATGCTCTTTGGAATCCCTTGATTGCTTACTCTCAGCAACCACCACCACCAACAACACGGACACATCAATCGAAGATGATGGAATGTCTATGATATTTGCTGATAATTCGAAAAGCTTGTGGAATTTCAACTCTTCTGGTGAGTCTACACACAATGCCTCATCTCAAGCTCTGAAGCAGTCGCCAGGTTATCAACAGCTTTTGACGTGTCCGTCTGGACATAAAATACTTGAAGAAGAAGAAAGAAAACGAAAACCATACAAGCCCATCAATGGTAATGAGCTCGATGAGACGGTGTCACAATCATCTCCAAATCATAAGTATAACAAGAGAAGCCACAATCAAGCTCTTGAGAATTCTCCGAGTGAGTTCAATCTATTCGACTCAGATTCGTTAAATGGAGCTTGTGGTAATTTTCAGCTCATTTCGGAAAAGCAAGCCAAATCCAAGAAGCCCAGATTAATAACAGAAAGTTACAATAAGCCACGTCCAAGTTCATCGAACATTAATTTTCAACAAGCTAGCTCATCGGCATCTTCAATAGATCAAGAGCCGGATCCAGAGGCAATTGCTCAAATGAAAGAAATGATATACCGGGCCGCTGCATTCAGGCCCGTGAACTTCGGGCCTGAAGCACCGGAGAAGCCCAAACGGAAGAACGTGAGAATATCAACGGATCCACAGACGGTCGCGGCGAGGCAACGGAGAGAAAGAATAAGTGAAAAAATTAGGGTTTTGCAGAGGCTAGTTCCAGGAGGAAGCAAAATGGATACAGCATCGATGCTTGACGAAGCTGCAAATTATTTGAAATTTTTAAGGTCACAAGTTAAAGCTTTAGAAGCCATAGGCCAAAAACAAGATCCTTTTTCTTCAATACCATTCAACTATCCATTTCCCATGCAATTACCACATTTTCCTCTCCAAAACCCTAATCCAATTCATGGTCCCAAGAGTTGACATGGGGTCTTTTATTTTACTGACGGAACAAATTATTCAAGAGGAAAGGAGAATAAATTACTAATCTGTAGTGTAAAAACCTTTTTAGTTTCTTGTTATTCCCTTTGTTTTTGTCGTTATTACTCTGCGGACGGAGGTTAATTTTTTCTTCCTCCCCTCAGTTTTCTATCAGATGGGGCTTAGAATTATTTCTGCTTATTTGTTGGAGTTGATAATTTTGTGTCTTTGCATGGAACAAATAAGGGCTTGTTCAATTGGTACGATAATTTCCCACATGTAACTCTTAAAATATAAACATATTCGACTACGTCTTATTGTTAGGATATATGAATAGAGAAAAAAAAGGCTTCGATCAGTGAATTTGTGAGGGGAAAAAAATCATGTATTACGTCTACCAATTTAAAAGGATTTAATTTAAGTTACTATATAAACTAATAGTGAATCTTTTTACAATATATCAATGAATTTAACCGTAATAACAATTATTTTCTGTTTTTACTTAAATTAATGCTTATTACAGAAATTTACCTTTAATTACCTTGTATAAATATATTTTACACTCAAAAAAAAAAAAATACATGACTAGCAATATTTTGTGCCGTTAATGCATGTTAAAGGTATTTTTGGAAAGAGAGAACTTATATACAGTGGGACTCATCATTATTTCATCATGATATAACTATGAGTCATCTTTACTGCTTAAAGATCCTTGATCCTTATCATCATGAACTCATTATTACATACTTTAAAGCTTCTGTAATTGGTAGTAACTCCCTTAATTATGAGCATCATAATGAAATCCACTATAATAGAAAAAGTGTAGGACCAGTCCATGAATTAGAAATAAAGACCATAATTAAGTAATAATAAGGGCTACGATTAAGATCGGAAGCTTAAAAGTGATTACCACTTTATACCTGCACGTTTAATTGTATTTAATTTCGAGTTTTGTACTTGAGAATTCACATTTTTTAGAGATCTTAGAAAAGAGAGGACCTTAATTATTTAATGTAAAAGCAGTCAGCAATACAACGCACAAAAGGGACATCCTCTTAGTACTTGTGAATCCTAGTCAGTGGTCCTGTCTCCTTGATTCAATCCAAAGCGTGCCTCTTGGTTTTCACTCCTAACCCTTATTGCTAAGCACGTTTATTCTTCCTTTTTGGCAGTTGGTTTTTATTATAGTCCTGACTCCTGAGAATGTTTTATGCAAAAGAGGAGCATTAAAAATTGCAAACCAGGGTGTGGCCTTTCTAAATTATGTATTCAATAGTGTTTCCTAGTAAATTCCATCAAACACTAAAAAAGATGATTTCTTCCTAGCTATCTACATAATCCTTGATAGAATTATTGAGTACTTGGGATAAAACTCATTTCGGTCTACTTTGAGTAATTTTTTAACTTTTTCTTGTGGTTCACAATATTTAATTTTTTCAGATATCAAGAACAAATTAACTTCTTTTTTCTAAAGTTGTCCTTGGAGTAAAGAGCTCTATGAGTAGTTTGTTATATTTTCAATGGGCAAATTGAGGTTAATATGATCAATTTCATTGTTAATTAATGTTAAAAGATAAATTCTTTAATATGAGTTAAAAGAGCCAAAAATTCACTTAAAGTTGACCGCAGAGAATAGCAGATAGCCGATGGTAAAGAAATATTCATGGTTTGAATTTGATGAATTCAATATTTATGTTTTCACTACTAAATCCATTGTATTTTTGCAATCATTGGCTCAGAGTTTAGTACTATCTATTAAAATTTTAGTAATCTTCATATATATATTTATGCTTCGTGAAAAAAGATACGGATTAAGTTAAACCCATTGAACTGCTGCGTTCACCCCTACCTGACGAAATAGTAGAGATATGCACAAAAGTTATCAAGAACATCATCGTTGTAAGAAAAAAGAAAAAGAAAAAGAAAAAGAAATCGAAGCTGACATGTGTACAAAGTACAATTAATTCTTCTTGATAACGAGTAGGATGATGGCAATAGGCTAAGTGGGGAACCTTTGAAAAAAGTGGGGTTTGATTTTTGGTAGTATGCTGTAAGAGGGGTTGGGGGAATTAACTGGTTTGATTGAATAGAAGAGGTTAGAGATTTTGTTTACTTTCTAAATATAGGAAGTTCTGTTAGAGGAAAAATGCCAGATCAGTGTAATTGACTAGTAGCTATGCCCACGGGCGGAGCTAGCCCTTCGAATACGGGTTCGACAAAATTTAGTAATTTTTGTCAAAACCTTATATTTATATTAAAAAATTATTGAATTATATATAAATTGTTAATTTAGAATCCAATAACTTAAAAAAATTAGAATACTAAACCCTATAAATTTCAAATCCCAACTACCCCTTTGGGAGGGGTTTTAAAAAAGGAAAAAAAAAAAAATACACCCTCTTGCTATGCCCTACTTGGTCTGTCACGACTCAATTTTACCTATAGGCCGTGATGACGCCCAACACTACAGATAGGCAAGCCAACTAATAAATTAAACATATATCGATAAAATTTTAAATCCAAGAAAAATAATAAGACACCAAATTCTACCAATGTGTGCTAAGACCTGGCGTCACAAGTGTATGAGCATCTAGCAAATTATACAAAACTCCAAATACTGTCTGAAATGAAATTAGACAGAATTAAAAGTACAAGAAGAGGCACTGGTAGCTGCAGGACGGCTCAGAAAGGCAACTCACCACTACGCCCCGGATAACGAGAATGTGCGATGATAGGTCCTCCACTAGTATCTGTCACACATCCTGCACAAAAAGTGTAGCAAGTGTAGTATGAGTACGTAAACAACGTGTACCCAGTAAGTATCAAGCCTAATCTCGAAGTGGTAGATGCGAGATGGCTGACTTTGACACTCACTAAGGGTCAACAATAATAAATAGAATAAATTATAATTATTCAAATTAGCATGATTCACAGAGTTAACAATAGTTTTATTCAATTAGCAGAAATAATAAAAATCCTTCAAATACAACAATTTCCAATCTATTAATTAAATCCTTCAATTTCAATAAAAATTTTAATTTATCAAATAGCTTTACAAGCTGCAATTCAATTTTAAGAAATTTTCAATTTATCAAATAGCTTTATAAGCTACAATAAACTGTCCAAGTATCGTGTAATTATTATTATTAAGCACGATTTCTGCCGAGGTCGTACGGCCCGATCCAGAGTGTCATGTACACTGACGAGGGACGTGCGACGCGATCCATAGATGCATCTCTCCTGCTGAGGCGTTCGGTCCACTCCACAAAAAAGGAGGACATTTTCTTATGTACCTCCGGAAAGAGAGTATATTTATTATAAGATCAATTCGAGAGGATGAACAATTTCTCTTAACAATTAATTAATTAAAACAGAAAATCAAGCATATGAGGTTTCCATCCTTTAATATTTTTATCTAACAATTCACAATATATATATATATATCAAATAATATTAATTAAACAAAGAATACAATTTACACAAGTAATTCATGCTTTGAGTCCTAAACTACCCGGACTTTAGCATTAATAGTAGCTACACACGGACTCTTGTCACCTCGTGCGTACGTAGCCCCCACAATTAGCAACAATTATTACTTTAATTACCTATGGGGTAATTTTTCCCTCACAAGATTAGACAAGAGACTTACCTCGTCTTGCTCCAATTTAATCCACTAGTAGGCCTTTTCCTCGATTATCCAACTTCGATTGGCTCGACTCTAACCAAAAGTAATTCGATACAATCACTAAAATTTATAGGAATCAATTCTATAAGAAAATACTACATTTTCAATAAAAATCTCGAAATTAATTAAAAATTCGTCCGTGGGACCCAAGTCTCGGAATCCAGCAAAAGTTATGAGATCTGACAACTCATTCAATTACGAGTCCAACCATACCAGTTTCACTCAAATCCGACTCCGAATCGATACCGAAATCTTAAAAATTTGTTTCTATGAGATTTCTAAAATTTTTCCAAATTTCAATCTCAAAACACTAATTAAATGGTGAAAATAATGATATATTTATGTATATTGACCAAATCCGAGTTAGAATCACTTACCCCAATGGTTTTTCTTGAAAATATATCAAAATCGCCTCTCCTCAAGCTCCAATTCGTCAAAAATGGCAAATGGGACGAAGCCCCCATGTTTTTATAACTTAGAGATCTGTCGAGGCTGACCTCGATCCTAGACCTCGATCATGGAGTCTGATCGTGGACCTCGATCATGGAGTCCGATAATGGAGTCCGATCATGGAGTCCAATCATGGAAGTCCGATCATGGACCTCAATCATGAGCCTCGATCTTGGGTCTCGATCTTGGGCTCGATCATAGCCCAGAATTTCCAGCAGAAGAGAAATATTGCAGCAACTGTTTTAAGTTCAACTTTTGATCCGTTAACCATCTGAAACTCACCCGAGGCCCTCGGGACCTCAACCAAATATACCAACAAGTGCTAAAACATCATACGAACTTATTTGAAACCTCAAATCACATAAAACGATGCAAAAATCACGAATTATGCTCCAATTCAAGCTTAATGAAACTTAAAATTTCCAACTTCCATTTTCAATGTCGAAACCTATCAAATCAAGTCCGATTGACCTCAAATTTTGCACACAAGTCATAAATGACATAACAGAGCTATGAAAATTTTCAGAATTGGATTCCGACTCCGGTATCAAAAAGTCAATTCCCCGGTCAAACTTCCAAACTTAAATTCCTATTTTAGCCATTTAGACCTAATTTAACTACGGACTTCCAAATACAATTCTAAACACGCTCCTAAGTCCAAAATCATCATACGGAGTTGTTGGAATCGTCAAAATTCTATTCCGGTGTCGTTTTCTCAAAATGTTGACTGAAGTCAAACTTAGCCTTTAAAAGCCAACTTAAGGAACCAAGTATTCCGATTTCAACTCAAACACTTCCAAATCCGAACCAACCATCCCCGCGAGTCATAAATCATTAAAAGCACATACGGAAAGTTTTATTTTAGGGAACGGGGTTCTAAAAGTCAAAATGGTCGGTTGGGTCATTACATTCTCCACCTCTTAAGCAAACGTTCGTCCTCTAACGGGTTTAGAATTATACCTGAAGTGCTGAATAAGTGTGGATATCTGCTCCGCATGTTTTCCTCGGCCTCCCAAGTCGCTTCATCGATTGGTTGGCCCCTCCACTGGACTTTTACTGCAGAAATCCTCTTGGACCTCCACTGGCGAACCTGTTTATCAACAATGGAAACTGGCTTCTCTTCATAACCAAAGCTAATATCTAGCTGAACTGTGCTGAAGTCTAACAATGTGATAGGTCGGCATGATACTTCCGGAGCATAGATACATGGAAGACCGGTTGAACTCCCGATAGACGGGGTGGCAATGCAAGCTCATAAGAAACCTCCCCAACTCATCTCAACACCTCAAATGGGCCTATAAACCTTGGGCTCAATTTCCCCCTTTTCCCAAATCTCATGATTCCCTTCATCGGCGAAACTGTCAAAAGAATTTTTTCACCCACCATAAATGATAAATCACGCGCTTTATGATCCGCATAACACTTATGTCTGGACTGTGATGTACGAAGTCGCTCCTGAATAAACTTTACCTTTTCCAAGGCATCTTTCACCAAATCAGTACCATATAGTTTAGCCTCATCCGGCTCAAACCATCCAATGGGCGAACGACATCGCCGACCATATAAAGCCTCAAATGGAGTCATCTCGATGCTGGATTGGTAACTGTTATTATAAGCAAACTCGGCCAAAGGCAAGAAACGATCCCACTGACCTCCTAAGTCAATCACACATGCCCTGAGCATATCCTTCAAAATTTGAATTATCCGCTCTGACTGCCCGTCGGTCTGCGGATGAAAGGCTGTGCTGAGCTCTACACGGGTCCCCAATTCACTATGTACTGCTCTCCAAAAATGTGAAGTAAATTGAGGGCCTCTATCTGATATGAAAGAAATTGTCACGCCGTGCAACCGAACTATCTCCTGAATATAAATTTGGGCCAACCTCTCTGAAGTATACGTAGTCACAACAGGAATAAAATGTGCCGACTTGGTCAACCTGTCAACAAAGACCCAAACTGCATCAAACTTCCGCAAGGTCCGCGGGAACCCAACTACAAAGTCCATAATGATGTGTTCCCATTTCCACTCTGGTATAGTCATCTGCTGAAGTAGGCCACCTGGCCTCTAGTGTTCGTATTTAACTTGCTGGCAATTTAGACACCTAGCTACATACTGTAATATGTCCTTTTTCATTCGTAGCCACCAATAATGCTGCCTCAGGTCACGATACATCTTTGTAGCACCTGGATGAATAGAATACCGAGAATTGTGTGCTTCCTCTAGGGTCTTTTTCCTTATTCCATCCATATTAGGAACACAAAGACGATCCTGGAGTCGCAGAACACCATCCGCTCCAATAGTAACTTCCTTGGCACCACCCCGTAGTACCATTTCTCGAAGAACCATTAAGTGTGGATCATCATACTGGCGAGCCTTGATCTTTTCAAATAGTGAAGACCGGGCTACAACACATGCAAGAACTCGGGTGGGCTTTTAAATGTCCAATCTCACAAGTTGGTTAGCCAAGGATTGAATATCCAAAGCTAGTGGCCTCTCCTCTGCTGTAATGAAAGCCAAACTGCCCATACTCTCCGCCTTTCTACTTAAGGCGTCTGCAACCGCATTTGCTTTACCCGGATGATATACCGGGTGGCAATGCAAGCTCATAAGCAACCTCCCAACTCGTCTCAACACCTCAAATGGGCCTACAAACCTCGGGCTCAATTTCCCCTTTTTCCCAAATCTCATGATTCCCTTCATCGGCAAAACTTTCAAAAGAAGTTTTTCACCCACCATAAATGATAAATCACGCGCTTTCTGATCCGCGTAACACTTATGTCTGGACTGTGATGTACGAAGTCGCTCCTGAATCAACTTTACCTTTTCCAAGGCATCTTTCACCAAATCAGTACCATATAGTTTAGCCTCATCGGGATTAAACCATCCAATGGGCGAACGACATCGCCGACCATATAAAGTCTCAAATGGAGCCATCTTGAAGCTGGATTGGTAACTGTTATTATAAGCAAACTCAGCCAAAGGCAAGAAACGATCCCACTGACCTCCTAAGTCAATCACACATGCCCTGAGCATATCCTCCAAAATCTGAATTATCCGCTCTGACTGCCCGTCGGTCTGCGGATGAAAGGCTGTGCTGAGCTCTACACGGGTCCCCAATTCACTTTGTACTGCTCTCCAGAAATGTGAAGTAAATTGAAGGCCTCTATCTGATATGATAGAAATTGTCACGCCGTGCTACAGAACTATCTCTTGAATATAAAACTGGGCCAACCTCTCTGAAGTATACGTAGTCACAACAGGAATAAAATGTGCCAACTTGGTCAACCTGTCAACAATGACCCAAACTGCATCAAACTTCCGCAAGGTCCGCGGCAACCCAACTACAAAGTCCATAGTGATGCGTTCCTATTTCCACTCTGGTATAGTCATCTGCTGAAGTAGGCCACCTGGCCTCTAGTGTTCGTAATTAACTTGCTGGCAATTTAGACACCTAGCTACATACTCAAATATGTCCTTTTCCATTCGTCGCCACCAATAATGCTGCCTCAGGTCACGATACATGTTCGTAGCACCTGGATGAATAGAATACCGAGAATTGTGTGCTTCCTCTAGGATCTTTTTCCTTAGTCCATCCACATTAGGAACACATAGACGATCCTGGAGTCGCAGAACACCATCCGCTCCAATAGTAACTTCCTTGGCACCACCCCGTAGTACCGTTTCTCGAAGAACCATTAAGTGTGGATCATCATACTGGCGAGCCATGATCTTTTCAAATAGTGAAGACCAGGCTACAACACATGCAAGAACTCGGCTGGGCTCTGAAATGTCCAATCTCACAAGTCGGTTAGCCGAGGATTGAATATCCAAAGCTAGTGGCCTCTTCTTTGCTGTAATGAAAGTTAAACTGCCCATACTCTCCGCCTTTCTACTTAAGGCGTCTACAACCACATTTGCTTTACCCGGATGATATACTGGGTGGCAATGCAAGCTCATAAGCAACCTCCCCATTTCGTCTCAACACCTCAAATGGGCCTATAAACCTTGGGCTTAATTTCCCCCTTTTCCTAAATCTCATGATTCCCTTCATCGGCGAAACTTTCAAAAGAACGTTTTCACCCACCATAAATGATAAATCACGCGCTTTCTGATCCGCGTAACTCTTCTGCCTGGACTGTCCTATATGAAATCGCTTCTGAATCAACTTTACCTTTTCCAAGGCATCTTTCACCAAATCAGTACCATATAATATAGCCTCACCGGGCTCAAACCATCCAATGGGCGAATGACATCGCCAACCATATAAAGCCTCAAATGGAGTCATCTCGATGCTGGATTGGTAACTGTTATTATAAGCAAACTCGACCAAAGGTAAAAAACGATCCCACTGACCTCCTAAGTCAATCACACATGCCCTGAGCATATCCTCCAAAATCTGAATTATCCGCTCTGACTGCCCGTCGGTCTGCAGATGAAAGGCTGTGCTGAGCTCTACACGGGTCCCCAATTCACTATGTACTGCTCTCCAGAAATGTGAAGTAAATTGAGGGCCTCTATCTGATATGATAGAAATTGTCACGCCGTGCAACCGAACTATCTCCTGAATATAAATTTGGGCCAACCTCTCTGAAGTATATGTAGTCACAACAGGAATAAAATGTGCCGACTTGGTCAACCTGTCAACAAAGACCCAAACTGCATCAAACTTCCGCAAGGTCCGCGGGAACCCAACTACAAAGTCCATAATGATGCGTTCCCATTTCCACTCTGGTATAGTCATCTGCTGAAGTAGGCCACCTGGCCTCTAGTGTTCGTATTTAACTTGCTGGCAATTTAGACACCTAGCTACATACTGTAATGTGTCCTTTTTCATTCGTCGCCACCAATAATGCTGCCTCAGGTAACGATACATCTTTGTAGCACCTGGATGAATAGAATACCGAGAATTGTGTGCTTCCTCTAGGGTCTTTTTCCTTAGTCCATCCATATTAGGAATACAAAGACGATCCCGGAGTCGCAGAACACCATCCGCTCCAATAGTAACTTCCTTGGCACCACCCCGTAGTACCGTTTCTCGAAGAACCATTAAGTGTGGATCATCGTACTGGCGAGCCTTGATCATTTCAAATAGTGAAGACCGGGCTACAACACATGCAAGAACTCGGGTGGGCTTTTAAATGTCCAATCTCACAAGTTGGTTAGCCAAGGATTGAATATCCAAAGCTAGTGGCCTCTCCTCTGTTGTAATGAAAGCCAAACTGCCCATACTCTCCGCCTTTCTACTTAAGGCATCTGCAACCGCATTTGCTTTACCCGTATGATATACCGGGTGGCAATGCAAGCTCATAAGCAACCTCCCAACTCGTCTCAACACCTCAAATGGGCCTATAAACCTTGGGCTCAATTTCCCTTTTTTCCAAAATCTCATGATTCCCTTCATCGGCAAAACTTTCAAAAGAAGTTTTTCACCCACCATAAATGATAAATCACGCGCTTTCTGATCCGCGTAACACTTATGTCTGGACTGTGATGTACAAAGTCGCTCCTGAATCAACTTTACCTTTTCCAAGGCATATTTCACCAAATAAGTACCATATAGTTTAGCCTCATCGGGCTCAAACCATCCAATGGGCGAACGACATCGCCGACCATATAAAGCCTCAAATGGAGCCATCTTGATGCTGGATTGGTAACTGTTATTATAAGCAAACTCAGCCAAAGGCAAGAAACGATCCCACTGACCTCCAAAGTCAATCACACATGCCCTGAGCATATCCTCCAAAATTTGAATTATTCGCTCTGACTGCCCGTCGGTCTGCGGATGAAAGGCTGTGCTGAGCTCTACACGGGTCCCCAATTCACTTTGTACTGCTCTCCAGAAATGTGAAGTAAATTGAAGGCCTCTATCTGATATGATAGAAATTATCACGCCGTGCAACCGAACTATCTCCTGAATATAAAACTGGGCCAACCTCTCTGAAGTATACGTAGTCACAACAAGAATAAAATGTGCCAACTTGGTCAACCTGTCAACAATGACCCAAACTGCATCAAACTTCCGCAAGGTCCGCGGGAACCCAACTGCAAAGTCTATAGTGATGCGTTCCTATTTCCACTCTGGTATAGTCATCTGCTGAAGTAGGCCACCTGGCCTCTAGTGTTCGTAATTAACTTGCTGGCAATTTAGACACCTAGCTACATACTCCAATATTTCCTTTTTCATTCGTCGCCACCAATAATGCTGCCTCAGGTCACGATACATGTTCGTAGCACCTGGATGAATTGAATACCGAGAATTGTGTGCTTCCTCTAGGATCGTTTTCCTTAGTCCATCCACATTAGGAACACATAGACGATCCTGGAGTCGCAGAACACCATCGGCTCCAATAGTAACTTCCTTGGCACCACCCCGTAGTACCGTTTCTTGAAGAACCATTAAGTGTGGATCATCATACTGGCGAGCCTTGATCTTTTCAAATAGTGAAGACCAGGCTACAACACATGCAAGAACTCGGCTGGGCTCTGAAATGTCCAATCTCACAAGTCGGTTAGCCGAGGATTGAATATCCAAAGCTAGTGGCCTCTTCTTTGCTGTAATGAAAGCCAAACTGCCCATACTCTCCGCCTTTCTACTTAAGGCGTCTACAACCACATTTTCTTTACCCGGATAATATACTGGGTGGCAATGCAAGCTCATAAGCAACCTCCCCTCCTCGTCTCAATACCTTAAATGGGCCTATAAACCTTGGGCTCAATTTCCCCTTTTCCCAAACCTCATGATTCCCTTCATCGGCAAAACTTTCAAAAGAACTTTTTCACCCACCATAAATGATAAATCACACGCTTTCTGATCCGCGTAACACTTCTGTCTGGACTGTGCTGTACGAAGTCGCTTCTGAATCAACTTTACCTTTTCCAAGGCATCTTTCACCAAATCAGTACCATATAATTTAGCCTCATCGGGCTCAAACCATCCAATGGGCGAACGACATTGCCGACCATATAAAGCCTCAAACGGAGCCATCTTGATACTGGATTGGTAACTGTAATTATAAGCAAACTCGGCCAAAGGCAAGAAACGATTCCATTGACCTCCAAAGTCAATCACACATGCCCTGAGCATATCATCCAAAATTTAAATTATCCGCTCTGACTGCCCGTCGGTCTGCGGATGAAAGGCTGTGCTGAGCTCTACACAGGTCCCCAATTCACTTTGTACTGCTATCCAGAAATGTGAAGTAAATTGAGGGCCTCTATATGATATAATAGAAATTGTCACGCCGTGCAACCGAACTATCTCCTGAATATAAATCTGGGCCAACCTCTCTGAAGTATACGTAGTCACAAGAGGAATAAAATGTGCCAACTTGGTCAACCTGTCAACAATGACCCAAACTGCATCAAACTTCCGCAAGGTCCGTGGCAACCCAACTACAAAGTCCATAGTGATGCGTTCCTATTTTCACTCTGGTATAGTCATCTGCTGAAGTAGGCCAAAATCACGATACATCTTTATCGCACCTGGATGAATAGAATACTGCAAGCTATGAGCCTCATCAAGAATCAACTCGCTCAAACCATCCACATTAGGAATACAAATCTGAACCTGCATCCGCAATACACCATCATCACCAAAAGTGACCTCCTTAGCACCATTGTGCTGCACCGTGATATTTAGGACAATCAAATGGAGATCATCATACTGGCGAGTCTTAATGGGATCATACAATAATGACTGCGAAAACACACAAGTAAGGACTCTGCTCGGCTCCAAAATCCAAAAAATTTAAGAATTAAACCCGAAATCTAATTCGTAATCCGAAAATTCAAACAAAAAAGTCAAAAAAATCAGATTTCGATTTGGATTTCGAATTTGCCCAAACTATGCCCACCCCTAATGGAAAGAATGAATATGTAGTTTTACAGGCCTAGGACTTGTACAAGTTCATCTCTACAGCACTTAGTTAGACGGTGTTTCAACGAAATCCTATCATGGATGATGCCGCTGTCAACAAGCATCAAATCCTTCCTAGTTTCAAGATTTGGAAAAGGCCAAATATACTCATTTGCTTTGGTATATTATTTACGTCAATCTTCTATTAAACTATTGGGCCACATCTACCCTTACCGTTAACCAAAGCTTTAAAAATACCCTCCACCTAACGGAAAGCCACCAGATAAAAAAAAAATGACCCTTTTAAAAAAACCATTAACCCATAACCCGTTAAACCCCTTTTATTTAGTGCACTTTTTCCTCAAAAATTAGCCATCTCCTTCGTAGTCACTTGTTGAACTCCAAAAGTGAAAGA
Source organism: Nicotiana tomentosiformis (assembly GCF_000390325.3). Lineage (NCBI taxonomy): Eukaryota > Viridiplantae > Streptophyta > Magnoliopsida > Solanales > Solanaceae > Nicotiana > Nicotiana tomentosiformis. The sequence continues at coordinate 145,591,118 of NC_090814.1, read as the reverse complement.
CATAAAAATAATCGAAAGTCATATATTGGCCTCTAGTGTTCGTATTTAACTTGCTGGCAATTTAGACACCTAGCTACATACTGTAATATGTCCTTTTTCATTCGTCGCCACCAATAATGCTGCCTCAGGTCACGATACATGTTCGTAGCACCTGGATGAATAGAATACAGAGAATTGTGTGCTTCCTCTAGGGTCTTTTTCCTTAGTCCATCCATATTAGGAACACAAAGACGATCCCGGAGTCGCAGAACACCATCCGCTCCAATAGTAACTTCCATGGCACCACCCCGTAGTACCGTTTCTCGAAGAACCATTAAGTGTGGATCATCATACTGGCGAGCCTTGATCTTTTCAAATAGTGAAGACCGGGCTACAACACATGCAAGAACTCGGCTGGACTTTTAAATGTCCAATCTCACAAGTCGGTTAGCTAAGGATTGAATATCCAAAGCTAGTGGCCTCTACTCTGCTGTAATGAAAGCAAAACTACCCATACTCTCCGCCTTTCTACTTAAGGCGTCTGCAACCGCATTTGCTTTACCCGGATGATATACCGGGTGGCAATGCAAGCTTATAAGCAACCTCCCAACTAGTCTCAACACCTCAAATGGGCCTATAAACCTTGGGCTCAATTTCCCCTTTTTCCCAAATCTCATGATTCCCTTCATCGGCAAAACTTTCAAAAGAAGTTTTTCACCCACCATAACTGATAAATCACGTGCTTTCTGATCCGCGTAACACTTATGTCTGGACTGTGATGTACGAAGTCGCTCCTAAATCAACTTTATCTTTTCCAAGGCATCTTTCACCAAATCAGTACCATATAGTTTAGCCTCATCGGGCTCAAACCATCCAATGGGCGAACGACATCACCGACCATGTAAAGCCTCAAATGGAGCCATCTTGATGCTGGATTGGTAACTATTATTATAAGCAAACTCAGCCAAAGGCAAGAAACGATCCCACTGACCTCCAAAGTCAATCACACATGCCCTGAGCATATCCTCCAAAATCTGAATTATCCGCTCTGACTGCCCATCGGTCTGCGGATGAAAGGCTGTGCTGAGCTCTACACGGGTCCCCAATTCACTTTGTACTGCTCTCTAGAAATGTGAAGTAAATTGAAGGCCTCTATCTGATATGATAGAAATTGTCACGCCGTACAACCGAACTATCTCCTGAATATAAAACTGGGCCAACCCCTCTGAAGTATACGTAGTCACAACAGGAATAAAATGTGCCGACTTGGTCAACCTGTCAACAATGACCCAAACTACATCAAACTTCCGCAAGGTCCACGGCAACCCAACTACAAAGTCCATAGTGATGCGTTCCTATTTCCACTCTGGTATAGTCATCTACTGAAGTAGGCCACATGGCCTCTAGTGTTCGTATTTAACTTGCTGGCAATTTAGACACCTAGCTACATACTCAAATATGTCCTTTTTCATTCGTCACTACCAATAATGCTGCCTCAGGTCACGATACATGTTCGTAGCACCTGGATGAATAGAATACCGAGAATTGTGTGCTTCCTCTAGGATCTTTTTCCTTAGTCCATCCACATTAGGAACACATAGACGATCCTGGAGTCGCAGAACACCATCGGCTCCAATAGTAACTTCCTTGGCACTACCCCGTAGTACCGTTTCTCGAAGAACCATTTTGTTACAACCCAAATTCGCATACCATAGATCACGTCATAAGTTAGTCGACATAAATCCAAGAAGATATTATCTTTGAGATGATAAGAAGTTAATCCTATTGGTCTTAAACGATACAAGGGTGTATAAGAGTGGTTAACAAGTATTAGAAGTTAAACGAATCAAGGATGTTGTAACCCGTATTTTCGGGTAACACTAGAGATGATTAACTATCCCAAGAGGTCTTGTTTTAATGTATTTGAATCATATAATATCCGCATCATAAGTCTTGAAGTCAAGCGAGTTATGAAACAAAAGTCGATAAAAGTTGTCGCAACTTAGGTTTATAATTTTACTTAAACTTTAGGTCAAATGTTACTGCATTTTTCTCCCAATGTGCTTGGAATTATGGGGTGATCTACCTATCAAATTGAATATCTATGAGTCTAGTTTCCAACGCATTAAACCGTTCATCGATACGATCTCGGAATAGAGAGATATTCGCATTTTCGCGAGAGTGCGCTAAGCTGCTCTCTATGGGGCCCACAAAGGCGGTTTAAGACATATGGACATATATAAGATACCTCAACCCCGTTTTAAGTCATTATTTTTCAGTATATTCAGACCTTATAACCCTAAAATCAGTCTCTCAAGGTTCTCTCATGATCCAAGAACCAAACAAAGGGCAAACAACACAAATCAAATGTCAGGAATCCCGTGGCGCTAGTAAGTTTCTTGTTCTTCTTGTTGTTGCTGATTTTTGTGTTGTTCCAGCTCGTGTGGGAGGTTGTTTTAAGTGTTTTATGTCCTGTAAATACACCTTCAAGTTTTTAATATCAACCCTAGGTGATTTCAAGTCTTCTAAAGTAATTCTAGTGCCGAAAAACCCGAATTAATTGCTAGTTTTGCTTCCTTGTTCTTGTGGCAGAATTGAAGGGATATTTCGTGGAAAATTAAGGTCAAATTGGAGTTGTTCTTTCTGTTTAAAGGTAAGGAACCTCTTACTCTATATATATTTAAGATTATCCAAGTTGCAGCTAAGTCGTTGAAGCTAGAACTTGTGAAATATATATCGAAAGGCTTGGTAGTAATGTTGTTGGTTGGTGGACTGTTTTGGAGGCTCAATATGATTATTAATGATGTTGTTTGGGCTGTTTGGTGATTGTATTGACTTGTGGAAAGTCATATAAATAGGGGAGGTGCTGTCCGTTTCATCGTAAAATAGGTTGTGGTCGATACATAATAGTTACGACGCTTAAACGATAATGATAGTGTCATTTGTCTTATTGTAGACTAAGGAGTCGTGACATTTGCATAGCTTGAGGTTGGGCAGTATATACAAGGTATGTGAGGCTATCCCCTTCATTCTTTTGCACGACTCCGATTGTACATAATGTAATGAACGAGCTCCCAAAGATACTCTACTCTTAGAAGCTAGCAGTACTTATATTGCTGCCCTTCTTATGAAACGATTGATATTGATGTTACTTCTCTTATTCTTATATTATCAATGTTGTTGGTAGTTCCTGATTCTTATAAGATTCTTGATGAAGAGTTAATCCTAATAACATGTACGAAGGATACTGACCTTACGTCACTCCGAAAGGTTCAAAATGTGATTCCAATGAGTCCAGCATGCATCATATATATGTATCTATTTTACTCTACCGAGCCGCGCTATAGTCGGCCGGGTACGGCACCTATTGTGCAACCACTGATCAGTTGGGTTTTACCGAGCTCCACGTGGCCGGGTACGATTCTACCGAGCCCTATGATGGCCGGGTACGTTTTACCGAGCCTATTACGGCCGGGTACGATATGATGATGGTGATGCCCACAAAGGCGTATGTTTTAAAAGTTTATGTATATATATGTATGTATCATGTATTTCATGTCAGTAGCCCTCAGAGGTACCCAGATGTCACAGGTTGTATATTCTCTATCCCTATTTACATTACTGTTCTCACTTATGCTTTCCTGCCTTACATACTCAGTACTTTATTCGTACTGACGTCCTTTCTATTTGTGGACGCTGCATGTCGTGCTGCAGGTCCTGATAGACGGGTAGACGCAGCTCCCCCATCACAGTAGGCTATCCGGTTCAGCGGTTATTGGCGAGATTCCTTCTCCGGACTTGCCGTGGTCTTGGTATGCATTTTTGTTATAGACATTATGGGTATGTTGGGGCCCTGTTCCGGCAATGTTGTAGCATTTATGTTCTTTTAGAGGCTCATAGACAGGTGTCGACTTATGTATGGTTTAGAATGCCTTGTCGGCTGATTTTTGTTGTATAGTCTTTCATGGCATCATGGTAGCTCGTACCTTATATATAGTTTCTTGACAGTCTTGTCGTCCCATGTTATGTATGTTCATGACATTATCTTTCATTGTTGGATGTTCATGATCCATGTCTACCATTTATATTGGTCTTGTCGGCCCTTAAAGATAATAAGGAAGGTTAGATAAAATGTACGTTGGTGCTCGGCAAGTATGGCCCGGGTTCTAGTCATGACCTTCCAGTTGGGTCGTGACAAACTTGGTATCAGAGCAAGTATGAGCCGTGTCTAGTAGAGTTTTTATTATGGATGTGTAGCGCGCCACATTTATAATCAGGAGGCTACGTGACATCTAGGGTTGTTACCTTCTTCCTGAATCTAGATCGTGCGTAGAGTTGAGTAGTAAGTGTTCATATCTAATATTCACCTTGTTTTCTTTCAGCGATGCCTTCGACTAGGAAGCAAGCGATTAGTAAACGGCTTGATACAGCTGTGGGAGAGGGTAACATTCAGGTGCCTCCAGCCAGAGCAGGCCAAAGTGAGGCTCAGAGTGAGATGCCGTCTCATACTTCTCCGTCTCCTCCCGAGGATATTAGGAGGCACCCAGTATATCCTGTTCCTCCGTCTGGCACTACAGACCATGATATGCGTAGTGCGGTATAATTGTTGACTAGCTTGGTAGCTGCTCAGGCTCAGAGGCAGAATACCGGTGCTGCTGATAAACCGGTTAGTGCGAGAGTTCGTGATTTTATTAATCTAGACCCTCCAGTGTTTACCGGATCAGACCCCAAGGAGGACCCACAAATATTTATTGATCAGATTCATCGTACATTGCGGGTTATGCATGCTAGTGATACGGAGGCAGTAGAGTTGGCTTCTTATCGGTTACGGGATTTAGCGGTTTTCTGGTATGATAGTTGGGAGAGATCTAGGGGTCCGAACGCTCCTCCAGCCGTGTGGAAGGAATTTTCTGAGGCCTTTCTTCGTCACTACTTGCCAGTTGAGATACGACGAGCTAGAGCTGATAAGTTCTTGAACCTTCGACAGGGTAATATGAGTGTACGAGAGTATAGTATACAGTTTGATTCTTTAGCAAGGTATGCTCCCCATATGGTGTCAGAGATGAGTGATAGGGTGCATCTGTTCGTGAACGGGTTGGGACCACATCTGATAAATGAGTGCACAACAGCCTCCTTGGTAGAGGGCATGGATATTTCCCGTATTCAGGCTTATGCCCAGACCCTAGAGGATCGTAAGCGCCAGCAAAGGGCAGATAGGGAGCAGGATAGGGGCCAGCATAAGAGGGCGAGATTTGCAGGGTATTCTGATGAGTTCAGAGGCAGTATCAGGCCCCAATCTTCGAGGAGTTCGGCGCCACCTGTAGCTAGTGCTCCTCCACAGTTTCAGAGGCCTCGGTATGATCGATTTACCTATTCTGGTTCAGGTCAGAGTTCGAGGGCATCAGGCTCACAATTTCATAGAGATACTAGTCAGACGAGACCCCCAACACCTCGTTGTGATCAGTGCGGCAAGGCCCACTTTGGACTGTGCCGTCGAGGTTCCGATGCGTGCTATTCTTGCGGACAGCGTGGCCATATGATGCGGGATTGTCCTAACAGAGGAGGTGGTGGTATGGCTCAACTGACTGGATCTGTGTCTGGTTCTTCCTCATCAGTTCGACCTCCAGCACAAGGTTTTCAACAGTCGACAGGTCGTGGTAGAGGTAGAGGTTCAGTGCCGAGTTCGAGTGGTGCTCAAAATCGAACCTATGCTCTAGTAGGTCGACAAGATCTCGAGTCATCTCCGGATGTTGTTACAGGTATATTGTCTGTGTTTTCTTATGATGTATATGCGCTAATTGATCCAGGATCTACCTTATCATATGTTACACCCTTTGTGGCTAATAAGTTTGGCATTGAACCTGAATTGATAAGTAAACCACTTGTGGTATCCACTCCGATAGGAGATTCTGTGATTGCTAGAAGGGTTTATAAAGGTTGCACTGTGATGATTTGTAGTCGTCAAACCTCGGCAAATTTATTTGAGTTAGAAATGGTTGATTTCGATGTGATAATGGGAATGGACTGGTTGGCCTCATGCTATGCAAATGTTGACTGTCGTACGAAGATGGTTAGGTTTCAGTTTCCAGGTGAACCCGCCATTGAATGGAAGGGGAACATTGCTACGCCGAAAGGTAGGTTTATTTCCTATCTTAAGGCAAGGAAGATGATCTCAAAAGGTTACATTTATCATCTTGTTCGCGTTAGGGATGCGGAGGCGAAGCCGCCTACTCTACAATTAATTCCCTTGGTCAATGAATTTCCAGATGTTTTCCCAGATGAACTCCCAGGCCTTCCTCCTGAAAGGGAGATTGAGTTTAGCATTGATGCATTGCCTGACACTCCACCGATCTCTATCCCTCCATATAGGATGGCCCCGGCAGAGTTGCAAGAGTTGAAAGCACAGTTGAAGGACTTGCTGGATAAGGGTTTCATTAGGCCTAGCACTTCACCTTGGGGTGCGCCAGTCTTGTTCGTGCGGAAGAAAGATGGGTCGTTAAGGATGTGTATCGATTATCGATAGTTGAATAAGTTTACAATAAAGAACAAGTATCCACTTCCAAGAATTGATGACCTGTTTGACCAACTCCAGGGTGCCAAGTATTTCTCCAAGATTGACTTGCGTTCAGGGTATCATCAGGTGAGGGTTAAGGAGAAGGATATTCCAAAGACGGCCTTCCGGACAAGATATGGGCATTTTGAGTTCTTGGTGATGTCGTTCGGGCTAACAAATGCCCCAGCAGCTTTTATGGATCTTATGAATAGTGTATTCAGGCCCTATCTTGATGTGTTCGTGATCGTATTCATTGATGACATTCTGGTGTATTCTCGTTCGGAGGCGGAACATGCGGGCCACTTGCGGATAGTATTACAGACCCTTCAGGATCATAAGTTATATGCTAAGCTCTCTAAATGTGAATTCTGGCTGAACTCAGTAGCATTCCTTGGCCATGTGATATCTGATGAGGGTATTAGTGTCGACACTCAGAAGATCGATGCAGTGAAGAATTGGCCGAGACCTACAACACCATCAGAAGTCCGCAGCTTCCTGGGGCTAGCAGGATATTATAGGCGGTTTGTAGAAGGTTTTCCTCTATATCGGCACCATTGACTAAGTTAACACAGAAAGCTACCAAGTTCCAGTGGTCTGATGCTTGTGAACATAGTTTTCAGGAGCTAAAGAATCGATTGACATCCGCGCCAGTGCTCACTCTCCCAGAAGGAATAGAAGGTTATGTGGTATATTGTGATGCCTCAGGTATAGGTTTGGGGTGCGTATTGATGCAACGTGGGAAGGTGATTGCTTATGCATCAAGACAATTGAAGAAGCATGAAAAGAATTACCCGACTCATGATTTGGAATTGGCTGCAGTAATATATGCTTTGAAGATATGGAGGCACTACTTATACGACGTCCATGTTGACATCTACACAGATCACAAGAGTTTACAATACATCTTCAAGCAGAAGGAGTTGAATTTGAGGCAGCGTAGGTGGCTTGAATTACTGAAAGACTATGACGTCGAGATATTGTACCATCCCGGTAAAGCCAATGTTGTGGCAGACGCTCTCAGCCGTAAGTCAATGGGAAGCTTAATACATATTGAGGCAGGTAGACAAGGGTTGACCAAAGAGCTTCACCAGCTGGCCAATATGAGAATCAGATTGTTGGACTCTGATGACGGAGGTGTTACTGTACAGAATACAGCAGAATCATCTTTGGTAGCCGAGGTAAAAGCACAGCAATATGAAGATCCTACCTTAGTAAGATTGAGAGAGGGAATTCAGCAGTGTAAGATTACAGCTTTCAAGATCGGAGGAGATGGGACACTGAGATACCAGGGCCGATTATGTGTACCTAGTGTGGCAGGGTTGCGAGAGAAGATTATGATTGAGATTCACCAGTCCCGATATTCTATCCATCCTAGCTCGACAAAGATGTATCATGACGTTAAGGAGCAGTATTGGTGGGATAACATGAAGAAGTCTATTGCAGAATTTGTAGCCCAGTGTCCTAATTGTCAACAAGTAAAGATCGAGCATCAGAAACCTAGTGGATTGATTCAGAATATAGAGATTCCGACCTGAAAATGGGAGGTGATTAATATGGACTTCATTATTGGATTACCTCGCTCTTATCATAAGTTTGACTCCATCTGGGTGATAGTTGATCGACTTACAAAATCTGTCCATTTTCTACCAGTTAAGACAACTTACACGGCTGAAGATTATGCGAAGTTATATATCAAGGAGATTGTTAAGCTTCATGGTGTGCCGGTATCTATTATATCAGACCGAGGAGCTCAATTTACGGCTAACTTTTGGAGATCTTTTCAGAAGGGTTTAGGTACACAAGTAAATCTCAGCACTGCATTCCATCCGCAGACTGACGGACAGGCTGAACGTACCATCCAGACACTTGAAGATATGCTACGAGCATGTGTTCTAGATTTCAAGGGGAATTGGGATGACCATCTGGCACTTATAGAATTTGCCTACAATAATAGCTACCATTCCAGTATTAAAATGGCCCCGTATGAGGCACTGTACGGGAGGAGATGTAGATCACCAGTTGGATGGTTCGAAGTCGGTGAGACAGAATTATATGGGCCAGATTTGATTCACCAAGCCATTGAGAAGGTGAAAGTGATACAAGAGCGACTGAGGACGGCACAAAGCAGGCAAAAGTCTTATTCCGATGTCCGACGTCGTGATCTGGAATTTGAGGTTGGTGATTGGGTTTTCCTGAAGATCTCGCCGATGAAGGGTGTTATGCGTTTTGGGAAGAAGGGTAAGTTGAGTCCGTGGTATATTGGGCCGTACAAAATTCTTCGACGAATTGGACAGGTTGCTTACGAGTTAGAATTGCCATCTGAATTGGAATTTGTCCATCCGGTATTCCATGTATCTATGTTGAGAAAATGTATTGGAGACTCTTCTCGGGTCGTCCCTATCAAAGATGTACAAGTTACAAAGGATCTATCATATGATGAAGTGCCAGTGGCTATATTAGATCGACAAGTCCGCAAGCTGAGAACAAAGGATGTAGCTTCCGTGAAAGTATTATGGAGGAACAAGAATATAGAAGAAATGACATGGGAAGCAGAAGAGGAGATGAAGTCTAAATACCCTTACCTATTCCAGAGTGAAGATAACGAGGATGCCGGGGGAAAGAAGGACGCATTATAAGGTGAAACGGCTCTATGAGGTAAGCAATAGCTTGTGAATACTCTTTTTTTTTAATACAAAATGGTGATATGCAGATAATGTACATATCCATAATGCTTTGTATAGTCTTGTAAGGCCATAGGTTGGGTTTAACTGCTTGCAAGTTTGGCTAGTGTCCATTTTATGGGGGAAACTCAGCCGGAAATCTCCGTCGGAATCCACGATGAGTTAGACACCCCATAAACCCTTACATTCGAGGACGAATGTTCCTAAGGGGGAGAGGGTGTTACAACCCAAATTCGCATACCATAGATCACGTCGTAAGTTAGTCGACGTAAATCCAAGAAGAGATTATCTTTGAGATGATAAGAAGTTAATCCTATTGGTCTTAAACGATACAAGGGTGTATAAGAGTGGTTAACAAGTATTAGAAGTTAAACGAATCAAGGATGTTGTAACCTGTATTTTCGGGTAACACTAGAGGTGATTAACTGTCCCAAGAGGTCTTGTTTTAATGTATTTGAATCATATAATATCCGCATCATAAGTCTTGAAGTCAAGCGAGTTATGAAACAAAAGTTGATAAAAGTTGTCGCAACTTAGGTTTATAATTTTACTTAAACTTTAGGTCAAATGTTACTGCATTTTTCTCCCAATGTGCTTGGAATTATGGGGTGATCTACCTATCAAATTGAAGATCTATGAGTCTAGTTTCCAACGCATTAAACCGTTCATCGATACAATCTCGAAATAGAGAGATATTCGCGTTTTCGCGAGAGTGCGCTAAGCTGCTCTCTATGGGGCCCACAAAGGCGGTTTAAGACATATGGACATATATAAGATACCTCAACCCCGTTTTAAGTCATTATTTTTCAGTATATTCAGACCTTATAACCCTAAAATCAGTCTCTCAAGGTTCTCTCATGATCCAAGAACCAAACAAAGGGCAAACAACACAAATCAAATGTCAGGAATCCCGTGGCGCTAGTAAGTTTCTTGTTCTTCTTGTTGTTGCTGATTTTTGTGTTGTTCCAGCTCGTGTGGGAGGTTGTTTTAAGTGTTTTATGTCCTGTAAATACACCTTCAAGTTTTTAATATCAACCCTAGGTGATTTCAAGTCTTCTAAAGTAATTCTAGTGCCGAAAAACCCGAATTAATTGCTAGTTTTGCTTCCTTGTTCTTGTGGCAGAATTGAAGGGATATTTCGTGGAAAATTAAGGTCAAATTGGAGTTGTTTCTTTCTTTTTAAAGGTAAGGAACCTCTTACTCTATATATATTTAAGATTATCCAAGTTGCAGCTAAGTCGTTGAAGCTAGAACTTGTGAAATATATATCGAAAGGCTTGGTAGTAATGTTGTTGGTTGGTGGACTGTTTTGGAGGCTCAATATGATTATTAATGATGTTGTTTGGGCTGTTTGGTGATTGTATTGACTTGTGGAAAGTCATATAAATAGGGGAGGTGCTGTCCGTTTCATCGTAAAATAGGTTGTGGTCGATACATAATAGTTACGACGCTTAAACGATAATGATAGTGTCATTTGTCTTATTGTAGACTAAGGAGTCGTGACATTTGCATAGCTTGAGGTTGGGCAGTATATACAAGGTATGTGAGGCTATCCCCTTCATTCTTTTGCACGACTCCGATTGTACATAATGTAATGAACGAGCTCCCAAAGATACTCTACTCTTAGAAGCTAGCAGTACTTACATTGCTGCCCTTCTTATGAAACGATTGATATTGATGTTACTTCTCTTATTCTTATATTATCAATGTTGTTGGTAGTTCCTGATTCTTATAAGATTCTTGATGAAGAGTTAATCCTAATAACATGTACGAAGGATACCGACCTTACGTCACTCCGAAAGGTTCAAAATGTGATTCCAATGAGTCCAGCATGCATCATATATATGTATCTATTTTACTCTACCGAGCCGCGCTATAGTCGGCCGGGTATGGCACCTATTGTGCAACCACTGATCAGTTGGGTTTTACCGAGCTAGCAGTACTTACATTGCTGCCCTTCTTATGAAACGATTGATATTGATGTTACTTCTCTTATTCTTATATTATCAATGTTGTTGGTAGTTCCTGATTCTTATAAGATTCTTGATGAAGAGTTAATCCTAATAACATGTACGAAGGATACCGACCTTACGTCACTCCGAAAGGTTCAAAATGTGATTCCAATGAGTCCAGCATGCATCATATATATGTATCTATTTTACTCTACCGAGCCGCGCTATAGTCGGCCGGGTATGGCACCTATTGTGCAACCACTGATCAGTTGGGTTTTACCGAGCTCCACGTGGCCGGGTACGATTCTACCGAGCCCTATGATGGCCGGGTACGTTTTACCGAGCCTATTATGGCCGGGTACGATATGATGATGGTGATGCCCACAAAGGCGTATGTTTTAAAAGTTTATGTATATATATGTATGTATCATGTATATATATATGTATGTATCATGTATTTCATGTCAGTAGCCCTCAGAGGTACCCAGATGTCACAGGTTGTATATTCTCTATCCCTATTTACATTACTGTTCTCACTTATGCTTTCCTGCCTTACATACTCAGTACTTTATTCATACTGACGTCCTTTTTATTTGTGGACGTTGCATGTCATGCTGCAGGTCCTGATAGACGGGTAGACGCAGCTCCCCCATCACAGTAGGCTATCCGATTCAGCGGTTATTGGCGAGATCCCTTCTCCGGACTTGCCGTGGTCTTGGTATGCATTTTTGTTATAGACATTATGGGTATGTCGGGGCCCTGTTCCGGCAATGTTGTAGCATTTATGTTCTTTTAGAGGCTCATAGACAGGTGTCGACTTATGTATGGTTTAGAATGCCTTGTCGGCTGATTTTTGTTGTATAGTCTTTCATGGCATCATGGTAGCTCGTACCTTATATATAGTTTCTTGACAGTCTTGTCGTCCCATGTTATGTATGTTCATGACATTATCTTTCATTGTTGGATGTTCATGATCCATGTCTACCATTTATATTGGTCTTGTCGGCCCTTAAAGATAATAAGGAAGGTTAGATAAAATGTACGTTGGTGCTCGGCAAGTATGGCCCGGGTTCTAGTCATGACCTTCCAGTTGGGTCATGACACATTAAGTATGGATCATCATACTGGCGAGCCTTGATCTTTTCAAATAGTGAAGACCGGGCTACAACACATGCAAGAACTCGGCTGGGCTCTGAAATGTCCAATCTCACAAGTCGGTTAGCCGAGGATTGAATATCCAAAGCTAGTGGCCTCTTCTTTGCTGTAATGAAAGCCAAACTGCCCATACTCTCCGCCTTTCTACTTAAGGCGTCTACAACCACATTTGCTTTACCCGGATAATATACTGGGTGGCAATGCAAGCTCATAAGCAACCTCCCCAACTCGTCTCAACACCTCAAATGGGCCTATAAACCTTGGGCTCAATTTCCCCTTTTCCCAAATCTCATGATTCCCTTCATCGGCAAAACTTTCAAAAAAAGTTTTTCACCCACCATAAATGATAAATCACGCGCTTTCTGATCCGCGTAGCACTTCTATCTTGACTGTGCTGTACGAAGTCGCTCCTGAATCAACTTTACCTTTTCCAAGGCATCTTTTACCAAATCAGTACCATATAATTTAGCCTCATCGGGCTCAAACCATCCAATGGGCGAATGACATCGCCGACCATATAAAGCCTCAAACGGAGCCATCTTGATACTTGATTGGTAACTGTTATTATAAGCAAACTCAGCCAAAGGCAAGAAACGATTCCATTGACCTCCAAAGTCAATCACACATGCCCTGAGCATATCCTCCAAAATCTGAATTATCCGCTCTGACTGCCCGTCGGTCTACGGATGAAAGGCTGTGTTGAGCTCTACACGGGTCCCCAATTCACTTTGTACTGCTATCCAGAAATGTGCAGTAAATTGAGGGCCTCTATATGATATAATAGAAATTGTCACGCCGTGCAACCGAACTATCTCCTGAATAAATCTGGGCCAACCTCTCTGAAGTATACGTAGTCACAAGAGGAATAAAATATGCCGACTTGGTCAACCTGTCAACAATGACCCAAACTGCATCAAACTTTCGCAAGGTCTGCGGCAACCCAACTACAAAGTCCATAGTGATGCGTTCCTATTTTCACTCTGGTATAGTCATCTGCTGAAGTAGGCCACCTGGCCTCTAGTGTTCGTATTTAACTTGCTGGAAATTTAGACACCTAGCTACATACTCAAATATGTCCTTTTTCATTCGTCGCCACCAATAATGCTGCCTCAGGTCACGATACATGTTCGTAGCACCTGGATGAATAGAATACCGAGAATTGTGTGCTTCCTCTAGGATCTTTTTCCTTAGTCCATCCACATTAGGAACACATAGACGATCCTGGAGTCGCAGAACACCATCCGCTCCAATAGTAACTTCCTTGGCACCACCCCGTAGTACCGTTTCTCGAAGAACCATTAAGTGTGGATCATCATACTGGCGAGCCTTGATCTTTTCAAATAGTGAAGACCGGGCTACTACACATGCAAAAACTCGGCTGGGCTCTGAAATATCCAATCTCACAAGTCAGTTAGCCAAGGATTGAATATCCAAATCTAGTGGCCTCTCCTTTGCTGTAATGAACGCCAAACTGCCCATACTCTCCGCCTTTCTACTTAAGGTGTCTGCAACCACATTTCATTTACCCGGATGATATAGGATAGTAATATCTTAATCTTTCAGTAATTCTAGCCATCTGCGCTGCCTCAGATTTAGGTCCCTCTGCTTGAACAAATGCTGCAAACTGCGATGATCAGTGTAAACTTCACAAGACACCCCATAATGATAATGCCTCCAAATCTTAAGAGTGTGAACAATCGCATCTAATCCAAATCATGTACCACATAATTCTTCTCGTGGGGCTTCGGCTGACATGAAGCATATGCAATAACTCGCCCTTCCTACATCAATACACAACCCAAGCCAACGCGTGAAGCGTCGTAATACACTGTATACATTCCCGAACCGGAGGGCAACACTAACATTGGTGTTGTATTCAATGCTGTCTTGAGCTTCTGAAAGCTCACTTCACAATCATCGGACCATCGGAACGGAGCACCCTTCTGGGTTAATTTGGTCAAAGGTGCTACAATAGATTAAAAACCTTCCACGAATCGACAATAATAACCTGTTAAACCCAGAAAATTCTTGATCTTAGTCGCCGAAGCGGGACGATGCCAATTCTGAACTGCCTCAATCTTTTTGGGATCAACCTTAATACCCTCGCCCGATACATTATGCACCAAAAATGCTACAAACTTTAGCCAAAACTCACATTTAGAGAACTTAGCATATAGCTTTTATTTCCGCAACGTCTGAAGCACTACTCTCATATGCTTCTCGTGCTCCTCCTCACTGTGCGAGTAGATCAAGATGTCATCAGTGAAGACAATGATAAAAGATATAATATATGGTCTAAATACCCTGTTCATCAAATCAATAAACATTGTTGGGGCGTTAGTTAAACTGAATGACATCACCAGAAACTCATAATGTCCATATCTACTCCGAAAAATAGTCTTCGGAACATCCGAATCCCGAATCTTCAACTGATGGTATCCCGACCTCAAGTCAATCTTAGAGAACACCCTAGCACCCTGCAACTGGTCAAATAGATCATCAATACGCGACAACGGGTACTTGTTCTTAATAGTGACTTTGTTCAATTGGCGATAATCAATACACATCCGCATTGTTCCATCCTTCGTCTTCACGAATAATACCGGTGCACCCCAAGGCGATACACTCGGTCTGACGAACCATTTGGCTAGTAACTCCTTAAGCTATTCTTTCAATTCTTTCGGAGCCATGCGATATTATGGGATAGATATAAGATGGGTATATGGAGCCAAGTCAATACAGAAATCAATATCACGATTAGGTGGCATACCTGGAAGATCTGAAGGAAATACATCGGAGAACTCCCGAACTATAGGCACTAAATCAATAGTTGGAGTCTCTGCAGTAATATCCTGAACATAGGCTAGATAAGCCAAACAACCCTTCTCAATCATATGTTGAGCCTTTATAAAAGAAATAACTCGATTAAATGAACTAACAGACGAACCCTTCCACTCCAGCCTAGGCAACACTGGCATAGCCAAGGTAACAGTCTTGGCATGATAATCTAGAATAGCATGATATGGAGATAACCAATCCATGCCCAGAATAATTTCAAAGTCAGTCATCTCAAGCAGTAGAAGATCTGATCTAGTTTCATAACCACAGAATGTAATAATACAGGACCGGTAGATCCGGTTCACAATAACAGAATCGCCCACAAGAGTGGACACATAAACAAGAGTACTCAAGGACTCACGAGAAACAACCAGGAATGGAGTAAATAGAGATGACACATATGAATACGTAGATCCTGGATCAAATAATATTGAGGCATCTTTGCCACAAACAGAAATAATACATGTAATCACGGCATCTAAGGCCTTTACATTTGGTCTGGCCGGAAAAGCATAGAACCGAGCTGGAGCGCCAACTGGCTGGCCTCCGCCTGACTGACATCCATATCTAGGACGAACCCTACCCACCTGTCCTCCACCTCTTGGTGATCTTACTACTGGTGGATCAACTGGTCTGATAAGCATAGGCTGCTGACCCTGCTGTAATGGTCTACCCCGCAGCCTAGGGCAGAGTCTCTGTATGTGACTGGGTCCCCACACTCGTAACAACTCTTCTTTGTGATGGGCTGCTGACTAAGAGTCTAGCCCTGGGGAACTGAATACCCACTGGGAGGACCCTGAATAGCTGGCGGGCGATAAGAACACTCTGGTAGAGCACTGAGATAAGGTCGCACTAGATCACATCTGTAACGACCTCACCAGTCGTTTCGAGAGTTATAGCCTTGTTTTCCCCATTTCTACTTCTTTTTGTATTATTCATCTATATTATGTTATATCGGGTTAGTTGGTTCAGGACCGGAGTGGTTTCGGAGTGAATTGAGACACTTAGTCTCTTAAGTAGAAACTTAAGTTGAAAAAGTCAATCGGATGTTGACCTATGTGAAAACGATCTCGGATTTGGATTTTGATGGTTCTGTTAGCTCCGTTAGGTGATTTTAGATTTAGGAGTGTGTCCGGAATGTGATTTTGGAGGTCCGTGGTAGAATTAAGCTTGAATTGGCGAAATTGGAAATTTGGTGATTTTGATCCACAGTAGAAAATTTGATATCGGGGTCGGAATGGAATTTCGGAAGTTGGAGTAGGTTTGTAGTGTTATTTGTGATGTGTGTTCAAAATTTGAGGTCATTCGGACGTGGTTTGATTGGTTTCGGCATCAGTTGCCGAATTTGAAAATTTAGAAGTTCTTAGGCTTGAATCCGAGGGTAATTTGATGATTTGATGTTGTTTTGAGTGATTTGAAGGTTCGACTAAGTTGGTATGTTGATATATGACTTGTTGGTATTTTTGGTTGAGGTCCTGAGGGCCTTAGGGTGATTCCGGGTGGTTAACGGATTTGTCGAAGTTGGAAAATGCAGCTGAAGTTGCTGCTATTGCTATTTTTGCACCTGCGGAAGAAAGAGTCACAAGTGCGAGGTCGCTGGTGCGCGTGGGGGTGCGTAGGTGCGGGCAATGATGGGCTAGGCAGGTTGCGTAGGTGCGAGTTAGAGGTCACATCTGCGAGCCCGCAGGTGCGAAACCTGGGCGCAGATGCGGAAAGGGGGATGTTGGGCACGCTTCGCAGAAACGGAGGAAACACGCAGGTGCGCCTTCGCAGGCGCGGGGTTTTGGGCCGCAGATGCGGAAGCTGGGCTCCTAAGTGAGTTCTGCACCTGGGATGGATTTTTCCGCAGGTGCGATGGCGCAGAAGCATGAAAGTTTCGGCATGTGCGAAAAACCTGGGTAGAAACCATAAATAGAACCCTTTGCGAATTTGGTTCATTTCCACCATTTTCAAGTCGGTTTTTGGAGCTTTTGGAGGGATTTGATTCAAGGGCTATCAGTGAGGTAAGTTGCTTGAGCCCTAATACTTGTATATATGGTGATATTTTATTGTTTAATCATTATAATTAGTAAAAATGAGGGGTTAGGGCTTGGAATATTTGAAGAGTAATTTAAGGATTTGAAGGACCAAACGATGTCGGATTTTGATAAATTTGGTATGGTTAGGTTCGTGAGTGAATGAGCTTTCTAGTTTTGTGAATTCTGTTAGATTTCGAGACATGGGCCCAAGGGGACGGGTTTGAGCCAATTTCGGGTTTTGGTCTAATTTTGTAGTTTTTCTTGTGAAATTCATTCCATTAGCGCGTATTGATGGTATCATACTGATTGTGAATAGATTCAGAGCATTTGGAGGCCGAGTCCAGAGGCAAGAGCATTACGGGGTAGAGATTTGACCAGTTTGAGGTAAGTAACGATTGTAAATCTAGTCCTGAGGGTACGAAACCCCGGATTTTGTATCATTCTACTATTTTTAGTGACGCACATGCTAGGTGACGGGCGTGTGGGCATGCACTGTTGGGGATTGTGACTTGGTCCGTCCCGTAGAAACTGTAAAGTTGCATACTTTATTGAAACTATATGATACTTATATCTTTTAGAAAGAGTTTCTGTAAATTGGGATGAATGCCATGTTTGGGCCTTGTGCCAGTGCTGTTTGGACCCTTAGGAGCTTTTTCTTACTATCCTCTCATTGTTTTCGATTGAAAACCTATACTCTGTCATGGTTATACTTGTTTCCTGCATAACTCAGTTTTATGACTCTATTTTGATGCATATAAATGTTATTTTGGGCCGAATGCCCTGTTGTTACAAAAATGCTCGAGTGGCTTGAGAGGTTTATGACTGAGTGAGGTAGAGGGCCTGATTGTGAGGATGAGTGTGTATCGGGGCTGCCCGCCTACAGCATACTCTTTTATTATAGCACGTGAGTTGTCCGTGCAGCACGTGAGTTGTCCGTGCAGCACGTGAGTTGTCCGTACAGATTATAGCGCTTGGGCTGAAGGAGCCCCTTCGGAGTCTGTACACACCCCCAGTGAGCGCAGGTACCTACTGAGTGCGAGTGCCGAGTGTCAAGTGCTGAGTGATTGTAAGGTATGCCCGAGAGGCATGAGTGATTGTGAGGTATGCCAGAGTGGCAAGAGTGATTGTGAGGTATGCCCGAGTGGCACGAGTGACTGTGAGGGTTACCCGAGGGGCTGTATATGAGTGATGTTTTTCCCAAGGGTCTGTTTATATTTTCATCATTCTTGCTCACCTTTGCATTTTTTCCTCTGTCTGAAAACTGTTGAAAAATATCTTTAAATGATTTTTACTGGAACTGGGTTAAACGGGATGTTTTGATTCAAACCCTGATTTTAAAAGCATGTGGTATTTTACTGAGATTTCCCGATATGAATGTTATATGTTTTATTGCTCGTCACTACTACTCAGTCTTTATTTATTGTTGTTACTTACTGAGTTGGCGTACTCACGTTACTCCCTACACCTTGTGTACAGATTCAGGTGTAGCTGGACACGGTAGCGGTTATTGATTGTTCTGGTTGCAGATTTTCTTGGAGGTAGCAAGGTAGCTGTTTGGCGATCGCAGCCCCTGCTCTTCTCCCTCTTATCTTCCTCTAGTTGTATTTAGCTATTTTCCAGGCTGAGTTAGCCTTGATATTGTTAGACAAATTGTAGTAAATGCTCATGATTAGTGATACCCCAATGTCAGGCTTTTCCTTCCGCAACTTTATTTTGATTGGAATTCCTTTACGAAGATTTTTATGTTAAATAACATTGGAATTATCTTTGAAATGAAAATATCGATTTGTTTTGGAAATGAGTTGACTTGCCTAGTTCCACGATAGGCGCCATCACGACAGGGGTTAGTTTGGGCCGTGACAGATTGGTATCAGAGCCTAGGTTACATAGGTCTCACGATTCATGAGCGGGTTTAGTAGAGTCTTCCGGATCGGTACGGAGACGTCTGTACTTATCTTCGAGAGGCTGCAGAACCTTTAGGAAACTCCACATTCTTTAATTCTTGTCGTGCAAATCTATTGATTCTAGTAACTAAACATCTGTTGTTTCATTCTCTCACAGGTGGTGAGGACTTGTGCTACCGGTCAGGAGGGCCAACCACCAGTACCACCAGCTAGGGCCGCAAGAGGCCGAGGCCGTAGTAGGGGCAGAGGTGCAGCCCGTACAGCAGCTGGGGCAGAAACTGTAGATCCACCGGTTGTCCCAGATCAGGACTAGGTTCCAGTTATTGATGCACCAGCCCGGGCACCACCTGTGCCTATTGTGATTCCAGGCCTTCAGGAGGCCCTAGCTCAGATTTTGACAGCGTGTACTGGCCTTGCTCAGGCGGTCTCTATTTCAACGGCTGCAGCCACTTCTTAGGCCAGGGGAAGCACTCGGACTCCCGTCGCTCGCACGCCCGAGCAGGTTATTCGGGGACTTCAGACACCGGAGGCACCACCAGCCCAGCCAGTTGGAGAGGTTTGGGAGACTCCAGCCACCAGCTTTCAGTGGCACTGAGAGAGAAGATGCTCAAGACTTTTTGGACAGGTGTCAGTGGATACTCCGTACTGCTGGTATTTTAGAGACTAGTGGGGTCTCATTCACTACCTTTTAGTTTTTTGGGGCTGCACTCAGATGGTGGGAGACTTACGAGAGGGGTAGGCCTGTTGGCGCAACACCCCTTACTTGGCAGCAGTTCTCTGTGGTCTTTTTAGAGAAGTCCGTGCCTCGATCCCGCATAGAGGAGCTGCATAGACAGTTTGAGTGGCTTCGCCAGGGTGATATATCTATGACACAGTATGAGATGCGATTCTCTGAGTTGGCCCGTCATGCTATCTAGTTGGTTCCCACGGACAGAGAGAGGATCATGAGGTTTATTGATGGCCTCACTTATCAGCTACAGTTGCTCATGACCAAGGAGCGGGTTTCGGGTGCTACCTTTAATGAGGTTGTCGACATTGCTCGGCAGATTGAGATGGTTCGCGGTCAGGAGAGGGTTGAGAGGGAGGCCAAGAGGCCTCATGGTCAGGGTGGATTCAGCGGTGCTCCTTTTGGGGGTCACTTCCAGCACAGTAGAGGTTGTCATTTCAGACAGGCTCAGTTAGCTCGACCATTTCACCGTGGTGCATTATCTGGCCATGGTTCTCACAGTTATCATCAGGGCCACTCATCACTTAGTTCCCTTCCAGCTCAGAGTTCGTCCTGTGCTCCACCTATTCAGGGCTCTTCCATGCCAGGTTCTTCTACAGTTATCCTAGTGCTAGGGATTCCCTTCAGTTTCCGCAGCCAACACCACGGAGTTATTTTGAGTGTGGGGATCTTGGGCATATGTGGAGGCAGTGTACTCGTCGTCATGGAGGTCTATCTCAGCAGAGGAGTTAGCCTCCGACTACAGCACCATTTACCTCACCACCTGCCTAGTCAACTCGGGGTGGAGGTCAGTCAGTTAGGGGTCGCCCTAGAGGGGGAGGCAGATCAGGGGGTGGTCAGGCCCGTTTCTATGCTTTCCCTGCCAGACCAGATGCTATTGCTTCAGATGCTATGATTACAGGTATTGTCTCAGTTTGTCACAGAGATTCCTCGGTATTATTTGACCCTCGTTCCATGTATTCATATGTTTCCTCATATTTCGCCCATTTTCTGGATATGCCTCGTGAGTCTTTAGTTTCTTTTGTTCATGTATCTACTCCTGTGGGCGATACTATTATTGTGGACCGCGTATATCGGTCATGTATGGTGACTATTGTGGGTTTGGAGACCCAAGTGGACCTTTTGCTGCTTAGTATGGTCGACTTTGATGTGATATTGGGTATGTATTGGTTATCTCCATGTCATGATGTTCTAGATTGTCACGCTAAGACGGTGACGTTGACTATGCCGGGAATTCCGAGGGTTGAGTGGAGCGGTTCTGTAGATTATGTACCAAGTAGGGTAATTTCATATTTGAAGGCTCATCGCATGGTTGAGAAGGGTTGCCTATCTTATTTGGCTTTTGTGAGGGATGTTAGTTGCCACTCCCCAAAACCGAGAAGCGCGACCGGCGCTCAACCGAGTGAACCCGACCGAGCAAGCCTATTAGATTCCTTCTACCCAAACTCATTCATGAATAAAGAAAATATATGTTTTCCTTAATTAAACAATAAAGCGGTCATATCTGCAATTACCAATTTCTTACCAATAGTTTCATCATTTTTAAAGTCTCAAATGGACAAGTAATACAACCACAACATAACATAGTTTGTCTTTCCCCAACACCAATACACAACCCACACTATGTCTACAGAGTCTCAAATGATAAAGAACAGTACAATGATAATGCCGGCAATAAGGCCCCGACTATACCTCAACCATAATACATAAAGATCAAAAGATACATGACCCCGGGATGAACCAGTACGGCAATAGAATAATATAGATAATTGTCTCAACCATAGCTAGCTTATTGAAAGCTATCAACAACATTTATAGGATTTAAGATGAGATCCTATGTAATCATCTTCACACAAAGCGGCCCGGCCGCCTCACCCGATGTATGCAGGTGGAGGTGTACGTACAATACCACAACTCTAATCAAGCGGCCCTGCCGCCTCACCCCAATGTATGCGGGTGGATATATAACCACAGTACTAAGAACTTACACAAAGCGGCTATGCCGCCTCACCCCAATATATGCGGGTGGTGGTGCCACAACAATACCAAAACTATACACAAAGCGGTCGTACCTCCTCACCCCAATATAAGCGGGTGGAGGTGAAGTCCCACAATATCATAATTCCTACACAAAGCGGTCATGCCGCCTCACCCCAATATATATGCGGGTGGAGGTGTATCATAATCACGATCTCTCTACCATAATTCCCATACAAAGCGTCCATGCCGCCTCACCCCAATGTATGCGGGTGGAGGTGTATCACAATCACAATTTCTACACAACTTGTCATAATACCTTTCACATAAATCACGACTAGAAATTATAACATGTGGATACGTAATCAATAGTTTGGGACACATCCTTAATTTATAATGCAATATGATAAGAGCATTTGAAATACGAATTGAACATATATCTTCATCACAAAGCTGATCGGAATACTTGATTTATAATCAACATTTCGGAACTCACAAGTATAATGAGAATTCCAACTCTTAAAGAAGAGTTTAGCCAACATACCTCACTTGAGCTTCCTTACACTCTAAATGTTCCAAAATTCTTAGCAACTTCAATCTATTTTAGAAATATAACAAATTAAATCAAAATTAGGAAGATGATCATGGTTCTAGCTCATTTGAGCATTTTATCAAACACGAGATGTGCATTAAGTTTTTAATATTCTTTTACGGAGGATTCCATCATCCCGCAACCCAACCTTTATCATTTTTAGCTCAACAATCTTTCTATACCCCTTGATAACACATGCATGTACAATAACCAACCCTCTTACCCAGAAATTATCTTGCTTATTATCCATTTGTACACAAAATTCGAAATTGAGGGTTAAGGTGTAGAATCTTACCTCTAGGATGAAGACCTAGTGAGTTTCCCTTCTCAATCTTCCAAAACTTGGGCAAGAATTGAAGAATAATTATTGGAGAACACCTTCTCACTCTAGGGCACCCTCTCTCACTCTAAAATGTCAGATTATCACTCAAAAATGGCCCAAAACATGTATTTAACGAAGTAGGGTCGGGTTTTAAAAACCTAAAAATGAAGCTCCGGAACAGGTTCTGCGGTTGCATATGCGACCGCATAATGGTTATGCGGACCACATATCGGTCGCATATTGGTGTCCAAAGTTGGCCAAAATCTGTCTGTGTATGTGGTCACTATGCGGTCCGCATAACTGTTATGCGATCGCATAATGCACCGCAAAACTGTTATGCGGTCGCATAATCGACCGCATAATTTCCCCGGACTGGCCCTTCTCCTGCTCACTTCTGCGGCCATTATGCGACCCGTGGAGTGATTCTGCGATCGCATAATGGACCGCAGAATTATATTTTTCTGCCAAAAATTTTCTTTTACTTTCCTATGCATTGTTCAACCCAAAAATTCCGAGCCTCAAACACGTAAGCATAGTCCAGCACCATAAAACATTAGTTTCTTTGCAAATTTTACCAGGCCTTACACTTAAGTACTTTGAAATTTTTCCGGGGTGTTACATTCTCCCTCGCTTAGGATCATTCGTCCTCGAATGGGGATAAAATTGTGTTATTAACATCTTATGCAACTTAGTCTTTCAAACCACACAGCAGCAACCCAAAATTTGACTAACTCCCTAAATTTCCAAAAATTTCGCCAGAGTTTCCTTTGTAATTAGGCCTATCCACCTGCCAGAGAGCCCTAGAAACACATCTGAACAACATATACATGATCCAAAGACGTAACATAATACAAAACAACACCAGCTGTGGCCATATAAGCAATATATTTTCAGAAAGGAACACCCTTAACGCCAATTGTTCAAACGATACAAAATTCATAAAAAGTAAGTCTTATAATTTTTCTAGATCACAACTTTATAAATACATGGTCATTCAAACAAATAAGGATACTTTTTCTTCATTTCTTTCTCAGCCTCCCAAGTAGCCTCTTCAACCTGTTGGTTTCGCCATAGCACTTTCACGGATGCAATTTCTTTGTTTCTCAACTTTCGGACTTGTCGATCAATAATAGAAACTGGAATCTCTTCATAAGTCAATTCTTCATTTACCTCAATAGTCTCAACCAGAATAATGGTTGTCGGATCTCCAACTACTTTCCTTAACATAGACACATGAAACACCGGGTGTACTAATGACATCTCAGGTGGTAGCTCAAGCTTGTGTGCTACCTCACTGATCCTCTGAATGATTTTGTATGGTTCGACATACCTTGGACTCAATTTCCCTTTCTTACCAAATCGCATTACCCCTTTCATAGGGGAAACTTTTAAGAATACCCAATCATCTTCTTTGAACTCCAAATCCCTATGACGAACATCCGAATAGGATTTCTAACGACTCCGAGCAGTCTTCAACCGCTCATTAATGATTTTAACTTTTTCCATAGCCTGATGCACGAGGTCTGGCCCTATCAACTCTGCTTCCCCAATTTCGAACCACCCAATGGGAGATCTATATCTCCTATCATATAAAGCCTTGAACGGTGCCATTTGAATGCTAGAATGATAGCTATTGTTGTATGCAAATTCTATGAGTGGTAAATAATCATCCCAGCTACCTTTGAAGTCCAGAACACAAGCGCATAACATATGCTCAAGCGTTTGAATAGTTCGCTCTGCCTGCCCGTCAGTTTGCGGGTGAAAGGCTGTACTGAGATTCACCTGAGTACCCAAACCTTGCTGAAATTTCTTCCAAAATTTAGCAGTGAATTGTGCTCCCCAATCAGAAATGATGGAAACTGGGGTGCCATACAACTGAGCATACTGCTCCGCTGTGTTGGTGGACTTAACCGACAAAAAGTGTGCTGACTTCGTGAGTCGATCCACAATCACCCAAATTGAGTCACACTTGCGCGAAGTGCGCGGTAATCCTACCACAAAGTCCATATTGATCATTTCCCATTTTTACATTGGAATTTCTATATTCTGTGCCAATCCACCAGGCCTTTGGTATTCGGCCTTCACTTGCTGACAATTTGGATATCTTGCCACAAAGTCTGCCACATTCCTCTTCATATCATTTCACCAATAGACTTCCTTAAGATCATGATACATTTTTGTAGAACCTGGGTGCACGGTATACCTAGTAGTGTGAGCTTCAGTCAAAATTCTTTCACGGAGATCATCCACATTTGGAACACATAGTCGCCCTTGGTACCTTAGTGTACCATCATCCATGCCAAGAGAAAAGGCCATGGTCTTATGTTTATGAATCCCCTCTTTCAATTGCACCAACAATGGATCGTTGTATTTCTTTTCTTTGACTTCCACTACAAGTGATGATTCAGCCCTAGTTTGTACAATTACCCTTCCTTCGCTAGAGTCCTCAAGACGAACTCCCAAACTAGCCAATCAGTGAACTTCTTTGGCCAATGGCCTTTTATATGCCTCCAAGTGTGTTAAGCTACCCATAGATTTTTGGCTAAGAGCATCCGCCACAACATTAGCCTTCCTCTGATGGTATCAAATATCAATGTCATAATCCTTGAGTAATTCAAGCCATCTTCTCTGCCTCAGATTCAATTCCTTCTGTTTGAAAATATATTGAAGGCTCTTATGGTCCGTGTATATATCCACATGGACCCCATATAAATAATGACGCCAAATTTTCAATGCAAATACCACTGCCGCAAGATCTAAATTATGTGTTGGATAGTTCTTTTCATGATTCTTTAGTTGCCTAGAAGCATAAGCTATCACCTTCCCATGTTGCATTAATACACACCCAAGCCCGATTCTTGAAGCATCACAATACACCACAAATCCATCTATACCCTCTGGTAGAGTCAACACCGGTGCCGTAGTCAATCTTGCTTTCAATTCCTGGAAACTCTTTTCACAAGCATCTGACCATTGGAATTTAATTGCCTTCTGCGTCAATTTAGTCAATGGTGAGGCAAGAGTAGAAAACCCCTCCACAAACTTTCTATAATACCCAGCTAAGCCTAAGAAACTGCGAATCTCTGTTGGAGTTGTAGGCCTCGGCCAATTCTTCACAGCTGAAATTTTTTGAGGATCAACCTTAATTCCCTCACTAGAAACTACATGACCCAAGAATATGACTGATTCAAGCCAAAATTCACACTTTGAAAACTTTGCATATAACTAGTGCTGATGTAGGGTTTGTAGAACTACCCTAAGATGATCGACATGGTCTTCTCGACTTTGTGAATACACAAGAATATTGTCAATAAACACTATCACAAAAGAGTCGAGGAATGGCTTAAAAACTCTATTCATAAGATCCATGAAGGCCGTTGGGGCATTTGTTAGCCCAAACGACATCACGAGATATTCAAAATGCCCATACCGAGTCCTAAAAGCTATTTTCGGAATATCCCGCTCCCCGATCTTCAATTGGTGATACCCAGATCTTAAATCAATTTGGAGAAGTTCCTGGCACCTTACAATTGATCAAACTAGTCATCTATCCTTGGTAGTGGGTACTTATTCTTGATTGTGACCTTATTAAGCTGCCGATAGTCAATATACATTCTTAGCGACCCATCTTTCTTTCTTACAAAAAGGACCGGTGCACCCCAAGGCGACACACTTGGTCGGATAAAACCCATTTCTAACAAATCTCTCAATTGCTCCTTTAGCTCTTTCAATTCTGTCAGTGCCATTCTGTAGGGTGGAATAGATATAGGATGCGTGTCTGGCATCACATCAATCCCAAAAGCAATCTCCCTGTCTAGTGGGATCCCAGGGAGTTCATCCGGAAATACTCCTGGAAATTCATTCACAACAGGCACGGACTCAAGTGTAGGTGCCTCAGCATCGGTGTCCGTAACCCGGACCAAATGGTAAATACATCCTTTGTTGATCATTTTCGTGGCCTTAAGGTAAGAAATAAACCTACCCTTCGGCACTACATTATCACCCTTCCACTCAATAACTGGCTCATTTGGAAATTCGAACCTAACAGTTCTGGTTCGGCAATCAAGCTTGGCAATACAAGAGTAAAGCCAATCCATCCCCATTATCACATCAAAATCGACCATTCTCAATTCAATAAGATCGGCCACAGTGTCCCGACCACGCAATGCGACAACACAATCCCTATAAACCCGCGCGGCCAAAATAGACTCACCAACCGGAGTAGATACAGAGAATGGCTCATGAAGCTGTTCTAGTTCTATCCCAAATTCCATAGCAACATAAGGAGTGACATATGACAAAGTGGAACCGGGATCAATACGAGCATATACATCATGAGATTGGATAGTTAATATACCTATGACAACATCTGGAGAAGCCTCTGATTCCCGACGTCTCCGCATAGCATAAAATCTGTTGGGTCCTCCCGAATTCTGTGCGCCATCCCTAGCTGTACCACGCCCCGCGGACGCTGGGGTACCTTGAGCTGGAGGTGCTGTGGATGTAGTAGCTGCAGAATTAGCTGGCCGTGCCGCACCTCTGCCCATATTTCGGCGGGATGAGCGGCAATCTCTCTGAATGTGACCCCTCACACCATACCCATAGCATACTGGTAGGTCCATGAAGCAGGACCCAAAGTGCATCCTCCCACACTTAGGGCATGGAAGCCTCCACTATTGAAACCTTTTGTCGGGCCAACCTTGTTGGTGGGGTCCCATGTTGCCCTGACTAGGTCCAGATGACTATGCACCCATCGAAGACTGGGCAAATGATTGGGATGGTCCTGATGACGCTCCCCTGAATGTCTACCTACCACTACCACCACCGGAAGAACCACCAAAGTTGCCCGCGGACCGGGCCTTGCTGCTACTCTGACTCTCCATTCTATTCTTCAATTTGCGGGTCTCTGTGGCTTGAGCAAATGCCACCATCTTACCTGGAAAGTTTTGTGCATCTCATCAATGAAGTCCCGGGGGTCCTCTTCGGGATCAGCACCCGTAAACATTAGAGGATCTAACTGAAGAAACTTGTTCACCCTCGAACTAGTAGATTCCCCTGGATGACTAGAAGAAGTAGGCCCAACACTCGATCTCTGGGCCTGAGAAGCCACTAACTGTGTCAATATTTGTATGGCTCCCCTAATATCAATATCAGACACACCAGAATCGGAAGCTCGAGCTGGAGGTGGAACTGGTATTTCAGTTGGAGGAACTGTTGCACCTTCAGTAGGTATAGGGACATGTGCAGTCTGATCAGTTGTAGTAGAGTCAGGCAGTGTAGTAACTGGAGGAATATTCTCACTCCTCGGGTGCTCACTCGCATCATCAATTATAGGGTCAACTGTCACTACTGGGATGACATTGGCTCTTTGGCTAGTTCTTGCCTTCTTCTTAGGAGCCATGTACTGAAAATTAGAGCAACGCAGGAGTTAAAAGAGGAACAATCTTACAACCAGCTTTATCGCACGATCAAGAACACGAAAGAAGTGTATTATTCCTAAATGCCCATATAGCATCCTAATTATATATGTGGTCGACAATACACCGATAATAAGAACTCTACTAGACACGACTCCGAGACATCCTAGGACACTTTAAAACCTTAGGCTCTGATACCAAGTTTGTCATGCCCCAAAATCGAGGAGTGCGACCGGCACTCAACCGAGTGAACCCGACCGAGCAAGCCTATTAGATTCCTTCTACCCAAACTCATTCATGAATAAAGAGAATATATGTTTTCCTTAATTAAACAATAAAGTGGTCATATCTGCAATTACCAATTTCTTACCAATAGTTTCATCATTTTTAAAGTCTCAAATGGACAAGTAATACAACCACAACATAACATAGTTTGTCTTTCCCCAACACCAATACACAACCCACACTATGTCTACAGAGCCTCTAAGGATAAAGAATAGTACAATGATAATGCCGGCAACAAGGCCCCGACTATACCTCAACCATAATACATAAAGATCAAAAGATACATGACCCCGGGATGAAGTGGGGCTTACCAAGTTAACTGGGAAGAAGGTGTATTGCTATCACTGATCAATGTCTCCTGTTATGGAACCACCTGCATCCATTTAAAGATGCAGTACCCCCGACAAAAGGGACGTTAGTACCGTCGAATAGTACTAGTATGAAAACTAAACACCAATTTAAGAATTTAGAAATACAAGATAAATATGATGAACTAGTGCGGCAATAGAATAATATAGATAACTGTCTCAACCATAGCTAGCTTATTGAAAGCTATCAACAACATTTATAGGATTTAAGATGAGATCCTATGTAACCATCTTCACACAAAGTGGCCCGGCCGCCTAACCCGATGTATGCAGGTGGAGGTGTACGTACAATACCACAACTCTAATCAAGCGGCCCTGCCGCCTCACCCCAATGTATGCGGGTGGATATATAACCACAGTACTAAGAACTTACACAAAGCGGCTATGCCGCCTCACCCCAATATATGCGGGTGGTGGTGCCACAACAATACCAAAACTATACATAAAGCGTTCGTACCTCCTCACCCCAATATAAGCGGGTGGAGGTGAAGTCCCACAATATCATAATTCCTACACAAAGCGGTCATGCCGCCTCACCCCAATATATATGCGGGTGGAGGTGTATCACAATCACGATCTCTCTACCATAATTCCCACACAAAGCGGTCATGTCACCTCACCCCAATGTATGCGGGTGGAGGTATATCACAATCACAATCTCTACACAACTTGGCATAATACCTTTCA
This sequence comes from Nicotiana tomentosiformis, assembly GCF_000390325.3. NCBI lineage: Eukaryota > Viridiplantae > Streptophyta > Magnoliopsida > Solanales > Solanaceae > Nicotiana > Nicotiana tomentosiformis. Next base: position 145,561,663 of record NC_090814.1, on the reverse strand, counting down.
CATAAATCACGACTAGAAATTATAACATGTGGATATGTAATCCATAGTTTGGGACACATCCTCAATTTATAATGCAATATGATAAGAGCATTTGAAATACGAATTGAACATATATCTTCATCACAAAGCTGATCGGAATACTCGATTTATAATCAACATTTCGGAACTCACAAGTATAATGAGAATTCCAACTCTTAAAGAAGAGTTTAGCCAACATACCTCACTTGAGCTTCCTTACACTCTAAATGTTCCAAAATTCTTAGCAACTTCAATCTATTTTAGAAATATAACAAATTAAACCAAAATTAGGAAGATGATCATGGTTCTAGCTCATTTGAGCATTTTATCAAACACTAGATGTGCATTAAGTTTTTAATATCCTTTTATGGAGGATTCCATCATCCCGCAATCCAATCTTTACCATTTTTAGCTCAACAATCTTTCTACACCCCTTGATAACACATGCATGTACAATAACCAACCCTCTTACCCAGAAATTATCTTGCTTATTATCCATTTGTACACAAAATTCGAAATTGAGGGTTAAGGTGTAGAATCTTACCTCTAGGATGAAGACCTAGTGAGTTTCCCTTCTCAATCTTCCAAAACTTGGGCAAGAATTGAAGAATAATTATTGGAGAACACCTTCTCACTCTAGGGCACCCTCTCTCACTCTAAAATGTCAGATTATCTCTCAAAAATGGCCCAAAACATGTATTTAACGAAGTAGGGTCGGGTTTTAAAAACCTAAAAATAAAGCTCCGGAACAGGTTCTGCGGTCGCATATGCGACCGCATAATGGTTATGCGGACCGCATATCAGTCGCATATTGGTGTCCAAAGTTGGCCAAAATTTTTTTGTGTATGCGGTTACTATGCGGTCCGCATAACTGTTATGCGATCGCATAATCGACCACAAAATTTCCTCGGACTGGCCCTTCTCCTGCTCACTTCTGCGGCCATTATGCGACCCACGAAGTGATTCTACGATCGCATAATGGACCGCAGAATTATATTTGTCTGCCAAAAATTTTCTTTTACTTTCCTATGCATTGTTCAACCCAAAAAGTCCGAGCCTCAAACACGTAAGTGTAGTCCGGCACCATAAAACATTAGTTTCTTTGCAAATTTTACCAGGCCTTACACTTAAGTTCTTTGAAATTTTTCCAGGGAGTTATATTAGTGCAGAGACTCCTGTCATTAATTATGTTCTGGTGGTACGTGATTTTTCGGATGTGTTTCCTGCAGACCTGCCGGGCATGCCGCCTGACAGGGATATTGACTTTGGTATTGATTTGGTGCCGGGCACTCAGTCCATTTCTATTCCACCGTATCGTATGGCACCGACGGAGTTGAAAGAATTGAAAAAACAGCTTCAGGAACTCCTTGATAAGGGGTTTATTTGGCCTAGTGTGAAGAAAAAGGGTGCACTGGTTCTATTTGTGAAGAAGAAGGATGGTTCCATGAGAATGTGTATTGATTACAGGCAGGTGAACAAGGTCACAGTTAAGAACAACTATCCTATGCCTCGTATTGATGATTTATTCGACCAGCTTCAGGGAGCGAGGGTGTTCTCCAAGATTGATTTGAGGTCCGGTTATCACCAGCTGAAGATTCGGGATTCAGATATTCTTAAGACAGCTTTCAGGACCCGATATGGCCATTATGAGTTCTTGGTGATGTCTTTTGGGCTGACCAATGCCCCAGTAACGTTCATGCATTTGATGAACAGTGTATTCCAGCCCTATTTGGACTCATTCGTTGTTGTATTCATTGATGACATCCTGGTGTACTCTCGTAGCCCGGAGGAGCACACTCAGCATTTAAGGAGTGTATTACAGAGATTGAGGGAGGAGAAGCTTTATGCAAAGTTCTCTAAGTATGAGTTTTGGCTCAGCTCAGTAGCATTCTTGGGGCACGTGGTGTCCAGTGAGGGTATTCAGGTGGATCCGAAGAAGATACAGGCGGTGCAAAGTTGGCCCAGACCATTCTCAGCCACGGAGATTAGGAGCATTGTGGAGGGATTTTCATCTATTGCATCGCCCTTGACCAAATTGACCCAAAATGGTGCTCCATTCAGGTGGTCGGATGAGTGTGAGGAGAGCTTTCAGAAGCTCAAGAAGACTGCTTTCACCACAGCTCCAGTGTTAGTTCTGCCATCAGCTTCAGGTTCTTACACCGTGTATTGTGATGCCTCGAGGATAGGCATTGGTTGTGTTTTGATGTAGGAGGGTAGGGTAATTGCATATGCCTCGCGCCAGTTGAAGACCCATGAGAAGAACTATCATGTCCATGATCTTGAGTTAGCAGCCATTGTTCACGCCTTGAAGATTTGGCGTCATTATTTATATGGGGTTCATTGTGAGATCTATACTGATCACCGGAGACTGCAGTATCTGTTAAAGCAGAAGGATCTTAATTTGCATCAGCGGAGATGGTTGGAGCTTCTTAAGGACTACGATATCACTATTTTGTACTATCCGAGGAAGGCCAATGTGGTGGCCGATGCTTTGAGTCACCAGGCAGAGAGTTTGGGGAGTTTAGCATATCTTCCAGCAGCAGAGAGACCTTTGGCATTGGATGTTCAGGCCTTAGCGGGCCAGCTTGTCAGATTGGATATTTCGGAGCCTAGTCGGGTATTGGCTTGTGTGGTCTCCAGGTCTTCTCTTTATGACTGTATCAGGGAGCGTCAGTATGATGACCCCCACTTGCTCGTTCTTCAAGATAGGATTCGGAGAGGTGATGCTAGGGATATGACTATTGGTGATGACGACGTGCTGAGAATGTAGGGCCAGATATGTGTGCCTCATATAGATGGGCTTTGAGAGTTGATTCTTGAGGAGGCCCACAGCTCGCGATATTCCATCCATCCGGGTGCCGCAAAGATGTACCAAGATTTGAGGCAGCACTATTAGTGGAGGCGGATGAAGAAGGATATAGTTGGGTTTGTGGCTCGGTGTCTCAACTGTCAGCAGGTTAAGTCTGAGCATCAGAGATCGAATGGCTTGCTTCAGAGATTAGAGATCCCAGAGTGGAGGTGGGAGCAGATCACCATGGACTTTGTAGTTGGGCTCCCACGGATTTTGAGGAAGTTCGACGTTATTTGGGTTATTGTGGATCGGCTGACCAAGTCTGCGCACTTCATTCCAGTTGGCACTACTTACTCTTCAGAGCGGTTGGCTGAGATTTACATCCGAGAGATCGTTCACCTGCATAGTGTCCCAGTTTCCATCATTTCAGATAGGGGAACTCAGTTCACATCGTAGTTTTGGAGGGCCGTGCAGCGATAGTTGGGTACTCAGGTTGAGTTGAGCATAGCTTTTCACCCTCATACGGACGGGCAGTCCGAGCACACTATTCAAATATTGGAGGACATGTTGCGTGCTTGTGTCATTGACTTTGGGGGGTTCATGGGACCAGTTTCTGCCACTCGCGGAGTTTGCATATAACAACAATTATCAGTTGAGTATTCAGATAGCTCTATACGAGGCTTTATATGGGAGGAGGTGTAGATCTCCGGTTGGATGGTTTGATCTAGGTGAGGCTAGGCTCTTAGGTACAGACTTGGTCCAGGACGCATTAGATAAGGTGAAATTGATTCAGGAGCGGCTTCGCACGGCGCAGTCTAGGCAGAAGAGCTACACGGATATGAAGGTCTGTGATGTGTTTTTTATGGTTGGGGAGAAGGTTTTGCTGAAGGTATCACCCATGAAGGGTGTTATGAGGTTTGGGAAGAGGGGCAAGTTGAGCCCCCGGTTTATTGGGCCTTTTAAGGTGCTTCAGAGGATAGGAGAGGTGGCTTATAAGCTTGCCTTATCACCTAGCTTATCGAGTGTACATCCAGTATTTCATGTTTCCATGCTCCGAAAGTATATTGGAGATCCGTCCCATGTTTTGGATTTCAACACGGTTCAGTTGGAGGGCGATATGACTTATGATGTGGAGCCGGTGACTATTTTGGATCGGCAGGTTCGAAGGTTGAGGTCAAAGGATATAGCTTCAATGAAGGTGCAATGGAGAGGTCAGCCTGTGGAGGAGGCCACCTGGGAGACTCAGCGGGAGATGCAGAGCAGATATCCACGCCTATTCGAGAATCCAGGTATGTTTCTAGACCCGTTCGAGGACAAACGAATGTTTAAGAGGGGAGGATATAACGACCCAACCTATCGTTTTGAGAGTTATATCGGGTTAGTTGGTTCGGGACCGGAGTGGTTTCGGAGTGAATTGAGACACTTAGTCTCTTAAGTAGAAACTTAAGTTTGAAAAGTCAACCGGATATTGACCTATATGTAAACGATCTCGGATTTGAATTCTGATGGTTTCGTTAGCTCCGTTAGGTGATTTTGAACTTAGGAGTGCGTTCGGAATGTGATTTGGAGGTCAGTGGTAGAATTAGACTTGAATTGGAGAAATTGGAAATTTGGCGATTTCGGTCGGCAGTGAAAAATTTAATATCGAGGTCGGAATGAAATTCCGGAAGTTGGAGTAGGTTCGTAGTTTCATTTGTGATGTGTGTGCAAAATTTGAGGTCATTCGGACGTGGTTTGGTTGGTTTTGGCATCGGTTGCCGAATTTAGAAATTTAGAAGTTCTTAGGCTTGAATCCGAGGGTAATTTGATGATTTGATGTTGTTTTGAGTGATTTGAAGGTTCGACTAAGTTGGTATGTTGATATATGACTTGTTGGTATTTTTGGTTGAGGCCCCGAGGGCCTCGGGGTGATTCCGAGTGGTTAATGGATTTGTCGAAGTTAGAAAATGCAGCTGAAGCTTCTGCTACTGCTATTTTCGCACGTATGGAAGAAAGAGTCGCAGGTGCAAGGCTGCTAGTGCGCGTGGGGAGTGCGCAGATGCGGGCAATTCTGGGCTAGGCAGGTTGTGCAGGTGCGAGTTGGAGGTCGCATCTGCGAGCCCGCAGGTGCGAAACCTGGGGCGCAGATGAGGAAATGGGGATGTTGGGCAGGCTTCGCAGAAGCGGAGGAAACGCGCAGGTGCGCCTTCGCAGGCGCGGGGTTTTGGGCCGCAGATGCGGAAGCTGGGATCCTAAGTGAGTTTCGCACCTGAGATGGATATTTCCGCAGGTGCGGTGGCGCAGAAGCGTGAAAGTTTCCGCAGGTGCGAAAAACCTGGGCAGAAACCATAAATAGAACCCTTCGCGAGTTTGGTTCATTTCCACCATTTTCAAGTCGGAATTTGGAGCTTTTGGAGGGATATTTGTAGGGTGATTCAAGGGCTATCAGTGAGGTAGGTTGCTTGAGCCCTAATACTCGAATATATGGTGATTTTCCGTTGTTTAATCATTGTAATTAGTAAAAATGAGGGGTTATGGATTGGAATTTTTGGAGAGTAATTTAAGGATTTGAAGGACCAAACGATGTCGAATTTTGATGAATTTGGTATGGTTAGGTTCGTGAGTGAATGAGCTTTATAGTTTTGTGAATTTTGTCAGATTTTGAGACGTGGGCCCGGGGGGCCGGGTTTGAGCCAATTTCGGGTTTTGGTCTAATTTTGTAGCTTTTCTAATGAAATTCATTCCATTAGCGCGTATTGATGATATTGTACTGATTGTGAATAGATTCGGAGCATTTGGAGGCCGAGTCCAGAGGCAAGAGCATTGCGGGATAGAGATTTGGCCGGTTTGAGGTAAGTAACGATTGTAAATCTAGTCCCGAGGGTACGAAACCCCGGATTTTGTATCATTCTACTATTTTTAGTGACGCACATGCTAGGTGATGGGTGTATGGGCGTGCACTGTTGGGGATTGTGACTTGGTCCATCCCGTAGCAACTGTAAAGTTGCATACTTTGTTGAAACTATATGATACTTATATGTTTTAGAAAGAGTTTCTGTAAATTGGGCTGAATGCCATGTTTGGGCCTTGCGCCAGTGCTGTTTGGACCCTTAGGGACTTTTTCTTACTATCCTCTCATTGTTTTCGATTGAAAATCTATACTCATTCATGGTTATACTTGTTTACTACATAACTAAGTTTTATGACTCTATTTTGATGCATATAAATGTTATTTTGGGCCGAATGCCCTGTTGTTACAAAAATGCCCGAGTGGCTTGAGAGGTTTATGACTGAGTGAGGTAGAGGGCCTGATTGTGAGGATGAGTGTGTATTGGGGCTGCCCGCCTACAACATACTCTTTTATTATAGCACGTGAGTTGTCCGTGCAGCACGTGAGTTGTCCGTACAGATTATAGCGCTTGGGCTGAAGGAGCCCCTCCGGAGTCTGTACACACCCCCCAGTAAGCGCAGGTATCTACTGAGTGCGAGTGCCGAGTGTCAAGTGCTGAGTGACTAGGAGGTATGAGTGATTGTAAGGTATGCCCGAGAGGCATGAGTGATTGTGAGGTATGCCTGAGTGGCAAGAGTGATTGTGAGGTATGCCCGAGTGGCACGAGTGACTATGAGGGTTACCCGAGGGGCTGTATATGAGTGATGTTTTTCCCGAGGGGCTGATTGTGAGGATGAGTATGGATCAGTGCTACCCGCCTGCAACATACTTTATTATTATAGCACGTGAGTTGTCCGTGCAGATTATAGTGCTTGGGCTGAAGGAGCCCCTCCGGAGTCTGTACACATCCCTAGTGAGCGCACGTACCTACTGAGTGCGAGTGCCGAGTGACTGGGAGGCATGAGTGATTGTGAGGTATGCCCGAGAGGCATGAGTGATTGTGAGGTATGCCCGAGAGGCATGAGTGATTGTGAGGTATGCCCGAGTGGCAAACGTGATTGTGAGGTATGCCCGAGTGGCACGAGTTACTGTGAGGGTTGCCCGAGGGGCTGTATATGAGTGATGTTTTGCCCGAGGACTGTTTATATTTTCATCATTTTTGCTCACCTTTGCATTTTTCCTCTGTCTGTTGAAAAATATCTTTAAATGATTTTTACTGAAACTGGGTTAAACGAGATGTTTTTATTCAAACCCTGATTTTAAAATCATGTGGTATTTTACTGAGATTTCCCGATATGAATGTTATATGCTTTATTGCTCGTCACTACTGCTTAGTCTTTATTTATTGTTGTTACTTACTGAGTTGGCGTACTCACGTTACTCCCTGCACTTTGTGTGCAGATTCAGGTGTAGTCGGACATGATAGCAGTTATTGATTGTTCTCGTTGCAGATTATCTTTGAGATAGCAAGGTAGCTGTTTGGTGATCGCAGCCCCTGCTCTTCTCCCTCTTATCTTCCTCTAGTTGTATTTAGCTATTTTCCAGGCCGAGTTAGCCTTGATATTGTTAGACAGATTGTAGTAGAAGCTCATGATTAGTGACACCCCGATGTCGGGCTTTTCCTTCCGCATTTTTATTTTGATTGGAATTCCTAGTTCCACGATAAGCGCCATCACGACAGGGGTTAGTTTGGGTCGTGACAACATCGAGGAGGCGGTGGTACTGGATATGGGACTCTGCTGGGCTGCCCTCTCACGAACTGACCTCTGCCCCCAGACGGAGCACCTCTGAACTCTTCAGAATACCTGAACCGCTTATCTCTCATAACCTGCTCTCGGCTCTGTTGGCGTACGCCCTCAATCCTGTGGGCTATCTCTAGAACTAGCTCATAAGAAGTACCCATATCAACCTCTCGAGCCATAGTGGCCTGAATGCCAGTATGTAAACCTGCAACAAACCTCCGCTCTCTCTCCGCCTCAGTAGGGAGTATCATAAGTGCATGGCGAGATAATTCAGAGAACCTCACCTCATAATCGGTCACTGACATCTGACCCTGCTGGAGCTGCTCAAACTGAAACCTCAACTCTTCCCTTTGAGAGGGTGGAATATACCTGTCCAGGAAAATACGGGTGAACATGTCCCAAGTCATGGGAGGAGAATCTGCTGGTCTGCCAATAACATAAGACTGTCACCATCTACGGGCTCTGCCCTCTAGCTGAAAAGTAGCAAAGTCTACCCCATGAGACTCCAATATCCTCATGTTGTACAGTCTATCCTTGCACCGATCAATGAAATCCTGGGGATCCTCATGTCGCTCACCCCCAAATACATGGGGATATAGTCTAGTCCATTTTCCAATAGTTTCTGAGGATCAACGGCTGCAGCTGGCCTGGGCTCAGGTGTAGCTGTTGCCACTGGCTGGGCTCTACCCTCGGTCTGATATACAACAGCTGCCAGTCCATGAGTCTGTGCGGTCGGAGTCTGTGCTCCCCGCCCGCCTGAGATGTGGCTGGGTCTGCCGGAAATAAATCGGCTTGAGTCATATTGTCCATGAATCGCAGCATACGACCCATGACATCCTGAAATCCCAGTGCAGATGTGAAATCCACCGGAGTTGGCTCTGCCACAGGCACCTCACCCTGTTTCTCAACAATGGGATTCTCTGCTGGACCCACTGGCGGCATGACTGGAACAGTCCTCGGACGTCCTCGCCCTCTACCACGAGCTGGAGCCCTCCCTTGGCCTCTGCCTCTGCCTCTAGTAACTGGGGGAGTAGCTCTTCCCAGGTTTGGAACCTCATTAGAGCGCGCTCTCACCATCTGTGAGAGAATAAGAGAAGGATTTTTAGTATTACATCAATTGCACGATGGAATATGAAGAAAAGTAGTTTCCTAACACCCTATAGCCTCTTGAAGATAAGTACAGACGTCTCCGTACCGATCTGCAAGACTCTATTAGGTCTGCTCATAACTTGTGAGACCTACGTGAACCTAGTGCTCTCATACCATATTGTCACGACCCAATTTCACCTATAGGTTGTGATGGCACCCAACACTACAGATAGGCAAGCCAACTAATAAATTAAACATATATCGATAAAATTTTAAATCCAAGAAAAATAATAAGACACCAAATTTTATCAATGTGTGTGCCAAGACCTGGTATCACAAGTGTATGAGCATCTAGTAGATTATACAAAACTCCAAATACCATGTGAAATGAAATTAGACAGAATTAAAAGTACAAGAAGAGGCACTAGTAGCTGCAGGACGGCTCAGAAAGGCAGCTCAACACTACGCCCCTGGATAACGAGGATGTGCGATGATAGGACCTCCACTAATATCTGTCTCAGATCCTGCACAAAAAGTGCAGCAAGTGTAGTATGAGTACGTAAACAACATGTAACCAGTAAATATCAAGCCTAATCTCGAAGTAGTAGAGACGAGATGACCGACTTTGACACTCACTAAGAGTAAACAATAATAAATGAAATAAATTATAATTATTCAAATCAGCATGATTCACATAGTTAACAATAATTTTATTCAATTAGCAGAAATAATAAAAATCCTTCAAATGCAGCAATTTTCAATCTATTAATTAGATCCTTCAATTTCAATAAAATTTCCAATTTATCAAATAGCTTTACAACCTGCAATTTAATTTCAAGAAATTTTCAATTTTTCAAATAGCTTTACAAGCTACAATAAACTGTCCAAGTATCGTGTAATTATTATTATTATTAAGCACGATTTCTGCCGAGGTCGTACGGCCCGATCCAGAGTGTCGTGTACACTGCCGAGGGACGTGCGGCGCGATCCATAGATGCATCTATCCTGCCGAGGCGTTCGGCCTGCTCCACAAGAAAGGAAGACATTTTCTTATGTACCTCCGAAAAAGAGAGTATATTAATTATAAGATCAATTCGAGAGGATGAATAATTTCTCTTAACAATTAATAATTTAAACAGAAAATCAAGCATATGAGGTTTTCATCCTTTAATATTTCTATCTAACAATTCACACACACACACACACACACACACACACACACACACACACACACACACACACATATATATATATATATCAAATAATATTAATTAAACAGAGAATATAATTTACACAAGTAATTTATGCTTTGAGTCCTAAACTACCCGGACTTTAGCATTAATAGTAGCTACGCACGGACTCTCGTCACCTCGTGCGTACGTAGTCCCCCACAATTAGCAACAATTATTATTTTAATTACCTATGGGGTAATTTTCCCCCTCACAAGATTAGACAAGAAACTTACCTCGTCTTGCTCTAATTTAATCCACCAGTAGGCCTTTTCCTCGATTATCCAACTTCGATTGGCTCGAATCTAACCAAAAATAATTCGATACAATCACTAAAATTTATAGGAATCAATTCTATAAGAAAATACTATATTTTCAATAAAAATCCCGAAATTAATTAAAACTTCGTTTGTGGGGACCACGTCTCGGAATCCGGCAAAAGCTACGAAATCTGATAACTCATTCAATTATGAGTCCAACCATACCAATTTCACTCAAATCCGACTCCGAATCGATACCGAAATCTCAAAAATTCGTTTTTATGAGATTTCTAAATATTTCCCAAATTTAAATCTCAAAACACTAATTAAATAGTGAAAACAATGATATATTTGTGTATATTGACCAAATCCGAGTTAGAATCACTTACCCCAATATTTTTTCTTGAAAATATATAAAAATCGCCTCTCCTCAAGCTCTAATTCGTCAAAAATGGCAAATGGGACGAAGCCCCTTGTTTTTATAACTTAGAGATCTATCCAGACTAGCCTCGATCCTGGACCTCGATCATGGAGTCCGATCATCGAGTCTCATCATGGAGTCCGATCATGGATCTCGATCATGGGGCTCGATCTTGGGCTCGATCATAGCCCAGAATTTTCAGCAGAAGAGAAATTGCAACAGCTGTTTTAAGTCTAACTTTTAATCCGTTAACCATCCGAAACTCACCCGAGGCCCTCAGGACCTCAACCAAATATACCAACAAGTCCTAAAATATCATACGAACTTATTTGAAATCTCAAATCACATAAAACGATGCTAAAACCACGAATTATGCTCCAATTCAACCTTAATGAAACTTAAAATTTCCAACTTCTACATTCGATGTCGAAACCTACCAAATCAAGTCCGATTGACCTCAAATTTTGCACACAAGTCATAAATAATATAACGGAGCTATAAAAATTTTCAGAACTGGATTCCGACTCCGGTATCAAAAAGTCAACTCCCCGATTAAACTTCCAAACTTAAATTCCTATTTTAGCCATTTCAAGCCTAATTTAACTACGGACTTTCAAATAAAATTCCGAATACGCTCCTAAGTCCAAAATCACCATACGGAGCTGTTGAAATCGTCAAAATTCTATTCCGGGGTCGTTTTCTCAAAATGTTGACCGAAGTCAAACTTGGCCTTTTAAAGCCAACTTAAGGGTGTTCCGATTTCAACCCAAACACTTCCAAATCTCGAACCAATCATCCCCGCAAGTCATAAATCATTAAAAACACATAAAAAATTTTATTTTATGGAACGGAATTCTAAAAGTCAAAATGACCGATTGGGTCATTACATGGTCTGTCTCTCAAATTGCGTATAACGTGCAGAAAATCAACATATAAGATAGATGCTCATACGATCTCATGGATGGGAATAAATATTTGACTTTGATTTTAGCCAAAACGGTTATGATATGATAATCTACTTGTCCTAGTTGGTTCATTACACCAATTTAAAGACTGTCTAGTGCCGACTTGCAACTGCTTCTTTATCTAACACCTTTAGTTGGCTGGCAATTTTTTCGGGTTTTTGCTTTTTTCAAGAGAGAATACAAGTACTGGAATTCTAGCACATAATCCCCAACTTGTTAGGATCCATCTAAAAAGGCTTGTAGCTGTGTAGAAAAGTTTGACTAGTTCCATATACGAGTGTAAAGACATTACACTCTATAGTTTAAAACGAAAGTATATTTAAAAAAGGAGAAAAAAATCACTAATACTTTGCTTGGAGATCAGGATATGGAATAAAAAACGAAAGTATAATACAGTTTCGTGCTTATCTTAGTAGGCGTTTGGACAAAAATATTTTGTAATTTTTGAAAAAAGTATGATTTAGTTAAGTTAAAAACTGGTATTTGGAATTTGAAATTATGTTTGGACACGTATTTCATTTAGAAATAATTTTGCAGTTTTATGAGTGGAGAAAAAAATTGTCTGAAATTTCGAAATTTTATCAAAAACTTGCAAAATTTTATGGACAAATATATATTTTTTTTAAAGAAAATTAGAAAAAAAAAAATTTATGGACAAACGTTATTGGTTGGTTTGTGCACGGCGAAAGAGGGTCTCCGTTTATGGAGATAAAATAGATTTGGATAGGTAGTATTTTTGGGTCACTAACTTTTCTTACGTTTCCGTCTCATTTATTCTTATATTTTTGGGATTTGCACACAAATAGCTAGCTAAATTCACGTCATCTCTAGTTTTCATAGGTCTGTATTCTGAGTTTCTGACTTTTGAAGAAGCGCACAATGGGCTAAAAGCAGGCCCTTAATCAGTTGAGTTGACCCGCTAAATTTGCCATGCCTCGAGGCCCATGCCCACAATAAGGTTTCTGGTTCATCGCTTGTTGAGTGGAGGAATGTAATGCTCTTTTCACAGAAAAAAGAAAGGAAAAATTACGCGACCCATCAAATATTTACACTGTATTTACTATTTCTAGCTATAGTTTTAGTAAATTTACCATTTCTAGCTATATTTAGATTTTATAGCAAATTCATGAAATAAGAGATTAATTATTTTGAACTGAAACAAGAGAGCAACAAGCTCTCGTAACTCAGTTGGTTAGAGCGCCCGCTTAGTTAGCAGAGGTCGGTCTTGAGTTTGACTCTTAGCAAGAGCATTTTATTTATCTATATTTCATCTTAGTTGTATTTGCACGAATATATATAGTCGATATATGTTGTATCCTTTGTATATATCCTTGTATACAGTCGATACAAGTTATATCCTTTGTATACACCTGATTATAGTTGATACATATTGTATTCGTTGCACGTCTGAATACAAATGACTAATTTCGCAAAGTTATGGATAAATTTTGAATTTCTTTTCACGTCTCACTTACATGGCTATTTTAAAATGGTCGTTATAGACGAAATATGCCAAATAAAACTGTTAGAAGTAAATGATATATATGATGTTTAGGTAACAGTAAGATGTTTTATGAACAAACTTTAACGAAGGGCATGAGTGACTTTTTTTTTTTATTATTTTAACTTAAGAATATTTTTATCAATGTGCTTTGGCCGTTTTAGATTTAAACGCATCTATTCTACCACTGCTTGGCACCAAGTAGCCAAGGGTAAAAAATGGTGTTAGTGAAAATCAAAAGAGCTGATAACAGAATAAGAAAGCTGAAGCATTTGATGCAGAATAATATACAGAACACAACTTACAAAAGTCACAAAGACTTGGAGGGATATAATTTTTCTTCTGAAAGTTTCAGCCAATTTGAAACCGACTCATCTCTAATGAATTTCATTCCACACATATATGCTCTGCTTCTTTCATTTACACTCACGTGAAGAAGCGGAGCCAGGATTTAAAATTTATAGGTTCCGAAACTTATTATCGAACTCATAGCTCGTTTTGTTACTGAATTCATAATTAAACATTTCTACATTTTTAATGAATTTTCTAATACAAAAATATAATGTAAGTAAAAGTTACTGGTTCGTCCGAACCTGTCAGCAATACTCTCCCTCCCCCGCTCACATACGTTCTTTTCCATCACTCAATTTTCCACGCACACAAGAAAAGGCAAAAGGGTGAGGCTTTAGAGTGGCTCAACGTTGAATAATACTTCGTATGGTCGCTGCAATCGCTGTCGCCTCCGGCGCTACTTCCCTCTTTGTCACTGTCCAACTCAAGTTCCCCTGGCTTGAAAATAAACAGTCCATGGCTAGAACCAGGTGAACTAAACAACCAAGAATGCACATCCCAAAATACTTGTACATGCTGCTTGTTCACTAGTACTGTCTGATTTCCCCTGAATTTCCACTGCAAGTTCTTTATGTGAATCAAAACAATCCCATCTATACTTATCCACATTTCAGGATCTCTTGGCCCTGAAGTTGAGCTTTCTACGACAATGTCACTTTCTTTTTTGTTTTTGTCAAATTTGGCCCTTGTTGAGAAACTTTTCTTCCCAAATACATGTTCTTTTTTGTAAAACAACAAGGCATCTACTAGAGCTGGTCTTGATTTGGTTCTTTTGTAAGCTTTTTTCTTGTAATCACCTAACAACATGACAACTTCTTCCTCTGAAACTAAGGCAACGTAGAAATCTTTATATGGTTCTGGACTCCCTGAAAATTTTGCTGATCTTAGGTCCCAATATGCCTCCAATTGATTTCCATCTACCTCAAATGTTTTGTAACCTTTTTTGGCCCAAAAATGCCAAGGTTTAAGATCAATTTTGCAAGTTTGGTGATCACCGTTTTCTACGCTATCGACGGATATGGTGAGAGAATGATTCATCAAATGCTTTCTCCATATGACTGTCACGTTACGCCAATATCCTCCAATATGAGACTGATAAACACATGTAACGCTACCTTGGGCATTTTTCGGATCTACAGGATCATCTATTAGTTTTTCAGCCAAAGATGGTTGGGAAGAAAATGATTTTGCCCTTGCCGTAACACGATTAGGCATTTCTCAAATTCTCTTTTTCCACCTTCTCAATTTCCTTAACTATTTAGCATAAAATGTATGGGTGAAGGGACAAACATGATCACCCAAAAATACATAGCATTCATGGCTATATATGCTACATGAATGCATAATCTCTAATTAGCCACTCTACATTCAATCTTGAAAATTACCCTTTTATTAATGTTATAATCTCAACATAAATTGGGATTAATAACGTGCATATTACCTTGAGAGGCAAATTCACTCAGGTTTTTAATTAGGATACCTGCTATTTAAAGCCGCATCGACGTCCTGCTTGTGAAGAAAATTTTCCAGAAATTCTTTGTATTAGTTTTGTGGAATTTAGATGGAATTTCAGACATCAAAATTTGTTTATTATGGAGAAAAATTAAATGGAATTGCTACAGGCTTGGGGGCAAAAGGTTCCCGGGAAGGAAGGACCCTACCCCTAGGTGAGACAAATTTTTACAGGCCTCAATGGTTTTGTTTATTGACTATAATAACGTATAATTCTTTTGATAAATCAAAAGTACTTTATTAATCATATATTAGGACGATCAGAAAAAAAAATAAATAAATATATATATATATCCAATTGGCCTAGCTATTCTTTATTAACTATTCTAGTATTTCGTATCGCTTATATCTTCAATTTGCTTATTTGTGTTCGTTTCTTTGTCAGGTGTTCCGAAAATATATATCAATAACAAAAAAAACAAAAAACATATAGGACTAAAGAATCTAGAAAAATGAACAAACTCATATCACCTATATTTTAAGGTATATGTTCCGGTTGATAAATCACTTATTCAGATTTTGAAATACGCATTTACTTTTCTTTTTGAAATGTATAGTAAGCATTATACCAGAATTTAAACTCTATATATACTAAATGGTACAACGTGAAGTTGCATGTAAATGTAATAAAGAGTAAGATAAGAAATTATTTTATTTATAAACCTCCATTTCTTCTATATTTGTGCACTTTAAATTTTTTTATTCAAGTTAAAAAAGGTGAATTCTTTTTCAGTTATCATAAATACTATAGAAACTTTTAAATTATTCGTAAAAGTAAATTTAAATTTAAATTTAAAGTAATATTCTTATAAAATAGTCGCCTAAATAAAATGCGACTACTGAACTATCTCTACCATTGTACTACATAGAGTAGTAGTGAATTGAATGGTGTTAAAAAATCGAAGGACGAGAAGGCGACGCCGCCAATGGCGCCGGCGGAGGTTCCACCGCTACCTGGGACAGACATGACGAGCATATGCTTTAGAGCCCAGGTGTGGCTGAATACATATCCGCTGGACCGAAACTTAGTATTCGACTAATTCTGCTCTCTCCCCATTCTACGATTGGACTTGCAATAATGAACAGCTCCGTTCCCGTGCCATTCAGCCGCTCGATTTTTCTCATATCTCGTATGATTCCTTTCCCTCGTTTTTATTCCTTTTTTTTTTTGTTTGCTTTTATTTTTCCTCATTTTCGCTTAAATCATGGTTGGATTTGATTCTGCAGGAAAATGACGGGCACTGAATAGTGGAACACACGCAGAGTGATGTAATGGAGCCTCATCTCCGGGGCGGGTCAAGAATATGCGGGCCTAAGGTCAAAGTTTATTATGTGACCTAAGTTTTTAAAAGATAGTTATAACATACGTTTTATTTGAAATATATTCTTCTAATTTTTTGAAATACAAAGTTGTTAATAATCTTTTTTATAATCGATTTTCTCTAATTATCTTTATTCAATTGATAATATAGCCAGCTCATTTAATTTTTCTTGAGATATATAGAGCAATAGAAGTATAGAATTATTGGAAGCTTAAAAGTATTGTTGAACAATGAAGCTAATGAAATCTTGTAGAAAGAAAGTGAGTAATAAAATATTGGAGAAAGAAGGTGAGTAAGAATATTAAAGAGAAAGACAGAAAATATATAGGGGTTTCTGAAATATAAAGAGATTGGAGAAAAGAAAGATTAACTTGGACATATTAAGAAAGGGAGAGTGAATTTTTGTATATATTATCGAACGAAGGAGTAAAAAGTTGCGAAAACTATTCATCTATACATTTTTAAATATGTCAAATTATTACTTTATTTACATATCTAAAGAGTTCTATTTCATTTTTATATTAAAAACTTTAATTTTTTATTAAAAAGTACTAAATATTATTTTTTAAATACCTATAAATTTATTTTTTTTAAAAATGATGCCCCAAATTTGGGCCCTAAGGCACATGCCTTACCCCTCGTCACGTTAGAGCCGGCCCTGCTCATCTCTTTGTTATTCGCAGGCAAAAGAGGGACAGTAGTCCTGAGAGCGTGTCTGCAATTCTGTGTTTACTGAAGAAAGAAAATTGAAGATGTGGAATTTTGCCAAGGTGGAGATTTGTTGAAATTGTCAAAAGTCCCACATCGGTGGATGACAATTTTG
The DNA here is from genome assembly GCF_000390325.3 of Nicotiana tomentosiformis. NCBI lineage: Eukaryota > Viridiplantae > Streptophyta > Magnoliopsida > Solanales > Solanaceae > Nicotiana > Nicotiana tomentosiformis. Next base: position 145,544,770 of record NC_090814.1, on the reverse strand, counting down.
AATGGGAATTTCACCCTATAAAAGGAGGCCTAATGTTTAGGATTTAAACACACCTCTCATTTGCCTTTTATCTTCTTAAGGCATTTGTATCTTCTCTCTTTAGTATTATTTCACTTGTAATTTTGGAGTGGAATAAAATATTGATTGTGTCCGAGGAAGTAGGCAAAATTGGCCGAACCTCGTAAATTCTGGTGTTCTTTTATTGTTGTCTTATTGTCTTGTTTATTATTTAGTGGTTGTCATAATTTTTGGTATAGTAGTTGTGACTCATTCACACTATATACATTTGGCTTCCGCAACAATTGGTATCAGAGCCAAGGTACTGTCTAAGTATGCTCTGTGGTTGCAGCATAGTCTCATCTTCCACATCAGAAAAGATCTATCTTGGTAACTGAGTCAAGGTTCTGTCTGAGTATGCTCAGTGGTTGCAGATTAGTCTGATCTTCCATACCAGAAAGGAAATAATCTTGATTTGTGTCGTCAGTTACTAAATAATATTTGTGTCAAAATGGAAGACAATAAACAAGAAGAATCTACATCAAGTGTCAATAATACGTCATCGTTGGCATCTTCGCTTATGACAAGAATTGTGTCAAATGCGAAATTTGCGGTAGAAATTTTTGACGGGTCAGGACATTTTGGGATGTGGCAAGGCGAGGTTCTAGATGTTCTTTTTCAACAAGGGCTAGATCTTGCCATTGAAGAAAAGAAGCCAGATGTTATTGGAGAAGAAGATTGGAAAATTATCAATCGTGTTGCTTGCGGTACCATTCGATCCTACCTTGCTAGAGAGCAGAAATATCCATACACAAAGAAAACTTCTGCAAGTAAATTATGGAAAGCACTGGAGGATAAATTTTTGAAGAAAAACAGTCAAAATAAATTGTACATGAAGAAGAGACTGTTTCGCTTCACCTATGTTCCTGGTACCACAATGAATGAACATATCACCAGTTTCAATAAGTTGGTCACAGATTTGCAAAATATGGATGCAACTTTTGATGATGGTGACTTGGCCTTGATGTTGTTGGGGTCACTTCCTAATGAGTACGAGCACCTTGAAACTACTCTACTCCATGGAAATGACGAAATTTCTCTCAGAGAAGTTTGTTCGGCTTTGTACAGCTATGAACAAAGAAAGGGAGAAAAACAGATGGGCGGAGAAGGAGAAGCACTAATTGTGAGGGGTCGTCCTCAAAATCAAACGAGGACTAAGAAAGGAAGATCCAAGTCGAGATCTAGACCCAGCAAAGATGAATGTGCCTTTTGTCGAGAAAAGGGGCACTGGAAGAAAGACTGTCCGAAGTTGAAGAATAAGGCCAGACATAACAATGGAAAGGCCATTATGGATTCAAATGTAGCTGATTGTGATGATTCAGACTTCTCATTAGTTACAACAGAGTTATCAACATCATCAGACATATGGTTGATGGACTCGGCTTGTAGCTATCATATGTGTCCCAACAAGGACTGGTTCGTGAATTTTCAAGAAGGAGAATATGGAGTCATCCACACAGCGGATAACAACCCTCTTACCTCATATGGCATTGGTTCAATAAGATTAAGGAGCCATGATGGAATGATCAGAACATTAACAGATGTTCGATATGTACCGGGTTTGAAGAAGAATCTCATCTCTGTGGGAGCCCTAGAATCAAAAGGGTTCAAAATCATTGCAGAAAATGGAGTGATGAGAATATGCTCCGGTGCACTAGTGGTAATGAAGGCCAATCGGAAGAACAATAACATGTACCGCTATCGTGGTAGTACAGTTATTGGGACAGCGACAGTGACATCCAGTGATGACAAAGAGGCAGAAGCAACCAGGCTATGGCACATGCGCTTGGGACATGCTGGAGGGAAATCCTTGAAAGCTCTATCTGATCAAGGATTGTTAAAAGGCGTAAAGACTTGCAACTTGGAGTTTTGCGAGCATTGTGTCAAAGGAAAACAGACAAGGGTTAAATTTGGTACAACGATCCATAATACTAAAGGCATTTTGGATTATGTACACTCTGATGTTTGGGGTGCTTCCAAAACACCTTCATTGGGTGGGAAGCACTATTTTGTAACCTTTGTTGATGATTTTTCCCGAAGAGTGTGGGTGTATACAATGAAGAGGAAAGATGAAGTGTTGGGAATTTTTCTCAAATGGAAAACGATGGTGGAGAATCAAACAGGCAGGAGGATCAAGTGTATTCGCACAGACAATGGAGGTGAATACAAAAATGATCATTTCAATAAGGTCTGTGAAAATGATGGCATCGTCCGACACTTCACTGTCAGACATACACCACAACAGAATGGAGTGGCAGAACGTATGAACCGAACTTTACTGGAGAAGGTACGGTGTATGTTGTCCAATGCTGGCTTGGGCAAAGAATTTTGGGCTGAGGCAATTACATATGCATGCCACCTCATTAATCGTCTACCATCTGCTGCTATTGATGGCAAGACACCATTTGAAAAATGGTATGGAAAACCTGCTGTAGATTATGACTCTTTGCACGTGTTTGGCTCAATTGCATACTATCATGTGAAAGAGTCAAAATTGGATCCGAGAGCAAAGAAGGCTATATTTATGGGGATTACTTCTGGAGTCAAAGGATACCGCTTATGGTGTCCAGAGACAAGGAATATTATATTCAGCAGAGATGTTACCTTTGATGAATCTGCCATAACAGATAAGGTGACAGTTGAAGATGTCAAACAAACTGGTGGTGCATCAAAGCAGGTGGAGTTTGAGGGAAAATTTATTTTTCCTACGCAAGAAGCAGAGGAGGAAACAAATGAAGATTACCCTCTGGAAGAAGAGCCAGTAGAGAGGGAGATCCCAACTCAGGAACCTCGACAACAACTTGAATCAATAGCAACCAACAGGCCAAAAAGGACAATAACGAAACCTGTTCGTCTCATAGAGACGGTTGCTTGTGCAACCTCAATTGTAGCTGATGATGTTCCTACCACTTATAAAGACACAATCCAAAGTTCAGAAAAAGATAAGTGGAGGATTGCCATGAATGGAGAAATGCAGTCCCTTTATCAGAATCATACATGGAAATTGGCTAATCTCCCGAAGGGAAAGAAAGCAATTGGGTGCAAATGGGTATTTGCAAAGAAAGAAGGATTTCCTAACCAAGAAGATGTTCGCTACAAAGCAAGATTGGTGGCCAAAGGATATGTTCAAAAGGAGGGAATTGATTACAATGAAGTATTTTCTCCAGTTGTAAAACATTCCTCCATTAGAATTATGTTGGCTTTGGTAGCACAGTTGGATTTGGAACTAGTTCAGATGGATGTAAAAACTGCGTTTTTACATGGAAACTTGGAGGAGGAAATCTACATGACTCAGCCAGAAGGATTCAAAGTTGCTGGAAAAGAAAATATGGTATGCAAACTTGAAAAATCGTTGTACGGATTGAAACAATCTTCTAGACAATGGTACAAGCGATTTGACAAGTTTATGTTGCGGCAAGGGTACAAGAGAAGCAAATACGATCATTGTGTGTATTTGCGCAAACTTAATGATGGTTCCTTTGTATATCTTCTCCTATATGTTGATGATATGTTGATAACTTCCAAGAATTCGGAAGAAATTGATAAGTTGAAGATTCAACTGAAGGAGGAGTTCGAGATGAAGGATCTGGGTGAGGCAAAGAAAATTCTTGGCATGGAGATAATAAGAGATAGACGTTCAAAGAAACTCTGTTTATCTCAGAAAGAATATTTGAAGAGAGTACTACAGCGTTTTGGCATAGATAAGAAGACTAAGCCAATTAGTACGCCACTTGCTCCCCATTTTAAGCTAAGTACTACTATGTCGCCAAAGGATGAAACTGAACAGGAGTATATGTCAAGGGTACCATACGCAAATGCTGTTGGTAGCTTGATGTATGCAATGGTTTGTACGAGACCTGACATTTCACAAGCCGTTGGAGTTATTAGCAGATATATGCATAATCCAGGAAAGGAGCATTGGCAAGCTGTGAAATGGATTCTACGGTATATTCATAGTACTGTAGATGTTGGGTTAGTTTTTGAGCAGGAAGGCAATCGGTCTGTAGTTGGATATTGTGACTCAGATTTTGCGGGTGATCTGGACAAACGAAGGTCAACTACTGGTTATGTGTTTACTTTTGCAAAGGCACCAGTTAGTTGGAAGTCTACTTTGCAGTCAACAGTTGCTTTGTCTACAACAGAGGCAGAGTACATGGCTATTACGGAGGCTGTGAAGGAGGCAATTTGGCTTCAGGGGTTGCTAAAGGAGCTTGGTATTGAACAAAAAAATATTACAATTTTTTGTGATAGTCAAAGTGCTATTCAATTAGCGAAGAACCAAGTTTATCATGCAAGGACGAAGCACATTGATGTTCGGTATCATTTCGTACGAGAAATCATAGAAGAAGGTGGAGTCACGGTGAAGAAAATTCATACTACGGAGAACCCTGCTGATATGCTGACAAAAGTGGTGACTGCGGTCAAGTTTCAACATTGTTTGGATTTGATCAACATTGTTGAACACTAAAGATTGAAGATGAAGACACAACCAAAATTTGTTATTGAGAGAAAATTGAAGATGTGGAATTTTGCCAAGGTGGAGATTTGTTGAAATTGTCAAAAGTCCCACATCGGTGGATGACAATTTTGAATGGGAATTTCACCCTATAAAAGGAGGCCTAATGTTTAGGATTTAAACACACCTCTCATTTACCTTTTTTATCTTCTTAAGGCATTTGTATCTTCTCTCTTTAGTATTATTTCACTTGTAATTTTGGAGTGGAATAAAATATTGATTGTGTCCGAGGAAGTAGGCAAAATTGGCTGAACCTCGTAAATTCTGGTGTTCTTTTATTGTTGTCTTATTGTCTTGTTTATTATTTAGTGGTTGTCTTAATTTTTGGTATAGTAGTTGTGACTCATTCACACTATATACATTTGGCTTCCGCAACAATAAGATGATACTGCATATTTTCGCCAAACAAAAGAGAGAGATACATATATATATATATATATATATATATATATATATATATATATATCATATTGGCATTCTTTGTCTTTTGCAGTAGTACTATGAGAAATATCTATGTTGATTCTTTGTTTTTGCTTTTGTTGTTCGAGCTGAATTACATCCACCCTCTCACGGCCGAAGGCTCCGCAACACGTTGGAGAGCTTTTAGATCCCACCCTAAAACGCCCATTCCCCTAGAGTTCCGAAGTGATTCTCATTCTCACCGCAGCCTTCTTAAGCCGAAAGAAATTCCGATCGGTCCGGAGGGACGGGGAGGAGGGCAGCTTAGCCTTCTTCTCCCTTGCGGATCTATTACAACTAGCGATTCTGATAAACATTATTATAGAAATTGGGCCCTTTTTGAATACATTTGACTTGGTGCTCACTTGTAGGAAGATTCCCCGCTCTGAAGTCAAGTCTTTTTTGGAGCTCCTTCCAAAGAGGTTGGGATTAGACTTTCAATTGGATGTGTCCCGGTCAAATTGTTAACGACAGATCCCTGCAGACGTACTACTCTACTTTTGATATGAGTTAATTCGGCATCAGATGTTGTAAAATATCATGCACGACAAGCTCTGGTTTCTGTTTCTTGATTTGTGTAATTAAGATGTATTTTGATTCTTAAAAGGAACTTTTGAAGTCTGCATGACATGGGTCGGGTGTTTCTTGGTAATTTTGGATCTCTGGGAAGTTAATGTAGTAAGAAATTCAGTAAGCTATATCTGAATGATCTCAGCTAAGTGATGCAGTTTGGTTGTTGATGTTAAGGTGGTTTGCTTGGTCTGGGGATGTAGTTTTTCTAACTTCTTTTTCATAAGGGATGGAGTTTTTCTTAACTTTAAGAGGAATCCGAAAGAATAGCGAGAAAAGGAAGTAGCTACTGGGGGAGAGACACTAGGAGTTCCATCTAGAAATTTCATTTGGAGGGAAACTCTTAAGAGGAATAATGCAACAAGAATCAGCATTGGAGGGAAACTCTTAGAGGGGAAAGCTGGTCCAAATTTTGGTTGCTGTGCTACGGGATATCACTAATTATTTTTGTGTCAGTCGAGGAATTCAATAATGGAATATCAATGGCCCGTTTGATGTTCATCATCTTCATTTACTTATTTGACAGGGACGTGCTCTATATAATATATCAAAAGCTCTCAGTACTGCGTCCTCAAAGTTGGAAAAGATTGGATATGGTATCTTGACATCCCTTAACTTTTACCTTTCCATTCTTTTTAATTTTCTCGTGTGTGGGTGTTTTGGGTAGGGCAGCATAAGGATGTGTAATGAAAACCAGATACTTCCAAGTTGTAGGAAACAAACTGGAGCAATAGTATATGGTTTTATGGTTGTACTGCACTCTTCTCTGCATGCTTAACAGTTTAAGCTAGTCTACCCACATGACATATCATGACCAGTGTAGAGGTGCTGACTTTTTTTAATCCTTTTCCTTTTTGTTGTATTTCTCATTTCTGTGTTGGTTATATGGCAATCATAATTGTGTAGCACTTTTCACTTGAAAGATCTGTTGTGTGGTATTTGAATCATGTTTGGCGTTATATACTTTTTTGTGGTCTGTGATTATCATGCTATTTATTTCTTCAACTCCTGTCCATGACTCTAATTCCCACTTTATGAAGAGTATTTCCTCAATATACATTTGGTTAGCTCGTAACATCATTTTCTGATATTTGTTTCAAATTCAGTAATTTGTTGCTTAAAAGGGAACTTTTTATGCCCACATATTACAGGCATGAGAACTCGTCTAAAACTGATATCATGGCTGAGCTTGGAGGTGTTCTTGCATTCTTTGATATTAATAAGGATCTCTAATAACCTTTTCAGGAAATCTTTGAAGTTTCAATAAAAACCTTTTTAGACATCATGAGCTTGATCTAACTTAGGACAATTTTGGCAACATGATCTTCTGTACCTGTCCTTGAGTTGGGAATCCTTTTTTCCAGAACGATTTGATGGCATATGCATTATTGGGGGAGACGAAGGATTAAATTCAGTTTTATCGGGATGCCAAGAGAGTTTAACTTCTATGCCAGAATAAACTTTTTGAAACTAGTCTCTTTCTGATTCGCTGATGTGAGTAAATATTGAAAACTAAACAGTCTATTTTAACTTGTTTATAGAGAAAGGTTTACTAGATATGTGAACACCTTTCCCTCACTCCTACCCACCCACCCCAAAAGGAAGGGAAAAGAAAGTAGTAGAGAGCGAGCTCTTTTACCAATTCTGTAGTACTAACTTTTAAGGGCATGAGTGAAAACAAGAATTGTGTGAGGGCTCCTATGACACTAAATGTCTGATTCAGAATATTGCCATTTAGTTGTCAGGTTGGAGTTAGATTTCTGTTTGCCTTAATATCTTTTTGATAAGTCCAACCTGTGTGTATATTTTGTTGTTCATATATATGTTCTAACAAGAATTCTTCGAATTATGACTTGCACCTTTCTCACGATGCAAAATCATACACGTATATTGTTTAGATAACAATCTACCATTCAGGTTGCAATTTATAGTTAATATCCATTTTACTGTTAGTTCATTATTTTGATTCTATTCAATATAAATTTCTTTTGCAGTGGATTCTGAAAATGAGAGTTCAGCATCTGAAACTAAGCCCGCTAAAGAGACTATTGACTTCAAGGGACTTAGGCGAGTTGATCACATCCTAGCTTCTCTACAACAGAAGGTAAAATGCCTCAACACCGGAACAATAGTGTTTTCCGATGTGGTTTTCTTCTAAGTTGCTCCGACATGGCAGTTTAGGTGCCGTACCCGTGTAGACACGACACTAGTATGGGTGTGGGTATGGGATCCGTACCGGATCTGGTCAAACAATTTTGGGTACTTTGACCACGACGGACAGAAAAGTTCGAGACGAGATACAATTTAATTACCGAAATCAGAACTAAAACTAGGGTAAATTTGAAGAAAATAGCATATCTTATCTAGGAAATCAATCTTTTACTTACCTACAACTTGAGAATAAAAAGGAAATTCACACTTTACAAGCTATACGTAAGTATTCCACAAAATTTCTCATAAATTAGAGAGATTTTTATTTTTTTAAATTATTTTTAGCCGGATCCCCGCACCCGTATCCGTACTAGGATCCGTATCCCCGAATCTTAAAATTTACATCTTGAAAGATCCGACCTCTAGATCCGCACCAGTGTCGGACACCCGCACTCGTGTCCGAGCAACTTAGGTTTTCTTACCCTTAGATAAACGTGTTACTGACTTGTCCAATTCATCCTAAAGTATGAGGCAGCCAACATTTGTGTTAAGGAGATATGATGTTGAGAGAATTCGATAGTTTTCTATTGAGTACATTGTTGAATATATATACAACAGTCTACAACACACTATAGAAGACTAGGGAGATAAGGTAACTAATAGAACAATCATATATCCTAAAATATAGCTAACGGAACATAGCTATCCTAACTAATAAAGATTGCTATCCTAACTTATAGAGATTGAACTTTATCTCTAACATCCCCCTCAAGCTAAAAAGGTTTGTCCAAGATTCTTAGCTTGCCTTTGATCTGTTGAAATCGGCTGGTGGACAAAGGTTTAGTAAAAATGTCTGCCAATTGGTCCATGGAAGATATAAACTGCACAGATATATGACCAACCTTGACTTGTTCTCTGACAAAGTGAAAATCAACTTCGACGTGCTTCGTTCGAGTTTTAAAACATGGATTAACTGCTAGATATGAAGCTCCAATGTTGTCACACCAGATGATTGTGGGGTTATGTATTGGCTGTTTGAGCTCTTGAAGAAGGGAACGAAGCCAAATTATTTCTGCTGTGGTATTGGCGACAGATCGATACTCAGCCTCTGTCGATGATCGAGCAACTGTTGGTTGTTTCTTAGCTGACCAAGAAATTAAGTTTGGTCCCATATACACAGCAAAACCTCCTATGGATCTCCTGTCATCCGTGTTACCCGCCCAATCAGCATCACAAAAAGCTTGAAGTTGGGAGCTGGTTGAATGAGTAATGAAGAGTCCTTGATGCAAGGTGGCTTTGACATATCGAAGAACACGCTTGCAAGCTGTCCAGTGAGTGGTTGTTGGTGCAGATAAAAATTGACATAATTTATTCACAGCAAAAGCCAAGTCTGGACGAGTTAAACAAGCATATTGTAATGCCCCCACTGTTTTCCTGTAAATCTGGGGATCAATCAACGGTTCGCCTTCTTCAAGTTGCAGGTTACATGTGCTAGCCATATGAGACTTGACAGATGTGGCATTTTCCATGTGAGTATTGGCGAGAAGATCCTGAAGGTATTTTTGTTGAGATAGAATAATACCATTGCTGAGATATCCAACTTCGATTCCCAGGAAGTAGTGAAGTATTCCGAGATCTCGCAACTTAAATTCTTTGGACAAATGAGTGATGCATGTACGGACTGCATTTGAGTTACTCCATGTGATAATAATATCATCGACATAGACAAGGATATAAAGAACATCCCTGCTTTGCTGTTTGATAAAGAGCGAGGAGTCAGTATGAGAACCTGCAAAACCAATGGTTAGAAGATAAGAACTAAGTCTGTGATACCAAGCCCATGGGGCTTGCTTAAGGCCATATATTGATTTCCTCAATTTGCACACATAATCAGGACATCGTTGATCAATAAAGTCCGGAGGTTGGGACATATATACATCCTCTTCTAAATTTTCATATGTCCAATTGTTGAAGAGTCCATTTATTGGAGACTGCCAAGGAAAGAACAACTCAGACTATTGTAGGCTTGATAACCGGACTGAAAGTGGCATCATAATCTATTCCCTCAACTTGATTATAGCCTTTGGCTACCAAGCGAGCCTTGCATCGCTCTATGCTTCCATCATGATGGTGTTTGAGTCTAAAAACCCATTTACAACCAACAATATTGGAATGTGATGGTTTAGGAACAAGTTCCCATGTTTGGTGTTGTATCAAAGCAGTGATTTGAGAGCTCATAGCCTCTCTCCATGCGGGAACATTGAGTGCTTTTGTGTAGCATGTTGGTTCTGAAAGAGTAACAGAGGAAGATTGAACTTTATCATTCGAAACAGACATGAAAGCTAGTGTCTTCTTCTTGGGATTTTGTCTTAGAACCATTGGATGAGTGCGTCCAGGTGGTTGTGATGGCTCATTAGTTGGAAGGACATCCAGTTGCTGTTCCAAAGGAGAATTAATTTGATCTTGAGAAGCACTAGGAGATGATAAGCTAAAACCAGAATTATTGTTGTAAGAAGAATCAGTAGAATTATATGAAAGTGTCGAAGAGGATGGTACATTTGAATCGGGTTGCGGTATTGACACAATTAATGTGAGCCGAGTAGAATTAAATTGCTCTGGAGGGGTGCCTAGGATAGATGAATCAGATAACTTTTTCTCCTTATATAAAAAGCGGGTCTCATCAATACAAACATGCCTACTAAGATAAATTTTATTATCCTGAGGATTAAAGCACACATACCCGTGATGGTCCTTGGCGTATCCGAGAAAAACACAAGCCGCAGTTCTATAGGTGAACTTGTGTTGATTGTAGGGACGTAACAAGGGATAGACAGTACAACCAAAGACACGAAGAAATCCATAATCTGGTGAAGTGCCATGAAGTTTTTCAAATGGTGAGATATGTTGAAGTACTTGAGTAGGGAGCCTGTTAACTAAGTACGCAGCAGTGTGCATAGCGAAGTTCCAAAATCTGGATGGAACTGCAGATTGAGCGAGGAGGGTGAGGCATGTGTCCACTAGGTGTCGGATTTTCCTTTCAATTTGACCATTTTGCTGATGTGTATGAGGACAAGTAATGCGATGTTGAATACCATTTTCCTTCTGATAAGTACTGACCGTACAAAATTCACCACCCCAATCTTATTGGAAATTGATAATTTTGGTTTGAAACTGTTTTTCAACCAATCTGTGGAATTCGACAAAAGTAGAGAGAACCTCATTTTTCTGTTTAATTGGAAATAGCCAACAATACCGAGAGAAGTCATCCACAAATAGAACAAAATATTTGTCTCCATAAAAAGATAAGTTGGGAGCTGGTCTCCATGAATCAATTCTAATGGTTTACTAGCAATAGAACCAGTAACAGGTATAGAAATTTGACTATGTTTGCCTAAACAACAAGCTTCACAAAGACCAGATGATTTTATTGAATGACTAGGCAAACTAAATTTATTAACAATAAAAGAGACTATTGATTGTTGAGGATGACCGAGCCGAGCATGCCAATCTGTGGTGCAACAGTCCGAACTGATTTGAAAGCCTTGCTAGTTCTTGCAATGTCGTCTGATACAGCAATAGGAAGCCTGTAAACTCCGCCGTCAGCTGGTCCCTTCAACAACACCTTTTTATTTGTCTAATGCTTCACAGTAAACCCAACACAGTCAAATTTAAAGGAGCATTGATTATCTTTAGCAAATTTATTAACAGACAACAATTGTTGTTGTATGACAGGCACATGTAAAACACTTTTCAAATGTAATTGATTATTACCAGAAGATAGTGTAGTGTGACCAATGTTTTTAATGTGCAAACCATGTCCATTACCTATAGTAACTTTGTCAGGCCCTTTCTACTCCTCAGAGATTTCAAGTGCAGACAAATCAGGTGTCATATGATGGGAAGCCACAGTGTCATGAAACCAATCATTGGAAGAGGCATTAACATTGGCGGTATTGGCAGTGATTTTATCAGTATTAGTATCATAACGTTTGCGACACCACTTCACTTGATGATTGTTGAGTCCACAGATCTGACAAGGATTAGGAAACCACTTCTTATTTCCTTTAAAGTAAGCACCATTGTTTCTGTAACCATTATTTTTCTTGGAGCTTTGGTGGAATTGGCGAGCCGATGAAGTGTGTTGTCGAGCAACATTGGCAACATCAGAGATTGGTATGCGAGAGTTCTGCAATAGGATTTCATGAGCCATAAGTCTACCAGAAAGATCAGAAAATGATATCTGTGGTTTTTCTGCAGATAGCGTTGCAATAACAGGATGATAATCGGAAGGAAGTAACCGGAAGATGGTGGCATTGAATTCTTCGGGAGATACTGGTGTTCCAGCAGCAACAAGCTCGTCAGCGATAGCTTTAGCTTTGCGTAGAAATTGAGCCATTGGTTTGTCACCAAGAGTCGTGTTTTGCAAGGTGATGTGCAATTGGACTCTTCTAGCGCTGTTGCTTATACCAAATGCATTTGAGAGAGCTTCCCAAGCTTCAAAGGCAGTATCTAAACCAGTCACATAAGGAAAAATTTCCTCGGTTAAAGATGATAAGATCCAACTCAGTAAGAGTTGGTCTTCTTGTAACCACTTACCACTTTAAATAATCAGAATTTGGTTTTGATTGATTGTTGTGGCATTGATGATGGTAGAGGGAGGTGTCGGTGTACTATTGATATGATTGAAAAGATTATAGCATTTGATGATAGGAACAAACTGAGTTTTCCAAGTCAGGTTGTTTGTTGGTTTGAGTTTTATTGAAAAAGAGAGTTGAGCATGAGGTAAAGTAGCAAAAAGACTTGGAGTGGTTAAGGTTATTATTGCAGAGGTGGTGGAATCTGAAAGTTGGGAAGTTGATGCCATGGTAGGCTCTGGTACCATGTTATAAGATATGATGTTGAGAGAATTCGATAGTTTTCTATTGAGTACATTGTTGAATATATATACAACAGTCTACAACACACTATAGAAGACTAGGGAGATAAGGTAACTAATAGAACAATCATATATCCTAAAATATAGCTAACAGAACATAGCTATCCTAACTAATAGAGATTGCTATCCTAACTTATAGAAATTGAACTTTATCTCTAACAGTGAAGTACTTAGCCTGGAAGTATCTTAAAGTTTTATTTGCTGTTTCAGGCTTCATTGACGGCTAAATTCGTCTTAAAATTCAATAAAACAAGTTCTATAACTGAGACTTATTTTTGTCTTTGCAGCTGCCACCTGCACCTTGGACTAGGTTGTCCGAAATAATCTAGTGTGATGGTCTAACCAAGATGTTCGTTCACCAGGGATTCTGCTGCAGATTATTTGGTATTGAAATCCAATGGTATGGTAAGATTGCTCGGCAAGAACTTGCCACGATGCAAGGTAAGATCTGCACTAGATAATTATGTTTTACATTTTGATTTCCTAGACTAGGAAACACGGACGGAGCTAGGGAGGCAGAAGGGGGTAAATGTTGAAATTGGCAAAAGTACCACATCGGTGGATGACAGTTTTGAATGAGAATTTCACCCTATAAAAGGAGGCCTAATGTTTAGGATTTAAATACACCTCTCATTTGCCTTTTATCTTCTTAAGGCATTTGTATCTTCTCTCTTTAGTATTATTTCACTTGTAATTTTGGAGTGGAATAAAATATTGATTGTGTCCGAGGAAGTAGGCAAAATTGGCCGAACCTCGTAAATTCTGGTGTTCTTTTATTGTTGTCTTATTGTCTTGTTTATTATTTAGTGGTTGTCATAATTTTTGGTATAGTAGTTGTGACTCATTCACACTATATACATTTGGCTTCCGCAACAATTGGTAACAATTGGTATCAGAGCCAAGGTACTGTCTAAGTATGCTCTGTGGTTGCAGCATAGTCTGATCTTCCACATCAGAAAAGATCTATCTTGGTAACTGAGTCAAGGTTCTATCTGAGTATGCTCTGTGGTTGCAGCTTAGTCTGATCTTCCACACCAGAAAGGAAATAATCTTGATTTGTGTCGTCAGCTACTAAATAATATTTGTGTCAAAATGGGAGACAGTAAACAAGAAGAATCTACATCAAGTGTCAATAATACGTCATCGTTGGCATCTTCGCTTATGACAAGAATTGTGTCAAATGCGAAATTTGCGGTAGAAATTTTTGACGGGTCAGGACATTTTGGGATGTGGCAAGGCGAGGTTCTAGATGTTCTTTTTCAACAAGGGCTAGATCTTGCCATTGAAGAAAAGAAGCCAGATGTTATTGGAGAAGAAGATTGGAAAATTATCAATCGTGTTGCTTGCGGTACCATTCGATCCTACCTTGCTAGAGAGCAGAAATATCCATACACAAAGGAAACTTCTGCAAGTAAATTATGGAAAGCACTGGAGGATAAATTTTTGAAGAAAAACAGTCAAAATAAATTGTACATGAAGAAGAGACTGTTTCGCTTTACCTATGTTCCTGGTACCACAATGAATGAACATATCACCAGTTTCAATAAGTTGGTCACAGATTTGCAAAATATGGATGCAACTTTTGATGATGGTGACTTGGCCTTGATGTTATTGGGGTCACTTCCTAATGAGTACGAGCACCTTGAAACTACTCTACTCCATGGAAATGACGAAATTTCTCTCAGAGAAGTTTGTTCAGCTTTGTACAGCTATGAACAAAGAAAGGGAGAAAAACAGAAGGGCGGAGAAGAAGAAGCACTAATTGTGAGGGGTCGTCCTCAAAATCAAACGAGGACTAAGAAGGGAAGATCCAAGTCGAGATCTAGACCCAGCAAAGATGAATGTGCCTTTTGTCGAGAAAAGGGGCACTGGAAGAAAGACTGTCCGAAGTTGAAGAATAAGGCCAGACATAACAATGGAAAGGCCATTATGGATTCAAATGTAGCTGATTGTGATGATTCAGACTTCTCATTAGTTACAACAGAGTTATCAACATCATCAGACATATGGTTGATGGACTCGGCTTGTAGCTACCATATGTGTCCCAACAAGGACTGGTTCGTGAATTTTCAAGAAGGAGAATATGGAGTCATCCACACAGCGGATAACAGCCCTCTTACCTCATATGGCATTGGTTCAATAAGATTAAGGAGCCATGATGGAATGATCAGAACATTAACAGATGTTCGATATGTACCGGGTTTGAAGAAGAATCTCATCTCTGTGGGAGCCCTAGAATCAAAAGGGTTCAAAATCATTGCAGAAAATGGAGTGATGAGAATATGCTCCGGTGCACTAGTGGTAATGAAGGCCAATCGGAAGAACAATAACATGTACTGCTATCGTGGTAGCACAGTTATTGGGACAGCAACAGTGACATCCAGTGATGACAAAGAGGCAGAAGCAACCAGGCTATGGCACATGCGCTTGGGACATGCTGGAGGAAAATCCTTGAAAGCTTTATCTAATCAAGGATTGTTAAAAGGCGTAAAGACTTGCAACTTGGAGTTTTGCGAGCATTGTGTCAAAGGGAAACAGACAAGGGTTAAATTTGGTATAGCGATCCATAATACTAAAGGCATTTTGGATTATGTACACTCTGATGTTTGGGGTGCTTCCAAAACACCTTCATTGGGTGGGAAGCACTATTTTGTAACCTTTGTTGATGATTTTTCCCGAAGAGTGTGGGTGTATACAATGAAGAGGAAAGATGAAGTGTTGGGAATTTTTCTCAAATGGAAAACGATGGTGGAGAATCAAACAGGCAGGAGGATCAAGTGTATTCGCACAGACAATGGAGGTGAATACAAAAATGATCATTTCAATAAGGTCTGTGAAAATGATGGCATCGTCCGACACTTCACTGTCAGAAATACACCACAACAGAATGGAGTGGCAGAACGTATGAACCGGACTTTACTGGAGAAGGTACGGTGTATGTTGTCCAATGCTGGCTTGGGCAAAGAATTTTGGGCTGAGGCAATTACATATGCATGCCACCTCATTAATCGTCTACCATCTGCTGCTATTGATGGCAAGACACCATTTGAAAAATGGTATGGAAAACCTGCTGTAGATTATGATTCTTTGCACGTGTTTGGCTCAATTGCATACTATCATGTGAAAGAGTCAAAATTGGATCCGAGAGCAAAGAAGGCTATATTTATGGGGATTACTTCTGGAGTCAAAGGATACCGCTTATGGTGTCCAGAGACAAGGAATATTATATTCAGCAGAGATGTTACCTTTGATGAATCTGCCATAACAGATAAGGTGACAGTTGAAGATGTCAAACAAACTGGTGGTGCATCAAAGCAGGTGGAGTTTGAGGGAAAATTTATTTTTCCTACACAAGAAGCAGAGGAGGAAACTCATGAAGATTACCCTCTGGAAGAAGAGCCAGTAGAGAGGGAGATTCCAACTCAGGAACCTCGACAACAACTTGAATCAATAGCAACCAGCAGGCCAAAAAGGACAATAACGAAACCTGTTCGTCTTATAGAGACGGTTGCTTGTGCAACCTCAATTGTAGCTGATGGTGTTCCTACCACTTATAAAGACGCAATCCAAAGTTCAGAAGAAGATAAGTGGAGGATTGCCATGAATGAAGAAATGCAGTCCCTTCATCAGAATCATACATGGAAATTGGCCAATCTCCCGAAGGGAAAGAAAGCAATTGGGTGCAAATGGGTATTTGCAAAGAAAGAAGGATTTCCTAACCAAGAAGATGTTCGCTACAAAGCAAGATTGGTGGCCAAAGGATATGCTCAAAAGGAGGGAATTGATTACAATGAAGTATTTTCTCCAGTTGTAAAACATTCCTCCATTAGAATTATGTTGGCTTTGGTAGCACAGTTGGATTTGGAACTAGTTCAGATGGATGTAAAAACTGCGTTTTTACATGGAAACTTGGAGGAGGAAATCTACATGACTCAGCCAGAAGGATTCAAAGTTGCTGGAAAAGAAAATATAGTATGCAAACTTGAAAAATCGTTGTACGGATTGAAACAATCTTCTAGACAATGGTACAAGCGATTTGACAAGTTTATGTTGCGGCAAGGGTACAAGAGAAGCAAATACGATCATTGTGTGTATTTGCGCAAACTTAATGATGGTTCCTTTGTATATCTTCTCCTATATGTTGATGATATGTTGATAACTTCCAAGAATTCGGAAGAAATTGATAAGTTGAAGATTCAACTGAAGGAGGAGTTCGAGATGAAGGATCTGGGTGAGGCAAAGAAAATTCTTGGCATGGAGATAATAAGAGATAGACGTACAAAGAAACTCTGTTTATCTCAGAAAGAATATTTGAAGAGAGTACTAAAGCGTTTTGGCATAGATAAGAAGACTAAGCCAATTAGTACGCCACTTGCTCCCCATTTTAAGCTAAGTACTACTATGTCGCCAAAGGATGAAACTGAACAGGAGTATATGTCAAGGGTACCATACGCAAATGTTGTTGGTAGCTTGATGTATGCAATGGTTTGTACGAGACCTGACATTTCACAAGCCGTTGGAGTTATTAGCAGATATATGCATAATCCAGGAAAGGAGCATTGGCAAGCTGTGAAATGGATTCTACGGTATATTCATAGTACTGTAGATGTTGGGTTAGTTTTTGAGCAGGAAGGCAATCGGTCTGTAGTTGGATATTGTGACTCAGATTTTGCGGGTGATCTGGACAAACGAAGGTCAACTACTGGTTATGTGTTTACTTTTGCAAAGGCACCAGTTAGTTGGAAGTCTACTTTGCAGTCAACAGTTGCTTTGTCTACAACAGAGGCAGAGTACATGGCTATTACGGAGGCTGTGAAGGAGGCAATTTGGCTTCAGGGGTTGCTAAAGGAGCTTGGTATTGAACAAAAAAATATTACAATTTTTTGTGATAGTCAAAGTGCTATTCAATTAGCGAAGAACCAAGTTTATCATGCAAGGACGAAGCACATTGATGTTCGGTATCATTTCGTACGAGAAATCATAGAAGAAGGTGGAGTCACGGTGAAGAAAATTCATACTACGGAGAACCCTGCTGATATGCTGACAAAAGTGGTGACTGCGGTCAAGTTTCAACATTGTTTGGATTTGATCAACATTGTTGAACACTAAAGATTGAAGATGAAGACACAACCAAAATTTGTTATTGAGAGAAAATTGAAGATGTGGAATTTTGCCAAGGTGGAGATTTGTTGAAATTGGCAAAAGTACCACATCGGTGGATGACAATTTTGAATGAGAATTTCACCCTATAAAAGGAGGCCTAATGTTTAGGATTTAAATACACCTCTCATTTGCCTTTTATCTTCTTAAGGCATTTGTATCTTCTCTCTTTAGTATTATTTCACTTGTAATTTTGGAGTGGAATAAAATATTGATTGTGTCCGAGGAAGTAGGCAAAATTGGTCGAACCTCGTAAATTCTGGTGTTCTTTTATTGTTGTCTTATTGTCTTGTTTATTATTTAGTGGTTGTCATAATTTTTGGTATAGTAGTTGTGACTCATTCACACTATATACATTTGGCTTCCGCAACAATTGGTAACAGTAAATATTTTCACTTTTTAATTTTTTGAATCTACACTATTAGGATATATAAATTGGAGCAAGTAGAAGAAACCGTCATCGGGGATTGTTCATTACTAGAATTGCCTCCTATAATCTGACTCTTCCGCTTATACCTCAAGTTTGCAATTCAACTCACTGTACTGCATCGTCGATGGGCAAGCCCAACTATTTATTATAGTCTTTAAATGATTTGTTATCAAATCCATATATCGTGTTATTATACTAGTCATCTCATCATTAATCAATTAATTTGTCACACAAACCCTTACTTTTTGTATGGATATGTTCCTTTTGCAAAATTTGAAAGGTGGATGAGCGTGGATGTTGGGTTATAGTTCGTTATTTCACCATGTTTTAATTATTTTGACTCAAGCAAACTTAGGGCAAGTTGAATAATGATCCATTTATTGTATTGATTCATTTTGACTCACTCAAATTTAATTCAACTTGCTACACGCGCATTTGCCACCTCTTTAGTGAGGTTGAGTCATGTGGAATTCTTCTTCTTAACAAAGCGGTCGTCCAGTGCTCCTAGTTCACTTTTTTCTATTATATAGAAGAGCGAAGTGGAGGTCGACCAAGGGTAGAATAGTAATTTAGACGTCTCTATTAAAATGGTGCTTTTTGTCCTTCTTTTGTCTTTCTCATTCTAAAATTCAGACGCTCATTTCATACTACTCTTTCACTTCTCTTCATCTTCTCAGCTAGCTCTCCCTATTTCAGGTATGCTTTTCTTTAATTTTTTCTCAAATCTTCTTCCAACTCTTTTCAGATTTTCCAATGTCATAGGTTCATTCATAGCTAAAATTCATGCCTGCTGTTGCTATGGTTCTGCCTAAGGGTGGCAAGTGGGCCGGTCCAGGTCCAGGCCCGGGACCGCGGGCCAAATGGGCCAAACGGGTCAGGACCGTTTGGCTCGGTTTTAGTGGGCCTAGGCCGGTCTCGTGGGCCGGTCCTATGATTTGGGGCCGTCAGGCCAGGGACCGTTTAGCCCGCCAGGGCCCGGGACCGGCCCGGTCCTTTAACGGGCCAAACGGTCCCAACGGCTATTTTTTTTTATTTTTTAAAAACAATATAGCCGTTGGGCTATCAAAAATAGCCGTTGGCTATTTATAAAATAGTCATTTAGCCATTTAACCCTCCCAACTTTGTTTTAATACCAAACTTTTTATAATTACACTTTTTCCCTATTTTCAACTATAAATACCCCATCATTCTTTCATTTTTTTTTACAAAATCATCAATCTATCACAATCTCTCTCTAATTTTCTTCTATATCGATATATATATATATTATACATTTAATATATATACTATACTATATATACATCTTATATATAGTATATAAGATGTATATATAGCTTATCGAAAATAGCCGTTGGCTATTTATGAAATAGCCATTTAACCCCTCAACTTTGTTTTAATCCCAAACTTTTTATAATTACACTTTTTCCCTATTTTCAACTATAAATACCCCATCATTCTTTTATTTTTTCTTACAAAATCATCAATCTATCACAATCTCTCTCTAATTTTCTTCTATATCGATATATATATATATATTATACATTTAATATATATACTATACTATATATACATCTTATATATAGTATATAAGATGTATATATAGCTTATCGAATATAACTTATTACTTATATATATATATATATATATATATATATATATATATATACTATACAATATATACATCTTATATATATACTATACAATATATACATCTTATATATACTATATATAAGATGTATATATAGCTTATCGAATATAGCTTATATATATATATATACATCTTATATACTATATATATTGGATATTAAATATTGAATATTAAAATTTAGGTCACAATTCTATAATAAAATTTACAAAGCATTGTCTTAGATATTTTTTTAACATCCTTTTGTCTCTAATATCTATTTAATTTTTTTAAAATATATTGGATATGTTGGGCCCACTTAGCCTGTTTAGCCCGCGTGCCGGGACCGTTTAGCCCGGGACCAAACGGTCCCGGTCCGGTCCCTACAAAAAGCCCGTTTAGGCCCGGGCCCGTTTGGTTTGGGACTGGCCCGGGACCGTTTGGACCGGCCCACTTGCCCAGCCCTAGTTCTGCCCTAACTCTCTCTTCAGTGTTCTTTGGCCTTCACTTTATTCATTTCAAAGACTACTCTTTCAGTTCTTTTCGTCTTCCCTGTTGGATGTTACAATTAATTTCGGTTATGATTTTGTTTCAATATTTGTCCAATTTTGTTTTTCAATTCTCTTCGCACTTTCCAATTCTTTTCCCACTTTCTGCCCTACTTTGGTAAATTATTACTAATTCTCAAGTTGGTAATTTGTTAAATCTGTCATTAGCTAGAATAGTCTTGATTTTTTCATATTTTAAGATGCTAGATATTTTGCCTATACATCTTAATGTCAAGAGAGACTAAAATGGATTTTCAGACTTTTGAGCATAATCCTCTTATGCTACTTGAAATCATGGTACAACTCCTCATTTGTTCACTTTTTGTTTCTTATTCAGGTGTATTCTATGCTTTGGATATTTATGCTTCTACAACTGTTAAAGAATTCCCTAAAAAAAATTTAACTTTGAATTCTTGATTTTGGCTACAAAAATTAAACATGTAATTCAAATCTCAATCTTTAGAAACATATTTAGGGAATAGAAATGTTGCAGATATGTTGAATATGAATCATAACAACGATGAGACCTTTGAAAAAATACTTGTTGACAAATTAAAAGGACTAAGAGATGTGAATTACACAAACTAAATTGACTGCACATTAAGATTCTTGAAGCTCAAAAAAAAAAGTTACCACTTTATTGTTTTCAAGATACGTCATCATCTGATTTTTTCAAAGATCATCTTCCTTATTTTGTGCAAGAGACCAGGGATTATCATACACTCTTTCTTAGATATCATCTAATTTAGGAGACGTACTCCAATAAAAGAGGGTTCTTAAATTCCTAAAATTCTATGTACTAGCAGAAGATGATTGTCATTTTTTTTGAGCTTTTAGATGGTATATGCAAGGTAATTGATTGTTTTAATAAAAAGTCCTTTTTGATGGATTGAATCTTAGACCCCACAGTACCGGAAGGCTTGGAGTAGTTAAGAGGGCTTTTTTTGTTCTATTTTGTTGAGAAAAATGGTCATTTAATTAAAATTTATTTCTTTTTCTTTTAAGTGATTGGACGAGCTTATGAGATCAGTATGTTGACATAGCAATTTAAGAGACTTGAAATAGTTGCTATATATTCATGGAGTTGTCAAGTATATATATTCTAATAGATATTGAATCTTTCACTAGGTGTCGTCAAAGAAATATTTAAATGGTGCACCCTAGAGGTATTGATTTTATCTCCTCTAACTAAAACCATTGATTGTATGGATACATGCAGCTCAGATAGTTCCATTAAAATGTAAGTTGGTTCTCAGTCTCTCTTTGCATCTATGCCTGCTAAAATACACTTTTGTGCTTGATTGTTTAACTTTCTATTTGATAACATCTCATTTTCTTAAAACTTCTTCTGTTTGTTGTTTGTTATGCATCCCTATGACCTATATGCATTATCTCTTACAGAAAGATTGAAACTAATATTTTTTTATCAGGTGACATCTTGGGATGTTAATTGAGTATTGCAGTAGAAAGGAAGAAGGTCGATTAGTCTTGGAAACATGCATTACAGTTAGATAGAGGATTAATCCATGTTATATAAAAATGGTGCATCCGGCACATGAAATTATTTGCAAGTTGTCTTCAAGAAAAATTCTATTGAATTTGCATTTTGGTTACTGAAATACTACTTCTTTATGGCATCTATTACTTTTAGTTGAAAGATGTAATTAACTTGAGAAATAAGCTGCTAATGACACGCTACGTGAAAAAAAGAATTATATAACCAGTCTAATGTCTGCTAATGACAAGAGCGGTTTGCTCTAGTGGTGAGCACCCTACACTTCCAACTAAGAGGTTGTGAGTTCGAGTCACTCCAAGAGCAAGGTGGGGAGTTCTTGGAGAAAGGGAGCCGAGGGTCTATCGGAAACAGCCTCTTTACCCCAGGGTAGGGATAAGGTCTGCGTACACACTACCCTCCCCAGATCCCACTAGTGGGATTATACTGGGTTGTTGTTGTTGTTGTCTGGTTTGTTGATTCTGAGAAACAACTAATTTTTTTTACTTAGCTCTATACTTTTTAAGTAGTCAAACATCATTAGAGGATTTTGACCAAGTGCACAGTCAAAATCTGTATTGCACTTCTCTAAGCCATAATTATATGAAATTTATGCTTAAATTCTTCCTATAATTTGATAGGTTATGATGTGTTGTTGAAACCTTAGTTGTGAATATATTTCTTAGTTTCATTAAGGATAGTAAAGACAAAGTTGTCTAAGAGGAAATGGTAGTGATCCATGTGTGTTGGAAAATTATGGTGAAGTTTATAATTGGGCCTTTAAATGCTGATGTTGCTATATGATTGCGCACATTTCTTAGACGGGTTCCAGAAAGGCATATAGAAGGCATAAAGAAATCGAATATGAAAGATGAGAATGAGTATCTGCTTCAAAGTTGCTTCATATATCACTAAGCTGATGAATCTATCTCTCTTGCAAAAAGTTATTACGAAGTATGATTGAGATTGAAAAAACAATGAGAGTTAGCTAGATCGTGTGAATTTGGTCCTTTGCTAGATTGTGCCAGCAATGTAGAATATATGGATGGATATCTAGCTTAGCCAGAAGGACAAGTAGTGCAAGTCCCTCGAGCCATATGCACATATCAACACTATGTTGGTGATGCTGCTTGGAGGCATTTAGAATTTATACTTAGCCAATATGGTAGCTACTAAATAAAAGTTTCTCATCATCTCATCCAATGATGATAGAAACTTTCTACATCTCAATGATAATAGAGTTAACTATGTGGCTTTGCAGAGTGCGAAAGGAAGGCAAAAAATTGCTTTGGTGGCCAGGATGGTAGCAACAGTAGAAATGAAAGGAGATCGAGTAGTGTCTTTAATGTGAAGTTAATGATAAAGAAAATCGGCAAGCAAAAGCAATCTGGTTCTGTATACTTGTGGAATGATGAGTTCCATTAACGTTTCATGACATGTCTTTTAAGCATTGTAGTTTTTTTGCTTTTGAATTAGTAACATGTTATGTCTTTTTATGGCATTTAGCTTTTTTGAATTTAAAATTGTAATTTCAAGAAATAAAGTAAACTGTTATGCCAAAGAATATTTTTTATGTACTGTATACAGCCAAATATTACATATTCTGTGTTTGCATACAATTTTACCATTCAGCAATTGAGTTCCTGTATTGCAACTATTATAATTATTTTTTTGCTATAATCAATTTTATGTGAAATTTAATTATGCTATCACTGTCGGAGCCGTTCCCCGCGTTGGGCCCGTGGCAACACGGGCAATCGTAATCTAGTTTAACATAGAAAAGACTTGGAGTCTCCCCTCCTTGTACCTTGAGCACTTTAACTACCTTAGCAAGTGTAAGGTTCAGTCGAGTCTTATGTATTGTTTATTTTGGAATATATGAATCTTAATGCATTCTACTGTCCGAAGAAAAAAGAGGAAGAAAAGGAGTTCCAAACACTTGTAGATAGGGGTGCACATGGACCGGGTTGGTTCGGTTTTTATCAACACCAAACCAAACCAATTATATCGGTTTGGATTGGTTCGGTTTTGTCGGGTTTTTGGGTTTTTTGTTACTTAAATATTATTTCAATCTTACTTTGTTAAATATTTGATAAGTAAATATATATTTAGTAAAAATCTAAAAAAATTAACAAGAATATTATTGATTAAAATATTCTTATGGGAGAATTCTATTAGTAACACATAATAGTTATTTTTTTAGTCGTCTGACAATAACTTTTCGTTGATGTACACTTTCAGGTTAACCAAATTTAGTAATTAAACATAAAAATCAATATGATATATAAATATTAATAATCACTTCATATTCGAAAAAGATATAAGAATTTAATAGATCTTAACATATGATATGAATATGGAAGAACAAAGAGATAAACGCATTTCAGTAACCCTCGATAAGAAAGTGATCATACAATCCATTATTTAAGGTCAATAAATATGGAGCACTTCATATTCTATTAGAATTTATATCCCGCAAGAGAATCCCAAATATTTCTAGACATTTTTTTAAAGAAAATTCTATATAAAATCTTAAAAGTATATATAAAAATTATATATTTATATGTCTAGTTGGTACAGGTTTTTTTACTCAATACCAAACCAAACCAAGTCGGGTTTTTTAATCGGTTTGGTTGGACTTTTCGATTTTGTGCAGTTTTTCGATTCAGTTTGTACACCACCCTGCATGTAGAAGAACAATTCAAAGTCAAGAACGCTGCAATTAGCTGACTCCTTGACTTGCTTGTTTACTTTGTGTAATTAATTTTATATTTATTCTTTTTCTTCATTTTCTCACAGCTGAGAAGGTTGGAACTGCATTTACTACTTCTTTCCATCAAAGAATCATACTCAACAGAAATTTCAAACATTCTTTAATTTTTCACACTTAAAAAAAACTAAACTTGTTGCAACTTGCAACTCGAAAATACTCGATAGAGTTGAATTTTAAAAAAGGAATAGCATGATACCTCTGTTTGTATTTAGCAGAAAAATGTGTAAGACGAACTTTCAGGCCAATTGAAAATAACTATTGTATTACGTAGTATCTAGTTGTGGTAAATGGGAGTAACGTGATTTTTTACTTATCATCAGAGAGGAAATTTAAATGCGTACATGTTACATACCAAGAGGTAAACATTTTAAGTGCCAAGCAAATGAATATGTCGAATAAATCCATTTTTCACTTCACATTTAGTTGCCAAATTAAGATAATTTTTCATAAGAGAAACATATTAAACAATGCTTTCTATTATAAAAATCAAGCGATCTCTATATATGTATAATTGGCACAAACTTGTCCACGAATATACACGTTAGCAAATCGTCTGATTTCCTTGGTTTTAACGGATATTGGGGTGTATATTCCATGTGTCATAATACTTTGATAAGGTCCAAATTTATTTTTGTACTTTTGATTATAATTTAAATTATTATTTGTTATACTTTAAATTGGAGCTCCGTTTGGTTAAGGATAAATCCGAGCTATTCTCTAATGACGAGGGTATGAATGACTCCAAAATATCACGGAGGATAAAATCAAATTATTTTTTTAAAACGATTTTTCCTTCCCTGAGTGAAGTTTTTGTCTGCTGGCATAATAGTTTTTGGCTTTCAAAAATCTAATATTTTATAGCACAAGAAAAGGGACAAGCCTCCGAGGCAAGTAGAAACGCAGAAAAAATGGTAGTGATACTTTAAAAGGTTGGAATCTTCTCTCTTCGACTTGGAAAAAGACTTCAAAAGAAGAAAAAGAAAATTTTAAAAAAAAAACAAAGAAAAAGACTTTGAGTCTCCCCTCCGTGGACTTGGAAAAAAAGTTGTTTCAAGTCAATTCCACTGCACAAGAATACATACCGGTGGCTAACCGAATTATTAGCAGAATATTGAAATGTTTAAAACTCTCTAGATTCTTAAATAGTACAGGAATAGAAGAAAAGTCAGTTAATTAATTAACGTGGAATTAGAACACTGACAGGGAATTGCATATAGCACCTATAAGAAAGGATGCAATTGTGCTTTATTGCAAAGTTGCATACTAACACTTGAAACACTAAAAAAGAAAATGGCAATTAGAAGCTTAATTTCAAGGTTTCGTCTCATTGCCATAGTTACTTTTGTGATGATTATTTCACATTCTGGCGTGATCCCCTCTGCGGAAGCTGGATTCAGTCATAGAGGTACTTTTCAAAATTTGGATTTAAGTTATATAAATAATAGTTTATCTATATATCAGGTTATTTACCATTTTTATCAGGTTAACAATTAATATTAGCATAGAAATTTGTCAATAATAACTTTATAAATGACCTATTTCTGTGAATATATATATATATATATTTAATATT
The DNA here is from genome assembly GCF_000390325.3 of Nicotiana tomentosiformis. Taxonomy (NCBI): domain Eukaryota; kingdom Viridiplantae; phylum Streptophyta; class Magnoliopsida; order Solanales; family Solanaceae; genus Nicotiana; species Nicotiana tomentosiformis. The sequence continues at coordinate 145,518,481 of NC_090814.1, read as the reverse complement.
GTCGGTTTACTTATAATTCCTTTATGCATTTAATATTGTGCATGACAGTGTAAAATATTTTTAAATATCGATTAATGCATAGAAACGTCATAGATCTACATGGGAATCTTCGTCAGATCGATCATGTAGTTACGGCCAATCAAGCAGTGATCGATTGGCCTACCAGAGAGCTGACATTAGAAGACCGATAGAAACTAAACTCTTGAAATCTACTGCTTGTTAGGTGACCGGCTTCGCTTATTTTCTTCTTTTAATTTTTATTGTTTTGGGTTTTGGATTATGTATTTGCAGAACTATATCAGAAGCCAATGTATCCGCCATGTCTATGTTGCAAATCAGCAGCACCTCCACCACCATATTGCTATTGTGCCTGTTACGTTACTCGATCTGATAATCCATAGCACTTAATCCTATGAAAAGCTGCATCTTTGGATTGGAGAATAAGTTGCAAATGGGTTGGAATAGTTCAGCATAATTATAAATTCATTATATAATTCTATTTTCTGGAATAAAAATTGCCAATATGTCAAGAACAGTATCATAGAGTTGATGATTTATAATTAATGTATTTAGTCTCACTGGTGTTCTTTTCTTTTTCCACGCTGTTGTCTGTTTAGCTCCTACTTCCTGCTCTAGTGAGGATCCAATTACTTGAAATTTTTCTTCTTTATTAGTTGACATTTATTTAAGTGTTCTTCCTCATTTTAGTTTTATTCGACCAGTGAAATTCAACTTGGCGGTAAAAGATTTTGTATTTGTAAAATACGGAAAATTTTCACAAATAGTCACTTTTGAACTCTGTAATTCAAAATAGCCACTATCTTGGAGATTCAATTTACCCGAGTGAAACATCACGATAATAGGGGAAGCGCCAAAAAGTGGTCACTGAACGAGCACTATTGAGATTTTTTTCTTTCCTATACACTATTTGAAACCTTATTATCAAAATTGTTACATTTTTGGAATTTACCCGACCTAAACACGTTTTAGCTAAAATAAAATATATTCGTTTAAAATAGACCCCTTTCTTCGGTGGACTGCCTTATTTAGACGCGCAATTTTGGGATAGCTTATATTTCAGTTAGAAATTTTAGACACAATCATCGCACCATAATCAAGGCAACATATCTGTAAAATCCTTCTATTACACAGATTTTCTTTGGTTTTCCATAAACAAGGCAACAAACTCAAAAGAAAAAAAAAAGCTTCGGAAGAACACAATTGCAAACAATTAGCTGCATTCTAAAGTTTTCATACGATTGCGTAATTGTTTTCTCTACAATTGAATTGAATTTGGCGATACAATGTCAAAATTGGCGATAATGCTTCGGCTCAATGGTAGGTGGGATAGCTTTGGGAGATACATAGATTTTGATGTTGACGGAATTGTAGTCAATGAAGATTCAAATTATAGTCAATTGAATGTCGCAATTGCAGAACATCTAATGATCGATACCTCTGTAAAAATTATCGAGAACAAATACACTGTCAACGAACGTTGTCCTCCAATGGAAATTCGGAACGATATGGGAGTTCGAGTGTATATGGAGATGAAAAAGGAAAATCAAAACTTAGGAATATATCCGTTGTGTATTACAGTACATGATTTTGATTTGGAATGCAGTATGTCGAATGCGAGCACAATTGTAGGTTTGCTCTGTTTTTTCAGTGGGGGTATTTTTTCAATATCGAGTGTTCTACAATTTTACTACAAATTATCTACAACTATACTACATAACAAATATAGTTGAACTGTTATGTCTCTAAAAATAATTGAAGTGTAACTATTACACAGTACTTAAGGTTTGAAAAAATAAAAATGTGATCACAGAACAAAGTATCTACAAGTATTATGTCAAATACTGAATACCTTAATATACAAAGGTTTGAATTACTATACCTTTAATTGAGTGCAAGTACTTCTGATTATCGTAATACTAATGTGGTATAATTGTCAAGCAATTGTAACACATTTGGAGAAGTATCAGGAACAATGAAGTTGATTGATATGCCAACATCTTCGGCAACTGTGGAATATGAAAGTATCATAATAACAGAACATACGCCAAAAGTAATTGAAGTAGGCCAAGTTTACCAAGATAAGCAAACAATTATTAGTGCAATGAAGCAATATGCTGTCATGAATAAGTTTCAATTTATGGTGAAAAGGTCTAGTGCAAGAAGGTAGGAATATATTTGTCAAAATCATATTGTGTATAAGTTGTAGTTTTTATGTATATAAATTGTTTAGAACAATTTGATGTGCATAAACAACCTCGTATTCTGTAGCTACAATTTGCATAACATTTTTATAATTATTTTTATTCTGTAGCTACTGCCTCGTATGTGTTGGTGACAATTGTACATGGCACTTCAAGTCCACCAGCATAAATGAATCAGCATTGTTCAAGGTTCGAAAATTCAACAGCTTGCACACATGTTCTTTGTTGGACAACACATATATACAACGCAAAGCTATTGCCATGATAGTTGGCATCATGATCATGCCAAAATATGCGGATCATAAGACAATATACATACCAAAAGACATACAAGCTGGCATGTTATGAGAACATGGTGTGAACTTACCATTCATGCAAGCTTGGAGAGAAAAGAAAAAGGCTTTGAAATTTTTGAGAGGTCATCCTGTTGATTCCTACAGTCGGTTGCCGAGTTATTTGTAAATTTTGGAGAAGACTTATCCGGGGTCGGTAGTGAAATTGCAGAAGACTGAAGATGACTGTTTCTTGTATGCATTTGTTGCTCTTAGTACGTCCATCAAGGGTTGGGAGCATTGTAGGCCAGTTATAGTAATTGATGGTACCTTCTTGAAGTCGACATATAGGGGAATCATGCTAACAGCTAGCACAATGGATGCAGTAGGTAATGTAGATTAATTATAAAAATATTGTAATAAAGTTGTTTCTAAGGCTATATTTTTTATATTTTCAAGTTTTATTACTGAAATTTAATTTCTTTTTTCCACCTATGTGATAGGTAGCATATTACCACTAACATACACTGTTGTTGATTCATAAAATGACGCATCATGGAGGTATTTTTTTGAGCAATTCAAACATGCATATGGTGAAAAACCAAATATGTGTGTTGTTTCGGACCGGAATGAGAGTATCTTGAAGGCAACATCTACGGTTTATACTGGCATGCCACATTATGCTTTCATGTGGCATATTTGGACAAATATAAGGTCAAAGTTCAAGAAAGGTCATCTAAAATTAAGCGAATTGTACTTTGCCGCAGCACGATCATACACACTTGATGAATTTAATAAAAGAATGTCAAAGATCGAAGAGATCGATACGTGTGTTAAAGCATACCTATATGATATTGGTTATCACAAATGGTCTCGAATAAATGCTACGGTGAACAGAACATGGACGATGACATCAAATATTGTAGAGTCCTTGAATGCGGTAACCAAATATGCAAGAGAGTTGCCCGTGGTTGAACTATTAGCGTACATGAGGACTCTTCTTGAACGTTGGACTAATGAAAAATTATTGAATGCAAAGGGTACGTTCACATACCTTGGAAAAAATACAACAAAGAGTTGGAAGACAACAGGACATTATCACAGAAGATGAGAGTAAGTTATGGTCCATAACATCATATAATTGATTTTATCAAAATAAACATATACTGATAATTGTAGATATGTTGTTGTATAGTTGTAGATATTTTTTATTTTATCAAGTGATGACAACTTGTTGTATGTTTGTAATAAAAATGTAGGTAAGGGCTTCAATAGATTACATTCATACTGTGATAGATGGTGTGAAACGCTTCATTGTTTGCCTTCAAAACAAGAGATGTAGCTGTGGACAATTCCAGCTTGATGAACTTCCTTATCCACATGCTTTGGCGGCTTTGAGGCACGGGAACGAGTCTTATAAAAACTATTGTTCTCCTTAAAGAGAGAGCCTTCTGCAGACTTATGAAACACCAGTAGACCATCTACCTGATGAAAGTAAATGGGATATGCCACAACATATAGCAGAAGAAGTTGTACTGCCACCTACTGAGAAAAGGCAGCCAGGGAGACCTAAAAAATAAAGATACAAACCATATGATAAAATAAATGCAAAGAAGTACAATGTTTCATGTGGCAACTGCGGACAAAAAAGGGCATAATAAAAGATTTTGTAGGAATGCTCCCAAAAGGAAATAAGAATTAATATAGTATAAATATTTTTTTACTGGGTACTTTTGATGATAATATGTCCTTTAAGGCATATTCAGTTGTATTTGTTGTGTTCTGGACAATTATAGTTATGGTGTAATTGTGTTGCTAATTTGAATAAAGATTGTCTCCTATAATGAATGTTTGGTAAACATATTTTAACTCTTAATGCCATTGGTTTGTAGTTGTTTCGTTCAATAACTGTGTTTATTTATTAATTTTAAGCTTTTCCTAACAATACTGCTAATTTTGAATAGATTATGTATTTTTGTATATTAGTTGTAGACCGAATTGTAGTTATAATGTAAAAAAATTATTATCTGAGAGTTTTGGTATATCGTTGCTTGAAATTTTCTTTAATTGTAAAGCTAAACATTTAATAACTTACATTTAGAGTAACATATGTTAACATAATAGGGTAAAAGAAGACAACAGAAAACATATATTATATAGTATCAATATGGAGATCAAGTACTAACAAATTTCGATAAAAAAACATGTTACAAATATTTTTATTTGTAAGTAGTAGAATTTTGGACAACATAACAAAACAAAAGCTAAAACAACTTTAGCACAAATCTGCTACAATTAAACTTTTGCTGAATTGTTCTTAGTAAATAATTTTCCTACAATTTTAATACAATCCAGCTACAACTAAACACTTTCCCTATAAAATAGCTACTGAAAAGGAAAACTAATTCTTTTTGGTCCGGACTCTTGTTCTCTCCCTCAGAGCTAGTGCACCTTTTCTTCTTGCTAATCTCCCAGTCACCTCACTTTTACTAATTTCACTAAGCTCTTGCTTTTTTCTAGCATAATCCCAAAGGAGCGCTCCATAGCGTCTACGGTGTTGATCAATATCAGAAAGGTCTTCCTTTGAAATCAAGAGTTGTCTAATGCTGGCATATTCTGCAAATGCCGCCACGTATACACCGCAAATACTGCAATAAATATTAGGAAAAAAGCTTTAACATTCAATGTAAAATTCAATTGGTTAAATTGAAGGAAAAGCAATACATACAGTGATTTCTCTTTTTGCTGGGGTATCTCACCGACCAACCACTGAATGTCAAGAGAGTCAGTAATACCTTTTTCAATGTATGTCTTTGTGTTCTTGTAGTTGATGTTTGAACGCTTTCCATAGAAGCTGGTGGAAGACAAGTAGAAGGGGATCATAATAGCAAACTTGTCGACAACAGATTCCACAAGTTTGTGATTACGTGAAGAGACCATAGAATCATAAACATATAGAATCCTTTCGGTAATATCAAATACAACCAACAACCAATGAAATTTCTTAACAATATTTATGGGCGTAATTACAAACTCAACTTTGTCCCATGCAACATTTGCAAGTAATCAGTACCCCCAATATGTATTCTGATACGACGTCCTGGGGTTTGACAACAGCAAGCTTCCTATCAACAGGGGCCTTACTGTACCTCTCATAAATTTGTTCTATTCTAGTCTTGAACATATAGTAAGTGGTTGAAATCGTATTTTGTTTTCAGGACCATGTTTTCCTCTCTTCCTCAAGTAGTACAAAATAACATCAATGTGCTGCAAAGAAATAAATTATATTATTTCTCACTGCAGCATACAATTTAACTATAATATTTTAACAAAAAATCTATAGATATCTAAAATAACAGAATACTTCAGCTTATCATTAAATTCTGTCGGGGTATGAGTGTACCGTGTTGTTCAGGATTTTTCCGGAATGTGCCAAAGTATAAAATCAATCATTTTTATCAACTTTCTCCACTCCAAGATCTAACCACGGGTTGAGCTGGTTATCTTTTACAGTATAAGGCGCCTTCTTCCTATATAAAGATATAGCAAGTACAATTAAAATGTAGTTGTAATTGGAAATTCATAAATTCTATGCATTCGATAATATGGAAAGAGTGTAGAATCTAACCTCTTTGAAATTGTGCATGTACCTAAATATAACCACTTATTGAATTCTTCCAACAAAGCAGGATCAACATCTTCACCCATTACCCCAGTAAATGGATGTTTGATGTTGAAAATTAGAGGAGGGCCAATAGAAGTGCTTCCATCAGAACTGAAATAAGGAAGAAAGGGGGATCTGACATGCTTTCCAGGAACCCTTGTTCTTCCTTGATGAACAAGGGTTGTTTCATATTCATTAACCTCGCCGAACTTGACTATCTGTGAGAAGTTCTCGGGCAACTCAATAACATCAAGTGTTATTGTCCTTTTTCCAGACTTGGAATCATTGTCTGAATCATCTACGTTGATGAAGTCGACTGGTTCACCTACAAAGTTAAAATAAAAGAATAACATTGTATGTTGCTTGCATCAGAAATGTTAGGAAAACTACAAATTATATGAAAGCTGTTATTTTTTTTCTACAATTATATTGTAATAATTAATACCACTGAAAGCTTCGTTGCAATCCTCTCCTTGTTGGGAAACATTTGCATCCTGAATTGGAGATTGCAAATGCATAATCTCCTTCTCCAGATTGAAATGGTCTCCTTGTATGGCAACATTTGCATCCTGATATGGAGAGTGCACATACATACTTTCCTTCTCTGTGATAACAAATGTGTACATTGAAAGAGAATTGTAGATCATTTGTAATAAATAGAAAATAAATGTAGATAAATTGTTATTAAATTGTAGTTAATTTGTTGAAATTATGTCTTGTAGATTAAATGTAATATGTATTGTGAATCATGTAGAAAAAATATACAAAATTATACCAGAAGTTTCTTTGTTCAATACCTCTTGAAACTGAAAAAATAAGTCAACACCTACCGGATATGATATAGGAACATTCTCCTCCTTTTGAATATCAGACATGTGCCTTGTATCTTATACAACAATTGGATATATAATGTGGATTATTAGTTGATACTTTAGTAATATATTTAACCTAGGTAAGACATGTCATCAAATTGTGTTAAAATTGAACAAATACATATTTAGTGTTGCTGCCCAACACTTGTTTAGCACTACTGCCGGGATACTGTTGTGTGTTTTTTACTTTATAATGCTCATCATTTTTTTCAGAACTGCCACTAAACTGCAAGCAAAATTTATGAGGCTATATCCTTTATGAATGGTAATATAAACATAAACAGGATAAAAAATATTTTAGTTAATGAATATAATTTGAATGAAACTTTAGCATCGATGTTAGTATCTTGTTGACTCTTTATTTCCTGTATGACAAACTTGATTGAATCATTGAATAACACTCGAATGCTACCTAGTTCTTCAAAAACCTAAAGAACCAAAAATGCTTATAATGTATCTGACAATAAGAGGATTACAGATATATAAAGAAGCCTAAAAATCAAGAATTAGGTATACCTCTTTCTTGAACAATCCAAGGTCTGAACTGACCTAAGTATAAAAATAAAAAGAGTTAAAGAAATAATTTGCATAACATAAATTACATAAACCAACTTGGAATATCATCAGTTGTTACCTTATCAACATCTTTTCTTAATTTTTTTAGTTGTTTCAGAATATCTTTCTTGTCATCTATTCCCATTGACTGCTTATTGCCAGATAAAGATGGAGCATTTGTCGGATGCTCGGCTTGCGTTTCAGCTTCTTCAAGGATGTATACAACTTTGTCTGACAAAGTCAATCTAGAAAGCTCTTCTGGGGCTTCAATCATGTTGGTGAACTGAATAAAATAAAAATATGGGGGAGATAGTCATCATATGTATAAAATTCGTAGATAATTTGTAGTTATATTGTCTGTACCATAAACATGTAGATTTGTTGTGTTATGTATATCAATATTTTAAAATACCTTATACAAAATTGAAAAACATTTATCTTGATCCATCATGGTTTGATCATCCTCTCTTCCAATGCAGAAATTCATATCTTGTCTTTTGTTGTCGTCTAATTAAGTATGCGGGGAATTGAATTACCAACCCTTGTAGCTATATATGTGTTGACTGTAGAGCAACACTCATACAACTAAATTTGCATAGCGAATGAAAAGCTCAAAGGAGATAAAAATACAAAGAAAGGTTCAACTTATGCCTAACAGATTGAAGCAATTGTGTATAAGCTTCGATACCCCATGCGAAATTCGCATACTTCCCCGAGTCCACCAAATAGAACCCAAAATGGTCAATCAAACTATTATCTTTCTCTGAGGGACATAGGAAGAACTCTATCAGATAGAGAATACACAGCTTGACTGCATTCTCATCATTCACTCAACTACGATTGGTTATAATTTGTTTCAAGTACGACTTCTCAACTTTTTCCTTGTTCGGAAAATAACTCCTCATTGTTTTACTATCATACTTAGTTGTGTAACCAAAGTCGGTTACTTCTCTAAAATATTTGAGGCCAGTAATAAGAGAAAACTCCCTCAACCCAAAGTTCAGCCTCTCACTCTTCATCTCTGCTGTGAAAAAATTCGCCCCGAATGTGTTCAATTCATACTTCATTAGAAGGTGAATTGCCTGATTTTGGATACATATTTTGGGCATGCGAAAAAAGTGTCCAAAATATGTCTTCTTAAATAATTTTATCCCATTTTCAGACAAATAATACCTTGATTTGGGCAGGGACTACAGGGTCGGATAATGTTTGAAACCTAATGATGCCATAATCAATATCATGTGGTGCAAAGAATTTTCAATTCTGTACCAAATAAAAAAATATTTAATAAAACACATTTAAAGACAAGAAAACAAAATAATAACAATGCTGCTACACTTTATCTACAGCCAGAAATATAGTAATACATTGCAGACAAATAAATTACAAAATCAATAACAAATATAACAACTGAACTACAGTGAAGCTACAAATAAACTGACAATTATTTATTTAGAGCAAGAAACTAAAAAGTAATATACATTTAAAAAAGGGAAAAATGATCAATTATACCTCTCTACTTTCGGATACTGTCTACATTTAACCCCCGTTATACTATCCGGTCAAATTTACCCCTATCGTTATACTATCCAGTCAAATTTATCCCTACCATCACCAAACTTTTAAAAATTACTCCTTGATCTATTAAGTAATCCAAAATCTCTAATTTTCTTTTATTTAAATCACTTGTTGTTCTTCTTGCTCCATTATTTCCAGAAATTACTATTGATGAGAATGTTAAAGGTACAAGATTATACAAATTATTTATGAATATTTTTAATTACCAATGCACCCACTTCTTTTCTTGTGATAATGAGTTTGGAATTGGTTTAAAATTTTATTTATTTTTCAACCATATACACTCCGTAGAATTTAGTGGGTCTATTTATTGTGTATTATATACAGATGATAATCAGGAATGTACATGTATATTTGAATATATTTTGTTATTATCTGATTAGTATAGAATTATCAACTAACTTAAGAGTGCACAATGCGTAAGCATTTGATTAAAGCAAAGTTGAATTCGACAATGCAAAGTCTCCAATGAACTTTAACTTCTATCACTAATACTTGCAAAGTCTCCATATCTTTGGTGCAATGAATTCAATAAAGGTGGGGTATTGTAAATACTTTTGAATTTTAGACAAGCTGCCTAATTTAGATTCTTCAATTTACTATAATTTATTTACTAACCGATGTATTATTTTAATATTTCTTTCTCTTATAATTTTTTTCCAATTAAGAAATCAGGTAAATGCCAATTATTTCAAAAATAGTGAATCATGAAGAAGAATAAATGACTTAATTAACATAATTTTGGAGATTCTGGGTCACATGACGGACTGATGGATAATTTTTAAAAGTTTGCTGATGGTAGAGGTAAATTTGGCCAGATAGTATAATGGTAGGGGTAAATTTGACCGAATAATATAACAAAAGTTAAATATAAACAATATTCGAAAGTAGAGGGGTATATTTGACCCTTTTTCCCTAAAATTGGGAAAAAAACTAACAACTGGATATAATATATACAATTTATTTATAGAAAATGAAATTAACATCTATAAATAGAGCAAAAATTAACCAACAAAACCAACTAAATCATGTAATACATACCCTAGCAAAATTATTTCAAATAATATACAACAAATTTATAATTTCTAGAAATATGTAAAAAAATTGATAAAAAACAAGAAATATACACAATGTACACAAAATTTCTACAATTACAAAACAACAACAAAATAGGTATCAGGATGAGAATGAAAATAGTTTTTTAAGTAAGAATAACAACAAAAAATTGTAAGTACTACAATTTTACCTTCTCTAATGACTGTTGAGGTATGTTTTTAGGAGATTTTTGAACCTTCTTCTTTTTTGAAGGTTTGCCAATAGAAGAAACTTTGATTTTTTTTTTTTTGCAGGTTTCAGAATAACTTCTTCTTCGACGAAATCATCATCACGAGCAATTTCTTTGCCCTTCCATTTTATTGATTTACTAGATGTTATTTCAGCAGCATCCCTGTCATGCTTGAGTTTTATTCGAGCCTCTGCCCTAGCTTCACGAGGAGAAAGCTTGGAATTTCTCTTCGGTGTTGCATGTCTGGATTTTACCATTTTTTGGGTGAATCCTATGAGAAATCACCCAAATCAAAAGAAGAAATATCACCACCAATAGCTTTTTTAGGGCTATTCCTCGTAGATCCTTTCTTTTTCATCGTAAGGGAAGGAAAATTTGAAGCAATAACGATTTCATAGGGATTTTGAGAGAAAAATAAGAAAATTTGAGAAAACTTTTTGAACAAAAATGGAAGAAAGCGTTAATGGAGGGAGAGGGGATCGAAATCATGGGGGTGTGTACAGAGATACGTGGAGGGAGCGGGATATGTACGTTAGATACGTTTTAGCGTGATTAAAGGAGAAACATGAGGGGAGGGAATGGGAGGATATCTCATTTAATTCCTAAAATATATATAATTGATAAATTGTATATGCCCATATAATTAAATTAAAACTTGAGTAGGGAAGGTAATAATGTTTCATATAGTATATAGGAAGGTAAAAATCCTAACACTATTTATATGCAAAATACAGTCCTCCTGCTTTCCTTGGCAACGGGCTAGGAATGGAGCGATTAGCGAAATTTAAGTATTGGGTCAGATACTCAGATGTATTGAACTTTAACAGATCAGTCCAAACTATTTCCAAATTCGTTCTTTGAAAGCCCACAAGATTCATGAAAGTAGCAAGCCCATTCAAATGTTGATCGATCCAACGCAGTCATAGTTGAGATTTTTGCACGCTCGATTCTTTTTTAACTATTACTTTAAAAAAAGCACCATTTATTGTTTATTCCATAAAGAACACCTTCCTTTTTTATTATTAGCATATTATAAAAATTAAGCTCAATATTTAATAAGTTAACTGACTCACTAATCACGGGAAGTACTTTTTTTGTCCATTTTCATTCTCCCTTTCCAACATTCATCTTCTTCACTCCATTTTTGAAAATCTAATACATATGTAAATGCCACCTAAATTCAAGATGTATTGATTTATACGTCTTTTATACTTTGTATATCAAGTAATTCAAAATGTATTTTTATGTATATAATTTTTGTATATTTATTTGTGAAGTGCCATCTTATTTTAAGATGTATTTTTAATGTATATTTCACATGTCTAAGTGTCATCTTAATTGAAGATGTATATTTTTTTTGTATATTTTATATGTGTTAATTCAATGTATATTTTTTATATATACGTTTTGTATATATTAACGTATATTATTATCGAAGTAAGATCTTTATGTTAAGAAAGGAAGAAAGAAGGAAGAGAAAATCTTAAGAAAGATAATTAAAAAGGAAACGAATGGAACAAATTTAAAAAATATTTTGGCTTCAACAGAAAACAAAATTAAGAAGATGAATAAAAAGAAGGAAAACTAATAGATAAAGAGAAAAAAAGGCATGATTTTTGTACAAAGAATTATTAACTTTCCATTCAAATTGCTTATGTTTAGGGATTAATAATTAATATTCTTATTTTAATGGAACTATGTGCTACAAATATAAATATTTTCTTGCCACAATTGTAATATTGGATTTCATGTTAAGAATTTGTTATATTTATTTTAAACTGTGACAGTTATGTAAAGTTCCCAAAATAGTATGAGCTAGTCAGTTTTCGGACTGGTAATTAAAAAATAATCAACATTTACAAAGTCATTAAAACATAACCACTATTTTGCTGAAACATGAAAAGTTCCAGCATCATATGCTGGATTATGGAGCTCCTGCATATAAACTTCCAACATATTATGTTGGAACTCCAGCACACGGAAAGTTCCAGCATAATATGCTGAATTATGGAGCTCCTGCGTATAAACTTCCAGCATATAATGTGGAACTCCAGCATATTATGAAATTCCAGCATATTATGCTCGAATCTCATATTTAAAAAATTCAAATTCCATCATATTATTCTAGAACTTTTCCGGATTTTTGAGGGTGTTTTTATTCAGATTTTATCTGTACATGAAAAAGTGGCTTAATTTCGATTACTTCTAAAATTATGACTATTTTTTAATTACCAGTTGTAAATTTGGCTTTCTAATTTTTTGGCGTCAAACACTTAGACTAATTAAGAACTTTAAATTTACTTAGTAAAATAATTCCAACTACTGGAATTGAAAGCTCAATTCTGTATTTTAAAAAATGATAAGTTTGCCTTGTTGTATCAAGCAACATATATAAAAACAACAAAAGTCTACTGTCTCAAGCTATATATCGTAACTACATTGAAGTGGTGTATGCAGAATAACATTATCATAGCTTTAGCGAATAAACCTCTAAATCTAAGGCAGTGGCGATGAATTCTGAGAAAACTCTTCTGGCGACTATCATCATCTTTATGCTAGTTCTATCTCCGGCTGTTCCCACCAACGCCGCCGGACTGACTCGTCGAGGTATGTTAGTATTACTCCCTCCGTCCCATTTTATGTTGCACACTTTCCGTTTTAATTTGTTCCAACAAGGATGACATCTTCTTCTATACTTATAAATAATTTAAGTTTAATTATTATTTATACTTAATTATTAATTTATAGTCACACAAATATTTATGACTTGTTTTAGACCATACATTTGAAACAATATTTTTTTCTTTCTTAAACTATGTGTTCTGTCAAACAATATCACATAAATTAAAACGAATAGAATATTGGACAACTATAATTTACAACCATAAACAACTGACGATATGATCATAATTGGTGCAGAACTTGGGTTTAAGGAACCACCATGTAACAATTGCAACTGTTGCCAACCAAATACACCGTCCTGTTGTGTTTGCGCTTGTGCCGTTCCGTTCGCCGCCGCCGTCGACCAGCCATGACTTAAAGCAAAATGCGGAGAAGAGACGACTTGTGTGATGGATTTCTACATAAGAATGAAATAAGAAAATAATTTGCTCGTGCAATTAATGCTTTTGGCAATATGTTTTGGGTGATTTGAATTTTTATATGTGTGAATAATATTGTTCCTATTTTGATTTGGTCTTCGTTTTCACTTTCTTGAAAAGTGCTTCATTCAACATGTCCTATTTGAAATTTCTCATTGATTAAGTTTTAATAGATGTTTTGGATTTGCATTTAACAGAGTTCGGGTGTGAAATTTATGGACTCACTTGTTGAAATTCTTCAAAACAAAGTCCAAATTTACACATAAATTTTTTACTATGGTTTAAAATTACCCTTCGATTGGAGCAATATTAGAGATCAATGAAAAAATAATCTTTTTTTTACGTCGGAGCTAATATTAGACCAAAAGCTAATGGAGACAAAGTTGGTCAATTTCAAATAACACGAGCAATTTTGATCCTCTTCCAAGTTTAAAAACCAGTCACGGTATCATAGGATCATAAACTGCTCTTATTTTTCTTTCCATTAATCATCAACTCAATTTATTTGCTTAGGGAAAAAATTATTTGGACTTAGAGATTTATCTTTAAAATCATGTTAATAAAAGAAGACATGCTTGTGACTTAATTTTTAAAATAAATTGAATATCTAATTAACTTCCACATAACTTTAAAACTTTGCCAAACCTCAAGGCTCAAGCTGGGTGGGATTCTAATTGTTACTCAAATACCACTATTCTCAGCACTGCAGAAGTGCAGAAATGTAGAAATGTATGATAAGGTTGTGTAAAACAGATTCTTGTGGTCCGGTACTTTTTCGAATCTGCGTATAACGGAAGTTTAATGCAACGGACTGCCCTATATATCAATAGAGGAGATCCGGACCTTTTGAGTTTGAGTTCTAGATTCTAGCTTAATTCATTTAATTAATTGTGTTCAAAATCAATTATTTTACTTATTTGGTGAATTTTTTAACGCACTTGTACAATTCGAGTCAAAATGAACAACGAATTATACGGTAGAAATTATCTCCTATTAAAAAAAAAAGATAATCGATTAATTAAGCAAGCTTATGTAATCAACGCGTGGATTCGTTTTTAAAATAAAAGATGTCAACTTTTGACGTGGAAATGTTTTAGCAGAATAAATCAGAATATTGCTAAAAGAGTTGAAAATCCGCCCTAACAAACTAGACGTATTCGGTATATTTGAGAAGTTTTCTTGCAAAAAAGCCTAATGTGTCTAAAATCAAGCAAAAATCTAAGAAAAGAACCTGGCGTGTATGACAAAATAAGTTACAGTATCTATAAATGTTGATATTTCCAAAAAATGGACAAATGTCTTCCATGTGGCATTCTTAAATAGACATTCAAAATGGCCATCAATGATCATCATTTTTCATTTGCCTTTTTCGTTCCTCTTCAGCTTCTTTTCCTTTCCTCCTTAAATTTTTGTAGTCTACTTTTTTTGTTCCCCTCTTTTAAATAGCTGAGTTTATAATTTAATATTTTGTTGATTTATGTATCCTCTCTAATAGAGGTAGGCTTGTTTAATCGTGGAGAGATATTTCACACTGCTGAAATAATTTCTTAGGAAAATGCACAGTACAACTCAAGCCAATTTGTGTATCTACTTACAAATAATATTATTGTAGCAGTGTTATTATTGAAATTTTGCTCTCAATTACTACAATCTAAGAAACTATTTCAAATAACACTGATACTGAAAATACTACTGATATTGGTGCTTCCTCCGCTGCTCCAGCCAGAGGCAGAGCCAGAATTTAAAACTTGTGGGTTCAATATTCTAATTCTTTTAAGTTACTGTCACACCTCCTTTTTTCCGAGGGGATAGGGGAGTTTTTCCAATTAAAGTGACATTAATCGAAATGAGATTATTTGTTTAATCAGAGTCGCCCCTTGGGATAATTTATGGTGTCCCAAGTCACCGGTTTATTTTAAATCCCAAATCGAGGAACTTTGACTCTGTTCAAAGTCTGCGAAACCAGAAGATTGGGTAAGGAATTCTGTTAACCTGGGAGAAGGTGTTAGGCACTCCCGGATTCCGTGGTTTTAGCACGGTCGCTTTAATCATACATGGCTTAATTAAATTATTTAATTACGTATTTTAGAACACATGTGAATTTTACTTTTTACCACTTTTAGATATGGCGCTTATAAATTTATCTTTGAAACGGATCACATGTGTGTAAATCCGTTTCATTCGGTGCGCTATAATCATGTCACGCGTACGTGTACACAATTAGTCTCGCTTTATTAATATTAAGTATGCGCTATAAGCACGAATGCATACTTTGATTTATTTTGGAAAATCATAATCATGTCACTCGAACGTGTACACAATTACGAAAGTCGATTACACGCGCACCTAAAGCATAGCTACGATTATTTATGATTCTATTATCCTAAAATTTGGGATTCGCGTGCAAAGTCTAGATTTATGGAGTGCATTTTGTTGGGAAAGAGTATCAATTTAGCTTCTGACTCAGAGCATGCGTATGTTTAAATCTCAAAGGCTTGTTTCAAAATTAGTTAGTGAAATCCCATATCAAAATTATTTGAGATAATTAAAATAACTTGAAAGTTGAATATGGACGGAGGTAGAAAGCAAAGAGAAGCAAAACTTCTGCCAAATACGCTAGCTACTCTAGCATTAGAATATCTGGGATAAACAAGGAAGCCACAACAGATAAGAATAAAAAGAGCATTAGCAAAATAGTTTCTTTTCAAACATCTATTTTCATGTGAAGCATGTATAAAGCATCCCCAGGCCTCAGAGATAAGACAGAAACATCCATATAAACTCTTTGAAAAAAAAACGTAGAACTAGCTATCAATCGAAATTATACAAAATGGATAATGAATTTACGTAGCTCTCGTCATAAACAAAATAAACTTAATGATCCTTGTATTTAGCTAATTATCAGCTGTGACTTCATATAAAATAAACTCCTGACTTCCCATCTCATTATCTTCTGCTAAGACACTCAATTCCGACCCATGTGACACTTTGCAATTCTCAAAAAATAGTGTTGCATTTACAAGGATAGCTACAGAGCTAATCTTGCAAATCTGCATAACTTATCACAATTGAATCAAACGAAACAACAACTTAAAATTCAAAAGATTATAACTTTTCATGATTTTAACACATAAAGGGATAATCAGAGAAAAAACACGCCAACAACTTCTTTCAATATGTTGTTTTAAAGAACTGGAGGTTGCAAGAGAATTTGAATCCCCAAACATCACAAATTTATGTTGAGCGTTTACATACCTAAGAGTGTGAAAAACAGTAAATAGTGGATAAATGTAGATTCGGAGGTATAAGAATGAAGCTCGGCTCAAACAATTCCACAAGACCAATAACAAATAAATAGGAACCACAGCAATTCAAAACCTCGAAAGTTAGTCATACTATTGCTCGTAAGTTCATGTCATTAACTTAAATCATGCTCATATTACTACTTAAACTACTACAGACTTCACAACGACATTCATACTCAATTAGATCCCTGAAAGCAAACAACTCACACTCGACTTTTAAAAGAAAGCTGTAGACGCTAAAGTATCAAATAAGTTTGTTCCATTCACGGACTAAACTTATGCTAAATCATTTTACCTTAAAACCAAATAGCTCTATCCTAATGAAATTTTCAGCAGCACAATCACAGTAATCACAACTGAAATATACTTCATTTACCATGGCAGAAAGCAAAAGGTGGATGAATTTGATAATAAACAAGATAACCGCACATCTTTGATGCACAAAATATTAAACATAGGCAAAACTTGAACAATTACAACTTCAGTTCCATATTTAAAAGAGGTTTCAGATTGGAGTGTTACATACCTAACAGTAGGCGAACAAATGAAGAGGGCCAAATAAAGGTCTAGAAAACCAGAGAAAAGAACTCAGTTTCAACAACAAACAGCAAACAACAGCAAGAACAAACACAATAGCTCCAACCTTCAGACCGGAAATCCAGCAGTAAAACCTAAGACCAAATGACACTGTAAAACCAACTTCTTGCTAAATGAGAAGGGATTTCTCAAGTTTTCAGAAATTTGGAGTCTCAATCAAGCGCAAATCCGAATTCATAGAAGAAGCCCAAAACAGAAAATCAGAAATAACAAAACCATATTTTGGGCCCTAAATCTAATCAAGGACTTCACCAAATACTAACTCTTAACTAAACTAAATCGACCTATTAACTAATCTAATTGAGCATGCAGACAAAAATTAAAACCTGATTAATCAATCACACAATAAATAGAAAATATGAGTGGATGTAACGATTTAGCAAGACCAAGAAGACACCAAACCATTCCAGTGATAACGAACACTGGCCGAGAAATGGCGAATCGACCGACCTCCAGCAACTTCGAAATGAGCCGACAATGACACTAATCGATTGTTCTTACTGAGAAAAATCGATTAGCATAAATTTCGGCTCGAATCGAGCCTTGAAACTCGACGAAAAAGCAAAAGAAGAAAGAAACTAGGGGGTTTTTTTTTTATTTTATTTTTATTTTTTTAGATCCGAAATTGAGGACATTTAATGGGGATTTTGTGAAAACTAGGGGTAGGATTGGGTTGAGGATGAGGAGAGGAGTGTAGGGTATGATTTTGGGATTGCGCCGCCGCCGTAGACGATTTCCGGCGGGCGGCGGGCGGTGGTGAGTGGCTGAGGGTGAGAGAGGTAGATGAGAGAGGTCTGGGCGGGGTGTCTAGGGTTTGGGGGAGGGTCTTAAGACAATTATAAGGGTTTCGGGTGTGGAGTTCTCAGCCGTTCGATCAAAGAAAATCAACGGCTAAGATCGCCGTTACTCAAACGACGTCGTTTTGTTTAAGTGAGGACTGGAACGGACTAGGCTTGGGGCGAGTTGGGTTTTGAGATGCATTGGGCGACTGAAAAAGGGCTTTGGCCCAAACCGGAACCAAACAAAGCCTTTCTTTCATTCAATTTTTTTTGAATTTTTTAACCCTAATAAAATTGATTAATCCTAATAAAAAAGTTAAGTTCTAAAACAATCTAATTTGTAGAATTGAATTAATTATCTACTTCTAACATAAAAATAATTAATTAACTTAAGACTAATGAAAGGAAATTACTAATTTACAACTGAAAGCTAAAAATGTAAAAATGTCCAATATTTTTATTTTTTATTTTATAAAGCAATTAACTTATGTAATTAAATCCTAAATGCAATTAAGACCTAAAATGCTATGCATGAAATATTTTAGACATTTTTGATATTTTTTTTATGATTTTAAAATGTTAAATATGCAACTAAATGCAAGCAACAATTAACAAGAAATTCCTAAAACTTCTATAAAAATTCAAATAATTAGAAAAACCTATTTTGAATTTGTAGGAGTATTTTTCGTCGGGTAAAAATCACGTGCTCACAACTGCTCCTCTTTGCTCGGAAACACGGAGAGTTTTCGGGCAAAGATAAACTGAGCAAATACGAGCAATTTTTGCCCGTTTGGATACTCCTTGGGAAGCGTTTTAAAAAAGTTTGACCGAACTTTGCTTCGAAGGTTGCGTACATATCCTTGGCTATAAAGAAATCAAGTCAGTGTAGTTTTGGAAATTTTGTTAGCTGGGACTACCGAATAGCTGTGATTTCACTGTTGTTGCTGCTGTTACTGCTTGTTGAGCTCCTTATTACACCAAAATCAAAATGAAAAGAAACTAAACAAGCCTATTAGCTATGAGTTACAAGATTCCTATCTATAAGTTTTCTGAAGTTTGATCTTGAATCTTCTACAGTCCTGTTGTGCATCTTGAACTGTTGACTCACATTCTTGAGGCGAGATTCTGCTACTTCTTAACTTTAATTGACCATATTCTTCAGGCGGGCTCCTGCTACTGACTTGAAACCTGAAGTAAATTCTGAAATGACTTCCCTCGTTCTCCAGGTGGGCGCCTGTTAATGACTTTAACTTGAAATGAATTCCCTCATTCTTCAGGTGGGCGCCTGCCAATGACTTAATACTTAAAATAAATTCCCTCATTCTCCAGGTGGGCACCTGCCAATGACCTTAATTTGAAATAAATTCCCTCATTCTCCAGGTGGGCGCCTGATGTTGACCTGAATTTGAAATAAATTCCCTCGTTCTCCAGGTGGGTGCCTGTTAATGACTTTAACTTGAAATAAATTCCCTCATTTTCCAGGCGGGCGCCTGTGCTGACTTAAAACTGAAATAAATTCCCTCATTCTCCAGGTGGGTGCCTGATGTTGACTTAAAACTTGAAATAAATTCCCTCATTCTCCAGGTGGGCGCCTGATGACTTAAAATTTGAAATGAATTCCCTCGTTCTCCAGGTGGGCGACTGATGACTTAAAACTTTAAATAAATTCCCTCGTTCTCCAGGTAGGCGCCTGATGACTTAAAACTTGAAATAAATTCCCTCATTCTCCAGGTGGGCGCCTGCTACTGACTTGAACTTGAAATGAATTCCTTCGTTCTCCAGGTGGGCGCCTGCGACTGACTAAAAATAAATTCCCTCATTCTCCAGGTGGGCGCCCGCAACTAACTTTAACTTGAAATGAATTCCCTCGCTCTCCGGGTGGGCGCCTGATGACTTAAAACTTGAAATAAATTCTCTCATTCTCCAAGTGGCCGCCTGATGACTTAAAACTTTAAATAAATTCCCTCGTTCTCCAGGTGGACGCCTGCAATCATGACAACACAGACAAAACAAATAAAATGTTCTGCCCCAGTTTATGCCAGGAACATTCTTGAGTGTTAGTTGAATCTCATTATCCAGGAGGGTCCTAAAAATTTTAAACTAGATCCCATTATCGTGGAGGGTCCTGCAAACCTGAAATTAAATCCCATTATCCAGGAGGGTCCTGAACAGTTGAAATTAACTCCCATTATCTAGGAGGGTCCTGAAAACTTAAAACTGAACTTATCTAGAACATGCTTTCCTCATGGGGGATTCCTGGCAAAGCAAACAAGATTTCTTGCCCCTGCTTAAAACAAAGAAAATTTTATCAGTTTGAAAATGTGGTGGTTAGTTTGTGGCATCCTTGCTGAAAGTGTCTGCTTCTGCCACTACCCCGCTTCATTTTGATTAGCTGCTTCGGGCTACAAAGAATTGTTTGACCTTTTGATCGGACCTCGACCATAAAACCTCTGAATGACTTGAATCCCTTACACTCAATTCGTCGTATGGCACTTTCATTCTGACAACTATTGAACCTTTGCATTTCCTACAAATTCACGAATCACTTGACCACCTGAACTTCAGTTACCACCGCATTGCTCATTCTAAATCATGTCACTTGTGATGTGCATGGCCGAATTTTGCTTGGTGCAAATAAAAAGCTGGTAATGAGCTTTGAAGTCCTTTCTTGCTTGCTTAACAAAGATTAATTTGACAGAGACTTAGAAAAATAGACCCAAAAGAAACGAAGCGAAGTGATTTCGAGAATTAGGAATAAAAAGGAAAAAACAGAGATGGCTATTTGAAGAAAAATAGAAAAGAGACTTATCTGAATGAAGCAACTGGCTCCAATGATCATGACATGCATTTCAGATTAATTAGCATAATCCATCTAACTAATAACATTTCAGTTCATGCCATGTCTTCTTACTTCAAAATCGGGGTTGCCATAATTTAATTTCTTTGTAAAGTCATGAACCCCATTTGGTTTGTAATGCCCCGAGGGGTTTTCACCAGCAAGCCTCTCTCATTTGCTCCTATCTCAACTCACTGTCGCCTTACAGTTCCCGTAAGGGTTTTCACGAATAAGACTTCTCTCATTTGAATTTTTTCTCGACTCACCATCGCCCTATGGTGCCCGTGAGGGTTTTCACCAATAAGACTCTCTCATTTGAATTTTCTCTCGACTCACCATCGCCCTATGGTGCCCGTGAGGGTTTTCACCAATAAGACTCTCTCATTTATTCACTTTTCCTTGTGCCCATGAACAAAGGTGCTACCTATGATGTAAATCATACCTCCATCTCACTTGACTTGGCATCCTCAAAGTTGATCAAAAGGTCTTTTTTTGGACTGCAGTGTAGGTTTTGGACAGGGTTAGAAAGAAAGGGTGGCATGCAGGCTCAAAATAATTTAAGATGAAGGGGTTCAAAATTAAAACTTTTGAAATCAGATCTTTTTACAAAACTAAAACTTCTGCCCCAGTTTCTTCGAATCTGGGGAATTTTGAATTTTTATTTTGATGGGACCGAACCGTGTAAGGCTGCCTATGTATCCTTAAAAGGAATCAGGTCGAACGTAGTTCAAACTAAAAGTTTTTTTTTCCTTTCCCTTTTCTTCTTTTTTTTTCTTTCCTTTTTCTTCTTTTTTTCCCCTTTTCTTTTCTATTTCCTAACTCTACTTCTGATTCCAAAAGAGGGGTATGAAAGAAAACAAATAAGGCTCAAAAGGGGTAACAAAGGATAAAAATGCTTGGGCAGCAGAATAAAATACCTTCGTCATTCCAACTTTGAACACGCCAAGTACAAAATGTGATTGAAGATAAGCAAAGAAATCATACATAGTACCTCTTGACTGCATCAAAATTGATATCCATATCTACACATTTGCCTTCTATGTCTGTTAAATACAAGGCACCATGGGGCAATACCTTTGTCACAATGAACGGCCCCTGCCAGTTTGGGGCAAACTTGCCTTTAGCTTCAGCCTGATGGGGAAGGATGCGTTTCAATACCAACTGGCCCACTTCAAATTTTCGGGGACGCACCTTCTTCTTGTATGCTCTTGCCATTCTTTTCTGATACAATTGACCATGACATACTGCTGCCAATCGTTTTTCATCAATCAAACTCAACTGCTCTAGCTGGGTTTTGACCCACTCATCATCATCAATTTCAGCTTCTGCAACGATCCGAAGGGATGGAATCTCAACTTCCGCAGGTATGACTGCCTCAGTTCCATACAGTAGCAAATAAGGAGTTGCACCTACTGAAGTGCGAACAGTAGTGCGATAACCTAGTAAAGCAAAAGGCAACTTTTCATGCCATTACCTAGAACCTTGCACCATCTTGCAAAATATCTTCTTTATGTTCTTGTTAGCAGCCTCAACAGCTCCGTTTGCCTTAGGACGATACGAAGTGGAGTTTCGATGCATAATCTTGAATTGTTGGCATACCTCTTTCATCAAATGACTGTTGAGGTTAGCCGCATTGTCTATGATGATTACCTTGGGAATTCCGAATCGGCAAATGATATTTGAATGAACAAAATCTACCACTGCCTTCTTGGTCACGGACTTGGAAGTTACAGCTTCGACACACTTGGTAAAGTAATCAATGGCCACCAGAATAAACCTATGCCCGTTCGATGCTGCAGGCTCAATTG
Source organism: Nicotiana tomentosiformis (assembly GCF_000390325.3). Lineage (NCBI taxonomy): Eukaryota > Viridiplantae > Streptophyta > Magnoliopsida > Solanales > Solanaceae > Nicotiana > Nicotiana tomentosiformis. The sequence goes on along the minus strand of NC_090814.1, from coordinate 145,495,607 downwards.
GTCCAATGACATCCATGCCCCAAGCAACAAAGGGCCAAGGTGCAGACATCGTGTGTAGCTCAGATGGAGGGGAATGAATCAAATCACCATGCACCTGGCACTGATGACACTTACGAACAAAGCTGATGCAATCACGTTCCATGGTGAGCCAATGATAACCTGCTCGAAGAATCTTCTTTGCCAAGACATAACCACTCATATGTGGCCCGCAAACTCCGGCATGCACTTCGGCCATGATAGTCGAAGCTTGTTTAGCATCTATGTACCTTAGTAGTCCTAGATCTGGAGTCCTCTTGTACAAGATTCCTCTGCTAAAGAAAAATCCACTAGCTAGACGTTGAATGGTTCTCTTTTGATCACCTGTGGCGTGTACCAGATATATTCCCGACTCGATGTATTCTTTGACATTATGGAACCAAGGTTCAACATCAATTTCCTCTTCAACCACATTACAATAAGCGTGTTGATCATGGACTTGGATATGCAGAGGGTTGACATAAGTCTTATTCGGATGGTGTAGCATTGACGCTAGAGTATCCAAGGCGTCGGCAATCTCATTATGAATCCTGGGAATATGCCTGAATTCTACCAACCTGAATCGTTGACAAAGATCATGCAGACACTGTCGATACGGTATGAGCTTCAAATCTCGAGTCTCCCATTCTCCCTGAATCTGGTGAACCAACAAATCTGAATCTCCTAAAACCAATATTTCTTGAACTCCCATGTCTATAGCTAGCCTCAAACCTAGAATGCATGCCTCGTATTCAGCCATGTTGTTAGTGCAATAAAATCGAAGCTGAGCTGTTACGGGGTAGTGATGCCTTGTTTCAGAAATGAGTACAACCCCTATTCCGACATCTTTCATGTTAGCAGCTCCATCAAAGAAAAGTTTCCAACCTGGCTTTTCATCATGATCAGCCTCGTCAACATACATCACTTCTTCATCAGGAAAATAAGTCTTCAGTGGCTCATATTATTCATCCACCGGATTCTCGGCCAAGTAATCGGCCAGGGTTTGGGCTTTCATCGTGGTTCGAGTCACATAGATGATGTCAAACTCTGTGAGTAAAATCTGCCACTTTGCCAATCTTCCTGTGGGTATAGGCTTCTGAAAGATATACTTTAGAGGATCCATACGAAAAATGAGGTAAGTAGTGTAGGATGACAGATAATGCTTCAACTTTTGTGCCACCCAAAGTCAGGGCGCAACATGTCCTTTCTAGAAGAGTATACTTAACCTCATAAGGAGTGAACTTCTTCCTGAGGTTATAAATGGCTTGCTCTTTCTTGCCCGTAATGTCGTGTTGACCCAACACACAACCGAAAGAATTATCCAATACCGTCAAATAGAGAATTAAAGGTCTCTTAGGTTCTGGCGGGACCAGCACATGTGGGTTTGACAGGTAACTTTTGATCTTATCAAATGCTTCCTGACATTCATTAGTCCACTTAACCGCAACATTCTTCTTCAGCAACTTAAAGATGGGCTCACAAGTTGTCGTGAGTTGAGCAATAAACCTGCTGATGTAGTTTAACCTTCCGAGAAGGCTCATCACCTCAGTTTTGTTCTTTGGCGGTGGTAATTCTTGGATGGCTTTGATCTTTGATGGGTCCAACTCAATACCGCGTCGACTGACTACGAATCCCAACAGTTTCTCAGACGGGACATCAAATGCACATTTTGCCGGATTGAGCTTGAGGTTGTACCTACAGAGCCTTTGGAAAAACTTTCTCAAGTCTCCAACATGGTCGTACTGCTTCTTTGACTTTATGATCACATCATCTACATAAACCTCAATTTCCTTGTGTATCATGTCATGAAATATGGTAGTCATTTCCCTCATGTAAGTTGCCCCAGCATTCTTCAAACCAAATGGCATTACCCGATAGCAGTATATCCCTAATGGTGTGATGAATACTGTCTTTTCTGCATCTTCCTCATCCATCAGGATCTGGTGATATCCCGCGTAGCAATCCACAAAAGACCCAATCTCATGCTTGGCACAATTGTCGATCAGAATATGGATGTTCGGCAATGGAAAGTTATCTTTTGGACTTGCCTTATTGAGATCACAATAATCAACACAGACCTTGGTCTTACCATCCTTCTTTGGTACTAGCACGACATTAGCTAACCAAGTGGGATATCGAGTGACCCGAATATTTGCGTCAAGCTGCTTTGTGATTTCTTCATTGATCTTCACACTCATGTCAGTCTTGAACTTACTTAACTTTTGCTTGACCTGAGGGAATGCCGGATCAGTTGGCAATTTATGAACTACCAAATCAGTGCTCAAACCCGGATGTCATCATACGACCATGCAAAAACATCTTTATATTCAAATACTGCTTTGATTATTTCTTCCTTGATTTGTGGTTCCAGATGCACACTTATCTTGGTTTCCCTGATATTATCTTGGTCTCCTAAATTGACTGCTTTAGTTTCGTTCAGATTAGGCTTGGGTTTTTCTTCAAAGTGATTTAGTTCTCTACTGATTTCCTGAAATGCTGCTTCTTCATCATATTCTGTTTCATCATCACACTCTACTTCTTGGATTGTTATTTCGGAATTAGATTGGCTTTTAAGATTTGGCTGAAAATTCCTCATGCATGTCATGTCATTGAAACCAGCATGAAAAGAACTGTACAGAAAAAAGAACAAAACAAAAATGAAACGCTATCAGGAATAATGGAAAACGAGAAATTGTATTTCATTGAAAATAAAAGGATAGAAGGGTTTGTACATCAAAACAAGCAAAAAATAAGAAATCTATATTACAACCCTGGAATAACCCAGATAACAGAAAGGAAAACAAAGCAAACTACCAAAACTCCTTCCGGGTGGGGAGAGGAGTAGCTTTCCAATTGCTAAGCTTCACATTTGGCCCAAGGAGCTGCACATCGGCATTACTGGAACCTTCCCTGATTTCCACCATATTAACCTCATCAAACAGACTCTGGAACCTCTTGATCAACTCTTCATCAAAGTTGACCATAGGTTTTGGGACCGCTGATATTATTGCGACCCCTGGCTTGACAAAAGACTTGGAGATATGTGGAACAGGCTTAGGAAGTGACCATGCCTTTCTTTTCAAATTTTTAGCCATTTTCATGTCCTTCCCTATGAGTGTGAATCCCAAATGTACCAAAACTTTCTCGTGGACACACCGGATGTGCAATACCCTGCAGAGACTAACCCAGACCTTTGCCCGGCACAAAACCATTCTTCAATATTTCATTTGCTACCATGACGGACGCGGAGGGTAGCTTTGGACCTGGAATACATTCTCCTTCAGGAATCTTCTCGACAGACATTGTTTCGAACATTTGGTACACCCAAGGCCCTTTATCATCTTCAACTTTAATAAATGGAACAATTGTGTCATTGTAAGCAGATAAGTTCTCATCACCGTGCACAACTATTTCCTGCCTGTCCCATTCGAACTTTACCATTTGATGCAGAGAAGACGGGACTGCCTTGGCAGCATATATCCAGGGCCTGCCCAACAAAAAGTTGTAGGAGATAGCCACATCTAGTACTTGGAACTCCATAGTGAACTCAACTGGCCCTATTGACAATTCGAGCATTATATCACCGACAGAATCTTTCCCTCCTCCATTAAAGCCTCGAACACATACATTGTTCATGTGGATCCTTTCAGTGCCGATCTTTAACTTTTGCAAAGTGGACAGAGGGCAAATATTTGCACTAGAACCGTTATCAACTAGTACCCTTGAGACAGCAGAATCTTCGCACTTCACTGTGAGATAAAGAGCTCGGTTGTGCTCTGTACCCTCCATAGGAAGTTCATCATATGAGAAAGTGATCCTGTTTGCTTCGAAAATCTTGTTAGCAATCTTTTCCAAATGGTTCACCGTGATCTTATCAGGAACATGGGCCTCATTCAAAATCTTCATCAGGGCTTTGCGGTGTTCATCTGAATGTATCAGCAAAGATAAAAGAGAGATCTGAGCTGGTGTTTTCCTTAACTGCTCTACAATGGAAGAGTCTTGCATTTTCATCCTTTTCAGGAACTCTTCAGCCTCTTCTTCGGTGACCGTCTTCTTTACTGGGATGTGGCCATCCATGAATGGCTTGGCTTTCCTCAGTTCTTCTGGGGTAAACCATCTCCCAGAACGAGTCAGTCCTCCGGTTTCATTGACTTCTTCCTCTACTTCTTTACCTTTATATGTTACTATCACCTGTTTGTAATTCCACGGGACGGCCTTTGTGTCAACCATTGGTAATTGGGTCACTGGCTTAATAATAACGGGGGTAATACGAGCCCCTTCCACGATTATGACAGGCTAGCCCGGGACCCCTGGCACGACTACTTTTTGCTTTTCCTGGTTCGCTTCAAGATCAATCGGAGGCCCTTTCACAACCAATACAGATGGCTTCACGTTGAGCGCGCTTAGCTTCTCCGACACCCTTTCAACTGTCAAGGGCATTGCTTCTGCAGAATCTGGAGCTTTAACTAGATTACTTTCGCTAGCCCAGATCATCATGATAGACTTGGAAGAATTCTTGGGCTCCCCATCCTTATGAACTATCTCGATCATATGTGTCTCTGCATGGGCCGACAAAGGATTTTGGTTGATGTTTGGCGCCTTCGGGCTTTGAACCACAATTTGACTTGTATCAATAAGCTCTTGGATCGCCCTCTTCAAATGCCAACACTTCTCCGTGTAGTGCCCTGGGGCATCAGAACAATATGCGCATCTGAGGGAATAATCGAGGTTCCTTGGAGGTAGATTTGGCATCTTTGGCTCAATCGGCCTCAAAACGCCCAACTGCCTCAACCTTTGAAACAAACTGGTATACGACTCTCCAAGAGGGGTGAAGGTTTCTTTTCACTGTTGCCTCTCTTTTCTATAATCTGGCCTTGGTCGAAAGCTTGGACCAGTAGGATTTCGGTATGGTTGTGGGGGTGGATAAGGATTTTGTGGAGTTGGAGCATGCCATTGCGGGTAAGGAGGGGGTTGAGCATATGACTGTGCGTGGTAAACATGGTATTGGGGTAGTCTAACTGAATATTGAGGGTCTTGTAGTAGGAAATGATGTTGAGATGGATTATATGGAGCTTGGGTGTAGGCTTGAGGTTAGGATCGAGGTTGGGTGTACTGGTGAGGCAAACCCCTTGGGCCACGCCATGATCCAGAGACAAACATAGCGACATCATCTTTCTTCTTTATGCCTAACAGGGTTCCGGTGCCGCTTTAAATTGCCTGTATGGTTGCTTTTATGGCGGAGTAGCTCATGATCTTGCTAGACTTGAGTCCCTCTTCCACCATTCCTCCCATATTTACCACATCGTTGAAAGACTTACCTATGGATGAGATCAAATGGCCAAAGTAAGTAGGCTCTAGGGCTTGAAGAAAGTACTCGACCATCTCATCTTCTTCCATTGGAGGATTGACCCGTGCAGCTTGTTCTCTCCATCTGAAACCATATTCCCTAAAGCTCTCACAGGGCTTCTTCTCTACCTTGGTCAGAGATAGGCAATATGGGACAATGTCTATATTGTACTGAAAGTGTCGAGCAAAGGTTTGAGCCAAGTCATCCCATGTGTACCACCTGCTAGCGTCTTGGCGGGTGTACCATTCCAAAGCCGCCCCACTCAGACTCTGACTGAAATACGCCATTAATAATTCGTCTTTCCCACCGGCACCTGTCATCTTGCTGCAAAAGCCTCTCAAATGGACCACGGGATCTCCATGTCCATCGTACAGGTCAAACTTGAGCATCTTGAACCCAACGGGCAGTTGGACATCAGGGAATAAGCATAAATCCTTGTAAGCCACACTTACTTGGCTTCCTATCCCTTGCATGTTCTTTAAAGATTGCTCTAAACTCTTCACTTTCCTGAATATCTCATCCTGCTCCACGTTCCGGGATGGTTTCTCAGTTTCAACAGGACGTTCAAAATGCGGGGTGTAGGAATAGGGATCCGTGATTTTGAAAGTTGGTTTTGGAGCATAATATTGGGTATCTGGAGCTTGAAATACAGGTTCACTAAAAGATCGGTGGAGGGTAGCTCGCGGAGGGGCTACGAAAACAGGAGCAGATGTTGGAGCAGGGTATGTGGTTGTTTTGGCTGGTGGAGCATGGAAAGTTTAGGACGAGGTGCCAGGGAAACGGTGGAAATGGGTAAAACCCAGTGCATGCTGAGGGGAAAGATCAACAGTAGTGGGATTCTGGGCTTGTGCCAGTGGTGGGATAAAAGCGGTATTTTTTGTATAGTTAGCGGGGAATGAAGGTGGAGGATGCCCCATGATCCAGGCTTGATACATTTTTGCCATTTGATACTTCAACCTGTGGACCTCCTCTTTTAATTCAGCCTCCGATTCTACAATCTCCCTCGGCGGGTCAACAACACCCGTGTCCGACTCTTTTCTAGTCATGACTGCCTTGCGCTTTGATCTGGTGTTATAGGGGTGACTTGCCAGGATGCCAACAAACTAACCACCTAAACAGAACCTAACTAACATGCACACACAATAACTTGGTCAGTTTTGAAGCATTTAACAGATAGGGAATCGCATATTGGGGATGCAATGCACCTGAGCCATTAAACATTTCTAAATGCTTTGCGACGGCTTATGTGTTTCATCCCGGCTCTTTTTCCAAATTTCAAATCCTGATTTTTCCCCCTTTCCTTTTGCTGTGTTTCGCTCTGTTAATTCTCATTCTCTTTTCTATCTTTTGTTTTGCCCCTCTTTTCTTTCTTTCCTCCCTTTTTCTTTTCCTCTCTTTTTTTCTCTTTTTTTTTGTCTTTTATTTTATTTTAAGACTATGATCGAATCCTATAGGGATTGCCTACGTATCATGACGCCGCATGAATCAGATCATTACGTAGTTCAAGAATATAAATACGAAACGAAATAAAATCTTTTGGGGTTTTAATACTTCATTAATAAAGTCACATCATCTTTTTTTTTGTTTTCTACTACAAGGACTTAAAAATACTGACGACTACAAAAGAAAACATATAAACTCGAAATAAACAGCTTTGAACAAAACTCTAGAAAGCAGTAAAGTACAGACTCAAAAAAAACTAGAAAGTCAAAAGTACATGAGAGCCTCCACTGGTACTATGGGAGCCTGCGAGACATCAGCCGGTCTCCGCACGGGCTTACGGGCAATATCCTCTTGAAGGTGGTCTAGGTCAAACATCACCTGGCGAACGAATGTCATCACAGAAGCAAAAAATATAGACCTGGTCATGTCCTCACATTCATGGCATTTCATTACAACATAATCAGCTATCTCTTTAATCCTCATTCTGATGACACCCTTTTCTTGAAGCAAACATCCAATCTGCTGGGCCCGAGCCTCCAACACTTGTGTATCTGTGTTGTTTTGGTTTTGTAATTGCTGCATGCTTTATTATAGTTGATAAATCAATACATAGCAATGCTCTCTTTCTGCCTTAAAATCCTTTGTTTGCTTGACCATTTCATTCTCAAGGGCAACCAGCTTTTTGTGTAAAATTGCTACTTCTTTGTCATATTTCTGCTTCAACTGGTGGGCTAATCTAGCTTGTTCTTCCGCACCTTTGGCCAACTTTGCTTGAGCATTTAACAAGTCTCTTTCGGCCTTTTCAAGTCAGTCGCATAGTCATGCACCTTCATCCTTAGGTTGCCGATGAGTTTTTCATCTCTTTCGCTCCTTACAGGCATTTTGGCGGCTATCCTCATGTCCTGGAGTTGGGCTTGGAGCGCCTCGTTCTCTCAGGTCAATTTTCTCTTTTCACCTTCGGTTACCTGTGCTTGTAAGTCATTCTCAAATGCGAGGTTCCTCAACTTTTCCTCTAAGGCATGGATGGTGGCTTGATATTTCTTTTCCTTTTCTCCCCAGGCCAAACGCTCTCGGACTTTGTCATCAAAAGCCTGAATATGAGGCCTTTTGGCGGGCCTTTCAGGCTCAGGCTATGGTTCGTCATTAATACAGTTTCTTCTTTCGAACCATATGGCATAGCTTGGATCTACTTCTCCTCTTGCGAGATCGGGCACTTGGGTGTCCTCTTTTAAGTATCGACAACCATTCCAGATTTGTTTGATTAAAGCCTCGGGAAGTGGGGCTTCGGGGTGTAGCTAAATAACTTGGACACTCAAATCTTCATCCTCAGGCACCACTTGATATCTTCCCAATTATCTTAGAACCCTTTGCGGTGCATATGGTTGGACACTTCTCAAGCCCATCAATAGCAAATAGTTCTTTGTGGTTGTCATGTGTATGACTTTCCTCACTGGGAGCCATCCTAAAGTCCACTCAATCTGATTCGCCTTTAAAGTTCTCAAGTGGGCGATCCAAGCATCAACCCCTTCTGGAGAGTTGTAATCTTTTACCCTTTCCTCATAACTCTCAATGAAGTTGCTCTTGCTTGGTCCGTAGCTTATAAATTTCGGATGATGGCGAAGATGTTCAATTAACCACATTTGTAGAAGGATATTGCAACCTTCAAAGAACGTCGCCCCAGACTTACACCGTGTTAATGCCCGGTAGATATCCGACAATATAAGTGGAGCAAGTGTGTGATCTTCTTTGGCAGTTAGGACTTGTGCAATTCTAGCCATACGGATATCAATCGTCCCTTTTTCATTCGGGAAGACCATGATGCCTAGGAATGCCACTATGAAAGCAAAGCGACGATGAATTTTCCAAGTATCTTTGCTTTGCTTGTTGTTCAACCCTTTTTCATGTGTTTCAAACCCATTTGGATGTCCATACCTGGAGTACAGGAAGTAGAAAGAGCAACATACATTGTTCTTCCTTATTTGTTTACTGATGTTCAAAATATCAAAGAATCAACGCACAGAGGGAGGCCTTGGGAATATAAGTTGTTGTTTCCTCAAATCCCGGCCGAAACCAGTATATCCTGCTATTTCCTCGAGGGTGGGAGTGAGCTCAAAGTCCGAGAAGCAAAAGACATTATGAACGGGATCCCAGAAGGGCACTAAAGCCTTGATCAGATCATTTCGGGGCTTGACCTTCATAATATCTGTGAGAGCACCCAAATGTTCTACTACCCAGTCTTGACCATCTTTACCCAAGTCATACCACCACATTTGGAGCTGCAGTGGAGCCTGCTCTACAATATTTAATGTGGGGTCTGGACAGTGTTCATTTTGTACCTGTGAATGGTTGGGGTTAGGGTTGACTTTAGTTCGAAGACAGACCAACAGACCTTTTTGCAAAAACAAAATATTTTTTCAAAGAAAATCACGTGAAGGTGACTGTTTGTGCAGCGTTGGCCAAAATGGTCATCTTTGCAATAATGGCCCCTTCCCACTTTCAAATAAAGTTTTAAGGCCGAGGTAAGGAACTTTATGGGAAAAGTGATGCCTTATTGACGAACATGTCCATTCTTGGCGAGACTAGCCCTTCGATAATTTAAAAGTATTCTAAGGCTATTCCGGCAAAACGGCGCAAGACTTAACCGAAACTGGGTCGGTTTTATTTTTGACCAATAGGCATACTTTATTTATTTGGTTGGAAAAATTGGGGTCGGTACCGATGAGGTTTGCCTATGTATCTCACATCCGGTGGGAATCAGACCCGCGTAGTTCGGTCAGTTTTGACATAATTGGAAGAGAATGATATTGATTTACTTTCATTTTTCAAAAATTTTGGCAGAGTTTCGAGGCATTTTCAAATACCGAGGTTTTTAGAATCGGGTAAATTTTTTATCCTACCTCACTCTTGGTTTTTCTTTTATTTTCTTAGTTGGTCAACAAATAAGCCGAAATAAATGCACACATAGCAGGTAAGATGCATCAGGATGGCCTTTATTTCGGGTATACCTGTCCTAGACGGACTCAACCCCTGTGTTGAGTCCCCTAAGTCAAATGCACGTGATGCAAGCAAACGTTCCTACTAGGGATCCAGCATAAGGCTATGTTATTCTAGGTTTAGACCTGGGGGTGTGTTCTAGACATGGCCTACCCAAGTGGACAACTTGAGCCGAGGTGAGAGCGACATACCGGGAGCACGAAAGTATACCCGGCCTAGTGGTTGATCCATCCTCGTTTTATTTGGTATGACCTCTAATAGAAAAGTGGGCCACGCGTACGTGTGCACCAAATGTTTAGAAGACTCAGAAGGGAGGCGTAAGAAGATAATTTAATACAGTTCAAATAATATCCAAGCGGTAAATGAGTGGCAATTAGCACATTAGGCCCACAAATACAGTAATAACCATCACAACAACAAGCTCGAATTCTTGAACCCTGAACCAGAGATTCTGGGTTCTTTCCCCAGCAGAGTCGCCAGAGCTGTCACACCTCTTTTTTTCCTAGGGTATAGGGGAGTTTTTCCAATTAAAGTGACATTAATCGAAATGGGATTATTTGTTTAATCAGAGTCGCCACTTGGGATAATTTATGGTGTCCCAAGTCACCGGTTTATTTTAAATCCCAAATCGAGGAACTTTGACTCTGTTCAAAGTCTGCGAAACCAGAAGACCGGGTAAGAAATTCTGTTAACCTGGGAGAAGGTGTTAGGCACTCCCGAATTTTGTATTTTTAGCACGGTCGCTTTAATCATACATGGCTTAATTAAATTATTTAATTACGTATTTTAGAACCCATGTGCATTTTACCTTTTACCACTTTTAGATATGGCGCTTATGGATTTATCTTTGAAACAGATCACATGTGTGTGAATCCGTTTCATTCGGTGCGCTATAATCATGTCATGTGAATCTGTACACAATTAGTCCCGCCTTATTAATATTAAGATTGTTGGCCAAAGTAGCGCAAACGCATACTTTGATTTATTTTTGGAAATCATAATCATGTCACGCGAACGTGTACACAATTACGAAAGTCGATTACACGCGCGCCTAAAGCATGGCTATGATTATTTATGTTTCTATTATCCTAAAATTTGGGATTCGCGTGCAAAGTCTAGATTTATGGAGTGCATTTTGTTGGGAAAGAGTATCAATTTAGCTTCTGACTCAGAGCATGCATATGTTTAAATCTCAAAGGCTTGTTTCAAAATTAGTTAGTGAAATCCCATATCAAAATCATTTGAGCTAATTAAAATAACTTGAAAGGTGAATATGGACGGAGGTAGAAAGCAAAGAGAAGCAAAACTTCTGCCAAATACGCTAGCTACTCTAGCATTAGAATATCTAGCATTAGAACATCTAGGATAAACAAGGAATCCACAACAGATAAGAATAGAAAGAGCATTAGCAAAATAGTTTCTTTTCAAACATCTATTTACATGTGAAGCATGTATAAGGCACCCCCAGGCCTCAGAGATAAGACAGAAACATCCATATAAACTCTTTTAAAAAAAACGTAGAACTAGCTATCAATCGAAATTATACAAAATGGATAATGAATTTACGTAGCTCTCGTCATAAACAAAATAAACTTAGCGATCCTTGTATTTAGCTAATTATCAGATGTGACTTCATATAAAATAAACTCCTGGCTTCCCATCAAATTATCTTCTGCTAAGACACTCAATTCAGGACCATGTGACACTTTGCAATTCTCAAAAAATAGTGTTGCATTTACAAGGATAGCTACAGAGCTAATCTTGCAAATCTGCATCCAACTTATCACAATTGAAACAAACAAAACAACAATTTAAAATTCAAAAGATTATAACTTTTCATGATTTCAATACACAAAGGGATAATCAGAGAAAAAGCATGCCAACAACTTCTTTCAATATGTTGTTTAAAAGAACTGGAGGTTGCAAGAGAATTTGAATTCCCAAACATCACAAATTTATGTTGAGCGTTTATATACCTAAGAGTGTAAAAAACAGTAAATAGTAGATAAATGTAGATTCGGAGGTATAAGAATGAAGCTCGGCTCAAACAATTCCACAAGACCAACAACAAACAAATAGGAACACAGCAATTCAAAACCCCGAAAGTTAGTCATACTATTGCTCGTAAGTTCATGTCATTAACTTAAATCATGCTCATATTACTACTTAAACTACTACAGACTTCACAACGACATTCATACTCAATTAGATCCCTGAAAGCAAACAACTCACACTCGACTTTTAAAAAAAAATTGTAGACGCTAAAGTATCAAATAAGTTTGTTTCATTCATGGACTAAACTTATGCTAAATCATTTCACCTTAAAACCAAATAGCTCTATCCTAATGAAATTTTCAGCAGCACAATCACAGTAATCACAACTGAAATATACTTCATTTACCATGGCAGAAAGCAAAAGGTGGATGGATTTGATAATAAACAAGATAACCGCACATCTTTGATGCACAAAATATTAAACATAGGCTAAACTTGAACAATTACAACTTTAGTTCCATATTTAAAAGAGGTTTCAGATTGGAGTGTTACATACCTAACAGTAGGCGAACAAATGAAGAGGACTAAATAAAGGTCTAGAAAACCAGGGAAAAGAACTCAGCTTCAACAACAAACAGCAAACAACAGCAAGAACAAACACAATAGCTCCAACCTTCAGACCGGAAATCCAGCAGTAAAACCCAAGACCAAATGACACTGTAAAACCAACTTCTTACTAAATGAGAAGGGATTTCTCAAGTTTTCAGAAATTTGGAGTCTCAAAATTAGTCTTTTAAAAAAATGAAAAGGATAGTATGAATTTCGGAGGCCCTTTTTTGTGTGACCTCCCCTCCCCTTTTGTGTGTGAATATCAAGTCTTTTATATAAAATGTAAGGGCTGTCGTTATTAGAGAAGGAGGAGAGGGAATCCTGTCAGCGTAAAAAATGGGAAAAGTCAGAAAGAAAAGAATATTTTTAAACCGAAATTGCCAGCTGTTATTTCTAGAAAAGACTATCTGCTTAGGTCTGGGCCAAGTGCCATGACCAAATGGACCAAGACAAGCGCAAATCCGAATTCATAGAAGAAGCCCAAAACAGAAAATCAGAAATAACAAAACCATATTTTGGGCCCTAAATCTAATTAAGGACTTCACCAAATACTAACTCTTAACTAAACTAAATCGACCTATTAACTAATCTAATTGAGCATTCAGACAAAAATTAAAACATGATTAATCAATCACACAATAAATAGGAAATATGAGTGGATGTAACGATTTAGCAAGACCAAGAAGACACCAAACCATTCCAGTGATGACGAACATTGGCCGAGAAATGGCGAATCGACCGACCTCCAGCAACTTCAAAATGAGCCGACAATGACACTAATCGATTGTTCTTACTGAGAACAATCGATTAGCATAAATTTCGGCTCGAATCGAGCCTTGAAACTCGACGAAAAATCAAAAGAAGAAAGAAACCAGGGGTTTTCTTTTTTATTTTTTTATTTTTTTAGATCCGAAATTGAGGACATTCAGTGGGGATTTTGTGAAAACTAAGGGTAAGATTGGGTTGAGGATGAGGAGATGAGTGTAGGGTATGACTTTGGGAGGATTTGGGATTGCGCCGGCGCCGTAGACGATTTTCGGCCGGCGGCGGGCGGTGGTGAGTGGCTGAGGGTGAGAGAGGTAGATGAGAGAGGTCTGGGCGGGGTGTCTAGGGTTTGGGGGGAGGGTCTTAAAACAGTTATAAGGGTTTCGGGTGTGGAGTTCTCAGCCGTTCGATCAAAGAAAATCAACGGCTAAGATCGCCGTTACTAAAACGACGTCGTTTTGGTTAAGTGAGGGCTGGAACGAACTGGGCTTGGGGCGAGTTGGGTTTTGAGATGCATTGGGCCACTGAAAAATGGCTTTGGCCCAAACCGGAACCAAACAAAGCCTTTCTTTTATTCAGTTTTTTTTGAATTTTTTAACCCTAATAAAATTGAATAATCCTAATAAAAAAGTTAAGTTCTAAAACAATCTAATTTGTAGAATTGAATTAATTATCTACTTCTAACATAAAAATAATTAATTAACTTAAGACTAATGAAAGAAAATTACTAATTTACAACTGAAAGCTAAAAATGTAAAAATGTCTAATATTTTTGATTTTTTATTTAATAAAGCAATTAACTTATGTAATTAAATCCTAAATACAATTAAGACCTAAAATGCTATGCATGAAATATTTTAGACATTTTTGATATTTTTCTTATGATTTTAAAATGTTAAATATGCAACTAAATGCAAGCAACAATTAACAAGAAATTCCTAAAACTTCTATAAAAATTCAAATAATTAGAAAAACCTATTTTGAATTTGTAGGAGTATTTTTCGTCGGATAAAAATTACGTGCTCACAGTTACTGGGTTCTTAATTAACAATTTGTATATAATACAATAATATTTTAAGACAAATACAAGGTTTGGACAAAAGTTACTGGGTTCAACCGAACCCGTATATAAAGGGCTAGCTCCGCCCCTGGCTCCAGCCCCAGTTGCACTGCCATATGCCAGGCCATTTTCAGATGTGTCAAATATTAAAATTTTCGCCAATGAAAATTTCAAGCGTTGGCAAGAACGTATTTTCTCACTGCTTGATGTCCATGGTGTTGCACATGCACTGCTGCATCCACAACCTAGTCCAGACACTGATAATAAAATAGTGTAATCATGGCAACATGCCAACAAGGTATGCCGTCATACCATATTTCAAACTATATCTAATTAACTATTTGACGTATATTGTAGTTATAAAGAAGCAAAAGCTATCTGGGAAGCCTTAATTAAAAAATTCACTGCTGAGGATGCTACAAAACAAAAATTTGTAGCAGGAAACTTTTATTAGTGGAAGATGAGAGATGATAAAGAGATGAACGTACAAATCAACGAATTTCAAAAATTGTTAAAAGAGTTGAAGGCCGAGGGGATGTCTTTACCAGAAAAGTTTGCTGTTGGAGTGCTAATTGAGAAGCTGCCTGACTCATGGAGTGACTACAAAAATAACTTAAAGCACAAACAAAAAAATTTTACTATTGAGAAAATTGTGACCCACATCTTATTTGAAGATTCCAATAGAAAAAAAATCTTCCAAAGCTAGGATGACATCTCTTAAAGCAAACATAGTGCAAAGTAACAACAACAACCGCAAAAGGTACGAGAATAAGTCTCAAGGTTACAAGCCTAAAAATTCTAACCTTAAAAGAAAAAAAGGCTCTTGTTTTGTTTGTGGAAAACCAGGCCATCATGCCTCACAGTGCAGGTATAGAGCAGGAAATGACAAAGGAAAAACTAATACTCCTAAGGCTAACTTAGCTGAAGGAGGTGATATTATTACAGCTGTCATTTCTCAAGTAAACATTGTAGCACATGCAAAAGAATGGGTGGTATTCTCTAGGGCTACTCGACATATTTGTGCAAATCGAGAAGCATTTTCCTCTTATACTCCTGTAGAGGATGATAGAGAAGAGGTCTACCTTGGAGACTCAAGTACTATAAAAGTCTTGGGTAAGGGTAAAATTCTCCTGAAACTCACTTCGAAAAAAACTTTAGACCTTGTTGATGTACTGCATGTTCCGACTATGAGGGCAAACTTGATCTCTGTAACCTTGTTGGGAAGAGCCGGAGTGAAAGTGTCATTTGAATCTGATAAGATCATAATGACCAAAAATAATATATTTGTGGGAAAGGACTATTGTAACCAAGGACTCTTTGTACTTAATGTTTCTGATGTTATCAATGGAAATGTATCTGCTTCTGCTTATATAGTTGAGTCAATTTCTTTATGGCATACTAGATTATGACACATTAATATCGCATATATAAATAAAATATAGTCGCTAGGATTAATATCTGGTTTAGACTCAAATAATATTGACAAGTGTGAAATATGCGCTGAAGCTAAAAGTACTAAAAAGACATATTTTTCATAAATAGAGAAACTGAATTATTATTTTTAATTCACACTGATTTAGGCGACTTGAAGCAGACTATGACTAGAGGTAGTAAAAGATATTATGTGACTTTTATTGATGATTTTTCTAGATATACTAAGTTGTATTTTCTTAGAAATAAAGATGATGCCTTTAATGCTTTTATTTCTTATAAAACTGAGGTTGAAAATCAACTTAATAGAATAATCAAGAGAATTAGATCTGATAGAGGTGGAGAATATTTTTCTTTAAATGATTTTTGTGAAAAGAATAGAATTATTCATGAAGAAACTCCGCCTTATTCACATGAGTCAAATGGAGTAGCTGAAAGGAAAAATAGAACATTGAAAGAGATGATGAACTCTATGTTAGTTAGTTCCAATGCTCCTGATAATTTGTGGGGTGAAACTATATTATCTGCATGTCACTTACAAAATAGAATACCACATAGAAGAACTGGCAAAACTCCGTATGAATTGTGGAGGGGTTATAAACCTAACTTGAAATATTTAAAAGTGTGGGGGTGCCTTGCTAAAGTCCTTTTTTCTGAACCTAAAAAGAGAAAAATAGGTTCTAAAACTGTTGATTGCATACTTATTGGATATGTTGAACATAGTGCTGCATATAGATTTCTTGTTTTAAAAAGTAATGTGCTTGATTGCAATACTATAATTGAGACAAAGAATGCTGAGTTCTTTGAATATATTTATCCACTGTCTGATAAAATTTCTCATACACCTGTTAAAACAAATAATAAAATTACCTCTAATGAGGAACTGAGAAGGAGTAAAAGGCCTAGGAAAGGATATTTTTCTTATGGAAATGATTTTCAGACCTTTCTTGTCTATAATGAACCATCAAATTATTTTAAAACTATAACTTCTTCAGAAGCTAATTATTGGAAAGAGGCAATAAAAGTTGAAATCGATTCTATTTTAAAAAATAAAACATGAATTTTAACAGATTTACCTCCTAGTACAAAGTCTATTGGTTGTAAATGAATTTTCAAAAAGAAAATTAATCCTGATGGATCTTTAAATAAATATAAAGCTCAGTTAGTAGCACAATGATTTTCTCAAAAACAAAATATAGATTATCTTGATACGTTTGCACCAGTGATTAGAATTTCTTCTATTCGAATTTTAATTGCCTTAACTTCTATCCATAAGCTTTTTATCCATCAAATGGATGTCAAAATAGCTTTTTTAAATAGTGATTTAGAAGAAAAAATTTATATGGTTCAACCTGAAGGCAGTGTCATTCCTGGACAAGAAAATAAAGTTTGTAAATTAATTAAATCTCTTTATGGCCTTAAACAAGCTCCTAAACAGTGGTATGAGAAATTTGAACAAGTCTTACTGAGAGAAGGTTTTTCTTCAGTGGAGGTCGATAAATGTGTTTATACTAAAGTGGTAGATAATAATTATGTGATAATATGTCTGTATGTTGAGGACATGCTTATATTTGATACAAGTTTAAATATTGTGCAAAGTACTAGATTATTTCTGTTTGCTAATTTTGATATGAAAGATTTGGGTGAAGTAAATACAATATTGGGAGTTAAAGTTATAAGGAGTGAAGATGGAATAATGTTGTCACAAGAACATTATGTTGATAGACTTATTAAGAAGTTTGAATATTTTAATGTCACACTTGTGAGCACTCCTTTTGATGCTAATTCTCAATTGAAAAAGAATAATGGTGACCCAGTTACTCAGTCTAAATATGCTCAGATTATTGGGAGTTTGATGCATTTAATGAATTTTACAAGGCTTGATATAGCCTATGATGTGTGTAGACTGAGTAGATATACTCATAATCCCAACAGAGAGCATTGTTCTGCATTAGCTAGACTAATGAAATATTTGAGAGGAACCATGAATTATGGTATTCTATATAGTAGATTTCCTTCTACTTTAGAAGGGTACAACGATGCAAACTGGATGTCTGATTCAAATGAGACAAAATTCACTAATGGTTATGTATTCACCCTTTGTGGTGGTGCAATATCGTGGAAATCATCTAAACAGACGATCATTGCTAGATCGACTATAGAATCAAAATTTGTAGCTCTGGAGTTAGCTAGTTCTGAGGCTGAGTGGCTAAGAAACTTCTTAACTAATATCCCTTTAATAAAGGATGTATTGCCTCCTGTGTCTATATATTGTGATTGCCAAGCGGCAATAGCTATAGCAAAGAATAAATCTTATAATTGTAAAAGTAGATACATGAAATTGAGACATAATGTCATAAAGCAGCTACTGAGAGATGGAATAATTTCCATTGATTATGTGAAGTCAGAAGTTAATTTGGTCGATCCTCTGACTAAACCAGTAGGAGAAAAATTAATTCTTCAAACCTCAAAAGAGATGGGGTTAAAGCCGCCATGTTGTCAATAGAGATGGTAACCCAACCTGTGTGATTGGAGATCCCATGAAATAGGTTCATATGAGTAATAACAAGTCAATATTGACACTGAAGTACTAAAAGAGAGTTCTTGACTGCTACTAATTGAGAGGATGAATTATAACTCTTAATGAAATTCATATTCCTTTAGGATGGTGTATTTCAAAACAGTATACACTTGATGAATTCACCTATATGAGAGTGGAGTGGGGCCGCTCCTATGAGATTTTGGCATAGTCTCTAGAGCTCTCATGAATAACCAGGCACGCGTATAGCTTAGTAGCGCAAAACCGTGTTGAACAGCAAAATTGTGAGGGTCGAAATGTGATTGATAAAATCTCTGACTTACAATAAGAATTAGTGGTTCATAGAAATATTATATTTCACCAGTAATTATGTGAGTTAAGTTTTATTGGTCTAAGTTTGGTTCATAGTCCAAAAGACACCAAACCTATTGTATTTGGACCATACAAATCCAGCAAATCTTACTCCTCTTTGTATGAATGTTTTGAAAATATGTGGGAGAATTGTTGTGATATTTCCAAAAAATGGACAAATGTCCTTCCATGTGGCATTCTTGCATGAGAAATCGAAGACAAGCGGTATACATTTGTCATGCTCTAAGCTTCACTTAAAGGCTATAAATAAACTTTCAATATGGCCATCAATGATCAGCATTTTTCATTTGCCTTTTTCGTTCCTCTTCCGCTTCTTTTCCTTTCCTCCTTAAACTTTTATAGTCTACTTTCTTTGTTCCCCTCTTTTAAATAGTTGGGTTTGTAATTTAATATTTTGCTGATTCTTGTATCCTTCCTAATAGATGTAGGCTTGTTTAATCTTGGAGAGACATTTCACACTGCTGAAATAGTTTCTTAGGACAGTGCACAGCACGACTCAAGCCAATTCGTATATCTGCTTACAAATAATATTATTGTAGCAGTGCTATTATTGAATTTTTGCTCTCAATTACTACAATAAACAGTTGCTAAGCAATACTATAATTTATTTAATTGTTTTCAAAAGATGAGTGAGAGAGGTTGAATTCAACTGACTAAAACATTAATAAGATTGTTTAGCAGTCTATTTACTCTACTTTATGTTTCCGCAAGAGTAAGAGATAGCAGAAGTAACTGGTAAGTTTGAGAACACTACAAAAGTCTAAAAAGAACGCATTTTTTTTACTTTGCATTCAAATTCAGCGCTCACCAGCTCATATGCATCACCATATGCACAAGTCAACAATTGCAATTGCTGACTTTTCAATTATTTCATTTTTTTCAAAGATAAGCTTACAAAATCTCCAATTGAATAACTTATAGCAAATCAAATTAAGTTGAACAGATTCCCCAATATAATTAACTTGTACCTAGTCAAGTCAACCTTGAGCTTGGTAAGTGAGAACACACAGTTAGTCAATTTTCCTTTTGCTAGTTTTGCAATATAAATAACTTTATGACTACTACTTGTTCATTAATTCATCTAATTGAAGGCTAATTTCTAGCTATTCTTCTCATTACACCATGGTAACCATAATTCCAAGATCTATTATAGTCATGATCCTTGTTTTCTTTACTTTACTTTTAACCCCTGGAATCCAAGAAGGCGTTGCTGCTCGTTCCAATGTGTACAGAGGTAATTAATCATACATCTACATCAATATTTTATTCTATTTCTTTTGGTTATTTCTTTATTCAATTTTCGGATTCAAATAAGCAGAAGTACTTGTGAGGAGACCTATATGTCCTGCTTGTGTGTGTTGCCAACCTCCACCACCAGGATCTTGTTGCAGATGTTGCTCGTCTCCTATCAATTCTCAGTCACATAATGGTTTGCCTTAATCGACATGTTTCCCTGCATGCAGAGGCGAATCGAAGATTTAAACTTGATGGATTTAACTTTAAGGTTCTAAGATTAAACTTATTACTTTTGAAATTAGAAATTACAAATAAGGTGAAAATACAGTTCACATGTACGCTTCGCTGAACAAGCATTGGACCATTGGATGCATCGATACTGATCCAAGATAAAATATAATGTAGTACTTTTCGTATGTTTTTGTCTCAAATTTGGAACGACCTGATGTTTGTCCATTTTGTGTCTTCTTGATCGTAATCAATAAGTTAGCTTGATGTCATCAAGCCTGCCGGCATCTTCGGAAGTAACCAATTTATATTAAATCAATAGATACATGATATGTGTAAATTAATAGATGCATGATATGTGTTTGCAGATAGATTTCAATTCTAGTACGTAAGTGTGTGGTTATTTAACCTGCATTCCCATCTCATTCAATCACTTAAACATGGTATGTTCAGTGGCGGAGCCACATTGAACCACCCATCTCATTCAATCACTTAAACATGGTATGTTCAGTGGCGGAGCCACATTGAACCAAGGGGTGTCAAGCGACACCCCTCGCCGAAAAATTACACTACGTTAACTCTCCTTGACTTTTCGATGTATCTAATTATTTATATTTTGGTACCCCTTGATAAAAATTCTGGCTCCGCCCCTGAATATGTTAATATGGTGATAAGTATTTACCTAGTTTGCCTATGTGTTACCTCTAGGACATCTTATTTGAGTTTGCTTAGCGCGTGTTTAGCAATAGAGTCCAAAGAGCAGTGGATACATAAAGATATTTATAAAAGAGGATTCCAACAGACTTGAATTTTAGGCATTGTCGATATAAATTTAATTGTCCAATAGACTCTTATAAAATAAGAAGAATCTATTTGAACTAGTCTCATAGCTTGAAACTTTATGATGTATGCGTATTAATTGTGAATAACCTAATTAGGCTGTGTCTCTTTAGCCTCCCGCCATTTCTTCTCGTTTAACACAGAAAGTCTAACTTTTCTAAAGTAGAACTCATAAAGTACTCCTTAAAATTAAAGGTAGTTCTTTCGTTAAATTAAGGAAACAGAAACTGCGTGAAAAAACTATTGCTGTTACACAAAAAAGGGAATAAAGGCTACTAAGATTGAAACTCACGACTATTATTAACTAATCACTAGCTTTTACATGAATAATATACTAAAGTTGAAGAGGAAGAAAAACGACATCATAGAGGAATCAACATGTAAAATTGAAGGGTCGGGGAACTTCTTTAGCTCAGAAGCAAGCAAATAATTAAGCTATTGAATAAATCCTCCTGAAGTCCTAATTGGAGTTACAAATTTACACTATGGTAAAAATACTGAAAACAGGGTACTCAATAATTTTCACTGCATTAGCATGATCAATGTGTCAGAATGTTATAAAACAAATAACTCCGCTTAATACTCGTAAGTAACCAAATCTTAATGCAATCGACATGAAATTTATGGCAACAAGCAGGCAGAATTGTGCATCTTTCTCCTTTTAAAAACTCCGAAAGACAAATAGCACAATCGTTCTCCCCGATATTTGTTTTTCCCCTTTGGTTTCCTTCATTAAAAACCATAATCTCAACATCATATTTTGATCCTGATGGCTGCTGCTGACTAGAATTAGGTCGGGATGAAGCGGCGGCGAATGGATCGCTGTTAGAAGTCGTACGGGATGAAGCAGCGGCAGCGGGGAATGGCGAACGGTTAGAAGTCGTAAGGGATGAAGCGGCGGCGGGGAATGGCGCATGGTAAGAAATTGGTAATACGATGTCGTCTGATAATTTGTTACAAAAATAACAAAAACAAATAATTAGAACAACTGCGCACACAAGAAGAATACGGGCTTCAGGGATATGGATACCGAATAAGTTCCAATCCATGATTCTAAAAGTTTCTCATACTTTATTTAATTTTTAACCTTCTCAAAACAAAAAGATCTCTATTATATATGCCGTAAATTTGAAGTTGGGAAAATCATAATCAAACTAAAATTGCTTCGGTCTGGGTTTTTAAAATCCTAGTAGCGTTCGGAGTTGGGAGTCTTTCTTACACTGATATCCATAAACAGCTGATTCATAACAGCTTTCAGATTTTTTATTATTAATCACTTTATTAATCTTTTTCCTATTTGACAAAGAAGAAGGAAATGGAAATATAATTAAAGTAGCCGAGGAAATTAGAAAGTAATCCATAATGCAAAAGATACTCATAAATGTAGTAGTTACTAGTACTATTTTCTACTTTAATGTCCTTTTGAAAATAAACCAGTTTCATATATTATATTTTAAATAGAATTGGGCTTATCTGACCGACTAATGTTTTTTTAAATATTTTTTGAATTGATGTTTTATAATTCGATACCACACAAGAGGAGTGAATTATGTGGTGTTTGATTTTCGCGTGCACTCGATTATCAAAGGACCTAGTTCTTCTATGCGTTCCTTACACTACAGTCGCGGAATAAATAATACAGAAAGTAAAGAATACAAGGAGTCTTACGTGGAAAATACACGGCTCAGAAAGTGAAAAATTCACGACCTACTACCCAGTAAGATTTTTCCCAAACACTTCACTGCAACTCTGAGCCAACAACAAAGTTTACAAACTCTTGCTAACCTAAGGATTATCTCTAACCCTTGTAACAACCAGCCACAGACTGTTGCGACTGCTTCAAGTTATCTCTAACTTGAACAATACAACTAGAGTTTACAACCTCTTGCAAACTTAATGATTAACTCTAACCCTTATAGCAATACGACACAGGCTGTTGCGACTACGTCAAGTTAACTCTAACTTGAAATATACAACTTAGGTACCTAATACAATTTGCTTATTAGAAAGCTGAAAGGTACAACTCAAAACGCCTACTACACTTTGAACTAGAAATAAAGAAAGACTCATAAAACTCTTCATGGAGCTGGTTCTTCAATCTTGTTCGTGTAGCTTCAAGATCGCACTCTTAAATCTCACAGGAATTGCTCACAAAATACCTTGCTATTTTGCTCTTAATTCGTGCTTAACTTCAGTATGTGTGCATCGTCTATAAAGAGAACAAAACTGATATTTATAGAGTTAGTAGAATAAGGATTAACTAGAAGTTTAATGCTTTACTCTTCCTTGTTGTTTGACCCTTTATGTAGCATTAGTGTTCTCTGATTGGGATGACGAAAACTTTTATTCTCGTTATCCAAACACCACCAACCCTTTGCTAACCCTTTTGAGCTAATTACCTTTGTTTGATTATCCTCTTTGGAACCGAAGATGTTATTTTAAAAAAAAAAAAAAAAAAAAAAAAGAAAAACAAAACAAAGAAGAAAAAAAAAAGAAGAAAAACAAAACAAAGAAGAAAAAAAAGAAGAAAAACAAAAACAAAAGAAAATCAAAATAGTTCATGTACTTAAACTACGCTCGACTTGATTCCGAAAGGATACGTAGGCAACCTCTTTTTGGGGTTTAGTCACACCAAAATAAAAATTTAAATTCCCCCAAAAATGAAACTGGGGCAGATGTTATAATGGTTCGGCGATGGTTTCGCCCGAAAGGTTCCAAAAGTTGTAATTCAATCCAAATTCTTTTTACCCCAAATCCTGTTCAAGTCCTTCCGATCAATCGACAAAGAGGTTCAAAATAGGAGGATACAATTACTTGGATATGATGCAACCAAATGAGAGAAATAAAATGAGAGGGTTTTATTGGTGAAAATACTCACGGGCACCGTAAGGCGATGGTAAGCAGAGAAATTAAAATGAGAGAGTCTTGTTAGTGAAAACTTGCAAAGAGCACTATAAGGCGATGGTGAGAAGAGAAATGAGAGAGGTCAGCTGTTGAAAACCCGCAGAGGGCACCATTGATCGAAAAAGGTTCCTCACAGCCATTGACATCGACACAGTCCGGGGCAAGGTTTCTCTGTTTCGAGGCAAAGGTTGTGATGAATTTCTGAGAGTCAGATGGATTACATGGATCAGGCATCCAGTGCAAAAGGCATGCCATGTTTATGAAAATCCGCATGTAATCCAGATAAGTCCTTCTTTCCTTTCCCCGAAAGAGACACCTCTTGTTTAAACTCAATTTCCATTCCATTGTTTGTTTTTCTTTGAATCCATTTCGGTCTAACTTTGTTTTAAAACTAAGGCAAAGAAGGGATGGCAAGACTAATTTACAGGGCTCTCATTTGATACAAGCCAATATGCAAAAGAGGCACCCAGTATCGGCAGAGGCATCAAGTCGATCCCGACTGGCCATGGTGGCTGATGCTTTGAAATCAAAAACTCTCAAAAGGAGGAAATCAAATTGAAAGCGCCTACAAGGGCAAAATAAAGTTGAAAAAGTTAAGTCCCAAGTGGCTAATCGTCTTGGTAAAGTTTGAAAAGCCAAAGGTTCCCCAATACTATAAAGATAAAATTGGAAGAAAGAAGTCAAATGCCCACAAAGGCAAAATAAAGGTGAAAAAGGTTAAGCCCACGCGATCAACCGTCATGGTAGAGTTTTGGAAAAACCAAAGATTCTCCGGGGCCAGAAATGAAATCGGTTTTCAGAAAACAACCAGTTGCAGTTGAAAGTATCATCAAAGAAGTCGGGCCGATATCAAGTGACTAAAACACTCAAGGCCACAAAACCAACCACCGTTTCAAACTAACAATTGTTCTTGGTTTGAAAAATAGGAAATAGGTGCAATCCAAAAGCAACCTTACAAGAAGCAGGTGCA
Organism: Nicotiana tomentosiformis; assembly: GCF_000390325.3. Lineage (NCBI taxonomy): Eukaryota > Viridiplantae > Streptophyta > Magnoliopsida > Solanales > Solanaceae > Nicotiana > Nicotiana tomentosiformis. Next base: position 145,470,859 of record NC_090814.1, on the reverse strand, counting down.
ACCAAATAAACAAAACAAGAAGAAATATCACGGGAGCTAGAAATAGCTCTGCAACAGCAACAACTCCAAAAGGGAAGTCTTCTCCAATTTCTTTCCCGCATTTTACTCATTCTCTTTTAAAAAAGTTCAAAATCATGGTAGTATAGGGTCTCCATTCCTTAGTTGATTTTATTTCCAACATAGGGTCTCCACTCCCTAGTCGATTTTCCAACATAGGGTCTCCACTCCTTAGTTGAAGTTATTTTAGACATAGGGTCACCACTCCCTAGTCGTTTTTCCAACATAGGGTCTCCACTCCCTAGTTGATTTTATTTAAAACATAGGGTCTCCACTCTCTAGTCTCTTTTCCAACATAGGGTCCCCACTTCCTAGTTGATTTTATTTTAGACATAGGGTCTCCAATCCTTAGTCGTTTTTGTTTTTTTAACATAGGGTCCCCACTCCCTAGTTGATTTTATTTTAGACATAGGGTCTCCACTCCCTAGTTGATTTTATTTTAGACATAGGGTCTCCACTCCCTAGTCTCCCTTTTCCAACATAGGATCCCCACAAGGTGCCAACCCCTGGTTACATTCCCTTTTCATTAACACAGGGCACCAACCCCTGGTTACATTTCCTTTATCAGTAATACATGGCGCCAACGCCTGGTTACATTTCTTTTTCAGTAATACAGGGCGCCAACCCCTGGTTACATTTCCTTTTTCAGTAATATAGGGTGCCAACCACTGGTTACATTTTCTTTTCAGTAATACATGACGCCAACCCCTGGTTACATTTCCTTTTCAGTAATACAGGGTGCCAACCCCTTGTTACATTTCTTTTTCAGTAATACAGGGCACCAACCCCTGGTTACATTTCCTTTTCAGTAATATAGGATGCCAACCCCTGGTTACATTTTCTTCTCAGTAATACATGGCATCATCCCCTGGTTACATTTCCTTTTCAGTAATACAGGGCGCCAACCCCTAGTTACCTTTCCTTTTCAGTAATACAGGGTACCATCCCCTGGTTATATTTCCTTTTCAGTAATACAGGGCACCAACCCCTGGTTACATTTCCTTTTCAGTAATACAGGGCACCTATCCCTGGTTACATTTCCTTTTCAGTAATACAGGGTGCCAACCCCTGGTTACATTCCCTTTTCAGTAACATAGAGCGCCAACCCCTGGTTACATTTCCTTTTTAGTAACACAGGGCGCCAACCCCTGGTTACATTTCCTTTTCAGTAATATAGGGCATCAACCCCTGGTTACATTTCCTTTTCAGTAATAAAGGGCACCATCCCCTGGTTATATTTCCTTTTCAGTAACACGGGGCGCCAATCCCTAGTTACCTTTCCTTTTCAGTAATACAGGGTACCATCCCCTGGTTACATTTCTTTTTCAATAATACAGGGCGCCAACCCCTAGTTACATTTCCTTTTTAGTAATACAGGGTGCCAAACCTTGGTTACATTTCCTTTTCAGTAATACAGGGTGCCAACCCCCTGGTTACATTTCCTTTTCAGTAATACAGGGCGCCAACCCCTGGTTACATTTCCTTTTCAGTAATAAAGGGTGCCAACCCCTGGTTACATTTCCTTTTCAGTAATACAGGGCACCAACCCCTGGTTCATTTCCTTTTCAGTAAACCAGTATAGGGTACCAACCCCTGATTACATTTCCTTATTGGGGTACACCAATCCCTGATCTGCTTACCAGTATAGGATACACCAATCCCTAGCTGTGTTCTCCAATATAGACTACACCACTCCCTAGTTAATTTGATCTTAAATGCAGGGTACACCACTCTGTGATATCATTGCCAATATAGGGTATACTATTCATTTGTCACATTTTCCCAACTTAAGGTACACCAATCCTTAGTTGAGAAATTCTTTTGGACAGTAAATGAACACCATCCAAAAAAAAAATACACAAAAAATCATCATGATCTTTTCAGGGTACACCCTTCCCGATTATTTTTATTGCTTTCAATAAAGAAGTAGTTTAGAATTTTTTTTACAGTAACTCATGAAATTTTCCTAGTGAAAATTGGTGCAGAAAAATTTCGTTCGTTTGTTTGTTTTGGTGTCTGAGCAGGTTTTACCTCGATGCACAAGGTTCAAAATGACCAAAAGAAGAATTCTCAATCCAGAATAAAGAAAAAAAAAAGGAAAAGAAGTGAATCCAAATGCAGAAGCAGATGGAAAAGATATGGACTGCTCAAGACATGACTGAAGTTACGAGCTTTACATTTCCCGTTTTGCTCAGAAGAAGTCATAGATGAACTAGCACCTGCAACTAGGAAGCATCAAGGTTTAGATCAGAGTCTGCATGAATAATCAGTCAAGACTCAAGACCAAGTTTTAGAAGACCTATAAATAGGAATCTTGTAACTCATAGCTGATAGGTTTGTTTAGTTTCTTTTGATTTTGATGTAATAACAGGACCATAGACCGGAGCCTTGACGGAACCTCACTCGACTCTCCACCTCATCCTTCCATCACTCTTCTTAAGCTACACACGACCTGATTCCCTTATAACCCGGTATATGTAGGATGTCCATAACCAAGACTCGGTCACACTCTTTTCTCTTATCTCTTCCCTTTTGAATAATGGTATGATCAAAAATTAGTCATATCGCTATCTTTTCTTTGCCTGAAAACTCTTCATGTTTCCAAGCAAATAGGGACATACTGTGAGCACCTAATTTTTGACCATGCTTGAATTATTTTCCACTCATCTCACCAATACCTCACTTTTTACTCTATTTTTTCCGCTCTCATCTTTTCACGCGTGTCCCCACCCCACTTTCATTTGTCCCCCATGTTTGTCCCCCCACACTTTGTCCCCACTTCACTTTCCTTTGTCCCCCATGTGTGTCCCCCATGCTTATCCCCACTCACAACTCACCCACACATCCCTCCTTCAAGAACCGGTCCCTCCCCTCTCTTGGTCTCTCTCATCTACAATCATCCCCACATGTTTTGACCTCACGGACATACACTCAAGTAACACACACAAAGGAGGGGAGTTGGTCTTCCTTAACCAAAAAAAAAGGGGCAGCCGTAACTGGATCTCTTCCAATAAACACCACCAAAATTCCAGCTAAAGCTAGATCTGAAAACCAGCCCCCAAACCATGTAAAACTCCATTAAAATAACCTTAAAACCACCAGAAAATAGCTGCGAAAATCAGCTCCAAACCAGCTCATCCCTATCAAAGAATCAGTTGCACCAGTTGGGAAAAAACGCAGCAACAGTGGCTGCGAGAAACCAACCAAAAATGACTGTTCCAACACCTAAAACCAGTCTATAAGCCATTCAATGACAAGGTATTCTTGTTCGAGTTTGAGGATCTGTTGAGGTTGACGGTATTGTTCTGGCTCCAAGCTGTTATACAAGTTTCTTCTTTATCAATATATTGAAAAGCATTTGGCAACAGTAAAGGTCCGTTCCTTTTTATCTTCTCAGTTGGTTAAGTTGACATCAATATGCTGCATATTTCCATGATCGAATGTAGTGAGCCGCAATAGAAGTTCATGAATCCGTAGTTTTATTGCTTTTATTTTATTTATTTTGTCTCGTCTTAGTTTATATTTTTCTTAGTTATGTTATTGATTTTGCGCATAATCTTTTTTTTAAATGCTCAACGGTGAATTTTGTTTGATTTGCTAAATATTAGTTTAATATTTGATTTGCTAAATATTAGTTATGTTTAAAATACTCAATGCTGAATCGTGATTGTGTACACGTTCACGTGACATAATTGTGATTTTTCAAAATTAAAACCGAAGTATGTGTTTGCCCAACTTTGGCCAAAGCAATCTTAATATAATAAACTGCTATTAATTATGTACACGTACGTATGACGTAATTTTGGCACAATAAACAAAACGGATTCACACACGTGATTCGTTTCAAAGATAATTTTATATTTTAATAATTGAAAGCGGATAGATAAAACATGGAAACCAATAAATCAGAGTTTATCCAAAATTATTTCAAGCTATTTTTAGTCAATAAAGCGACCGTCAACAGAATGCCTTACACGGATTTTGTTTTCGCAGACCAATAATAAAAGAGTAAAATCTTCCTTTAAATAGGGATTCAAATAAAAGGTGACTTGGAATACCCAAAAAATCAAATTTCAAGTGGCAACTCTGAATAATAAAATAACCCTACTTCAAAAATACCACTTTAATTGAAAAAACTCTTATACCTACAATCAATAACACATATATCTTTTGGTGGAAGAAAAGGGGTGTGACACGCAGAAAGAAACATGTAACACTTGAGCAAAAGATATTTCTATTCACAATAAATGTGCCAAAACGACACAAGTACAAAAGTTGATAAAAGAAATGAAAAGCTAAGTTGCTGTATCTCCAGAACACGGAGGAAGAACAGCATTCGCGCCCCCAGGGGAACTGGATAGATCCGTTGCCAGCTCGATATCTTGACCCTCATCATTTTGGACCTCAACATCTTTGCCTTCCGGTTCCTCTTCAGTTTCCGAGGATTCGGAACCAGAACCAGAAGACCGGAAGCATCAGACCTGGCCAGGCGGTCCCTCTTAGCAGCTGACTCTAGCTCACGGGCTTTAGCGATTTCGGCATCAAAGTCAATGATACTCGTTTTAGCCTCCTCCAAGGTATTTCTCCCCATGCTATGCATAACATATATTGTTTCAACAACGAGGGAAGCGGCTCGGTGCTTGAGTTCTTCTTTAAGCTGGTCAACCTCGGCAGAAAGATTTTCCCGTTCGGATCTAACAGACTTGAGGCTAGCATTGAGTTCGCGGACAATAAAGCGTAAAAGTCCATTATGCTCAATGGTCTTCTTATACTTCTCCTCCAATTAAGCATATTTTAACCCGTCAGCAGCAAGCTCTTCAGTTTTTGAGTTCAAGGCTGCCTCTAAATTATTTAATCTTTCAGTGGAGGCAGCCTCGCGATCAGATGCAGCAAGAACGACACTATAGACTTCAGCCTATTTGGCCCTAGCCTCTTCAAATTGAACCCTCAGTGGGGCAATCTTTTGGCTAAGAGTTATCTACTTCTTGCTCGATGTGCTGCAAACGAGCCTCCAACACAACATCCTCAGTAGTTTTGGCTTCCAGTTCTGAGAGGCGAACAACAGTTTGGTCCCGCTTGGTCAAAAGTTGATCCCGCTCGGAGGTAAGTTCCTCCTTTTCCCGAATCAATCTTTGGAGGCCCTCGAAAGTAACGAAATTGGCATGTGAAACAAGAAAGGCAAACTCAAAATACAACTAAATCAAAGATAGAAGAAATGACAGAGGAAATGAAGAGTATGCTTTGTACATAATATTGTTCAACAAGCACTCTCCCGAGAGAGCCTATATCTTTTTCCAATCTTTTTCTGAAGCCAAAGGCATTTGATAGTTAGCAAGTTCCACCGGCCGGGACAACAAATTGCATCCGGTAGAAAATAAGAGAGTAACGATCCTCCTCCTTTGCGGATCTTCTGAAAGGGCATCATAATTTTGCTCCAAATTCCCATGAATTGGGGACTAGGGGAGAGAAATATCATCTTCTCGTACAGATGCGGACGGTGGAGATGATGTAGCAGTTGATGGTAGAAGAGTTGGTGAAAAGGGATATGAAACTGATGGTCTTGAAGGGTGAGAAACAGCTACGACAAATACAGTGCTGGTTGTTGGTTGCTAGTCAACCGAAAATGGTAGGGACCTGGTACTCAGCCCCCGAATACCAGGCGTAATGACTGGGAAACAGAAATGGGAGTTGGCATTTTCCACTATCTCAAACTCCCCCCAGAGCACCGAGGCATCATCCTCGGTTGGTGTAGCTAACCAACAGATTGAGCAGTCTGTTGAGTTGAGGAAGGTCGTCATCTTCTGTGTAGAGAAGCCCCCTCCTTGCTGGCTTCTCCATCAACGTCAATCATCACGATATCTATGGTCGGCCCGGGCAGCGGACTCGTAACACAACTTCCGAAGATGACTCGGGGACAACATTCTTCGCCCTCTTATTCTTTCCCCCCGGCCACGGAAGAAATGCCTTCTTTTTGGTTGCTTGTTCTCCGGCTGAGGTCTCCGAGAAGAAGCACTCGCACCAGAAGCAGGCCCGAAGACGCTTGTCTATGAAAAATCCTTCTGCGGCTACCTCGTCGCATCAACAAGATCAACCAAAATATCCTCCTCGGGGATAACAACCGAGCCCTGGGGTAGACCTGAATTCGGTATAGAGAGAAAGGACTAATTAATTTCCCCACACAAAAAGCAGAGACGGGACGAGTCTAAGTTATAAAGATTTTTGGCCTTCCACCCGTATTTAAGGGCCAGTTCTTTCCAAGTGCGGGTTTCGGGCGTAGTGACGTCCAAGATTTTTTGGACCCAGTGGTCCAAGCCTTCAACCCTAGGTGGTACCCATCGAGTTGCTGAAACAGACGAAAGAAGGAAGGTCAATAATGATATGAGATGATATCTGAAAAAAGAAAGATTAAACAAGGGACTTATGAGTGCGGTTCCATGATTCCGGAAAGGATGAAACCGTTGACAGAATGATATTATTGGTGGAAATTGCAACTAACCGTTCTATCTACCCACGATCATTGTCATCATCCATGCTAGATAGTAGAGAATGATGACCATGTTTGCTGAAATTTACCATTCCCCCCGCGGAAGATATTGGAGGAATAGAGGTTCATCACGTGAGCTAGGGATAGCTCCTCTCCCACTTCTTGGCAAAGGTGCCGAAGACAAGCAATCGCCCTCCATACGGAAGGACTCACTAGTGCCAAACACACTTGGTAACAGAGGCACTACTCCACAATGACGGAGTCAAGCTTTCCACTCAGAGAAAATGCCCCCAAAGTGTAGGGATACGTATAGAAGTACGTAAAACCCTTCTAGGGTAAGGTTACCCACTTCACCAAATCAGGAGCGATAATGTCTAAATCCTGACAACGATAATCTTCCTTCACCGCAGGAATACTGGAAGGATAGATGGAAGAAGGGTATCTGCCAATGGCCCCATGTACGAGGGTTAGCAAAAGAAAATTTCTCTTCGAAGTCTTTAGTTGTGACGAGACTTCGGGGGATGATGATGCTCACTATAGGAGGAGTAGATTCATCGGCTTTGCTTTTGTTCTTTGAGGAACTAAGGGTTTTAGAAGAATAAGCCATTCTATGTTAGAGAAGAAGGACAAGCTTTTCTCTTATGAAGAAAATTAAAGAAAGGTTGAAGAGCAGAGTACAAGTTGAATGAAGAGAGTGGAGAGTTATGAGGTGTGAATAAATGAGGTTGATGCGTATAAGTAAAGGTTTAGGCAGCTAAATTCGTGACCATAATTACCTCGATAGCTGGCAAAAGTTATGCTGAATCGTGGATGGCGCGTGTTCTGGGCATTAAATGCCGAGAAACGTGCGTCTAATTAACCGTCAGAAGCTTTTCAGTGGGGGCCAGTAAAATTTTCGCCAAAAAGAAGGTTCCTACCAACTTCTTGGTGACATAAAGTTATGCCACCGGAAAGCAGAGGGACTATCTGTATAGGGTAGAATATATTGTATTAAATGATCACATAAGGAAGTGACACGTGGAGCCGAAAGCAGAGGATAGCTGAAAACGAAGGCATCTATTTTGTCTGTTACCGGAAACAATGATACTCATGGAGATAAAATAAATGACGGCCACCCGATAGCATTTGATGAAAAATATTCTACAGCATTTAGTACACTACCCGTTACAAAGAATATGACATTCATTTCCGCAATTATACATTCTTCAATGACCCTCATAATTGACATTAAAGAAGGGCTTGATCCTAGGACCTTGTTTCCTAAGTGCAGTTATAAATAGTGAGCTTTATTATTATTGTAAAGGACACGAATTTTTAGGCAAACTTACGCTACACTCTATTCAAAGCTTAATAAAATTTCATCTTCTTGCATCATGATTTCATTGTTGTTGTGCCCGGAAGCCTTGCTCCCGGAACTATCGTTTCTGCTATTTCCTACAAATTACAAAAAAGAAAAAAGACAGAATAATCATTCTATGATGAAAATAAAATAAATGTCAATTTTGTGTACATAACGGGTATACACTATACAATTAAATCTAAATTATTTTTATGAATTTCTATTCTAATAGAGGGGTCGTTGTTTGTTGTTGAGAACTCCAAAACCGAAAAGGAATTTGAAAATTTTTCTGGTATGGAATCATAGTCTATATAATTAGAATTATGGTTTAAGAGTATCCATTAACTATAGTCTAAAAGATATAGACCATCAATCAACTGATTCGTTCTAATTTCTCCATCTCAGACATAAATATTGCATATTTATCTAATTTTTCTATTATTTTAGGATTAAATTAATTTAATTGTCTAGAAATCACATATAAATTCAACTGTACTGTTTTACGGGTAAACAAATTTCAATACCTTGTCAACAAAAACAAGAACAATTGAAGTACTGTTAATTATTTAAAATCTATAATTTCGAAAAAGAAATTCATAAATTTATGGCAACAAGCGGGCAGAATTGTGCATCTCTCTCTCTCTTTAAATACTCCAAAAGACAAATAATAAAATTGTTCTCCCCAATACCTGTTTTCCCTGTTGGCTTCCTTCATTAATAACCATAATCTCAACCTTTTCTCGATTCTGATGGTTGCTGCTGACCAGGATTAGGTCGGGATGAAACGGCGGCGGCGGAAAATGGCACACTGTTAGAAATCGTACGGGATGAAGCGACGGCGACGGGGAATACCGCACTGTTAGAAGTTATACGGAATGATACGGCGGCAGCGGAGAATAGCGCACGGTCAGAAATTGGTAATAGGTCGTCGTCTGAAGATTTATTACAAAATTTACAAGTATACCAAATTAGGAAAGGGGAAAGAAAACTAAGGACTTCAAAAGTGATTAAACCAAACCAGAACCAATCCATGGTTCTATGTTTTTGATACTTTGTTTAATTTTTAACCTCCTCAAAACAAAAAGATCTCTATTATATAATGCCGTAAATTTGAAGTTGGGAAAATCATCAAACTAAAATTGCTTCGGTCTGGGTTTTTGAAATCCTAGTACTAGTAGCATTCGGATTTCCAGTCCTATCAACAGCTGATTCATCACAGCTTTCAGATTTTTTATTATTAATCACTTATTAATTGTTTTCCTATTTGACAAAGAAGAAGGAAATGGAAATATAATTAAAGTAGCCATGCAAATTTTTTGAAAGTAATCCTTAACTCAAAAAGTGCTCATAAATATAGTCATTGCTACTTATTTATTACTTTAATGACCTTTTGAAAATAAATCAGTTTCGTATATTGTACTTTTAAGGATTTTTTTAAGTCGAGTTGGGCTTATCTTACCAATTAATTTAAGGATTTTTCAACTATATGACTGTGATATAAAATAATCATAATATTGTTCAATTATTGTATCAAATTGAGCTAATAATCAACTAGAATATTACTTTGATAATTGAGTGTTAATAAAGTCAATCATTTAATAATCACCAATCTCAGTAACCAGAAACAAGTCCAATACCCTTGTCAACAAAAACAAGAACGAGTTTGTAAACTATTTATGACCAAACAGTGAAATCTTGGATCACGTCCAACATTAACCTTCTTAAAAAATTGAATCTAATACAATCTAGTCTCTATTATCTTACCTATTAATATTAATGTAATGACCCAATCGGTCATTTTAACTTTTAGAACTCTGTTTCCTAAAATAAAAATTTTCGTATGTGCTTTTAATAATTTTTTACTTGCGGAAATTATTGGTTCGGGATTTGGAAGCGTTTGGGTTGAAATCGGAACACTTGGTTCCTTAAGTTAGTCTTAAAAGGCCAAGTTTGACTTCGGTCAACATTTTGAGAAAACGACTCCGGAATCTGGATTTGACGGTTCCAATAGGTTCGTATGATGATTTTGGACTTGGGCGTATGTCCGAATCGGGTTTTGGATAACCCGGGAGCATTTTGACGCTTAATAGTAAAAATCAACTATTTAAAGGTTTAAACTTCTTAAAATTTGGTTTGTAGTAGGATTTTGAGTAATTGAAATCCGTTTGGAATTCCAAGTTTGGGAATAGTTCCGTATAGTGATTTAAGACTTGCACGCAAAAATTCGTATCATTCTGAGTAGTTTAAGTATATTTCAACGCATTGGAAGTAAATTGAATAACTTGAAATTCTTAAGTTTGAATCCATTTGGTTTGAGGTGTGATTCCTAAATTTGGCATTGTTTTACATATTCTGTGTGTTCGAGCGAGTCCGTTTTGGGATTTCAAACCTGTTGGTATGTGTGAGCGGGGCCCGGGGCCCCCGAGTGTTAACCGGACGAGGCTCGGATCAATTTTGGAAATTTTGAAGAAGAGTTGAAGCCTTCTCCTTCTGGTACGTTCGCACCTGCGCTTGGAAAGCCGCAAGTGCGACTCTCGCAGATGCGAGGTTCATGCGCAGAAGCGGAAAAAGGGAAGGGGAGGCCACTGCTGCAGATGCGGAATTTTGGCGCACCTGCGAACGCGCAGGTGCGAGGCAGTGCGCGCAGATGCAAAAGGGGGCAGGCGATCGAAACTCGCACCTGCAAGGATTTTTTCGCAGGTGCGAAAGCCGCAGGTGCAGTACCCCTTCCGCAGGTGCGAAAAACCTGTCTGGGCAGAATGGTTAAAAAGTCGGGGCTCAAATATTTTGAGCCTATTTTTCCTCCATTTCCGGGCGATTTCAGAGCTTTTGAGAAGGGGGTTTCAACTAGCAATTGAAAGGTAAGTTAATTCCACACTCCTTGAGTTAAATACATAAATTATAGATAGATTATAACTAGTAAATCTTAGAAATCAAGGGTCTAGGTGAAAAACCTAAATTTTTATAAAAATGAGATTTTAACCACGAAAATAGTTATGGAATTGAGTAGAAATTATATATTTAAGTTCTTGAGATTATGGGTAACATTTTCATCCGAAAATTTTTAGAATCCGGGCACATGGGCCTGGGGTGAATTTTAAAAATTTTACTATTTTGGATCGGATAATTTATTAATAGATGAATTTTGAATTATTGAACATATATTAATTATTTTATATGATTTTTAGATAGTTTCGGATTTTTCGGCATTGAATCGAGAATTTTACGCAATGCGATAATCGGAAAGTGGACTTTGAGACGAGGTAAGTCTCTTGTCTAATCTTGTGAGGGGAAAATTATCACATAGGGATTAAATTGAATAGTTGTTGCTAATTGCGGGGGTTACGTACGCACGAGGTGACGAGAGTCCGTGCGTAGCTACTATTAATGCTAAAGTCCGGATAATTTAGGACTCAAAGCATGAATTACTTGTGTAAACTATATTTTTTATTTAATTAATATTAATTGCTATATATGAATATATTGTGAATTGTTAGATAAAGATATTAAAGGATGGAAACCTCATATGTTTGATTTTTCTGTTTAAATTAATTAATTGATTAAAGAAATTGTTCTTCCTCCCGAATTTATCTTATAATAAATATACTCTCCTTCCGGAGGCACATAAGAAAATGTCCTCCTTTCTTGTGGAGAGGGTCGAACGCCTCGGCAGGATAGATGCATCTATGGATCGTGACGCACGTCCCTCGGCAGTGTACACGACACTCTAGATCGGGTCGTACATCCTCGACATAAATCGTGCTTAATAATAATAATAATTACACGATATCTTAATAGCTTATTTTAGCTTGCGGAGCCAATTGATAAATTTGAGAATCCTTGGAATTTAATGAATTATTATGCGTGCTTGTTAAGGAATTAATTGTTATTCCTGTAAATGAGATTTAATTGATAACTTGGAAATTATTTGAAATGAAGGAATTTAATTAATATATTGAGAATTGTTGCATTTGAAGGAATTTAATTATTTCCGTTGGTTAAATAAATTATTGTAAATTCTGTAAATCGTGCTGATTTAAATACTTTAATTGTATTTCAATTATTATTATTGACCCATAGTGAGTGTCAAAGTCGGTCATCTCGTCTCTACCACTTCGATATTAGGCTTGATACTTACTGGGTACACGTTGTTTACGTACTCATACTGCACTTGCTGCACTTTTTGTGCAGGACAGGAGGCAAGTACTAGTGGGGGACCTATCGTCTTACACCCACGCTATCCAGGGGCATAGTGGTGAGCTGTATTTCTGAGCCGTTCTGCAGCTACTAGTGTCTCTCCTTGTATTTTTCATTCTGTCTATCTTATTTCAGATAATATTTGAGATTTTGTATAATCTACTAGATGCTCATACACTTGTGATATTAGGTCTTGGCACACACATTGGTAGAATTTAGTTTTTATTATTTTCTTGGTTTTAAATTTTGTCAATATATGCTTAATTTATTAACTTGGCTTGCCTAGCTGTAGTGTTGGGCGCCATCACGACTTATAGGTGAAATTGGGTCGTAACAATAAATATCGTTTAACACTTCAATTTTCATAAAAACATTTCAATTATTTTTATTGTATCAAATGTTTGAGCTAACAAGTGTTAGATAACCTACCCACCGAATGCAAGTATCTTTATCACCTCACTGACTTAAACAAGTTGAGCAATGATGCAATATGTTCGTGATGTTAAATGCATATAACTAAATTTCATATACAAGAACCAAAATTGACATTGTAGCAAAAAATGGTGTTATTTGTATATTATACTCTTTTATAATTTTGAATTTAAGTAAATTTCTCATGTGTAAAAAAATGTACGATCATAAAATTAAAAATAAGTTTATAAAGATTCAAAAAATCAATTGACCAAAAGAGCTAATCAGCCGTTATAAATTACATTAAATACCACAATTTTAGGACCTCACTAGGGAGTGTAGAGGCCGTACGTAGCCTGTTAAAAGAGACTTTTAAGAATTTTACATGGACAACTATGCACCTAGTAAAATTCTTTTAAGTCTCTTTTAGTACAAATACAGTGTAGTGTGTGACCAAAAGATTAATGGGCAGACTCTAGAGTCTACGACTTCTTAGGCAAATAAAAGAAAGCTGTTGGTTCGGAGGTTTTGCCAAATTATTAGCATATTAATAGGTGGATTGTTATTCTTGTACTATTTGGAAAAATTAAGACTAATCATGTAAGTTTCCAAAAATAATTCGTTTTCAGAGTAGTGACTAGCATAGCACTAATAGATGTGCGACTAAGTAACACTTCTACATTTAAAAAAAAAAAAAATCTAATTCTTTTTGTGGACCTAGGATTTCTAGGAAGTAAAAGAGTTCATGTCAGTGGAGCTAACTTTCGATCTATGACAAAGGATTTCATGTTACATGTCGAAAACATAGTGCTAGAAGTGAGTTTCATATTTCACATGCAACACCAGAAATTAGTTAAGTTAGGAACTTTGAAATTCATTAAAGTGACTTTCGAATTCATCCGAAAATGTTAAGACATAATTAGAATCGTCAATATGGACTTGGCCTGTTGGGCCAGCTCAGTCCAATCCATCCCGTGATTTAGCAGGGTTGAGTTAGAATTTTTGGAATCCATTTAAAAACAAGACTTTTAAGCCCGGCCCAAGTAAGTCTGTAGCCCATGAGGCTTGACTGGGGCCGGGCCGGGCCGGGCCATTGGCCTAATAAAAATATATATTTAAAATATATAAAATATAAAAAGTATATGCCACTAAAAATAAAAAGAAGAATATCCCCAGCTTAAAATTTATTAAGCTCATCATATTAAAAGATCAAAGTCTTAAAACGTTAATTAGTTTTTAAAATTTAATTATTCTTAATATTTAACTAATTAATATTGCATATGAATTGTAGATGTAGATGAAAGCGAAGATGGTAAGACAATCTTCTCACAAGCGGATTCAAATGTGTTTGATAAAGATGATGTGTTGGATATCCCATAAGCGTCATGGACTTTCTCTTGAATAGTTTGTTCTGAGTTTTGACTTTTAGTGAATGAAATATGGTTTTGTTTTTTACTTTTTTAGTGTTTATTGTGATATATGGAACAATATAAAAAGTTATAAAATTTTGCAAAATTTTTCCAATTAGATATTTTTTAACTTTTAATTTTATTTTTTTTTGTGGTTAGAACTTAAGAAAAAATATAAAATTATATTTTAAAAAATGATGGGCCGGCCGATGGAGGCCGCAATCCACATAGGGCTGGGATGAGCTGACCATTATAAGGCCCATCAAAATGGTGGGCTACCCCAGCCCATCCCGTCAATAACTAAAGCCCACATGAGCTGGGCTGAGCTAGCCTAGCTCGACCCATATAGACAGCTCTAGACATAATTAAGAATTAGAACTGTTGCTTTAATTAACATTCCTAAAGAAAAATATTATTTTAAATAGAGGCATAAACATTTATTTGTCATAATTTTGAGACATAACAAGATAGTATTCATATTTCATGTGAACTAGAGTTAAGTTTTGAACAATAGTTTAATTTAATGGCTGCGCTTCATTAATTTGGATTCGTGACAAATTGGTTCGTTAATTAAAAACAGTAAAGCGCTCCTATCAAGAGATTTTTCACTCTCAAAGCTCGAGCGCAAGACTTTTGGTCCACGCGGTTTCTAAATTTCAATTGTCAGTGCAAAGCTCTAATGCGGCATAGTAAGCGCAGAAGAATAATTATGGAATATGGTTATGGAGATGAATATAATGTGGAGTTTTGAGACGACTGATTCAATGTGGGGTTCACTCGCTGCCTACATTAAAACCTTCGCATTTAATTTAAGAGCTTTGCTGCTTACAGCTATTCAATTCACTCTTTAAAGGGCCACTCTCCTTGTCTTCCATCCTTGACCAAATTTCTTCTCAACCCAAATTTCCTTCTTATTATTTTAGTTATTATCAAGAACAGAGCTAACATGAATGTATACGGCCAAAACCGGTTAGTCCTTCATACGAACTGATCGAAATGATAATGCATTGGATGGAAGAGTGTCTTCATAATATCAGGTTGAGGTCCGAAGTCAGGTCATCAAGCTTCGAGCCCTAGGGACCGATCAATGTCGAGTTCGTTATCATTATCGAGCTCGAATCCAAATCGAACTATGATGCGAAGTGAAGTTATCGAGTTTATGAGGCAGAGACCGACCAACACTGACCTCGAATCAATACAAGGCTCCGAGTCAGAATCGAGCTCGAGTCAAGATCGAGAGCTCGAGTCGATATCAAGCTCGAGTCAATATCGAGCTCATAGACAAGAGCCGTTGCAACCACACTAGAGGAGAGAATCCTGACAGGAATTATGGAAAAGATGATTTATCATGGGTCTCCCACTATATATTTTTAATTATATCTAAAGTATGATCCCTCCACTATAAAGGGGATGTTTATTATTTCTGTAAGAAACCAAGTTTTGGCATACATTGTAACTGAGATATCATACACTCCTATATTGAAGAGTTATCATTTTTTAGCTTCATAGATTGATTCATCTTGCTTAATCCATAAATAATCTTCTTTCTAACTTTGCTTATTTTTCATTCTTCGCAATCAATATTCGATATTTTCATTTTACTCTTACGATTTGTGTCAAGTTATACCACATACTCTTAGAACTGCGTACAAATTCAACTTTATTCATTTTTTGGGTAAACAGTTTGGCGCCCATCGTGGGGCTAAGGATAACAGTGGTTATTTGATACGAATTCGCAAAACACGCCATTGTACGCTTGTTTCCGGAAGCATCTTTGATTTCAGATTAGCAACGACTAACTATCAATTAAATGGCCTTACCTATCGACAACGAAGATGGTTTTCTAGATGAAAATAACAACTTGACGCCCAGGACCGAAAGGCTGCTTGTCGACGCCGTTGAGGCTCGAGTCGAAGTGCCATTAGATGTTAATTCGAATGTGGCCATTGAGGCAAACCTACATTCTGAACCTGAAAATAGCATTCATGGTGGCACTCGATCTGCAGCTCGAGATACCCATAACATCGAAGAACACGGCGTCAGCTTGCGCATGATTTTCGAAATATTGCAAGCTCAACATGCAGCAATAGCTCAGATACAGAGTCAAACCCAGATACCGAGTAGGCCGGAGCCTAGTCCACCCCGAGAAATCGCCCACAAAATGGAACCAGCTATAGTAAGGTCAAATGAGCAAGAGTCGGGGACTAATCCCGAAATTGCTAAGATATTCGAAGAACTGACCAAACGAATAGAATCAGGTGAAAGGAGGATCGAGGCAAACGACAAAAAGGTGGAAACATATAACTCCAGGGTTGATCAGATCCCGTAGGCACCACCGATATTGAAGGGCTTAGATTCCAAAAAATATGTACAAAAGCCTTTCCCCCCAAGCGCTGCTCCAAACCGATCCCAAAGAAATTCTGAATGCCCGAGATTCTTAAATATAACGGAACTACCGTCCCCAACGAACATGTCACCTCTTACACATGTGCCATCAAAGAGAACGACCTATAGGACGATGAAATTGAATCCGTATTATTGAAGAAATTCGGTGAAACTCTGTCAAAGGGAGCAATGATATGGTATCATAATTTATCATCTAATTCTATCGATTCTTTTAATATGCTTGCAGATTCCTTCGTAAAAGCATACGTCGGGGCCATAAAGGATGAGACCAGGAAGTAGGACATGTTCAAGGTAAGACAAAATGATAATGAGATGCTAAGGGAATTTGTATCTCGTTTTCAAATGGAATGAATGGATCTGCCACCAGTCACAAACGATTAGACTGTTTAGGCTTTCACTCAAGGTTTGAACAAACGAAGTTCGACGGCTTCACGGTGGTTGAAGCATAACCTGATCGAGTACACAACTATTACTTGGGCCGACGTGCATAATCGGTACCAATCAAAAATTAGAGTCGAAGACGATCAGCTGGGGCCTGAACCCGCTGCTAGAAGGGATATCAATCGAGAACTAGGTCCGATCAGGGACCGATACTGACCCTATAGTGGAAACCACAGAATCAATAAATCGAGACGTAACCCCAAACAAAAAAAGTGATCGAGGTCAAGGGTCTCGGGGGCTGAAGAATAGAAATGGGTTCGACAGGCCTACCAGACTTAAGGAAGCTCTACAATTATCGGAGTATAACTTTAGCATTGATGCATCCGTCATCGTATCGGCTATCGGACGCATCAAAGACATTAAATGGACTCGACCCATGCAGACCGATCCTGCCTAGAGGAATCCCAATCAAATCTGCGAATATCATGGCACCCATGGCCACAGAACAGAAGATTGCAGGCAACTAAGAGAGGAGGTAGCCCGGTTATTCAATAAAGGGCACCTTCGAGAATTTTAAAGCGACAGGGCCAAATACCATTTCAAAAACAGGGATTTCGGCAAACAAAATGAACAGGAAGAACCACAACACATCATCCACATGATCATCGGCGGCGGCGTTACCCCTCAAGGGCCGATGCTACACACTAAGACATCGGTTATGAGAGAAAAGCGACCTCGAACTCAGGATTACGCACCCATATGAACCTTGTCCTTTAATGATGAATATGCAGAAGGAGTCATGCAACCTCATAACGATGCACTGGTAATATCCGTACTTATGAATAAAACTAAAGTTAAGCGTGTGTTAATTGATCTAGGTAGCTCGGCCAACATTATTATATCGAAGGTTGTAGAACAGCTCGGTCTATAGGATTAGGTCGTACCCGCAACCCTGGTTCTAAACGGATTCAATATGGCATGTGAAACCACCAAAGGCGAGATAATTCTGCCGATAAACTTGGTCAGGACCATCCAGGAAACGAAGTTCCACGTAATCGAAGGTGACATGAGGTACAACGCCCTTTTTTGGAAGGCCATGGATCCACAACATGAGAGTTGTACCTTCGACCCTACACCGGGTTCTTAAATTCCCGACATTGAAGGGAGTCAAAACAGTGTACGGAGAACAACCGACCGCAAGAGAAATGTTTGCCGTCGAAGAAGCAATTCCGATATCCTCACCTTCATCAACAAAGGGGTCGGACTCAAAAGGGGAATGAGATGCCAAATAGCAATCACAGACGTCAGCCTCAGCACAACCAGAAAATCAGAAGATCCACGAAGATGATGATCAAAGGATCCCTCGATCCTTCGTGGTCCCCGATGATTCCGACGCTACCCAATCAACGATTGAAGAATTGGAGCAAGTCATACTAATCGAGCATTTTTCCGAATGAAAGGTATACCTGGGAACGGGATTAACCCCCGAACTCAGGAAAAAGGCTTATTCAATTTCTTATCGATAACATAGATTGTTTTGCTTGGTCCTATTTAGATATAACAGGGATCCTACCGGATATAACGATGTATCGACTAAGCCTGGACCCTAGGTTCAAACCAATGAAGCAAAAAAGAAGACCCCATTCCGAGGTAAATCACGCATTCATAAAGGACGAGGTAACTAAACTTCTTAAAATAGGGTCCATTCGGGAGGTGAAATATACCGAATGGTTAGCCAATGTAGTCGTAGTCCGTAAAAAAGAGAACAAACTTAGAATGTGTGTAGATTATAAGGATTTAAACAAAGCGTTCCCCAAAGAGTATAATCAAATCCAAATGAACCCAAAAGACCAGGAAAAGACTTCATTTGTCACCAAGTATGGAACATATTGTTATAATGTGATGCCCTTCGGGCTAAAAAATGCAGGAGCTACTCACCAACGCCTAGTAAATAAAATGTTCGAGGAACAAATAGGTAAATCAATGGAAGTTTATATTGATGACATGCTAGTTAAGTCCCTGCGCGCAGAGGACCATTTGGCTTATTTGCAAGAAACATTCGAGATTTTAAGGAAATACAACATGAAGCTCAACCCCGAGAAATGTGCTTTCAAGGTCGGTTCGGGCAAGTTGCTCGACTTCATGGTATCGAAATGGGGGATCGAGATCAACCCCGATAAAATCAAGACTATCGAAGACATCGCCATCGTGGACAGTGTAAAAGCCGTGCAGAGGCTAACGGGACGGATTGCTGCCTTAGGCCGATTCATTTCAAGGTCGTCAGATCGAAGTCACATATTTTTCTCTCTACTCAAAAAGAAGAATAATTTTGCCTGGACCCCGGAATGCCAATAGGCATTAGAGGAATTGAAGCGATATCTATCGAGCCCACCATTGCTTCATACTCCAAAAGCATACGAGAAACTTTGCTTGTACTTGGCAGTATGGGAGATTGCGGTTCTTTTCCGCTGCCCAACATCGATCGCGTGATCGATGCCACGGCCGGCCACGAGGTCCTTAATTTTCTCGATGCCTATTCCACCAACCCTCGTACCCAAAGTCGAAAAGGAACTCTTGTTGAAATCGGGTACATCATCGGGGGTATGGACCCTTTTCACAGACGGGTTTTCGAACGTGAAGGGATCCAGGCTAGGAATCGTTTTAAAGCCGCCTATGGGTAGCACTATTAGGAAATCTATCAAAATTACTAGGTTGACTAATAACGAGGCCGAGTACGAGGCCATGATTGCAGGCCTCGAGCTAGCTAAAAGCTTGGGAGTAGAAGTTGTTGAAGCAAAGTGTGACTCTTTACTGGTGGTAAATCAAGTAAGCAAAACCTTAGAAGTTTGAGAGGATAGAATGTAAAGGTATTTGGACAAACTACAGGTAACTTTGCACCGTTTCAAAGAGTGGACTTTACAACATGTACCCCGAGAACAAAACAGTGAGGCCGATGCATTTGCAAATTTGGGATCATCGGTCGAGGAAGATGAGATAAGCTCGGGGACTGTCGTTCAACTCTCGAGATCCGTGATCGAGGAATGTCATGCCGAGATAAATTCTACAAGCTTAACCTGGGATTGGAGGAATAAGTATATTGAATACTTGGAGAACGGAAAGCTCTCATCGGACCCTAAAAATTCGAGGGCCCTACGAACCAAAGCTACTCGATTCACATTGACTGCAGATGGAATATTATACCGAAGGACATTCGATGGACCATTGGCAGTATGCTTAGGTCCAGGAGACACTAACTACATCCTACGTGAGATTCACAAGGGTACTTGTGAAAATCATTCTGGTGCCGATTCATTAGTCCGAAAAATAATCAGAGCAGGATATTATTGGATCGATATGGACAAAGATGCAAAGGAGTTTGTTCGAAAATGTGACAAATGTCAAAGGTTTGCATTGATGATTCATCAGCCCGTAGAGCAACTTCACTCAGTCATATCCCCATGGCCATTCATGAAATGGGGAATGGATATCATCGGCCCTCTTCCATCGGCCCCAGGTAAAGCTAAGTTTATTTTATTTATGACTGACTATTTCTCTAAATGGGTTAAAGCACAGGCATTCGAGAAAGTAAGAGAGAAAGAGGTTATAGACTTCATCTGGGATCATATCGTATGTCGATTTGGAATACCTGCCGAAATAGTGTGTGACAATGGGAAATAATTTATCGGCAACAAAGTGATGAAATTTCTCGAAGACCACAAAATAAAAAGGATATTATCGACACCGTATCACCCTAGTGGGAACGGATAGGCCGAATCGACGAACAAGACTATCATTCAAAACCTAAAGAAAAGGTTGAACGACGCTAAGGGAAAATTGAGAGAAATCCTACCCGAAGTTCTTTGGGCATATCGAACAACATCAAAATCCAGTACGGGGGCAACCCCGTTCTCCTTAGTATTTGGCTCTGAAGTCTTAATTCCAGTCGAAGTCGGGGAACCCAGTGCTAGGTATCGATATACAACAGAAAAGTCAAATCACGAGGCTATGAATACTAGCCTCGAATAATTTGATGAAAAACGAGAAGCCGCTCTTGTCCAATTGGCCGCCCAAAAGCAGCGGATCGAAAGATACTATAATCGAAGAACCAATCTTCGCCATTTTAAAATCGGGGACTGAGTGCTAAAGAAAGTCACCCTCAGCACCCGAAATCCAAATGAAGGAAAACTGGGTCCGAACTGGGAAGGACTGTATCAGGTACTCGAAAATGTCGGTAAAGGACCCTACAAACTCGGTATTATAAACGGAAAACAACTACCAAGCAATTGGAACGTGTCACACCTAAAACGATACTACTGCTAAGGTACGACCTTCCCATGTTCGTTTATATTTCGAAACTAACCCTTGCAGGAGTTCAATCAAGAACAAAGATGGATCATTCAACACGAAGACTTAGGTCTGAAAGCACGCGTTGCACTCTTTTTTCCTTAGACCGGTTTTATCCCAAATGGGTTTTTCGGCAAGGTTTTTAATGAGTCAACCATTGATCGTGCTAACTTAGAACAATTTAACAGTATCTGAGGCCTCTTTACAATCAACCTCGAATACTAGTGGGGCATTACCCTCAAATATATCAAGTTCGATGCAAGAAAGTTACTTCATAACAACAGGGTCCTGATAGGAAAAATTGTAAGGGCCAAATGGTCAAAACGAACCATGCTCGTGTAGATTTCTCGATCCTTGGTACAAAATATAAACACATGTATAACGACATGAAAAGAAACTTCTTTGACTATATATCTTGTCTCACAACCCATCCTCTATTTCATGATCTATTACGCAAACAAGCTCAAGGGCCAATGATTACCCCATAAATCGGGGACTGCCACTCTACCATTAAGCCTACGGGCTACTCTTGTTTCGAGTTCGAGAAAATACTCACTCGACCATTAAGCATACGAGATACATTACTTCGAGTTTGAATCACTCACTCGACTAATAAAGCATACAGGCTACATCACTTTGAGTCCGAGCAAGCACTCACTCGACTACTAAGCCTACGAGCTACTCTTGTTTCGAGTTCGAGCAAATACTCACTCGACCATTAAGCCTACGGGCTACATTACTTCGAGTTCGAATCACTCACTCGATCATTAAGCCTACGGGCTACATTACTTCGAGTTCGAATCAATCACTCGACTAATAAAGCCTACAGGCTATATCACTTTGAGTTCGAGCAAGCACTCACTTTACTAGTAAGCCTACGGGCTACTCTTATTTCGAGTTCGAGCAAATACTCACTCGAATATTAAGCCTACGGGTTACATTACTTCGAGTTCGAATCATTCACTCGATTAATAAAGCCTACAGGCTACATCACTTCGAGTTCGAGCAAGCACTCACTCGACTACTAAGCCTACGGGCTACTCTTATTTCGAGTTCGAGCAAATACTCACTCGACCATTAAGCCAACGGGCTACATTACTTCGAGTTTGAATCACTCACTCGACTAATAAAGCCTACGGGCTACATCACTTCGAGTTCGAGCAAGCACTCACTCGACTACTAAGCCTACGGGCTACTCTTGTTTCGAGTTCGAGCAAATACTCACTCGACCATTAAAGCCTGCGGGCTACATTGCTTCGAGTTCGAATCACTCACTCGACTAATAAAGCCTACGGGCTACATCACTTCGAGTTCGAGCAAGTACTCACTCTACTACTAAGACTACAAGCTACTCTTATTTCGAGTTCGAGCAAATACTTATTCAACCGTTAAGCATACGGGCTACATTACTTCGAGTTCGAATCACTCAATCGATCATTAAGCCTACGAGCTACATTACTTCGAGTTTGAATCACTCACTCAACTAATAAGCCTACGGGCTATATTACTTCAAGTTTGATCAATCACTCACTCGACTACTAAGCTTACGGGCTACCTTATTTCGAGTTCGAGCAAGCACTCACTCGGTTATAAAGGCTACAAGGTCCAAATACGATCATATTGCCTAAAGCCTTATGAAAATTTTCACAAGGCATAAATGAAACAAAATCTTCATGAGGCAGAGAATAAAACAGAGGAAGGTCGGGAAAAGAAAAGATCTTTATATATATACAAGAATATTTATAATGTCCGAACAGGACCCTACACAAAAAACCAAAATGAAAACTAAGGGCTAAGTTTCTTGGTTATCTACGGGGGCAGTCTCTTCTTCATCGGGCTCCTCCCCGCTCTCGGACCCACTCTTGCTCCCATCATCACCATCATCATCAGCGTCACCATCATCATCATCGGAAGCCAAGGCTTCAACATTGGCTTCGAGCTCTTTAGCCCTTTTTATCTCTTCGGTGAGATCGAAACCTCGATCATGGATCTCCTCGAGGGTCTTCCTCCAAGATTGGCACTTAGCAAGTTCAACAACCCAATGTGCTCGAGTGTTGGTGGTCTCGACTGCCTCTCTTGCTTGTACCTGAGCTGCTTCAGCATCGGCCCGATAGACGGCCATGAATGCATCCGCATCGGCCTTTGCCTTTTCGGCGTCAGATTTGGCCTTGGCAAGTTCGGAGGCCAACCGAGCCTCGAGCTCCTCGATTTTTCTTGCATGAACCGAGCTTTTCTCCTTCATTCTTTGAAGTTGGTTTTCGGCTGATGATAATTGGGCTCGAGCAGCCTCTTTCTCTACAGCAAAGCAGTCCATACTTTCTTTCCACTTCAAGGACTCCGCCTTTATCACATCGACATCCTCACGGAGTTTCCCGATCATCTCAAGTTTCTGCTGCAGTTGTGAGACCAAAAAATTAGCCATCGTTCCGATATCGAGCGCATAGGCTTTTAATAATATCATTACCTGCTCGGACAGATCGGTCTAATCTTGGTGAGCCTTGGCCAACTCAGCTCGGAGGTCTTTGATTTCCTCTCCCCTTTTTCCCTAAGAGGAGTTTAAGGGCGTTCCTCTCCTCCATGACCCGTTGAAGGTCGGCTTCGTATCGACGTAGCTTGGCTCGAGACCGAGAACATGCTTCTCGATGAACTGCTGTGGCCTGCAAAGAAAGAAGAAACGAAGTTAGAAAAGAAAAACAATCATAAAGGTAATACCAACGAAGTAAGTTAAGGCTTACACGATTCAAAGCCTGCTGCACTCCAAGGAAAAGATCTGATGCATCACTAATGCCGGCAACGTCCTCGACACCGGTAAACAAATCACAAAAAGGGTCCTCTCCCTCATGAGATCCATCTACCTCGAGGGCACATAAAGCTTGGGCTTCCCGAATTGCACCTTCGAAAAAAGAAGGGAAAGTGGGCGAGTCTTCGATTACTACTTCCCCAAGTGAGTCGCTTGGGGCGTTCTCTTCGGTTCGAAGAGATTCAGGGACGGCCCCTTAAGACATATCTACCATCCGTTGACTTCGATGGGAGACATCCTCGATCTCCAACGGCTCGGGGACTTTGCCCGAATCTTTCTTTGATATACCCTCAGTTTGAGGCGGAGCCTTGTAAACCACCATCGATCCAGCTGCCTGTGGGGCATCAATGGTTTTCTTCACTCGGGCCACCAGTACGGACCCGTCGTCTTCTACTTCTTTCTCGTCTTCATCTCTTAGATGCTGAACTGATTTTAAGGTTAAAGAGATGGTATTCTTCCTCGACTTACGAGCCTTCAATTTTGGGTTTTTGAAAGTAGAGGCCTTTTTTCTCTTATTGTCCTTCACCGGTTTAGAAACCGGGGCCAAAGTTTCCTACTCGTCGGACATGGGTCTCAAAACTGCATCCTTGCCCAGACCTACACACAAGAAAATTGATTTGAGTGTATGGAAAATAGTTTGAACTATCAGTGATGCGAGAAAGGAGATTACCATGATTTTTGGCCTCCCATCGGTCCTTTGAAAAATCGCGCCATGAGCGCTCGGCGTACGTAGAAGTCGAAGCCATGGCCCATACCTAGTCCTTGAGGTCGGGAACCGCACCGGGCATCCAAGGAACCGCTGCACCACAAAAGGGGATATTAGTAAGAAAGGAAACGAAGGGGCAAAACAATGGGAGATTACAACAGAGTTACACTTACGCTTCATGTTCCATTCTTCGGGAAATGGCATCTTCTCGGCCTGTATTAGGTCCAATGTCTTCATTCGAACGAACTTTCCCATCTAGTCTCAATCCTTGTCATCATCTATGCTCGAGAACAGAACCTTGGTGGCCCGACGCTGTATGGGGGCAGTAAAATCTAATGAGGTGGTTGAGGGTGAAAGACATCCCCTCGATTTTGTTCACAAAGAAACGGATCAGAATAACGATCCGCCAAAAAGAAGGATGGATTTGGCCTAAGGTTATTTGGTATTTACGACAAAAATCAATGATAACAGGGTCGAGAGGGCCTAACGTGAAAAGGTAAGTGTACACACTTAAAAATCCTTTCACGTGAGTAGTAATATCCTCTTCGGGAGACGGGACTACCACTTCTTTGTTCTCCTAGTTACAATCATTTCTTATCTGTTCGAGATACCCCCGGTTATCGAACACATATACCTCGATACTAGTTCACATCGGCCGGGAACCGATGAGCCTTTGTCGACCTTAAAATCTGAGGTAAGAACACATGCCACAGAAATGCACTCCTCAGGCAGTGGATCCACTGGTGTTTTGTCGGCGGCATACTGGGAAGAAGAAGCTTTTTCTTTTTGGGGTACGGTTTTTGATGTTTTCACCATTTTTGAATTTAAATAAGGAGATAACAAAGATATGGTATTTTAAAGAAAGATTTTGCAATAGAAAATGCAGAAGGAAAATTTTGTAGACTTACAGATGAATTCAGCAGGTGCGAGAAAGAAGTTAGAAAATTTAGAGTTTGGAGATGTAAAAGTGATTAAAGGTGAAAAGGGGATTATTTATAGGTTGAGCAATGGCGGTTCAATTTCGATAATGGCCGACTATCGTCTGACACACATTAAATACCTCGGTAAATTGAACCGACGAGACAACTATCACACACGTCATGATCAGACTCGATGCAAACGTCAGTATATATATCTAATCGTACCGTTGAAAAATCATGTCGTTTCTCGCTACATCCTTCCCGAGAAACGAGGGGACTATCTGTATACGGCCAAAACCGGTTAGTCCTTCGTACGAACTGGTCGAAATGGTAATGCATTGGATCGAAGAGTGTCTTCATAATATCAGGTTGAGGTCCGAAGTCAGGTCATCAAGCTTCGAGCCCTAGGGACCGATCAATGTCGAGCTCGTTATCATTATCGAGCTTGGATCCAAATCGAACTATGATGCGAAGTGAAGTTATCGAGCTTATGAGGCAGAGACCGACCAACACTGACCCCGAATCAATACAAGGCTCCGAGTCAGAATCGAGCTCGAGTCAAGATCGAGAGCTCGAGTCGATATCAAGCTCGAGTCAATATCGAGCTCATAGACAAGAGTCGTTGCAACCACACTAGAGGAGAGAATCCTGGCAGGAATTATGAAAAATCTGATTTATCATGGGTCTCCCACTATATATTTTTAATTATATCTAAAGTAGGATCCCTCCACTATAAAGGAGATGGTTATTATTTCTGTAAGAAACCAAGTTTTGGCATACATTGTAACTGAGATACCATACACTCCTATATTAAAGAGTTATCATTTTTTAGATTCATAGATTGATTTATCTTGCTTAATCTATAAATCATCTTCTTTCCAACTTTGCTTATTTTTCATTCTTCGCAATCAATATTCGATATTTTCATTTTACTCTTACGATTTGTGTCAAGTTATACCACATACTTTTAGAACTACGTACAAATTCAACTCTATCCGTTTTTCGGGTAAACAATGAACTTGTTGAATCTTTGTACTGTACATGTGTCGTTGTCTACTTCTTTTCCATTCATGGGTCGCTTGGTTTACTGTATTTACAAGAATTATCAACTCATAAAATTCCGCATAATTTATAAATTGCCTAGTCGGTCGTGCAAAAATACAACTGCCTCATAAACTCTGCATTGGTAATATTGCATAAGTTATGCAATGATCCACATATTATTGTATTCGAGATCAAATATGAAAGAATAATACACGTTTAGTAATTCTTATTTTACTATACTCAACATAACAACAATTAAAAAAAAGGGGGAGGGGGGGTGTGGGGGGCAACTTGGTGCACTGCATTCACGCAGAGTTCATGGAAGGGCCGCCCTTAAGGGAGTGTGATGTAGGCAGTCTACCCTAATGCAAGCATCAATGACTTATTATACGGTTCGAACCCGTAACCTACAAGCCATACAGAGATAACTTTAGTGATGCTCCAATGTAACAACAATAATCTATATTATTATTCACGACATAAGTACATGAACCAAACCATCCAACTACCTAATGGATTCTATATGTACAAATTAGGAGAACTTATGATCCCCCAAAATAGTAAATATGCCAGTAAGATGAGATAACGAGAGTATTAGTTTTTAAAGTAAAAAATAGGTATTCAAAGTATTTTACGTTTACGCAGAGTTCGAAGAAAGACTGCATTCAAGTGGTAATGATATGATATAGAATTATATATAGTCTAATCTTAATGCAAACATTAATAGCTGTTTCCACAACTTGAACCTATGACCTATAGGTTACAAGGAGACAATTTTACCGTTGCTCCAAATTTATTCTTGAGTTTTTCAAGCAAATACACTGAAAAGGGAAGAAGAAAAAAGGCAATAGTATTACTGCGTTGATCCAAGAAACAGGAAATTGGATATGAAGAAGCTGATAACAAATTAAAATTCCAGATGTCAATTTCAATTCTTATCTGTAAAATCGGTAAGTCCGATTGGATTTGTCTTGATCAAGCCGGCGAATTATGAAACAGGGGAATTAACTCCTATCACATGTTCTGCTCTTCTTCACCCCCTCGTGGCCGCAGTCCAATGCACACCATTCATTCATTATGCCCCCCTCAACTACTTCTTCCATTTAGCTTCATGTTAGTAGTTGTTAGAATTGACAATAGTTAACTCTATGGTTGTAGTAATTGCTGCTTACCAAATTTTCCCTGTTTGTGAGGTTGACAAACGAAGCTCTCTTTCGTCAATAAAGCAGTAGACACCGCTGGCAAAGAAAGCTGTGTTAAAGATATCTTTATTTTAGAGGAAAAAATTTCAGGTATGATCCGGAAGCTAGTATTGAAATAAACAGGTATGATGCACAAGCTAGTAAAAAAAATCTTGAAAGACAATAAATCAAATAATAAAAAATATATATACTAAAACAGGCACAAAATTTAACAAGGTTCAGTCAATTAATCTATGTCCACAGGCGGCGATGAGCAATATCGAGAGAACAACCTTACAAAGAGGCACAAGTGGCACTGCGGCAGGCTAATTGTTGAGAAGGGTATTGCATAAAAGAGACTAGATATAGAAGGGTAATTTTATCTATTTAACTATAGAGTATTAAGCAATGTAGGTTAAATGAATTAGTTAGATTAGTTGATGTATATATGTTTGTACTGTTAGTTACAGAATGAGTGAATTTATTTTTCCCAACCTTCTTTTTGTCTCTAAACTCTCAGTGCTCTCTCGTCTCTTTTTATGCTCTCCATTTCCAATTAGGGTTCATCAGAATTGATCCCTTTGATTTCATCATGGTATTAGAGTCATGAGCTTCAGATTCGAGCTCGTGGATTCGATCTCTATTTCCTGCTTCTAATCTCTTAGCAATCAGTTGTCTTTCTCATCTTTAGCTCAATTTTTCAATTTCAATGGCGATTGAAGATCTCGACCACGCCTCTGCAGAAACTACTTCAAAGGCATCGTCTGATGATGAATTTGAAGAAGGAATTATAGTTGCAGTCACTCACCCTCTCTATCTTGCCCCAGGGGATACCGGTGGTATCTCCCTGATCTCCTTCTAATTGACAGGCTTCGATAATTACTCAGTGTGGTATCGCTCTATGCGAATTGCTCTGTTAGGCCGGAACAAGTTCGGAATGGTGGATGGAACGTGGAAGAATGAGAGATTTCGCAACAAGTACTGGTATCAATAGGAAAGGTGTAATGCAATTATTCTGCCATGGCTAATGAACTCCGTGGCTCCAAATTTAGTAAGCGGTATTGCTTATGTAACAAATGCACATGCCGTTTGGGAAGACCTCAGAGAAAGGTTCAATAAGGTCAATGATACTTGTTCATTCAATCTACACAAAGACATTGTAACCCTAACACAAGGTAACTCATCTATTTCTGTCTATTACTCAAAGTTAAAGGACTTATGGGAAGAGTTTGATGCCATAGTGCCTTCCCATGGTTGTGATTGTCAAAGACTGAGAATATATAAGTTCCTAATTGGGTTTAATGACTCGTATATGCAAGCTAGAAGTCAAATTTTATTAACGGTTCTCTTACATATTGTCAACCAAGCTTATGCCATGCTTATTAGTGATGAAAGCCAAAGGGCTATAGCAACTACTACATGTATTCATGGAGCTACTCCTACTGTGAATATGAATGTCAACAACTTTGAGTCCACGACCTTATATAGCTCCAGACCTAGCAACAATCAGAAGTTTAAGAAGAATTACAACATACGGTATGAATTTTGCAAGATTAAAAGAGCATAGTAAGGAGAACTGTTACAAGATTATAGGGTATCATGCCGACTTCAAGTTCAAAAAGAAAAGTGATTCAGGAGGTAATAATGCCTATACTGCCTTGGCTGAGTGTGAAAACCAAATCCCTACTGATAGCACATCCCCACAGATGCCATTTACTGGGCAGAATGAGTGCTCCACATATGGCATATACTTGACAAAACATGAGTATGATTGGTGCTCCTCAGATGACACAAGTTGTCCAGCAGTTGGAAACTCAAGCCAGGTTTTCTAATGCTGCCTCAGCTACTCCATTGGCACCTCTTGCATGTACTTTCACCAAGGAGCAATATGATCAAATTTTACAAATGCTTAACAAAGTTACTTGCTCATCATCCTTTTCATCTGCAAATGTAGCAGGTATAAGTAGTGTTTGCTTGGCTTCTGTCTCTAGTGAACAACAAACAGAAGAAACAGATACAGATAGTACCTGCTTGGCCTCTAACTCTAATAGCCAATAGGAGTGGATTATTGACACTGGTACTACCAATCATATGGTGTCTAACATTAACCCACTAGATCAATCTTATGTTGTTGTACCACCTAAGTCTAAGAAGGTGTTTCTACCTAATGGTGATGTCACACAAGTTACACATATGGGTGCTAGTCCTATTTCTGACAGAAGCATACTCAAGAATATGTTTTATCTCCCAGAGGGGTAATTACAACTTGCTACCAGTCTCTAAGGTGAATAGAAATTTATGTTGTTGTGTGGCCATCTTTCCTAACTTTTGTATCTTCCAGTATCTCTTCAATGGGAGGGTGAGGGAGATTGGTAAGGAGGAGGATGGGCTCTACATTCTACTCAACCAACCTCCTGGAAAGCTTATGGTAATATCATTAGCAGCTCAAGCTTGCAATTCAAGGAATAAAGTGGACATTGCACTTTGGCACAGAAGACTTGGCCATGTCTCCTCTATAGTTCTAAAGAGAATGATTTCTTGTACTTTATCACATATATCTGCTACTGTCAATAAGTGTAGTATTTGTCCTTGTTCTAAACAACCTAGACTTCCATTCCCACCTAGTAGCATTAAAAGCATTAGTACATTTGACATGATTCATGTGGATGTATGGGACCCCTACAAAACTGCTACATTTGATGGTAATAAATACTTTTTGACAATTGTTGATGACTACACTAGAATGACTAGGCTCTTTCTGTTAAAAATAAAGGCTGATGTCTGTGTGGCCTTGCAACAGTTTCTAATGTATGTGAGTACTCAGTTCAACAAAATAGTTAAAGTTGTGAGGAATGACAATGGTACAAAATTTGTTAACAGTGTTATGTGAGGATATGTTCAAGAAACTAGGCATTGTTCATCAAAGAACCTGTGCATACGGTCCTCAGCAGAATGAAGTTGTTAAGAGAAAGCATAGGTACATTTTAGAGTTAACAAGGGCAATCAGATTTCAGGCCTCTATTCCTCTAAATTCTAGGGCCATAGTGTACTTGCAGCAATTTATCTCATCAATAGGATGCCTTCACTTGTCACTAGAGGCAGATCTCCTTATGAGCTACTGTATAGTAGAAAACCTCAATTGGAACATTTAAGGGTGTTAAGTTGCCTTTGTTATGCCAAGGTTGTGCATGAAATTGACAAGCTTTAGACCAAAACAAGGATGACGGTCCATATGGGGTATTCAAATGTTCAGAGAGGGTATATTCTCTATGACTTGTCCAACCATGTGTTATTTGTTAATAGAGATGTAGCCTTTGGAGAAGAGGCATTTCCCTTTCAAACAAGCACCTCCTCTCATGCACCTGTGTATGTTCCAGATGAGTATCTAATTCACCTGTTGAGCCTCAAACCAGTCCTGTACATAGGTCATCTACTGAATCTTTTAGTGCTATTCCTAACAGTCCAATCTCAGCATAAATGATACCTCAAATACAGAATCTGCTAGTGGGGGAAACTCAACAACTTCAGCTGCATCACCTCCAATGGAGACTAATGATGCTGCCACTATCAGAAGATCCACTAGGGAGAAGAATCCTCCTATTTGGTTGAAGGATTTTGTTATCCTAAACGTTCACAAGGATGTTCCATATGCCATATCTAATCATGTGTCCTATGAGAGGTTGACTCCCAAGTATCAAGCATACATAGCAGCCTTCTCCTCTATTGTGAATCCTAATACCTATGAAGAATCCAGTTTAGATCCCATGCGGATAAAAGCAATGAAATCTTAAATTGCTGCACTTGAAGATAATCATACCCGGGACATTGTGTCTCTACCAGCTGGTAAATATCCAATTGGTTGCAAATGGATCTACAAAATTATACACAAAGCCACATAAGAGGTTGAAAGATTCAAAGCCCGACTAGTTGCAAAGGGATACAGCCAACAGGAGGGTATTGACTATTAGGAGACTTTTTATCCTGTAGTCAAGATGGTTTCAGTTAGAATTGTTTTAGCAATTGCAGCTGCCAAGAAATGAAACATATATTAAATGGATGTCTACAATGCATTCCTCCAAGGGGATTTGCATGATGAGATCTGTATGGATCTACCACAAGGATTTAGCAGCCAGGGGGAGTCAAGACTAGTTTGCTGGCTCATAAAATCCTTGTATGGTCTCAAGCAAGCACCAAGTCAATGGAATGCAAGTTAACAGAGGCACTACTTAGATTTGGTTTTTTGCAGAGCCAACATGACCATTCCTTGTTTGTCAAAAAGACTGAGGGTAGCATCTCAATTGTACTATTTTATATAAACGATCTGCTGATAACTGGGATACAACTGAGTCTTATTACTGAGACAAAAACGAAATTGCAACAAGCTTTCAAGATGAAAGATCTAGGAGACCTAAAGTACTTCTTGGTATAGAATTTGGTAGATCAGAGCATGTTGATGCATTAGAGGAAATATGCTCCAGAACTTATCTCTGGAGTGGGTTTAGGGGCAGCCAAGCCAGTTGTTACACCTCTTGAAACATATATCAAACTTACTACTAAGGAGTTTGATGATCATGTGGAAACTAATAACAAAGAGCAGGATGAACTGCTATCTGATGTAAGAAGTTACCAGAGATTGATAGGAAAACTTCTTTATCTTACAGTAACAAGGCCTGCTATAGCATACAATGTTCAAACATTAAGTCAGTTCTTGCAAAGTCCTAGGAAGTCACATATGGAGGCTGCTTTGAGAGTTGTACGATAAGTGAAAAATCAACCAAGACAAGGTATTCTATTATCAAGCTGTAACAAGGACACAATCACTACATATTATGATGCAGACTGGACAGCCTACCCTCACACCAAAAAATCTGTTACAAGCTTTCTCATTAAGTTTGGTGACTCTCTAATACCTTGGAAGTCAAAGAAGCAGAGTACAATTTCTAAAAGTTCTGCAGAAGCTGAATATAGAAGCTTAGCATCCTCAATTGCAGAACTAACATGGCTGTTGAGACTGATCAAAGACATGGGATTTGAGGTCAAACTGTCTGTAAATGTGCTTTATGATAGCAAATCAGCATTGCAGATTGCTGCAAATCTTGTGTTTCATGAACGGACCAAGCATATCGACATAGACTGCTATTTTATTAGGGAAAAAATTCAAGAAGGATTAGTCAGAACAGAGTGTGTGACAACAAGAGATCAACTAGCTGATATTCTGACAAAGAGCTTGAACAAAGTGCAACATGAGTACCTGAATTCCAAGCTAGGTATTTTTTGATATCTTTACACTAACTAGCTTGAGGGGAGTGTTGAAAATGGTATTACATAAAAGAGACTAGATGTAGAAGGGTAGTTTAGTCTATTTAACTGTAGAGTATTAAACAATGTCGGTTAAATGAATTAGTTAGAATTAGTTGATGTATATATGTTTGTACTGTCAGTTACAGAATGACATAATTTATTTTTCCCAAACTTCTTTTTCTCTCTAAACTCTCAGTGCTCTTTCGTTTCTCTTTATGCTCTCCATTTCCAATTAGGGTTCATCAGAACTGATCCCTTTGATTTCGTCACTAACACTTGTCTCAAAAATTCTACCACAAAACTAGACTCTCAAACCCCTCATGACTACATTGTGGATGCTACTAAATGAGAAGACATGACCTTAATTTATAGAAGTCCAAAATATTTTTCTCCGAGAAAAAAAACTAACAAAATATGGAAGAATCATATTTCCTTTTTCATAAAATGTAAAATTAATTATGGTAAATATGTTGTCATTTTCTTCAATGAATAAAAAAATTAAATATGGTAAGAAAATCAGGACAACCACCTAACACCTCCCGCTATACGAAATATCTTTATTTTACTCTCCATTTACTCTTACATCATTCATGTAATCATACCTTTGCTATTAGAAATCTCTTATTTGTACTTGACTTTAACATAATTCCAGCATGAAATGAATGTATTTTACGTGTCAAAACACTTCTGAAAAATGTTCAAATTTACCTTTCTTCTTTTGATTATAATAATCGTATGTTATTTTATATGAGCCTAATGTATATCGCAAACAACCTCTCTATCTTCATAAGATAGGGGTAAAGCTGTATATACACTATCCTTCCCAGACACCACTTGGGGGATTAGACTGAGAGCCCGTTTGGCCATGCAATTTTTTTCACTTTTTCCGAAAAGTTTTCACGTTTTTTCACTTGTGGGATTACACTGAGAGCCCGTTTGACCATGAAAATTTTTTCACTTTTTTTTCAAAATCAGTGTTTGGCCATAAAATTTACAGTTTTCACGTGAATATAAATTTTAAAATTTTTCGAAAATTTGAAAAACTCTAAAAAGCTGTTTTTCAAATTTTTCACTCAAATCACTCACAAACATTCAAAAACATCCCAAAATTATATTTTTGTCCAAATACAACTCTAATTTTCAAATGTCATTTTCACTTGAAATTTAGTTTACCTTTTTCTGAAATTTTACAATTCTTATGTCCAAACGCCCACTGAATTTGTTGTTGTTGTTATTATTATTATTATTATTATAATCGTATATTATACTTCAGGTTGAAGCTTTAGTATTAAGACAAAGGATAAGTAATTCCGACCTTATAACATGGGATAAAATTAAGAGATTGCGTAGTGCGGACAGGTATTTTTGAGTACTTTTACCTTAATTTTACCATCTTGTGAATTAATACCACTTAACTACTTCCAAAGCGGCATTAATGGCTAGCTCAACCTTCACCTCCCATCTTGAATGCACAATTATTGATCCTCGGTCGGTACTGACATGAACTTGGCTTTACTATAAAAGTTTTTGAGTGGAGAATCTCAAACACATAATAGTCTTGGAAAATGGGAATCCAAACATTGGCATTGATCTTGGTGGCGTTATTGGGTTTTGCCAACCGTCTGAATGCTCAAGATTCGACTACCCTTGTTCCGGCAATCATTACATTTGGCGATTCAGCTGTGGATGTTGGGAATAATGACTACATTCACACCCTTTTTAAGGCAAATTATCCTCCTTATGGAAGGGATTTTGTTAATCGTCAACCTACTGGTAGATTCTGCAATGGCAAATTAGCCACTGATATCACTGGTAAGTATATGTATTATTTAGTACTACTAAATATGTAGTCCATTATTCGTGGGGAACGCACTTGCTCGACTAAATTCGTGGCCGCGCCGTAGAATGTCTACTAGCGGGAAATTTAGCATTTTCTATCGATGAGAATTGTTATTTTCAGAGCTCGAATTCGAAATATTTGTTAATTTTTAATAATTACTTAATTGTTGCAGCTGATACACTTGGTTTCACCACTTACCCATCTGCATATCTGAGCCCCCAAGCATCAGGCAAGAATCTCCTTATTGGTACTAACTTCGCTTCTGCCGCTGCTGGCTATGACGATAAAACTGCCATCCTTAACGTAAGTCTAATTGCAAGCTATTTTTATTTTATTTTGTATAATATTAGTCAGATACCAGAGGCGTATCTAGAATTTTAAAAATATAACTGCATTGTTATGTTAATTGAAAAGGGCAAGGGAAATTAGGAATTTGTTTATTATTAATTATAAAAAGAATTAATTAAATAGAACTATATAGGGATCGAATCATTGACTTGAGTTACAAAAAGAGCACTTATTCACCGGTGTACCAATGTATTCACTTGAGTATGGATGGCCACAAATATATTTAGTTACATAAACTGAAAAATTAGTACTGTTTTTATGCATAGCCTAGGGAGGGGAGCATGGGCGCATGTACCCCACCCATTCCACATAAATCCGCCCCTGTCCGATTACTCCGAGATTGGTATAAATAATGTTAATATGATTAGTGAGAAGCATAATTATTGTTGGTATTAAGTTTTGATGAAAATCACAAACTTGGGGCTAACTATTTTGACAAATCTTGGTGCAGCATGCAATTCCATTGTCAATACAGATGCAATATTACAAGGAATACCAAGCCAAGCTAACAAAAGTTGCAGGCAGCCAAAAAGCGGCATCAATCCTAAAGGATGCGCTCTACTTATTAAGCGCAGGAAGCAGTGATTTCTTGCAAAATTACTACATCAATCCTTATATTAACAAACTCTATACTCCTGATCAGTATGGTTCTTATCTTGTCGGCATCTTCACAAGCTTTGTCAAGGTTGGTTATTTTGCTTCTAATTTAGTTTCAGCATTTCTGTATTAACGATAGCTGAGGTTGCAGACAAATTAAGTTTATATGGATCATAGATCCATCTAATTAACTTGAAGGTGTATATTGTGATATGTTATATTTTTTTAACAGAGATGGCAAATAAGCGGATTGGGTTAAACTTGGACGGTTAAAACGGGTCATATCAATAAATAAATCATGACCCAGCTCGTTTGAAGTTTGGTTGAGTTAAAATTGGTTGGGTCAATATCGAACAAAACAAGTCATAACCCAATTTCCAATCTCTCTTTTCTTTTTCCTTTTTTTTTTTTCTTTTTACTTTGTGAAAACAAAAGAGTGAAAGTTAATGTCTTTCTCCTGAATTATTACTAGCATAAATTCTTTCAAATTTACATAATTCTCATTCTCAAATTGTATATTCTATGCTTGGATTTGGGTTGCAATTGATCGATCATGTACTTGTGTTACACCATCACTGCATGTTGTTCTTTTCGTCTCGTTTTGTTCTTATCTTGTTCTCGTTACTGCTTATTGCTACCGCTCTATTTTTATTTTTTCTCGTGCCGAGGATCTACTGGAATAACCTTTTTACATTCACTATAAGGGTAATATCTGCGTACTCACTACTCTCCTCAGACCCCACTTATGGGATTATACTGGATTTGTTGTTGTTGTAGTAATTTGATGACTTTGCAGATTTCAACCTGTTGATCAAATTAGACTGATTTGATTATTACTGTAAAAAAAGAGTTCATTTTTCACCTCTAGTTTTTACTGAACGATCCACAACTATGTAAACAGGATTTGCATGCGCAAGGAGCAAGGAGAATTGGAGTAACTTCACTGCCACCATTGGGCTGTCTTCCTGCTGCTAGAACATTGTTCGGATTTCACGAGAGTGGATGTGTCTCAAAAATCAATACAGATGCCCAACAATTCAACAAGAAGATGAATTCAGCTGCTACACAATTACAAAAACAACTCCCAGGCCTTAAGATTGCTATCTTTGACATTTTCCAGCCCCTATATGACCTCGTCAAATCTCCATCAGATCATGGTACGTAAATATTCCACATCCTCTCCTATATAATATTTACATATATGGTAAATCGGCACGTCCTTTCATTATTTCTTTAGCCGAGTGTCTATATCGGAAACAATCTCTCTGTCCTTTCAGGGTAGGAATAAGGTTGCGTACATCTTACCTTCCCCAAACCCCACTCGTGGAAACTCACTGGGTGGTGGTTGTTGGTAAATCGACGCATATAAGTGGAGTTGTGATAATAGAACCACATTGTCTGACATAATTTACTGCTTGTACAAAATCTTGCGTATGGTACCGTTACTGACATACTTTTTGGTGATTAGGATTCACGGAAGCAAATAGAGGCTGTTGTGGAACAGGAACAGTGGAGACGACGTCGTTATTGTGCAACCCAAAGTCACCAGGGACTTGTAGCAATGCAACTCAGTATGTTTTTTGGGATAGTGTACATCCATCTCAAGCTGCTAACCAAGTCCTAGCTGATTCACTTATCATCCAAGGCATCAACCTTATTGGATAATTGAACAAAATTCAAATTATTGTTACTGTTATCTTTCTCTTGAGTTTAATGTATAAGTCTTTTTTAAAGTTACTACGTTCTTTTTCTTTTGTTTCTGGGGTTTCTCGTTTACTTGTTTTTGGGAGATGAAAACGTTGTCCTGTATTGCTTAATATTCTTCTTTTATTAATGAGAGTACCATGTGTTGTGTTGGAAAAAAAAAATGTACTAAGGAAGATTGAACTGATTTTTCTATTATTCATCTAGCTAGTAAAAGGAATCTCTGCAAGGGCCAAGGTCGTCCTATAGCCCAAATATTCCTAGATAACTTTTTGGGGAAGTGCACAAATAATTATGCTTAGTACGGCTATTTAGAGGTTAATCACTATTTATTTTGTCTTGAAAATTTGATCTAAAAATCTTAATTTCAGGACAATTCAAGATATTTGTATCCCCAAAAAGTAAACTGAAAAATTGAAATTTATGACACATTGATCAATTCCTAAATAACAGCCTTTTAGAGTGACTATCTGGTGTCATTTCTACATAATATTTCGACTTGAAATATATCTCAAAGAAGAGTCTAGTTTTTATAGAATTAAACTAATGAAATAAATTAATCAACAATATTATATTCTTAAAAAAACTGATCTAACGATATAAATTAAACATATATGGCAAAAAATTTATATATGAGAGTATATTATATTAGTTGGGAGGTGTTTAGAGGGGTAGATATATCCATTTTTGTCTTTAAATTATTTTAACCAATAAATAGATCTATAGTAATATGGTGATTGATGTGGTTTTAAGATCTACGAACAAGAGAGAACCATAAATATCTAATAGATAAGTTTTGTTTTGCGAATTCCTTATCGAGACTTTGATATATCATTGATAACTGCTTCAAGGACTGTCTTGTCCAGAAGAGCACGATTAAAACCAATTTTAACAGTAGGAAAGGAGAAGGAGACTAGCTAGGGAGAGAGAGTTACTAGATCGAGGAGTGCTCTCATAATTTGTTTGGAAGTGATTGAACTCCATTAGTTTTAGGTTTCTAGCACCATATGGATTATAAACTGAATGTGAATTATTTTTTTCGTCCGGGAATATATTAGGTCTGCATCAATTATTTGTAAAAACTTGTGTGTTTCCTAAAAAAAGTATCTTTCTTTGTTCATATCATTAATGTAATAATTAACTTTTAGTCGCAACCATTTGTGATAGATATGTCAACCTCAAATGTGTAAATTTCTTCGTGATATTTTTGAACGTACAAGGGGGTGAATTGTTAACTATTTAAAAATTAGTCGACTAACACAAGTATTAGTTGACTGATCACAATGCATAATGAAGGTAAGCAGTGAAGAAAAGTAAATAGCACACATCGATTTATACTGGTTCGGTACCGTTATGGTACTTACATCCAGTTTCCCTTGGGTCACAAGGGTTTCCTTAAGATCTTTGAAAATGTTACAATACAGATGATTTTAACGCGTTTACCATCAACGAACAGTGTCACACTTTGAGTTCTGAGTAATTGACACAACTCTCTTTTGTGTTCTAGATCTTTCTATCTTTTGAGACACTGATAACTAAAGATTCCAGTGATTGAACTAAGAAGTAGACACACTTAGAATACAATGTATGTAGTTGCGCACTTGCTGCTTGAGTTTTCCAGTAACTTATAGGCAAGCATTGTTGTGTGTATGTATTTTAATCCAGCCAGGTGTCTCTGATTCTTTCAAAGAGCCGAGTGTTGTATTCGAGCAGAGTGTCTCTGATTTCTTCTTGGAATGCTCTTGGAGTGCTCTGTTCCATACCGAGAGAGATGGGCTAGAAATTATTTAAACTATGGAGTGCATTGTTCCATATCGAGATGCTTCATATTTTCCTTGAGGATGGGCGTATGTCATATGGTCTTTATTTGGTGGATTTCAAATAATCCAAGGAGTGCTTGATGACAAGAAGCACCACTTCCAAGTGTCTCCCATTATAATGTGTTTCCCACTCAACTTGTCTCCCATGTCTTTTGTCCTTTCTTCTTCCCCTTTGT
This sequence comes from Nicotiana tomentosiformis, assembly GCF_000390325.3. NCBI lineage: Eukaryota > Viridiplantae > Streptophyta > Magnoliopsida > Solanales > Solanaceae > Nicotiana > Nicotiana tomentosiformis. Next base: position 145,431,394 of record NC_090814.1, on the reverse strand, counting down.
TTGATATGAATTGCACCTTCCCTTCGCATCAGCGTTGATGCCTTTGATCTGCTTGGAGTGAGCTTAACTCTGGATGAATAAATTTATTTTTCTTGATTGATCATTGATGTAGCAACAACATCTTGCTGAGCATCTCCATTCTTTCCTTTTTGTTAGTCCTGCAATTATAACATAAGATAATATTGTCATCATTGAAACTTAAACTTAAACCTATCAATCTCCCCCTTTTTGATGATGACAATCAAGAAAGAGTAAACAGTAATTTAGGATACATCCCTTTGAAGATGTTGCTCCCCCTGAGTTGTGTTGCTCCCCCTGAGATTATGATGTTTCCATCTTCTCCTGAATAACTGTAATTGCAGGTCCTCCTGCTGGTGTTTACTCACATTTTTTCTCCCCCTTTGACATCAATCAAAAAGGAAAGAAAAGCACATAGAATAATATAGGATAAAATGTACATACTAATAAGGTGGTTAGAGCGGCAGAAATAGTGCCTTCAGCAGAGGCCTAGTTAGTACAAACCCAAAATAAGCATAAGCAAAAGAAATTGTTTGGCATAACATCATGGCAAGATGTATTAACTTCTTCTCAGGAAGTATTTGAGGGTGTTGATCACTTTGGTGCAGAAGGAGTCATAGGAATTTTCAACGTCCTTGACGAGTTTGTCTATATTTTCACTCATAGAATTGAAAGTCCTGGTTCCTTGTCTCTGTGTGGCTCCTATGTCCATTCTGAGCTTGGTCACATTTGTACCTGTTTCCTTGGTGACGTCCCTGATTTTATCTACCTGCTCTTTCATCTCAACAAGAAGCAGCTTGACTCCATCAAGGTAACTCTGAGAGGCAGTTGACTGAGAAGCTGGTTGATCATTTTGGACTTTAATTGGTGCTGGAGCACTTTCAACCTTGGCTCGCCTAACCCATCCATCATCACCCAGAGTGTACCCTATCATTGAAAAAGCTGTCTTATCATAAGTACTTGTGTTGTACTTGGGTATAAAAGGTGCCAAGTCTACTTTCATGACTTCTAGAATATGAGAGATGAGAAGACCATAGGGCAGACATGCATCAGATGAGGATATGTCCCTGATACTCTCAAGCATATAATGACGAATCCACACAAACTAATCAAGATGTTTATTATTAACCAGACAGTAGAGGACAAAGAAATCTCTAGTAGACAAAGAGCTAAGGTACCCAGATCTGGGAAGGAGAGTAGTGGCAATCATGTGGGCCAAGACACGGTGTTCAAACTTAAGAATTTTGGGGCCAATGTCAGGGGGGTTATCAGACAGAAAAAGTTTTGCTTCATCAAAAGATACTTCAAAATCTTTGGGCCAAGAAGTTTGGACAAACACATCATACCCACTAAACTTGGCGGAAAAGATCTTTTCAAATTGGTACGAGTCCAAAACGATTCTAGTCCCTAAGACCATAGATTCCAAATCATCTTTATTATTCACGAAAAGATTTGCATAAAAAATTCTAACAGGTTCTTCATACACAAAGTTTTCAATAGTGTCAAAGAGAGGGGAAAGGTGCTGAAAATCGATAATTGCAGTCACATCACAATGAAGACTTTTCATAAGAGAGAGACTTACAGAGCGTCCATAAGCCATGGATTTTGACTTGTATGACTCAAACCTTGCCTTTTCATTGGGACCGTAGAAGAGTAATTTGTTCTCAGGACCAAATTCCAAGCATTTCACTTTACCCTTCTTGCATGCAGCCTTTTTGGGGGTTTGCTCCATGGGTTTCTTGCCAATCTTTTTTTTACTAATTTGAGGATTTTCAGATGATTTGCTGCTTTCATTGTCTGTTCCGAGAAAATCTGAGTCAATGGACGATTCCACATCCACAAGCACTTCAGTGTTAAGTGGTTTTTAAAACCTTCGACTGCATCTGGTTGCAGAGGAGGGATTTATTTTGGCCATGGTGTGAAGGGTTATTTGGTAGAGAATGAGAGAAGTATTGGAGATGGAGAGTTTTTATTGAAAATTTTGGGAAGAGCGAAGAGGCACCTTGGTTAATGGAAAGGCCAAGTTCAGACGGAAATGATGGTTTGGCAGTGACTGAACGGCGGTACTTGCAAAAATTATGCTTACACAGAAAAGAAATTAGATCACATATAAGTAAGGAAATAAAATATTCTAGCATAGGGTAAAATATTTTAAACACTTCAAGGAAATATTAGATTTACAGATTTGGCACAATGCCAATTTTTTTTTCGGAGAAGGCAAAATCTTTCTTCCAAAAGAGGTTTTGTAAAAATATCAGCAATTTGAAAATCCGTAACAATAAACTCTAAAACAATGTCACCTTTTGCTACATGATGATGTTTAATTTCTTTATGCTTTGCTCTAGAATGATGCACAAAATTCTTTGATAAACAGATAGCACTAGTATTGTCACAAAGGATATGAGTGGATGTAAGAGATAAATCATAATCAAGAAGTTGGTGCATATTCCATAGAAATTGTGTACAACAGCTTCCAACGGCTAGGTATTCTGCCTCAGTCGTTAATAGTGCAACACAATTTTATTTCTTGTTGTGCCAAGATACTAATGCATTTCCTAACAATTGACATGTCCCACTGGTACTTTTCCTATCAATCTTGTCTCCTGCAAAATCAACATCTAAAAAGCCTCTTAGAGAGAAATTGTTAGAGTGATCATACCATAGTCCTAGTTCAGATGTACCAATTAAATATCTAATAATTCGTTTAACAGCAGAGAGATGAGATTCTTTAGGAGCCGACTGAAATCTAGCACATTTACATTTACTGAACATGATATCTGGTCGACTGGTAGTTAGATATAGTAGAGATCCAATCATCCTTCTATACATGGTTTCATCAACCAGTTTTCTATTGCTATCTTCATCTAGCACGGTAGTTGGACTCATTGGAGTACCAATAACCTTAGCATCTTCCATCCCAAACTTTTTGATAAGCTCCTTGGTATACTTGGTTTGGCAGATAAAAATCCCTTTAGGGGACTGCTTGATTTGAAGCCCAAGGAAGAAGGTCAGTCTCCCATCATGCTCATTTCAAATTCTCCTTTCATGGAAAGAGCAAATTCTTCACAAAGAACAGAGTTAGGCTACCAAAAATAATATCATCTACATAAATTTGAGTAATAAGATTACCTGACCTGGATTGCTTAATAAAAAGGGTTGTATCGATATTACCTCCTTTGAAACCTTGATTTAGAAGGAAAGAACTTAACCTTTCATACCATGCTCGAGGATCTTGTTTGAGACCGTACAGGGCTTTAGTCAGCTTGTATACATGGTTTGGAAAGGTGAAATTTGCAAAGCCAGGTGGTTGCTTCACGTATACTTCTTCAGAGATATAACCATTTAGGAACACACTTTTAACATCCATTTGAAATAATTTGAATCCTTTGTGAGCAGTGAAGGCGAGTAGTATTCGAATGGATTCAAGTCTTGCCACAGGCGCAAAGGTTTCATCATAGTCGATTTCTTCCTATTGAGAATAACCTTATGCCACTAGTCTTGCTTTGTTTCGAACAACTTGACCTGATTCATTCAATTTGTTTCTGAAGACCCACTTAGTTCCAACAACAGAAGAGTTTGGAGGCTTTGGAACTAATTTCCATACTTTATTTCTTTCAAACTGATCTAATTCTTGTTTCATAGCACTAATTCAATGAGAATCCTTTAGAGCTTCATTCACTTTCTTGGGCTCAATTTGAGAAATGAGAGCTACATGAGATTTGTTCTTTTGAGATTTCCTTATAGTTATTCCCTCATGTGGATCTCCTATAATGAATTTGTGAGGATATCCTGGTTCACTCTTCCATTCATTTGAAGTAATTACTGGAGTCATGGAGTAATTACTGGAGTCACCCTTTCTTCGGTAGTCGACTGATCTGGCTGGAGTAGGTCAAAATCTTCTGATGTTACTTCAGCTGATTGAGTCTGTTGATTAGCTGACTCATTTTTATGATCCTTACCTACAATAACTGACTTAGGAGTAAAGGAAATATCCTCATCTTCAGGAATATGTTCATTCCTTGGGCGAGGGTTAGTATCAACAAAAATAACATGAATAGATTCTTCAATACATAAGGTTCTCTTATTATAAACTCTGTAAGCTCTACTTGAAGGAGAGTAACCAAGAAATATACCTTCATCACTCTTTGGATCAAATTTACTAAGATTATCCTTCCTATTGTTATGGATGAAGCATTTGCATCCAAAGGGGTGGAAATAGCCGATATTTGGTTTCTTACCATTCTACAGTTCATAAGGAGTTTTTTTTGAGAATTGGTCGAATCAGACATCTGTTGATGATGTGACATGCTTTACTCACAGCTTCTCTCCAAAAATGATGAGGTAGAGAGTTTTCCATGATCATGGTTCTTGCCATATCCTGCAAGGTTCTATTTTTACGCTCTACTACTCCATTTTGCTGTGGTGATCTTGGTGAAGAGAAATTGTGAGAGATTCCTTGATCGTTGCAGAAATTTTCAAAAGCTCTGCTTTCAAACTCTCCTCCATGATCACTTTTGATAGTAGAGATGTAGTATCCCTTTTCTCGTTGAACCTTCTTACAGAAAATTTCAAAATTCTTTAGAGCATCATCTTTATGACTAAGAAACATAACCCAGGTAAATCTAGAGAAATTATCTACAAGAACAAAAGCATATTTCTTACCTCCTATACTAGCAGTTCTAGTAGGACCAAATAAGTCCATATGCAGCAATTGAAGAGGTTTAGAGGTAGAAACAACGTTTTTGACTTTGAAAGATGAGCGAGTTTGTTATCCTAGTTGACATGCATCATAAATATGATCTTTCGAAAAATCTAGTTTTGGGAGTCCAATAACAAGATCATGTTTAGACAGTTTTTGAATAGTATGCATGCTTGCATGACCAAGTTTTCTATGCCAAACCCAGGGATCTTCAACCATGGATGTAAGACAGATTTGATCCCTAAATTTTTCTAAGTTATTGATAGTGTAGACATTTCTGTCTCTATTACCTGAGAGAATGATATTACCTGATTCATCTTCTATAAACCAGCCATGTTTCTTAAAACGAACCTCATAATTATTGTCACATAGTTGACTGATGCTGAGAAGATTATAGCCAAGTTCATCAACTAGGTAGACTTCATCTACATCACAAGTTGAGCTTAAAGAAACGTTTCCAACACCAATAACATTTCCTTTGGATTTGTCACCAAAAGTAATTATTCCTCCATCTAGCTTGGTAACTGATTTGAACAGTTGATTGTCAACCATCATATGTGTGGAACACGCGCTGTCGAGATACCATTTTCCTTTTTGATTCTTCTTGCGGTGTTCCTGTAAAATAAGATTACTCATTTTTAGGTACCCAAGCTTGCTTGGGTCCTGAATGGTTAGACTGTTGAGTGTTAGTTTGATTTGAAGATTTTGGTCTCCAGACCCATCTCTTGTTGTTTTTGAACCTGCAATGATTTGAGATGTGACCTCTTTTACCACAATAGGAGCAGGATGAGCTGTTAGAGTTACCAGTACTACTTTCATCTCTAATTTTGTTCCTGCAATTGTTAGTACTATGGCCATTTTTACCACAAAAAGAACAGACGATTTTCTTTTTTGATGAGCAGTTTGATTTGACTTGACTGGACTGAGGCTCGTGGTTTTTTTCAAGCCATTCAATTGAAGCTTAAGTTCATTTACTTCATCTTGAAGCATATCCCGCTCAATTTCGCACACTTCTAGTTTCAAAGCCCAGTCTTTCTTCTCTTTCTCTCTCTTTCTCTCTTGGTTTTTCTGAGCTCATTTACTACTCTTTCTATATCTGCAAGAGCAATATCAACAAATTCTTGAAGTTCATAACAATTAGGGCATAAAGGAGTACGTACCTTACTAGTTCCTTCATCTGACACTGAACAAGGTTCTCTTGAGTCGTATTCCTCATCGTTGTTGTCTGCCATTAGTCCAAGTTCTCATGAATCTTCATTGTTATTTAGAGCCATGAAACATATGTTAGCAATTTCCTCGTGATCAGATTCTTCCTCATCACTCCATGCCCCGAAAGCTTTCTTCTTTTGTAAGTTTCTGCTAAGCTTCTTCTTTAATTCCGAACAATCAGCTTGAATGTGACCAAACTTCCCACATTCGTAACATCTTCCATCATTTTTATCAACTTCATTTCTCATCCTTCCTTTCTTGAAGTTGGAATTCCCTCTTCTGTTATTTTTGTTTCTTCTCATCATGCTGGTTACGACTTGAGAGAGCATTGCAATGTTTTCATCTTGTTCTCCTCCTTCTTCTTCTTCTTCTTTTTCTTCTTCTTCTTTTTCATTTTCTGGTTCAGCCACAGTTGCCTTGAAAGCAACGGTTTTCTTCTTCTCTTGAATTTGTCTGTCAAGATGAGTTTTCTCAAAAGCAATTAGATCACCTCTGAGCTCATCATAGGAAATTTTCTCCAGATTTTGACATTCCAACGCAATGATCTTTGCCTGCCAAATTGTAGGTAGACTTCTTAGGATCTTTCTCACTTGTTCGCCACTTTTAATAGGTCTTCCAAATTATTTGAGGTCTCCAAGTATTTTACTAAACCTGGAAAACATTTCTTCTACAGATTCACCATCCTTCATCTGAAATAACTCATAGTCCCGAACCAAGAGGTTTATCCTAGTCTCTTTCACTTTGTTGGTTCCTTCGTAAGTGACTTCCATTTTTTTCCACATTTCTTTTGCAGTTTCACAACTTGATATATTTTTATATTCTTCTCCACTGATAGCATTATACAGTAGATATTTTGCTTTTGCATTAATAGTGATGACAACAGCTTGTTCATCAGTGTAATCATCCAAGTCAAGAGGATCAGTAGATATGATGACTTGACCATTTGCATCCTTCTTGGGATGAATTGGAAGATTTCCCTTTTTGATCATACGCCATACTTTGATGTCATACGACGTAGTATACGTTTTCATGCGAACTTTCCAGTGAGAGAAATGCTGACCGTTGAAGTAAAGAGGTTGGACATGAGAGGTCCCTTCTTGAAAGAGAGCACCAATAACAGTATTGAATCCCATGATCTTTTCCTCACTAGCGGTTAGGCAAGATTATGAGCCTTGCTCTGATACCAGTTGAACGTACAGGGGGGGGGAGGGGTGAATTGTTGACTATTTAAAAATTAGTCGACTAACACAAGTATTAGTTGACTGATCATAATGCAGAATGAAGGTAAAAAGTGAAGAAGAGTAAATAGCACACATCGATTTATACTGGTTCGGTACCATTGTGTACTTACATCCAGTTTTCCTTGGGTCACAAGGGTTTCCTTAAGATCTTTGAAAATGTTACAATACAGATGGTTTTAATGCGTTCACCATCAACGAACAATGTCGCACTTTGAGTTCTGAGTAATTGACACAACTCTCTTTTGTGTTCTAGATCTTTCTATCTTTTGAGACACTGATAACTAAAGATTTCAGTATTTGAACTAAGAAGTAGATAGACTTAGAATACAATGTATACAGTTGCACACTTGCTGCTTGAGTTTTCCAGTAACTTATAGGCAAGCATTGTTGTGTGTATGCATTTTAATCCAGCAAGGTGTCTCTGATCCTTTCAAAGAGCTGAGTGTTGTATTCGAGCAGAGTGTCTCTGATTTCTTCTTGGAATGCTCTTGGAGTGCTCTGTTCCATACCGATAGAGATGGGCTAGAAATTATTTAAACTATGGAGTGCATTGTTCCATACCGAGATGCTTCATATTTTCTTTGAGGATGGGCATATGTCAGATGGTATTTATTTGGTGGATTTCAAGTAATCCAAGGAGTGCTTGATGACAAGAAGCACCACTTCCAAGTGTCTCCCACTATAATGTGTTTCCCACTCAACTTGTCTCCCATGTCTTTTGTCCTTTCTTCTTCCCCTTTGTTTGATGTTAATTGCAGCTTCCCTTTGCATCAGCGTTGATGCCTTTGATCTGCCTGGAGTGAGCTTAACTCTGGATGAATAAATTTGTTTCTCTTGATTGATCATTGATGTAGCAACAACATCTTGATGAGCATCTCCATTCTTTCTTTTTTGTTAGTCCTGCAAATATAACATAAGATAATATTTTCATCATTAAAACTTAAACTTAAACCTATCAATATTTAGTATCCTTTGAACGCCATATCAATTGTTTACATCCAACATATAGAGTCTAGTATCCTTTGAACATCATATCTTTATGATATTGCAAGATTCTAGTTTTTATAGAATTAAACTAATGAAATAAATTAATCTACAATATTATATTTTTATAAAATCTTATTTAACGACATAAATTAAACATACATGGCAAAAAATTTATATATAACAGTGTATTATATTAGTTGGGAGGTGTTTAGAGGGGAAGACATATCTATTTTTGTCCTTAAATTAACAATAAATAGATCTATAGTAATATGGAGATTGATTTGGTTTTAAGATCTACGAACAAGAGAGAACCATAAATTTTCTATTATATATTATATAGAAAAAGGGTAGAAGAGTCATTTCGCTCAGCCATAAAGTGCTTGCCTGTTTGTAACTCTGTTATTGATCTTTTCAGCCATCGCCTCTCTTCATCTTCTTTTCTTACCTACTTCTCAATTCTATTCGCTCTTCTTAGGTGTGGTGTTAAATTTTCAGGTTAGCTAACTTTCGATATTTGCTCAAATTTCTCTTTTTTTTTAAATCTGTATATACTTTTGTAGGTTTCTAAAAAATCTTATAGTATGACTCTTCGTAGGAAACATTGGTGGACTTCTCAATTATGGGTTTTGAAGAATAAATTTTCGGCTAAATCTTAGCTCATTTTCCCTGAATCTGTCGGATTCTCCATCCTTGTCATATCTGATTTAAATTTTATTTTTTATAAAGTTTCGATCGGAGTTTTTGGGATTTGAAAGTAAGGCATAAGGGAGAAGAACTCCCTCAATCTTTTGGATGCTCCGTCTGTTCAAGTGAATACAATCTAATCTTCAATTAGCTTTCATGGGAGAACTACAATTTACTATGAAGAACCCTATCTTCTTTGGTTATAAAAAGTTATTGTAACGACCCGACCGGTCGTTTTGAGTATTTATGCTCCTTTCAACTATTTAAAGTCTTGAATAACTTCCTACGAGGTATTATGACTTGTGTGAATTGTCGGTTTTGTTTTTAAGATATTTTGGAGTTAGCTTGGAAGCTTAAGTTGAAATAGTTGACCGGATGTGGACTTATGTGTAAACAACCTCGGATTTGACTTTTGATAATTCCAATAGCTCTATATGGTAATTTTAGACTTGGGAGCGTATTCGAAAAATTATTTGAAGGTCCGTAGTGGAATTTGGTTTGAAATGCCGAAAGTTGAATATTTTGGGAAGTTTGACCGTAGGGTTGACTTTTTGATATCGGGATTGGAATTCGATTCTGAAAATTTGAATATCTCCGTTATGTCATTTATGACTTGTGTGCAAAATTTGAGGTCAATTGGACATGATTTGATAGGTTCCGGTATCGTTTATAGAAATTAGAAATTTCAAAGTTCATTAGACTTGAATTGGGGTGTAATTCGTGGATTAATTATTGTTTGAGGTGATTTGAGGGTTCGACTAAGTTTGTAGTATATTTTGGGACGTGTTGATATATTTGGTTGAGGTCCCGAGGGGCTTGGGTGTATTTTTGAATCATTGGTTGAGAGATTAGTAAAGTTAAAAAATTTGGGAGTTTGGCCATGGTCAATATCGGGTCAAGACGACCTATTTTCAGTGTTTTGAGTGCGCAAGCAGGTCCGTAGCGTATTTTATGATTGAAATTCATATATGGTTTGTGCCCGGAAGGTTCCAGATGAGTTTCTAGGTGAGTTTTGAGCGAGTCCGGATACTTCGGCACTCTAATATTATTCTGGCACTTTTGGGGGTGCGGACTGCACATTTTGGGGTGCTCAGGCGAAGGAGAGGTGTGGACCGCACATAAGAGTGCGGAGCGCAGCAGAAATGTGCGGACCTTATATCTTTTGATCTACAAGGAATTTTGAGATGATTCAAAAACGAAAGTTATAGACCTTTGAGTCTAGTTTTCAGAAAGATAAAGAAGTCACCATTTGGACATCTGTAGGGAAAGCTATGGCCAAAATACTAAGGCGTGGCAGTGCAATCACCAAAAAGGTGCGGCCGCACCATTTTTGTGCGACCGCAGGAGCTGGGATGTGCGGCCGCACTTGGAATTGTGCGGACCGCACATGGTGAGTTTAGGGAATGTACTATATAACCGAGGCTTAGGTTATTATTTCATTTTTGGACCTTGACAGCTCAGTTTGAGACGATGTTTCATGGGTTTTTTCAAGAAATTCATCGGGGTAAGTGATTCTAACTCAGATTTGGTTAACATACATGAATATATCGTTGTTTTCATCATGTAATCAGTATTTTCAAATTGAAATTTGGGGAAATTGTAGAAATTTCATAAAACAAATTTTTAGGATTTAAACACCGATTCAGAGTCGGATTTGAGTGAAATTAGTATGGTTGAACTCGTAATCGAATGGATTGTCGGATTTTATAACTTTTGTCGGGTTCCGAGACGTGATTTTTGAGCTAAATTTCGGATTTTTATGGAAAATTTGCATTTTCTTATGAAATTAATTCCAATGAATTTTATTGACTGAAATAAATTAATTGTGACTAGATTCGAGGTATTCGGAGGCCGATTTGCGAGGCAAGGGCATAGTAGAGTAAAGAATTTCATATTATGAGGTAAGTAACAGTTTTAAATCTGGTCCTGAGGGTATGAAACCCCGGATTTTTGTGTCATGTGATTATTTTGGAGGTGACGCACATGCTAGGTGACGAGCGTGTGGGCGTGCACCGAGGGGATTGTGACTTGGTCCGTCCCGTAGAAACTGTAAAGTTGAATGACTTGTTGATAGCTATACGCTCTCTATGTGTTGTAAAAATTTGACTAGAAACCATGTTTAGGCTACATGTTGGTACTGTTGGGAACCATAGAGGTCGTGTACATGTTGAACTATCTGCTTAATTATTGTTTTGTACTCAGTCACAGTTTACTTGTTTATTTTATCTTATTCTCTATTGTTCATTATTAATGTATCATATCATTGTTGTTTGGGCTGATTTTACGATTGTGGAGAGCTCGGGAGACTGGAGAGCTTTATGACTGAGTGAGGCCGAGGGCCCGATTGTGAGATATTATATCATAGCACGTGAGTTGGTCGTGCAGCACGTGAGTTGGCTGTGTGGATCCTTATATTATACTATAGCACGTGAGTTGGTCGTGCAACACGTGAGTTATCCGTGCGGATCCTTATATTATACTATAGCACGTGACTTGGCCATGCGGATCGAGATATTTATATATGCTGGATTTGAAAGCATGTCTATTCTCTGTTAGAATTATTGAAAATAAACTATAATTGTGTAGCTCGTCATTATCTTCAGTTCCTTAGTTATTATTGTTACTTGCTGAGTTGGTTGTACTTATACTATACCCTGCACTTTGTGTGCAGATCCAGATTTTTCTGGACATAACGGGTGTTGATTCTCTCGCACAGTTGATTTTTCGAAGATTCAGAGGTAGCTGCCGTGTTTCGCAAACCTTGTCTCTCTTTTCATTTCTCCTTGTTTACTGTATTTGGTCTTAGACTATTATAGATCGTGTTTTTCAGACTTGTATTCATACTAGATGCCCATGTACTCAGTGACACCAGGTTTTGGGGAGTGTTCGTATCAGTATTTTTGGGATTTTGTATTGTATTTAAATATCATTTTTTTAAAACTTAAAGGAAATCAGAGGTTATTGATGTTATCGGCTTGCCTAGTATTGATATAGGCGCCATCACGATAGGTCAAATTTCGAGTCGTGACAAGTTGGTATCAGAGCTTTAGGTAACATGGGTCTCACGAGTCATGAGCATGTTTAGTATAGTCTTGCGGATCGGTACGGAAACGTCTGTACTTATCTTCGAGAGGCTACTGAGCCCTTAAGAAAATTTCACTTTCTTGTATTCTATCATGCAAAATTGATTCAGCTTGAAACATAACTCTTTGAATTCCTTCCACGCATTTCGTATGCACATATGAACACTCGTTATCAGCTGTGCATCGCCGGTTTGGGATTTTATGAATGAGGTTCAAGATGTGTATTTTGTGTTTTGGTGATGGGCCAGTCTGGAGGACTTGAGGCTTGGTTTAGACTGCAGCTTAGGCTCGGTAGCTTCAGTTGTAACATGTATATTTGGACTCATATGTCCGGTAATGTCCCTACGAGTGGAATTTGTGGCTCGATAACTGGTGGAATAGCTTTGTGATGAGTATGATGTAACTGCAGAATGTGTTAAGACGATTTGAATGTGACGAGAAGTGTTTCCTTGAAATGTAAAGGAAGGTCATTGGGTGCTTTATTTTCATTTTGATGTGACGTACAATCTTGAGTGTGAATGTTTTGAAAGATCTTTCATGTTGTTAAATTTTGGGGCAAATTAAATTCTCGTGTCTGGTTAATGAGTTTGGACTTAGAAAGATTAAGTGATTTCATAGTAATTGTGGCCGCGAAGGGGTATAACAAGATGCCAATTTGAGACTAAGCAGGTGGGTTATCTCCTGCGAAGTAATCTGCGTAGGTGTGCTCCTTATAATGTTGAGTGGAGAGTTTCTTTTCTACCAGCGGGACTTATGTGTTGAGATTTGAATTTGAATCTGGTTGAGAAAGTTGACTTGATTGTCACGAGAATAAATGCAAACTTAGCGAATGATTGAGGTATTTTATGGTGGGTGTTGCATAAGCTTGAGAAGAATTTTCGTTGAACTGACTGCAGTATTATGGCAGTAATAAAGTATGAGTATTATGAGTTATCGAGTGTTTTGTTCTATGGCTTTAAGCCAAGCAGGGGAGTCTGCTATTGACAATTCAATTTCATGGATATATGTTAAATTTTAGTTTTGGTTTGAGGCATACTTGTGGTTTAGTTATGACTTACAGAGGTGGAGATCGAGGATGACTCGGGTAAGTAAATTCCTGGATACGGGTTACATTGCACTTTATGAAAATATGAAAAATATGGAATGATTAAGTTGTTATTTTGAAGGATGTAGTGCATACGAAGTATGAATTTGATTGGTCGTGTTAAGGCAAGGTTACTTATTTGAGTGTTGATTGTGCTAAAGGAGCACATATCTTTCGGCCCGTTTGGGGCGGAGTAAATTAGATTTGAGCAGAGTGGATGACTATCGAGATGGTTCTAATGGATTCAAAATGTATATGTGGAAATTAAAAAAATTTCGATTTTGTATATCACTAGAATCAGTTACTTACATTTGGATGGTATCGGGACATGCGATAATTCTGTTTGACTATGGATTCTACATTTTAGTATAATAAAGGAAAAAGGAACAATTTTGAATTCGCATAAGGTATTTTCAGAGTGGGTGTTTCGGTTGTGGTATTTATAGGGGTAATTATGATGTGGTGAGACTCTACAGATATTTTGGTGGCAATATTCTTAGGTTTTGGTGACCTACGTGGTTTGGTCGAGTTAGAGGAATTCAGTTATGATAGCTTGGTTATGTGCAAATGGATTTCAAAGTGTTCATGATGATTTCTACCATGGTTTGAACCGGATATTTTCTACCGGTGTATGGAACATGTTGTGTATTATGATTTCCTCCTAGAAAGAAGCAAGAGAAAGGTTTCTAACTAATAAGGTATGTAATTTGTTGGTGACTCAGAGTTGATAATGGGATTCTTGTGCTTGTCACATGATGGCATAATAGATGTGGTGTGTTGTGCGGGATTAGGATTTACATGTACAAGGTGACAGTTCAGTCTTGAAGAGAAGGTAACGAATATTGGATAGCATGGCCAGTTTCAGATATTTCAATGAATGTTATAACTGCTCGGTAATTCATGAGAAGGGTGCACATTTCAGAAGGCGCGTTGTGTTTTGACTTACGGATGTTCATCGGTATTGCAGTACTAACCTGGTTGATAGACTGTTGATATTTAAATTATTGTTATGTGACACGGAAGAATTATGAAAGTATTCCTTATGGGAAGATCGTGAATGGAAGATGTGCTAGTCATTCTAGTGCTGGAGTTGGGGTCAGTTACGGTGATTCATGTGTTTGATGAATTTGGAGACTGGGAGTTCTCAGAAGTATATTATTTCGGGTTGTGACCTATTTGAGGTGACTATTTTATTTAAAACTCGGTGGAGGCACTAGTTGCGTTAATTATTTGTAATAGCTATGCGCTATGAGTGCGCATATATGTGAGGTTTGAGCCCATGTGCGGGCATTAGAACAAGTATTCATATTCGGAAGAATGCTTAGGCTATAATATGCCTAGAGTTGACTGTTAAGTGTAAAGTTATAACGTTTCTCGTATTCTTACCTTTGTTGAGAACTATCTAGGGTATACTTGAGGTTACAAAGAAGATGATTCCCTAAATAAACAGGGTAGTTACTAATTCTGCGTAAAATTCCCGATTTGAAGTGTGATAGCAGACTTTGCACATGCTTGCATTATGGCGTGCTATTTATACTAGTCCAGGAGCATGAGAATCCTATTTCATTATCATATACAAGTGTACTTGTTTAATTGCTCCTGTATGATATGCTGGGGCTGGAGGCCTGTGACCATGCCAGGCGATTCATACTATTGGCACGTTAGTTGTCCGTGCCGTGTGTGAGAATTTTATTTCTATGATAATTTATCTGATTCATTAATTTTCTTCCTCTACAATTGTGCATATGCGCCTACGGTTATCCTCTTCACAAAATTTGAGGAGTTGGTTGTAATATTGTGGTTGTTGTGGTGCTTGTTGAACTTATATGGTTCTCTTCCTTGAGACATCTCCCATATTTGGGTACACAGATTGCGCAGTGGTGGCTGGAGTTATATTGATGTGGCGTGTCTGTGGGATAGTTGTGTTTAATAATATAAGGTCATTATACCTAGAATGGGTACTATCAGGCTTGATTATGGTATATCCGAGAGGATTATGGTTCTTGTTAGGGTGAGAGAGCTCCATGGCTAGTTGATCTTATGAGTGGTTATGAGTTTTTGATTGTTTCTTTCATCATTGGCAGTGTACGAAGGTTTTGGAATAAGGTTCTGTTGAATGCGGGGTTTTATACTAGTACTTGGTTGGTTTTGGGTAGTTACTGTGATAAAAAATGATGCTACGAGTATGCGAGTTGTGTAGTATGTAATAGGATTATATTTGGGGTTATGGCTATGGCTTGATACAGCTTGTTCAGACTTATACGGTGTAGATGTGAGATTTAGATTTTGGAAAGAATTTTGGGTGTTAGAAATTGGGCTCCAATTTTTGGGCTAAGGTTAAATTAATGATTTTTAGTTGTGTTATGTTCTCAGGCCTATATAGAATAGGGTGACGTGGGATCACCCCCAGGTATGTGCAAGGTAAGGAGGAACAGGGAACAACTATTGGCACGTTCGAGGACGAACGTATGTTTAAGTGGGGGAGATTGTAACGACTCGACCATTCATTTTGAACATTTACGCTCCTTTCAGCTATTTGAAGTCTTGAATAACTTCCTACGAGGTATTATGACTTGTGTGAATTGTCGGTTTGGTTTTAAGATATTTCGGAGTTAGCTTGAAAGCTTAAGTTGAAATAGTTGACCAGATGTGGACTTATGTGTAAACGACTTCGGATTTGAATTCTGATAATTCGAATAGCTCTGTATGGTAATTTTGGACTTATGATAGATTCCGGCGTCGTTTGTAAAAATTATAAATTTCAAAGTTCATTAGACTTGAATTAGGGTGTAATTCGTGGATTTAGCGTTGTTTGAGGTGATTTGAGGGTGCGACTAAGTTCTTATTGTATTTTGGGATGTGTTGGTATATTTGGTTGAGGTCCCGGGGGGGCTTGGGTGTACTTTTGGATCATTGATCGAGAGATTAGTAAAGTTAAGAAATTTGAGAGTTTGGCCATGGTCAATATCAGGTCAAGACGACCTCTTTTCAGTGTTTCGAGTGCGCGAGCAGGTCCGTAGCGTGTTTTATGATTGAAATTCATATATGGTTTGTGTCCGGGAGGTTTCAGATGAGTTTCGGGGTGTGTTTTGAATGAGTCCTGGCATTTCGGCACTCTAATATTGTTCTGACACTTTTGGGGGTGCGAACCGCACATAAGAGTGCGGACCACAGCAGAAATGTACTGACCTTATATCTTTTGATCTACAAGGAATTTTGAGATGATTAAAAAACAAAAGTTGTAGCCCTTTGTGTCTAGTATTCAAAAATAAAAGAAGTCATCATTTGGAAATCTGTAGAGAAAGTTATGGCCAAAATACTAAGGCGTGGCAGTGCAGTCACCAAAAAGGTGCGGTCGCACCATTTTTGTGCGACCGCAGGAGCTGGGATGTGCGGCCGCACTTGGAATTGTGCGGACCGCACATGGTGAGTTTAGGGAATGTACTATATAACCGAGGCTTAGGTTATTATTTTATTTTTGGACCTTGGGAGCTCAGTTTGAGACGATGTTTCGTGGGATTTTTCAAGAAATTCATCGGGATAAGTGATTCTAACTCAGATTTGATTAACATACATGAATATATCATTGTTTTCATTATGTAATTAGTATTTTGAGATGAAAATTTGGGAAAAATTGTAGAAATTTCATAAAATAAATTTTTGGGATTTGAACACCGATTCGGAGTCGGATTTGAGTAAAATTAGTATGGTTGAACTCGTAATCGAATGGGTTATCGGATTTTGTAAATTTTATCGGGTTCCGAGATATGGGCCCCACGGGCGATAATTGAGCTAAATTTTGGATTTTTATGGAAAATTAGCATTTTCTTATGAAATTAATTTCAATGAATTTTATTGACTGAAATAAATTAATTGTGACTAGATTCGAGGCATTCGGAGGCCGATTTGCGAGGCAAGGGCATAACAGAGTAAAGAATTTCACATTCTGAGGTAAGTAATAGTTTTAAATCTGGTCTTGAGGGTATGAAACCCCGGATTTTCGTGTCATGTGATTATTTTAGAGGTGATGCACATGCTAGGTGATGAGCGTGTGGGCATGCACCGAGGGGATTGTGACTTGGTCCGTCCCGTGGAAACTATAAAGTTGAATGACTTGTTGATAGCTATGTGCTCTCTATGTGTTGTGGAAATTTGACTAGAAACCATGTTTAGGCTACATGTTGGTACTATTGGGAACCATAGAGTTCGTGTCCATGTTGAACTATCTGCTTAATTGTTATTTTGTACTTAGTCACAGTTTACTTGTTTATTTTATCTCAGTCTCTATTGTTCATTATTGATGTATCATATCATTGTTGTTTGGGATGATTTTATGATTGTGGAGAGCTCGGGAGACTGAAGAGCTTTATGAATGAGTGAGGCCGAGGGCCTGATTGTGAGATATTATATCATAGCACGTGAGTTGGTCGTGCACCACGTGAGTTATCCGTGCAGATCCTTATATTATACTATAGCACGTGAGTTAGTCGTGCAACACGTGAGTTGGCCGTGCGAATCCTTATATTATACTATAGCATGTGAGTTGGCCGGGTAGCACGTGACTTGGTCGTGCAGATCCAGATATTTATATTATGGCACGTGAGTTGTTCGTGCAGCACATGAGTTATCCGTGCAGATTATATCGCTTGGGATGTAGGAGCCCTTCCGGAGTCTGTACACCCCCAGTGAGCGCGGGTACCCATTGAGTGTGAGTGCTGAGGGATGAGAGCCGAGTGATTGAGTTGTTGTGACGAGTTGAGTGACTGTTGCCTAAGAGGTTGTACTTGCTTTCATTTGTCGTTGCACTTAGTTGCTATCTGTCATTGTTGTGAAATTCTCTCAAAAATTTTATATCCGGATCACATGAACTTGAACTGTTTAAATTGATTTGACTTAAACTGCTGGATTTGAAAGCATGTCTATTCTCTATTGGAATTAATGAAAATGAACTATAACTGTGTAGCTCGTCATTATCTTCGGTTCCTTAGTTATTATTGTTACTTGCTGAGTTGGTTGTACTCATACTACACCCTGCACTTCGTGTGCAGATCCAGATGTTTCTGGACATAGCGTGTGTTGATTCTCTCGCACAGTTGATTTTTCAGAGATTCAGAGGTAGCTGCCGTATTTCGCGGACCTTGACTCTCTTTTCATATCTCCTTGTTTACTGTATTTGGTCTTAGACTATTATAGACCGTATTTTCCAGACTTGTATTCTTACTAGATGCTCATGTACTCAGTGACACCATATTTTGGGGAGGGTTCGTATCGGTATTTGTGGGATTTTGTATTGTATTTAAATATCTTTTTTTTAAAACTTAAAGAAAATCGGGGGTTATTGATGTTATCGGCTTGCCTAGTATTGAGATAGGCGCCACCACGACAGGTCAGATTTCGTGTCGTGACAGTTATAGTGACCATTCATTATATTTTTGTTTCAGTACCGACCTTCTCAATATTCAATTTCTTATGAGAGGCACATTCAGAAGGTGAGGATTTTATTTACTTCAATAACATTACATTATTGGCATAGGATTATCGTTGTAGTTAGAAAGATTAAAAAGTATATGCTTTGTACTTCCTACACAACCCAAGGTAAGCAAGAAATAATATCTCTCTTCTTGATTTCTCAGTTGCATGTCCATTACTGCTTTATCTGTTGCTGTAAAATATTGCCTTTCTCCGGCTTTTTATTTGGGAATGTCTATTACTGATGCTTTGTTACTTTGTTTTGTTTTATCTTATTTACTTCAGGTTTTTGCTCTTTGTTGTGGTAGTTGTACGTTCGTTTGTATGTTCAGCACTTCGGAGCCCGATAAATATTACTCTTTTATTAGCTTTCATTTTTTCTTATTTTCTTCGTATTGAGGAGTCAAAAGGATTCTGTTATAATATCTATGTGTATACATTTGAATGTTTGATATATGGTTCTATCATGCTTATATAATAGGTACTATAGGTCTTATGTTATCTATTGAAAGACTAAATATCTATTTTCTGTACATACTGACGTGCAATGATTTGCAGATATTGTGACAAAGTTCATTGAGGGACTTATTGAGGCTTATTCTAGGTTGCAATATTAGAATGATTTTCCTGAGGTGATCTATCTTTAGTTGCTTCATTCACCTTTTTTGTTCACATATTACGCTGCTGAGATAACAAGAGTTCCAAGGTTTAATTCTAACATGTTATCTTTTGTATTGAACACCAGGTTAAGGTTGTCTTGAGTGCTGATATTTTTGGTGAAAAAGTATGCCAAGATCGCGTTAATTTCAGGTCTTCTATTTGAACTATGTCCCATCTCTTTATTTCAATACTGTAATTTTCTTTTCATTAGTAGCACTAATAACTATGCATTCAAAGCTCTATACATAAGTTAAAAATGGCACTACTAGAAATTCGCTATTTTTCGACTACCAAAATAGTCGGAAAGTAGTCAAAAAAGTACCTATTTCGACTACTTTCCGATTGATTTAGAGTAGTCAGAAAAATGTAGGTCGTAAAAGTTTTTTCGCCAAAAATTCGAAAAGGGAGCTATTTTCCGACTGAAGTAGTCGGAAAATTAAAAAAATTATTATTTATTTTAAAATATATTTCCAACTACTGTAGTCGGAATGTCATATAAATAATAATTACTTTTTAGTTATTTTTATTTTATTTTCTGACTACAGTAGTTGAAAAATATATTATTCTGGGCACATTTTTTGACTACAATAGTCGGAAAAACTGGGTTGATTTTTGGCAGAATACTGCCATTTTATTAGCACACCACATGTCAAACAACCAATACTATAACCAACCAATTCCAACTGCATAACCAATTCCAACTAAACAACCTAATAATCAAACCAACAAATTTCAATTTCAACAAACAAACATTCAAATCCCATAATATCAAACCAAAATATTAATGAAAGTCTAAATATTCAATATCAAGTCTAAGTAGCTAATACACATCGACACTAATATAATAAAGTCTAAACATATATACCATAAAGTCTAAATATAAAATCTAAACATCCAAGAATAATAATCAACCATAAACCACTACTACGCATCAGATTCAGTCTCTTCATCATCATAAGAGTGAGGCATGTGTTTTTTCATCTATTTATCCACTCTAGCAATGTGAGCTTCGGCTGTTTCACACTGTTTTGACAGCAACTCAATTTGCTTTCGCATTGCTTCCATTTCTTCCTGATTTTGCGCAGTAAGAGCATCCGAAAATAATGGCGATGGACGAAAAGAGGAAGGTTGTTGTACTCCAAGTCCGTAAACTCTTCCTTTGGATACACCACCTGCCATATCTGTCCATATTAAAGTCATATCGTCGGGTGACGGTTGGATTGGGGTACCATCATCAGAAGTAGGCTGCGTTTGACACCATTCATCCAAGTTTCTATGATATCCATCCTGAAATAAAAGTAATAAAGGTTATATAAATAAATTAATATCAAAGTGAAAATAGTCTTAAAGTTATGATCTTACATATTGTTCCGATGCACATGTCTCAACCCATCCTTCTCTTGATTACTTACCCATCATGCTCATCCGGAACGATAATCAGCCTACTATATATATCATATTGTTGAGTCTCTCTATCACTTCGACCCCGAGAAGCTACTGGTGTAGCACTACCAATGGATGGTGATGTTGGTGGTATAGAGACTCCAATATTTAACCTAGATACGCTAGGTGTGCTTGATGACGGAGATACAATTGGAGTCGATAAAGTAGGCAGTATTGAGGAGCTACCTTGTTGACTAATATGAAAATCGGGAGAAGAATTTACATTTAGTGTGCGAATAAAATTAAGGTTAGAGCCAGAGTTCGTGCCAACTGAAAACACAGTTTTTACATTTGGGAAAAACTCTTTCAATATCCTTGATAGCTATCCCTCTTTCAAGAGTTTTTCACATACATATCTATGGTCTATATTAAGTTTTTCTCAACAGACCATTTGACAAATGAAGGAGAAAAAAGTTGGTGTTAAACGCGTGGGCTGTAAATCATAACAGAAAGATAAATGAACATAACTGAGCAATTTGTAAATCATAACCAAAAAAACCAGCATTCATGTTAAACAGAAAGTACATAGTTCGTAAGCTAATTCATGCCAATAGAAATAAATGTCTCAATGAAGCAGAGTCGCTTAGATAAGCATTGGATCTTCAAATTAAGTTGACACTAACAGATACAATGGAGACAAATTAAGAGAAAATTTCTTACCTAAATCAAGCTCTTCAAGGGGCGAAAATTGGCAGTAGCTTCCTTGGAGGAGCAAGAATCAGTCTCCTTCACTTGGATTTCTCAAGTTTAGAGGTAGTCTTTGAACTTTAATTTAAGAAAAAGAGATCGTATTACTTAAGTATGACAGTTTATAATAATGTTAAGAGAATGGCTTTGCTAATTGAAGAAAGAGAGAGAAGCTTCACCTAATCCGGCGGAAGAACGGTCAACTTACCGAAGTGGAGTTACTAGCAGTGGAGTGGTGGAGTGGTTGAGAGTAGCGTTAGGCGGTGAGATACAGAGAGAGAGGGGACGGAAAAAGAGAGGAGATGAGCGAAATAAAACCTAATTGTGCAATTATTTTATTTTTTTCGACTACCATAGTCGGAAATTTCTTTTTTATTTTGGTAAACAATTTGTTGACTTATTTTTCGATTAAAGTGGTGGGCATATTTAGTCGATTTTTTATTTAAAATTGTGACCATGAAATTTGTACATTGTCCGACTACTGTAGTCGGAAAAATAAAAAGTAATTTTTTAGAAGTTACGACTATTGTAGTCGGAAGATTGTTCAAACTTTTTTATTGACTTTGTCCCGACTATAGTGGTCAGAAAAATTAATTTTCGATATTTTGCGCTAAATTTAACGACTACTACAGTCGAAATGGCAGTTGCCTACAAATAAAAAAAAATAATTATAATTTTTCGACTACTGTAGTCAGAAAATTACGACTATTATTTTGTAGTCGTAATTTATAGTCAGAAAATAGCATTTTTCTAGTAGTGTGGATGAAGCTTGATAGATTAGTCTAATTTGTATATCGATGAAACTAGAAAATTTCTTATAATGAGTTACACTACACTACAAGTCTCTTCTGTGTAGCTTGCTCACCTCTTCTGAAAGAAAATAATAAAGTTTTATAAGATTCTCTACATTTTTGCGCCTAAAACTAAATACAACTTTTAGTAGTTCCTTAATATGCAATGACTTATCATTTTTATTTGATAGAGATGGAAAATTTATTGAAGTGGCATACAAAAGTACTATAGAGCCTTAAAAAAAAAGTTCTCTACAAGTAACACCCAAATATCTATACTAATCAAGTCCTTATAAGTGTACCAAAATTTCACTAGATATCGTAGACATGCCCTCATATGCACAAAATTATTGTCCACAACTTCAAGGCTTTCTTGTTCATTTCCCTTCAAAGTACGCACGTAATAGTCAAGGAATTACATACAATGGAGCAATATTTTAGGTTTCATGTCTTTTATCTAAGGTTTAGGCTTAAAGATCTATATTTGAGATTCAGAATTAACCATAATATTTATTTTTTTGGTATAGTCACTCTTCTTGAAGATTGCACTTTGTGAAAGATAGCTTTATTCAATTGAATCAAAATTTAGTGAATTACTAAAAGTAACCTTCTTGGTAAGAAACAGATGCACATGGATGAAAGATTTATATGTGAGTTTTATCTTAGTTATAGTTTATTATTTGTGGTAGATTATCTCTTATTGCAGGATGCTAAACCTTAGAAACCAAAATAGTCAGAACAAATCGATTGCATGAAATAGACACATTATGCTTAACATCTAGTCAATTCAAGGATACAGAATACAGTCTTGGTCTTAAAAATCTATATGATTTCATGCCGAAATGTGTAGGACCAAAAATCAAAGGACGAAAAGCCTGAAATTTTTTCTTTTGATCATCTTGGTCTAGCTTTAGCTTAAATATTCGTGCTTGTCCCTCAATGTGTAAATTCTCTTCCATCCAACCCGGAGTGGTTCCGAGTCAGAATCGAGCTTAAGTCAAGATCGAGAGCTCGAGTCAATATCGAGCTCACAGACAAGAGTCGTTACAATCCCACTAGAGGAGAGAATTCTGGCAGGAATTATGGAAAAGCTGATTTATCATGGGTCTCCCACTATATATTTTTAATTATATCCAAGAGTAGGATCCTCTACTATAAAGAGGATGGCTACATTTATGTAAAGGACAGCTTTTTGGGCTTACATGGTAACTCAGGTATCATATACTCCTATATTGAAGAATTATTCATTTAAGCTTCATAAATTGATTCATCTTGCTTAGTTCAAAAAGTCATCTTCTTTCCAACCTCGTTTATTTTACATTCTTTGCAATCTGTATTTGATTTTTCTATTTATCCTATAATTTGTATTAAGTTATTCCACGTAACCTTAGAACTACGTACAAATTCAACTCTATCCGTTTTTCGGGTAAACAGTTTGGCGCTCACCTTGGGGCTAAGGATAACAATGGTTATTTGATACGAATCTGCAAAAATACACCGTTTTGCGCTTGTTTTCAAAAGTATCTTGGATTTCAGATTAGCAACGACTAACTATCAATCAAATGACCTTACCTATCGACAATGAACTGGTCTTCAAGATAGAATAACAACTTGACACCCAGTACCGAAAGGCCACTTGCCAATGCCGTTGGAGCTCGAATCGAAGTGCCGATAGACATCAATTCGCATGTGGTCATTGAGGCAAACCTACATTCTGAACCTGAAAATAGTATTCATGGTGGCACTCGGTCTGCAGCTCGAGATACCCATAATGTCGAGGAAAACGGCGTCAGCTTGCGTATGAATTTTGAAATGTTGCAAGCTCAACAGGTAGCAATAGCTTAGTTGTAGAGTCAAACCCAGATACCGAGTATACCGGAGCCCAGTCAACCCCGAGAAATCGCCCATACAACGGAACCAGCTATAATGAAATCAAATGAGCAGGAGTCGGGGACTAATCCAGAAATTGATAAGATGTTCGAAGAACTGACCAAACGAATAGAATCGGGAGAAAGGAGGATTGATGCAAACAACAAAAAGTTGGAGACATACAACTCCAGGGTTGATCAGATCCCAGGGGCACAACCAATATTAAAGGGCTTAGATTCCAAAAAATTCATACAAAAGCCTTTCCTCCCAAGAGCGGCTCCTAAACCGATCCCAAAGAAGTTCTGCATGCCCGAGATTCCTAAATATAACGGAACTACTGACCCCAACGAACATGTCACCTCATACCTATGTGCCATCAAAGGGAATGATCTAGAGGATGATGAGATCAAATCCGTATTATTGAAGAAATTCGGTGAAACCCTGTCAAAGGGAGCAATGATATGGTATCATAATTTGCCATCTAATTCTATCGATTCTTTTGCTATGCTTGTGGATTCCTTCGTGAAAGCACACGTCGGGGCCATAAAAGTCGAGACCAGGAAGTCAGACCTGTCTAAGATAAGACAAAAGGATAACGAGATGATAAGGGAATTTATGTCTCGTTTTCAAATGGAACGAATGGATTTACCCCCAGTCACAGACGATTGGGCTGTTCAGGCTTTCACTCAAGGTTTGAACGAACGAAGTTCGACGGCTTCACGGCAGTTAAAGCACAACCTGATCGAGTACCCGGCTATCACTTGGGTCGACGTACACAATTGGTACCAATCAAAAATAAGGGTCGAAGATGATCAGTTAGGGTCTGAACCCGCTGCTCGAAGGGATATCAATCGAGAACAAGGTCCGATCAAGGATCGATACCGACCGTATAACGGAAACCACATAATCAATAAATTGAGACTTAACCCTGGACAAAGCAACAAAATAAGTGATCGAGGTCAAGGGTCTCGGGGGCTGATGAACAGATGTGGGTTCGATAGGACTACTGGATCTAAGGAAGCGCCTCAGTTATCGGAGTATAACTTCAGCATTGATGCATCTGCTATCTTTTCGGCTATTGGACACATCAAAGACACTAAATGGCCTCGACCCATGCAGACCGATCCTGCCCAGAGGAATACCAATCAAATGTGTGAATATCATGGCACCCATGGCCACAGAATGGAAGATTGCAGGAAAATAAGAGAGGAGGTAGCCTGGTTATTCAATAAAGGGCACCTTCGAAATTTTTTAAGCGACAGGGCGAAGAACCATTTCAAAAATAGGGATTTCGGCAAGAAAAACGAATAAGAAGAACCATAGCACGTCATTCACATGATCATCGGCGGCATCAATACCCCTCAAGGGTCGGTGCTTAAATGCACTAAGACATCGATTGTGAGATAAAAGCAATTTCGAACTCAGGATTACGCACCCATAGAAACTTTGTCCTTCAATGATGAAGATGCAGAAGGAGTCATACAACCTCATAACGATGCACTGGTAATATCTGTACTTATGAATAAAACTAAAGTTAAGCGTGTGTTAATTGATCCAGATAGCTCGGCCAACATCATTAGATTGAAGGTCGTACAACAGCTCGGTCTACAGGACCAGATCGTACTCGCGACCCTGGTTCTAAACGGATTTAATATGGCATGTGAAACCACCACGCAAGATAATCCTGCCAATAAATGTGGCCGGGACCATCCAGAAAATGAAGTTCCACGTAATCGAAGGCGACATGAGGTACAACGCCCTTTTTGGAAGGCCATGGATCCACAACATGAGAGTTGTACCTTCGACCCTACACCAGGTTCTTAAATTCCCAACGTCGAGGGGAGTCAAAATAGTATACGGAGAACAACCGGCCGCAAGAGAAATGTTTGCCATCGAGGAAGTGAATCTGATATCCTCGCCTTCGCCAATAAAGGGATCGGGCTCTAAAGGGGAACAAGATGCCAAATAGTAATCACAGACATTAGCTTTAACCCAACCAGAAAATCAGAAAATCGATGAAGATGATGCTGAAAGGATCCCTCGATCCTTCATGCTTTCCGATGATTCCGACGCTACCCAATAAACGATTGAAGAGTTGGAGCAAGTCATACTAATCAAGCATTTGCCCGAACGAAAGGTATACCTAGGATTGGGATTAACCCCTGAACTCAGGAACAGGCTTATTCAATTTCTTATCGATAACATGAATTATTTTGCATGGTCCCATTTAGATATAACAGGGATCCCACCGGATATAATGACGTATCGGCTAAGCCTGGACCCTAGGTTCCAACCAATAAAGCAAAAGAGAAGGCCCCAATCTGAGGTAAAGCACGCATTCATAAAGGACGAGGTAACTAAATTTCTCATAATAGGGTCCATTCGGGAGGTGAAATATCCCTAATGGTTAGCCAATGTAGTTATAGTCCCTAAAAAAGGGAACAAACTTAGAATGTGTGTAGATTACAAGGATTTAAATATGGCATGCTCCAAAGATTCTTTTCCACAGTCTAACATCGATCGCATGATCGATGCCACGGCCGGCCACGAGATCCTTACTATTCTCGATGCCTATTCTAGGTATAATCAAATCCAAATAAAGCTGGAAGACCAGTAAAAGACTTCATTTGTCACCAAGTATGGAACATATTGTTATAATGTGATGCCCTTCGGGCTAAAAAATATAGGAATTACTTACCAACGCCTAGTAAATAAAATATTCGAGGAACAAATAGGTAAATCAATAAAAGTTTATATTGATGACATGCTAGTTAAGTCCCTGCGCGCAGAGGACCATTTGACCCATTTGTAGGAAACATTCAAAATTTTAAAGAAATACAACATGAAGCTCAACCCCGAGAAATGTGCTTCCGGGGTCGGTTCGGGCAAGTTCCTCGGCTTTATGGTGTCAAATCGGGGGATCGAGATTAACCCCGATAAAATCAAGGCCATCGAAGACATCACCATCATGGACAGCGTAAAAGCCATGCAGAGGCTAATGGGACGGATTGCAGCCTTTTGCCAATTCATTTCAAGGTCGTCAGATCGAAGTCACAAATTTTTCTCTCTACTAAAAAAGAAAAACGATTTCACTTGGACCCCGAAATGCCAACAAGCATTAGAGGAATTAAAACGATATCTATCGAGCCCACCACTACTCTATACTCCAAAAACAGACGAAAAACTTTGCTTGTACTTGGCAGTATCGAAAATTACGGTAAGTGGTGTCCTAGTTCGAGAAGAGCAAGGTACGCAATTTCCCGTCTATTATGTAAGTCGAACCTTAGGAAAAGCAGAAACTAGATATCCACACTTAGAAAAATTGGCTCTTGCACTGATAAGCGCCACTAGAAAGTTAAGACCGTACTTTCAATGTCACCCCATATGCTTATTGACCACTTACCCACTCCGTAATATTTTACACAAACCCGAACTATCAGGCCGATTGGCCAAATGGGCCATCGAACTCAGTGGGTACGATATCGAATATCAACCCCGTACGGCCATCAAGTCTCAAATTTTAGTGGACTTTGTGGCCGATTTCACGCCGACCCTCGTACCCGAAGTTGAAAAAGAACTCTTATTGAAATCGGGTACGTCATCTGGGGTATGGACCCTTTTTACGGATGGAGCTTCAAACGTGAAGGGGTCCAGGCTAGGCATCGTTTTAAAACCACCCACGAGTAACACTATTAGGCAATCTATCAAAACTACTAGGTTGACTAACAACGAGGCCGAGTATGAGGCCATGATTGCAGGTCTCGAGCTAGCTAAAAGCTTGGGAGCAGAAGTCATTAAAGCCAAGTGTGACTCTTTGCTGATGGTAAATCAAGTGAAAAACCTTCGAAGTTCAAGAAGATAGAATGCAAAGGTATTTGGACAAACTGCAGGTCATTTTGAACCATTTCAAAGAATGGACTTTACAGCATGTTTCACGAGAGCAAAACAGTGAGGCTGATGCACTTGCAAATTTGGGATCATCGGTCGAGGAAGGTGAGATAAGCTCGGGGACTGTCGTTCAACTCTCGAGATCCGTGATCAAAGAAGGTCATGCCGAGATAAATTCTACAAACTTAACCTGGGATTGGAGGAATAAGTATATTGAATACTTAAAGAAGAAAGCTCCCATCGGAACCTAAAAATGTGAGGGCCCTACGAACCAAAGCTGCTCGATTCACATTATGTGCAGATGGAACGTTATACCGAAGGACATTCGATGGACCATTGGCAGTATGCTAAGGTCCAGGAGACACCGACTACATCTTGCGTGAGGTGCACGAAGGCACTTGTGGAAATCACTCCGGTGCCGATTCATTAGTCCAAAACATAATCAGGGCAGGGTATTATTGGATCGATATGGACAAAGATGCAAAGGAGTTTGTTCGAAAATGTGACAAATGTCAAAGATTTACACCAATGATCCATCAGCCCGGAGAGAAACTTCACTCAGTCCTATCCCCATGGCCATTCATGAAATGGGGAATGGATATCGTCGGCCCTCTGCCATCGGCCCCAGGTAAAGCTAAGTTTATTTTATTTATGACTGACTATTTCTCTAAATGCGTTGAAGCACAGGCATCCGTGAAAGTAAGAGAGAAAGAGGTTATAGACTTTATCTGGGATCATATCATTTGTCGATTCGAGATACCCGCCGAAATAGTGTGTGACAATGGGAAACAGTTTGTCGGCAGCAAAGTGACAAAATTATTCGAAGACCATAAAATAAAAAGGATATTATCAATACCGTATCACCCCAGTGGGAACGGACAGGCCGAATCAACAAACAAAACTATCATTCAAAACCTAAAAAAGAGGCTGAACGACGGTAAGGGAAAATGGAGAGAAATCTTATCCGAAGTTCTTTGGCCATATCGAACAACATCAAAATCTAGTACTGGGGCAACCCCGTTCTCCTTAGTATATGGCTCTGAAGCCTTGATTCCAGTCGAAGTCGGGGAACCCAGTGCCAGGTTTCGATATACAACAGAAGATTCAAATAACAAGGCTATGAACACTAGCCTCGAATTATCGGATGAAAAACGAGAAGATGCTCTCGTCTAATTGGCCGCCAAAAGCAGTGAATCGAAAGATGCTATAATCGAAGAACCAATCTTCGCCATTTTAAACTCGGGGACTTAGTGCTAAGGAAAGTCACCCTTAGTACCCGAAATCCAAACGAAAGAAAACTAGGACCGAACTGGGAAGGACCGTATCAGATTCTCGAAAACATCGGAAAAGGATCATACAAGCTCGGTATTATAAACGGCAAACAACTATCAAAAAATTGGAATGTGTCGCACCTAAAACGCTACTACTGCTAAGGTACGACCCTCCCATATTCGTTTACATTTCGAAACTAACCCCTGCATGAGTCCGATCAGGAGCTAGGTTGGATCCTTCAATACGAATCCTTAGGTCTGACAGCACGCGTAGCACTCTTTTTCCCTTAGACCGATTTTATCCCAAATGGGTTTTTCGGCAAGGTTTTTAATGAGGCAATCATTGATCGTGCTAACTTAGAAATAAATCGACAGTATCTGAGGCCTCTTTACAATCGACCTCGAATATTGGGGGGCATTAGCCCCTCAAATATATCAAGTTCGATGCAAGAAAGTTACTTCATAATAGCAGGGTTCCAATAGGAAAAATTGTAAGAGCTAAATGGTCAAAACGAACCATCCTCATGTAGTTGGCCCGAGCCCTGACACAAAATATGGACACATGTATAATGACTTGCAAAGAAAAATTTCTTCTTTACCGATATCTTATATCCAAGAAACATTCCCCTATTTCGAAATTTATTATGCAAACAGGCTTAAGGTAAATCAACAAGTTCGAGCAACACTCACTCAACTATTAAGCCTACAAGCTACATTACTTCGAGTTCAAAATCACTCACTCGACTATTAAGCCTACGGGCTACATTACTTCGAGTTCGAAATCACTCACTCGATAATTAAGACTACGGGCTACATTACTTCGAGTTCGAAATCACTAACTCGACTATTAAGCCTACGGGCTACATTACTTCGAGTTTGAAATCACTCACTCGACTATTAAGCCTACGAGCTACATTACTTCGAGTTCGAAATTACTCACTTGACTATTAAGCCTACGGGCTACATTACTTCGAGTTCGAAATTACTCACTCGACTATTAAGCCTACAAGCTACATTACTTCGAGTTCGAAATCACTCACTCGACTATTAAGCCTACGGGCAACATTACTTCGAGTTCGAAATCACTCACTCGACTATTAAGCCTACGGGCTACATTACTTCGAGTTCGAAATCACTCACTCGACTATTAAGCCTACGGGCCACATTACTTCGAGTTCAAAATCACTCACTCGACTATTAAGCCTACGAGCTACATTACTTCGAGTTCAAAATCACTCACTCAACTATTAAACCTACGGGCTACATTACTTCGAGTTCGAAATCACTTACTCGATTATTAAGCCTACGGGCTACATTACTTCGAGTTCGAAATCACTCACTCGACTATTAAGCCTATAGGCTACATTATTTCTAGTTCGAAATCACTCACTAGACTATTAAGCCTACGGGATACATTACCTCAAGTTCGAAATCACTCACTTGACTATTAAGCCTACGGGCTACATTACTTCGAGTTTGAAATCACTCACTCGACTATTAAGCCTACGGGCTACATTACTTCGAGTTCGAAATCACTCACTCGACTATTAAGCCTACGGGCTACATTACTTCGAGTTCGAAATCACTCACTCGACTATTAAGCCTACATGCTACATTACTTCGAGTTCGAAATCACTCACTCGACTATTAAGCCTAAGGGCTACATTACTTCCATTTCGAAATCACTCACTTGACTATGAAGCCTACGGGCTACATTACTTCGAGTTCGAAATAACTCACTCGACTATTAAGCCTACGGGCTACATTACTTCGAGTTTGAAATCACTCACTCGACTATTAAGCCTACGGGCTATATTACTTGAAGTTCGAAATCACTCACTCAATTATTAAGCCTATGGGCTACATTACTTCGAGTTCGAAATCACTCATTCGACTATTAAGCCTACGGGCTACATTACTTCGAGTTCGAAATCACTCACTCGACTATTAAGCCTACGGGCTATATTACTTCGAGTTCGAAATTACTCACTCGACTATTAAGCCTACGGGCTACATTACTTCGAGTTCGAAATCACTCACTCGATTATTAAGCCTACGGGCCATATTACTTCGAGTTCGAAATCACTCACTCGACTATTAAGCCTACGGGCCACATTACTTCGAGTTCGAAATAACTCACTCGACTATTAAGCCTACGGGCTACATTACTTCGAGTTCGAAATCACTCACTCGACTACTAAGCCTACGGGATACAATACTTCGAGTTTGAAATCACCAAGCCTACTTTCTACATTACTTCAAGTTCGAAAACGAGCTCGGATATTAAGGCTACGAAATCCGAATTCAATCAAATTGCCAAAAGTTTTATGAAAACATTCATAAGGCATGAATAAAACGAAACCTTCACAAAACAGAAAATAATTACGGGATTGTTTACATAATTGTTTGCAACATACGAAATAGAAACTAAGGGACTAAGTTTCTTGGTTATCCCCGGGGGCGGTCTCTTCTCCATTGGGCCCCTCTCCGCTCTCGGATCCGCTCTTGCTTCCATCAACTCTCATCATCATCATCGTCATCATCGGAAACCAAGGCTTCAGCATCGGCTTCGAGCTCCTTAGCCTATTTTATCTCTTCAGTGAGGTCGAAACCTCGAGTGTGGATCTCCTCGAGGGTCTCCCTACAAAATCGGCACTTAGCAAGCTCAGCAACCCAATGTGCTCGAGTGTTGGCGGTCTCGGCTTCCTCTCTTGCTTGTACCTGAGCAGCTTCAGCATCGGCCCGATAAACGACCACAAATACATCTGCATCGGCCTTTGACTTTCAGACGTCAGATTCGGCCTTAGCAAGTTCAGAGGCCAACCGAGCCTCGAGCTCCTCTATTCTTCTTACTTGAACTGATTTTTTCTCCTTTATACTTTGAAGCTGGTTTTTGGCCTATGACAATTGGGCTTGAGCAGCCTCTTTCTCTGTAGCAAAGCGGCCCATACCTTCTTTCCACTTCAAGGACTCCGCTTTTATCACATCAACCTCCTCACGAAGTTTCCCGATCATCCCAATTTTCTGTTGCAGCTGTGAGACCGAATAATTAGCCATCGTTCCGGTATCGAGCCCATAGGCTTTTAAAAGTATCATTACCTGCTCAAACAGATCGGTCTAATCTTGGTGAGCCTTGGCCAGCTCAGCTCGGAGGTCTTTGATTTCCTCTCCGCTTTTCCCTAAGAGGAGTTTAAGGGAGTTCCTCTCCTCCGTGACTCGTTGAAGATCGGTCTCGAACCGATGCAGCTCAACTCGAGACCGAGAACATGCTTCTCGATGAACCGCCACGACATGCAAAGAAGGAAGAAAAGAAGTTAGGAAAGAATAGCAAAACGTGAAAATAATATCAACAAAGGGAGTTAAGAGCTTACCCGATTCAGAGCTAGCTGCATTTCACAGAGAAGGCCCGAAACATCACTAGGGCCAGCAGCATCCTCGACCCCGGTAAACAGATCATGGAAAGGGTCCTCCCCTTCATGAGACCGGCTCATCTCGAGGGCCCCCAAATCTTAGGCTTCCCGAATAGCCCCTTCGGAAAAAGCAGGAAGAATGGGTGAATCTCCAATTACTATTGCCCCAGGCGACTCGCTTGGGGCATTCTCCTCAGTTCGGAGAGCTTCAGGACCGGCCCCTTCCGATGTACCCACCATTTGTTGACTTCGGTAGGAAGCATCCTCGATTTCTAATGACTCGGGGACTTTTCCTGAACCTTCCTCTGATATCTCCTCGGTTCGAGGCTGAGCCTTATGAATCACCGTCGATTCAGCTGCCTTTGGGGCATCGGTGCTTTTCTTCATTCAGGCCGCCAGCGTGGACCCGTCATTTTCTTCTTCTTCTTCTTCTTTGTATCCATCCCTTAAACGTAGAACCGATTCCATGGTTAGGGGAATGGTATTCTTCTTCGGCTTACGAGTCGTCCTCTTCTTCGGTTTTGGATCTTTGGGAACGGAGGCCTTTTTCCTCTTATTATCCTTCACCGGCTTTGGAACGGACACCGAAGCCTCTTCCTTGACAGATGAGGGCCTCAAAACCGCATCCTTGCCCACACCTACATACGGAAAAATTTATTGAAGTATATGGAAAGCATCTCGTTCGAACTACCAAAAAATACGAGAAAGGGGCTTACCATGATTTTTGGCCTCCCATCGGCCCTTTGACAAATCACGCCATGAGCGCTCGGCATATGTGGAGGTCGAAGCCAGAGCTCGTACCCAGTTCTTGAGATCGGGAACTGCACTGGGCATCCAGGCAACCGATGCATCACAAAAAGGGGAATATCGGTGAGAAAATAAATGAAAGGGCTAAACAAAAGGAAGTAACAACAGAATTATACTTACGCTTCATATTCCACTCCTCGGAAAAAGGCATCTTTTCAGTCGGAATCAGGTCCGAAGTCCTTACTCGAACGAACCTGCCCATCTAGCCTCGATCCTTGTCATCGGCTATACTCGAGAACAGAGCCTTGGTAACCCGACGCTTAAGTTTTATTAACCCTTCTCGAAAAAGGTAAGGACGATACAATCGGATGAGATGGTCGAGGGTGAACGGCATCCCCTCGATTTTGTTCATCGCCTCGATTTTGTTCATCGGATCAAAATAACAATCTGCCAAAAAAAAAAGGATAGACCTGGCCTGTAGTTATTTGGTATTGATGGCAGAAGTCAATAATAACAGAATCGAGGGGACCTAACGTGAAAGGGTAAGTATACACACTTAAAAACCCTTTCATGTAAGTGGTCATATCTTCGTTAGAAGAAGGGATTTTTATTTCTTTGTTCTCCCAATTGCAATCTTTCTTTAGCTGTTTGAGGTGCCTCTCGGCTATCGAACACATGTACCTCGATATTGGCTCACATCCGCCGGGAACTGATGAGCCTTTATCGACCTTAAAATCAGAGGTAAGAACACACGCCCCAGGAATGCTCTCCTCAGGCCGTGGCTCTACCGGTGTTTCGTCGATGGCAGACTGTGAAGATGAAGCTTTCTCTTTCTGAGGAATGGTTTGTGATGTTTTCGCCATTTTCGAATTTAAAGGTCAAGAATAGAAGAAAGTGACAAAGATTTGGTAGTTTTGAAGAATGTCTTTTGGAGAGAGGAATCACAGATTTGCGAATAAACTCAGAGAGTACGAAAAAGAACTTGGAAAATTTGGAAGATTGAAGATGTAAAAGTGATAAATGGTAAAAGGAAGCGCTATTTATAGATTAAAGCAATGGCATTTCAATATCAGCGGTGGCCGACCACCGTCTGACATGCATTAAATGCCTTGAAAAACTAAACCGACGGGACAGCTATCATGTGCGTCATGTTTGAGCCCAATGTGAATGTCATCTTATAATCTGATCAAACCGTTATGAAATCATGTCGTTTCTCGCTACATCCTTCTCGAGAAACGAGGGAACTATATGTGTACGGTAAAAACCGGTTAGTCCTTCGTACGAACTGGTTTAAATGGTAATATATCGGATCGGAGAAGCATCTTCATAGTTTCAGGTTGAGGTCCGAAGTCAGATCACCAAGCTTCGAGCCCAAAGGATCGATCAATGTCGAGCTCGATGTTATTATCAAGACCGACCAAGTCGAACTATGATGCAAAGTAAAGTTATCGAGCTTATGATTCAGAGACCGACCAACACTTACCTCGAATCAATACAGGGTTCCGAGTCAGAATCGAGATCGAGTCAAGATCGAGAACTCGAGTCAAGACCGAAAACTCGAGTCGATATCGAGTTCACAAACAAAAGCCGTTGCAATCCCACTAGAGGAGAGAATCCTGGCAGGAATTATGGAAAAGTTGATTTGTCATGGGTCTCCCACTATGTATTTTTAATTATATCCAAAAGTAGGATCTTCCACTACATTTCTGTAAAGGACAACGTTTTTGGCTTTTATGGTAACTCAAGTATCATATACTCCTATATTAAAGAATTATTCTTTTAAGCTTCATAAATTGATTCATCTTGCTTAGTCCAAAAAGTCATTTTCTTTCCAACCTCGTTTTTTTGCATTTTTTGCAATCTGTATTTGATATTTCTATTTATCCTACGATTTGTATTAAGTTATACCACGTAACTTTAGAACTACGTACAAATTCAACTCTATCCATTTTTCGGGTAAACAACCTCACTTACTTAATCTATTACTAATCTTTGGTAAAAGTGAGCAATTAACCATTTTTTACCATACTGACATGATCTTATATCTCTCTGAACTCATGGTCATATGCTTAATGTTCTTCAACATTCCAATCTGACGTGTGTCATCATCTATCGCAATGTCAATCTTGCTATGGATAAACAATGTTGAAGAAGTGATTTTTGTCAAAAGAAATTAGTTTTTCCTCGCAATGTTTTCTAGAAAGGTTGGTTAGAAAACTAATCACTTTGCTAAAAAGGTAATATTGTACAAATCAGTATTTGGATAGAGTATGGAAAGAACACAGTATGTGCTTTGGATTAGGAGCAGCTGGTTTTTGCATTGATGCATAGCTCTTTTGCTTTTCTTTCCCCTACAAATCTTCTCCGTGCACAATTCATGTTGATGGCAAAAAATAATAGCTTTAATTTTTCATAGCTAAATATTTAATGTGACACGAATAGACATTTTGTTGGGATTTTAATTTTGTGTAGCTTAAAGAGGGTGAATGAGAAATTGAGGAAAAATGAAATATTTGAGTTTTCCTCCTTGGCAAAGGGTCATTGTCCCATATTGGAGGAAGAAAAGGCTTTTGATAAGTATATATATAATTGCTTTTCTTCTAGCTCTTAAAGAGTTAAGAAGAAGGCAAGCCTCGCGCCGTCGTCGTCGCTCGCTCGGCTTCAGCATTCGAATGTTTCTGAAAGGTTGCAAACCTTTTCAGAAACAATGCCAGCAACTCTATAAATAGAGTTTGAATCCCAGAATCTTTCCTTACGAAATTTTCTGATCTTCTTCTTCTTCTGCACAAAAATTCCAGTATGTTTTTACAGCCTTCGAGTGGCTCGTTGTTCATCGGTGTTTTGGTACCAACACTCCGGTGAGTTAAATCGTTCTATCCTGGGAGGATATATTCCAGCACCTCGGGTACTTGAGGAGAATAATTTCCTTAAGTACAAACTGTGTATTCAGTGTGCTCGATTTATTCCTATACTGTTTTTTCAGAATTTATTTCGTTAAACAAATATTACTAACTTTCTGTTTTGTTTATATATTTCAGAAAGTTTAATTGTTTATTACAGCAATACAGATTTTTAACACTATTTGACGAGAAATTTGTTATCCGCATTGTACATTATATCATTTCACTTAATTTATGCATAAGTTGATAACTCTATAGCTTTTGTCAATTATTTACTGCCTATTTTATGTTGCATAATAGTGCGCATAGCATGATAAATATTCTGCCACAGGTGAAAGTTTTTTTTCTAAATACTGATTTCGGATGAATTAAATTAGGAGAAGACTTGATATAGAACCCTTGTGGAATGAAAAATTAGACAGTTTTCTATTTCTGTTTTTGCTTTAAAAAAGATAGAACTTTGCATTAGAGAGTATTGGATAAAACCTTTACATTTTATTACTTGTTCAGCTATCCTATGAGAGTATCACCTGTGTTTAAAGGTTAAAATTCAATCAAACTATATAAAAAGCAAATATGACTTCCTGTTTAAAACGTTGATGCTTGACTGCCAACTAATTCAATTTTCATGTTTCTATTGTTTTTCTCTACTCCTTTCATTTATACCCTTTTCTATTTTTATAATAAAAAATAAGGTGAGCTAAGGTTAACAAATAATCTCTACAGGTATTAATACTTTGTCAAAGATTGCAAAAAGGAGGCTAATCGTTGCACGATGGCTGCATTACATTTTGCTAATAGATAAATAGTTTATGTGTATATAAGTTAATCTCGTGGATGCAAAGAACATGCCATTTTACAACCACACAACGTAAATAATATGAATTTCTCATGGATATAAAGAATATGTCATTTCGCAACCGCACACTATCCACGAATAGATGTTTTGTTAGCTTTTTTACAGCTTGAAAAACTTTGGTCCTAAATGAATGTAAATACTATGACATAATTAATATGCAATGCTATATATTTGGTTCGATATTTATTTAGGGTGATTCAATCTCTTTTTTCTACAATTTCATGTCAGAATAGAGAAATCATAAATGATTATTCCAACCGTACAACATTGGGCCTGGGCTAAACGCGGGCCACAACTCATCTAGTATCTAATAGATGAGTTTTGTTTTCAAGGGAAAAAAATAGGATAAGTTTATAATCTCATTTAACAACGTAATTTTACTTTAATGACATCACTCATTATATGTCAAGTTTGTTAATGACTCATTATTTCTAGTATTAGGAGGTGTAGTTTCAAAAACTAGAATACTAACGAAGTTATGCTAAATAAAATAAATAAGAAATAAAATATACGAGCAATTACATGGAATCACAAGAAGTAAAGGTAGAGAAATAAAAGATAAATAATGTACAAAGAAAAATATATTTTAAAATTAAAAAAATAAATTAAAAAGTAAAAATAAAATAAAAATAATGAAAATAAAAATTTATAAAGAAAATAAATTTAAAAAAAATAAAAAGGAAAGAAATTAAAAAGTAATCTTGTAATTACACAGTGTAACTACCACCAATTCTCACCTCCCCATTGAGAATTGGAGAGTGTAATTACACCTCTCCAATTATATCCAATTCCATGCTAATCAAGTAATTACGACAAACATGTCAAACTGTGTAATCATACCCAATTATATCAAATTCAATTCCTAGGTGGCTTTCCAAACATGTTCTTATGGGATTGAGGTCTCGTTCTGCAAAAGCTGGCTTGCAAATTTCATTTATTTGTCTGTCGTAGATACTTTTTTTCACAATAAAACTGTAAAAGAATAATAGTAGTATAATGAAAGGGCAAAGGTCCAAATATGCCCTTGTATTATATGAAATTGAGCACATTTGCCCTTCATTAATACTTTAGCTCAAATGTGCTCAATTTCGTATAGTATAAAGGCATATTACTTTTTCGATAATGAAATTATTCCTGGCAATTTTTACCTAGAAAATGGCAGGTTTGACCTTGGGAGTAGAGTAGGAAAGCAAAATTAAAATCCGTTTTTTAATTACGTGCTGATGTATATATACTGCAATTTTTTCTGACGAACATGAATAATTGTGAAGAACGTTGACGGCAAAGGTTGGGACTGCTTATTCCATGAGTTGCCAATATAAGCATGGATTTGGCCAAAGGATATTATGCAACTGATTACTAGTGAAAGAAGAGAGTATATAATCAACGGGATAAACGTAATTTCAAAAGTTTAATTGGTTCAATTGGATGACCTAAAATGTCATCTTTAAATTTAAAAAGTAATTCTGAGTTCTAAAACCTCGAAAAGCACCATTTATCATTCCTCGACTTGCGTGCGCAGTCCGTAAAATTTTCCGGAAGGTTTTCATGTGAAAAATAGATTAAAATGTGAAATAGAGTTTTAAAACTCAATTGAGTTGACTTTAGTCAATATTTTTAGCAAACGGACCCGGATCAGTGTTTTGACAGTTCCGGTAGCTCCGTATCGTGATTTGGGACTTGGGCGTATGCCCGAAATTTAATTTGGAGGTTCCTAACTCAAGTTATGACCATTTAACAGGAACTAGCAATTTAAAAGCTAAAGATTTTCAAGTTTGACCACGGGGTTGACTTTTTGATATCGGAGCCAAAATCCGATTCTGAAAATTTGAACAGCTACGTTATGTCATTTATGACTTGTGTGCCAAATTTGAAGTCATTACGGATTCATTTAATATGTTTTGGCACGAGATTTGCAAATTGAAAAGTTTAAAACTAAAAGTTTGAATCGGGGTGTGAATTATAATTTTAGCATTGTTTGACGTGATACAAGACCCCGAGTAAGTCTGTATTATATTATTGGACTTGTTGATATATTCGTACAGGGTCCCGAGTACCCCGAGAGTGATACGGATTGAAATCGGATCAAAAATTGGACTTAAGCGAAATATAAAATTTTGCCTTTTGTTATAATCGCACTTGCGGATTTTTGACCGCAGGTTCGAGCTCGTAGAAGCGAGCCTTCGATCGCAGATGCGCCCGGGCGTGGCTGGGCAAAAGTCCGCAGGTGCGAAAACCTACACGCACTCACGCGTCCGCAAAAGCGGACAAAATAATCGCAGAAGCGAAGGCAGCGCAGGTGCGCATTTTTCCTCCGCAGGTGCGAGGCCTCGCTTGGCAGCCCCATTTCGCAGATGCGAGCTCGCATGTGCGAGCCCAGGCACCGCAGGTGCGAAAATGCCTAGGCAGTGTATATATCGAAGAGTCCGATATTATTTTCATATTTTGCTCGTTTTGAACTCGGTTAAGGCGAATTTTTGGGCGATTTTCACGGAAAACATTGGGGTAAGTGTTACTTATCCTATATTGATTATATTTCATCATTTCATACTCGTTTATATCATCAATCGGTGAATTTATGGAAGAAAAAACAGATTTTTCCAAAATCTTCCAAAAACAAGAAATTTAGATTTGAAGGTCCATTTGATATCGGAATTGGATAATTTTTATATGGTTGAACTCGTAGCGGAACGGGTGTTCGGATTTCGCGAGTTTTTTCAGAATTTGAGATGTGGGTCCCACTGTCGAATATTTTATTAAATTTCAGATTTTTATCCGAAAAATTAGTAAATTCATATGGAATTAATTCCTATGATTCGTATTAAGTATATTGAATTGTTTATAAATAGATTTGAAGCATTTGAAGATAAATTTAAAAGGAAAAGTTGTGGTCGAGTAATTGATTGAAATTTGCAAAGCGAGGTAAGTGTCGTGGTTAACCTTGACTTGAGGGAATAGAACCCTTAAATTATTTGTTATGTGAAATGCATGTGAACGACGTATAGGCGAGGTGACGAGTGTCTATACGTCGTCAAATTAATTGTTTGCATGCTTACTTGAAAAATCATAAATTATTTTAAATCATAAATTAATTATTATAATAATTGTTTCTCTCCTATTCTTTGTCAAATATTAATTCTTGAATTCCTGCATTAATTGTTACATACTATTTGAATTATATATTTTAATTGTTATTTGACATTTAGCATATTAAATATTAAACTGCCTATTTTTTCCCTGATTTCCATAATAATTTGCTATTTGTCATTGTTTGTTTCATGATTAAATCATAATTATTGTATGCTTGTTGTCTTATAATTTTATATCAATTGTTGCATTTATTGGGGAAATTTCTTGGGGAAATTTCGTCTATAAGAATTGGTAAATGGATATATTGGAGGATCGGGTTGCACGCCGCAACAAAATTGATTGAAATGGATATATTGGAGGATCGGGTTGCACGGCGCAACAGACTTATTAAAAAGTCCATATTAGAGGATCGGGTTGCACGCCACAACAGACTTATTAAAAAGTCCATATTGGAGGATCGGGTTGCACGGCGCAACAGACTTATTAAAAAGTCAATATTGGGGGATCGGATTGCACACCGCAACAAACTTATTAAAAAATCTATATATACTTGATTGAAATAAACATATGACAGACTTGATTAAAATGAATGTATTGGAGGAGCGGTTTCACGCCGCAACAGAATTGAATGTGAATATATTGTGAGAGCGGATTGCACGCTGCAACACAATTGAATGTGAATATATTGTGAGAGCGGGTTGCACGCTGCAACAGAATTGATGGAAATAACAATTGGTTATAACTGCTGAGTTGGCTTCAATTATTATAAATGAATTACCTTATTTATTTCTATTATTGTTGTTGTTACTAATATTGCGTATAGGTAATGTAGGTGACCCGCCTTAGCCTCATCACTACTTCGTCGAGGTTAGGCTCAGCACTTACCAGTACATGGGGGCGGTTGTTGTCACAAACCAAAATCCCACCACAGGCGTCGTGATGGCACCTAGTCTCTAAGACTAGGTAAGCCGATTTAGATTATCTTTTGAAGCTTTTTTATTTTATTTTATAAAAACTAACAGCAGAAATAATTACAATACATAACCTCCCAAGACTGGTAGTACTGAGTCACGAACTCTAACTGAATACATGAAATGATCACGAGGACCGAATATACAATACTGTTTGATTACAAATTAACAGTACAATGAATCTTTACGATCGCGCTTTAACTCTGCTCAAGTCCGATATCTCCAATACCTGGCTCTGCACAAAAATGTGCAGAAGTGTAGTATGAGTACACCACGGTCAGTACCCAGTAAGTATCAAGACTAACCTCAATGGAGTAGAGACGAGGTACAATCAAGGCACTCACTAGTCTAATAACTTGTGCAATATAGTATACAAAATAATAGGAAACAAATAATAATAATAATAAGGGCAGGATAAAACAACCAGTGATATGCACAACATACAATAAGAATACCATTAATATCACTCAACAATTAATAAACACAATTACACCCAATTAAATCAAGTCCTTCAAATAAATGTCTTTCACATATAATTCTTCCAGATAACTCTCTTTCAAATATAATTTTCTCAAATAATTATTTTTCAAATATAATTCTTTCAATAAATCTTTTCAAATATAATTTCCTCAAATAAATATCTTTCAAATACAATTCTTTCATATAATACTTTCTAAGTAAAAATCCTTCCAAATAAATATTTTGAATATAATTCTTTCAATTAAAAAGTCACCACATGACACCTCATTTCATAATCATAAAAAAATAAAATGGGTCTCAGCCCATTTTCACATTTTTCGTCAACACGGGTCTCAGCCCATTTTTATATTTTTACGGCACCTCGTGTCCATAATTCAATCGTCATATTTTCCCAGCACCTCGTGCCCTCATTTCATATCACAACTGCACGGATAATTCACGCGCCAATTATCATTATCAATTCATCACAGCACCCCGTGCCCATATTTCATATCACAACTGCACGGACAATTCATGTGCCAAATATCCTCATTATTTACTCACGGCACCTCGTGCCCACATTTTATTTTATAATCCGCCTGACAATAGCCATAGGCTCTCAATTTCAACATAAATCAGATTGTTATTAATTTACCAACAACAAGATAAATTGCACAAGGTATAAAAATAAACACAAGAAAATCACAACATCACATGAAAATTATCAACACCACAACCCCACATCATCACATATCGTCCCTGACAATAGCCATCATTATCGCTTCTATTGCCACCCTTATTACTCCTATAGCCACCTTTATCGCTTCGCCCATACAATATCAATAGCCACCCTTATCACTCCTATTGTCACCCTTATCGCTCCTATAGCCACCATTATCGTTCCGTCCAGACAATATTCCAACAAACACAACAACAGTGAAATATCACCCTTATACCCACATAATATCAACGGTGAAATGCCATCCTTATCTCCCCAAAATAATAACTCATATAACACAATAATTTACACGGGAATTTAACACGACAATATAATAAAATTAATTCATATCACAATTTGCCCAATGGCCACAACCAAATTCCAAAAACACAACCAAACTAATTAATTTCACAATATATAGCCAAAGACTCCACAAAAATATATATAACACCCCAAAGACAATCAGCAAAGATAGAAAATACTCAGCATAAAGTAAAACCTTTATTAATCCAAATTTAGATAATTATATAAACACCTCTTCTTAAGCTCATTTAATTAATTATTTGCAAAGGAAAAAATCCATAATGAAATTAAATTCCAATAATTATCAAACCAGCAAATTCACTGAATTACATAAATAATCAAGTAACAATCACATCAAATTGTCATATAAAAACAAATTCAACAATAAGGACTTAGGCATGACAAACAGATGATTTAATAATTTTCCATAATTTTCAAATTTACTACACAATAATGCCTAAGACTTTAATTCAATGAATTTTGCACGTATAAGCCCGAGTACGTACTCGTCACCTCACGTACACGGCTTTTCACATTTCACAAATGGCACATAAGACTCATTGCCTAAGGGGTAATTCCCCCACTCGAGGTTAAGCAAGACACTTACCTTTTTGAAGTTAGGCCGATATTCCAAAATAGCCTTCTTGCTTGATTTGACCTCCGAACAACTCAAATTTATCCAAATTAATTGTATTACTTCATTAAAATTCATCGAAAATAATTTCGGATAATAATACGTCGACTTAAAAATTTATTCCTAAAAGTCAACAAAAGTCAATGCGGGACCCGCTCCTCGAAACCCGATATATTTTTTATGAAATCCGAACATCCATTCCGATACGAGTTCAACCATACCAATTTCATCGAATTCCAATAGCAACTCGACCTCCAAATCTTAAATTTTTCGATTTTGAAAGATTTTATAAAAATCTTGATTTTTCCTCCATTAAATCCGAATTACATGATGGATTCAAAGACGTAATCATGAA
This sequence comes from Nicotiana tomentosiformis, assembly GCF_000390325.3. NCBI lineage: Eukaryota > Viridiplantae > Streptophyta > Magnoliopsida > Solanales > Solanaceae > Nicotiana > Nicotiana tomentosiformis. The sequence goes on along the minus strand of NC_090814.1, from coordinate 145,387,865 downwards.
AATTAATCAAAACTGGATAAGAATCACTTACCCCAAACACCCACGCAAGAATCTCTCCAAAAATCGCCTTCTACCGAGCTCCCAATTATATTTTGAGTTATGAACTCAAACCCCCGTTTTGGGGACTTTTAATTCTGTCCAGATAGGCCTTCTTCGCGTTCGTGGCCTCTGTCTCGCGTTCGCGAAGGCCAAAAACTCGCTGCCTCAATTTCTTCTTCGCATTCGCGTTACCAGCATCGCGTTCGCGAAGGCCTGCCATGCATATCATCGCGTTCACGCTCAAGCTCTCGCATTCGCGATTCACTCAGGTCCTACTGCTTCACGTCCGCGATTGAAGCTTCGCGTTCGCGAAGGCTGATGACTCCAGGCCCAGTTCCCTCCTTCCTTCTCCGCGTTTGCGACTGGACCCTCACGTTTGCGTAGGTTCTTCAGGCATACCTTCGCGTTCGCCAGCCCTCCTTCGCATTCGCGAAGGCCAAATCCCAGCAGCCTCAAAACTCCTCTTCGCGTTCGCGAAGAAAGAAGTTAGATACCAGATACAGCAGTTCCGAAACAACCTGAAATGATCTGAAACTACCCCGAAATACACCCGAGGCCCCCGGGACCTCAACCAAATACACTAACAAATCCTAAAATATCATACGAATTTAGTCGAATTCTCAAATCACCTCAAACAACATCAAAACGATGAATCGCACCCCAAATCAAAATCTATGAACTTTAAACTTTCAAATTCTATAACTTGTGCCGAAACACATCAAATCAATCCGGAATGACTTCAAATTTTGCACACGAGTCATAATTGACATTATGGACCTACTCCAACTTCCGGAATCAGATTCCGACCCCGATATCAAAATGTCCACTTCCGGTCTAATTCTCCAAAAATTCGACTTTAGCCATTTCAAGCTTAAATTGGCTACAGACCTCAGATTCACAGTCCGGACACGCTCATAAGTCCAAAATCACCCAACAGATCTAACGGAACCGACAAAACTCCATTCCGGAGTCGTCTTCACATAGTTTCAACTACGGTTAAAATCCTAATACTTAAGCTTCCGTCTCAGGGACTAAGTGTCCCAAATCACTCCGAATCATCGGTAAATCAAACTCGACCGCACACGCGGGTCATAATATATATTGCGAGGCTGCTCGAGACCTTAAGCAACTGAACGGGGCGTAAATTCTTAAAACGACAAGTCGGGTCGTTACAGTTGTACTGATACTACATTCTGCACTTCTTGTGCAGATTTTGGAGTTGGTCTCAGCGGCGTGCCATAGACTTGCTCGGATTTCAGCTATTCGGAGGAGACTTGAGGTATAATTGCATGGCGTCCGCAGTTCTGAAGTCCCCGTCTACTTTACTTTAGTTGTGCGTTTGTTTTCAGACAGCTTTATTTTATTCAGACCTTTATTTGTATTTATTCTAGAAGATCGTGCACTTGTGACACCAATTCTGGGATGGTATTTAGATTTTAGACACCGTTATTTTTATGGATTAATCACTATATTTCAGACCTTACTTCCGTGTTTATTTCTTTGTTATTAATAAATTTAAAGATTGTTTAAAAATTGGTTAATATCATTCTAACGTTGGCTTGCCTAGCAAGTGAATGTTAGGCGTCATCACGGTCCGAAAATGGAAATTTCGGATCGTGACAATAATATTTTAAAATTTGAGTCACCAAATTTAAATCTTGGATTCATCTCTACTTGCAAATCGCATGCACCCCTGGCATGATTTGAAAAGATTTCTATCGGTAGTGATTTAAATTTGGAAAGTTAATTTTTATTTGAGATCAAAATAATACCATCACAACTTGTATCACGAGGAAAGCGAATAAATTTGCACTCAGCTGTAAGGAACAGATGCGAACACATCATTATAATCCAATTCACTAAACTTTGTGTTTTACCATTAAAAATTGTGGAGAGAGCCTGCGAAAGAGAAAGAATCAGATGGTTCGCAAGAGTTTGAAAGTTCCTATTGCTCAAAATTCAAATGTTTCCGTTCACTTTTTATATTAGTAAAATACATAAGATAAAAACTACTAGTTCTATAGAAATTAATTTTATGGCTTTAACACATTTGACCGGTTTGCGAAAAATAATTATAGCCTCTAACAAAATATATAAAGAAAATATAATGATTATCTATAAAATATGTATATTATACATTAATATACAAAAGATATACATATTTACCGACTATTACTCTAGAGGCACATGTACTGGGTAAAAATCTTTTAATTGATTTTATTTTATTTTTCATCTAGCCCGTATGAGGAATTTGGGTAATTAAGGACCAAGGTCCTATAGCCTAAAATCTTTCTAGATAATTTTTCGACTTGAAATATATATCAGAGAAGAGTCTAGTTTCACAGAATTAATCTAATAAAATAAATTAAATAGAAATATTACTAATATTTTTATATAAACTAATCTAACGACATAAATTAAGCATACATGGCAAAATATTTATACTATGTGAGAGTCTACTATATTAGTTGGCAGGTTTTTGGGGGAAGACATATCTCTTTTTCTCTTTCTTTTCTTATTTTGATACTTAAATTCTTTTTGTCCATAAATAAATCTACGGTAAATTAGAGATTGATTTGGTTTTAAGATCTATGCATAAGAGAGATTCACAAATATCAATAGATGAGCTTTGTTTGCAAGAAATTATGAATTTAGATGGAAGTCTCATATGCGACTCATAGGTTTTTATTTCAGGTTATGACCTGCACTTTTCATGGACACGAGTCTTCGAAAGCTCCACCATCTTACAGACCCACTATTATGATTGTCTTAGTCCCAACATATCAAATCTAATATTTAGTACTTTAAAATCCAAAGTTGATTAGTATGGATGAATCAGTTTGTGAATCTAAATACATGTAACATAAATTAAAAAATAATGGTTAATTTCAACTTCAATCTTGACAATAGAATCTTGGTTCTTGGTCATACGATCATGACATTCACTGTATATCTTGATTCTTGTTCAAATAATTCAGTTGACGTGCATGCAATTAAAACTGGGTTGAGATGGTGCTTAGACCGTGGCTTCAATAGATTTACAATTGAATCAGACTCATTACTTGTTCTTCAAATGATAAAGGAAGAAATGTCTACATCACGGCAAATCAAGAAGGAGATCAGAGAGATTCAGTCAATGAATTTAAAAGGACAATTTCAATTCATTCACACCTTTAGAAAAGGCAACATCAAGGATATCTTCTAGCCAACTTATCGGAAAAGGACAAAAAAAATCAATTTTTCATTGGGAATATAAACTTGCCAAGGCAAATTACATCTTCAATGAAGAATGATGAGATAGAAAGACCAAACTTTAGAATTAAGGTGAGGAAGAACACCTTCATCTTTGATCATGGTTGAAAGCTTGTGTTGGTGCTAAGTTTCATACTTAGCTTTCTTTTTGTTACCTTAACTATTAAAGGAGCAATCCTCCTCATTACTTAAGCTTCTCTAGGGATAAGTCAAATTGTAAAGATGAGGTCACGTTTATGTCCCCCTCTAGGTACCTTTTGACTTATTCTCAATATGTCACGACCCAAACTAACCCCTATCGTGATGCCGTCTATCGTGAAACTAGGCAAACCGATTCATTTCTAAAACAAACCGATATTTTTATTTCAAAGATAATTTCAATATTATTTAACATAAAACCCTTCGTAAAGGAGTTCAAATCAAAATAAAAGTGCGGAAGGAAAAGCCCGACATCGGGGTGTCACTAGTCATGAGCATCTACTACAATCTGTCTAATAATATCAAGGCTAACTCAGCCTAGAAAATAGTTAAATACAACTAGAGGAAGATAATAGGGAGAAGAGCAGGGGCTGTGATCGCCAAACAGCTACCTTGCTATCTCCGAGACAATCTGCAACCAGAACAATCAACAACCGCTACCGTGTCCAGCTACACCTGGATCTGCACACAAGGTGCAGGGAATAACGTGAGTACGCCAACTCAGTAAGTAACAACAATAAATAAAGAATGAGCAGTAGTGATGAGCAATAAAGCATATTAATGTTCATATCATGAAATCTCAGTAAAATACTTCATGCTTTTAAAATAAGGATTTGAATCAAAATATCTCGTTTAAACCCAGTTCCAGTCAAAATCATTTAAGGATATTTTTCAACAGCTTTCAAACAGAGGAAAAATGCAAAGGTAAGAAAAAATGAAGAAATCATAAAAAGCCCCTCGGGCAAAGCATCACTCATATACATCCCCTCGGGCAAATCTCACAATTACTCTTGCCATTCGGGCATACCTTACAATCACTCATGCCTCCCAGTCACTCAGTACTCAGCACTCGCACTCAGTAGGTACCTGCGCTCACTGGGGGTGTGTACAGACTCTGTAGGGGCTCCTTCAGCCCAAGCGCTATAATCTGCACGGACAACTCATGTGCTATAATAATAAAGTATGTTGCAGGCGGGCAGCCCCGATCCACACTCATCCTCACAATCAAGCCCTCGGCCGATATCAACATGCTACGGCGTGCAACCCGATCCCATAAATATCCTCACAAATCAGGCCCTCGGCCTCACTCAGTCATAAACCTCTCAAGCCACTCGAAAATTTCAGTAAAATAGGGCATTCGGCCCAAAACATTATATGCATCAAAATAGAGTCACAAAAACTGAGTTATGCGGTAAACAAGTATAAATATGACTGAGTATAGATTTTCAATCGAAAACAATGAGAGCATTATAAGAAATAGCCCCTAAAGGTCCAAACAGCACTGGCGCAAGGCCAAGCATGGCCTTCAGCCCAATTTACAGAAATTCTTTCTAAAACAAAGTATCATATAATTTCCATAAAATATGCAACTTTACAGTTGCTACGGGACGGACCAAGTCACCATCCCAACAGTGCACGCCCACACGCCCGTCACCTAGCATGTCCGTCACTTCAAAATAGTAGGATGATACGAAATTCGGGGTTTCATACCCTCAGGACTAGATTTACAATCGTTACTTACCACAAACCGGTCAAATTTCTACCCCGCAATGCTCTTTCCTCTGGAATCGGCCTCCAAATGCTCCAAATCTATTCATAATCAGTACAATACCATCAATACGCGCTAATAGAATGAATTCCACAAGAAAAGATATAAAATTAGATCAAAACCCGAAATTGGCTCAAACCCGGCCTCCGGGCCCACGTCTCTAAATCCAACAAAATTCACAAAACTAGAAATCTCATTCACTCACGAACCTAACCATACCAAATTCATCAAAATCCGACATCGTTTGGTCCTCCAAATCCTTAAATTACTCTCCAAAAATTCCAAGCCCTAACCCCTCATTTTTACTAATTACAATGATTAAAAATCGGAAAATCACCATATATACGAGTATTAGGGCTCAAGCAACTTACCTCACTGATAGCCCTTGAATCACCCTTCAAAAATCCCTCCAAAAGCTCCAAAAACCGACTTGAAAATGGTGGAAATGAACCAAATTCGCGAAGGGTTCTATTTATGGTTTCTGTCCAGGTTTTTCGCACCTGCGGAAACTTTCACGCTTCTGCGCCACCGCACCTATGGAAAAATCCATCCCAGGTGCAGAACTCACTTAGGAGCCCAGCTTCCGCATCTGCGGCCCAAAAACCCACGCCTGCGAAGGCGCACCTGCGCATTTCCTCCGCTTCTGCGAAGCCTGCCCAGCATCCCCCTTTCCGCATCTGCGCCCCAGGTTTTGCACCTGCGGGCTCGCATATGCGACCTCCAATTCGCACCTGCGCAACCTGCCTAGCCCAGCATTGCCCGCACTTCCGCACTCCCCACGCGCACCAGTGGCCTCGCACCTGCGACTCTTTCTTATGCAGGTGCGAAAATAGCAGTAGCAGCAGCTTCAGCTGCATTTTCCAACTTCGACAAATCCGTTAACCACCCGGAATCACTCCGAGGCCCTCGGGACCTCAACCAAAAATACCAACAATTCATATATTAACATACCAACTTAGTCGAACCTTCGAATCACTCAAAATAATATCAAATCATCAAATTACCCTCGGATTCAAGCCTAAGAACTTCTAAATTTCCAAATTCAGCAATCGATGCCGAAACCAACCAAACCACGTCCGAATGACCTCAAATTTTGCAAACACATCACAAATTACACTACAAACCTACTCCAACTTCCGAAATTTCATTTTGACCCCGATATCAAATTTTTCGTTGCCGACCAAAATCGCCAAATTTTCAATTTCTCCAATTCAAGCCTAATTCTACCACTGACCTCCAAATCACATTCCGGACGCACTCCTAAGTCCAAAATTATCTAACGGAGCTAACGGAACCATCAGAATTCTAATCCAAGGTCAAATGCTAAAGAGTCAAATTTGGTCAACTCTCCCAATTTAAAGCTTCAACAATGAAATTCTTTCTTCCAATTCGATTCCGAAATACCTGCAACCCAAAACCGATGATTCACACAAGTCAAAGTACATCATACGGATCTACTCATGCCCTCAAACAACCGAGCGAAGTACAAATGTTCAAAATGACCGGTCGAGTCGTTACACAATATCACCTCCTATGGGGAATCTTTAGGGGGGAAAAATCATGATATTCGGCTTAATGTATGCTTATTTTGATGTATATTTCCTCGCATTATGCTCATGTCTCGTAGATTTCAGATGTATAATATAATGATTTGTGTTAATTTGTGGTATTTCTATGTGTAAGAATCATTCGGATGCGATTTGGGACGAAAGTGCGTGAATTGGAGCAAAAATGGAAAGAAAAGGCAAAAGTGCACATTTGAGGGCCACAGGCAGCGTTGGGCGCTGCCTGTGGCGCACAAAACAGAAAGTTGGAAAGTTGAGCGCCAGGGCCAGGGCCTCATGCTGCCCTGGACGCTCAAAATGGGAACATGTCCTATTTCGACTGGGACTCGGTTATTTAGACCCTAAGATGCCCCCAACTCATATAAAAGCCAACCTAAACCTATTTTGAGGGTGGGAACGTTTTTGAGAACAACTTTTGACCAGTGAAGAGGACAGAGCTGTCGTGGAGGCCGGATTTCATCTTTTCTTCTGCCAAATTTAGTAATTTTTATGTTTCTCTATATGATTTGTTATTTTGCTACCATGTCTATATGGAGCTAAACTGCACGTTCTAGGGTTGTGGTTCTTTCATGACTATTATTATTCGAATATTGATTTTGGTTTCTTGATTTATCATATTAGTTTATTTATTCAATCTTGTGCTTAATTATTTGATTGCTTGATCACAAATTGAATACTACTTATGAATCTAGGGTTGAACTCGAAAGTGGAAATTCTAGATTGCATATAGGATTGAGTAGAGCAAGTTCTTGAACCTGGGCATCGGGGAATGGATTCGCGGTTAGGATAGACATATACCTAATTGCCTTGCTTGGTTGATGTACAGGAATTATAAATGCGTTCTTGTTGATTCTAACTCTATAGACATATAGGCGTTATGTTAGCTTGAACAGGTGAGTAAGAACTCGACAGATTCTTATGAGCAATATTAACCTTGTCAACCAATAAGCTAGATAAACTAGTGAGTCAATTCAATTGAAGAATACAATAGGAATGTTAGATAGCCCATAACTCTGGATCGTTTTCATTACATTGATAACATAAAAATATGTTCTTCCTTTGTTCAGAGTTCATTTTTTATTTTCTTTTTAGTTTAATTACTTTAGCATCATAATTTTTGGATTTAATCCTTGTTTAGATAATTAGGATAGTCTGATCTAGTTAATAGTTAATAACAAGTCCTCGTGGGTTCGACATCCGACTTCTACTCACTTTATTACTTGAAGACCGTGTATACTTGCGTGTGCGTTTGGCCGCAACAAATCATGAATTCAAGATTCTTTGCTAAAAAAAAATCTTGGCAGTAGAATTCGAAGTTATCTCATATCCATCTTTTTCTTTTCATATGTGCTTACTATACCTGCTTTGATAGCATTATAAACAGTATTGTTATTTTGTTGCCGTCTTTCGTTGTTCCCGCTTACGTATATAGGATATTTTAAAAAGTGAACATCCTTCTTAGTAATTGGGTCCGAAGAAAGAATAGGGAAGGTTATTTCATTATATTTTTTACCAGGGACAAGGCCTATCACAAGAATATTTTTTTTATTGGGGCAATAGCTCTGAAAACATAAATTGCCAATCTTTTTTTTATCTCGGGAGAAATACAATCGGGAGGAGTGGGGAAACCGTCAATTAAGTTTATGTTGATAATCATGAGGCAAAAAACCCCTTTCATTATGCATTTATCTCTTAGGTTTAGTTTCTTTGCATTTGATCTACCCTAATATTTTTTATTACTCTATTTCTTAGTATGAAATAACTATTATATCCGCATATAGCTCGTCACCTCATATATAGGTCACCCCAAACATATAGCATGTAGCACATAAGTGTAACGACCCGGCCAGTCATTTTGAGTATTACAACCATGTTCCCCATTTACTGCTCAATTTATGATTTACAGTTGTTATGTGACTTGTCGGGGTGATTGATTCGGGTCCGATGAGGTTTTAGAATGAATTGGAACACTTAGTTCCAAGGTTTAAACCTTAAGTTAAAATAGTAACCGAATATCGACTCATATATAAACGATCCCAGAATAAAGTTTTGATGATTCCAATAGCTCTGTATGGTGATTTTGGACTTAGGAGCATATCCGAAATATTTTTTTGGAAGCCCGTAGCTAAATTAGGCTTGAAATGGCTAAAATAGAAAATTTAAGTTTGAAAGTTTGACCGGGAGTTGACTTTTTGATATCGGAGTTGGAATCCAGTTCTGAAAATTTTTATAGGTCTGTTATGTCATTTATGATTTGTGTGCAAAATTTGAGGTCAATCGGAATTGAATTGATAGGTTTCGATATCGAATGAAGATGTTGGGATTCGTTAGTTTCGTTAAGCTTGAATTAGGGTGTGATTCGTGGTTTTAGTGTTGTTTGATGTGATTTGAGGATTCGACTAAGTTCATATGATATTTTAGGACTTGTTGGTGTATTTGGTTGAGGTCCCGGGGGCCTTGCGTGAGTTTCAGATGGTTAACGGATCGAAAATTTGGACTTAGGAAAATCTGGAAATTTTGCTTCTAGTTTAACCGCACTTGCGAAGCTTTGATCGCAGGTGTGACACCACAGGTGCGTAAGGACCATCGCAGAAGTGGCCAGGAGTGAAGGTCAAGGCAGGTTGCGCAGGTGCGAAAATATTTGCCGCACCTGCGAGACCGCAGAACCGGAAGGGGAAGTTTGGACTCGCCGCAGAAGCGGATAGCTTCTTCGTAGAAGCGTGTCCACAGATGCGAAAAGGGTCGCAGAAGCGGTTTCCAAAACCTCAAAAACGGTTGCACAGAAGCGGTTAAAATACCACAGATGCGGAACCCCTGGGCAGTATACATTTCGAAGGGGTTCCGAGTTTTGGCATTTTTGGACCTTTAAGCACGGTGTTTGGGGCGATTTTCAGAGAGAATTCACGGAAAACTTGAGGTAAGTCACTTGTGATCATTTCGACTCCATAATATTGAATTACCATTGAATAATCCGACTAGATTATGTATTTTAGAGGTGTAAATCGAGAATTTGGACCTAGGGATTTGGAAATACGATTTGATGATTTGAAGGTCGAGTTGATGTCGGAATTTGATAAAATTGATATGGTTAGACTCGTGGTTGAATGGACTTTCGGATTTTATAACTTTTGCCCGGTTTTGAGACATGGGCCCTACATGCGATTTTTGAGTTAAATTTCGGATTTTGTTGGAAAAATAGTATTTTCATATGGAATTAATTCCAATGATTTGTTTTGACTGAATGGAATTATTTATGACTAGATTCGAGGAGTTTGGAGGCCGATACACGAGGCAAAGGCATTGCAGAGTAAAGAGTTGCACGACTTGAGGTAAGTAACACTTCTAAACTTGGTTCTAAGGGTATGAATTCCTGAATTTGGTATTATATAAATATTTTGGAGGTGACGCACACGATAGTTGACGAGCGTGTGGACGTGCACCATGGAAATTGTGACTTGAATAAATTTTGTGAAGTTGTAAAATTAAAGTATCATGTTATTATCCAAACATTTTTTATGTGTTAGGAAATATTGAGCTGAGACTCGTATAAAAGATCATGATTGGGCTATGTGCCGATATTTTAGGACCCACAGGGTCGTGTTGCTGTTGAATTTAATTGTTTTAAAAAAAATTCATACTTAGTCATGTTCATCCATTGTGAGTATATTTATGGGATCGGGGTTGCCCGCCTGCAGCAGGCCATATTGGCTTTATATATTATTACTATATGGAACGGGGTTGCCCGCCTGCAGCAAGCCTTATAGGCTTTATCATTATATGGATCGGGGTTGCCCGCCTGCAGCAGGCCATATCGGCTTTATATCACGTTTGGGTTGAAGAAACCCCTACGGAGTCTGTACACACTCCCAGTGAGCGTAAATGATTATATATATATTCGGGATGGACTTCCTAGGGCATGGACTTGCCTTATTTATTTATATTGTGATGAATTTTCCCTGGACATGGATATTGTCTGTATCATTTACATGTGGGGATAAATTACTCCAGGGCTGGATTGGCCTTATACAGTATTAAGTGACTGACTGTCAGTCGATATGAATATATATACGGGATGGAATATCCCTGGGCTGGATTGTCCATAAATAGTATCGAGTGACCGAATGATTAGTGACCAGTAGTACATGAGGTCTTTCCACTGAGATGTCACATTCCTCACATCATGCAGTATTGATCTATTTTGTTTGTACTGAGTTTAACTGTTGAACTTGAAAGCATACCTACAATTCTGTACCATTATTTATGTACTGGACTGTACCTGCGGAGCTCGTCACTACTTTCAGCCCAAAGGTTAGTCTTGTTACTTATTGAGTTGGTTGTACTCATACTACACTCTGCACTTCGTGTGCTGATCCAGGTGCTTCCGGACGTGGCGACTGTTAGACCTCAGTGTGTTACCAGTTGGAGACTATCAAGGTAGCTACTCGACGTCCGCTGACCTTGTCTCTCTTTCCTTCAGTTATTGCATTGTTCTATACTTTCAGACAGTGTTTTATCAATCAAGACTTTGTATTCATATTAGATGTTCATGTACTCAATGACACCGGATTTTGGGGGTGTATTTATATATGTATTTATGAGATTTTTCCACTGGATTTAAATACTTTGTTTTCAAACTTAAGAGAAATTGTGGTTCATTGAGGTTATCGGCTTGCCTAATATTGATATAGGCGTCATCACGACGGGTGAGATTTTGAATCGTGACAATATGTGTGTGCACATTGATATTGGACATCGGGGAGTGTCAGATATCGGAGAAGTATCAGTTGAGATAAAGTTTGGTTCTTTATCGTGCATAAACATTCTAGAATCATGCAGAAGCATTCATATAAATATTAGTTATTTAATATCTTCTTTATATGGGCATTCGGTGCCTTGTTTTTGACTGTTGGAAATATTCCAACACGTTTCATCGAAAAATTGAGAAAAATTTGGTCATCACCCATTTTTCATTCTACAACCACTATCGTCAGAGATTTCCGATTGATTAGATCGGAACAGTATTTTCGACCAACTGTTTTTTGATATTTGGTAACTGAAGATTTTGAATATCTAGGTATTATGACATAGGATAGAAAAAGTTGCATAAAGTTTGGACATCGTCAGTAAATTTGCCAAAATTCGATTGTCGGGAATTGTGACTGAAACTAATGATGGTTGATAGATTTCTTTGAGTTCTATCGAATGGTATAAGAATTGTATAGAGGGGTAAGTGGTTCTTTGATGAAGATTTAAGGGATTTGGAGCATGGATTCGTTTAGAGGAAGGAGAGTCGAATAATGTGGTATAAGATTGATGGATGTAAATGGAGGTTGCCCACCAATGAATTCGGCAACACAGAACAATTAAAAGAAGGGAAAGGAAATTAGTATCTATTAATTTTAAAGACTAAGGATTATTTTTGGTTTAGTATCTATCAAAGGTAAAAAAAAAAATACCTTAAATAAAAAAAGAGTAAATCTCATGGGTGGTCATTCAATTTTGTGTTCATTACATAAAAGTTATTTTTCTTTTTTTTGTTACGTAAAAGTCATTCAATTTTATGTCCATTACCCAAAAATTATTTTTCTTTCTTTTGTTACACAAAAATCATTTGACCATGCTCTAGTTATCACAATAATCACTTTGACCAGATTTTAAAAATCTTTCACCTGAAAAGTCTATTATGCCCTTGATATTAAAATCATTCCACTTATATAATACCTTCTATATTATATGCTATATATATAATATACTTTTACCTAGGTATTTTACTTATAGTTAAAATAACTTGATATTATTTTATTTATTATTTTTTATAATATATTCATACATTTAATTTTTTTCATAACGTTAATTTTCAAGATATATAAGTGGCATTATTAAATTTGTCAGTAATTTTACCGTGAATAAATCTTAATATTAAACACAAATAATCAAATAAATAAAATAAATAAATAAATAAAATACCCATCAGATTATATTTAACACAATGACATATCAGATTATACTTTCAAATAAATAATATTAACATATAAAGCTTTAAAAATCTTAATATTAAACACAAATATCGTTGAAATATTTTTTTAATTTTTTATTGACTATAAAAAAAACTATCATTTGTTAAACAAATAAATAAAATACCCATATTTAGCACAATGACACATCAGATTATACTTTCAAATAAATAATATTAACATATAAAGCTTTAAAAATCTTAATATTAAACACAAATATCGTTGAAATGTTTTTTAAATTTTTTATTGACTATAAAAAAAACTATCATTTGTTAAACAAATCTATATGTTATTATTTTAAATAAATATTAAAAAAAACATTTTTGTGGTTTTCATATTTAAAATATATTCATGTTTAAATATGATTAAACAAATTGAGTGCCTTGGAAAAAACTAAATGTATGGATATATTATAAAAATAATAAATAAAATAACTTAAAGTTATTTTAGTTATAAGTAAAATACTTAGTTAAAAATATAGTATTATATAGTATATAATATAGAAGGTATTATATAAATGAGATGATATATAATGTCAATGGCATAATAGACTTTTCAAGTAAAAGTATTATAAAATCCGGTCAAGGTGACTTTTGTAATAAACAGAGCAAAGTAAAATATTTTTTGTGTAACAAAAGAAAGAAAATAGAATATTTTAAATAATTTTAATAGAAATTCTATCTGTATTGAGTACGTCCTTCTTGTTTTGCCTATTTAATAAATTTTATATTATGTTCTACTTCTTAAGACAATAGAATATTTTTTATTTTTGCACAAAATATATTTAAGATATTAAATAAAGGGATTTTTACCTTTCTATATTACATATGAAACTTTATTACTTTCTCTAATCAAGTTTTAACTTAATTATATGGCCATATACAATTTACCAATTATATACAAATTAGTTTTAAATGAGTATCCCTTTAAATTAGGAATTGAACAAGGAATCAGTTATTTCCTATCCATATTCTCTCTCTCTCTCTCTCCGTTTCTCTCCCTGTCTCTCTCTCTATATATGTTTCTCTATCTCTCCTTCTCTGTTCTTTCCCTAATTTTTCTTCCTTTGATGTTCTCTACTTTTTGTCCTTTCATGTTGTATATAATTTTAATGGATTTCAATCTTTTTACTATAGAGTTTTAACTTAGCAATTTTCCTTTCATGTTGCACAATTAGTGTTCAAATTGAAATTGTCAATCAATAAATTTTGAAGGTGTTTGACTCTCCACTATTGACAACCATTAAAAAGCTTTGAATTCAAATTTGGATTTTTAAACACCATTATTTATTTGGATTGGGTATTGTTGCAAATAATTGAGAATATTGTTTGGAGTTTATATCTCAATTTGTAACGACCCGGCCGGTTGTTTTGAGTATTACAGCCCCATTCCCCCATTTACTGCTCATTTTGTGCTTTACAGTTGTTATGTGACTTGTCAGGGTAGTTGATTCGGGTTCGGTGATGTTTCAGAATGAATTGGAATACTTAGTTCCAAGGTTTGAAGCTTAAGTTGAAATAGTTGACCTGATATTGACTTATGTGTAAATAACTCCAGAATAGAGTTTTGACGATTCCAATAGCTCTGTATGGTAATTTTTTACTTAGGAGTATGTCCGGATAATTATCTAGAAGTCCGTAGTTGATTTTGGCTTGAAATAGCGAAATTAGGAAATGGAAGGTTTGAAAGTTTGACCGGGAGTTGACTTATTGATATCGGGGTCGGAATCCAGTTCTGAAAATTTTCATAGGTCTCTTATGTCATTTATGAATTGTGTGCAAAATTTAAGGTCAATCGGACTTGATTTGATAGGTTTCGGCATCGAATGTAAAAGTTGGAAATTTTTTAATATTCATTAGCCTTGAATTGGGGTGTGATTCGTGTTTTTAGCGTTGTTTGATATGATTTGAGGCCTCGACTAAGTTCGTATGATGTTTTAGGACTTGTTGGTGTATTTGGTTGAGGTCCCGGGGGTTTCGGGTGAGTTTTAGATGGTTAACGGATCAAAATTTGGACTTAAACAGCTACTGAAAATTTTTGCATTCCGGTGCAATCTCACCTGCAGAATTTTGCTCGCAGAAGCGAGCATGATAGCGCAGAAGCGGACTGGTCTAGGGAAGGCAGGGATCGCAGGTGTGCATGGTTGACCACAGAAGCGGACACGCATCTGTGATGGGTCGATCGCAGAAGCGAAAAATGGGAGGGCATCTGGTTCCGCAGAAGCGACAGTGGTGACCGCAGAAGCAAGTTCGCAAAAGCGTGAGCAGTCGCAAAAGCTTAGTCCTCTCTCGCACCTGCGAGACCGCAGAAGCTGCTAAGTGAGTTGCAGGTGCGGAACCACTAGGCAGTGTACATTTCAAAGGGGTTCCGAGCTTTTATCATTTTTAGACCTTTTAAGCACGGGTTGGGGCAATTTTTGAGCGTGATTTCACGGAAATTCTTGAGTTAAGTCACTTGTGATCATTTTTACTCCATAATATTGAATTATCATCGAATACTCCGACTAGATTATGTGTTTTTGGGGTGTAATTCGAGAAATTCGGCCTAAGGATTTGAAAATAATATTTGAGATTTGGAGGTCGAGTTGGTGTCGGAATTCGGTAAATTTGGTATGGTTGGACTCGTAGTTGAATGGCGTTTATATTTTGTAACTTTTGTCGGGTTCTGAGATGTGGTCCCAACTGATGATTTTTGAGTTGATTTTTGGATTTTTGTTGGAAAATTTAGTATTTTCAAATGGAATTGATTCCTATAATTTGTGTTGATTGTATCGAATTATTTGTAACTTGATTCGAGGCGTTCGGAGGCCGAATCGCGAGGAAAAGGCTTATTCGAATAAAGAATTTGCACGGTTTGAGGTAAGTAACACTTCTAAACTTCGTTCTGAGGGTATGAATCCCTGAATTACGTGTTATATGATTTGTTTGGAGGTGACACACACGCTAGGTGACGGACGTGTGGGCGTGCACCATAGAAATTGCGATTTAATTATTTCCGTGGAGTTGCATAATCAAATAATGATGTCATTATCCACATATCCTCCACGTGTTAGAGAAATTGAGCTGAGACTCGTATTAAAGATCATGTTTAGGCTATGTGCCTATATTTTGAGACCCACATGAGTTGTGTTGCTATTGAATTATTTGTTTAAAATGTAATTTTGTACTCAGTCACATCCATCATTTGCACATCATATCCTAGTCTCTATTATCATTCATTGATACATCATATCATCATGTCGGGCCAAGTTTCGTGTCATTGTGTTGATTGTATCGAATTATTTGTAACTTGATTCGAGGCGTTCGGAGGCCGAATCGCGAGGAAAAGGCTTATTCGAATAAAGAATTTGCACGGTTTGAGGTAAGTAACACTTCTAAACTTCGTTCTGAGGGTATGAATCCCTGAATTACGTGTTATATGATTTGTTTGGAGGTGACACACACGCTAGGTGACGGACGTGTGGGCGTGCACCATAGAAATTGCGATTTAATTATTTCCATGGAGTTGCATAATCAAATAATGATGTCATTATCCACATATCCTCCACGTGTTAGAGAAATTGAGCTGAGACTCGTATTAAAGATCATGTTTAGGCTATGTGCCTATATTTTGAGACCCACATGAGTTGTGTTGCTATTGAATTATTTGTTTAAAATGTAATTTTGTACTCAGTCACATCCATCATTTGCACATCATATCCTAGTCTCTATTATCATTCATTGATACATCATATCATCATGTCGGGCCAAGTTTCGTGTCATTGTGAGCCCGAGAGACTGATGATTTTGAGTGATATTTATAGGATCGGGTTGCACGCCGTAATATATTTTTATTTATTTATTTATTATAGCTCTTGGACTGAAGAAGCCCCTCCGAAGTGTGCACCCCCCACAGTGAGCGCAATTTTTTTTATATTCGGGACTAAGTTCCCGGGCATGGAGTTGCCTTATTTGTTTATATTCGGGATGGAGTTCCCTAGGCATGGAATTGCCTTATTTCTTTATATTTGGGATGTAGTTCCCTGGGTTGGATTGGCCTTGTACAGTACTGAGTGACTGACTGTCAATTGGTATATATATATATATATATATATATATATATATATATATATATATATATATATATTTGGGATGGATCTTCCTTGGCTGGATTGGCCATATACAGTACTGAGTGATTGAGTATTTTAAGAGTGTGACTGCGTGAGGCTTCCATTGTAGTGCACCACATACAGCATGTACATTGGCATGTAGATATAGAGATGTCGCATTCCTCGTACCATTCAGATTTGATCTATTTTAATTGTGTTGAGTTTATCTGTTGAACTTGAAAGCATGCCTACATTTCTGTACTGTTATTTCTATACTAGACTGTAGTTGTTGAGCTCGTCACTACTTTCAGCCCAAAGGTTAGTCTTGTTAATTATTAAGTACATTGGGTCGGGTGTACTCATACTACACTCTGCACTTCGTGTGCAAATTCAGGTACTTTCGGATACGGCGGTTGCTAGTTTTTGGGAGATTATCTGTTGGAGACTATCGAGGTAGCTGTTTGACGTCCGCAGACCTTGACTCTCTTTTCTTTCAGTTATTTGTAATGTTCTACATTTCCAAACAGTGTTTGTATTAGTCAGACTATATTATCATTTAGATACTCATGTACTCAGTGACACCAAGTTTTGAGAGTGTATTTGTATCAGTATTTGTGGGATTTTCTATTAAGTCTAAATTTTATGTTTTCAATCTTAAAAGATTATAGTGATTTATTGAGGTTATCGGCTTGCCTAGTATTGAGATAGGCACCATAACGACATGCGTATTTTGGGTCGTGACACAATTTTGAGGGTGTTTGGTAAAGATTAGACTTGATTTTGGCTAAATTTCATATTGAAACTCGAAGAAGAAGAAAAAGAAGAAGAAGAAGAAGAAGAAGAAGAAGAAGAAGACATGGCATACAATATACTTACAAAATTATATTAATGTTATATTATAATTGTATTTATATTATATTTAAGTTGTATTATATTGTAGTTATATATAACTGCGCCGCGAGAAATCCTTCTCTATACAAGTTCTCGGACGAGATTTTTGAACAGATCTTCGATAGGCGTTTCAAATTCTTAAAGTTATTTATGAATTCCGCTTCAACATTTTTTATTTGAATGTTGTATGAAAGTTGAAAAATAATTGTATAATGTATGAATCGTTGTATGAAACTTGTATTTAAGTTATAAATACTATCTTTTTACATAAAGTTATTGATATGTATCAAAATTGTATTAAGAAAGAAAATTTTGATTGAAATTTCAGAGAGGAAGAAGAACACATCACATACAATATATATATAAATCATATACAAAATACATATAAAAGACATATTGTATAAAATTTGTATGAAAATTATATTTAAGTAGTATGATATTGTAGTTGTATTTAATTGAGTAAAATAATGTATGAAAGTTGTAGATAAGTTATAAATAAGTTTTATACTATAAAATTAGTTATATAAAATTTATTTTTAGTTTATATATGTTATATCTAAGTTTCAATGATGACAAGTGTACAAAACCAATACCTATCTACTTTTGACTATAGAGATCAAGGCATCAACTGAAGGAGCTGATGCAAGCTATCAAAAAGGAAGCAGAAACTCAAATCAAACAAAGATCAAGAAGAAAGGACAAAAGAAATGGGAGTCAAGTTGGGTGGGAAACACATCATAGTGGGAGACAATTGAAAGTGGTGCTTCTTATCATCAAGCACTCCTTGGATTAATTAATCCACCCCACCAAATGAAGACCATTTGACATGCGCTCATCTCTTCAAGAAAGTATGAAGCATCTCGGCATGGAACAGAGCACTCCATGGTTTAAACAATTCCAGCCCATCTCTCTTGAAGAAATCAGAGACATCTCCCTTGAAAGAATCATAGACACCTTGCTGGAATCAAACACAAACACATAACAATACTTGCCCATAAGGTCACTGGTGAACTCAAGGACTGCAGTGCGCAACTACAAACACTGCCTTCTAAGTCTCTCTAAATCTAAGTACAAATACTGTATTCTTGAGTCTACAAGTGTCATAAAAGATAGAAGGAGTTAGAACACAAAAGAGAGTTGTGTCAACTTCCAGAAATCATTGTTGCTAAATATCGTTGGTGGTGAACGAGCCAAAACCATCACTGTTGTAATTCTTTATCAAGATCTAAAAGAACCCTTGTGACCCAAGGGAAACTGGACGTAAGTACCACACCGGTATTGAACCATTATAAAAACTATTGTGCCTTGTGTTGCCTTCAAATTCATTGCATTCATCTCTATCTTATCTGTGTACTGTACGAAAGCTAGTCGACTAAACTAAATCTTAGTCAACTAAGTTTTAATAGTCCACAATTCACCCCTCTCTTGTACTTTCAATATACTATTGTAGATGATCAAATTTGTACGAAATTTATTTTTAATTTATATATTGTTATACCATACAAATTTGTGATGTTGCTATCACTTAATCCTAGGCAACTAACTGGGTCAATTTTATTTTCTGTCTGCGGTAATATTGGACTTGTTTCGGGATAAACATGTATCCATGTTGTTAGGTGATGGTCATTGCTCTTCTTTTCCTTTAGATTTATAGTAAGGAGTAAATAACTGGCGAAACTAAAAGGAGTACACACCCAAAAAGTAGGTTCCAGCAATTACATTGCTTGACGGTGACAACTAAGAAAATGTTACTAGGAATTAAGACGGTAGAAAAATAAGAAAAGCGAAGAGGAGAAAAAAAAGGAAAAAGGTGTAACTAAATCCCCTAATTTAAGGCACTATTAATGGATTGTAAATAATTTATAAGTAATCCTTGTTTATGGCGAGTATATATACAAAACTAAGACTATTTGGTAAATAAATTTCAAATATTGTATAAGAAGAAAAATATCCCTTAAATAAATATACATCCACTATATTTATCGCTGAACATAAATATATTTTCGAGTTAGATATCAAAATTTATCTATACTATATTAAGGGTGTGTTTGGTATGAAGGAAAATATTTTCCGAAAAATAGTTTTCAATTTTCCCATGTTTGGTTTTCTTAAATGTTTTAGAAAACATTTTCTTTATGAACTCATTTTTTTTATCGAGAGAAGGAAAAATATTTTTCAAAACCCATTCTCAACCTTCGCCACCCTCACTGACCCACCCCCACCCCACCACCCACCCCACTGCCCCCACCCCGCACAATTTTTTTTTTTATGCTATCTAATTTTCAAAAAAAGAATTTAGGGCTACTCCACCTCCCCCCACCCCCACCCCACTGCCCCCACCCCATACACAAAAAAAGTTTTTTATTTTTTGTAATTTTAAATCTCTGTTTTTTCGTTTTTGTGCACCCCCCTATGATGACCCAAAATGTCATCTTTAAATTTAGTAAGTAATTCTGTGTTCTAAGACCTCAAAAAAAACCATTTATCATTCCTCGACTTGCGTGCGCAGCCCGTACAATTTTCCGGAAAGTTTTTATGTGAAATATAGATTAAAATATGAATTAGAGCTTTAAAACTCAACTAAGTTGACTTTAATCAACATTTTGAGCAAACGGACCCGGATCAGTATTTTGATAATTCCTGTAGGTCCGTATCATGATTTGGGACTTGGACGTATGCCGGGAATCGAATTCCGAGGTCCCTAACCCGAGATATGGAATTTTGATGAAAAATTAAAAGCTTGAAAGCTTAATGATTTTTAAGAAATTACTGATGTTGGATTTATTGACCTCGGGTCCGTATTTTGGTTTCGGAGACCGGTATAGGTCCACTATAATATTTATGACTTGTCTTCCAAATTTGGTGAGAATCGGAGTTGATTTGACGTGATTCGGACGCCCGGTTGTAAAAATATAAATTTTAAAGTTTTCTTGAAAATTTTCTTTGATTGGGTGTCCGATTCGTAGTTATAGGTGTTATTTTGGCGATTTGATCGCGCGGGCAAATTCGTATGATGTTTTAGGACTTGGGTGCATGTTTGTTTTGGAGCCCCGAGGGCTCGGGTTGATTTCGGGTGGTTAACGGATCATTGTTGGACTTAAGAAAACTGCAGAAATCTGCTTCTGGTTTCCTTCTTCGCGTTCGCGAAGGGAGTCTCGCGTTCCCGAAAAGGAAATTTGGTTTGGCACTTTTTGTGCTTCGCGTTCGCGACTAAGGGAATGCGTTCGCGAAGTGTCGAGGTGCAAAGCTTCGCGTTCGCGATCGAATCCCCGCGTTCGCGAAGAGAAAGAGGCTGGCCAGGAAAATTAGCCTTCGCGTTCGCGAAGGCCAAGCTAGGCAAGCATCGCGTTCGCGAAGAGTAAAATTGGACAGCACAAATTTATGCTTCACGAACGCGAGGCATTGACCGCGTTCGCGAAAGGTAAAAATCCCAGAAACAGAAATTAAGTTTTGAAAATGGGGTTTCGACCCATTTTCAACTCTTTCCCATTTTTGAGCTCGGGTAAGGCGATTTTTGGGTGATTTTCACGGGAAAACATTGGGGTAAGTGTTCCTTATCCTATATTGATTATATTTCATGATTTCATACTCATTTGAAGGTCCATTTGATATCGGAATTGGATAAATTTTGTATGGTTGAACTCGTATCGGAACGGGTGTTCGGATTTCGTGAGTTTTTCCGAGATTTGAGATGTGGGTCCCACTGTCGAATATTTTAATGAATTTTGGATTTTTATCCGAAAAATTTATAAATTCATATGGAATTAATTCCTGTGATTAGTATTGAATATATTGAATTGTTTGTGAATAGATTTGAAGCTTTCGGAGGCAAATTTAAAAGAAAAAGTTGTGGTTGAGTAACTGATTGAAATTTGCAAAGCGAGGTAATTGTCATGGTTAACCTTGACTTGAGGGAATAGAACCCTTAAATTATTTGTTATGTGAATTGCATGTGAACGACGTATAGGCGAGATGACGAGTGTCTATACGTCGTCAAATTAATTGTTTGCCTACTTACTTGAAAAATCATAAATTATTTTAAATCATAAATTAATTATTATAATAATTGTTTCTCTCCTATTCTTTGTCAAATATTAATTCTTGAATTCCTACATTAATTGTTACATGCTATTTGAATTATGTGTTTTAATCGTTATTTGAAATTTAGCATATTAAATATTAAACGGCCTATTTTCTCCCTGATTTTTATAATAATTTATTATTTAACATTGTTTGTTTCATAATTAAATCATAATTATTGTATGCTTGTTGTCTTATAATTTTATATCAATTGTTGCAATTTTTTAGGAAATTTCTTCTATAAGAATTGGTAAATGAATATGTTGGAGGAGCGGGTTGCACGCCGCAACAGAATTGATTATAATAAATATATGGAGGATCGGGTTGCACGCCGCAACAGACTTATTAAAAAGTCCATATTGGAGGATCGGGTTGAACGCCGAACAGACTTATTAAAAGTCCATATTGGGGGATCGGGTTACACGCCGCAACATACTTGATTTAAAATGAATATATTGGAGGATCGGGTTGCACGCCGCAACAGACTTATTTAAAAGTCGATATATATATATATATATATATATATATTGGGGGATCGGGTTACACGCCGCAACAGACTTGATTAAAATGAATATATTGGAGGAGCGGGTTGCACGCCGCAACAGAACTGAATGTGAATATATTGTGAGAGCGGGTTGCACGCTGCAACAGAATTGAATGTGAATATATTGTGAGAGCGGGTTGCACGCTGCAACAGAATGGATGAAAATGATAATTGATTATGACTGTTGCGTTGGCTTCAATTATAATAAATGAGTTACCTGATTTATTTTTATTATTTGTGGTTGTTATTAATACTTCGTACAGGTTAATGTAAGTGAACCGCTTTAGCCTCGTCACTATTTCGTCGAGGTTAGGCTCAGCACTTACCAGTACATGGGGTCCGTTGTACTGATACTATACTCTGCACTTCTTGTGCAGATTTTGGAGTTGGTCCCAGCGGCGTACCGTAGAATTACTCGGATTTCAGCTATTTAGAGGAGACTTGAGGTATAACTGCACAGCGTTCGCAGTTCTGAAGTCCTCGTCTACTTTACTTTAGCTGTGTGTTTGTTTCCAGACAGCTTTATTTTATTTAGACCTTTATTTATATTTATTCTAGAAGCTCGTGCACTTGTGACACCAATTCTAGGGTGGTATTTAGACACCGTTGTTTTAATACATTATTTCACTATATTTCAAACTTTGCTTCCGCATTTGTTTCCTTATTAGTAATAAATTTAAAATTGTTTTAAAAATGGTTAATAGTATTCTAACGTTGGCTTGCCTAGCAAGTGAAATGTTAGGCGCCATCACTGTTCGAAGGTGGGAATTTCGGGTCGTGACACCCCCCTCCTCCCCCGCCGCTGAAGATTTTTTTTGAATAGATTTA
Organism: Nicotiana tomentosiformis; assembly: GCF_000390325.3. Lineage (NCBI taxonomy): Eukaryota > Viridiplantae > Streptophyta > Magnoliopsida > Solanales > Solanaceae > Nicotiana > Nicotiana tomentosiformis. Next base: position 145,364,818 of record NC_090814.1, on the reverse strand, counting down.
TGAAAGATTTTTATATATATATATATATATATATATATATATATATATATATATATATATATATATATATATATATATATATATATATATTCAGTTTTAGTTTTTTCATCTTTCGGTTTACAGGTTCGATTTTTTACAAGTTCCAAAGTTATGAATTCGGAGGTTTATGTGTTTGGAAGTTTACGGGTTCGAAATTTCACGGTTTCGAAAGTTTAGCGGTTAGGAAGTTTATGAAATTTGTGGGTTCAAAAGGTTGTTGGTTCGAAAGTTTATGACTTCATGTTTATTGTATCTAAATTATTTATGAATACTCTTGAGAAGTTATTTTCCTTAATTTGCGTACCAAACACCGGAAAATGAATAAGATTACTACTTGTTTTCCAAGAAAACATTTTCATGGAAAACATTTTTCACGAAAAACATTTTCCGTTATACCAAACACACCCTAAAAGCATGAACATCCTTAGCGAAATGTCGTTCGCCTTTTTTACCCTTCAGAATTAAAGTTTACACCACACAAAATAGTTATTTAATTATTTTTTTTAATATTTAGAAATATTTATTTAATTAATTCCCTACTATTTAGGAATAGTCATTTAATGAACTTCCTAATATCTAGGACTTTAAAATTAACTAAAGTTTGACTTATTAGTAACTTTTTCCTTATTTTAACTATGTAGAATAATCCCACCCCAATTGTTTTGTCTTATAAACGTGTGTAGTTAACATTATGACTTAAGGTATTAGTCAATTTTTTTATTTTGACATTTTACTTAAACGAGTAATCAATTAAGTTGACCTCGTACCATTCAAACAATTTGTTTATAAACTTTCCTTCGCGAACGCGAAGGTCAAGCTAGGCAAGCATCGCATTCGCGAGGTAGCCCTCGCGTTCGCGAAGAGTAAAATTGGACAGCACAAATTTGTGCTTCGCAAACGCGAGGCACTGACCGCGTTCGCGAAGGATAAAAATCCCAGAAACAGAACTTAAGTTCTGGAAATGAGGTTTCGACCCATTTTCAACTCTTTCCCATTTTTGAGCTCGGGTAAGGCGATTTTTGGGCAATTTTCACGGAAAAACATTGGGGTAAGTGTTCCTTATCCTATATTGATTATATTTCATGATTTTATACTCATTTTTATCATGAATCCGTGAAATTTTGGAAGAAAAATCATATTTTTATAAAATCTTCCAAAAACGAAAAATTAAGATTTGAAGGTCCATTTGATATCGGAATTGGACAAATTTTGTATAGTTGAACTCGTATCGGAACGGGTGTTCGGATTTCGTAAGTTTTTTCGGGATTTGAGACGTGGGTCCCACTGTCGAATATTTTAATGAATTTCGAATTTTTATCCGAAAAATTTATAAATTCATATGGAATTAATTCCTATGATTAGTATTGCATTGTTTGTGAATAGATTTGAAGCTTTCGGAGGCAAATTTAAAAGGAAAAGTTGTGGTTGAGTAATTGATTGAAATTTGCAAAGCGAGGTAAGTGTCGTGGTTAACCTTGACTTGAGGGAATAGAATCCTTAAATTATTTGTTATGTGAATTGCATGTGAACGACGTATAGGCGAGATGACGAGTGTCTATATGTCGTCAAATTAATTGTTTGCCTGCTTACTTGAAAAATCATAAATTATTTTAAATCATAAATTAATTATTATAATAATTATTTCTCTCCTATTCTTTGTCAAATATTAATTCTTGAATTCCTGAATTAATTGTTACATGCTATTTGAATTATGTGTTTTAATCGTTATTTGAAATTTAGCATATTAAATATTAAACGGCCTATTTTCTCCCCGATTTTCATAATAATTTGCTATTTAACATTGTTTGTTTCATAATTAAATCATAATTATTGTATGCTTGTTGTCTTATAATTTTATATCAATTGTTGCAATTTTTTGGGAAATTTCTTCTATAAGAATTGGTAAATGAATATGTTGGAGAAGTGGGTTGCACGCCGCAATAGAATTGATTATAATGAATATATTGGAGGATCAGGTTGCACGCCGCAACAGACTTATTAAAAAGTCCATAATGGAGGATCGGGTTGCACGCTATTAAAAGTCCATATTGGAGGATCGGGTTACACACCGCAACAGACTTATTAAAAGTCCATATTGGAGGATCGGGTTGCATGCCGCAACAGACTTATTTAAAAGTCGACATAATATATATATATATATATATATATATAAAAGTCCATATTGGAGGATCGGGTTGCATGCCGCAACAGACTTATTTAAAAGTCGACATAATATATATATATATATATATATATATATATATATATATATATATATATATATATATATATATTGGGGGATCGGGTTACACGCCGCAACATACTTGATTTAAAATGAATATATTGGAGGAGCGGGTTGCACGCCGCAACATAACCGAATGTGAATATATTGTGAGAGCGGGTTGCGCGCTGCAACAGAATTGAATGTGAATATATTGTGAGAGCGAGTTGCATGCTGCAACAGAATGGATGAAAATGATAATTGATTATGACTGCTGCGTTGGCTTCAATTATAATAAATAAGTTACCTGATTTATTTCTATTATTTGTGGTTGTTATTAATACTGCGTACAGGTTAATGTAAGTGAACCGCCTTAGCCTCGTCACTATTTCGTCGAGGTTAGGCTCAGCACTTACCAGTACATGGGGTCCGTTGTACTGATACTACACTCTGCACTTCTTGTGCAGATTTTAGAGTTGGTCCCAGTGGCGTACCGTAGAATTGCTCGGATTTCAGCTATTCAGAGGAGACTTGAGGTATAACTGCACAGCGTTCGCAGTTCTGAAGTCCTCGTCTACTTTACTTTAGCTGTGTGTTTGTTTCCAGACAGCTTTATTTTATTTAGACCTTTATTTGTATTTATTCTAGAAGCTCGTGCACTTGTGACACCAATTCTGGGGTGGTATTTAGACGCCGTTGTTTTGATACATTATTTCACTATATTTCAAACTTTGCTTCCGCATTTGTTTCCTTATTAGTAATAAATTTAAAATTGTTTTTAAAATGGTTAATAGTATTCTAACGTTGGCTTGCCTAGCAAGTGAAATGTTAGGCGTCATCATTGTCCGAAGGTGGGAATTTCGGGTCGTGACACCCCCCCTCCTCCCCCGTCGCCGCCCCTGCCCCTCCCCCCCCCGAGATTTTTGTTTTATATATATATTTTTAGTTTTAGTTTTTTCATCTTTCTTTTTACAGGTTCGATTTTTTACAAATTCCAAAGTTATGAGTTCGGAGGTTTATGTGTTTGAAAGTTTACTGGTTCGAAATTTTGCGGTTTCGAAAGTTTAGCGGTTCGGAAGTTTATGAAATTTGTGGGTTCAAAAGGTTGTTGGTTCGAAAGTTTATGACTTCATATTTATTATATCTAAATTATTTATGAATACTCTTGAGAAGTTATTTTCCTTAATTTGCGTACCAAACACCGAAAAATGAATAAGATTACTACTTGTTTTCCAAGAAAATATTTTCGTGAAAAATATTTTCCAAGAAAATAAATTTTGCCCTTTTATTCAACGTACTAGTAAGGATGGCCCATACTGAGCAGGAGCCCAAACACTATAGTGCATGTTGAGTTTATTTTTCTAAATTATACATATATAGCCGATTGGATTTAAAATTTACTTTTTTAGCCAGTATAAATAAATCATACAATCGATTATTTTTAATTTAATCGGTTGGGTGGACTCATAAGAAAAAATATTGAAGTTTTAAATAGCAAATTATTAAATAATAATCATCAAGTATTAAAAGATTTCAATGCTACACAAAAAAATATTAAAAGTATTCAACAGTTGGAAAGATGCATGGCTCAATCTTACTCATTCTCATTTTATGGTGTTTTGGATTTTCAATTTCATTTATTTCTTTCCTTTATATTGTTTTGTCATTCTGCTTAAGCATATTTACATAGTTAGGAGTAGAGTATTGATGTGAGTTCAAAATTTCAATTACACACATTGAATTAATACATTTTAAGTTCAAAATGTATAATGTACTTCGAAGAACATTTTTTGACGCATATCAAGTATCTTTAGAATAATTGTTGTTAAACATGAAATGACATTTTTATGGCTATAAAAATATATCACTAAAAGTATTATAAAAAGTTTAAAGTTAAATAATTTTTAAATTTATAAATATGTCATTTTTTTAATAAAGCAAAAAGAGAAAAAGAAGTCATAAAATAAACCAGAGAGTAATAATTAATCGGTGTACATTTATTCCATACTAAAAAAAATAACATAATGAAGTCATATTCCCAACTACCGAAATACATCAAACTCGTAAACTTTTGTTTGCGGTTTCAGCAAACTAAAAAAGAAAAACAATTCTTAATTATTTCTTTTTAAAAGGGGATATAATTAGGAAGAGCTAATGTCTCTATGTATTAAAATGTTAAAGTTTAAATTTAGTTCGTGGTGTTCATGCTCTTATTAACATTTTCCTTTATAGCCTTTGTGGATTCTTCAGCTTTTCCCTTCACTGTATTTCCGACTGCTTTCGTCTTGCGCATCGCCTTTCAAACACACATCAAAAATAAGTATTAATTGATAATTACTTGAAAATTGAAATAATTTATAAACTACTAGTAATACTTATAGTATAACAGGTTATACAATCATATCATTAAAATAGAAAAAGAGATTGGGAGAAAGAGAGAGAAAATGTAATGGGCTGAAGATTTTACAAGAAAACGAAACTTCAAACTAACACCACATTTATTGCTTTTCACTACTATATAATTGTGCTCAAACTTTCCCAAATTTACCAAAATACATGCAGGCAACTATGCAATAAAGAATGCAAACAGGGGCAAAACTGAAACTTCAAAAAGTGGTCTGCTGATGGATGATCATATCATTAAAAAAATTAAATAGAAAAAGATATTGGGAGAAAGAGAGAGGAAATGTAATGCGTTCGAGATTTCACAGAGAAAACGAAACTTTAAACTGAAACCACATTTGTTGCTTTTCACTACTATATAATTGTGCTCAAACTTTGCCAAATTTACCAAAATACATACAGGTAACTATGCAATAAAGAATGAAAACAGGTGCAAAACTGAAACTTCAAAAAGTGGTCTGCTGATGGATGATGAGATACGCGAGGGTAGTTTTGTTAAGTCACTAAAACATTTATGTAACAGCTGCAGTACAATTACTTTTCAGCCAATCATGTTGCTCAGTTTTAGAGAAGTTACTAAAATACCCCCAGCTGTGCCAAGCAGGCATGTTGACCTCCTGTGTGCTATTCCCCTTTATAAGATAGTAGAATAGAATATAGACATTAGGAATGAGCATTTGATAAGGATCTCAACGTTAGTTTAATATTGATTTATCTCCTATTAAATATTTTATATTTTTAGATACAAATTTTGTTCACGATATTTAATTATTTATTTAATATTAAAATTTTTAAATCAACTAAAGTTTTAGTTATTAAATAACTCTTTATTTGAATTAGATAAAAAATTCTAATATTTTAAATTTTGAATCAATTAATATTTTACTTTAAATAAATTATTTACTCATTTGAAGTTTGTACCATAATTATAATACATTCCATGTTAAATTTTTTAGTATTTAAAACTTTATTAATTAAAATTTTATTTTGTTAAAATATTTATATAATATTTAAAGGGGTGTCACTAGTGATGAGCATCTACTACAATCTGTCTAACAATATCAAGGCTAATTCAGCCTGAAAAATAGCTAAATACAACTAGAGGAAGATAAGAGGGAGAAGAGCAGGGATTGCGATCGCCAAACAGCTACCTTGCTATCTCTGAGACAATCTGCAACCAGAACAATCAACAACTGCTACCGTGTCCAGCTACACCTGGATCTGCACACAAGGTGCAGGGAGTAACGTGAGTACGCCAACTCAGTAAGTAACAACAATAAATAAAGAATGAGCAGTAGTGACGAGCAATAAAGCATATTAACGTTCATATCATGAAATCTCAGTAAAATACCTCATGCTTTTAAAATCAGGATTTGAATCAAAATATCTCGTTTAAACCCAGTTCCAATAAAAATCATTTAAGGATATTTTTCAACAGCTTTCAAACAGAGGAAAAATGCAAAGGTGAGAAAAAAATGAAGAAATCATAAATAGCCCATCGGGCAAAGCATCACGCATATACAGCCCCTCGGGAAAACCTTACAATCACCCTTGCCACTCGGGCATACCTCACAATCACTCATGCCTCCCAATCACTTAGCACTCGGCACTCGCACTCAGTAGGTACTTGCGCTCACTAGGGGTGTGTACAGACTCCGGAGGGGCTCCTTCAGCCCAAGCGCTATAATCTGCACGGACAACTCACGTGCTATAATAATAAAGTATGTTGCAGGCGGGCAGCCCCGATCCACACTCATCCTCACAATCAGGCCCTCGGCCGATATCAACATGCTGCGGCGTACAGCCCGATCCCATAAATATCCTCACAAATCAAGCCCCCCGCCTCACTCAGACATAAACCTCTCAAGCCACTCGGGCATTTCAGTACAATAGGGCATTCGGCCTAAAACATTTATATGCATCAAAATAGAGTCACAAAAACTGAGTTATGCGGTAAACAAGTATAAACATGACTGAGTATAGATTTTCAATCGAAAACAATGAGAGGATTATAAGAAAAGGCCCCTAAGGGTCCAAACAGCACTAACGCAAGGCCCAAACATGGCATTCAGTCCAATTTACAGAAATTCTTTCTAAAACATATAAGTATCATATAATTTCCATAAAATATGCAACTTTACAATTGCTACAGGACGGACCAAGTCACAATCCCCAACAGTGCACGCCCACACGCCCGTCACCTAGCATGTGCGTCACTTCAAAATAGTAGGATGATGCGAAATCCGGGGTTTCATACCCTCAGGACTAAATTTACAATCGTCACTTACCTCAAACCGGTCAAATCTCTACCCCGCAATGCTCTTGCCTTTGGACTCGGCCTCCAAATGCTCCAAATCTATTCAAAATCAGTACAATACCATCAATACGCGTTAATAGAATGAATTCCACAAGAAAAGATACAAAATTAGACCAAAACCCGAAATTGGCTCAAACCCGGCCTCCGGGCCTACGTCTCGAAATCCAACAAAATTCACAAAACTAGAAAGCTCATTCACTCACGAACCTAACCATACCAAATTCATCAAAATCCGACATCGTTTGGTCCTCCAAATCCTTAAATTACTCTCCAAAAATTCCAAGCCCTAACCCCTCATTTTTACTAATTACAATGATTAAACAACGAAAAATCACCATATATACGAGTATTAGGGCTCAAGCAACTTACCTCACTGATAGCCCTTGAATCACCCTTCACAAATCCCTCCAAAAGCTCCAAAAACCGACTTGAAAATGGTGGAAATGAACCAAATTCGCGAAGGGTTCTATTTATGGTTTTTGCCCAGGTTTTTCCACCTGCGGAAACTTTCACGCTTCTGTGCCACCGCACCTGCGGAAAAATCCATCGCAGGTGCGGAACTCACTTAGGAGCCCACCTTCCGCATCTGCGGCCCAAAACCCCGTGCCTGCGAAGGCGTACCTGCGTGTTTCCTCCGCTTCTGCGAAGCATGCCCAGCATCCCCCTTTCCGCATCTGCGCCCCAGGTTTCACACCTACGAGCTCGCAGATGAGACCTACAACTCGCACCTGCGAAACCTACCTAGCTTAGCATTGCCCGCGCTTGCGCACTCCCCACGCGCACCAGCGGCCTCGCACCTGCGACTCTTTCTTCCGCAGGTACAAAAATAGCAGTAGCAGCAGCTTCAGCAGCATTTTCCAACTTCGACAAATCCGTTAACCACCCGGAATCACTCCGAGGTCCTCGAGACCTCAACCAAAAATACCAACAAATCATATATCAATATACCAACTTAGTCGAACCTTCGAATCACTCAAAACAATATCAAATCATCAAATTACCCTCGGATTCAAGCCTAAGAACTTCTAAATTTCCAAATTCGGCAATCGATGCCAAAACCAACTAAACCACGTCCGAATGACCTCAAATTATGCACACACACCACAAATGACACTACAAACCTACTCCAACTTCCAAAATTTTATTCTGACCCCGATATCAAATTTTCCACTGCCGACCGAAATCGCCAAATTTCTAATTTCTCCAATTCAAGCCTAATTCTACCACGGATCTCCAAATCACATTTCGGATGCACTCCTAAGTCCAAAATCACCTAACAGAGCTAACGGAACCATCAGAATTCTAATCCGAGGTCAAATGCTAAAGAGTCAAATTTTGGTCAACTCTCCCAATTTAAAGCTTCAACAATAAAATTCTTTCTTCCAATTCGATTCTGAAATACCTGCGACCCAAAACCGACGATTCACACAAGTCAAAGTATATCATACGGAGCTACTCATACTCTCAAACAACCGAGCGAAGTGAAAAATATTCAAAATGACCGGTCGGGTCGTTACACAATATTACCTCCTATGGGGAATCTTTGGGGGGGGAAATCATGATATTCGGCTTAATGTAGGCTTATTTTGATGTATATTGCCTCGCATTATGCTCATGTCTCATAGATTTTGGATGTATAATATAATTATTTGTGCTAACTAACTCAATAATTATTTTGACTTGCAAACGTCATCTATAAATGTACAGAATTTAGTCAATAATTGTAAAATAATATATAATCAATAATTATTTTTCTATGACGTATGAAAACTTGAACAATGAGTATGAAATAATAAAAGATAAAATATATTCTAAATGAGTTATTGTTAATTATTTTTCTTTTCTTTTTGCAGATATTCTAGCAAATGACAACTCCACATATTTTTATATATTAGTTTATTATTGTAAATTATTTACTCAATAATAGTCATTTTAAAACTTAAATTTTCACTTATTAAATTTTATAGGAGTTACAGGCCAACCTCGTCGTGATAAAAGTAATTTGTTTACTTGTTTGTTCGATATTAAGGCATAAAAGTAACAAAAAATTTCATAAGATACTCTTACAAAACTTAAGGACTTTCATTGGGTTGGATTTGGGATCAACATATATACTTTTAGAAAGTTATATATTTTATTTTTATTATAACTCAAAGATATTGTTTAATATAATACTTATGTGAGTTTTTAAAAATTATTTACTTATTGACGTGGGGAACATGCGTAACGCGCATACCCTGAGACTAGGGTATTAGGACTAGGGTATTCGCCTTTTTTCCTTTAAAAGTACAATTCATATTGGATAAAATAGTAATTAGATTATTTTCCTAATGTTTAATATTTCAAAAATAATTAAAATATTTTATTATTAATTCTTTCCGTGTTTAAACTATGTAAGAATTCCTAATATTTAGGACTTTACTTTTCACTATAACTTTACCTTGTATAAATCATTTCCTTAACTGAACACTGAACAATAACATAACCATAATACTTTTTCATGATAAAATTTCTAATATTTAGAATTTTGAAATATGAAATGTATAATTTAGCATTGTGATATGCACAACTTACGTCTCCAATAGTAAAAAAAAAAAAAAAAAACAAATTTTGGCTCTTTTTCAATAGTTGTTTAACGAAACATCTTTTCTTTTTAGACTCTTATTATGGTTTTGAAAATTGAAATGCAAGAATTATGCATCTTACATCTCTAATAGTTTAAACAAAAACCCTCCTTTATTTAGGAGTTAGGTTAGCTAAAGTTTATTGGCAATTAAATATTTCCAATTATTTTATTTAGGTAAAAATTCTTAATATTTAAAAATCTAAAATTACAAATTTCTTGCTTAATATTTAAAACTTTAAATTTATCTAAGATTTGGACAATTTTACAAAGGCGTGTAATTGTAGATTCCGTGTTTGCAAAGGTAACGGAGTGTGCTAATTAATATTGTCATATTCTATTAATACTCTTTAACTCAACATCGAATTTTAGAAATACTTTTGAAATGACATTTAACAATTGCACGTTAAGTATGCATAGCTTAAAAATACTTATATAGTTTTTTAAAATTTTATACTTATTGATATAGGATCCATGGCAAGCGCGTATCCTAAAACTAGCACAATATTAAAAACACAAAGTCTCTTAGTGAAATGTCATTTGCCTTTTTAACCTTTTTAATAAGTTTAACTCTAGATAAAATAGTCATTTAATTATTTTCCTAAGAATATTTAATTATTTCCCTAATTCTTAGGACTTTGCAATCAACTAAATTTTATTTACTGAATCTTTCCTAATGAAAATTAGATAGGAAGTCCTAATATTAAAATTTTAAATTTTATTTTGATTCTACCACTTCAATCGAAATAAACACATCAAATTGAGCACTAATGTAAATATTTGAACTTTTACGAAAGTCATGTACCATACATAAGTAAAAGTATATAAAAATTGTAGTTAAATATGTAATATATGAGTTCTAAAATAAAAGCACACTCATAATTAATACTGCTTATTTATAGGAAGATACATAGTGCAAACTTTCTTCCTAAATTGAGTAATTAGATAAATAGGACACAATAACTATTATTTTAAAAAACTTATACCTTTCTTTAAATTTTGTTACAATAACTCAAATAATTTTCAATCCAAAATTTATATTTATTAATACGAGTACACGCGCAACGCGTGTACCTAAAGACTAGTAGTGCTAAAATACTACAACTATATATGGACTAAACAACAAAACAAAACTTAAAACTAGAAATAATTAAAAGTGTTGAATGAATAAATCTATAAATAAACTGATTCACTAAACTACAAAATATTTGAAGGGGAACCTTGGTATAACTAGTAAAGTTGCTGCCATATGACCAAGAAGTCACGGGTTTGAGCCGTGGAAACAGTTTTTTACAAAAATACAGGGTAAAACTGCGTACAATAAACTCTTGTGGTCTGGTCCTTCCCCAGACCCCGCACGTAGCGGGAGCTTACTCATCAGGCTGCCCTTTTACTAAACTACAAATAAGAAAAAATGAATAGATTGAGCGTACTGTGTAAAGAAATGAAAAAACCTCATGTTTAATTAAACTAAATTTTTAAAAATATATTTTTTAATTAAAATAAGACTACTTTAATCCTTTCAAAAGGCTTCAATACTCGATGTAATATCTCAGATCTTCGATACTACAAAAATTGTTCGTTGTGATTTAACCTACGGTTTGTTGAGTTCGACATTGCTAGTATTACAAAATAGTTGTTTCGTTCTTTCCTGGAATGAATTAATCCAATAACATTACTTTTAATTCTTCTGCTTCTGTTAACAGAAATGTATGGTGATCCAGCAGCTTGGACCCAATTGAAAGAGCAAAGCTTTACCCCCATCTTGTTTGGACCCAGTAACTTCGAATTACAAATTCAACTCAAAATATGATCAAACTTTTTCAAGTTTTTGAATTACTGTATACCTCTTACTTAAATCTTGTAATACCCACCAAAGATACTCCCCTAAATAAATGAAGGTCCTAACATCTCAGCTTTGGCCTGATCACAGAGCTTAGAAACCCAACATTCACTGAGCTGTTTAGATTTGAGAAATTTGTTGCCACAACATCCCTCTGTTCACACGCAAAATTTGATTGGGAAGGTAAACCATGCAACTTCTGAACCTTTTTTTACCTCAAATCAAGAAGGCTAAGAAGGTCGGGGAAACATAGAAGGAAAATAGTAACCGTTTGAGAAAACTGGTATAAACTTTATTTACACAAATGTTAGAAGGAACTAACAGATGCTGATCTCCTGCAAAATCCAGCTTTAGAACGAGACCCTTTTAACACTTCTGCATATTTCACTAAGTCGGTTTTCTGGACTTTTTCTGACTCATTTTTAGTTATATTTTCTTGAGGTGAATCAGTCAGACGATTTGAGATATAATCCAATCTTCCTGAACCTGACGACGAACCCCCATCACTATTTCTCGTACTATCTATCGAATAGTTGTTATTTTCTCCTTTGTCGCTCCTTGAACTTTGAGACGCCGAATGTAACTCCAGAAATTGTTTGGATGAACCAGAACTGTACCCTGGAGAATAACTAGAATGTCTTGCCACATTATCTTCAACATTGTGCACCATGTCCATGGAAGAACTCCGACTAAGACGTCTATCCTTTCCCCGCAGTAATCTCATAAGCTTACTAAACACCTTCTTTTTGCCTGAAGTCTTACGGGGTGATAAATTATCAGTAGAAGTGTCATCAAATTCACCAGAGTCTGTAAGAAAGGATGTTCGAGAGGATGACCAATCAGAATCGAAATCATTAACATTAATTTCCCTTTCCCCCTGACTTTCTTTATTTGCATATTCAAGAATTAGTTGCTTAGCTTTCTCCTCCGACTTGGGGCTCAATGTTTTACTGAGGTCTCTTGCGATTGTTTTTCCTGCAACAGGCTGTAAGTTCCTCAGCTCGTACCGCAAGCAAGCGTTTATCCATCGGAGATAGACTAGTTCCTCAGCATCATTGCACCGATCTGCTTGAAGCCGCTCAACTTCCTTCGCTAAATCTTCATTTTGCTTTCTCAACCGTAGAGTTTCTTCCTTCAGTGCTTCTGTCTGCGGCAAGAATCATTTAATAAGTACACGCTAACTAGACATATATATGGAAAATGAAATGTAACATGAACAAAAGAATTACTTCTTCATCTTCCAACACAGAAGCAGCAATGATCTGAACAGATTCTAATCTATGAGCCAGTTCTGAATTTTCTTTTCTTAAACTGTGATTAGATTTCTTCAACTCATCAGCCTGATTCTCCAAATCCTTCAGTTTTCGGAGCTTTAACTGAACATCGGATTCAGCTTCAACAGCCTTCTTTTCCTCGTCGTGCAACTTCATAACTTTTTCTTGAAGGGTTAAAATCTGTTCCTTACTGTGATCAGCTTCTGATCTCAATTTCTTTTTGAGTTGCTTTATCTTGACTTTTGCAGCATCGAGCTCAGAAACAACTTTTGCATAATCGGCCACTTGAGCCTCTAACCTCATCTTATCTGCGCTCAATGACTCAATCTTGAGACCAAAAAGCTTGGCCTCCATATTGTTTATTTTTAGTTGATTTTGAAGCTCCATGATAGCAGTTTCTTGCTCCTTAAGACCATAATACTCGAGCAATTGGATTTCTAGAGTCCTCTCCCTCTCTTCGAGAGTTTTAACAATATTTTTCAGGCTCTTAATCTCTTGCTCATGGTTAACCATTTCAACAATTCTATATTCTCTGGGTGAATCTTGCATCAGTGTTTCAATGTCGCTCTTTGAGGTAGATAAACGGAGTTCCTTTACAAGTTCATTGAACTCTGGCAGGAGAAATAATCGATCTCTATCGTTGCTGAATATACTACTGCTAGATGAAACACCCGAAGAATTCTCAATAATGAGTTTAGCGATATGGAGGTCCTCCTGCAAGAAAAGCAAAAAAGTGATAAGCTCACAAGTAGGACAACAACCAACATATGTTATAGGAACAAATAAAAAGATTCACTATAATTCCGCTCATCACAGCTTCTTTCATTTAGCAGATTAGAAAGTAGCAAATTTGCGTACATCCTATCATCCGCCGACCCCACTTGTGGAATTATACTGGGTTGTTAGTGTTGCATGCTTTTGGATCACCAAAAGAGTGACATAACTTGTGGGATTATACTGGGTTGTTGTTGTTGCATGCTTTTGGATCACCAAAAGAGTGACGTGCATTAAGCACATCTAAAAAGCAGAGAGGGAAAACTGAAAATAAAAGGAAATTCTTTTGATCAAGTAATTCAAAGTTACAAATGCTAAGAGATACAAAAAAGGTAATCTAAGATGCTTTTAACATTTTACGAAGCCCCATTGGATTCCAGGCTCTCAATTGCAATGAATTACTGTACACGAGAGCTTGTGTCCCAAACAAAAAAGAATAAGGACATGAAAAAGACCATCCTTGTTTTCTCCATAAAGGAAAAACAATCAAATAACTCGCCGGAAGCTTAACTATTACCACTATTAATTGTTCCATTGCCACTGTTCTAACTAATACCCAAAGCGATATAACAACTACATCCTTTCTTAAGTTCTTGCGCAAAATTTTATCGGTATCTAGCTCAAAACTTGGAATGGGGTAAGCATCAGGAACAACTATGATGCTTGAAAATTCAAAGAACAACCATCTTACGTGCTTGTCTGACACAGTAGAAACTGATTTGCGGGAGGAAGGTGATCTTGGAGTTGCATGGGAGGCGCGATCATCATTTGTGAGCTCACCATTTTCACCACCTGTAACTCAAACCACAAATTCAAAAATATTAGAAAGGAACTCCCAGAAAAGGATGAAACAAAAATCAAAGCAACACCTAAAAATGGTGCTCTAATTAAATTAATTACCTGCAGAGCACGGTGGGGGAAATGAATTAGAAGGCTTGATTCTTTTGGTTCTAAAAATGGTATAAATAACCCCACCAAGAGATAGAACCAAAACAACCCCAATTTTCAAGAGCACGGGCCTAATGTTCCTATTGTCTCTCACCATTATTGGTTTCTGTGAGAAAAATCATGGGTTTCCCTCATCTTCATCATAGTCATCCAAATCCAAAATACCAACAAGAAATACGTGATTGAATTAATAAAGGATAAGAAATCCGGTTTAAAATATGAATGGTCCCAAAAGGAAGGGGAATGGGAATTAGATGATGAAAAGGGGGATATTGTTCTGGGCATTGAAGATTAAACAGGGATAAAGTTTTAGAGTACGTAAAATATGATGTGGATTGTCCGGTTACAATTTATATGTTTGGGTTCCGGCTCTGCTTCACTTGGGTAAACTGTTGCATGACCAACTTTTCTATATTCAACGGTACAAGTTTTCTAATAATCCAAAAGGAAGATTTATTATACTTATTACAACTAAATAATTGTTTATAGACTAGCTTTCTAATTGGTGATATTACAATATCTATATACTCTAGGCTTTTCTAAAGAACTTCGTTCACCATCCAATTATTTATATACATTTAAAAAGGGAGACAATCAACACGAATATTGCGCTAATGGCGTTATTATAGGTTAATGTTTATCTCTTAGGCCTAGATAGTGATATGACTTAGTTGTACACTTATACTCACTGTAATACTCTCAACAGCTTTCTTACTGGCAGAGGGCAGATTAAAATCAAATTTTAAAATTGAACCTATTATATTTTTAAAGTTATGAGTTCATATCTATTGTTTTTACAATTTTAATGAATTTTTATGCATAAATTTTAATTTCGCGTCGAAAGTTATGGGTTTAATTGAACTCGTTGCATATATACTACATTCACCCCTCTTACGGGTTTGAGTAGTTATATCGAGTAAAATAATTTGTTACATCATAGAACTGCTGATCTTGTATGTATCATTATTCTTATTATATTTTCTGATCCGTTATGAAATAGCATTGCCACTCAAATTCTTTACACAGTATCACATTCTACGGTTGAGAAGAACATTGTGACTTGTGAGGGTGAGATACATTTGAACACTTATATACAAATAAATAGTCAAGCTTTATGTATTTACTATTGAATTTTCCGTGCTTCGCGCGGTCACAAAAATAAATTAATGAATTTTAAAAACGAATTTTATTATTTTATTTACATAAGTTTAATAAATTATACATGTTAATATTATTTTTGGTTAGCTCCAACTCTTGTCATACTATCAGTTGCCCAAAAAATAATTTAAAGGCCAAAAGAAAAAAGTTATATTAAGACTACAACTATATATACTTAATAACTTTACATGTATGCAATAGTAATAAATATTTTTTGGTAAAAGTAACAAACATAAAGTAAAGCATATAGATAAAAACTTTGTTGTCGTTCATCCTTGGTAAAATTCTTTGTCATTTTCGTCGTTAGATTATGAAGCTTTTTTCCTTTGGTAAATTAGTTAATCTTTAAATCATCATAGAAAGTTATATATCCACCATCATTATACTTCTTCATTGAAGGACGACTATAAATAATTTATCCAATATAATTTCTCTTTCATTTCTCCAGTACTAAAAGGAACAAAAGAAAAGTTTACTCACTTTAATCACTCTTTATATGTGAGTGATGTGATTCATGCAAAATGGAGGATGTGAAGGCAATTCACAATAGAGGATATATAAGACAATCCCAATGTTACGTCACACTTTTCTCAAAGTGTTCGGCCACAAATTTCCAATTACAGAATCAAGTTGCTATTCTATCACTATTTTTCTTATTTATTTTTCTCTTTTTCCTCTTTCTTTATTTCTTTCCGCTACATGTTAGCATAAAAATTTCAGTTATATGTGTAAAGATATATTGAATTATGTAAAATCTACATTGTACACCTTTTTTTGTGTTTTTTTTTCAAATTCTCATGTATTAATGATAAAGGAAAGAGAAATGGAAAATAAGCTTTAAAAAAGGAAGAATAAGAAACAGGGTGGAAATTGAAAAAAAATGAAAGAAGAAGAAGAAGAAAACGGCACAAATCCAGATTCTTTTTTCCCTTTAGTTTCTCTTTTCTTCTTTTCTTCGGCCTTTCCTACATTGTTGCTTTCTCACTCACTAAGATTGACACAACTTTTTCTCTTCCTCACGTGAACTTCTTCTTTATAATATATCTTGCATGATTCAAATGATCTGTTGTTGAAGAAAGATCTTAAATATAAAGGAGTTATATATAGGTCTAAACAAAAGTGAGATTATCATTATGCCTGAGCTCTTTTACTATATGTTAGAAAAAATTGTGTAATCTTTGTTATTAAAATATAATAAACAATTAAATCATTAAACTTTCTGAAATATATAAACAAAAATAGAAAGTTAGTAACACTAGTTTAACGAAATAAATTCTGAAAAAACAGTATAGGAATAAATCGAGCTCACTGAATGCACAATGTGTCCTTAAGTACTCGAGGTGTTGGAATATTATCCTCCCAGGATAAAACGATTTAACTCACCAGCGTATTGGTACCAAAAACTCTGGTGAACGGCGAACCACTCAATGGTTGTAAAACACACTGAAAAATATTGTGCAGAAGAAGAAGAAGATAGTCAGAAAATGTAGTAAGTAAATATTCTGGGATTCAAGGCATATTTATAGACCATTTGGCACTGATTCTGAAAAGGTTTGCAATCTTTCGAAAACCATATCTGTTGGAACAGGTGAAAAAATTACGGGAAACAACAAACGGATTTAAAATCATCCGGGAAGGAAAACAGATCGGACCGGACCGGATCGCGGGTCATGGGTTATTCCGGATTGAATTTTCGTTAATTAATTAACTAATTAAATAAATAATTGAAAGGAATTTTGTCCAAAATTAATCAATCAATCTTTGACCGAAACCGAAACCGAGCGAGCGACGATGGCGACGGCGTGAGGCTTGCCTTATTCTTAACTCTTTAAGAGTTAGAAGAAGAGCAATTGTATAAATACATATCAAAAGTCTTTTTTTTCTCCAATATGGGACAATGTCTCTTTGCTAAGGAGGAAAACTCAAATATTTTATTTTTCCTCCATTTCTCATTCACCCTCTTTAAGCTACACCAAGTTTAAAGCCCAACAATCCCCAACATGAATGGGGAATGACTATAAAATAAAGGAATGCACGGACGCGTGTGTGTTTTACATGCAAGAATTAATTGCATATGAATAAGTAGATTTCCCTTTGAACTTTCCGTAGTAAACTTATATTGGATATACTCGGCCAATCGGTAGATTTGATATCTTTGAACCGTAGAGCTTTGTTGTATACCTAGACAACATAAGTCACACAATCAATCCTTAACCATCTATGGTTCTCATGGTTGTGTTAGTTTCAGCCATGAACACCGCCTGGTTTCATGAGTGCTTAGAGAATGGGCCTTTACTTTCATCCCTTGAAGCGGCTTATACTTCACACTCACATAGGTGATTTCTAAACGTGTAATCCTATAGACACACTATCTGATCATATCCTGCCAGACATAGCAAATCATTAAAAAGCTTTAAGCTTTATTGACTCATCAAAAAGCCTTAATGCTTTACCTCGATTTCTGAACATTGTCTTTATCACGAGAATGGGTTGAGTTATTTGACAATGTTGAACCGTTATTCATAACTTTGTTTGATCTCTTTGAACCTAGCTCTTGGGATCTCCAGTCTGCTAGGTAGAGTTACCGCCATGATGACTTGTCCTAGGCCTTAATCCCATTTCCTTTGATGATCTTTCAACTGCCTCTCTAGATAGGCCTTTTGTAAGTGGATCCGACACGTTATCTCTTGACTTTACGTAGTCAATCGTGATAACACCACTAGAGAGTAGTTGTCTAACGGTATTGTGTCTCCGTCGTATATGACCAGATTTTCCGTTATACATTGCGCTCTCTGCCCTGCCTATTACCGCTTGACTATCACAATGTATACAAATAGGTGCCAAAGGTTTGGGCCAAAATGGAATATATTTCAAGAAATTCCGAAGCCATTGAGCTTCTTCACCGGCCTTATCTAAAGCTATGAATTCAGATTCCATTGTAGAACGGGCGATGCACGTTTGTTTGGATGATTTTCAAGACACTGCTCCACCCCCAATTGTGAAAACATATCCACTCGTGGATTTAACTTCAGATGATCCAGTGATCCAATTTACATCACTATATCCCTCAATCACTGAGGGATATTTGTTATAATGCAAAACATAATTTTGTGTATGTTTCAGATATCCCAAAACGTTTCATTGCCATCCAATGTATGTGATTGGGATTACTTGTAAACCGACTCAGTTTACTAATAGCACATGCTATATCTGACCGCGTACAATTCATGATATACATCAAACTTTTCAATACTCTTACATAGTCCAGTTGTGAGTCACTTTCACCTTCATTCTTTTGAAGTGCATAGCTCACGTCAATTGGAGTCTTGGCAATCTTGAAATCCAAATACTTAAACTTGTCAAGTACTTTTTTAATGTAGTGAGACTGTGATAATGCTAGACCTTATGGACTCTTATGAATTCTGATTTCTAAGATCACGTCAGCGGCTCCTAAGTCTTTCATGTCGAATTTGCTAGCCAACATGCATTTAGTAGCATTTATATCTGCCATACTTTTGCTCATGTCATCAACATATAAACAAACAATGACTTCATGACCTGGAGTATTTTTAATGTAAACACATTTGTCACACTCGTTGATTTTAAATCCACTTGCCAACATTGTTTGGTCAAATTTGGTATGCCATTGTTTGGGTG
This sequence comes from Nicotiana tomentosiformis, assembly GCF_000390325.3. Taxonomy (NCBI): domain Eukaryota; kingdom Viridiplantae; phylum Streptophyta; class Magnoliopsida; order Solanales; family Solanaceae; genus Nicotiana; species Nicotiana tomentosiformis. The sequence goes on along the minus strand of NC_090814.1, from coordinate 145,345,561 downwards.
CTTGCTTAAGTCCATAAAGCGACTTAACAAGTTTGCACACTTTCTTTTCTTTATCAGGAACCACAAAACCCTCAGGTTGTTCCATGTAAATCTCTTCCTCCAACTCTCCATTTAAGAAAGCTGTTTTAACATCCATTTGATGGATTTCAAGACCATACACGGCTGTTAGTGCCACTAACGCCCTAATAGATGTTATCCTCGTTACTGGCGAGTAAGTGTCAAAGTAATCAAGGCTTTCCTTTTGTCTATAACCTTTGACAACAAGTCTTGTCTTATATTTGTCAATAGTGCCATCAGCTTTCATTTTCCGTTTAAAAATCCATTTCGAACCTAAAGGCTTATTTTTCGGAGGAAGATCAACTGATTTTCATGTATGGTTATCCAAAATTGATTGAATCTCACAATTGACTACCTCTTTCCAAAATGCTGAATCAGAAGATGACATAGCTGCTTTAAAAGTTTGAGGCTCATTTTCAAGCAAGAATGTCATAAAATCTGGTCCAAAGGAAGTAGATGTTCTTTGACGTTTGCTACGCCTTGGATCTTCTATACTTGGAGTATTTTCCTTTGGTTCTTCCCGAGGTCATTTAGGTCTTTCACTTAAGGACTTGTATTCAGTTTTATACGGATAAATGCTTTCAAATAATTCAGCATTATCTGATTCCATTACTGTATTAACATGAATTTCGGGATTATCGGATTTATGAACCAAAAACCGACATGCTTTCCTGTTTGTAGAATATCCAATGAAAATGCAATCTATAGTTTTTGGTCCGATTTTAACCCTTTTAGGTAAAGGAACTTGTACCTTTGCTCGACACCCCCACACTTTAAAATATTTCAAGTTGAGTTTTTTTTCCTTTCCATTTTTCATATGGAATAGATTGCGTTTTGTTGTGGGATACTCTTTTGAGTATTCGGTTAGCTGTAAGGATAGCTTCCCCCTACAAATTCTGCGATAATCCGGAACTTATTAATAAAAAATTCATCATTTCCTTTAAAGTCTGGTTTTTCCTTTCCGCAATTCCATTTGATTGAGGTATGTAAGGTGCAGTAGTTTGATGGATAATTTCATATTCCGAATATATTTCTGCAAACGGAGATTCATATTCCGCACCCCCTATCACTTCTAATCATTTTAAACTTTTTATTCAATTGATTCTCTATTTCATTCTTGTATTGCTTAAATGCTTCAATTGCCTCATCCTTACTATTAAGCAAATAAACATAACAATATCGAGTACAATCGTCAATAAAAGTAATAAAATATTTTTTTTCACCTCGAGATGGTGTCGACTTCAGATCACAAATGTCAGTATGAATTAAGTCTAAAGGATTTGAATTCCTTTCAATAGATTTATAAGGATGTTTTACAAACTTAGATTCAACACATATTTGACATTTTGATTTATTACACTCGAATTTAGGCAATACTTCTAAATTAATTAACTTCCGCAAGGTTTTGTAATTGACATGTCCTAAACAAATATGCCATAAATCATTTGACTCCAATAAATAAGAAGAAGCTGAAATTTTATTCATACTGTCAACAACAATTACATTTAGTTTGAAAAGGTCCTATGTGAGGTAGCCCTTTCCAACATACATTTTATTCTTGCTTATAACAACTTTATCAGAAATAAATACACATTTGAATCCATTCTTAACAAGTAAAGAAGTAGAAATTAAATTCTTCCTAATAGTAGGAACATGAAGAACATTGTTGAGTGTTAACACCTTGCCGAAAGTCATCTTCAGGAATATTCAATCTTGGTTGTTGCAGTATTTCCCATGGAAAGCTCTTCTTCGGGACCAACAGTAGAGTAAGTCGCAAATACTTCTTTGACAGCACAAATATGTCGAGTGGTTCCAGAGTCAATCCACCACTCCTTCGGATTTTCAACTAGGTTGCATTCCGAAAGCATTGCACACAGATCATCAATGTCATCATTCTTCTCCACTATGTTGGCATGTCCCTTCTTCTTATCCTTTTTCGGGAGACGACAATCAGGGGCTTTGTGACCGGTTTTTCCACAATTGTAGCAGCTGCCCTTGAATTTTTTTTTTATTCTGCTCCTTAGTCTATCCAGAAGACCTATTTCTCTTCTTACTTTTTGGAGCAGTCTTCTCAACAATATTAGCTCCCATGATCGTTGAATTTCTACGAGATTTCTTCTCGGCTGTTTTGTTATCTTCCTCAATCTTGAGACGAATCACAAGATCTTCCAACTTTATTTCTTTGCGCTTGTGCTTAATATAGTTCTTGAAATCTCTCCACGAAGGAGGCAATTTTTCAATTATTGCAGCCACTTGAAATGCTTCATTCACGACCATACCTTCAGCAATAAGGTCATGAAAAATAAGTTGAAGCTCCTGAACTTGGGTTCCAACAGTTTTGATGTCTATCATTTTATAGTCTAGGAACTTGGCAACCACGAACTTCTTCAAGCATGCATCTTCAGTCTTGTACTTCTTCTCAAGTGCGTCCCATAATTCTTTCGAAGTATTCATCGCACTGTGCACATTGTACAAGTCATCCTCTAAAGCGCTTAAGATATACTCTTTGTAAAGAAAATCTGCCTGTTTCCACGCCTCAATAATCATGAATTTCTCGTTGTCCGGCATGTCTGCAGCAGGCACTGGAGGTTCTTCACTAGTGAATTTTCTACATACCAAGTGTGGTAAGCCAGAAGAACATCCTTTGTTGCCATCCTTTGAAGTTGGCTCCAGAGAAATTTTTCCGATTTCTCTGCCGGTGGAACAGCAGTTCGGCTTGACGAGGCTATCGTCGTTGCCGCAACAGTCATAGAAGAATTTTCGTTATCAATTGTCATTTCTCACTGTCAACAACAGAAGAGTTCAATTAATGGCAAAACCAGAACAGTAAACAATACTGTTATTAACAATAAACAGTACGTATAATAAATAAAATTGAAGTTTTTTATATACTGTTTCACATAAAACGATGAAATTTTTATGTTCTTCAAATCGTTTTATGAATTTCAATACTCTAATGAAGTTTTTATATCTTCAAACCAGAATAGTAAAATTCAGAAGGAGTAAAAAATCACATAGGTTTTAATCTCCACAAACAGAATACATATCTGTTGGAACATGTGGGAAAATTGCGGGAAACAACAAACGGATTTAAAATAATCCGGGAAAGAAAACGGATCGGATCGGACCGGATCGCGGGTTATTCCGTATTGAATTTTCGTTAATTAATTTAATTAATTAATTAAATAATTGAAAGAATTTTTGTCCAAAAAGATTAATCAATCAATTGATGTTTGGCCGAAACCAAAGCCGAGCGACGACGGCGGCGCGAGGCTTACCTTCTTCTTATCTCTTTAAGAGCCAGAAGAAGAGCAATTGTTTAAATACTCATCAAAAGTCTTTTCTTCCTTCAATATGGGATAATGTCTCTTTGCCAAGTTGGTAAACTCAAATATTTTATTTTCCCTCCATTTCCCATTCACCCTCTTTAAACTACACCAAGCTTAAAATTAAGCTACACCAAACTTAAAGCCCAACAATCTTTGGCGTAAAACTTATAATCCAAGAAGCAAAGAAAAGGAAAAAGAAAATTTTGTACCGTTGATCATGCTGATCCTTAAGATGCATAAGAATTGTTAACATCAATTTGACACCTAATATGCAAATCGGATAATATCTTTTATGGTGAAATGGAGAACCAAGGTCCTTATAGAATTTGCTGAAAGTGTCTCTTCATTTGTCCATCAAGAGGCACGATATATATGTAATTATGCGTCCGGTACGAATAGGAGTTTTTATGAATTGAAGAGATGGAGATTACATGGGTTAACTGGCAAGTTGAAGAAAGAAGAAAAGGAGAGGGACACTAAGTAAGAGAATTAAATACGTGCCTTTTCACTCGGGTATTTTAAGCACCTAAATTGAAATAAATGAGGAAAAAAATCAAAAAAAAAAGATAAATATAAATCCTGATCAATGGGAGGTGCCACGTCACCTCCTTGTGTCCCTATTTTATATATATATACTTGTAAAAGATGGTCCATGCTGAGCATGGGCCCAAGTACTATATTACATGTCGAAATTCTTTCTAAATCCTTATATAAAAAGATAATTTGATTCACAGTTTACTTTTTCGAACACGTATAATTAAATTATACATGTTAACATACACACAACACACACATGTATATATATCGTTGGGTGGACCATTAGGATCAAAGGTTGAAATTTTAAATAGCAAAAGAATGGAGAGTAATCATCAAGTATTAAAAAAATTTAATATTATACAAAATAATATTAAAAATATTCAATAGCTGAAAAGATGCAAGGCTAATTCTTACTTATCATTCTCATTTTATGATATTCTGGACTTTCAGTTTAATTTGTTTCTTTTTGTTATAATTTTATTTTTTTTTCTGCTTAAGCATATTTACAAGAGGCAATGCATGGTTGCAGTACTTTTGGTACTAACATATCTAGAACTCTATAGGAAATAAAACTCGATCACCCTGTAATTAATATACCTACGCCATTTAGCTGTCATAGATTTACGCTACCGATTTGGCGCAGGATGAGCAATACATACAGAATATAAAAATTAATATTAAATCATTTGTATCCGTTACCATAATGCTAGAAAGAATGATATTAGGAAGGCCAGGACCCTTTATTTGAGCCGTTCCTATAACGCGGATGCAAACCCTGATTTGATAAATATCTTAAAGGAAATTTATAGACCGGTGCTCGAATCGAAGTTTAATGATATTTCCAAAGATAATGGATTATATATGACCGAACAAACTAATATTTGCAAATACCAAAGTGTTGTCTTGGAATTGTTGCGTAAATCGAAAGTAGACATGTATTCAAGTGATAAATTATACGAATTACAAAAGAAGATTGAAGAACAAGCATATCCATATGATGATATACAGAGTATGTTTGAGGCTACACCTATGATGATAAATCTTTTGGTTAAGAAGGATGCGCCCTCTGCTAAGGAGTATCTTAAAGCTAGTAAGAAACTCACTTTCGATGAGTTGGATCTTCTAAACATCTTTCATCAGTATAAATTGGAAGGCATTATTATTTACATCTTTGGTTGCCTCTTCAATAGTATTAATGAGAGTCCAGTCGTTCGCTTTTCTACCCTTGTAGACCAACTATATAGAATGGCTAGAGTTCATACTAAATTGCTGTCTGAAAGGAATTATCAACGAGTTGGGAACAAACCTGCAATGTATAAAATTTCTGGTTGTATAAGTAAGAATATAGGTATATTATTGGTAGAATTTTTATTAGAAAGAGAATTGATAACAATATCTAACGATTTATCTTTTCCTGATCAAAAGGTTGATAAAAAAAAGAAGGGTAAGTATTAAAATAAAAGCCTATGTGTAATTTGTAATTTGTAATTTTGATATAAGCATTCTACCGATCCAGTTAAGTCTACCTATGGTATGCCCTCCTAAGGAGTGGGTGTTGTAGAACAACTTAAAGTGAGGGGAGAGGCGCCTAAATCACTATCTGATATTACTGGAGGTTATTTAAGCGAACATGACGGGAATTTATATTTATATAATCGCTATAATCTATTAACATCCCGCGATAAGAATAACTTTAATATTTTATTGGGTGAAAACTACGAAAATGTGTGACACCATGAATACCTTACAGAAAGAGGCTTATGAGATAAATGTGGGTGTCTTAGATATCATTAAAAATAATTATAATAGATTAGTGGAAATAGATCTACTGATGCCGAAGTTTCTAGCCTACTTAAATGTAGCCGAGGGATGCAAGGTATTGAGAGAAGCTTACCTATCAAATGGAGGTGATAAGTGCCCGCCTTACCTCTATCCTGCATTGCTAAAAGAATTCATGACAGATATCCAGCGAGCCCGTTATGAAACCTTTATACTTGATATAGTGTCAGCTTATGAGGGGTATAAATTTTATCTGCCAGCATTCGTCGACTTCGGCGGTAGGATTTATCGCGCGGGAGTATTACATTTCCATGAGCGTGATTTAGCAAGGTCTTTGATAGTGTTCTCTAAGCGTACATTTAATGATGCTAAGAAGGCAAATCCTTCTCATACTAAAGAATACGATAACAAGGTTTACTCAATGTTATATGCGTCAGCCTCATTTCATTATAAAAAGTTTGATACTTACCCTACAGCTTGTAAATGGTATAGAGAGCAGAGGTTTGACTCTATTGATAGAATCATTGAGTATGCACCTACCGCTAAAGATCCCTTTCAGTTCCTATTGGAGAAAATTCCCTATGCACCTTAGGAAGATAAAAGATGGCACATGCTGAGCATGGGTCCAAGTACTATATTACATGTCGAGGTTTTTTTTAAATCCTTACATAAAAAGATAATTAGATTTACAATTTACTTTTTCGAGCCCGTATAAATAAATTATATATGTTAACACACACACAACACACACATGTATACATATCATTGGGTGGACCATTAGGATCAAAGGTTGAAATTTTAAATAGCAAAAGAATAGAGAGTAATCATCAAGTATTAAAAAATTTTAATATTACACAAAATAATATTAAAAATATTCAATAGCTGAAAACATGCAAGGCTCATTCTTACTTATCATTCTTATTTTATGATATTCCGAACTTTTAGTTTAATTTGTTTCTTTTTGTTATAATTTTATATTTTTCTGCTTAAGCATATTTAAAATAGGCAATGCATGGTTGTAGTACTTTTGATAATTAGAGGACCAAATAGCATAATTATACCATCCAAAGTACCTCAAAGTTGTGAAATATATTTTTATTTTATTTTATTTGCAAATGCACAATAAAAATTCATTTCTTTTAATGTAGTATTTAGAAAGTAATTTTCTTGAAGTCTAATGTGACCTCTAACAAAAGCATGAAAATTTTCTTGTTAACTGAAGATCAAATATTAGATAACCCACTATTTGTAAAAAAAGAGATTTGGCGTGCAAGAATAAATATTATATGCAACAATTATTGTTGTATCATGAAATAAACTATGTTAATTTAAAATAAAAATAAAAAATTCGTCTTTGAACTATTACGGCTTATTGTAACTTTACATTGCATTGTTAAAGTTATGTTTTTAAATATAAATTATCATTTTAAGCAATGAAAATCAGCTTGCTACTCTAAGCTCCTTTAAAACATTGAGTATTTTCCATTTTAATACTCACAGATAGAATTAGTCTTTATTTTTTGTGTAGATAGATTTTAGTCTTTCGCTATAGTTCAACTGTGTATATCAGTACATATATAATTTGTTATAAAATTATTATATATTTTTTTGGTTCTTTATATTACATGTTGTGATATTTGTTCCTATTATATTATTGTTGGTACTATTTGTCACTTAATTTTTATTGTTGCTTGAGCCGAAGGTCTATCGAAAATAACATCATTACCTTCACAAGGTAGGGTTAAGGTTTACGTACACACTACCCTCTCCAGACCCCACATGTGTGATTACACTAAGTTTATTGTTGCTCTATTTATTTAAAGTAGAGGTATAAATAAAGAGATTGTATGTCCAATAAGAAAATAAAATAAAAGCTTGAATGTTCTTGCAATTTTAAAAAGTTAAAAACTAAGGACCGTTTGGCCATAGATTTTGCCAAAATAAATTTGGGTTTTGTTTGGCAAACACATGTTTGGCCATAGATTTTGCCTACATTTTGGTAAAATTTCAAATCCCAAAACCATCTCAATAGTTGGTTTTGGGCCAAAATATCACTATTACATTTTTAAAAAATTGCCCTAAACTTTTGTATTTTATAAAAGAGCCCACAATTTATTATTTTGTAATAATGTTGCTTTGTCTTCTCGGTCACCTGATAGTGTATCATGTAGTTCATTATAAAAATGATAATTTTGTATCAAATTTATTTATGTTCAAAACTATGGTTTGCGATAATATAATGAATGTTATTGATAATGATATTGTTGGGTATTTGTGATAGTTTTTAGAACTTGTGGGTATAAGTCATGTTTCATATTTTTCCAAAATAAATTTAAGAAATATGTTTTGAAAACTGATGTCCAAACACATTTTCATATTCAAACTAAACTTCACCCAAATCAGATTTTTCAGAACAAATTTGAGAATCTATGACCAAACGCTAGCTAAAAATACATTGCTCCGTGAAAAAGGGATTGGAAAAAAGAGAGAAAATATGAGCATAGAAGATTTCACAAACAATTGCTAGGTGTTTCTCCTATACCATATCTATTACTTTTCTGGATATAAAAGTATGCTCAAACTTTGCCAAATTTACCAAAACATATACAAACAACTATGCAATAAAAGATGAAAACAAGGGCAAAAAACTTCAAAAAGTTCTGACACCACATCTGTTGCTTTTAGTGATGTTCTTTGGTTGGTACGGTACGGTATTTAGATATTTCGGTTCGATATTTTCGGTATTCGATTTCTTAAAATATTATACCAATACCGTACTTAATTAAATTCGGTATGGTTCGATTTTTCTCCTTTCGGTTGCGATTTATTCGGTTCGATAACTTCAATTTATTCGGTTTGAATACTAACTAGTGCGTAGAGTCATAAACTGTAATATTCTTAATTAAAGCACTCAAAAATACAAAACTAAAAATGTTTGTTGACAAAAGTTTTGTCCAAAACCAACAAATATCAACCCAGAGAGAGAAAATTATACATAAAGGAATAAATTTGATCATTAGAAATGTCTTGTTACTAGCTTAGAGTTAATTGATAAATTTATAAAATAAAGGAAAGTTAAATTTTAGATTTTTTATATTTATGTTATAATTAATAATATGTGTATTGTATAATATAATATATATTTTGGTACGGTATCAGTATTTTGGTATTTTATTTTCAAATACCAAATACCAAATTATTTTTAAAACATAAACCAAATACCATACCGAATACCAAAATATCGAATACCAAATATCAAAATTTTCGATTTTAGTACAGTAATTCGGTATTTACCAAATTATGCACAGCCCTAACTGTTTTTCACTATATAAGATGTGCTCAAACTTTGCCAAATTGACCAAACACATGCAGGCAACTACGCAATAAATGATGAAAACAGGGGCAAAAACAAAACATTAAAAAGTGGTGTGTTGATTGTTGATGAGATAAGCCGATGTAAGCACGTAATCTTTGACCCACACATTAGAATTACCTTTAATAGTCCTAGTATTTTTTTAGAATATTTATTTGAGTTTATTTCTATAGGATTTTACTTTATTATTAATTTTAATTCTATTTTTTAAAGCACAAAAATTGAAAAAATACAAAAATAGTTTCATTTTCTCTATTTAATTTAGGTATTAGGTATTTTTAGAAAGATATTATTTTTATTATTATTTGAAAATACCAAAAAATAATTTTGTATTAATTAGTATATTTTGATAGTATTAGTATTTTTATTTTTATTTTTTGCTCAATGAGTAAGAATTGAATTTGGGCCAATTGGGAGCTCATTTTCGTATTTTGGTGGCCCAGCAAGACAAAGGCCTATTCTTCCCAATCCCTTTTAGCCCAAACCCTTTTCTCACCCATCAAACCCCTCCCTTAATTATAGCCATTGATCTACTTTCATCCAAAGGCCAATACTCACTCCCCACTACCCTATAAAAACCAAATTAACACCCAAAATCCCTAAGCTAATTCCCCCCACTTCAGCGGCAAGAGAAAAAAAAAATAGAGACGCAAAAACAGAGGAGGGAGATCTGAAAAACGAAGGGAACAAAAACAACAAAAAAGAGAAAGAAACGAAGAAGGAGAGAAAGAGTAACTTTCCCCCAACAAAGCTGGATTCGACCCCATCTTCTTCACGTCCTTTCGGTCATTGAACACCATTTTTATAGCCATGTAAAGCTCCTCTCTCTTTACCCAAACCCAGCTACAAAAACAACCTAAAACCACCATGAATGATCCTTGAAACTCCATAAAAACCAGCAAAAAAAAAAGCTTCATTTTTCCAGCAAAATAGTCGTCCAAACAGCCATGAAAGCAGCCCTTTTTCTTCATTAAAACTCCACTGTTTCAGCCCGACGACCAACTGCTAAACCATCCGAAAACAGTCACCAAATCATCGCCCAAGCCCATCCCAGAACCTCTCGCACAAACACGTCCAGAGGTTCTCAAAACAATAAGGTCTTCTGTCGAGTTTTATCGTCGAGAAAGCTCCTATTCGAGATCTTTTCCAGTGAGGTTCTCGTTCATCCGCGATCCAGATCCGTCGAGGCTGTTTGAACTCCGTCTGACGACCTGTCTGCCTTCAAGTTGTAGCCGGCACCATCCTTCGGTAATTCGAACTTGGAGATTTTTATGTCAATAAAGTGAAAAGTTTATTCCAAAAAGGTCCGTCTTGTTCTTCTTTAACAACTTGTCTATTGATTTCCACGATGCTTCTTATGTCAATATTTTAGTTATTTTATTTTGATTTATAATGTGTTGTCCTGATTGATATGTTTATCCATGTTAGAAAAACTATTTTTTTTCTTAATTATTATTTTGAGAACAGTATCTCTCATGGTGGCCAGATGTAATTAGTTAAGTGGGCTTACGTCATTACTATTATTTATTTCATTAGTATTTTTGTCGTTTTGGTTTTCTCGCTAGATTTATCTTAGGAGCTATAAAATAATGATATGAAGGAACTAAGGTCAGTGATTACTTTCAAAGATTTTCTTAGAGTTTAACGGGCAACTTTGGGGCTGGATTCAGTTCACTAGATTTTAAGTGCACAGCCCATTATCCTGGTTTTGGATTGATTTTAATCATGATACTTTTAATAGAATTGGGTCAAATGAACCTTTCCATGTCTTTTTTTAGGATAAAGCTAGCCCACTTCTTCCATAATAGATAAATGCCTTGTAATTTCAAAGATTGAGTAGTAAGTTATAAAGTTTTCTAAGTGTAAATAACTTGTCAATACTCTAAGTAAATAAAATATTTCTTGACTTCCAAACAACTCCATTTCCATAATATGTGCCTCTGCAATAATCTCAAAGTTTAGATCTTAGGGAAATAATTTAAATACGCCAGTTTGCTTTAGGCGCGATTAATAAATCATCGTGACCATGGGTACGGTTCCCGTGGCATGGTCACGATACATGAATCCCAACTCAAGTGCGCGTTTCACGCGACTTGACCGTAACTTCAAATGATAATAAAAATAAGCATGTTGTCAATCGCGGGTGCATTTCATGTGGCGCGGTTTGCGACGTGTGCCAAAACGACAAGTGTACGACATCGTGACTTGTTCCAGAAATAATTTCATAAATAATTAAAAGCGTTTTTGAAGATAAAAATACACACTAGGTTTTAAAACATGTATTAAATCAGATAATTAGACTAATTATTAATAGTTGAGCGACCGTGCTAAAACCACGGAACTCGGGAGTGCCTCACACCTTCTCCCAGGTTAACAAAATTCCTTACCCGATTTTCTGTGTTCGCAGACCATAAATAGAGTCAAATTTCCTCGATTTGGGATTTAAAATAAACCGGTGACTTGGGACACTATAACTTATTCCAAGTGGCGACTCTGATCGAATAAATAATTCCATTTCAAATATTGTCACTTTAATTGAAAAACTCCCCTATCCCCTATCCTTTCGGGAACAAGGAGGTGTGACAGCTCTGGCGACTCTGCTGGGGAAAAAAACCCAGAACTTCTGGTTCAGGGTTCAGAATTCGAGCTTAGAATCACTGTTATACTTGGTTTTTGTCTATTATCTGATTTTTACGTGTTTGAACCTAATTTGCTAAATGCCGCTTTTTACCGCTTTGATATTGTTTGAACTGTATATAAATTGCTACGAAACCCTCCTTCTCTCTGAGTCTTCTAAATCTTCTGGGGAGCGTGCGCTTCGCGTGACTTCTTTTCTGTTAGAGTCATATCCTAATTTTAAAATGAGGTTCGGACAAGTTGCAAAGCCGGTGAAGCTTCTGTATTCCCGGTACGATGCCCCCTCCCCTTCCCCTCCCCCCCCCCGGCTCAAGTTGTCCGCTCGGGTAAGCCAGGTCTAGAACAATACACCCAGGATTTAAAACTTAGAATAACACAACCTCATGACGGATCCATAGTAGGCACGTTTGCTTGCATCACGTGCATTTGACTTAGGGGACTCAACACAGAGGTTGGGTCCGTCTAGGATAGGTGCACCCGAAAATCAAAAGACCATCCTGATACATTCTTTACGTGCTACTTGTGTATTAATTTGCTTGGCTTGTATGTTGACCGGCTTCTAGAGTAAGGAAAGAAAATTAAGAAAAAAAGAAAAAGAAAAACCAAGAGTGAGGTAGGATAGAAAAATGCCCGATTTTGATAATCCTGATATTCAAAAATCCCGTTACTCTGCCAAAATTTCAAAAAAAAAAAAAAAAGAGAATCATTTCAAAATAAATCATATTTTTTTCTGTGCATCAAAATTGACCGAACTACGCGGGTTTGATTCTCACCGGATGTGAGATACGTAGGCAACCCTCATCGGGTCCGGCCCCGTTTTTGCAAAAATAATCAGAAAATATGAAAATGCATCATTTTGTCATAAATAAATTTAGGGGATGTCACTTTCTGTCCAAATAGCCAGAAACGTCCCGACGGGACGCAGGAAGTTTGTTTTACCAGAATAGTCACCTATGGCTCTTTTCCTAATTTTGGCCACTTAGCAAGCACAGCTTTAAAATCTTCATTTCTGAAGGGCTGAAGGGCCGTATTTGCAAAGTGGCCTTGAGTTGTTTGAGTTTTATTTTGCACAAATAATCTTTCTTTTGGGGTTAAAAAATAAAATTAAAAATCAAAAATCACTTGTTTTTAACCAGTCGCCTTAAATAAAATGTGCAGGATGAGCACTGTTGAAAATATACCTTTTCGAGTCGTAGACGAGATTCCACTAGGACTCCATATGTGGTGGAACGACCTGGAGGAGATCAGCAAGTGTTCTGTGACAAAGGCTTTAGGTGGGCTCACTGGTCTTCTGGAAATTAAACTAAGGGTTGATATAATCGAAGCTTTGATACTGTTTTGGGACCCGACACACAATGTTTTCCACTTCTCTGATTTCGAGTTGACCCCTACACTAGAGGAAATAGCAGGTTATGCTGGTTTCGAAGGGAAGCAAAGGCATCAATATCCAGTAGCACCAAGAACTGTAACCCCTCATAAGTTTTTGGACCTCTTGAGTATTAGCCGGCATGTTAAAGATGAAAATTTAGCCGGAGGATTCTGCACATTCCGTTTCTTATACAGCCGGTATGGGGACCCCCACGGATTTGAGGCTCCAGACACTGGTTTGAATCATCAGGGAAATAAAGACAAATGGGAAGCACGTAGGGGTTTGGCCTTTGTGGTGGCATTTTTAGGCACTCTGATATGCCCAAGGAGTGACAGACATATAGAATTGGGTCTCGCAAGAGTGGTCGACTTTATGGTCAAAAAGGCCAATGGCACTATCATACCGATGATTCTCGCAAAAATTTACCGAGCTTTAACCGCTTGTCGAGCCGGGATAAAGTTTTTTTAGGGTTGCAACTTGCTTTTACAAATGTGGTTGGTAGAACATCTTTGTCATCGCCCATGTTACATGAACTATGGTCTGACCGGACTCAATTGCATCGAAGAATAAGAAAACCGAGTAAACGGTCATGAGTTGCCAGAAGGTACTGAGGCATGGTTCGTGTATTTGGGTTCTTTAAACGCAAATCAAATTGAGTGGACTTTCGGTTGGCTCCCGGTCGATGAAGTTATTTACATGTCCGCCGGAGTGTACTTTCTTTTATTAATGGGTCTTCGGAGTATTCAGCCATATGCCCCGCATCGGGTCCTACGCCAATTGGGCAGATACCAAACAGTCCCCTATGACGAAGATTTGAGTCCACAGGTTATTGAACTATGCCCAAAAGCCACATTTCCAGAAGAAAGGGTTCGTCAGATTTGGCACCAATGTAGGTTCTTGGAACCACAGACTCAAGTACGAGATTTATCCATGGGTGAAGTAGGATCCAACTATGCCATATGGTATAGTAAAAGAAGTCGGGTCGATCAAGAGCCAGAACAGCCCGTCAAAAGGCCCCATGTCCAACAATTCACCGATGGAGCACGAGAGCAATGGGTTTGGTTAGCTAAAGAAAAGGAATACCGGACTACTATAAACAAACTAGAAGAACAAATTAAAAAAATCAAATTTGATAGTAGTTTGCAGGCAGCTGAAGATAAGGGGAAAAGAAGAGGTTGGCTAGGGAAAATGAAGCCCTTCGAGCCCAAATCCAGAGAATGAAAATAGCCGCCGAGACATCGGTAAGAAGTGAGAGAGATGAGAAAATTATAACCAACCTAAGGCGAAAAGTGCATGATTATGGTTTTGACTTGACAAAGGCCGAAAAGGACTTTTTAAATGCTCAAGCAAAGTTGGCCAAAAGTGCAGAAGAACATGCTAGATTAGCCCACCAGTTGAAGCAGAAATATGACAAAGAAGTAGCAATTTTACAGAAAAAGTTGGTTGCCCTGGAAAATGAAATGGTCAAGCAAATAAAGGATTTCAAGATAGAAAGAGAGCATTGTTATGCATTGATTTACCAACTACAAGAAAGCCTGCAACAGTTACAAGACCAAAACAACACAGATACACAAGTGTTAGAGGCTCGGGACCAGTAGATTGGACGTTTGCTTCAAGAAAAGGGTGTCATCAGAATGAGGATTAAAGAGATAGCTGATTATATTGTAATGAAATGCCATGAATGTGAAGACACGACCAAGTCTATGTTTTTTTGCTTCTGTAATGACATTCGTTCGACAGGTGATGGTTGACCTAGACCACCTTCAAAATGATATTGCCCGTAGGCCCGTACGGAGACCGGCTGATGTCCCGCAAGCCCCCGAAGTACCAGTGGAGGCTCTTATGTATTTTTGATTTTTTTTAGTTAGTTTTTGAGTCTGTATTTTACTTTCCTCGAGTTTTGTTCGTCCTTGTCAAGGCTGCTTATTGCTTTATTTCAAGTCTGTAGATTTGTCTTTTGTAGTCATCACTACTTTTAAGTCCTTGTAATAGAAAATCCAAAAAGATGTCTTTTATTAATAAAATATTGAAAAAAAAAATCATTTTGCATTTATTTCCCTGAACTACGTAATGATCTGATTCATGCGGCGTCATGATACGTAGGCAATCCCTATAGGATTCGATCATAGTCTTAAAAGAAATTAGAGAAAAAAAAAAGAGGAAAATAAAAGGAGGGAAGAAAGAAAAGAGGGGCCAAACAAAAGGAAAAAAAAGATAGAGAATTAAAAGAGCGAAACACAGCAAAATGAGAGAGGAAAAAAATCAGGATTCGAAATTTGGGAAAAGAGCCGGGATGAAGCACATAAGCCGTCGCAAAGCATTTAGAAATGTTTAACTGCTCAGGTGCATTACATCCCCAATATGCGATTCCCTATCTGTTAAATGCTTCAAAACTGACCAAGTTATTGTGTGTGCATAATAAGACAGGTTTTGTTTAGGTGGTTAGTTTGTTGGCATCCTGGAAAGTCACCCCTATAATACCAGATCAAAGCACAAGGTAGTCATGACTAGCAAAGAGTCGGACACGGGTGTTATTGACCCGCCGAGGGAGATTGTAGAATCAGAGTCTGAATTGAAAGAGGAGGTCCACAGGTTGAAGCATCAAATGGCTGAAATGTATCAAGCCTGGATCAGGGGGCATCCTCCACCTTCATTTCCCGCTAACTACACAGAAAATCCCGCTTTCATCCCACCACTGGAACAAGCCCAGAATCCCACTACCGTTGATCTTTCCCTTCAGCATGCACCGGGTTTTACCCCTTTCCACCACTACCCTGGCACCTCGTCCCAAACTTTTCATGCTCCACCAGCCAAAACAACCGCATACCCGGCTCCGACATCTGCTCCTGTTTTCGTAGCCCCTCCGCGAGCTACCTTCCACCGATCTTCTAGTGAACCCGCGTTCCAAGCTCTAGATACCCAATATTATGCTCCGGAACCAACTTTCAAAGTCACGGCTCCTTATTCCTACACCCCTCACTTTGAACCTCCTGTTGAAACTGAGAAACCATCCCGGAACGTGGAGCAGGATGAGATATTCAGGAAAGTGAAGAGTCTAGAGCAATCTTTGAAGAACATGCAAGGGATAGGAAGCCAAGTAAGTGTGGCTTATAAGGATTTATGCTTATTCCCTGATGTCCAACTGCTCGTTGGGTTCAAGATGCCCAAGTTTGACCTGTACGATGGACATGGAGATCTCGTGGCCCATTTGAGAGGCTTTTGCAGCAAGATGAGAGGCGCCGGTGGGAAAGATGAATTATTAATGGCATATTTCTGTCAGAGTTTGAGTGGTGCGACTTTAGAATGGTACACCCGCCAAAACGCTAGTAGGTGGTACACATGGGACGACTTGGCTCAGGCCTTTGCTCGGCACTTTCAGTACAATATAGACATTATCCCGGATCGCCTATCTTTGACCAAGGTAGAGAAGAAGCCCAGTGAGAGCTTTAGGGAATATGGTTTCAGATGGAGAGAACAAGCTGCACGGGTCAATCCTCCAATGGAAGAAGATGAGATGGTCAAGTACTTTCTTCAAGCCTTAAAACCTACTTACTTTGGCCATTTGATCTCAGCCATAGGTAAGTCCTTCAACGATGTGGTAAAGATGGGAGGAATGGTGGAAGAGGGACTCAAGTCAAGCAAGATCATGAGCTACTCCGCCATAAAAGCAACCACACAAGCAATTCAAAGTGGCACCGGAAGCCTGTTAGGCAAAAAGAAGAAAGATGATGTCACTATGTTTGTCTCTGGATCAAGGCGTGGCCCAAGGGGTTCGCCTCACCAATACACCCAACCTCGACCCCAACCTCAAGCCTACACCCAAGCTCCATATAATCCATCCCAACATTATTTCCCACCACAAGACCCTCAATATTCAGTCAGACCACCCCAATACCATGTTCACCATGCATAGTCATATGCGCAACCCCCTCCTTACCCGCAATGGCGTGCTCCAACTCCACAAAATCCTTATCCACCCCCACAACCATATCGAAACCCTACTGGTCCAAGCTTTCGATAAAGGCCGAATTATAGAAAAGAGAGGCAGCAGCGGAAAGAAACCTTCACCCCTCTTGGAGAGTCATACACCAGTTTATTTCAAAGGTTGAGGCAGTTGGACGTTTTAAGGCCGATTGAGCCAAATACACCAAATCCACATCCAAGGAACCTTGATTATTCCCTCAGATGCGCATATTGTTCTGATGCCCCAAGGCACGACACGGAGAAGTGTTGGCATTTGAAGAGGGCGATCCAAGAGTTTATTGTTACAAATCAAATTGTGGTCCAGAACCCGGAGGCACCAAACATCAACCAAAATCCTTTGCCGGCCCATGCAGAGGCACATATGATTGAGATAGTTCATAAGGATGGGGAGTCCAAGAATTCTTCCAAGTCTGTCATGATGATCCGGGCTAGTGAAAGTAATCCAGTTAAAGCTCCAGATTCTGCAAAAGCAATGCCCTTGACAGTTGAAGGGGTGTCGGAGAAGCTAAGCACGCTCAACGTGAAGCCATCTGTATTGGTTGTGAAAGGGCCTCTGATTGATGTTGAAGCGAACCAGGAAAAGCAAAAAGTGATCGTACCAGAGGTCTCAGGCAAGCCTGTCATAATCGTGGAAGGGGCTCGTATTACCCCCGTTATTATTAAGCCAGTGACCCAATTACCAATGGTTGACACAAAAGTCATCCCGTGGAATTACAAACAGGTGATAGTAACATATAAAGGGAAAGAAGTAGAGGAAGAAGTCAATGAAACCGGAGGACTGACTCGTTCTGGGAGATGTTTTACCCCAGAAGAACTGAGGAAAGCTAAGCCATTCAAGGATGGCCACATCCCAGTAAAGAAGCCGGTCACCGAAGAAGAGGCTGAAGAGTTCCTGAAAAAGATGAAAATGCAAGACTATTCCATTGTAGAGCAGTTAAGGAAAACACCAGCTCAGATCTCTCTTTTGTCTTTGCTGATACATTCAGATGAACACCGCAAAAGCCCTGATGAATATTTTAAATGAGGCCCATGTTCCTGATAAGATCACGGTAAGCCGCTTGGAAAAGATTGCTAACAAGATTTTTGAAGCAAACAGGATCACTTTCTCAGATGATGAACTTTCTATGGAGGGTACGGAGCACAACCGAGCTCTTTATCTTACAGTGAAGTGCGAGGATTCTGCTGTCTTAAGGGTATTGGTTGATAATGGTTCTAGTGCAAATATCTGCCCTCTGTCCACTTTGCAAAAGTTGAAGATCGGCACTGAAAGGATCCACATGAACAATGTATGTGTTCGAGGCTTTGATGGAGGAGGGAAAGATTCTGTCGGTGATATAATGCTCGAATTGTCAATAGGGCCAGTTGAGTTCACTATGGAGTTCCAAGTGCTAGATGTGGTTGTCTCCTACAACTTGTTGTTGGGCAGGCCATGGATACATGCTGCCAAGGCAATCCCGTCTTCTCTGCATCAAATGGTAAAGTTCGAATGGGACAGGCAGGAAATAGTTGTGCACGGTGATGAGAACTTATCTGCTTACAATGACATAATTGTTCCATTTATTGAAGTTGAAGATGATAAAGGGCCTTGGGTGTACCAAACGTTTGAAACAGTGTCTGTCGAGAAGATTCCTGAAGGAGAATGCATTCCAGGTCCAAAGCTATCCTTCGTGTCCGTCATGGTAGCAAATGAAATGTTGAAGAATGGTTTTGTGCCAGGCAAAGGACTGGGTTCGTCTCTGCAGGGTATTGCACATCCTGTGTGTCCACGTGAAAGTTTCGGTACATTTGGTTTGGGATTCACACTCACAGGGAAGGACATGAAAAAGGCTAAAAATTTGAAAAGAAAGGCATGGTCACTTCCTAAGCCTGTTCCACATATCTCCAAATCTTTTGTCAAGCTAGGGGTCGCAAAACGCCCAATATCAGCGGTCCCAAAACCTGTGGTCGACTTTGATGAAGAGTTGATCAAGAGGTTCCAGAGTTTGTTTGATGAAGTTAACATGGTGGAAATCGGGGAAGGTTCCAGTAATGTCGATGTGCAGCTCGTTGGGCCAAATGTGAAGCTTAGCAATTGGAAAGCTACTCCTCTCCCCACCCGGAAGGAGTTTTGGTAGTTTGCTTTGTTTTCCTTTCTGTTATCTGGGTTATTCCAGGGTTGTAATCCAGATTTTTTATTTTTTGCTTGTTTTGATGTACAAACCATTCTATCCTTTATTTTCAATGAAATACAATTTTCCGTTTTCCATTATTCCTAATAGCGTTTCATTTTTGTTTTATTTCTTTTTTCTGTACAGTTCTTTTTATGCTGGTTTCAATGACATGACATGCATGAGGAATTTTTAGCCAAATCTTAAAAGCCAATCTAATTCCGAAACAACAATCCAAGAAGTAGAGTGTGATGATGAAACAGAATATGATGAAGAAGCAGCATTTCAGGAAATCAGTAGAGAACTAAATCACTTTGAAGAAAAACCCAAGCCTAATTTGAACGAAACTGAAGCAATCAATTTAGGAGATCAAGATAATCTCAGGGAAACCAAGATAAGTGTGCATCTGGAACCACAAATCAAGGAAGAAATAATCAAAGCATTATTTGAATATAAAGATGTTTTTGCATGGTCGTATGACGACATGCCGGGTTTGAGCACTGATTTGGTAGTTCATAAATTGCCAACTGATCCGGCATTCCCTCCAGTCAAGCAAAAGTTAAGGAAGTTTAAGACTGACATAAGTGTGAAGATCAAAGAAGAAATCATAAAGCATCTTGACGCAAAGGTCATTCGGGTTACTCGATATCCCACTTGGTTAGTTAATGTCGTGTCAGTACCAAAGAAGGATGGTAAGACCAGGGTCTGTGTTGATTATCGTGATCTCAATAAGGAAAGTCCAAAAGATAACTTTCCATTGCCGAACATCCATATTCTGATCGACAATTGTGCCAAGCACGAGATTGGGTCTTTTGTGGATTGCTACGCAGGATATCACCAAATCCTGATGGATGAGGAAGATGCAGAAAAGACAGCATTCATCACACTATGGGGGACATACTGCTACCGGGTAATGCCATTTGGTTTGAAGAATGCTGGGGCAACTTACATGAGGGCAATGACTACCATATTTCATGACATGATACACAAGGAAATTGAGGTTTATGTAGATGATGTGATCATAAAGCCAAAGAAACAGTCCGACCATGTTGGAGACTTGAGAAAGTTTTTCCAAAGGATCCACAGGTACAACCTCAAGCTCAATCCGACAAAATATGCATTTGGTGCCCCGTCCGGGAAACTGTTGGGATTCATAGTCAGTCGACGCGGTATTGAGTTGGACCCATCAAAGATCAAAGCCATCCAATAATTACCACCGCCAAAGAACAAAATCGAGGTAATGAGCCTTCTCGGAAGGTTAAACTACATCAGCAGGTTTATTGCTCAACTCACGACAACTTGTGAGCCCATCTTTAAGTTGTTGAAGAAGAATGTTGCGGTTAAGTGGACTGATGAGTGTCAGGAAGCATTTGATAAGATCAAGAGTTACCTGTCAAACCCACATGTGCTGGTCCCGCCAGAACCTAGGAGACCTTTAATTCTCTATTTGACGGTATTGGATAATTCTTTCGGTTGTGTGTTGGGTCAACACGACATCACAAGCAAAAAAGAGCGAGCCATTTATTATCTCAGCAAGAAGTTCACTCCTTATGAGGTTAAGTATATTCTTCTTGAAAGGACATGTTGCGCCCTGACTTGGGTGGCACAAAAGTTGAAGCATTATCTGTCATCCTACATTACTTACCTCATATCTCGCATGGATCCTCTAAAGTATATCTTTCAGAAGACTATGCCCACAGGAAGATTGGCAAAGTGGCAGATTTTACTCACAGAGTTTGACATCATCTATGTGACTCGGACCGCGATAAAAGCCCAAGCCCTGGCCGATCACTTGGCCGAGAATTCGGTGGATGAAGAATATGAGCCACTGAAGACTTATTTTCCTGATGAAGAAGTGATGTATGTTGACGAGGCTGATCATGATGAAAATCCAGGTTGGAAACTCTTCTTTGATAGAGCTGCTAATATGAAAGGTGTCGGAATAGGGGTTGTACTCATTTCTAAAACAAGGCATCACTACCCCGTAACAGCTCAGCTTCGATTTTATTGCACTAACAACATGGCTGAATACGAAGTATGCATTCTGGGTTTGAGGCTAGCTATAGACATGGGAGTTCAAGAAATATTGGTTTTGGGAGATTCAGATTTGTTGGTTCACCAGATTCAGGGAGAATGGGAGACTCGAGATTTGAAGCTCATACCATATCGACAATGTCTGCATGATCTTCGTCAACGATTCAGGTCGGTAAAATTCAGGCATATTCCCAGGATTCACAATGAGATTGCCGACTCCTTGGCTACTCTTGCGTCAATGCTGCACCATCCGGATAAGACTTATGTCGACCCTCTGCATATCCAAATCCGTGATCAGCATGCCTATTGCAATGTGGTTGAGGAGGAACCTAATGGTGAGCCTTGGTTCCATGATGTCAAGGAATACATCAAATCGGGGGTATATCCGGTACATGCCACAGGTGATCAAAAGAGAACCATTCGACGTCTGGCTAGTGGATTTTTCTTAAGTGGGGGAATATTGTACAAGAGAACTCCAGATCTAGGATTACTAAGGTGCATAGATGCTAAACAAGCTTCGACTATCATAGCCGAAGTGCATTCCGGAGTTTGCGGGCCGCATATGAGTGGGTATATCCTAGCAAAGAAGATTCTTCGAGCAGGTTATTATTGGCTCACCATGGAACGAGATTGCATCAGCTTTGTTTGCAAATGTCATCAATGCCAGGTGCACGGTGATTTGATTCATTCCTTGCCATCTGAGTTGCACACAATGTCTGCACCTTGGCCCTTCGTTGTTTGGGGCATAGATGTCATTGGACCAATTGAGCCGGCAGCGTCAAACGGGCATAGGTTTATTCTGGTGGCCATTGATTACTTTACTAAGTGGGTCAAAGCTGTAACTTTCAAGTCCGTGACCAAGAAGGCGGTGGTAGATTTTGTTCATTCAAACATCATTTGCCGGTTTGGAATTCCCAAGGTAATTATCACAGATAATGCTGCTAACCTTAACAGTCATTTGATGAAAGAGGTATGCCAACAGTTCAAGATTATGCATCGAAACTCCACTCCGTATCGTCCTAAGGCAAACGGAGCTGTTGAGGCTGCTAACAAGAACATAAAGAAGATACTTCGTAAGATGGTGCAAGGTTCCAGGCAATGGCATGAAAAGTTACCTTTTGCTTTACTGGGTTATCGCACTACTCTTCGCACTTCAATAGGTGCAACTCCCTATTTGTTGGTATATGGAACCGAGACAGTTATACCTGCGGAAGTTGAGATTCCATCCTTGCGGATCGTTGCCGAAGCTGAAATTGATGATGATGAGTGGGTCAAGACCCGGCTAGAGCAATTGAGTTTGATTGATGAAAAATGATTGGCAGCAGTATGTCACGGTCAATTGTATCAAAAAAGAATGGCAAGAGCATATAACAAGAAGGTGCGTCCCCAGAAATTTGAGGTGGGTCAGCTGGTGTTGAAACGCATCCTTCCACATCAGGCTGAAGCTAAAGGCAAGTTCGCCCCAAACTGGAAGGGGTCGTTCATTGTGACAAAGGTGTTGCCCAATGGTGCTTTGTATTTAACAGACATAGAAGGTAAATGTGTGAATATGGATATCAATTCTGATGCAGTCAAGAGATATTATGTATGATTTCTTTGCTTATCTTCAATCGCATTTTGTACTAGGCATGTTCAAAGTTGGAATGACGAAGGCATTTTATTCTGCTATCCCAAACACTTTTATCATTTGTTACCCCTTTTTGAGCCTTATTTATTTTCTTTCATACCCTTCTTTTGGAATTAGAAGCAGAGTTAGAAATATAAAAAAAAAAGAAAAAAAAAAGAAAAAAAAGGAAAAAGAGAAGGAAAAGAGAAAAGCAAAGAAAGAAAAGAGAAAAGAAAGGAGAAAAAGAAAAGCAAGGTAACAAAAACAAAACTCTTATGTTTGAACTACGTTCGACCTGATACCTTTTAAGGATACGTAGGCAGCCTTACACGGTTCGGTCCCATCAAAATAAAAATTTAAAATTCCCCAGATTCGAAGAAACTGGGGCAAAAGTTTTAGTTTTGTAAAAGGATCTGATTCCAAAAGTTGTAATTTTGAACCCCTTCATCTTAAATTATTTTGAGCCTGCATGCCACCCTTTCTTTCTAACCCTGTCCAAAACCTACACTACAGTCCAAAGAAAGACCTTCTGATCAACTTTGAGGATGCCAAGTCAAGTGAGATGGAGGTATTATTTACATCATGGGTAGCACCTTTGTTCATGGGCACAAGGAAAAGTGAATAAATGAGAGAGTCTTATTGGTGAAAACCCTCACGGGCACCATATGGCGATGGTGAGTTAAGAGAAAATTCAAATGAGAGAGTCTTATTGGTAAAAACCTTCAGGGCACCATAGGGCGATAGTGAGTCGAGAGAAAATTCAAATGAGAGAGTCTTATTGGTGAAAACCCGTACGGGCACTGTAAGGCGAAAATGAGTTGAGAGAGGAGAAAATGAGAGAGGTTTGCTGGTGAAAACCCCTCGGGGCATTACAAGCCGAATGAGGTTCATGACTTTACAGAGAAATTGAATTATGGAAAACCCGGTTTTGAAGTATGAAGACATGGCATGAACTGAAATGTGATTAGTTGGATGGATTAGGCTGATCAGTCCGAAGTGCATGTCATGATCATTGGATCTAGTTGCTTCATTCAGATAAGTCTCTTTTCCATTTTTCTTCAAATAGTCATCTATGTTTTTTCTTTTTTATTCCTAATTCTCGAAGTCATTTCGCTTCGTTTCTTTTGGGTCTATTTTTCTAAGTCTCTGTCAAATTAGTCTTTTGTTAAGAAAGCAAGAAAGGACTTCAAAGCTCATTACCAGCTTTTTATTTGCACCAAGCGAAATTCGGCCAGGCATATCACAAGGGACAAGATTTAGAATGAGCAATGCGGTGGTAACTGAAGTTCGGGTGGTCAAGTGATTCATGAATTTGTAGGAAATGCGAAGGTTCAACAGTTGTCAGAATGAAAGTGCCATACGACGAGTTGAGTGTAAGGGATTCAAGTCATTCAGAGGTTTTGTGGTCGAGGTCCTATTGAAAGGTCAAACAATTCTTTGTAGCCCGAAGCATCTAATCAGAATGAAGCGGGATAGTGGAAGAAGCAGACACTTTCAGCAAGGATGCCACAAACTAACCGCCACATTTTCAAACTGACAAAATTTTCTTTGTTTTAAGAAGGGGCAAGAAATCTTTTTCGCTTTGCCAGAAAATCCCTATGAGGAAAGCATGTTCCAGATAAGTTCAGTCTTAAGTTTTCAGGACCCTCCTGAATAATGAGATCTAGTTTTAAGTTTTCAGGACCCTCTTGGATAATGGGATGCAACTAACAATCAATGAATGTTCCTGGTACAAACGGGGGCAGAAAATTTTCTCTATTTTGTCTGTGTTATTGTGATAGTAGGCGCCCACCTAGAGAACGAGGGAATTTATTTCAAGTTTTAAGTCATCAGGTGCCCACCTAGAGAACGAGGGAGTTTATTTCAGTTTTAAGTCAATCAGGCGCCCACCTGGAGAACGAGGGAATTCATTTCAGCTTTAAGTCAAAATCAGGCGCCCACCTGGAGAACGAGGGAATTTATTTCGATTTTAACTCAAAATCAGGTGCCCACCTGGAGAACGAGGGAATTCATTTCAGTTTTAAGTCATCAGGCGCCCACCTGGAGAACGACGGAATTCATTTTAGCTTTAAGTCAAAATCAGGCGCCCACCTGGAGAACGAGAAAATTTATTTCAAGTTTTAAATCAAAATCAGGCGCCCACCTGGAGAACGAGGGAATTAATTTCAAGTTTTAAGTCATCAGGCGCCCACCTGGAGAGCGAGGGAATTTATTTCAAGTTTTAAGTCATCAGGCGCCCACCTGAAAAACGAGAGAATTTATTTTAGCTTTAAGTCAAAATCAGGCGCCCACCTGGAGAACGAGGGAATTCATTTCAGTTTTAAGTCATCAGGCGCCCACCTGGAGAACGAGGGAATTCATTTTAGCTTTAAGTCATCAGGCGCCCACCTGGAGAACGAGGGAATTCATTTTAGCTTTAAGTCAAAATTAGGCGCCCACCTGGAGAACGAGGGAATTTATTTCAAGTTTTAAGTCATCAGGCGCCCACCTGAAAAACGAGGGAATTCATTTTAGCTTTAAGTCAAAATCAGGCGTCCACCTGGAGAACGAGGGAATTTATTTCAAGTTTTAAGTCATCAGGCACCCACCTGGAGAACGAGGGAATTCATTTCAGTTTTAAGTCAAAATCAGGCGCTCACCTGGAGAACGAGGGAATTTATTTCAAGTTTTAAGTCATCAGGCACCCACCTGGAGAACGAGGGGATTTATTTCAGTTTTAAGTCAAAATGAGACGCCCACCTGGAGAACGAGGGAATTTATTTCAAGTTTTAAGTCATCAGGCGCCCACTTGGAGAACGAGGGAATTCATTTCAGTTTTAAGTCATCAGGCGCCCACTGGAGAACGAGGAAATTCGTTTCAAATTTCAAGTCAGTTGCAGGCGTCCACCTGAAGAACGAGGGAAGCCATTTCAAATTTCAATTCAAGTTAGAAGTACAGAAGGTCGCCTTAAGAATGCGAGCTGGCAGTCCGAGATGACCAAAGGAAGAAGTCTCAATCCAGAATAAAAGAAAAAAAAGTAAATTCAAAATGTAGAAGCAGATGAAAAGATATGGGCTGCTCAAGACATGACTGAAGTCGCAAGCTTTTCATGCCCCGTCTTGATCCGAAGAAGCTAAAGAGATGAATCTGCACCTGCAGCTAGCAAGCATCAAGGTTCAAATCAAAAGTCTGCATGAAGAACCATTCAAGACTCAAGATCAAGCTTCGGAAGACTTATAGATAAGAAATCTTGTAACTCATAGCTGACAGGCTTAGTTAGTCTTTTTCATTTTTGATTTTGATGTAATAACAGGATCGCGGACTGGAACCTCGACGGAACGGTATCTCACTCGACTCTCTGATCCTCTCCACACACTCCATCACTTCTGAACTACACGTGGCATGATTCCTTTATAGCCAAGGATATGTAGGCAACTCAGATACCAGGGCTCGGTCACAATCTTTTTGAATTAAGTGTCGGGTCAGAAATCAATTACGCCGCTTACTTATTTCTTTGTTCAAAAACACTTTGTGTTTCCAAGCAAAGAGGGGCAGCTGTAAGCACGTAATTTTTGACCCATACATTAGAATTACCTTTAATAGTCCTAGTATTTTTTTAGAATATTTATTTGAGTTTATTTCTATAGGATTTTACTTTATTATTAATTTTAATTCTATTTTTTAAAGCACAAAAATTGAAAAAATACAAAAATAGTTTCATTTTATCTATTTAATTTAGGTATTAGGTATTTTTAGAAAGATATTATTTTTATTATTATTTGAAAATACCCAAAAAATAATTTTGTATTAATTAGTATATTTTGATAGTATTAGTATTTTTATTTTTATTTTTTGCTCAATGAGTAAGAATTGAATTTGGGCCAATTGGGAGCTCATTTTCGTATTTTGGTGGCCCAGCAAGACAAAGTCCTATTCTTCCCAATCCCTTTTAGCCCAAACCCTTTTCTCACCCATCAAACCCTTCCCTTAGTCATAGCCATTGATCTAATTTCATCCAAAGGCCAATACTCACTCCCCACTACCATATAAAAACCAAATTAACACCCAAAAATCCTAAGCTAATTCCCCCACTTTAGCGGCAAGAGAAAAAAGAAACAGAGACGCAAAAACAGAGGAGGGAGATCTGAAAAACGAAGGGAAAAAAAAACAACAAAAAAGAGAAAGAAACGAAGAAGGAGAGAAAGAGAAAGCTTTCCCCCAACAAAGCTGGATTCGACCCCATCTTCTTCACGTCCTTTCCTTCATTGAACACTATTTTTATAGCCATGTAAAGCTCCTCTCTTTTTACCCAAACCCAGCTACAAAAACAACCTAAAACCACCACGAATGAGCCTTGAAACTCCATAAAAACCAGCAAAAAAAGAGCTTCATTTTTCCAGCAAAATAACCGTCCAAACAGCCATGAAAACAGCCCTTTTTCTTCATTAAAACTCCACTGTTTCAGCCCGACGATCAACTGCTAAACCATCCGAAAACAGTCACCAAATCATCGCCGAAGCCCATCCTAGAACCTCTCGCACAAACACGTCCAGAGGTTATCAAAACAATAAGGTCTTCCGTCGAGTTTTATCGTCGAGAAAGCTCCTATTCGAAATCTTTTCCAGTGAGGTTCTCGTTCATCTGCGATCCAGATCCGTCGAGGCTGTTTGAACTCCGTCTGACGACCTGTCTGCCTTCAAGTTGTAGCCGGCACCATCTTTCGGTAATTTGAACTTGGAGATTTTTATGTCAATAAAGTGAAAAGTTTATTCCAAAAAGGTCCGTCTTGTTCTTCTTTAACAACTTGTCTATTGATTTCCACGATGCTTCTTATGTCAATATTTTAGTTATTTTATTTTGATTTATAATGTGTTGTCCTAATTGATATGTTTATCCATGTTAGAAAAACTATTTTTTTTCTTAATTATTGTTTTGAGAACAGTATCTCTTATGGTGGCCAGATATAATTAGTTAAGTGGGCTTACGTCATTACTATTATTTGTTTCATTAGTATTTTTGTCGTTTTGGTTTTCTCGTTAGATTTATCTTACAACAACAACAACAACATCCCAGTAAAATTCCACTAATAGGGTCTGGGGAGGGTAGTGTGTACGCAGACCTTACCCCTACCCCGACGGGGTAGAGAGGCTATTTTCGAAAGATCCTCGGCTCAAAAAGAAATAAAAATACAAAAGGACAAAAAGGAGACAATATTAGTATCACAACAACAATCATATGATAAATAGAAACACCATGAAATCCAGAAAAAGGATAAAAAGCAAAAGGAGATAATATTAGTAAATATTAGTATCACCACGACAATCATAAGAACAATAGGAACACCATGAAATCTAGAAGAAAGATGCAAAGAAAAAGTGATAGCTAGTAAATAAGACATGCATTGAAAAGCGAAATAGTAATCCACAACATTGCCACTAGCTATCTCACACAAAAACCCTACATGACTAGTCCTACAATAGTACGAAGTAAGGCACGACTCAACTACCTCCTAACTTACAACCCTAATACTCGACCTCCACATCTTCCTATCTAGTGTCATGTCCTCAGAAATCTGGAGTCTCGCCATATCCTACCTGATCACCTCTCCCCAATACTTCTTAGGCCGCCATCTACCTCTTCTGGTGCCCTCCACAACCAACTGCTCACACCTCCGTACCGGAGCATCTAGGCTTCTCCTCTGAACATGTCCGAACTATTTAAGCCTCGCTTCCCGCATCTTGTCATCAATATGAGCCACATGCACCTTCTCCCGAATATCATCATTCCCAATCTTATCTATCTTAGTGTGTCCGCACATCCACCGCAACATCCTCATTTCTGCTACTTTCATCTTCTGGATATGTGAGTTCTTAACGGGCCAACACTCAGCCCCATATATCATGGCCGGTCTAACCACCGCTTTATAAAACTTACCTTTGAGTATCGGTGGCACTCTCTTGTCGCACAGGACTCCAGATGCTAACTTTCACTTCATCCATCCTACCCCAATACGGTGTGTGACATCCTCATCGATCTCTCCTCCCTCCTGGATAACCGAACTAAGATACTTGAAGCTGCCTCTTCTCGGGATGACCTGCAAATCAAGCCTCACATCCACGCCCACTTCCCCTAGATCAGCGCTGAACTTACACTCTAGGTATTCCGTCTTCGTTCTGCTCAGCTTGAAACCCTTAGAATCAAGAGCTTGTCTCCAAACCTTCAGCCTCTCGTTAACCCCGGCTCGCGACTCATCAATCAGAACTATGTCATCGGCGAATAGCATGCACCATGACACATCCCCTTGAGTATGGTGTGTTAACGCGTCCATCACCAGGGCGAATAAGAACGGACTGAGCGCAGAACCTTGGTGTAACCCCATCACAACTGGAAAATGCTCAGAGTCGCCTCCTACTGTCCTAACCCGAGTCTTAGCCCCATCATACATGTCCTTAATCGCCATAATGTATGGAACCGACACACCTTTTGCCTCCAGGTATCTCCAGAGAATTTCTCTAGGAACTTTGTCATACGTTTTCTCTAGGTCAATAAACACCATGTGCAGATCCTTCTTCCTCTCTCTGTATAGTTCCACCAACCTTCTAACAAGGTGTATAGCTTCTGTAGTCGAACGACCCGGCATGAACCCGAACTGGTTAGATTTATCTTAGGAGCTATAAAATAATGATATGAAGGAACTAAGGTCAGATGATTACTTTCAAAGATTTTCTTAGAGTTTAACGGGCAACTTTGGGGCTGGATTCAATTCACTAGATTTTAAGTGCACAACCCATTATCCTGGTTTTGGATTGATTTTTATCATGATACTTTTAATAGAATTGGGTCAAATGAACCTTGCTAGACCATGTCTTTTTTTAGGATAAAGCTAGCCCACTTTTTCCATAATAGATAAATGCCTTGTAATTTCAAAGATTGAGTAGTAAGTTATAAAATTTTCTAAGTGTAAATAACTTGTCAATACTCTAAGTAAATAAAATATTTCTTGACTTTCAAACAACTCCATTTCCATAATATGTGCCTCTGCAATAATCTCAAAGTTTAGATCTTAGGAAAATAATTTAAATACGCCAGTTTGCTTTTGACGCGATTAATAAATCATCGTGACTATGGGTACGGTTCCCGTTGCATGGTCACGATACATGAATCCCAACTCAAGTGCGCGTTTCACGCGACTTGACCGTAACTTCAAATGATAATAAAAATAAGCATGTCGTCAATCGTGGGTGCATTTCATGTGGCGCGGTTTGCGACTTTTGCCAAAACGACAAGTGTACGACATCGTGACTTGTTCCGGAAATAATTCCATAAATAATTAAATGCGTTTTAGAAGATAAAAATGCACATTAGGTTTTAAAACATGTATTAAATCAGATAATTAGGCCAATTATTAATAGTTGAGCGACCGTGCTAAAACCACGGAACTCGGGAGTGCCTCACACCTTCTCCCGGGTTAACAAAATTCTTTACCCGGTCTTCTGTGTTCGCAGACCATAAATAGAGTCAAATTTTCTCGATTTGGGATTTAAAATAAACTGGTGACTTGGGACACCATAACTTATTCCAAGTGGCGACTCTAATCGAATAAATAATCCCATTTCGAATATTGTCACTTTAATTGGAAAAACTCCCCTATCCCCTATCCTTTCGGGAACAAGGAGGTTTGACAGCCGAGGGTAGTTTCGTCAAGGCACTGAATAATTTATGTTATAACTACAGTAAAATTGCTTTTCGGCCAATCATGTTGCTCAATTTTCATGAAATTATTGCAATACCCTCAGCCATGCCAAGCAGGTATGTTGACTTCCTGTGTGCTCATTCTCTCTCTCTCTATATATAGAGAGATTTTATATGTCTTCAGGTTTTAATTTCTTGTTTATCAATTTCTTTTATTATTTTTTCTTCCACGATTATTAAAATCTTTTTCATAGTGAAGGGACTGAAATGCTTAACTGTTATTATTAATGAGTAAAGACACCAAATTAATTATCTCCAATGAATATACATTTTAGAAATTAATAAGTATACCAGTATTAATTTGTTTACCTCTTGAGAAGTGCAAAATAATGCATTTTGTACAATACATGCAAGTGTTTTTTAGGAAAGGTATACGTTAATTAATTTGTTTAAAGTTTATGTAATAGTCTAATTTTTATGCATTAATAATGTGAAAAAGTCAAATAAATTATAATTATAAGTAATATATATATATATCTAAGAGTGTTCAGAATTGAAAAAAATAAAAAAATCTCATGATAGATGGTGCTCTATCAGAAGATTTTTTTACTTTTTTCAATTCTGACACTTTTGGAGAGTTTTCGCTTGGCCACTAACCGTAATAGATTGTATTTGTTATCTACTATAAAAGAAGACACTACCTGTCACAACATATTATTAAATTATTTTAATTGGATAAAAAATTCTTTACACTATTTAAAGTATACTTCTAAGTTAAATTCATTATGTAAAACGGGTACAACTATTCCTAACAAGTCGGCGATTAGGAAGTACTCACTCCCTTTACTCCATTTTGAATTTTTCACGCTCCAGAAATATAATTATTATAGTATATATTTTATCTTATAACTTCTAATAATGATAAAAAAGTTTTAAAAAATAATTTTGAAAATTAGTAATTAGCGGTAAAGGTAAAATAAATTTTTATTTTTATTTTTATTTTGATTTACTAAAATAAATAAGTAAAAGTAAAAATATATTTTTAGTAAAGATATCAAATAAAAGCGAAGCGTGTGAGTAATTAATTGCAATTGTGTTGATATAAGAGCCAAGAGGGGTGAGTTTCCGTTTCGGACCCCGGGAAAAAGAAAGGTTTCCATTTCCGACCGTTTATCGGACAGGGGGAGCGGTCTGTTCAAATTTTGCGCCTATAAAAATCCCAGCGCCCTCTTTCTCTTTAATGCAAGTAGCAGACATGCAAGCACTGAGAGCCCTCCACTTCCAAAAACACCTTTTCAATCTCCCTCCAAAACCCCCCCTCTCATCCCTCCGTTTCACCATTCTATGCAATTCCTCCCAATACCCTAAACAATCCCGCCAGTTCCGATCAACTCCCCGTCAACAAATTCCTAAAGAGTCTACCTCTCTCACCGACGCCGCCGTACAAGGCTGGGCTGCCCCTTCAACAAGTCAAAAAAACCCTAGTGACGAACACACCCCGCAAACAGAGTCTAACTCGACTGCAGTAAATGGAAATTATTCCAACGGTGTAAAGACTAGGGTTTATGAAGTTCTAGGGAATGGTACCAAGAAAAAGGGGAAGGGTGGGAAGAGTAGTAAAACAGTGTGGGTGTGTAGTGATTGTGGTTATGATGATGGGCAATGGTGGGGGATTTGTAAGCAGTGTAATGGTGTTAATACAATGAAGCGATTTTCGGAAGGGATAGAGCGTCCTACGAGTGGGTTTGAGGTCACTGAGAATGTGACAAGGTCGTGGCTGCCTCATCAGTCTGTTAAAGCCATGCCTACGAAATTGACGGATGTAAATAAAGGGATCAATCAATTAAATTGGCGAATCCCTCTGTAAGTAAAGTGGCAGTCATAAATGAATTTGATCTAAGTGGAACTTTGAATTTCATAATAATATAAAAAAAATGAATGTTGCTTGTCTTTATCTAGTTCATATCTTTATATGAGTATGCCTTTTTGACTTTGACATTAATATGTGAAGATGGTTGCAAAATGTCAATGAACACTTCGAAATACTGTACTTGTATAGGTCTGGCCTCTTTGGAGCTGAAGTTGGAAGAGTACTTGGTGGTGGTCTTGTGCCGGGTACTGCCTTGTTTTGTCCCTATTTTTATACATGAAGTTCATTATGACTCGCAATCTCAACTGAAAAAATTCAAAATGTATTCAGTCAAAAAATTTCATAAAGATAGTTCAGGTTTATAAAAATTAACCCAAAAAAAAAAGAGATCAGGTTTCACAGAATGTTTGAAGTGCGGAATGTGTTAAAATCTATTCAGAACAAGTTCTTATTTAGGAAATCATTTAAAGCGGTTCCTTCTAGTGTCACTAAATTTTGGCTATATGTCTACTGCTAGTAGTTTGGCTGCAGGTTTTCCTAATGTTTGTTGTCATTTTGACGCTTTGTGGATAGTGAAGTAAACTTTTTCAATTTAATCAAACATCTGTCAGTATGCATCCCGCCCAACTTATGGGATTTCACTGAGTTTGTTATTGTATCTGTCAGTATGCATCCTGGTAGAAACTGGCTGAAGCTAAATTATAACGAAGGAGGAGAACTCACCCACATGTTTAGGGTTGAGGCACTATAGTTGAGGAAATTCTTGACTTATAATGATTTATGTTAAGTGCTTAGAAATGGGGTGGTTTTTAGGGCTCGACTTGCTAATTTGGAATAAGGAGGAAAAGAAAAATATAGAATTAAAATTAGCCTTATCAAAAAAGGAAGTGCGCAATTAATTGATGACTCCTTTATTCAGTGGGCACAACACCGTATGGTTACATCTGTATCATAGAATTCAAGGAGAAGCCCAAGTACTGATGGTAACAACCTTCATTACCCAAGTTCCATCTCTAGTTTGACAGCAGTACTGCATTAGACAGGTATACCCAAATATCTATACTATTCCGCGAAAAATTCCAAAAATAACTTAAGTAATGTAGCCTGCCTACTACTCTGTTATTAATGAGATCATGTTACTAACGTGTAACATGTTCACTTTAACCTTGAAATTTCTTGAGAAGCCTGAATGTTTTCTGTATAGCACTCAAAGTTATCCACCTGCAAATAAAAAAAGAAAATGCAAGCTTCCAGAAGTTGTTCATTCTGTATTTTGCTTTTACTGTATTTGTTGTGGTGAGCAGTGTAAAAGGATATGCATTGAACTTGCCACAGATGGACTAGGAGCCTCAACCAAAATAATATGTGCCTGCAGATAAATAATTGCTGCTATATGTACAGTCACTCTCTAGGCCGTCTTTGGTCTCTGCTTCTCACTGTTTAAGAATTATCCCCATTGTTTTCGTGGAGCATTTTGACTTTAATTTATTTGGGAGCTATTTGGTTTCTACCTTCTCAATACGGACTGATTCTTTCTTTTTTTTTTTCCCTATGTTGCAGGCTGCTTAGTCTTAGTTGGCGGTGATCCGGGTGTTGGCAAGAGCACGCTATTGTTACAGGTATGATGCTGTGTGCAGACATAAATTTTTGGTTCTAAGTCATATCATTTGAAGTTATCTAATATTCTCCAATCACTTTGACTATGTTACTCTCTATTGCAAGATCGCAGCCATAGTTGCAGAGGGGTGTGATATGGGGGGACCAGCACCTGTTCTCTATGTGTCTGGTGAAGAGGTGGGTGTTTATAATTCCTAATTGAGCAGTGCCTTTTTGCTTTTACAGCTTAAAATGGCGCTGTATTTGCTAAAACTGAAATTCTACCATGGGCATGAATGTAGATATACTCCAACATAGAACCTATTCCTGTCATTGGCAAAACATAAACCAATTTAAAAGCTTACTTTGTCATAACAGATTCTCTTTTTGATAAATGACATATATTGTATGTCTATAGATAAACTTGATGGTATATGAAGGCTTAGGTGCTATCTGTAACTGCCATTGTAGTTACAATTGTCAATTGAGTTTTGATTGGGCTGGTTCTGAGTAACTGTTGTTAGTAATATCTTCGTTGATGCATAAATCACTTCTGTAGCTTTACCATATTCACCTTTTCAGTGAGGTAGCTGATTCTCATGCAGGTTGAGCATATGGTTACTTGACTGAGAAACATGTCTACGAAGGAAAAGTGATTGGTTTAACTGGAAAACGGGAAAGTGAATAGCAATTATTCCCTCTGTTCCATTTTATGGGGCACACTTTTCTTTTTTTTTTGTTAAAAAAAGAATGATACCTTTCTATATTTAGAAACAACTTAACTTTAACTTACCATTTTGCTCTTTGTGAGATGATTTGTAGCCACACAAATGTGTATGGCTTGTTTTAGACTACAAGTTTCAAAAATCTTTCTTTCTTTCTGAAGCTCCATGTCTAGACCACATAAATTTGGACAAAGGGAGTGTATAAAGATCTACATGGTTTCAATTTTGGAAAATTATGCTTGTGTTTTGGCTTTGTAATGCATGGAAACAAAATAGGGGAAATGTCGATGGCTTGTAAACTTTTCCAAATTTTTATCCTAGCTTTCTTGTTTAAATAGTCTTTTTTTTTTCTTGCATGCAATTTTATGCTCATGAAAAATGTTGGTAACGTCCTGTCTTGAGTCTTCTTCATGGCAGAGTGTTGAACAAATTGGAAACAGAGCTGATCGGATGAGAATCGGGACAGATGAATTATTTCTTTATGCAAGTACAGATATTGAGGTTAACCCTTTCAATTATTATGAATGTCAATTTCGTTTCAATTATTATGAATGTCAATTTCGTTTAGCATGATTAATCTGTTTTAATGTGTTGTTCGTATTAATTGTTGACTAATATTCTTAAACTGGCCGACAACTATGCCTAGAGTTAGTACAACTGGTTGTGGCTGCCAATTGAATGACCTCTATCTTTAAAATTTTTGGAAGGTTATTAATCAGTGAAATATGAATAGAGCTGATTTGAGAAAACAGTGTTTCTTAAAAATAGGTTTTGTTCTTAAGGTGTTGCATAATCTTTCCCATTGGCTTGTGTTCACATGCTGTTTACAATATGAAGTATGAGGCCCTTCCCGCCCCTTTTCCCTTCGAAAGCGTAGCAAGTTGAGCCTTAGACAACTAGCCTGACTTCGACAATGCAAACTTGGGTGCTAGGTTAATTAGCATAAACATGCAGGGTAGACAGCAGAAGATATGAGAAGAAGAAGATTCTAAGTTGAACCTTTAGATGGGAACTGATTAGTGGTTCTAAGAATTCAGTTTGATTAATGTGCATTGTTCAGCTATGTACATAGTTACCCTTTTATTATTGCAGAGGCTTTGAATAACAATTGCAGGTCTTAATGAGAACACAAACCATGTTTTCCTTGCTAGTGATTTCCTCATATCTCTTTGTTATACTATGCAAGCACTTCACCTTATAGGCCTTTAGTATTCTTTTAAGGCTCATAGTAATTAAAAAGCTTGAATTTAGGAATCATCCTAGATACTTCATCACATAAATCATCCACTATCTCTTTGTTATTGCAGTCTTTGTTCAGTTGGAGACAAACTGATTTTGCCTACCCTAGAACATAAAGTTGGGAGTATATTACCTTGCATGTATTTACCAAAATATCTTAGTAGTTGTACTTTTATTATATTTTTTGAACAAACTTCTGATATTCTTAGTTGTTACCGACGTTTAGCCGAAATTTCTACATCTAACTGAAAGAAGAGAATAGATCGATATTTTTATCTTTTTAATCTTTAAAAATGCAATTTGTTGTAAGAATAATGTGTAAATGTCGCAGATAAAAAAAGTTCACTTAATGAAATGTAGGTCGGTTAAACTATGTCAATGATAAAAAATATCTTTGTATTAGTTTGTGTGCTTCGTCTTCTCTTGTGAAAAGCTAGGTCCTTCGCGCATTTGTTCAAAAAATAACCTGGACTACTTGAAGGTTGCAGACTGAGATATAATACTGAACATATGCTTAAAGTGAATACATCTGATGCGTTTGTGTTTTATCCCATGTTGCTGTCTTTATTCAGGATATTCTGGAGAAGGCCCAAACCCTCTCACTGCGAGCTTTGATAATTGATTCCATCCAGACAGTTTATCTGAGAGGAGTAACTGGAAGTGCAGGAGGTCTATCGCAGGTTCACTGTTTTGTGCTATGCTTTCTTTTGTCATAGTAAATTTTAATTGAGAGTTCATCCAAGTTTTTTATCCATTTGAATGGGAAGGGTTGCTCTCTATTCATTTGTTATTAATAGCTTTCATGTGAGGGAGTTTCCTATAAATAAGTCTTTTTGTCTCAAGGCAGCTGTTCTACCAGAATTTTCAGGATAGAATCTGTCTCTTAAGGATGACTTGATAAAGCTCTGGTTTACTATTTTGTAAATAATGAAATAGACAACCATTTAGTTGCTTGTCAAAACAGTGTTGAGTCATTATACTTGATACTGATTCATTCTTGACAGGTAAAAGAATGCACAGAAGCATTGCTGCGATTTGCCAAGAAGACCAATATCCCTGTGTTTCTGGTGAGGGTGGACTATTAACGTTGTGCTTTAACTTAAATACATCTGGTTGATTAAATTTCTTGCAGTAATTTAATTCAAGGTTGTTCATCTTTTTTTGTACTTTGGATGGCTTTATTTAATTACCCTCTTGTCCTCTCCTCCTTTGCAAAAAGCAAATTAAATTCTTTCAATTGATTTAAAAGAAAACTACGGAGGTAAAATTAATAAGAGGAGTTTCACCTTTATTTGTCATTCGAACTTATCAGAGGATATATTGTTCTTGATGGAGAAATTTTCTTTTTCTGTTATGAACTTATGCGTAACTAGAATTCATATGCTTTCAGCTGCCAGAATCTTTGTCTGGTTTTATAGAAATTTTCTTTCCTTCTCTTTGCCAGTTATTTATCTGTTGATCTGATATTAAACTCGGGAATCTTCAGATTGGACATGTGACTAAATCTGGAGAAATAGCTGGGCCTCGCGTCTTGGAACACATAGTTGATGTTGTTCTTTATATGGAAGTAAGTACTGTTCGCGTCTTGGAACACATAGTTGATGTTGTTCTTTATATGGAAGTAAGTACTGTCTGAATTTCAGTTTTGAGTAGTATCTCCTCCTGTGTTGTTATTTGCCATGCAAGTACACATGTTTTTTTGTGGCCTTTGTTTATCTCAAAGAGGAAAAAGAGGTTTTGATATGGCTTTTTACAGTGAAGGTAAACCATTGTGCTTATGCTAGAGATGCTGTATCGTAAAGTGCATGTTTCTTTTTAGTGATAATTTGTAGAATGCTATTTTTGTGCTTGGTCAATTTATTCAGAGCCCCTGAACATGTGGGCATATCCTTTATAATTTGTATGGCTTCTTTGGCTTCTCTGTATGGCCGTTTTACTCATTTGAGATAGTAATGTATCATGTCTGTGCATATTTTCTTTTGGCTGCATTTAGAATCTAATGTGTTTGGAGTCAGTTCTTCCAGACCGAGCACTAGACATCCTTCGTAGAAGAACAATTTTCTCTGTGCATTTTTTGCTTTAGGAGGTTCTTATTCTTTTTTTTTTTTGTATTATTCCATATCCTTTTCTCATCAATGCCCGGGTTCAAACCCTGAAATTGCAGGGAGAGAAGTATTCATCTCATCGTTTACTTCGTTCAGTAAAGAATCGATTTGGATCCACAGATGAGGTATTCAGATGCTTTCTCTCTCCCCCTTCTCCTTTTTCTTTTTCTTTTGTTTTCGTTGAAATGCTCTATATGATTTTAGTGCTAGTCTGGTGGGACAGAGCATCCCCTTCATTGTTTGAAGAGGGAGAAGATAAGGGGCAACTTAATGGAGGATCTATGCGTCAATTAACTAGTTTTGAGTTTATTTTATTAATAAAGAGTTAGTTTTGAGTTTATTAGAATGTTGATTTCTTGGAATTTTCAGGCTTCTCTGCTAGGAGTAGTGAATATCGTTTAGTTATAGGGCTTCATTCTTACTGTCAAGTTTGGAGATTTTTTTTTTTTTTGGGGGGGGGGGGGGGGGGGTTAAAAGAAATGGAGAGAATTGATTTGTATTACTTGCACTTTATTTGAAAACGTATTTAGTTGTCGTATTTTTATAGAACATATTTTCTACAAAAACTGGCATAAGATGGTTGGTCCACCACATTTAATATGTGAAAAACTTTTAATGTCATCCTCAACTGTGTCGCCTCTTGGTACCAAACTTATTCCAACATGGAAGGGTGCCAAACTTATTACAACATATGCGACACATATGTTTGAACTTGAAAAGAATTTTTACATAGATGTTCATTTTCTTTGATTGCGTATGGATCAGAATATGTTTTGATATTGGGAGAAGTGGTATTGGTTACGTTTTTGGAAAACAAAAGTGAGTATCTACCTTCTCAAAAAAAAGAAGAAGTGAGTATCTGGATCTAGCTCAAGTAGATTTTTTCTAATATTTCGCTGCTGTCTATAATTCTAAAACAATTTTGGAGGCCTTCATATGGGTAGAAGTAATAAGATTAAATATGACTAAGCATCTTTATTTTGCTGCTACGATACTTTTGAGTAAAAACTTTGTTGAAGGAAAACAAAAGAAAAAGTTATTCTGGCAGAAAAATATTATTCTGGGGTCATAAGGCAATTTGTTGAAGCAGAAATGTGACTGAACAGACAGTGGCCCCCCGCTTGACAATGATGCGTTCCACTCTTCTCTCTTTGAAAAAAGGCTCATTGCCTTTTCCCAGGAAACATTGGCTTCTAACTATTATTGGAAACTAATGACGACTTGTTTTTTCCAAAATCAAGTTGTCTGGTTCTTAAACCAAACAATTATTATTGCCCCAGGGTTTTGGTCTAGTGGTAAAAGCGCATCGTGTGAGTGTGGATTAGACGCACGTCATGGTTCGATGACGAAGGCTCGGTATTTAAGCGGAGAAGGGTAGAGGGCCAGATCTTTTATCCACCAAGTTTCAAACCGTGCGCCACTGGCCTTCCAGGATTTCTCAGTTATTAAAAAAAAAAAAAAAACTATTTATTCTATTATCTCCTTCCCAGAGGTAATATGTAGATTAAAAAACAAGTAAGTTATAATTGAGGTTTTTTAATCTCAAGCGCTATAGACTGAGCAGTGTTTGTTTGCTTGAGTTATCTTACTTAACTAACGCTGCATTTGACATTCAACTCGTTAGCCTTTTCTCCTCGGGTTTATATGTCCCAAGTTTCTTTTCACTGCTGGAAGTCACAATGTTATTCATGTTTAGTGATGTAGGCGAGTAGCTGTTAGAGGTATGTTCTGGTCTTGCCAGAAACAAGCTCATATTTCATTTGGAGTCTGATTTTCCGGCTTCATTTCATGATGTTGGGCTACTGGTGTTCCAAGAAGGTTATCCTTCTTATCTGGTCAGCATATTCTGATTGATAATGGTTATCCCTTTCTGATGTTGGTTAAAGATTTGTCAAAAGTCAATATGTAGACGTGACTTACTCTAGGGTAAAATCGCCAAAGGATTTCCCAAACCTTTTTAGTCTGGATTATGCTTATATCTTTGTAGGATTCTCATATCAGGGAAGTGTTTTCAAGTTATGATTCTGTGGAACATCATACTGAAAGTTTTGGACCATCCCTAATAATGATTTCTTAATTTTTTTTCTGATTTATGTATTTTTTCCTATTGTGTGCTCTGACATGTTTGTTTGTGTTGCAAATTGGTGCAATCAGCTAACCTAGTGTCTTTTGTTTGCAGCTTGGAGTATTTGAAATGTCGCAATCAGGCTTGCAGGCTGTTTCAAACCCAAGTGAAATGTTTCTAAGTGAGCAGCAATCGGATTCTGAGTTTCTGGCTGGATTAGCTGTTGCTGTAATTATGGATGGATCTCGAGCCTTTCTTATTGAAATTCAGGTATGTCTTCATGCAATAATTTGTTTTGGGCATTCTCAAGTCTTTATTAGTTTATGCTCAAGTAGAACCAAGCATTGTGGAGAAGTTTCATTATAGACAAATATGGCCCAAGAAGGTGAGTGAAGGACTGATCAAATTACCATGTCTTATGGGGTAAGGCCTATGGAGGGCTATAACGAAGATATGGGATGATTTCTATGACAAACATCAGAGTCAAGTGGGTAAATGGTCAGGTCCTGGAAAAAAGATGGTGCAGTGATAATCCCTTGTGCAACGTCTTCTCTACGTTTTTCAATTTCTCTTGCCAAAAGCTATGACAGCTGCACAGGTGTACCGATGAGGGGAAGGAAGAGAGCTTTGTGATTTAAGCGGTTTTATTGTTTTTTAGCAACCTAAATATCTCCCTTGCTACTTCCCCATGAATCTGCTCTTCTAATGTAACATTTTCTCAAATATTGTCATTTGAATAAATTTCTATATCCATGTAGGCATTGTGTGTCGCTGGTTCATCTGTCTCAAGACAAGTAAATGGTGTTCAAGCTGGCAGAGCTGAGATGATAATTTCAGTGAGTATTACTCCTTCAAAGTTTACATGAGCTCGTAAGGAAATTAGTAGATTCTTCTAATAGGGATCAAGTTGTTGCTTTCAATCTACTGCTGAAACTTGTGGTTCACATGCCAATTCTTGAGAGTCGTTGATATTTCCTTTTTTCTTTCCTGATCTAAGTAATTCAGATGCCATGGGCTACATTCTTTGGGATCAGATATGCTGAAGATTGCAAATTAACTGGTTTCTTTACTACTGTATAGAAACCAATTTAATATTCTTGAAAATCGTTGATATGTCCTTTTCCTGAAACTGAATAATTCAGATGCCATGGGCTACTTTTTTTTTTTTTTTGTGGGCGATCAGGTATGCTGAAGATGCAAATTAACTGGTTTCTTTACTACTGTATACAGGTTCTTATAAAGCAAGCTGGTCTCAAGCTGCAAGAGAATGTAATGATTCTAATGAACATTCCCAGAATACTTTCTTCCTTTTATGGCTTCTCCTCAGGATATTTTTCAATTTGATCTTCCTTTATATATATTTGGTTTCTCAGTGTATACTTTGTGTTTTCTTTTATAATTTGACATATTCTTTAGATCCTTGATGTGGTTCCTGTTCTATTTGATTATAGGGAATTTTTCTCAATGTTGTCAGTGGCGTTAGCCTGTCAGAGACTGCTGGAGATCTTGCAGTAGCAGCGGCAATTTGTAGCAGGTATATTTTTCATGTATATTAGTCATCTGTCTTCGCAGGTCAGCGCCTATATAGTTTTCTCTCCCAGTTCATATTATTATTTTACAGAACCTTTACATAATTTAAAAATTCAAATTCATTTAGTTAATCAAGCTTAAAATTAATGTGGTGTTTTTTCCTGTAACTAACTTTCAAAGTATTTATAGTTTTACTTCTTGTATAACATAGAAGTCAAATAGACACCTTAAACTTCGTGCTGAGCTAAATAGTGTCACATAAAGTGCGACAGAATGAACATGTGATTATTGTGGATGTTTTCTGTACATTAATACCAAACTATGTGAAAGACAAAGGAGGGAGTGAATGGACAGAGGAAAGGAAAAGAAAAAAGAAGCATGCAGTTTTCTTGATGGCGTGGAATTGCTTCTTGTGACTGGGAAGATACATTTACTTAGCTGTAACACATAACCAATGTCTATTTAAGTAAAAGCAAACCGATGTGTGCCTGGCTTGGCTGTCCAATCTTGAGAATGTGAAATGGACTAGAGGATTTCTGCATTTATTTATATTCTTGTAATTATTTTTATATTTCTTGTCAAGTATGTAGATGTTTGTAAGCATGTGCATTGTATCCTTTTCAGTTTTTTGGAATTCCCTCTTCCTGTGGGCATAGCATTCATTGGGGAAATTGGCCTTGGTGGTGAAATTCGTACGGTATTATACTTGCCCCATTCCCCTTTTTACTTTCTGTACACTTCCCAAATTAATTGTTTTCTTGTGAAATTTTTGGGATTTGCACCCTGATAACATGGCTTATTCGAATTTGAGGATGCTATCTGGCCTCACACAATGCAATTAAGATTAAATAATAGCTTATTCGAATTCGAATAAGCCAGTTGATATCAATATTTTTCCAAATAGGCAAAAACATGATTCTAACTATAAATGTTGCTTTTGGCTCCACCTCGAAAAGCCAGTTGAGATTTACTTGTAACTACCGTACCTCTTTCTTGTGATTTTCTCCTTTTCCTTTTTTTCTCTATCCTTTTGTTGTTTTATAGTCATGAGGTGGAAAAAACTGCACTTTTGTCACTTGTGATGTTTTTATTTTTCCAAATTTTATGAGTCTACTTTTATGATCTTCCATTTCCTCGGTTATCAAACATAAATACCATAATTCATGCATCCTATCTCACCTTTCTAATGTCCGGGCTGACAAAAGCCATGTAGCTTCTTCTTATAGGTGCTGTTGCTTGGAGTTGGTCATTCATTATGTTGCCTGTTGGTTGTTGGTTTCCAAAGTTGAGAAAAAGAATATTATAGCCCCCCTCCATCCAGCTGTAGGCCTATGGGTTTTCGAAAGGCATTAAGTTGGAGATTGTATATGCTTAACCATACTTGCTCACCATGCACAAGACATATTCTGATATTCTTTTCCTCTTCCTGCCATTCTGATTCACTTCTCTTTGTTCTCCTTGCAAAATTATTAGGTACCAAGAATGGACAAAAGGATAAATACAGTGGCGAAGCTGGGATATAAGAAGTGTATTATTCCCAAATCAGCTGAAACATCAATGGCAGCTTTAGATCTCGGAGATACTGAGATAGTGGCCTGCAGGAATTTGAAAGAGATGATAAACATTGTGTTCAGAAAACGCTGAGATGGGTTATAGTGAATGTTTTTGTAAATGGTGATGCAGTCTACGCAGATGTCAGTACTGTATATTATCTAGGTTGGACTTTATGCTGTGTGTTTTTGGCTCAGAGTTGTGTCATTTTGCGTATATGAACATAGACAGATTGTCTAATCCTCTAATTTACTAGGTAATTATCTCAAGCCCCTTGGAATAGTAGTTTTGCTCATTCACATCTTGAATGCCATTAGCAAGTGTTTCGCTCAATTTTTTCAATGCGTCGACAGAAACACAGACAACTTGGAGGTGGAATAGGAGTGAAGTAACCTATGTTAAACGAGAAACGCCGACACAAAGCCATTATGTCAAAAATTAAGATACCTGATGAATGATTAGTGCCATAACCTCTTATTATGTAAATACAAAAGGTAAAAACTTACTTGCGCCATGTTTACAAAAAAATTAATGGATGCAAATCATGGTTGAATAATATATATTTTTCTTTAATTATTTAGTATGATGTAAATACCGGATGCAAGTAAGTAAACATATGTTGCTTGGAAATTGGAATATAACATACGTCAATTGAAAGGCTTTGGCCCAATGGGCCGCTAAGTAAGAGGGCCTGTCGAGGTAGTTGAATGAGCTCCCATGGTGTCACTCCGTCTGTGTCCAATTGAACATAACAAAGTCCATGAAGCTCCGGCATCCCTGCTACCGGCTCCGGCAGACATTCCGGCAGCAGTTCCGATGCTTCGGCACCAAATACAGCGGCAGAGTGGTAGTCGAAGCAGAAGATGGTCGTTCCTTTGCCGTCGAAGTCGATGCTCCAACCCTCCAAGCAGACTCCAGAGGCTATGCTCTCCCCCGCCGTGACCTAATCTGTAAAATCTCCCAAATTCTAAAATCACCTCCTTCCGCTTCATCCGATCCATTCCTTGACCTATCCGACTACTTGGACACATTAACCTTAACTCTAACTCCCTCCGAAGCTTCCGAAATCCTCAAAAACCTCAAATCCCCAACCTTAG
The DNA here is from genome assembly GCF_000390325.3 of Nicotiana tomentosiformis. Lineage (NCBI taxonomy): Eukaryota > Viridiplantae > Streptophyta > Magnoliopsida > Solanales > Solanaceae > Nicotiana > Nicotiana tomentosiformis. The sequence continues at coordinate 145,301,259 of NC_090814.1, read as the reverse complement.
CTCTTCGTTTCTTCCGATTTTGCCCCTCCGAAATCCCTAAGTTTCGCCATGACTGTTTCACTTACAATCGCATCCTTCTCATCCTCTCCAAGTCTTCTCTACCGAACCGGCTCGATTGCGTCCGCGAAATTATCGATGAAATGGAACGGTCTGGTATAAGTGGAAACATCTCCACCGTTAATCTTCTAATTGGAATATTCGGAGACGGCCAACAAGGGAATGGGCTTAATGAGCTGACGAAGTGTTTGGGGTTGGTTCAAAAATGGGATTTGAGGTTGAATTGCTACAGTTACAAGTGTATGTTACAAGCTTATATTAGATTGAGCAATTCGGATAAGGCTTTAGAAGTTTACCAAGAAATGAGGAGGCGTGGCTATAGATTGGATATATTTGCGTACAACATGCTTCTTGATGCTCTTGCTAGGGACCAAAAGGTTTGATCTTTGGCATTATTAACTAAAGTATTCTTTTTGGGAAGAAAAATTATAGTGTAAAAGATATTTGTAGTCTGTCTTTCAATTGTGAAATTGAGATTAATGAATTACTTTTTTTTTTTTCACATGGTAAACCTTACTGTCTTTGTGGAACAAAGATGGCGCCTTTTATGAAATATTTTGAAGTCTAGATATCAACGAAACCAGATTGCCTTCACTCCAAATTGGACCACTTCATTCGGTTGTTGTATCTAATTTCTATTATTGTAGTTTTTTATGAGATTGAATCGAGTTTAATTTCTATATCTAGGTTTCAAATTAGTGGTGCAGCTAGGTACACCAAATTCAATGGAAATGAGCTGTCTTAGTTATTAAAAATAGGAAATGCAAATGAAGTGCATCATCACCTTTACCTCTAAATGGGTGGCTTAGTAGTCGAGAAACTGGAGTAATAACTTTGCGTACGGAAATTTGATCCCCGACGAAGGTGACGCTAGGTGAATCTTTTCAGTATTCTAAACCTTGGTGTATAGTGTGTCTTGGCTTAGTAGTCGAGAATCTGGAGTAACAACTTTGCGTACGGAAGTTTGATCTCCGACGAAGGTGACACTAGGTGAATCTTTTCAGTATTTTAAACCTTGGTGTATAGTGTTTGTCAGTATCGTAGTAGTGGGAGATAAGCAAGTACCTGGTGAATTAGTCGAGGTGCACACATTGGCTCAACACCACCGATATTAAAAAAGGTGTTTTACGCTTATTTCGACTTTTGAGTTTTGCAAGGTGCAGTCATTCAATTAAGATTATTGTTGAAGCGGATAGGAAGAGTTCTAGTCACAGGTGCTATCATTATTTCTTGGTATGAGAATAATACAAGTATGGTCAGATGTCTTGATATTGAGTTTGCTAGTGTATTTATTGTCTCTAAGATTAAAATACTTAATAAACAGTATACATGCATTATGCTACAGAGCTGTTTTGACTCCACTCCATGAGTGTGTATTGAAATATATGATGAATATGGTTCTGCTTGTCTAATGATTCTAATGTGCAGCGCTTTGCCAGGTTGATCAGGGCTACAAGGTTTTTGAGGACATGAAGATGTGGCACTGCGAACCAGATGAATATACATATACCATTCTGATCAGAATGACCGGGAAATTAGGGAAGCCCGGCGAATCACTGTCTTTTTTTCAGGAAATGCTGTCAAAGGGCATATCACCGAATTTAATGGCTTATAATACTATGATCGAAGCTCTTGCCAAAGGCCGAATGGTTGATAAGACTATCTTTGTCTTCTCTAAGATGGTGGAGAATAGTTGCCGTCCAAATGAATTTACCTACAGTATTATTTTAAATGTATTGGCTGCAGAAGGGCAACTTGGAAGACTTGATGAAGTTGTGGAAATATCTAAGAGATACATGAATAAACCAATATATGCATATCTTGTTAGAACATTGAGTAAACTAGGCCATGCAAACGAAGCTCACAGGCTGTTTTGCAATATGTGGAGCTTCCATGATGGAGGAGATCGTGATGCTTTCTTATCCATGTTAGAGAGCTTATGCAACAGTAAGAAAGTAACTGAGGCTATTGACTTGCTGAATAAGATGAATGAAAAGGGAGTAAAAACAGATACCTTCATGTATAATACTGTGTTCTCTGCTCTTGGGAAAGTAAAGCAGATTTCTCATCTTCATGATCTCTATGAGAAGATGAAACTGGATGGCCCTTCACCAGACATATTTACTTATAACATTTTGATCTCTAGCTTTGGTAGAGCAGGACAGGTTGAGGAAGCTCTCAAGATTTTTGAAGAACTTGAGAATAGCAATTGTAAACCTGATATTGTCTCCTATAACTCCTTAATAAATTGTCTGGGGAAGAATGGTGACATTGATGAAGCGCACGTGAAATTCATTGAGATGCAGGAAAAGGGCTTGAATCCTGATGTTGTAACATATAGTACTCTCATTGAATGCTTTGGGAAGACAGAAAAAGTTGAGATGGCATATCGCCTCTTTGATGAAATGCTTGCAGCTGGTTGTTATCCTAACATAGTGACATACAATATCCTACTTGACTGTCTGGAGAGAAGTGGGAGAACTTCAGAAGCTGTTAGTTTATATGCAAAATTGAAAGAACAGGGTTTGACAGCTGATTCAATCACATATACCATCCTTGAACGTTTACAAAGTGGTTCACATAGAACAACTAGAGTTCGCAGACAACATCCAATCACCGGTTGGGTGGTTAGCCCATTAAGGTGATAGGAAACAGGGATGGGATTAAGCTGCTCATGGTTGTACGCTTTAAGGATTTACTTGTGCTATCTCCTAGACCAAAGCATGGTGCTAAAGCGACATTAAATTGAATTTAAATCGAGGACAAGTTGGCATTTATAACTCTGATGATTATGAATTAAGCTGCTGCCTTGAAGACCGATCAGCTGTTGAAGACATGAATCCTTTTTATGTGGAAGTAGTTCCAAATCTGATCTTTTAGTCTGTTTATTGGTGCATATTTACAAAATACACCTCGGTGAATGGTTACTTCCACAGTTACTTTAATGTTCAAAATTCTATTTGGCTGTGGTAACCACTCTAGATGAAATATATAGATGCCTTGCTTTAGAGATTGGAGTGTGGAAGCATGATATTGTACTAACCATCTGTGTTGACAGAGTTTGGGTGAAAAGTGAATAGAAGACAGTAAGAAGTTGGGCCAAGAACGAAGCTGCTTATTTCTAGTACAACTGGGACCCTTTTGTGGAAAACTATTTAACTGAGCTGATCACCCGTCTTACCATGTTTGGGTGAAAAGTGAATAGAAGATGGTAAGAAGCTGGGGCAAGTGCAAAGCTGCTTATTTCTAGCAACTAACACAGTTTCTGGAAATCATCTATTTTAACTGTCTTCGATGTTTTGTTGATGTCTGTATTCATACTTTGGATGCTAGGAAAATTCTTCCGCATGAATATACTGCATGGACTTTGGATGCCTGGTGTTTGACAACAGATCCTGAATTGTATTCTTGTCCAGATTCCAGATAAGTGATACTAGTATTAGTTTGTAGTGCTGCTCTTACTGCATTTATTTGTAATATTATAGCGACCGAAATTAATAGTGGTTTGGAAATGGATTAACTTCCTTCAAATTGTTTTCATAATTTGAAGTTCCCAGAATGGAATTCAAGTGAACCTGACTCTAACCTTTTGCTGCCAATCTGTCTATAAGAAACACTAATTTCTTCAATTGGGAACCTTCCCTCAAATGTCTATACTCAACCCTGATTGTTTCCTCTTAAAGGTTAATGAAAACGGTTGTTTTATCAGCAATAATTCTCTTGAAAGTAAGCGCAATTACCATGCTTATGCATCTATCACTTTCCATGACTTGTCATTGCAAATTTTAGAATAATGCTTCTTGCCAAAAAAAAAATTCAAATTTTAGATTTAGTTATAGAACCCGTTTATCACTATGATTACAGAACATGCTTGCCTCCTTGAAGAATAAACTGTCTGTATGGAAATTTTGTTCTTGTGATTGATTTTCTTTTAACTTTGTCTTTAGGTGCGCTATGTTTTAGCTTGTCGCTCCCTCGTTAAAAGGCTTGTGAGTTAGTGAAATAAGTGAGAGTTTTCTCTCCAGACTGTATACTTTATGGAAATTTTGTCTTTATGATTGATTGACATTTCTTTTTAACTTTGGCTTTAGGCAAAGCCGATGGGGCTGCCCTGCTGTTATTTAGCTTGTCCGTCTCTTTCTCACTTAAAAGTCTCCTGGATTGTGAAATAGATTATAATAGTTTTTTTAATCTTTTATCTTTCTAACTGGCAATAATGCTGCACCTTTGTATCTTATCGAAATCATTCGAGCGGAGTTAAGCTCCAATGTTACAAATCTTGTTTTACGCTACGAGCTTACTTTCAGGAAATAAACGAAAACATTACAAGTTTTGCTATATCAGCTGGAGTAGCTGTTTAAGTCCCACATTAGTTGAGGAATGGGTTGTTTGTTCTTATATTGTCTTAAGGAATCTCTACTTTATGAGCTAGTTTTTCGAGTTGAGTTAGTCTCAATATTCATCTTTTAATAGTAGGATATTAGAGTCAGATCCAAAATCTTGTTTAGTTCAATATTGGTGCTCCTGTTCATCTTTTTATATGATCTTGGCAACCTCTTTAACCTATGGGCTAACTTTTGCTGCCTCCCCGGACTTGATAATAGGACAATTAAGGAATCTAATCAAAAGGACAAAGCTGAAGGATAGTATTGTAATCTATTTGATGATAAATGGAAAAGCAAAAATCAGGCAAATTATGGTCATCATTTTCTAATAAAATGCAATAAATGTGAGGATAAAATATGGATAAGTAGTTATCTGAGGTTAACCGATTGCTCGTTGTGGAGGACCAGTTCCTTTGTTGCCCAAAATGAAAACATGAAGTAAAGGGGGTGGTCCGGTCCACTGGTCCAGTTCTGTCGTCTCAGATAAAACTGATAATCAAAGATCTTTAACAGCTTGGTGCATCTAATCTAATATTATTAAAATTATCAATCGATGTAGGTCTGCTTTCTTTTGCCTTTTTTCAGTCACCATTTAAATCTTATCTCTTGTTAGTCTAGTGGGCTAAATTGGTTTTAAAAGAATATTTTAGCCCACTTGATTAATCGGGACATAATTTAAAGAGTGGCCTAAAAATTTAAAAAATAATTGGATCTTGTTTTATTTTGTTCTAGCTTACTACTTCCAAGAAAGTAAAATGGTTACAAGTTTGGCATCTCAGTTAGAGTAAAACCCTGAAATAGTCACTTATTATCTGTTCTTCATATCCTAGAGAATGATCTCAGTTATTGTACACAAAAAGGGAAAAGGAAAAAAGGGTCTTAGTTGCGTTTCATGACGTGAGAAAGCAAAATTCTACCATAATTGTTGTCTCCTTTGGCATTAAAATAAGAGGACATTTAGAATTTGAGGTTTGTGAAAACTATCAGTTTTCACAGTAACCCAAGTTAATATTACAATGATGGTTGAGTTAGATATTTATAAATATTTAGTGAATTTTCTATATATATAAAAAGTCTAGGTATAAATTACTGGATTCACGAAAAATCCATAAACAATCCTCTAAATTTTCCTCTGTTTGGAGTTCCTTTTTTATTTGTATTTTTTATTTTTATAATCATAATATTCGAGCCAACTTACATACACCTCAAGCAGTTCCATGAGATTTGATTCGTGAGATTGGTGTTACGGAATTCAGTTATCAAAAAATGGAAAAGCAAAAACCATAAAAATCGTGCTCAATTGATTGATACTTGGTAGTATATTTAACGGAAAAAGTGCCGAATATATCCATGTACTATCTTAAATAGTTCACATCTATCATCCGTTATACTTTCCGTTCAAATTTAATCCCGCCATTAACATATTAAACAAATTTGCCCCTAACCCTAACGGATGTCCATTGTGGCACCACACTCCGCAAATAAAATTAGGAGTGGGCATAATAACGGCCGAACCGAAAAAACCGGCCGAATCGTGAATTTCGATTTTTCGATTTCGGTTTAATCGGTTATTCGGTCGGTGCACGATTTTTAAATTATTAAATTTCAATTTTTCGGTGCGGTTTACGGTTTTGGTGTTTCGGTTTTCGGTTAAACCGAAAAATCGAAATTTTGGGTATTAGTTGAGAAAAATACGTTTGAACATATGGGTTCTTTTGAGAGTCCAAAACTTATTATCCATCTGAAGGCTAAGCCCAATAGTCCAATACCCATTTGAAGCCCACCCAATTTACCCAAACCTAATTACCTAAGACTTAGTCTTACAGATACATTCTCATTTCCCAAATCTAAATCAAAAATTAGATTTAGGGTTCCTCTGTGCGACTGCTGCCTTCTTCCTCAGCTCTGTGCGACTGCTGCCTTCTTCCTCAGCTCGACTGTGACGCGTTATTCCTCAGCTCGTCGCTCATCCTTCTTCCTCAGATTATTGCGACTTCTTCTAAGTTCTGAGTTCCTTTTCTATGTTCCTAGCTCATTCGATTTTGGTGAAAATTTCTTGTGTTGATTATTCCGCTAAGTGAAAGTCAGCATGTAACTTTCTTCTATTGATCTCTTTCTATGCTACGTTATTTTGTTAAATAGGTACATGGACTTGACTTTCTGTAATTTTCTGCTAAGTTATTTTGAAGTTTCATTGATCTCTGAGCAATTTTGGTAGCTGTTGTGTTCTGTTTGGATGTGAAATCCTGCTAGTAGATTAATTGTTATTTTGTTAATTGTTATTTTGTTCATATTGCTACTAGAAACAGTAGTAGTGGGTTGCTCTAAAAGGAACTGAATCCAATAATTAACAATAGAACTTTGTTCAAGTACAACTAGATTTGTGTTTGTTTATTCCAAGATTCTCTAGATTAGAGTAGCTGAAATCACTCAATCCGCATTAATGCGTCCAAACCATATTAGCCAGACTTGATTTAGAACAAAGTTTCTCGCATTTTATGACCACTGGAAGTAAATCCAAGATATAAAAATCTTGAACCGTTAATAACCCAAAAAATAAATCGGAAATAACCGAACCGAACTTTAAAAAAATCGCACCGAACCGTAAATACTTTGGTTTGATTTGGTTATTAATATTATAAAACCAAAAACTGATAAACCGAACTTTACTTTCATAATAACTGACCGAACCGAGACGCCCACCTCTAAATAAAATGGAAGTTGGAGTCCATGTCACCATTTTTTACAATATCTTATTTATTGCATAGATTTACAAAATCAAAAAAAAAAAATTTAAAAAACATTCTCATTTGGAATTTTTACCCCATCTCTATCGTCCACCGTCACCTGCCTGCTTTTTCCCCAATTCCAGCAAGAAATTCAAATTAACTAACTCACACAGACAAAAATTGTCGATAAGATTAAAAGCCACCAAAGTATCACTACCTTAGTTTTACTCAACACCCACTTTATGTCATATAAAATATTTCTTTTCTTCATATCTTGCTTGATTACTGTGACGACACCATTGAAGAATTTGTAAAGAAAGCTTGAGAACATAAAAGTATTGAGATTCATTGAAGTTTGAGCGAAATTGTTAGCTGGGTTTGTTGGCGATTTGAGGCTTGCTGATTTCTTCATCTTCATCGGCATCTTCGCTGGAGGTCATCAGCGACTGTACGCTTTATCCAAACTCTCTAAATCACCTTCTTTTTCATTTTCATTCTCATCATGTGTTTGTTGAAATTTGGAAAGGCCATATCTTTATATTGCTGATGGATTTGCGCAAGAATTTCGGATCTCAAATTTCGAAATCTGAGAAATGAAATTTGGAGGTTAATCATTGTTAGAATCATTTGAAAAAAATCATTTGTTGTACTTTATTTTAGATTTACTTACCGATTTGGGAGATGCATTTGAAAGGAGACTAAAATCACCATTAAAGGGTTTCGAAAAGTTTGAAGAATATCCAATAGGCTTGTCATGTTCTACAGCAGGTGTTGAAGTTCATTCTAAGTTACTTGAATATACTGTTGAGGCATAAAATTATTGAGTAAATTCTGGTTTTGAAGCTCTTTTTAGTGGTGAAAAATTGAGTCTTTTGAGTGGTGAAACTGCTGGTTGAAGAAGAATTCGAAGGGGATAAAAGGTATTGGGGGTGGTGAGGTTAATTACGTGGCATTTTTAATTTAGGGGTCCCAATGTTGTGTTACTGACAAATTTGTTTACTATGTTAATGATCACGCCCAACTATGCCTTATAAAAAGGACTAAGCGGGTACTGCAAAAATAATCCGGTTTAAGAGTCCGGAATCGAATCTCACAGGGAACTAACCTATTTGCTACAACTTTTCAGTATCACTAAAGATAAGCTCAGACAACCTTTAGAGTTCAAGATTTGATTTGCGAATTAACAAAATTAACTTAGAAGAAATGACAATAACAATGATCAACTAGTAAGAATGATGTTAAATCAAGGATAAAAAGATCTAGGGTTTATGATTTCCCCAATTGCAAGATTAATTCCTGACACGTTAGCTATAATCTTGCCGCAATTCTCTCTAAAGATGATGAGTTCTTGTTTACCGCAATTATGTCACGCCCCAAACCTAGGGGGCGAGACCGGCACCTGGTGCCTCACCTATCATTGCGTACCAACTTGCGACTAAGGGAATCTGAACATATAATGTCATACTTTGGCCATGGGCCACATTGCAAGATAATTTGCGAAGCAAAGTATAAAACTGAATGGATACCAAAGCTGACTAAACATCAATATAAAGTTGGGACGGCAAGGCCGTCATAACTACTACAACTGACAAACCAACAAAATATACATACAAGGCCTACAAGCCCAACATACTGCACTAACTAGCAAGATATGTCTACAAGCCTCTACTGATAGATGTACCGTGATCGGAACAGGGCCCCGACCTACACATAACCTATATACATATATACACAAGATGTACACAAAATTCCTAGACCCAGCAACTCCGAAGGACGTTAAGCTTACCGATAAAGCTGAACTCGGGCAACACCTACTGAGGAGGTCTACCCGCCTGTCTGTATGAACCTGCACGCATGAAATGCAGCGTCCCCAGAGAAAGGGACGTCAGTATGAAATACAGTACCGAGTATGTAAGGCAACATAATAACTGAAAGCTAAAACTGAATTGATAATATAATAACTGAAAGTAACCGGGAGTCAAAGATAACCTGAAGATATGCTTACCTGCTGATACTGACTCAACTCTCTCAATATAGTAAGTAAAATAACTGTCAGGCCCTATAAGGCTCGGTATATATACAACTGCTCTGCCGTAGTAGGCTCGCTCATAGGCGCTCGCCCATACTAGGCTTTGTATCTCGGCCAACTGGGCTCGCTCATAGGCGCTCGGCACAGTAGGCTCGGTATATAACTTACCATCTGATCGAAGGTTGCCCAATATGGGCCTGCCCATCGATTATAGCTCGATGGTAATAAAAATACTGTAATACTGTATATATAGGCTCTCTGCTCTCTTGACTGGAAGAAGATAATACTCAATTAAATATGAAGTACCGATAAAGAGAATACTGTAATTTATGAGACTATAATAATGTATATAAATTCGGGAGTATGAACTTCTCTTTATGCCTCGTTATCAAACACATGTAATTACGAGATCATGCCAAAATGAAGGAAGGGTTTAGCCTTAACATACCTGAACTGATTCTCTTGACAATCCTTCTAACACACGTCAATTGCGATAACATGTAACGGCAGATCGAAGTATAGGAAAATTCATGTGATATTCTTGAGAAAGATTGTACCGTACTCTCTTAGAATCGCAAAATTCCGTTATTGTTTCTAAGAAGCCTCGTAGTATAACTTCGGATAAATTCTTGTTGAAGCAAAAATCACGTTCCATCACTTGTGCGAATTTGCTGAAGCACTATATCTTGCTATGAAGAATTGATATGTCTTTCTTTGGATTTTTGAGATGTCTTTTACCTTAGTGGGTGTGGGCCCCACTAAGGTAATGAGTTGGCCACAAAAAATTCTCCAAATGCCACCTTGTAATTTGACTTAAAAGTCACCAAATGGAACATATATTGTTGCCACGTTTGGGGGCCTTTAGGCCTTATCCAACACCTTAATTAATTATTCACTAATCCTTAATTAACTAGGTAATATTCCATTACTCAATAATTAATCAATTATCCACATAATTAAGAATTATCTCAAATTACTTAAAATACTACTCACTTTTAACATACATTATACACCTTACTATCATGGTCATGTGGTATCTTGTATGGCACAAGTCCATAAATATGGGGTATTATAGTTTGGACCGTATTTTACCCCAAATTGTCAAACCTCGACGAAACGCATTTTCTTTGATTTGTTTACCCTCTCACCTTCACGAATTTACTAATCACTTATTTTGAAATAGCAAAATGCTTATAATCTCAAAATAATCTCATTCCCAAACTTATGTCGATTAACTTACGACGAAACTTTAATGTATGAAATTGCGATATGTAACATTTCACGTACGAAAACATAGAGTGTAACAAATTATCTCTCGATCAATTACGATAATTTACTAGAAGTATTCTCTCGAACTACTCTAGCTGACAATTCGTATAACTCATAAATATCGTGCCAAAGCTTCATTATCTTTAATCCCGCTTTTAAATTCAAGTAATTAAACTCTTAACTTTCTCAAAAGTGGCGTTGTTCAACAACAATATAATCAAGTGTTCTCTCTCAAGCAACACAAGATAACTAGACATGATAATCAAGGGCCCTTCAATTAACCACAAGAAACACATTGTTGAATAATTAAAGCCTAAAAACGGCTCAATTATATCAAAATGCAATCAAGACTTTACCCAACAATTGGTTCCACAACCCTAGATGACGGGTTTTGCTACTCATAACTGTGTAAATAATCATAGTAATATCTAAAAGCATTGAACCACAAATTAAAGAAAAGCGGAGAGAAAAACTCAAGTGATTCGTGCTTCCAAAGTGCTATGTAGCATCTTGCCTCTCTAATGATGTCTAACCATTCAAAAACTAACTTTACGAGGTATTTATAGGGTTGAGGTTGAAGTATACATGTCCACAAATAGTGAGAAAATAAAATTGGCTCGGATAGCAGCGTCGACGTGAGGCACTGTCAAAGGCACCAATATTTCTGCACGAGGCACCGTTAGGGGCGCCAATGATAGTGCTCTGGACAAGGCCTTGCACTGTCTATGGCCATGAATTTTCAATGTCTTGCACGTCTTCTTTTATTGCTCCATTTTGTAGCTCTAAGGTACTATTTCGTGCAACCTTTCTCCAATTCATGTCTAAGCATTCCTACACATGAAATAAGCTCAATTGTCGCACAAATTAGCATCCAAACAACAAGCAAGTAGGGTAAATAACGTCAAAATATATGAAATTATAGCACGACATCATTACCCCACACTTAAATGTTGCTCGCCCTTGAGTCAACCAACCAAACACTTCCTCTTCAAGGACCCAATAAGCCACACATTCACAGCACGCTACACTTATGACCATGGTTGATAGTAAGAATTAAGCTCTAGCATATGCGATCAAAATACACTTCCCATACTCATGCCCAATTTCAAAACATCCAACTCAGGAACAACATGATTATAACAATCCTAGCCTTGAAAACTAACTCAATGTCACAATGCACCTGAGGCTTGAATACTTAATCTAATAGAGAAGTCTAATAATGTTACATATCCTTTGTGAAACCATGTGCCCTCACAATAAAAATAAGAGTAAGCAGTCCACACATCTGAATCACATGATCCAATATATTTTAAGGACTCATACATATGAAGAAAAATCATCCACTTTCTCAAAGAAGTCACATGCACGCAAAAGGTACCATAGGCTTGCCCATTATGTAAACATCTACTAATGTAGGTCCGCTCGATCCGAAATCAACTAGGACTTTATTATGGCTGTAATGTGGGCTAAGGGACGGGTAGACTATATTTAAGATATAGTGGCTAACCTTCCTAAGCACTTTAACACATCACGTATTCAACTTTAGGCGCAAAATTCCTTCAATCCACTTCAATCATCACAAGATAGCTCACCCCAGAATATATTTCCTTCTTCTTTATGCACTGCTTTAGATCACATCCACTAGCAAAAATAAGAAACTTTTATTTATTCATTTATTCCCTTTTTTGTATTTTTGCCTTGCCGCTAATGGATTTTTATTTACAGCACAAGTGCACATTTCATCCTTCTATTGGTTCCAATCAAAAGTTACCCCAAGTTTCCTCATTACTTCTTTCTAGCGCTCTCTTTACAATTCAAGTGCTTTAAGAGGTCTAAGGATCAAAATGATTCAATTAAGAATAAACGGGGATACGCTTGCAATGCGGGTGCCAAAAGAAAAGCTTATAGGCTCAAAAATGGTAACTCGGGACGATTTTATTTGTGATAGGCAACAAAGCTCAAAAAGAACAAAGAAAGTCTAACATCACTTTTCAAACCAAGCAATACCTAGGATTTCGATTCAATTCACATTATAGGCAAGTTCTAGACTAAAATACAATAACATGGACTATGCAAAGAACTCACTTCACACATGGCACATGACTCCCTAAGGACGATTTCATTCGGACTCTCAATCAAGCAAGTATTCACAAATCCAAGAGATATATTAAGCATAAAGCACAAAGTGAACACAAGTCAAGTAGTCGAGACATAGGAGTTATACCACATGCTATTTATTTTTACCAAGGTATCATCATATATTTAAAGTTAAGGGAAGGTGAAACGCATGCCAGAACCTAAATATGCAACCATCAAACAAGTCAAAGGGTGCAAATCACATCAGTTTCTCCTTTATTTCCTACATACTACTATAAAAGTAAAAATAAATAAATTAAAACTATTACCCGATTCAAGTTACATCTCACGGAAAAGAACCAAGGAATGAAAAAAAACCACGGGGGATTATTACTACCTAAGAAAAATAAAAGATATGTTTTTGTATTTTTTTTCTATTATCTATTTTTTTGTATTTTTTATTAGACTTAAATCCCTCAAGAAAACTGTCTAGGAGATCCATCATCGGGAAAAGTCAAATTTTTTTTCTTTTTCTTTTTCTTTTTATAAAATATAAAATATAAAATAAAAACTACTACACTACTCAATACTATTCTAAAGTATCCTAAAATAATAAAACAAGAAGCTAACAAAAAAGTAAATAATAAGCTAGAAATTAAAAAAAGAAAAGAAGAAGAAGCTAATATGGTTATTAATCTATTACTACTATGCACATTGAGAGTTACCCACCCCACACTTAAAAATGCAGTGTCCCCAATGCATAATTAAAGTAGAAAGGGTGAATAAGAACTCCTTGATCAATCCTCGAGACGATGACCCTCATCGAATAAGGCTTGGTCATCCTCATCCCAATCATCAACGTCATTACCCAGATCCTTACCAGTGGCATCAATCATTAGATCAACTTGCTCCTCGTCACCCTGTACCGAATGCTCTAGAGTGTTGATATTTTCCTCTGTGGCACCCCTAGCCCACAGATAAACCAACTAATCATTGTGCAGGTATGGTGAGCGGGAACCGCTCAGTCAACTAAGTCCTCTCCTCTGAAGTAGCAGGCATACCCCTAATCCTCAACTGCAAATCCATCATCCTATACAAATAAGCCAGGATGCTCTCATCGCGAGCCTGACGCTCCGCTGTAGTCAATGTCGTACCATCTCCCTTATCTGGCCCACGGATAACCGCTATGTCGGTAGCTCGAGATATGGATGGAATCAATATGTCAAACTTGGGCTCCTCATCCACTTGCTCTCTACACAAATATTGCATAAGAATATTCTAGTTAGAGTGCCCTTTCTAGATTATGCCATCTGGCTACGTATCAACTGGCCTACATTCATCGACCACCCTTTCATTAAGAAATACACTAGACATACTCTCTATCGGACAACAACAGAATCATAATCACACGAAAGTAGTCTCGTGTTCAGCAAGCGCAACCACACTTTAGCAATTTTCATAAACTTCACGTTCAGCAAAGAAGTACGGGTGTTCTGTATCTTGTCCCGTGTTCACACCGCATTCGAATTAACACCTCACAGTGTGTGCCTAATATTTGTGTAAGCAGGCCGGTCAAAAAAGTCACACAACAGACAACATAGGACATCAGGGGCATCCAAAAATCTATATAATGCACTAGCTAAAATATCAATAAGCCTTCCACGAATAGGCACCAATTGCTTTGTATTCTCAATGTTCCATATGGCGTAGAATTGGCGCACTAAGCTAAAGTTTGCCTCTCCAGGATTTTTAAATACAAAACCCAGTCCTAGTTCATGTATTCTTTCCCAAATCTGAGGGTCACAGGACTTCAATTTGTGCTCATCAACTGCAAAATCAGGGAGATATGAGTTTGGGCAACACTTTGTGTACCATCCCCTCCCATATGGGGGCACACTCTTGATGCCATACTTACGAGTCGCTCTCTCTTGAGGTTGTGCCCCAATAGAAGCATAAGACACTTGCTTTACTTTACCACTGTGACTACCAGACATAGGCTCAACTCAGTTCTTGTTCTTTGGCGGTGGGCCTGACGAGGTGGCCTTTGCCTTTGGTGGTGCCTTGGCCTTAGCCGGTGCCTCAGAAATAGCTGTTGCACGAACCATATTGCACGTACCTGTCAACAATGACAATTGTCAATGCAAGAAAACAACAACTATCACAAAAATAAGGTCGGAGTGACCCCACACTAAATGCTCTATGATATGCTAATTACTTTAAACCATAGGCTACTCAGTGTATTAGTATCTAAATTTCGGCACTACACATAGCCCGTATGTCATTGCAAACACACTTTATCAATCCACATCGACTCCGTAGAGTTACCCCACACTTAGGTTTTTATATCAATTATGCACTTCTAATACAAAACAACCAATCCCGGAGACTCGGGCTCCCATTGGGACTAAAATCGCCAATGAGGCAATTTATCGAACACATTGTATGCATTATTTGTGTGTGAGTTTCTTTGTGGGTGAAGGATTGCTCCATCCTCCCAAAATGGGCTTGGGAATCGAGTGTGAAACACTCGTTACAACAATCACAACATATCCTAAGGGGTATTTGGCGTTGGAAATTTTTAGCACAATTGCACCTTGTAGAGCATATCACCTAACACTAGAAATTACAAGGAAAAAAAGATAATAGAGGAGAGAGAAAATCATACATGTTGCTTGAGAAAGAGAACGAGGCATTGGAGGTAAGGTGGTGGCTTGAGGCGTTGGGATTTTTGGTGTCTCCTTGAACACGGGACAGTGGGGGCTGGGAGTTAGTTAGAAGATTTTGTTTCTCATTTTGTTGTGGATGCTGGGGTCATTTGGGTTTTACAAGAGCGGGATGTTTGTGGGGCTGGTAATTAATTAAGAGGGGAATGTTGTTTTGTTAATGGGTTTGGTTGAATGGGAAAAACAAAAGAAAAAAAATCGAGAGACTTACATAGGGCCTTAGCGCGTTGGACAGCGCCAGGCCGTGTGAGGCGTGCGAGCTAGAAGTCACGAGGCAGCGTGAGGGCAGCGTTTGGATGCTACGAAGCGGCATGAGGCGCGCCAATAATGATGCTATATAGGTTGCATCATAAAGTCTAGGGCGCTAAGCTTAGCGCGACAGACATCGCAAGGCAGCATCTGGGGCACTGGATTTTTAGCATGGGGCGGGGCAATGTTTGGATGCTGCTAGGAGACATGAGGTGCGCTAAGAGGAGACTTCTCCCCACGATTGCTCAATGTCTTCTTGTTTGTTTTGCACCCCTTTAGCTTGTTTAGGATCTCGAGCACATCAATCTTCCAAGTAGCTCCACTACCTACAAAAACACGACAAACCCACACAAAACTCACTTGTTAATCCGCCTCAATATCAAATGAAAACTAAAACTAAACTAAATCTACGCTACAAATTGGGTTGCCTCCCAATAAGCGCCTTAGTTAACGTCATGTCATGATGACTACAACACGACCATGGGTTGCCTCCCAGGAAGCGTCTAATTTAACGTCACGGCAAGACGCATGCTTTTAGGATTACACTTCGCTCACATATTGAGGCTCTTCCAAGTACGTCACATCTTTCTCCCTTTTTTGTTCAATCATTCCAAGGTAGTGTTTCAACCTTTGCCCATTCACTTTAAACCTGTTCGTTCCATCTTCGGACTCAATTTTTACCACTCCACTTGGGAACACTTGCACAACTCTAAATGGTCTCGACCATCTATATTTCAGCCTACCCGAAAATAATCTCAATCTCGAGTTGTATAACAACACTAGATCTCAGGGTTTGAAGTTCCTGTCTAGAATGTGCTTGTCATGCATCATCTTCATCATTTCCTTGTACAATCTTGTACTCTCGAATGCCTGTAGCCGGAACTCCTCGAGTTCATGTAACTTTGAAACTCTACTTGTGCCTGCGATTTCCATATCCAAATTCAACTGCCACAATGCCCATAAGGCTTTGTGCTCAAGCTCCATCGGAAGATGGCGGGATTTTCCAAACACCAACTTGTATAGAGACATACCAATTGGAGTTTTAAATGTTGTGCGGTAATCCCATAATGCAACATCCAACTTCCTTGCCCAATCAGTCCGAGTCGCATTCACTGTCTTGGTCAGGACACTTTTGATTTCCATGTTGGACACTTCCATTTGCCTACTCATTTGTTGGTGGTAATGTGTGGAAACCTTATGGAGAACTCCATACTTTTCTAACAGCCTTGTGAATGCTCTATTATAGAAATGAGTTCCACCATCACTGATTATAGCTCTCGGAGTGCCAAACTGTGTGAAAATATTTTTCCTTAGAAATCCTATCACTCTTTTGGCATCATTTGTTGGAAGAGCCGCAACTTCAACCCATTTGAAGACATAGTCAATTGGTACCAATATGTACTTGTTACCATACGAGCTGACAAATGGTCCCATAAAATCAATCTCCCATATGTCAAACACTTCTACCTCTTGAATTGTAGTCATCGGCATCTCGTGACAGAGAGATATATTGCCGGCTCTTTGGCACTCATAACAACATTTCACCAGGGCATGGACATCCTTGAATAGAGTCGGCCAATACAAATCCGACTCCAACACCTTCGCAGTTGTCCGAATTCCTCCAAAGTGCCCACCATATGGTGAAGCGTGGCAAGCCTGCAAAACAGAAGAATGATCTTTCTCGGGGATACACCTCTGGATCATGTTATCCACATAAATTTTTAAAAGTAAAGGTTACAACAACAACAACATACCCAGTAATGTCCCACACTGTGGGGTCTAGGGAGGGTAGTGTGTACACATACCTTACCCCTACCTTGTGAGGATAGAGAAGTTACTTTCAATAGACCCTCAGCTCAGATAAGCACCACATTAATGAAAATATAGACTAAAAGGGATAATACCAAAAAGCCATATAAAAGCAGAATAAAAACAACAAAACAGTAAGGTGATCAATAATGAAAGAAAACAATGGTTAGTCATAAAAACCTACTGCCAACAGAAAGCGAGACTTGGTACCAATACTATTGTTATGAACACTCTAGACTACCTACTCTACTACCCTAATCCTCGACCTCCATATCTTCCTATCAAGGTTCATGTCCTCGGTGAGCTGAAGTTGCGCCATGTCTATTGGCCTACCTCTACCTCTCCCTAGGCCCTCCAATGTCAACCTTTCACACTTCCTCAATGGTGCATCTGTGTTCCTCCTCCTCACATGACCACACCATCTAAGTCGCGCTTCCCACATCTTGTCCTTAATAGGGGCCACACACACCTTGTCGCGAATAACCTCATTTCTGATCCTATCTAACCTGGTGTTCCCGCACATCCATCTCAACATCCTCATCTCTGCTACCTTTATCTTCTAGACATGAATGATCTTGACTGGCCAACACTCAGTCCCATACAACATTGTTGGTCTGACCACCACTTTGTAAAACTTACCCTTAAGTTTCGGTGGCATTTTCTTGTCACATAAAACACCGAAAGCGAGTCTCTATTTCATTTATCCCGCTCCAATATGATGTGTGACATCTTCATCAATCTCCCCATCCCTCTGAATAATAGACCCAAGGTACTTAAAACTCCCTCTCCTAGGGATGACCTGCGAGTCCAGCCTCACCACCCCTTCCCCTCCTTGAGTCTCGCCACTGAACTTACACTCCAAGTATTCTGTTTTAGTCTTGCTTAGCTTGAAACCTTTAGATTTCAGGATCTGCCTCCATACCTCTAATTGCGCATTCACACCGTCTCACATCTCGTCGATCAATACAATATCATCTACAAATAGTATGCACCACGGCACCTCCCCTTGGATGTGGCGTGTCAGTACGTCTATCACCAGAGCAAACAAAAAAGGGCTGAGTGCCAACCCCTGATGCTACCCCATCATAACTGAAAAATGGTCCACGTCCCCACCCACCGTCCTCACTGGGGTATTTACTCCATCATACATGTCCTTAATCAACTTAACGTAGACAACATGTATACATAAAGCCTCCAAACATCTCCACAAAACCTCCCTTAGAACTTTATCGTACGCCTTTTCTAAGTCGATGAACACCATATGCAAGTCCTTCTTTCTCTCCCTATACTGCTCCATCAATCTCCTAACAAGGTGGATGGCTTGTGTAGTCTAACGCCTCGGCATAAACCCAAACTAGTTCTCGAAAATAGACATAATCCTCCTCAACCTTAGTTCTACCACTCTCTCCCAGACTTTCATAGTAAAGGTTCATCCCAATAATAAGACCGACAATCACGAAAGAACTTTTTCTTTTGAGTCGAAGAGAGTTCATAAGGTACAATACCGCTTGCTAAATAGTTAGCAATATCAGCATGACAAGGAGTCTCCTCTATTGCCACTGCTAGTAATTGTTCATCCGGGAATGTCTCTGTTATATCTTCAACCTCTACTTTCTTTTCAGCTCCCTCCAACCTTGAAAGGTGGTTTGCCACTTGGTTCTTCGTTCCTTTCCTATCGCAGATCTCCAAATCGAATTCTTGTAGAAAAAGAACCCAACAGATCAAGTGTGGCTTTGACTCCTTCTTTGTTATCAAGTAACTAAGTCCTATATGGTCAGTATAAACAATCACTTTTAAACTTATGAAATAAGACCTAAAGTTATCGAATGCAAACACTACATCCAACATCTCTTTCTCAGTCACATTATAATTGAGATGTGTACCGCTTAGCGTTCTACTTGCATAGTAAATTGGGTGCACCATTTTGTCCTTTCGCTGCCCCAAAACTACTCCTATAGCATAGTCACTCGCATCAAATATGAGCTCAAATGGATGCTCCCGGTCGGGTGTAACGATGATTGGTGCAATCACTAGTCTCTTCTTCAACTCCTCAAATTCTAACCTACAATCATCAGAAAACACAAAGGGTGATCCTTTTCAAGCAGTTTACATAGGGATTAGAAATTTTAAAGAGATCCTTTATAAATCGCCCGTAGAAACCAACGTGCCCGAGGAAACTTCTTATTGCCTTGACCGACGTGGATGGTGGCAACTTCTCTTTTACGTCAACCTTAGCATGGTCGACCTCAATACCCTTACTTGACATTCGATGGCCCAACACTATACCTTCTTGTACCATAAAATGGCACTTCTCGCAATTTAGCACCAGGTTTGTCTCCACACACCTTTTCAACACTCTTCTCAAATTGGTAAGATAGTCATTGAATGAATTCTGCACTACTAAGAAATCATCCATAAAGACTTCCATAATAGCTTCAACTATATCAGTGAAAATGGCTAGCATACACCTCTGGAAAGTGGTCGGTGCATTGCATAGGCCAAACAATATTCTCCGAAAGGCAAAGATGACATATGGACAAGTGAATGACGTTTTCTCTCTATCCTCAAGGGCTATTGTGATCTGATTGTACCCCGAATATCCATCCAAAAAGCATAAGTAAGACCTCCCTGCCAATCTATCCAACATTTGGTCAATGAATGGTAAGGGAAAGTGGTATTTCCGGGTGGCAGTGTTCAGTTTTCTGTAATCCATGCAAATTTGCCAGCCCGTGACTATACGAGTAGAGATCAACTCATTATTCTCATTCTGCACAACAGTCATGCCACCTTTCTTCGGAACACATTGGACTGGGCTTACCCAGACACTATCCGAAATCGAGAAGATGATGCCTGCATCCAACCACTTAATATATTCCTTTTTCTCCACTTCCTTCATATTCGGGTTCAGCCTTCTTTGTTGTTCCCTGGAAGGTTTTTTCCCCTCTTCCAAGAGAATCTTATGCATGCAAAAGGCTAGGCTAATACCCTTAATGTCTATCATGGTCCAACTAATAACAATCTTACATTCCTGTAAAACCTATAAGAGTTGTTCTACCTGCACAACTAACAAACCAGATGAGATAATAACAAGTAAAGTAGAGTTAGGCCCTAAGAAAGCATACCTGAGGTGAGCTGCAAGCGGTTTCAGGTCCAACTGTGGTGCTCCCTCTATTGACGGCTTCACAAGTGGTGTTTCTCTTTCTTCTAAGTGTAGTGGTTCAAATTGAGGTTCCCTTTTCCATAACCCTTGACCTTTGAGAGCCATAACCCAGTCTGTCAACTCTTCACCATCCACTTCTTTCAAATTCATCAAATAAGCTTCTAATGGGTCTCTGACATAGAGAGTCTCATCCTCCTCTTGTAGTATAACATCAACTGCCTCCACTAGAACAATTTGCAAATTCACTAGCCCTCCTCATAGATTGTTGAACATTGAATATTATCTCTTTATTATTCAACCTCATTTTCAATTCTCCAATCTCAAAGTCAATTAATGCTCTCCCAATGGCTAAGAACAACCTTCCCAAAATTATGGGTATTTCTTCATCAACCTGGCAGTCAGGAATAATGAAATCAGCATAAAATACAAACTTCCCCACTTGGACGAGCACATCATCTTCTTGTTGGCTTTTTCATTGTGCGATCAGCTAGTTGCAACAACATTGAGGTTGGTCTAGCTCTGCTAATGCCTAACTTTGTGTATATTGCCAAGGGCATCAAGTTAATATTGGCTCCCAAGTCATACTATGCTTTAGCAAAAACATAACTTCCAATTGTGCATGGCATAGTGAAACTACCGGGATCAGACAACTTTTGAGCCATAGGACTTGTCACTACCGCACTACAAGCTTGAGTCAGAGTTACAGTAGATAGGTCCTGGAAATCAAACTTTCGAGACATTAAATCCTTCATCATTTTAGCATAACTTGGCATTTCCCTCAAAGCATCCATCAACGGAATATTCAATTAAATCTGTCTGAGCATTTCCATGAATTTACTATATTGATCATCTTTCTTTTTCTTTGACAACCTCTGATGGAATGGTTCAGGAAGTAGCTTCTGCCCACTGCTTTGTGTTGTTTCCTGATTAGAAGTCGTTTCCACTACCTGTTCTGGAAACTATTCAATTTCTTTCTTCTTGCCTTTGTCAACTTGTGCTTGTTCAATTACAACCTCTGTGAGCTCCATCGACTCATCAATATCGAATGGCACCGGAGTAAATGGCCCTGCATCTTTATTAGATTGAGCAACTTTTTGCTCTCTGTCCAAATCCCTTCTATTCCTGAGACTCACTGACATTAACTGATTCGGTTTCTGCTCTTTTGGATCGATGTTTATGTCTGAAGGCAACGTTCCTTATGGGCGATTGTTCAAAGCCATGGACAACTAGCCTAACTGAGTTTTAATGCCTTTAATAGCCGAGTCATGTGCGACTAACTTTTCTTTCTTCCTTCCATTTGTCCCAATGATTTGTTGCAACATGCCCTTGATTTCTATCACATAATTGTCGCCATGTCTGGTCACCTGCTGTTGATGAGGCTGTTGGTAAGCCAGTTGTTGTTGGTGCTGCTAATTGTAACTCTGTTGCCTTTGATAGGGCATAACTTAGCCTTGTGGTCGTGCTCCCCGAGGATTGATATTGTAATATTGCTGGGTTGGTCACTACTGCTGATTTTGAGGTCCCCATTGTTGTCCACCTTGCCTCTGAACCCCAAAATTATTTACGTAATTCATGTCTTCTCTAAAGCCATGGTTATCATTTTCTCCACTCCACGAGCAAATATACGACTGATTGATGCAATGAGTGCATAGGCCTCCATTTGACGTGTCAACAATATGAACCTGTTTCGTGCTCATATCATCAATTTTCTTTGTCAACAAGCTCATCTGGGTCACGAGAGTGACTATGTTTTATGCATTTGTATTGTTTGGGTCAAGAGAAACAGAATGCACTATTGGAGTGAGTGTTGTATCCCTCGTCATCCAACCTGAATTTTGAGCCATATTGTCAAGAAGAATCTTACACTCTGTGAATGATTTGCTCAAGAATGCACCCACTGCTGAAGCATCTACATTGGCCTTTAGACTGTCAGCCAAACCAATATAGAATCTCTGTCCTAGCATCTGATCTGGGATGCCATGGTGTGGACACTTCACAAACATATCCTTATACCTCTCCAGGTTTCTTGCAAAATTTCAGTTGGTTTCTACCTGAACTGCAGTATCTCATCAAATTTCCTTGCAGTCTTATTGGGTGGATAAAACTTCTTGACTAGTTCCTCCCAAGTAGCAATGGAGTTTATTGGGAGCGAATTCAGCCAAGTTTGAGCATCCCCAGTCATTGAGAATGGAAACAATAACAATCTGATTGCTTCGGGTGTCACATTCGGTTGTCTTTGAGTGACACAAATTGATAGAATATTCTTCAAATGTTGTTGTGGGTCTTTGATGTAAGACCCGGAGAACATCCCTTTATTCTATAGCAAGTGCAGCATGTTGTTTGTAATTTGAAAAGTCTCCACTTGTATCAGAGGGACTGCAATTGCAGTTGCCAGATTGTCAGCAGTTGGTTGCGCCCAATCATATAGAACAGCCTTTGGTACAATAGGTGTTACCACTCTGATGTTTGGGTCAACTTGATTATTTCTATTGTTCCCGTTGACGTTTTCGACGTCACCCATTTAAATTTCGATTTGTTCGTTCTGTTTTTGCTGTTTGCCCTTTTTGTTAGCCCGATTCAATGTCATCAATTCTTTCTCGGAATCTGAGAGACTTTCAAATAGTTCACCAGTTCTCAAGGAGCTTCTAGGCATGCACTTGAGGCACAGAAGAATTCAAACGTGAGAATTTTAATGAAAATATTTTTTGCACCATGAAAAATTGATCTAAAGTAAAAATCCTAACAATTCTTTCAAGTTGTAACAAATAACACCGTTAGTTCCCCCGCAACGATGCTACAATTTGATCACGAGTAACTATGCCTTATAAAAAGGACTAAGCGGTCGTTGCAAAAATAATCTGGTTTAAGAGTCCGGTATCGAATCCCACAGAGAACTAACCTATTTGCTACAACTTTTTAGTGTCATTAAAAATAAGCTTAGACAACTTTCAGAGTTCAAGATATGATTTGCGAATTAACAAAAATTACTTAACTAAGAAGAAATGACAATAAAAACTATCAACTAGGAAGAATGGGGTTGAATCAAGGATAAAAAGATCTAGGATTTATGGTTTCTCCAATTTCCAGATTAATTCCTCACACGTTAGCTATAATCTCGCCGCAACTCTCTCTAAAGATGATGAGTTCTTGTTTACCGCAATTATCTCTCGATCAATTACGATAATTTACTAGAAGTATTCTCTCGAACTACTCTAGATGATAATTCGTATAACTCATAAATATCGCGCCAAAGTTTCGTTATCTCTAATCATACTTTTAAATTCAAGTAATTAATCTCTTATCAAGTGTTCTCTCTCAAGCAACAAAAGATAACTAGACACGTTTAATCAAGGACCCTTCAATTAACCATAAGAAATACATAGTTGAACAATTAAAGCGTAAAAACGGCTAAATTTTATCAAAACGCAATCAAGACTTCATCCAACAATTAATTCCATCCACCCTAAATGACGGGTTTAGCTACTCATAACTGTGTAAATAATCATAGTAATATCTAAAAGCATTGAACTATAAATTAAAGAAAGGCGGAGTGAAAAACTCGAGTGATTCGTGCTTCCAAAGTGTTCTGTAGCCTATTGCCTCTCTAATGATGTCTAACCCTTCAAACACTAACTTTAGGAGGTATTTATAGGGTTGGGGCCGAAGTCTACATGTCCAAAAATAGTGAGGAAATAAAATTGGCTCAGATAGCAGTGTCGGTGTGAGGCACTGTCAGAGGCACCAACATTTTTGTGCGAGACACTGTCAGGGGCGCCACTGTTTCTGCGCGAGACACTGTCAGGGGCGCCAATGATTCTGCGCGAGGCACTATCAGGGGCGCCAATGACAGTGCCCTGGACAAGGCCTTGTACTGTCTATGACCATGACTTTTCATTGC
Source organism: Nicotiana tomentosiformis (assembly GCF_000390325.3). NCBI lineage: Eukaryota > Viridiplantae > Streptophyta > Magnoliopsida > Solanales > Solanaceae > Nicotiana > Nicotiana tomentosiformis. The sequence goes on along the minus strand of NC_090814.1, from coordinate 145,276,875 downwards.
CTTGTACAGTCTTCTTTTATTGCTCCATTTTGTAGCTATGAGGTACCATTTCGTGCAATCTTTCTCCAATTCATGTCTAAACATTCCTACACGTGAAATAAGTTCTATTAAGCTCAATTGTCGCACAAATTAGCATCCAAACAACAAGCAAATAGGGTAAATAATGTCAAAATATATGAAATTATAATACGATATCAGTTAACAGTGGGTTAAATTTGAATCGAAAAGTATAACGAAGGATAGAGGTAAACTGTTTAACACAGTACGGGCATAATTTTGGCCCTTCTCCCTATATTTAAATATGCAATGATTGAAGATAAAAAGAAAGAAAAAGAGGGAGTAGCTACTAAGTATAAAGGACCAAGCCAAAATAGGGCGTTGTCGAGGGGCAGGGGCTGTCCTCCATACAAAAAAAGGAAAAAGAAGAAGAAGAAAGTGAATAACTTGGAATTATAGGTGCTGGTTCAAGGACAGATTTAGCCCTAAATAATGCTACACGTCAATCCCTAATTTTCTATTAAATTAGGTATTTTATTACATATTTGCTAAAATCGATCTAATACTCCCTATGACATACTCACATTATAAAAAGAGTGACACATTTTTATATTTAGAAACAATTTAAATTTAAATTTTTTATTTTACCCATTTTACTCTTAATGAAAATGTCATGATCCCACAAAGTTTTTGCCCCTTAAGCTTTTAGGATCACATGTTTCCAAAGTCTTTTTTTTTTCCAAGTGTTAAATTAAACTACATCATCTAACTTGAAATGGATGAAGTATTATGCTCTAAAAAAGAAGAATGATACACTTAATTGAATGATGAGTTATTTACTCAATAAAAGAGAACTCAATACCCACAAAATAGTTATTTTTTTCCTTTTTGAAAATGCACATATATTATAGAAATTTTAGATTCGTATTTGTGCTGGTCCAATGGTTCAAGTTCTCCCCACACCCGCTTGCTGCATTTTTAGAGTGATACCAAACAAAAATTGTAAGATGGGGTTGCGTTTTGCCTTTGGGCATCTTTTGTTAGGACCAACAACAATAATTTATTTCTCCGTACGATCATGATAAATATAAATAATTTTAAGGAAGAAAGCATACCAAACACCTTCAATAATTTACTAGTACTACTTATTAAAACAATAAAAAAATACAGAAAGATGGCACGAAGTAATTCACTGACTTATCATAAGATGGTAAGGGGTCAGTTCAAAGTTCAAACTCTATATAAAGGACCAACACACATACTCACTTACTAAGAAATAGAGTAACATAAAATATCAATAACATGAAGGTCATTCTCTTCCTCCTCTTTATAGCTACTGGAGCAGCAGAAGCTGGTGCTAAAATCAATTGTTTGAGCTGGCGTATAGCAGTTGAAACCAACAACATCCGTGACTGGAAAACAGTACCCACTCAATGCAAAAGCTACGTGAGCGAGTACATGACTAGCCAGCAATACCGCGACGATTGTAACGCTGTGGTAATCGCTGCTATCGAGTACGCCAAGTCCCTTAACATTTCCAAAGAAGGGAAGGACCTTTGGGTCTTTAATATAGATGAAACCACGCTATCTAATGTTCCTTATTATTCTCGTCCTCAAGTCGGCTTTGGGTAAGCAGTTCAATTGAATCTCCTTAGCTGAAAAATTATATTGTCCTCTAAGATAGTGTATACATTATATGTGGTCAGGGCAACAAAATCAAGCGGGAAGAAGTTTGAGTCATGGATTAAAGAAGGAAAATCACCGGCAGTGCCAGGTGTTCTGTTACTGTATAAAATATTGTTGGATTTGGGTATTAAACCAATCTTTATTACGGACACAAAGGAAGAATTCAGACAACTGAGAATTGCAAACCTAAAGAAAGCTGGCTACCATTCTTGGTTCAAGTTCATTTGCAAGTAAGAATTAATCTTGATTTTAGGCATATGGATATGGTATATTTATGATATATATTATTAATTAATTAATGTTGTGGCTGCATGTAGGGGAAAAAATGATTCAGAATTATATACAGAACATAAAGGTAACTGGAAAACTCAGAAAAGGGCAGAATTGGTGAAAGCTGGATACAGACTAGTTGGCAACTTAGGAGGATGGGATGATATTATTGTAGATTTCTTGTTGCGCACATTCAAAATGCCGAATCCCATGTACTACTTTTAAGGGTTGAAACTAAATTACCCACTTCGAAATAAGGTGTCTCTGAAATGTTTCAAAGTGCCATGATATTAATGTCAAGCAAAGATTTGAGGCGTATGATCGTCACTTTGTTGTATTCTTTCATCCGTTTTATGCGACTCTTTTTTTTTACTCTATTTAAATTCTTCCATCAAACCTCTCTATAACATTATCCCCATATAACAACACTTTACTATAAAAGCCAAGTTTTTGTGGAATCAATTTCCATGTTATGTTATAATATATGTTCTCTATAACAGCATTTCGCTATAACATACAAAAATATTCGGAACAAATGAGACTGTTATACAGAGGTTTGACTATATACATAATGATCACATATATTTATAATCACAAAAATATCATGGTATATATAAGATACAAGTTCTAAGCGTATATTTGTTACTCTATTTATTTCAATTTATGTGAAATTATTTTACTGGTCACGAAATTTAAGAAAAAAATAAAGATCTGTTGATACTAGTGGTATTAAACATGTTATAACATTTATGTGATTATAAAGAACCACCAAATATTGTGGTAGGATGATAAAATTCTTCCACCCTTGACTAAAGACCCGGCTTCGATCCCTAAGAATGAAAATTTTCTGCGCGAGCACTTCCCCTTTAATGATCCTTATGAGGCACGAATCTAGATTAATCGGGATCTCAAAAGCATGTATCAAATACCGAGTGAGAAATAAAGGGAAAAAAAGTAATGTTAAATATGCCATAGCATTTTGTGTGGCAATGAAAGTTTAAGTTCGATTCTTTACAACTCTAGAGAGAGTTCATTTTTTTCCAAACAAACTAAACGAGAAATAAGTTGATTAAGTTCACATAATTTAAATTGGATCGAGTATGAGCCAGTCTTTTTTCTTTAAATTTAATACTTAAACAAATAACACCATATAAAAAAGGGGATGAATAACTTATTTGAGATAAATTAGAAAACGAAAACCACGCGCATTGTGCTAGCATATTTTAGTAAAAAATGCAATAATCGTGAGGATATATAACAGTAAAAAGGGAATTGGTATCCGAGGGACTAAGGGAGTCCAAACGATGGCTCGTTGTCGAGGTACTAGTTCCTCGGCGAATTCAAAATTTGAACTCTATAAATTCAATTTATAAGGTTTTAACTTTGAACTCATTATATTTTTAATATTATGAGCATAGAATTTGTTAAAATTTTGGTAAATTTTCATTATATAAATTTATGTTTCACGTCAAAAGTATTAAATTAAGATGAACCCAATAACGTAAAGTTGCATCCGCTCTTGCTCACTTCCGCTATATATATAGCTCAAAATGAAAATTTGAACTAAAGGGATTAAATAAATAACCAAAGATCTTTTACAGCTTGCTTTGTTTAACAAAGAGATAGGGTCTGCTTTCTGGTTGTTTTTTTCCTTTTAATGGCCCACTCGTTTACTTCCTTGCTCGATGTAATTTTAATTTCTTATTTATGGACTAGGCTTACCACGAGCTAAGCTACTTTACGGTAAAAACTTACTCTACATTATATCAATTAATTTAACTTTATTAGTTAAAATTAGAGTAAAATACTTATGATTAGGTGATAAATATGTGAATAAAAGACAAATGTATTGCATACGTTAATTTGATGTGCAACAACAACAATAGACTCAGTTTAATCCCATAAGTGGGGTCTGAGGAGGATAGTAGTGTGTACCAAACCTTATCCCATACATTAATTTGATATAAACAAGGATACGGATAAGTTATTATTTTATTTGATTGCCTCGAGAGAAGAATCTATTTGCCAAATTGGAAGAACATGAGTTAGAGGTGGACTCAATCACACATTTCTTTTCTTGAAATGTTACAAAGAGGATATTTGCACAAATGGCCTTTTTAGCCACTATTTAAATTCAATCCCTCCCAAGTTTAGTTGGCTAAATTTGTTTGTAAAAGTAAAAAAAAAAATCATCCAACTAATTTTAAAGGTGAAATTTAGTCCACTGACTTAACCGGGACAAAACTTAAAGAATGGCATAAAAAAAAAGGTCATACGGTGTAAATAAATACGTTTCAAAGTGGTTCCATAATAAATCAGATTAAGCTGCTTACAAATTGCATGAGTTCTTTGCTTAATTGTGCTTTGTTTTTATGTGCCAATAGATGCGCACTGGTAACTTTTAAAAAAAATTACAGGACCTTTCATATCTTAGCAATGATTTCAGTTACGCACAATTGAATTAATATTATACGGTAATTAAAACAATTAGTGATACCTTTTAAAAATAAGGAAGGGATGATAGCAATTTTGGTCCTTCAAAATTATTGATAATTTATAATTATAATTCTTAATTATGGTATACTATGATTAAGCACATTCAACTTTCAATTAATTAAAATGTGTATTTTTTGTCCCTTTGTGTAAGGAATATGCAGTATGTAGACATTTTTGAAAAGTTAAATGTGCTTACTTAGGAGTGGTACTATCCCAATAAGAACCGAGAGACCAAAAGTGAAAGGTTTCTAATGTAGTGTCAAAGTGGTTAAGATTTCAAATGTGGCATTCTTGAATTCTTTTTTCCAATTCCGTTATTAAAATTCCTGCTATGCCACTAACTATACATATAAAACTCAAGTACTTAAGTAATAAAGTGTACATATATACAATTGTGGTCGGGGCAACAAAATCCAACGTCGGGAGGAAGTTTGAGTCGTGGATTAACGAAGGGAAATCAACACCATTGCCGTCTGTATAATATATTGTTGGATTTGGATATTAAACCAGTGTTTACCACTGGCACAAAGGAAGAATTCAGACAAGTGAGAATTTCCAACCTAAAGAAAGTTGGATACTATTCATGCTTCAAGTTCATCTTAAAAAAAAATTAATTAATTTGGTTGTCTATAAATCAGTATCCACATTCAAATTTATGTGAATCTATAACTATTTGGAGAATCAAACAAGGTTTTCTTTTATTCTGTAAATACTTAACTATTGTAATTTATAGTAAATTTTTTTGTTTCAAAATATTCAAATTCACATTAAAAAAATAATTGGTCAGTTTCGTACTCCAAAAAGGCTCATTTAAACTCAAACTTAAACTAGTGGGGTACTGGTTTCTCTCCTTTCGAAAGCAATATTAATATGTCGGTTTTTAAATGTATTGAAGGTTAAGTTGTACCTTACTTTACTATATTCCTATTTGTATTCCTACTACACAATAAGTAATTTTTTGGTTTCTTTCTTGTTCAAAATAAGTAATTTTTTCAAATTTTAAGAATAAATTAATTATTTTTTTTTTACGCTGCCCTTGAAGTAAATATTATTGAAGTATATGTTAGGAGTATTTATGTAAAAAAAAATAGTAAAGGATAATATAATTAATTTTATTACTAATTAATATTAAAAAATAAAATTTTTAATCTACGTGAAAACAATCAAAAATCACTTACCGTGTACAGAGGAGTATTAATAAGGGAGAGTTAGAGCTTGCCGTTCAGGACAAAGTCGACATTTGACTTTCTTGTGTAATTTTGATTGGTTTACTTTGTGTTGGTAATGTAACTTTTCCATTAACTTTTGTCGGCCGGACTATTTTGTCGATCTTTTGGTATCCATTAATTTAAAGCTTCTACCACGTGGCATTAGCTGCTTTACGCTGGGTCCACAAAAAGGATGAGTCTACACTATAGTTTCTCTTTTGAGTTGATGAAAATTTCACTTTTGGAAAGCTGATGCAACTAAGCTCCTTCATTAAGCTTTTGGATTTTCAACAATATATGCCTAGCTTTGTAAAGAATTGTATGCCTGGCTCTTTTTAGAATTTTGTATTTTCCCTGCTTTAACTTTGATTTGATTTATTTTTCAATGTTAGAGAAAAGAAAGATGATGAAATAGTTTAAGGTTCGTTGAGTTGTTTCGCTTGACTAAGTTAAAAAAATATTTGAGTTCAATTTTTGTTCTCTCCCAAAATTTCCTGTGCAAAGTGGAGCATAACATCAAAGACTTTATTTTCTTTTGCTATTATAATTGATTCTGTTTGAAAATCTACTGAAACTATTTGGTACTTTAAAATCTCATAAGAAATTTCAACATACTGCACCACAAAAACAAGAAAAGAACTTCACAAATTATTTTAGATTGTATGGTCAACAACATGTAACTAACCTTCCACTTATAATGTGATGTATTCCCTATATCTCAAGTGTGTTAGTAAAGTATATATTTTCTTACAACTTGGTGAGTTATAATAAAGGCTAATTATTGCTTACTCTAAGATTCCTTACTACTGTAGAATTCTATTTTGTAGTTACTAATCTTTAAAAATTTGTTGTAACTCTCTCCTCCTATTTAGACTCTTTTCTGATAGGCATTATCCTTTTCAAGTTTATCTTGTTGATGCATCTGCTATAAATATATATATAAATGGTCTGCCATACAATCAAATAACATAGTAGTATTTTTCATCTTCTACTTTCTTCTCTTTTATGGTATCAGAGCGACACTAAACTCCCACGAGTCGATCCTTTGTCTTTTTTCCCGCTTATTAGCCCAACCACTAAAATGGCCACCAATATTTCTGTGACCAATGTTGATGGAGTCAACAACGCCATTACTATTGTCCAATTCTCAATCCCTTACGCAACTGCCCATAAAATTAAAAACAAGTCATAATTTCTCCCTGTGGAAAGCTCAAGTTTCAATGCTTATGCATGGTCACAATCTCTATGGGTAACTCGATGGCTCCATCTTTTTCCCTACATGCACCATCTCTCAAAACAATCAAGATGTGGATAAATTGCCTCTGTTGATCCTACACTTGCCCCCTACTCTTGTTGTTGCAGTCTCCGCCAAAGCTGTTTCGGATGCTTTGCATAGTGCGTATGCCAACAAATCTCAAACAAGAATTTTCAGCTTGCGAGATCGATTGGCTCGCCTCACTAAAGACTCTCGTCCGGTCACCGATTATTTTCATCAAGTTCGATCGATCTATGATGAACTTGCAACTGCTGGTGCCCCTGGATCAAACGCCGCACTCATCGTTAAAATACTTAGTGGACTTGGATCTAAATTTCGCAAACTCTCTGCTGCCAATTGTGCTCTGGATTCTACAATTTCCTATGAAGAGCTTTATGAAAAGCTTTTGGAACATGAGTTTTCCTAAAGCACGAGGAAGACAAGAAGTCGTTGTCAACACCTATTAACGTTGATGTAGCACAAAAGACTACACCAACTCCTCCTCGTAAGGGTAATAATCCTAACTCCAGCAATCGTCGTCCATATTTGAATGCACCTGCCAATAATCAGCAATGGCAAGTACAATCATGGCGCCTACAAAGAAACAACCACCAGTAGCCCTTTGACAAAAACCTTCGCTGCTAACTATGTGATCGTGTAGGTCATTCTGTTAGAGTATGTAAATCGCAATCACATGATTGTCTGCAAGCCCAGGCAAACTTTGTTGCTCGCTTTTCTCCTCAACAGACTTTGTGGATCGTGGATAGAGGAGCCACTCATCATATTGCATCTGATGTTCAAAGCCTAACCACTGTACATGATTACCACAACATCGAAGAGATAACTATAGGCAATGGTAACACCATACCAATATCCCATGCCGGTAACTCTAACATAAGTGCTTCAAATCATAATTTCAAACTTCTCAATACCTTATGCCCTCATGTCATAAAAAGTAACCTTATTTTTGTTCCTAAGTTTTGTCGTGATAATCATTCATCTATTGAATTCTTTCCTTTTCAGTATCTTGTGAAGGATCTGAGTACAGGGACGCCTCTACTTCGCGGGAAGAATAAAGATGGGTTGTACGAGTGGCCATCGAGTTGTGCAGATCGTCCTCCTCAATGCAATGTGGTTGTTCCAATTCACCTGTGGCATCAGTGTTTAGGTCATTTTAGTCGCCGTGTTTTAAATATTATCTTGAATAATGTTTCCCTTCCTATTTCAGATCCTAAAGCTAGTTCCATTTGTAATTCCTGTTATTCAAATAAAATACATAGGTTGACTTTTTTTGAAAATTCATTGCAAAGTAATAAGCCACTGCAAATCTTTTATAGCGATTTATGGGGTCCGTCTCCGATTTTGTCAATTGATAAAAGAAGATATCATGTGTTATTTATTGACCAATTTTCAAAATACATGTGGTTGTTCACTTTGAAAGAAAAAAATAAAACGCTTGAAGTTTTTCAAACTTTGCATCCATTGTTTGAACACAAATTCAACACCAAAATTCAATTTCTTTACACTGATGGTGGTGGTGAATTTTAAAGTTTTCAGTTCTATCTCAAAACACATGTCATAGAACACTTAGTGTCACCCTCATATACTCCGCAAAGAGTTGCTCTAGTCGAAAGACGACACCGACATGTTATTAAAACTACTAGAACCTTGCTACATCAAGCATCTTTACCCTCACAGTTTTGGAGTTTTGCTTATCAACAAGCTGTTTATCTTATAAACAGGCTCACTACACCCAATATTCAGCATAAGATCCCTTTTAAAATTTTATTTTAAATTATTCCCAAGTATGACTCCATTAAAGTATTTGGATGCTTGTGCTATCCATGGCTCAGACTATATGCCAAAAATAAATTAGAGCCTCATTCGACACCATGTGTTTATTTAGGATTTTTAAATAAACATTACTGCCATAAATGTTTTGATCTTTTAACTTTCAAAATTTATTTATCATGTGATGTCATATATTCTGGAAAATCAGTTCCCATTTGAAAATATTTTTTCCCATTTGAAAATTACACTCAATAAAAATGTATCTTGAGAGATTTGTTCAATTGAACAACCACAAATGGATAATACTTTGAGTCCAAAAGTCTGTTATGAGCTTCCTGCTCAGAATGTACAACAACCCGTGGACACTCATTCACTCGTCTCCTCTCCCCCAACAGGTGCCACCATATCAGGTAATTCAGTTTCTCGCTTATCTGACACTTTCTCTCCTTTTCCAACATCTATATTGCCTCCTCCTCTAGCCACACCAAACTCAGTTGCCAACCATGATTCCCCCCAACCAAATCGTTCTGCCTCACCAGTTCACCTTTCTCCCCATTTAAAAGTTCAGCCTCAATCTACAATAATCCCTTACCAGCGCTGAAATAAGTCCACTGGACCTTTGACCCAGAACCCTATGATACAACCATCTTTTTCGTCACTTGTCCCCCTTTTCCATCGCCTCACAACCTTCCTCTGTTGCCTCTTACTCTACAGTGACACGCACTCATCATATGATTACTCGGTCTAAGACCAACAACCTTAAGCCCAAACAATTTCACATTATTGTCCAAACCACTTCTTCCATACCTAGAACCTTTAAGCAAGCTCAACAAGTCCCATACTGGCATGAAGCTATAAAAAATAAATTTGAAGCCTTAGTTCGGAACCGGACATGGGATCTGGTACCATGTGATCCTTCGAAAAACGTGGTGGATTGTAAGTGACTTTTTCTTGTTAAATATCATCCTAATGGTTCTGTTGAAAAGTACAAAGCTCGTCTTGTTGCCAAAGGGTTCACATAATGACCTGGCCTAGATTTTCAATGTACTTTTAATCCTGTGGTAAAGTTCGCAACTGTTCGACTTATTCTTGCAAATGCGACACAACAGAGTTGGACCATTCATCAACTTGATATCAATAATGCCTTCCTGCAAAGTCGTCTTGACGAAGAGGTCTATATGTGTCAACCACCCGGTTTCGAAGCTTCTACATATCCTACACATGTTTGCAAGATGCAAAAATCTATATATGGCCTCAAACTAGCTCCTGGAGCCTGGTACACTGAACTCAAAAATTATCTTGTTACTTCGGGATTTATTAAATCCCAATATGATTCATCATTGTTCATCATGCATACTTATGAGTTTATTGCATATATAGTAGTTTATGTTGATGACATACATGTTATGGGCAATCAAATTCGTGGTATTCAAAACATTATTAAAAATATTGCAACCCCATTCTCACTAAAGGATCTTGGTCCACTTCATTATTTCCTTGGTGTTGTAGTCTTTTCTTATCGAGGTGGTCTTTTATTGTCTCAAAACAATTACATTACAGATCTATTACAGGAAGTTAATATGCACAATTGCAAGGGTGTTCCAATGTCAATGGCTTCTAGTGTTGTTTTCCTAGAATCTGTTGAAGATTCTCTAGTAGATAGCTCTCTTTATAGGCGGATAATTAGTAAACTTCATTATTTTTCCTTTACACGTCCGGACATCGCTTTTGCTGTTAGTAAACTCTCACAGTCCATGCACCAACCCTTAATATCTCATTGGACATCCATAAAGCGTCTCCTTCGGTATCTTCACCAGACATCTGGTTTGGTCTCCGAATTGCTAAAGAACGTGATCATCGTATTCTAGCCTACTCGGGTTCTGACTAGGCTAGAGATCCTCTTGATCGAACCTCCACTGCATGTTATGTTATTTACCTTGGCAACTCTCCGATATCATGGTCCTCTAAGAAGCAAAGATTTATTTCTCGTTCCTCCACATAAGCAGAATATCGAGCTGATGCAGCTACTATTTCTGAGACCAACTGGCTAAGAAATTTACTCCATGATCTTTGCTTCAGTGTATTAGCTACTCCTCAGATCTTTTGTGACAATGTTAGTACCACCTACATTTGCGCCAACCCGGTGTTCCATAGTCGTATGAAACATATAGCTATTGACTTTCACTTTGTTCGTGAACAAGTTCAAAACAAGGAAATCGAAGTTCAACACCTTCACTCGGCTGATCAAGTGGCAAATATACTTATGAAACCACTTCAAAGAGCCTCGTCTGTCAAGCAATTTTTCAAGTTAGGTGTTGTTGACACCACTAACTTGCGGGGGCATAATAATGGCTATTTACTGCTTACTCTAAGATTTTTTACTACTGTAGAATTCTATTTTGTAGTTAGTGATCTTTAGGAAGTTGTTGTAACTCTCTCCTCCTATTTAGGCTCTTTTCTGATAGGGATTATCTTTTTCAAGTCTATCATGTTATTGCATCTGCTGTACATATATGTATAAATGGTATACCATACAATCAAATAACATAGTAGTATTTTCCATCTTATACTTTCTTCTCTTTTAATTGAAAGATGATGTAACAAAATATTATTTCATCGCTTATGAATAGTTGTTGAGAAAATTAATTTGAAGTAGGTATTTGAGAAATTGCAAGAAAATGCCGCGTGTATCATATTTGTTTATAGAATTATTGATACACTTTGTCTTAATTACTATTTACAGTTTACATGTTGTTTCTTTCAAAGATCCACTATTTTGACAAGTTATCACTTTGTATATTTTTTTTAAACATATTATATCATTATATAGTAGTTATTTGGAAACACCCATAACTTTGACTATAGTGAGAAGCTCTCGTGGAAAAAAATTAATTAGTGCATTTAAAAAATATCACTTCTATAGATAGAAAGACCGAATGCTATTTTAATCAATGTTTACTGGTAAGTTTAAGTATCACAATGCATTTAAATGTAGTCATGGTTGTTACCATAATGTTGTTGAAATTATTGGTTCTCAAAATACATGCAATTTAAAATTATTTGTATATATAGAACAAATTAAAAACTTAATTAGAAATTAGAAAGAAGAATCACATAATGTGAAGTGTTGTGGTTGAGATAATGAAGATCTTGTAAAAATACAAAAGCACATTATCACATATAATTAAACTTCACACTAATGTTTAATGGAAATTTTACCTCCTATAGCAAAGGTATACACCCTATTTATTATAAACCAAAATTATTTTAAAATATTATTTTCTATAGCTACCTTTTATATTTTATAGCAAAATAAGTAATTTATAGTATATACTACCATTGAGGCATGAAATACGCTATTTATGTTTTTCCTCTCTCTTAGACACCTGGACATACCTATTTTTAAGGCATTGTCGTTACTGTATTCATGAATATGTTGCGCGAATACATGTGAATACATGCGTGTATAGTTGTATTCATGAATACACCAGCGCGAATACATGCGCATACAGCTGAACTGCCATAATTTTAGGCATTTTTTACTGTTGTATTCATGAATATATAGCGTGAATACATGCGCGTACATCTGGACTGCCCTAATTTTAGGCATTTTTACTGTTGTATTCATGAATACATGGCGCGAATACATGTGAATATATGCGCGTACAGATGTACTGCCCTGATTTTAGGAGTTTTTTGTTGTTGTATTCATGAGTACAACAACGCGAATACATATGAATACACTACCGTAATAACTAAATAGTAGCTATAAGAAGTAATTGTGTATATGATAGCTATAGAAAGTTAATAGCCACTAAACAATCGTAATTTCTGAAAATTTCTCATGTTTAATATATGGTATTGTTGGGCCCATACTCAACACGGGCTATCCCTAACTAGTGGGTAGATATATACTTATTATAGAAGCTACTAAAGAGAGGAGCTTGGGGCAGTAAGGGTATTTTGGGAATAGCAAAATGCTAGCTTGCCCATCAGGAGTATTTCTGGAATTTCAACATATTTTCATGCTTCAGTTATGATGTGCTAAGTTATGATGTTCTAAGTAAAATAATGTGAGTACCTTTTTTTTCTTATGGGCCCCACCTGAAGATCATTTCATATTTACTCAAAAGTGGGCTCTACTAGCAGCCTTTTGATGAATCTAGTTAATTTTACCATTTCATAACCAACTCTCTCCAAATAAAAGTTAACTACTGCTGCCTTATTTGGTACTTTATATTAGAATTTAATTTTTTAGGTAATTAAAGTGAACTTATATATTGTCTAGAACTCTACCAAAAAGGAATAACATTTCCAAAAATTAGAAAATATCCAGCTCAAACAGGCAATAACTGAGAAAAGCACGAGTGCTAATCCAAGCGCTTCGTCTGCAACATTTTGAAACTTTTGTTCCGTGCCTGCAAACACGATTTGAAATTAATAGTATACTAAAAAGAGAAATCAAATTTATCATATTTCTCCAATTAATTTCTTAAGATGTCAACAAGAAGTCAATGTTACATTTGCGTTTAACTCTATCCACATTGAGCTATTGCTGTTATTTTGAAATTGCACTCTCAAAAAATTATTAAGTAAATGTTACTACGTCAATTATAATTAAACAAATAAAAAAGATGATATTACTGAGATTAGAGTAACTGTGCCACGATACAAGGACAGCTCAAGCACTTTAATGGCCTAAAGTCAAAATTTATTTGGAGGTCTTAAATTTAAAAAATAAAAAATAATTTTCCTCCAAAAAACTATTGTTCTAACTTTTGAGATGCAAAATTATTAATAATTTTTTTTAAATATCGATATTTTCTAATATTTATTTTCGGAATGATAATATAGCCAATTCTTTTTATTTTTCTTGAGAATTGTTGATCTTGAATAAGATTGTATCAATTTTAATTTTAAAATACTTCTTTAGAATTTTTTTTGAAACTTATAGATTAAAATATTTGTCTATTGCTATTGGGCCCGGGCAAGTCCAGACTAATCGTAACTAGTACATCGATACACGAGCAAGAGTTCACATATGCCCGGGCTAATCGTATCTAGTAAACCGATACACGAGCAAGAGTTCACAGACAAAATGAAATATCAAATTTCGTTACTCCACCAACCCAGGTCTAAACATCCGTAGCCTGATTGCCTTCCCTCCGATCCGCTGGAGGGGTGGTTAGTCCATTACTGGTGTCTCTCCTTTGGCATTGTCAGTAATAGAGCATGCTATGAATCGCTGGTCAAAAGTACAAAAACTACAATATAGCATTAGGCAGTGAGGTCAATCATATTAGTCACGTGTTAAAGGGCACCACTTAAAACTACTCGTATATCCATGGTAAACGGCCGGGTCGGATAGGATATGAGATGCCTAAAAAATGTATAATGCAAAAAAGAATAAATCATTCTATCCGATTCATATTTAATATGGATAAAAAATAGGTTAATCGATTTTTTATGGCTTCTTGAATAGGATAAATACCTTTAAACCCCCATATACTTGGTTATTCGATAGTTGTTACCCCCTTGGATGATCTCATATCAGGAAAGTGGCATGCATTCGCATGTCACGTGAATTATTCTGTCCATGTGACATTTTTTGAAAATTAAAATATATTTTTATCTTTTTAAGTATGTTACTTTTTTAGATAATTTTTTTCGAATAAAATTTACAATAAAACTTGGATAGAACTACATTATTTAGGCTAATTTGTTTTATTTGGCTAAAAATAATAAAATTTTAGTTATTCTTTTTTTGAATTTAACCTGAAAATAAATATTTATACAATTGAAATAAATAGTAAGACATCTAAAAAGTTATAAAAATATATATCTTGAAATTTATTATTTTGGCTATAATTTTTTATATAGCATTTTTCTGTCCATGTGACATTTTTTGAAAATTAAAATATATTTTTATCTTTTTAAGTATGTTACTTTTTTAGATAATTTTTTTCGAATAAAATTTACAATAAAACTTGGATAGTAACTACATTATTTAGGCTAATTTGTTTTATTTGGCTAAAAATAATAAAATTTTAGTTATTCTTTTTTTGAATTTAACCTGAAAATAAATATTTATACAATTGAAATAAATAGTAAGACATCTAAAAAGTTATAAAAATACATAGCTTGAAATTTATTATTTTGGCTATAATTTTTTATATAGCTCTAAATTATGGTGCTCTAAAATATTTGTTTTCAGATTTTACATAAAAAAGTAAAAATACACAGTTGAAATAAATAGTCATTGCATCAAAAGAAGAAATATAAAGAGTGTACAATTGCACGTTCATTATTTTAGCTATACCTTTTTTATTTGGTAAAAAATAATGGAGCTATGACCAATTTTTTTATTGGTTTGACTCGAAAATAAAATACACAATTAAAATAAATAGACATTACATATAAAGAAAAAAACAGAAAATATACACAACATGTACTCCATTATTTTTGCTAAAAGTTTTTTATTTGGCTAACATGACGGAGTTCTTACCAAACGTTCTACAAATTTGGCCAAAAAAAAAAAATATGCAGTTGGAGCAAATAGACATTATATCTTAGAAGAAATTAAAAATAAAAAAAGTTAGAGTAAAGTCCACATTATATGTTAAGATGAAGCAAGAAGAAATACATAGTTGTAACAAATAAATCATTATATATGACTATATGATAATTAAAAGTTAAAAAATAATCTATTTGGAAGCTGATTTTTCAATTTTTCTTCACTCCCACGCACTTAAAAGAGAGTGCACCCACACTCTTTGCCACACCAGCGTCTAGGGGAGTAATGGCTCTCAAAAAGCCAAGTTGAGGGGGTTAATTAAGACCACAAATAATTTAGGGTTGTTACTGATAATCCGTATCAAGTTTAGGGAGGTTTTTAGGTATTCTGTCTCTTGAATATGATTACTATTGAGAGAATTCTTAGTTCCCAAAATCGTGGAACCTCCAATTTGAGGTTTTATAAATATAAAAATTAAACTTATTAGTTATCTATTTTTTAAGTAGATAATATGTTTCTTACCCATATTTGACCCGTTTAAAAAGTTCATTATCTAATTTATTTTTAATGAATAATGTGGATAGACAATGGTTCTTTTGTGATTTCGCCACCACTAATCCTACTACTAAGAATAGTTCTTTTATTTGAAAATTAGAACAATGATGTGGACAAGTGACAGGTTCTAAAAAAAAGCGAAGAATAATGTGGACAAGAATAATTGATGGGCCAGGAAATATTCTATTTGATATTTGGATTTGATTAGAGTGGTTGGTGTTGCAAGCAACAGCGACATTACAGTTGATTCTTACTTTCGTATTTATTTGATAAGAAAACGGAGAAAGCAAAAAACAAGTAATTGTGTTCATTAGGGTTAAATATATCTCATACTATTCGAAATTGAGCAATTTTTATCTGTATTTTTATTAAGACTTCTATTTCGATTTGATTCTTGAAATGCACAATTCTTAAATATTCATAACGATTGTGCTTAGTAATTCCCGTTTCGCATTTGTTGCTTATGCTCCACACTATTTGCGAGGTCTTCAACGACAGAAGTTTACACACGATAGTCATCAAATAAATTCTCTTTTCTATATTCAGTTTGCAAGATGAGGCGTTGGAAAAAAAAAAACTAGAACTAAGTTAGTCCAAATTTGTAAGTATGGGTGTACATAGGTCGGGTTGGTTCGGATTTTTCAATTATCAAATCAAATCAATGGTGTTTTTAAATTTATAAAGCAAACCAAGCCAACAATGTCGGGGTTTCAATCTCGATTTTTCTCGAGTTTTTTTTCCCGGGGTTTTTCGGATTTTTGAGTTTTTTCCGATAAATTCTTTATAACATAAAATATGTAACTTGTGTTCCAAATATTTCTTTAGTCCTAGTAAAATACAATTATATAATGTATTTTCCAAGAAACTAACACAATAATATGAGATAAGTCATAGCATTATACTAAAATATTCAATAACAAAGATAAAATAATGAAATTACATAAAACAAATATTGTTAATTAATAAGCCATAATAAAAATTAACATAATCTAAAAATATTATACATGTCATGCTAAAATAAGTATAGCTAATAAGTACCAATATTAATTACATAACTAAGAACTAAAGAAAAAGATAAACTAAGTTATGCTAAACCAATGTAAAACTAAAATAATTATCCAACACTATCGTCATTTCTAGTATTGAATTGAATTTCTTTTGTTAGCATTAGTATTGATTTGAATTTTATTTGAGTTATTACATTTATGGGTTATAAAATTTATTTACCATTCGAGAATGTTAACTCTAAACTTGAAATAATACGTTAAAAGATAAAATTGTGAAAAAGTTTAAGAAATATTTATAAATTACATTACAATAAAAATTTATATGTATAAAATATTTTTAAAATTACGTAAATATACTATCTGGTTGGTTTGGTTTCGGTTTGACTTTTTTTAGTTAAAACCAAACCAAAACAATTATGGTTGAATTTTATTTTCTAATACCAAACCACATCGTGTTTTTTTTTTTTCCGATTTGATTCGGATTATCCGTTTGGTAAGATTTTTAGATTTTCGCTGTACATCCCTAATCTTCTTAATGAAGATACAACTTTCTATTTTCTATTCGTATAGCGCAAAAGCAGAGACATGCGACTTGCATGGCTCTTACTTTATTGTAACTCACTTTTGTGATAAAATACATTATAGCTTATGAGAATTGTTATTTATTACTCCTTCCTCCATTTACATAATTAAGAAAAAGAATTAATTTTATTTTTCTAAAATTTATTCTTATTTATATATTTTAATGTGTCAGGGTAACAATTAATTAAATAAATATATTTTTTTAAAATGATCACTTATTGTGAACAATAACAAATATCGAATTTAAATAATGTGGAAAAGACCGAAAAGGAAAAGATGACTTGGTCGTCGTGACAAGAATAATTACTGTGTATCTTATTCTCTAAGTATAATAATTGATTACTGTGGTTGGTGTGGCGAAGCGATCCATCGGCCATCGCTTTAGGCAAATAAATTTGATTCAAAATAATTCTTGAAAACGAAAAAGACCTTTATTGTTTTTATATTTACAACTTTTTTAATAGTCTTATCAGTTTTCAAATAATGTTTTAGGAGATAAAATATAATCTAGTAAAATAAGAATATGAATTAATATTTTAAAATTTTCTTAATAAACGTGCAAAAAATCTTCAAACAATTCTTTGTCCCTTACTGTTTATATCTATTTGATGATAAAATAAATAGAAAAGTAAAACTCAAGGAAATTGTGCTCTTTGTTTTTTTTTATCTGCAATAATTTAGAGGATGTGAAATAAAGAGAAGGGAGTAGGTATTAGGTACGTCCAAGCCAAAATACGGCGGACAAGGGGCTGTTCCTAGCAGTAAAATTGAAAACGTAAATCATAAATGGTTGTCCAGTTTTGTGTCTCAGATAAATTTGAAAGTTAGTGATCTCTTTAATTCGGGTGTTAAAAAAATCGCGTATATATGCTTTTTATTTGTAAACATAGTTTCAACGTGGTAAACACTTCCTTACATTGATATACAAAATCCCTTTTTCCTTTTTTTTTTTTACAGGAAAAGTATAGAGGGAAAAAAAAGAAGAAAATGACCTTGTCTTTTACCTACCTTTTATAAAAAGATGTAAATAGTGACAGATAAAATACTGAACATGAGCCAGTCTTTACTCTGTTTGACTATACACCTCACGTGAATTCACATAAGATACTGCAAAAATAAGGAATATTGATTATTGCGGTTGGTGTGGCGAGCGACCCATCGATTGGCCATCGCTTTAGGCAAATATATTTAATTAAAATAATTCTTGAAAACGAACAAGGCCTTAATTGTTTTTATATTTACAACTTTTTAAAAAGTTTTATCAGTTTTCAGATAATGTTTGAGGAAATAAAGTATAATCTTATAAATAAGAATATGAATTTAATATTAAACAAAACGTTTCTTAATAAACGTGCAAAAATCTTTTAACGATTCTTTGTCTCTAACTTTGTATCTATTTGATGATAAAATAAAATGGAAAAGCAAAACTCAAGGAAATTGTGCTCATTGTATTTTTTTTTTAATCTGCAATAACTGAGAGGTGTGAAATAAAGAGAATGGAGTAGATATTAGGTACGTCCAAGCCAAAATATGGTGGACAGGGGGGCTGTTCCTAGCAGTAAAATTGAAAACGTAAATCAAAAATGGTTGTCCAGTTTTATGTCTTAGATAAATTTGAAAGTTAGCGATCTCTTACTTAGGGTGTTAAAAAAATTGTGTATATATACTTTTTATTTGTAAACATGGTTTCAACGTGGTAAATGTATGGCCAAAAATTAACTTAGTTATGAATTATATCATATCAGTATGAAGAGGGCCTTCGAGAGCTTCCACGCGTGTCCTCGGTATGACTTCAGCAAGAAGCGAATTCAAGGTCGAAGTGATCTAGCGAGAGGCGAAGGATTTGGTCGAGGAATCACCAGCATGTGCCTTAGGCCCCCAATTTTGAGGGACCCTATTTTTTAGAAATAATATATATTTTTTAGGTATTTAAAAAAATAATATGTATTACTACTTTTGTGTTTTTTATATAAATGAAAAAAAAACCTTTTAGAGTAAATAAAGTAAAATTTTGACTTACTTAAAAATGATAGATGAATAATTTTCAATTTGAGTTGATTTAATAATTCCATTTTTTACTCATTCTTTTCCAATGTTTCAATTTTACTCTTCATATTCCAGAACCTACATATATTCTTCCTTTCTCTTTATTCTTGCTCACCTTCTTGAATTTTTTCTCCAATATTTTTTTCTTTCTCCAAAATTTTATTTTTCACCTTCTTTCTCCAAAAATTTATTAATTCAAGTGTTTAATAATATTTTTAAGATTTCAATAGTTCTATACTTCTATTATTTTATAAGAAATATAGTATAGTTTTCAAGATTTACAACAAAAAATTTAAAGTAGACAAGCAACAACTAGATATTTTGGACTCAAAGTCTTCATTCTTCAAACTTCTTGAATCAGTAATCGGGTAATATCTTTCTAGTATTGTTTTTATTTAGTATTTGGTATTTCATTAATTTTACTCCATACATATCATTTAAGTTTTTTCTTTTTTAAAATTTATACTTAAGCCTCACATTTGACTTTGGACTTAGGCCTCAAATGCCCTTGAGCCGCTCCTGATCATCACATGCCGAGGACGAGGACGAGCACTCCTCTTAAAAAGGAATAATAACGGCTAGTTTTAGATAAGACTGGATCTGTAATATTAGGGGTTTTAGACATATGTTCCCTTATAAATAAAAAGAGACATAGTTATGGTGGACGAGATATTCACTTGTAAGATAATAAATTGATTTTCTCTGTAGAATCTTGCTTTATTGCACACATACAAAATATATCTTTTTCTTAAGATTCTTGACTAACTTTTCCACATGATCCAAAAATATTATGAATATTCAAAGGCTCATCAATCATTCATCAGTGTCAGAAGGTATATCTACGGATATCACTCTTTTTGGGTGACTCACATGTTCTTATCTACTTAAATGCCATTTATTACTATTTATTGTTATTTAATGTCATCCCCTTCCTTTTTGGATCATTGAATATTGTTAGTGTTATCAACATTTATTGGTACTTAGATAATATATGTATTATCTTACTACAAAATTAGTTAATATATTTTTTGAACATTAATATTACTAAGATTGACTCTATTTTATTAAATCTAATTGTCTAAACCCATATCTAAATTTTAGGTCAAATAGTAAACACTTACTTACACTGATGCTTACATTAAATCAATGAATACAAGATATTTATCTTTTATAAATACTCCGTCCGTTTTACTTTATTAGTCAAAATTTAAGTTGACACAATTAATTAGCTCTCTCTCCGATCCTAAAGGCTATATATAGCAACTTTCTATTTCTAATCAAATGCAGCTTAGCGAGAGTGGGGAGACGGTGATTATCATAGCGAATCCAGATCCCTTTTTCATGATCTTTTTACAGGAAAAGTAAAGAGGACAAAGAAAAAGAAAAGGACCTCGTCTTTTACATACCTTGTATAAAACGATGTAAATAGTGACAGATAAAATACGGAAAATGAGCCAGTCTTTACTCTGTTTGACTATAGGCCTCACGTGAATTCACATAAAATACTACAAAAATTTGTACTTGAAAGTCAATAATTTAATACACTTTTTACCTTTATTTGGATAGCACAACCACCAAGTCATGTATTTTTTTTGGAAATTATAATAACCTGTAATTTTAAGTACTCTTTGTTAGCTTTTAAGTATGTAAATGTTACTCTTTAAAAAAATAATAAAGATGATGCCTCATTTCATATTAAAATTTGGATGTTTTGACTCTAGCTCATATAATGATCTTCTCATTTAGGGGTTGTTCGATTGGTGGTTTAAAATTTCGCAAGATAATACAGTTTGATTGGTCTCATAACAAAAGAAATAAAATAATTATCGCATAACTAATGTAACATTTGGCAGATGGTATTAAATAAAACTTATATTAAGTTATGTAAGCATCTATTTATTATTTTGTACGAGATAAAATATAAATTAAAAATACGTATATTAGTATTGTGAGATTAAACATAAGTAATTAAAAAATATATATTATTTTTTATTATTAATTATCGCATAAAAATCTCTTTATATTAATCACATATAAATAATTTTTATATTATAATCCTCACATAACTAATATGTATATCAAATCGACCCCTTATTTTTTTGAAATGCCGGTCACAATAAATATACTAGAAAACCAAAAACGAAAAGAGTAAAAAATATGGATAAATAGCACGCGGAAGAAATGCTAGAAATGTAATTCACTAACTTGTCATGAGATGAAAGGTCAGTTCAAACTTTATATAAAGGGCCAATCACACAACCATGTTAGTACCTCCTACTTACTAATTAGAGTAACAAACATACCAAAAACATGAGGGCATTTTTCTTCTTCCTCCTTATTTCCATGGCAGCGGTAGCTGCCAAAGCGTCTATTCCCAACCAAATCCACCCTCTGCGGCCGACGGCTGGTTCCGCCGGCCGCCACGTTCCTCAAATCAACTGCCTGAGCTGGCGTCTGGCAGTTGAAACCAACAACATCCAAAACTGGAAATTAGTGCCCCTTCAATGCGAAAGCTACGTGGGGCACTACATGCTTGGCAAGCAGTACCGCGACGACTGCAACGCTGTGATCGTCGCGGCTATTCAGTATGCCAAAACCCTCAAAATTGCCAAAGACGGCAAGGATGTTTGGGTCTTTGATATTGATGAAACCACTCTCTCTAACCTTCCTTATTATGCTCGTTCTGATGTCGCCTTTGGGTAAGTTTTAGTAAATACAACTTTTGTTTAGATATAGTGTGTGAAAAATTACTAAAATTTTAATAAATATTATGTTCTGAACCCATAATTACAAATGTGCAATAGGTTCAGTGATGTAAACACATGGATCGTCTCTATTGAAGTAGCCATGTAAAACTCAAGTTCTTGACTAATAAAGTGTACTTTTAATTGTTATCAGGGCAACAAAATTCAACGGGACGAAGTTTGACGAGTGGACGAGAGAAGGAAAAGCACCAGCAGTTCCAGGCGCTCTGTTTCTGTACAGAACGTTGTTGGCTATGGGTATTAAACCAGTCTTTATCACGGGAACTAAGGAAGAATTCAGACAAGTCAGGATTGCTAACCTAAAGAAAGTTGGTTACCATTCTTGGGTGAAGCTCATCTTGAAGTAAGAATATTAATTGACTGTCTAAAACTGAGCATTTTAGGCATATTGTAATTGATATGACATGAGTATTTGGGTGCAGGGGAGTAAATGATACAGGATCCTCAGTAATGTACAAGTCCGGGAAAAGGGCAGAGTTGGTGAAAGCTGGATACAGAATTGTTGGCAACATAGGAGACCAGTGGAGTGATTTGCTTGGTGATTTTGTTGGTGACCGCACTTTCAAATTGCCGGATCCAATGTACTACATTGGTTGAAAAACTAATTACCCACTTCGACATTATTAGGGTCTATGTTTCAGAATGTCATGATTGATACTAATAATGTCAAGTAATTTAGCTTTCCTGATTTTAATTAGGATATGTATTTGGTTTTTTGACTCTTCAAATGTTCTACACCCCAATCCCCTTTTTTTGTGTTTTCTTTGTGTAATCTCATTTGGGTGAAGAAATGACAAGTGCAGTTAATTCATAACAATTGTGCCAATAAATCGAGTAAATTTATAGGTGATAATTCAATTGTGCTTTAAGAGTCACTTTTTTTTATTACCTAAAAGTCATTTAACTTTGTGTTAATATTCAAAGTAATTTTTTTTTCTTTTGTTAATAAATATTATTTTACTATGCTCTAATTATCATAATAATCACTTTGGTCAGATTTTATAAATTTTTCATCCGAAAAGTCTATTATTCCCTTGACATTATAAATCTTCTCATTTATGTAATAACATCTATATTATATGCTATATAATATACTTTTACCCAGGTATTTTATTTATAATTAAAATAATTTAATACTATTTTATTTATTATTTTTATAATATATTCGTACATTTAATTTTTTTTTAATATTAATTTTCAAGATATATAAGTAGCATTATTATATTTGTAACTAACATTACCATGAACAAATCTCAAGTTCACGTTTATGCAAATAAATTAAAATAGACTATTCCAATTGAGGCCTCCCTTTCGTCTTTCATTTGTTACTTTTACGTGATAAAATAAAATAGGGTTAGCTAGCATTTTCCTCCTAGTGTACAGTACACGTTAAAGGCCCACGTCTGGATTTTTCTCATAGAAAGAGATGCGTAAAAGGCCTATTAGATGAGCCCCGAGATTGATATTCTCGATATTGAGATTGTTATACAAATAGCCGGCCTAATTCAATATTTATATTTTATAGCCGATATAGATAGAATATATATGGTTATACATATATTATATATGAATTATATAAATATTATACATCTACCGGTTATTTTTAGTTTAACAAATTAGGTAGACGTCTATTTGAGTTAAAAATCGACTAAACCTATCGTACCGAGCCAATTATTAGGTTTATTTTAATATAAATTTATAACTGTACCGAATAAATTTATATACGAAAAATATATTTTATGTATTAAGTTTAAAATTAACAAAGCATTAAGTTTTTTTTCCTTGGGTTTTGGGATTAATATCCGAAATTCCAACTTTCAAACCTATTTTACTACTCATCGAAACTAAATTAGTTCTAACATCTTGAGTAGCAAGCCACTAGGTATTCCAACGATCTTCAGTGATAAGCCACAAGGTATTGGATATCTTTCTGCTCGTATGATTTAGATTTCTCTTGTTGGATAATAATCTTTTAATAAACTCTATTTTTGAGTTCCAACTTGATTAGTATCTTTCCACTCGTATAATTTATATTTCTCTTATCTTTACTTAATTTATTTTACGCTACCATAGAATACTCGAATGAATCTTTATTCTAGACATCTTTCATGTTCCTTTGATTATCACTTTTAAAATTATAAAAATATCGAGAGAGTTTTGCCAAAGTCCTATGCAAGTACAAATTATCGCATTCTAACTTGGACTAGCGACTCTTGCATGACATTTTAAAAAAGATACCGAAAAATTAACCGAATCGTACCGATACCGAAGAGAGACCGAGATAATTGGGACGATTTCGAAAAGTTTAATTTAGTTATACAAAATAAAATAATCAAAAATTTGGTATAGTATAAATTTTATCAAATAACAGGTCGAACCAAACCATTGACCCTATTGCATACCAATGCTTTCCAAGACTTATCCTTTTACAATGGCTAGAATGCTTGTTAAATTAATATAATCTAGACCTTTATAAGTTACATTGTACAAGTGTCACTCATCTTATATTTATCATACAATTTTTGCCAAAATTTTCTTCTTGAAGAAATATCACGATGTCTAGTATAGTATATATGTTAGTGTCAAGTTATTTGATCAATCATAACAAGATGTGGTCATTTAGTTTTTCATCTCGTACCTTAATTTGTCAGGACATGTGTAACGACCCGACTTGTCATTTTAAGAATTTACGCCCCATTCAGTAATTATAGGTCTCGAGCAGCTTCGTAATATGTATTATGACCCGCGAGTGTGGTCGAATTTGATTTTTGGAAGATTCGAAATTAAATTTAAAGAACAATTCTCATTTTTGAAGTTTAAATGGAAAGAGTTGACCGGAGAGTTGACTTTTGAGCAAACGCTCCCGGAATAGAATTTCGATGGTGTCAATAGTTTCGTATGATGATTTCGGACTTAGGCGTATGCTCAGATTTGGATTTGGAAGTCCGTAGGACAATTCAACGCATTTTGGCGAAAGTTGAAAAATAGAAGATTTTGCAAAGTTCGACCGAAGGTTGAATTTTTGATAACGAGGTCAGATTTCGATTCCGGAAAGTTGAACAGCTCCATTACATCATTTATGACTCGCATGCAAAATTTGAAGTCATTCCGGATTGATTTGATACGTTTCAGCTCAAAATATAGAAGTTGGAAGATTTAAAAACTCATAATCCGATTCGATGCGAGATTCGTAATTTAGGCATTGTTTGACGTGGTTTAAAGTCTCGACTAAGTTCGTATTATATTTTTATATAGTTGGTTAAAGACCTGAGGGCCTCGGGTGAATTTCGGATGGTTAACGGATTGATTTTTGGACTTGAAGGAACAACTGGAAATTTGCTACTGGTGTTTTCGCTTCTGCGGAAAGCTCGTCGCAGAAGCGACCTCGCAGAAGTGAGGTTGAGCTCGCAGAAGTGACGTTGGGCAGCCTGGGCAGAGGTCGCAGGTGTAATGCATGTTCCGCACCTGCGGGACCGTAGACGCGGAGGTTGGATCGCAAAAGCGACGAGCTTCGCAGGTGCGCGTTTGGCCATCGCTTCTGCGATTGCGCAGATGCGGCACTCTGTCCGCAGGTGCGACCTTTGGCTGGATAGTGCACCTTCGCAGAAGGGGAATTTTTCTTGCCAAAGCGAGCCCACAAATGTGACCAATATATCCGCAGAAGCGGAAATGGATAGAAACATAAGGCACCAAAAATCAGTAACTCTTTCATTTCGTTTTGGAATGTTGGGAACTCGGTTCTTGGGCGATTTTGAGGATTTCTTCACGATTTCAACTCAAGTAAGTATCCTATATCCGAAAGTTTTTATATTTCATAAATCTATGGTTATATTCATCATTTAATTCGGATTTAAATGGAGGAAATCAAGATTTTTGCAAAATCTTTCAAAAAACGAAAATTTTAGATTTGGAGGTCGAGTTGTTATCAGAAATTGATAAAATTAGTATGGTTGAACTCGTATCGGAATGGATTTTCGAATTTCGTAAATATTATATCGGGTTCTGAGAGGCGGGCCCCGTGTTGACTTTTATAATGACTCGACCGATCGCTTTAAGAGTTAGAGCCCCGAACACCTAGTAAATGCTTTCCCCATATCCATTTCTGCTATTGTGACTTGCGGGTATGATTGGTTTTGAGTTTCGAGTATTTTGGGACACTTAGTTTCTAAATGAGAGTTTAAGTCTTAGAATTTGGACCGTAGTCAAAAGTGTGTGAAGACAGATCCGGAATGGAATTCCGTCTACTCTGTTAGCTCTGTTGAGTGATTTTGAGCTTAGGAGTGCGTCCGGAATGTGTTTTGGAGGTCTGTAGTAGATTTAGGCTTGAATTGACGAAAGTTAGTTTTTCGGCGATTTCAGCCGATATGGAAATTTTAATATCGAGCTCGGAATAGAATTCTGAAAGTGGGTGTAGGTTCGTAGTGTCATTTGTAACTTGTGTGTAAAATTTGAGGTCATTCGGACTAGATTTGATGTGGTTCGGCGTCGTTTGTAAAATTTGGAAAATTCTAAATTCTTAGGCTTGAATCCATGCTTAATCATAATTTTGGTGTTGTTCGATGTGGTTTGAAGGCTCGACTAAGTTCGTATGGTATTTTAGGATTGGTTGGCATGTTTGGTTGAGGTCTCGGGAGCCTCAGGTGTTTTTTGGATGCTTAACGGAATGAAATTGGACTTAGGAAAATCCGGTGCCTTTGTTGGTTCTGGTATTTCGCACCTGCGGAAGAGAGGCAGCAGGTGTGAGAGCCGCAAATGCGTGAGCCGCATGTGCGTAGGGAGTGTGTAGATGCGTAACTGGTGGGGCTGGTGATGGAGCGCAGGTGCGCAAGTTTGACCGCACCCGCGAGCTCGCAGGTGCAGAAATGGGTTGTCAAGCTGGGCTCGCAGGTGCGGCTGGTTGTCTGTAGAAGCGGAATCGCAGATGAGGCCCAGGGGTTGCAGGTGCGGACCCAACCCAAGTAAGTGGACTTCGCACCTGCGATGGGTTTGTCCGTAGGTGCATGACCGCAGGTGCGGAAATCGCTGGGTTGAAGAGGCAGATTCGAGGGTTCATTCCTCATTTTTCACAAATTCGAATTTTAGCTCGGGAGAAGGCGATTTTGCAAGGGTTTTGAAGAGAAAATCAGTGGGTAACAATTCTTAACTCTAATTCGTGTATATTTCATTAATCTATAGCAATTTTCCTCATTTAATCAAGGGATTTAAGTGAAAGAGTGGGAATTTGGGGAAAAAGTTCCCCAATTGAATTTTTGGATTTTGATCGAGTTCTAGGTGTCGGAATTGGATAAATTTTGGACGAGTGAACTCGTGAGTGAATGGGTGTTCATACTTTGTGATTTTTACCCGATTCCGAGAAGTTGTCTCGGGGAGACTTTTTGGACGTTTTTCCTAATTTCACGTTTTAGCTTCCAATTAATTAGTTAAATTAGTTACTTGTAGTTATATTTATATTATGCAATTAATTTGAATAGATTCGGGCCATTTGGAGTCAGATACTTGTGGCAAGAACGTGATATCGAGTTGATTTGAGCGGTTCGAGATAAGTGGCTTGCCTAACCTTGTGTTGGGGACTTTCCCCTTAGGATGTTTGATATTAATTGATGTGTGGGCGCCGTGTACGTGAGGTGAAGGGTACGTACACATGCTATTATTGCAAAATCCCATTTTTCCTTTCTAAATCATAAACTGTTTTCCCTTATTAAATTGCACTAATACGTTTAATTGTTTAGCTTAGATTAGAGAAGCATACTTATATGTTTTAACTGCCTATTTGACATTCTGTGTGCCATGCTTAGTTAAGTCCCTACTTTCCTTATCTGTGTTCAGTATAAACTGTATAACTCGATGCCATACCTGTTATTTCATCTTGCGTTGCATATTTAAATTGGGACTACGGACGTATTTCGGGAGATCCCCCGTCTTGCATATTTAAATTGGGACTACAGACGTATTCCGGGAGATCCCCATGTCTTGCATATTTACTTTGGGACTACAGACGTATTTTGGGAGATCCCCCAGCACTGCATATTTACTTTTGGACTACAGACGTATTCCGGAAGATCCCCCATGTACTGCATATTCATTCGGAAAGACGGGACGGTATCCCGGGAGATTCCCCATTGTGTTTACCTTGTTCTGAGCCGAGGGCTCCCTTAACTGTTAAATTTTCAAAAATTTCGTTAACTGTGTTATATAAATTTTACTTATATCTTTTACTGTTTAATTTATTATATTTACTCCGGTAGGGCCTTGACCTGACCTCGTCACTACTCGACCGAGGTTAGGCTTGGCACTTACTGGGTACCATTGTGGAGTACTCATACCCTTTCATGTACATGTTTTCATGTGCAGATCCAGGTGCGAGCTATGAGCCTCAGGATTAGTGTGTGCTGCTGATTCTATGAGACTTCAAGGTACTTATGCTTGTGTCCGCAGATCCTCGGAGTCTCCTTCTACTCCCTCGCCTAGAGATATTCCTTATTATCTTCAGAATTTTGTATAGAGCTATATAGATTATAGCAGTTTGTGACTTAGTGATATTCCGGGTCTTGGGAAAATTTTATTTTGTATATGCCGAGTGGTACTACTTTTGGTTATTCACAATATGCTGTTTATCTTTAAAAATGTTGTGTTTTCTTTACATTTTTCGTAATATTAGGCTTACCTAGTCGTAAAGACTAGGTGCCGTCACGACACCTTATGGAGGGTTAATTTGGGTCGTGATAACTTTTTAGAATAAAAATGTAAATCGAAGTTATATTATCCGGAATTGGTTCCGATAAAATTTAATGAAGTTATACAATTAATATGGATTGATTTGAGCTGTCCGGAGGTCAATTCAAGCAAGAAGGCTATTTTTGAATATCGACATAAATTCAAATAGGTAAGTATCTTGCCTAACCTTGTGTGAGGATTTCCCCTTAGACATTGACTCTTATGTGGAAATTGTGTGATTAAAAATTATGTACGCGAGGTGACGAGCACGTACTTGGTTTATATGTGCAAATTATATCGGTTAAAATTCGTAGACACATTTATGTATTAAATTGAATTTATTTTTGGAACTTACTAAATCCCTTATTTGTCATGCCTCATTCCTTGTTTGCCAAGGCTGTTTTTATATGATAATTTGGTGATTGCCACTTGACCTTTATATGAACTCTATGTTTGTTTGAGATGCCATTTTTATGAAAAATACTTTCATTATTGATTTTATCTATAGATAATATAAATGAAAAATTTAGTTAATAAGATGAATAAATCAATTTATTTTCTAAAGTTGTGATTTAAAAGAGGTGTTGTTCCTTGATGAATTACCTTTAAGTTCATGTTGTTGAAAACTTGGTATTGAATTATAAAGGCATTGAATCATATTGAGGCAAATTGCCAAATTGTGAACTATTATTCGGTTGAGTTGTTCACTCCCGAATGTTTTGTTTAGAATTTGTGTACATCATGGTCGATCCGTGGGCTCCTTATTGTGGAAAATAATATTATTTTTGATTTATGTGGTAAGTTGTAATATTTGAGCACTTGAGGTGCAAATTGTGATATGTTGTGATATTTGAGCACTTGTAGTGCAATTTGTGAATGATGTGATATTTGAGCACTTGAGGTGCAAATTGTGATATGTTGTGATATTTGAGCACTTGTAGTGCAGTTTGTGAATGATGTGATAATTGAGCACTTGAGGTGTAACTTGTGAAATGTTGTGATATTTGAGCACTTGTAGTGCCCCTGTTGATGCATATTTACTTTTGGGACTACTAGGCGGTACATCGGGAGATCCCCTTGTCTTGCATATTTACTTTGGGACTACGAGGCGGTACCTTGGGATATCCCCTTGTCTTGCATATTTACTTTTGGGACTACGAGACTGTACCTCGGGAGATCCCCTGTTGAGCATTTACTTTTGGGACTATGAGGCGATACCTTATGAGATCCCCTGTTGAGCATTTACTTTTGGGACTACGAGACGGTATCTTGGGAGTGTCCTTTGTTGATATATTTTTCTATGGCTGCACTTGCCTTTGGTTATTATGTTTTTTCGTGATATGTAAATTCTTGTCTTCTTCCGTGATGTACTAGTTGACTTTATTATTATGTGTTTTGTGCTCCTTGTTGTATTGTGTTGGCTTTGGCTTTTTTGTATGAGACTCTGAAGATTTATATTTCTGATTTTTACTCATTTTCGATGACTAATTTGTTTTAAATAAATGAAGTTACTATTATTTTTAAATTAATAAGTTTTACATCCAAGTCAGTAGATTATCTGATGCTTTAATTTAAGTGCAAATGTCATTTTTTCCACTCAAACTATTTCTAAAGCAAATTGATCGTGCAGATTTTTATATATTGATATTTTTGGCACGTGAGTTGTCCGTGCAGTCGTGATAGAAATATGGGCACGAGGTGCCATGAAAATATGAAAGTGGGCTGAGACCATTTTTTATGATTATGAAATGAGGTGTCACAAGGGGACTTTTATTTGAAAGAATTATATTCGAAAGATATTTATTTGAAAGGGAGTATATTTGAAGTATATATTTATTTGAAAGGATTATATTCTAAGGATTTTTATTGAAAATTTTATATTTGAAAGATTTATACTTGAAGTACTTACATTTGAAAGACGTATATTTGAGGGACTTGATTGATTGGTTGTATTTGTGATCCTTATTCGTTTAAGCAATATTTATGGTGTTCTTGTTGCCTTGTTGTTTATATCATTGCTATTTGTTTCTATTATTATTATATACTTCTACACTGCACAAGGTAGTTGATTAGTGAGTGTCTTGACTGTACCTCGTCACTACTCCACCGAGGTTAGTCTTGATACTTATTGGGTATCGACTGTGGTGTATTCGTACTACACTTTTGCACATTTTTATTCAGAGCCATGTATTGGAGATATCAGACTCGGTCAGAGTTAGAGTGTGATCGCAAGGATTCAAGGTAGAGTTGCTTGGTCGTCGCAGTCCCTTGGAGTCTTTCCATTTTTTCGTTCTGTCAATTATTATTCGAACAGTATTGTATATTCGATTTCCTTGAGATCATTTTATGTATTCAGTTAGAGTTCGTGACTCAATATTACCAGTCTTGGGAGGTTGTATCATTATTTCCACTATTGGTTTCGAGTATAAAAAAAGGCTTGAATTGTTATTATAATCGACTTACTTAGTCTTAAAAACTAAGTGCCATCACGGCGCATGTGATGAGATTTTGGATCGTGACAAGTTGGTATCAGAGCTCCAGGTTCATATGTCCTACGAGTCACGAATGAGTTTAGCAGAGTCTTGCGGATCGGTACGGAAACGTATATACTTATCTTCGAGAGGCTTCAGAGCTAGTAGGAAAATTTCCACTTCTTTCATTCCTTATCATGCAACATTAATTCAGCTTGAGGCATGTGTCTTATGTTCTTTTGCATCCACTCGTGTATGAAATTTCGCACTCGGTATCAACTATGCGCCAACGGTTCGTGTTACTACAGAAGGGTTATAAGGGAGCTAGGGTTGCTCAACCATTGTTACCAGATCGAGGATGCAGAAGTATTGATAGACCATTCAGTTGTGCACATGGGGGTGCAACATGTTCTGACATCTGGTTGATAAGTACGATCTTAAGAAGGTTTAATTAGTTGCCTAATCATCACAATCGTGGTAAGATCACGAGGTGGATGTAGATTTGAAGATAGTTTGTGGTATTAGAGACTATGTGGTTCGTATCGGACTTCTATTTAGCGAAGGGTACATACTAGCAACCAAGACACTGGAGGAAGCGAGTTTAACTGTCATGAGGATGATATGCGCCAAATAAATGGCTTGAGGTGTCTTATGACCGGTGTCGTACGAGCGATGAAGGTTAGAATTGTGGATCATCGGAAGGTGTCTTATGGCTTTGCGCCAAGTGAAGGGAGTCCACTATCAACGATCAGATTTCGGGGTCACGTGTTATATCAGTTTTGGCCTGAGATGTATTCATGTGGTATTGAAAAGTTCTACGAAATTTGTATATGATTAAGAGCTGAGATTTGTATAGGATGATGTTGGGACTTGCGGTATTCCCGCGTCCTTAATAATTCCATATTTCAGTATCAGCGGAGTCATGGAAACAATTTTAGAATACTCGGAGTGCTCCAGTAAGCTCTTTTAATGCACCACCGACACAAGGTTCCTATAATTGTTATTCTAGTTATCTGGCACAGACTCAGTACAAACAGCCACAACCTCAGAGGGGTTGTTATGAGTTTGGTGATACTAGGCACATCATGAGAGATTGTCCCAGACTTGGGAGGGGCGGATTTTATCAGAACACTCAGTCTATGGGCCCCAATGTAGTTACTACCCCACGTGCACAACCAGTTAGAGGTGGAGGACAGATGGGTAGAGGGCGCCCTAGAGGGGGAGGCCCAGCCCGTTGATATATTTGCTATGGTGTGACTGAGGCCACTACACCAGATGGTGTCGTTACAGGTATGATCCTGATTTGTTATAAAAGGATATTTTTTTCTTAATTTGATTCGATTCTGAATAATGAGGTGAGTCCTCCTATTATGCTCCGCTTATGGGTGAGCTTCGTAATTTTGTGACCCACTTATATGTTTATCCTTTTTGGGAGGTTTGATGATGTTAGCCCGTGTCTATCATTTTATTTTTGTACACCATTGAGGGCTATAAGTTCAAAAGTGACTTCTTATTACTCACTACATTAGGTTTTGATGTGATTTCGGAATAAATAATTTTAATTTTATGAATTATATGCCCTATTGGAATGGGGGTTCATTATGTGTTGTGAAAATTATTTACGAAATTTATTGAAAAGAAGAAAGAAATGAAATTGAAAATTTCAGTTGGCACAATGTGCAAAATACTTGTGATTCGGAGTTGAAGACGAGATCCTCGCATTTTTATATGATGTAAAATATTTAAACTGGGCTACAAGCCGTGATGGAAGTTATATAAGGACGAGGTCCTTGTGGTGAAAAATATAATTTATGAGTTTAAATCCTCCCTTTGTGAAATTAAATTTGTACTATAGTATTAATAGGGAGTCATGCCTGTTAGGCTTATTTGGTAATGCTTTTTCTGTGCATATTTAGCCATATTCGTGCTGTAAACATTGAGTTTTAGCCTATAAGGTGAGTGCACAGGTGGAGTTAAATGTGACTCGTTAATTCGAATAAATAATTATGAAGTGTTCATGCCTCGCGTGTTGCTGTCAGTGTTGCAAAAATTTTGATATGAGATTTTGATTAAGATGAGATTAATTGAGGATGTTGAAATTAATTATAAACAGCTATTATGACCAAAGATATGGTTATGGACATACGTATGATGTGTGTGTACGCACGAGTTGCTACAACCGGTTGAGACTAATACCGTGTGTTGATGTAAGAAATTTGAAATTGATCGGAGTGTAAGGAATTGGCTTTAAAATATATAAGTATGGATAAAAGAAATTGATCGGACCCCTGTTAAATTTACGGTGACTTAGAATCACCCATGAGTATGTGTGAAAAAATGCACTCAGTAACTTCAATGTCATCAGAATAATTCTTGGCACGTTCGAGGACGAACGTATGTTTAAGAGGGGGAGAATGTATCGACCCGGCTTGTCATTTTAAGAATTTATGCCCCATTCATCGACTATGTCTCGAGCAGTTTCGTAATATGTATTACGACCCGCGGGTGTGGTCGAGTTTAATTTTAGAAAGATTCAGAATTAAATTTAAAGAAAACTTCTCATTTTTTTGAAGCTTAAATGGAAAGAGTTGATCGGAGAGTTGACTTTTGAGCAAACGAAGTCCGTAGGACAATTCGACGCATTTTGGCGAAAGTTGGAAAATAAAAGATTTTGGAAAGTTCGATCGAATGTTGAATTTTTGATAACGAGGTCAGATTTTGATTCCAGAAATTGGAACATCACCATTACGTCATTTATGACTCGCGTGCAAAATTTGAAGTCATTTCGGATTGATTGGATACGTTTCGGCGCAAAATATAGAAGTTGAAAGATTTGAAAACTCATAATTCGATTCGATGCGCGATTCGTAATTTTGGCGTTATTTAATGTGGTTTAAAGCCTCGATTAAGTTCGTATTATATTTTGGGACATGTTGGTATAGTTGGTTAAAGACCCGAGGGCCTCGGGTGAATTCCATATGTTTAAAAGATTGATTTTGGACTTGAAGGAACTACTGGAAATCTGCTGCTGTTGTTTTCGTTTCTGCGGAAGGCTCGTCGCAGAAGCGACCTTACAGAAGCGAGGTTGAGGTCGCAGAAGCGACGTTGGGTAGTCTGGGCAGAGGTCACAGGTGCGATGCATGTTCCGCACCTGCGGGACCGCAGAAGCGGAGGTTGGATCGCAGAAGCGACGAGCTTCGCAGGTGCGCGTTTGGCCATCGCTTCTGCGATTGCGCAGAAGCGGCACTCTGTCCACAGGTGCAACCTTTGGTTGGACAGTGCACCTTCGCAGAAGAGGAATTTTTCTTGCAAAAGCGAGCCCTCAAATGCAACCAGTTTATCCGCAGAAGCGGAAATGGATAGAAAAATAAGGCACCAAAAATCAATTACTCTTTCATTTCGTTTCGAAATTTTGGGAGCTCGATTCTTGGGCGATTTTGAGGATTTCTTCACGCTTTCAACTCCAATAAGTGTCCTATATCCGAATGTGTATATACTTCATAAATCCATGGTTATATTCATCATTTGATTTAGATTTAAATGGAGGAAATAAAGATTTTTGCAAAATCTTTCAAAAAAAAAAACGGAAATTTTAGATTTGGAGGTAGAGTTGTTATCGGAATTTGGTAAAATTAGTATGGTTGAACTCGTATCGGAATGGGTATTCGAATTTCGTAAAAATTATGTCGGGTTCCGAGAGTCGGGCCCAGCGTTGACTTTTTAAAATAAAATTTTAAATCGATTTTATATTATCTAGAATTGTTTCCGATGAATTTTAATGAAGTTATACAATTAATTTGGATTGATTTGAGCTGTACAGAGGTCAATTCAAGCAAGAATGCTATTTTGGAATATCGACATAAATTCAAAAAGGTAAGTATCTTGCCTAACCATGTGTGGGGGATTTCCCCTTAGGCATTGACTCTTATGTGAAAATTGTGTGATTAAAAACCATCTACGCAAGGTGACGAGTACGTACTTGGTTTATATGTGCAAATTATATCGGTTAAAATTCGTAGACACCCTTATATATTAAATTGGAAAATTTTTGGAACTTACTAAATCCCTTATTTGTCATGCCTCATTCCTTGTTTGCCGAGGTTGTTTTTATATGACAATTTGGTGATTGCCACTTGACCTTTATGTGAACTCTGTGTTTGTTTGAGATGTCATTTTTATGGAAAATACTTTCATTATTGATTTTATCTACAGATAATTTAAATGGGAAATTTAGTTAATAAGATGAATAAATCTATTTATTTTCTGAAGTTGTGATTTAAAATAGGTATTGTTCCTTGATGAATTACCTTTCAGTTTATGTTGTTGAAAACTTGGTATTGAATTATAAAGGCCGTGAATCATATTGAGGCAAAGTGCCAAATTGCGAACTATTATTCAGTTGAGTTGTTCACTCCCGAATATTTTGTTAAGATGTTGTGCATATTATGGTCGAATCGTGGGCTTCTTATTGTGGAAAATAATATTATTTTTGATTTATGTGGTAAGTTGTAATATTTGAACACTTGAGGTGTAATTTGTGATATGTTGTGATATTTGAGCACTTGTAGTGCAATTTGTGAATGACGTGATATTTAAGCACTTGAGGTGTAG
Organism: Nicotiana tomentosiformis; assembly: GCF_000390325.3. Lineage (NCBI taxonomy): Eukaryota > Viridiplantae > Streptophyta > Magnoliopsida > Solanales > Solanaceae > Nicotiana > Nicotiana tomentosiformis. The sequence continues at coordinate 145,240,907 of NC_090814.1, read as the reverse complement.
ATTGTGATATGTTGTGATATTTGAGCACTTATAGTGCAATTTGTGATTGATGTGATAATTGAGCACTTGAGGTGTAAAGTCACGACCCGAAATTTTTCACCGACGGGACCGTGATGGCGCCTAACATTTTACTTGCTAGGCAAGCCAACGTTAGAGAATCAGTAAACCAATTCTTTATTTCCATTCAGTAATTAACAATAATTAACCAAGATGAAATATAATAAGTGCAGAATATCATAAAACTGTATTAATTACTGCCACCCGGATCTGCAGTCACAATTCACAAGCATTCTAGAATTTACTACAAGTAATAGTCTGAAGGATATACAACTGCCTGAATGAAAGAAAATAGTATGGCATAAAAGATAGACGGGGATTTCAAGGTCTGTGAATGCCGACAGATCTACCTTGAGTCTCCGGACAGCGGACCAATAACAAAATCTCGATCAACCTGAGCTGGTATCAAAATTTGCACAGAAAGTGCAAAGTGCAGCATCAGTATAACCAACCCCATGTACTGGTAAGTGTCTAGCCTAACCTCGACGAAGTAGTGACAAGGCTAAGGCAAAGCAACTACAAATCAACCTGTACAATTTAACAGTGTATATACAAATAACAAAAATAAAGAACTAAACAGGAATTGTCGGGAAGGGAACATACTAAGGGGAATACAAGATAAAGAACTACAACAGAATGATCACCGGAGTAGTCAATATACCATGAATCAACAAGAATAGTGAATATAGTAAGGAAAAATGCACGGCATCACCCTTCGTGCTTTTACTCTCAATCTTACCATAAAATTAATAGAAACGGCACGGCATCACCCTTCGTGCATTAACTCTCATATCATGGCACAACATCACCCTTCGTGCATTAACACTCACAATATGGCACGGCATTACCCTTCGTGCATTAACACTCACAATATGGCACGACATCACCCTTCGTGCATTAACACTCACAATATGGCACGACATCACCCTTCGTGCATTAACACTCTTCCTTACCATAATGCAATGCATAAATAACAACATGGAGATAGAATAACAAGTACAAACCTTACTTCAACATTTGGTTCCATAATATCGATCTCATCTTTGAAATAAAAACTCAATTATCACCAGAAAATCCGTAAACATGATAAGAACGATAAATTGAACAACACTAGTATAACACGTAACAATTTGGCATCGGAAAGAGACAATATAAGAAAAATAGAGAAACATGGCAAATAGGTAAATTGGCGGTGCATAATTACTCATCACCTCACATATAATCCTCTCCTCTCAGCAACTTTATCAAAAAATCAGAAACTTGTCCAGATTCATCTTCACAATCACACTTGCATGAAATTATTTCACATTGAAGCTAAAACTTCATGCTAATGTAGCATGAAGTTGTTTCATGTTGAAGTTAAAGTTTCATGCTAATATAGCATGAAGTTGTTTCACATTGAAGCTAAAACTGCATGCTAATGCATGTTGCAGTTATTTATCCTACAGTCTACAGTTTTGTCATGAGTTTTATCCGAAACTTCAATCTAAACATGCTGAAGTTATTTAGTTCATTTGCTAAAACTTCAGACTAAACATGCTTAAGTTTTTTAGTTCATTTGCTAAAACTTCATACTAAACATGCTTAAGTTTTTTAGTTCATTTGATAAAATTTCACACTAAACATGCTTAAGTTTTTGTCTTGCAGTATGTAATTTTCTAATGAGTTTTTGCTAATGCATGCTGAAGTTATTTAGTTTATTTGCTAATACTTCATACCAAAACATGCTGAAGTTTTGTCATGCAATCTACAGTTTTGTCAGGAGTTTTATCCGAAACTTCAGTCTAAACAAGCTGAAATTTTTTAGTTCATTTGCTAAAACTTCAGACTAAACATGCTTAAGTTTTTGTCTTGCAGTATGTAATTCTCTAATTAGTTTTTTCTAATGCATGCTGAAGTTATTTAGTTTATTTGCCAAATTCATACCAAAACAAACTGAAATTTTGCCCTGCAGTCTACAGTTTTGTCAATAGTCTTTTATTAAAGAAGTGCAAAATTATCTTTTTAAAATATTTTTAATAAAAAACAATAGGTACGGATGCAAACGAAAAAATAAAACGGGTATAAGTTAAAAAGGAGCGACCAAATAGGGCGCCCCGTGCAATTTTTATCCCTTTATTCTGTAATAACCCACGGATCCCACGGTTGAACTAGAAAAGGTTTTTTTATTTGCTAAATCAGATACTTATATATTTAAAACAACTAAGTAACGTGAAAGTTATAGTTATTACAAACTTGGACTGTTCGAGTGGACAAGTCTCTGGAACAGTCGTTGTTGAAAGCGAGTAACACAAAGGAAGGGGGGATAAGTAGTGTAAGGGTTGCCACGGTTGCCTGCCATTAGAGGGGGTGAGGTTCAATCCATACTTAGCCAAGACATCTGCGGTAGTATTTGCTTTACGGTAGATTTGCCTAAGTTCCATTTGACCCAGCTCAAGCATCAATGACCTGCAATCAGAAAGAATGTGTGAGTGGAGTTCATTTTCATGCTCGATCATGGTGCATAGTATCTGCGAATCAGTCTATATCTGAAGGTATGACAATTTTAATTCCTTAGCTAACTTTTAGGGTAGCTGGATCAAAGGCACAATCCGTGTTAAGTTTGTAAAAGTGTTCAGAAGGAGGGTGCCATTTGATATAAAGAGTGCCCGTGACAGTTGTAGGATATGAGCCACTGAGAGAAAGTGAAATTCTATAAGATGGTACATAATATTATTAACAGACACCTGATTGTGAAGGTTATTAAAAAGATTATGATTTCGTATTATCCAAATATGCCAAAGAATGAAGGGAATATTAACATCGCAGGACCTGAATGCCTTGGTAGCTAAAGGGGTTTTGAGTTTAAAGACATTGATCGTGAAGCCAATCGTTAAAGTTGGGACCAGTAGTGTTAACATCGAAGAAAGTCCACAATGGTTTGATGTTATTGCAGTCCCAAAACAAGTGTTTTATGATTTCCGGAGCAGAACGACATGATTAAGAATACGTAAAGAGTGAAGGTAAGTAGCGGTAGGAAGTCGGTTTTGCAGCACTAACCATAGGAATATTTTAAGTTTATTGGGTATATGTAGTTTCCAAATCCAGGTGAGGGGGGCAGCATTCATCTCAGCAGATTGAAATTCGTGAAGATATAGTTGGTATGCCGATTTCGTGGAAAAAGTGCCGCTTTGATTGGGGAACCAGCAGAACGTATCGGGGCGTGATGAGTAAGGGTTGAAATACGTATTATGGATGAGGGTAGAGATAGTAGGAGGGAGGATAAAAGAAAGATTTTGAAATTGCCATTGATTATTCTATAAAAGGTGGGATAGTGTTAAGGTAGATTCAAATAGTTGTAAGAGGCCCTAGATAAGGTTTTGTTGTTACCGTAAGCAATTCCATACCAAAATGGGAGGAGAAACTAAGAATCATATAAGGGCGAATTCATAATTTAATTGTTAAGGTGTTTTTGGGTTAAAATTCAAGGGTCAAAACAGTGAGGCACAAAAGCCTTGAGATAGCCTAGAGGGGTCGGGCCAAAGCAGATAATACCTTGACCGTTGGACATGACCGTGACAAGTTGTTAACAATTTCAACATTCTAAGTTGGTGCTAATAATAGTATCTACTTCCCTATAGTTTTTAGCTATTTGTGGATTACACCGCAGTAATAAGAAAATAAGGTAAATCACCTCTAGTAGTCCTGGAAACCATGCGGATATCCCTTTGCCATGAATGAAAATGAATCTTTTGCTTGTATGTTAAGTATAAGTATATAAATGCATACTTATTTACGACTATTCGTGACGTAAGCGTTTTAGGCAATTGAATGTCTTAATATTTGAATTTGCCCAAAAATTAAGAACAGAGTTGAACGCTATTTGAAACGTGTAGTAACTTTTTAGGAAATTTCCAGATCATAACAAACTTTTCAATATTTATGAATAGAGTGAAAGAACAAGGAAAAGATTTCAAAGTAGGCTTCATATAACATTTTGGAAGTATTATATGATTGAAAAGTGTCATTTCTAGAAAAGTAGATATCATGTTGCCACAAGCCATACAAACAAAGTTGACTACACGTACAATTTGAACCAAGAGATTTGTAGCTTATCTTCTTTAGTTGATTTGATCAAATCTTTCTAGACTTCCACTAACAGTTCCAACTTCTCTTATTTTAAATCATAAATTTAAAAATTATTTAAACAAACTAAATATGATAAGCTATTCAAATATTTTCTGCTTCTAATAAACGCGTAAGTCAAATAAAGATGATATAGTTATTTTCATTTTATTTGCATTACGTGTCATAGGGAAACTATGTTGGGGAAATATGTTTCTTTTTACTTAAAAAAATTACTTGAATAATATGAAAGTTTGGTTATAAAACAATCTGGTAGTTGTAGGGAGGCCGGGGAATGGAGAAACTTGTGGTACGAAGGTTTCTCTTATAATAGATTGCAATCTCAAATAATTGAGTAAATGAGTTTCGAATATCATATTATTATTTTAAAAAAAAGATAAATAAAACAAAAATAAAAGGTGGTCTGAATTTGAGAAAAAGAATAAGTTTAAAAAGAAAAAGAAAGGTGCGTGCATTATGAGGTCGTTGTGAAGATTTGTTCAAATATTTTTGAATTGACCTCTTCCTCTTATCTGTATGTACTTTACATTAGATTAGATATAGACTTTTCTCTTCACTTTCTGTGGTATAGAAAATTTTAAATACCATAACCCAAAAATCAAAAGAAAAACGGAGATGTTAGGAAAAATGGTTGGAATATAGGATTCTTAAACAAAGCCCAAATTATTGACTTTTTCATTCGAGTAATGTTCCGTATTAGGAAACTAACGAGTATAGCTACTTTCATGCCTTCCCTATGTAAAGTAATGTTGACTCTCCCCTATTTTTTTCTTTTTTTAATTGAATTCTGCTTTTATATTGACTGCTAACTAACTTTGAATGTTTGATGATTTCAGAAATTTAAGTTTATCGCTTAAGTATGTTTCACGCGTGTTTTAGATTTTTCATTTTACTTTGCAATTCTAGAATTGCATCTTTTTTAGTTTATCCTAAATAAAATATTAAAATTCCCTTATTTCTTATAATTGAGAAATTTTCGAGAGAGAGAGTCACGTGCGATTGAAAATTTAAAAAATAATTGATTGTCATTCTAACTTCTATCCTTCTCCACTTAAATATCATATGAGAGAGATGACTGATACTTGCATGATTTTGAAGCATCGCTTCAAGCCCTGCAACTTATTCGGAGAATAATGGATATGGATAGGGGCTGATCCAGCATAGCGGTACCCGTATTCATCTGAAACTAGTACGTTCAGCATGGAATATAAATTTATATGTAAAAACCATCTAAAAAGGAATAAATAACAGATATGGACTCATAACTTTAACAATATAATGAGTTCAATATTAAATTTTTTTGAAGTTGAACCAATAAAATTTAAATTCAGAATATAACACTTTTGTCTGGAGGGTTTTTGAACATGTAACGTCGCCTAACTAACAGATTACACATTTTGCTCTTACCACCAGAGTAAAATCCAGAAAATAACAATTTATCATATATCTTTCCATTTAATGGTAGAAAATACCTAAGGAAAAAGTTTAATTATTGGTTTGTGGTTTTTTGAAAAGCAAAAGGATTTTTTGTGTGTGTGTGGGGGGGGGGGGGGAGGGTTTTGCCAAAAGATAAAGTCGGTAGGAAAAGTGGCACGCAAGAATACCCCTCATGTCTCCTAGTCAATGGTTTTATCTAGAACTTTTGTTTCTTATCATCAAAGAAAAAAAAGAATATACTTTTTTTAAAAAAAATATTTGTGGACTTAGCTGATGACTCGGATACTGATGGCTAATATTTCAATACTCACAGAGCTTATCCTCTTCAACTTAGTGCAATTCTAAAGTCAAGACATTCATTTGAAACCATACGACAAGATAATGTCGAATCTCAGGATAAGGCCTACCTATATTTCTACAGACACATTATATTCAATTCCTGAATTATTATCTTAATCTAGAGACCCTCTATTGTGACACTAGTGTTCCATTTTCTTGCCGTGTTACCTACTTAACTTTTCGACACGTGTAATCTTCTCATTTGCTAATCTTATTGTTTTACATGTGTCACTTATTTAGTTGGACTGTAATGAAAATTTCTGTGTTATTAGCTGTCATAGAGTCTCAAAAGTAAAAGTGAACTGTATCCACACATTATCTTTTTTCTGCATACTCACATATATAAATGCCTTCCTAGAATACACAAAAAATGCCATGTTTTCTTTTGCATGTGCCTTTAACAGATAGACACCAAGGCTTTAGCCAACTCACAGATTATTATTATTATTATATTATTATTATCTCAACATTTTCTTGATCTGCTTCTTTAATTTCAAGAAATTATAAGGCAAACTTAGCTAGCAAACATGATGAAGAATCAAGATCAACAACATCAGTTATGGATGATAGACGAAGGGCATGAATTAGATAATGGTAAGATATACAACAACAGCCACTCAACTTCTTCATCCTCAATTTCATCATCCATTGGAGAATCATCAACAATTTCAAATGGATCAACGTGTTCATCTTCATTAGACACAACAGATGATGCATCTTCATCTCCCTCTTCTTGTTCACCTAATTCTGATGAAGCTTTATATGACTTATCATCTCTCATGGCACAATTACCTATCAAGTAAGTACTTTTATCGTTTTGCGTTATGTGAGCCGAATTTAAGGAAGAAATAATTGATTTTTGGCACATACAAAAGTAATCTTGGACCTTAAGTAGTTCATGTTATGTAAGTAAGGAGATAGTGAATCATTCGTTTTGGAACGGAATAATAAAAAAATAGTGTTTATGTAAAATTGAACAAAAGTAGTAACAACAGAAAAGAATCTCTTTTGATGAATTACAACTTAAAATGATTAATCTTGTTATCATGAGAAATGAAATTTGATGGTGGAATTCTTATACTTTTCATTTATGAATATTGCAGGAGGGGATTATCCAAGTTTTATCAAGGCAAATCACAGTCTTTTACATCTTTATCAAGAGTGACAAGTTTAGAGGATCTTGTTAAGAAAGAATCACCTTACAAAAGGAAAATGAAGTCTTGCAAAAGCTATGGAGCTGGATTGGATTCTTACAAGTCATATACTCTTCCTAAGCCAGCTATATTGAAGAAAGCCTCAAGATTTTCAGCATCTTGTACTAATGGAAAGGCAAGTTTTATCAGCAGGAGCAGACCCCCTCTAATTCCTCTGCATAGAACCTAGACTACTACTGTTACTGTAGTATCATATCAACTTGGGATATTAATCCCAACCCTCCTATCAAAACAAGTGATCAGAAAAATGAAAAAGAAATAAGAGGAGACTACTATTCAAGAGAGAGAGAGAGAGAGAGAGAGAGAGAGAGAGAGAGAGAGAGATCTAGTCTAGAGAGTAAGAGAGAGATGTTGTATACTTCAATTTTGTTTATGTTATTTCAGAAGTATATTTTTTGCCCTTGCATGTTATTTCAGAAGTATATTTTTTGCCCTTGCAGTTCCTTGGAAACTGGAAAAGAATAATAATACTCTTATTGTTGCTTGTTTAATATTCATTCATTATCATTCCCAGAAAGAACTCATAAAAAGGACCTTTTTTGATATGCTTAAAATACTGTTTTGGAGGAAAACTTTAGAACTGCTAGTCTCGGTATATGCCTATTCTCTCTCTAGGCTGGAAAATATTTATGAATGAAGAGAAGTGATCAAGATAGTTGAATTTTCTATTGAAAGTTAAGAGATTCATCATTTCCTACAAGTTACAATTAGTTGCCATTGCACTTGATGCAGTACTACATCATTTGATCTGAAAGAAGACCATAGAATATGAAACAACAGAGATGCTGTTTCCACTACACTAACAACAAAAAAATCCTACAGTTATCCAGTCAAGGGGACATAGCAGCAATTCGGCTTGATCGCCTAACTGGGGTTGTCAACACCATCTTCTTGACCTCTTCTCCATCTTTCTCCACCTGCTTTTAGAAAGCAAACAGTTAAAGATTGTAGCTTTTATCCAAATATAAGAAAAGTCTCCATTAGAATTTGAACACTTAAGGGGGAAAAAAAGACTAAATGTTTAGCATACCTTTTTCTTGATGATCTTCTTTTCAGCTCTAAAGCTTCCATAAGATGCAGAATCTGTTTTAGAATGATCCACAACAGATGCTTTTCTGCCTTTAGTGTTGCTGTTCTCTTCTGCTTCAATTACACTGTTTTTCCTAACACAACTTCTAAGGGAGCTGCTGCTGACTTCTTCAAGTACCATTTCCCCTAGCAGTTCAACATTTGGAGCACTGATTTGACTAATCTCTTTTAATGCTTCTTTCTTTGGACCAAACAAAGATGAAGCTTGTGTAGTGGAGCCAATGGCAGGTGTTCTCTCAAGGTGAGAGTTTCTGTGATTTTCTGAGGGGTCATTCAGTGATTCATGCAAAGATGAAGCCTTTACAGAAGTTTCAGTTTTCCCCTTTAAGAGTTCTTCAGTAGTGCTAGCAATAACTGGAACATTTAGTATCCCAGTTTGAGGAGTTTCGATAGAAGCTCTTGGTTTCCTTGAAACATAGATGGTAACCAAAGATGCCACTAAAAGCACTGAAGCTGCAGAAACTCCAATGATAATAACTGTGTTGTTCAGTCCAATTTCTTCAACTTCAACTTTCTCAGACTCTATTTCAATGTCAAGATTGCTGGTTTCAGATTCGGTGTCAATTACTTCAGCTACTTTAAATTCTGTCTCAGATAATTCTTCATCTACAGCAATTTCCTCTGAGATTACCTCCACCTGCTCAACATTGTAAGCAGCTTCTGCTTGCTCAAATTTGTAACTTGACTGAGCAGCACACTGCACATTGGAAAAAGTACTTGAAATGACATCAAGCAATGGTTCAATTTCTTCCTCATTCACTTCATTGGAACTGGTAATTTCATCAGCAGCTTTTGACATGATTTCCTCATCTTGATTAGAGTCCTTCCCAAGAACTTGATCCCTCTGTAGCTGCTCATGAAAACATTCAGCTTCTTCCTCATCTGCCTCATTGGAACTAGTAACTTCACCAGCAGCTTTTGACATGGTTTCCTCCTCTTCACCACCATGTACACTCTGATCAGTAACATTAACCTCTGTGCTGTCCCGTTCAATATCAATATCTGCACTTGTTCCTCTCAGTTTCTCAGCTGTTTCTTCCATTTCAGCAGTTTCCACATTCAAGAAACCCACAACATCTTCAACAAATTCAACTGCCTTAAGTTCATGATAAGTCCCTCTTTGACTCAACTCCAGAAGGTTACTTTGAGAGTACTCTAGCTGCTCCATACGAACACTTCCCCTCCCATAAATTTCATGCAAAACAGCTTCAAAGATGTTCTTGCGAATCACATCGCCATTGTCAGAACTCACCATAGAGTTCATGGAAGATAAATTTGAGCCTGAAAGGAAGAAAACAACCAATAGAAGCAAAATTTTGAATAACCATTTCAGACCCCATTTTTCTTCCACAACTTCTTCCATTTCTTCACCATCCTCGTGAACACCATTATCCCCATCTTCTTCAGTTTCTGCCTCCAAATTACTATGTTTTTCTGGCAGATTTGAGGAATCATGAACTTGCTCCAATGACCCTTCATTATCATCAGATTCCTGAGAATCAATAGAATCGCCTTGTTTGATTTCTTGATTTGAATCAAGAATGATAGGACGACCCCTATTTGGCTTGTAACGTAGATACTTAGGCCTAGGGCCAAGGTAATTAGTGAGAGGGTCGTAAGGCTTATAGGATGAATCAACAACAAAGTTGTTTTCTTGATCATTATCAGATTCAGAGGCATAACTGTAGGAATTAGAAATAGGTAATTTCCCAGAACGATGATGAGAAGTTGAATTTAGGGAATTGGTTTTAGACCCAAGATTTGAGGCTTTGTTCCGAGGATGGCTTTCACAAGAGCTGGAAATTTCATTCCTTTCGGCCAAAATTTTCTTTCTAATTGGAACTGAAGCTTTAGAAGCTGCAGATATGGTAGGTGACATGAAAGTTTTAGTCAAGGATTTCTGAACAACCGGCTGGTCATTTTCATTCGTTTCTCTCGACCCTAATAACAGAAATAAAAACACTATCAACAAAACAAAGACAATATGAGATAAATACAGCTACTATAAATTCGATGATTTCAAGCATTTCCTAGTAATTACATCACAATGAACATACAATGTTGGTGAGTGAATCAATCAAAGAAATTATTGCAAAAGAACTTAATTTTAGGGTTTCAAGAATTCAATATATGGTTGAACTTAGGGTAAATTTATATGATAAATGCGTAAGAACATACCAGAAAGCGAACGATCTGGAACAGCAGAAGGCTTATTAGGAGAGCTCAGCGATGGAGTTGCTTTCCGAGGAGTAATACCATCCATTTTCCTTCAAGATTGTCTGCGTTTCACTCAGAAAAATAAAAAATGAATTTCTCCTAATTTCAGAAATCACTCTTATCTTGCTTTCTTGAAAAGTTTTGGAATATATGAATAGCGACAGGTAGAGAAGGGAAATGAAGAAGATGACCGTTAGGAATACGTAGCATAAGGATTTTTAAATCTGAATTTCTGAAATATGACCGTTGGGGCATGTGGACGAGTAGCGCGGTTTCGTGTAACTTACGAAAATTCACAGGGCCCACCAGCTGAGGGAATAGCCTAGAGTTTTGGAGTTGGGCTCTAGCAGATTACAGTCTGGGCCAATATTTCCTTTTGGGCTTCAAGAAAACTCGTTAGGCTGATGCTTTAAGCAAATGTCCCCCCCCCCCCCCCCCCCCCCCCCCCCTTTTTTTTTCTTCAAAATTTAGACCATAGTACAACGTTTTCTCATAAAATTTTCAGTTTACTCAAAAACTATTTAGACCGTGGATTAAAAGGTTTAATTTTTTTTTAGAATAATTAACTTAAATAGCTGCCTACCCAATTGTTTAAACTAGAAATAACCGGCAGATGAATATCTATAATCTATGAATAATACATAAATAACTGTGTATAATCAGTATATAGTTTATTTATAGCGGTTAGAAAAAATTAAATAGTGAATTTAACTGGCTATTTGTGTAATATTATTTTATTTTTATTTATTTGGAATGAAAAGGAAACTAAGATAAAGTCAAAAGCAAATGTGATGCGATGATGCGAATATAGCATTGATAAAAGGATCAACGATTTACTAGTAAGAGTTTCATTCAAGTTGTGTGCAGTCAAAGTAAAAGGTCTAAAAGTCAAACCTCTTGCTTGGTAATGCGGTAGTAGTTTTGTCAAAATAATTGAGAGGCACTTTCGTTTCTAATACTGAAAAGTAAAGACAAAGAAAATGAGACTTTGATATTAAAATTTATGAACATAATTTCCTCTTTGATCAGCTGAGCTGGCCTAAGAAAAGGTCTCTAATTTGGTGTATCCCACTCATATTGCTTTAATAGGTGAACTCGAAAATCTGATTTAACTACACCTATTTCTACGCTTGTCTTCTAAATTTTGATAGTTGGAGACTTGGAGTAATAAATAAGACATATACATTTTTTGAGTGTTTTTTTTTTTTTTTTTATAATAGAAAAAGTATCAAGGATCAGTAGCACACAGTTGAAACTTGGTATTCAAATTAGTGTCAGTGCACTTAATTCACGTACTGTGTTCTTATCGCTAGATCAATCCTGAGTCATATTATGAGTGTATTATTATTATTAAAAAAAAAAAAGAATGGCACAGTTAGTATAATTAATTTGTACACAGCTCAACCAAAACAAATTTCCAAAATATCAAAATTGGAGAGAAAAGACACGTGATACGATATTTCTTGCCTTGCCCAAAAGGTCGAAAAAAGGACGTTTTTGGCTGGTTGCTCCTACGTCGATATCAGACAAATATAAAATCTTGGTAAATATATTGGTTCAAATATGTAAATATGTTGTTCTCCACCAATATATGAGCAAATAATAGTAAGTGTGAAGAGATAATTTTGAAAGAGGCTAGCTGCTTTTACTTCTTTTGATTTCGGATGATTTTGGCTTAACTAGATGCGTGTTGGAGTCTAAATGCATCTTAAATCCTAATCAAAAAAACATAAATGCTAATAATTACTCACTCCGATCTAATTTAATTGATTTTTGGCTATTTTTTTGTTGTCCACAATATTTTATTTTTTCAGATATCAGAAAGAATTAATTTTTTTTTTTTTAAGTTGTCAGTGGAGTAAAGAGCCTAAGAGTATTGTTATATTTTCAATAAAATAAAGGTTAATATGATCAATTTTACTGTTAACTAATACTAATAATATAGAGTTATCTTGACTTTTAACTTTGCGTTATTACTTCAATTAACACTTAACTATTATCCAATTAGCTAATAACATATAATTATTTTTTTTTAAATTTAACATTCATCAACCAAACATCAAAAGATATATTTCAATAAAATTTCTTTTCCATCAGAAATGACTTCCCTAATTTTATCCATTAAATATTTTATTATTTATTATTCACCCTCAAAGGTAGATTAACAAAATCTTGCTAATAAATAGAGTAATAAAATTCATCTCATCCACTAATAAATTCCCCCCTTTTCTCGTTCGATTACTGAAGTCCTACCCCCCACCTACCCACCCAAAGGTTGTATGATCCGATCTCATTCATAACAAACACCCCTGTAATTTATTACTGTCCTTAAAAAGTACAAAAATCCCCAGTCTTTTTGTTCTTTTTGTATTTTTTTTTCATTTGTTTCGGTGGACCAACTTTTAGCCAACCTCCAATTCCTCTGCCGTGACAAAAAGAAAGGATGAAGAAAGCGACGGTGGGAGCCGCCGTAATTGGCGCCGCTACGGTATGTGCAGTGGCGGCATTAATAGTGAACCACCGTATGCGCAAATCTAGCAAATGGGCACGTGCTATGGCTATTCTTCGTGAATTTGAGGAAAAGTGTGGGACCCCTGATGCTAAGCTCAAGCAAGTCGCTGATGCTATGACCGTCGAGATGCACGCTGGACTTGCCTCCGAAGGTGGTAGCAAGCTCAAGATGCTTATCACTTACGTCGATAATCTCCCCACCGGGTATGATTAGCGGTGATTATTTGTCGTTAATGATTCGTGGTATTAATTCAGTGGTTGGAATATTATTTTTTTGCTCTTTGAGTTGAAAATCTTTTTTTTTAATTTTTTTTTCTTTTAAATTGAAGCTTAGATTCCTTCAGCTTTTAGATTTGGTGACACTATAGATTTGGCTATCCTGTGTTGAACCTAATTGTCAAATGTACTGTTTCAGAGCGTTTTGCTCTAGCATGATCCCAGATTAAGTTGTAGGACTATATTCGTAGTCTCTACTTAATCGGGATATGATGAGGAGGGTGTGAAATGTATTAAAGATTCAGTCTTTTTATTTATGGCGGTGGTAATCCGGCCAGCTGGTGCTCACATAGGTACCTGCTACCCTCCACCAGCATAGGTACTAGTAACTCTACCCACCAATTCTTAAGGAGACGGTATTAGGATCGAGAATTCGGGTAGTGCAGAATTTAGCCAAACAATATTATAGTGACAATAACAAAGACAATGGAAGTTGATAACAACGATAATTAAATCATATAAAGAAGACACAAATTCAACGTGGTTCGGTGAAAGTGACCTACGTCCACAAGCGGAGAGAAGCAATTTCACTATACCAATAAGAGTACAAAAGAGAGTACAAAATTAGAGTAAACACTCTAATTAATCCCAAATACCCTAAGAGAATAACCTCACAAGATCATTCCAAAGAAAGGGTTCATTTAAGTGCTTCCCAACACTAACTCATACAAAATACTCTTAATAAAGGAGGAAAGTAAGAAACAAGAAATGAAGACTCAAGTCTTGTTGGTGTGATTAAAATGAACTAATGTCCTTTCCTTTTATAGGCAAAAAAGTCTTGGCCTCTTAGTTGTAAAAGAAAAGATACAACTTGTACAAATGATATCCACCACACAATGCAATATTTTTGGGTTCCAAAGAATATTGCCAACAAAGTCTACACTTTGCGAATATGCTTATGCTTATGCTTATGTGAGATGGATTCCATTAGCCAAAATATTGGCCATATTACAGATGGGAAGAAATGAGATCTGAATATGAGATTTCATGGTTCTCCTCCCACTTCATTGACCACTACGCCACACTCTTGGTGCAAGATTCAGTTTTTCTTATTGCTTGTTCTGTCTTATATGATAAGTACTGCGGAGTATATAGATATCATTTACTTGTAGTTGCATTATGGAATTCTAGGATACTTTTATTTTCTTAGTTTATTCTGCTTTACATGTTCTCTGTGGTTTATTAAGCTATTCGTTGATGTAATATGTTGTCGAGAGAGATGTAAGCTGGCACATTGAGCATTTTTATTAAAAGCAGTTAACAAGATTTACCTGAATTTTTCTCCGGTATAAAAGTTACTCCTCAAATTCCCTGGACATACCCCTGAGTTGAATTTGACATACAGGGCAATGGGCATTATCATTGCAATTTGCAATATGAGGTCAAGTAAATTTCTTTGCAATGGTTGTGATGTGTGCTTTTGCAGCTATCATCTCTCTCATCAATGACTGTTTTAATATTCTTTTGAAACAGTAGCCAAAGTATACAGCCAAGTTGTGCTGTGCATAATACTTCTTCAAGTGATTTAACATGTTCTGTATAGTGACTGGTATAACATTTGATAAAACGAGGATATGCTAGATGTTTGTTTCATCAATACTTTTTTTTTGAGAAGTTTGTTTCATCAAAACTTTTTAAATTTAGTGATGAAGCTGGCGTCTTTTATGCGTTGGATCTTGGTGGAACAAATTTTCGAGTATTGCGAGTGCAACTTGGTGGAAAAGATGGTGGTATTGTTCATCAGGAATTTGCGGAGGCATCAATTCCTCCAAATTTGATGGTTGGGACTTCAGAAGTAAGTACTTGTCCTGTTGAGATTTTGTGGCCTGCTATATTGTTTGACTACATTCCTTTTGAGCTTTTATAGTTGACATGATTTCAGGCACTTTTTGATTATATTGCGGCAGAACTTGCAAAATTTGTCAACGAGGAAGGGGAAAAGTTTCAACAACCTCCTGGTAAGCAGAGAGAACTAGGTTTCACCTTCTCATTCCCGGTAATGCAGACTTCAATCAACTCTGGGACTATTATGAGGTGGACAAAGGGCTTCTCCATTGATGATGCGGTATCCATTGCCATCACTACTTTGCATTTCCTGTTTATCACAGTTCCTTGTAGAGTCAATATATCCATATTAACCTTTAGTGATTCGTGCCACGCTTTTTTCTAGCCATCCACTCTCTGCAGCTTGGTTGTGTTCTTTCCAATTTAGTTTCAGTATTTCTACTAGTTCTGAAGATAAGATAAAATGAATGGTTTTCCCTACTGATTTACTTTTCAAATTATGTGTTAGGTTTAGACGCTAAGATATGATTGGCCTGAAAGAAAACTTTGATACTACAAATTTTAAGATTTCTTCCCCCATTTATGGAAGCAGTGTTATTAAAGGCACGGATAAGCGCTAAATGTTGGGTGCAATGAAAGTTTGGCCCTTTCCTTGCTTAGACGGCTTCAATGGGAGCACTATTAAATGTAGTATGAAAAAGCTAGTCACTAAATCTAGATGAGAAACTTAAGATTGCATCTTTCCATCTGAATCAGAAACTTCAAAACAGTATATTTTTGTTCAGTTGATGTTTCACTTAACTGGAAATTCCAGTTCCATAACATTTCCTTTGTGTTCATTGTTATTTTTTCTTTTGTGTGTATAAGTGTGTGCGTGTGTCTATAAATACATAGATACACACACACACATTGCTAAACCGGGCACTTAAAATGCCCGTTGCGCATAAAGTTCCAACAGATCTTGGTGCTTTTCTATGATTTTAGCTTTTGACAATACTAAATGGAAGAGCGAGTATAGTTTTCTTGTTCTATATATTCTCTATTCAAAGATTAAGTCCCTCATTTGGTTAGTGGATATAATCAACAAGTGCCGCATCAAATATGCTTCCACTGGATATATTATACTCCTGCTATAGACAACAACATATAACTTAATGTCAAATGAATGGTACTCAATTGTTTCCAATACAAAAGGAGTAGAATCATCATGTAAGTTGCAGCAGTTTATGTTAAAATTAACAACCATTATGAAACCTGATAATTATATGCTGAGAAAAAGTATTAGATTTAACAAACTGCAGAGCTAAGCTTATGGTAATTGCATGGACATAGGTTGGCCAAGATGTTGTTGGAGAACTCGCAAAAGCTATGAAAAGAAAAGGAGTTGATATGCGGGTCTCAGCTTTGGTGAGTTTATCTGGTGCCACGGAGGAATATTATTCTATTTAAATTGTGTGTGAGGAAAAAAGATTTTGATAGTACTTCTTATCAGAAAAGCATGTTAGTGCTGCTTAGTTGTAAAGTATTGATTTTGACTTATGTTTTAATGGAAGGTGAATGATACTGTTGGGACGTTGGCTGGTGGTAAATATACACACAACGACGTAGCTGTTGCTGTTATCTTAGGTACAGGGACCAATGCAGCCTATGTGGAACGGGTGCAGGCGATTCCAAAGTGGCATGGTCCTGTGCCAAAATCTGGTGAAATGGTTAGGATCTGTTCAGTGACTATTGATCTTCTTTTCTCTCCGATACTGCAGCAGGAATAGTTGCTAAATGCATCCTGTGTTTCTTTCTAGGTTATCAACATGGAATGGGGTAATTTTAGGTCATCCCATCTTCCCTTGACACAGTATGATCATGCGTTGGATACTAATAGTTTGAATCCTGGTGATCAGGTGATTGTTTGTCTGCTCTTATAACTTGTAGTTTTATGTTGCGATTAATTAGATGTATCTGAAGTATATTTCTGTTCATCCTAACAGATATTTGAGAAGATGACTTCTGGCATGTACTTGGGAGAAATTTTACGCAGAGTTCTACTCAGGGTGGCCGAAGAAGCTGGCATTTTTGGTGATGAGGTCCCTCCAAAGCTCAAGAGTCCATTTGTATTGAGGTACTTCTTTGTAGCTTCAGAATTGTCGGTTAATTATCCTCTAATGCAAATTGCATTATTAAATACCTAAAGAGCTGATCTTCACTAGTTCTCTTGGTAAATTATAACATGACTTGTGCTTCGTAGTATTCATTTCCTTCATGCTTAAGGAGCTTATCACTCCTTTCTTGGCTTTTCGAAGTTCCCTAGAGGCTGTACAGAGCACAAGGGCTATATTTAGTGCTAGCTTGGGAAATCCTTTTTCACCTATAATGGACTGATGTGTTGGAACTTGTAATTTGATTGTAATTAGATAAAAGCCTTGCAAGTCAATGTCACTTACTCTCTACAACATGTCTGGATACTAATGAGTAAGGTGGGTGAAATATGCCAGAGCTAAGACCGATTTAGAAATCCTTCAGTTAACTTTAGTTTCTAATTCACTTGCTTCTCATGCCTTTCTAGTTTCCTTGAATCCTTGAAAGCGTCTGTTGTGTTTGTTTGTGCACATACAAACAGCTCCAGTGATAAAAATGTAAAACAATATGCAGGACACCTGATATGTCTGCGATGCATCATGACGCATCCTCTGATCTGAGAGTGGTTGGTGACAAGCTGAAGGATATTTTAGAGGTAAATATTATTGCTATTCAACTCTTACTTAAATTAAAACAAAGTTGCCTTTCATTAGTTTATATTTACCCATTCATGAAAAATACAGTGTAAAACAAATTGGCACTTTTGTGTTTCCTATTGCTCAGGGGTATGGAATATACTATTATTTTGCCTTGTAGAATAACTCTCAGGAGAACTATACCACATCTTCTGTCACTCGCATTGGAACAAAGGCTGAAAAGATTTGAATAATGGATAGATTTTCTTTGCTGTGAGAAAAAAACAGAAGTATCAGATAGTGATGAATCAAATGGAAACTTTTCTTTGCGGTAATTGCCTAGGAGTTCTAGCCTCTAAGATAGCGCCAACCTACAAATTGATATATGTTTAGAACAAAATTATCTGACAAAAGTGCTTTGTCGTAAAAAATCAATAACTGCAGAAGACAACTGAAACTAACTTTTAAAGCACCCAACTTAAAGCTTTCGGAAGAAAATAATCTCCATTATAATTTGTATATTTGCAAAAAATATGTTTGATACATTCTTTTGTATAGGTTATCTTTTAAGCTCTGAACAAAAATGAAGGGGAAAAAACTCTTGCGCAAGATGGAAAGAAAGAACATTTGAAGGTTTAAGATAGCTTTCTTGAATTGTTATAATATTTCCTGATTCAAAATCCGTAAGATCATAGAATTATCCACACAACGGATTTTTTTCTTGGGATATGGAAAAAGAGATTTGAGATTTATTGATATTTGTTCTCCATCAACGAATACTTTAAATTTTGCTATAACTTTTACTTGATCATATATTTTCATATCACCAAACATGAATTCACACTTTTCTTTATTCTGTCATTTAGATATCTAATACCTCCTTAAAGACAAGGAGATTAGTCATTGAGCTGTGCAACATCGTTGCGACACGTGGGGCAAGGCTTGCAGCTGCGGGTGTATTGGGCATCTTGAAAAAGATGGGAAGGGATACGCCTCGGCAAGGTGGTCTAGAGAAGACGGTTGTAGCCATGGATGGCGGATTGTACGAGCACTATACAGAATACAGGACGTGCTTAGAGAACACTTTGAAGGAATTGCTTGGAGATGAATTGGCGACAAGCATTGTTTTCGAGCACTCCAATGATGGTTCTGGCATTGGTGCAGCTCTTCTTGCTGCCTCTAACTCAATGTACCTTGAAGATAAGTCCTAGGAGTGATCAAATCCCTTTCTTGCTAGAGGAAACCACCTTTTACTCTTTATATTTTGCTCTCGAGCATTTTTTTTCAATTTTTCTTCGGATTATACCATCAAGTATATTTAATAAATTTTCCCAGTACCTTTTTATCTCTAGGAAATTTTTCCTAGAAATGCCTATACATCATCTAGCATGCCTTTTTTTAGTCGCTTTCAGCACTGTTGGTTCTCTCTTTAATCTCTTTTTCATTTACTATTGAAATCAAATTCAAAGGCAATAAATTAGGGGAATTACAGAGAAAGTCGGTTAGTAGGCATGCCTGTTTATAGCCTGCCGTGGATAAAATGGTCGTTCTGTCCTTTTCATTTCCAGGCATCAGCATTTTTTTACTATTTGCTCTCAACTACCTGTAATAGCTATGGGATTTTCCAAATGAACACACGGAGTGACAGCAAAAGCAAAATCTTTATTGATGTTAATTTGTTGTTGTTATATAAAACAGCGGCTCAATTGTCCAAATTAGAGTAATTGGTCGTTTTGATCAAAGATTTGCTCTAGTGTCAGATCTCAAGTGAAGAAGTTAGGTTCTAGATTAAACTGAAATTTTCTCCCTGTTGAGTATTGATGTTTTGATGATTAACAAAGTATGACTAACTGCTCAAAGAACCAGGTTCTTAATGTAGCTGCTTAACTGTTGTGAAGAACCAGCTCCACAGGTTAAAGGATCAGCTCCTCGTGATTGATACTTGTATGTATGTACAAGACACTAACTTTATGTCAAAGTTACCCAGGTCCGAGTTTGGTGGAAGATGGCTGCTATAAGTGATAAGGGTCATTGCTCAAGAAGATACGGATAATTCAGTCAGAGACAAAGTCCCAAAGCTTGTGATATCCTTGGAATACTAGGAGTCCTATCAAAGAGGAAGCTTACTATGAATAGGACTTCTAGAAGATCTCAAGTGGTATTTTAAATAGGATTGATTTTGGACTTCTGAACTATCCTTTTACACATCAACTAAAGTGTCATAAGTTGTTTTTACTTGTGTTGAGTACTTGCTTTGTATTCTTCCGAGTCAGTCCAATGAATGTGTTTTAGGAAATTGAGTTGTAATCAAACGTCATAAACAATTAGTGAGTTGAAGTGAGTATTTTGCTTTACAAGTTAGAGTAACTTGTGAATCAAATAGAAGTAGTAGGAGTACTCGAGATTATTGAATTATAGTCTTGTAATTGATACATTTTGGCTCATTGTTCTAGTAGAGTTGGAGTTGAAAATCCTACGTGGTAGGTCGTGGTTTTTGCACCTTTTGAGCTGGGTGATTTTCTACGTAAAATCGATGTGTTCATTTTATTGCTTATTTACTTTATGCCTAAAAATACGGTAAAGAATCAAGTTCTTTAGTAATCCATACGGGCACTCAAATTAACAATTGGTATTAGAGCATGTTCTCTCATTTACACAGCTAACACCTAGAGAGATCTTGGAAGAAAGATGAGTGCTCCACCTGGAATTAATAAAGGTCAATCAACCACCAGACCACCCCTATTCAATGAAAAATATTACAGTTGGTGGAAAGCAAGAATGGAAGATTTCTTGACAGCTGAAGACTATGAACTATGGACCACATAGTTAACCAAGGTCCATTGATTCCTACTAAACAAAATGCACAAAGTGAAACAGTTCCTAAGGACCCCTCTGAATTTGTGGCAGCAAATTTCAGAATAATGGAGAAGAATGCAAAGGCTAAGAAAATCCTTATTTGTAGACTTGGTCCTGATGAGTACAATAGAATTTATGTGGGCTCTAATGCGAAGCATATATGGGATGCACTCCAAACTGCTCATGAAGGAACAAATCAAGTAAAGAGATCAAGGATTGAACTACTCGTGAGAAACTATGAGCTTTTCTCCATGAAGGAGTCTGAGCCCATCCAGGATATGATGACTAGGTTCACTATAATAACCAATGAACTGAAATCACTTAGAAAGGTGTTTACCTCATAAGAGTTGGTTAGCAAAGTTCTAAGAATTCTTCCAGCTTCATGGGAATCAAAAGTCACTGCAATCCACGAAGCCAAGGAATTGGATAAAATCTCACTTGATGAGTTAGTTGGAAACTTAAAAACTCATGAAATGAGAGAGATAGAACTGTGCAAAGAAGAACCAAAGAAGGATAAGGCCTTGGTTCTTAAAGCATCTGAGGATGATGAATCTGACTATGATTATCCTAATCTAACAATGTTTGCCAAGTTCAAGAGGTTCATGAAGAATTCCAAAAGTGCATCCAAGAGAGAGAGACCAGTAGTAAGCACAAGCAGATCGACAAAGCTAACTATAATGGGTGTTACAAGTGTGGCAAGCTAGATCACATGGTAAAGAACTGCCCAATGTGGAAAATCAAGCGGAGCAAAGAACGAGCTGAAATGGAGAAATGGGAGAAGATGAGAGAAAAAGGTTCCAACAAAGGAAAAATCCTAGGCAAGGGATTTACTGAAGCAATGAAACAGGCATTCTTGGTAACATATGAGGATAGTGGGAGTGATCAAGAGGAAGAAAAGGAGGATGAGGCTATAAGTCTCTATGTTGTGATTGATGAACACCAAGCTTTGAAGACAGAACCCCCAGTACAACTTGGAATGCACATTGGGAGACCTACTTTGTTTGATGAACACCACTATGATGAATGGAAGCTACGTAAGGAAACATTTCTTCAGGCTAATAACTTTGACCTATGGATAATTGTCAGTCATGGACCAATTCTCCCAACCAAATTGGATGGTGAAGGTAACAAGTGCAACAAAAGAGAGGAGGAATATGATGAGGAATATCGTCAACTAGTTCAGAAAAATGCTAAAGCAAAGGACTTGCTCTACAGAAGTCTGTCTAGAAACACTCTCCTCAGAGTGTCCTCTTGTATCTCTGCTCATGATATATGGAGAACCTTAGAAACTGACTTTGAAAGTGAAAACATCAAAGTGGATCTGATGGCGATTAGAGAATCAAAACTTGAGGAAGAAGTGATAGGAATGATGATCATGAGTGATTCAGAAACTGAAGATGAGGCAAACTAGGTAAGTATATCTGACTTGAAAGAAAATATTCATGTTATATCCAAAAAGCAACTGATGGCCATAATTGTGACCTTAATAAATGAAATGGATAAAATGAGTAATGGAAATGATCAGCTAATGAGCAACCTTTCTTGTGTCAAACTTGATATCAAAGAGCTTGAATCTGATAAAGTTAGTTTAGAGAAACAGGTCAAAGACCTTAAGAACCAGGTTCTTGAACTTACTTCTGAGAATGAGAAGTCTCTTGATACACATTGCAAAGGAAAAATGAGTGATCTGCAGGATAAGCTTGAAAAGGAATTAAATATTACTAATGATAATCTTTGTGATGCTGAATGTAGAAATAAAGTCCTGTATGAAAACCTAGAAAAGACTAATTATGAACTCTTTAGACTAAGCAAATAACATAGTTCTTCTGATGCCTTGAATTGGCTGAATGAAAATTGTAGCTCTAACAAATCTGGAATTGACTACAGAAAACCTGTCCCTAAGTTTGACCCGAAGTATGTAGGAATTTCTGATAATGACATGTGCACTCATTGTGGAAGAGTAGTACACTTTAGAGATACTTGCCCTGCCTTAATTCATGCTCAGTTTAGAAACACCTTTGGCATTGCAAAAAATGTGAAGAAGGAAGAGGATCCAAAGGTTAATCCTCATGTCCATACTAAATGGATTAAGGTTAACAAGAAAATATCTTCTAATTCTCTCCCCTTCTGGGCAAGAAGGGATCTGATTCATCCTTTTTCCAACAAAAAGGGACCCAAGCTAGTCTGGTTTCCCAAAACTAACTTGTGAATTTTGGTGCAGGATAAGGTGAGAGGAACCAATCAGGACTGGTATCTAGACAGTGGATGCTCAAGACATATGACTGGAGAAAAGAAAAACATCCTCTCACTGACAGCCTTCCAAAGAGGGAGTGTGTCATTTGAAAATAGGAAAAGGGCCAGATAACAGGTATTGGCAAGGATGGTAAGTCACTCTCTCATGCTATAGAAGATGTGTATTACGTGGTAGGTCTTAAACAATCTTCTTAGCATCTCTCAAATGTGCGACAAAGGAAATGAGGTAAAATTCAATTCCAAAATCTGCATTGTCACTAAGCTTGATACTGATGAAATTGTGCTAAAGGGAAAGAGACATAACAATGTCTACAAGATATAAATTATGTCACTTCCCCAGAGTGAGAACACATGCTTGAGTGTAGTGGAAGATGATCCACTATTATGGCATAGAAGACTGGGACATGCCAGTCTCTCTCACCTCAATAAGTTGGCAGCAAAGGACTTGGTCCTTGGGCTACCTAAAGTTGAGTTCACCTATGACAAGGTATGTGATGTCTGTGTTAGAGGGAAACATGTTAGGTCAAAAATCTAAGAAGTTTGTAAGTACTTCTAAACCTCTAGAACTCCTTCACATGGATCTATGTGGACCAATGAGAATAAGGAGCATAGGAGGTAAGAGGTGTGTGTTTGTGATTGTTGATGACTTCTCCAGGTATACCTGGACTCTATTTTTAGTATCCAAAGATGAAACATTGATGTTTTCTGTGTATTTGTCAGAATGATTCAATAAAAGCTAAGATGTAATGTTTTAAGTATAAGAACTGACCATGGAACTGAATTTGAAAATACAATTCCTTGAGTTTTGTGGATCACATGGCATTGATTATAATTTCTCTGCACCTAGAACTCCACAACAAAATGGGGTTGTAGAAAGAAAGAATAGATACTTAGAAGACATGGGGAGGACCATGTTGATTGCCTATGGACTGCCTAAGAATTTCTGGGCTGAGGCAATCAATACAGCTTGCTATCTACTAAATAGATGCATGGTCAAACCCATTCTTGAGAAAACTCCTTTTGAGTTACTTCGAGGAAGAAAACCCAACATCACTCACTTGAGAGCCTTTGGGTGCAATATTTTGTGCATAATAATGGGAAAGAAGCTCTAGGTAATTTTGATGACAGAAGTGATGAGGGAATTTTCT
Source organism: Nicotiana tomentosiformis (assembly GCF_000390325.3). Lineage (NCBI taxonomy): Eukaryota > Viridiplantae > Streptophyta > Magnoliopsida > Solanales > Solanaceae > Nicotiana > Nicotiana tomentosiformis. The sequence continues at coordinate 145,216,892 of NC_090814.1, read as the reverse complement.
TGGGTTACTCTCCACATAGTAAGGCCTATAAGGTTTTTAATAAAAGTACTATGTGTGTGGAAGAAATATTCATGTTATTTTTGATAAATCTAACAATTTGGCTGAGAAAGGTCTGCAGGATGAAGATTATGACATAGGATTCACCGGTGATGGAGATACAAAGGAATATGATGAAGATGGATCTGAAAACCGCAAGGAAATTGACAGTGATCATGAGGAACCAGAAGAAGAAATAACTACTCTAACTGATGATCAGACTAATGAAGTCACACATATTGAACCTGAGCTTTTAGGTCACTCCTCGGGTGAATCTTCTCTAGGTATACAGATCAGACCACAGAAGCATCAAAGCTCACATCCTCTTGAGAATATCAACTCTGATCCAAATGCAAGGGTGCAAACCAGGTCTTCTCTAAGAAATCTATGTGTACTCACAGCATTCCTCTCGCAGGTTGAACCTAAGACCATCACAGAAGCACTAAAGGATCCAAACTGGATCATAGCCATGCAAGAGGAGCTAAATCAATTTGAGAGAAGCAAGGTCTGGCACCTGGTACAGAAACCCAAGAACAGAACTGTCATAGGTACCAAATGGGTGTTCAGAAACAAGTTGGATAAACAAGGAAATATCACAAAGAACAAGGTTACACTGGTAATTCAGGGATACAATTAAGAGGAGGGCATTGACTATGATGAGACATTTGCACCTGTAGCTAAAATGGAGGCTATAAGGATGCTGATTTGCTGCCCACATGGAGTTCACTTTATACCAGATGGATGTAAAGAGTGCCTTTTTGAATGGTTACCTGGAGGATGAAGTGTTTGTCAAACAACCTCCTAGATTTGAAAGTGAAGTATTTTCTTACTATGTGTTCAAACTGGATAAAGCTCTTTATGGATTGAAACAGGCTCCAAGAGCTTGGTATGAAAGGCTCTCAAAATTTCTCTTAGCCAACAACTTTGTAAGAGGAAAGGTGGACAATACTCTATTTCTGAGGAGCAGAGGGAAGAATATTCTGATTGTGCAAGTGTATGTGGATGACATTATCTTTGGGGTTACCAATGAAGCAATGTGCAAGGAATTTACTGAGATGATGGGAAATGAGTTTGAAATGAGCATGATGGGTGAATTGAACTTCTTTCTGGGGCTGCAAATCAAACAAACACCTACTAGAACCATGATACATTAGCAGAAATATATCAAAGAACTACTGAATAAGTTCAACATGGATTCCTCTAAGTCCATTGACACACCCATTGCAATTGCAACAAAACTGGACGTTGATGAAGAAGGGAAAAATGTGGAGCAGAAACTATATAGAGGAATGATTGGGTCACTATTGTACCTAACGGCAAGCAGGTCTGATATAGTGTTTAGTGTGGGATTATGTGTAAGATTTCAGGCAAACCCTAAGGAATCTCACCTGAAGGCTATCAAAAGGATACTAAGATATCTCAAGGGTACCCCTGATCTCTGTCTATGGTATCCCATAGGGTACATCTTTGATCTAGTTAGTTATGCTGATGCTGACTATGCAGGTTTTCATGTTGACAGGAAAAGCACTTCAGGAACAACTCATTTTTTAGGTTCTTGTCTGGTGTCTTGGGGAACCAAGAAGCAAAGCTCAGTGGCCTTGTCTACAACTGAGACTGAATATGTGGCAGCAGCATCCTGCTGTGCTCAGTTACTCTGGATAATACAACAGTTAAGGGACTATGGTATATTTGTTGATTGTGTTCCCATTTTCTGTGATAACACCAGTGCCATAAACATTGCTAAAAATCTATGTCAACACAAGAGAACCCAACAAATTGACATTAGAAATCACTTTCTTAGAGACAATGTTGAAAAGGGGAATATATCAATTAATTTTTGTAAAACTAAAGATCAAATTGCTGATATTTTTACTAAAGCTCTCAGTAGGGATCACTTTGAAAAGAATATACTAGAACTAGGTCTAATCAACTCCTCCCACTAAGTTGACTCCCAGTAATTGGATAGAAAAGGCTTAACAAGATGTAGATAATTAAGTACAATGTATTTGATTCAGCTTTGTGCTTGTATTAAGCTCACACACTTGCTATGATAATCTGGCTGATAATTGTGTTGCATGATACTAAAATGAAGTGTTGGGGCTTTATTCCAGAATCGAATAAGGGGTTAGAAAGGAGTTGGTTCTTTGACTCAGGTATGTGCCATACTGTCTTAAATCACTAGGACTTCATATTCTAAAATTATTGCTATACTCAGACTTTTAATTCCGTTGGCATCAATTCTAATCATCTTCTAGTCAAAGAGTAAGGGGAATCCATGTGCAATTAGAGATCAATTATTTCTGAAAACCTTCCAGTTAAAGTAACCGTTATAAGAGTCCCGTTAAAACTCAAATTCAGTCATCTTCTCTCTTCCAGTAAAATCAGGAGTAACGCCTTTAAAAGGCTCTTATGATCAGCTTCTCTAACCTCATTGTTTCTCTCAAACTCTAAGAAAAATTCGAAATCAATTATCAAAAATTAATTCTTTCTTTCTCTTCTTCGAGTCTCTCATCTAATCACCATGCCTAAAGCCAGTCAAACACCCTCTAAAATGAAATCATCAACCAAGGCTAAAGCAAAACCCAAAATCTTGAAGCCCAAATCGAAGAAAAATGAAAAGCCTTCAAGAGAACCCACACCTGCTCCTTCTCCTTTGATATCCTCCCCTATTCCCACTGCTCTTGTTCCTCTCATTCCTGCCTCCATTGTACCCCCTCCTTCAAAAGAAACTAGCCATGCACCTGAGCTTCCTACGAAAACTACCTCTAAGTCAGCAAAGGTCAAAACAACTTCAAGAAAATCTGTCAAGAAAGTGCCTGAGGCTACTACGCAGGGTGACACTGGAGTCAAGGAATCTATGATTCATGGGGAATAAGGTTTAGGCACTACTGATCAGGTACCACATCCTACTTCCAAGTTAGATGTTTTGGTTTCTGCCATAGATGTTGCACCCCTAGATACTCTTCCACTCACGAGTGAGAAGTCACCAGTAGAGAAATCCACAATAGAAGAGAGTGCAGGGGATCTGGAAATAAGGTAGATACAATGGTTGTGGAGCCTGTGGTTGAGGAGGAAGGACGTAAATAACCAGTGCAAAAGGAGGCTTCTGATGACCTTGATTTTAGTTGGACTGAGGGTGAGGAAGGTGGAAAATAAGAAAAAACTGTGAATAGTCATGAGGAACATGGTGCTCAAAACATACCTAAATAAGAAGAAAAGAGTGAGAATGAGGGAGTATCTGGAGATGAGAAGGAGAGTGATACAGAGGATAAGACAGTTGAACAGGCTAATGATTATGCAGAAGAAGAAAATCAGGTAAAGAATAGGAGGTTTCTAAAAGTAAGGGTGAGGATCAGGAAGAGATGAGTGAGAGTGGAGGAGGTAATGACGAAAGTGAGGAAGAAGAGGGGAATGTGAGTAAGGAATCTGAAGGTTCTATGATAATTGAAAACACTATCATAGCCCTTTCAGAAGAGGGGAAGGAGCTAAGGATAATAGTGATTGCCTGGTGCTAATTTTCATAACACACACTGCTTTACACTTCTTCTTGTAATCGTTTTTGATTCCAGGATCAGCATGTCGAACTCTCAAGCAGTACCCATACACATCGACAATGGTCTTGGTTTTCATGGCAAAAAGGACAATGTAGCCACCCCAGGAAACGAAGTGCCTCCAGTTGATATCGAGGGAGTACCAATTTTAGACCCCATCGACGTCAGTTCCCATGTTGCCTTGAATGCAAATCTGGGCGTCGACCCCGAAAATAGCATCCGCAGAGACGTTCGATCAGCCGGTCAGAACGCACAGGGCGGCGAAGAAGGCAGAATCATCCTTCGAATAATATTCGAAATGATGCAGGCTCAACAAGTTGCAATAGCACAACTTTAAAATCAGAACCATGTACCGAGTAGGGTCGAACCCGAGCCATCACAGGGCCGAACTAGTGCCAGGGAGGTCAAATGTGAATGTGTCAGGAACCGACCCTGCTATCTTGAATATACTCAGTTGGTTCGAGGGCGACCTAGCACGAGGGACAAAGTTGCGCGTTACATTGGTTTGCTTCATTTTACAGTTAATTTCTAACTTCAATTCTTATATTTCTCAGTTTGTTCCAAGTTAAATCATATATCCTTAAAACCACTTACAAATTTAATTGTTATCCAATTTTAAGGATAAACAATTTGGCGCCCACTGTGGGGATAAAGATAATAGTGATTGTCTGGTGTTAATTTTCATAACACACACTGCTTTACACTTGTTCTTGTAAGTGTTTTTGATTCCAGGATCAGCATTTCGAACTCTCAAGCAGTACCCACACACATCGATAATGGTCTTGGTTTTCATGGCGAAAATGACAACGTAGCCGTCCCGGGAAACGAAGTACCTCCAGTTGATCTCGAGCGAGTACCAGTTGTAGACCCCATCGACGTCAGTTCCCATGTTGCCCTGAATGCAAATCTAGGCGTCGACCCCGAAAATAACATCCGTAGATATGTTCAATAATCCGGTCAAAACACATAAGGCGGCGAAGAAGGCAGAATCAGCCTTCGAATAATATTCAAAATGCTGCAGGCTCAACAAGTTGCAATAGCACAACTTCAAAATCAGAACCACGCACCGAAGTAGGGTCGAACCCGAGCCATCACAGGAAGTTGTTCACAGGCCGAGCCAGTTCCGGGGAGGTCAAATATGAATGAGTCAGGAGCATGTGGTTGAGGGGGGAGGACGTAAAGAACCAGTACAAAAGGAGGGTTCTGATGACCTTGATTTTAGTTGGACTGAGGGTGAGGAAAGTGGAGAATAAGAAGAAACTGTGAATAGTCATGAGGAACATGCTGCTCAAAACATACCCGAATAAGAAAAAATGAGTAAGAATGAGGGAGCATCTGGAGATGAGAAGGAGAGTGATACAGAGGATAAGACAGTTGAACTGGCTAATGATTCTGCAGAAGAAGAAAATCAGGTGAAGAATAGGAGGTTTCTGAAAGTAAGGGTGAGGATCAAGAAGAGATGAGTGAGAGTGAAGGAGGTAATGACGAAAGTGATGAAGAAGAGGGGAATGTGATTGAGGAATCTGAAGGTTCCATGACAATTGGAAACACTGTCTTAGCCCTTTCAGAAGAAATTGGTAAAGAGATAAGGGCTCAAGAAACTGGGTCTCTGTTAACTCCTTGGAGATGAAGAAGTTAGCAGTGATGCAAATAATATTTCTCTATCTTAGGTAAGGAAAAAGCCTAAGAAGATTACTGTGAAAGCTACCAAGTCAGCAGTCTCAACAAGAAAAGTAGTAGTTCCTCCTACTAGAACTCCCCTCACAAGGAGTAATAGAAAGGCTGTTGATGCACAAATCATGAAGGAGTCCAGAAGTGCAAAGAAGCCTAAGAAGAAGGTTGCAATGTTGGAACCTGTTGTTGAAGTGGATGGAGAAGATGGATCTGACTTTGTCTTGCCAGCAAAGTATGCTACACCAAAGAAAAGGGGTGCCAAAGTCACCAAACTTGCTACCTCTTCTGCAAGAGCAAGTAGGGGTAAGCCAAGAAAGGATGTGACAACTGCAGTTGATCGACTCACAGAGTTCAGGAACAGAAAAGTGTTAAATAGGAAGATTCTTGCGAACATTGATGAGAAGGGAATGGCTCAATTGGTTTAGAAACTGGAGCTACAGGGGTGGAAGCACATGTTTGTCAAAGCTTTCCCTCTAGTATATGTTCTTGTTGTGGTGGAGTTCTAAACAAATTTCACTTTTGATGGGAAGGTAGTCAAGAGTAAAGTAGGGGGCTTCGACATGGAGTTTGATGCTGAGGAACTGGGGCTGCTTTTGAATATCCCTTCTTTGGAATTTGACAATTATTTGAAGAAGAAGTGGCCAGCCATAGACAATGATGTTGACTATGGCATTGTGGTCACCAGGAAGTTCTCCCAAAAGTTTGAACTAGATGCTCCCTAGAAAGTGTACCAAAGACAGATATGACTCCCTTCCACAAGCTACTGTTTCAGTTTATCAACTCCTGCATTCTTCAGAGGTATGAGAGAAGGCATGAAGCTACTCTGCTGGACATGGCTGTGATGGAGATACTTGACACTGGTCGACCTATCAATCTTCCTAGCATGATGATTCAGCACATGGCAAGAGTTGAAGATACCTCCAAACCAAAGCATGCTATGCCATATGGTTTCATGTTGACTGCGTTATTTGACAAGCTCAACATTGCCTTACCTGAGCTTAAGTTTGGAAACCACAATGACGTTTTGGATGTTGTTATCCTCAAGTAGTGTGGCTATGAGGAGATCAAGTCTAGAGGACCCACATGATCGGCCATTCTTCCTGGGAGCAGTAGGGTTGTAGAGCTCAGCAAGAGGTTGGAGCTGGCTATTGAAGAGAATGCCAAGCTTCGTGAAGACAATAATGAGTTGAGAAAGGAAACTAAGCAACTCAGGGAAGAACTCCAAAGAGACAGAGAGGCCCATGCTCAATAGATTGCTACCCTTGTGAAACCTTCGACCCCCTCTGCCTCTCACCCCTGAACATGTTCCTTTCAGTGTCCTTAGTTCTTTTGCTATTCTACTAATGTCTTATCTTTTGTTTCTTCTGTCTTAGTCTGAGTAGCCTGCAGCATGCTTAGTTTATTTTGTTTTAATGATGAATACAAGGCCCTGGGCTTCTTTTGGAACTACTTAATGTCTCATTTTACTCTGCTTTACTGCTTTGTATTCTTTTGGATCATCAGCCTTCTTTATTTGCCCTTTCTTATGCTTGTATTGTCGTTTGTTTGGCCTTGAATCTTACATTATTTGTGCTTAATGTATAACATGTGTTTGTGTTTTTCGGTGATGCCAAAAGGGGGAACATAAGGTTGGAAGGTTATGGGTTGTGAACATACATGTCTGTCAATAGTACTTGTCGTGATCATCTGGTTCTTTGATGTGATTGCCTAGTTCTGTGTACAAAGTTTGTCATCATCAAAAAGAGGGAATTTGTTGAGTATTGAAGTTTTGATGATTAACAAAGTGTGACTAACTGCTCAAAGAACCATATCCTCAATGTAGCTGCTTAATTGTTGTGAAGAACCAGCTCCTCGGGTTAAAGGATCAGCTCCTCATGATTGATATTTGTACGTATGTACAAGAGAGTAACTTTATCTCAAAGTTACCCAGATCCGAATTTGGTGGAAGATGGCTGCTATAAGTGATAAAGGTCGTTGCTCAAGAAGATACGGATATATAATTCAGTCAAAGACAAAAGTCCCAAAGCTTGTGTAATCCTTGGAACAGTAGGAGTCCTATCAAAGAGTAAGCTAACTATGAATAGAACTTCTAGAAGATCTCAAGTGGCGTTTTAAATATGATTGATTTTGGACTTCTGAACTATCCTTTTACAAATCAGCTAAAGTGTCATAAGTTATTTTTACTTGTGTTAAGTACTTGCTTTGTACTCTTCCAAGTCAGTCTAGTGAATATGTTTTAGGAAATTGAGTTGTAAGGAGTGAGTATTTTGCTTTACAAGTTAGAGTAACTTGTGAATCAATAGGAGTAGTAGGAGTACTGGAGAGTATTGAATTAGAGTCTTGTAATTGATACATTTTGGCTCATTGTTCTAGTGGAGCTGGAGTTGAAAATTCTACATGGTAGGCCGTGATTTTTGCGCCTTTTGAGCTGGGTTATTTTTCACGTAAAATCGTTGTGTTCATTTTCTTACTTATTTACTTTACGCTTAAGGAACACGGTAAAGAACCAAGTTCTTTAGTAATCCATACGGGCACTCAAATTAACACTCCCAAAAATTGGGAACATAATATTCCTAAGTGTTTCAATATTCTAGGAGTAGAAACTTGAGGAATGTGGTTTATTCTTCATGTGGGTGCTGCATTTTATTTCATTTCACCAAGTGATGTTCAACTCTTACGGCTCTAATACTTTAAAAAATTTTAGTATCAGAAAGACAGTCACTGCTTCTCCAAATACATTGATTTCTGTGACTGATTTGCCAAATCTGACAACCAGATTTCATAAATCAGGGAGGAATAATGGGCATTGCCAATCTTCCTTGTTCCCTAATCCGAAGTTCTAAAGAATTGGCTTTTGATTCTTAAAGAGTTATCCACTCAAAATCAAATCATCTGACGAGATAAACTTCAATACTTTACTGAAAGCATATGGAATTTTAATTTACAAATTTCTTTTTGATAAAGCTAGGGATGGCTCGGCTAGAATTCAAACCTTGATTTTTGAGGTTATTACACCTTCTATTTCACTCCAAGGTCACTATCACCCTTGAAAGTACTCCTTTGTTATCTTTATGAACAAACGCTGATTTCAAAAAAAGTAAATTTTTTTTAAAAAAAAAAAAAAATTCTTATGTCCAAACGGGCTCTAAATCGTTTGGGACGCGGATACAAACCCGTGAACAGGAGGAGAAGGAAAGCATTTGGCATTTTCACCAGCCGACACTGATGACTCATGCTACAGTAAAAATGTCAATAAGGGAATTTTCAGCAGCTGTGGTGCGTATTTACCCACCAGTATTCACCGATTAAGCTCAACGACAAAACCTCACATCATCTGCTTTGAATGGGTTATTTCAATATAAATTTAAGGATTAAATATATTTCATATTAAATTAAAAGTATTAACTAGAATCAATATTATCCTTAATTCTAAAACTATAATCCTGGTATATTCTAATCTTCAACCAAATGAGATCAGTAAAGCTAAATCCATTTTACACAGCTTTGCATGTCCTGCATAATTGTAACGTTAATTGCAAGATTTGTAGCTAACACGTTGATTAAATCATCCTTCATACTTTAAGTAACGCAAATCAAGGTTAAAAGTTTTCTGCTAATTAAGTGCTAATGCTCAAGAGGGAGAACGAACGGTTTACATTTTAATTTTATACACTTGCAGAAATTAACTAGAGGTAGCACGCATCTCTTAATCCTACGGATGTAAAAAAGGGACAAACAATCTAAGAAAGCAATATTCATTTTTTGCCTTCCAAACACAAATATTCATAATTTACATAAACTTTTTGCTTCTGCTACTTCAATAATGAAAAACTTTCAATTCCATGCAAAACAAGTCATTCTCTTCTTAGAAATGTTGATTCTCAAGATTGCGCGTTAGATCAGATCATTAGGTCAGCTAATTCTGCTTAATTCCACCTACAAATTAAAGCCACCAATCTCAGTTCCCATATTTAATTTGGAGCACAATAATTGTATAAACAAATCAAATAGGCAAACACAATTTGAAACTCACGAGTAAGGGTGGAGAGGTCGGAGCTTTTCAACACACGCAGCCTTTTCACAGTAGACACAAACATGCTGAAAATGTCACACGATATGAAATTAGAACAAACCGAATAAAACAACAGGAATAAACAGAAACTTTGAAGACTAATAATAATTGTGTACTGAAACCACTAACCAAATGCCATACTAGAATTCAGAAATGGGTTTCCATTATTAGATGCACTATGTCATAAACATGCATTTTAACACTAAACAATATTCAATTATTGTCCTATGCACTTATAATTAAGGACTAGAATTCTTCTACACTAAAGATACAAAGATTTCAGACAGAAAAAACGTGCAACTAATTGTTATCCATATATATTATAGCATTAAGATCTAACAACAGAATATTAAAAGAGAATCAGATCTATAAGATGGGAAATAAGATGCTTACTGCCAAGGGACATCCCCAACAAGCATTCTGTCACCTTCATTATCCTCATAAACAAGCGTATATTCGCCACTTCCGTCCAATAATCCTGTTATCGCTTTCTCTCCTTCTTCTTTCTTCTCTTTCCCACCACCAGATGGATCACTTTGAGCTTAATTAACACAACAAAAAAACATAAAAGTAAGAACTTTTAGTTCAAAACCCCCCTTCAAAGTTAAACTTATATATGTACTTATACTACTAAGTCATCTTTACATGTTATAGAAGGTTCCGCATTTTCAAGATTATATAAGTTTCACCTTTTACCAGTCGATGTAACAACAACAACAACCCAGCAGTGAGATCTCACTGGGTTGTTGTGTACGAAGACTTTCCCCTGGAGGACAGAAAGGCTGTTTTTCCGATCGACGTATTTAAGTTAAACTCTAAAAAGAATGAAAAAATTATTAACCTGCAAGAAGGCCTCTAAAGAGTTCATCAACAGCAGAGGAGAGTTTATCATAGCTGTCGTAAGCTTTGAGATCTACTTTCCTTCCAATAGGAATACCATCCATATTGATCTTAACAAATAATCCTTTCTGACAAATTTCCATTGGTTTTTTGTTGGCAACAATCTTATTTGGGACCACATTATGTGACTCAGTCACAGGTTTCAAAGAGCTGCTACTTGCAATATTCTTCCTAAATGAACGAATTGGAGGCCAACCCACTACTGGTGCTGGTGCAGTCCTATTTTTATAAAGAATTAAACAAGTAACACAAGTTAGTCTCAAGAATAAAATCGTTACTATCATATGGAATTTGTAAATAATTAGGATAATAAAGGCCCAATAACTTTAAATTATTATATAAATAAAAGCCGAAAGCGGCCATAGGGAAAACTTCAAACCACCACTAACACAGGGCATCACAAGCTAGAGAGGTGTATAAAAATGGAGTTTAATTTTATGTATTGACGGTATATAAATTTTTGAAACCATTAAAGTAAAATAAATCGATAACACCTAAGTTAAGAAGTAAATTTTCCAGCCTAATAAGGTAACATTGTGAAATTGTGTGATAACGTGCTACAAGCCATTAATTTAAAATGAATGGTAACTTGTGAAATTCAGTGATAACCTGCTACAACCCGATATATTAAAATGAATCACACAATCAGTGCTATGTGAACATGTATAGATTTTTAAACCATAGTTAAATTGACCTATAACAACATGTAATTATTCATGGTAAGATTAACTTGAAAAAATTGAGTGATAACATGCATGCTATTACACTCATGCAAGGATTAACTCGAGAAAATTGAGTGATAACATGCTATAAAAGATTAAATTGAACCAACATATAACTTAAATCAATAAAATTAAGCTAAAACAAGGAAAGAATTGCCTAAATTTCCGGGTAATCAAAAGTTGTGTACACGGAATGAAGTATGTTATAACACGAAAAGGATATGCACCAAACAAAAGAGAAACACGGCTCAAATATGATTCAACATATTTGTACCATATCAAATGGTTAGGAACTGAGAAAATAAGGCACTATTTGTTGTTTGACTGACACAATTAAACGAAATAAATGAATGAAAATAGTACTATCAATTTGCTTTCTTTTTTTAAAAAGATCAAACTTAATGCAGAAACCAACTTTCAAAAGTAGGAGCAATTAATGAATGAAAATACATAAAAATACTTTATACTGATCTGCAAATCACACAAGGTGAAATGAAAGAATTCTGTGCATAGGACCACAACAGCACCTGACATGGAGTGCAATAGTGAATATCCTCTGTCAAAAACAAGTAAAGTAAAAACAAATAAGGGGAGCAAAAAGCTGAGTTACCTTTTCTGAGCACTGTTGGGGACAGGACCTGTTTTTGTAGCTGGTGAAAATGCCTTCTTTTCTGCAGCACTCTTCTGCATATCTACTGCTTTAGTGCAACCAGCTGTCTGTAATGATTCCTGTGCCATAACACTATGTTTCTGTGGTGTTGATTGAAGCTGAAGAAATGAAGAAAACTTCTGCTGCTGAACTTGGCTTCCATTGTTAGGAGCGTTTGAGATGTAACCAAAAGGGAAATGGGTTTCATCCTTTTCTCTAGACCAGTCTCCGTTTGGGGGACCAAGCCTTAACTCGAGCTTTTTCTCCTCGTTTCTTGAATAACCTTCCATTTCTTTAACTTTGTTATGTATTCAACGTCAATAAAAATGAAATAAAAGACCACCTCTGTTTGATATCTACCTAAGTAACTTCCTGCATAAAAGAAGATAACATCAAGTTCACAAGAAATTTACGTTTAAGAATAAGCTATGGTTAAAAACATGCAAAAAGGTCATGGAAAGTTGAAGATCGTTGTTGTAAATACCTTGAGTTTCAACCAAAGCTTGAAGTGAAAGACACCCACATAGTGATGGAGAAAAAATACTGTATATAAGTTCTCTAAAACCCAGAAACCAGATGATTTAATACTTCGAATCCAGAAGATGTAAAACCCAAAAGGAACACTACAAAGACAAAGAAAAATAGGCCAAGAAAAGGAGGAAGGGCTATTATATATGGTGATGACTAAAATATTTTCTGGGGTAAGCAGAGAGTGAGAGTGGGTTTTATCTTGAGAGTATTCAAGACTGAAGAATAGAGTTAATAGAGAGAGAGAAATAGCAGAAGATGTAAATAAAAGGAAGCTAGAAATATAAGAGGGAGAGTCATGTATATAGAGAAAATAGGGGGGCAGAGGGAGATTCTCTTCACTCAAAGGAACGGACCCAATCCTAAAAACAGCAAACGGATTTGTAGCAAAACTCACGCAACCACAACCCCCAAAAAAAATTTGTTGTAATTTGTTTGGTTCAATGAGCAAAGCGTGCTGTGCTGACCACCCTTTTTTTTTGACCTTTTCCCTCTCTCTCTGTATATATCTTTAAAGCTAAAGAAAAAAAAAGAAAAAACTTTTTCTGAAGCCTAATAAGTATGACTCAACTCTACAGAAACCCTATAGGATTAGCACACTTACCGAGACATACCCAAAGATCTTTTTAATTTAGCTAATTAATTACTATAGTAAAGAATTCTGTAAACCCGCAGAAAGTCAAGCCTCGCTAAAAAGAAGTGTGAACAGTGGGTTGCTTCTAACAATGAAAGTCTTTTGAACCACTTCTAGTAATGTTTAAGTAAAGTAACATTAAGTTTAGAAAGTGACTTGATCTTTAATTTGAGGAAGGCTTATTCTTAATTGTTACCAAACCCGGTTTAGAAAATTGGTTCTTGCTATTTGTTTATGAATTAAACATTACTTGCTCGAACAACTTAAAGTAATTTAACCCTATCAACAAAAGCGAATTAAAATTTAATCGTGATGGATTCGATCGTGAGATTATAGCACCGAACTTCTTGTATTTTTAAATTATATTATTCATTGAAATTTAGTAAAGCATATGAATTTTAATTTGAAGATCCATAGACAAAATTCTTCGGCCGACTCTAATTATTAGTGTGTTATAATGCAGATATTTTGGCTAATCTTCGTATTGCCAATTTTACTTTTTACTTAATAATTATTATTAAATGATTTGATTATTTTAAAATTTGTATATTCCTAGTTTATAGTAGAAAAGAGTAGAAGAGGAATAGAGATAGAGACAGAAAAAAAAAGTGAGGATTTTGCATGATCTGTGTTTTGGCAGAGGAGGTGCAATAAAAACATGCAGATCCCATAATTTTGTCTTCTTCCTTCGATTCTTTTTGCGTATCATAATACTGTCCACAGTCTAATTACGCAAGCCTATTCAGCCTTCCAAAGGCCACTCAGTGTAACTATAACTTTATCACCATTAAACAAAGCCACTTCTTTTTGGTTTTGAGTAATTACAGTATTTTGTGTAATGGAACAGTAAATTATTTCTCAAACTGTTGTTAGTCCAATTAGTAGGTTTTGTTGTTTCCTTAAAGTCAAACATTTAATTAACAGCTGATAAGCTTCTTTAATTACTTTTGATTTCCGCTTAAGTTTGACATTACTAAGTACTACAAAGCCAGAATAATAAAGCTCCACGTCACACCTTTGAATTTAGAGTAATTTAGGTTCCTCACGTGTGGGTTTTGGCTTCTCTTAGTATATATTCTCAGTTCAATGGTAAGAAACCTACCTGCTTTGGTCTAAAACTTTGAAAATGATATGTATACATGTCTCTATGTATGTATTACTCATAGTCTTGGTCAAACAAAGAATTCTCCTCCCTTTGTACCAATTGCTGGTGACATTTTGGTCTTGTTTTACTCCATGAGCCTGCATTTAATGTCTTGTCATATCAACCTCTAAAGTCGATTGGTAAGTATAACGAATTGACAACTAGTCGTGCATTCCCTTAATTGGCATGACGATGACGAAGTTTATATAGCTTAATCAAAATTTCTAAAACATTAATAGGGTCGAACAACCTGAGATTAGATCTGATAATTAGTGATCGGATGGGCTTGAGCCTGGCTTTTAAAGAGTTGACCCATTTTATGATAAATTCGAATATATAATAGTACAGTATTTTGTGGATATTTTGGGATTTGGGAAAAAGAACGAACGGAGAATTGGAGAATCAGGAGTTTCTGTCGACTGCAGTAAGTAGAGTTTGGATACTGAGCAACGCCATCTCAACCTTTGGTACTCCACATTGCCACGTGTCCTGCTTTTACGTGTTTTCTCTGTTTTTCCATTTAACATCTTTTATGGGTGTTTGTATAACATTCGACGCTTCTTATTTACATTTTACAGTATTTTGGTTTCCGACCATCAAACATGCTAAAGAGCTTTTAATGCCTGTATCGCTCAAGTCGGCGGTATAATTAACCGCCTGTTCTGGATAATATGCGCGTAATGCACCCGAATGAAGAGAGTGAGCACGGGTAATTTTGATTTAAAAGATTAAAATAAGTAGAAAAAAATAAAAAGAGGAGGCAGAAAATAAAGTTAAAAAGAGAGAAAGAAAAATAAAATAAAAAGGCTGAAGAGACCTTCCTCCTCCCTCATTAGTGTCGTCCGTTCCCCATCCCCCATTTCTCTTCTTCTTCCCTTCCATTCTTCTCTTCCTCTTCTTCTTTCTCCCTCTATTCTTCCAGTGGGGGTTCAAATGAAACCTATGAAGATTCAATTGATTTTCTGTTTTAGCTACTTATAAGTGTGGGATTTGACTTCAATTGATTCTAGGGGGGTTTGTAAATAAAGATTCCAACTTTCTTCGAATTGGGTAAAGATTCTTGATAAGTCTCGTTTAAATTTGTTGTTCTAATTTATAAGTTTGCACCGGAACTCTATGGGATAGTGACTGAAAAAGGGTATTATCTTGGCCTTATTGGTAATAATCATTGAATAAATATTCAAGTTTTCTTCAAATTACAACAACCTATTATAATTTCACTAGTGGAGTTTGGGGAGGGTAGTGTGTACGCAGATCGTGGCCTTATTGGTAATAATCATTGAATAAATATTCAAGTTTTCTTCAAATTACAACAACCTAGTATAATTCCACTAGTGGAGTCTGGGGAGGGTAGTGTGTACGCAGACCTTACCCCTACCTTGGGTAGAGCGGCTGTTTCCAATAGACTCTCGGCTCCCTCCCTCCAAGAACTCTCCACATTGCTCTTGGCGTGACTCGAACTCACAACCTCTTGGTTGGAAGTGGAGGGTGCTCACCACTAGAGCAATCCATTCAAATTTTCTTCAAATTGAGTAAAGATATTTGATGGGTCTTGTTTATTTATATGTAATTTTAAAGTAAATATGTAATGGAACTCTCCATCAATGGTGTGACCGAAGAGGGGTGCTTTTCGTGAAGTAAAAATAAAGTAGATGAACAAGTAAAACATGAAAAGAAATTATATAATTTGTAAATAATGTGAAAAAAAGTAAATTATTATTTTACCATGAAAACTCTGACGAGGACACTGATGTGTCATGATGTGTCATCCACGTCAAGCAAGTGAGCAAGACACAACTGTAGAAGTGTTTAGAATATCATGTTTGAACAAGTTCACGTGTCCACTTGAAACTCTAATAGAGTAAGAGGGCCGAGATGTTAAATGAAAAGAAATACAAATGTCTATTAGTCTATTATGCCTTTTTTCTACTATCAGTACTCACTACTTCTTATTACTCTCGTATCATTTAATATATTATAAAAAGATATTTATTATTATTTAAAATTATCAATCAAAACTTAAACTCATTTTGTTTTAAACGTATATAAATAATTTGATTATCAATTTTTTTTAATACTATTAATAAATAAAAGTTAAACTCATTTTGATTTAAACGTGATTAAATGACACGTCTAAGTAAATCTTTTTTGAAAGCAGGCACGAATGACAATAGGAAGACACAGTTTGAGTTTTCCACTTAAATATTTAACGATTTAAAATTTTAGATGAGTTTAATCTCAATCAAAATGTCGATATCATTTTGATAAGTTATGCGTCTTTTATTTTGATAATTTAACAAACTTTATGAGAGAACCGGATAAGGTTCCTGATACAATTAGTTCCCTTGTGTGCACAGTAACTATTCAGATGTCTCGTTCAATTCTCGATGAAATTAGATAAGGGAACAGCAGAGGGAACAGATAGGGATCAGTTCCCCTGGTTATCGTGCAGTCAACTCTACAGTTGTAAAAGTTGTTGCTCTGTACCGTCTGGAAAACTGTTGCACTGTACCGTCTGGCAGCAATACAGCAGCACAGTTGTAGCTTGCTAAAGCCAAACTAAAGGACACTTTATTGCATCATCCTTGATGACATCACACGCATATTATCAACATGAGGCAAGCGATTTCATTTTCTCAAGACTTGAAAATCCAAAAAGATAATATTCTCTCAAATGTTAGCCATCACCTCTCTCAAAAACAAAGTTGTTGCAACCTCAAAGACCAGATCCAAAGATTGAAGATATCTTAAATCCTTAGGTTTATTGAGTCTTTGTTATTTGTTCTGCATTTGTAATCCTACACTACTTTCAAGAAGTGTCTTTGTAGGGCAGATTTAAACCGCTTTTTGGTTTAGTTTCTTGACTAGAGTTAGTCAAGATTTATTGATTTGTAATAGAGTTATTACAAAGAGACTTGCAATATAGTTATTGCAAGTAGGTGAGGGATTAAGAGTTTAATTCCTAAGTTACAATAGGTTACAATCTAAAGTTGCTCGGTTAGTAAAATTGAAATCCTACTAGTGTAGGTCGTGATTTTTAATCCCGTGAGCTGAGAGTTTTCTACATAAAATATTATTGTGTTATTTACTTACCGTTGTGTGTGTGTGTTCTGTAGGAACTAATAGAGAACCAGGTTCTCTATATAGTTTGGTGGACTCTTAGCTTACATCAATTGGTATCAAAGTAGGTTCTTTCTATAAGGCTAACACCTAGAAAGGATCTACATGGCTGCTCCATCAAATTTTGAAGAAGGTCAATCAACCTACAGACCATCAAGATTTCAAATGGTTCGTAGAAATTGAGGCATTACCAAGAAGGGCAGTTCTAACATAAACACTAAAGGATATGATTGCTATCACAAGTGCGGAAGGCCAGGACATTTCATCAAAGATTGTCCTCTCCACAAGCAGGACCATTACAAACACAATGCTTACAAGATGGTTAAGAGGAACCCGGTCCCTGATAGGAAGTTCAAGAGAAGAGATGTCGTTGATAATATTGTAAAGCAAGCTCTGGCTGCCTAGGGGGATTCCTCGAGTGAATTTGAGGGTGATGATGAACAAGAAGACACAAAGCTGCAAAATATGATTCCATATTTGCACTGATGTTAAAATCTGATGAGGATAAAGAAGATGATGACGATAAGGTAAACTTTCTGGACGTTCAAAGAAATTTGAAGTCTTATTCTAAAAAGAAGTTAGTATGTTTAGCTAATATTTTAATTGATGCTTACTACAACCTCAGTAGTGATAAAAATATTTTAACTGAAGAAATCAGAGAGTTAGAACAAGAGAGAGATGATATGGTAGTTGTAGTTGTAGATTTGAAGAAAACAGTGGAGGAAACAAAGAAAGAAAATATCCTCTTAAAAGATTCAATGGAAAAATGTATGAACTCATCTAAAGGAAAGGAAGTGGCAAGTGAGGCACACCTTAAGCTTGAAAATGAACTCAAAAATATAAAATTGAGTCTTGCTGCTGAACTTAAAATGAATAGATGACTTTAGGAAGATTTAAGCAGGGTTAAAAATAATCTAGATAAATCTCTGAAGTAGACCTGGTCCTCTGATACAATCATTTCTACGTATAAAAGTAATGGGGGTAACATGCAAGGAATCGGGTTCCACAAGGAAAAAGCCCCCTATAACTCACACAACAAGTATGTTATTATACCTCATAACTGGCTTTGCACTCACTCTGGTAAGACTGGTCATTACAAAAGTTCACGTAAAGCATAGTTTCAGTCTCAACGGAAAAACAAAATTTTTGTTAAAAAAAGTATCTACTGCTAAGGAACCTGATTCTCTTAAAAAGAAATGTGTGATGCCTACATGGACAAAAAGACGTGTGATTCACCCATTCCCTCATTACTAGGGACCCAAAACTTGTTTGGATTCCCAAGTCTAATCTCTCATTCTCTCGTGCAGGCAGTAGTAAAAGAAAAAAATCAAAATGGTACATGGATAGTGGCTGCTCTAAACACATGATTGGAAGAATGGATGGTTTTCTTTCACTCAAAGCCCTGTAAGGTGGGAATGTATCATTTGTAAATGACAAAAAAAGGATACATTCTGGGAATTGGAAAGATTGAGAAGACACTCTCTCACTCAATTGAGAATGTGTATTATGTGAATGGCTTGAAGTATAGCATGTTGAGTGTCTCTCAAATTTGCGACAATGGAAACAAAGTGGAGTTCTTATCAAAGTTTTGCACTATCACCAATCTTGTAACTAGTGAAGTGGTTCTGATTGCAAAGTGGTTCAAAAATATTTATTCTGCAGACTTTGAATCTCTGAATGGTGGTGCTCATACATGTCTGAGTGTTGTTGATGATGATGCTGAACTATCGCACAGAAGATTGGGACATGCAAGTTTCACTTTGTTGAACGAACTGATTAAGAAGGACATGGTTCCTAATTGCCGAAGTCAAAGTTTAAAGACCACAAGGTGTGTGGTACATGTGCGAAAGGGTATCAAGTCAGGTCCTCATTCAAGCCAAAGAAGAAAGTGATTGCCTCAAGGCCATTGGATCTTCTTCATATGGATGCCCAACAGAGAAGGAAAGAAGTACATCTTCATTATTGTTGATGACTATTCAAGAATAATATGATAATGATGATTAAGATAGAGATTATTCAAAGATCCCTGGAGATATTATTGATATGGCAAACGGGAAGGCAGATCTAATGAGTCCACTCAAGGAATCTAGTGAAGAAAATGCAGTAGAACTTCCAGCTGATTTGGAGGAATCTTGTCCCTCCATCACAACAACTGAAGCTGACAATAAAGTTGTTGATGTTGTATCAAGCACTCCTAATGTAGATCAAAGAAGTGATTTTCACACTTCCATCGATGCCAATGATGGGTCTCACATGGCGGAATTTGGTCCCTCACATTCTTAAACTCACACGTCTAACTAGAAGCACAAAAGCTAACATCCTCTCCAAACGTAATCACTCATTTGGATTCAGTGATTCAGACTAGATCTAAGGCAAGAAACATGTTTGCGTTCACAGTTTTTTTTGTCTCAAATTGAGCCTAAAAATATCAAAAAAACATTGAAAGATGATGACTGGATTGTTGCATGCAAGATGAGCTCCATTAATTTGAGAGGTTTTAGGTTGCTCGAGGACGAGCAAGAGCTTAAGTGTGGGGTGGTGATGTTAGGCTATAAATTAATATTTTCGCATGTAATTTGCCTTGCATTATACCTCAATCTTGTTAATTTTGGTGTAAATATTTATGACTAGAGCTTAATAATAATGTTTATATGTGTAGGAGTCAATTTGTAGTGATTTGGCAAGCGTGCATGCAAAGTGAAGTAAAAATAGAAGAATTTGGAGGGAGTATGAGTTTGGTACCCAGGTTGGTGCCAGGCACCAACCAAAATACTTAAGGCAGAATAGTGGAAAATTTCGGTGTCCTGATTGGCGCCAAGCGAGACGGCTAAGGGCGAATTTCGTCCTAATTCGGCTAGGACTTGGTAGTTTCGACCCTACACGCCCCCAACATGTATAAAAGGGGTTCTAAACCTATTTCTTGGGGGTTAGACATTATTGGGGAGGAAAAAGGCATCGGGAACACTTAGAAGCAATGAATCACAAGAGTTTTTCTCTTCCATTCTTCCTTAATCTATATTTTAATGCTTTCAATTATTATCATAAGTGTTAGGTTGGTTATGAGTAGCTAAACTTTCCCACCTAGGGTTTGATGGAACCTCTTGAAGGATGGCTTTTCCACTGCGATTAATATGAATTTGGTATTTACTTTTCTCTACTTGTTCAACTATACGATTCTCCCCGAAAACGCCTTTCATTTTTTTGTGATTGAAGGGCCATCAATTGACAGTGCCTATTTAGTGTGTATTGCTTGGTAAAGGATACACATTTAGGTAGTTGTTGACCAACATCACTCCTGACGTATATGAGGAATCAATACGGAGGGTTTAAAGATAGGATTAGGAATAACGAAACATTGGTGCGATCTTAGTGAGCGGCAAACTAGTGCCAGCTAGCGTAGTTCGGTAGAATACGTCTAGTAAATTGTTGTACTTGCTCGTAAGAGAATTATGACATCCAAAGTGCTCACGATCAGTAGAGAATATGTAGCCGAATTTATATGAGACGTGGCGGGGAGGATTCCGACGAGAGGGGAAATCGTAACCCTAGATCTTTCAAATCTTGTCTACAATATTTGCCATGTTAGTATTAAAATTACAGCTTTTTAATTACCTTGCCTTTAGTTAGTAAACATTCAAATTTATTATTTAATATCTTTGAATGTGCTTGAATTTGTGCTAATCTAGTGATTGTAATTAGTAGGCTAATCATTCGACACTTCTTATTTACAGTATTTTGGTTTCCGACCATCAAACATGCTAAAGAGCTTTTAATGCCTGTATCGCTCAAGTCGGCGGTATAATTAACCGCCTGTTCTGTCCTCCATTTTTTCTACTATCAGTACTCAGTACTTCTTATTAATACTACTCCATCACTTAATATATTATAAAAAACTTATTAATTATTATTTAAAATTATCAATCAAAACTTCAACTCATTTTGTTTGAAACGTATAAATAATTTGACAATCTAAATATTTTTTATACTATAATAAATAAAATTTAAACTCAGTTTGTTTTAAATGTATGATTAAATGACACCTCTGAGTATGTCTTTTTTGAAAGACAATAGCAAGATACAATTTGTCTTTTCCACTTAAATATAAAAATTCAGATGAGTTTAATCTCAATCAAAATATTAGATATCTATTCCCTCTATCCAATTTATGTGATATTATTCTTTATTAGTTAGTCCTAAAAAAATTTATATTTAATAACAATTCAATTTGAATTTCTCGTTTTACTCTTAATAAAATAATTTCTAGCAGTACCAATTTCTATGATATATTTTAGAGTACAAATGTTATTTTATTTTTATTTTTTAAACTTTATGTTTAGTAAAACACAATTACATAAATTGGTAGGGAGAAAGAAAAAATGATCAAATGTGAGGGGTGATATATTAGGCAGGGAGCAACGCGTGATCTTTGGGTCAAATCAGAGAAAGAATCAAAAGGCCCTGTGAAAAGGTGGGTGTGAGTCCCAATTGAGTCCTACATTTAATGATGGTTATGGTTTGTTGGAGTTTTATATTGGAAGTTAGACATAGCGCACTACAACAAATATTTTTTTTAAAAACAATTCCGAACTTCGGCAGTCATATTACAATTATGATGCTCCTCTCTCCTCATCCTTTCCTGCTTAATCAATGAATAACTGATCACTGTATAAAAACTATAGAGGAATATTTTAACAGTAATGTAATTTCAATACATTATTTAATAATATAAAAATGTTATATTATTAAATTATTTGAAAAATAAATATATTTAAATAAAAAAGTTTAAAAAAATTAAGGTAGGTTCAAGTCGATTATGCCTGTATCATTCAAGTTGAATAAGTATTTTTATTCCTTTTCAGTTTCAATGCCTTCAATGTAAATGTCTTTAAAAAGTTAGACTAATAACGTGAAAACTAAGATAGGTTCAATAATTTAAAATACGTTATTAGCATAAAATTTTAGTGGATATAATTATTACCTGATCCCTTCGTAACCATGGTTAGCTTTTGGTGAACTATTTCTTTATACCTCATGTTCAGTCCGATTCAATGTATCCTGCTAATTACCTAAAACCAATAACTTTTTCATCTTCTGACCTTTCCAAAAACAATTAAACCAATAATTCTTTCGTGCTTGATATTTTGTTTTCTACTCTTTTTTCATTTTTGTTTTCTACTTTAACTGAGTCATATTCGGTATGATTACACTTTTGGCAAATCTATAGAAACCCTGCCTTCTTTTATCCATAAATTCAGCTGGCACGATGAAAGAGAAATTGTTCTTTAGCTAAAATCAATTTATAAATTAATTTGTCACCTTTTCTCTCTCGTTGATAAGTTTGTATAATATCTTTTTTTTAAGAACGAAAACCGTTATGAAGCTTCTTTATGAGGACTAACAATTTATTATTAGAATGGGAAGATAGTGCATATAATTGTTACACGTTAACGTACCAAAAGAACAACTTTTATCCCTTAAAAGACCAATTGACCAATTATATAATGCTTTCCTTGCAAAGGTTAAATTAAATATCTACGAAGATCAGTATATCATGATAAAATCGTCACATATCGGTCATAAATTGTGATAGATTTATTCGTTATAAGTATTCCGTCATAAATTTATATATTCTATATCAAGTATCAACCTAAGATCTTGTTTAAATTATTTAATTAGTAAAATAAAATACTTTCTTAATTCGAAAATTATATTGGATATTGAGAACCGAGAGATATACATAAAATTAAAAAAAATCAATAAGAGACTGCTGTCGAGTGCCGACTGCTGTTTCTTTTGTTGAAGCAAAATTAATTTGCCCACGTTTTCCAAATAATGACACTGTATGTACAGCGCAAGCATTTGGACAAGCAAAAAGAGGACCCCATAGCTTTTGTAGCATATCAGTAGTAATATAATTGGTGTGGGGAACATATTGGTCCTTAATCCTCATCTTACTTATTGATAAAAGTTTGTGGTAGACCCCATATTTTTGGTTGATTTTTACATATGTGGATCTGTCCGTTCCACACTTGCACTCTTCACTATTGTGTTTAATGGTCATCTTTGTCATTCATTTGTACCATAATTTTAACCATGTCACAGTATGTAACTCCCTAAAGCCTTAAGCGTTGGATAATCACTAACTTTCTTTTTTCTTCACTTCACTTATTGCCCTCCACACTCCGTCACTATCCCTAAAAGATAAAGAAAAGAGATGTAAATATTCGATATGTCTCTTCGCCTTTTCTTTTTCCTCTCTTTCTCACGTTTTTCTGTCATATGCTGCTCTCCATTTTGTTTACTATTTTGCGTTACGCTCCTAGCCTCCTACCAGTCAAATCTACAGCGAATTCCCACCACAAGCCTACTTGTTTCCCTTTTCCACGTGGCAAAAATTTTTTGCTCGAAAATTATGAAGAGTTTTAAAATGTTTTTCAACCAAATTACTTAAAACTCCTTAAACAAATGCCATGACTCCAATTAGATTAGATGGGACATGCTCATTCACCATTTCTTTGTTCATATCCTTACTCTTTAAATGCATCAATACCATTACGGTCATTATCAACGTTCCTTTAAATATTTGTCTTGACCCACCTTGACTTTCTTTCAACTGTGGTCGGAGCTCGAAAGTGTAGTCTTGTTGTTGACACATTCAAAACTATCTTTATCTTCATTCTATTTTGTTACTGTAATATTTATTCCTTTATTTCTCAAGCTTATCTGGACGGAAAGCACGGAAGGAGGACCATATCTAGAAGTGTTAAATGTAGCACATCCTACTTGCTCAAGTTTGAACTAAGTTAGATTAGTGACGGAGCCAACATTTTCATTAATAGGAGTCAAAATATAAAGAAATAAATTCACCTGAAGTCAAGGGGTGTCATTATATACTATATATACATATTTTAAAAAATATTATCGAGCTAAACAGTGTAATTTTCCGACGAAGGGGTGACACCCCTTGGGTGCATGTGACTCCGCCACTAGGCATAGGTTTATCGCAGTATTTAGAATTTGTGGGTTCGGTATTCTAGTCCTTTCAAGTTACTAGGTTCTAAATTGATAATTTGTACATGTTCAATAAATTTTTTAAAACAAATATATAGTTTGGACCAGAGCAACTGGGTACGGCCGAACCGGTACTCGATGAGCTAGCTCCGCCCTTGATCGTAGTTTAATCGGGAATAATCAAAAGTTCATGTAAAGATTTGGACTGATTTTGTGTATGTATTCTGTCCAAATTGATCCATAAAAGACTTGTCAAAATACTGGAAAATATTTTTTTTTGTTTTTGTTTTTGTTTTTTTGGTATGTTTAGATATAGTCGTAGTAAAGATTAAAAAAAGTTTTATTAGTAATTCCTTTTTGTTTTGTATCAAGAAATTAAAAGAGAACATACAAACAAATAAAAACTGACTTAGAGTTGAGTAATCGGATTCTTAGTTGTCATTTTAATCCGTTCAAATTAAACTCAAATAATCTATTTAACAGCCCTAATCATATCTTTGAAGGGAGGGCCGGAGTATTTATTTACTTGGAAAAACAAGTCTGATAACGCCGATTTTGATGATTAGAAGCATGCATGGGAATTTTCGGGGTTGGTGCAAAGCCTTTCATATGATATCGAGAATTGATCGATTAATTAATTAAAAATAGAGATCCATTGTATCTGCCAATGTAAACTTGGTGTTCAAGAAAAAGAAGAAGAAGATCTTATTAAGCCGAAGGATGAAGCAAATGGAGTAATTAAATTGCACTTGAATTCTCAAACTGATTATTTTAATAGTGTTCTTAGTTATGATTAAGAGAGATTATGACGCAGCTCTTCCTTTTATTCTTATGATGACTTGTGCTTTAGTGGCCCCTATTATCTAATTTCAGTCAAGATTACACTTAATTAAACCATCACGCCAGTATCTCCCTTTTTGAACAACCTCAGGGCCTGAACCCTTCCACTTTCAGAAAATTAATAAAATAAAACAAAAAGGATTTGATTTATAATTCTAAATTTTATTATATTATCAGTACAATATAATTTAATTGGCTATAATAAGCTACTACTCCTAGAAAAAAAAAGACAAATTATGAAACAAAAAGATCTTTCAAACGTTAAGTAGATTTATTAGCTATGGATGTGACTAATGGGAG
Source organism: Nicotiana tomentosiformis (assembly GCF_000390325.3). Classification (NCBI taxonomy): domain Eukaryota; kingdom Viridiplantae; phylum Streptophyta; class Magnoliopsida; order Solanales; family Solanaceae; genus Nicotiana; species Nicotiana tomentosiformis. The sequence continues at coordinate 145,191,711 of NC_090814.1, read as the reverse complement.
CCATAGTTAGAGAAGTGCTGAGTCCTTCAATCTACTCCTCACATGTTACTGTATCAAGTTTGTTAAAAAATAAAGTTTATGATAACGTAAAAAGTAATATTATAACACATAGTAATTATTATTATTAAACTAAAGGAAATATCTAGATGCGGGGGAATAACAAATGATGATCCTTTTCCAACTCTGTCACTAGCTAATAGCCTAATATGCTATGTCGATCTATATTTAGTAGAAACCATTGATCATCTATCACTTTTAAAGGAACAATATTCTCTCAATCGCTAGATACACGATTAGGCACTATGAAATTATTCGCTTAGCCTAGGAAAATTAACACCTCACCCTCCATCCCTTAAAAGAAAAAAAGAAAAAAAAAAGGAAAAAGATGAAAGAAAATTTGTCGTTTAGTTAAATTAAGATAGGGCATAATTATGGTGGAATTGTTAAATTGAGTAGGAATAATAACACGAGTGGCAGGACCACTTGATTCTTCTGTCTTAAATTGAGTTTCTACAAACTTGATTAACTTTAGGATAAGATGTATCACAAGGCTTATTTCATCAATATTCTATTATTTTTATAATATTAGAACTGAATATGTTGACTGATAGGTATAGAACAGAACAGCAGCAGTAGTTTTCATTGAATTTTCCAATTACTCTTTATGGCAAAGACAACAATAAAATGTTGAGATGAACAGGCAAATTGGGTTTATATCAACTTCCGAGCCCGAATCCATACACACTGAGAGAAAATAACCAGTCTTTTTGTGTTGTTTAGGCCGATTAAAGATTTAAATTTCTATCAAATCAATCTATAAAATTTTAGCATTTAATTTATTATACCTTTCGAAACAATAGATTCATAAGTTAATGCTGGTTGAAATTTTAGTAATTTTATACTTATATATATTTAAGTTTAATATCGAAAATATTGAGTCCAATTGAATTCGTTGTTGAAAGGCTACAGTAGAAATAGCCAACTTCCCACTCCCAACAACCCATATTATCACAACTTGCACCAAATATCTCTAAGTTAGCTTCCCAAATTCCCACCCAAAAGCTGATGGTTTTATATTATGTAAACTGCTATTCTAAAGTCTTAAAAGTCCATTGCTGCTTCTTCCAGCAAAAGTGTATAATTTCAATGTTTTTTTCTTCTAATATAGACTTTGGCGAAAAGGGGAAGGAAGACAGAAGAATATGAAATGTTTCAAAATGTTTACTTGTCTTGATAGGTTTTGGTAGTAGCCACGTCTGATCTTTTAAAATCTTTAAAAATGTATACGAAATATCAGTTCTAACTAGACTTACAAAAAAATACTAATATTTTGTATTATATCAGTTTTAACTTGCACGACTCTTTCAATAAGGTCCCACTTTGCTCCCTTAGAAAATTAAATTCAAAGTAACTTCATTTTTGCACATGAAGTTTTTATACAAATTGTCGTTCAACACATGCGGCGGCCGGCTGCAGTGGTTGAGCGTCAACCGGACATCATGCCCAGGTCATTGTAACTTCTAAAAATTGACTAACCAGCCAAACGAGGTTCGTAAAATTCTCGCTAGTTATCCCTTTTTGTATTGGCTACTTTTTAAATCTTCTTTTTATTTCTCTTGCAATTAATGGACTTTTTAGACCGCAAACTAAAAGTCTTATGAGAATATATTTGATCACGGTCTAAGATTTCGTAAGTTATTGTAAATGTTAGACCACAACCTACTATTTTGTAAGCAAACTAAAAATTATATGAATAAACATTAGACGGAAGTATAATTTTCCAAGGGTTATATTTGCACAACTTTTAAAATAGGCACAGATCAAGATAGTAGCCTAAAAAGAAAAGTGTACATTTGCGTAAAGCCGTAAACCAATCCGCAGTTCCCGCTCTTATTTGCATGAACAAGCTCAGATTGTGCCCCAATTCCAATATTGAATGTGGGCCTAAATAGCTGGGAGTCTAAGTTGTAAAAATCGCATGGATCGTCCTATTTGGTCGCCCCTTTTAACCTATACCCGTTTTATTTTTCCATTTATATCCGTACCCATTTTTTTGTTAAAAGCATTTTACAAAGACCATTTTGCCCTTCAGGACTATTGACAAAACTGTAGACTGCAGGACAACACTTCAGCATGTTTTGGCATGAAGTTTAAGCAAATGAACTAAATAACTTAAGCATGTTTAGTCTAAACTTTTAACAAATAAACTAAATAACTTAAGCATGATAAGTCTGAAATTTTAGCAAATGAAAAATAACTTAAGCATGTTTAGTCTGAAGTTTTAGCAAATGAACTAAATAACTTCAGCATGCATTAGCAAAAACTCATTAGAAAATTACATATTGCAAGACAAAAACTTAAGCATGTTTAGTCTGAAGTTTTCGCAAATGAACTAAATAACTTCAATATGTTTAGTCTGAAATTTTAGCAAATGAACTAAATAACTTAAGCTTGTTTAGTATGAAGTTTTAGCAAATGAACTAAATAACTTCAGCATGCATTAGCAAAAACTCATTAGAAAATTATATATTGCAAGATAAAAAGTTAAACATGTTTAGTCTGAAATTTTCGCAAATGAACTAAATAACTTCAGCATGTTTAAACTGAAGTTTTAGCAAATGAACTAAATAATTTCAGCATGTTTAGTCTGAAGTTTTAAGCAAATGAACTAAATAACTTCATCATATTTAGACTGAAGTTTTGGATAAAACTGATAATAAAACTGTTGACTGCAGGATAAATAACTTCAGCATGCATTAGCATGAAATTTTAGCTTCAATGTAAAACAAGTTCAGCTGCTACTGTAATTGGCCGAAGTTTTACACCATCTCGCATGCTAATGAATAACCCCTGGTACTGTAAAACAACGTCATCTCCAAATGTTAGCATGCTGCTACGTTTTATCAGGGCTTGTTTTACAGTATGTTAATGCGAATGAGGTCATCTCCAAAGTAGCATGCTAATGCTAATACTAGCAGGGGTGTAATTGTCATATTATTATGGATTTTTTGTCAACTGACTACCAAATCAATAATTTTTAAAAATAGGGTACAAGTTAAAAGGTGGCACAAATATAGGGTACGGCTGCAAATCCCCCGTCTAAGTTCATGAAGGTCGTTTTTACCAGCCCAACTAATTGGATTTTATAGTCAATTAGACCAACTTTTAAAGAAATGTTTCCTAATTTAATAGAGAAAATAATTGTATATGGCCACTCAAAGATTTTATTAGCCCATATTTTCATTACTGACCCGAAATGGTAAAAATTGCATGGGAGCCCTATTTGGTCGCCCCTTTTTAACTTATACCCGTCTTATTTTTTCGTTTCATCTGTACCCATTTTTTTGTTAAAAGCGTTTTAAAAAGATGATTTTGCCCTTCTTTAATAAAAGACTATTGACAAACTGCAGGACAAAAAATTAAGCATGTTTAGGCTGAAATTTTAGCAAATAAACTAAAAAAATTCAGCTTGTTTAGACTGAAGTTTCGGATAAATCTCAGGACAAAACTGTAGACTGCGTTACAAAACTTCAGCATGTTTTGGTATGAAGTTTTAGCAAATGAACTAAATAACTTCAGCATGCATTAACAAAAACTCTTTAGAAAATTACATAATGCAAGACAAAAACTTAAGCATGTTTAGTCTGAAGTTTTAGCAAATGAACTAAAAAACTACAGCATGTTTAGTTTGAAATTTTAGCAAATGAACTAAATAATTTCAGCATGTTTTGTTTGAAGTTTTAGCAAATGAACTAAATAACTTCAGCATGCATTAGCAAAAACTCATGAGAAAATTACATACTGCAAGACAAAAACTTAAGCATGTTTAGTATGAAGTTTTAGCAAATGAACTAAAAAACTTAAGCATGTTTAGTCTCAAGTTTTAGCAAATGAACTAAATAACTTAAGAATCTTTAGTTTGAAATTTTAGCAAATGAACTAAATAACTTAAGCATGTTTAGTCTGAAATTTTAGTAAATGAACTAAATAACTTCATCATGTTTAGTCTGAAATTTTAGCAAATGAACTAAATAACTTCAGCATGTTTAGACTGAAGTTTCGGATAAAATTCTTGACAAAACTGTAGACTGTAGGATAAATAATTTCAACATGCATTAGCATGAAGTTTTAGCTTCAATGTGAACAACTTCATGCTATATTAGCATGAAGTTTTAGTTTCAATATGAAACAACTTCATGCTACATTAGCATGAAGTTTTAGCTTCAAGGTGAAACAATTTCATGCAAGTGTGATTTTGAAGATAAATCTAGACAAGTTTCTGATTTTTTATAAAGTTGCTGAGAGGAGAGGAGGAAATCATTTTATATCTTTTGTTAGGGGTGTAATTGTCATATTATTACGGATTTTTTGTGACATGGCTACCAAATTAATAATTTTAAAAAATAGGGTACATGTTAAAAGATGGCACAAATATAGGGTACGACTGTAAATTCCCACCCCCACCCCCACCCCCTGAAATGTCCTTCAAGCCCAATTTATTTGCAACTTGTAGCCATTGTCTATTTCAAATGCATTTATCTTTCCCAAGACCACATTTATTCCCAGCCTTTCTATCTTTCTTTCCTTCTATCCAATTCTAATGCACACATTTTCCTTCCCATTACCACTTTCATTCATATCCTTTTTCTTTCTCACCTCTTTCTTTCTATGTGTCTTCTTCGACTTTCTTTTTTTTTTCTTTGGTTATTTTTTTCCATTTTCCTTCCCTTTATTATCTCCCATTTCAGATCTATAATTTTTTCTCTTCATTTTTTACTTCACACTGAAAAAGCTTGTTTGAGTACCTAGAAAGATTACAAATTTTTTAATTCAATTCTTAAAAAGATTTACTCAATTACGATGCATGATACAAGAGTGGCAGCAAAATATATAAAAACTATATATTTTTTGTATATATATATATTCTGTATGTTATATACAAAAATTATACAGTTTTATATATTTTTCCGACTACCAGATGTAATTAGTTTTTAGCGCGGGCTACAAGTGATAACACCCCGATAGTGGGTCTGGATTTAATGGGGTAGTTGGATGATACTTACACACATATATATATATATATATATATATATATATATATATATATATATATATATATATATATATATATATATATATAATTTATACATGATTGATACATACTGTGCAAGTGTATTTTTGTATAAAAATTGTATATAAACTGTTATATGTGTATAGAAGATGTATATTTACAGTTAAAAGTTTTATATACAGTATTTTCATAGTTTGATAATGTATTCTTAGTGTATTTCGAGCGTATTGTATATTTTAAGTGTATAATATATATATATATATATATATATATATATATTGTTCAACAATGTATAAAAAAGTGTCTATATACACTATACTGGTGTAAAATATGTATAGTACGTGTACAATCTATACATAACCTTCTTCCTCTTATTCTTATATCATGGATATTTTTGCTTATGCAATATTATATTTTTCTAAATTGTATCACTCAAAATTTAGTTCTTTTTTTGTAAAAGATAAAAAAGGGATCGTAATTTGTGTATAATACGAAGAAGTTTGTTGGTTGTGGAGAAGACAATTTGGTTTCTTCTTCTTTTTTGTAATAAATCTTTTGTATGAATTCTCATTCTTTCACTTTTTTCTATTTTAGTTAATTCATAAAAGTTGTAGTTTTGTATAAAAATTGTATATACACTCACATAAAGTTGTATATACATGGTACTTGTATATTAATTTTATAAGGAAGTTGTAAAGACACTGTCATACAATGTTAAAACTATATATGCAATGTATACTAAGTTTGGAAGTGTATCATTTGTGTATATTGAGTGTATCCGAGTGTGTTTGTATATCTGAAGTATATCTTGTATACATTGTGAAATGTACATCTCTCTCTCTCTCTCTCACACACACACAATCTCGTTATATGTGTGCATTTTTTCTTCTTGAGTTGAGCTTTTAAGTAAGTTTTTCTCTTTTGAAAAATATTTTATTTTTTTGAATTCACCAGCTTTTTGGACTTTTGACCGAATTATTCTGTTTATGTTATTGAAAACTTATTTGACTGAAATAGTTTTATACTTTACATTTGTTTGGACTGAAGATATATTTTTTATTACTGTAAATGAGATTTCTAAGATAAAAAATCACTTGAAATACTTGACATGGGTTTAGAATGCGACTACTGGGATTTTTATTTCACTGGCTAGCTATTATAATTAGTTTTTGGCTTCAAATTGCATAATAGATTTGTGGGATAGAACTTGTCAAAAGTTTCAGCCTAGTGGCTAAAAGTGAAATTGCCTCAACTTAATATCGATAAGAAAACGATATGCACTTTTTTCTTTTCCAAAAAGAAAATGAATTATAAATAATTTAATAGGTAAATTTCATATTTCTTTTGCCCTAGGTTGTGTTGTGACAATAAACAAAGTATAATACAGAGAGCCCATTGAGACAATTAAGACAAACATCTAGTGGGTTTTCTTACTTTTTTGGCCTTATAACTATTTAGCCGGCCCATGCATCATAAAAATATTTTCCTTGGAATTTTCTTTTGATATTTCGACCTAAAAAGTATAATCTACATCTTACTTCTTTATATTCCATGTAAGACTTGAGTTACATGTCGCGTATACACTTGAGTACATGTCGCATATTGCAGAACTTGTGTAACATTAACCTAAACCATAGCGCAGGGAAAATAATAGATAAGAAAATCAAATGGAGTAACAATCAAACACGGTGTAAAATATTTTCTTTTCTCCAATATTTGGTGTCTTGAAGTGATGCAAATGTTTTTCGGCTGAAGAAAAATGAATTATGTCATGAATGGACGTAAGCCATTTTCGTTATAAATTTTCCAATTCTGCATATATTATATCAATACATAATTAGGGGTGTTCATAAAAACTAGAAAAACCGAACCAAACCGAAAACCAAACCAAACCGACCAAAAAACTGATATTTTTAGGTTTGGTTTGGTTTTGGTTTTAAATTTTAAAAACCGACCAAATTTGGTTTGGTTTTGGTTTTAATAAAAAAAAAACCGAACCAAACCGACTATAAAAGTAGCTATTTAAATTTATTATTATACCTATATATATGTATATTTTTATATAAAGTTTCTAAAATTTTATGGTACATATTAGTCATTTATATTTTTAGTCTAGTTCTTTGCTATTATAATAATCTAATTCTTTGCCTTCTAGTTTGATTGGTAGTTTTCTTTTATTAAGTATAAGAATTTATTTCATGTTAAAAATAATCGATTTTTAATTGAGTACTTAAGTTATTCATCACTATTTGAGTCAATTATCATCAATATATCTTGGTAGATGATAGATTTCTCAAAGAGCAATTGGTTTGATAGTGTTACGTTGAAAATGTACTCGCCGGAATATGCGTTTGGTAGTGTATGTCTCATATTTAAGAAAAAACCGACAAAAAACTGAAAAAACCGAAAATCCGACAAAAACCGAATCTATAAAAAACCGACTTAATTGGTTTGGTTTGGTTCCAATATTTGAAAAACCGATTTACTTAGTTTGGTTTCTTTTTAGGAAAAAACCGACCCAAACCGAACCATGAACACCCCTATACATAATTATTATTGTCCACTTGTAATACTCATAACTATATATTATCTTCTTCTTTTTCCATTTTATAATCAGAGGCGGAGCTAGCCCAACGACTGCGGGTTTGGCTGAACCCACTCGCATTGATCCAAATCATATATTTGTCTTATGAAATTTATTGAATATGTAAGAATTATTAATTTAAAACCCAATAATTTAAAATGACTAGAACCTCGAACTCATAAGCTATAAATCCTGGTTTCGCCTCTGCTTATAATGGTTCTCAGGACTTCATCTATTTACATATATTATATTTAATCTCCAAACCTTCTTCTTTTACTGTATGTTATGTTCCTAAAAACCTAACCAAATTTAGAAAATGGTTTTAGTAAATGTTTTTTTTAAAGATAAAATTAGTTTTAACACATCAAATATTTTTTCCAATCATTTTCTGGGAATTGCACCAGGCGCATCGAAGAGCAGCGTGGACGCAAGGCGACAAGATTTCAATCTGGGAACTAAAACATATTTTTTGTATGACAAAACTCCACTCTCGATCAGAGAATTTTAATTTGATTGGACTAGTCATTATTTAAATTAAAGTTGCTCTCAAAAAGTTGGACTCCTTTTATTAAACTAACTTTGGCCATTCCTTCTCTAGCTTAATTGTATAGCACATACAGCTAGATTGTGTCGGATAACCTTATAAAGTAGCCTCGTCATTAATAGTATTCTATTACTCTCTCTCCATTTTATTTTGATATTAGTTTGCTATTAATTTGTTCCAAAATATTATTTGATAAAATTTATTTTTAATCTTTTTATTTTATCTAGTTTAATGAGCACCAAATTTTAGGTATGTTTAAGATGAGAAGTTCTTAAATTTTTATTGCCCCATAAAACGAGAGTGGAGACTAATATATATCATTAGTTTATTCACAGTATAATGTGATTTATTCTAATTGCCCTGTGCCCACATGCATGGAAATGGACTTCAAGCGAATTCCCACATGCACACGACGTGGGCTTTGTGTCCCACAATTATAATATTTTGCTAACTACTAATCCGACCTCCTTTTGTGTTCAAGTACTTCTGATGTAATTGTTGTTTGATCAAAAAAAAATATGTATCTGGGTTTAAATAATTAAATATATGTAATTAGGGGTTAAATTTAGTTAATAATAATATTTTTAGGTAAAACTTTCAAGGGTGCAATAATTAATGGGTGGGCTCGGTTAGATAGTAAAGACAACAAGCAATTAATGTTCTAAAATGCATGAGCAATAATGTAGTATTCAATAGCAATGATATCAATAAATGACATTTAAATAATAGGAAGAATGATTCAACCCATAAAGGATGAAATAGATGAATGTTTTTCCTCACAATGATGAATGACAGACAAATCCTTGAATATTCGAGTTATTCTCGGATATGATAGAAAAGTATAGAATAATATAAACCAGAATCTTAATGAAAATGTGGTATTTGTATCTTAGCATGAGAGAGAGAATCTTTTTATCAAAGTGAGTTCTTACAAGTGAATATTACATGCCCCTCTATATATCTTTTATATATATATATATATATATATATATATATATATATATATATATATATGGGACACGTTCCTAAGAAACCATAATAGTACAAGTGCAGAGAATATCCACTAGAATATTCTTTTTTAATACCCTATCATAACAAACTAGCCGTTACAACTCTCATCAATGATATTCAACCTCGACCTCGACTCTTGTTGTCATCTTGACTACGGCTCAAGTTGGCGTCTCAACCACGGCTCATGTCGCCACTTCATCCAAGGATTTTTCTGCTTCTTCGCCCATCTCGACCAATGATGACTCGAGAGTTCCTTTTTTAGTATTATCTTGCCTCAAATATTATGAGGGCGGATTTTGACCTATACAGTTAGTTCCTCCGCTTATTGAGGTCATGTCCCCGTGCGAGGTCGATGAGCGGACAATGTTATGCATAGTTGGCGGGGATCGTGGTTGTGGAGATAGGACTATGTGGCGCGGCGCGATAGTACAAATTTGTTAGAGTATCGTCCCATTTCCGCTAAAAGGGTATTTTTGTCAGGGGTTTATTGGAGGATGGCTTAAATACACAGAAAAATACCATTTTCGGGACTTTTGACACAAAATCGATCTAAAGAGGCCAAGGAGGCTAAGGAGGGGTTGGAATAACACAAGCACAAGGATTTCATCATTCTTTCCTCACTCAAGATCCGGTTTTGGATTGTATTTATGTTTTCCTATACTTTTGTTACATTTGTGAAAAACTTCTCCATGTCTATGGAGTAGATCCTTTTGGATTTTGATGGATTTGGTGTATTGATGATTGTTTGTGGATTATAACTTTATTTTTATGTATTTGAATAGTTTTTGGAAGATTTAATTGTTATATCTATATTCACTTGTTCTTGTAATCGGAAGAGGCATAACTTGTTATAATTTTGCATTATATTGTTAGTTGAGTTCATAGATTCTTCGAAGTAATCGAAAGAGGATAGTTGAATTATTGATTAAATCTAGTTAGGAGAATAATCAAAAGAGATTTTCCTAAAGATCGATCCAGTACGCGTTCTTGCATATCTTCACAGAGCATAAATTGGTTCATATTGTGAGGTTGAGACTTAATCGAGGGAGGAGTTTCTACTAAATATTTGAACTGATAATTAAGCGAATTCGAGAGACTCACTTAAACATTAGAAGTGAATTGTCTAGAGTTAAATCCCAGACAGTTATCTTGCACTTATCCTATCAAAACCTCATTTTCTCACATTGATAACTTCCTTGCTTACCTTTGTTGCGATTGTCATTAGTCCATAGCTGTAGATTTTAGATTATTAATTATATAAATATCAACTGTTCATTCTCCTGGATAGCAATCAAGCTACAAAACTGCGAGAATACTGTTTAAATCAAATCTATGTGGACACGATAATTATACTATACTATCTTTGACTAGCGAGCACAACTTAAGCGTGTGTTTTGCGCTCGTCATACTTGTACAAATGAAACTCGAGGGTAAGATAGTACCGCGCTGCATCACACTAACGGTCTTTAATAATACAATTGAGCGAACATCCGGCGAGATAACACTCCATGTCCTAGTTGGTGGCGTCACTATGGAAACCACATTCCATATCATGGACCACGACACGACATACAACGCCATAATAGGGCGACCATGGATACACACCATGAGAGCCATCCCCTCCAGCTTGTACCAAGTCATCAAATTCCCAATTCCATGGGGAATATTCAGTATACGAGGGGAACAACGCACATCCCAGGAATGCTATCGTATCGCTCTGGACTACACGATCGCTCAACAAATAAAGGACAAAGAAAAAAAGGCATAGCAATCAACAGGGTCAAGGTCGATATGTGATGACAGCGAGGACTCATCAGAGACCCCGATATGGTCGAAGTTGCAGGATCGACCGTAGAGGACCTCGACCCCATTCAATTAGAAACCTCAGGAGCCAGGTAAGTTTCGTCAATTCCTAACTGCTAACTCGGACTTATTTGCTTTTAGCCATGCAGATATGCCAGGTATCCCAAAGAAAATCGCCACACACAAATTGAACGTCGTTCCATTCCACCCCCTGTGAGGCAAGTTAGGCGTAAGTTCAACTCCACAATTAATGATGCAGTACGCGAAGATGTGGAAAAATTGTTGGAGAATGTCTCCGCCATGAAGTGGAAATACCCCCGATGGGTCGCCAACGTGGTCATGGTGAAAAAGAAGAATGTGAAATGGCAGATGTGTGTAGATTTCACGGATATGAATAAAGCATGCCCTAAGGATTCATTTCCATTACCCCATATCGACCAACTCATCGACGCAACAGCCGGGCATGAACTACTGATATTCTTGGACGCCTACTGGGGCTATAATCACATCCTCATGGAAGAATAGGATCATGAGAAAACCACCTTCATCACCCATCAGGGGACGTACTGCTATAGGGCCATGCCCTTCGGGCTGAAAAATACGGGGGCGACTTACCAAAGGTTAGTTACGATGATGTTCAAAGACCAACTTTTTAAAACGATGAAGGTCTATATAGACGATATGCTGGTCAAGTCCAAAAGGAAAGAAGATTACATCGACTACTTTAGAGAAACCTTCGACATACTCAGGCAATACAGAATGAAACTGAACCCAGAAAAGTGTGCATTTGGCGTGGCCTCAAGAAAGTTCTTAGGTTTCCTAGTGTCACAGTGAGGTATCAAGGTCAATCCTGACCAAATCAAAACCATCGAAGGGATACCGGAGAACTTGACCACCAAAAAACAGGTTCAGAGGTGGACTGGTCGTATCGCCTCCCTTTCAAGGTATATTTTGCGATCATCTGATAGGTGCCATAAATTCTTCGTCGCACACAAAAAGGATAACGGCCTCCAATGGACCTCTGAGTGTGCCCAAGCTCTGAAGGAGTTAAAGGTGTACTTGTCATTGCCACCATTGCTTTCAAAACCAGAACCGGGGGAGTGCTTCCTCGTCTACCTTGCAGTATCCGAAGTAGCTGTGAGCGCGGTCCTGGTCCGAAAAAATAAAGGTACACAATCTCTCATCTATTATATTAGCAAAACACTAATCGACGCCGAGACAAGATACCTCCACCTCGAAAAACTGGCTCCGGCCTTAGTCGTAGCTTCACAAAAGCTTAGACCATATTTCCAATGCCACCCCATTTCGGTCGTCACGACTTTCTCCCTAAGAAGAATTTTTCATAAACCCGAGCTATCGGGCAGGTTGGGCAAATGGGCCATCGAATTGAGCGAGCACGATATCACATATCGTCTGCGAACAGCGATAAAGTCACAAGTCCTTACAGACTTTGTCGCCGACTTCAGTGCAAAATAATGCCCAAAGTCAAAAAAGAAGTCGTCCACACTTCTCCCCAAATGCAAAACCTCTGGGTCCTGTACACTGACGGCGCGTCTAATGCGTCAGGGTCCGGACTGGGACTCGTACTCAAAGTCCCAACAGGCGAAGTGATTCGCCATTCCATAAGATGCCCGAATATGACTAACAACGAGGCCGAGTATGAGGCCGTAATTGCAGGATTAAGACTAGCACTCAAATACGGGGCAAACCGGCTAAGACTGTGATGCGATTCTCAACTGGTAGTCAACCAAGTCACAGGGACTTTCCAAATCAAGGAACAAAGGTTGCAAAAGTACCAGACCAAAATCTGCAAGTTGCTACCCGAGTTCGGCGAATGTCAACTCGACCATATCCCTCAAACACAGAACACCGAGGCAGACGGCCTCGCCAAATTATCTGCATCCACCAAAAACATTGCAACCGAAAATAGAAGTGTAGTCCACCTTCTCAATTCGTCGATAGACCTAATCGATGTAAGAACCATAAACCTGACTTGGGACTAGCGCAACCGTATTGTTACATATTTGCAGGACGGAATACTCTTAGTTGATAAAAAAAGAAGCCAAGAAATTGCGAATGCAAGCATCCAGGTACAACATCATTCATAACGAACTGTACAAGAGGACGTACTACGGCCCTCTGGCGAAATGCCTGGCCCGAATCAGACGCGGCGCATCCTTGAGGAGGTCCACAAAGGCCATTGTGGAGCTTATTCCGGCAATCAGGCTTTAGTCAGATGCCTCATACGGGTAGGGTATTACTGGCCCGCCATGAAAAAGGAGGCCACAGATTTCGTGAAAAAGTGCGAGCTATGCCAGAAGTATGCCCCAATTATTCACCAAGCAGGCAAACAGCTACACTCAGTGACTTTCCCTTGGCCATTCATCAAATGGGGAATGGGCATCGTGGCCCCCCTCCCGGCAGGACAAGGCAACGTACGATTTCTTTCTGTTTTAACTGACTATTTCTCTACGTGGGTTGAAGCAGGAGTATTCGCCCAAATACGCGAACAAGAAGTAATCACCTTCATATGGAAAAACATCATATGCCGTTTCAGTCTCCCCAAAGAGATCAACTGCGACAACGGACCCCAATTTACAGGAAAATAGTTCGTTGAATGTTTTGAAAAATGGCATATCAAAAGAATACTCTCAACGCCATACCACCCCACGGGCAACGGACAAGTGGAATCCTCCAACAAGTTGATACTGAACATCATGAAGAAAAAACTCGAAGAAGCCAAAGGGTTATGGCCGGAAATATTACCATAAGTACTATGGGCCTACCGAACAACGCCAAAGACGATCACAGGAGAGACGCCTTACTCATTGGTCTATGGGACTGACGTAGTAATACCGATTGAAGTCGGGGAGCCCAACCTAAGATATTCCCACTAAAGCGGACCCAGTAACGATGAAAGCAGGAGGTAGGAGCTCGACAAAGTCAAAGAATGAAGAGATATTGCCTACGAAAGGATGATCGCCCAAAAGCCACAAGCAGAACGCTATTATAACAAAAAGGCAAAGATCAGGCCACTCAAAGTCGGGGACTACGTGCTTAAAGCTAAAACACAGGCGAGCAAAGATCCACGAGAAGGTAAACTAGGAACAAATTGGGACGACCCATACAAAATCATGGCAACAACGAATAAATGGTCATTCCAACTAGAAACAAGAAGGAAAGCTACTACCAAACAACTGGAATATTGCACACCTCAAGTACTTCAACTTTTAAGAGATAAAGCGTCCCCAAAGTCGTACTCTTTTTCCCTCACTTGAGTTTTGTCCCAATTGGATTTTCTCAAGGTTGTTTTTAATGAGGCGTCAAAGGGGACACTTCAGGTTGAAGTGGACACAGACGGAAACACAGGACGGCTAGTTCATTGCTCGACCACTCAAAACTTCTCCAGGTCGACCAATGAAGGGACTAGATAGACTGGGACTGGGACTGGAATGCCATCCAATGCCAAAAAAATAATATGTAAATTTCTCCAAGTGTATGAACAAAGCACAAATGCATGAAGTTATTTCTATTCCTCCAAATGTACAACCAAGGAAACGTTGCCTTAAAGTTCATAACGTAGACAAATGCCGTACCTAAAGGCATACATAAATAAGTATAGGTTATATTCTCCCTCATTCGAATTAACACCTAACTGGCCCTCGACCATAACTAAATGTAGGTTTTATTTGACCTCGTTCGAATTAACACCTAACTGGCCCTCGACCATAACTAAATATAGGTTATATTCGACCTCATTCGAATTAACACCTAACTAGACCTCGGCCATAACTAAGTATAGGTTATATTCGACCTTGTTCGAATTAACACCTAACCGATCCTTGACCATAACTAAATATAGGTTATATTCGACCCCGTTCGAATTAACACCTAACTGGACCTCAACCATAACTAGGTATAGGTTATATTCGACCTCGTTCAAATTAATACCTAATCGGCCCTCGGCCATAACTAAATATAGGTTATATTCGACCTCATTCGAAATTAACACCTAACCGGGCCTCGGCCATAAATAAACATATGATATGTTCGACCTCGTTCGAACTAACACCTGCTGACCCTCAGCTGTAGTTAAACTAAGGATATGTTCAACCCTATTCGATCTAAGTGATCATGACTAAGAAAACCAAGCGACAAAATCAAAAAGCATACAAGCACGAACTGAAGAAAAATGAGTCAGGTACAAATAACAAAACTAGCATTTCATACTTAGAATATTTCTTACAAAGGCTCGTAAAGACGCCCACAAAAACGTACAAGTTTACGGCTAAACAAAAAGAGGCAAAAAGAAAAACTACTGGTTGTCGCTTGGCCCAGCAGTGCCATCGGCTTGATCACCTGAACCATCCCCATCTGCCCCTTCATCATCATCACCGCCCTCAGGATACGCGTCCTCATACCAGGTGTAGCAGGATCATAACCACAAGTGACCCGAGCTTTACGTGCCTTAACACGAGCATCTTCGAAGACGACTTCTGAAATGGTGCCCGCCCACATCAGATCTCTAAATGTATCTAACAGGGCCTCGACGTGAATCCACTCCTTGTACAAATCTCGAGGAACATCAGGAAAATCATAAGCGTAGGAAGAGGACGGTCGAGCTAGTAGTTGGGCCTTCTCGGCCTCAAGAGTGGTGACTCGATCACAAATGCCAGAAGCCTCTTTCTCTAACTCTCCAATCCGTTCATCTAGTCGCTCTTCTTTGAGCCTGGCCATCTCCAATGCACTCTCTCGCTCGAAACGAAGAATACGGATCACAATCTCCAAAGCCAATACCTTCCTCATTGCCCTCGACCGAGCCAATTTCTCGAGGTTCGATGCCTTCTCGGTAATCTCGCCACTTAAAGCATTCGCTTTAAATTAAGCTCAGTGCGCAGTGAGATCATCTGAGCTTGGAGATCGCCACACTGGGCTTCGACCCCCGTGCTAACCTCAAACTCTTCTTCTTTATTGCTTAGCGTCCCCTCAAGAATGCTGCATTTTTCGATGGCCCTCACCAACTCGTCATCTTTCTCCTTCAGTTCGTCTCGAAGAGCCTGGAAATTTCCACTCTTGCCAAACCCCTACAAATTTTTCGGTGTTTATCGCGGTACTTTCTCTTTAACTTCATAAATATAGCCTTACACATCTCCTCTCTTTGATCGCTTTTAATTTCCAAAATTACGGTCTGCAATCACAAAAAGTGAGAGTCAAACATAAGAACCTCTCCGCCGACAAAGGCGAAGCACTAAGACAGATCAAAAATTTGAATAAAGCAGGTAAGAAAAATAAGCCTTGAAAACATTTACCTTGAGAGCGAGGCCGGCTCTGCTCCCCGATAAGGTGATATCATTCAACTCCGCAAGGGTTACACCCTCCACGTCGGAATAAGGGGGACCAAGGGCATGGACCAAGTTCTCTATATTTTTAGTAGATCACGGTCCATTAGTATCGCGATGGTCTGCATAGAACCCTCCAATCTCACCTCGAGCTGGGTGAACCCATCCTCTATCATGCTTATCTCATCAGCATCGAGATCATAACCCGTCTCGTAGCCATCTTCGGCAACGTATTTGCCTTTCCTGTCGGCCGACGAAGGAGCATCGTTAACCGGTCACTAAGTCGACGGCCCATCATGCCGCAAATTATCGGAAGCCACAGCGGCCGACCCTTCAGTTCTTATCACCTCAAAGGGAAGAGGTATGCCCTCTACGGCTTCCACCGATGTCGGGATGTCAAACGCCCGCTCGACATCGTCCTCAAGTATTATGGTCGCCATTTCGCGGATGATGAAATCGTCCATTGTCGAATCTATAGCCCGGGCAACCCCATCACCAACATCCACCGTCCTTCTCTTGCGGGGCACCAAATTCCCATCATTTGGCAGAGATTCCTCTTCCTCATCCACCAGACAGTATAAAGGGGAAGTCGGAAGCCCCGCTATTAAGATATTTGCAGACGAAGAAGAAGTTGATACCGAGTCTACCTCTAACAGTCTGGCCCCTACCTCTGGCTGCCTGACCCCTGCCTCTGGCTGGCTGAGCAGGTGGTGCAACAACTGGCACCGGAACCATGGCACGAGAACTCTGATGCTGTGAGTATCCCGTTGCCCGAGGGCAAAATCTAGCAATGTGCCTCGGGTCACCACAAGTATAACATAACCTTGGCTGTTATGATTGCTGACCCTGAAAATGACCCTGTCGACCTGAATAGCCACCCTAATAGCTCTCGAGTGGAGGTGCACTAATAGGAGTTGGTGGTGCACTGTAGGCTAGTTGGTCGGAATAAGGCATATGAGGACCACGACAACCTAAGGCACCGTGGGATGCCTTGGGTGCTGAATGAAACGACTTGGGATGATGGCCTTTACCAAAAATACCCCTGCCTATAGATGGGGCACCGCTGAACTCACCGGAATAACGAGGTCTCTTGTCAGACCCCTGACATTCCTGAGTAAGAACCATCTCAACTCGTCTAGCGACATTAGCAGCCGCCTGAAAAGAAATCTCACTCTAAGCCGCCTTAGCCATCTACAATCTGATAGGCTGAGCAAGTCCATCAATAAACCTCCTCACTCTCTCTCTCGGTGGGAAGCAGAAGAATAGCATGACGGGCCAAGTCCACAAAACGGGTCTCATACTGAGTAACAGTCATACTGCCCTGCTGGAGATGCTCAAACTGACTGACGGCGACGCTCCTCTCTCAATGTGATAGGCAGAAATTTCTCTATGAAGAGATGAGAGAACTGGTCCCAAGTAAGAGCAGGCAACCTAGCTGGTCTGGTCAGCAAATAATCTCTTCACTATTTCTTGGCGGAACTAGTCATCTAGAATGCAGCAATGTCAACCCCATTGGTCTCCACTATACCCATGTTCCATAGAACCTCGTGACAGCTGTCGAGATACTCCTGGGGATCCTCTAAAGTAACACCACTAAAGTGAACAGGAAAGAGCTTGGTAAACCTGTCCAATCTCCACAAAGCCTCATAAGACATAGCTGACCCATCACCGGTCTGCGCCGCAACAACCGGCTGAACTACTCCGACTGGCTGAGCTGCTAGAGCCTGATACTAGGGAGCTATATGCTCCGGAGCGGGATTAGTGGGAGTCTGGGCTCCTCCTCCATCCTGAGATACGGCTGGTGCCATGGGAAATGCGCCAGCCCGGGCCACACTCTCCATAAGGCCCACCAAACAGACCAAAGCGTCCTGTAGTACTAGGGTGGCAATGAACCCCTCCGGAACCTGAGCTGGTCCGACAGGAAAAGTTTGGGTTAGAATCTCCTCATCAAGATCTACCGGACACGTCCTGCTGCTCGGGCTCCTAGATGAGCCCTGCCCCTGCCTCGGCCCCTGACACGGCCTCAGCCTTGACCTCTGCCCCGCATAGGAGCTGCCACTGGTGGCTCTGGCTGCTGCTCAGCTGAGAAAGCAGTACGTGTTCTCGCCATCTGTGAGAGAATAAGAGCGGAAGAGTTGAATCAGTATTGAGAGAACAACATCGCACGATATAGGAGAATAGAAGTGAAATTTATTCCTAAACTTCATAGCCTCTGGAAGATAAGCACAGATGTCTCTGTACCGATCCTCCAGACTCTACCAACTTAGAGCTCTGATACCAACTTGTCATGACTCGAAATTTCCACCGTCGGGACCGTGATGACGCCTAACATTCACTTGTTAGGCAAGTCAACGTTAGAGAATCATTAAACCTAATCCTTATTTCTATTCAGTAAATAATAATAATTAGCTAAGATGAAATATAATAAGTACGAAATAATATAAGAACTGCCTTAATTACTATCACCCGGATCTGGAGTCACAATTCACGAGCATTCTAGAATTCATTACAAGTAATAGTCTAAAAGAAATACAACTGTCTGAATGAAAGAAATAGTAAAACTGAAAATATAGACGGGGACTTTAAGATTTGTGAACGCCGACAGATCTACTTTGAGTCTCCGGATAGCGGGTCCAACAGCTAAAATCTCGATCAACCCGAGCCGGTACCAAAATCTGCATGGAAAGTACAGAATGCAGTATCAGTACAACCGACCCCATGTACTAGTAAGTGTCGAGCCTAACCCCGACGAAGTAGTGACGAGGTTAAGGCAAGGCACCTACAAATCAACCTATACAATTTAACAGTGTATATGCAAATAACAGTAATGAAGAATTAGACAAGAATTATCAGGAGGGGATACATGCTGGGGGAAAATACGAAGTAAAGAGCTACAACAGAATGAGAACTGAAACAACCAACATAATATGAATCGACGGGAGCACGAATACAGTAAAGGAAAAATACACGGCATCACCCTTCGTGCTTTTACTCTCAATCTCACCATAAAATCAATAAAGACGGCACGACATCGCCCTTCATGCATTAACTCTCATATCATGGCACGGCATCACCCTTCGTGCATTAACACTCACAATATGGCACGGCATCACCCTTCGTGCATTAACACTCACAATATGGCACGACATCACCCTTCGTGCATTAACACTCACAATATGGCACGACATCACCCTTCGTGCATTAACACTCTCCCTTACCATAATGCAATGAATAAATAACAACAGGGAGATAGAATAACAAGTACAAACCTTACTTCAACATTTGGTTCTACAATATCAATCTCAACTTTGAAATAAATACTCAATTATCATCAGAAAAATCCGTAAACATGATAAGAACGATCAAATTAACAACACTAGTATAAACACTTAGCAATTAGGCATAGGATAGAGACAATGTAAGAAAAACGCAAGAAACATGGAAAAACAGGTAATTTGACGGCGCATAAGTACTCGTCACCTCACATATACGCCGCTCACATGAATTTCACATATTAAATAGTGTGAGGTTCCTAATTCCCTCGAGTCAAAGTTAGACACAATACTTACCTCGCTCCGAAGGCCACTTAATTCTCAGTCATAACTTTTCCTTTGGTATTCACCTCCAAACCACTCGTATCTATTAAAAATGACTTAATAATATCAAATATTGCTAAAGGAATCAATTATATTTCATAAATTAAATTTCCCAAATTTTTCTTCAAAAAGTCGATAAATCGACCCCGTGCCCGCTTGGTCAAAACCCGAGGTTCGGACCAAAATTCATTTACCCATTCACCCCCGAACCCGAATATATAATTGATTTTGGAATCCGACCTCAAATTGAGGTCTAAATCCTCAAATTCCTGAAATACCTAGTTTCTACCCTAAACCCTAATTCTACCATGAAAACTCTAGATTTTAGGTTGATAATTGATAAAATAAAATGGGTAATTAAAAAAAAATGGTTTAGAATCACTTACCAACACTTTGGGGAAGAAAATGACTCTTGAAAATCGCCTCTACCCGTTTGGTTCTTGAAAAATGTTGAAGAAATGGCTTAAACTCGTGTTTGGATTCTGTTAAGTGCTGGGCGAAAGTGTGCATCGCGTTCGCGAGTTCACTGTCGCGTTCGCAAAGAGCATTGGCTGCCAAGCCTTCACGTTCGCGAGACAGTGTTCGCGTAGGCTACCCCCCGGCCTTCGTGTTCGCGAGACATTGCTCGCGTTCGCGATGAAGAAAAGGCTGACACCCCCCTCCCCCCAATGCCTAACACTACGCGTTCGCGATGGGCTTGTCGCATTCGCGAATGGTAATGCCCCCCATCGCTTCGCGTTCGCGAAGAAGAAATTCTGGCCTCATCAGTTTACTCTTCGCGTTCGCGAGAGGACCTTCGCGAACGCGAAGAAGGATATGCTAGACACCAGAATCTGTAGAAAATCAGATTTTTCCAAATTCCAAATCATCCTGTGGCCTATCCGAAACTCACCCGAGCCCTCGGGGTTCCAAACCAAACTTGCATGCAAATCTAAAAACATCATACGAACTTGGTCGCGCGATCAAATCGCCAAAATAATACTTAGAACTACGAGTTTAGTACCAAATCAAATGAAATTCTCAAGAACATTTTAAAATTCCTATCTTCTCAACTAGACGTCTGAATCATGTCAAATCAACTCCGTTTCTCACCAAATTTCACAGATAAATCTTAAATATCATAATGAACATGTACCGGGCTCCGAAACTAAAATACGGACCCGGTACTCACAATGCCAAACATCAATCAATTATTAGAAATAATTAATTTTCAGACTTTTAATTTTCATTAAAAATTCATAACTTGAGCTAGGGACCTCCGAAGTCGATTCCGGGCATACGCCCAAGTCCCATGATTCGATACGGACCCACAGGGACCGTCAAAATATGGACCCGCTGGTATCGAAACGGTAGATGCACGGAAAATGACGCAAACATCGGGAAAACGCGTCATAATGACGCATAATGTCATGACGGCATTCTGAAGTAGAAACGATGTGACCTCGAAAGGTATGACTCACGAAAGTTCACATCGTCATCTCATCTAAAACGTCACTACTCGACCCGCTCGTCCAATTTTGCTAACCGCAATAAACAGAGTCCGCTCATCAAGGTCGTCTGGGGTCGGCCTTAATAAACGGAGGAACTAACTGTATAGGTCGAAATCTGTCTCAGTACTTGGGGCAAAATAACATCGAGAAAAGAGTCATCAAAGGTCGACCAGGAGATAGTGAGGCTCGTTGTCGAGATACAAATGATGGTCGATGTCGAGCGTCGCAAAAAGAGCTGTAACGACTAGTTTATTAGAATAGGGAATTAAAGAGAATATTCCGTTGGATATTCTCTGCGATTGTACTACTAGGATTTGCTCGGGGTATGCCTCGTATAAATAGAAAAAAAGTTAATGAATAGAGGCATGTGATATTCATTATGATAAGAGCACACTTTGCTAAAAGATTCTCTCTCTCTTGTAAAGATACAAGACTACTTTTTTTTATCAAGATTCTTACTCATATTATTCCACACTTTTTCATCAGATCCGAGAATATTTCGAATGTTCTAAGATTAGTCCGTCACTCATCATTGTGAGGAGTAATAATCACCTAGCTCATTATTTATTGGGTGAATCACTTTTCCTATTTACTTAAATGTCATTTATTTTTTTTATTGCTAGTTACTTCTCCATTAATACATATATCATTCGAAACACATATTGAATACTACTGTTGATTCTCTACTAGATCTGTCTAAACGTTAGTCATTTTGTTAGAATCAACATCTAGAGATATTATTATTAACCGGGTTTAACCCGTTATTATATAAATATAATCGTTTTATACAGAAGTTGATTTTCTTGGTCAAACACTTCTGTCTTTAGCTTTTGAATTTTCTCCATTAATCATGAGTACCACTGTGCGTAGTTTAAGACAGTAAGCAAACAAATATATACAATTAAAAGCAAGTATGTTGCAAATGAGATGGTTGCAATTATTTCTGCCATGTGAAAATCTTTTAGATTTAGACTCCAATTGAAGTTCTCGTAATAATTTTTGGAAAAAAATCCTGTCAAAGTGCTTGACATTTAGATGAAGAGTAGGTAAAGGCGGATATGAAGGAGGAATCCTAAGCTCCTCATATATATGCTAAACGGCTTAGAATTAGACTTGAAGCTGTTAAATTTTCATCTCATTAATCATGTGTTGATCTGACCACTGCGTTACGGCAACGTTGTTTATTTTTTGTCTATATATCCTTTGATAGCTACTAAGTACTAACTATTTTGTTTTTTTCCATCTTTGAGCTGTTTGATTACGAAAAAAAAGCGAGCAAAGCTGAAGAAATTATAATGTTACAACTGCTCCGTTATTTCGCTCATCAACAACAACAAATACAACAACAAACCGAGTATAAGGGCGAGAAGAAAAAATAGAAGCAAGGAAGGAAGATACCATGTGATAGAGTAAATTGTGCAATCAATCCTCGCATATATAGTGAGTTACTTCACAATTAACACTCATGAAATAATAACACATATACCGCACTAAAGAAAAGAAATAGAAACGGACAAATTCAATGGGACAAATTACTGACGACTTTTGTAACTAATTCCTGCTCTTTTGTAGTGATCAAGTTTATACACATGACAAGTCAAGAAGCAAAGACAAGATAAACATTGAATCATTTGTTAAACTATATACACACACGAAGTTGAAACCAGTTAAAAAGGGAAAAGTCATTATATAAATCTGAGAATGTGAAGTGTAAGTAGAAGAAAAAAGATATTCGAGTGCCTATTGTGTGTTCTTTATTTGAGAGCCAGTTTATTCCGTGGGTTGTCCTCTCTCTGGACAAAAGTGAGTACTACTAATATTTACAGTTGTCTCCAGTCCACGTGCGGCCCTACCCTTTAGTCAATATGACTATGACCTCGGATGCCATTCTCTACCCCAGTATTTACTCCTCCCACACCTAGGTCAAAATTAATGAACTATACTACTCATATTTGAAAAATTAAATGAACTTATTACTCATATTTGAAAAATTAAATGACCTTTCTATCTGATTCAAATGATTGTTACTATCTTGTATAAGGAAGTAGGGGTCGTTTGGTTCATTAGATAAGGTGGGATAAAGTGGTATAAATTTGAAATTAAATTTATCTCATATTTAGTTTGAGTTATTAACTAAATCTCATATAAAATTATACCACAAATTGATATTAAATTATCCCATTTCTTAAGTGGTAGGATAAAGTTATGAAATGACCAGATTATCCTTCTACCCTTTTTACCTCTTGAGAAGCAAAGCTTGGCCAAACATGGGCGATTGGCGATTTCATAAAATTGGCGGCAATGCAACTATATGGTGTACTGACTAGTGAAAGTGGACCCAACTGTAAAGCTCTTTTACACAGCTCTCCTCTCGCAACTTGTGCTTTCCTTTTCCCGAAAACTAGCCATTTTTTGTTCTATCTTCTCTCTCCTGCTCATTTCCACTTTTCGCCCTGGGAAATATCTACTGTAATACATGTTGCTTGTAGGATCTCATAAAAAATTTACAACCAAAACAAGAAATATAAAAGAGGTTATACTTTTAATTTAGTAGGTAGTCCGTAGCCGTGTCTTCCTTAGTTCAATAGTATTAGTCTTAGTTAGTATTTCTTTTATTCTTAGTTTGCTATTATCATTTTTGTTAAGGAATATTAGTGTTTTTTTCAAACTCTCTTTTTATTTTCTAAATACCTTGTATTGATATTACTTGTTATAGGTGCTTCTTCTATCATTTTTTTAACTGAGAATCTATCGAAACAGTCTTTCTACCCTTTAAGGGTAGGGATAAGGCTGCGTACATCCTACCCAAACAGACTTCATTTATGAGATTACATTGAGTTGTTATTGTTGTTGTTATACTTTTAATTTACTATTGTCAATTCAACTTGCTTTAGAGTTGAGGCTTAAGGGCTACTTTCAAAGTAGGGGTAAGGTTTGCATACATACTATCTCTTCAAATTCTATAATGAGATTATACATAATTTGTTATTGTTGTTAAGGCGTAATTTTTTGTTCTTTTAGTTGTTTATGGTGAAACAAAAAGAAAAAAATAATACTGAGATTAAAACTATAACTGAATCAAACTAGGTTGAGTTTGAGGCTTAATACTTCCTCCGTTAACTTTTACTTGTGTACTATATACTTTGCACATATCTTAAGAAATAATAAATGAAGTATATAATTTACTATGATACTTATATTAATTGATGTATATTTTTAATGAATTTGAAAAAAATGATTTGAAATAAGTATTTAATACTGTGGGTATAGCAAAAAAAAAATTAACTTCTTTTGATATGCTAAAAGTGATAAATAAAATTAAAAATTTATTTTTTTGAATATTGGACAAGTTAAAGTGAATTGAGGGATTAGTTTGTTAATGGTAATGATGAGCCTAAGATGGTAATTGTGGTATCTTTAAAACAAGAGTCTTGGTCATTTAAACGTGGTGTACGTGGACAATTTCGATTCCTTTGGCTTTCATGAAAGTTCATTCTTACCGAGTACTACTAAATGTTATTTAATGTTTGATTAGCCACTAACTCAACAGTGGCAGTTTAGTCAGATGAAAAATAATGATATCCAGTTCTCTGAAAATCACTGTGATTTGCCTCTCTTTCCATTTTTTTCCTTTTCGGTTGTTTTTGCAGTATTCACAGTAGTAAGTTACCAGTCACTGAGTCAGTAACTTTCACTAATAAGCCCCTGTTTTCAGCCATAACAAGACCCCCCCCCCCCCCCCCAACCCAAACAAAAACCCCATACAAAACGCTCTGTTCTTGCTCTTAAGATTCAACTCTCTACAATTCTTTTTTCATGTTTCTCTTTAAGTTTTGCATCAGTTGCTGTTGACCCCATTTCATTAAATCTATCAAAGATTCAACCTTTAACACAATGGATCATATTCAACCAACTTTTCTTGCAATTCTTTGTCTGTTCACCATTTTTCAAACAATTCCTCTTTGTTCATCTGCTCCACTAAATTGTACGGACACAGGTCGTTTGTGTACTTCTTTCTTGGCTTTTAAGCCCAGCCCAGAAGAGACTCTACCAGTGATTCAAAGCATGTTTGATGTGTTACCTAATGACATAACTATTGAAGGCAACGGTAAAGGTTATGTTTTTATAAGAAAGAACTGTACTTGTGCTTCTGGGATCAACAAGTACTCGACAAATTCCACATTTACGGTTAGAAAAAACAATGGATCTGTGTATAATATTGTTCTTGATGCCTATAATGGGTTGGCTTATTTTCCCTCGAATTTTACAAGGGAGGCAAAGAAAGGGGCAGTGGTTTCATTGAAGCTCATGTGTGGTTGCTCAAGTGGGCTGTGGAATTATCTTATGAGTTATGTGATGAGAGATGGGGATACTGTACAGTCTATGTCAAGTAGGTTTGGGGTTAGTATGGATAATATTGAGACTGTTAATGGAATTGCTAATCCTGATAATTTCACTGTGGGCTCTTTATACTATGTGCCATTGAATTCAGGTATGAGCTTCCTTTCCCTCTTGTGACTTCTTTTTGTCTTTGATGATTTAGGACTTGGCTTGATTGATCTAATTGTGTTAGTTGTGGTAAAATGGGTGAGTTTCAATTTTGAACTGTTGTTCTTTTTTTGGTTGGGCGTGGGCGGGGGAGGGATGAATCTTTGTGCTAGAGAGATGTAAAGTCCTCTCATTTGTTAGAATTGTGAGAAGATCATCGACTATCTGATACTTGAGTCAAATTTTGAACACGAGAATGATGTTCAAGAACCTAGTGAGCTTTAGACTTTTTGCATTAATTAGCGGAAAGTTGATTAAAGTGGATATAATGGGAATTAGCTTGGCATCCGATGGGGCATGGCGAAAATCAGTTGCCTCCGATCAGTTAAAGAGTTTGGATTGAATTTATTAAGGGAAATGTGTATCTTGATGTGTAACATGCCTTATAGCATACATCATATAGTATATCGGTCTCAACAATGTATCCACTTGTATAGCACAATAATCATATCAAATGACTACTAAGTGTAAGGACGACGTTGTCTGAAGATGAGCATATAGGTACAGAGAAGTGAGAGGATGCTACTGCTGACAGATTGTAGTCTCAATGTTACGACTTCGTTACTTATCTATAAGTCCAATTTATTCTTGAGTGTGAAAGACTTTGCAAGATACTTCTATGCAACTTTGCGAGGCTCAATAACTATCTTGTATTTACTCATCGTCAATAGCTTTTCCTAATAAGTCTCTTTTGGCTAAAATTGCTATACTTCAACAACTGTTTGCTGTCCAGTTCCTGGTGATCCATATCCTGTGGAAAATCATACCGTTCCTGCTCCTGTTCCAGCACCTGCTGCTGCTGATATTTCAGGTATTATCAATTCTTCATAGCTTATGAGCGTTCCTACTTTCCTATTTGTTGATGCGTTTCAAGACATGCCATATTCGTTTGTAGATTTAAGCACAAGCCAAATGATTTAACTTTATAGTAGTCATGGCATGTCAAGTTTTTGTGCCTTTCTCTTGGTTCTCGTGAGGCAGTGTCTTGCGTAAATCTGTCACTGGAACAAGTGATCTATCCAAGAATTTGATTAGCATTCTGCAAGCTATTCTCTGCTAATGCAATGAAAAATCCAAACTTTTATTTGACTCTAAGGTTTCGTATTAGCAGTCGACTGAATTTAGCTTTATTCTATCACTGATTAAAAAAAAACATTTGCTTTATTCTATTACCAACTGTTGGCTGCTTGAAATCTTATTTATCCTTCAGCTTAATGTATACACCTCAGTTATGTGGTAAATGTCAAGCTCATATATTCCTTTTATGAGAAACAATAGTTTATTAAAAGAAAATGAAGAACATAAAGGAGGAGGACAAGGTTTCCTCATAATTAATAGGTGTTACCTCAACCATTTGTCAAATGTGTTCACTGTATCCATTGTATTTTTTCTGGCTTGGTGACACTTTGGATTCATAAAACAAATCATAGTAAATATTTCCCTGTCAGTCATTTGAATTCATCTATGCAGTAACCTTGTAATTCATATAATTTGATTTTTCCTTTCTATTTTGGTTAGCTAAGTTCTTTTCCTGCTACAATTTTTCTTCAAAATAGAAAGATCCTCAAAAGTATTTCCAGACTCCATATCTTGGTGGAATTTCCCACAAGAGATGCATTTTAGATGGCTACCTTTCTGTTGCAGTATATAATCCCCAAAAGTTCAATTTTGTCTGCAGAAATTAAGGAGAATCGGAGGAGTCATGCACTTTACTGGTGGATAATTGGGGGTTTGGGTGTTGGTCTTCTTCTCCTAATTGCCGTCATTCTTGCTTTTGTTTCCTGGAGGTCGTCAAGTTGTTTTTCCAGAAGTGAGAGAAGTCACACAGCAGGTTCAAACGAGAAGATTTCTCATAAGTTCCAGGTTCTTCGAAATACAAGTTTCTGTTGTGCATCAGGAAGGTACATCTGCGGTGATTCAGGGGACCAGAAAGAACCTAATGGAGAATCTAGTGACCAACAGATGAATATTCCAAAAGGTAGGAACATAGAGATGCATGCTTTTGCGGTCTTTCTATGACTGTAAAATTCCTTCAAAATTTTATGCACGAGACCAAGTCTTTGCTTCTTACATATATTAGTATGTGCGAGCTAATGTTCTAAAAGCCATCAAAACAAGATCATAAAGAGGGAAAGGTGTGTGTATTATGGTTTCACTATCATGCAGGACTTTTCGATATAATACTTTACTGTTTCGGCATCCTGCAGTTATAGGGACTGATGTCTTTGACATGGAAAAACCTCTTGTTTTCATCTATGAAGACATTCTATCTTCTACTGATGGATTCTCTGAGTCCAATCTTCTTGGTCATGGAACCTATGGCTCTGTCTATTACGCCATTCTCCGCAACCAGGTTAATTTTTCTCTACTTCACCTATCTTGATACATTTCCTTTGAACATGGCCTATCAACTTGCTTATCACTTTGAAACATTGACCTTTCAGGAAGTTGCAATCAAAAGAATGACAGCCACTAAAACAAGAGAATTTACTGCTGAGATGAAAGTTCTTTGTAAAGTTCATCATTTGAATTTGGTAATGAATACTGAATTTCACTGCAGCACCCTGAGTTTTTTTATTTTCAGATCTTGATGATAGTGCTACATCAATTCAAAATTTTGACTCCTGTCTTGGTATTATTTTGTCAAGGTAGAATTGATCGGTTATGCCGTCAGTAATGATGAACTATTCTTAGTTTATGAATATGCCCAGAAGGGTTCTCTTAAAAGCCACTTGCATGATCCTCAGAACAAAGGTTCGCATCTTCAAAATAACCATTTAGCTCAGAATTTATTTTGGTGAATAAGCTAGATGATCGGACCTCTTATTTTGTGTAGGCCATACACCGCTCTCTTGGATCATGAGAGTCCAAATTGCACTTGATGCTGCTAGAGGTCTGGAATACATTCATGAGCACACCAAGCCGCATTATGTGCATCGAGATATAAAGACAAGC
Source organism: Nicotiana tomentosiformis (assembly GCF_000390325.3). Taxonomy (NCBI): domain Eukaryota; kingdom Viridiplantae; phylum Streptophyta; class Magnoliopsida; order Solanales; family Solanaceae; genus Nicotiana; species Nicotiana tomentosiformis. The sequence continues at coordinate 145,162,770 of NC_090814.1, read as the reverse complement.
AACATCCTTCTTGACGATTCTTTTAGAGCAAAGGTTTGTTGTTGTGCCCGGGTTTTGTCTTTTGTGGTTGTCAGTTTCGAACCCAAAAAATATCTCATTGCCTTTTCTTTGCAAACAGATTTCAGATTTTGGTTTGTCAAAACTTATGGGGATAACGAATGATGGAGAAGCCTCTGCAACACGAGTTGTTGGAACCTATGGCTATGTAGCTCCAGAGTAAGCAACATAACCAGCAATAAGCAATAACACAAATTTGAAACTTGCTTCTCCCTGATTTTGTTTGTTTCTCTTGCTGTTGCAGGTATTTGAGGGACGGCTTGGCAACTACGAAGACTGATGTGTATGCATTTGGTGTTGTGCTTTTTGAGATGCTGACAGGGAAAGAAGCCGTCACCCGGACTGAAGGCAATGTGATGAAAACTGCAGAAAGACGTTCGTTAGTGTCCCTTGTAAGTCTAATTGCTCACTAACTGTTCAAAATTGAAGACCTTCCTTACAGATTCTATTTCCCAATGTTGCCACTTCTATTCTGCATGTGAGAACTCATTGTCTATTGTTATGTATATAGCTACACTGTTGTACTGTGTCTATGTATAGGTATACATAATGTGTATCCATAAACATATAAACTTACACACATTTTATATGCACGCTAGAAATTAATTATCGGCAACAACTAATGCCTACATAATTGCAGATGCTGGCAGCTCTGAGGAACTCTCCAGACTCCACTAGTATGACAAGCTTGAAAGACCAGCTCGATCCCAGTTTGATGGACTTATACCCTTCTGACTGTGTTTTCAAGGTAAGTTGCAACTTTTACAATTTCGTTTGTCAAACTTGTAGCAGTTCAATTTGTACCTCATCTACATTGAAACGGAATAATAAACAGTAGTTTAAGATGGGAATAAAATTTGCCCTGTTATTGTCCTAGGTTTTTTTTTTTTTTTTTTTTTTGCGGGGGGGGGGGGGGGGGGGGGGGGATGAAGTTTAGTTATTATGATAGTGACATCAGTGACTGAATTTCTAATGAGATTTCAGAGCTTGTTTCATTGTGTTCATTTCGCGACTTATTCCATCATTGATGTATTCATTTCGCTAGGTGGCTATGCTGGCTAAGCAATGTGCGGATGATGATCCAATATTGAGACCAGACATGAAGCAAGTGGTGATTACGCTTTCTCAAATACTCTTATCTTCTGTGGAGTGGGAAGCAACCCTTGCTGGGAATAGTCAAGTGTTTAGTGGCATTGTGCAGGGAAGATAAGTCCTGAGATTGGTCACAGAATACCAAATGAAGCACTTTCCTCACTTTTATGTACATAATAGTCATGTTATTTGAAGTCAATCTTCTCCATTTGACCCATTCTGGTCACTGCTTGTTATATCATTCTTTACAATGTAGCCTTTTGTTTTTATTTGTCTAGTGCACCAAGTAATTTCTCATTTAGTGGATGTATTTTGTGATAATTAACGGGAGTTTAAGCTGCAGTTTTGTATTTAATATGTTGTACAAGATCTCAAGTATTATTCAAATTCGTTGAAGTTACATTACAATTCTTTTGCCAACGGGTTGTCTATTTACAATTGTGTATCATGGTAGGGTTAAGGGCAGTTTATTTCTTTCTCTTTTTGGGACAAGAAATAGAATATCCCATCTAAAAGTCCTCTGCTAGTTTGCGTCGACGAAACGGGAAACCAGAAAAACCTACAAACATTTCAACTACTAACTAACTTGAAAATCCTAATAAGTTCTGCCCCAACCTATAGGGATTGTGATGCCACAACTAGAGGACTACTAGATAACAAATCAAGAACAGATTGAGTCAAACTGACAGAAATTCTTATGAAGTATAAAATTACCATAACATGATAATATCAGAGACAGAAAATACTAAGTTCTTCAAATCTAGCCATAAAAAGGACCAAATAGAAGAAAGACTATAACAAACTTCAGACAGGGAGTTTAATCCCTATCTTATATTGGTTTGCTTTTACTTGCAAAGTGAAGCTAATATGCGACGAGGTGGATTGAAAGGCTTCCTGGAGTGAAGAACAGCCAAATTATCAATAAGCAAGACGTCGCCTTTCTTCCATGGAATTGTAACACTTTCATCCTCAAGGATTCTTAAGCAATCATGTATAACTTCAGCAGGCAAAGGTTGACCATCTCCAAAAGTGACTGCTTTCACTGGATCATTTCTAGCATCTTTCCACCCGGTATATGCAGCTACCATGCTATTAAACCATATTTTCTGCTGCCTTTCTTGGTTGAATTTGATGCCTGGTATAGGCCCCATTGCGGTTTTAACTCCATCCTCTATCCATTCCAGCTTCATCCCTAACTTTGCAGCCCTGTTAAATGTCATGCGAGTCAATGACATTGTACAATTTCATAGGGTATTGGGTTTCATAAACGACATTAGCAACCGATTGACCCTTCATCATAAAGGAAAATGTTGTACAAACTATTAGAGTTGAATGAAAGGTGGAACATTATACCCTCGCCGCTACGTAAAGTATTCAGATTAAGAACAGTTCTTTGGGAAATGGGTGCGAAGAGATCACTGCAACTTAAAGAAAAACAAAATGAAGATGAACAAAAATAACAACCTTTATTTCTTAAGTGGATTTTTCTAAGGGAAAAGTATAATGCAGGATAACTTTTCAGTTTTCTTGTCTTAGAGCAAATTCATGAACGAATCAGCTCTTATAGTATAGCTACTTGCAAGCAGAGTATTTTGCTTTGGAAAAGAAACTACTGAGCTGAACTATCCGTTTCCTCTTCTCCAAAGCACAAGAATCAAATAAGCAAGGTGAAATATCGATGCTTTATTTAAGTTCTGGAAACAGTCTCGTCCGTCACAAAAAGTTTGCCCTATCCATCTTTTTCTACCACTGCACACCAGAGTATTATATCTCATGACCTTATGTTGTTTAAATGCTGCAGCACCTAAAGAGTCTTAAAGCTTCCACTTCTACAAAGCACTAGAATCAGATAAGCAAGGAAGCGAGGTACAATAAGTATATTTTATTTTAGTTCTGGAAACAGTCCAGTACCTAAAAAGGGTTTTTATTGAATAATGCTCATTTTTATAGTAAGCACCAATAAAGTTATTTTGTTTTGAAAGATAGTCAATTATAAAGTTGAAGATCCTCGATTAAAACAATCTTTCATTTTGTTTGTTTACTACTAAAGATAGGGGTGTTCGTGGTTCGGTTTGGGTCGGTTTTTCCCTAAAAAGAAACCAAACCAAGTAAGTCGGTTTTTCAAATATTGGAACCAAACCAAACCAATTAAGTCGGTTTTTTATCGATTCGGTTTTTCGTTTTTTTCGGTTATTTGTCGGTTTTTTCTTAAATATGAGACATATACTACCAAACGCATATTCCGGCTAGTACATTTTCAGCGTAACGCTATCAAACCAATTGCTCTTTGAGAAATCTATCATTTACCAAGATATATTGATGATAATTGACTCAAATAGTGATGAATAACTTAAGTACTCAATTAAAAATCGATTATTTTTAGCATGAAATAAATTCTTGTACTTAACTACCAATCAAACTAGAAGGCAAATAATTAGATTATTATAATAGCAAAGAACTAGACTAAAAATACAAATGACTAATATGTACCATAAAATTTTCGAAACTTTATATAAAAATATACATATATATATATATGTGTAATAATAAATTTAAATAGCTACTTTTATAGTCGGTTTGGTTCGGTTTTTTTTTATTAAAACCAAAACCAAACCAAATTTGATCGGTTTTTAAAATTTAAAACCAAAACCAAACCAAACCTAAAAATATCGGTTTTTTTGGTCGGTTTGGTTTGATTTTCGGTTTGGTTCGGTTTTTCGGGTTTTTATGAACACCCCTAACTAAAGGTATATGGCTATACCTTTAATAGTAAAAAGACAGAATGATAGATTCCTTTAATCCATGATCTTGAACTTTAATTGACTTAACTTTCCGAACAAATGCGTACTGTAAAATGAGTTTTCTTCCTTGAAAACTCTTTTAGGTACGAGAATGTTGTTAGAACTAAAATAAAGCATTCATATTGTAACTCGCATACTAGCTTATCTGATTCTAGTGTTTCAGAAAAAAGCTAATCAAAACTCTCTAGGTACCGCCCCATTTGAACAGCATAATCTAAGAGTTAGGTGACTGAAGTGGTTAAAAAGGTGGACAAAGGCAGGGCAATATTTCTGTGACGTATGAGACATTGCCAAAAAAAAATTAGGCATTCATATTTTATCTCATCTACTTGCTTATCTAATTCTACTGCATCATTTGAACAATGTAATGTCATGAAATCTGCAAGTCAGGTGATAGAGTTAACATCAACCACTAGCTTGAGAAGTAAAGACTTCAATGTAATTTCCTTCTCTTATTTGGCGTATTGAATAGTCGCGCACCATCTTTACCAGTTAACTTAAATCATTGCTTAGCAGTTAGGGGAGTATAAGGAAGAGGTTGAAAAGAACCCTTCTTCACCACTTTTCTTATATTTTATCTCTCCCTGCTCCCCCCAAATTGTAAGAGTTAAGCTTTTGCATCATTACTGCTAGATTTAAAGTCAATAAAGAATATAGGTAGTGCAAGCAAGGTATAAGTTGACTCATCTAGCAGCTAAAACAGTGAAAAAGAATGTGCTCCAAGCAACGGAGAGACAAGTTAAAAGAAAATATAGGAGCAAAGCGCGAACCTTTCTTCAGCCACGCTCTTGTCTTTAGTTAAAAATGTTGATTTCCAGCCTCGGCCAATTGGGGAAGAAGGATCATCATCTTCTCCTAATACCCTTATATAAATTAAGCCATGCTCTTCCAATCGCTCAACAAAATCAGGATACTTGCTTTTCATCTTCTCATACACAACATGACTGAGCACTATTGGAGTTTCTCCTCCACTTCCAGGTTCAACATCACAAAAGAAAAACAATTTTGATGGATACTCGGGAACCTACTCCAAGAAAATAAAAATTCCAAAATTAATATCCAATACAATTAACTAAAGAATATCAAAGAATCTTGACTCTTGATCTTAAAACATAGGGAAAAGGGTATTGATTTTCCTTGTATTAACAGTTGATAATAAGGGCTTTCTACTACTAGTACACGTTTTTATCCAATCTTGATCTAATAACCATCAATAAATCAATCAATTACACCTAAAATTCAAACCATCTTTTTTATCCATTCTGTTCTATAGGCTTTATAATTTTTCCATTTTATATGATGATCTATCTCAAAAGAACGACGACAATAACATACCCAGTGTGATCCCACGAGTGGAGTATGGGGAAGATGGGGTGTACCCAAACCTACCTCACCGTGTGAGGTAGAGAAAACCAATTTACTAACTTTAAACTTTTCGTTATGAATTTATGATTTATAATTACACAAATTTCTGTGACTTATTTTAAACCACAAATTTCAAAAATCTTTCTTTTCTTTCTTAAATTTAGCTCCTAGTGAAACAATGTCACATAAAATAGGACGGAGGGAGTAGTTAATACTCCTACCTTACAGGAATTTAGTAGAATAACAAAGGACAATATGTAAGTAAAGTACTAGTGATAGATCATTTACCTGAGCCATTTCATGATGAAAGGGAATTTTTTGATCAGGTGGGGACTCATTAGCGGTGAAGACACGGCCAAGAACGTTGGTACGAGGAGCAGCACCACCCACGTACGGCAGTTCCTCGTAGCCAAAAGCTTCAACGACATCATTAAAATCTGATGCCGAGTTTACAGGAAATCCCCTGATAAGAATAGCCCCAGATTGTTGGAGCAGAGAACCAAGCCATGGTTTTTGCTCTTTGATTATCTGTGGTAGTTGTGAGATAGTAGAGTTTGGGTTCGGAGATAAAACAGCAGGAAAGGGAACTCCATTGTAGTGCTTCTGTTGAGGTATTCCAACTTGGGTCAACAAATTTTCTGGCATTTTTTTTTTTTTGAAGCTGCTGCTGCTGCTTTCTTTGGTCTGTTTTGGCAAATTATTGAGTAGTGGTTGAGTTATATATGGAACCGTGCAGCGCCACGGCTGTGCAAATATTTCTGTCAGATTTCGGGTGAAAGATGTCATTGTTTATTGTACCTAAAAATACGTCCATATTCATTGCAAACGAATTATAGAAATCATGACTTTCAATTCTTGTAATTCCTGGAAGTTGTATTTACTTTTATAACACATTTATTAACCTTTTAAAGTTATAATATAATCACCTTGAACCCTATACCCAAAACTTTTATAATATTTAAATATGTAAATAAGGATAAATTTTAAAAAAATAAAATTAATTCCTTCTTGATTATGTAAATGAACATTTATTTTGGACCAAAATAAAAAGATAAAATGGTCACTTATTGTGGACCAGAGGAAGTACTATTTTTACTTCTACTACTAATCAATTCATAATCAATAATCCGTCCAATTCACTTTGTTTGTCACAATTTAACTAGCCACAAATTTTAATAAAAAATAAGAATTTTAAATTTATGGTTTTTAATTATAAATTTTCTAAAATTTATGGTCTATCATAATTGTGTAAGTATGTAACTACAAAAACTTTCATCAAATAAATATAAAAATATGTCATTTTATATCTACAGATAGAAATACTAGTAATAAGTTAAAATTTGAAGGAAAAAAGGAAAGGTGAACATTTATGGTAAACAATGAGTTGGACCTCATCGTAATAATTGTGTCAACTGTGTCTTCCAACAGAGTCCGTTTGAATTGGTTTAAAAAATGACTTTTTAAAAGTAGATTAGAATGATAATAGAAAGATAATGCGGTATGGGCCTGTTTACCCGGAAAATCGGATATAGTTGAATTTATTAGTAGTTCTAAGGATATGTGATATAGTTTGACATAAATCGTACTAGAAGTGGAAATGTTCAGATTCTTGGCTATAAAAACGGGATATAAATTATTGAACAAGAAGAGTGAGTGTGCTTAGTGAAACAAGCTCAAAAGATTTATTCTTCAATAGATAGAAGTAGCCTTTCTTTCCAATGTGTCAACCTGCCTTGTGCTTACAAGGATTCCTCCCTTTATAGTAGAGGGATCTTACTTTATTTATAATAAAAAATGTATAGTGGTGAACCCATGATAAATTGTCTCTTCCTCGATTTCTGCCAAGGTTCTCTCCCCTAGTGCGGTTGCAACGGCTCATGTCTGTGAGCTCGATACTGGCTCGAGTTCGGTATTGGGTCGAGCCCTCAGCCTTGGTTCGAGTTCTACATTCGGGGTGAATGTCAATCGGTCTGTGTACCTCCGACAAAATTCACGTTGCCTTGCGGTTTGATTTGGTCATGGTCTTGATAATGATACCGAGTCGATTCCTTGATCGGTCTTGGAGCTCGAGGCTTGTTTGTACTATCCTCGGAACTCGTCTCGAGCTCTCACTTCGATCGCTTACCATTCGAACTCTATCAAACGTACGGAGGCCTAAATCTATTTCGACCATATACAGATAGTCCCCTCATTTCTCAGGAAGAATGTGGTGAGAAGCGATATGATTTTCGACGGTTCGATCGGATTATAAGTTGGCGTTTTCACTGGGCTCGATCATGACGTATGTGATAGCTGTCCCGTCGATTTAGTCTTTTAAGATATTTAATGCACGCCAGACGGTGGTCGGCCACCGCTGATACTGAACCACTACGGTATAAACTTCTAAATAAACCTTCCATTAATCATTTACCACTTTTACATCTTCAATCTCCCAAATTTTCTTACTCCTTCTGTCTCTATTTCGCCGCTTGCAGAGCCACTTTCATCAGTGTTTGGCACCATCAACATTTCATATTCCTTTGCTTTTCTTTCTCTTACATCAATGGCAAAAACTTCAAAAATCGTACCTCGGAAGGAGAAAACTTCCTCTTCACGGCCGTCCGGCGACAAGGCGCCGGTGGAGTCGCCTCCCCACGAGTATGTTCCTGGCCCATGTACTCTGAAGATCGATTTTAAGGCTAAAAATCCTTCGTCGGTTCAGGATCGATGTGAGCATGTGTCAATGTACATGTGCTCGATAACAGAGGGCCATCTTGAGGATGTGAGGAAAGACTGCAACTGGGGTCCCGAGGTTTTTGCAAATTCCCCCCCCTCCCCCCGAAGAGAGCGTCGTCACTCATGTGGAGGGTTTTTTAAGTACTTATACTTACCCCTTCACGTTGGGTCCCGCTGACCCAGTGATCATTGATTTTTGCAAAAGATATCAGGTCACTCTCGGTCAAATTCATCCTTCTCTATGGCGCATAGTAACCTTACTTCGCTTCTTCTCCAACAAGGCCGGGGGGCTGGATTTCACCCTAAATCACCTCATACGAATGTATCGGCCTCAAATCTTTCGAGGACTAATCAGGTTTCAGCATCGGGCATCGAAAGCTTTAATGTAGAGCATCGATGAAGATAAAGATCGGGGTTGGATGTCCGTTATATTCGGGTGAGGACCCGTGACCTGATCCCGGAAGAGAAGATGTCGTTCCCCGAGGAATGGAATTTCGACCGTAAGTGGTTTTCATAAGGCGTTGCTTTTCGTATCTCTTTCTGATTCTATCTGATATCTTTCTACGATATACAACTGCCCCTTGGATGCCACAAGCGGTACACGACCTCGAGGATTGGGTTCGGAAGTTAGCCTCGACTTCCTCTTATGCCGAACGCGCTTGGCGTGATTTGGAAAAGGTAGATGGGAGGCCAAGAATCATAGTAAGGGTCACTTCTCATGTTCTTCGAAATATTTTTTATGCTCCATTCGTTACCGATTTCCTTCATGCAGGTGTGACCAAGGATGCCGTTTTGAGGCTTTCGAGTGGTGAGGAAGGGACCAAGTCCCCGGTCCCGGAATCGGGGAAAGATATGAAGCGGAAAGCAGTCTCTCGGTCAGAGGACCCTAAGCCCAAAACTCGAAGGGTGAGGAAGAAGGCAATCGCCCTTTCGACGGACTCGGTCCAACGACTGAGAGAAGAAAAAGAAGAAGAAGAAGAAGAAGAAGAAGAAGAAGAAGAAGAAAATGATGTTTCGGCTTTGGTGATCCGATCTGCGAAAGCTATCGAGGTCACCAGACCTTCTGAGCCAATGATGGCTATACCGGTTAGGGTCGATTTCGATACACCGAGTCTCGATCAAAGCGTTCCGACCGATTCACTTGGGACTATGGTAGTGGGTCATTTGCCTTCACTTCTGACCTTTTCTGAGGAGACGTTAAAGGAAGCTCGAGAATTGAAGACCCCCGATATGGGAAGAGGCTCTAGTGTAGGGGACCCTTTTCGAGATTGCTTTACTGGAGTCGATGATGCCTCTGATATTAGTGACGCTTCTATTCTCCTAGAAGAGGACCAACGTTTTATTTCTTGGGTAATGATTTTACTATGCTTGGTTTTTTCGTTTCTTTTCTAAAATTGACTTTTGTTTCTTTACTGTGTAGGCGATTAACAAGTTTCGAGTCGACCTCAGCCAGTGTGAGGCCGAGCTTCAGAAGGTCTCGGGGGAGAGAGATGCCTTGCGGTTTCTTTGCAGCCAAAAGGACGAGGCTATAAAAGACCTCCAAGCAGATTTGGCTAAGGGTCGTGAAGAAGAGGCCAAACTAGATAAGCAGGTGAGCCTCGTTCTGTTAGAGTATGGGTTTGACCCAACTGTGGAAGCTAACCCTTCGTTATCTCAGCTGCAGCAAAAGGTTGAAAATATCGGGTTGCTTCGGGAATAAGTCGATCAAATCAAGGCCAAGTGTAACTGGTGGAAGGAGACTATTGACCGCCTGGCCATAGAAAAAGAAACCATCTTGGCCAAATTATTATCGGCCGATGTTCAGCTTCGAAGCGTCAAGCAAAAGGGTTCGGCTCAGGCCAAGAGGATCGAGGAGCTTGAGACAAGGCTTGTTGAGGCCAAGGCGTAGGTTAAGTCATCGAAAGTCATGGCAGACAAGTCCATTACCGTGTATCGGGTCGATGTCGAGGCTCCTCAAATGGAGGCAAGAGAGGCAACAGATACTGCCGACACTTGAGCACATTGGGTTGCCGAACTTGCTAAGTGTCAGTTTCGGAGGGAGACCCTCGAGGAGATACACGCTCGAGGTTTTGACCTTGCTGAAGAGATAAAAAGGGCTATAGAACTCGAAGCTGATGCTGAAGCCTTGGCTTTTGATGGAGATGATGATGATGATGGTAGCAAGAGCGGGTTCGAAGATGCGGGGGAGCCCGGTGGAGAAGAGATCCCTCTCGATGATAACCCAGAAGCTTAGCCCTTAGCTTCTTATATGTTGCATTTATTTACGTAAACCATCTTTTTATATCTATACAAATATTTTTTTCTTTTACTGACTTGTTTCGTGAAGATTTCATTCATGCCTTGCGGATGTTTTCATGAGGATTTAGGTGATTTCATCGAATTCGGCCTTCGTAGCCTTTATGGCCGAGTGAGTTTTTGCTCGAGCTCGAAATAAAAGTAGCCCACAAGCTTAGTGGTCGAGTGATCGTTTCGAACTCGAAGTAAGGGCTTTGATAATTGAGTGAGTGATTGTTTCGAACTCGAACTCAAAGTATATTAGCCCGTAGATTTTTATGATCAAGTGAGTGATTGTTTCGAACTCGAACTCAGAATATCTTAGCCTGTAGGCTTTTTATGATCGAGTGAGTGATTGCTCGAACTCGAAGTAAGATAGCCCTTAGGCTTTAATAATTGAGTGAGTGATTATTTTCGAACTCGAACTCAAAGTATCTTAGCCCGTAGGCTTTTTATGACTGAGTGAGCGATTGCTCGAACTCGAAGTAAGATAGCCCTTAGGCTTTAATAATTGAGTGAGTGATTGTTTTTGAACTCGAACTCAAAGTATCTTAGCCCGTAGGCTTTTATGACCGAGTGAGCGATTGCTCGAACTCGAAGTAAGATAGCCCTTAGGCTTTAATTATTGAGTGAGTGACTGTTTTCGAACTTGAACTCAAAGTATCTTAGCCCGTAGGCTTTTTATGACCGAGTGAGCGATTGCTTGAACTCGAAGTAAGATAGATCTTAGGCTTTAATAATTGAGTGAGTGATTGTTTTCGAACTCGAACTCAGAATATCCTAGCCCGTAGGCCTTTATGATCGAGTGAGCGATTGCTCGAACTCGAAATAAGATAGCCCTTAGGCTTTAATAATTGAGTGGGTGATTGTTTTCGAACTCGAACTCAGAATATCCTAGCCCGTAGGCCTTTTATGATCACTTGTATCAAAAATCCCTTTGATGGTGGTTGGTCTTTAAGCCTATTTGAATCATGAAGCAGGAAAATCTTTTCAAAGTGTGAGATATCTGAAAAAAGAAGTTCTCCTTTATAAGTAATTACACATGTGTTTGTATCTTGTGCCAGAGTTCGAGCAAAACTACGTGGGCATGGTTCGTTTTGACCATTTGGCCCTTATACCTTTCTCTATCGAGACCCTGTTCGACATGAATTTGATATGGAGCAACTTTCTTGTGCCGAACTTGATTTATCCCGATTGGTAGCCCCCAGTATTCGAGGATGATTATGAAGGAGCCTCAGATACTATTGATTTGTCCTCGGGTAGCACATTGTTGTTGTATCGTTAAAAACCTTGCAGAAAAAACTCATCTGGGATAAAAGCCGAACTTAAGGGGAAAAGAGTACAATGCGTGCTTTGAAACCAGAGGTCTTGATGTTTTACGTCGAATTCCTGCAATGAGTTAGTGTCGAATATACGTATATAGACGATAGAGAAGAGAAAATTATACCTTAACAGTAATATCGTTTGAGAAGCGATATGTTCTAAATGTTTGGTAATGGTTTTCCATCCATTGCTCCAAGTTTATAAGACCCTTTCTCGACTATATCGAGGACTTGATAGAGTCCTTCCCAATTTGGGCCGAGCTTCCCTTCATTAGGATCTCGAGTGTTGACAATGACCTTCCTTAGGACCAAGTCCTCGGTCTTGAAATGGCGGAGGTTGGTTCTTCTGTTGTAGTACCTTTCGATTCGTTGTTTTTGTGCAGCCATTCGAACCAGTGTCGCTTCTCATTTTTCATCTAATAATTCAAGGCTAGTATTCATTGCCTCGTAGTTTGATTCTTTCGATGTATGTCAGAACCTTGCGCTTGGTTCCCCGACTTCGACCGAAATTAAGCTTCGAAGCCATATACTAAGGAAAATGGGGTCGCTCCTGTACTGGATTTAGATGGTGTCCGATATGCCCAAAGGACTTCGGGCAAAATTTCTCTCCACTTTCCTTTAGCTTCGTTCAATCTTTTCTTTATGTTTTGGATGATAATCTTGTTCGTTGATTTGGCCTATCCGGTCTTGCTAGGATGATATGATGTAGATAGTATTCTTTTTATTTTATGGTCTTCGAGGAATTTCGTCACTTTACCGCCGATAAACTGTCTACCATTGTTGCATGTTATTTTTGCTGGTATCTCAAATCGACACACGATGTGCTCCTAGATGAAATCTATAACCTCTTTTTCTCTCACTTTTTCGAACTCCTGTGCTTCAACCCATTTAGAAAAATAGTCAGTCATAAACAAAATGAATTTAGCATTACCTGGGGCCGATGGTAGAGGGCCGACGATATCCATTCCCCATTTCATGAATGGCTATGGAGAAATGACCGAATGAAGCTGCTCTCCGGGTTGATGGATCATCGGTGCAAACCTTTGACATTTATCACATTTTCGATCGAACTCCTTAGTGTCCTTCTCCATGTTATCCCGGTAGTATCCTGCTCTGATGATTTTGTGAATTAATGGTTCGGCGTCGAAGTGGTTTCCACAAGTGCCTTCATGGACCTCTCGTAAAACATAATCGGTGTCTCCTGGTCCCAAACATACTGCCAGTGGTCCGTCAAACATCCTTCTGTATAATTTTCATCTTTAACCAGTGTGAATCGAGCAGCCTTGGTTCGTAGAACCCTCGATTCTTCAGGGTTCGATGGGAGTTTTCCGTTCTTTAAGTATTCAATATACGTATTCCTCCAATCCCAGGTTAAGCTCGTGGAATTTATTTCGGCATGCCCCTTATCGATTACAGATCTCGAGAGTTGAACGACAGTCACCGAGTTAATCTTATCTTTCTCGATCGACGACCCCAAATTTGCGAGTGTGTCGGCCTCACAGTTTTGTTCTTGAGGCACATGTTGTAGGGTCCATTCTTTGAAACGGTGCATAGTTACCTGTAATTTGTCTAGATACCTTTGCATCCTATCTTCTCGAACCTCGAAAGTTTTGTTTACTTGGTTCACCACTAGTAAAGAGTCACATTTGGCTTCGATGATTTCTGCTCCTAGGCTTTTAGCTAGCTCGAGGCCTTGCTCTTCTCGAATTAGGATGCCACTTAGCGCGATTTCCGATACCGCCAAGTATAAGTAAAGCTTTTCATCTGTCCTAGGAGTGTGAAGTAGTGGTGGGCTCGATAGGTACCGCTTCAATTGTTCTAGTGCATGTTGGCATTTCGGGGTCCAGGCGAAATCGTTCTTCCTTTTGAGTAGAGAGAAGAATTTGTGGCTTCGATCTAATTACCTCGAAATGAATCGGCCTAAGGCAGCTATCCGCCCGGTTAGCCTTTACACTGCTTTCACGCTATCTACGAGGGTGATGTCTTTGATGGCCTTAGTTTTCTTGGGGTTGATATCGATTCCCCGATTCGATACCATGAAACCAAGGAACTTGCCCGATCCAACCCAGAAAGCACATTTCTCGGGGTTGAGCTTCATGTTGTATTTCCTTAAGATTTTGAACGTTTCCTGCAAATGAGTCAAATGGTCCTCTGCGCGCAGGGACTTAACTAGCATGTCATCAATGTAAACTTCCATCGACTTACCTATTTGTTCTTCGAACATTTTATTCACTAGGCGTTGGTAAGTAGCTCCTGCGTTTTTTAGCCCGAATGGCATTACATTATAGCAGTAGGTTCCGTACTTGGTGATAAATACAGTCTTTTCCTGGTCCTCCGGGTTCATTCGAATTTGATTATACCCGGAGTAGGCGTCGAGAAAAGTAAGGATCTCGTGGCCGGCTGTGGAATCGATCATGCGATCGATGCTAGGCAGTGGAAAAGAATCTTTGGGGCATGCTTTGTTTATATCTTTATAATCTATGTACATTCTAAATTTGTTCCCCTTTTTAGGGACTACAACTACGTTGGCTATCCACTCGGGATATTTTACTTCCCGAATTGACCCTATTTTGAGAAGTTTAGTTACCTCATCCTTTACAAATGTATGTTTTACCTCGGACTGAGGTATTCTTTTTTTGCTTCACCGGTTTGAACCTAGGGTCCAAGCTTAACTGGTGCGTTGTTATCGATGGTGGGATCCCTGTCATGTCTAAATGGGACCAAACAAAACAATCTATGTTATCAATAAGAAATTGAACAAGTCTTTGCCTGAGATCGGGGGTCAGCCCCGTTCCCAGGTATACCTTTCTCTCGGGTAGATGTTCAATTAATATAACCTGCTCCAGTTCTTCGATCGTTGATTTGGTGGCGTTGGAGTCGTCAGGGACGATGAGAGCTCGAGGTGTCGGAAACTCTTCCTCGTCATCTTTTATTCCCTGCTTCACCGATTCGGTCGAGACTGGTTGCTGTGATTGCTATTTGGTTTCCCATCTATCTTTCGTGCTCGACTTTTCTGAGGCCGGTAACATTGGTATTGGTGTTATCTCATCAACCGCAAACATTTCTTTCGCAGCATGTTGCTCCCCGTACACTGTCTTCACGCCGTCCGACGTAGGAAATTTCATCACTTGGTGTAAAGTCGAAGGCACTGCCTTCATATTATGGATCCATGGTCCTCCGAGTAGGGCATTGTACCTCATATCGCCTTTGATTATGTGGAACTTGGTGTTTTGGATGGTTCCAGCTACATTTACGGGCAGAATAATTTCCCCTTTAATTATTTCACTGGCCATATTGATGCCGTTTAAGACTTGAGCTGAGGGACCGACTTGATTCTGTAAATCGAGCTTCTCCACTACCTAAGATCAGATGATATTCGCAGAGCTACCTGGATCCACTAAGACACGCTTGACTTGAACTTTATTTAATAGGATAGAAATTACCAGAGCGTCGTTGTGAGGTTGAGAGATACCCTCGGCTTCTTCAATTCCGAATGATAAAGTGCCCTTGGGTACATACCCTCGAGTTCGTTTTTCCCCTGTGGCCGGTATCTTGCCGTACTTGAGCACCAGTCCCTATGGAGTATCGACCCCACCGATGATCATATGAATGATATGTAGAGGTTCCTCCTGTTTATCTTTTTTGCTGGTGTCCCTTTCTATGCAGTGATTCTTGGCTCGGTCACTGAGGAACTCTCGAAGGTGGCCCTCATTGAATAGGCGGGATACCTCTTCTCTTAATTGTCTGCAATCCTCGGTCCTGTGGCCATGCGTACCATGATACTTGCACATCGAATTCGGGTTTCTTTGGGAATGGTCAGTTTGCATAGGTCTGGGCCACCTAGTAACTTTGATTCTTCCGATTGCTGATACAATGCCCGATGCGTCGATGCTGAAATTGTACTCCGATAGCCGAGGTGCCTCTATAGTATCGCCATATTTATCGAAGCCACTCTTGCTCATGAGCCCCCGAGAATTTTGTCCTTGATCACTCCTTCGATTGTTCCGAGCGGAATTGCGCGTTGAGCTGTTGTTCATTCGATATGCGACGTACGGTTGATATTGGTCTCTGTTCGGCCTTTGCTCTCTGTCGATATCCCTCTGGTTTTTAATAGTTGTTATGTTCTGATGCATGGATCTGGAAGGAGCTTCCAACTGGTCATCTTCGACCCTAATTTTTGACTGATATCGTTTGTGTACATCCGCCCAAGTCATTGCTGGATACTCGAACAAATTTTTCTTCAGTCGACGCGATGTTATTGAACTTTGCTCATTCAACCCTTGGGTGAAAGCTTGGACGACCCAGTCGTCTGTGACCGGTGGCAATTCCATGTGTTTCATTTGAAATTGGGACACGAACTCCCTCAGCATTTCATTACCCCTTTGCTTTACTTTGAAGAGGTCTGATTTCCTTGTTGCAACCTTTATGGCACTAGCATGTGTCTTTATAAACGAGTCCGCTAACATGGCAAAAGAATCGATGAAATTTGGTGGCAAATTATGATACCAAATCATTGCTCCCTTCGAGAGGGTCTCTCCGAATTTTTTCAATAACACGGATTCGATCTCGTCGTCTTCCAAATCGTTACCCTTGATGGCACATGTGTAAGAGGTGACGTATTCATTGGGACCGGCTTTACAGAACCCGTTTGGATTGGCTTAAAAATGGCTTTTTAGTAGAAGTAACATTTAAGTCAAAAAATAATTAATTGGGATTGTCCACCTTATTGCTTCTGGGTTGTTTTAAGTATTTTTAACTTATTTTAAGCACTTTTTTATTTTGCCAAACACAGAAAAAAATTAAAAAAAGCTTAAAAACTGATTTGACCAACTTAAAAGTCAATCCAAAACATTTGGTCTTGAAAAATTCTTATTCTAACTGTCCAATTAGAATGATAATAGAAAGATAATGCGGTATGAGCCTGTTTACCCGCGAAATCGGATATAGTTGAATTTATTAGTAGTTCTAAGGATATGTGATATAGTTTGATATAAATTGTACTAGAAGTGGAAATGTTCAGATTCTTGGCTATAAAAACGGGATATAAATTATTGAATAAGAAGAGTGAGTGTGCTGAGTGAAACAAGCTCAAAAGATTTATTCTTCAATAGATAGAAGTAGCCTTTTCTTTCCAATGTGTCAACTTGTCTTGTGCTTACAAGGATTCCTCCATTTATAGTAGAGGGATATTACTTTATTTATAATAAAAAATATATCATGGTGAACCCATGATGAATTGTCTCTTCTTCGATTTCTGCCAAGATTCTCTCCCCTAGTGCGGTTGCAACGGCTCCTGTCTGCGAGCTCGATACTGGCTCGAGCTCGGTATAGGGTCGAGCCCTCGGACTTGGTTTGAGTTCGACATTCAGGGTGAATGTCAATCAGTCTGTGTACCTCCGACAACCTTCACGTTGCCTTGCGGTTCGATTTGGTCATGGGCTTGATAATGATACCGAGCCAATTCCTCGATCGGTCTTGGAGCCCGAGGCTTGTTTGTACTATCCTCGAAACTCGTCTCGAGCTCTCACTTCGATCGCTTACCATTCAAACTCTATCAAACGTACGGAGGCCGAAATCTATTTCGACCGTATACAGGGCCAAAAATATATTTACAGAGTTATGAGGTGCAATAACGATGTTAGTTTCTTTTTCTTTATATTTATTTTTGTTTTTTTCTCCTTTCTTCTCATTTATAGAAAAACTAAAAAGGGTGCGCTCTAGTTGTTGTTCATTTTCTTATCTAAGATATGAAGATAACAAATACTATAAGCTCACTTTGAGAACATAGTTTGATACATGTGTTTATTGTCCTTTTTCATTTTTACTAAACTAAAGTAACTCCTACCCACGGGCGGCTCTAAAGACGTGGCCAGTGAGGTCGGCCCAAAAATTTAAAGCCCCCAAATTTACTTTAAACTCTTATTATTATTATTATTATTATTATTATTATTATTATTATATACTAGATAATTTATATAAATAATTATTATAAAGAAAAGTATTACGGTATATTTTTTATTATTTGATTGAGGTTATTTTATACCAATAAGTTCATAAATTATGATAATTTTCTCACTCATTAGTTAATATATTTGCTTCACTCTTCAACTTTAATTTTATCCGTTTTATATAGGAGTTAAGTTATATATATCGGCAACGTAATGAATTTCTTTTACAATCTTCTCTGAAACTGCACGAACACAAAAGTATTCATGCACCGATTTTCTTTTAGTGTAATTCAACATATTACATTAGGTTATTTATAATTTATTTTAGATATTTACCGATTAGTGCTACTAATTGGAGTTGTCAATATAGGCGGGCCAGTTTAGCCCAGCCCAACCCACGTGGGCTTTAGCAATTAACGGGTTGGGTTGGACTAACCCACCATTTTGATGGGCCTTATAATGGTTAGCCCACCCCAGCCCTATGTGGGCCGCGAGCATTTTTTTTTAAGTACTAACCTAAAAAACATAAATATTTAAAAGTTAAAAAATTTCACAAAAACTTACTAACTTTTTATACTGATCTAGTATATTACAATAAATACTAAAAAGGTAAAAGACAACTATATTTCATTCACTAAAAATCAAAACTCAAAACAAACTATTCAAGAGAACGTCCATGATCCTTTATATTTGCTTTTGTAAAAAACTGCACAAGAATTTCATATCCCAAAATAATGAAATTATCTAGAGTAATATCCACCGATTGAATAAAAAAAAATTACATTGTCAGACCTATTGAAGTAAGTAGATAATCTGTTTTTTTTAGCTAATATATTATATAAATCCCAAATTGGGTCAAAGTTACAAAATGTTCAAGTGAACTACAAGAAAACAATACGACAAAGAAATCCAATGGCTATTGCTACCAAATACAATGCAGCAGTAGCGTAATGAAAGATGGAAAATGCAAAGCTAGTAATTTGAAACGTCCAATTGTTGCCGACGACCATGAATGTACACACCAGTTGCCAACAATTTGTTGTAGCACCTACAAAGCTCTCACCAGGCGCCATTTGTTGCAATCCTAAGGAGTAAGGTATGTTTAAATCCAGTAGTTGTAAAGCAAAGCATTTTGGGCATTGTGAACTTGGGGTTTTTGAACTCATGTTGGACTCTATGAGATGCCTACTTGACTCCATGGTTCTGTATGATGTTAAACCACCCCCAGAATGAGCATGATACCATGCTAATACTACTGAGAGATAGTCTAACACCACACAAATATCACACAGTAGTCAACCTCAGGCCATGTGATAACTGTCTGTGTAGATATATCAGAGTGTTGTCCAAGCCAAGAATTGATGTTGTAACTTGTTGACAACACTAGACTGAGCATTTTAACCTGGTAATATCACTGGGAAATGACAAAACAAGAGACAGTCAGTCATTAAATCAACTGTACTGTTCCATATTGCTGTGGTTTCCAGGTTCTCAAACCCTGCTCGAGTCGTACTTGATCTCCACCAATTTAACCTGGTACAGGGTGTAGTGTACAGTAGCAATAGATTGAAAGAATCACAATCTGCATGTGTAGCATGGTTGTCATGTTGATGGACATGATTGTGATGTAGTCAGCATAAATGGAGAATCAGTTGCCAAGAGATTTTGGTATGATTTTGTGCATAAGTAGCTGTAACAAAAACCAATAATTGCCTGGTGTATTCATGAAGGAATTGCTGGAAAGTATCTTCCCATTTATAGTTGTCTCAATTACTAAAATATTTCATTTCCTGCACCCAACGAAACAAACTTTTGGTAAACCCCCAAGTTGTAGCACTTTGGCACAACTCATGTATTGTTGTAATCTTCTAGTATAGATGAATACTATGCAGTTAGCATAATGCCCATCAGAAATTAACATGCATACACAATGTTGCATTAGTTTCCTGTCAACTGATATGCTACTGATGTATTCATTGGAGCACACTATAATTTGTATCCTGCTAAAATAACTATCATCATCGATTGGTAGAGCAGCAGAGAACCAATCCAGATGTATCTTGACAAACTTGGTATGTTTGCAGTGACCCAGAAATAGTTGTATCCTCATTGAGTAGTTATATATTTCTGTTGATGCAACCACTAAACCATGAATGTTCCCATAGCTGAAACTCTTGTGATCAACCTGTATTAAGCCATGTATATGAAGAGCCACTGTTTCCCTGCTATATCTAGAATATTTTAATAAGACTTATGATTTCCTTTTTGCAACCCGTATTCTAATGTTAGGGATTCGTGCTTTGTCTATGTTCAGTAGTTTCTTTCCTGCTGTAGGTACACTTTTAAACGAGTGAAAGGTGATTGAACATGCAAAAGAGAAAACTAAGTTAGCTAAATAATCCGCAACTGCATTACCCTCCCTTAGCACATGCTGGAATAGGACATTGTAGTTGTTCCTCTTTTATCTGTTTGATCTCTGCACATATACTCCAAGGACATTCCCATTCACCATCAATGATCTTCCTCAAACTCAATGAGTCAGTTTCCATAATTAGTGGATGAAGTTACTTTTTTACACAGTATAACAGCCCATTCATAAGTCCTTTTTCTTTTGCCACTAAGTTTATAGCTTCCCCTATTTCTGTAGCCTCAGCATGTATCAAGTCACCAGCACTATCACGTACACCGAAACCATATGAACTAGGGCCAGAATTTCCTTTAGATGCCCCATCCGTGTTACATTTGAACCATCCTTCAAGGGGTAGCTCCCAGGTAACTCTTCTGCTTACTAGTAATGGCTTGTAGCTTTCAAAATATCTAATCATTTCTGGCCATAATCCTGGTATGTTTGATAGCCATGGGTATCTGATTCTGGCCAGGAAGTGCAATGTTTTGTTAACTTCATGAATTACCCTTTGTGCAGATATAGTTCCTCCATTCTTGATGGTGTTTCTCCTCTTCCAAAGTTCCCATGTTATAACTGCAGGTGTTGCCTGGAACAGAGGCTTTAATTTTTGGCAGCATGGTTCATTCTACCATGCTCTTATCACCTGATGAACCTGCACCATATTTATTAATATCCCTGCTGGTTGTAAGAAATGCTTCCACACTCTGTCCGCAGCTTCATTCATTAGGAAAAGATGTTGAAATGATTCTTCATTTGGTGGAAAGCAACACCAGCACTTAGACACAATGATATATCCATTTCTTCTCCATAGATCATCAGTAGGAATCTTCCTTTTCCACAGTCTCCATAGGAAGAAGGAGATCTTGAAAGGTAATCCTTTGGTCCACAAGTTGCTGAATTCCGGATTTATTGGTGCTCTATGTCTTAAAATCCTCCATGCGTTGTTTATAGAAAACTGACCTGAAGTAGTTGGCATCCATTTAGGTTCATCCCAGGTGTCATTAGTCTGATTAAAGTATATTTCATCCCTTATGTGATCAGCTATGGATTCAGGAAAATTTTGAGTCAGTAGTTGTTCATCCCAGTCATTTCCATCCCTCAACTCATCTACTTCCTGTATTTCTTCATTGATATTGAAATCATGAGGAAGAACATGATATAGAGCTCATATACCAGTCCAGTTTTCATGCCATATATTTGTGGAACCCTTATTCAACATCCAAAGAATTTCATGCTCGACCTCTTCTCTTTCCTCTAACATTTTCCTCCAGACATGGGATCCTCCTCTAAATTGTACCACAGTTGGCATCTCTTTCTTACAGTATTTGTTCCACATGTAATTTGACCACAATGATTTTCTGATCCTAAACCTCCACCACAATTTGGCAAACAATGATTTGAAAACATTAAATAAAGATTTTATCCATATTCCTCCTTCCTCCTTGTGTAGACACATATTCAGCCACTTGCTCCAGTGTCTGCTTCTGCCTTCTTCCTTAGTGCTCCAAAAGAACCTTGCAAAAGTCTTATGTAAATGATCAAGAACATTATTAGGAAGGTCCACTACTGATAGAATGTGAGTAGGTAAACTCTGAAGCACACTAGTTATTAGAGTAGCTTTTCCTCCAAACGATAAACATTTCCCTTTCCAAGAGTGAAGCTTTGATTTCACCTTCTTAGTTAGATCATTGTAGTAATCTTTCCTTCTCTTGGTGTAGAAAATTAGGCACCCGAGGTAAGTGAAAGGGAAATTACCTTTTGTAAAACCTGTCACAGTACCAACTAACTCCACTATGGTCCTTGATACCTTTCCATGCATGTAGTAAGAGCTCTTTGTTCTATTAATCATCTGGCCAGATGTTTGTTCATATTGTGTTAATAATTCCACCACTTTTCCTAAAGAGTAAGGATCAGATGATGTGAAAATTATAGTGTCATCAACATAAGCCAAGTGGTTTAATAGATCTATCCACTTTGGCATTCAAAATCCTATAAACCTCTTGTCTTCAAACAATTTGTTCAGAGATCTGGATAGCACTTCTGTAGATA
The DNA here is from genome assembly GCF_000390325.3 of Nicotiana tomentosiformis. Taxonomy (NCBI): domain Eukaryota; kingdom Viridiplantae; phylum Streptophyta; class Magnoliopsida; order Solanales; family Solanaceae; genus Nicotiana; species Nicotiana tomentosiformis. The sequence goes on along the minus strand of NC_090814.1, from coordinate 145,140,740 downwards.
GAATAAACATTGAAGGGGATAATGGATCTCCTTGTTTTACTCCTCTGCTGGACCTGAAGAACCCTGATGCTTGACCATTGATTAGTACTGAATACCAGTTGTTCGACAATAAGTTCCATACCATATTGATAAAGTGCTCACAAAATCCCATTTTCCTCAACACATGCATTAAATATTTCCAAGATACCCTGTCGTATGCCCTAGCCATATCTAGCTTGATTGCCACATTAGCAGGCTTTCCCCTTAATCTGATGTCAGTCACAATTTCTTGAGTGAGCAAGATGTTTTCAAATATGCTCTTTCCTTTCACAAAACCAGACTGGTTGGGAGAGATTAGTGATGGTAGTATCTTCTCCAACCTGTCATGTAACACCCTTGATATGATCTTGTTGATGAAGTTGCTAAGACTTATTGGTCTTAGGTCAGAAAATGTATGTACTTGTTGTATCTTAGGCAGTAGCACCAGGTTTGTATGTGTTATAGATTTAGGCAATGATGCCCATGTATATAATTGATGTAACATGTTGTAGATGTTTGTTCCTATAGTATCCCAACATTGTTGATAGAACAATCCAGTGAAGCCATCTGGACCGCTTACACTAGCCCCACTCATTGCAAACACTGCACTCTTGATTTCTTCTATCGTTAGAAATCTGCACAGCTCTAAATTATGGTCAATACTTACCATAGTAGGGATATTGTTAAGCAACTCAAAGCTTGTAGTCTCCCTTTCTTGAGTGAGCTGATGCTGGAAGAATTCCACTGCACCTTTAGCAATATCATCTTGTGTTTCGAGCCAAGCACCTTCAGTATTCTGGATTCTTTTGAGTTGTAGCTTCTGTCTCTTTCCATTGACATGATTGTGAAATATTTTTATGCTTCTGTCACCTTCAGCAAACCAATTCATGCCCGACTTTTGTTTCCAATACTGTTCTTCAATGCTTAGATACCTTTTCAATTCTGCTTGAGCCTGTTGTAGTATAATTCTGTTCTCTGTTATTGGCTCCTCTTCAAACAACATTTCTTTAATCCGAACAATATCTTCCCTAATATCTAATTACTTGAAGATATCTCCAAATGTTATTTTTCTCCAATGCGAAAGTGCTGTTTTAACTCTCTTCAGCTTCTGTTTGAACATTAGAAAAGGATCTCCAACAAAATCTGCCACCCAATTCTATTGTACCACCTCCTTCAAAGAATCATTTGTTGTCCAGAAACTGAGAAACTTAAATGGTTTAACAAAATGCATTGCATCTTCCCCACAATTCATCAATAAAGGTGCGTGGTCAGATCCAGTCCTTACGAGGTGCTCCACCTCGATTGTGGGAAAGAGAGAGTTGAACTATTGGTTGACAAAAATTCGATCCAGTCTCTTGAATATGCATTCTGAATTTGATCTACCATTCCACCATGTAAAAAGACTCCCTTTGTATCCAGTGTCAAATAAACCACATGAATTAACACAGAATGCGAAATCTTCATATTCTGGTGGATATACTGGCTGGCCTCCTATTTTCTCTTCTTCAGAAAGAATGACATTAAAATCCCCGCCGACCATCCAAGGTAACTCCATATCTGAAGCAAGATAGTATAGATTATCCCACAATTCTAATCTCTCCATTGATGAGCACTTTGCATATACAAAAGTCATCATGATGTATTTACCAATGTCTTGGTGAAATATTTTGATTGTTATATGCTGCTCAGTATCAATCAATAACTCCCACTCTACCAGAACATTAATAAATAACCATATCTTCCCATTGATATTTGAAATTGTATTTTCCATGCCCAGCCTTCTCCTGTACTTCTGAATTAACCCTTGTTTTTGAAAGGGCTCCATGAGAGCTACAATGAAAAACCCATGTTGCTTTTGCATGTTGATGACTCTTTGGAAGGCATGTTATGTCTTAACTGACCTTACGTTCCATATGAGTGTTTTGATCATCATCTAGTTGTTGAGGCTGCCCGCTTGGGCAAGATTCTTATTGGTGGTAGGCTATCATTAGCCTGTGTTTTCTTCTTGCCTTTCTTTCCATTTTTTGATGCGATTCTAGGTGACAAATCACCTTCCCTGGCAACAACTTTTAAATTTCCAGCAGTAGATTCATCATCATCTTCATCTTCTAATTGTTATTTTTCCACCAATGCCTAATGAACCTCCATTGGGAGCTCTTTGTGGGTGATGATATAATATAGTACCTGATTTGGAGATATTAAAGGGACATTGAATTGTATCTGCATTGGGGATCTAGTTTTTGAGGTACAAGCAATTTGATAGCATTAGTAGTTGTTGAAGCCATCTTTACTATTGCAAGTCCCATGTGATTATTCATCTTGTTATTTTCCTCACCACCTACTACTTGTAACCTCACTGTATATGTTAAAATTTCTAAGTCAGCATCAGCACCCTGGGTTGTATGCTTAACTCCAATCAAATCTGTTGTAACAGTAGATAGAATCTGTCCCGTATCACAGTTGTGGTACTACTCTATCACTGTATTGGTCATTTGAGCTTCAATTGTTAGAGCTTTGTTTGGTGCTGAATTATACTCAATCTCCTGTAATTCATCCCTCAAGTTTTGTGTAGTATCTCTGGTGGATGTAGGTGATGCCTCAGAAGTCTGCGATGGAATGTCATGACTTGAGTGGTTGAGAGTAACATTCATAACTTCTTTGTGTTCACCAAAACTCCTTTGAACCCAGTCAATTGTGTTCTCCTTTGTCGCTGAAATTTTGGTCCCAGATTCATCAGTAGAATTGTTCATAGTATGATTGTCATTACATCTGAGCTGCTCTGACTGCTGATTCACATAATTGACTATGGCATCCACCTTATTTTTGGTCTGTATGTCTGTTTGTTCCCTTTTTTGCTGCATTTGATGTTGATTCTTATTATGGTGTTGTTGTTTTGAATTTGAACCACTAATCCCAGAGTATTTAACTTTTGTTGCTGGAACACTAGAAGGATATTGTTGTATGGTATTGGCATCAGCAGTCTCCTTCACAACATGAGGTATACTCCCAGCATTTTGAATCCCAGATTTATCAACATTAGTTATCAGCTGATTGTCCATCTTTCCAGTATTAACTGCAGCATCTGTAGCTTCATAATTGGGGATAGGCTCATTCACAATTTCCAGTGCTACTGGAGTAACTAATTGTAGCTTATTAGTCACTAACTTGTCTGGTTTGGTTCCTTGTGCCTGTAGTACTTATTGAGAGTTATTTTTCAGATTCTACTGCTTGCTTTTTTATTAACAGCCTTGAAGGTTTTTTCCTTTTGAGTATGTCATTGATCTTTGGAATGGTTATCCCTAGTCATTGGCTGAACAGTTGATGTCTGCTTTATTTTTTGTTGTTGTTCAGCATTGTGGTCTTGATTGCTTGGAAATCTGATTGTTGTTCTGGACTTGTAAATTCTGTTCCTGCTGCTGTTGTAGGGTAGTTGTATCTGTGTTCCCATTTGTATTTTGGTTCTCATGTTTTTTTTAGGATTCTACAGAGGCTTTATGTTTTTGTTCCTCTTCTTTTTTCCTAGCAGAACAGTAATATTCCTCATGTCCTAGGTGTCTACAGTATAAGCAATAAGTAGGAAGGTCTTCATACTCAACTTCCAACCACTGCCCATCTCCATTGACATCCTGCAGATCGTCAAAACCCAGCCACATATGATGAGGTCTATATTGAGATACATCTACCTGCATCTTCACTTTTGCAACACTTTCTCTGGTTTTTGCATTGATGCAAGATCTAGGTGGAGTACCTTACCAATAGGAGATAACAGAACAGATAAGACCTCCCTGTAGTAGAAATGCCATGGTAGTTCTGGTATTACTATCCAAATAGGTACAATGGGAGTATCTCCATTCGGGTTGAAGTTTGGAGTCCAAGCTTGTAATTCCATTCTTTGTCCTTGAATGTACATGAAATGTTTTGTCCCGATAGTTGTGTGATCATACTCATTGTCTAGGTCAATGTACAATGTCCTTGCATTGAAGTGGACTATTTTAACTCCCCTCTAGCTCAGTTTGAGCTATGAAGCTTCTCCTAATTTGTTCCATTCGAGGCATGGTGTTTAGGAATTTGCCGACAATAGTGTATTGGCATCTGGTGGCTAGAGGGACCATATAATATTTCCTGGTAAAGATTATAGCTGGTTGGCCCTGTTTGGTAGTTATTCTTAGAGGTGTGAATTCTATTGGTACTATCTCTGCAACCTGCCTTGCCCTCAATTTTGTAGCTAAGGAATGTGTTATAGTAGGAGGTGGAGGGGCAGGGTAGTTGGCTTGTTTATTTGGCTAGGCAGTAGGATCTCTAGGATAATAGGTGGGGTTGGGTGCTTGAAGATTGGAAAGAGCAGTTGTTGTGTTGGTATGAGTCTGGGCACTATGGATAATTGTTGTATGTTTTTTAACATTCTGTGGGTGTGTTGGTTTATCAGAATTGGTTGTTATATTTTTGTTGATTTGAGCAGGTGCAGGATTGTATGTTTGAGTGTTCTGTTTTGCTAGGTGATTGGCTTCTGATGCAGAGGAGTTATTGTTGACATTGTTCTGTTGGTGGTGTGTAGCCAGTGTTTGTTTGTATGGAGCTAGTTATTTATCAAAATTAGTGGATATTTTAGGAAAGGTCAGCGATGTTGGTATTTGAGTGATATGGTTCTGTAATATAGGATTGGCATTGGAATTTGTAGCAGTAGGTGCACTCTTATTTTTTCCAGTTTGCTCAGGTATTGTGAGGACATTGGTGTTAGTCTCATCTCCATGAGCTGAAAGGTGCGCAACAACTCTGTCTGAAGGTGCCAGATGAAGAGTTTGATGGATTGCATCTAATTGATTAACAAGAGTTGGTTTAATTACCTTATCCTCAGCAGTAGGTAGCTGCTCAATTGATCTTTGGACATCATGTATTATTGTTACAGTATTGTCTATTAGTTGCACTGATGATGATAAAGACTTTGATGGATCACCATTATTCGTAATGTGTGACTGTACATTTATTAGTTGTGGCGTTTCAGCATAATGTTGAGGATATTTTCCATCTAATTGGAGTGTAACTAGACTGGCAGTACTGATTACTGTATTTAGTCGAACACCTTTGATGCTCGGATTTACAGAACTCATTTTTTTATTTGTTGTGACGTATTGGTCCACAAAATTTTGTTTTGATCGCTCAGAGGAGATATTCACACATGAAGAAACAATTTCACCTTGAGTTGGTTTCAACTGGATATCTTTTTCGTGTTCGTAAGTCTGCATGGGATTGTTAGCGAATTTGATACTTGCGGAGCTGTCAATTCCGACATTGAGATGTTCCACGAATTTGTTAGAATGTAGGACTTGATCTGGAGAAGACTCTCCACCGTTTGTACCAAGTCGAATCGTGCCAGTACTGACTTGGCAAGTGTTTAAAGATTCCATGCGATTTTGAGCTATAGTAAACCCATCACGTTTTTGTAATTCTGCAGCTACTCGGTTGGAATTATGATTTGAAACCAACTGGGGTTTGTTCTCTTTGAATATGGGAATAATTTGGTACAGGTCTGGGGGAATTTCACCACCGGATGGCGGCTCAGATGCGATGAAGGCTTGAAATGTTGCAGCTTTGTCGGTTCTAGATAATCTGTTACACATTGATATCACCATACTTTTGAAGATCATGTATAAAAAAATAACTTTGGTGAAATGTGCCTTGTCCTATCTCCATTTATGAATACTCTCTTCAATTGGGCTATGCATGATGCATTGTCTTCATATAAAATTGTGGGTAGTTTGTCACACTTCAAACCACATTTGTCTCGAATAAGATGTATTATAGACCTCAACAAAACACATTCTCGACTTGCTTCATGAATAGCAATTATCTCAGCAAGATTAGAAGAAGTAGCCATGGTTGATTGCTTAGTCGATCACCAAGATATGTCAGTGTCTCTACATGTAAACACATAACATGTTTGAGATCGACCCTTGTGCGGGTCAGATAAATATCCAGCATCGGCATAACCAACAAGATCGGGATTGCAAGCATTGCCATAAAACAAGCTCATATCGGTAGTCCCTTTTAGATACCGCAATATGTGTTTGATTCCATTCCAATGTCTTCTTGTAGGAGCAGAGCTATATCTTACTAAGACATTAACTGAAAAAGTTATGCCAGGCCTTGTAGTGTTAGCAAGATACATTAGTGCACAAATTGCACTAAGATATGGTACTTCAGGACCAAGAAGTTCTTCATTCTTTTCCTGAGGTCGGAATGGGTCCTTATTCACATCAAGTGATCGAACAACCATCGGAGTACCTAATGGATGTGCTCCATCCATGTAAAAACTATTTCAATACCTTTTCTATGTAGGCAGATTGATGAACAAAAATTTTGTTTTCCAAATGTTCAATTTTCAAACCGAGACATAATTTTGTCTTTTCGAGATCTTTCATCTCGAATTCCTTCTTTAAATAATCAATTACCTTTTGGAGTTATGTATGAGTTCCAATAAGGTTTATGTCATCAACATATACGGCAAGTGCAACAAACTCCGATGTTATTTTCTTTATAAAAACACATGGATAAATAGCATTATTTATATAACCTTCCTTTAATAAATATTCACTAAGGCGGTTATACCACATTCTTCCTGATTGCTTTAGACCTTACAAAGATTTTTGCAATTTCATTGAAAATATTTCCCTGGACTTTGAATTATGTGCGTCAGGAATTTTAAATCCTACGAAAATTTTCATGTATATCTCATTATCAAGTGAGCCGTAAAGGTAGGTTGTAAACACATCCATTAAATGTATGTCAAGCTTTTCATGGACAACAAAAATAATGAGATAATGAAACGTTATAGCATCCATAACAGGAGAATACGTCTTTTCATAATCAACGCCAGGCCTTTGTGAAAATTCTTGTGCAACAAGGCGTGCCTTATATCGTTGTACCTCATTTTTCTCATTCCTTTTACGTACAAAGACCCATTTATAGCCAACAGGCTTAACACCATTAGGTGCTTGGACTACAGGCCCAAAAACTTCGCGTTTCGCAAGTGAATCCAACTCAGATTGGATTGCTTCTTGCCATTTTGGCCAATCACGTCTTTGTCGACATTCTTCAACAGATTGAGGTTCAAGATCCTCATTATCTTGCATAATGCTAGATGCAACATTGTATGCAAAGACATAATCCACCACTCTATTCAATCGATTCAAATTTGTCTCAATATCAATTGGATTTATTGATTGTTCCTTATTTTCTTGAGTCTCAGGCTCATCGATATCCTCATGAATCTCAGGATTGGTTAAATCATGGGTTTATTTATGATACTCTTTCGTAGTGTCATCTTGATCATTTATTTTTCTTTTCTAAGATTTCGATCCTTAGAACCTAATGGGCTGCCACGATTTAGGCATGCTTTTAACTCATTAGCAATGACATTAGAAGATTGTCCAACAGGGACATCAATACAAATTGGAACATTCTCTGCAGGGATATGTGATTTCGTTATCCTTTTCAGATCCGTAAATGCATCTGGCATTTTATTTGAAACTTTCTACAAATGGATAATATTTTGCACCTCTTTTTCACAAATAGAGCATGTGGATCAAGATGAGACAATGATGGATTTCTCCACGAAATTTCCTGTTTGATTTCACCAATTTCTCCCTCTAATTTTGGGGAAAATTCCTCATCGAATCGACAATCTGCAAATCGAGCAGTGAATAAATCTCCCATTAATGTTTCGAGGTAGCGAATAATGGAGGGTGATTCAAAACCAACATATATTCTTAACCTTCTTTGGGGACCCATGTTGGTGCTATATGGCGGTGCTACAGGCACATATACAGCGCATCCAAAAATTGTTAGATGGGATATATTAGGTTCATAACCCAAAACTAATTGCAACTGGGAATATTTATGATAATTTGTCGGTCTGAGACGAACTAGCATTGCTGCATGCAAAATGGCATGACCCCAAACTGAAGTGGGTAACTTGGTTTTCATGAGTAATGGTCTTGCTATCAATTGCAGACGTTTAATCAAAGATTCTGTAAGGCCATTTTGAGTGTGAACATGAGCTCCATAATGTTCCACTTTTATCCCAATTGATAAGCAATAATCATTAAATGCTTAGGATAAAAACTCAGTGGCATTATCAAGTCTAATAGACTTAATTGGATTATCGGGAAATTATGCCCGTAATCGGATTATTTATGCCATTAATTTTGTAAATTCCAGGTTGTGAGATGACAATAGGCATACATGAGACCATCTAGAAGATGCATCTATTAAGACCATAAAATATCTAAACGACCCACTAGGTGGGTGAATAGGTCCTCAAATATCCTCTTGTATATGTTCCAAAAACGCAGGGGACTCAATCCCAACCTTTGTTGGTGATGGTCTAATAATCAACTTACCTTGATAACAAGAAGTGCAAGAAAATTCATTATTTAAAAGAATCTTTAAATTCTTTAATGGATGCCTATTTGAGTTCTTTATAATTCGTCTCATCATAATTGATCCGGGATGTCCCAATCGATCAAGCCAAAGTACAAAAGTATTGAAATTAGTAACCTTTTGGTTTACGATAAAATGTGCCTCAATTGCACTAATTCTTGTCCAATACATGCCACAAGATAAAGATGGGAATTTCTCAATAACCCTTTTCTGGCCAGAGACATTCTTGGTAACGATGAGATATTCGAGATTATTCTCATCTATTGTCTCAATATGAAATCCATTTCGGCGGATATCTTTAAAACTCAACAAGTTCTTCTTGGACTTGGAGGAGAATATTGCATTCTCTATGATAAGTATTATTCCCTTAGATAGAGTGTAGCTCTTCCAGAACCTTCAATTAATTTTGTACTACCATATATTCATCAACATCTATATGGTGAATATCTCTTTTAAAGAGAAAGTTATATCATTATGGTCATGGCCAAAATTAGATGCAAGATCTGTTTCTTGCATTATTATTGTCCTTTAAGAATCACATTGCCAAAATATTTTGGCGTACAATAGGTACGTGACCAATGACCATTCATGCCATAATAATGACATTATTTTCTTATTTCATCTTAAACCCCCTTCTCGAGGTGAGTGTGGTATATTTACTACCACTAGCACATTCATATTCTTCCAGGAATGAATATATATTCATAATGATTATCATATTATTTTCACATTCACTTCAGGAATGGAACATAATAATTCATTCGTGCTTTATAAAATCTCATGCCATATCAATGGCAAACATCACTTTCATAAAGTAAAGGATTATTTTGAGAGCCATTATTGTTCTCATTACCATAATGATGACTATTATAATTTCGTCCATTACTACATCCACATCCATTCATATCTCCATGATAACATCATGTCTTATTTTAGACTTATGGGATGGGTTTCCACTATTGGTGGCGATTGAATTTAATTTGCTTATGCGAACTTTCATTAACTGAACTCAATCAAATAAAAAGTATCAAGCAAATATAGAAAAATACATAATCAATTAAAATCTACGTGTCCTTTGTGATAATTATCCCACTTTAAGGTGGAAGAAATATGTGATAAAATAGAAAGGAAAAATATGTGCTCTATCAAAAGTCTTCACTTCGTGTTTCTTAATATTAACACATAGGAATATAATACTTGTTATAGAAAAAATATTTATCGTTCTTGTCACGCCCTAAAACCACGTGACCAGCACTCAGTACTCTACCCGACCCGAGTGAACCATTCCATAGATTAATACTCACCTATATGCCTAACAGGAGGATGCGAAGGCTTTTTCAAATACAATCATTTTAAGATATAGAACAAGACATGAGTAATATCTTTAAGTAAATATTTTTCTTTGAAAGAGAGCTTCATAAATATAAAAGAAAGTTTCATTCATGCATGCCATATTAGTAACCATAGGATTACAACCCAAAATGAATACTACTATTGTCTACGAAATATCTATGACACAGAATGAAATAGCCAACCAAGGCATAACCCGTTGGCTCAAAGGATAATAATATAATAAAGTTCTCCACGGGTACGAGTGTGGAGTCTCACCAAAAGCATCAACAGAAAATGTAGAACTACCCTAACCACGCGGTCCAAGCTGCTCGGGTCCAGTCTCTGAAAACAGAAATGGAAATGTGGCAAAAAGGCCTAAGCTCCACATGCCTAGTACGAATCATGAACCGTTCCCCAAGAGAAAATAGGACAAGACTTAAAAATTTATAAGTCACGACCCAAAATCTAACCCGTCGTGATGGCGCGTATCTCAATACTAGGAAAGCCGATAATCTCAATAAATCACATATTTTTTAAATTTGAAAACATAAGGATTAAATTCAGTGGAAGAAATCTCACAAGTACAAATATAAATACTCCCAAAACCCGGTGTCACTGAGTACATGAGCATCTAATGTGAATACAAGTCTGGAAAATACGGTCTATAATAGTCTGAGACCAAATACAGTAAACAAGGGGATAGGGAAGGAGAGGCAAGGTCTGCAAAACACGGCAGCTACCTCTGAATCTCTGAAAAATCAATTGTGCGAAAGAATCAACACTCGCTACGTTCGAGAACATCTGGATCTGCACACGAAGTACATGGTGTAGTATGAGTACAACCAACTCAGCAAGTAACAATAATAAATAAGGAACTGAAGATAGTAACGAGCTACACAGTTACAGTTCATTTTCAATAATTCGAGTAGAGAGTAGACATACTTTCAATTCCAGCAGTTTAAGTCAAATCAGTTTTATACAATTCAAGTTCATGTAATCCGGATATAAATATCTTTCAGAAAATTTCACAACAATGAGAGGTAGCAACTAAGTGCAATAACAAATGAAACGAAAGTACAGCCTCTCAGGATAACAATCACTCACTGGGCTCCCAGCCCTCAGCACTCACACTCAATAGGTACTCGTGTTCACTGGGGGTGTACAGACTCCAGAGGGGCTCCTGCAGCCCAAGCGCTATAATCCGCACGGACAACTCACGTGTTGCACGGACAACTCTCGTGCTATAGTATAATATCTGGATCCGCACGGACAACTCACGTGCTATAGTATAATATCTCATAATCAGGCCAAACAACAATGATATGATGCCTCAAAAATGAACAATAGAGACTGGGATAAAGTAACTAAGTAAACTGTGACTGAGTACATAACAACAATTAAGCAGATAGTTCAACATGTACACGGCCTCTGCGGGTCCCAACATATAGCCTAAACATGGTTTCTAACATGACTTATAGTCAAATTTCCACAACACATAGAGAGCACATAGTTATCAACAAGTTATTCAACTTTACAGTTTCCACGGGACGAACCAAGTCACAATCCCCCTAGTGCACGCCCACATGCCCGTCCCTAGCATGTGCGTCACCTCCAAAATAATCACATGACACAAAATCTAGGGTTTCATACCCTCAGGACCAGATTTAAAACTGTTACTTACCTCGAACAAGCCGAATCCAACGTCGAGAAAGCTAAACAATGCTCCAGAAATTCCATTCTGCGCGTATCAATTTCCAAACGGCTCGAATCTAGTCACAATTAATTTGATTCAGTCAATACAAATTATAAGAATTTACCCCATATCAAAATACTAATGTTTCCACAAAATCCGAAATTACACTCAAATATTTCCCGTGAGGCCCACGTCTAGGAACCGACAAAAGTTATAAAATATGAACGCCCGTTCAACCATGAGTCCAACCATACATTTTACTCAAATCCGACATCAATTCGACCTCAAATCTTCAAATTAAACCAAGAGGGGTTTTCACAATTTTTCAACTTAATTCACCAATTAAATGTTAAAAACAACCATGGATTCGGGTAATTTGATCAATAATGGGTTAAGAACACTTACCCCGTTATTTTTCTTGAAAATCTCCAAAAGATCATCTCTTCCCGAGCTCCAATCCGTAAAAAATGTTCATCCCATTTTCAGAACTTAAACTTTCTGCCCAGGCTTTTCTTCTTCGCGAACGTGGTCAGTGCCTCGCGTTCGCGAAGCACAAAATTGTTCCCGACCAGATTTCTCCTTCGCGAATGCGGCATACCCCTCGCGTTTGCGAAGCACAAAGTGCCTCTGCCTCAATGTCTTTTACGCGAACGCGATGCTTTGTTTCCCCCTCACTACGCGAACGTGACACCCCCTACGCGAATGCGTAGACCAATTTCCTGGGGTCCTCAGCTGCTTCCTCTCTTCTTCGCGAACGCATAACACCTCTCGCGTTCGCAATGCACACCATGTCCACCCTTTGTAAACACGTCCTCCTCTTCGTGAATGCGAAGAGAAAATATTGCAAGCCTCTCAGTTCCTCTTCGCGAACACGATGCTCCACTCGCGAACGCGATAAAGGAAACCAGATGGTGCATCAGAAAAATTTCAGCAGAGTTCCAAGTACTAAATCCAACCCGTTAACCATCCGAAACTTACTCGAGGTCCTAGGACATCAACCAAATATACCAACAAGTCCTAAATCATGATAAGAACTTAGTCGAACCCTCAAATCACCTCAAACAATGCTAAAACCACTAATCATACCCTAATTCAAGCCTAATATACTTTCAAATTTCAAATTTCTATATCTTGTGCCGAAACACATCAAATCACGTCCGATTGGCCTCAAAGTGTGCACACAAGTTATAAATGAACAAATCACGTCGATATCCTGTCGACTTTTCCAACTTAAGATTTCCATTAAGAAACTAAGTGTCTCAATTTATTCTGAAATCTCTCCGGACCCGAACCAACTAACCCGATAAGTCATAAATCAACTGTAAGGCATAAATTGTGTAGTAAAATGGGGGAACGGGGTTGTAATACTCAAAACGACCGGCCATGTCGTTATATTCTCCCCCACTTAAACATACGTTCGTCCTCGAACGTGCCAAGAGTTGTTCCAAGCCATCAAATCACTATTCCATCTTACCACGCGCGTATGTGGGGTGATCCCACGTCACCCTATTCCACATAGGCCTGACAACACAATACAACTAGAAATCCTTAATTTAGCCTTAGCCCAAAAACCTTTGAATTCAATTCCCAACCTTCAGAATTTCTTTTCAAGACACGAATCTTAAATTTACACATTGTATGAGTGTGAACAAGCTGCATCGATCTATAACTATAATCCCAGATATAATCACATAACATACTACACAACTCGCATACTCATAGCACTATTTTTTATCACAATAACTACTCAAAAACAACCAAGTACAACAACAACAACCCAGTATAATCCCACTAGTGAGGTCTGGGGAAGGTAGTGTGTACGCAGACCTTACCCCTACCCTGGGGTAGAGAGGCTATTTCTGATAGACCCTCGGCTCCCTTCCTCCAAGAACTCCCCACCTTGCTCTTGGGGTGACTCGAACTCATAACCTCTTGGTTGGAAGTGGAGGGTGCTTACCATCAGAGCAACCCACCTTGTCTAAAAACCAACCAAGTACTAGTATAAAACCCCGCAGTCAACAGAACCTCATTCCACAACCTTCGTACACTGCCAATGATGAAAGAAACAATCAAAAACTCATAACCACTCATCAGATCAACTAGCCATGGAGCTCTCTTGCCCCAACCAAAACCATAACCCTCTTGAATATACCATAATCAAGCCTGATAGTACCCATTCTAGGTCCAATGACCTTATATTATTCAACACAACTATCCTACAGACACGCCACATCAATATAACTCCAGCCACCACTGCGCAATCCGTGTACCCTAAATATGGGAGATGTATCAAGGAAGAGAACCATATTATAAATTCAACAAGCACCACCACAACCACAATGTTACAACCAACTCCTCAAATTTCATGAAGCGGATAACCGTAGGTGTATGTACACAATTTCTCAAATACGCTGCTCATGTAATTTTTATCGTAGAGGAAGGAAAGCAATGAAATTCGATAAATTATCAAAGAAATAAAATTCCCACACACGGCACGGACAACTCACGTGTCAATAGTATGAATCGCCTAGCATGGTCACAGGCCTCCAGTCCCAGCATATCATACAAGAGCAATTAAACAAGTACACTTGTATATGATAACGAAATAAGATTCTCATGCTCCTGGACTGGAATAAATAACACGCCATAGTGTAAGCATGTGCAAAGTCTGCTATCACAGTTCCAATCAGCAATTTTACGAAGAATTAGTAACTACCCCATTTATTTAGGAAATCATCTTCTTTGTAACCTCAAGTATAGCCCAGATAGTTCTCAAAAAAGGTACGAATACGGGAAACGTTATAACTTTACACTTAACAGTCAACTTTAGGCATATCATAGCCTAAGCATTCTTTCGAGTATGAATATTTGCCCCGATGCTCGAGCATTGGCTCAAACCTCACATATATGCACCCTTATAGCGCGTAGCTATCACAAATAATTAACGCAACTAGTGCTTCCACTTAGTTTTAAATAAAATAGTCACCTCAAGTAGGTCGCAACCCCGAAACAACATACTTCTGAGAACTCCCAGTCTCCAAATTCATCGAACACGTGAATCAACGTAACTGATCCTAACTCCAGTACTAGAATGACTAACACATCTTCCATTCATGATATTCACATACAGAATATTTTCATAATTCTTCGATGGCACATAACAATAATTTAAATATCGGTAATATATCAACCAGGTGAGTACTACAATACCAATGAACATCCATAAGTCAAAACACAATGTGCCTTTTGAAATGCGTACCCTTATCAGGGATTACCGAGCAGTTATAACATTCATCTAATTATCTGAAATTGACCATTCTATCCAAAATTCGTGATCTTCCTTTCAAGAATAAACTGCCACCTTGTACATGTAAATCTTAATCCCGCGTAACACACCATATCTATCATGTTAAAGGCACAAGAATCTTATTATAAACTCTAAGTCACTAGCAAATTACATACCTTATTAGTTGGAAACCTCTCTTTTGCTTCTTTCCAGGAGAAAATCACAATACACAACACGTTCCATACACCGGTAGAAAATATCCGGTTCAAACCATGGTAGAACCCATCATGAATACTTTGAAATTCATTTGCACATAATCAAGCTATCAGAAGTGAATTCTTCTAACTCCAGCAAGCCACACAGGTTGCCAAATCCGAGAGTATTGCCACAAAACACCCGTAAAGCCCCACCTCATCGTAAGAACCAAAAGAACGGAGCATACCATTACAATACTGATCCATCATGTTACCTATTTGTCTTATTTTCTCTGTATTTCTTCTGAATTACCCTCAAGTTGACATTTCTCCTTGTTAGAACACTTCTATCCTTACCCAAAGCTCACTACAAGACATCCTAACATAAAACCACATCGCCCTAAGGCCCATAAGCCACTGTATTCTTCTTAAGCACCTAAATAAATACCCCAACTGTAACACTCACTCTGAAAATACCTTATGCGAATTTAAAATTGTTCATATTTCCTTTCTTATACTGAAATGTAGAATCCATAGTCAAATAGAATTACCGCACGTCCTGATACCATCCAATGTAAGTAACTGATTCTAGTGATATACAAATTCGATTTTTTTCAATTTTCTCATATACATTTTGAATCCATTAGAACCCTCTCGAGAGTCATCCACTTTGCTCAAATCTAATTTACTCCATCCCAAACAGGCCGAAAAACATGTGCTCCTTTAGCACAATCAACACTCAAATAAGTAACCCTGCCTTATCACGACCAATCAAATTCATACTTCGTGTGCACTACATCCTTCAAAATAACAACTTAATCATTCCATAATTTTCATGGTTTCATAAAGTGCAATGTAACCCGTATCCAGTAATTTACTTACACGAGTCATCCTCGATCTCCTCCTCTGTAAGTCATAATTAAACCACAAGTATGCCTCAAACCAAAACTAAAATTTAACACATAACCATGAAATCAAATTATCAATAGCAGGCTCTCCCATTTAACCTTAAGCTGCAATTATATAAAATTAGAACCCGCAAGGATTTCTCCTTCTCAATTACCAAGATCTCGCACCATTAACCCGCCAAATTTCTCAAAGTCTTTTGTTAAGCTTTTCATGAACATTTTGAATTGCCAGCCACAGTCACACACTCGACCTCTTACCAGGTAGCAAGAAATATTCTTCGCAGAAGCTTCATCAACATCACGTCACCGCTAACTGCTCACAAGAGATAACCCACATGTGGAATTCCTTACCGACATCTTCCAAAGACGCTGCACTGAGTGCAACGACCACGTCATTAGTAAATTATCCTGAGTTAATGTTCGCCCACCATTTGTATAAGTCTGCACTTTCCCTATTGCCATCAGCTAAAAGTTCAACAATACCTTCCGAACTCAAGTCATATTGCGCCTGAAACGATAATCAGATCTTCACATCCCTCTTTATTTCAAACTAACTCCTTTCTGCCATATTCAATCTTTCTTCGTACAGTAACCATCACTCCAAATAAAGTCCGTAGGCCAATTCACATTCTATCACGATTCCAAACCGTTCTATGCTTCCTCAAGGCACACGACTACCCTACCACATAATCCATATGCTAATCTTCCACTTTTACTTCGGTTAAATTGTCTCCTTTAAGTAACTTCTCAACCTCTACTTCTCCTACTTGACCTGCTAGTACTTCAACCACCGCGAAACACTTCCCGTCATGTCTTCCCTCATACATTGCTGCCCAACTGTTGCATCGAATCAAAAATGCATCTCTGTCGCACCTAAACCAATAAAATATTACCAACTCTAAGCCTCTTCGAAGATCATCTTTCTCGAGCCATCAACATTAGAAATGCCCATTCGCAACCACAATTACTACATAATCACTTACTCTTCTTGAGTCCAAACTCATTGACAAGACATGAGAATTTAATTTGTCCCACAATTTAACAATGTGAAAGATCCTTCAATACACTCACAACTTGAGACTATACATCAAATCAAGTCAGAAATCATGTACCCAATAGCAAACTCTTGAGTCATAATCAAACTTTATTCGTCATATTCCACCCATCTGAACACATCCCACAGTCACATCATACTTATCATATAGTCGTTCAATCGCTCATCGAGCCACAAATTCTACTCGTATGGACCTTACTGGACATATGAGTCTAAATATACATGTTACAATTGAAGCTACCGAGCCTAAGCTTCGGTCTAATCCTGGACTCAAGTCCTCCAGACTGGCCCATCACCAAAATACAGAATACACATCTTGAACCTCGTTCATAGAATCATAATTCGGTGATGCATAGCTGATACCGAGCGCTCATATGCACATACGAAATGCGTGGAAGGAAATAAAAGAGTTATGTTTCAAGCTGAATCAATTCCGCACGATAGAATACAAGAAAGGGAAAATTTCCTAAGGGTTCGGCAGCCTCTCGAAGATAAGTACAGACGTCTCCGTACCGATTCGCAAGACTCTACTTAACCTGCTCATGACTCGTGAGACCTATGTTACCTAGGGCTCCGATACTAACTTGTCACAACCCAAAACCTAACCCGTCGTGATGGCACCAATCTCAATACTAGGAAAGACGACAATCTCAATAAACCACATATATTTTAAATTTGAAAACATAAGGATTAAATTCAGCGGAAGAAATCTCACAAGTACAAATATAAATACTCCCAAAACCCGGTGTCACTGAGTACATGAGATATGTGCGAGAGGTAAGATTTGCGAAATACAGTAAACAAGGATCTGCACACGAGAGATAGGTAAGGAGAGGCAAGATTTGCGAAATACGGCAGCTACCTTTGAATCTCCGAAAAATCAACTGTGCGAAAGAATCAACACCCGCTATGTCCGGGAACACTTGGATCTGCACACGAAGTGCAGGGTGTAGTATGAGTGCAACCAACTCAGCAAGTAACAATAATAAATAAGGAACTGAAGATAGTGACGAGCTACACAGTTACAGTTCATTTTCAGTAATTCCAACAGAGAGTAGACATACTTTCAGTTCAGGCAGTTTAAGTCAAATCAGTTTTATACATTTCAAGTTTATGTAATCTGGATATAAAATCTTTCACAAAATTTCACAACAATGACATATATAAACTAAGTGCAACAACAAATGAAAAGCAAGTACAACCTCTCAGGACAACAATCACTCACCGGGCTCCCAGCCCTCAGCACTCACACTCAATGGGTACCCGCGCTCACTGGGGGTGTACAGACTCTGGAGATGATCCTACAACCCAAGAGCTATAATGAGCACGGACAACTCACGTGTTGTATGGACAACTCACATGCTATAGTATAATATCTAGATCCGCACGGATAACTCACGTGTTGCACGGACAACTCACGTGCTATAAATTAGGCCCTCGGCCTAGCTCAGTCATAAATCTCTCCAGTCTCTCGGGCTCTCAACAATCATGAAATCAGTCCAAACAACAATGATATGATGCATCAATAATGAACAATAGAGACCGGGATAAAATAATCAAGTAAAATGTGACTGAGTACAAAACAACAATTAATCAGATAGTTCAACATGTACACGGCCTTTGTAGGTCCCAACATATAGCCTAAACATGGTTTCTAACATGACTTATAGTCAAATTTTCACAACACATAGAGAGCACATAGTTATTCAACTTTACAGTTTCCACGGGATGGACCAAGTCACAATCCCCCTGGTGCATGCCCACACGCCCATCACTTAGCATGTGCGTCACCTCCAAAATAATCACATGACACAAAATACGGGGTTTCATACCCTCAGGACCAGATTTAAAACTGTTACTTACCTCGAACAAACCGAATACAACGCCGAGCAAGCTAAACAATGCTCCAGAAATTTTATTCTGCGCGTATCAATTTCCAAACGACTCGACTCTAGTCACAATTAATTTGATTAAGTCAATACAAATTATAGTAATTTACCCCATATCAAAATACTAATTTTTCCACAAAATTCAAAATTACACTCAAAATTTTCCTGTGAGGCCCACGTCTCTCAACCCGACAAAAGTTACAAAATATGAACGCTCGTTCAACCACGAGTCCAACCATACAATTTTTATTCAAATCCGACATCAATTCGACCCTCAAATCTCAAATTAAACCAAGAGGGTTTTTCACAATTTTCCAACTTAATTCACCAATTAAATGTTAAAAACAATCATGGATTCGGATAATTCAAGATTTGAGTTCTTGAAGTGTTCTTGAGATTTTCTTCAAATATCTACAATTTTCATGTAGTTGAAATGCCGAGAGATGTAATTAATGAACTAAATCTACCAAGAATACCTTAAAGGTGTATTAATGGTAGAGATATATCTTCTCGCTCTAAGTCTTCAAAGACAAAGCCCCAAAATAAAAGATCAATCTACTCCCGTAATTGTCTTTAAAAGGCTTCAGTATTCGGATGCCGCATGGGACGCGTCGCATGGGTCCCAACTCCTTCAACCTGAGCGGACGCCAACTTTGGTGCAATGGGACAAGTTTATTGCCTCACACTGGGTTCCAACTTATTTCGGACGCGATGGAGATACGACGCATCAAGTGTAGTGTCCATCACTGAAATAACATTTTGGTCTTCAACTTTGTTTATTCCATTACTTTACATGTTGCTTTTGTCTTTAATAATTAATTCCTTTGTCCCCTTTGTCCCTTTGTCCCTTTGTTAGCCAACAACCTTTCTACTTTTCTAAATCTCCTTTTCGTTGCCAGCAAGAGTGTAATGACCCGACCGATCGTTTTGAGAATTTAAGTCTAGTTCGGTGACATATGGACCTGAGCAGCTTCATATTATGTGTATTGACTTGCGTGCATGGTTGAATTCGGTTACCGGATGTTTTGAAGTGATTTGGGACACTTAGTCCCTGAAACGGAAGCTTAAGTCTTAGAATTTTAACCGTAGTCGGAACTATGTGAAGATGACTCTGGAATGGAGTTCCGTTGGTTCCATTAGCTCTGTTGGGTGATTTTGGACTTAGGAGCGTGTCCAGACTATAAATCCGAGGTTTGTAGCTGATTTAGGCTTGAAATGGCAAAAATCGATTTTTTTGGAGATTTGGACCAAAAGTGGACTTTGTGATATCGGGATCGGAATGCAATTATGAGAGTTGGAACTTCTCCGTTATGTTATTTGGGACTTGCCTGCAAAATTTAACGTCATTCCGGGTTGATTTGATAGGTTTCGGCATGGGTTTTAGAAGTTGAAAGATTTAAAAATTTATAAGTTCGATTCATGGTGCGATTCATAAGTTCAACGTTGTTTGATGTGATTTGAGACCTCGAGCGGGTCCGTATTAGGTTATGGGACTTGTTGGTATTCTTGGGCGAGGTCCCGGGGGCATCGGGTGTGTTTCGGACGAGTTTCAGATGTTTTTCGTGGTTTTGAACGTGTCTGATTCTGGTATTTTCGCACCTGCGATGCTTGGAGCGCAGGTGCGGCTCCGCTTCTGCGTGAGCCTGGTCGCTTCTACGATCCATGAGGCCTGGGAGCTTGCTCGCTTCTGCGGAAGTTTGCACGCAGGTGCGAAGGCCGCTTCTGCGGTCCCTCGATCACATCTACGAAGAAGCTCGCTTCTGCGTTCCCCCTTCCGCTTCTGCGGTGCCGCTGGTGCGGCTGTAAATCCGCAGATGCGGCATTAAATCCGCAGATGCGGTTCCAGGCATGTCCAGCTGAGTTCGCACATGCGGACTCTTTCTCGCAAATGCGAGTGCGCAGGTGCGTCTACTAGTCCGCAGATGTGAGAGTCCTGGCAGAAACATTAAGTCGAGAGTTTGGCCATTTTCTTCATATTTTGAGTTTTAGACTTCGGTTTTGGGAGCTTTCTTGTGGGTTTTTCAAGAAAATCAATTGGGTAAGTGTTCTTCAACTAGAATTAAATTATTTTCATGATTCTATCTTTATTTTTATTATTTAATTTGTGTTTTGATTTTAGGAAAAGGGTGGTTTTTGAAGAAAACTTTCAAAATGAAAAATCACGATTTGAGGGACGGAATGGTATCGGAATTTGATGATTTTAGTATGGTTAGACTCGTGAGTGAATGGGTGTTCGTATTTTGTGACTTTTACCCGATTTCAAGATGTGGGCCCGGGTCGACTTTTTAGAGCGGATTTCAGAATTTTTGTTAAAATATCAATTTCACTAATTAGATGAGTCTATTGTGGTTGTATTCATGATATGCAATTTGCGTTTGGCTAGATTTGGGCCATTCAGAGTCTGATAATCGAGGAAAGGGGATTCTTACGAACTGATTGAGCTTGGTTCGAGTTAAGTATCTTGCTTAACCTTGTGTGGGGGATTTTTTTCCTTAGGATTTGAGTCTTCTATGTTGATTGTAGCCCGTGTGCACGAGGTGACGAGTGCGTGCACGGACTTATTTGTGGAAAGCTGGCCTTTTAGGATCCTTAGGTCCTTATATTCACTGAGTATGAAGTTGTTCTTGATATGATTAAGTTCTCATTTACTAGTTTCACCTCTACATGCTTTAATTAGAATTAATTGCTTTCAGGATTCACTCTTATTGCCTATTTGACTCTTATTTGACTTAACTGAAGATTTTACCTCCTCTATTGTTATGCTATCTTTTCATAACTGCTTATATTTATTTGAAATTATTATTGTATCACCTTATAATTTGTTCAGTCTTAAATTGAGGTTATGATTATTTTTCCGCTGCTTGTCCTTAATTAAATTGTTGAAAATCCTTAGAAATTCCTCAACTTTAAAAGAAGTTTTAGATATCCTGTATCTTAGTCGACTGTTTTTATTTGGAATTATTTGACTCGTGTTAGTTTCCCTTTGTTGAGTTGTTCTCTTTACACCTAGCATTCTTTATTGTGGTTATTCCTTGTGATTTGGCCCTACATTTTCCTGTGATTTAAAACTTCTTGAGTTGACTTACTTGTCGTACTTTGTATTATTGCTATTGTTGTTGTTGTATTTGTTGTGGTGATGCATGAGATTTCTGCCGTGCGGTTGTTATTATTGTGATGCACGAGGTTTCTACCGTGCGGTTGTTGTTATGGGGTTGCACGAGGTTTTCGTCGTGCCATTGTTACTATTGATATTTGCACATGCAACGTGATAAGGTGGGATATATATATGTGTGTGGGATGCGCATGTGGCGAGACAAGGTGGGGACATTATTATGCACGTGTGTCGAGACAAGACGGGCATTTATGTTACTATTGAATACGTGGCGAGACAAGGTGGGTTGTGTCAAGGATTGATTTGTGATGATTTATGGCCTGGGGGCATTCTTGTTGTTGATAATTGTGTAGTGGTATACGTACCTGTGTGAGCTTTATCTTGTGAAAGCTGTGAGAAAACATTCTACGTGTTGTCTGTTCTTCTTCTTCCTTATGCTTATTTGCTGGTATGGACTATGTTAGGACACTTGCACAAGCATACACATAGTTAAGCATTCTTATGGGATAAGAGGTGTTCTTGATATTGTTGAGTATAAATGCTCACCCTTGTTTACTTGTCTTCTATGTGAGTATGGCTCTATTGGTACGTGAGTCGTCAATGTGGTTATGAGGTGTTATGAGGGCACAGGATGCCAAGTGTTAGGGTACAGGTATTGAGACCCGTGAGTTGTGAATTGTCCGAGGCTCGGTACCTCGTGGAGTTGTTAACTAAAACCTAATGTAAAGCTATTGTAATTACTGAGTTATTACTTGTCCTTGCTATATTCGTGATTCCGGATATAGGTTGTGTTCCATTCACTTCGTCTGCGTCATTTTCATGATATTCCGCTGATACTTGTTGTTTCTTGCTTTAATACTATTACTGTATTGTGAGCCATAATGCATAGTCTTTATGTAGACATCATACTTTTGTTATTCATGTGCTTATATCTGTTCAGTTTATTAGGCCAGTGGGTGTCTTGACTGTTCCTCGTCACTACTCCACCGAGGTTAGTCTTGATACTTACTGGGCACCGCTGTGGTGTGCTCACGCTACTCTTCTGCACATTTTTGTGCAGATCCAGGTTCTTGTTCGTTAGCTACTTGTGTGGACTGTTGCTGTGGAGACTCAAGGTAAACCTGTTGCTGCGTTCGCAGGCTTCGGAGTCACCTTCCAGTTTTTGTTTTGCACTGTTTATCCTTATTTTTGGACAGTTGTATTTATAAGTTTTCTAGCAAACACTTTGTAGAGCTTATGACTTGTACTACCGGTTTTGGGAATTTTAAGAGATTCTATTTAAATAATGTTGTTGATTTAATTATTGTTAGCTTACCTAGTCCCTAAGACTAGGTGCCATCACGATACCCAACGGAGGGAAAATTGGGTCATGACAAGTTGGTATCAGAGCTCTAGGTTCATAGGTGCTACGAGTCATAAGCGAGTTTAGTAGAGTCTTGTGGATCGGTGCGTAGACGTCTGTACTTATCTTCGAGAGGCTACAGAACTATTAGGACAATCTGACTTCTTTCATTCCTATCATACGAGCTTATTGATCTCGGAGTTTGAACTTATATCATTCCATTATCTCACATATGGTGAGGACACGAGATACAGTTATAGACGACGCTGCTCCTGAAGCAAGTATCGCTAGAGGCAGAGGCTGACGAGGAGTAAGTGTCGCAACTAGAGCACCTACCAGAGCAGCAGCTGAGGAGCCGCCAGTAGTTCCAGTTAGGGAGCAGGTACCGGAGGCGCCTGTTATTACCCCCGGACTTCAGGAGACCTTAGCATAGTTCCTGAGCATGTTTGGTATATTGGCTCAAGCGGGGTTGATTCCGGTTGCACCAGCTACTTCACTGACCGGGGGAGGAACCCAAACTCCTGCCGCCCACACCCCAGAGCAGCGAGTTTATGTAGGCCAAGTTCCAGGTGTCATGGCGACATAGCCTGTGGTCCCAGTTCAGCCCGTGGTCAGGGTAGCAACATCTGAGGAAGATCAGCTTAGACTTGCAAGGTTTAAAAAATATGACCCTCATACATTTAGTGGTTTGACTTCAGAGAGTGCATAAGATTTTCTGGAGGAGTGTCACCGCATTCTCCGTACTATGGGTATTGTGGAGACGAGCGGGGTTGCTTTTACTATGTTCCATCTCAGGGGAGTGGCGTACTAGTGGTGGCGGGCATTTGAGTTGGGTAGCCTGGCCGAGTTAGCTTCACTTATATGGGTTCGATTTTCAAAGATGTTCCTGAGAGAGTTTGTACCTCAGTCCCTTCGAGATGCATGGCGAGCGGAGTTTGAGCAGTTGCGCTAGGGCACTATGTCAGTGTCAGAGTATGCCGTGAGATTCAGTGATTTGGCCAGGCATGCACCTGCTTTGGTCGCCACAGTTAGAGATCATGTTCGTAGATTCATTGAGGGACTCAGGCATGATATTCGGTTCAGTATGGCTCGTGAGTTAGAGTCAGATGTTTCATTTCAGTAGGTGGTAGGGATCGCCCGCCGAGTAGAGGGCATATGGGACCAGGAGAGAGAAGATAGGCGAGGCCACAAGAGAGAGTACATGCGAGATCAGGAGAGAGAGAACAGGGAAGTGAGGAGGCCTCGTAGACCGGAGAGATCTACTAGTCCTTATTTTGGAGGTAGGGTACGACATGGTAGAGGTTTTGTGGGTTAGCCAGTTCAGTTTGCACTTCAGGCTTCGCATAGTGTTTCAGGTGCTCATGGGTCTCAGAGTACCCGTACCGCACAGTTCCCACAGCCACTCAGCAGAGAGGTTTCTTCGAGTGTGAAGATACCAGCCATAGGGTGAGAGATTATCCTAGACTCCGGACAGGCATGTCACAGCGAAGTATCAGGCGAGTAGAGGGTGTCCAAGAGGGGAAGGCCTGACCCGTTGATGTGTTTTGCAACAGTAGGCTTGAGGCCACTGCGCCCGATGATGTCATACAGGTATGCTTTTGATTTGTTACAGAGGGGCACCATTCTTATTTTTATTTGGTCCTGCTTATCGGGGCGAGTTCCCCTACTTGTTGTCCCACCTATGGGTGAGTTTATGACTTAGTATTATGTTTAAGTGTTTACCCATGTTGGGAGACTCTATGAGTGGTAGCCCGTGTCTATCGTTTGTTTCTATTCATTATTTATAAGACTAGAAGTGAATTCATGTTGTCCATTATGGCAGGTTTGATGTGATTCCTGAGTAAATTGGTTATAATTTGTGATTTGATACTCTACCGGGGTGAGAGTTTAGCAAGTGTTGAGATTTTATTGGCAGAATTGAGTTAGTGGAAGATTTCCATTGGTATGATATGTATTCGACTTGTGATTTCAGAGTTGAGGGTGAGACCCTTGCAATTCCATGTGATTTGATATGTTTGAGCCGGGGTGTGTGCCGCGGTGGAGGATGATACCAGGATGAGATCCTTATGATTTGTTCATGTACTTTGATTTTTCTTTTTGAATTGTTTTGTAGTAGGGTATTGTTAGAAAGTTGTGCCTGTTGGGCTTGTTTGATATTTATCTTATGTGTTTCTCTTTACATACTTAGTCAACTTCGTTATGTGCTTCTTAAGTTTTGGCCTGCGGGGTGTGTGCCCGGTAGTGTTAGTTGTGACTTGCTGATTCGGGAATATATTTATGAGGTCTTCGTGTTTCTTGCATCATTGTCAGCACTATGGAGGTTTGAAGCGGGTTGCTAACAGATATAGGTCTAATTGTCGGTACTGGTTTTGATTTTGGGCAGCTATTGTGATCAAAAATATTATTATGGGCCTATAGGTGGTGTGTCTTGTTGTGTGGTCGTACCTTGTGGGTGTAGGCATGAGTTGCTACCGCTGGTTGAGACTGATATCGGTAATGGATTTAGAATCGGGTCTTTTGAAGATAAATGGAAGGTGAGAATTTTGACTCTAAGGCTTATCAGTGTTGATAAAAAGGAGAAATTACAGTTGGGATGGTGTCGTTAGGCTTATGTGGATTGGGGTGACGTGGGGTCACCCACGAGTGTGTGTTGGGTATGTACTTTAAGTGATTTCAAGACTTCGAGGCGATTCTTAGCACGTTTGAGGACGAACGTTTGTTTAAGAGGGGAAGGATGTTACGACCCGGCCGGTCATTTTGAGAATTTAAGTCTTGTTCGACGGCAAAAGGCCCTGAGCAGCTTCATATTATATGTATTGACTTGCGTGCGTGGTTGAATTCGATTACCGGATGTTTCAGAGTGATTTGGGACACTTAGTCCCTGAAACGGAAGCTTAAGTCTTAGGATTTTGATCTAAGTCGGAACTATGTGAAGACGACTCTGGAATGGAGTTCTGTCGGTTTCATTAGCTTCGTTGGGTGATTTTGGACTTAGGAGCGTGTCCAGACTGTAAATCTGAGGTCTGTAGCTGATTTAGGCTTGAAATGGCGAAAATCGAATTTTTGGAGATTTGGACTTGAAGTGGACTTTTTGATATCGGGATCGGAATGCGATTCCGAGAGTTGGAACAGCTCCGTTATGTTATTTGAGACTTGCCTGCAAAATTTGACGTCATTCCGGGTTGATTTGATAGGTTTCGGCATGGGTTTTAGAAGTTGAAAGATTTGAAAATTTATAAGTTCGATTCATGGTGCGATTTGTAAGTTCAACGTTGTTTGATGTGATTTGAGACCTCGAGCGAGTCCATATTAGGGTATGGAACTTGTTGGTATTCTTGGACGAGGTCCCGGGGGCCTCGGGTGTGTTTCGAACGAGTTTCAGATGTTTTTCATGGTTTTGAACAAGTCTGGTTCTGGTATTTTCAAACCTGCGACTCTTGGAGAGCAGGTGCGGTTCCGCTTCTGCATGAGCCTGGTCGGTTCTGCAATTCTTGAGGCCTGGGAGCTTGCTCGCTTCTGCGGAAGTTTGCACGCAGGTGCGAAGGCCGCTTCTGCGGTCCCTCGATCGTATCTGCGAAGAAGCTCGCTTCTGCGTTCCCCTCTTCCGCTTCTGCGGTGCCGCTGGTGCGGCTGTAAATCCATAGATGCGGTTCCAGGCCTGGCCAGCTGAGTTCGCAGATGCAGACTCTTTCTCGCAAATGCCAGTGCGCAGGTGCGTCTCCTAGTCCGCAGATGCGGGAGTCCTGGCAGAAACATTAAGTCGAGGGTTTGGCCATTTTCTTCATATTTTGAGTTTTAGACTTCGGTTTTGGGAGCTTTCTTGTGGGTTTTTCAAGAAAATCAATTGGGTAAGTGTTCTTCAACTAGAATTTATTTATTTCCATGATTCTATCTTTATTTTTATCATTTAATTTGTGTTTTGAGTTGAGGAAAAGGGTGGTTTTTGAAGAAAACTTTCAAAATAAAAAATCACGATTTGAGGGACGAAATGGTATCGGAATTTGATGATTTTAGTATGGTTAGACTCGTGAGTGAATGAATGTTCGTATTTTGTAACTTTTACCCGATTTCGAGATGTGGGCTCGGGTCGACTTTTTAGGGCAGATTTCGGATTTTTTGTTAAAGTATTAATTTCAGTAATTAGATGAGTCTATTGTGGTTGTATTCATGATATGCAATTTGCGTTTGGCTAGATTTGGGCCATTCAGAGTCTGATAATCGAGGAAAGGGGATTCTTACGAACTGATTGAGCTTGGTTCGAGGTAAGTATATTGCTTAACCTTGTGTGAGGGATTTTTCCCCTTAGGATTTGAGTCTTCTATGTTGATTGTAGCCCGTGTGCACGAGGTGACGAGTGCGTGCACGGACTTATTTGTTGAAAGTTGGCCTTTTAGGATCCTTAGGTCCTTATATTCACCGAGTATGAAGTTGTTCTTGATATGATTAAGTTTCGATTTACTAGTTTCACCTCTACATACTTTAATTAGAATTAATTGCTTTCAGGATTCACTCTTATTTGACTTAACTGAAGATTTTACCTCCTCTATTGTCATGCTATCTTTTCATAACTGCTTATCTTTATTTAAAATAATTATTGTATCACCTTATAATTTATTCAGTATTAAATTGAGGTTATGATTATTTTTCCGCTGCTTGTCCTTAATTAAATTGTTAAAAATCCTTAGAAATTCCTCAACCTTAAAAGAAGTTTTAGATATCCTATATCTTAGTCGACTTGTTTTATTTGGAATTATTTGACTCGTGATAGTTTCCCTTTGTTGAGTTGTTCTCTTTACACCTAGCATTCTTTATTGTGGTTATTCCTTGTGATTTGGCCCTACATTTTCCTGTGATTTGAAAGTTCTTGAGTTGACATACTTGTCGTACTTTGTATTATTGCTATTGTTGTTGTTGTATTTGTTGTGATGATGTACGAGGTTTCTGCCGTGCGGTTGTTATATTGTGATGCACAAGGTTTCTGCCATGAGGTTGTTGTTATGGGGTTGCACGAGGTTTCTGCCGTGCCATTGTTACTATTGATATTTTCACATGCGGCGTGACAAGGTGGTGTGTGTGTGTGTGTGTGTATATATATATATATATATATATATATATATATATATATATATATATATTGTGTGGGGGGGGTTGCGCATATGGCGAGATAAGGTGGTAACATTATTATGCACGTGTGTCGAGACAAGGCGAGCATTTATGTTACTATTGCACACGTGGCGAGACAATGTGGGCTGTGTCAGGGATTGATTTGTGATGATTTATGGCCTGGGGACATTCTTGTTGTTGATATTTGTGTAGTGGTATACGTACCTATGTGAGCTTTATCTTGTGAAAGTTGTGAGAAAATATTATACGTGTTGTCCGTTCTTCTTTTTCCTTATGCTTATTTGCTGATATGGACTATGTTATGACACTTGCACAAGCATACACGAAGTTACGCACTCTTATCGGATAAAAGGTGTTCTTGATATTGTTGAGTATAGATGCTCACCCTTGTTTACTTGTCTTCTATGTGAGGATGGCTCTATTGGTACGTGAGTCGTCAGTATGGTTATGAGATGTTATGAGGACACAAGATGCCAAGTGTTAGGGTTCAGATATTGAGACCCGTGAGTTGTGAATTGACCAAGGCTCGGTACCTCGTGGAGTTGTTAACTAAAACCTGATGTAAAAGTGGTTGTAATTACTGAGTTATTACTTGTCCTTGCTATATTCGTGATTCTGGATTTAGGTTGTGCTCCATTCACTTCGTCTGCGTCATTTTCATGATATTCCGCCGATACTTGTTGTTTCTTGCTTTAATGCCATTACTGTATTGTGATCCATAATGCATAGTCTTTATGTAGACATCATACTTCTGTTATTCGTGTGCTTAAATTTGTTCAGTTTATTAGGCCAGTGGGTGTCTTGACTATTCCTTGTCACTACTCCACCGAGGTTAGTCTTGATACTTATTGGGCACCGCTGTGGTGTGCCCATGCTACTCTTCTGCACATTTATGTGCAGATCCAGGTACTTGTTCGTTAGCTAGCTTTGTGGACTGTTGCTGTGGAGACTCAAGGTAAATCTGTTACTGCGTTCGCAGGCTTCAGAGTCACCTTCCAGTTTTCGTTTTGCACTATTTATCCTTATTTCTGGACAATTGTATTTATAAGTTTTCTAGCAAACACTCTGTAGAGCTTATGACTTGTACTACCGGTTTTGGAAATTTTAAGAGATTCTATTTAAATAATGTTGTTGTTTTAATTATTGTTAGGCTTACCTAGTACCTAAGACTAGGTGCCATCACGATACCCAACAGAGGGAAAATTGGGTCATGAGAAAGAGGCTGGGATTTTAAAATCCTTGTTTCCTAATTAAATTCCAATTCTTCAAAATTAGCTACATACCATTGAGTTCTCATAATTTCAGCCCTTCTAACATAGAAACTGGATATGCTCCGAATACATTGTTTGACCTTGTAACCTCCACTAATTCAATGATTAACTATTAGAATTATCCCTAAGCATTCCATTAACTTTATCCCACTCGAATAACCATGTATCTCATATTTAATAAATTGATTCGAATTAATTATGAAAATTCACAGGGATTTACATTCTCCCCCACTTAGAAACATTCGTCCTTAAATGTAAATCTTTGGTCGTATTAAAGTCCAAAAGTGTAATCTCCGTGTCTTTCCTAACTTCTCAACTTTTAAGGATTCTAAATTTTACTAACTCTCTAAATTTCCAAGAATTTTGACAGAATTTCCTTTGTTTATAGGCCTATCCAAAATTTTCAACGTGCCAGTGAACCACGAGAATGTAATATGAAAGTCCCCACACGCCTCTACTCATCACAACTACCTCCATAAATATATCCACAACTTCATATACCTCAAAACACCACTATAGCCACTATGAGTATCACAACAATAATATTTATTACCATAAGACAAGTCTAACAACCATGTAGAATAGATGAACCAATCAATCACCTATCCCATGGAAGTAAATTATGTTAAACTCTAAACTCAAAATTTCAAAAAAAAATAGCCATACCTGAAGTCACGAATAAGTGGGGATATCGGATTTTCATATCTTCCTCGGCCTCCCAAGTAGCCTCCTCGACATTATGATTACACCATAACACTTTAACTGAAGCTATGTCCTTAGTCCTCAACCTACGGACTTGCCTATCAAGAATCTCAACCGGTTCTTCGTCATAAGTTAAACCGTCATTTATTTCTACTACCTCCGATGAGATGATGTGATCAGGGTCGGGCACATGCCCCCGTAGCATCGATACATGAAAAACAGGATGAACCAAAGTCATTGATGCAGGTAACTCCAGCTTATAGGATACTTCACTAATCCTTTTCAATATTCGATATGGACCAATGAATCTAGGACTTAGCTTGCCCTTCTTCCCAAATCTCATAACGCCCTTCATTGGCGATACCTTCAAGAATACTTGATCACCTTCTTTAAACTCCAACTTATGCCGATGTACATCTGTATAACTTTTTTTCGACTCTGAGCGGTCTTAAGTCGTTTTTGAATCAAAGTCACCTTCTCTAAGGCATCATGTACAAGATCGGGACCAAGTAGTCCTACCTTAGTTGGCTCAAACCGTCCAATATGTGATCTACAATGCCGTCCGTACAAAGCCTCATAGGGAGCCATTTGGATACTAGCTTAATAGCTATTATTGTAGGAAAATTCAATCAGAGGTAAGTGTTCATCCCAATTTCCACCAAAATCAAGGACACAAGCCCGCAACATATCCTCAAGCGTCTGAATAGTCCTCTCAGCCTGTCCGCCAGTTTGTGGATGAAAAGCGGTTCTCAAATTGACACTTGTACCCAATCCTTCTTGAAAGGACTGCAAAAAATGAGCAGCAAACTGGGGGCCTCTATCAGATATAATGGAAACTGGAATACCGTAAAGTCTGACAATTTCTTTCAAGTACAACTTAGCATACTGCGGTGTCGTGTCAGTCATCTTTACCGGTAAGAAATGCGCTGACTTTGTAAGTCAGTCGACAATCACCCAAATAGAGTCATGCTTTAAGCGAGTGCGAGGCAAACCCACGACAAAGACCATATAAATCATTTCCTACTTCCAAAGGGGAATCTCAATATTCTGAGCCAACCCACCAGGCCGTTGATGCTCAGCTTTTACTTGCTGACAATTTAAACATCTAGCCACGAAGTCCGAAACATTTTCCTTCATTCGATTCCACCAATAGATCTCCCTCAAGTCCTTGTACATTTTTGTGGACCCTGGATGTATAGAATATCTCGAGTTGTGTGCCTCAGTCATAATTTAATTACGAATTCCATCAATATCTGGCACGCACAAATGACTGTTCATCTTCAACACCCCATCCTCGTCAAGAGAAAATGCAAGGATATCTTTAGATTGTACACTATTTCGAATATTCATCAAATTTGGATCTTCAAATTAATTAGCCTTGACACGCTCAATAAGAGAGGAACGTGCTATGGCACAAGTGGAAATGTATTTAGCTATTAGTAAATGTGCCAAAGTACCTCCTGACTTTCGGCTTAGTGCATCGGCTACCACAATTCACATTCGCCTTCCCCGGATGGTAATAAATGCTTAAATCATAATCCTTCAATAGTTCTAACAATCTCTTTTGCCTCAGATTTAATTCCATCTGCTTGAATATATATTGCGAGCTTTTATGGTCGGTATATACTTCACAGTGCACACCGTACAAATAATGCCGCCAAATTTTCAAAGCAAATACCACTGCGGCAAGCTCCAAGTCATGGGTTGGATAGTTCTTTTCATGGATCTTCAATTGTCTAGAAGCATAAGCAATAACCTTACCTTTCTGCATCAAGACACAAGCCAACCCAACTCTAGAGGTGTCACAATATACCACAAAGCCATCTGAACCTGTTGGCAAGGTCAACACAGGCACCGTAGTCAATCTAGATTTCAACTCTTGAAAACTTCTCTCACAAACATCCGACCACCGAAACTTCGTTGCTTTCTGCGTCAACTTGGTTAACGGGGATGCAAGAGTAGAAAATCCTTCAACAAACCGCTGATAGTAGCCCGCTAATCCCAAGAAACTACAGATCTCTGTTGGTGTAGTTGGTCTAGGCCAACTCTTAACCGCTTCAATCTTTTGAGGATCAACCCTAATACCTTCACGAGTTACCACATGACCCAAGAATGCTACAGATTAAAGCCAAAATTCGCACTTAGAGAATTTAGCATACAACTTATGCTCCAGAAGCGTCTGCAACACTATCCTCAAATGGTTGACATGTTGTCACGACCCAATTTCCCCTCCATATGACGTTGTGACGGCACCTAGTCTCTACGACTAGGTAAACCTAACATTTTGCAGAATAATGAAATAAAAACATAAATTTGCCAATTAACTAGGTACCATACTGCTTGGCATGTACAATAACCAACTATTCAAAAATACACCGTAAATTTCTAAAATCCGAAACATCGTTAATCACAAATTACGGAAGGAAAATCTAGTGTCTCTATACATTAGAGTCTAACAAAAGGAAAATATATAAGATAATGGATATGGGGAAGAGTAGAAGGGGACTCCGAGGTCTGTGGACACAGCAGATATACCTTGAAGTCTCCAAAGCTGTCCCGGCTCACTGATAGTGCGGCTGATAAGGAGCACCTGGATATGTACAAAGAAAACATGTGCAGAAGAGTAGCATGAGTATACCACAATCGGTATCCAATAAGTGCCAAGCCTAACCTCGGTCGAGTAGTGACAAGGTTAGGTCAGGAACCTACTGGTATATATATATAATAAAACAAGGTAGAATGAAATACCGCAGTAAAATAAAGACTAAAATTTAATAGGAATAAAATCATAGAAGACAACAACTCAGTACACAGAGATAACAATAGGGGATCTCCCGAGATACCGTCTCGTACTCCCAAATATAAATGTGCAGGGGAATCTTTCGGAATACCGTTCCGTAGTCCCAAAGTAAATATGCAGTATATGGGGATCTCCCGGAATACCGTTCCGTAGTCCCAAAGTAAATATGTAGTACATGGGGATCTCTTGGAATACCGTTCTGTAGTCCCAAAGTAAATATGCAAGACAGTGGGATCTCCCGGAATACCGTTCCGTAGTCCCAAAGTAAATATACAAGACTGTGGGATCTCCTGGAATACCGTTCTGTAGTCCCAAAGTAAATATGCAAGATAGGGGGATCTCCCGGAATACCGTTCCGTAGTCCCAAAGTAAATATGTAAGATAGGGGGATCTCCCGGAATACCGTTTCGTAGTCCCAAAAGTAAATATGCAGCTCAAACAATATAATTAACAGCTACAACACGAAATCCTATAATTTAGACAAAGTACAAGTCAAGGAAAAATATGAAATTCACTAAACATGCTGCACAGAGTTCAGATAAGCAATTAAGGAAGTAGACATGATATTCTAAGCTAACAGGACACTACACATGCTGATGTAACTCAAACAAGAAGGAAACGAGTTATTACTTAGTAGAAATTGGGTTTTTACAACAATTAGCCTGCGGGACCTGCGACCCTTTTCTCGCTTCTGCGGGACCGCACCTGCGGACCTCCCACCGCAGGTGCGAAAATACCCAAACCAGCAACTTCAGAATATGCACAAGTCAAGTATTATATTCGTTAAGCACCCGAAACTAACCCGCGGACCCCGAGACCTCGACCAAACATACCAACCAATCCTAAAACACTATACGAACTTAATCGATCCCTCAAATGACCCCAAGCAATGCTAAAATCACGAATCATCCTCCGATTCAAACTTAAAGAACTTAGAATTTTCCAAATTCAACAACCGATGCCTAAACCTATCAAACCACGTCCGATTGACCCCAAATTTTGCACACAAGTCATATTTAATATTACGGACCTACTCCAACTTCCGGAATCAGAATCCGACCCCATTATCAGAAATTTCACTACCGATCAAAATCTCCAAAAATTTGACGTTTGCCATTTCAAGCCTAAATGAGCTACAGACCTCCAAAACAAAATCCGGACACGCTCCTAAGTCCAAAATCACCCAACAGAGCTAACGAAACCGACAAAACTCAATTCCGGAGTCGTCTTCACACAGTTCCGACTACGGTCAAAATCCTAAGACTTAAGCTTCCAAAATTAAAATTGTTCTTTCAATTAAATCCTGAATCATCTGAAAACCAACCTTGACCACCCTTGCAAGTTATAATATACATTTCAAAGTTGCTCGAGACCTTAAGCCACCAAATAGAACGTAAATTCTTAAAACGACAAGTCGGATCGTTACATCCTCCCCCTCTTAAAACATATGTTAGTCCTCGAACGTGCCAAGAATTATTCTGAGGACATTAAATTTCTGAGTGTATTATTACACGCATACTCACGGTTGATTCTATGTCACCACAATTTAGCATGGGTCCGACAATACCATCTCAATTGAGATTATTTCTTTTATCCTCATTTATAAACTTTAAAGCCAACTTCTTACACTCCAATTAACTTCAAAAGGCCTTATTATCACATCAACACATGATATTAGTTTCCACAAGCTATAGCAACTCGTGTCTACGCACACATCAACGTATGCCCATAACCACATATCTGATCATAATAGTTGTTTATAATTAATTCCAACATCCTCAATTAATCTCATATTAACTAAAATCTCATTACAAATTTTTGCAACACTGACAGCAACACGCGAGGCATGAAGACCTCATAATTATTTATCCGAATCAACGAGTCGCATTTAACACCACCTGGCACTCACCTTATAGGTTAAAATGCAATATTTACAACACGAATATGGATAAATATGTATATAAACATATAAAAGATTTATCAAATAAACCTAACAGGCATGACTCCCCATTAATACTATATTTCAAATTTAATTTCACAAAGGGAGATATACCTTGAAGTCTCCAAAGCTGTCCCGGCTCACTGATAGTACGGCAGATAAGGAGCACCTGGATCTGCACACGAAAAATATGTGCAGAAGAGTAGCATGAGTACACTACAATCGGTACCCATTAAGTGCCAAGCCTAACCTCGGCCGAGTAGTGACGAAGTGAGGTCAGGGCCCTACTAGTGTGTGTATATATATATATATATATATATATATATATTATAAAATAAGGTAAAATGAAATACTGCAGTAAAATAAAGACTGAAATTTAACAGGAATGAAATCATAGAAGACAATAGCTCAGTACACAGAGATAACAACAGAGGATCTCCCGAGATACCGTCTCGTAGTCCCAAACGTAAATGTGCAGGGGAATCTTTCGGAATACCGTTCCGTAGTCCCAAAGTAAATATGCAGTACATGGGGATCTCCCAGAATACCGTTCCGTAGTCCCAAAGTAAATATGCAAGACTGTGGGATCTCCCGGAATACCGTTCCGTAGTCCCAAAGTAAATTTGCAAGATAGGGGGATCTCCCGGAATACCGTTTTGTAGTCCCAAAGTAAATATGCAAGATAGGGGGATCTCCCGGAATACCGTTTCGTAGTCCCAAAAGTAAATATGCAGCTCAAACAATAGAATTAATAGCTACAACACAAAATCCTACAATTTAGACAAAGTACAAGTCAAGGAAAAACAGGAAATTCACTAAACATGTTGCACGGAGTTCAGATAAGCAATTAAGGCAAGTAGACATGTTATTCTAAGCTAACAGGATACTACACATGCTGATGTAACTCAAATAAGAAGGAAACAAGTTATTACTTAGCAAAAATTGGGTTTTTACAATAATTAGCATGTGTACGTACTCGTCACCTCACGTACACGGCGCTCACATATCAAAACAGTACCAAATCCTAAGGGGATCCCCCCCCCCTCCCACAAGGTTAGGCAAGCCACTTACCTCGAACCAAGCTCAATTAATTGGTCACAATGCCTTTCCCACGAATATCCGGCTCCGAATGGCCCAAATCTAGCCAAAAGAAATTGCATATCATAAATACAACCGTAATAGACTCATCTAATTAATGAAATCAATACTTTAACGAAAATTCCGAAATTCGTCCTAAAAGGTCGACTCGGGCCCACGTCTCGAAATCGGGTAAAAGTTATAAAATACGAACACCCATTCACTCACGAGTTCACTCGTATCAAAATTATCCAAACCCGATGTCTAAATCCTAATCAAAACTCAGAAATTCGGTTAGGGAAATCTTCCCCCATTTTTCCAACTTTTCAATCCAAATTCGAAATTAAATGGAGGAAACAACTATAGATTAATGAAATACAATCAAAAATGAATTAGGAATCGTTACCCCAAAAGCTCTCTCTGAAAATCCCTCGAAAAATCGCCAATTCCCGAGCTCCCAAGTCCAAAAATGAAGAAATGAATCAAACCCTCGATTTGGCCCCTTTTGTGCCAGTTAAACCGCAATTGCGGTCCATTAACTGCTTCTGCGACTAAATCCATGTACCTACGGAATTTCATTAAATTCCCTCGCTCTGCACCTACGCACATATATCCGCATATGCGGATGCGCTTCTGCGCTCAATCGTCTGCTTCTGCGGAACTTGGCTTCCTCCCCAAATCCGCTTTTATGATCTCTCTTCCGCAGATGCGGCTCCGCTTCTGCGGCTTTCTCGTCGCACTTGCAACCACTGGCCCTCAAGATTAAAAGCACACCTGCGACATTTTTCTCGCTTCTGCGGGACCACACCTGCGAACTTCCCACCGCATGTGCGAAAACACCAGAACCAACAACTTCTGAATATGCACAAGTTAAATTTTCCATCCATTAAACACCCGAAACTCACCCGAGGCCCCCCGGGACCTCGACCAAACATACCAACCAATCCTAAAACACCATACAAACTTAATCGAGCTCTCAAACGACCTCAAACAACGCTAAAGTCATGAATTATCCTCTGATTCAAACTTAAAGAACTTCGAATTTTCCAAATTTGACAACCGATGCTAAAACCTATCAAACCACATCCGATTGACCCCAAATTTTGCACACAAGTCATATTTAACATTACGGACCTACTCCAACTTCCAGAATCAGAATCCAACCTTGATATCAAAAATTCCACTACCAGTCAAAATCTCCAAAAATTTGACTTTTGTCATTTCAAGCCTAAATGAGCTACAGACCTCCAAAATAAAATCCGGACACGCTCCTAAGTCCAAAATCACCCAACGGAACTAATGGAACCGACAAAACTTCACTCCAGAGTCGTCTTCACACAGTTCCGACTAAAGTTAAAATTCTAAGACTTAAGCTTCCAAAACAAGAATTGTTCTTTCAACTAAATCCTGAATCATCCGAAAACCAAACTTGACCACCCTCGCAAGTTATAATACACATTGCGAAGCTGCTCGAGACCTTAAGCCACTGAATGGAACGTAAATTCTTAAAACGACAAGCCGGGTCGTTACATCCTCCACCTTTTAAAACATACGTTCGTCCTCGAACGTGCCAAGAATTATTCTAAGGACATTAAATTCTGAGTGTATTATTACACGCATACTCGCGGTTGATTCTATGTCACCATAATTTAGCATGGGTCCGACAACACCATCTCAGTTGAGATTATTTATTTTATCCTCATTTATAAACTTTAAAGCCAACTTCTTACATTTTAATTAATTTCAAAAGGCCTTATTATCACATCAACGTAAGGTAATAGTTTTAACAAGCTATAGCAACTCGTGCCTATGCACACATCAACGTATGCCCATAACCACATCTCTGATCATAATAGCTATTTATAATTAATTCTAACATCCTCAATTAATCTCATATTAACTCAAATCTCATTACAAATTTTTGCAACACTGACAGCAACACGTGAGGCATGAAGACCTCATAATTATTTATCCGAATCAACGAGTCGCATATAACACCACCTGGGCACTCACCTTATAGGTTAAAATGCAATATTTACAGCACGAATATGGATAAATATGAACATAAGCATATAAAAGAATTATCAAATAAGCCTAACAGGCATGACTCCCCATTAATATTATATTTCAAATTTAATTTCACAAAGGGAGATATACCTTGAAGTCTCTAAAGCTGTCTCGGCTCACTAATAGTGCAGTTGATAAGGAGCACCTGGATCTGCACACGAAAAATATGTGCAAAAGAGTAGCATGAATACACCATAATAGGTACCCAGTAAGTGCCAAGTCTAACCTCGGTCGAGTAGTGACGAGGTCAGGTCAGGGCCCTACTGGTATATATATAATAAAATAAGGTAGAATGAAATACCGCAGTAAAATAAATACTGAAATTTAACATGAATGAAATCATAGAAGACAACAGCTCATTACACAGAGATAACAACATGGGATCTCCCGAGATACTATCTCGTAGTCCCAAATGTAAATGTGCAGGGAAATATTTCGGAATACCGTTCTGTAGTCCCAAAGTAAATATGCAGTACATGGGGATCTCCCAGAATACCGTTCTGTAGTCCCAAAGTAAATATGCAGTACATGAGGATCTCCCGGAATATCATTTCTAGTCCCAAAGTAAATATGCAAGAGAGGGGGATCTCCCGGAATACCGTTCTATAGTCCCAAAGTAAATATGCAAGAGAGGGGGATCTCCCGAAATACCGTTCCATAGTCCCAAAAGTAAATATGCAGCTCAAACAATAGAATTAACAGCTACAACACGAAATCCTACAATTTAGACAAAGTACAAGTCAAGGAAAAATAGGAAATTCACTAAACATGTTTCACAAAGTTCAGATAAGCAATTAAGACAAGTAGACATGCTATTCTAAGCTAACATGATACTACACATGCTGATGTAACTCAAATAAGAAGGAAACAGGTTATTACTTAGCAGAAATCGGGTTTTTATAATAATTAGCATGTGTACGTACTCGTCACTTCACGTACACGACGCTCACATATCAAAATAGCACCAAATCCTAAGGGGATTTTGCCCACATAAGGTTAGGCAAGCCACTTACCTCGAACTAAGCTCAATCAATTGGTCATAATGCCTTTCCCACGAATATCCGGCTCTGAATGGCCCAAATCTAGCCAAAAGAAATTACATATCATAAATACAACCATAATAGACTCATCTACTTAATGAAATCAATACTTTAACAAAAAATCCGAAATTCGCCCTAAAAAGTTAACCCGGACCCACATCTCAGAATCGGATAAAAGTCACAAAATACGAACACCCATTCACTCACGAGTTCACATGTATCAAAATTATCCAAACCCGATGTCTAAATCCCAATCAAAACTCAGAAATTCGGTTAGGGAACTCTTCCCCCATTTTCCCAACTTTTCAATCCAAATCTGAAATTAAATGGAGTAAACAACTATAGATTAATGAAATACAACCAAAAACGAGTTAGGAAATGTTACCACAAAGCTCTCTCTGAAAATCCCTCGGAAAATCGCCAATTCCCGAGCTCCCAAGTCCAAAAATGAAGAAATGAATCAAACCCTCGATTTAGCCCCTTTTCTGCCAATTAAACCGCACCTGCGGTCCACTAACCACTTATGCGGTACCGTTTCTGCGACTAAAGCTCTGCACTTGCAGAATTTCATTAAATTTTTCCGCTCCACACCTGTGCACATATATCTGCATCTGCGGATGCGCTTATGCGCTCAATCGTCTGCTTCTGCGGAACTTGGCTTCCTTCCCAAATCCGCTTCTACGATCTCTCTTCCGCAGATGCGGCTTACTCGTCGCATATGCGACCACTGGCCCTCAATATTAAAAGCGCACTTGCGACCTTTTTCTCACTTCTACGGGACCGCACCTGTGGACTTCCCACCGCAGGTGCGAAAACACCACAATCATCAACTTCAGAATATGCACAAGTCAAATTTTCCATCCGTTAAGCACTTGAAACTCACCCGAGGCCTACGGGACCTCGACCAAATATACCAACCAATCCTAAAACACCATAAGAACTTAATCGAGCCCTCAAACGAACCCAAACAACGCTAAAATCATGAATTATCCTCTGATTCAAACTTAAAGAACTTAAAATTTTCCAAATTCGACAACCGATACCGAAACCTATCAAACTATGTCTGATTGACCCCAAATTTTGCACACAAGTCATATTTAATATTACGGACCTACTTCAACTTCCAGAATCAGAATCCGACCCCGATATCATAAATTCCACTACCGGTCAAAATCTCCAAAAATTTAACTTTTGTCATTTCAAGCCTAAATGTGCTACAGACCTCCAAAACAAAATCCGGACACGCTCCTAAGTCAAAAATCACCCAACGGAGCTAATGAAAATGACGAAACTCCATTCCGAAGTCGTCTTCATACAGTTTCGACTACAGTCAAAATCCTAAGACTTAAGCTTCCAAAACAAGAATTGTTCTTTCAATTAAATCCCGAATCATCCGAAAACCAAACTTGACCACCCTCGCAGGTTATAATACACATTTTAAAGTTGCTCGAGACCTTAAGCCACTGAACAAAACTTAAATTCTTAAAACGACAAGTCGGGTCGTTACATATATTCTTCTTAACTTCATGAATAGACTAATATGTCATCAATGAAAAAAATCACGAACATGTCAAGAAATGGTTTTAAAACCCAGTTCATTAGATCCATAAAGGTTCCGGGTGCATTTGTTATCCCAAATGACATCACCAAAAATTCATAATGCTCGTAGCGGGTCCGAAAAGTTATTTTGGGAATATCCTTCTCTCGAATTTTCAATTGATGATACCCTGACCTTAAATCAATCTTCGAAAAGTACTTCGCCCCTTGCAACTTGTCAAACAAGTCATCTATTCGAGGTAATGGATACCTATTCTTGACGGTCGCCTTGTTAAGTTGCATGTAGTCAATACACATCCTCAAAGAACCATCTTTATTTTTCACAAATAACACTGGCGCACCCTAAGGTGATACACTAGGTCTAATAAACCCTTTATCCAATAAATCTTTCAATTGCTCATTCAATTCTCTCAACCCAGCTGGAGCCATTCGGTATGGGGGAATAGATATCGGCGGAATATATGGCACCAAATCTATCCCAAAGTCGATGACCCGATCTGGTGGAATACCCGGAAGCTCGTCAGGAAAAACATCAAGAAACTCATTAAAAGCTGGCATAGAATGAATGTTTGCTACCTCTGAAGTTGTGTTAGTTGTGAATACCTAATTTTTGTACTATTTTAACACCTCCTAAAGTCCTTAGTATTTTGTTGCTTTAATTATATTTCCCAATTTTTGTGTCTTTGATTGCATATTTCCTATCATAAAAATACCAAAAAATATTTCTTTCTTTATTTGTGCATTTTAGGAATTAACTAACTATTCAATTGGTGAATTAATCTAGTTAATTGATCATTTGAATAACTTACTTAATTAATTTATTTGTTTGTGTAAATTTAGTTTAATAAGTAGGATTAAGAAATAAATTGGGCCAAATTTGAAAGAGAAAGTGGCCAAAAGTGCAAGATAAGGGGCTACCTTTGAAAAGGTCCGGAACGACGTAGTTTTGCCTCAAATCTCACCCATTGATCACCCATTGATCTAATGGTCCGTATTTGATCTCTCAAGAGGTATTTAAAGCCTCAAAAATCTGAAAAATTCTCTCATTTCACCCATAACTCTCTCTCTTTTCTCTCTCATCTCTCTCTTCTCTCTCTTCCCTCCACCGCCGCCGCCGCCGGAAATCACCCACCGGCGGCGGACCACCTCCAAACACCTCCAAATTAACACCATATAATCTCCACAACCTCCTCTTCCCATATCTCCAAACCAATTCCTTCAAAAAAACCCTCAAACTCCTTGAATTTTAGATCTAAGAAACTTTAGCCGCCACTTTTTGGTCCAAATTCTTGAAGCTCCGGCCAACACCACCCTACTACACATACATGAATGGATAGAGCTCCGCGAGACCTATCTTTTCCTACCCATTTCACCCCCAAAATCCTCGTCGCCACCGGCCCGCTCCTCGCTGCCGCCATGGCTCCACCGCCTCACCACCGCCAAAATGCCCTGAACCCCCATTTTAGCTATTTTTCGGCTTCAAGCATACTTGTTAGCTATAATCGTCATCTCTTTAATTAATTTCTAATTTTTTTTTATTTAGTAGATTAGTTTCTCATTTTTATTTTATTTTTTTATTTTTTGGTTATTTCTTATTAATTAGAGTTTCAAGTTAGGTTTATTTAATTAGCTATCTCTATTTAGTTTAGTGGTTTGTTAGATTCGTTATTGATTTAAACATGATCTTTAGTGTATTAGTTAAATCGTTCACTTAGTTAGTCGATTATTTAGTTGTTGTTAGTCGTTGTTCGATTATTAACGATGCTCGTTCTGTTTTGAGCATTAGTTTGTGAATTTAGTTGTTTGTTTAGTAATTAGTTTGCACAAATCCAATTCATTCCCATCAA
The DNA here is from genome assembly GCF_000390325.3 of Nicotiana tomentosiformis. NCBI lineage: Eukaryota > Viridiplantae > Streptophyta > Magnoliopsida > Solanales > Solanaceae > Nicotiana > Nicotiana tomentosiformis. The sequence continues at coordinate 145,098,049 of NC_090814.1, read as the reverse complement.
GTTTGTTTTAATACTTAGTTCAATTACATTTTTAGTCTCGTCTATACTTTGTCAATCATAGTTGTCCAAGTTTGAATTGTGTTGAGCAAGTAGTTTGTTGTTGATGGTTAAAATCTGAAGTTTAGTTTATTTTATCACAAAATAGGGTAATAGTAGCTTACTTTTACTAGTAGGGTGGCTGAAAGGACATTTTTTCTCCTTGCTTCTGACACAGTAAATTTTCAGGTTGTCCTTTCACCTTTGGGACAGACCTTGAACAGTGTTTAGCACACAAAGTCAGTCTTTTGGACAGATTTTTGGTGAACCAAAATCTGTCCAAAAATCTAACTTTATTTGCCTATTGAAAGGGCTGCTTTTCTCCTATAAAAGGGACTGTCTTACACTTAGAATGCAGAGATCCTTACTCACTGAAAAGGGGGACACTCTATTACACACTCTATCTTATACTGAGACACATCTTGGAGAGTTGCTGAAAGACATATATCTTTGAGAAAAATCAGCAGCTTAATACATATAACAAGCTGAAATTTCAGAGTTTTGTGAGGATTATTTGAGTGCAAAAAACTTTGAGAAAAATAGAAAGATCCCTTAGGCAATTTGTGAAGTTAATAGCTACCAGTTTCAAGCATTTTTGTTGAGTTTTCTGGGTTGTCTTAACACTTGAGTTGATGTTGTTTCTACTGTATTTGCTGCTGAGTTTTTTGTTGCTGCACTGCTGTATTTTATTATTCTACAAACCAGGTAACTTTCAAATTCTTATATTGCAGATTCTTGATGATAATAAGAAGGATTTGATCCCGGTTTGGTTGATGGAACATATTGGATCTGATTTTGTTTCAAGATGAATGTTATATTAGTATTATCATCATGTAAATCTGTTAAAGATTAGTTAAATTATCGTTTTCTTCTTTATATATGTGATTGAAATTGCAATTTGTTAAGATTACTTAGTTTAAGGAAAAGATAAAGACCCCACTTTTAACCATGTTTGTTTAGTTTGGGCTCTTTTTCGTGAGTTACTTTCATGGTTCATGTATAATTATCTAAGAAAGACTTCTAACTTCAAATATTTTGATGCTTTAAATTATAGTCAACATAATGTTATACTTAATATAGTTCGTCTCTTTAGCATTGAAGTATTACCGTTTTTTGTAGTTTTTATATTTAGTCATGATTTTTATGTTGTTAATGAGTGTAGTTTGATTAGTGCCATGTTGGTGTAGATGAGTAGAAATATTATGTTAGTCTTTAAGAAATAAGTTGGTTAAGAAGATAAAAGATAATAATTAGCATGTAAGTTTCTTTTATGAAAAAAATAATTTTTAGTTTGGACATCAATGTAAGAAGCAATTTGGGCTTAGAAGAATTCTTGTTATTTTGTGTTGTCTCGGTCATCGAGGCTCTTAAACAACATGGGCCAAACAAGCTAAAATTTGTAGGCCCAATGACAATAGAAAGTAAGATGGACATTTTCTTTAAAACCAATAAATTGTCTTTTGTTAAATAAAATAAGTGGCCCAATACCATAAAAGTTTAACATAAGTTTACCCGGGTTTAAAGTCTTGCATTAGTGAAAATTATTTTTAATAATAATATTATTATTTTTCAGTCGAACAAGTAATAAATAAAAAAGAAGCACTTTTTAATTAATTTAAGCGATAGGCAATTTTAGGCACGTTTGAGATGTAGACCATGTGTTCATACACGGTCCTTGGTCATTATTATTATTACTATTATTATTTAATAAAGTAGTCATGTGTGCATTCCCGCTCCTTGACTCTTCAATATTAATTGTATTTAAACCATGTGTACCGACACGTTCTTTGTTTTAATACATATAATCAAATAAGGACCTTGTGTGCTTGCACGCTCCTAGGCCAAAATTGTTAATTATTAAGCGGTACTAGACAATAGTAACTTAAGGCAAATAATATACACTTTATCCAAAAATAATTCAAGCCAAATTTTAGTCAATAAAAGCGACCGTGCTAGAACCACGGATTCGGAGAATGCCTTACACCTTCTCCCCGGTTAACAGAATTCCTTACCCGGACTTTATTTTCGCAGACCAATAATAATAGAGTCAAATCTTCCTTTGATTAAGGATTCAAATAAAAGGTGACTTGGGACACCAACAAAAATCAATTTCAAGTGGCGACTCTGTAAATAAAATAATCCCTACTCAATTTTGTCACTTTAATTGGAAAACCCCTTTAATCCACACAATATTATTTTGCGGGTAGAAAAAGGGGTGTGACAGCTCTGGCGATTCTGCTGGGGATTTTGAGAATTCGAGCTTGTATATTGACTTTATTTGGCTTTATTAATTTTTGTATATATTGTGCTTTATTTGGGCCTAATTTGTCACTTGTCCACTTTATACTGTTTTGATATTGTTGAACTGTACATATAAATTGTGTCCTCTCTCGCACCCCTCTAAGTCTTCTTATAGTTAGTTATGTTGTGTTTGCCTACCAGCATCACAAAATTGCTGTCTTGAGATAAAGCCAGTTAGCCTACCAGCTTCTGGTGAAGGATTTAGGCACACATGCTTAGGCGAGAGAGTCGTTAGCTAGCCAGTGTTGTTCTACTACTGGTGACGCTTGACGCTCCTCGGCTCGGGTTGTCCGCTCGAGTAAGCCAGTCTAGACACCTTCTCCATCAGGATTTCAACCTAGAAGAACATACCTCATGCCGTATATCCCTAGTAGGTTCGCTTTATTTGCATCACGTGCATTTGACTTAGCGAAACTCGGCACAGGGGACGGGTCCGTATATGACAGGTATCCTCTTTGAGACCATAACGTTCACTTATGTGCTACATGTTACTTTATTTGGGAGGCTTGCATGTCGACCGGCTTTAAGGTGGATTAGTTGAACAAGCAGAGAAAAATAAAAATAAAAAATAAAAACATGCTCCCGATTTCCATACAAATGTTCGTTCTTTAAAAAAAATTATGATTTGGTGCGTTTGGTATCCATGATTAATTTTTCATAAAGAGGGAAAATATAATTAGTTTCATTGGAAGTTTTATCACCGAACTACGCGGGTCTGATTCTCACCGGATGTGAGATACGTAGGCAAACCTCATCGGTTCCGGCCAAATTTTCAGAAAAAATTCAAAAAATATTTTTCTTTTCCTTAATTCCCTATTTACAATTATTTCCTTAGAAAATCCAAAAAAAAAAATACTTTTTTTTAGTCCCACAGTTTAGCTTTTATTTATTTATTTATTTCTTTTTCTTTTTCTTTTATAAGAGTCAAAACCCGAGAAATCGGAATGTTTGTGTGTCAATAATATGTTTGATCAAAGTCTAACCCCGTGTCTGGGTAGACAGGTATACCATGACTGGGGAAAAAGGTAAGTCTGAAAAGAGGCCCAGATCAGAAGGGATACCAGATTTTCTGATTGTCGATCAGATACCACAGTTGTTGTGGGATTGGTGGAGAGACTTTAAGGAATATGAGCGAAACCAGATAAAGAAATACTTGGGACATTTGGTTCACATGATTACGATAAAGCCGAGGAGGGATGTGATTGAAGCTTTGATTCCGCACTGGGATCCTGAAAACAATATGTTCCGTTTTACCGACTGTGAAATGACTCCGACCTTAGAGGAAATCGCCCATTTCCAGGGGTGGGGCCGCAATATTCGCTGCCAAAGGCCCATAGTACCAAAAAATGTGAACGAGGGTAGGTTTCTGAAGCTTTTGAACATAAATTACGGACAATATGAAGGTCTAGGAGGCAAATGGGTTAAGTTGGGCTTTTTGTTTCAGTTGTATGGCCTAGAATGCAATTTCGAAAGGAATGTGGGAAAATTGAAATCAAAGGAAGATAAGGAAACATGGAAGGTACATAGAAGGTTTGCATTTATGGTCACCTTTTTGGGGCGTGTAGTTTTCCCGGAAAGAGAGGGACGCATTGACATCCGCTTGGCAGGTGTAGTTGAGGCTCTGACCTCAGAAGGGGGTGATTATACTTTGGTCCCTATGATTCTTTCTTGCATTTTTTGTGCTTTAACTAGATGTAAAATGGGCGCACAAAACTTTGATGGTTGCAACATTTTGTTACAGATATGGTTTTTGGAGCATTTCTATCGTCATCCTATGATCACTAATTTTAGTGAGCTATGGCCCATTCATACTTATGATCACCAGAAAAGAATTGACGAATGTGACTTACCAGAGGGGATTGGCGCCTGGAAAGAACTACTTCTTACTCTATCTGCCAAACGGATCACTTGGAACTACGATTGGTTCTCCTCTAAAGAGGTCATTTGTGAGTCTGCATACCATTCTTATTTGGTACTCATAGGATTGGATGGTGTTCAGTCTTATGCTCCACTTCGGGTAATGCGCCAATTTGCACGACTACAGGAGGTGCCACCAACACGAGATATGAGCAAGTTCTGTTATGATTTTGGTAAAGATCAACCTCATGACGAAGAAATAATTATGAAAATTTGGTATGCAAGTAAAGTCTCGGAGTTGAATGATATGGTAGAAGACCGAGATCGTGGAGAGGTGATCCCTAAATATATTACCTGGTTACATGACCCTTCGTCGCTTAGAGATGGGCCTGAAGGGTCCAATAGGAGGAGAAATGATCAAAGAGCTATAGAAAGGTTAAAAGAGGAATTGGAGCATGCCCAGATGACCATATCCAAACAACAAGCCCAACTACAAGCCGTAGTCGCTCAAATTCGTTTAAATATTGAGAACGATTATCAATCTACCTTACGGGTCATGGATAAAGATCTAAAGGATGCTAAAAATGAGGCGGCCCGCTTAGAAGAAAAACTTGCAAGCACTATTGGTTTAGTTAGAAGAGTTGAGGCAAATAATAATGCTGAAATACATAAGCTACAAGAAGACTTGAGTATCGTTGAAGAGGATGCGCACCAACAACAATTGGAGTTTGATCAGCAGAGAGAGAAGTTTGAAAGAGAAAGGGCCTATTGGATACACTCAAAGGGTCAGTTTCGTGCACAATTGGAAGAAATAAAAAGGCATAAGAGAGGTCATCAACATGCAGATTTTGAGGCAGAGCGGCGTCAGTGGATGATTGAGAGAGCTGTGCTAAACTGCCGTATTGAAGAATACGAGGGACGCGAGACACAAATGGGGAACACCCTCAACACTACCCAGATATGGTTGCAGAATTGTCACGTGAATATGGGGCAAGCTAGAGAGCAAGTACTTCAATTAGCAGAGAAAGCAGCATATATTCACAACGATCATCATCATCTAAACAATGAGAAAGTTGGTCAACAAGCACGTACCCTCGTTCCACAGTTGACGGTAGTGTTTCAGAATTTGTACGAGATTTTGGGGGGAGAGTGGAGGCCAAGGGATACAGACCTTTGATGATATCAGTTTAAGCAAGAATACCATTGAAGATTAAAGTTTTAGTGCAGTCAATTAGTTTGTAGTTTCATTTTTCATTTGTCGCGTTTTTAATTTTATATTTGTCGCATTTTCAGTCATACTTATGTCTTTAGAGTCAATTTCAATAATAATAATAATATTTTAAAAAAATGTTATTATTTCCCCCTGAACTACGTAATGATCTGATTCATGTGGCGACATGATACGTAGGCAACCCAAAAGAGGTTCGATCAAAATATTTTTCAATGATTCTAAGATGAGGGATAAAAATGAGGTGTGAGTTTAAAAAAAAAAGAGAAGAAAATAAGAGCGTCAATAAGAAGCAACCTCATAAGCCGGAATGAAACATGAAGCCTCCAAAAGCATGCTAGAAATAGTGACAATGATTGGAGCATGGCACATTATGTGTGATTCTTATCTATAAAATGCTTAACCCTAACACGTTTGTTGTGTCTTACGTAGTAAGCTTAAGGTGGTTGGTTTGTGGTGAAACTGGCAACACACCATTACTTCACTAAATCTAAAGGAGCAGTAGTAATGGCCAACGATGATGAGATCGAGCTGATCACTGACGACCCCTAGGGTCAATCAGTTGAACAAGAGTCGGAGGAAATAAGAAAATTGAGACAACAATTGTCTGATGTATATCAAGCTTGGGTGTCTGGTCAGCCTCCACCCCGTGGTCCCTGAGAGGGAACTTCCACCATACCCCTGGCTACTCAACCACCGCTCCATACAACGAGCGACCACATCCTACCACCAGGGTATGTGCCAAATTACAGCCTCCACGTTGCTCCTGGTACCTCTAATGTGGGACCTCCAGTCGCACCGGTCAGGAACACTCCTCCAGTCATGTCTGGCGCACCGGCATACACAATCCCGCCTCCACCTCCTGTGACGAGGCCAATCAATGAGCCACCATCTCAAGCTTATGATGGCTAATACTACTCTCCAAATATGGCTTTCGGGGCCTCGGCTCCATATAATCAGACTCCTCAGTACGAGTCACCAGTGGAAAACGAAAAGCTTGTCAAGACGGTTGAGCCAGATTAGATGGCCAGGAAAATGAAAAGTCTTGAACAAAACATAAAAAACATACAGGGACTAGGGGGTCACAAAAGTGTTTCGTTCAGTGATCTATGCATGTTCCCTCACATCCATTTGCCACCAGGGTTTAAGACCCCAAAATTCGAGAAGTATGATGGACACGGCGACCCTATCGCCCATTTGAAAAGGTACTGCAACCAGCTGAGGGGTGCAGGTGGAAAAGAAGAATTAATGATGGCTTATTTTGGGGAAAGTCTTGTGGGGGTAGCCTCCGAATGGTTCATTGACCAAGATATCTCTCACTGGCATGTCTGGGACGACATGGCCCAAGCCTTCATTAAACAATTTCAATATAACATAGATATTGCGCCGGATCGCAATTCCCTGTCCAATATGAAGAAAAAGCCGACTGAAAGCTTTAGGGAGTATGCAATCAAGTGGAGGGAGCAAGCAGCTAGAGTTAAGCCACCCATGGATAACCACGAGTTGATCACTGTTTTTTGGAGGCCCAAGAGCCTGATTACTTTCAGAACATGATGTCCGCAATGGGTAGACCTTTTGCGGAAGCGATCAAAATAGGAGAAATGGTCGAAAATGGCCTCAAGACTGGCAGAATTGTAAGTCAAGCTGCTCTCAAAGCCACCACCCAAGCTATCCAAAATGGGTCGGGAAGTTTGGCAAATAGGAAGAAGAGAGATGAAGGGTCCATGATGACTTCGGGATCTAGGGAAGTTCAAAGAGGGCATCGCACCCTTATGTGCAAGTTCAGCAGGGGCAATCCAGCTACCCTCAACATTACTATCCCCTGCCAATTCCTCAGTACTCCGTGGGACTGCCATAATATACAGTGTTTAATGCTCAATCGTATGCTCGTCCTCCCAATCAACAGGTACGGGCACCAGCTCCAAGATTCCCCCGACCTCAGCAGCAAAATTCTCGGGCACCCAACAATGCTCGTCCTAGGCAGGATTATGGTCGAGAGTAGAGGCTGGTGGAAAAATTTACTCTATTGGCTGAATCATACTCTAGTCTGTTCCAGAAGTTGAAGCAGATGGGCGTGATTGGACCCATCGCTCCCCACCATATGCATCCTGATTCGCATGGATTTCAAGAAAATGCTAGGTGTGAGTACCATTCAGGTGCTCCGGGGCATAGCACTGATGACTGTTGGACCCTGAAAAGAGCCATAGAAAGACTCATTGTTGAAAAATTGATTGTAGTCACGAATGGCGAGGACCCTCCTAATGTGACCAACAACCGTTGCCAGTACACAATGATGTTCATTTTGTGGGAATGATTGGACGAGATCATGTATACAAGCCGGTTGGTCGAGCAAAAATGATAGTGGTAACAATTCAAGAGGGAACCAAACTGGAAGTAAGTCCAAGCCTAGATGCACCATTGATTGTGAAAGGTGCCCAAAGCTCAGAGAGGGAAACTTTATTTGTTCCAAAAATCTCGAGGTTGGAGGTTCGCTCCAATGCTCCAAGCCCAAAGTTATACGTCCCAAAGTTATACGTCCTTGGAGGTCACCCCATCACAAAGGAGAATCAGGGCGGTACAACGGGTATAATAGAGCCGATCATAATCAAGCCTGCCACACAACCCCGTGTAACAAATATGAAAACCATCCCTTGGAACTACAACAAAACCGTAGTAACCTACAAAGGTAAGGAAATCATAGAAGAAGTGGGGGAAACTGAAGGTTTGACTCGATTAGGGAGGTGTTACTCTCCAGAAGAGTTGAGGAAGGCTAAGCAAATCAGAGAAGGCCAAATGCCAATAAAGAAACCGGTCACTGAAGAAGAGGCGGAGGAGTTTTTGAAAAAGATGAAAGTTCAGGATTACTCAATCATTGACCAGCTGAGAAAGACTCCTACCCAAATCTCTCTGTTATCTCTACTTATACACTCAGGAGAGCATGCCCGTGTACTAATCAAAATCCTGAACGAGGCACATGTCTCAGAGAATACCACCGTGAATCAGTTAGAGAAGATGGCCAATAGATTTTTTGAGGTTAACAGAATTTCCTTTACTGATGATGAACTTCCTGAGGAGGGAGCCGATCACAATAGGGCTTTGCACCTGATTGTCAAATGTAGGGGCATTATGTGAAGCGAGTCATGGTTGATGGAGGCTTGAGTGTAGATGTATGCCCTCTCTCTACCTTGCAAAGCATGAAGATCAATACAGACAGGATTCGACCCAACAATGTTCGCATCCGGGCTTTTGATGGCTCAGCGAGAGATACCATTGGGGAGATCAACCTCACCATGATGATTGGGCCTGTTGATTTTGAAATTGTCTTCCAAGTAGTGGACATGGAAACTTCTTATAACTTTCTTCTTGGAAGGCCATGGATCCATACGGCCCGAGCTGTGCCATCCACCTTGCATCAGATACTCATATTCGAGCACGACATGCAAGAAATTATTGTTCACGGAGAAGACGAGTCATTCATTTATAAAGACCCGTTAGTCCCATGTATTGAGGCCAAGGAAGGATGCGAGTCTATTGTCTATCAGGCTTTCAAAGTAGTTGTTGTGGACCATGTTGAGGAAGGAAAACCCATTCTACATCCGCGTCTCTCTGCCACATCCGTAATGGTGGCTGCACTTATGATGAGACAAGGTTATGAGCCAAGAAAAGGTTTGGGGGCATCATTGCAAGGAATTTCAGAACCTATTTCTCCGTTCAGTAACAGGGGTACTTTTGGTTTAGGCTTCAGGCCAACACAAGCAGACGAAGACAAAGCCAAGCACCGCAAAAAGCATGGGTGGGTCTTGCAGCAACCTATCCCTCACATTTTCTACACTTTTGTCGAGCCACGATTCAAACATGGTCAAAATTCCTCGGCGCATGCAAACATTGATGAAATTTGCCATGGCCTCAGGCAGATGTTTTCTGAAGTGAATATGATCCAGGATGGTGAAGGCACTAGTCGTGCCGATATGCAACTAATTGGCCCAGAAACCATGCTCAATAACTGGGAAGCAACTCCTCTCCCCACAAGGAAGGAGTCTTGGTAGTTGACTCTTGCAGCTTCTTTCTTTTGTACTTTGGGTTACTTTCAGGGTTGTAATCCAAATATCTTAGTATGATTGTTTTATTTTGACGTTAACCCTTATATCCTTTCAAATTCAATGAAATGCAGTTCATTTTCGTATTAAATTTTGTATCTTTTCCTTTTCCTAATTCCTGCCATTTTATTTCCATTTCAGTTTTGTTAATGCTGGCTTTAATAACATGACATGCATGCGGAATTCACGCCCAGATCTCAAAAAGCTATCTAATTTCGAAATAATGCATCAAGAGGTCGAATATGATGAAGATAAGGTTTTTGATGAAATAAAAAGAGAGTTGGAACAGTTTGAAAACAAGCCTAGGCTCAACCTCAATGAAACTGAGCCAATTAATATCGGAGGTCATAAAGAAGTCAGAGAAACAAAGATAAGCATTCACACTGAACAAAAAACTAGAGATGCCTTGATTCAACTTTTATTTGAGTATAGAGATGTGTTTGCTTGGTCTTATGATGATATGTTAGTTGTTCATAAGCTTCCTACGTATCCTGATTTTCCACCAGTCCAACAGAAGCAACGTAAATTTAAAACGGACATGAGTGATAAAATCAAAGAGGAAATAATGAAGCAATTGAGTGTCAATGTTGTAAGAGTCGTACGATACACCACATGGGTGGCAAATGTTGTGCCCGTGCCAAAGAAAGATGGAAAAACTAGAGTCTGTGTTGACTACAGAGACCTGAACAAAGCAAGTCCGAAGGATAATTTTCCTTTGCCGAACATCCATATTCTTGTAGATTATTGCGCAAAGCATGAGATACAGTCGTTCGTGGATTGCTATGCTGGGTACCACCAAATTCTAATGGATGAGGGTGATGCAGAAAAAACCACTTTCACCACTCCGTGGGGTACCTATTGTTACAGGGTCATGCCATTCGGTTTAAAGAATGCAGGGGCAACTTACATGAGGGCCATGACCACCATTTTTCACGACATGATGCACAAAGAGATTGAAGTATATGTCGATGATGTCATCATAAAATCAAAGACACAGGCTGACCACGTGAATGATTTGGAAAAGTTCTTCAAACGGCTTCGAAGGTATGACCTTAAGCTCAATCCAGCCAAATGTGCGTTTGGGGTTCCATCTGGGAAACTCCTTGGTTTTATAGTCAGTCGGAGAGGCATCAAATTTGATCCATCTAAGATAAAGTCCATTCGAGATCTGCCACCCCCGAAGAACAAAAAGGAGGTCATGAGTTTGCTCGGAAGGTTGAACTACATCAGTAGGTACATTGCTCAGCTAACAACCACGTGCGAGCCCATCTTTAAGTTGCTGAAAAAAGATGATGCAATCAAGTGGACAGACGATTGCCAAAATGCTTTTGACAGGATCAAAGATTATCTATCAAAAACCCCTGTACTGGTCCCACCTGAACTTGGTAGGCCTTTGTTTTTATATCTATCGGTGATGGATAATTCCTTTGGATGGGTTCTGGGGCAACATGATGCAACAGGCAAAAAGGAACAAGCAATATATTATTTGAGCAAGAAGTTCACCAATTATGAGGTTAAGTACACCCTTTTAGAAAGGACATGTTGTGCCTTGACTTGGGTCGCTCAGAAGTTGAGACATTATCTTTTGGCCTATACTACTTACCTCATATCCAGAATGGATCCTCTGAAGTATATCTTCCAAAAGCCAATGCCCACCGGCAGGCTCGCAAAATGGCAAATCCTGCTCACAGAGTTCGACATCGTCTATGTCACTCGCACCGCGATGAAAGCACAGGCTTTGGCCGATCATTTGGCAGAGAATCCAGTTGATGATGAGTACAAGCCACTTACCACATACATCCCAGACGAAGAGGTCAACTCAATAGAGGAAGTAGTTCCAAACGACAACCCCCTATGGAAAATGTATTTTGATGGAGCTGTCAATATCAAAGGAGTTGGGATCGGGGCAATCCTCATCTCACCTATTGGACAGTATTACCCTGCAATAGCCCGACTTCAATTCTTCTGTACCAATAATACGGCAGAATACGAAGCCTGTATCATGGGTTTGAAAATGGCCCTCGATCTGGATATGCATGAACTATTGGTTATGGGAGATTCTGACTTGCTTATCCGTCAAACCCAAGGCGAATGGGAGACTCGAGACATCAAGCTTATTCCATACAGACAATGTGTACAAGATTTGAGCAAAAGATTCAAAACCATCGAGTTCAGGTACATTCCCAGGTTTCACAACGAGCTAGCCTATGCTTTGGCTACTTTAGCCTCGATGCTCCCTTATCCGGGAAACACCCATATCGATCCACTAGAAATTCAAGTTCGGAATCACCACGGTTACTGCAATACAATTGAGACAGAACCAGATGGTGAACCATGGTATCATGACATAAAACGATTCCTGAAAACGAGAGAATACCCAGAGCAAGCCAAGGGAGATCAAAAAAGAACTATAAGGCAGCTCGCCATCGGTTTCTTCCTGAATGGGGAAATTTTGTACAAAAGGACCCTAGATTTGAACTTGTTGAGATGCGTAGATGCCACAGAAGCTGAGCGGATCATGAATGAAGTGCATTCGGGGGTATGTGGACCTCACATGAATGGATATGTTTTGGCGAAGCAGATTCTGCGGGCAGGGTATTATTGGCTTATAATGGAGCGAGATTGCTTCAGTTTTGTTCGCAAGTGTCACCAATGCCAGATTCATGGTGACCTGATTCACTCACCACCTTCGGAGTTGCATCCCATGTCCTCTCCTTGGCCTTTCGTTGCTTGGGGATGGATGTTATTGGGCCAATTGAGCCAAAGGCTTCTAATGGGCATAGATTCATTTTGGTTGCAATTGATTACTTCACCAAGTGGGTGGAGGCGGTCACTTTCAAAGCAGTCACCAAGAAAGCAGTGGTAGACTTTGTTCATTCCAACATCATCTGCCGCTTTGGTATCCCAAATACCATTATCACTGACAATGCAGCAAATCTCAATAGTCATTTGATGAAGGAGGTATGCGAGCAATTTAAAATTATGCATCACCATTCTACCCCTTACCGGCCAAAAGCCAATGGAGCCGTTGAAGCGGCGAACAAGAACATCAAGAAGATTCTTAGGAAAATGATCCAAGGTTCGAGACAATGGCATGAAAAGTTGCCTTTTGCTCTTTTGGGATACCGCACGACTGTTCGCACATCTGTTGGTGCAACTCCTTATCTGTTGGTATATGGGACGGAAGTTGTAATACCGGCTGAAGTCGAAATTCCCTCTCTTCGGATCATTGTGGAGTCGGAAATTGAAGATGCAGAATGGGTAAAGACCCGATTAGAACAATTAATATTGATTGATGAAAAACAGCTAGCAGCAGTGTACTTTGGCCAGTTATACCAGCAAAGAATGGCATGCGCTTACAACAAGAAAGTGCGTCCAAGGCACTTCGAGGTAGGCCAACTTGTTTTGAAATGCGTTCTTCCACACCAAGTAGAAGCTAAAGGAAAGTTCGCCCCAAACTGGAAAGGACCCTACATCATCAAGAAAGTGTTACCAAAAGGGGCCTTGCACTTGGTAGATGAAGAAGGGCGAGTACCAGACATGACTATTAATGCAGATGCAGTCAAAAGATATTATCTCTGATATATACCCACTGTGGAACTTTCACGCATGATTTTCTTAGATCAAGATGACGAAGGCTACCATTGCTCGCTATTCCAAGCAAGTGTCACCCTTTTGTTACCCATTTTAAGCTGTATGTTTCTTCTTCCTTGTTTTCCACTTTTTGGAACATGTGTACTTACCAAAAATAAATAAAATAAAAATAAGTCAAACAACAAATTTTCTGAGTCATTGAACTACGTCCGACCTGATTCCGAAAGAATACGTAGGCAGCCTTACCCTAGGTTCGGTCCCATTGCAACAAAAATCCATATTCCCAATACTCCAAAACTGGGGCAGAAGTTTGTTTTTATCTTACGGGTTTTCCTGTAGAAACAGTTCCAAAAGTTGTAATTCAGTTCAAGGTTCCTTTTGCCTTTTCCTGTTAAGAACTTCTGATCGATCTCTGAGAATAATTGAAGTCCCCATGCTAGGGGCATTGGCCAACCTTCCGCGTGTCATATCTTAGTAAAAAAAAAAAAGGAAGAAGAAGAAGAAGAAGAAGAAATGAGAGAGTCTTATCGGTGAAAACCCGTATGGGCACTGTAAGGCACCAGTGATTAGAGAAATGAGAGAGGTCAGTTAGCAAAAACTCGCAAAGGGCACTACTAGCCGAATGAGGGTCTTCGATGCTCCGGCATGAGCATAACTAAGACAGTTTCAAGATGAATATTTGCGACGTATTTTGAGAATTAGACAGCTCACACAGATCAGGCGTCCAGTCCAAAATGCATGTCATGATTCATTGAAGTCGGCACATATCTCCAGATAAGTCTCCTTATTTCTCTCCCCAAAAGGGACACCTTTTATTTAGACACAATTCCTTTTCATTTCCAATTGCTCTTCTATTCTTTTCCATAATTTTTCTTAGATTCCCTTTCGGTCTAATCTTGCATCAAAAGCAAAGAAAAAAAAATGGCTGCAAAACTGGCTACAATTTCCCCGTAATACCGAGCATAATTTGGAGCATATACGGTAGTGACGAAGGCAGGAATCCAAATGTGATCTCTTTTGATAAGGCGGACAAAGTGTCTCAAAGAAACTGAAAAGGTCGCCTAAGCAAGACTTGCTTCATGGGAAAAGTTGATAAGAACTACAGTCAGAAATTGTTTCTAGGTGAAATACAACTAAGTTTGATTTTAAAGGAAAATTGACTTGCCTTAGGGACAAGGATTAGCGGTACCATGGACATCTGGGTATGAAACAGCCAGGGGCAACGTCAGAAAGACAATGTCTCTAGAAAGTGATACAAAGTATTCGGGAACCTCGGTATCACAATGACAAAATCAGATCTTCGACAGCGGAGGGGTGAATTCAAACTACTAAGGGCATCAAGGACACAAACCGACCACCACTTTAAAAGCTCACAAATTTTTCTTTGTTTGAAGCAGGATCAAAGCAGTGTAGAATGGCGATTCTCAAAGGGCGAATGTCACCAAAGGTAAGTTTCCGCAAAATCTCCACTTTTCTTTATTCGTAGCATGCATCATTACTGTCCACACCTCCCATTTTCATAGCTTAAACCAGGTAGAACCTTCTCGCCTAGGGGGGTTTAGCTCCTAGTTCCGGGTAGAAGTACTTTTCGCTCATATGTTTTCCAGTAGCTTAACCCAGGTAGAACCTTTTTCACCTAGGGGGATCCAGCTCATAGTTCCGGTAGAAGTACTCATCGCCCAGGTTGCTTTTCGTAGTTTAACCCAGGTAGAACCTTTTCACCTAGAGGTATCCAGCTCATAGTTCCGGGTAGAAGTACTCTTCGCCTAGTCTTGTTTTTCGTAGCTTAACCCGGGTAGAACCTTTTCACCTAGGAGGATCCAGCTCATAGTTCCGGGTAGAAGTACTCTTCGCCCAGGCTTGTTTTCGTAGCTTAACCCAGGTAGAACCTTTTCGCCTAGGGGGATCCAGCTCATAGTTCCGGGTAGAAGTACTCTTCGCCTAGGCTTGTTTTTCGTAGCTTAACCCGGGTAGAACCTTTTCGCCTAGGGGGATCCAACTTATAGTTCCGGGGTAGAAGTACTCTTCGCCCAATCTTGTTTTTCGTAGCTTAACCCGGGTAGAACTTTTTCGCCTAGGGGGATCTAGCTCATAGTTCCGGGTAGAAGTACTCTTCGCCCAGGCTTGTTTTTCGTAGCTTAACCCAGGTAGAACCTTTTCGCCTAGGGGGATCCAGCTCATAGTTCCGAGTAGAAGTACTCTTCGCCTAGGCTTGTTTTTCGTAGCTTAACCAAGGTAGAACCTTTTCGCCTAGGGGATCCAGCTCATAGTTCCGGGTAGAAGTACTCTTCGCCCAGGCTTGTTCTTCGTAGCTTAACGCACGTAGAACCTTTTCACCTAGGGGGTACCAGCTCATGTTTCTGGGTAGAACTACTCTTCGCCCAGGTTTGCTTTTCATAGTTTAACCTAGGTAGAACCCTTTCTACCCCTGGTTACACTCATTTCAATAATACAGGGTACCAACCCCTGGTTACATTTCCTTTCGGTAATACAGGGTACCAACCCTTGGTTACATTCCTTCTTAGTAATACAAGGTGCCAACCCCTGGTTACACTCATTTCAATAATACAGGGTACCAACCCCTGGTTACATTTCCTTTCGGTAATACAGGGTACCAACCCTTGGTTACATTCCTTCTCAGTAATACAGGGTGCCAACCCCTGGTTACACTCATTTCAATAATACAGGGTACCAACCCCCGGTTATATTTCCTTTCGGTAATACAGGGTACCAACCCCCGGTTACATTCCTTCTCAGTAATACAGGGTGCCAACCCCTGGTTACACTTCTTTCAGTAACACATGGTACCAACCCCTGGTTACATTCCTTCTCAGTAATATAGGGTGCCAACCCCCGGTTACATTCTCTCTCAGTAATACAGGGTGTCAACCCCTGGTTACACTTCTTTCAGTAACACAGGGTACCAACCCCTGGTTACATTCCCTCTCAGCGATAAAGGGTGCCAATCCTTGGCTATATTCTCTCTTAGTAATACAGGGTGCCAACCCCTGGTTACATTCTTTCTCACTGATACAGGGTGCCAACCCTTGATTATATTCATCCTTAGTGATACAGGGCGCCAACCCCTGGTTACATTCTTTGTTAGTGATACAGGGCGCCAACCCCTGGTTACATTCGTTCGCAGTGATACAGGGCGCTAACCCCTAGTTACATTCCCTCCAAATCTTTCAACCTCACTCGTAGGAGACGCACTTCCTAGTTATGGTGCCAACCCTTGACTATATTCCTCTTTAGTGATACAGGGCGCCAACCCCTGGTTACATTCTTTGTTAGTGATACAGGGCGCCAACCCCTGGTTACATTCATTCTCAGTGACACAGGGCGCCAACCCCTGGTTACATTCCCTCCAAGTCTTTCAACCTTACTCGTAGGAGACATACTTCCTAGTTTGGGCGCCAACCCTTGATTATATTCCCCCTTAGTGATACAGGGCGCCAACCCCTGGTTACATTCTTTGTTAGTGATACAGGGCGCCAACCCCTGGTTACATTCGTTCTCAGTGATACAGGGCGACAACCCTTGGTTACATTCCCTCCAAGTCTTTCAACCTCACTCGTAGGAGACACACTTCCTAGTTTGGGCGCCAAACCTTGATTATATTCCCCCTTAGTGATATAGGGCGCCAACCCCTGGTTACATTCTTTGTTAGTGATACAGGGCGCCAACCCCTGGTTACATTCGTTCTCAGTGATACAGGGCGCCAACCCCTGGTTACATTCCCTCCAAGTCTTTCAATCTCACTCGTAGGAGACGCACTTCCTAGTTTGGGCGCCAACCCTTGATTATATTCCCCCTTAGTGATACAGGGCGCCAACCCCTGGTTATATTCTTTGTTAGTGATACAGGGCTCCAACCCCTAGTTACATTCGTTCTCAGTGATACATGGCGCCAACCCCTGGTTACATTCCCTTCAAGTCTTTTAACCTCACTCGTAGGAGACGCACTTCCTAGTTTGGGCGCCAACCCTTGATTATATTCCCCCTTATTGATATAGGGCGCCAACTCCTGGTTACATTCTTTCTTAGTGATACAGGGCGCCAACCCCTAGTTACATTCTTTATTAGTGATACAGGGCGCCAACCCCTGGTTACATTACCTCCAAGTCTTTCAACCTCACTCGTAGGAGACACACTTCCTAGCTTGAGTCATTCCAATAGGAGACACACTTCCTAATATGAACCATTAATCCTAGGAGATGCACTTCCTAGTCCGAGTCTTTCAGCCTCACTCGCAGGAGACACACTTCCTAGCTTGAGTCAACCGTATTCATTTTAATAGGAGATGCACTCCCTAATATGAGTCATTATTCCAAGGAGATGCAATTCCTAGTTCGCGTCCTTCAATCTCACAGCCATTCCAATGATACCCATGGGACACGCACCTCCTAAGTCCAAGTTATATCAATTTATACCTAAGATAAGAACATCCTTTTCGGAGCCTTTAGTTTCATTTTTGGATCTTTCAAATAAAATAAGCTGACCTGCAGTTTTACCCAATAACTCGCAAAATTTTCTCAGTGCCAAACTGGGGCAGAAAATTTTGTTCATTTTGTTTGTCTTTGATGGCTTTGCAGGCCCTGCCGTAGAGCACATGTTGTGACAATTAAAGCTTGTAGTTTCAGCTTTCTCATCATAATAAAGAAGTTTTTCGGTCACAAGATAGTTGGAGTTAGCTTGGATAATGTGTCAGCAGCCCAGCTTCTCGAGTTTCATTTTCCCAAACTCTGATCCGGAAAGCAAGCAATCGAGAATGAGCCATGATCCTTTCCTCAAAGAGCATCAAGATCCAATCTAAGGTCAACACAAGCGAGCAGGTCAAGAATCAAGATTTGACTCCACAAGACACATAGATTAGGAATTTTGTAACTCTTAGTTTCCAGACATATGTAGTTCTTTCTCTTTTCCTTTTGATGCAAGCAGCAAGTAACAGTAACAGCAACAACAACAGCAACAACAGTCTTAAACCTAGTGTCTGGTAGTCCCAACTACCAAATTTTCCCAGAACTACACTAACCTGATTCCTCTAAATAAGGATATGTAGGCTACCTCGGAAGCAGGGTTCGGTCACCATTTTTTTTAAAAAAAATGCTTTCATTGGAGTAATATGTGAGCAAAAATTAGCCATGGCATTCACTTTTCTTTGCATGAAAACTCTTCATGTTCTCGAGCAAAGAGGGGCAGCTGTGAATACCTAATTTTTGTACTATTTTAACACCTCCTAAAGCCCTTAGTATTTTGTTGCTTTAAATATATTTCCCAATTTTTGTGTCTTTGATTGCATATTTCCTATCATAAAAATACCAAAAAATATTTCTTTCTTTATTTGTGCATTTTAGGAATTAACTAACTATTCAATTGGTGAATTAATCTAGTTAATTGATCATTTGAATAAGTTACTTAATTATTTATTTGTTTGTGTAAATTTAGTTTAATAAGTAGGATTAAGAAAGAAATTGGGCCAAATTTGAAAGAGAAAGTGGCCAAAAGTGCAAGATAAGGGGCTGCCTTTGAAAGGGTCCGGAACGACGTAGTTTTGCCTCAAAACTACATCGTTTCATTAAGTGACCCAAGATCAAATCTCACCCATTGATCACCCATTGATCTAATGGTCCGTATTTGATCTCTCAAGAGGTATTTAAAGCCTCAAAAATCTGAAAAATTCCATCATTTCACCCATAACTCTCTCTCTCTTCTCTCTCTTCTCTCTCTTCTCTCCACCGCCGCCGCCGCCGCCGGAAATCACCCACCGGCGGCGGACCACCTCCAAACACCTCCAAATTAACACCATATAATCTCCACAACCTCCTCTTCCTATATCTCCAAACCAATTCCTTCAAAAAAAACCTCAAACTCCTTGAATTTTAGATCTAAGAAACTTTCGCCGCCACTTTTTGGTCTAAATTTTTGAAGCTCCGGCCAACACCACCCTACAACACATACATGAATGGATAGAGCTCCGCGAGACCTATTTTTTCCTACCTATTTCACCCCCAAAATCCTCGTCGCCACCGGCCCGCTCCTCGCCGTCGCCACGGCTCCACCGCCTCACCACCGCCAAAATGCCCCGAACCCCCATTTTAGCTATTTTCAGCTTCAAGCATACTTGTTAGGTATAATCGTCATCTCTTTAATTAATTTCTGATTTTTTTTTCTTCTGTTTTGGTTATTTCTTATTAATTAGAGTTTCAAGTTAGGTTTATTTAATTAGCTATCTCTATTTAGTTTAGTGGTTTGTTAGATTCGTTACTGATTTAAACATGATCTTTAGTGTATTAGTTAAATTGTTCACTTAGTTAGTCGATTATTTAGTTGTTGTTAGTCGTTGTTCGATTATTAACGATGCTCGTTCTGTTTTGAGCATTAGTTTGTGAATTTAGTTATTTGTTTAGTAATTAGTTTGCACAAATCCAATTCATTCCCATCAAGTTGGTTTTAATACTTAGTTCAATTACGTTTTTAGTCTCGTCTATACTTTGTCAGTCATAGTTGTCCAAGTTTGATTTGTGTTGAGCAAGTAGTTTGTTGTTGATGGTTAAAATCTGAAGTTTAGTTTATTTTATCACAAAATAGTGTAATAGTAGCTTACTTTTACTAGTAGGGTGGCTGAAAGGACATTTTTTCTCCTTGCTTCTGACACAACAGATTTTCAGGTTGTCCTTTCACCTTTGGGACAGACCTTGAACAGTGTTTAGCACACAAAGTCAGTCTTTTGGACAGATTTTTGGTGAACCAAAATCTGTCCAAAAATCTAACTTTATTTACCTATTGAAAGGGCTACTTTTCTCCTATAAAAGGGACTGTCTTACACTTAGAATGCAGAGATCCTTACTCACTGAAAAGGGGGACACTCTATTACACACTCTATCTTATACTGAGACACATCTTGGAGAGTTGCTGAAAGACATATATCTTTGAGAAAAATCAGCAGCTTAATACATATAACAAGCTGAAATTTCAGAGTTTTGTGAGGATTATTTGAGTGCAAAAAACTTTGAGAAAAATAGAAAGATCCCTTAGGCAATTTGTGAAGTTGATAGCTACCAGTTTCAAGCATTTTTGTTGAGTTTTCTAGGTTGTCTTAACACTTGAGTTGCTGCTGTTTCTACTGTATTTGCTGCTGAGTTT
Source organism: Nicotiana tomentosiformis (assembly GCF_000390325.3). Taxonomy (NCBI): domain Eukaryota; kingdom Viridiplantae; phylum Streptophyta; class Magnoliopsida; order Solanales; family Solanaceae; genus Nicotiana; species Nicotiana tomentosiformis. The sequence goes on along the minus strand of NC_090814.1, from coordinate 145,077,791 downwards.
TTTGTTGCTGCACTGCTGTATTTTATTATTCTACAAACCAGGTAACTTTCAAATTCTTATATTGCAGATTCTTGATGATAATAAGAAGGATTTGATCCCGGTTTGGTTGATGGAACATATTGGATCTGATTTTGTTTCAAGATGAATGTTATATTAGTATTATCATCATGTAAATCTGTTAAAGATTAGTTAAATTATCGTTTTCTTCTTTATATATGTGATTGAAATTGCAATTTGTTAAGATTACTTAGTTTAAGGAAAAGATAAAGACCCCACTTTTAACCATGTTTGTTTAGTTTGGGCTCTTTTTCGTGAGTTACTTTCATGGTTCATGTATAATTATCTAAGAAAGACTTCTAACTTCAAATATTTTGATGCTTTAAATTATAGTCAACATAATGTTATACTTAATATAGTTCTTCTCTTTAGCATTGAAGTATTACCGTTTTTTGTAGTTTTTATATTTAGTCATGATTTTTATGTTGTTAATGAGTGTAGTTTGATTAGTGCCATGTTGGTGTAGATGAGTAGAAATATTATGTTAGTCTTTAAGAAATAAGTTGGTTAAGAAGATAAAAGATAATAATTAGCATGTAAGTTTCTTTTATGAAAAAATTAATTTTTAGTTTGGACATCAATGTAAGAAGCAATTTGGGCTTAGAAGAATACTTGTTATTTTGTGTTGTCTCGGTCATCGAGGCTCTTAAGCAACATGGGCCAAACAAGCTAAAATTTGTAGGCCCAATGACAATAGAAAGTAAGATGGGCATTTTCTTTAAAACTAATAAATTGTCTTTTGTTAAATAAAATAAGTGGCCCAATGCCATAAAAGTTTAACATAAGTTTACCCGGGTTTGAAGTCTTGCATTAGTAAAAATTATTTTTAATAATAATATTTTTTTTCAGTCGAACAAGTAATAAATATAAAAAAGAAGCACTTTTTAATTAATTTAAGTGATAGGCAATTTTAGGCACGTTTGAGATGTAGACCATGTGTTCATACACGGTCCTTGGTCGTTATTATTATTATTATTATTTTTTAATAAAGTAGTCATGTGTGCATTCCCGCTCCTTGACTCTTCAATATTAATTATATTTAAACCATGTGTACCGACACGTTCTTTGTTTTAATACATATAATCAAATAAGGACCTTGTGTGCTTGCACGCTCCTAGGCCAAAATTATTAATTATTAAGCGGTACTAGACAATAGTAACTTAAGGCAAATAATACACACTTTATCCAAAAATAATTCAAGCCAAATTTTAGTCAATAAAAGCGACCGTGCTAGAACCACGGATTCGGAGAATGCCTTACACCTTCTCCCCGGTTAACAGAATTCCTTACCCGGACTTTGTTTCTGCAGACCAATAATAATAGAGTCAAATCTTCCTTTGATTAGGGATTCAAATAAAAGGTGACTTGGAACACCAACAAAAATCAATTTCAAGTGGCGACTCTGTAAATAAAATAATCCCTACTCAATTTTGTCACTTTAATTGGAAAAACCCTTTAATCCACACAATATTATTTTGCAGGTAGAAAAAGGGGTGTGACATTAGTGACTCTGACAAAATGATAAAGGCATCCCTTCATAATCATCTTCTTCGCCTTAAGGTATGAAATAAACTTACCTCGAGGCTCAGTAATATTGCCTTTCCACTCACGAACTGACTCATTAGGAAACTCAAACTTGACCACTTTAGCACGACAATCAAGAATGGCGTAACATTTGTATAACCAATCCATTCCCATGATCACATCAAAGTCAACCATTTCTAGCTCAATGAGGTCTGTCGTAGTCTCTCGATCTTGAATTATAATCACACAACCCATATAGACACGGAAGGCAATAATAGAATCTCCCACCGGAGTCAACACAGAAAATGGTTCAAGTAGTTGTTCTGGCTCTATCCCAAAACCAAAGCAAAGTACGGAGTAACATATGAAAAAGTAGATCCAGGGTCCATAAATGCAAAAGCATCTAGAGTACAAACAGTAAGTATACCTGTGACGACAACATCTGAAGCCTCCACAGTAGGGCGAGTTGGCATGGCATAGAAACGAGGATGAGTCCCCTGGGAAGTAGTAGCTATCTGCGGCACCTTTCCTGCATTGCACCCACTATGTGCCCCATTACCCCTAGGTGGGGGCGGTGCAACCGAAGTAGTAGCCATAGACGGTGATGGATAAGCTATCAAACCCTGTTGGCCATTAGGGCAAAACTTTCGGATATGACCCATCAACCCACAACCATAGCACGGAACACGGGGTCCCCTGCTAGTACTAGACTGACGCTGACGAGAACCCATACTACTCTGAGCCTGTTGTGCAATACAGTGGTCACTCTGAATGGGCCTAAACTGGCCTCCCTGCCCGGTGTTGTATGCCACTAGAGGGCTACTGGTAGATGTCTGCATCCTAGATTGCGGTGGGCCAGATGACCATTTGCTATTCTGCCCCTTGCCCGAATTAGGCATTGCACTGAAAGTGCCAAAAGTCTGATTTTTTTTTGTTCTACTCCCTATTGGCCCTCTCCTCCTGATGAATCCTCTCAAGATCCATTGCTAAATCCGTAAAGTCAATAAATGTGGTGTGTCTTCTCCAACTAGTTGTATCTTTTCTAATACCCGGAATCAAGCCACGAGCAAAACGATCAATCTTCTCATCCTCAGTGGGGATGAGGTGGGGAGCATAACAGGATAACTTCTCAAATTTGATGCTATACTCTAGAACGGTCATAGTATCCTGCTTTAAGGTCTCAAACAATATTGCAAGGCTCTCACTCCCGGTGGTAACCACTTCTTAATGAAGATCTTCTTAAACTCCGCCCAAATCATTGGAGGTGTATCATCCGGTCGACTCTTCTCTACCCCCTTGAACCAGAGGTCAGCAATGTTTTTCAACTGGTAGGCTGCCAATCGAACCACCCGATAGTCTTTAACTCCCAGCAAAGTAGTAACTTTCTCAACTTCCTTCAATAAATCCTGAGGGTCTGCAGTAGGATCTGTACCGGTGAAAATTGGTGGCTCAAGTCTCACGAATTTCATGCCCAATTGCGCCATATCATCAACCACTAGTGCTCTCATCCCTCCTTGTTGGAGTGCCTGAATACCCACTTGAAGGTTCTGTTGGGTCTGCATAGCCATGAGGTTGGCAAAAGTATCCATAGCCTTCCTAATATCAGTGAGGGTCTTCTCCAAGTGATTTGGTTCTGGAGGTGGAGCAGGTGCCTCATCAACTTCTGCCTCGAGCTCCTGGACCACCCTTGGAGCCATTGGAACTGGCACAGTCCGTGCGCTTGCAGCCTTCGGAGGTCGGCCCCTAGGTCTAGCGGGTACCCCTCCCGAAGCCACATTGGGTATAGGAGCAGCTTCTCGGTTCATATCACTGCCATGCGTGTTCACCATCTTCTGCCAATAGATATAGCGTATGAGTTAGGAAATATTTCTTAACTCTATTGCACGATTCTAGAACAAGAAGAAAGAGTGAAGTATTCTTTTAATGTCCATATAGCCTTCTCGATATAAGTGTGGTGCACAACACATCAATAAGGAGAACTCTACCAGACACGATTCCATAGACTTTCTAGGATACGAATTAGAACCTATGACTCTGATACCAAGTTTGTCACGCCCTAAAACCACGAGACCGGCACTCAGTACTCTACCCGACCCGAGTGAACCATCCCATAGATTAATACTCACCTATATGCCTAACAGGAGGATGTGAAGGCCTCTTCAAGTACAATCATTTTAAGATATAGAACAAGACATGAGTAATATCTTTAAGTAAATATTTTTCTTTGAAAGAGAGCTTCATAAATATAAAAGAAACTTTCATTCATGCATGCCATATTAGTAACCATAGGATTACAACCCAAAATGAATACTACTATTGTCTACAAAATCTCTATGACATAGAATGAAATAGTCAACCAAGGCATAACTCGTTGGCTCAAAGGATAATAATATAATAAAGTTCTCCAAGGGTACGAGTGTGGAGTCTCACCAAAAGCATCAACAAAAAATATAGAGCTGCCCTAACCACGCGGTCCAAGCTTCTCAGGTCCAGTCCCTGAAAACATAAATGGAAATGTGGCCAAAAAAGCCTAAGCTCCACACGCCTAGTACGAATCATGAATCGTTCCCCAAGAGAAAATAGGACAAGATTTAAGAAGATATAAGATATGTAATAACAATTTATATAGAAAGAATCCTTCATTTAAATTAACAATTTAGAAAATAAAATAAAATAGTATGGTAAAACATATTTCGAAGTCTTCCTTTAGCATTAATCTTTGCAAATCATGTTTTCATTTACCGGGAGCACTATACCATCACCGACACGAAAGAAGGTCAATAGATTATGTACCTAGTGGCAAGTATCATATAACCTACTTGCTCAGGTCGTCTCATCGTTGTGCCGAACGAATCGACTCAACCATGCTAATAAAGTAGCACAATAGTACCCCCTAATATGAAGAACTCTGTCGTAGTTCCCAACCGTAAGGCAGGTTCTACGCCTACACCTGCACGTGTAGTTTCATGACCTAATGAGGAAAAGTATCCACGGTCAATATCGGTGAACTTAAGTAACTCCCAAAACCTTTACATTTATCAATGACAATGTTCATAGCCAAATCAACTAATTGAGAATAGTTAAATACAAGATATTTCACAACTCATGTATTTTCATTTCAAAAATACTACAAGTGTTATTCCTTATTTTAGTTTTAAATATTTGAATAGCATTTCAAGAAAATAATATTCATAGCACTTAAATCTTTTATGATGCAAGAAATGGTACAATCCCAGCTCACTCGTCCCCACAAGCTAGGACTCACATTTAGAAACTCAATTAAATCATATTTTGATATGAGTTTGGAGAAAAGCCCCGAGAGTAATAAGTTTCAACATACCTCAAATTGCTTCCAACCTTACCCTAAATGATCCAAATAATGCCGACGAGTCACAATCTACATATACAGACTCACATAATTTAATAACGTATTACAACAATACCAACTGAGCCAACTAAGTGTTTAACACTTAAGTCCAAATTTCATAAGTTTAGCAAAAATCTTCATTTCAGCATTTGAAGGTCAATTCTTGAATTTTAACTCCAACTCATTCGTGACACTTGTTATGGGATCTAAGTCTTTCTAGTAGAAACTCAAAATAACATCATTCAAACAAGACCCAACACTATTAATCATCCCTACCAACCAACTCTTCAATTTCAAGACTAGCTTCTAGGAATTTTATGAATAGATGTTTAAATACAAATCTAAATTCATAAATATACTCTATTATGTCCATGGAGTATAATACCCAAGTTTGGAGTGAAGGGATTACCTCTTTGTTAAACCCTAGAATTTTCAAGATTTGAGTTCTTGAAGTGTTCTTGAGATTTTCTTCAAAATCTATAATTTCCATGTAGTTAAAGAGTCAAGAGATGTAATTAATGAACTAAATCTACCAAGAAAGAATTAAATTCTTACCTTAAAGGTATATTAACGGTAGAGATATCTCTTCTATATCTAAGTCTTCAAAGACAAAGCCCCAAAATAAAATACCAATCTACTCCCATAATTGCCTTTAAAAGGCTTCAGAATTCGGATGTCGCATGGGACGCGTCGCATGCGTCCCAGCTCCTTCAACTTGAGCAGACGCCAACTTTGGCGCTATGGGACAAGTTCACTGCCTCACACTGGGTTCCAACTTATTTCAGACGCGATGGAGATGTGACGCATCAAGTGCAACGTCCATCACTGAAATAACATTTTGGTTTTCAACTTTGTTTATTCCATTCCCCAACTTTATATGTTGCTTTTGTCTTTAATAATTAATTCCTTTGTCCCCTTTGTCCTTTTGTCCCTTTGTTAGCCAACAACCTTTCTACTTTTCTAAATCTCCTTTTCGTTGCCAGCAAGAGGCTGGGATTTTAAAATCCTTATTTTCTAATTAAATTCCAATTCTTCAAAGTTAGCTGCATACCATTGAGTTCTCATAATTTCGGCCCTTCTAACATAGAAACTGGATATGCTTTGAATATATTTATTGACCTTATAACCTCCACTAATTCAATGATTAACTATTGAAATTATCCCTAAACATTCCAATAACTTTGTCCCACTCGAATAACCATGTATCTCATATTTAATAAATTAATTTAAATTAATTATGAAAATTCACGAGGCTTTACAGTTTTTTGCACCAAAAATCCTTACATGATTTGATGAACTTTCAAGAAAAACTTTTCCGTAAAGAAAGTTTGTTCATGTATGGAAACATAAATAGCAAAGTGTAAAGAAACTTGAAAACTAATTAGAAAATGCTAGCCGTGATGGCCGAATATATGATCGTGTTGTACATCTTATACCGTCATCGTTCTTACCATATTATTAACATTAAATGACGCTACCGGCACTAGCCGCATCATAACAACTCAGTTGGCTAGAACTTCGTGCTGATAACGGTTAATAAAATATAACTCAAAGTAACAATACGGACAAGAAAAAACAAGCTAAGAGATATATAGAGAAAGAGAGAAGAGATTCTTCTTTCTTCTTCAATTGTGTGTATTTTCCTATCTATTACAAGACCTTTATATAGGCATGAAAAGTGAAGAAAATATGTCATTGAATATGTTATTAAGCATTTGAGACGAAGATCATGGATGAGGTTATGGAGTTACAATCATAACTCTATAATTATTAGAGTATTGGGAGTTATGGAGATAACGTAGAAGAGTAGACATCCACCATAATTTAATTTTCTTATAACATTCCTAAAATAGTTTCCAATTTTGAGCGACGGTAGTCCTACTCCTAATAGGGTTCGGACTTGGGGGAAAAAAGGGAAAAAGTAGAAAAAAGCATAAATTGTTATAAATATATTATATTATGGATGTTCATTTAGTACTCCGTTGGAAATAAGCCTTCTGAAGAAGCTTATCCTTTCGCTACTCCATTATGTATAAATATTATCTCTGGTAGAAGATTATCTATATCTGGTACAGTAGCACCTTACAAGTAGCTTAGAGTAGCAGCTTACAAGCAGCTTACACAACAGCTTACAAGCAGCAGCTTACACAGCAACTTGCAGTAGCATCTTACACATCAACTTCCTTTCTTCTATAAATAGAGGAGAATTTAGTTCATTATGCACATCAGTTTGAAATTGAATAAAAATATCAATCTCCCTCTATACTTGTCTTCGATTTATTTACTTTACAGTTTATATTTTATAATATGTTATCAGCACGAGACTCTGCCATCTCGAGCAAATACTCCAAGGTATGAAGTTTCTTTTTCTAAATATATGTTTATCATGCATGTTCATCACGTCTTTCTAGCCAACTAATGATGCAGATGTCATTTTACTTGGATGCGGTTTCACAAAATTGGAGAGAAAAATTGATTTTACTTAAGCTATTATATGGTCGCGAGACTACACATGAAGTTTATGTGGCAAATGGTTGGGGACTATGTATACTTATACAATTGCTATTTTTCTACTTATTTTCCTTCTTGATCGTTTAGTGAAGGATTAAAAGGTGAATAACAATGTCAGATCCATCTAAACTCCAGCAGAATTTATGAGAAATATATAATTACCAACAATGGTAGTATTTCCTAAGTCTCGTTATGACTTAACTTCATGGTTCACTTGAACTCCAGCAGAGTACGCCCACCAAAAGTGGTTATGTTTCATATATCTCATTGTAACTAAATTTTGATAACTACCAGAAGTGTTATATGCCTATGACCACCAGAAGTGATAACTTAAGCTTGTATGGTTACAATGAAGATAAGTTAGAGAAAATTCTCTATATTATATGCATACCTTGATTTGCTTCTGAAGTAGCAAATATCTTAAAAGAGGTTCGAAGCATCATAATTTGATGTGATTATGCACGTTCAGATAATTATGTTCTATCTCCTGAAAGAAGAGAACTTTTGATAATATTAATCCATTTCTTGAAGTGAATGTGACAATATTAAATATGAACACGTTGTTGATGTAAATATATTACGATTCACCTCCAGGAGAGCTAATACGATTGGGAGAATATATTCTCAATATTTCATATTTTAAATTTCTCCTGAAGTAGTAAATAATTAAAATTTCCTCCTGAAATAGGAAAATATTATGTTGTGGTAAAAAAAAATTATTAAAATTCTTAATTTTCATCATTTATAAATTTAGAATTGTCTTTATATTGTTCATTTGATTATGATTTTCTCTCATGACACCAGAAGTGTCTGAACAATATTTAGTAGTACAAAATTTATCAAAAGCTCCTGAAGATCTAACTGTTTGTCTAGAAGACATATGACACTAGTAGTGTCGGATAAATATTAGATTGTGGATAATAAATGAAGGTTCACGAGGAGCTTATATATAAATATGTCATTCATATTATATGGTTACAGTCAAAATATATGTTGTAGTAAACCTGAAGTTTATTAATAAATGGCTAGCATATTGAGACTACAAATGACTAGAAGATTGAAAATCTTCATGTTTTCACAATAATAGGGGGTAAAATAATATGTATGTAATAAGTGACCCGCCTTATTCTTTAATTTGTACTATATCACGTATCACAATAAACCAGAAGCTTACTAATGCAAAAGCAAGCAGTCACAGTAAACCAGAAGTTTTACTGAGGCAAAAGTTGCTACTGTAAACCAGAAATTTACTGATACAAAAGTAGCCACAGTAAATCAGAAGTTTACTGATGCAAAAGTTTATGCCATAGTAAACCAGCAGTTTAATTAGAGATAGCACATGCCATGATAAACTTGAAGTTTTCATTTGCCATTTTTAAATGAGCTATTTGAGAATTCAGATAAGCATGTACTAAAGAACTAGAAGATTCTTCAAGAATTCTCTTGTGTTGCTCGTTCTCGTAATAAATTGATTATACTAGCTAAAGTTGGGACTACAATCCCTGAATTCTGGAATATATAAAAGGTGAATATGGGCCCATTCACCTATCACATGAACCACTTATAGATGCATATATGAGATGGTTACATGTGTGTTTATTGTCAACCTGCAGTTTGGCATTTGAAATTGCCTTTCTCAATTAAGAGCATAATTTTCAGATTATGAAATCAAGATAGTTCATCTTGATGATGCTGGTTTATATCCAAGCTAGTTTAGCATTGCATACCTCCTATTAATGGTTAAACTATTGCTTATGAAAACAAAGCCTCATATGTTGGTCTAAGAATTTCTAAATTGCATACAACAATACTTGTATGCATCAGACCAACAAAATATGACAAGTACTCCCCTCACAATTGATTTAGGATCAGAAACCAAATATTTTTACTATCTAATAACTTTTGATGTGTGGTATATGATTAATTTCTCTACCATAATGCACAAGGATAGGTTTTCAAAAGAAGATTGGGGATATGTGTTAGTTTTTCTAACATTTGAGGATGGAATAAACAGCTGGAAAATATGCTATATGAATCGAATTATCATTAATATGATCCTCACTTAGAAGATAATTCAAGTCAAATGACAGAAGTATTTGTTGATCCAAAATTAAATATCATATTTTAGCTGTAAATGCTCCCATTAAAATTAAAGTCCCTGAAGGATAAATTTTACTGCACGCATGAAGCGTAGTAAACCGATCGGTTCCAAAAGTAACAATCCTTGAAAAATGATAGGAGCAAATGATCAAAATGAGGAGAAAATGAGCTCTAGAAGAGCCCGCGACATAACATTTCATGAAACTCCAGAAGAAGTTCAGGTACCTGAAAATAAGGAAAGTGATGAGATCTCAACAAGTTATGTCGCTTAGGAACCGATACAAAACGATCGTCGACGATATATTTGATACAATATTGTAAAAGATTGTGAGGATCGGACCTGTAGTCCAGACACCTGAAGATGTCATGCCATCTAAATGCAGGTCATAACCTATATGACTAATTTGATTAAGTCTATATGAAGATCCCTGAAGGATTTAAAATGCCTGAAGCATATAGTTCAAAGCATCGTGAAATGTATTCAATCAGATTACAAAGATCTTTGTACGAGTTAAATCAATCTGGGCGCATGTGATATAATCGCCTCACTGAATTGATGAATGGATGTTACGTAAATGATGGCATTTGTCCATGCATTTTTACAAAGAAAACAATATCATAGTTTGTTATACTTGTTGTTTATGTTAACGACATAAATCTCATAGGAATTCCAGAAGAGCTCCAAAGGAGAAAACTTTGTCTTAGTCCGCAAATTGAATATTTACCAGACAAGATCTTTATCCATCAATCTGTTTACACAGAAAAGGTCTTAAAACGCTTTTACATGGATAAAGCACACCCATTAAGTATACCAAATGGGTGTTCGATCACATGAAGTGAATAAGGATCCGTTCCGACCTCTAGAAGAGGACAAAGAACTCCTTGGTCCTGAAATACTCTATCTCAGTGCAATTGGTGCACTTATGTATCTTGCTAATGCTAACGAAGGTGGTGCATATCATATTGGTTGTGCAGATGCAAGTTATTTATCCGATCCCCATAAAGTTTGTTCTCAAATAGGATATGTGTTTACATGTGAAGGTACTGTCATATAATGACGCTTCACAAAGCAATCTATTGCTGCTACTTCTTCAAATCATGTTAAGATAATAGTTATTCATGAAGCAAGTACGGAATGCGTATGGTTGAGATATGTAATTCATTTTATTCGAGAAAAATATGGGTTGGAATGTGATAAAAAACCCACAATATTATACGAAGGCCATGCATAGCCCAATTAAAGGGATGATTTATAAAAGGAGATAGAACGAAGCACATTTCACCAAAATTATTCTACACACATGATCTTAAAAAAATATGGTGACATCGATGTGCAACAAATTCGTTCAAGTGACAATCCAGCAGATTTGTTCATTTTGCCAATTTCAACTTTTGAGAAGATGGTATACAAGATTGGAATACAGAGACTCAAATATTTGGAACAAGGTTTTCATCAGGGGGAGTGAAATACGCGTTGTACTCTTTTTTCCTTACTAAAGTTTTTTTCATGGGTTTTTTCTTGTAAGGTTTTTAATGAGGCAGCTAGAATTGCGTATTACTAAATATGTGTACTCTTTTTCCTTCACTAGGATTTTTTCTACTGGGTTTTTCCTAGTAAGGTTTTAACGAGGCACAATATCTTTTAATGAACATCTAAGGGAGAGTGTTATTAATATATTATATTATGGATGTTCATTTAGTACTCCGTTGGAAATAAGCCTCCTAAAGAAGCTTATCCTTTCGGTATTCCATTATGGATAAATATTATCTCTGGTAGAAGATTATCTATATCTGGTACAGTAGCAACTTACACAACAGCTTAGAATAGTAGCTTACAAGCAGCTTACACAACAACTTGCAATAGCAGCTTACACAACAGCTAGTTCATTATGTATATCAGTTTGAAATTGAATAAAAATATCAATCTACCTATATACTTGTGTTCGATTTATTTACTTTATATTATTTATTTTATAACATAAATGATCAATGTATATGAATAATAATAATCCTGTACGTATAAAAGTGCGCGTATCTTGGCTTTTTCTACTCCGGCAGTTTACTCCAGCGCTCGTCTTCAATTACTTTGAGATATACTAGTATTTCATAAACCCTTGCAGTACCTTAAACCCTCCGATTACCTTTGTCCTAAAATCTTCTCTCTCTTGCTATGGCAGCGACTCCTACAATTGAGTATGTCAATCACATTGAGTCTTACGTTAGCTCTTCTAGCTCTCCGGCACAGCAGGTCCCTTTCTCCTTTCTTTTTTTCTTTCTTTCTTTCTCTCAACTTACAATTCGCGCAACACTAAGAAGTCACTGAATTCTTTTCTTCTCAATAATTTAATTGCGTTTTGCAGGCGGCAAGCATTGATGCAATTGCTCTTCTTCTGAAAAATGACTTGTTAACTTTAGAAGTCTTGGTATGTTATTATTTTAGATTTTTATTTTGTTCTGAAATTTTTTGAGCTTATTGTTTTGCTTTGCTAAATTTGTTTGGGTTTGATACACATAGGTTAGAGAAATGGAGATGTATTTGACCACTACAGATAATATCATTCGTTCAAGAGGTATCCTTTTCTTTTTGTCTTGATAGTATTTATCTTTTGGTTATTGTTATCTTAAGTTTTACAATTGAAGTATTTGTTGAAGGAAAAAAAAAACAATTGGCTCTTAGAAGTGCAAATGTTGGTTTGGGACATGAGTTGATTTGGCTATTTTAGGATTTTTGCTGGAATATCTTAATTTATGAACCGAAATTGTTCTTTTGAGAAGGGATGATTTATTCATTGACAAAGAATAGTTGTATTTTAATTATAAAAACCATTTTTTTTGGATAAGATAAATGATTTTATTAACGTTTCAATCAATTTAGAGTTCGACATATCAGTTAGTCGCTTTACAGTTCTTGCTGCCTTGTGCCATTGTTCTTTGAATGTGGGGCATTTCCGAGACACCAAAGAGGTAGAAGGGGGATTTCAGAGTGCATTGAGTTTGAACATTTTGATAGTATGACTTAGTTGTTAATCTTTAGACATTATTCTGCATATTTTGATGTCGGTGTTTGGATAGGGATTCTTAAGAGTGCTGCATGTACAATATACTGCTTTTAATATGTCGAGAAAATTTTATTAGAAAGAGCAACTGAGAGAAGATGTACCATCATCTTGCTCAGAAGAGTATATATTGACTAGTGAAGATGAGATACCTGCAAAACCCATAAACCATGCGGACCACTCCGTCAATACGAAAAAGAGTTGGGGTAACTGGTCCCGCGGCACTCATCTCGTGGAGGTGTTGGACCTTAGCATTTGTTCCCATATAATATTGCTGGTCTTATAACTCTTCTATAGAACTTATCTTTCACTTTGGTAGGATGATGACAAAAGCACCAAACAATAACTTTTTCACTTTGTTATAGTTTTTAAAATCATTTTTCCATGTGATTGTTATTTGTCTTTATAGTTATTACACTTGAAATTCATATGTTTTTTTTTTTCATTTGCGCCTTTTTCATTAAAGTCCAGTGCTTATTTGTAAAACTATGTTGAAAGCTCCATAAGGTCCAAACACTTTTTCTCCTTTTTGTCTTGGATAATATTAATATTTTCTCCCTAATTTATTTTACCCCTCTTTCTCTCCCTTTGTTTTCTCTATGCTAGATAACCTGTTATCTTCCAGGTATCCTCTTACTTGGAGAACTATTGATGCAATTAATATCGAAGCCCTTGGGTGATACTGCAATAAGCAGCTTAGTAGAATTCTTCACAGAGAGGCTGGTGAGCAAACATTTTAGGATCAGGAATTTGTCATAGAAAGACAAGGTGCTTTGTGCACGTAGCTATTTTGCTTTTTGGAACTCAATGCGGTCAATTAAATGTTTTTACTTCTACATACTTTTACATCTCTACGATGTTTGTTTGAGTTACTTTTCATCTTTTATGCTTTTGCCTACTTAGTTGTATTTACCATTGTGTATTGTCTTTCTCAATGCATGCAAAATTTATGACTCCGTCTTTCTCCAAATTATCCTTTAGTAGTAAGTTCATGTGTTGCTTTGTAATTGAAGGACACAACTCTCATAGGGAACATGCTTTCAATCATCTGTTGTAGATTTGACTAATTACTAGAAGATAAATCAGCTTGTTGCTCCCATGTAACAATCCTATCAGCTCTAAGTTTTCCTACTTTACTACCATAGAGATTCTTCTGCAGATTGGAAATTGCTTTTTCCCAATGATGTTACAATCTCTTAACAATACTGCTAATACAACTTTCTTATTCCTCTTTACCTTACACTGGAATCGTTAATACTCCCCTGAACTTCAATCTGTGTGCAACATATTAATTGCATAATTTAATGGATCCACATACGAAAAAGTACTCCTACTTGCCCATTTGAAAGTGGATACATTACTGACCTTTTTCTGATCCTTCTTGGTGCTCGTCCTTATCGACTTGAACTTTCAGCAGAATATCTGCTTGTTTTAATCCAGTCCAACAGTTTGTAAAAATTTAATAGCTATATGCACCATGTATCTTTACCTCTGTTCTTTTAATTGGTTATCATCTAAAGTTCTCTGACTAGATGATACTGTACTTATATCAGGCAGACTGGAAAGCGTTGCATGGTGCCCTTGTTGGTTGTTTGGCTCTTCTAAGGAGGAAAAGTGATGCTGGCATGATCAATAAGAGTCAAGCAAAGGCCGTTGCACAGTCTTATCTGCAAAACCTGCAGGTGCAGTTATTGGGACTGCAAGACAGGAAGGTAAAATGATTGCACATGGACAAATAAACTGTTGTTTCTGCATCTGTTGATAGTATCTTTGTCCCAGCGGAGACATCCGATAAAATTGGAATGACACAAAATATCTGTTGATAGTATCTCCAGCTAGTAGGTGTGAATTTACTGTCTTATTCTTGCAGCTTTGTCTTCAAATATTGGAATGCCTATTGGATCGTTATCCGGATGCCCTTTTGTCACTGGTAATAGCTTTTAATTCTTTTCAGTTAATTATGTTTCATCTATATGATAATTTTAGCATGGTTTACTGTTTGATAGTATCTTCATTGATTTGTCCTGGGGCAAGCAACAAAACAATATAAGTAACTACTAGCTCTCGGTGTAGCCCTTTTTTTTTTTTTTTTTCAAAAACCGTGATGTCTGGGCCAGCTAGCGGTCACCTCGTCTAATTCCATGAGATACCTGCTACCTCCCACCAGCACAGGTACCGGGTAATTCTGTCCACCAAGGCTTGGACAGATGGGAATAAATCACCTAGTGTTTTTGCATCCGCTCGGATTTAAACCCGAGACCTCATGGTTCTCATTTCTCAACCCACTTCATTAACCACTAGGCCACACCCTTGGATGCTTGTTATTTTTATTTGGATAAATCGAAAAAGTTCACTAATAACTAATCCAAGATGGGGTTATTTTTACTTGTAACAATAACTAAGCCTCCTGGGAGCTTGACTAGCTATGTAGACAAGTTGGTGTTTCATCTTTACACCAAAATACTAAAGAAACAAAAGAAAACTTTGGCGTTCAATGTCTTATGCATCTTTGTTTCTAGCTCTAGCTACTTTAATTTTATGACACCCTTATAAAGCTAGTTTCTTGAATTCTTGCAATTAGGCCGAGTGGCTTTATGACGGTATAATTTGCAAAGATTACAAATCTTCTTCACTTGAGAGATATGCAGTCATGTAGATATGAGGTGCTAATATGTTATACTCTCTCTGTCCCATTTTATATGACACACTTGCCTTCTTAATCTTGTTCCTAAAAGAATGATATCTTTCTCTTTTTGGAAACTATTTAATGCATTCCCATTTTACCCGTAATGACATGGCTTGTTGGGACCCAATTCATATAAAAGTTCATTCTTTTATAAGGAGAGAGAAAATGAAAAGACATCTGAAACCCTCAGCACCACTCATCTAAAAGGATAATTTTGTACTTTGCATATATGGCTTACATATGAAAAGTCTTCTTTAATTTCTTAAATCAGGTGCAGTTAAACTGAAACACCACCTTCACATGGAGTACCAGTGTCACACTTTAACACTTACCAAATACCAATAAAAAAAAATATGTTATACCCGTCTTATATAGAGGTCTCCGACACCCCATTTGTCATTATTTTGACTACAATATCTAGTTTCTTTTTCAGAAACCTATTACTTCCTTTTCCTATGTATTTGGTTGCGTTTTAGTCCTTTACTTGTTTAATTTTAATCTTGGATTGTGGCTTCCTAGGGTGATGATCTTGTATATGGAATCTGTGAAGCTATTGATGGTGAAAAGGACCCACAATGCTTGATGCTCATATTTCGTGTAGTTGAAGTTCTGGCACAATTATTTCCCGAATCTTCTGGCCCATTGGCGAATTTTGCAGGGGATCTGTTCGAGATTTTGGGATGTTACTTTCCTATCCATTTTACCCATGTGAGATCATTGAATCATACTGTCTCTCTGCTCTTTTCTTGTGTTTTTTCTGAATTTAGGAAATATGTATCTGACTATGCTGGCCGCTTCAAGATTTAGTGAAGATATTTTAATAGATTTCCTTGGAAAGCTCTAATCCTTGTTATGAATTGATAATTAAGTAAAAATGTGATACTGCTATCTCGTCCGACATCAATGAGAAAATGATCTGCAACCATGAAGGGCCGAAGGCAACATATGATATATCATCTCTAACTGAACTGCTTTGAAAGAAACGGAAAGAGAAGTGATGGACTAGCTTTTAACCTCGCTATATATGTTGTGGGACAAGAAAGTATGGGTTGGGTTGATTATGAACTTTAGAATTGCACGACGTCCTATATTGCTTCTATACCTTATTTATTCTCTTCGGGGGTTGGTGATACCATTCAAGAATAATTTTCCTACCCTTCAAGGGGAAGTATAAGCAATGATTTCATGACTAATAGCCTTAGACTTATGAGAAGGTAGCTAATTTATCAGGTTCTAATAAACTACAGTCTTTTTATATTCTTTTGATAAGTAATACTAATTCCAAGTCATTATTGTTCTCTCTCCTTTACTTGACAATTTATTTTTGTCTCGCTCTTTGGAAAATCCAGCCTAAAGGTGATGAAATTGATGTAAAGAGGGAGGAACTCTCAAGGGCCCTAATGGTATGCCAATTTCTTAAAATGCAATTATTATAACCTTTTCTAAAGCTTCTTTTATAGAGAATATTATGATTTTTATCTTCATGATAAAAGTAACTAACAGGTTAATCCATTTATGGAGCAGAAGGCACATAGGATCCTTCGAGATCCCAAAAGATTGACTGTTCATGATTTTGTGAATCTCGAGAAAACGTAGATATTATATGCTGAGTTGAGTTGCATCACTTTGGTTAACATGTTAATTCTTTATTTATGGTTTGGTTAGAAAAGGCTGGTATTTTTATCTCTAGTCGAGAATAGACGTCTCTTCTTCCAACTTTTCTATAAGAGGTTAGCAGCATTAGAGTTTGCAGCTTAATTCTGGGGAAGGCTCATTCTGGTCCACAACATATGTAACGTATAGTTTTCTGATATGTCTTTATTGCTGAAGGAGCATGTATAAAGATATGCATGTGCAAATGAGTAGCTTTGCTCCACCTAATTAGAAAACAAAAATAAATTCTTACAGATTTACTAAGCAGTTGTACCAATCGGAAAAAGAGGAATTTAACTGAACAATGTATGCATTGTTTGAAGCTTATAACTTTTCTAGACCTTAAAAAAACTTTCTATGGGTCTTTTTAAAAAAAGTAATGTGACTTGGCATAGGAGAAAGCCATAAAACTCTGATTCAATCTCTATGCTCATTGTGAATTGATTGTAGGTGCTTATGTATTATCTCGCTTCCCTAGGATGCTTCCACGGGAGGTGTTTCTTTAGTGCCTGGATGATAAATATTCTCTTTCTTTCAGCGTAAGAAGTTTGATACTAAAATTATTACTTTATCCCAAAAAAGAAGGTAGCTGGTTTGAAGCTTGAAATGATCTCCATTAAAAATTTAATATGTTAATGAATTGATCAGCTAAGTCTTAACATTTAGAATTTTGGCATCTTCTTCTAACTGTCCGGATGGACAACCTAGTCCATCAACAGTTGAGGCATTTCATGCCAGCCCTAGACTCTCCAGTTATCGTGGTTGAGAGGATTTTAGTTGGGTTGATTGTTGAAACCCGGATCTTTTAACCTTTAATTGGGTTGATTGTTGAAACCCGAATCTTTTCACCTTTAACCTTTAGATTTTAGGTGTGAAGTTCTTGAATTTGAACAGATGATACATGCTTTCCAAATGTTGAACTTAAGAGCCTATTCCCATACATAAGGAAATCTTATCAACTAATTATGTCGGGGGTGCAATAGTTTGCTCTGGTGTCTTCGTTCAAAGAGGCAATAAAAATAACTTGCTATTCGTTTTCACATTCTTATCGTTTTTCATATTCCTATTATATTCCATATTCCTCTTATTGGTTTTTAATTAGATTCTAACATTCTTTGCTGTCTTCTAGCTGGCGTTTGCTTCCACGCCACTTTTTGAACCCTCAGCCATTCCATTACTTCTTGAAAAACTATCTTCTTCTCTGCCATCAGCAAAGGTTAGTTCCAACTATTTCTATTAGTTTTACCTTATTAGCATTTGGATTGAATGTATTATTTTGCAATATTTTCATTGATTCTTGTGCTACAGGTGGAATCTTTTAAGTACCTTAGCTACTGCACATTGAAATATGGAGGAGATAGAATGGAAAAATACACTGAATCCCTTTGGTCTGCATTAAAAGATGCAATATTTACTTGTCCGCACTCCGTTTTGTCAGTGGATTCCAATACAATAGATGGAATAGGTTTTCATGAGAGTGAAATTATGACGCAGGCCCTTGAACTTCTTCAGGTGCTTGTTCGGCAGCATAATGCGTCATTCTTAAATTTGATTCTGGGTGATGGGGACATAAGCACATTTCTAAAGTCCTTTTCCCAGTTCGACGATTTCAATAGTCTTTCTTCTGAATACAAGCAGAGATTACATGCAGTTGGTCTTATTCTTTCTGTTTGTGTTAAATCTTCTGGGTCTTCCTGCAATAAAGTTTTTGAAAGTTTCTTTCCTCGGTTGGTGGATGCTTTAAGGCTCTCGGTTGAAAATTCCCCCGAGGCTATTCATTCAGCTTTGGATGCAAAATTTAACTTCGGAGCCTTGTATCTTTGTGTTGAACTCCTTGCTGCATGCAGACAGCTGGTAGTCAGCTCCGATAAAGTCGCTTCAGTTCCGGATCTATCGCATGACACTTGGTGCCAGATACTTCATAGTTTCTCCACATCATTATGCAGTGTTTTCTTTTGTCTCATTCGAGTAAGTTGTGCTGAAAGCACTTGGAATGCTTATGTTTATGCAGCAGGTAAATACTTCTCACAAATGAATTTGTTCTGGAACTAAGCTGTCTTCTTTAGTCTTAGTACTATAGGTCATATGGTCTTACTTGTCCTGTCAAGTTTCCCATAGCTCCAATCTGCATTCTCCCCAAAAAGGTTTTATGATGGTAGGCCACGAGCTATTCATAGTTTAAAATAGTTTAAAATAGTCCACGCTTTGTCTTAGGATCACTTGGATCCTGTTAACGTCATAGGGAATGTGAGTGTCTTCTGTGCTCATTGTGTTTTGTAAAGTGTAATTTACTTGCTTTTGACTGAAACATTCTTTTTTTTTTGTGCTCAATTTATAGTTAAAGGTTTGGAGATCTTGGCTACATTTCCTGGAAGCTTTATTTCAGCGTCAAAGTTCATGTATGAGAAAATCCTGCTGACTTTGATGTCAATCATTGAATCTGATTTCAACAAGACGTTTCTATGGAAGGCAGCGTTGAAAGTTTTAGTGGAAATCAGCTTGTTTGTCAATAAGTATGACGAGGATGTGAAGGCAGCTAGCTTTAACAGTATTGTCATGCAAAAGATTGTTTCTCTAATTTCTTCGGGTGACTTAAATATGCTGCCATCACTCAAACTAGAGGCCATTTTTGACATTGGAATGACCAGGAAGAGTTTCATGCTTACTGCTGCGAGCCAATTGGAGAAGACTATATCTGCCAACTTATCTGAGATTTTTGTACGTGTACTATTTGAAACCTCTAGGCCATTATTAATTCACCGCATGCTTCACCTGTTTAATTCTGGGCATTCTGAAGCCACATTACAGGAAATGTCATGTGCATCCTTGTGTTATTCTTAAGTCAAGTTTGTAGTGTCATTCTTCTCGTCTTGTGCTTCCTAGTCTCTTTTTACTTTAATATTGGACTTGTTTAGCTCATATCTAGGTGTATGCTTCCATGAACTCTTACTGCAACTGCCTAAACTAGAGTAGAGCATTGTTCTCTCTCTTTGGCATGTTTAGTACACATCTAGTAGGTGTTTGCTCCCATTAACTCCTGCTGCAAATGACTAAACTAGAAATGGAGGAACCTCTCTCTTGAGCCCCCCCCCCCCCCCCACAACTGTCTGTTTAACTCTCTTTTTCCTTTTCCTAGCTTCTTGACCTTAACAAAACTACTTTCTCTTGTTGCAGGTCCGTGGAAATCTGCAGTTAGCTGAACTGACAGCTGTGCTTTTGGAATGTTATTCCATTAAGGTACTTCCATGGTACGTAGGCGATCTTAATTTATCTTGTTTATTAGATTTCCATTCTATTCCATCTCTGTTCTGGATATTTCTCCCTACTGCATTCTCTATTGTGATGCATCCTCATATGGATGACCAGTAGTCTCTGTTGATTTTTCGTATGTGTGATATTTGATGCAACTCAGTTTTTTGCTGGTTCACTAACTTCTGCTTTGAAAAAGGAAGTCACACAGTGTCATTTCCTGCTTATGGTGAAGTAAAAAATGTAATTTTGCTTGCTTTTTTCACTTATGCTCCCACAAACGAGAATATTAAGAAGGAACTAAGAAATAAAAGAGGAAAGGATGTCACGTCCCGGACTACCCCTAGACGTGATTGGCACCCAGCTAACACCACCTGCCAGGCGAACCCATTTCTCATACGTTTAACCATTTACACAAACACCGAGGGAAAAATAAATACCGGTCTAAAAGTATTTTTAGTAATTAAAGACAAAATAGTTGTCAACTAATACCTTAGTCAATTGATAGAAATACCAACAATCACTCAAATGATAAAACTCTAGCCCAAATCCCACACTAAGGCCTTGGAACATATAACAAAGTAACATGAGTTTAACTGACGGGTATGCAAACCCCAAAGAGAAGGAAATAACTAACATAAACTAGATAAAGCTGAAACGAAAGTCTCCACGAACAATGCGACGGCTCACCTCAGCAATAGGATCCACTCGAACAAACTCGTCAGTCACTAGCTCTATCTCCCGTAACGGTATCTGCATAGAGATGCAAGTAAGGAGTGAGTTATACGTATATATAACCCAGTAAGATCCTCGACCTGCCACTTTAAATACCTCTGGAACAAGTGTTAGAAAATACAACACACTACAACAAGAACAATATACTAAACACGATAATTATACCATAACACAATGTATAGGTATTAACAGAGTTAACAACAATTAACTAACAAGAATACACATATCTCAACCCACTACACACTATGGACTTGTCATAACTGCAGTGAAAGAAATTAACCAACACCTCTATAAGACCACAACGGCACCACAATGCCTCAATTATGTAACAGAGCATACACAATGCTCACTGAAGCATATACAATGCCCCAAATATATCAAGAAGCATACACAATGCCCTAATATCATGGCTCTGAACCGTACCAAACTCAACACCATGGCTCACAGCCATATCAAAGTATCAAACTCAACATCATGGCTCACAACCGTATCAAAGTATCAAACTCAACACCATGGCTCACAGCCGTATCAAAGTATCAAACTCAACACCATGGCTCACAGCCGTACCACGCCATCAAACAATTTATAAAATAATTTTTTTTTATTTTATAAAATAATATATTTGCGGCTAGTATAAGACCACCGATTCTACCAAACGCACGCTTGTCCCAACACATGGACCAGGCAGAGAAAATACATTTTCAAAACGGGTTTTAGAAAAACAAACATCAAAACTTAAAGTCTCACTTACCTCGCTAACGGGAAGTTCCCCAATCTTGCAACGTCTAGAACACCAACCAAACGGCCTCCAATGGCCTCAATCTATTCAAAATATTGAATAACACATCCTAATTAGTTTAGGTGTATAATTTCCATAATTTTAGGACAAGTCAAAATCACTGTCAACCCTCGGTCCAATTAATAAATAATTTGTGCACAAACACGTTGAAAAAGATTAGCGAAAAATAGCTTCAAAAGAACTATACCATGGCTTATTGTCACGTCCTTAGTCGTTAACTAAGTACACGTGCGGCACTTGCCAATTTACTCACGTTCTTGCTATGCCAAGTCAGCCTTACTACACTCAAGATCGCTAAGAGAATGGTAAAAAGAACACAAGAGAATTGTTAATGGAAGCTTTGTATTAGAGAGAACTTGAATTGTTTTCTTGATGAAATACAAATGAATGGCCCCCTTTATATACTAGTCTCCTAGGGGCTAGTATGTAAATATTTATTGTTACACAAGTCCTTAATATTTACAAGATAAGGACTTTCTCTAGAATTCTCTACAAGCCTAGAAGATTCCAAGGACTTTCCTAGCAAATCCATAGGGATCTAGGGTCTTCCAAAGGAAATGTCCATACTTCTCTAAAATCTTCTCACAAATGCAAGCCTTCCTCCTATGTAAGCTTCCACATGGCATTAATATATGCCAAATGGCGCCTATGTGGCATGATGACATGGCGAGTCATCACACTCTCCCCCACCTAATGTTGCGACGACCGCGGCGCAATGTTGTTGCATAAACTCTCGGATCTTATCTTTGAATTGCCATAAATCTTCATATCGTTCCCATGTGGCCTCCTCCGGTGATTGCCCCTTCCAATGGACGAGGAACATAGCAGTGGCTTTTTGCCCTTGTTTTCGCCTGGTCTGGTAATCCATGATAGCCTCAATCTCCCTATCATGCGATGAGGTGATAGTCATAGGCGCTCGACTTGATTGGCCCCTACTCGGATCATCTTTATCTTCATGATATAGCTTAAGCAAGCTGGCATGGAAGACTGGGTAGATCTTAAGATACGATGGCATGTCAAGCTTGTATGAGATCTTGCCTACCTTGGCGACTATCTTAAATGGCCCCTCATACTTGCGAATCAGATTCTGATGCATGCCCCGTAGTGCCTTAAACTATCTTGGGTTAAACTTCGCCATGACCATGTCCCCAATTTTATAGTCCGTGGGACGCCGCTTACGATCTGCAAACTTCTTCATCTTCTTAGCTGCCTTATCCAAGTAGCACTTAGCAGTGTCAAGTTGCTCCTCCCATCCTTTGGCCATATGATAAGCCCCCAAACTCTTTTCCTCGAATGCGGCTGGTAATGAATGTGGAGTTTGTGGCTGTTGGCCTGTGGCTAGCTCAAATGGTGTCCGCCCCGTGGACTCACTCCGCTGCAAGTTATAAGAGAATTGGACTATGTCTAGGAGCCTTGCCCAATCTTTCTGATACGCGCTTACATAATGCCTCAAGTAGCATTCTAGTAAGGCATTGACTCGTTCCGTTTGTCCATCTGTATGTGGGTGGAAACTAGTGGAAAAATGCAGTTCCGTGCCAAGTATGTCGAATAATTCTCTCCAAAAATTTCCAGTAAAACAGGGGTCTCGATTACTGATAATATGCCTTGGTAAGCCCCAATACTTCACCACATTCTTAAAGAATAGCTTGGTGGATTCCTTGGCAATGCAACCTGGTGAGGCGGGCATGAAGGTAGCATATTTGGAAAATCTATCCACGACCACCATAATAGTACCATAACCGTCGGACTTCGGTAGGCAAGTGATAAAGTCCATAGTCACGCTCTCCCGTGGACGCTCTGCAACTGGTAGTGGCTCCAAAAGTCCTCCGGGTTTTTGTTGCTCAACCTTGTCCTGTTGACAGACAAGACAAGTCTGCACATAACACTCTATGTCATCTCGCATGCGTGGCCAATAGTAGACTGACTCAACCAAGGCCCTAGTGCGACGTTGGCCTGGATGACCAGCCCACATTGTGTCATGACTCTCCCTTATGATCCGCCGTCTAATGTCTCCAAACTTAGGCATGTAGACCCGCCGACCTGTGGTAAGCAGTAGACCATCTTCAACCCAAAAACGTCTCGTATTGCCCTGGTTGGCTAACTCGATAAGTTGTTTGGCTGTTGGATCATGCTGCACGCCTTCTTTTATAGCCTCACGAATGTCCCATCTTGTTGAAGTGATTGCAGCAAGCTCGGCCTTCCGGCTCAAGGCATCGGCTACAACGTTACCTTTGCCCGGCTTATACTTCATCGCAAAATCAAATTCGGCCAAGAAATCATGCCACCTAGCATGTTTGGTGTGAGCTTCTTTTGCGTCTGAAAGTAGCTAGTAGCTACATTGTCGGTCTTGACCACGAACCTCGACCCGAGCAAATAATGTCGCCATGTACGAAGGCAATGCACAATGGCGGTCATCTCCTTCTCTTGCACCGTGTAACGCCGCTCCGTCTCATTTAACTTGCGGCTCTCAAATGCTATGGGATGCTTATCCTGCATCAAGACACCTCCAATGGCAAAATCTGAGGCATCGGTATGCACCTCAAATGTCTTGGCAAAGTCAGGTAATGCCAAGACTGGCTCATCTGTTACAGCTGCCTTGAGGTCTTCAAACGCCCTTTGACAATGCTCCGTCCAAACCCATGGCTTGTTCTTCTTTAGCAACTCGGTCAATAGTGCGGCCTTTGCTGAGTAGCCACTGATGAACCGACGGTAGTAGTTAACAAGGCCAAGGAAGGATCTCAACTCAGTTACCTTTATAGGTGCCTCCCACTCCGTGATAGCACGTACTTTAGCCTCATCCATGCGTAGCTCGCCATTGCTAATAACATGGCCTAAGAAGTGCACCTTTGATTGTGCAAACTCGCATTTCTCCCTCTTGATGTATAGCTCGTTCTCCCGCAAGACTTGGAAAACCTTCCTTAAGTGCTCCATATGCTCCTCCAAGGTGTTGCTGTAAATGACTATGTCGTCTAGGTAGACTACCACGAATTGATCAAGGTAGGGATGAAAAATCTTGTTCATGAGGGTGCAAAATGTGGCTGGTGCATTGGTTAAGCCGAGTGGCATCACCAACCACTCAAAGGCTCCATATCTCGTCACACATGTTGTCTTCGGCTCATCCTCTTATGCAATGCGAACCTGGTAGTAGCCCTTGCGAAGATCCACCTTAGTAAAGTACTTGGCTTGCCCAAGTCTATCGAACAAGTCAGCAATGAGCGGGATCGGGTACTTATTCTTTACTGTGACCTTATTAAGTGCTCTGTAGTCTATGCACAAGCGCAGTGATCCATCCTTCTTCTTCTGGAACAATACCGGTGCGCCAAAAGGTGCCTTTGATGGGCGAATGTGAACATCATCTAGCAGCTCTTTCAATTGTTTCCTGAGCTCCTCTAGCTCAGGCGGTGCCATACGATATGGGGTAAATGCGGGTGGCTTAGCCCCTGGCTCCAACTCAATCTTGTGATCCACCTCTCGCCTAGGCGGCAAGTGCTTAGGCAACTCCTCGGGTATGACATCTTTGTTTTCCTTAAGCAACTTCTCTATGCAAGGTGGTAGTGTCTCTTGAAAACTCTTGTCTTCCTCCAGACTTGCGATGGTTGCCACGAACGTCGGCTCCCCCTTCTTGATCCCCTTGACAACCTGCATAGCTGAGAGTTGTGCTTGGCTCTGTCCGTGTGGCATAGACATTGTAGGTACCATGCAAGCTCCTTCTCGCTCCATAACCAAGAGATGTTGGAGGTAGGGGTCGATCAAAGTATGACAATGTCTAAAGAACTCTTGTCCCAATATGATGTCAAAGATATCCATAGCGGTTACGGTAAAGTTTGTCATACCTTTCCAAGTTCCCAATTTGACACCAACTCCATTAGCTACCCCACGAGCATTTTGTACCTCGGCATTCACGGTCTTGACGCGGCAGTTGGTTGGAGCAAGCTTCAATTCTAGTCTCTTTGTGGCAGCCTCAGTCACGAAATTATGAGTTGCTCCAGTATCCACCATTGCACGAGCAGGCTTGTTGGTGATGGTGAGATCCACGTACTGGTTGCCATTCTCGATAGGTTGGATAGATTGCTTTGTGACAGCACCGCATAATCCGATCATACCTAACTGTGCGGTTCCCGAACTCTCTCCTTGCGGCTGCTCTTTCCGTTCACGGACCATGGCGCTAAGGCTCTTTAGGTCGGGGAAATTCCTGAAGCTGTGCGGCCCTCCGCATATGTAATATCCCTTCTTCTCGGCCTGCACCTTCTTCTCGGCGTAGCCTTGACGGCCACTCAACTTTTTGGAATCTTGAGTCTTGTAGTATTGTTGTTGTATCTCCTTGCCTTTGCCACGGTCTCCCCCACCTTTGACATTGTTAAACTTTGATTCTTTGACTTTCCCTTTGTCGTGCTTGTCATGCCTGAAATCCATCAATGATTCAGCCTCCACTATGGCTTGGTCTATATTTGCGACTTGCCGGCGTTGTAACTCCTGCTTAGCCCAATTTTGCAACCCGTCCATGAAGTGGAACAAGTCATCATTGGTCAGGTTGGGGATTTGAAGCATAAGGGTAGTGAGCTCCTTGACATAGACACGTATGCTCCCTGTTTGCTTCAACTCCCTAAGCTTGCGTCTTGTCTCGTACAAGACATTGTTTGGAAAGAACTGTCGCTTGAACTCGGCTTTGAACTGATCCCACGTGCTAATAGTACATAGACCTTTATCCACATCGGCCATCTTCCTTCTCCACCATAGCATGGCAGTCTCTGAGAGGTACAACACTGCAGTGTTGATCATGGCCTCGTCGTCCTTCACTTTGCCGTGCTTGAAGTAGTTCTCCAAGTGCCAAAGGAAGTTTTCCACTTCTTGTGCATCACGAACACCTTTGAACACCGGGGGTTTGGGAGCCTCGATCTTGGCCTCCCTCGTCACCACAACATTGCTGGCTGCCTCGGTCACGCCAGCATTAACATGCTCCTCGAGTGATTCTATCTTTGCCTTCATAGCATCGATAGTACTCAAAGCCTCCATGAGTCTGTACTCTAAGGCAGTGATAGTTTGCCTTAGTTCCATCTCGGTCTGTGTACGTCCCTCCAAGTCATTTCGGATGCTCTCAATCTCTTCAAGAGTGTGCCCCTCAAGAACGCTAAGGGTGCCTTCCACCTTCCCCAAGCGTTGGCCAAAGATCTCCACGGCGTCCATCCCCGCGTTCATCTTCATCACCCACTCTTTACCGAGCGAGACATCCTCGGGCAAGACCTCCACTTCATCCTCGCTCGCCTCAATGGCAGATGGTTCTTGGGATGTAAGCCCTTCGTTTGACACAACCTCGGGTGGCACCTCCTGGCCCTTGTTAGTGGCATTTCTGTTTTTGTTACGGCCGCTCTTGCCAGCAGCATCGTGGATGACGTTGACTTGAGTGTTGGCAGCGTTAATTTCTCCGTCGTTCGCCATTCCCTTAGTTGCAACCTTTGCTCTGATACCACGTTGTCACGTTCTTAGTCGTTAACTAAGTACATGTGCGGCACTTGTCAATTTGCTCACGTTCTTGCTATGCCAAATCAGCCTTACTACACTCAAGATCGCTAAGAGAATGGTAGAAAGAACACAAGAGAATTGTTAATGGAAGCTTTGTATTAGAGAGAACTTGAATTGTTTTCTTGATGAAATACAAATGAATGGCCCCCTTTATATACTAGTCTCCTAGGGGCTAGTATGTAAATATTTATTGTTACACAAGTCCTTAATATTTACAAGATAAGGACTTTCTCTAGAATTCTCTACAAGCCTAGAAGATTCCAAGGACTTTCCTAGCAAATCCATAGGGATCTAGGGTCTTCCAAAGGAAATGTCCATACTTCTCTAAAATCTTCTCACAAATGCAAGCCTTCCTCCTATGTAAGCTTCCACATGGCATTAATATATGCCAAATGGCGCCTATGTGGCATGATGACATGGCGAGTCATCACATTATACCATATAATTCTTTCACTTCATTATTGCCATCATCATTACTACAATAATTGTGTCAATCATTGGCATAAGTATTATGTTTCCTAAATTCAAAATGGTAGAAATCAAAACTGGTGAAATTGTATCACCATAATTCTTTTCCATGGCAGATTTAAAAAAGTAGATTTCAACCCAATATTTCTATTTGCATTATTAATATTACTATACAATCATGGATGCTATTACTATTTCCTTTTTACTTTCTAATCACTACCACATTACTAGTTAATTAATGCCAACAACCAAGGAAAATAGATGTCCTACGTTTTAGTGGAGACTTTGAAAGGAAGGGTTAGGAATTAGTTCCAAATCATTGAAATATTATTATATGGGTACATATAATAACTATCCTCTGCAAAAAAATTCAATTCCATGCATACCATTGTACAAAAATTGATAAAGTACCTGATTTTATAGCCATTTCCTTCCACAAAAATTCCGCTAAGAAGCTTTCCAAAGAGTAGTCAACTCCCACTAATTGTTTCCGCTGTCACAGTGCCCTCTTTGTTCTTCCCTATGTTATGGTATCTTCTAATGAAACAAGGAATCAATATTTTCCCTATTTAAATTTGTAAGTCCTAAAACGTGTAGTTGCATGAGATGCAGGTTTTGGGCCCACTCCTTTTATCCCTATTATTATTATTATTATTATTATTATTATTATTATTATTTAAAATCACTTCCATGCTCACTAGCATGTATAATTATAAATTAGGCCCACTAACTATCTAATAAATTTTAAAACTCATTAATAAGTATGTATAAAATTTTCAACTATTACAAAGGAAGGAAGGGCAAAGAACAAAGGGAAAAAGGGAGATCTAAAAGTATACAGTATTTAGTTGTTCTTTTCTGACCTTTATTTCTGTTGTCACTGTTTCTTGTAGCATGGAAATGGTTAAGTCTCACATCCTAACAAAACAATCTGCTATATGATCCATTTGGCAGGTGGAGTCGGCCTATGTAGGCTGGAAGATGATCGGAATTTTTGGCTAGCAGTTGTATTTAAATGAGTTAAATAACTTAACAGTCCTACTTCATAAAAAAATAACTTAACATTCCCAATATTTTCAATGTTCTTTTACCAAAGCTCTGACCTGTAGTTTTTGGTTGCCTCTCAGGTTCCATTGCAATGGAGGTGCAGACGAGGTCTCTTTGAATCTTGCAGTTAATATTTTTGCTAAAATGGAAAATATCACATCTTTGAGTCTAGGAGTAAAGGGAAATGTAAGCATAGCATATTTTCTTTTCCTCCTCTTCGCATTTCTTGTTCTATTTGAAGAAATATTTGATTTCCATCTTATTTTCCCACAAGTACGACTAAAAATGTTAACATACCATACTTACCTCAGGAGTTTCTGGACGCAACAATGGCTGCAATGAAGCAAGCTGTGGCAGGCTGTTCAGTGGAAAGCCAGGAAAAGGTTCTTCGGAAAGCTTTTGATATGATGGCAACATGCTCCTTATTCCTATCCAAGGATTTGATTCTAGGAACCAATCGCTTTAACAAGAAAAGTCAACTTGGTCAGACTTTTGATGGTTTGTCTTGTCGAGACGAATGGATTACTTCACTCTTCGCATCAGTTGTAATTGCGTTGCGTCCTCAAACTCGGATACCAAATATAAGACTGTTATTACAGTTGTTGACAACGACTCTCCTTGAAGGTCATTTACCGTCAGCTCAGGCCCTGGGGTCTTTGGTTAACAAACTTTCTGTAAATATATCAGAAGACTGTAGTCTCGAAGAAGTTATTGATACGTTATTCAAGAATGAGATGTGGTGCAACATTATTATTGGGAAAGAAGGCAATGATGGTGGTGCTCTTAATATGGGTAACCCGAGAATAAGCAGTATGAATAGTCATGCAGTTATTGGATTAGCATGGATAGGGAAAGGTTTGCTTATGCGGGGTCATGAGAAGCTAAAAGATGTGACTATGACTTTCTTGAGTTACTTAGTTTCAAGTGGACATAATGGAAATTTGCTGCCTTTTAAGGATCAAATGAAAGATGGCGCAGAGCATGAAGTGCTTTGTCTCAGAAAATCAGCTGCAGATGCATTTCATATTCTTATGAGCGACTCTGATGCTTGTTTGAACAGGAATTATCATGCAATCGTTCGCCCACTCTATAAGCAACGGTTTTTCAACATTATGTTGCCTATGTTCTTATCTGCAATAGTAAAATGTGACTCATCCACTACACGGTACGTATCAATATAGTTGATTTCATTTGTTTAATTTTTTGTATTGGAGCAACGGTAAATTTGTTTCCGTGTGACTTATATGTCACGGATTTGAGACGTGGAATCAGCCAATAATGCTTACCCTAGGCTGCCTACGTGGCCGGGATGCTTCATGCACTGGGCTTCCCTTTTTTAAATTTTTTGTATATCCCGTGCTTCATACTCTCATTTTGTATCTGGTTGATAATGGAGACTGTAATCTTCTGGTTTATGGTTTGTTGAAGAAAGTCAAGAAACATTTAGAAGCCTAAGAACGCCAATAGATGTTAAGAAGCTTTTGTGGTCTTTGTATTAAGTTAGTTTATTGAGTAATTTTTATTAGCTTGCTTAAAGAACAACAACAACAACCCAGTATAATCCCACCAGTGGGGTCTGGGGAGGGTAGTTTGTACGCAGACCTTACCTCTACCCTGGGGTAGAGAGGTTGTTTCTGATAGACCCTCGGCTCCCTCCCTCCAATAACTCCCCACCTTGCTCTTGGGGTGACTCGAACTCACAACCTCTTGCTTAAAGAAGTCATTTTTATTTAATTTCAATAATTCTGAAGACTATCAGTGTGAGCCATGAGGTGCTAGTTATGAGTTCATAGCGTATGTTCTTTCTAAAACAAAGTTAATAGTGTATGTTCTGAAGCTGCTCATCAAAGGCGGAAAGGGGTATGTGGCTCTAGCATAATTTTGGGGGGGGTGTACTTTATCGGAAAAAAAAGAAAAAGTTGGGGAGGTGGTTTTCTTCTCATTTATGAAATTTCAATACTCATCTGGAAAAAAAAAACGGAATCAATATTCAAGCTTGCCCATCTTGTATGTCCCCGTTTGTTACCTATGTTATGCGCGATCTTCATTTGCCTAAATACTTGTGTTCTACTCGTATATGGGTTGTTTCATGTGCTTTCTGTAGATTCTCTATTTTTTAGGAATACCTCTTGTATGCGGGAGTTATCCCAATTATTAAATTAAATTATACTTTACTTGATATAAAAAAGTATGGGTTGTTTCATGTGGATTTTCGAAGTGCACTAAAGCCTTGTTAAATGTTGAACATATCCACGTCAGAGCACACATGAATCCCCGTAAAATATTTTTTCCAAAGTTCTGTTGCATTCACTAAAATAAAACTAGTAACTTTTTTTTTTGAAGTTCAGTAGCTACATCATTTTCCCTGATTAATAAGATTGAATAAGAGGACTTCTATCTTAAAAGAGCTCACTGTAATGAGTTGAATTAAACTTTTGTAGATCTGATCAAATTTTAAGATGGCTTGCCTTAAGTTAATCCTCCCGTGATTTCAGGTGTTTTCTCTATCAAGCTTTCGCACACCTGATATCAGAAACTCCTCTTGCTGCTATTGTTGGTGATGCCAAAAAGGTGAGTGAGCAGCAATGACCAACTATTTGTACTCATATTGTTGATGGTCAGGTTTAAGGTTAATTGCTTATGATATTCATCTTTGTATGCAGGTCCTTCCTGTAATTTTAGATTGCTTTCTTATGTTAAGCAAGGATGTCTCTCATAAGGAGATAATTTACAGTGTCATAATAGTTCTCTCTGGAATAATAACAGATAAAAATGGTAAGGCCATTTGCTTATCTCTGTGAGAGTTTCTTTTTAGTTCTGAAAAGTTTATCACATCGGCTATCATAATTTGCTTATGGACCATCATCCGCTAAGGATTTGCATATTAATTGTACCTTGCATATTTGCACATGTTCATCTTCAAGGTTGCGTGAAGAAGTTAATAGACATAGGCAATTAGCTTTCAGAAAATTTGCTTGAATAATCTAGAAAGGCTTCATTAGCTGCCAATCTTATACTTACGGAAGTTTTTTTTTTGTGTGTGCGCTAATGACCAAATATAAGTGGCATATTTGAATATTTCCCGGGAACCTCATATGAGTTTCCTTTAAGAGATCTGGAGAACCCCTAGTGTAAGCTTTCGAAATTGCGAGCGAAAAGCTCTTTACTAAATCTTAACAAATTAAACCTGTCTTTCTCCAACTTGAGGTTAGTCAGGTTATTGTTTCATGCTTTTATGTTAAATTTGGGATTCAATGGTTTCATCATTCATTTTCCGACTTCTTTTTTTGTTGATGCAGGACAAGAAGCTATTATAGAAAATGCGCCCACAGTTATCTGCCGACTTACTGAGCTCACATCCTATCCCCATATGATGGTAAAAGTTTCTTTCTAGTTTGGGATTTGGTGATGTGGTAAAATAATTTTATTGATGATGGCAGGAAATAACTCTCATATAGCAGTATGCCAAAAAGTAGAGAACCTACAAGGAAGTTTGATTCTCTTCCAATCTTCTGTATAAATATAAAACTCGTGGGTGCACCAAAAAGAAATAAGGAACAAGAGGCTATTCCTCAAATGTACAAAATTACTTGTCCCTGCAAAATATTTCCTATTTCTCTCAGCACAATGCATATTAGTGCTAGTGGAACAACAATTTGCACCCTTCATCTTGTCCTCCATCTTCTAAACGTCCAGCTGAAGCGTGCTTGCATAACAGTGCGTGGTATCACTCATTGTAGTCTAAAACATCTAAAGTTTTCCCACAACAAGTTAGACACTACCTGACAATGTAAAGGAAATGTGTCCGCATCTTTGTCCGGATTTTTGCAGATAAAATACCAACTAATATATGGAATTCTACTCTTTCACAAGTTTTCAGCTCTCAGAATCGCTCCACTCGTTGCTAACCAAGTGAAGAAACTCCCCATCGTGGTGACCTAGGAATCAAATAGATAGATGTGGAAAGCCTGATTCCTCTTTTGATCAAGAGCCTGTTATAATAGGACTTTAATGAAAAGAATCCACTACTCTCCTTCACTTCCGACTATAGGCTGAGACCTTTTTAAAATTGAAAATTTCTTAAATTATCAGGTGATTCGAGAGACTGCAATTCAGTGCCTTGCTGCCATGTCAGAGTTGCCGCATGCAAGGATATACCCCATGAGAACACAGGTTGGTGTTTTGTGGTGTGAGCAATCAGAATATCCACCAACATTTTATCAAAAGATCCTTAAACACTAACTAAATGCCTAACAATGGATGCCGCTTATTTATCAGGAGTGTAAGAGGTTCTTCTTGTCTTTCTCATGAAGCCTGGATTATCATAATGTGTCTTTTCATATGTAGGTGTTGCAAGCATTATCCAAAGCTCTTGATGATACAAAAAGGGTCGTTCGTCAAGAGGCAGTGAAATGTCGGCAAGCTTGGTAAGACATTAAGATCCATTGTATCTTTACTTTAATTATACATATTTACCGAGTTGAACTCATTTACATTTTTTTGGGCCTTTTCAATTCTTAGGGCTTCAATTACATCAAGGAGTTTGCACTTCTGAAAGCACGCAGAAGACTTCCTTGAAAACCCGGTTGGGTGAGATCTTTATCCCTTTTGTCATCGATATTCCTCAACACATCAATGTAAAACTACTGTGCACATATTATTTCATAAATTTTACATGTGGGAAATTAAATAAATCAGAGATTGAGATTTTGAGCGTGATCTTCTATACAGTCATTACATATGTAATCTACATCCTCCTACCAATAGTTTGCTGTATGTGCACTACCATGCTGGCACTCTCACCTCTTCACCTCAACAGTCCAGCTTTTGAACAGGTTCCATATTGAGTTTTGCTTACCATGCCTGGCTGTTATGTTGACAGGATCGTATACTACATTCATTGCATCCTTGCAGATGGTACACCCTCTTGCTTCTGCTTGTATAGCAGCTTACTTATAGGACCACAGTCTTGATGTAATAACCGGGGGGGGGGGGGGGGGTGAGGATCAGAGTTGTCAATTTATTAATTTATTATGAGGAAGTGGTACTCTGGAGGGGGTGTGGCAGCTGCTGTTCAATCAATCGCAATGTACAATGATCCAACATAGCAAGGAGCAGCAGTCTTATCTCCACCCCAGTGAGAATGATTAACAGGTGATGCATCAATGCTACAATGGCGTCCCACCTGCCTTCAGTTGGATGCAGAGAGATCGAACTGTAAAGTAAAGTTGTACTGACTTCTGTAAAGTTTGGAGCTTGTGGCTAGCGTGAATCTCATACTCATGAACTAAAGATGGTATTGTATCCATTCAATGCAATTTTCCTTCAAAAATTGTCTACTTTGTGGCGTTATCATGCACCTCCATCAGCTTCCCTTTTAAATACAAAGCTCGGGAAACTAACTAATTTCTGCCTGGAATATGGTTTGTGGAATCTCTCATTAGCTTTAATTTCTCCACAAGAGCAATCTGGAGATATTCTGAATGTTGTAAAATGTTGTGCGTCCAAACCTGCACTTATCACCCGTAAGATCTTTCTTCTGCAACCAACCTTCTGAACAATTAAATGCAGAATGCAACATCACCGGACATCTTGATGATCTTTATATTAAAGTCTCGTCCAACTCTTGTACCAAAACTATGATTTGTGATATTAACTTCAAACAGTAACATGTCGGAGAAAGAAAAAATATGAGTAGTAGGTTCCAGCTACCATAAAGAATCTTTCTCCGTAACAGCAATTAGAAGAAACAATATTTGCCTTCTACCGTTTATTTTCTCAAGTTAATGAAACCCGAGTTTGCTTATCGCTTATCCCAGACAACCATTACAGCACAAGTGAGAATTAGTGAGCAACTGCAATGTGTACTTTCCTGTGATTTCTAGTTTTGCGAGAAGCACAAAGGGTCAGCCTGAAGCACAAGACATATCTCCTCTTGAACCAGAATACATCTCCTAGCTCATTTCTAAACACTGCCACAACACGCAAAAGAGCAGGAAGAAACTTTTTGCAAAAGCCGACTCCGAAAATTAAACCACAAGTCACTAAACCTAATGCAACATCTGTGCAGAAGGTATAAGACTGGAGGAGAGGGCACAAGAATAACTGTAGGACCAAACAATCATTGGAGCACTGGTAAAACATTACTTGAAAGTTCAATCTTTTCAAAGAACAAAATTCCTATATGGTACAGAGCATTGTTTATTTGTGCAACTTCTCCCATATATCTACTCATGTTTTTTTTTTCTGTTCTCTATTCTTTGTTGTAAATTATCCAATCAGCTGAAATGAATTGTGAACTAATCAGTCAGACATATCATACTCAGCTCCACTAGATTGATCCTGATCACCATCATGCATATCGTTCTGTTGTTCACCAACAGCATCTTCGTCATTGGTTCTTGCTCTCCTTGAACTTGAGACACCCCCCTTCGAAGCTGTTGCATAACCCTGCAAGGATCCACCGATGTCATAATCAGTTGCAAAAGGAAAGGCCATGTAGAAAGAAAAAAACCGAAGGAAGAGTAGACTTGTGGCTTCATTACCCCTTCTTCTTTCAGTTCAATGGCAGCTACTGTTTTTCTCCTCCTTACTGTAACTCTTGAAGGTACTGGAAAATGTTCGACTTCATCATTTGATTTTCCCTCTCTAGCTCTCTTTTTTCTCAAAACAAGCTTCGTTGGAAGAGGCTGCATCACGCACACATCCATGTTGTAGTCAAGTTCCAGTGTTAAACCACATAAAGTTAACAAGTTAAAACCCAGTTTTTTACCATGTAATGGGCCTCTGTTTCACCAAAGGCCACAAGGTATGTAGTGGGATCATCCGCGTCATCGCCTCTTACCTGCCAATGGGCAAATGCGAGCAATATTAATAAAACTAAGTATATTAAATATAAAAATGTAACTAGGTTGAGTTCAGCACTCAGAAAAGGTACATACATCCCAGTGATACTCCCGAACCCAACTGTATGAAATATCCTCGTTTTCATCATACATATCCTTCGTTAGCTGTCAAAATCAACGAAAAGCAACAGAATATCATTAAATGAGATTTATGCTCATGAACTTTTCCATTTTAAATAGATGTAATTTCACCTCATTTGGTGCAGGGACCATATATGCTAGAAATTTATCAGGTTTATCTGCGTCTGAGCTTGTAGCCACGAAGCTTTTCATAATGGCCTGCAAGATGCATTGCAAATCATAATTCATGTTCGTTAAGATTGCATTCAAACATCATGCTGACACAGACACATTATATATCAACACTCTGGCAAAGGTCTTCAAACTTTTCCAACCCAATATAAGTTTGGATTGAACATTCTCGCTTTGGTCAATTGATGTTGAACAAGGAGCTGATAGCAAAATGATTAGACATAAGTTTGGAGAAGATGAATATATGGACTCTCAATTTCATATGAAAAAGCTAACTTTGCCAATCTTGCTTTCACTTAGCAATTGCTCCTTCACATTTACTGCCCAAAGGAGTCTTTACTTTAGCTTACTAACCTGGAGAAAGCACTACTAACTTGGAGAAAGGCATCTAATTAATTTCACCTGTGATTCATACGCATCGCGAACAGTTTTATCCAACTTGTTGTAGGTCTCTGAGTCAGCAGTTGGAGCACTATCGAAATTTGCGAGCACAAACGGGTCTTGGTACCTGGAAAAGTAGCATTATCAGTTCATGTTTATCTCCATCACCAAGATATTGCCATGATCCAATGACTCAATGAGTTTTATAGGAAAAAGGGAAAAAGTTTTGCAGGCAATTATTACTTTAAATCTTTTGCATATTGGCAAATACATCCAGCTTCTGCTGTTTTCTTTTGACAAGCAAATGTTATTTTACTGACAAAAATGATAGCAGAAGAATTCAAGTATACGCGATGCGTAAGAAAAGATAGCAATCCGGTGATCTCCTGTAAAAATGCCATCCAATTATCCATACAAAAGGGATGTCTTAGGTACTCCAAGAATATAAAAAAGCATATCAGACTCATTTGCCTACCTACAGTAATTGTACAACAATTTTTCAGGAATTTTATGGGCTGCATCTATAAATGCCATAAATTGTAGAAAAATAGCAGAACAAGAGAAAATGAAGGGTATGGTGACAAATAGAGAAAAGGTCCACCGCAGAAGTGGGTACAATAAATAGCAAGCGCCAAACTCACACATATCAAACATACAAAAGCCCAAAACTTAAAAGTCCCAAAGTTCTGTATAACCTTAATATTTAATAGCATTTCTTCTCGCTCAAGTTTCCCTTAACCTTCAATTACCTAGTACCGCCAATTATCATTACCTACTCTGCTTATCGCTCAAGAAAGCA
Source organism: Nicotiana tomentosiformis (assembly GCF_000390325.3). NCBI lineage: Eukaryota > Viridiplantae > Streptophyta > Magnoliopsida > Solanales > Solanaceae > Nicotiana > Nicotiana tomentosiformis. The sequence goes on along the minus strand of NC_090814.1, from coordinate 145,040,682 downwards.
AACAAACGAGTACGTTTTTTTATCAAGAGCAAACAGACGAGTAATTACTACACAAAGGTGAGGGGACAAAAGAGGATTACATAAAAACGGAGTATGTGCTTTCAGACAGCGGAACACAGAGAGATCAAACATAAGATAAATTAAAAGCTCATCATTCTGAGAAGCTTGCCCACCAGACAGTGAGCAGACCTATGTTAGTGAACTAAGCAATAATAATCTACATATGTGCCAGTATTGCTGCTACCAAACAACGATTAGGAGGAAGCATAAAGAGCTTTGAAGAAATAATTAGCTCAATGCACTAAGGCATTAAAGCACCACGCATAGAGGGATTGCACAAATTTTGCAATTAAAGAGGAGAATGTAGTTCTCATAAAAAGTATAGCTTCTTATTATTCCACTTAACATGAAATCCCCTTCCAACTCACAAAATACAGTCCAACTATGGTGAGCTTTTTTTGGCACTGAGAAATGAGATAAACTTTTCCCCCATCTGGATAATCAAATGGAAAAAAGACTGAAAGCTGCAATTATCACAAGAAGATAAATCAAAAATAAAAGGAGAAACTAGAAAATGTGTGAGCCCTTTATGCATGCATGTTAAAAGACAACGCCGCATTCTTATGGATGAAGTGAAAGTACCTCAGCCTTTGAGGGAGACTGCACCAGTTATACTGAAACATAATCTTCTTAAATCTTTTTTTTTTTTTGATAAGGTAAAGTTTTTAACTTCTTAAATCTTTCATCCCTCTTCTTCAACATTCAGGCCAACATATAGATATTTAACATGAAAAAGAAAGAAAAGAGAGGAAGACTTACCGATCAAAGTCAGGAAAAAGTGGCTGGACTTTGACAGGCTGCAATCTGCGATTGGTCGCATGAATGGGCCGTGACTTGCATGCCTCAAAAGAAGCCTCGATCTCCTGGAGCTGTCTATCTCTGAAAACAGGGTTTGAGGAATACAATATTCAGGCCTCAACTATGTCTCACTATCTTAGACATGGATAGCATGGACACTGAAAATAGAAGTAACCTATTGTTAAGATTCTCCAAGATGTTGCGGCCACCTCTATTTTCTCGCAATTCTTTAGCTTGCTTTTCAGTCAGAGACTGCAAATGGCATAAACAATTAATTAAATAAGGTTTTTCTACTCTTTGAAGAAGAATATTCCTCTAAAACTCTATTATCAGCAGGAACCTGTTTTGCTGACTCCGTGCTAAGAGGAGAGATGTATTGTGTTTTGACCAGCCAAGAAACACCTTTGTCCGTTGGTCTTTCTTTCTTTTTTATGCCATCTTTCTTGATGGGGGTTATAGGATTGTCGTCACGCAACAATTCTTCATCTTCTGGGGCAAGTGGTATCCTTTCACCCTTGGGAGGACTAAGCAAGCCAGCAACAAGGTCAAAATAATAGATGATATTCAATTAATATGTGCTGCATGAAGAAAAGGAGAGAGAGCACGTAACATACTTGTATACGCTGAGATCAAGAAGGTCAAGAGGTATTCCAAGGTCTGGTTCAACATATAGTTCAGGCTTGTGCATTTTCTCCAGTGAAGTGATTGAGTATTTCGTAAATCTGCACACTCAAATGATTTTCCCTTACAAAAAAATGACAACGGGAGTAGTACAGTGATGACAACCTGGAGTTTCATGTATCAAAAGCTACACGAAGTGCTGAAGAAAGGTGGAAAAGACATCAAAGATACCATCAATTTCAAACAACGCTCTGCACTCCAATAACACACACTCTCTCTCTCTCTCCCTCCCTCCCTCCCTCCCTCCCTCCCTTGTGTGAACATACAAACATTTAAGCAAACCTCAGATAAGCTTTCTCAATCTACTAAGTAGGACCTGCCTCAAACAAGCTTGGCTTCACACCAATAGAGATAGCCTGACGACTTGTGGATCAGACTAACCAGCTAAGTTACTCGGACACGGGTGCGGATATAGAGGTCGGATCCTTCTTAGATGTAAATTCTAATATTCGGGGATACGAATCCTAGTACGGATACGGGTGCGGGGATCCGACTAAGATAATTCAAAAAAATAAAAATATAAAAATATCTCTAAATTATGAGAAATTTTGTGGAATACTTACGTATAAGCTTATAAAGTGTGGATTTCTTTTTTATTCTCAAGTTGTAGATAAGTAAATGATTGATTTCCTAGATAAGGTATGCTTTTTCTTCAAATTTACCCTAGTTTTGGTTCAGATTTCGGGAATCAAATTGTATCTCATCTCGAATTTTTTCGTCCATCGTGGTCAAAGTACCCAAAATTGTTTGACCAGATCCCATACCCACACCCATACTAATGTCGTGTCGACACGGTTACAACACCTAAATTGCCGTGTCGGAGCAACTTAGCTAACCAGAGGTGATGGTTTGGGAAAGAAGATTGGGTTAACTCTGGTAACCTCTAAAATAGCGACACACTCTAGATGGGACAATTCATCTACATATAAAGAGCATGCCTTGTTTAGTTTGTTCTATCTCTGTTAGAACGTGCATTGATGGTTGAATTATCATAAATACAAGTTCTTTTATACGTAAGATAAAATTATCATAAATACAAGAGAGAGGACCACCACAAAGAAAAGCAGGATCACATACCGATCTTTGTCTCTGGGTATTTGCAAAAGCTTTGGTTGTGCTACTGGATCTGGTAATTCATTTCTGAATCTGCAGAGTACACATAAATTAAGGAACGTTCAACACACTCTAATATGTAAGACGTGTTTTTCCCAAGTGAAAAGCATACCATGTAGTCTTTTCACAAATAATCTTGATACGGAAGGGAATAACTTCAAAGAAACGACATAATAGAATATAAGTGATTCAGCAAATAGCTAAATACGCCCACCATCTAAATTATGATGCTCATCAAGTTTATCACCAACCTACCCTATGAAACGGCCATCTTGCATCATGCAAAGGCAAATCGGTTATTTGAATTTTATGCGTTCGAGTTTGGGATTCTACCAAAGTTCATTTGATTTACTGGGTTCAGAATCTATTATTCGCACTTACTTAATGGATTTTTAAGCACATATACAGGGTTTGAGTCAAAGCTATAGGGTTTGAACCCATAATATGTGCTCTACATCCCCCCCTGACATCATAAATTTCACACTTACCATGACACTATTGAAATGTATTATGATCAAACAGTCAATTGGGCTGGAAAATAAATCAAGAATTAATGTCTTACTTTAACTTGCAAAGAAATGTGGTCGGCTTCTTCAAACGGTTCTCAGTCCTCTCACTACTAAGCAAAGGGGTGGTCCTTCTATCAGCCATATGTGATGCACTAATAGAACCATGACCTTTCATCCCAGAGGCTAACATTTGGGTTTTCTGCAGAACCCTATTCTGTGATTCTTTTAGTTGCTGCTGCCTATGCTTTTCTTCATGCCTTTGCTTTTCTAATTCCCTCTTCTTCCTAATCCTCCTCTCTTCTTCAGTCTCAACCCGAGCATTGGCTGCTTTCTTCACAGGCAATGGAGGCATAGAACGCCCTCCTGGCTGTTTAGACCGACCAGCAGCCTGATGATTACCATGTCCCGATTCGCGCCAAGCAGAATCTCGCCTTTTTTCCCCCCCACCGGGCCTACTTGATGAAGGAGGTGGCGGAGGGGACGGGGGCTGAGAAGGTGGTGGAGGAGGAGGAATTGAAGAAGTTGGAGGAGGAGAGGAAGGAGGCGGGGGCTGGTTTTGGGTATACTGGGAGTAATACAGTGGAGGAGGAGGTGGCGGAGGCTGTGCTGAAGGTGGTGGCGGTGGAGGTGGATACGAAGAAGGAGGAGGAGGAGGAACATAACCAGGATGCTGATAATTTTGCTGCTGCTGAGTGTAGGAGGAGGAAGATCCACCGTAGCCCCAATTCTGAGAGAACTGAGACGGCGGTGGCGGTGGAGGAGGGTTCTGATTCTGCGGCGGCGGTGGCGGAGGAACGAAACTCGACTGAGACGGTGGTGGGAATGGCCTATACGAAGCCATGGTACACACACTTGTGGTGGACCCTACGTCACTCAACGGCAAAATAGAACTCTGAATACAAACTAAAACCCTAGAACCACCAAATCAATCTACAAATCACAATCCTCTCTAAGATAAAAACAATCAAAAGAACCCTAAAGCAAACAAATTTGACTGAAAAAGATTTTCTGATTTCAGCTTTCAACAAACGGGACAAAACTGACCGAAAAATCAAATAAAAGATCTATCTTTCTCTCTCGCTCAAACAAAAAAAAAAGATTGAGAAAACAATGAGGACTGAATTTGAATAAAAAAGGGGAATGAGAAATTCAAGAACAATTTTCAACCAAAACAGAACAGCTTTCAGAAGAAAGCAACTAGAAGCATGAATTTGAGCTTCAAAAATTGAAACCAAAAGGGAAAAAAGGAATTGGTGACATTGACAAAGTAAGATTTTTCCAAGTTTAGTACGGGGAAGCAGAGTGAGCAGACAAATGATTGTGTTTTAGCTGAGGTTTGCCAGTTATGTAAGCATCAGGGATCCCACGGTTTATATAGTCGTCGCTTTATGTATTTTACAACTCTGGAAAAACAATCCCAAAAAATGACTCCTTTCTCCTTACAGTCGTACGTTTGACCAAATATTTTGACAAAAATAAACAAACAATACCAAACAACAAATTCCAACTCTTCCTCCAAATGAAGATTAAAACGTATATACTACTCTTTCGATTGTTTTATTTTTTTATTCTTTTTTTTTTTTTTATGTTTAATCGCCGAGCAAAAGAGTTTTTCTTTGTTCTTATCGATGAGATCAATCGATGTATTTGTAAATAAGTCATTTCTCGAAAGAGACCGAGTAGTTTCGATAACATTCATAGTTGACTTGTGTGCTATGATTAATAACGGTGAATCTTACCTAGCATCGGAATTAGATTTGATATTTTTTGATTTTTGAACAGAGTTTTAATAACGATGTGACTTTCCTTCTCTGAAAATCTTATGGTCGGATGAACTTCGATTTTACATAATCAAGCATTAACACAATAAGTGTTCCTCTTTATGTTATCTTTGTTCTCGTTCCCATCCTCTGCGTTATTTGATGTGAAGGAGGGATGGAGAATACTATTCTATCAATAATAAGGAATCGGTATCGGAAACTTACATTAGGCGAGGACATGATTCCATTTCAGCTTCTGAAGATGCAAGTTTGCTCGAGAACGGGAGGAAGACTATAGGCGAAGCGGCTAGAAATGGTTTTAAGAGTCTGTGTGCATTGTCGTCTTATAAAGTATTGACCGTAAATATTCTATTTTTTCTCTAATCTTTAAGCAATTATAAATTAAATTATTAACTCATCAATAAGATTACTCTAATTTTGAATTTCCAAAATAAGAGATTTTACTTTCAATTTATAGCCTTTTTTCCAAAATAAAGAGCATGAAATTGGGATATGTGTTGACATTCATCTATTACAATTGTTCCCCTGCAATGAATTATATGTTATTTATATGTATACTTTAATTTTTGTGAGTAATAATAACATAGAAAAAGTGACTAGGGGTGACATCCTCCCTCTTATAATCTTTGCATTTCACAGCTCTTCTTTATTTTCCACATAGGTATTTTTTTTAATAATTTGATAAAGCGAAAAAACTGTTCAATGCGAGTTTATTGCTGTAATACTTTTAAAATCTTTTTATTTTATTTATTTATTTATTTATTGGAGTTGAAAACTCTACATGCATCGTAATTGATGACTCATCTTACGTAATTTGTGATGGATTGCACTTGGATTTCAGGAGATTTAGTTAGATAGCATTTGAATTTTTAAAGTATAAACACATTAATTTTTTTGCATAAAAAGGAATAATCTCATAAACCTCCCTCTATGTTTGTATTCGTAGCACTTACATGCCTTGTAGTTTGAAATGCAATGCTTCTTTTTCTTATTTTGATTTTTGTTCTTAACGAAACTATTTTAAATGATAAATGCACGTACTCATCCGCTTTATTTTGGTTTGAATTCATAAATAAGATTGGTTCAAAATTCGAATTCCTAAAATAGGAGAATTTTCTTACGGTTGATTACCTTAAAACAAAAAACTATAACAGAAACATAAAATGTGGCTTTTGTTAACAGTAAACTATTACAAGTGTTCCATTGCAAATTTGCAATGAGTTGCGTGCTAATTTGCATGTAGATTTGTTTTTTTGTGTGTAATAATGACACATAAATAAAACGTGAATAAGGTTGAATCCTTCCACTTCTCTTCTTTATCTTTTTGTGGCTATTCTTGATTTTCTTTCTTCCACTAGAGTGGGTATATTTGATTACTTTTACTACTTCATAAATACATATTTGATACTCACAAATAAGGTTGTACATAGGTCGGGTTGGTTCGGATTTTTCAATTATCAAAACAAACCAATAGTGTTAGATTTTTTAATTTATAAACCAAACCAAACCAATAAAGTCGGATTTTTCAATCTCGATTTTTCTCGAGTTTTTCGGGTCTTCTCGGATTTTCGAATTTTTTTCCGGTAAAGCTTTCATAGCATAAAATATGTAACTTGTGCTCCAAATATTTCTTAAGTCCTAGTAAAATATAACTATATAATGTGTATTCCAAGAAAGTAACACAATAATATGAGATAAGTCATAGCATTATACTAAAATATATAATAACAAAGATAAAATAATAAAATTACATAAAATAAATATTGCTAATTAATAAGCCGTAATGAAAATTAATATAATCTAAAAATACTATATAGGTCATGCTAAAATAAGTATAGCTAATAATTACTAATATTAATTACATAACTAAGCACTAAAGAAAAAGATAAACTAAGCAATGCATTTTCATTATAAACCAATATAAAACTAAAATAATTCTCCAACACTTTCGTCATTCCTAACATTGAATTGAATTTCTTTTATTAGCATTAGTATTGATTTGAACTTTGTTTGAGTTACAACATTTATGGGCTATAAAATTTATTTACCATTCAAGAATGTTAAGTCTAAATTTGAAATAATACGTTAAAAAATAAAACTGTGAAAAAGTTTAAGAGATATTTATAAATTACTGTCACGCCTCGAAATCGTGGAGCGCGATCGGCGCTCAACCGAGTAAACCCAGTCGAGCAAGCCTAATTTACATTAACCTCTCATCATTACTCATGCATGATTTACCATAACATAATAAGATCTTGACTTTCATATTAAATACACACGGCTCAATGGCCCATATTTTCTTTCTCGTGGTGGTTACACAGCTCTATAAATAGCTGTAAATACTGTGAACATAAATATATGACAAAACTTAAATCTTTAATTACATGACCCATAGTGTACATGGAGCTTCCATGACAATGGATACCTATATACATAAAACGAATTAGACCCAAACACCCACTAGAACTGTAGCGGACTCACCATAAGCTGAGTAGTTAAGAAGATCCCTATCAAAGATCCATATTATTCTGTAGATGTATACCTGCATCCATTAAAAGATGCAACGCCCCCGGCAAAAGGGACGTGAGTACATGTGGAATAGTACTCGTATGTAAGGCAGTCAAAACAACATATGAAAATACGGTAACTCAAATAAGAGGCAAATAAAGTACATCAAGAAACTACGAAACATCCAATAAAATCACATTTCAAGTCTTATTATACTTGCATCATTCTAACCTTCTTTTAGGATCAACTGCGCCATATGAACTATACGTGGAATACATAATATAATGTAATTGTAACAACATGTACAAACAATGCCAACGAAAGTATCACCTTTCTCCCTTAATTTATACATATACATTTCATAGACCGTCCTTATTGTTCACATATCATATTTTACACCTATGCATCTCATAGACCGTTCACAGCGTTCACTTACACAATACAAATACACATATTCAAGGGCTTGGAAATACAACATGAATATGATGAATCATGGTAACAATAAATGGGCTTAGATAGCCGTTAACGTCAAGCAAATTTATTAATAGCTTCCATTCAAATTTATCGATATTAAGTCGGGGATCCTTTATAACCACCCTCACACAAAGCGGGCATGTCGTCTCACCCCTACATATGCGGGTGGAGGTGTATCACGATACCACAACCTCTACACAAAGCGACCATGCCGCCTCACCCCAATATATGCGGGTAGAGGTGTATCACCATACCACAATCCCAAATACAAAGCGGCTCTGCCGCCTCACCCCAATATATGCGGATGGAGGTGTATCACAATACCACAATTCCAACACAAAGCGGTCATGTCGCCTCACTCCAATATATGTGGGTGGAGGTGTATTCCACAATATAACAATCCCTACACAAAACGGTCCTACCTCCTCACCCCAATATACACAGGTGGAGGTGTATCACAATACCACAATCCCCACACAAAGCGATCATGCCCCCTCACCCCAATATACGGGTGGAGGTGTATTCCACAATACCACAATCCCTACACAAAGCGGTCCTACCGCCTCACCCCAATATATGTGGGTGGAGGTGTATTCTACAATACCACAATCCCTATACAAAGCGGTCATACTGCCTTACCCAATATATGCGGGTGGAGGTGTATTCCACAATACCACAATCCCTACACAAAGCGATCCTTCCGCCTCACCCCACTATATACGGGTGAAGGTATATTCCGCAATACCATAATTCCTATACAAAGCGGTCATGCCGCCTCACCCCAATATATGCAGGTGGAGGTGTATTCTTAATCAAATACTATATATAAACTCAAAGCAACATAGTTTGTCATTACATTTAACGTTGTAATTACTCATATCATTGGAATACTTCATGTTCATGCTCATCATGGAGAAACACAACTCATTACATTAGCGCATGCATGGTAAATCAATAAGTCGATTTCAATGGCACATGGGCCCAATTCCTTTTCTTAAGGTTCATCGTCATTTAATAAAGGACATCTCCCTTCCATCTCATTATTCACTCCCTTGAACTCTTGAGGTCATTATCTAGGTTCATGACTCTTGGGGACTTAACAATCAAAGTCATTTACATATATTATTTCAGAAGCATACAACTATAGTTAAAACCATTGGGACATACAACACTTCAAAATTCTCATTTAGGCAATGATTACATTTCATGTTCATACTATCACTTACTTGTACTTGTCATGGGTGATCATAGAACACTAAGAGCATTTAGGAACATCATAGCCTTTACTCGCAAGAACGTAGGGGCTTATAACACATTGGAAATAAAAGTACAAATACGTACATCTCATAACCTTTCACACCCTATATCACGTAATCCGTACTTTCAACCACGTACAACATTATTATTTCATTGGATCTCTTGGCCATACATATGATTCTTTTTTCATGGCATAATGGCCGTATTTCATATTTCACACTTTCATATCTTTCCTTTCATGGATCATCGTCCTAAATATCAATATATACAATATCCCGGAAATCACAACTTTAGGTTCATTAGTAATGAAAACTTTAAATACAATGGATTTCTTCTTGAATTACTTTTTCCCAAAAAGGACAATACACAATTTTCACTCACGAATATGTAAGAATACAAAATACATTGAAAATACTCACTAAACATAGCATTAGCTAAAACAGCCACATATGTGCATCACTTGAGTTCATAAGCTTTTAGGCAAATTCTATTTTCAAAGTCAATTTTTGAATAGTTGAATCAAAGCTCATTTCATAATCTTTCTTACATCATCTCATTTCATGGGCACCATTGACCACAAGTATAACTTTCACTCTTGGCACGTTGGCTGTACTTTATATCCCCAATTCACTTATTTCACTTCTAACCATCTTTATAGGTTATCAACAATAAGACACTTTCAATCAATATTTTAGGTACACATATGAGAAATTAAGAGTCTTAAGCATATTGAGTTTTCTCACACAATTTGACATCATAACCTTCCTTTGAAACACCACTCAAAGACATAGCATTTTAATACACATATCATTCTTGAACACATTTCCAAAGGATAACATAATGTGATAGGAACATTCAAAACATGTTTTGAATACATAATTCTCGACACTTTGCTTATTTGGGACATTCAAATTTATTGGGAACAACCCAAAATATAGAATAAGGAACTTAAGACATCCATACTTGAAACTTACGGGAACATCATTGAATTCAATTCTAAGAAGGAAGTTTAGCCAACATACCTTGCTTTGAGCTTTCCTTAAATTACTACAACATTCTGAAAATTCTAGCAATCCCAATCTATTTTGATACATAATAAAATTGAACCATAATTAGAAAGATATTCATGGTCTCAGCTCATTTGAGCATTTTATCAAACCCTAGGTGTACAAATTTGGCTACAAGGTTCTTCTACAAGATTTCCTTCACTCCTCAACCCAATCTTTACTTATTTTAGCCCAATAATTTTTCCACAAAACTTATTGGTACATACATGTATAAACAATACTCTCATACCCAAGAATCATACTTCTAATCAACCATCTTCTACCCAAATTCGAAATTGAAAACTAGGGTATGGAACCTTACCTCTTAGATGAAGAACTTGTGAGCTTTCCTTGTTGGATTTCAAAGTTTGGACAAGATCTAGATGAACAAAATACTTTCATCTACTTCCTATCTCTATAACACTCTCACTTCTCTCTAAAAAAAACCTCAGATAATTGCCCCAAAATAAACCCCAAAGCCTATTTATCAAAATGGGGTCAGGTTATGAAAATAGAAAAATCAACCCTCCGAAAGTAGGTCTGTGGTCGTATAATAGACCGCAGAATGGGTATGCGGGTCGCAAAATGGTCGCAAAAATTGGTGCCCAAAACTGGGCTGTTCTGGTCCATTCTGCGACCAGTTTACGATCGCAGAAGCACTTTCGCGATCGCAGAATTGTCGCAGAATCTCATTTTTTCAGCCTTTGGTAATTTGGTCATAACTTCTTGTAGGAGTGTCTAAATGACGAACGGTTTGAAGAGTTGGAAACTAGACTCAAAGAGCTTTAATTTGATAAGTAGATCATCTCCTAAGTAATTATAGTTTGGTAGCAACATGCGTTTTAAGTAGGATCTTGTGCGAACTCACTTGAAACTTTATCCCATCATAAAATTTTCAACATGACTTAGCCTTGGGGGCTTTTCTTAGATCATAAACCATTCTTAATGCACATCATACATATATTATCATGATCAATTGATATCATTCATATAATAGTTCTTGTCTACACACAAAATAATATAATTAGCGCACATCAACTTTCTTAATAGCGCTTAAGTATTTCGAAATTTTTCGGGGTGTTACAATTACATTACAATAAATATTTATATGTATTAAAAAAATTAAAAATTGTATAAATGTACTATTGGGTTGGTTTGGTTCCGGTTTGACTTTTTTTAGTTAAAACCAAAACAAACCAATTATGGCCGGGATTTATTTTCCAATACCAAACCACATCAGTTTTTTTTTCTTCTGTTTGACTCGGATTATCGATTTGGTGTGATTTATCGATTTTCTTTGTACACCTCTACACGCAAATATGGGAAAATGGGAAAATTGTTCTATGCGAATGTAATGCAATGATTTTTTTCCCTCGCTTTTTGTGTAGTTGAAGACCGTAGCAGTTGATCCATTCAATTTTAACTGTCGCTTTAACTCAAAAATATCTATCCTAAAATAATTATTACTTTAATAGTTCAAGATTAAATTTATTAATTATTTTTAACTATACCCTCAATATTAGAGAAGTAATAGTTCTTTTTAATATAACTCAATTCTCAAAAATATTTAATGGGAGTAACTTACACTACTAGAAATTCGGGAAAAACCGTCCAAAAAAACCGACCAAAGTTGGTCGGTAATGGTTAATAGCCATCCAAAATGCGACCATTAACATGTGGTCGGTATTTTGAAGGTCGGAAGGGCACACCGACCAAAGTTGGTCGAAAATTACCGACTAACTTTGATCGGTCAATTAAATTCAAAAAAAATAATTGCCGAAAAAATCAACCAAAGTTGGTCGGTATTTTAATTATGTAATTAAAAAATACGCCATTTGAGAATCAAACCGGGATCTATACTGTGGCAGGATACTATTCTACCACTAGACCATTGGTGCATTTTGTTTTAAGACTGTCTTTTATTTCATTTATACTCTTTAATTGTATTTTCGCACGAAAATAACCGACCAAAGTTGGTCGGTTTTATTAAAAAATAAAATTACCGACCGAATTCGGTCGGTTTTTTAAAATGACCGGCCGAATTAACCGACCGATTTCGGTCGGTTTTTTTAATATTAATTTTAATTTATTTTAAATAAAAAACCGACCAAAGTTGGTCGGTTTCTTGAAAAATAAATTTTGCGGGACTCAAAAATAGTTTCCCGTATTTTTGCGCCAAAGAAAATCGACCAACTTTGGTCTTTTTTGGCCGGTTTTCGGTTGACCGTAGTCGATTTTTGCCGAATTTCTAGTAGTGTTAGTGAAATATACCTTGTATTTATTGTTTTTTTAATGGATACGAAAAGAGCTAATGTGACTGTTAAACGGGACGGAAATAGTAAATAGTAGTAATTAATGATCAATTGCAATTGGATTTCAGCCTTTCAGGTATTTCAGTTGGATTGCATTTGAAATTTTAAAATGGCACCACTTTAATTGCTACAGTTGAATAAGTAATTAGCGCATAAACATCCCTCCATGTTTGTATACATAGCACTCACCTCTCATGTAATTTGAGATACTACACTTGCTCCCCTTAAATTGTTTTTTTTTCAACAAAAATATTTATAAACAAAAAAGATTTTATATATTACAGGTTTACCCTTCTGTAATTTAAACTATTTTGTAGTTTTTCTCATTTTCTTTCTTCTATGAGAGAGTACATTGATTTCTTTTCCCTTTTTAATCTTTTCTACTATAATATAATGCGCATTAGATAAATTGGTTAAATTAAAAAAGTTCATATGGGATATTACAGTGATATTTTTTTTTCGCAATTGACAATTCTACTTGTACAGTAATGATCAAGATTACGGAGTTATTAACATTGGATTGTACTTGGATTTCATGATCTCAAATTTATGACTCCTTTGATTTAATTATATTGCACTTGGATTTTAAAAATCTCAGCACTTTGACTCCTAAAAGTTGACTAAACTTATAACTTTTAGACCGTTATCACTTATATTTTTGCGCGTGTAATAATAAGAGTTAATTATTCAAATGGTCACTCAACTACCCAAAATATCTGTTAAAGTCACTTTTCTTTCGTTTGTAACAACAAAATCACTTAACTATGCATATAGCACTCAGAAGGTCACTCAACTAGATTTTTCAGATTTTTGATTGTCAAATACCTATTTTACCCTCTAAATTATCAATTTTTTTTAACTTTTTATAAGTTCTTTCTCTTTTTAATCTACATTGTGGACTTACCTATAGAAAAATATATTTTATTTATAAAATAAAAAATAAAAAATAAGTTTTCAGCTCATATAATGACGAAATAATAATATAATTGAGCATAATTTTCAACCATATATAATGTATATTATAAAAATACCTTTATTTAAATAATTATTTTTATATTATGTGCATGGAATATATATTTTACAACATTTATTTTCTTTCATTCTCAATTGTGTAAATAAGTTTTTTAATTTTTGTTGTTAATACTAAAATTATTACGAACAAATTATTCTAATTAATTTTTTTACTATGCTCATTATTTTGTTATTCCAGCATTATATATGCTTAAATACTTTTTATTTTTTTAATTTATAAATAAAATTTATTTATTATATAGGTAAGTCCATAATATAAATTAAAAAGGGAAAAAAATATATTAAAAAAATCAAATATTCTACAGTGATGTTTTTTCATAATTGACATTTATACTCGTACATATAATGACCAAGTTTGCGTTATATATAGTTATTAACTATGAATTGCACTTGGATTTTCAGGATCTCAAATTTATGATTTATGATTCTTTTGATTTGAATAGCTTACATTTGGATTTTAGAAATCTCAACACTTTGACTCCTAAGAGTTGACTAAACATATAACTTAATAGACATGATAATAGCATACATTCAGGTTTAATCTTTCAAAATTGTACTACTATCCTTAAAGGAGCCTTGTAAAATTCACTTCAGAATGAACCTTGTAACACCAGCTAGTGAGAAACTTCACAAGGTGCCCAAAACCTTTAGAGTTTTTGGGCTACCAGATTCCTCACTTTTTCTGTTGTATAACTCTCTCAAAATAATAGTCGTAAAACTATATATTTTTGTATATATACACATTATGTATATTATATTAAAAAATTATACAAATTTTATACACTTTTCGGCTACCAAATATAAATAGTTTCTGGCGCGGGCTAAAAGTGAAAAAGTCCAATTAGCATGGCCTAACAAGTTTTCGGACTGATAATCGAAAAATAGCCAGCGTTTGCAAAGTCATTAAAAAATAGCCATTATTTTACTAAAAAACGAAAAGTTTATTATGATGGATTATAGAACTCATGCGTATAAACTTCTAGCATATTATGTTAATCCGCTTTGTTTTTGTTTGAAATCATAAATAAGATGGGGTCAAATTTGAATTCCTAAAATAGGAGAATTTTTTTACAACTGATTACCTTAAAACAAAAAACTATAACAAAAACATAAAATGTGGCTTTTGTTAACATTCAACTATTACAAGTGTTCCATTGCAATGAGTAACGTGTTATTTTGCATGTAGATTTGTTTTTTGTGTGTAATAATGACACATAAATAAAACGTGAATAAGCTCTTCTTTATCTTTTTGTGGCTCTTCTTGATTTTCTTTATTCCACTTGAGTGGGTATATTTGATTACTTTTACTACTCCTTAAATACATATCTGATAGTTTGATAAAATGAAAAAAATTGTTTTATGTGAATATAATGCAGTGATTTTTTTCCACGCTTTTTGGTAGTTGAGGACTCTACTTATACAATTGATTTATTCCCTCAGTCCCATTTTAGATTTAGCTTATAAATTTTATCCAAATATAATTGTCACTTTATGAATTTAAGATTAAATTTGTTAATTATTTCCAACGATATCCTTAGTTCTTTTTAATACTGCTCAATTCTCAAAAAATATTTAATAGGGATAACTAATAATACCTTATATATGTTATTTTTCTTAATGGACGTAAAAGAAGCTAAAACGATAATTAAAAAGGGGCGAAGAGAGTACATAATAGTGACTACTAATGAATTGCACTTGGATTTCAGGTATTTTAGTTAGATGGCATTTTGATTTTCAAAGTAGCAATACTTTAATTGCTACAGTTGAATAGGTAATTATCTCATGAACATCCCTCCATGTTTGTGTACATGGCACTTACCTCTCGTGTAATTTGAACTACTATATTTACCTCCCTTATTTTATTTTTTTCCGTAACAAAATTACCGATAAACAATTTTTTTTATATATATTACAGGTTTACCCTTTAATTTAAAGCATTTTGTAGCTCTTCTCATTTTCTTTCATCCACGAGAGAGTCCATCTGATTTCTTTCCTTTTTTCACTTTCTTATTGTAACGACCCGATTTGTCGTTTTAAGAAATTACGTCCCGTTCAGTGACTTAAGGTCTTGAGCAACTTCGTATTATGTGTATTGACTTGCGTGCGTGGTTGAATTCAGTTACCGGATGATTCGGGGTGATTTGAGACACTCGATCCCAAAGTTGAGTTCCGTCGGTTCCGTTAGTTCTGTTGGGTGATTTTGGACTTAGGAGCGTGTCTGAAAAATTAATTGGAGGTCCGTAGTGGAATTAAGCTTAAAATGGCGAAAGTTAAATTTTTGGGAAGTTTGACCGGGGGTTGACTTTTTGATATCGGGGTCAAAATCCGATTCTGGAAATTTGAATAGCTTTGTTATGTCAATTATGACTTGTGTGCAAAATTTGAAGTCATTCCGGATTGATTTGATGTGTTTCGGCACAAGACATAGAATTTGAAAGTTTAAAGTTCATAGATTTTGATTTGAGGTGTGATTCGTCGTTTTGATATTGTTCGATGTGATTTGAGGCCTCGAGCAGGTCCGTGTTATGTTTTGGGACTTGATGGCATGTTTGGTTGAGATCCCGGGGGAGCTCGGGTGAGTTCCGGGATGGTTTCGAATTATTTCTCCTTATTTTACAACTGCTGGAACTGATATCTGGCATTGTTCTTCGCGAACGCGGAGGGTCTCACGCGTTCGCGAAGAAGGATTTTGGACGGCTGGGATTTGCCCATCGCGAACACGATGAAGAAGCCGCGAACGCGAAGAAATAGATGAGGAAAGCCTACGCAAACGCAAGTGGGCAGACGCGAACGCGAAGAGGAAAGGGAGTTGGGGGCCTGCCTGGTGTTAAGCCTTCGCGAACGCGACTCGTGTCTCGCGAACGCGGAGGGCAGAGGTCGGAATGCATCGCGAACGCGAACGCGAAGAAGGAATCTGGGCAGCACATTTTTTTTGTGCTTCGCGAACGCGAAGCTATGGTCGCGAACGCGAAGAAAGCCTATCTAGGCAGAATTAAAAGTCCCAAAAACGGAGGTTTGAGTTCATAACTCAAAATCAAATTTGGAGCTCGGTAGAAGGCGATTTTTAGAGAGATTCTTGCATGGGTGTTTGGGGTAAGTGATTCTTATCCAGTTTTGATTAATTTCCATGATTATATCTTTGAATCCATCATTTAATTCGGATTTAATGGAGGAGAAATCAAGATTTTTGTAAAATCTTCCAAAAACGAAAATTTAAGATTCGGAAGTCGAGCTATTATTGGAATTCGATAAAATTGGTATGGTTGAACTCGTATCTTAATGGGTGTTCGGATTTTATGAAAATTTTGCCAGGTTCCGAGGGTCGGGTCCCGCATTGACTTTTGTTGGCCTTTTGGAATAAAATTTTAAGTCGACGTATTATTATCCGGAATTGTTTCCGATGAATTTTAATGAAGTTATACAAATAATTTGGCTAGATTTGAGCTATCCGGAGGTCAATTCAAGCAAGAAGGCTATTTTAAAATATCGGCCTAACTTCAAAGAGGTAAGTGTCTTTCTTAACCTCGAGTGGGGGAATTTTCCCTTAGGCATTGAGTCTTATGTGCAATTTGTGTAATTGAAAATCATGTACGCGAGGTGACGAGTACGTACTTGGTTTATATGTGCAAATTTTATTGATTAAAAATTCTTAGACGCCCTTATGTATTAAATTGGAAATTATTGGCACTTATTAAATCCTCTATTTGTCATGCCTATATCCTTGTTTGTTGAAATTATTTTTACATGATGATTTGGTGTGATTGCCACCTTGATTTTTATGTGAAATATTATTTTGTTGAGTTGTTCACTTTCGGATATTTTATTAAGATTCTTTGTGCACACTATGGTCGAGCCATGGGCTCCTTATTGTGAAAAATAAGGTATTGTTGATTTTTATGGCAAGTTGTAATAATTGAGCACTTAATGTGCAATCTGTGATAATTTATAATATTTGAGCACTTGATGTGCAATCTGTGATAAGTTGTAATAATTGAGCATTTGATATGCAATCTATGCTATGTTGTAATATCTGAACACTTGAGGTGCAGTTTATGAGATGTGATATTGGCACATTATATTGTGGGAGTTATGTTCGGGTATTTGCACGGTATTTCTGCCGTGCTATTATTACTATTAATTTATACACATGCGGCGTGACAAGACGGGCTATATATATATATATATATATATATATATATATATATATATGTGGGTTTGCGCATATGGCGAGACAAGGTGAGAACATTATTATGCACGTGTAGCGAGACAAGGCGACATTTACTTTACTATTGCATGCGTGGCGAGACAAGGGGGACTATATCGAGGATTGATTTGTGATGGCCTGGGGCCATTATTGTTGTTGCATATTTATTTTGGGACTACGAGGCGGTACCTCGGGAGATCCCTTGTTGAGCACTTAGTTCGGGACTATGTTTGCACTTGCCCTTGGTTATTTTATTTTTTCGTAATTTATAAATTCTTGTATTTTCGGTGATATATTATTTGACTTAATATTAAGTGTTTTGTATTTCTTGATGTATTGTGTTGACCTTGATTTTTTTTGTACGAGACTTTGAGGATTTGTATATTTTGGGTTGTACTTGTCTTTGATCATTGAGTTATTTTAAATAAAAAAAAATTTCCAGTATGTTTAATTTAATAAATTTTATATCCAAATCAATAGTTTATCTGATGCTTTATTTTAAAGGAAATGTCATGTTTTTTCTCTCAAACGATTTCTAAAATAAACTTATCCTTTTGTTGATTTCTTACTTGATTTAAATAATTTTAACCTTACTTTATTAAAAATAAATTGATCACGTGGATCTTATATACATTGAGGATATTGACACGTGAGTTGTCCGTACAGTTGAGATATAAAATGAGGGCACGAGGTGCCGGAGAAATATGATGATTTAATTATGGGCACGAAATACCGTGAAGATATGAAAAATGGGCTGAGACCCGCGTTTATGAAAAATATGAAAAAGGGATGAGACCCATGTTTATGAAAAATATGAAAATGGGTTGAGACCCGTATTTTTTAATGATTTTGAAATGAGGTATCACATGGTGACTTTTTAATTGAAAGAATTATATTCAAAATATTTATTTGGAAGGATTTTTACTTAGAAAGTATTATATGAAAGAATTGTATTTGAAAGATATTTATTTGAGAAAATTTTACTTGAAAAGATTTATTGAAAGAATTATATTTGAAATAGAATTATTTGGAAGAATTATATGTGAAAGACATTTATTTGAAGTACTTGATTTAATTGGTGTAATTGTAATTATTAATAGTTGAGCGATATTAATGGTATTCTTGTTGTCTGCTGTGCATATCACTGGTTGTTTCATGTTGCTCTGTTGTTATTTGTTTCCTATTATTTTGTATATTATATTGCACATGTTATTAGACTAGTGAGTGTCTTGACTGTACCTCGTCTCTACTCCATTGAGATTAGTCTTGATACTTACTGGGCACCGCTGTGGTGTGCTCACTCTACACTTCTGCATATTTTGTGCAGAGCCATGTATTGAAGATAACGAACTTGAGCAGAGTTAAAGTGAGATCGTAAGGATTCAAGGTAGAGCTGCTTGGTCGTCGCAGTCCCTTGGAGTCCTTTCATTCCATTGTACTGTTAACTTGAAATCAAACAGTATTGTATATTCGGTCCTCGTGATCATTCCATGTATTCAGTTAGAGTTTGTGACTCAGTACTACCAGTCTTGGGAGGTGGTATATTCATATTTATTCCGTTGTTAGTTTTGGTTACTTATTTAATTAAAAAAAATGGCTTCAGAATGTAATAGAAATCAGCTTACCTAGTCTTAGAGACTAGGTACCATCACGACTCCTGTGGTGGGATTTTGGGTCGTGACACTTATAATGCGTATCAGATATTTCGGAAACAACATCTTGTTACGACCAAACACACTCACGCAAGTATACGCGGTCGTCAAGTAATAAAGTGACTAAAAGTCGGATGTCGAACCCACGAGGACTTATGATTAGCTATTAACTAAATTAGACTATCCTAATTATCTAAACAAGAATTAAATCTAAAAATATTTTATTCCAACTAATTAAATAAGAAAAATATAAATAATAAACTTTGAACAGAGAAAGAGCAGATTTTAATGATATCAATGTAATGAAAACGATCTAGGGTTATGGTCTATCTAACAATCCTATTGTATTCTTCAATTGAATTGACCGACTAATTTATCTAGCTTATTGGTTGACAGGGTTAATATTGCTCATAAGAATCTGTCGAGTTCTTACTCGCCTATTCAAGCTAACCTAACGCCTATATGTCTATGGAGTGAGAATCAACAAGAACGCATTTATAATTCCTGTAAATCAACCAAGCAAGGCAATTAGGTATATGTCTATCCTAACCACGAATCCGTTCCCCGATGCCCGAGTTCAAGAACTTGCCCTACTCAATCCTATATGCAATATAGAATTCCCACTTTCGAGTTCAATTCTAGATTCGTAGATAATATTCAATTGGTGATCAAGCAATTAAATAATTAAGTGCAAGATTGAATAAATAAACTAATATGATAAATCAAGAAGTCAAAATCAATATCCGAATAACAATAGTCATGAAAGAACCACAACCCTAGAACGTGAAGTTTAGCTCCACATAGACATGGTAGCCAAACAACAAATCATATAAAGAAACATAAAAATTACTAAGTTTGGTGGGAGAAAGATGAAACTTGATGAATTCCGGCCTCCACAGCTTTGTCGTGGCTTTTTCCCCCTTCCCAATATGTTAGATAACCTAAAAGAGGCGTTTTTAGCTTATATATTGCGTACAAAAGTCGTGGGCCAAAGCTCTCCTATTCCTAGTCCAATTCGGCTTCAGGGATTGATGCTAAGGTGGATGCGACGCATCCACCTTGTCCTCCATTTCAATTTTTGCCTGCGAAGGTGGATGCGACGCATCCACCTTGTCCTCTATTTCTCAGCTTTGCATGCGAGGGTGGACGCGACGCATCCAGCCTTCTCTTCTACTTCCCAGTTTCGCACGCGATGGCGGACGCTATGGCCCAACTTCACTGCTAAGGTTGCATGCAGGATGATGTTTTCCTAGGTTGGATGCGACGCATCCAACCCTTCTTCCTCTGGCTAAACCACCTTTTCTTCATATTTTGCACTCCGAACACCTTAAATCGTCACACATAACTTAATTAGTCATCAAACCAATAATTACACCATGTTGGGCGTTTTAAAGATTAAATAACATCAAGAAGTGGTTAAAACATGGGCAAAGTAACATCAACACATATCGAAATATGCCAAACATCACTACCCCACACTTAAACCTTTGTTCGTCCTCGAACAAACCATCACTATAGTAAACAAAATAAAATTAAGCTCTTATCATTCAAAGCACACTACATCTATGACCATGGTTATTTGCTACAATTAGGCTCTAGACTATGCATCAACACACTTCCCTTTTCTTATGCCCTTCTTTAAACATATTCGAACAAAGACAACATGCTCACAACAATCCTAACCTCAAAAACCGACTCAATGTCACAATGCACTCATGGCTTGAACAACCAACATCATAGAGAAGTCTAATAACGTTACCTATCCCTAGTGAAACCATGTGCCCTCACAACAAAAGCAGAGAGAGTAGAATCAATCCACACATTCGAATCTCATGCTCACAAAGAAAATCGCTCAATCTCACAAAAGAAGTCACATGCATGTAGTTGGTACCATAGGCTTGCCCTTAATGTAAATCTCTACTAATGTAAGCTCGCTCGATCTAAAATCAATTAGGACTTTTTCATGGTTGTAATGTGGGCTAAGGGACGGGTAGGATATATTTAAGGAATAGTGATTCACCCTCCTAAGCACTTTAACACATCATCAAATAACTTAAGCGCGAATTCTTCAACACCCTTTCAATTTCACCAATAATATCACTTCAAACAATATTTCCTCTTTCTTTAAGCACTACTTTAATTCATACCCACTAGCAAGAACAAGACAACAATTTATTCATTTATATTTTTCTTTCCTTTTTTTTTTCTTTTAATTTCCGCTAGTGGTGTATTATTTTACAAAATAAGTGCACCCTTCTTTCTTTCATTGGTTCCACTCAAAAGTCACCCCACACTTAGTCCCTTCTTACTTCTTTTAGCGCTCATCTAACAATTAAAGTGCTTTAAGAGGTAAAAGGATCAAAACAATGTCAATTAAGAATAAAAAGGGTATAGGCTTGTAATGTGGGTACCAAATAACAGGTCTACAGGCTCAAAAGGTTTAACTAGGGATAGATTTTATTTGTGATAAGCAATAAGCTCAAAAAGATCAAAGAAAGCCTAAAATCATTTTTCAAACCGAGCATCACCTAAAATTTCGCTTCAACTCACATACCGGGCAAGTTCTAGACACAAGTACACTACATGGACTACACAAAAACCTTACCACACATGGCACATGACTCATTAAGGACGGTCACATTCCGACTCTCAAACAATGCAAGTATTCACGGAGCAACGAGATATTAAGCATTAAGCGCAAAGTGAACACAAGTCAAGAAAATGAGAAATAGGCGCCACAAAACATGCTATCCGTTTTAACAAGGCATCATCAATAATTTCAGAGTGAGAAGGGAAGATATTACATATGTAAAAGCCTAAATATGCCATTATCAACCAAGTCAAGGTCACCTAGGTTCATCATTCTTCCTCCTTTTATTCCCTACATTCCTACTCTACTCTAAAAAGAAAACAAAATTACCCGGTTCAAACTACATCCCATGGAAAAGAACCGAGGCACAAAGAAAAACCACAGGGGATTATTACTATCTACAAAGATAATATATATATATATATATATATATATATATATATATATATATATATATATATATATATATATATGTTTTTATTTTATTTTATAATAATGATAAACTGATAGATAAACTGATAGTTACTCCATATAGATGAATTTACTGCTATTTTATGCCATTAATCCAGTGAATATTTTAGTACATTCATCCATACATCAAAACATGAATCACCCCCACCCCACACTTAGGACTGTGCGTTGTCCCCAACGCACACAAACAAGGTAAAGTAGGGTGAGAAGAACTCCCTCAAGTCAAGGTGGAGGGCTCATCCGCAGTCTGTGGAGGAGCGTCTGCATCCATAGCATTCCTATCATCAACAACTGGTGCGGATTCTGTATCAGGTGTTACAGCGACCTCAGTAGGCCTGTTGAGTGGAGCCTCAGTGACTATGGGAGGAACAGGAGTGGATGGTCCGGCAGTGGATGATGCAATCAGCTGGGAGATGTCTGTACCTGCACATTGAACCAGAGCTCTGAGGAGTAATGATATCTCCTTCATCATCGTGGCCTGCTCGGTCTGAACTCGGCTTAGATCCGCACGAGTCTGTCTCAACTCATCCCTGGTGGCACTCAACTCGACACGAGTCGCTATCAGCTCAGCCCTGTTCTCTTGCATATCTGCTTGCATATGCTCAAATAATTGTTGAATGGTGAGCTTAGAAGATCTTCCCTTGTTCGGCTCTAGAACATGAGTGACATCATATGGTCCTGGAGCTTTAGCCTCAATGTCGTCATTCTCCTTGTCCCATAGTACTCCCATCTCTGTTAAAAAAGCCGTTAGGGTATTAGCAAAGAACAGCCTCCACTTGTAATTCATCCTGGTTCGCTGCATTTGATCATGCATGATGGCTCCGAAGTTGAGTGGTATCCCCTCTAATAAAGCATATAATACGAGTGCGCGGTAACGAGGGACATCAGTTTTATGTTGGCATGGCAGCAGGCGGTTACAAATGAAATTTAGAGCCACACGTGCTAACGCACTCATGAATTCCTTGGCTATAGAGTGGTACTCCATACTCCCATGCTTCCATTCTGCATCCTTCCTGGTAGGGCATAGGACAGACTTAATGTGTGCATAATCTGGTGTTTTGCATATGGCGTCAAACCTGTCTGTAAGTGTGTGTGGCACCCTTAAGAAGTTATTCAGAGCTTCAGCTGACACATTAATATCTACCCCTCTTACTCGCACAATGTTTCCCCTTGCGTGACGCCAATTGGCGTAGAGCTCTCTAACAATGGTGAGGTTGGCTTTGCCGTGACCTTTCAGAATGGGTCCCCATTTTTGCACCTCTCGAATTGACTTTAGCAACTCTGAGTACTTTGTCTTAAGTGGTCCGATGTTTATCGGCTTTTCCAGAATATACTTCTTTGAAACCAGTATCTTCTTATAGGCTCGGAATGCCTTCTCATTAACAAAGTATTTCTCCCAATCAACTCGGTCTATGGGTTCACCCTCGTCTTCATCACTCATGTTGACCTGTAGGTGGTCATTGTCCGAATCGGAATCGGATTCAGATTCTGTAGTAATCTTCTCCTTCCCTTTATCAGTCGGAGCACTCATTCTCGAAGCTTTTCTTTGGTATGTCACAGGCTCTCTTATCTCTATTCCTTTGCTTGGTGTAATACCCTTCTTCACTGTCCTCCTGACTAATGTTTCCTCCTCCTCTTGCTCTGAATCGTCACTTAACTGCCTAGGCAGCAGTTCCATTTCCTTCTCCGTCCGCTTCCTTTTTTTCTGTGGATTTGGACCGCCCGCTGCCCTTCCGGTAGGCTTTTTGGGCGGTTGCTTGTTACCATCTTTGTCTTGTTGCTTGGATGGTTTACTCACTGCTGTCATTTTACGAATCTAAGTACCTGCAATGCAAAGAATTCAACAATTAGCAGATGAAACAGCGAAGTTCAGCTTGAAAGCAATTGCAACAGCTTGCAGACTTCAATTTATTCGTAAAGTCATGCCATTCACTATCTTCATGGAATTGTAGCTCATGACTTTCAGCAAGTATGTGATAACTCTCTTCAAAAATTCAATTTCACATAGCCCCTCACTCGACCCCACACTTATTCTCAAGCATACACCAATGTTGCTCGGTTACTCAGACTTCACCGACGCCTAAATTTTCCTCAGGGACAATTCGTCGAACATGTGGTATGCAACAAGTGTGCCTAGTTCATTCTATCAGTTGAGCAATGCAACTACCCTCCCAAAGTTGGACGAGATGAAGGGAATTATAGTTTATCATCTCGCAACCATTACAACTACCAAGAACGACAGCCCTAAAAATTTTGAAATTGCAAAACCTACTTGTTGCTACCATTGAAGGAGGGAGGAGAGACGAATTAGGAGAGAAGCCAACGGAAGAACGAAGAGGATGATGCGTACCTGTCGCGTTTGAGCTTATTGCGTTTGTATGCGTTACAATTTCGATGAGAGAATTCTGTTCTGCGTTCGTAGGCGTCGCCAAAAAGAGACGAGTGGATGCGTCGCAAGAAACGTTTTTTTCGAATACGTTATCTTAAGATGTGTTAAAATATATATTACTTACCTGTGCGTGCGAGCTTTGACGCGACGCATCCCCTTGTCTTCCTTCAAAAATTTTCGGACGCGACACGGGCGCGATAGGCAGACTTCACTGCCTTGAGCAATTGGCCCCTCAAAAAATTTTTTTTTTTTTTTTTTGCTGAGGGGGACGCGACGCATCCGCCTCGTTTTCTCATATCTGGGGAACTTTTTAGTTTTTTTTTTTTTTTTTTTTGAATAAGATCTATGTCCTACAAAAAGAAAAAAAATAAAAATTTAAAAATAAAAATAAAAATAAACTAACTAACTTGGGTGGCCTCCCAAGAAGCGCCTGATTTAACGTCGCGGCACGACGCAACATGTTCTTCATGCCTCCACTAAATCCATTGTGGTCTTGTGACGTGCAATGTCACCACCCCAATAGTGTTTTACTCTTTGGCCATTTACCAAGAATGTCGTATTGGACCCCTTATCACACAATTCTATCGCACCATGAGGTTTCACACTAACCACTTCAAACGGACCCGACCATCGAGATTTAAGCTTTCCTGGAAAAAGCTTTAGCCTTGAATTAAACAGTAGAATTTCTTGACCTGGTTCAAACTCACGATGTTGGATATGCTTATCATGCCATCTTTTGGTCTTCTCTTTATACAATTTGGCATTTTCATACGCATGCAATCGAAACTCATCAAGCTCGTTGAGTTGTAGCAATCTCTTCTCACCGGCCAAGTCCATCTCCATATTTAGCTTTTTAATCGCCCAATATGCTTTGTGTTCAAGCTCGACGGGCAGATGGCAGGCCTTCCCATAAACCAACCTGTACGGAGAAGTGCCTATTGGGGTCTTGTACGCAGTGCGATATGCCCATAATGCGTCATCCAGCTTCCCGGCCCAGTCCTTTCTATTCATACTTACTGTCTTTTCCAAAATCTGCTTGACCTCTCTGTTGGAAACTTCTACTTGACCACTCGTTTGGGGATGATAGGCAGTGGAAACTTTGTGCTTGACTCCGTATTTTGCAAGAATATTATTCAGCAGTTTGTTACAAAAGTGAGTTCCCCCGTCGCTTATCAACACTCTTGGGGTCCCAAAACGTGTGAAGATGTGCTTCTTTACAAAGCCTACCACAACCTTTGCGTCGTTAGTAGGAAGAGCTATGGCCTCTACCCACTTAGAAACATAGTCGACCGCCACCAAGATGTATCTGTGTCCGTTAGAATATGGGAATGGTCCCATAAAATCAATCCCCCAAACATCAAAAAGTTCTACCGCCAGTATATTTTGCAAGGGCATCTCGTGCTTCCTCGTGATAGTTCCAGTTCTTTGGCATCTATCACAATTTTTAACGAAGGCATGTGCATCCTTAAACAATTTTGGCCAATAAAAACCTGATTGTAGCACTTTTTGGGCGGTTCTATCCCCGCCGTGATGACCTCCATATGGTGACGCATGGCAGTCATGTAGTATAGCCTTCATCTCTTCCTCAGGAACACACCTTCTCACCAACTGATCTGCACACTGCCTATATAGGAATGGCTCATCCCACACGTAGAACCTTACATCATGTAGGAATCTTCTTCTATTGTCAGCTGTCCATTCTAGTGGCGTCACCCCACTTGCGATAAAATTCACATAATCTGCATACCATGGGGCTTCACCTGAGGTGATTGCTAATATTTGCTCATCCGGAAATGTTTCTTTAATTGACCCTCCTTCAGCTACATGGTCCCGACTTTCTAATCTGGACAAATGATCGGCCACTTGATTTTCTGTCCCTTTTCGATCTCGGATCTCTAAGTCAAATTCTTGCAAGAGGAGGACCCAACGAATCAGCCTCGGCTTGGCGTCTTTCTTTTCAAATAGGTATCTGATAGCTGAATGATCTATGTAGACGATGACTTTGGTTCCCACTAGATAGGATCTGAACTTGTCAAACGCCCACACCACTGCAAGCAACTCCTTTTCAGTCACTGTATAATTCATCTGAGCTGGATTCATAGTTTTGCTTGCATAATAAATGGAGTGAAAGATTTTATCCCTCCTTTGCCCCAACACCGCTCCAATTGCTATGTCACTTGCATCGCACATCAACTCAAATGGTTGTGCCCAATCGGGGCCAATGATAATTGGTGCAGTCACCAATCTTCCCTTCAGCTCCTCAAATGCTTTCAGACATGCATTATCAAACTTGAAGGTAACATCTTTCTCTAGAAGCCTGCACAAAGGGGAAGAAATTTTCGAAAAATCTTTAATGAAACGACGGATAAAAACCTGCATGACCCAAGAAACTGCGAATGCCTTTGATGGATGTCGGCGGGGGCAATTTTTCGATCGTCTCCACCTTTGCTTTATCCACCTGTAGACCATCTTTTGAAACCTTGTGCCCCAAAACTATACCTTCACGTACCATGAAATGGCACTTTTCCCAGTTTAGCACCAAGTTCGTCTCTTCACACCTAGCTAGCACTTTATCAAGGTTCATCAAACAACTATCAAAAGAACATCCAAACACAGAAAAATCATCCATGAATACTTCTACATATCTTTCAACCATGTCAGTGAAAATAGCCATCATACACCTTTGAAAAGTCGCAGGTGCATTACAAAGACCGAAGGGCATTCTCTTGAACGCATACGTGCCATAAGGACATGTAAATGTAGTTTTCTCTTGGTCTTCTGGGGCTATAGCAATCTGATTATACCCCGAATAACCGTCCAGGAAACAGTAGTATTCCTGGCCAGCTAATCTATCAAGCATTTGGTCAATAAAAGGAAGGGGAAAGTGGTCTTTCCGGGTGGCATTGTTCAGTTTTCTGTAATCTATGCAAATTCTCCATCCAGTTACAGTTCTTGTAGGAATTAAGTCATTATTTTCATTAACTACTACGGTTATCCCCCCTTTCTTCGGCACACATTGAACGGGGCTTACCCATTTACTATCAGAGATTGGAAATACAATACCTGCATCAAGCCACTTAATCACTTCTTTTCTTACCACTTCTTTCATGATTGGATTTAGTCGGCGTTGGTGTTCTACACTTGGCTTGTGTCCGTCCTCCATGAGGATTTTGTGCATGCAGAAAGCTGGACTAATGCCTTTAATGTCAGACATTGTCCACCCAATTGCTCGCTTGTGCTCACGTAGCACCCTTAATAGCTTTTCTTCCTGTAATTTAGACAAGTGAGCAGAAATAATAACAGGTAAAGTGTCAGAACTTCCCAAATAAGCATATTGAAGGTGAGGGGGTAGGGGTTTAAGTTCCAAATTTGGAGCTTTTTCAATTGACGGCTTTGGTGGGGGGCCACTTGGCCTATTCAGGGGCTCAAACGGGATTATTCCTTGCATGTAACCACATGATGTATCTAGGATATGCATCATCTCCTCAACCTCATCATCCATCTCCAAGCTATCAAACATCATGATTGCTTTTTCTAAACAGTCGCCTAGATATACACTCGTGTCAAGAAGTTTCTCATCCACCTCCACCACAGATATCATAGAGAGCTCCTCATAATGGCGGGGGAGTTGGATTGCTTTGTAGACATTGAAGACTGCTTCCTCGTTGTCCACTCTCATAATCATTTTCCCTTCTCTCACTTTAATTATTGCATCGCCAGTAGCCAAGAGAGGTCGTCCCAATATGATTGGAACTTGTTCATCAGCCTCGAAGTCTAGAATAATGAAGTCAGCTGGGAAGATGAATTTTCCAATTTGCAGCAGCACATCTTCAATCACTCCTTCGGGGTAGGCTATGGACCTATCAGCTAATTGCAACATCACGGTGGTTGGTCTCGGAGCTCCCAGACCTAATTGCTTAAACAAGGATAACGGCATCAGATTTATGCTTGCACCCAAATCACACAGAGCACGTCCCACGTTAATATTACCGATTTGTACTGGAATAGTGAAGCTGCCAGGGTCCTTAAGCTTTTGGGGAAGCTTGTTTTGGACCCTTGATGTGCACTCCTCAGTAAGTGCAACCGTCTCGAACTCAGTCAATTTCCTCTTATGAGCCACTATGTCTTTTATGTACTTAGCGTACTTTGGAATTTCACGAAGTACATCCACTAATGGAATATTTAATTGAACCTGACTCAACATGGAGAGAAATTTGTTGAACATGCGATCGTCATTCCTTTTCTGCAATCTTTGGGGGAAAGGTGGTGGTGGCCTTGTAACCTCCATTCGCTCTGAACTTGCATCATCTTCCTTTGACTCTTGTGTTGCCTTAGGTGTCAACTCCCCCCAGGTATAGGTTTTTCTTTTATCTTCCTTGGCACTTCCTCTAGTTCCCTCCCGTTTCTAAGTGTAACTGCATTAATTTGAGGGTTCTTCTCTGTATCACTGGGAAGTGAGCCTGTAGGTCTAGTATTTTGGTTTGCTGCTAACTGCCCCATTTGCCTCTCAAGATTTCTGAAATCGGTCCTGAGCTGTTGATTGTCTAGTAACAACTTTTTCAGCAAGTCATTCGTACTTTCTTCCATTTGTTGGGGTGGCTTCTGAGGTTGAGTAAAATTCCCTTGAGGCCTATACTGATTCTGTTGACTTCCGCCCCATGAGAAGTTAGGATGATTCCTCCAGTTTGGGTTGTAAGTGTTCCCATATTGCGCATGTTGATTCATAGGACCTCTGTTTTGTTGCCCCACATAGTATATAGATTCAGGATTCGTGGGGCACATGTCAATCATATGACTGTCTCCGCATAGTTCGCAACAAATAGACATCTGCTGTACATGTTGCATTTGTTGTGTTGTCATTCTATTCATCTGATTTGCCAATTTTGCTATATCGGCTCTCATGGCGGAAAAGTCATCAAGCTCAATCAAACCGGCGGCCTTCTGTTTAATTCCCCTTCGTGAATCCCCCTCTCCTTGCCAATTATGGTCATTAGCAGTGAAATTATTTAGCAAGAGTTGTATTTCACTATACGGTCTTGCCATGCAACTACCCCCACAAGCTGAGTCAAGATTCATCTTTGATGCTTCATCTAACCCATCAACAAAAGTGTGACCCAATACCTCATCAGTTTGACAATGATGCGGGCAGTCTCTGAGTAGCTTCTTGTATCTTTCCCAAGCTTGACGAAGTGTCTCGCCATCCCGTTGTTGGAACCCAAGAATTTGGCTCCTCAGCGACTTTGTCTTCTTAGTTGGGAAAAACTTGATCAGGAATTTCCTTGCTAGATCATCCCAAGTGTGGATAGAGTTCGCGGGCTCCTTTTGCAACCATTCTTTAGCTTCCCCCAACAGTGAAAAAGGGAATAGTGTCAGCCTGACATAGTCCTTGGAGACGTTCGGATAATTGTAAGTGTCCGTGATTTCCAAGAAGTTCTGAATATGCCTCTGCGGGTCCTCATGAGATAGACCCACATATTGTCCTGTGGACTGAATCAGCTGTACCATGTACTGTTTGAGTTCAAAATGCCCAGTGATATCAGGCTTCACAATAGCCTGAGTCATATTCGCAAGATTGGGCCTTGCGGCTTCAATTACCGGACGCTCTTCATTGCCTGCCATATCTATTGGCTGTGGTTGGACTGCGATGTCCAACTCTCTTTCTATTCTCGTTCTAGCTTTGTGTTCCCTTCTCACTCTATGTAGTGTTCGTTCGATTTCTGGATCAAGAGGAATGAGGTTGTTTGCACTTCTACTCCTCTGCATTCGAGAGAAGACCCTGCGTTGACACAAACCAGGCAAACTGAAAATTAAAACTTGAAAACAAATATCTAATAAAAGCTTAACTTAGTCACGTAGCTAATTTCTAAGTCCCCGGCAACGGCGCCAAAAACTTGTTGCGACCAAACACACTCACGCAAGTATACGCGGTCGTCAAGTAATAAAGTGACTAAAAGTCGGATGTCGAACCCACGAGGACTTATGATTAGCTATTAACTAAATTAGACTATCCTAATTATCTAAACAAGAATTAAATCTAAAAATATTTTATTCCAACTAATTAAATAAGAAAAATATAAATAATAAACTTTGAACAGAGAAAGAGCAGATTTTAATGATATCAATGTAATGAAAACGATCTAGGGTTATGGTCTATCTAACAATCCTATTGTATTCTTCAATTGAATTGACCGACTAATTTATCTAGCTTATTGGTTGACAGGGTTAATATTGCTCATAAGAATCTGTCGAGTTCTTACTCGCCTATTCAAGCTAACCTAACGCCTATATGTCTATGGAGTGAGA
Organism: Nicotiana tomentosiformis; assembly: GCF_000390325.3. Lineage (NCBI taxonomy): Eukaryota > Viridiplantae > Streptophyta > Magnoliopsida > Solanales > Solanaceae > Nicotiana > Nicotiana tomentosiformis. Next base: position 145,009,502 of record NC_090814.1, on the reverse strand, counting down.
ATCAACAAGAACGCATTTATAATTCCTGTAAATCAACCAAGCAAGGCAATTAGGTATATGTCTATCCTAACCACGAATCCGTTCCCCGATGCCCGAGTTCAAGAACTTGCCCTACTCAATCCTATATGCAATATAGAATTCCCACTTTCGAGTTCAATTCTAGATTCGTAGATAATATTCAATTGGTGATCAAGCAATTAAATAATTAAGTGCAAGATTGAATAAATAAACTAATATGATAAATCAAGAAGTCAAAATCAATATCCGAATAACAATAGTCATGAAAGAACCACAACCCTAGAACGTGAAGTTTAGCTCCACATAGACATGGTAGCCAAACAACAAATCATATAAAGAAACATAAAAATTACTAAGTTTGGTGGGAGAAAGATGAAACTTGATGAATTCCGGCCTCCACAGCTTTGTCGTGGCTTTTTCCCCCTTCCCAATATGTTAGATAACCTAAAAGAGGCGTTTTTAGCTTATATATTGCGTACAAAAGTCGTGGGCCAAAGCTCTCCTATTCCTAGTCCAATTCGGCTTCAGGGATTGATGCTAAGGTGGATGCGACGCATCCACCTTGTCCTCCATTTCAATTTTTGCCTGCGAAGGTGGATGCGACGCATCCACCTTGTCCTCTATTTCTCAGCTTTGCATGCGAGGGTGGACGCGACGCATCCAGCCTTCTCTTCTACTTCCCAGTTTCGCACGCGATGGCGGACGCTATGGCCCAACTTCACTGCTAAGGTTGCATGCAGGATGATGTTTTCCTAGGTTGGATGCGACGCATCCAACCCTTCTTCCTCTGGCTAAACCACCTTTTCTTCATATTTTGCACTCCGAACACCTTAAATCGTCACACATAACTTAATTAGTCATCAAACCAATAATTACACCATGTTGGGCGTTTTAAAGATTAAATAACATCAAGAAGTGGTTAAAACATGGGCAAAGTAACATCAACACATATCGAAATATGCCAAACATCACATCTCTATCTCCACAAAGTAAGGATAATGTTTATATACACTTTACCTTTCTCATACTCCACAAATATGAGATTATACTGAGTATATTATTGTTGTTGTTGTTGCGTATCATATAATTTGGTAGAATGAAAAAATATTTATATGCGAATAATGCAATAATATTTTTATTTGTAGTTGACAATTCTACTTGTACAGTAATGACCAAGATTACGTAGTTATTAACAATGGATTTCATGAATCTCAAATTTATGACTCCATTGATTTAATTAGATTGCACTTGGGTTTTTGAAATCTCTACACTTTGACTCCTAAAAGTTGACTAAATATACTCCCTCCGGTCCACTTTAATTAATTTATAATCTTTGTTTTTTTTTGTTATTATCAATAATATTTGATTTTTTTAGATATCAAGAAGGAATTAACTTCTTTTTTTCAAAAATGCCCTTAGAGTAAAAAATATATGAATATTTGTTGTATTTTCAATGAAGAAATTAAGGTTAATATGATCAATTTTATTATTAATTAACGTTAAAAGATGAATTCCTAATACATAGGAAAACAACAAAAATCAATTAAAATAGACCATAGAGAGTTTAACTTTTAGACGTTATCACTTGTATTTTTGTATGTAATAATAACGTATAAACGTGAGTGGGGTGATTTTCTTATTTCGTCATATTGTAGTTTTTCTTGATTTTCTTTCTCCCACGAGAATGGATCCATTTAATTTTTTTTTCACTCTTCCTTTCATGCGTATCAGATAATTTGGTAAAAAATAAAAAAATTAAATTTAGATATTCTAGAGTGATATTTTTTCCGCGCTATTTGTACATCATGCCCCTTTATAATTTTAAAGTTTAAAAAATGACATTTTAGATCTCTTATGTGTAAAAGACAAATCTCTTAAATGTAAAAGTAAATATTTCATATGTAAAAAAAAAAAAAGAAGGTAGGATCATTAAAATAAAATAAATTTTTTTATAAAGAGTCACAAAATCAATTGATCATTTTTCCGTAGTTAGACAATTATACTTGTACAAGTAATGACCAAGATTGCGCTATATGAATACATAGTTATTAACGATGAATTGCACTTGGATTTCCGGAATCTCAAATTTATGGCTCTTTTGATTTAATTAGCTTACATTTGGATTTTAGAAATCTCAACGCTTTGACTCCTAAGAGTAGCCTACACATATAACTTTTAGACATGATAATAGCATCCATTCAGGTTTAATCTTTCAAAAATGTACGATTATCCTTAACGAAGCCTCGTAAAATTCGCCTCTGAAATGAATAACACCAGCTAGTGAGAAACTTCACAAGAGGTGCCCAAAAAACCTTAAGTCTAGAGTTTTTGGGCCAATAGCCACTTTTAAGCATGTTGTTTAAAATATATTCATATTTTATATTATATTTAAAAATTAGCCAATTTATCCAAACTTGAGGACTAAGTATTCTGAATTTTTGGGCTGCTAATTTGGAATTCAGGACTTAGTGTTCTAAATTTTTGAGCTGCTAATTTGAGATTCAGGACTGTGTTCTGAATTTCTGAACTGCTAATTTAAAATTCAGGACATAAGATTCGAATTTCTGGATATAATTTTCGAACTTTAGAACACGATATTGTGAAATTTGAACTTTAAGGTTTAAACTTTAGGATGTTGTGTCCTGAAGCTTGATCAATTTGTAATTTTTAAATACATTATAAATCGTGAATATATTTTAAACAACATACTTAAAAGTGGCTATGTGGTGTCATTTCCACCTCACTTTTACTATTACAAAATGGGCCATATCAAAGAGATATTTGGGCCTTGCTTTCCAATGATGATAAAGGGAAAATGGCCTCAAATAACAACACATAAGAGGAATTGACAAATTTATAGTCTTATATTAGGTTTTGAAAAGGTAGTCCCAAACAATTGACATTATATATCCAAATTCTAAAAAAAACTATATTTTTATTTATTTTCTCTCACTCGTTTGTTGCCCTCTCCCTCACCCAATATTTTGAATTGGCGGTTTCACCTTCCCCTTTAGGTTGTTTCAAAATTTATTTTCATTATCTATATTATTATAAAAATACGAATACAATGTTGAATTGTTGATGGACCAAATTAGCCTTAAAATATGGGTGTGGAGGTGTGGGGTTTACTCAGACAAAAGGAAAAAAAAAGAGAGGGACACTAGGTGTCGTCGGCCGGGGCTGTCACCGGTAGGGCTGCCTCTAAAGGTTTCTTGAGGGAGTGGGCACAAAGAGGGTCCCTCCCTCTTGTTTTCCGCCCCCCGTTTCATCTGCCCTTATTTGAAATACCACTAAGTTCGGATAATAAGCAATAAGCTAGTAAAAGATGGAAAACCTAAAAGAATCTGCAACCGACAGATTCCGTCAACTATAGCCGTTTCTTGGGAGGCTTTTTTTCCATAAAAAAATAAAGATAAAATGAGTTTGCTTCCCCCCCCCCCCCCCCCTTCTTTTGAGATTTGATTTGATTTTAGGGAATCTCATCTTGTATATCTGTGAGCACCTAATTTTTGACTATATTTGAATTTTTATCACCTTCTACTATTTAAATATTTTTAGAAAATTAGTATATATATTTTTAGCTTTGTTATATTTTTTTTATATAGGATAAAAATTAAAAATAATTTAAAAGGTCAAATTATTATTATTAGTATTATTTTTATTTTTTATCTTTATTTTAAAATAAAATAAATTAAAAATAAAACCTAAAAAAATAAATATTTTTTTAATTTTTGGATGGGAATAAAATAATAGAAAAATTAAAAGTATGGAATAAAAAAGTAAAAGTAAAAGTAATTGGAAATTATTTAATAAAAACGTAAAATAAAATGGAAAATTAAAAAAATAAAAGTAAAAGAATGTTGAAATTTTAAAATAAAAGTAAATGTAGCTGAAATATTTTTTTTAAAAAAGTAAAATAAAGTAGAAATTAAAAAAAAGAAAAGTAAAATAAGTGAAAATTAAAAAAAGAAAAGTAAAAAAAATGGAAAATAAAAAGAAGTAAAGTAAAAAAAGTGGAAAATTAAAAAAAATAAAAGTAAATGAAAGGGGGAATTTGTTTTTTCAAAAAAGAAGAAAAATGGGAAGTGTGAATTCTTTTTAATTAAAAAATAATAAAATAAAAAAAAAATAAATCTGAAAAAATTTCGAATTTTTCCCCTATAAATAGAAGAGAAATGTGAGGAGAAAATAGGAGAAGGAAGGAAAAAATAGAGAAGAGAATGAAAAAATAAAATTCTTCTTCTGTGCTAAATGAATTTCTACTCATTTCATTATTTCTTTCGAAAATTCAAGCAATTCATCACCCTGTTTAAGACCTAAAAATGCCTCAAATTCAAGCCTAAAAACATCTTGTGAAGTTTCATTGATAGTCACCTCTCTCACGCCAAAAACCAACAGCCTCACGAGGTACAATCGAGTTTCGGTCCGGGCTCGAATTTTAGAAGGTTCGTTGCTAGATTTTCTGCTCATCTGCCGATTTGCCCTTGGTTTGGTGTATTTGCTCGGCTCAGAATTGTTTTTGTATTAATCAAGTTCTGAAGGAAATTTTTTGCTTAAAGGTTCATTGCTTATCCTCCCTTTGTTAATTATTTCATTGTTTTGTGTGATGTTCTTATAGAGGTTCATGTGATAATTTTTTATGTTATTTTATTTATACACATTATCATGTTGTAGTTTCTTTTTACATGTTTCAAGCGATTTGTCAATAAATTATTTGAATAGGATTTCATCTTAATGAGATTTGCTATTTAGAATTAAGAATGAAGATCTTGCCATATTAATGAGCCATGCGTTGGAGTTCAAGTAAGTGAACCAGAAATGAGTTACCACATTTAATAGGAAAGAAAGAATTAGACATGGGTTGGATTGAGTATAAATATGTCAGGCCCAATAATTTTGTCACTAGACTAATAATTAGCCCATTCTTCCATAATGGATAAATGTCTCCTAATTTTAAAGATAGAGTAGTAAGTTATAAATATTTCTAAGTGTGGATGACTTTTCAATACTTTAAATAACTAATATATTTCCCGACTTCCAAATAATTTCCTATCCATAAACTCTTGGTCTTCCAATGATTTCAAATTAGTTTAGGAAAATAATACAAGTGTGCGTTCACATAACTTGACCAATCAACTTCGAATAATAATAAATGTGTTATTGATTGTGTGCACGTACGCGTGACATGATTCTTGATGCCAAACAAAAATAAGTACACGTACGTGTGACTTATGTCAAGATAATTTTTATAAATCTAATCAAGCAATAAAAGCGAACATAAGTAAAATATGAGAATCAATAAAACACAGGTTATCCAAAAATAATATAAGCCAAATGTAGTCATAAAGCGACTGTGCTAGAACCACGCGACTTGGGGAATGCCTTACACCTTCTCCCCGGTCAACAGAATTTCTTGCCCGGATATTATTTTCGCGGACCAATTATAATAGAGTCAAACCTTCATTTGACTAGAGATTCAAATAAATAGTGACTTGGAACACCCAAACAATCAATTCCAAGTGACGACTCTATAAATAAAATAATCCATACTCAAACTTGTCACTTTAATTGAAAAAACTCTTTAACCCACAACAATCCATAACTCATATATCTTTTGGGGCAAAAAGAGGTATGACAGCTCTGGCGACTCTGCTGGGGAAAATAACCCAGAACTTCTGGTTCAAGGTTCAAAATTTGAGCTTGTAGTGTGATCTATACTTGGCTTTCTTGATTGTTGATATTATTGTGTTTGTGGGCCCAATGTGCTAATTGCCGCTCATTTACCGCTTTGATATTATTTGAACTATATAAACTGTCTTCTTACGCCTCCCTTCCGAGTCTTCTAAATTTATGGTGCACACGTGCGCGTGGCCCACTATTCTGTTAGAGGTCATACCAAATAGAACGAGGCTGGATCAATAACTAGGCCAGGTAGACTTTCATGCTCCTGGTACGTTGCCCCCACCTCGGCTCGAGCTGTCCGCTTGGGTAAGCCAGGTCTAAAATATCCCCTCCCCCAGGATTTTAAACCTAGAATAACATAGCCTCATGTCGGATCCCTAGTAGGAACGTTTGTTTGCATTACGTGCATTTGACTTTGGGGACTCAACACAGGGGTTGGGTCCATCTAGGTCAGGTGTACCCAAATATAAAAGACCATCATGATGCATCCTACGTGCTATTTGTGCATTTTGTTTGATCTGATTTACATGTTGATCGGCTGCTAGAATAAATATAAAAAATTGAGAAAAGGCAGAAGTGAGAAGTAGGAGAAAGAAAATTCATCTGGTTTCCAAAAATCCTGGTATTTGAAAAATCTAGAAACTATGTCGAAAGTTTGAAAAAAAGAGAAAAAGAAAAGTCATTTCAAAATGAGTCAAAAAAATCATGTTTTTCCTTTTGTGTCAAAACCGACCGAACTACGCGGGTCTGATTCTCACTAGATGTGAGATACGTAGGTAAACCTCATCGGTTCCGGCCCCAATTTTTCAAAAATTCAAAAAATATTTTCCTTTTCCTTAATTCCCTCTTTAGAATTTTTTTCCTTAGAAAATCCAAAAAAAAAAAAAACAAAATCCAAAAATATTTTTCTTCTTTTCCAAAGTCTTTCATTCGGAAAAAAAAAATGAAAAAACAATTTTCAAATCAAAAATCCAAAATATTTTCTTTCTTCTTTAGAATTATATATATTTTTTTTTTAAAATTCAAAATTCCATAAAAAGAAAAAACTCAAATAAAACAATATTTAAAAGTCTTTATTAAAAAAAAAATGGGTCAGTCTATTCCTGATCTTTCCTGAACTACGTAATGATCTGATTCATATGGCGTCATGATACGTAGGTAATCCCCATCGGATTTGATCATAGCCGTAAACAAGTTGAGTGAAAAAATAAATCGGAAAAAAAATGAGAGAAAAAGAAAGAAAAGAGTGACAAAAAACAATAACAAAGAAAAACAAAGAGCGAAAAATAACAAAAAGAGAAAGAAAAAAGAAATCAATGTAAATACCTAATTTTGTACTGTTTTAACACATCCTAAAGTCATTAGTGTTTTGTTACTTTAATTATTTTCCCCAATTTTTGTGTCTTTGATTGCATATTTCCTATCATAAAAATACCAAAAAATAGTTCTTTCTTTATTTGTGCATTTTAGGAATTAACTAACTATTCAATTGGTGAATTAATCTAGTTAATTGATCATTTGAATAAGTTACTTAATTAATTTATTTGTTTGTATAAATTTAGTTTAATAAGTAGGATTAAGAAAGAAATTGGGCCAAATTTGAAAGAGAAATTGGCTAAAAGTGCAAGATAAGGGGCTGCCCTTGAAAGGATCTGAAACGACGTAGTTTTGCCTCAAGTGACCCAAGGTCAAATATCATCCATTGATCACCCCTTGATTTAATGGTCCATATTTGATCTCTCCAGAGGTATTTAAAGCCTCAAAAATCTGAAAAATTCCCTCATTTCCCCATAACTCTTTCTCTCATCTCTCCGAACACCTCCAAATTAACACAATGTAATCTCCACAACCTCCTCTTCCCATATCTCCAAACCAATTCCTTCAAAAAACCCTCAAACTCCTTGAATTTTAGATCTAGAAACTTTAGCCGCCACTTTTTGGCCCAAATTCTTGAAACTCCGGCCAACACCACCCTACAACACATACATGAATGGATAGAGCTCCACGAGACATATTTTTTCCTACCCATTTCACCCCCAAAATCCCCGTCGCTGCCGTCCCGCTCCCCACTGCCCGCCGCCGCTCACACTGCCTCACCACCACCAAAATGCCCCGAGCCCCTATTTTAGCTATTGTTCGACTCAAAGACACTTGTTTCTTTTGGCGAGATGCTGAAACTCATTTCGTTCTTAGCATCTACCTAAAAGAAACGTGTGTTTCGGTGTCGGACAACCATCTCTTGGCATCCCTGGAGTTTTCTCGTGGCTCTCCCAGTTTCAAGCATACTCGTTAGGTATAATCGTCATCTCTTTAATTAATTTCTGATTTTTTATATTAGTAGATTAGTTTCTGATTTTTGATTTTTTTGTTTTGGTTGTGTCTTGTTAATTAGAGTTTCAAGTTAGTTTTATTTAATTAGTTATCTCTATTTAGTTTAGTGGTTTGTTAGATTGTTATTGATTTAAATATGATCTTTAGTGTATTAGTTAAATCATTTACTTAGTTTGTCGATTATTTAGTTGTTGTTAGTCGTTGTTCGATTGTTAACGATGCTCGTTCTGGTTTGAGCATTTAGTTTGTAAATTTAGTTGTTTGTTTAGTAATTAGTTTGCAAAATTCTAATTCATTCCAATCAAGTTTGTTTGGATACTTAGTTCGATTATATTTTTAGTTTCGTTCATACTTTGTCAGTTCATAGTTGTTTAAGTTTGATTTGTGTTGAGCAAGTAGTTTGGTGTTGATGGTTAAAATCTGAAGTTTAAGTTTATTTATCACAAAATAGGGTAATAGTAGCCTACCTTTTACTAGTAGGGTGGTTGAAATGATATTTTTTCTCCTTATTTCTGACATAGCAGATTTTCAGGCTGTCCTTTCACATTGGACAGATTTTGAACAGTGTTTAGCACACAAACTCAGTCTTTTGGACAGATTTTTGGAGAATCAAAATCTGTCCCAAAAAGTGACTTTATTTGACTATTTAAGGGGGCAGCTATTTTCTCACTTCAGGACACTGGATCACACATTTGTTGGACAGACTTTACACCCTAAAAATACAACTTGAAGAGTAAAAAATCAGCAACTAAAGCACCCTTTAGTAAGCTGAAATGGTGAGCTTTGTGAGTAAATTTTAGAGTAAAATTTTAAAGTGCAAACTTTTAGAAAAGTATAAGTCTTCTTTAGAGCTTGTTCTGGGTTTCTTCTAAGGTTTTCGGGTTGTTTAAAAACGAAACTGCTGCTATTTTCTGCTTGTGTTTGCTACTGTTTTTTTTCCTGCTGAGCTCTATTTCTTCATTGCTGTATTTATTTTCTGCAATCTAGGTATTTTCTTAAAATTTGCAATGCAGATTTTTATATTCAATGGATGAGGATATGACTCTTTTTCAGCTCTATGGATACGGTTGATATGCTTTACTGGAATAAATGAATGTTTAGCATGTTATTCATATAGTCATATTTCAGCATGTACATCTGTAATATTTGGTTGATCTTCCATTTTTCTTTACATGTGTAGCTCAAATAACATTATGTTAAGTATATCTAGTTAAGAAAAATAAACATCTTTTAGAATTATTATGTAGAATTTAGTTTTCTTTGCCTTGGTTTTATGTATTTGTGGTTTTATCATTTTAATTTTTCTCTTAGTGCTAAAAATAACTGATAGTAATACTTCTCTTCTTGGTTAAGTAAATGAAGTTGGGGAATAGCATGTGATGAGTGTGCGGGAGAGAGGAGAGAACCAGTGAAAGAATTTCTTAAATGTGTAATTGCTATTTTGAACTTCTGTTTGATTGAGCTTGATGCATATATTTTTTTTTCTCAGTTATATGTCTAGAAGTCCATGTTCATTAATGCATTAGTTTTAGCTACATGTCCTAGTTGAGTTTACATTAATTTTAAGAATGTTTTAGGCCAATATCACCTTTGATTTAAATTTGCTGGCCATTTTTTTTTTAACATCAAGGCTACTGAAAAATTTGAATTTGTCAAGTTTAAAGTAGTAAATAAGTTTTGACTCAGTCTTTTAAACACTAGGTTTTTTTATTAAATAAATAGTTTTAATAAATGAATTAATTTAAACGCTAGGCAATTAGTAGGCGCATTTATAACTTCACGGAATCGCTTGCGTAGCGTGAAGTTTAACATTCAATAAATTAGTTCAATAGCCTCACACCATAACTATTAGTTTTAGTTAATTCTTTGCTAAAATCGATGATTCGCTTGCGTAGCGCGATAGTTAACTTTTAATAAATTTTAAAAAAAATTTAGTTTTCTCAAATGTAGTAATTTTCCCAAAAGTCATAGCGTGCTAGTAATCCTTGTCATGACTACACATTCGCTTGCGTAGTGTGCTTACGATATCTTGTTATTCTTTATCAATTCTAATAAAGCAAGTATTAAAAGCAGATAAGTAAAACATGAAAAGCATATAAATCACAGTTTGTCCAAAATTAATTCAAGCCAAGTTTTAAGTCAATAAAGCGACCGTGCTAGAACCACGAAACTCGGGGACTGCCTTACACCTTCTCCTCGGTCAACAGAATTCCTTACCTGAACTTTGTTTTCGCAGACCAATAATAATAGAGTCAAACCTTCCTTTGACTAGGGATTCAAATAAAAGGTGATTTGGAACACCCAAAGAAAATCAATTCCAAGTGGGGACTCTGAACAATAAAATAATCCCTACTCAAGTTTGTCACTTTAATTGAAAAAACTCTTTAACCCACAATCAACACACATTATCTTTTTGGGGTAAAAAAGGGGTGTGACAGCTCTGGCGACTCTGCTGGGGAACTTTTAAGAATTCGAGCTTGTACATTGACTTTATTTGGCTTTATTAATTTTTGTATATACTATGATTTATTTGGGCCCAATGTGATGTTTGTCCGTTTTTTACCGCTTTGATATTGTTAAACTATACATATAAATTGTATCCTCTCTCGCACCCCTCTGAGTCTTCTGATAGTTAGTTATGTTGTGTTTTCCTATCAACATTACAAAATTTCTGTCTTGAGATAAAGTCAGTTAGCCAACCAGCTTCTGGTGAAGGATTTAGTCACACATGATTAGGCGGGAGAGCCGTTAGCTAGCCAGTGCTGTTCTACTACTGGTGACGCTTGACGCTTCTCGTCTCGGGTTGTCCGCCTGGGTAAGCCAGGTCCAGATACCATCTCCTTTAGGATTTGAAAACTTAGAAGAACAAGACACAAGCAATGAATATCCCTAGTAGGCTACGATTTATTTGCATCATGTGCATTTGACTTAGCAGCGTTCGACACAGGGGTCGAGTTTTATTTTAGGACAGGTACCTTGTTGAGACCATTATGTCATGTTATGTGCTACTTGTTGCATTATTTGGGAGGCTTGCATGTCGACCGACTTTAGCATAAATCAGTTGAACGAACAGAGAAAGAATGATATGGTCTGATGCATATGGTTTTCGAAGATTAATTTTTATTAAAAAAAAAGAATATAGTCGATTTTTACCGAACTACGCGGGTTGAATTCTCACCGGATATGAGATATGTAGGCAAACCTCATCGGTTCCGGGCCCAATTTTCAAAAAATAATTAAAAATATTTTTTCCTTTCCTTGATTCCCTCTTTAGAATTCTTTTCTTAAAAAATTCAAAAAACAATTAAATCCAAAAATATTTTTTCTTTTTTTCTGAAGTCTTCCATCCAAAAAAAAAAAAAAATCAAATCAAAAATATTTTCTTTTTTCTTTAGAAGTCTTTCTTTCAAAAGTTTCCAAAAAAAACAAAAAAAACACATAAGACACTATTTGAAAAAATCAAAATCCAAAAATAATTTCTTTATTTTAAAAAAGTTTTCCTTTCAAAAATTTCTCCAAAAAACATAAAATTAAAAAAATAAAATAAAATTAAAAATTCAAAAATATTTTCCTTGTTAGAAGCTTTAGTGGTCTGTTTTTTATATGAGTAGAAACAATAAAGGAAAAAAAAGGGCTAGTTTATTCCTGATCTTCCCCTGAGGCGTGAGTGAAAAGAAAAAAGGAGAGAAGAAGATAAGAGCGTCAATAAGAAGCAACCTCATATGCCGGAATGAAACATGAAGCCTCCAAAAGCATGTTAGACATAGTGACAATGATAGGAGTATGGCACATTACGTGTGATTCATATCTATAAAATGCTTAACCCTAACACGTTTGCTGTTTCTTATCTAGTAAGCTTAAGGTGGTTGGTTTGTGGTGAAACTGGCAACACACCATTACTTCACCAGATCTAAAGGAACAGTAGTAATGGCCAACGATGATGAGATCGAGCTGGTCAGTGACGACCCCCAGGGTCAGTCAGTTGAACAAGAGTCGGAGGAAATAAGAAAATTGAGACAACAATTGTCTGATGTATATCAAGCTTGGGTGTCTGGTCAGCCTCCACCCCGGGGTCCCTCAGAGGGAACTTCCACCGTACCCCTGGCTACTCAACCACCGCTCCATGCAACGAGCGACCACATCCTACCACCAGGGTATGTGCCAAACTACAATCTCTACGTTGCTCCTGGTACCTCTAATGTGCGACCTCCAATCGCACCAGTCAGGAACACTCCTCTAGTCGTGTCTGGTGCACCGGTATGCACAATACCGCCTCCACCTCCTGTGACGAGGCCAATCAACGAGCCACCATCTCATGCTTATGATGGCCAATACTACTCTCCAAATATGGCTTTCGGGGTCTCGGCTCCATATAATCAGACTCCTCAGTACGAGTCACCAGTGGAAAATGAAAAACTTGCCAAGACGGTTGAGCCGGATGAGATGGCCAGGAAAATGAAAAGTCTTGAACAGAACATAAATAACATATAGGGACTAGGTGGTCACAAAAGTGTTTCGTTCAGTGATTCATGCATGTTCCCTCACATCCATTTGCCACTAGGGTTCAAGACCCCAAACATTTGAGAAGTGTGATGGACACATCGACCCTATCGCCCATTTGAAAAGGTACTACAACCAGCTGAGGGGTGCAAGTGGAAAAGAAGAATTGCTGATGGCTTATTTTGGGGAAAGTTTTATGGGGGTAGCCTCCAAATGGTTCATTGACCAAGATATCTCTCACTGGCATGTCTGGGACGACATGGCCCAGGCCTTTGTCAAACAATTTCAATACAACATTGATATTGCGCCGGATCGTAATTCCCTGTCCAATATGAAGAAAAAACTGGCTGAAAGTTTTAGGGAGTATGCAATCAAGTGGAGGGAGCAAGCGGCCAGAGTTAAGACACCCATGAATAACCACGAGTTAATCACTATTTTTTTGGAGGCTTAGGAGCTTGATTACTTTCAGAACACGATGTCCGTAATGGGTAGACCTTTGTGGAAGCGATCAAAATAGGAGAGATGGTCGAAAATGACCTCAAGACTGGCAGAATTGTAAGTCAAGCTACTCTCAAATCCACCACCCAAGCTATCCAAAATGGGTCGGGAAGTTTGGCAAATAGAAAGAAGAGAGATGCAGGGTCCATGATGACTTCCGGATCTAGGGAAGTTCAAAGAGGGGCATCGCACCCTTATGCGCAAGTTCAGCAGGGGCAATCCAGCTACCCTCAACATTGTTATTCCCCGCCAATTACTCAATACTCTGTGGGCCCACCACATTATACAGTGTTTAATGCTCAATCATATGCCCGACCTCCCAATCAACAAGTACGGGCACCAGCTCCAAGGATCCCCCGATCTCAGCAGCAAAATTTTCGGGCACCCTACAATGCTCGTCCTAGGCAGGATTATGGTCGAGAGCAGAAGTCGGTGGAAAAATTCACTCCATTGGATGAATCATACTCTAGTCTATTCCAGAAGCTAAAGCAGATGTGTGTGATTGGACATATTGTTCCCTACCATATGCATCCCGATTCACATGGATTTTAAGCAAATGCTAGATGTGAATATCATTCAGGTGCTCCAAGGGATAGCACTGATGAATGTTGGAATCTAAAAAGAGGCATAGAAAGACTCATCGCGGAAAAGTTGATTATGGTAACAAATGGCGAAGACCCTCCTAACGTTACAAACAACCCACTGCCAGCAAACAACGATGCCCATTTTTGGGGAATGATCGGCCGAGATCAAGAATACAAGCCGGTTGGCCGAGCAAAAGTTACAGTGGGAACGATTCAAGAAGGAACAGGGCTGGAAGTAAGTCCAAGCCGAGATGTACCATTGATTGTGAAAGGCGCCTAGAGCTCAGGGAAGGTAACTTTATTTATTCCAAAAATCTCAAGGTTGGAAGTTCGATCCAATGTTCCAAGCCTAACGTTGTATGTCCTTGGAGGTCACCCCATCACAAAGCAGAATCAGGGCGGTACGAAGGGTATAACAGAGCCGATCATAATCAAACCTGCCGTACAATGCCGTGTGACAAATACGAAAACCATTCTTTGGAACTACAACAAAACTGTAGTAACCTACAAAGGCAAGGAAATCATAGAAGAAGTAGGGGAAACTGGAGGTTTGACTTTATCAGGGAGGTGTTACTCCCCAGAAGAGTTGAGGAAGGCCAAGCAAATTAGAGAAGGCCAAATGTTAATAAAGAAACCGGTCACGGAAGAAGAGGCGAGGGAGTTTTTGAAAAAAGATAAAAGTTCAGGATTACTCAATTATTGACCAGTTGAGAAAGACTCTTGCCCAAATCTCTATGTTATCTTTGCTTATACACTCAGAAGAACATGCCCGTGTACTAATCAAAATCCTGAACGAGGCACATGTCTCAGAGAAGACCACCGTGAATCAGTTAGAAAAGATGACCAACATATTTTTTGAGGTGAACAGAATCTCCTTTACTGATGATGAACTTCCCGAGGAGGGAGCCGGGCACAATAGGGCTTTGCACCTGGTTGTCAAATGTTAGGGGCATTATGTAAAGCGAGTCATGGTTGATGGAGGCTCGAGTGTAGATGTATGTCCTCTCTCTACCTTGCAGAGCATGAAGATCAACACGGACAGAATGCGACCCAGCAATGTTCGCATCCAGGCTTTTGATGGCTCAGCAAAAGATACCATTGGGGAGATCAACCTCACCATGACGATTGGGCCTGTTGATTTTGAAATTGTCTTCCAAGTAGTGGACATGGAAACTTCTTATAACTTTCTTCTTGGAAGACCATGGATCCATACGGCCAGAGCTGTGCCATCCACCTTGCATCAGATGCTCAAATTCAAGCACGACAGGCAAGAAATTATTGTTCACAGAGAAGACGAGTCATCCTTTTATAAAGACCCGTTAATCCCATGTATTGAGGCCAAGGAAGGATGTGAGTCTATTGTCTATCAGGCTTCCGAAGTGGTTGCTATGGACCATGTTGAGGAAGGAAAGCCCATCCTACATCCTCGTCTCTCTGCCACATCTATAATGGTGGATGCACTTATGATGAGACAAGGTTATGAGCCAGGAAAAGGCTTGGGGACATCAATGCAAGGAATTTCAGAACCCATTTCTCCGGTCAGTAACAAGGGTACTTTTGGTTTAGGCTTCAGGCCAACACAAGCAAACGAAGACAAAGCCAAGCACCGAAAAAGGCATGGGTGGGTCTTGCAGCAACCTATCCCTCACATTTTCTACACTTTTGTCACGCCACGATTCAAAGAAGGTCAAAATTCCTCGACGCATGCAAACATTGATGAAATTTGCCATGGCCTCAGCCAGATGTTGTCTGAAGTGAATATGATCCAGGCTGGTGAAGGCACTAGTCGTGCCGATATGCAACTAATTGGCCCAGACACCATGCTCAATAACTGGGAAGCAACTCCTCTCCCCACAAGGAAGGAGTCTTGGTAGTTGAATTTTGCAGCTTCTTTCTTTTATACTTTAGGTTACTTTCAGGGTTGTAATCCAAATATCTTAGTATGATTGTTTTATTTTGATGTTAACCCTTCTATCCTTTCAAATTCAATGAAATGCAGTTCAGTTTCGTATTAAATTTTGTATCTTTTCCTTTTCCTAATTCCTGCCATTTTATTTCCATTTCAGTTTTGTTAATGCCGGCTTTAATAACATGACATGCATGCGGAATTCATGTCCAGATCTCAAAAAGTTGTCTAATTTCGAAATAATGCATCAAGAGGTCGAATATGATGAAGATAAGGTTGTTGAGGAAATAAAAAGAGAGTTGGAACAATTTGAAAATAAGCCTAGGCCCAACCTCAATAAAACTGAGCCAATTAATATCGGAGGTCATGAAGAAGTCAGAGAAACAAAGATAAGCATTCACACTGAACAAAAAACCAGAGATGCCTTGATTCAACTTTTATTTGAGTATAGAGATGTGTTTGCTTGGTCTTATGATGATATGCCGGGTTTAAGCGCCGATTTAGTGGTTCATAAGCTTCCCATGTATCCTGATTTTCCACCAGTCCAACAGAAGCAACTTAAATTTAAAACGGACATGAGTGATAAAATCAAAGAGGAAATAATAAAGCAATTAAGCGCCAATGTTGTCAGAGCCGTACGATACACCACCTGGGTGGCAAATGTTGTGCCTGTGCCAAAGAAAGATGGAAAAACTAGAGTCTGTGTTGACTACAGAGACCTGAACAAAGCAATTCTGAAGGATAATTTTCCTTTGCCAAACATCCACATTCTTGTAGATAATTGCGCAAAGCATGAGATATAGTCGTTCATGGATTATTATGCTGGGTACCACCAGATTCTAATGGATGAGGATGACGCAGAAAAGACTGCTTTCACCACTCCATGGGGTACTTATTGTTACAGGGTCATGCCATTCAGTTTGAAGAATGCAGGGGCAACTTACATGAGAGCCATGGCTACTATTTTCCACGACATGATGCACAAAGAGCTTGATGTATATGTCGATGATGTCATCATAAAATCAAAGACACAGACTGATCACATGTGCGATTTGAAAAAGTTCTTTGAACGGCTTCGAAGGTATGACCTTAAGCTTAATCCATCCAAGTGTGCATTTGGGGTTCCATCTGGGAAGCTCCTTGGTTTTATAGTCAGCAGGAGAGGCATCGAATTGGATCTATCTAAGATAAAGTCCATTCGAGATCTGCCACCCCCGAAGAACAAAAAGGAAGTCATGAGTTTTCTCGAGAGGTTGAACTACATCAGTAGGTTTATTGCTCAGCTCACAACCACGTGCGAGCCCATTTTTAAGTTGCTGAAAAAGGATGCTGCTATCAAGTTGACGGACGATTGCCAAAATGCTTTTGACAGGATCAAATATTATATGTAGAAACCCCCAATACTGGTCCCACCTGAACCTGGTAGGCCTTTATTTTTATATCTATCGGTGATGGATAATTCCTTTGTATGCGTTCTGGTGCAACATGATGCAATAGGCAAAAAGGAACAAGCAATATATTATTTGAGCAAGAAGTTCACCAATTATGAGGTTAAATACACCCTTTTAGAAAGGACATGTTGTGCCTTGACTTGGGTCGCTCAGAAGTTGAGACATTATCTTTTGGCCTATACTACTTACCTCATATCCAGAATGGATCCTCTGAAGTATATCTTCCAAAAGCCAATGCCCACTGGCAGGCTCGCAAAATGGCAAATCCTGCTCACTGAGTTTGACATCGTCTATGTCACTCGCACCGCGATGAAAGCACAGGCTTTGGCCGATTATTTGGTAGAGAATCCAGTTGATGATGAGTACAAACCACTTACCACATACTTCCCAGACGAATAGGTCAACTCAATAGGGGAAGTAGTTCTAGACGACAACCCTATCTGGGAGATGTATTTTGATGGAGCTGTCAATATCAAAGGAGTTGGGATCGAGGCAATCCTCATCTCACATATTGGACAGTATTACCCTGCAACGGTCCGACTTCGGTTCTTATGTACCAATAATATGGCAGAATACGAAGCCTGTATCATGGGTTTGAAAATGGCCCTCGATCTGGATGTGCATGAACTATTGGTTATGGGAGATTCTGACTTGCTTATCCGGCAAGCCCAAGGCAAATGGGAGACTCGAGATATCAAGCTTATTCCATACAGACAATGTGTACAAGATTTGAGCAAAAGATTCAAATCCATCGAGTTCAGGTACATTCCTAGGTTTCACAACGAGCTAGCCGATGCTTTGGCTACTTTAGCCTCGATGCTCCCTTATCCGGGAAACACTCATATCGATCCACTAGAAATCCAAGTTCGAAATCAACACGGTTACTGCAATACAATTGAGACAGAACTAGATGGTGAACCATGGTATCATGACATAAAATGATTCCTGAAAATAAGAGAATACCCAGAGCATGCCAAGGGAGATCACAAAAGAACTATAAGGCGGCTCGCCAACGGTTTCTTCCTGAATGGGGAAATTTTGTACAAAAGGACCCTAGATTTGAACTTGTTGAGATGCGTAGATGCAACAGAAGCTGAGTGAATCATGGGTGAAGTGCATTCGGGGGTATGCGGACCTCACATGAATGGATATGTTTTGGCGAAGAAGATTCTGCGGGCAGGGTATTATTGGCTTACAATAGAGTGAGATTGCTTCAGTTTTGTTTGCAAGTGTCACCAATGCCAGATTCACGGTGACCTGATTCACTCGCCACCTTCGGAGTTGCATCCCACGTCCTCTCCTTGGCCTTTCGTTGCTTGGGGAATGGATGTTATTGGGCCAATCGAGCTAAAGGCTTCAAATGGACATGGATTCAATTTAGTTGCAATTGATTACTTCACCAAGTGGGTGGAGGCCGTCACTTTCAAAGAAGTCACCAAGAAAGCAATGGTAGACTTTGTTCATTCCAACATCATCTGCCACTTTGGTATCCCAAAGACCATTATCACTGACAATGCAGCCAATCTCAATAGTCATTTGATGAAGGAGGTATGCGAGCAATTTAAAATTATGCATCGTCATTCTACCCCGTACCGGCTAAAGGCCAATGGAGCCATTGAAGCGGCGAACAAGAACATCAAGAAGATTCTTAGGAAAATGATCCAAGGTTCCAGATAATGGCATGAAAAGTTGCCTTTTGCTCTTTTGGGATACCGCACGACTGCTCGCATATCTGTTGGTGCAACTCCTTATCTGTTGGTATATGGAACGGAAGCTGTAATACCGGCTGAAGTCGAAATTCCCTCTCTTCGGATCATTGTGGAGTCGGAGATTGAAGATACAGAATGGGTAAAGACCCGATTAGAACAACTAATGCTGATTGATGAAAAACGGCTAGCAGCAGTGTGCTTTGGCCAGTTATACCAGCAAAGAATGGCACGCGCTTACAACAAGAAAGTGTGTCCAAGGCACTTCGAGGTAGGCCAACTCGTTCTGAAACGTGTTCTTCCACACCAAGTAGAAGCTAAAGGAAAGTTCGCCCCAAACTGGAAATGACCCTACATCATCAAGAAAGTGTTACCAAAAGGGGCCTTGCACTTGATAGATGAAGAAGGACGGATACCAGACATGACTATTAATGCAGATGCAGTCAAAACATATTATGTCTGATATATACCCACTGTGGAACTTTCACGCATGATTTTCTTAGATCGAGATGACGAAGGCTACCATTGCTCGATATTCCAAATAAGTGTCACCCTTTTGTTTCCCCTTTTAAGTTGTATTTGTCTTCCTCGTTTTCCACTTTTTTGGAACCTGTGCACTTACAAAAGCAAAAAAAAAAAAGAAAACAAAAAAAAAAGTCAAACAATAAATTTTCTGAGTCATTGAACTACGTCCGACCTGATTCCGAAAGGATACGTAGGCAGCCTTACCCTGGGTTCGGTCCCATCATAACAAAAAATCCATATTCCCAATACTCCAAAACTGGGCAGAAGTTTGTTTTATCTTACGATTTTTTCTGTAGAAACGGTTCCAAAAGTTATAATTCAGTTCAAGGTTCTTTTCTCCTTTTTCTGTTAAGAACTTCTGATCGATCTTTGAGAATACTTGAAGTCGCCATGCCAGGGGCATTGGGCAACCTTCCGCATGTCGTATCTTAGTAAAAAAAATGATAAGAAGAAATGAGAGAGTCTTATCGGTGAAAACCCGTATGGGCACTGTAAGGCGACAGTGAGCAGAGAAATGAGAGAGTCTTATTGGTGAAAACCAGATGGGCACCATAAGGCGATGGTGATTAGAGAAATGGGAGAGGTCAGTTAGCAAAAACCCGCAAAGGGCGCTACTAGCCGAATGAGGGTCTTCGATACCCCGACATGAGCACAACCAAGACAGTTTCAAGATGAACATTTGCGACGGATTTTGAGAATTAGACAGCTCAGACGGATCAGGCGTCTAGTCCAAAATGCATGTCATGATTCATTAAAGTCGGCACATACTTCCAGATAAGTCTCCATATTCCTTTCCCCGAAAGGGACACCTTTTTGTTTAAGCACAGTTCTTTATCACCTTCAATTATTCTTCTATTTTTACCCATAATTATTTTTTGAGTCCCTTTCGGTCTAATCTTGCATCAAAAGCGAAGCAAAGAAATGGCTGCAAAACTGGCTATAGTTTCCCCGTAATATCGAGCATAATTTGGGGCATATATGGCATTGGCGAAGGCAGAATCCATCTGTGATCTCATTTGATAAAGCAAACGAAGTATCTCAAAGAAACTTAAAAGGTCGCCTAAGCAAGACCTTCTTCATGAGAAAAGTTGATAAGTACTACGGACACAAACTGGTACTGGGTGCAAGACAACTGAGTTTGATTTTATAAGAAAAAATTGCCTTGCCTTAGGGACAAGGGTTAGCGGTACCATGGATATCCGAGTATGAAATGGTCAGGGGCAACGTCGGAAAACAAGGTCTCCAGAATACAAAATAGAGTATCCGAGCACTTCGGTACCACACTGATAGAATCAATTCTTCAACAGCGGAGTAGCCGTGAATTCAAATTACAACAGGCATCAAGGCCATAAACCGACCACCACTTTGAAAACTCATAAGTTTTTCTTTGGCAGCAGGAACAAAGAAGTGCAGAATGGCGATTCTCAAAGGACGAACGTCACTAAACGTAAGCTCCTTAAAATCTCCATTTTTCTTTTATTTTCAGCATGCATCACTACTGTCCATATCTCCCATTTTCGTAGCTTAACTCACGTAGAACCGTTTCGCCTAGGGGGATACAGCTCATAGTTTCGGGTAGAAGTACTCTCCGCTCCGGGTGTTTTCGTAGCTTAACTCAGGTAGAACCATTTTGCCTAGGGGGTCCAACTCATAGTTCTGGGTAGAAGTACTCTTCGCTCAGGTTGTTTTACATAGCTTAACTCAGGTAGAACCTTTTCGCCTAGGGGGATCCAACTCATATTTTCGGGGAGAAGTACTCTTCGCCCAGGATTATTTATTGTAGCTTAACTCAGGTAGAACCCTTTCGCCTAGGGGGATCCAGCTCCTATTTTCGGGTAAAAGTACTCTTCGCTCAGGTTTTTATACACAGCTTAATTCAGGTAGAACCTTTTTCTCCTAGGGGGATCCAGCTCATATTTTCGGGGAGAAGTACTCTTCGCCCATACTTGTTTTTCGTAGCTTAACCCAGGTAGAACCCTTTTCGCCTAGGGGTATCCAACTCATAGTTTCGGGTAGAAGTACTCTTCACTCAGGTTGTTTTACAGTAGCTTAACCCAGGTAGAACCTTTTCGCCCAGGGGATTCAACATCTTTCCAGTAATATAGGGCGCCAACCTCTGGTTACACTCCTTTCTGTAATACAGGGTACCAACTCCTGGTTACACTCCTTTCAGTAATACAGGGTGCCAACCCCTGGTTACACTTTTTTCTGTAATATAGAGTACCAACCCCTGGTTACACTCCTTTCGGTAATATAGGGTACCAACCCTTGTTACGCTCATTTCGGTAATACAGGGTGCCAACCCCTGGTTACGTTCCTTTCCATTAATACGGGGTGCCAATCCCTGGTTACATTCCTTTCGGTAATACAGGGTACCAACCCTTTGTTACATTCCTCTTTAGTAATACATGGTACCAACCCTGGTTACATTCTTTTTAATAATACAGGATACCAACCTTTGGTTATATTCCTTTCTGTAATACAGGGTACCAACCCCTGGTTACACTCCTTTTAGTAATACAACGTGCCAACTCCTAGTTACACTCCTTTATGTAATACAGGGTACCAGCCCCTGGTTACATTCCTTTCGGTAATACAGGGTACCAACCCCTGGTTACATTTCTCTTTCTGTAATATAGGGTACCAACCCCTGGTTACACTTCTTTCGGTAATATATGGTACCAACTCCTGGTTATATTCATCTTTAGTAATACAGGGGTACCAACCCTTGGTTACATTCCTCTTTAGTAATACAGGGTACCAACCCCTGCTTTCGGTAATACAGGGTGCCAACCCTTGGTTATGTTCTTTTCCAGTAATACGGGGTGACAATCCCTGGTTACGTTCCTTTTCAGTAATACAGGGTAGCGTCCTCTAATTCCATTTCCTTTGGTAACATAAGATACTACCCCTCGTGGTTGCATATCCTCACATAGTTAGTTTATACTACTCCCTTTGTCTTCATTTCAACAAATTAGATACTTTATAGCTTTCTCTAACTCACAAATTTTCCTAGTGCCAAAATGGGGTAGAAAAATTTCGTTCGTTTTGTTCATCTTTGATGGCTTTGCAGGCCTCGCCGCATAGCACAAGTAACGATTAAAGCTTGCAGTTTCAGCTTTCTCGAGTTTCATTTTCTCAAATTCTGATCCGGAAAGCAAGCAATCAAGAATGAGCCATGATCTTTTCCTCAAAGAGCATCAAGATCCAATCTAAGGTCAACACAAGCGAGCAGGTCAAGAATCAAGATTTGACTCCACAAGACACATAGATTAGGAATTTTGTAACTCTTAGTTTGCAGACATATGCAGTTCTCTTCTCTTTTCCTTTTGATGTAAGCAGCAAGTTACAGTAACAACAACAACAACAACAACAACAACAACAACAACAACAACAACAACAACAGTCTTAAATCTAGTGTCTGGTAGTCCCAGCTACCAAATTTTCCCAAAACTACACTGACATGATTCCTCAAAACAAGGATATGTAGGCAACCTCGGAAGCAGGGTTCGGTCACCATTTTAAAAAAAAAATGCTTTCATTGGAGTAATATGTGAGCAAAAATTAGCCATAGCATTCAATTTTCTTTGCACAAAAACTCTTCATGTTCTCGAGCAAAGAGGCGCAGCTGTGAATACTTAATTTTTGTACTATTTTAACACATCCTAAAGTCATTAGTATTTTGTTACTTTAATTATTTTTTTTCAATTTTTGTGTCTTTGATTGCATATTTCCTATCATAAAAATACCAAAAATAGTTCTTTCTTTATTTGTGCATATTAGAAACTAACTAACTATTCAATTAGTGAATTAATCTAGTTAATTGATTATTTGAATAAGTTACTTAATTAATTTATTTGTTTGTGTAAATTTAGTTTTAAAAGTAAGATTAAGAAAGAAATTGGGCTAAATTTGAAAGAGAAATTGGCCAAAAGTGCAAGATAAGTGGCTGCCCTTGAAAGGGTCTGAAACGACGTAGTTTTGCCTCAAAACTACATCGTTTCATTAAGTGACCCAAGATCAAATATCATCCATTGATCACCCCTTGATCTAATGGTCCATATTTGATCTCTCAAGAGGTATTTAAAGCCTCAAAAATCTGAAAATTTCTCTCATTTCCCCATAACTCTCTCTTTTTTTTTTCTCTCTCTCTCTCTTCTCTCTCTTCTCTCTCTTCTCTCCGCCGCCGCCGGAAATCACCCACCGGCGGCGAACCACATCCAAACACCTCCAAATTAACACCATTTAATCTCCACAACCTCCTCTTCCCATATCTCCAAACCAATTCCTTCAAAACCCCCTCAAACTCCTTGAATTTTAGATTTAGGAAACTTTAGCCGACACTTTTTGGCCCAAATTCTTGAAACTCCGGCCAACACCACCCTACAACACATACATGAATGGATAGAGCTCCACGAGACCTATCTTTTCCTACCCATTTCACCCCTAAAATCCCCGTCGTTGTCGTCCTGCTCCCCACTGCCCGTCGCCGCTCTTACTGCCTCACCACCACCAAAATGCCCTGAGCCCCTATTTTAGCTATTGTTCGACTCAAAGACACTTGTTTCTTTTGGCGAGATGCTGAAACTCATTTCGTTCTTAGCATCTACCCAAAAGAAACGTGCATTTCGGAGTCGGACAATCGTCTCTTGGCATCCCTGGAGTTTTCTCGTGGCCCGCCCCGTTTCAAGCATACTCATTAGGTTTAATCGTCATCTCTTTAATTAATTTTTGATTTTTTATATTAGTAGATTAGTTTCAAGTTAGTTTTATTTAATTAGTTATTTCTATTTAGTTTAGTGGTTTGTTAGATTGTTATTGATTTAAATATGATCTTTAGTGTATTAGTTAAATCGTTCACTTAGTTTGTCGATTATTTAGTTGTTGTTAGTCGTTGTCCGATTGTTAACGATGCTCATTCTAGTTTGAGCATTTAGTTTGTGAATTTAGTTGTTTGTTTAGTAATTAGTTTGCAAAATTCGAATTCATTCCAATCAAGTTGGTTTGGATACTTAGTTCGATTATATTTTTAGTTTCATTCATACTTTGTCAGTCCATAGTTATTTAAGTTTGATTTGTGTTGAGCAAGTAGTTTGGTGTTGATGGTTAAAATCTGAAGTTTAAGTTTATTTATCACAAAATAGGGTAATAGTAGCCTACCTTTTACTAGTAGGGTGGCTGAAATGATATTTGTTTCTCCTTGCTTCTGACATAGCAGATTTTCAGGCTGTCCTTTCACATTTTGGATAAATTTTGAACAGTGTTTAGCCCACAAACTCAGTCTTTTGGACAGATTTTTGGGGAATCAAAATCTGTCCTAAAAAGTGACTTTATTTGCCTATTTAAGGGGGCAACTATTTCCTCACTTCAGGACACTGGATCACACATTTGTTGGACAGTCTTTACACCCTAAAAATACAACTTGGAGAGTAAAAAAATCAGCAACTAAAGCACCCTTTAGTAAGCTGAAATGGTGAGCTTTGTGAGTAAATTTTAGAGTGCAAACTTTTAGAAAAGTATAAGTCTTCTTTAGAGCTGGTTAAAGGTTTTCGGGTTGTTTAAAAACGAAACTGCTGCTGTTTTCTACTTGTGTTTGTTGCTGTTAATTTTTTTCTGCTGAGCTCTATTTCTTCACTGCTGTATTTATTTTCTGCAATCCAGGTATTTTCTTAAACTTTGCAATGCAAATTTTTATATTCAATGGATGAGGATATGGCTCTTTTTCAGCTCTATGGATACGGTTGATGTGCTTTGCTGGAATAAATGAATGTTTAGCATGTTATTCATATAGTCATATTTCAGCATGTATATCTGTAATATTTGGTTGATCTTTCATTTTTCTTTACATGTGTAGCTCAAATAACATTATGTTAAGTGTATCTAGTTAAGAAAAATAAATACCTTTTAGAATTATTATGTAGAATTTAGTTTCCTTTGCCTTTGTTTTATGTATTTGTGGTTTTGTCATTTTAATTTTTCTCTTAGTGCTAAAAATAACTGATAGTAATACTTTTCTTCTTGGTTAAGTAAATGAAGTTGGGGAATAGCATGTGATGAGTGTGCGGGAGAGAGGAGAGAACCATTGAAAGAATTTCTTAAATGTGTTATTTCTATTTTGAACTTCTGTTTGGTTGAGCTTGATGCATATATTTTTTTTCTCTCAGTTATATGTCTAGAAGTCCATGTTCATTAATGCATTAGTTTTAGCTACATGTCCTAGTTGAGTTTACATTAATTTTAAGAATATTTTAGGCCAATATCACCTTTGATTTAAATTTGCTGGCCATTCTTTTTTTTTTTTTTAACATCAAGGCTACTGGAAAATTTGAATTTGTCAAGTTTAAAGTAGTAAACAAGTTTTGACTCAGTCTTTTAAATACTAGGTTTCTTTATTAAATAAATAGTTTTAACAAATAAATTAACTTAAATGCTAGGCAATTAGTAGGCGCATTTATAACTTCACGGAATCACTTGCGTAGCGTGAAGTTTAACATTCAATAAATTAGTTCTATAACCTCACACCATAACCATTAGTTTTAGTTAATTCTTTGCTAAAATCGATGATTCGCTTGCGTAGCGCGATAGTTAACTTTTAATAAATTTAAAAAAAAATTAATTTTCTCAAATGTAGTAATTTTCCCAAAAGTCATAGCGTGCTAGTAATCCTTGTCATGACTACGCATTCGCTTGCGTAGTGTGCTTACGATATCTTGTTATTCTTTATCAATTCTAATAAAGCAAGTATTAAAAGCGGATAAGTAAAACATGAAAATTATATAAATCACAGTTTGTCCAAAATTAATTCAAGCCAAGTTTTAAGTCAATAAAACGACCGTGCTAGAACCACGGGACTCGGGGACTGCCTTACACCTTCTCCCCGGTCAACAGAATTCCTTACCTGAACTTTGTTTTCACAGACCAATAATAATAGAGTCAAACCTTCCTGTGACTAGGGATTCAAATAAAAGGTGATTTGGAACACCCAAAGAAAATCAGTTCCAAGTGGGGACTCTGAACAATAAAATAATCCCTACTCAAGTTTGTCACTTTAATTGAAAAAACTCTTTAACCCACAATCAACACACATTATCTTTTTGGGGTAGAAAAGGGGTGTGACAGCTCTGGCGACTCTGCTGGGGAACTTTTAAGAATTCGAGCTTGTACATTGACTTTATTTGGCTTTATTAATTTTTGTATATACTATGACTTATTTGGGCCCAATATGCTGTTTGTCCGTTTTTTACCGCTTTGATATTGTTAAACTATACATATAAATTATATCCTCTATCGCACCCCTCTGAGTCTTCTGATAGTTAGTTATGTTGTGTTTTCCTATCAACATTACAAAATTTCTGTTTTGAGATAAAGCCAGTTAGCCAACCAGCTTCTGGTGAAGGATTTAGTCACACATGATTAGGCGGGAGAGCCGTTAGCTAGCCAGTGCTATTCTACTACTTGTGACGCTTGACGCTTCTCGTCTCGGGTTGTCCGCCTGGGTAAGCCAGGTCCAGATACCATCTCCTTTAGGATTTGAAAACTTAGAAGAACAAGACACAAGCAATGAATATCCCTAGTAGGCTACGATTTATTTGCATCATGTGCATTTGACTTAGCAGCGTTCGACACAGGGGCCGAGTTTTATTTTAGGACAGGTACCTTGTTGAGACCATTATGTCATGTTATGTGCTACTTGTTACATTATTTGGGAGGCTTGCATGTCGACCGACTTTAGCATAAATCAGTTGAACGAACAGAGAAAGAATGATATGGTCTGGTGCATATGGTTTTCGAAGATTAATTTTTATTAAAAAAAAAGAATATAGTCGATTTTTACCAAACTACGCGGGTTGAATTCTCACCGGATATGAGATACGTAGGCAAACCTCATCGGTTCCGGGCCCAATTTTCAAAAAATAATTAAAAATATTTTTCCTTTCCTTGATTCCCTCTTTAGAATTCTTTTCTTAAAAAATTCAAAAAACAATTAAATCCAAAAATATGTTTTCTTCTTTTCTGAAGTCTTCCATCCAAAAAAAAAAAAAATCAAATCAAAAATATTTTCTTTTTTCTTTAGAAGTCTTTCTTTCAAAAGTTTCCAAAAAAAAAAAATAAAAAAAATAAGACACTATTTGAAAAAATCAAAATCCAAAAATAATTTCTTTATTTTAAAAAAGTTTTCCTTTCAAAAATTTCTCCAAAAAACATAAAATTAAAAAAATAAAATAAAATTAAAAATTCAAAAAATTTTCCTTGTTAAAAGCTTTAGTGGTCTGTTTTGTATATGAGTAGAAACAATAAAGGAAAAAAAGGGCTAGTTTATTCCTGATCTTCCCCTGAGGCGTGAGTGAAAAGAAAAAAGGAGAGAAGAAGATAAGAGCGTCAATAAGAAGCAACCTCATATGCCGGAATGAAACATGAAGCCTCCAAAAGCATGTTAGACATAGTGACAATGATAGGAGTATGGCACATTACGTGTGATTCATATCTATAAAATGCTTAACCCTAACACGTTTGCTGTTTCTTATCTAGTAAGCTTAAGGTGGTTGGTTTGTGGTGAAACTGGCAACACACCATTACTTCACCAGATCTAAAGGAACAGTAGTAATGGCCAACGATGATGAGATCGAGCTGGTCAGTGACGACCCCCAGGGTCAGTCAGTTGAACAAGAGTCGGAGGAAATAAGACTACGCATTCGCTTGCGTAGTGTGCTTACGATATCTTGTTATTCTTTATCAATTCTAATAAAGCAAGTATTAAAAGCGGATAAGTAAAACATGAAAATCATATAAATCACAGTTTGTCCAAAATTAATTCAAGCCATGTTTTAAGTCAATAAAGCGACCGTGCTAGAACCACGGGACTCGGGGAATGCCTTACACCTTCTCCCCGGTCAACAGAATTCCTTACCTGAACTTTATTTTCGCATACCAATAATAATAGAGTCAAACCTTCCTTTGACTAGGGATTCAAATAAAAGGTGACTTGGAACACCCAAAGAAAATCAATTCCAAGTGGCGACTCTGAATAATAAAATAATCCCTACTCAAGTTTGTCTCTTTAATTGAAAAAATTCTTTAACCCACAATCAACACACATTATCTTTTTGGGGTAGAAAAGGGGTGTGACAATCAAGTTATGAAAAAACAAAATCAAAAAAAAAATAGAAAAAAAAAGAGCCTCCCGATAAGGAATCAGTTCACCCCTGTTGGTGAATCATACTCGAGCTTGTTCCAAAAAGCTAGTCAGGCTAGGTCTACTGCACCTAGTAGCCCCGAACTGGCGCACCGGGCTAATGCTACATGTGAATACCACTCTGGAGCAGTGGGACATGATACAGAAGACTGTTGGATTCTTAAGAGAGCAGTGGAAGACCTCATCGAGGTCAAGACAATAGTGCTTAGGGATGAAGAGGCCTCTAATATGATGAACAATCCTCTACCTACTCACACCAATGGGCCAGTAGTCGGAATGATCTGTGAAGATGAGGAATTTGATCCAGCATTGAAAACCACAGTAGCCATTTCCGCGGCAGAAGAGAAACCTAAAAACGGGTGCCAATCCTGAAAAGTTCTCTGTCAGATGGGAGTCTCTGTAGCCGGTCTTGCTATCTTTTCTGCGTCCGGATTATTTCAGGGTGTAATGCGGACGTTTTACTTTTATTGTCTTACTTTGTGATGTAAACCCTTCTATCTTTAATTTTTTTTAAAAATAAAACAAAAAAATCAAATCAAATGAAATTAATATTTCATTGAATGTCTCTTTTCTTAATCTTGCCACCTTTTTTATTCTCTTTTCAGTTCTGTTAATGCAGATTTTAATGACATGACATGCTTGCGGACTTCATGCCTAGATCCTGAAATGCTGTCAGACCTCGAAATAATGAATCAAGAAGTAGAATGTGTTGAAGATAAGGCTTGTGAGAAAATAAACAAAGAATTGGAACAGTAGGCCTAGGCCAAGTCCGAATGAAATCAGAAGAGGTTGAAATTCTATCTCTTCGGATCATTATTGAAGCCGAGATTGAGGATAAAGATTGGGTCAAGAATCGATTGGAACAATTGACACTGATTGATGAAAAGCGATTGGCCGCAGTTTGTCACGAGCAGTTGTACCAACAAAGAATGGCTAGTGCCTACAACAAGAAAGTGCGGCCCAGGAAATTTGAAGTGGGGCAACTCGTTCTGAGATGTATCCTCCTGCATCATGAAGAAGCTAAAGGAAATTGGCTTCAAATTGATGCAATCAAAAAGGTACTATGTTTGACCCTTCACGCACCTTTAATGCTCTTTGATTGAGATGCCGAAGGCTTTCATTCTCACTACCCAAACACCATTAACCCTTTTTGCCAAACCTTTGAGCCGGTTACCTTTCTTTGATTATCCTCTTCGGAACCTGAAGGAGTTATTGAAAAGAAAAAAAAACAAGAAAAAAAAGAAAAAAAAGGAAAATGAAAGAGAAAGAAAACAAAACAGACAGAAAGACAAAAGAAAAAAAAACAGTTCATGTTACCTTGAACTACGTTCGACTTGATTCCGAAAGGATACATAGGCAATCTCTCTCTGGGTTTAGTCACACCAAAATAAAAATTCACATTTCCAAAAGAAAAAAAAAACTAAAACTAGGGTCGATGTTACAATGGTTCGGCGATGGTTTCGTCTTAAAGGTTCTAAAGTTGTAATTCAATCCAAATCCTTTTTATCCAAATCCTTTTCAAGTTCTTTCGATCAATCAATGAGAATGTTCAAGAATTGGAGGATACAGTCACTTGGATCTGATACAACAAAATAAGAGAAGTAAAATAAGTGAGTCTTATTGGTGAAAACCCTCACGGGCACTACAAGGCGATGGTGAGTAAAGAAACCAAAATGAGAGTTTTGTTAGTGAAAACTCGCAAAGAGCACTATAAGGCGATGTCGAGAAGAGAAATGAGAGAGGTCAGTTAGTTAAAACCCACAAAGGGTGCCACCGATCGAAAAGAGGATCCTCACACCCATTGGCATTGACACAGTCCTAGGCAAGGTTTCTAGGTTTCAAGGCAAAAGTTGTGATAAATTTCTGAGAGTCGTACAATGGACACAGTTCGGGCATCCAGTCCATAAGGCATGTCATGTTCATTGAAGTCCACATATACTCCAGATAAGTCCTTCTTTCCTTCCCCCAAAAGGGATATCTCTTTTCTAAATTCATTGTCCATTTCATTGTTTGTTGTCCTTTGAATCCCTTTCGGTCTAACTGTGTTCCAAAACTAAGGCAAAGAAGGGATAGCAAGACTGATTTATAGGGTTTTCGTTTGATACAAGCTAATATTCAAGAGGCACCCAGCCTTGGCAGGGGCATCAAGTCAACCCCGATTGGCCATGGTGGGTGATGCTTTGAAATCAAAAACTCTTGAAGGAGGAAATCAAATTGAAAGTGCCTACAAGGCAAAATGAAGTTGAATAGGTTAAGTCCCAAGTGGCTAACCGTTTTGGCAAAGTTTGAAATGCCAAAGGTTTCTCAATGCTCTGGAATTGAAAGTTTTGGAGGAAAAAAGTCGAAAGTGAAATGCCACAAAGGAAAAATAAAGTTGAAAAAGGTTAAGTTCTACACGACCAACTGTCACGTAAAAGTTTGAAAAGTCAAAGGCTCTCTGGGGCCAGAAATCCAAGTGGTATTCATGAAATATCTAGTGGCAGGTTGAAATTATCATCAAACGAAGATAGGCACAAAGTCAAGCTCCCAAAGACATCAAGGCCACACACCGACCGCCACTTTTAAAACTCACAATTTTTTTTGTTTTGAAGTAGGAACAAAGCACCGCAGAATGGCAATTCTTAAAGGACGAATGTCACCAAAGGTAAGTTTCCGTAAAATCTCCATTTTCTCTTATTTTCAGCATGCATCACTATTGTTCATACAGATCATTTTGGTAGCTTAACCCAGGTAGAACCTTTTCGCCTAGGGGGATCCAGCTCATAGTTCCGGGTAGAAGTACTCTTCGCTCAAGTTGTTTTTCGTAGCTTAACCCAGGTAGAATATTTTCGCCTAGGGGATCCAACTCATAGTTCCGGGTAGAAGTACCCTTTGCTCAGGTTGTTTTACGTAGCTTAACCCAGGTAGAACCTTTTCACTTAGGGGGATCCAGCTCATAGTTCCGGGTAGAAGTACTCTTAGTCAGGTTGTTTTACGTAGCTTAACCCAGGTAGAACCTTTTCGCCTAGGGGGATCTAGCTCATAGTTCCGGGTAGAAGTACTCGTCGCTCAGGTTGTTTAACGTAGCTTAACTCAGGTATAACCTTTTCGCCTAGGGGGATCCATCTCATAGTTCCCGGTAGAAGTACTCTTCACCCAGGCCTATTTTACGTAGCTTAACCAAGGCAAAACCTTTTCGCATAGGAGGATCCAGCTCATAGTTCCGGGTAGAAGTACTCTTCGCCCAGGCTTATTTTTCGTAGTTTAACCCAGGTAGAACCTTTTCGCCTAGGGGATCTAGCTCATAGTTCCGGGTAGAAGTACTCTTCGCTCATGATGTTCTACGTAGCTTAACCCAGGCAGAACCTTTTCGCCTAGGGGGATCCAACTCATAGTTCCGGGTGGAAGTACTCTTCGCCCAGGCATATTTTTCGTAGCTTAACCCAGGTAGAACCTTTTCGCCTAGGGAGATCCAGCTCATAGTTTCGGGTAGAAGTACTATTCGCTCAGGATGTTTTACGTAGCTTAACTCGGGTAGAACATTTTCGCCTAGGGGGATCCAACTCATAGTTCCAGGTAGAAGTACTCTTTACCCAGGCTATTTTTCGTAGATTAACCCAAGTAGAATATTTTCGCCTAGGAGGATCCAACTCATAGTTCTGGGTAGAAGTACTCTTCGCCCAGATTGTTTTACGCAGCTTAACCCAGGAAGAAACTTTTTGCCTAGAGGGATCCAGCTCATAGTTTTGGGTAGAACTACTCTTCGCTCAGGTTGTTTTACGTAGCTTAACCCAGGTAGAACCTTTTCGTCTAGGGGGATCCAGCTCATAGTTCCTGGTAGAAGTACTCTTTGCTCAGGTTATTTTTCGTAGCTTAACCCAGGTAGAACATTTTCGCCTAGGGGGATCCAACTCATAGTTCCGGGTAGAAGTACTCTTCGCTCAGGTTGTTTTACGTAGCTTAACCCAGGTAGAACCTTTTCGCCCAGGAGGATCTAGCTCATAGTTCCGGGTAGAAGTACTCTTCGCTCAGGTTGTTTTTTGTAGCTTAACCCAGGTAGAACTTTTTCGCGTAGGGGGTCCATCTCATAGTTTCGGGTAGAAGTACTCTTCGCTTAGGTTGTTTTACGTAGCTTAACTCAGGTAGAACCTTTTCGCCTAGGGGATCCTGCTCATAGTTCCGAGCAGAAGTACTCTTCGCTCAGGATATTTTACGTAGCTTAACTCAGGCAGAACCTTTTTACCTAGGGGGATCTAGCTCATAGTTTCGGGTAGAAGTACTCTTCGCCCAGGCTTATTTTTCGTAGCTTAACCCAGGTAGAACCATTTCGTCTAGGGGGATCCAGCTCATAGTTCCGTGTAGAAGTTCAATTCACTCAGGATGTTTTACGTAGCTTAACCCGGGTAGAACATTTTTGCCTAGGGGGATCCAACTCATAGTTCCGGGTAGAAGTACTCTTCGCCTAAGTTATTTTACGTAGCTTAACCAAGGTAGAACCTTTTTGTCTAGGGGGATCCAGCTCATAGTTCCGGGTAGAAGTACTCTACCCTCAGGTATTTTTACGTAGCTTAACCCAGGTAGAACCTTTTTGCCTAGGAGGATCCAGCTCATAGTTCCGGGTAGAAGTACTCTTCGCTCAGGTTCTTTTTCGTAGCTTAACCCAGGCAGAATATTTTTGCCTAGGGGATCTAACTCATAGTTCCGGGTAGAAGTACCCTTCGCTCAGGTTGTTTTACGTAGCTTAACCCAGGTAGAACCTTTTCGCCTTGGAGGATCCAGCTCATAGTTCCGGGTAGAAGTACTCTTCGCTCAGGTTATTTTTCGTAGCTTAACCCAGGTAGAACCTTTTCGCCTAGGGGGATCCAGCTCATAGTTTCGGGTAGAAGTACTCTTCGCTTAGGTTATTTTACGTAGCTTAACTCAGGTAGAACCTTTTCACCTAGGGGGATCTATCTCATAGTTCCGGGTAGAAGTACTCTTCGCTCAGGTTGTTTTACATAGCTTAACCCAGGAAGAACCTTTTCGCCTAGGGGGATCCAGCTCATAGTTCCGGGTAGAAGTACTCTTCGCTCAGGTTGTTTAACGTAGCTTAACCCATGTATAACCTTTTCGCCTAGGGGGATGCAGCTCATAGTTCCGGGTAGAAGTACTATTCACCTAGGCTTGTTTTTCGAAGCTTAACCTAGGTAGAACCTTTTCGCGTAGGGGGATCCAGCTCATAGTTTCGGGTAGAAATACTCTTTGCCTAGGCTGTTTTTCGTGGCTTAACCTAGGTAGAATCTTTTCGCCTAGGGGGATCCAGTTCATAGTTTCGGGTAGAAGTACTCTTCGCCCAGGATGTTTTACGTAGCTTAACCCAGGTATAACCTTTTCGCCTAGGGGGATCCAGCTCATAGTTCCAGGTAGAAGTACTCTTTACCCAGGCTATTTTTCTAGATTAACCCAAGTAGAACATTTTCGCCTAGGAGGATCCAGCTCATAGTTCCGGGTAGAAGTACTCTTCGCTCAGGTTATTTTACGTAGCTTAACCCAGGTAGAACCTTTTCACTTAGGGGGATCCAGCTCATAGTTCCGGGTAGAAGTACTCTTAGTCAGGTTGTTTTACGTAGCTTAACCCAGGTAGAACCTTTTCGCCTAGGGGGATCTAGCTCATAGTTCCGGGTAGAAGTACTCGTCGCTCAGGTTGTTTAACGTAGCTTAACTCAGGTATAACCTTTTCGCCTAGGGGGATCCAGCTCATAGTTCCGGGTAGAAGTACTCTTCACCTAGGCTTGTTTTTCGAAGCTTAACCCAGGTAGAACCTTTTCGCGTAGGGGGATCCAGCTCATAGTTTCGGGTAGAAATACTCTTCGCCTAGGCTGTTTTTCGTGGCTTAACCTAGGTAGAATCTTTTTGCCTAGGGGGATCCAGCTCATAGTTCCGGGTAGAAGTACTCTTCGCCCAGGATGTTTTACGTAGCTTAACCCAGGTATAACCTTTTCGCCTAGGGGGATCCAGCTCATAGTTCCAGATAGAAGTACTCTTTACCCAGGCTATTTTTCGTAGATTAACCCAAGTAGAACATTTTTGCCTAGGAGGATCCAGCTCATAGTTCCGGGTAGAAGTACTCTTCGATCAGGTTATTTTACGTAGCTTAACCCAGGTAGAACCTTTTCATTTAGGGGGATCTATCTCATAGTTCCGGGTAGAAGTACTCTTCGCTCAGGTTGTTTTACATAGCTTAACCCAGGAAGAACCTTTTCGCCTAGGGGGATCCAGCTCATAGTTCCGGGTAGAAGTACTCTTCGCTCAGGTTGTTTAACGTAGCTTAACCCAGGTATAACCTTTTTGCCTAGGGGGATCCAGCTCATAGTTCCGGGTAGAAGTACTCTTCACTTAGGCTTGTTTTTCGAAGCTTAACCCAGGTAGAACCTTTTCGCGTAGGGGGATCCAGCTCATAGTTTCGGGTAGAAATACTCTTCGCCTATGCTGTTTTTCGTGGCTTAACCTAGGTAGAATCTTTTCGCCTATGGGGATCCAGCTCATAGTTCCGGGTAGAAGTACTCTTCGCCCAGGCTATTTTTTGTAGCTTAACCCAGGTATAACCTTTTTGCCTAGGGGGATCCAGCTCATAGTTCCAGGTAGAAGTACTCTTTACCCAGGCTATTTTTCGTAGATTAACCCAAGTAGAACCTTTTTGCCTAGGAGGATCCAGCTCATAGTTCCGGGTAGAAGTACTCTTCGATCAGGTTATTTTACGTAGCTTAACCCAGGTAGAACCTTTTCACTTAGGGGGATCCAGCTCATAGTTCCGGGTAGAAGTACTTTTCACACATGCTCGCTTTTCACAGTTTAACCTAGGTAGAAACGTTTCGCCCAGGGGATTCATTTTCATTTCAGTAATACAGGGCACCACCCCCTGGTTACATTTCTTTTCCTTAATACAGGGTGCCATCCCCTGGTTACATTTCTTTTCCGTAATACAAGGTGTCATCCCCTTGTTACATTTCCTTTCAGTAATACAGGACGTCATCCCATGGCAACATTCTTTTTTCAGTAATACAAGGTACCAACCCCTGATTACATTTCCTTTCAATAATATAGGACGCCATCCCATGACTACATTCTTTTCAGTAATACAGGGTACCAACCCCTGATTATATTCTTTTTCCGTAATACAGGGAATCAACCCCTGGTTACATTTCCTTACCAGTATTAGGGTACACCAATCCCTAGTCATTTTTTCAATATTGGGTCTCCACTCCCTAGTTTCTTTCATTTTAGACATAGGGTATCCATTCCCTAGTTTCTATTTTTTTTGGGTACGCCATTCCCGACCTTTTATTGCTTTCAATAAAGAAGTAGTTTAAAATTTTGTTACAATAACTCACGAAATTTTTCTAGTGCAAATTGGGGCAGAAAAATTTCGCTCGTTTTTTTATTTTGGTGTCTGAGTAGGTTTTATCTCGAGGCACAAGGTTTGAGATGGCCAAAATAAGAAGTCTCAATTCAGAATAAAAGAAAAAAAAATAGGTGAATCCAAAATGCAAAAGTAGTTGAAAAGATATGGAATGCTCAAGACATGACTGAAGCCACGAGCATTGGAGTCCCGTTTTGATTAGAAGAAGCTATAGAACAATGAACTAGCACCTACATCTAGCGAGCATCAAGGTTTAGATCAGAGTCTGCATGAAGAACCAGTCAAGACTCAAGATCAAGTTTCAGAAGACTCATAAATAGGAATCTTGTAACTCATAGCTGATAGACTTGTTTAGTTTCTTTTTTATAATAGCAGGACCGCGGACCGGAGTCTCGACGGAACCTCACTCGACTCCTCAACTCGTCATTCCACCATTTTCCTTGAACTACACGTGACTTGATTCCCCTATAACCCGGAATATGTAGGCTGTCCAAAACCAGGACTCGGTTGCACCCTATCTTTTATTTCTTTTCCTTTTGAATAATGGTTTTGTCAAATATTAGTCACATGGCTCACCTAGTCATTGCCTGAAAACTCTTCATGTTTCCAAGCAAAGAGGGGCAGCTGTGAACACCTAATTTTTGACTATATTTAAATTTTTATCACCTTCTACTATGTAAATATTTTTAGAAAATTAGTATATATTTTTTTAGCTTTGTTATATTTTTTTATATAGGGTAAGAATTAAAAATAATTTAAAAGCTCAAATTATTACTATTAGTATTATTTTTATTTTTTTATCTTTAATTTAAAATAAAATAAATTAAAAATAAAACCGAAAAAATTAAATATTTTTTTTAATTTTCGGATGAGAATAAAATAATAGGAAAATTAAAAGTATGGAATAAAAAATTAAAAG
The DNA here is from genome assembly GCF_000390325.3 of Nicotiana tomentosiformis. Lineage (NCBI taxonomy): Eukaryota > Viridiplantae > Streptophyta > Magnoliopsida > Solanales > Solanaceae > Nicotiana > Nicotiana tomentosiformis. Next base: position 144,972,811 of record NC_090814.1, on the reverse strand, counting down.
TAAAAGTAGGTGGAAATTGTTTAATAAAAAAGTAAAAAAAAATGGAAAATTAAAAAAATAAAACTAAAAGAATGTGAAAAATTTAAAATAAAAGTAAAGGTAGTTGAATTTATTTTTTTAAAAAAGTAAAAGAAAGTAGAAATTACAAAATAAAAAGGTAAAATAAGTGAAAATTAAAAAAAAAGTAAAAAAAGTGGAAAATAAAAAAAAGTAGAAAATTTAAAAAAAATAAAAGTAAAGGAAAGTGGGAATTCTTTTTAATTAAAAAATAAAAAAATAAATCTGAAAAAATTTTGAATTTTTTTCCTATAAATAAAAGAGAAATGTGAGGAGAAAAGAGGAGAAGGAAGGAAAAAATAGAGAAGAGAATTGAGAAAAAAATAATTCTTCTTCTGCGCTAAATGAATTTCTACTCGTTTCATTATTTCTTTCGAAAATTCAAGCAATCCATCACCCTGTTTAAGACCCAAAAATGCCTCAAATTCAAGCCTTAAAACACCTTGTGAAGCTTCATTGATAGTCACCTCTCTCACGCCAAAAACCAACAGCCTCACGAGGTACAATGGAGTTTCGGTCCGGGCTCGAATTTTAGAAGGTTCGTCGCTAGATTTTTTGCTCATCTGCCGATTTGCCCTTGGTTTGGTGTATTTGCTCGACTGAGAATTATTTTTGCATTAATCAAGTTCTGAAGGAAATTTTTTGCTTAAAGGTTCATTGCTTATCCTCCCTTTGTTAATTATTTCATTATTTTGTGTGATGTTCTTATAGAGGTTCATGTGATAATTTTTTATGTTGTTTTATTTATACACATTATCATGTTGTAGTTTCTTTTTACATGTTTCAAGTGATTTGTCATCAAATTATTTGAATAGGATTTCATCTTAATGAGATTTGTTAATTAGAATTAATAATGAAGATTTTGCCATATTAATGGGCCATGCGTTGGAGTTCAAGTAAGTGAACCAGAAATGAGTTATCACATTTAATAGGAAAGAAAGAATTAGACATGAGTTGGACTGAGTATAAATCTGTTGGGCCCAATAATTTTGTCACTAGACTAATAATTAGCTCATTCTTCCATAATGGATAAATATCTCATAATTTCAAAGATAGAGTAGTAAGTTGTAAATATTTCTAAGTGTGGATGACTTTTCAATACTTTAAATAACTAATATATTTTCCGACTTCCAAATAATTTCATATCCATAAACTCTTGGTCTTACAATAATTTCAAATTAGTTTAGGAAAATAATACAAGTGTGCGTTCACATGACTTGACCAATCAACTTTGAATAATAATAAATGTATTATTTATTGTGTACACGTACGCGTGACATGATTCTTGATGCCAAACAAATATGAGTACATGTACGCGTGACTTATTTCAAGATAATTTTTATAAATCTAATCAAGCAATAAAAGCGGACATAGGTAAAACATGAAAACCAATAAAACACAGGTTATCCAAAAATAATATAAGCAAAATATAGTCAATAAAGTGACCGTGCTAGAACCACGGGACTCGGGAAATGCCTTACACCTTCTCCCCGGCCAACAGAATTTCTTATCCGGACTTTATTTTCGCAGACCAATTATAATAGAGTCAAACCTTCCTTTAACCAGGGATTCAAATAAATGGTGACTTGGAACACCCAAAAAATCAATTCCAAGTGGCGACTCTGTAAATAAAATAATCCCTACTCAAATTTGTCACTTTAATTGGAAAAACTCTTTAACTCACAACAATCCATAACTCATATATCTTTTGGGGCAAAAAGAGGTGTGACAATATCAAAATAGTTCTAGCATGCATATATATATATATATATATATATATTTGTGTATATCTATAAGAATTATGTGTTATACATTGAGATATACAAGGAAGGAAAATAAATTCTTTACATCTTAACACAAAGAAGGAAAACAAAGTTGTAATATACAATTTGGTATACACGTCATTTGATGTGTTATACACTGTGATATACAAAAAATATAATTATTTTTGTGTTATACACTTGGATGTACAGATAACAATAAATTATAGATAACTATAATTATAATTTTATATTTTAGATATGTAAAAATATAAAATAAAGTTGTGATATATATTTTGATATACACAAAAAAAGAAAATAAAATTGTGATATACACTTTATTGTTATGATGTACATTTATTGGCTATCCGATGACAATATCTATAACTTAAAGGCTTTTGATAAACTAATGGATTTTCCAAATTTTACGCACACGGCCTATAACTTATTAGGAATTGTATAATTGCCTTATATGTCATGTTGACAAACTTTCAAAATTCTCGTTTCATTCATCACAAGACTTACAGTCTAGTGATACTCGTTAATGTTTCTCATATATCGAGTGCATGTTCAATTCTCGATATTTTGTAATGTATGCAACCGGGAAAAGGCCATCTCTGATGCAAGTTCCTATAGCTCTTTCTTTACTTTTTTTTAAATAAAAAAACTAGGAATTTAATGAGCTTGAGTAACAATAATAACAATAACGTTGAAAATCAGTGAGAAAATTAAAGGTGAATAAAGATGTGAAAAAATCTTGATTTCATGTATCCAATAGCACACCCTATATGATTAATGTATACAACCATATTACTAGCTAGTGCAACTTAAACTCTAATGCTAGAACATATGCTTCCCTTTATTACGTTTATAAGAAGGTAGTAGGGAATGGTGCATTATTGTACATGTACCTTTTGTACTACAGTTTGTTCTCAGTGATTTTACTTTGTCCTATTCAGTCACTTAGAAGTTAGATCATATTTCTCAATCCTCACGGGTTACTTTAATTTGGGCGACTCGCCCTCTCAATTGGTCCAATTTGTCTTGCAAACTGCACAAAGTAACACTGGAATTAGTCATATAAATTTTTATTTTAATTTCCTAACCCGAATTGTCTGCTACCACTTTAGGACCCGACTAATTAAGACCATTTTTTGGGGTAAAACGCTTTCTATCAAAAGAAATTTCATACACAAGACTCAAATTCGAGACTTCTGATTAAGGATAAAGGAGTACTTACCACAAATTTTGATGTCCGAGATATTTGATATAAGGTAATTAATTTAACGATGCAAGTCATTTGAGGTGGAAATGAGACATTATAACAAAAAAATTAGGCCACCTCAAAATAAGCTTCTAGCTTCGTTTTGAGTAGTGCATATTCTCTCTTTAATTGCTGGAAAGTTCTCTTGCATCTGCTTTAATTCATGGAGAAAAAAGAAGAAGAAAGAAACGAAAGAAATCAGTCACGTAACAATTAAGATTAAGAATATAATAACAACAACCCAGTATAATCTCACAAATGGGATCTGAGAAGTATAGTGTGTACACAGACCTTACCCCTACCCTAGAGTAGAGAGACTATTTCAGATAGAAGTAAGATTAAGATTAAGATTAAGAATAAGAATAAGAAAACCAGCCCAAATGAATGAACATGCATCCGTTCATTCCCTGACAGCCCGTCTAAAAATAAAGCGTAAAGACATCTACAAAAATTTACTCTTAATTATTGGGGGAAAAACACATACAGACTAAATTTAAGAAAATTTTTAAAAACCTAGCAGCAATAGGTATTTTACTAACATGACAGTTAAATAAATACATATCTTATCAAAAAGCTATAAACATGGATTAATAATCACGTTTAAGAAAATATTCAAAACATTTCATTCCTAAAAAAGCGCCCAAAGGGATTCAGTTTTCTAAGAATGAGAAATAGTCCTAAAAATAAACAAATATGACTCAGAAACGTATTGGTAGGATAATTTCCATCCAAAAATAACTCCTTCCTCCTCGTAGGCATAGTATACCCTTTTTGAGTGAAAATCTTGTCTCAAAAAGAACTTAATTCAATAAAAAAGTTATTTTAATATTATTTGTATTTTATATTTTAAAATTTATTTACTGCATATTTATACATTAGGAATAACAATGGTATACATAAGCATATAAATATTAAATTTGTTAGTACTTATACAATTAATGTATATTGAATAATAAATAACATATATCTCATATATACAAATATATATTCTATATGTCAAATATACATAAAATATATTCAGATTTGTTAGATATACATAAATTATAAATTAAATATATAATATATACACCGAATATGTACAGAATTATATATTTTTAAATAATTGTACATTCAAAAATATACTATATATAAATAAAAAGATATGGATGTATTATGTGTTTTTGTTTGCGAGAATAACGGAAATGTGATTTTAAGAGCAACTATTTATTTAAAGAAAAAAGTGACACACAAACCGCAAACAATAAGTTTAGAAAGTTCAAATTAATGATGAGAGAGAATTGTGAATAGATTAATATGGCTCAAAACTAATCCCTTAAATTGTGGGTTAGTGTTTAAATGTTTATGTTTAAGAAACTGATGGCCATTAAATAAGGTAACGAATCTTTAAAAATGCTATACATGTAAATTGAATGTGTATAAAGCAAAAATACTATTATTTGTATAAAAATCTCATAATTATTTGTTCCTTAATAGATGAAAAGTTAAAGAGTAAAGGAGATGAAATAACTGTCGTTCATATTTCAACGTAAGCTACCGCTGGATAACATGTTGCACCCTTCCACATTTCCTGCTCGGCAGTATTCCCTGAACTGCGTGCATTCAGTTTTGACCTTCTTGGCTCCAATGCTGCGCAAGACGAGAGAAAATTATTGGCTAGCTTGAAGAAACGGGCTGTTTCATTAAGTATCTAGCTAGCTAGTTTAATTTGTCACATATATTCTTACTATTACTTATTACCTTGAATTACTGCCCTGGAACTGGTGCATATGGCTATCTAGCTTTGCAAAATCAAGAGGATTTTTCTTCCTGAAACGCATCAAAATATAAACATGATCATCTATAGTCTGGGCGGATGCATGTGGAATTACGCCATACCGTTTCGTCTATGTGGTAATACTAATACTGTACGAAAATAATAACATAAAGGAAAAGACATTACTTGAACCTATGTTGTCGCGGTTAAGTTTTTAATTTTGCTTTTAAGAGGTCAATTGTTCAATCCTCAACTAGAACATTTCTTTTGGCACATATTTGAGAGACCTTCTATTGTTAAAAATTGTAGATAGATAGAATTGAATAAATGGACTAAAGCTATTAATGTAATAATTTATACTATTATTTATTAGTCATTCTTGAATGTAGTCTCCAACTAATTAATTAGATCGTTATTGTGAGCACCTAATTTTTGACCGTGCTTGAATATTTACCGCTTCCCAGACGTGTCCCCACTCAACTTTTCTTTGTCCCCCATGTTTGTCTCACATACTTGTCCCCCATGCTTTGTTCCCCCATGCTTATCCCACATGCTTGTTCCCCACTCCACTTTCATACTTGTCCCCCATGCTTGTCCCCCCACACTTTGCTCCATACTCTCTCCATTGTTCCCCACTCCTTGTCCCCCATGCTTGTCTCCTATCACAAATCCCATACCCCATTTTCAGCTATAAAACACACACATAACACACAAAAGAGGAACCCAAAAAGCTCTAAGAGTAGGAGAAAAATCAGCTACCTTCCACTTCTTCATTCTTCCTCATCACATATTCATCTTCTTCCTAAACATTACCTCCATTAAACCACCCCCCAAAGAGCCCATATTTCAGCCATGAAAGTCAGTCGCTAAAGCTCCTTTAATCAATTGAAAGTTAGCTGCAACATGTACAAAAACGCAGGAGCAGTTCGGCTGTAAAACCAGTTCAAATTCCAGCCCGAAATTACCCCCAAAATAGCTGCGAAAATGACCCCAAAACAGCTCTTTTTTCACACAAAAAACCGCAACAAAAACGCAGCAGCAATAGTAGCGAGAAACTACCAAAATTGCTGCCCGTTTTGACCCTCAAAATCAGCACTAAACAGTTCTGAAACCTCCATTGGAATCACCTTGAACCACCATTTAAAACCCGGCAGGTGTTGACCTCGTCCGTTCATTGTTGGCTGAGTTCGAAGAGGTTGGGTTCAAAGTTTGTTGTGAGGTCGAGGTCTGCGCCTTGTCCGATGAAGTTTCTAGTTCGTCAAGGTCCTGTTTGGAGTTATTATTTACTTTTGGACTCCCCTGCTGTAAACCTCTCAAAGTCAGATTCTTCTTAAGGTTCATCTCTTAATTGCATCACTATTTTTAATATATACACCATGAGTGATCTTTATATATTTTAAGTTTTGAGCATCCTATTTTAGTTGGCTTTGAATCGTTCCTTGAAGAATATTAGCATGTTGGCTTCGTTTTAGTATGATTAGTTATCCATTTGATATAATTAACTAATTGATGGCTAGCGTGATAATTGAAATTCAAGTGAGTAAGAAGTGAAATGCGTAGTGCTTTAAAATTTTGGCATCTTCAAATTTTAAGTCTTAAGTATCTGCTTATTTGGTTCTTAAATGGGGTAAATGTTGGCTCATAAATCTAATCAAGAAATAAAAGCGTACATAGATAAAACATGAAAACCAATAAATCACAGTTTGTCCAAAATTAATTCAAGCCAATTTTAGTCAATAAAGCGACCGTGCTAGAACCACGAGACTCGGGGAATGCCTTACACCTTCTCCCGGTCAACGAAATTCCTTACCCGGACTTTATTTTGCAGACCAATAATAAAAGAGTCAAATCTTCCTTTGACTAGGGATTCAAACAAAAGGTGACTTGGAACACCCAAAAAATCAATTCCAAGTGGCGACTCTGTAAATAAAATAATTCCTATTCAAGTTTGTCACTTTAATTGGAGAAACTCTTTAACCCACCATCCACAATCAATAACACATTTATCTTTCGGGGGTAGAAAAGGGGTGTGACAGCTCTGGCGACTCTGCTGGGGAACTTTAAGAATTCGAGCTTGTACATTGACTTTATTTGGCTTTATTAATTTTTGTATACATTGTGATTTATTTGGGACTAATGTGCTACTTGTCCACTTTTTACTGTCTTGATATTTTTGAACTGTACATATAAATTGTATCCTCTCTCGCATTCCACTAAGTCTTCTGATAATTAGTTATGTTGTGTTTGCCTACCCGCATCACAAAATTTCTGTCTTGAGATAAAGCCAGTTAGCCTACCAGCTTCTGGTGAAGGATTTAGTCACACATGTTTAGGCGGGAAAGTCGTTAGCTAGCCAGTGCTGTTCTACTACTGGTAATGCTTGATGCTCCTTGGCTCGAGTTGTCCGCCCGGGTAAGCCAGGTCTAGATACCATCTCCTTTAGGATTTACAAACTTAGAAGAACAAGCCACAAGCAATGAATATCCCTAGTAGGCTACGCTTTATTTGCATCATGTGCATTTGACTTAGCAGCGCTCGACTCATGGGCCAAGTTCTGTTTTAGGACAGGTACCTTGTTGAGACCATTATGTCATGTTATGTGCTACTTGTTGCATTATTTGGGAGGCTTGCATGTCGACCGACTTTAGCATATATAGGTTGAACAAAGAGAGAAAAAATGATGTGGTTTAGTGCATATGGTTTTTAAAGATTGATTTTCATATAAAAAAAAAGTAGAACATAGTCAATTTTCACCGAACTACGCGGGTCTGATTCTCACTGGATGTGAGATATGTAGGCAAACCTCATCGGTTTCGGCCCCCAATTTTTAAAAATCCAAAAAGATATTTTCCTTTAATTACTTCTTTAGAAGCTTCTTTTTTAAGACCAAAAGTCCAAAAATATTTTCTTCCTTTTTTTTTAAAGTTTTTCTCCCAAAATCCAAAAAAAAAATATTTTCTTTCTTTTGAAATTTTTTTTTTAAAAAAAAATCAAAATTCAAAATTTTTTGTTTTTACTTTAGAAGTTTTTCTTTCACCAATTCCAAAAAAAAAAAATCGAAAAAAAAAAATTAAAAATATTTTCTTTGTTAGGAAATTTTGTCGGATTAATTGTACATGAAAAATAGTTAGTTTATCTATTTTATTTCTGATCCACCGAACTACACGGGTCTGATTCTCACCGGAAAAAAAAAACCAAAAATATTTTCTTTTTTTTAGAAGTCTTTCATTTGAAAAAAAAAAAAGAAAAAAAATCAAAATCCAAAAATATGTTTTTTTCCTTCTTTAGAAGTCTTTCTCCCAAAAAATCCAAAAAAACAAAAATAATCAAAATCCAAATAAAATAAAATATTTTCTTTCTCCTTTAAGAATTCTTCTTTTCAAACATTCCAAAAGAAAAAAAAAAAAGGAGCTAGCTTATGTACTTTGTTCCCGGTATTCATGAACTACGTAATGATCTGATTCATGCGGCGTCATGATACGTAGGCAATCCCCATCGGATTCGATCATAGCCATAAACAAATTGAGTAAAAAAAAAAATCGAAAAAACATTGAGTGAAAAAAAAGAAGAGAAAGAGTGACAAAAAATAACAGAGAAAAACAAAGAGCGAAAAACAACAAAAAGAGAAAAAAATCAAGATATGAAAAAAAAAAATCAAAAAAAAGGAAAAAAAGAAGAAGAAGAGAGAGAGCCTCCCGAGATGGATTACCCCTGTTGGTGAATCATATTCGATCTTGTTCCAAAAGCTAGTCAGGCTAGGTCTACTGTGACCAGTAGCCCCGAACCGGCCAAACCCTGAGTCCCATTCGCACCAGGCTAATGCTAGATGTGAATACCACTCTGGAGCAGTCAGACATGATACAGAAGACTGCTAGAATCTTAAGAGAGCAGTGGAAGACCCCATCAATGTCAAGAAAATAGTGCTTAGGGATGAAGAGGCCCCTAATATGATGAACAATTCTCTGCCTACTCACACCAATGGGCTAGTAATCGGAATGATCTGTGAAGATGAGGAATTTGATCTGGCACTGAAGGCCATTGCAGCCATTGCCGAGACAGAAGAGAAACCTAAAAACGGGCGCCAAACCTGAAAAGTTCTCTGTCATATGGGAGTCTCGGTAGCCGGTCTTGCTATCTTTTCTGCATCCGAATTATTTCAGGATCTAATCCGAATATTTTTACTTCACTGCTTTGCTTTCTGATGTAAACCATTCTATCTTAAAAACTTTAAAAAAAAAAATCAAATAAAATTAATATTTCATTGTCGGGGAATGTTTCTTTTCTTAATCTTGTCACTTTTCTTATTCTCTTCTTAAGTTCTGTTAATGCAGATTTTAATGACATGACATGCTTGCGGACTTCATGTCCAGATCCTAAAACGATGTCAGACCCCGAAATAATAGATCAAGAAACAAAATATTTTAAAGACAAGGCTTGTAAGAAAATAAATAGAGAATTGGAACGAAGTTGAGATTCCCTCTCTTCGGATCATTGTTGAAGCCGGGATTGAGGATAAAGATTGGGTCAAGAACCGATTGAAATAATTGACACTGATGGATGAAAAATGATTGGCTGCAATTTGCCACGGGCAGTTATGCCAACAAAGAATGGTCCGTGTCTACAACAAGAAAGTGCGGCCCAATAAATTTAAAATAGGACAACTCATTCTGAGACGTATTCTCCCAATTCATGAAGAAGCTAAAGGAAAATTGGCTCCAAATTGGAAAGGTACATACATTGTAATGAGAGTACTGCAAAAGAGAGCGTTGTACCTGGGAAGCAACGAAGAAAGTGTCCCTGAAACAACCGTCAACGCGGATGCAGTTAAAAGGTACTATGGGTACTATGTTTGACCCTCTATATAGCATTAATGTTCTCTGATTGGGATGATGAAGGCTTTTATTCTCGCTATCCAAACACCATCAACCCTTTGCTAACCCTTTTGAGTCGGTTACCTTTCTTTGATTACCCTCTTTGGAACCTGAAGATGTTATTTAAAAAAAAAAAAATCAAACAAGTTCATGTTAATCGAACTACGTCCGACTTGATTCCGAAAGGATACGTAGGCAGCCTCTCTCTGGTGTTCAGTCACACCAAAATAAAAATCTACATTCCCCCAAAAGTTGAAACTAGGGGCAAGTGTTATAATGGTTCGATGATGGTTTCGCCTGAGAGGTTTCAAAGTTGTAATTCAGTCCAAATCCTTTTCAAGTCCTTCCGATCAATCAACGAGAATGTTCAAGAATTGGAGGATACAATCATTTGGATCTGATGCCACCAAAATAAGAGAAATAAAATGAGAGAGTCTTATTGGTGAAAACCCTCACGGGCACCATAGGGCGATGGCGAGCAAAGAAAATGAAAATGAGAGAGTCTTGTTAGTGAAAACCCGCAAAGGGCACTATAAGGCGATAGTGAGAAAAGAATTGAGAGAGTTTAGCTGGTGAAAACCCGCAAAGGGCACTACTGATCGAAAAGAGGATCTTCACAGCCATTGGTATTGATAATCCTGGGCAAGGTTTCTAGGTTTCGAGGCAAAAGTTGTGATGAATTTCTAAGAGTCGGACGGTTTACACAGATCAGACATCAAGTCCAAAAGATATGTCATGTTCATTGAAGTGCGCATATACTCCAGATAAGTCATTCTTTCCTTCCCCGAAAGGGATACCTCTTGTCTAAATTCATTGTCCATTCCATTGTTTGTTTTTCTTCGAATCCATTTTGGTCTAACTCTGTTCCAAAACTAAGGCAAAAAAGGGATAGCAAGACTGATTTACAGGGCTTTCGTTTGATACAAGCTAATATGCAAAAAAGGCACCAAGACTCGGCAGCAACATCAAGTTGACCCAGACTGGCCATGGCGGCTGATCCTTAGAAATCAAAAACTCTTGTAAAGAGGAAATCAAATTGAAAGTGCCTACAAGGCAAAATGAAGTTGAATAGGTTAAGTCCCAAGTGGCTAACCGTTTTGGCAAAGTGTGAAAAGCTAAAGGTTCCCCAATTCTCAGAAATTGAAAGTTTCAGAGGAAAGAAGTCGAAAGTGAAATTCCACAAAGGCAAAACAAAGTTGAAAAGGTTAAGTCCCACACGACCAACCGTCATGTAAAAGTTTGAAAAGTCAAAGGCTCTCTGGGGCCAGACATGCTAGTGGTATTCAGGAAACATCTAGTGGCAGGTTGAAATCATCATCAAAAGAACATGGGCACAAAGCCAAGCTTCCAAAGACATCAGGGCCACAAACTGACCATTATTTTCAAAACTCATAATTTTTCTTTGTTTGCAGCATGAACAAAATAGTGAAGAATGGTGATTTCTAAAGGACGAATGTCACCAAAGGTAAGTTTCCTCAAAATCTCCACTTTCCTTTATTTTTAGCATGCATAACTATTGTTCATACCTCTCATTTTCGTAGCTTAACCCAGGTAGAACCTTTTCGCCTATGGGGATTCAGCTCATAGTTTCGGGTAGAAGCACTCTTCGCCCAGACTGTTTTTTGTTGCTTAACCAGGTAGAACATTTTCGCTTAGGGGGATCCAGCTAACAATTCTGGGTAGAAGTACTCTTCGCCCAGGTTGTTTTTCATAGCTTAACCCAGGTAGAGCCTTTTCGCCTAGGGGGATCCAGCTCATAGTTCTGGGTAGAAGCACTTTTCGCCCACGCTGTTTTAGGTAGCTTAACCCAGGTAGAACATTTTTGCCTAGGGGGATCCAGCTCATATTTCCGGGTATAAGTACTATTCGCCCAGGATTGGTTTTTGTAGCTTAACCTAGGTAGAACCTTTTCGCCTATGGGGATGCAGCTTATAGTTTCCGGGTAGAAATACTCTTCGCCCAGGATTGTTTTTTGTAGCTTAACCCAGGTAGAACCTTTTCACCTAGGGGGATCCAGCTCATAGTTCCGGGTAGAAGCACTCTTCGCTCACGTTGTTTTACATAGCTTAACCCAGGTAGAACCTTTTTGCCTAGGGGGATCCAGCTCACAGTTCCGGGTAGAAGTACTTTTCGCCCAGGTTATTTTTCGTTGCTTAACCCAGGTAGAACCTTTTCACCTAGGGGGATCCAGCTCATAGTTTCGGGTAGAAGTACTCTTCGCCCACGTTGTTTTTTGTAGCTTAACCCAGGTAGAACCTTTTCACCTAGGGAGATCCAGCTCATAGTTCCAGGTAGAAGTACTCTTCGCTCAGGTTGTTTTACATAGCTTAACCCAGGTAGAACCTTTTTGCCTAAGGGGATCCAGCTCACAGTTCCGGGTAGAAGTACTTTTCGCCCAGGTTGTTTTTCATTGCTTAACCCAGGTAGAACCTTTTCACCTAGGGGGATCCAGCTCATAGTTTCGGGTAGAAGTACTCTTCGCTTACGTTGTTTTTTATAGCTTAACCCAGGTAGAAACTTTTCACCTAGGGGGATCCAGCTCATAGTTTCGGGTAGAAGTACTCTTCGCTCAAGTTGTTTTACATAGCTTAACCCAGGTAGAACCTTTTTGCCTAGGGGGATTCAACTCAAAGTTCCGGGTAGAAGTACTCTTCGCCCAGGTTATTTTTTATAGCTTAACCCAAGTAGAACCTTTTCGCCTAGGGGAATTCAGCTCATAGTTTCCGGGTAGAAGTACTATTCGCCCAGGATTGTTTTTTGTAGCTTAACCTAGGTAGAACCTTTTTGCCTATGGGGATCCGGCTCATAGTTTCCGGGTAGAAATACTATTCGCCCAGGATTGGTTTTTGTAGCTTAACCCAGCTAGAACCTTTTCACCTAGGGGGATCCAGCTCATAGTTCCGGGTAGAAGTACTCTTCGCCCAGGTTGTTTTACGTAGCTTAACCGAGGTAGAACCATTTTGCCTCGGGCGATCTAGCTCATAGTTTCGGGTAGAAGTACTCTTCGCCCAGGTTTGCTTTTCGTAGTTTAACCCGGGTAGAAACTTTTCGCCTAGGGGGATACAACTCATATTCCGAGTAGAAGTACTCTTCTCCCAGGTTTGCTTTTCGTAGTTTAACCCAGGTAGACCCTTTTCGCCCCGGGGATTCAGCATTTATTCTGTAATACAGGGCGTCAACTCCTGGTTACATTATCTTTTTCAGTAATACAGGGCGCCAACCCCTGATTACATTATCATTTTCAGTAATACAGGGTGCCAACCCCTGGTTACATTATCCTTTTCAGTAATACAGGGCACCAACCCCTGATTACCTTTCCTTTTCAGTAATACAGGGCGCCAACCCCTGATTATATTTCTTTTTAAGTAATACAGGGCGCCAACCCCTGGTTACATTATCCTTTTCAGTAATACAGGGCGCCAACCCCTGGTTACATTATCCTTTTCAGTAATACAGGGCGCCAACCCCTGATTATATTTCTTTTTCAGTAATACAGGGCGCCATCCCCTGATTACATTTCCTTACTAGTATAGGGTACACCAATCCCTGATCTCCTTACCAGTATAGGGTACACCAATCCCTTGTTGTGTTCTCCAATATAGGGTACACCACTCCCTAGTTGATTTGATTTTAAATGCAGGATAAAACACTCCCTGGTATCATTGCCAATATAGGGTATCCCATTCTCTGACCACAGTTTCCCAACATAAGGTACACAAATCCTTAGTTGAGACATTCTTTTGGGACAATAAAAAACAAAATCATCATGACCTTTTTAGGGTACAACATAACTTTTTTTATTTATTTATTTTTATTTATTTATTTATTTTGCTTTCAATAAAGAAGTAGTTTAGAATTTTGTTACAATAACTCACGAAATTTTTCTAGTGAAAACTGGGGCAGAAAAATTTCGTTTGTTTGTTTGTTATGATGTATGAGCAGGTTTTACCTCGAGGCACAAGGTTCGAGATGAACAAAAGAAGAAGTCTAAATCCAGAATAAAGAAAAAAAAAGAAAAAAGAAGTGAATCCAAAATGCAGATGAAAGATGTGAACTGCTAAAAAAAGAAGTGAATCTAAAATGCAGATGAAAGATGTGAACTGCTCAAGACGTGGTTGAAGTCACAAGCTCTGCATGTCCCCTCTTGATTCGAAAAGCTGAATAAGAATGAACTAGAACCTGTAGCTAGCAAGCATCAAGGTTCCAATTAAAAGTCTGCATGAAGAACCATTCAAGACTCAAGATCAAGTTTCAAAAGACTTATAGATAGGAATCTTGTAACTTATAGTTGATAGGCTTGTTTAGTTCCTTTAGATTTTGATGTAATAACAGGGCCACGGACCGGAGCCTCGACGGAACCTAGCTCGACTTTCGAACTCATCACTCCATCATTCTTCTTGAACTACACGCGACCTGATTTCCTTATAACCCGGGATATGTAGGTTGTCCAAAACCAGGACTCGATTTTCTTCCTCTTTTGAATAACGATATGGTCAAAACTTAGTCACACGTCTCACTTTATATTTGCCTGAAAACTTTTAATGTTTCCAAGCAAATAGGGGCATGCTGTGAGCACCTAATTTTTGACCGTGCTTGAATATTTACCGCTTCCCAGACGTGTCCCCACTCAACTTTTCTTTGTCCCCCATGCTTGTCCCACATACTTGTCCCCCATGCTTATCCCACATGCTTGTTCCCTACTCTACTTTCATACTTGTCCCCCATGCTTGTCCCCCCACACTTTGCTCCCTACTCTCTCCATTGTTCCCCACTCCTTGTCCCCCATACTTGTCTCCTATCACAAATCCCATACCCTATTTTCAGCTATAAAACACACACATAACATACACAAAAGAGGAACACAAAAAGCTCTAAGAGTAGGAGAAAAATCAGCTACCTTCCACTTCTTCTTCTTCCTCATCACATATTCATCTTCTTCCTAAACATTACCTCCATTAAACCACCCTCAACACCCCCCAAAGAGCTCATATTTCAGCCATGAAAGTCAGTCCCTAAAGCTCCTTTAATCAATTGAAAATCAGCTGCAACATGTACAAAAACGCAGGAGCAGTTCGGCTGTAAAACCAGTTCAAATTCCAGCCCGAAATTACCCCCAAAACAGCTGCGAAAATGACCCCAAAACAGCTCTTTTTTCACACAAAAAACCGCAACAAAAATGCAGCAGCAATAGTAGCGAGAAACCACCAAAATTGCTGCCCGTTTTGACCCTCGAAATCAGCACTAAACAGTTCTGAAACCTCCATTGGAATCACTTTGAACCACCATTTAAAACCCGGCAGGTGTTGACCTCGTCCGTTCATTATTGGCTAAGTTCGAAGAGGTTGGGTTCAAAGTTTGTTGTGAGGTCGAGGTCTGCGCCTTGTCCGACGAAGTTTCTAGTTCGTCAAGGTCATGTTTGGAGTTATTATTTACTTTTGGACTCCCCTGCTATAAACCTCTCAAAGTCAGATTCTTCTTAAGGTTCATCTCTTAATTGCATCATTATTTTTAATATATACACCATGAGTGATCTTTATATATTTTAAGTTTTGAGCATCCTATTTTAGTTGGCTTTGAATCGTTCCTTGAAGAATATTAGCATGTTGGCTTCATTTTAGTGTGATTAATTATCCATTTGATATAATTAACTAATTGATGGCTAGCGTGATAATTGAAATTCAAGTGAGTAAGAAGTGAAATGCGTAGTGCTTTAAAATTTTGGCATCTTCAAATTTTAAGTCTTAAGTATCTGCTTATTTGGTTCTTAAATGGGGTAAATGTTGGCTCATAAATCTAATCAAGAAATAAAAGCGTACATAGATAAAACATGAAAACCAATAAATCACAGTTTGTCCAAAATTAATTCAAGCCAATTTTAGTCAATAAAGCGACCGTGCTAGAACCACGGGACTCGGGGAATGCCTTACACCTTCTCCTCGGTCAACGGAATTCCTTACCCGGACTTTGTTTTGCAGACCAATAATAAAAGAGTCAAATCTTCCTTTGACTAGGGATTCAAACAAAAGGTGACTTGGAACACCCAAAAAATCAATTCCAAGTGGCGACTCTGTAAATAAAATAATCCCTATTCAAGTTTGTCACTTTAATTGGAGAAACTCTTTAACCCACCATCCACAATCAATAACACATTTATTTTTTGGGGGTAGAAAAGGGACGTGACAGTTATTGATATTAGTACTCTATTATATATGACTAGAAATTAATTAAGATGTACATAAATGTGTATAAAATTAAAGGATCAGTACTGATGAAACAAAACTCACAATGCCTGGTCAATGCTATGGATTAAGCGAGCAGAATCTTTATAAAACAAAGTAACAACTTCCTCTACGAAGTTAGGATTAGCATCATCTTGTAGCTCTTCCAACTGAATAAGTTGCTCATCAAGATATCCCTGCACACCCACGAGATACCAAACTCATATAGTAATTTTCGATTCAAACCAAAGTGCCAGAATAATATCCTATTCTCGTGCCAAGTGCATGTGGAGAAGAGTACTGGGCACATCTTATATAACAAGAAGAAATGCATGCAACGACTAGGTAAAATATGGTAGGACATATCGATGCACGAAGCATCCTGCATTTCAAAAAGGGCTACACCCCAGGGTATGATGTAAGCAGTCTACCCTGATGCAAGCATCAGTGGCTGGTTCCACGACTCGAACTCATGACCTAGAGGTCACGTTGAGATAACTTTACCGTTGCTACAAGGCTCTTCGTCCGATAAAATATAATAATTAATTAAAGAGTTTAAGTGATATCTTTGAATGTGTGAGAAATATATACAAGATTGGGTTGTTTAAAGAGTAATTACAAGTAACTCTATTTATTAAATAATGAACAATAAACTAAAATAATGGAGTAGTAACTTTACTTGTTATTACAACATGCTAAGAGTAGGAGTGTACGTGGACCGAGTTGGTTCAGTTTTTATTAAAACCAAACCAAACCAACTATATCGGTTTGGATTAATGCGATTTTGACTGGTTTTTCGGATTTTTTTGTTATATGAATAATATTTCAATCTTACTTTGTTACATTTTTTATAAGTAAATATATATTTAGTAAAAATTATAAAAATTGACAAATATATGATCTATTAATATATTCTTGTGGAAGAATTTTCTTAGAAACACATGATAGTGATTTTTTTAATCGTCTAACAATAATTTTATGTTGATATATACTTTCAAGGTTAACCAAATTTAATAATTAAATATAAAAATAAATATGAAGATATATAATGATATGTTCTATTTAATTTTAAATTATCAAAATATCATTACAAATTCAAAAAAGATCTACGAATTTAATAGACATTGACATATGAATATGGAAGAACAAAGAGATTGACACATTTCACAACACTTGATAAGAAAGTGATTATACAACATATTATATAAAGTTAATAAATATGAAACACTTCATATTTAACTAAATATTACCTCCCATCCCATAAGAGAATCACAAATATTTTTTGATATTTTTAAAAGAAAATTCTATAACACTGAGGACGAAAGCAAGCAAATGGAAGAAAGAGAAACCTGATCGAAAAAGGACTGCCTTAGGTTGGCAAGTTGCCGATGCAAGTGATGATTTCTTTCCATAGGGAGTAATGGTTAAATTTAAATAGCTAGTGATTGATAGAGAAAGATTATTTTTTGGTATAGAAAGTTTGGGGAATGAGAAATTGGGCATATGAAAATAGGGTTTATATAGGAGCGGAGAAAAGAATAATATAATGACGCATGTGGACGCGGTGGCAAGAAGTTTTTTCATTGCAACTATATATTAGGCTTGCATGGAACTTATAAAAAATTTAGTACAATCCAAATATATTATTTCGCATATGCTAACACTACAGCAACGTTGTTTTCTTATTCTTCTTTATATTAGTTATACAAATTAGGGGTGTACAAACAAAACCGATAAATCACACTAAATCGATAATCCGAGTTAAACCGAAAAAAAAATCCGATGTGGTTTGGTATTGAAAAATAAAACCCCGACCATAATTGGTTTGGCTTGGTTTTAACTAAAAAAGTCAAACCGAAACCAACCCAACCCGATAATATATTTATATAATTTTTAAAAATATTTTATACATATAAATATTTATTGTAACGTAATTTATATAGATTTCTTAAACTTTTTCACAATTTTATCTTTTAACGTATTATTTCAAGTTTAGACTTAACATTCTCGAATGGTAAGTAAATTTTATGGCTCATAAATATAGTAATTCAAACAAAGTTCAAATCAATACTAATGCTAACAAAAGAAATTCAATTCAATACTAGGAATGACGATATTATAGGATAATTTTATTGGTTTTACATTATTTATAATGAAAATGCATAACTTAGTTTATTTTTTTCTTTAGTGCTTAGTGATGTAATTAATATTAGTACTTATTAGCTATACTTATTTTAGCATGACATATATAATATTTTTAGATTATGTTAATTTTCATTATGACTTATTAATTAGCAATATTTGTTTTATGTAATTTTATTATTTTATCGTTGTTATTGAATATTTTAGTATAATGCTATGACTTATCTCATATTATTGTATTATTTTATTGGAAAATACATTATAGAGTTGTATTTTACTAGGACTTAAAAAATTATTTGGAGCACGAGTTACATATTTTATGCTATGAAGACTTTACCGGAAAAAAATCCGAAAACTCGAAAAAATACGAAAAACCCGAGATTGAAAAACCCGATTTTGTTGATTTGGTTTGGTTTATAAATTTAAAAATTCAAACCATCCCGACCTATGTACACCCCTAATACAAATCGGTACTTTTATGTTGGCTATATATTCAAAATTAGCACCATGATATTTCTTCCTCCTACAGAAATAAAATAATTTTATTAATTTTTTCTGTTGGTAATTAATACGTTCACTCTCATGTCCAATTGTCCATTAGGAAGGCACTCATCCTCGTTAACCCTAAAATATGGTTGTCAAGCGGGCCGGAATGGTCCGGTTCCGGACCGATCCAAACCGATTTTAGATCGGACCGGACCAGACTGGTAGTAAGGGGTCGGGCACGGCTGGGTTGGCACGGTGACCGGACTGTGCCGGATAATTTTTTGGTATCGGTTAACCGGGCCGATACGACCCGTTATGGTCAAGTCACATGGGAACCGGTTAACCGGTCCGGTCCGGCCAGATCCGATTCAATGGCTACTTTTTTTTAATTACAATTGTTATACAAAATAAAATACCCGACCCGACCAATTAGAACCGGAATCGTTTCGGTTAAATTTTGCACCGAGGAAGCCCGGAACCAGTAAACCTGGTAAAAAATAAATGGAACCGTCCCGGTAACTAAACTGGTTGGTTCCCTTTTCCTCTACCCCTGCCCGTATCGGCCCGGCCCTTTGACACCTTTACCCTAAAATCAGGGGAGGCGTCAGCCCTACGATTACGGGTCTGATCGAACCTAATAGCTTTGGTCTAAATTTTATATTTGTTTTAAGTTATTGAACAATAACTTAAAAAAATTAAAATCCCGCACATATAAACTTTAAATTCAGGCTCCGTCTCAGCCTAAAATTGGAAGGTTTTATGCATGTATAAAATTTGCTCGCGACATGTATAAAGAATATAGACCTGAATTTATTGGTCATTTCAATTCGTTTTTGCACTATTTTATCTAGAGCTATCAATATGGGCGGGCCGGACTAGCCCAATCCAGCACACATAGACTTTAATAATTGACGGGCTGGGTTGGAGTGGGCTAGCCAACTATTTTGATGAGCCTTATAATGGCAAGCTCACTCCAGCCCTATGTGGGTTGTGGACTTTCACGGTCCGGCCCATCATTTTTTAAAATGTAATTTTATAATTTTTCTTTAAGCTCTAACCTAAAAAAAGATATATATTTAAAAGTAAAAAAAATCTTCTTGGAAAAATTTAACAAAACTTAATAACTTTTTATACATTTTCAATATATCACAATAAACACTAAAAAGGTAAAAGACAAGACTATATTTCATTCATTAAAAGTCAAAACTCAAAACAACCTATTCAAGAGAATGTTCATGACGCTTATGGGATATCCAACACATCATCTTCATCGAACACATTTGAATCCGCTTGTGAGAAGGTTGTCTTAACATCTTCACTTTCATCTTCATATGCAATATTAATTAGTTAAATGTTAAGAATAATTAAATTTTAAAAACTAATTAGCGTTTTAAGACTTTGATCTTTTAATATGATGAGCTTAATAAACTTTAAGTTTGGAATCATCTTCTTGTTATTTTTTAGTGTCATATACTTTTATATTTTATATATTTTAAATACATATTTTTATTAGGCACATGGGCCGGCCCAATCCAGCCTCACTCAAGCCTCACGGGTCATGGGCTTATTCGGGTCGGACTTAAAATCTTCGTTTTTAAATGGACTTCAAAAATTATAGTCCAACCTTGCTAAAATACAGGCTGGGGTGACCCAACTGATCAAGTCCAAATTGACGGCTCTAATTTTATCGAATACGAATAAATGACTGAATTCTACTGAGTATGAATTTGTGTGTCAAAAGGAAGATTTACTTTACATGCCTTTATAATTCGATCAGCGCAGGGTCCACGACACTTGTCGTTCTTTGATGCCTTACTGGGTAATTTATAAACGGAAGCCCAAATTGGAAGAAGATAAAAAGAGAAAGGGATTTTTACCTTCCTATATATATATATATATATATATATATATATATATATATATATATATATATGAAATTTTATTACCCTCCCTAATCAAGTTTTACTTAATTACATGGTCATATACAATTTATCAATTATATACAAAATAGTTTTAAATGAGTATCCCTTTAAATTAGGAATTGAATAAGTAATCAGTTATTCTCATCTATCTCTTCTGCACTCTCTCTCTCTCTCATGCGCTCTCTCTCTCTCTATCTCCGTTCTTTATCCAATTTTTCTTCCTCAGATGTTCTTTACTTTCTATCATTTCATATTGTATATATTTTTAAGGGAATTTATCAATGGATTCCAATCGTTTTACTATAGAGTTTTAACTTATCAATTTCCTTTCATGTTGCACAATTTGTGTTCAAATTGAAATTGTCAATCAATAAATTTTGAAGGTGTTTGACTCTCCACCATTGACAGCCATTAAAAAATTTTGAAACTTTAAAATCGAATTTGAGTTTTCAAAAATCATTATTTATTTGGATTGGGTGTTGTTGCAAACAACTGAGAATATTGTTTGGAGTTTATATTGCAATTTTGATGTTTGGTGAAGATTATACTTGATTTTGGCTGAATTTCATATTGATACTCGAAGAAGAAGAAGAAAAAGAAGAAGAAGAAATGACATGCAATATACTTACGAAAATATAGTAAAGTTGTATGTAAATTATATTTTAGTTGTATTTTGTTGTACATATATTTTTTTATTTGAATATTGTATGAAAGTTAAAAAATAGTTGTATAATGTATGAATCGTTGTATGAAATTTGTATTTAAGTTATAAATACTATCTTTTACATAAAGTTGTTGATATATATCATAATTGTTTTAAGAGAGGAAGTTTTGATTGGAATTTCATAGAGGAAGTTTTGATTGGAATTTCAGAGAAGAAGAAGAAACACCACTTACAAAATATATACAAATCATTTACAAAATATATACAAAAGACATTGTATAAAATTTATATTTAAGTTGTATGATGTTGTAGTTGTATTTAACTGGGTAGAAATGATGTTTGAAAATTATAAATAAATTATATATTATATAATTAGTTGTATGAAATTTATTTTTATTGCGTATGATGTTCTATTAGTCGTTATTGCCGGGACAATTGGGTCAATGCTTACTGCGAGAATAATGCGACAAAAATGGTACGAAATTAAAGAAGAACAAGTTGTCTATTTAGAAAATAAAGACAACATATGACCAAAAAAAAAAAGAAAATAAAGATAACAACCTACACAAGACTTTGAGATCCCATTGCTGTCATCAATGTTGTGAAATCCAGGATATGTGTATTCTGATATTATCCTTTTAGGAGGGAATATAAGTGGATTAACTAAATATATGCCTAAATAGCAGTACAAAAGAAAAGTTGCATAATCTTTCTTAACAGTAATGATTTACTTCTACTTTATTGCAAAAATTCAAGATCTATAAATAAGGCACCCCTCATTTTAATTTCAAAATGCTGGATCAACTTTTTATTTCCTTCTGGAAAGCCTAATTTCCATATTTCTGGCAGTTTTTGACGGACATCAATATTCAACCTAGGGTGGGTTGAATAGGAAGGAGTCTTATTAAAAGAGGAGCTGAGAGAAAATAAGAAAAAGATGT
Organism: Nicotiana tomentosiformis; assembly: GCF_000390325.3. Lineage (NCBI taxonomy): Eukaryota > Viridiplantae > Streptophyta > Magnoliopsida > Solanales > Solanaceae > Nicotiana > Nicotiana tomentosiformis. Next base: position 144,950,733 of record NC_090814.1, on the reverse strand, counting down.
AACTAAATCCCGCATTAATAATTGATTGTATATAATTTATAAGTAATTTTTGTTAAAGGCGGGTAATATATAAAATTAGGAGTAAATATTATATAGAAAACAAAAAAATCCTAAAGAGAAAACCCAATGATTGGTTGGCGTATAGTGGATCTGTCTAAACTGCAAAAATTGAGATAAAGTATTAAACTAAAGGATTAGAGATAATTCTAGCTTTATTCCTCTTTACTGCTTTCTCCTCCCCTCCCACATTCCCAAAAAAAAAAAATATCACATCTCATCCAATTGTTAAAGTACAACCAAAAAAGTTTTGATACTAGAATGGGTGGATTTAAGATCAGAACATATTGTTTATCAGCTTCCATTTTAATAAAATAAAATAAAAAACTATTTTAAAATTTTCGATTCTCTTGTTATATCCTATGTTGATAAGAATTGTCGCCCCTGTTCAATGGTACATTATGGACTCCTTTTTCGTTTATCTTTTAGTATTTCTTTACCACTTATTCTGTGTTTCGTTGGTTCCCTATATGTGTTGCAGGTGCCATCACATTTTTTTTTTTTTTTGCATAAACTCTTGAGGCATATATCTCTAGAGAATTATCCCATCTTTGACAAAAAAAATAATACCAGTTTATTAATTTTGCAAGAAGAATGAGCTCTCAAGAGAATATTGTATACGGTTTTGAGTCAGTCGTACGGATCGATCGAGACGATAATGTTTCGATCAAAGGATATCTGCATGGCAAGCTCGGTCGAGGTCCGAAGTAAGGGCGGCGAGCTTCGATCTCTAAGACTAATCAATGACAAACTCGATATCATTATCGAGCCCATATCCAAATCGAACTTCGAGGCAAAGCGGAGATTATCGAGGATGCATGGACCGACCAACACTCACCCCGAATACTGAGATCCCAAGTCAGAATCGAGCTCGGGCCAAGGCCGAGGGCTCGATCCAATACCAAGCTCGAGCCAGTATCGAGCTCGCAGACTAGGGTCGTTGCAACCGCACTATGGGAGAGCATCTTGGCGGAAATCGAGGAAAAGACAATACATCATGGGCTCTCCACTAACGTATTTTTTATTATATATAAAATAGGACCCCTCTACTATAAAGAGGGACATGGATTGTAAGCAAGGGCAACACACTGTAACAAAAAATCACTTCTCATATTGAAAGATATCCCTATGTGCTTGTTTTACTTTATCTTATTCATTCTTGTTGCTCACTATTTGCATTCTCATAGTCAAGAATTCACATATCTCTATTTCTCTACACGATTTATATCGAATTGTATCGCATATCCTTAGAACCATACACAAATCTAACGTTATCCGATTTTTTCGGTAAATAGTTTGGCGCCCACCGTGGGGCTAAGGATAATAGTGATTGTCTGATATAAATCTATGGTATACACCAGCTTATAACTTCAAATCAGCAATGGCTTTTCCTATCGACCACGAAGCTGGCCTTCAAGATGAAATCAACAACTTGACACCCGGGGCCGGAAGGCCACTCGGTGGTGGCACTGAGGTTCGAATCGAAGCACCCAAAATTAGAGCCGAAGTACCGTTGGATGTAAATTCACAAATAGCTCTAGAGGCGCATCAACGTTCCGAACCAGAAAGAAACATTCGGGGTGATACTCGATCCGTAGCTCGAGACTTCCATAAATGTGGAGGAGATCATAGTCAGCTTATGGATGATCTTCGAGATGTTACAAGCCCAGCAAATAGCGATAGCTCAGTCGTAGAGCCAAACTCAGGAACAAAGCAGACCGGAGCCCAATCCGCTTCGAGAAATCTCCCATAGAACGGAACCAGCCATAGTGAAGTCAAATGAGCAAGAATCGGGGACTACTCCCGAAATTACTAAATTGCTCGAAGAACTCACAAAAGAGTCGAAGCCAATGATAAAAAAGTGGAAACATATAATTCCAGGGTTGATCAGATCCCGGGAGCTTCACCAATGATAAAAGGGCTAGATTCGAAAAAATTCATTCAAAAGCCTTTTTCCTCGAGTGCAACCCCAAAACCAATCCCCAAAAAATTTTGTATGCCCGAAATACCCAAATATAACGGAATGCCGACCCTAACGAGCACGTCACTTCTTACATGTGTGCTATCAAGGGCAATAATTTGGAAGATGATGAGATCGAATCTGTATTATTAAAGAAATTCGGTGAAACCCTGTCAAAGGGGGCAATGGTATGGTATCATAACTTACCATCTAACTCTATTGATTCTTTTGATATGCTTGCAGATTGCTTCATAAAAGCACATGCCGGAGCCATAAAGGTCGAAACCAGAAAGTCGGATCTGTTCAAAGTAATACAAAAGGATAACGAGATACTAAGGGAGTTCGTAGCTCGTTTTCAAATAGAACGAATGGATCTGCCACCAGTAGCAGACGATTGGGCTGTTTAAGCTTTCACTCAAGGTCTAAACGAGCAGAGCTCGATGGATTTACAGTGGCTGAAGCTAAATCTGATCGAGTACCCATCTATTACTTGGACTGATATGCACAATCGATATTAATCCAAAATAAGAGTTGAAGATGACCAGTTGATTTCTAGGTCCGTTACGAAAAAGCAAAAGTCGACCGGAGATCGATACCAGCCATATAGCGGAAACGATACTACTGCTGAGTATCCAAGGCCTCTTTCAAATCAACCTCGTGTACTGGGGGGCTTTATCATTGAACGCATCTATGATGATTATCAAGCTCGGTGCAAAGGAAGTTATTTCGTTATTTCATGACAAACAGTGTCTCAACAGGAAACGTTGTAAGAGCCAAATGGTCAAGGCGAACCATGCTTATGTAGTTGGCCCGAGCCGTGACGCAAAACATAAACCCATGTATAATGAATTGCAAAGAAAGCCCTCTTCTTTACCGATATTCTATGTTCAAGATTTATTATGCAAATCGGATCGAGTTAGAGCAAGCGCTCGCTCGACCATTACGCCTACGGGCTACATTATTTCGAGTTCAAATCATTCACTCGACTACTAAGCCTACATGCTACTTTTATTTCGAGTTCGAGCAAACACTCACTCGACTATTACGCCTACGGGCTACATTATTTCGAGTTCGAATCATTCACTCGACTACTAAGCCCACGGGCTACTTTTATTTCAAGTTAGAGCAAGCACTCACTCGACTATTACGCCTACGAGCTACTTTTATTTCGAGTTTGAATCATTCACTCGACTACTAAGCATACGGGCTACTTTTATTTCAAGTTCGAGCAAGCACTCACTCGACTATTACGCCTACGGGCTACATTATTTCGAGTTCGAATCATTCACTCGACTACTAAGCCTACGGGCTACTTTTATTTTGAGTTCGAGCAAACACTCACTCGACTATTACGCCTACGTGCTACATTATTTCGAGTTCGAATCATTCACTCGACTACTAAGCCTACGGGCTACTTTTATTTCGAGTTCGAGCAAGCACTCACTCGACTATTACGCCTACGGGCTACCTTATTTCGAGTTCGAATCATTCACTCAACTACTAAGCCTATGGGCTACTTTTATTTCGAGTTCGAATCACTCATTCGACTACTAAAGCCTACGAGCTACTTTTATTTCGAGTTCGAGCAAGCACTCACTCGACCATTACGCCTACGGGCTACATTATTTCTAGTTCGAATCATTCACTCAACTATTAAGCCTATGGGCTACTTTTATTTTGAGTTCGAGCAAACACTCACTCAACTATTATGCCTACGTGCTACATTATTTCGAGTTTGAATCACTCACTGGACTACTAAGCCTACGGGATACTTTTATTTCGAGTTCGAGCAAGCACTCACTCGACTATTACGCCTACGGGCTACATTGCATCAAGTTCGAATCATTCACTCGACTGCTAAGCCTACGGGCTACTTTTATTTCGAGTTCGAGCAAGCACTCACTCGACCATTATGCCTACGGGCTACATTATTTTGAGTTCAAATCATTCACTCGACTACTAAGCCTACAGGCTACTTTTATTTCGATTTTGAGCAAAACTACTCACAAGGCCCGAAGGCAACAGAGATTTAAATTCAAACTATATATTTAGTTTGAAAGGCTATTTTTCTTCAAAAAGAAGAAAGATTTATATTTACAATTTTTTGTACAGAGGTGGCTACTCTTCCAAAAGGAGATTCTTTATACAAAAATCGAAAGCTATATCGGTATCAAAGAACGCAGCGATTGACCTAAGGCCCTAAATGACTCAATCTTCATCGGAGGCCGTATTCTCGGCATCGCCCTCGTCTTCAGACTCCCCCGAGTCATCGGAGTCCTCCTCAGGAAAGGCCAACCTCCGAGCTTTATTCTCCTCTGCCCTGGCGACTTCAATCTCGGCCCCAACATCGAAGCCCTGAACTCTGACCTCCTTTAGAGCCTCTCTCCGAGCCGGTCACTTTGCATGTTCGACCATGCTCGCAACTTTGGCTTGATTAACCTCGACATCGATCCTGAACTGAGCCACCTTGGCATCGACTCTTTTGTTAGCCTCGGCCACTTCAGATCTGCCCACTTCGAGTTCTTTGGTCAAATCTGCTTTATCTAAACTGGCCGAATCTAACCAATGCTGAAGCTCTTTCATCTTTTCGATCAGCCCCAAAGCATTTTCCTTCGCGGATCGAAGTTGGGCATCTGACAACTCCAACTGAGCTTCGACGATTTCCTTTTTTGAGGCAAGATTATCCATACACTTTTGAAATTCTTCTGCCTCGGCCAGTAGCGCATCTACCTGTGAGTTAAGCCGTCCAATCTGCTCGATCCTATGCCGAACCTGCAGAATCGGATCGTTAGAGGTTATCTCCTTTTCATCTTCACTATCATGGAACATTCGGAATACCTGCTCAGCCATCTTCTCATGTTCTTCCCGAGCCGCTGTCAAATCTGCTCGAAGTTTCTCACTAAGAAGCTTGTACGAGTCACTCTTCTCAGTGAGGCTCCGAACCTCGACGTCATGCTCATCCCTGATTCGAAGAAAGGCCTCGTGATGTAACACCGAAGCCTGCAAATAAAAGGAGAACCATTAGAATTACCTGCAACTCTGTGTAAAAGAAGCAACAAAAATGCCATCAGAGTTACCCGATTCAAAGCATGTTGGGACTCGTTGAAGAGACAGGCGGGCCCCGGGCCCCACCGCATTCATCACTGATTGATCTTCTTCGGTCACCAAGGATCGAAGGTAACTGGCAATCCCCACAGGGGAAGGAAAGATTCAGGTATCCGCAGGTACGGAGAGCACTATCTTCCGCCTTCGATCGGGATCGATACTCGAGGCCGAAAATTGGTCCACCAGTTTATGAATCGATGAAGGCTCGGTGGGACCCGACCACGACGCCTTTTTTGGGTACCGACATTCCACCAAAACCGGTAACCTCCTCCGAGGAACCTGACTCGAGCCCCTCCAGAAAACCGTGGATATCGGCCGACTCCTGAATACCCTCATAGGACCGATCCTCCAACATGACGGCCTCTCGAATCATGGCATCCGAAATTTGTGGGGATCCGCCAATGTCAACTATACTGAACTCATCCCTTGAAACATTTTCTACTGTCCGATAAGATCCACCCTCGGTATCCCTTCCAATCATCTTAGCTCGAGAAGGGATAATCTCGGCTTGTTCTTGTTCTGGGATTATGGCCAAGGTTCCCTCATCTGCTTCCACCAAATTGGAAGACTGTTGAATCACAACATTAGCCCGTACGCAAGCTAAATTCTCCTCTCCTTCTTCGGGCTCGTCCCTTGAATGGCGGACTGCTTCCGAAGACATAACACCATAGCCCCCCTTCGTCTTTCGAGATCTCTTAGCGGTTTTCTTCTTTTCCAAGCTCGGGGAGCCCGATACGTCTTTTCTCTTCCTTTCTTTCACCTGCTTCAGGACAGGAACTTCTTCGCCACCAGATGGCGGCCTCATGACTACATCTTTTCCAAGTCCTACATAAGGGAAGAGGGAGATTTACCATACAAATCGATAAAGAGACAAAGTCGATAAAAAGATTTACCATGACTGCTGGCCTTTCATCGACCCTTTAATAATTCGACCCAAGCACGCTCGGAATACGGTCTCTGTAACACCAGGCTTTCGACCCATTGTCTAAGATCCGGGATCGGTTCCGGCATTCGAGTTACGGTTGTGATGAGGAAAAATAGGTCAACAAAATAGAAAGCAATCACAAAATCAAAACGGGTAAAAGGAAACATTTACTCACGACTCATATTCCATTTCTCGGGAAATGGCAAGTCATCGGCAGGGATCAGATCCGAGGTTCTGATTCGAACAAAACGGCCCATCCAACCCCGATCCCGGGTCTCATCTATGCTCGAGAATGGCGCTTTGGTTGCTCGGCAAGCAAGCTTGATAAGCCCTCCTCTATAAAGTTGGGGACTGTAAAGACACAAAAGATGATCAAGGGTGAAGATACGCCCCTCGACCTTGCTCGAGAAAAATCGAAGAAGAATCACTATCCTCCAAAAGGAAGGGTGGATTTGGCCGAGGGTCACATCGTACCTCTTACAAAAGGCAACGATGACAGGGTCTAGGAGTCCCAACGTAAAAGGATAAGTATAAACACTTAAGAATCTTTCGACGTAGGTAGTAATTGATTCATCGGGCGAGGGGATTACTACGAATTTATTATCCAGTTGCATTCTTGTATGACTTTATCGAGAACTTTTTCGGTGATTGAACATTGGTACCTCGACATCGGCTCACACCGACCCGGTCTTGGAGAAGGCTTTTCGATTTTAAAATTGCCTACGGTCGAACACCCAACCAGAACGAATTCCTCAGGGTGGGGCTCTTCCACATCCTCGCCACTAGCAGGTCGAGATAAAGAAACAGTCTCTTTTTGCGGAACAATTTTGGACGTTTTTGCCATTTAAAATTTCGCAAACAAAGAACGGAAGTATTTGGTGTTCTGAGGAAGAGTTTGCAGTAAAACTCACAGATTTACAGGCAGAAAATGCAGAAAAGACGAGAAGGAACTTGCAAAATTTGGAAGATTGAAAACGTAAAAATGATGAATGGTGGAAGGAAAGGCTATTTATAGATTGAAGCAATGACGGTTCAATATCAGAGGTGGCCGACCACCGTCTGACACATTAAATGCCTCGGTAAAACCGAACCGATGGGACATCTATAACATACGTCATGGTCGGGATCGATAAAAACGTCAGAATATATCTGATCGAGCTATTGGGAAATCATATCATTTCTCGCCACATCCTTTTCCGAGATCTGAGTCAGTCGTACGGACCGATCGAGACGATAATGTTTCGATCAAAGGATATCTGCATGGCAAGCTCGGTCGAGGTCTGAAGTAAGAGCGGCGAGCTTCGAGCTCTAAGACCGATCAATGAAAAGCTCGATATCATTATCGAGCCCATATCCAAATCGAACTTCGAGGCAAAGCGGAGATTATCGAGGATGCATGGACCGACCAATACTCACCCCGAATACCGAGACCCCAAGTTAGAATCGAGCTCGGGCCAAGGCCGAGGGCTCGATCCAATACCAAGCTCGAGCCAGTATCGAGCTCGCAGACTAGGGCCGTTGCAACCGCACTATGGGAGAGCATCTTGGCGGAAATCGAGGAAAAGACAATACATCATGGGCTCTCCACTAACGTATTTTTTATTATATATAAAATAGGATCCCTCTACTATAAAGAGGGACATGGATTGTAAGCAAGGGCAACACACCGTAAAAAAATATCACTTCTCATATTGAAAGATATCTCTTTGTGCTTGTTTTACTTTATTTTATTAATTCTTGTTGCTCACTATTTGCATTCTCATAGTCAAGAATACACATCTCTATTTCTCTACACGATTTATATCGAATTGTATCGCATATCCTTAGAACCATACACAAATCTAACGTTATCCGATTTTTTCGGTAAACAAATATTTAAACATAAATTTGAGCAATACAAAAGCTAGCTTTTAGGGTGACATTTTTACAGATATTTTCACCACAGTATCTATTCTGGTCATATAATCCAACAAATTCTTTTTAGTTGGTAGGCGTTGTTCATTCTTGTTCAGAGCTTTGATGAAATATATAATAATATAAAAAATTAACACCGTTGCCGGAGATCGAACCCGCGTCGTCCGGGTGAGATGCAGGAACACTTACTGCTATACTACAACGATCTTGTTTTTCCAAGCGGCATAGTTCTATATCTAACGGCCAGTCATCTAAACGTAACAAACCAATCCGCTATTAATATGGAAAGACATCACATTAATCAAGCAAGCAAAATGTTTCTAGCGAAAAAAAAAGAAGAAGATAGCAAAATGGATATTTTTTGTATATTAATATATATGATACATATATTTTATTAGTGGATATAATTATTTTTGGGTTATTATTACTTTTATCTCGCGCCAGAAACTATTTACATCTGGTGACCGAAAAAGCATGTAAAATTTATATAATTTTTGCATATAACATATATATATATATATATATATATATATATATATAATTTATACATTTTTTTTACTATTATTTTTACAACGGTTATAAAATATCATTTTCCATTATTTTTGGCCGACCGGCAAAATGCATAAGTTAAGCGATTTATATTCCATGTTTCCGCTGTGGAAAATAGCTACACGACGCAAAAACATTAAAACTTACCACGAGACATCCATTATTTCTGTTTTCATTGCCACTTTTATATTTAATCAACTGACGATAAAGGATAGTTAGGATAGGTGACTTTCGACTTATATAATATGATGATCACCATGGAATATTTACATTCCCATCTAACAAAAGTAACAAGGCATACTATAAACTTCTGCTCCCTACATAAGATTGAAAAAAGAACATCTCGAGCACTAACTAATCTTCAAATCAACAAAAAATGACTAGCGGTAGCTACGGTAACTGGGGCTGTACATGCAACTCTCAGCATATGCCACTAGGTTCTCAGGTTGCGGTAGACGAGTGGCCAAACCTGTTGGACAATGAAAAAGACACATCAATAAATTGCTAAATTATACTATATAAAGTGTGAAGTCTTACAGTGACAAGATTGTAGAGGAGAAAATTAGATACCTAGTTCATATGCTTTGGCTGCCACCTTGGCAGCAATGTGAGCTGAAATCTTTCTTATGTTGGAAAATGGTGGGTATATTAGTCCCTTCTCAAAGTTCTCTTGACTAACTTCTGCTGCTAATGCTTCCGCTGTTCAGACGAAAAGATTGGAGAGAGAAATGTAAGAGTTTATGAAGCAGAAACGGAAGTCATTGTCCATGTTACTTTTAAGATTTAAGCGACTTGGATAGCGAGGATTCATATAGCTGATCTCAACTTGCTTGGGATTAAGGGACAGTCGTTTTTTTGAAATGGTAACTAGTTTTATATTCAGAAGCACAAAGGCTGTGCTGGCCATAATACAGAGGGATGGACCAAAATATACAACAAAAATTCCTATCTTCTTACAGAGTCCCTAGAACATCTATTATAGCTTACAGAGTCCCTAAACTATTAAGGGATAGTCTTTGTTATTATTGTTGTGATAAGTGAGTATTTTTTTTTTCCTTTTGCTTTTTTCTTTTGGGCTTCAGGGGTTAAAGATGTGACCAAGTTGTGGCGTTGTGTGAAAATCCAGCCAATACAAGGAATTGGAATAATATCAGCTGCAATGAAACTACTTCAGATAATGTGACATTATCGATGTACCAAAGTTGGAGGTAAGAAGCTTCTTGTGTAGGTATGAATCTGTATACAACTAGCAAATATAAACTTTGAAACTTAGGTAAGTCTTTTTAAACATATGTATAAAAAGAACATATTTCATTTAATTTAGCCCCTTTCATGCTTACTATAACTAGTTATTTCGGTTTTCTATTAGCGGCTTTAACTATAACCTCAGCTCTATTTATAGGCCTGAGCAAGATACAACCTTCTTAATTTAAGGATCGCATTCAACCTACATCACGTAAAATGATCTAGGAGTAGTAGAGGTATAAAATGCATAGCTTGACGTAGAGCATGAGAGACCACTGGAATGAAAATGTAGTTGGACAGAAGATGGACTATGTGATGGTGTCAACTGGAGCAACTAAAGCGGACCTGGTTTTGCAGTTCCATATACAACTTTTATTAACATCAACTAGCTCTCATTTTTCTTTTTTCTCTCTTTTCCTTTTTTTTTATGCTTGAAAAGCAACTGGTTCTCATACTTGCTATGTTGCCTGGACTTTCCAAAAACGTCTACGGGTGCCTTTTGGATCCTCCAGAAGTAGTGTATTTTTGGAGGATTCCACACGGGTGCAGCAACATTTTTTAGAGTCCGCGCAACATAGCATACTCGTTAATGCACCACCTTAGTGTAGAGGTTGGAAAGATGCCAATTCCAAGTCAAATGTGAGTAATAGCAGATGCAAAGAATTTTAATCAAGAAAATCTAGAAATAGAAGCGTTTTTGCATTGCCAGGGAACAGAATCTCCATTCCCTCTCTTGAAAACAGCAAAATTAAGCTTCTCGTTGTTAATTATATTTACTGCTGTTCTTTGTTCCACAAATATATTTATTTATTAAGAAAGGAGAGAGCAATTAACAGCAGATATTATAATTTGCAGAACTTACAGGCTGCCAGGAGCATATCATCATGAACGCGAATTGCACCGGAAATTATCAGTCCCAGACCAAGCCCAGGAAAGATATATGCATTATTTGCCTATAAAAGAGAAATTTAGTACTCATACTGTATACCTGTTAAGAGGAAATGTAAGCCACATTGTTTTGACATCTCAAACCTGGCCAGACACGAAGACTTTCCCTTTGTACTCAACTGGAGCAAATGGACTCCCGCTAGCAAAAATGGCTCTTCCCTGAGTGGAACGTGAAAATATTATAGAACTTAAAATCAGAACATATGGGAGACAAGAGCACTGACATAGCAATACCAAGTTCATATATAAAAAGTTGACTGTCTGTTAATTTACCTCACTCCATGTATAAGCCTCCTCAGCAGTACATTCAGACTGTGATGTTGGGTTGGAGAGAGCAAAAATAATTGGTTTCTGCATTGCAGGCCATTAAGAACAGTACGTTATTCTTTCTTATACATAATACCCAACTCAGGTGGGACTGCAGAATGTAGCTTTTCTCCAAGAAGGAGTTCAAGGAACGAGGAGTAGTACCTCATTGAAGGTTGCCATAGCTTGTACCACTTCTTTAGTAAACGTCTTCCCAGCTCCAGAAGACCCAATCAAGACGGTTGGCTTAATCGACTGGCACACAATTAATACGAGTTGAGAATAGAATGATACTGGTTTGGGGGGGGGGGGGGGGATCGCGAAAGAGGGAGGAGGTGATGTATTCGTACCTTCACAGCATTCACCAGTTCTTTTACTGGCTCATGGTTATGAGCCCAGGGCCTCTTAAAATGTTGAAGTGACGCCATACGAGACCTAACAATCAACCCCTAGAGGAAGAATGATTTGTGGATGCTTAGTATAGTAAAATAGCAGTGCAGCAGAATGATAGACAACAACGACGACGACGACGACCCAGTAAAATCCCACTAGTGGGGCCTGGGGAGGGTAGTGTGTACGCAGACCTTACCCCTACCCCAAGGGGGTAGAGAGACTGTTTCCGAAAGACCCTCGGCTCAAGATGGCAGAATGATAGAAAGGATAAAATATAGTATGATGCAGGGGATTTCAAATACCTTAGAATCCACCATCCAAATTTTCTTACGCGTCTCTTCTGGAGGGGCTCCAGTCTACACAAGAAAGACTAATGCATAAAACACCGCATATTTCATTGTATTAAAGGTGGTTGAAACTTTTGACAGGAGAGCACTAATCAAAACATAGACAAATTGCTTCCTTCAAGTCCTAACCTGCTTTGACATCTCAAGAGCTATGAGTTCTGCTATCCCAGTACCAGCCTGCATTGTCAACAAGTGATTTACCAAACATAAACGGAAATTTAAAGAAACAGAGAATGGAAGGGATAACTAATATATGATCAAATCCAGCTCTGCAATGGATGGAATATGTACCTCTCCAGCTCCCAGGAATAAAAATGTATTCTCTGCTAAGGTTCCTCCCACCAAGTTTAGTGCTGACATGAGCCCTGCAAGGACCACAGATGCTGTCCCCTGTAAGAAAGCACAGAACAGGAAGATGTTAGTAACAGCATCGTGTATCAATCATACAAATGCCACACCTACGTCTCCTTACAAGAATGAGTCCTTATCTTACCTGAATGTCATCATTGAAAACAAGGTGGTTAGTTCCATACTTTGCAAGAAGGTCAAATGCGTTATGATTCCCAAAGTCTTCAAACTAGTGATGTATATAATGAAGTTAGAACACAAAGTGAAGTTCGATTTACATATGTACAACTTAGTCAGAAGAAAACCAACCTGAATGAGCACTTTCTCACCGTAATTCTGCTTGACAGCAGACATAAATTCATCCAGGAGTTCAGCATATTCCTGAATATAGAAGAAGCATCAAGTAAAGAAAGTAAAGAAGATATACAACCATCTATGAGATGCACTTTAAGACCTAGCATTGTAGGAAATAAAATTGTGAACCTGTCCTCTAGCTCTTCTTTGCTTGAGCCCAATGTAAAATTCATCTTTTAACAATTTCTCATTGTTTGTGCCCACATCAATGGTTATCGGCAAGCACTGAAAAGGGAGAAAGGGTAATCAAGATACAACACTATTTGTGAAAGAAAGGCATCATGTCCATTTCTAGCAACCGTTACATTTTCCCTACAGAAACTTACAGCTGACGGCCGAACGCCTCCAAGAGCGGTGTATAAAGAGAGTTTCCCCACAGGTATCCCCATTCCCTGTCAAGATGCAATGATTTTCAGTAACATGCCTTTAGAAACATAAGATAAATATGCTAACAGATATGTAGTAGGTATGTTAAAAAATAAATTGGTGCATAGAGGATCTGGGAGCATCAGTTATAAGACAAAAACTAGTTTTCTGTTATTCCTTGACATTCACCTAAGATGATTTCAAATAATTTGAGTGAAGTTCAAATACAACATACCTGGCAACCTAGGTCCCCAAGGCCCAATATTCGTTCTCCATCAGTTACAACAATTACTTGAATTTTCTTCTCAGGCCAATTCTTTAATACCTCAAGAATTTTGCCTCTGCAAATGGCTACCACATTTCAGTTTAAAATGAAATAAGAAAAAACCTCGGGCCACTAAATTGAGAATTATCTATTGAGTTCCCAATACATACTTTTCTTTCAAGCTGATAAAAAGACCTTGAGGACGTCTGAAGATGCTACCATACTTCTGGCATGCTTCGCCTACTGTTGGTGTATAAACTACCGGGAGCAGCTCTTCTACGTTTTCCATGAGAAGCTTGTAGAATAGCCTTTCATTTCTCTCCTGCAACAGGATGCATACAGCAAGAATTTGTGTATTACGAGGCCAATAAAGTTGGGCATAAAGATGTAGATGGACGTGATCCAACTAAGATCTATTTGTTTGGGACGTCCCAGGTGTAATCAGACTCCAAATATTATATTGTCATCATGCTCAACTTAGTATAACTTAACAGAGAGCAGAAACCGAGCATTATAAAAATCATTTGTGCTAATACCTGAAGATCCATCATAGCTATGTACCTTTGCAGTGGTACATCATACTGACGCAGATTGTTCATCAATTTCTCAACCTGAGACAAGAAAAATGACACAGTGATGCAGTTAAACAGTGAGCTTCCATTTGATCAGGGAGGGGAAGACTGGGAGAAACATAAATCAAGAATATGCAAAAACCAATATGGACAACCTGAAGCTCCTGATCAACAACTACAGGAGGAAGAAGACCCCGCAAATAGTGGGAATCCCTTTCTTTCTCACTGAATGCAAGCCCTTTGTTGTAGTTTGGATCACGCAACAATGAGTATCCGCTGCTCACCAAACAACCAAATCATATTCATAATGGACATAAAAGAGCACTTGTCAAATTCAGCTGTTTATCCTCTTCTTTCTTTCATTTTTAATGTAAAGCTGTTCATCCTTTTAAACACCAAAAAATATTGAAGTTGATCAACGCAACCATGACACCATTTTCAGGTGAGTTCAAATAAAAAAATATTTTTGAATATTTTTAACAAAAATGGATACTTTTGAATTCACTAAGCCAAATATAGAAATCACCCAAATTGTCGTGTACAGAAACCAGAGGCACTTTATATATAGCAAAGGGTTAAAATATGTCTGATTTATTTATTTTCTATTTTTCTGGTTATATAAAAAAATTATAAACATACCATAAAAGTCCAATCCAAGTGGCATTTTACAATAAAAACAAATAAAATCTGTCCAGGGCAAAAAAATTCATTCTTTAAAAGAATCTACTACTAATAATTAGTCGAAGAAAATAAACACAGATTGAAAAAACAAAAAAATAAAAAAATCCGAAAATCAGATCAGTGCATTGGAATTGTCGAAACATAAATGAAAAGGTCAAATGTTTAAACCTAGCAACAGAGTGAGTCCAAGGGGTAATAGTTTGATCTTCAGTGGCACTATCCTCGCCGTAGACGTCGCCGACTCCTCCACTGACCGCCGATTTTGAATCTTTTTCAATAAATGGAGCATCTTCCTTCATCTCCTTTAAAGTATTCTCCATTAAAATACTAACATTCCGGTCTCCAGGTTTGACATTTGAGCTCACAGACGCCACCACCACCATTGGAACTAACATCCTTTTCGGAGACTGAGTCAAACATCTTGAAACCCCAGATACCGAATTGTTCTGCCGAAAAAAAAAGGCACGTAAGATCATCTGCTGTAACAAACATTTGTAGAATTAATTAATCTGGCTTATTCGTCTCTTTTTTTTAAAAATAAAAAATAAAAAATTGTGTTACAAAAGTTATTACCGTAAAACTGCTTCCGTTCAATGAGAACATTGTGATAGAAGTAGGAGAAAAGACAGAGCTTTTAGCAGTGATTTGAAAAAGGGAAAGAGAGAAATTAAGAGAAGAAGAGGAAGAGTGTAATGGTAAAGCTCTTAGCTCTCCTCTCCTTCTTATGTACTTCTCTATCTCTCTCTCTCCTACCTGTAAGTTCGCTTTTTTATCAGGGGTTTTTGCAAGGAAAATGCGGCTACAAGACGCTGTAAATTTCACTCTGGACAAGTTAGGTAGAGATACATTAATAAAGCAGGGATTGTAATATAGGTATTATAATAATACATGGATTAGTGATTCATGAATTACTTGTTGAATGGTTGATATATCACAAATTAGTATATAATGTATAATTTAAAATATTTATTTTGTCTTTTAATAAAATAAAAATATATATTTATTATTATGAGGGTTTATATTATCAATGTAAAACTTTAATCCATGTATTGCTAGTACCCGTACTTTTATTTGATATAATATTTCGTATAGAATGGACATGAATTTTTGCATATATTTATGCATGTATTACGCATGAGAAAACAAAAGGTAACAACCATTGTATAACTTAATGCTAATTTAATGTGGAGATTAAATTTTTTCAAACCCAACTATAGATTTTAGGTGGAGATTAAATCTTCTCGGCCCCTTATTTTTTCACGTTTCTAATGACCAAACTTATGACTATGATCATTTTTTCCTGTGGGCTATCATTTTCTTTTTGGTTGTCCTGATATTTCCAGGATGGAGTCCACGTGATACTATATTCCAGGTTTTGGTAGCCACAAAAACAAAATCAAAACCCAAAATAATAGAGGTAGATTGAGTCAAAAGATTGACTAATCACTAATGCCTCCTTAATTAAATTGTGACCTAATCTTGCGGCTCACGTTCTAAATTAAGGATTTTACCTTCTATTAAACGAAATTATCGTTTAAAGATGAATACTACGTGACCTAATCTTGCATCTAATGTTAAAAATGAAATCAATTTCTATAAAAGAATATACCATTTAAAGAATAGTTTATATTGTACTGTAAGAATAACGATATATTCAACATGGTTTGAGCTGGAAAATATGCGTAATTGTTCAGATAATTATTATGTACATTAAACATTCAATAATTTTTTAATTAAAATTATACGATTTCGATTAAAAAAAACGAAACATGCAACCAATTTACTCCCCTTTAAGAATTTGACAATACTATTGAATCTAGTTTTTGTTTTGTTTTCTGTTTAAACTTTCATAATTTGAAATTGAGTGTGAATCAAACAAGGTTTTGTACTTAGGAGAATAAAAATGAAAATATGTTCGCTTTAAGTTTAAGTTAAACTAACAATCCGAGGTTAGAGAAGAAGAGTTCAAAGAAGGAAACATTATAGGCTAAAGATGCTGTCTGATGCTGACAAGGATCTGTTTGGGTGCCAGAAAGGCAAGATTGAAAAGATCCTATGAAAATGAAAGCTGACGTGTGGTTATGACTTATGAAAATATATGGAACTTGTCTTTATCTTTGGAAAATGTTTCTCCAAGTTGTCGTTTTGCTTAAATTAAATAAATTGTTGTAATGAAGTGAATGAACATCCTAAACCCAAAATACATCATTTAATGTTTGCTTATTTTAGATTAAATACCAAAATCAAACAAGCTTTTCTCACGTCTTTTTTTCGTTTTCCTCGCACCTACAGACCGTTAAAGTTTTTTGAAAAGAATTTATTTACTGTTATAAAATAAAGACAGTAAAGTAAAGACAAGTATAGAGAGAAACTGATATATTATTCAAACTTTAAACTTATGTACATAATGAACTGAAAACTCCTCTATTTATAGAAGAAATGAAGCAGCTGCGAGGCTTTTCAGGAAGCAACTGCAAGGCTTTTCTTTAGCTGCTTGTAAGCTGTCTGCATGAACTGCTTGCAACCTGCCTGTTTAATAAGAAGCTGCTGCAAATTATTTCATTGAGCTGCTTGCAACCTGCCTGCATCAGCTGCTTGCAGATAAACTTCAACAGAGTACTAAATGGATAATCTTCTTCAAGAAGATTATCTATAGCGGAGTAATAAATGGACATCCACAATATAATTATTTTTATAACACTCCCCCTTAGATGTTCATTAAAAGGTATTGTGCCTCGTTAAAACCTTACTAGGAAAAAACCATGTGGAAAAAATCCTAGTGAAGGGAAAAGAGTACACATATTTAGTAATACGCATTGCTAGCTGCCTCATTAAAAATCTTATAAGGAAAACCCTGTGGGAAAAAACCATAGTAAAGAAAAAATAGTACATCGCGTATTTTACTCCCCCTGATTAAAATCTTGTTTCAAATATTTGAGTCTCCGCATTCCAATCTTGTATACCATCTTCTCAAAAGTTGAAGTTGGTAAAGATTTAGTGAATAAATCTGTCGGATTGTCACTTGAACGGATTTGTTGCACATCAATGTCACCATTTTTCTGAAGATCGTGTGTGTAGAATAATTTTGGTGAAATGTGCTTCGTTCTATCTCCTTTTATAAATCCTCCCTTCAATTGGGC
The DNA here is from genome assembly GCF_000390325.3 of Nicotiana tomentosiformis. Classification (NCBI taxonomy): domain Eukaryota; kingdom Viridiplantae; phylum Streptophyta; class Magnoliopsida; order Solanales; family Solanaceae; genus Nicotiana; species Nicotiana tomentosiformis. The sequence goes on along the minus strand of NC_090814.1, from coordinate 144,933,258 downwards.
GATGCATGCAGCATTGTCTTCGTATAAAATTGTGGGTCTTTTCTCACATTCCAAACCACATTTTTCTCGAATAAAATAAATTATTGATCTCAACCATACGCATTCCCTACTTGCTTCATGAATAGCTATTATTTCAGCATGATTTGAAGAAGTAGCAACAATAGATTTCTTTGTGGAGCGCCATGATATGATAGTACCTCTACATGTAAACACGTACCCGGTTTGAGATCTAGCTTTATGGGGATCAGATAAATAACCTGCATCTGCATAACCAACAAGATCTGCACTATCTTTGTTAGCATAAAATAAATTCATATCAAGAGTTCCCTTTAAATATCGCAATATATGCTTAATCCCGTTCCAATGTCTCCGTGTAGGAGAAGAACTATATCTTGCTAGTAAATTAACAGAAAATGCTATGTCAAGCCTTGTAGCATTAGCAAGATACATTAGTGCACCAATTGCACTGAGATAGGGTACTTCGGGACCAAGGAGTTCCTCATCCTCTTCTGGAGGTCGGAACAAATCTTTATTCACTTCAAGTGATCGAACAACCATTGGTGTACTCAATGGGTGCGCTTTGTCTATGTAAAAGCGTTTTAAGACCCTTTCTGTATAGGCAGATTGATGGATAAAGATCCCGTCTGCTAAATGTTCAATTTGCAGACCAAGACAAAGTTTTGTCTTTCCAAGATCTTTCATCTCAAATTCTTTCTTAAGATATTCAATTGCCTTTTGGAACTCTTCTGAAGTTCCAACAAGATTTATGTCATCAACATAAACAGCAAGTATAACAAATTCTGAAGTCATTTTCTTTATAAAAATACATGGACAAATAACATCATTTATATAACCCTCTTTCAGCAAATATTCACTGAGGCGATTATACCACATGCGCCCAGATTGCTTTAAACCGTACAAAGATCTTTGTAATCTGATTGAGTACATTTCCAGAGATTTTGAATATGCTTCAGACATTTTAAATCCTTCAGGGATTTTCATGTAAATTTTATTATCAAGTGACCCGTACAGATAAGCTGTAACTACATCCATTAGATGTATTTCAAGCCTTTCACGTAAGGCTAAACTGATGAGATATCGAAATGTTATGGCATCCATAACGGGTGAATATGTTTCTTCATAATCGACTCCAGATCGTTGTGAGAATCCTTGTGCAACAAGGCGAGCCTTGTATCTTTCAACTTCATTTTTATCATTCTTTTTTTCGCACAAAAACCCATCTATGACCAACTGACTTTATACCAGCAGGTGTTTGGACTACTGGTCCAAAGACCTCTCTTTTAGCAAGTGACTTCAATTCCGATTGAATTGACTCTTGCCATTTTGGCCAATCAGATCTTTGTCGACATTCTTCGATAGATCGGGGTTCAAGATTCTCACTATCTTGCATAATGTTAAGTGCAACATTATATGCAAAAATATTATCCACCACTATTTCAGATCGATTTAAATTAATCCCATCACCAGTAGAACTTATTAAAAGTTCCTCACTCACTTGAGTCTCGGGTTCATTGATTTCTTCAGGAATCTCAGAACTAATCAGATCTTGGGTCTCTTCAGGAGATCCCTTCATAATATCATTTTGATCATTTGTCGATTTTTTTTTTCTAGGATTTCGATCCTTAGAACCCAAAGGTCTACCACGCTTCAGGCGTTCTTTAGATTCACTAGCTCTCATGCTAGTAGATGGTCCTGCTTGGACATCAATTCGGATATGCACATTCTCTGCAGGGATATGCGACTTAGTTATCCTTTTCAAATCAGTGAATACGTCTGGCATTTGATTTGCTATATTCTGTAAATGGATGATCTTCTGGACCTCCTGATTACATATAGGGGTACGTAGATCAAAGTGAGATAATGATAAAACTTTTCACACAATTTTTCTTTTGATTTCCTTTTTCTCTCCCAATAATTGTGGAAAATTTGTTTTATCAAATCGATAATCTGCAAATCGAGCAGTAAATAAATCTCCCATTAATGATTCAAGATAGCGAATAATAGAGGGTGATTCAAACCCAATATATATTTCTAACCTTCTTTGGGGGCCCATCTTACTACGCTGTGATGGTGCTACTGGCACATATACAGCACATCCAAAAATTCGTAGATGGGCAATATTTGATTCATGACAAAAAACCAATTGTGACGGAGAATATTTATTATAATGTATCGGTCTGAGACGGATAAGTGATGTTGCATGCAAGATAGCATGGCCCCAAACAGTAGTGGGCAATTGTGTTTTCATAAGTAGCGGTCTTGCTATCAATTGCAGGCGTTTAATAAATGACTCTGCAAGGCCATTTTGAGTATGAACATAAGCTACAGGATGTTCAACTTTTATCCCAACTGATAGACAGTAATCATCAAAAGCTTGAGATGAGAATTCTCCAGCATTATCAAGGCGAATAGCCTTTATAGGATAATCTGGGAATTGTGCCCTTAATCGAATTATTTGGGCTAATAGCTTTGCAAACGCCAGGTTGCAAGATGATAGTAGGTACACATGAGACCATCTTGAAGATGCATCTATTAGGACCATAAAATATCTAAACAACCCACTTGGTGGGTGAATAGGTCCACATATATTCCCATGTATACGTTCTAAAAAGGCAGGGGACTCAATGCCTACCTTCATTAGTGATGGTCTAGTGATCATTTTGCCTTGATAACAAGCATCACAAGAAAATTCATCATTTGTAAGAATCTTCAGGTTCTTTAATGGATGCCCACTCGAATTTTCAGTAATTCGTCTCATCATTATTGATCCAGGATGGCCCAAATGGCCATGCCAAAGCACAAAAGTATTTGAATCAGTAAACTTCTGGTTTACGATAGAGTGTGCTTCAACTGTACTAATCTTTGAATAGTATAAGCCAGAAGATAAAGTTGGTAACTTTTCTACAATGCATTTCTGGCCAGAAATATTCTTTGTAATACAAAGATATTCCATATTCATTTCATCTATTGTCTCAACATGATACCCATTTCGGCGGATATCTATAAAACTCAACAAGTTTCTTCGAGACTTGGAGGAGAACAATGCATTGTCGATAATAAGTTTTGTTCCCTTAGACAGAAATACAGTAGCTCTTCCGGAGCCTTCAATCAAACTTATATTACCAGAAATTGTTGAAACATTTTCTTTTTCCTTAATGCAAATAAGAAAAGTATTTCCGATCTTTGAATATGGCATGAGTTGTTCCACTATCAATTACACAAATATCTTCATGATTGGTCTTTGATCCAAACACAATTTGAGGATTATCCATATTCTTCAAAATGACATAAACAAAATAAATATGATAGTGAACATCATTTTCAAAGCATAACTTTTATTTATGTACAACAATTACATAGCCATACTATCTACTACAAACAACAAAAATTAAAATATTTACATTTCTACAGATTCACTACCGATCACATGACTTGTTTCTCCTTCTAGGAGTGCAAAATAATCAGCTACATCCAAATGCATGAAGTCTAAATTATCTTCAGAAATAAAATTTGCTTCAACATTTTTCTCTGTCTTCTTCAGGGAGGCTTGATACAGCTCAACCGTGTGCTTTGGCGTACGACATGTACGTGACCAGTGCCCTTTTCCTCCACATCTATAACATGCATTTTCTGGCTTTGCTGCTTGCACCGCTTCATGCTTTTCTTCCTTCCTTTTCCACTGCTGGTGGTGAGGAGGGTTCTTTAGTGTATTGTTATTACCACGATTAGAGTTTCCTCCCCGACCACGGCCATGACCACGACTGGGGCCACGTCCCCTTCCACGCTTAGCTTGGTGGAAGTTCATCTCATTCACTTCAGGGAATGGACAAGAACCAGTAGGTCGGCTTTCATGGTTTTTCATTAATAGCCCATTATGTTGCTCGGCTACAAGAAGATGTGAGATAAGTTCAGAATACTTTTTGAATCCCATCTCTCGATATTGCTGCTGCAGGAGCATATTCGAGGCATGAAAAGTGATGAAAGTTGTCTCCATCATATCATGATCAGTAATATTATCACCACATAGTTTCAATTGGAAAATAATTCTGAACATAGCAGAATTATACTCACGGATAGATTTAAAATTTTGTAGCCTTAGATGAGTCCAATCATAACGTGCCTGTGGAAGAACGACCATCTTCAGGTAGTCATATCTATCTTTCAAATTATTCCACAGTATGACTGGATCTTTAATAGTAAGATATTCCATTTTCAGGCCCTCATCAAGGTGATGGCGTAGGAATATCATTGCTTTGGCACGGTCTTGGTTTGATGCCTGATTTTTATCTTTGATGGTGTCTGCCAGACCCATCGCATCAAGATGAATTTCGGCATCAAGCACCCAAGACATGTAGCTTTTGCCCGATATATCCAGGGCTACAAACTCAAGTTTAGAAAGATTTGACATTATTTAGAAAAAGAAAGTTCGTACCTCTGATACTTTCAAAGTATTTTCTCGAGATGGCAGAGGCTCGTGCTGATAACGTGTTATAAAATAAAGACAGTAAAGTAAAGACAAGTATAGAGAGAAACTGATATATTATTCAAACTTTAAACTTATGTACATAATGAACTGAAAACTTCTCTATTTATAGAAGAAATGAAGCAGCTGCGAGGCTTTTCAGGAAGCAGCTGTAAGGCTTTTCTTTAGCTGCTTGTAAGCTATCTGCATGAGCTGCTTGCAACCTGCCTGTTTAATAAGAAGCTGCTGCAAATTATTTCATTGAGCTGCTTGCAACCTGCCTGCATCAGCTGCTTGTAGATAAACTTCAACAGAGTACTAAATGGATAATTTTCTTCAGGAAGATTATCTATAGCGGAGTAATAAATGGACATCCACAATATAATTATTTTTATGACATTTACTTATTTATTTCTCACTATAGTAAAAATACTCTCCAGCTATTCCTTGTATCATTTCTCATTATTTTCTTTTTATAAATGTCGCAAATTGCTCATGTGCTTTTAACATTTTATATCAAGAATTCGCGTATGATCATTAAAGGTGATGTTTGGTGGCAGAAGGAGATCCATGATTTATGTTTATAGACCCTACAACTACTTCAAATTAATATAAAAATTACGCGATGCATCAAAAATTTATATTATATTTACCATTCGTAGCTATATTTGAATTTTATGGCAAATTGATGAAATAAGAGATTAATTATTTTGAACTGGAAAAAAAGAAAGCAACAAGCTCTCGTAGCTCAGTTGGTTAGAGAGCCTGCTTAGTCAGTTGGGGTCTTGAGTTTGACTTTCAACAAAAATACTTTATTTGTATGTATTTCTATATTTCGCCTTAGTTATATTCATTGCGCGACCAAATACAGCTGATACATGTTGTAGCTGAATATAGAGACGCTCACCAATCGGAGGATGAAGAAGCCAAAGAATAATATGTATTACACTCCATGAAGTAGGAAAAGTAGAAATCTTATTGCATATAAGCATTGGTAATTTACAATTACATTTTTCCCTCGGCAACCCGATTATAAGTTACATTTTTTAGCTACTCTGAGGAGACTACGCTTGAGTTTCATAACAATGAAAAGTCCTCAGTTCTCCAAAATTCCTAATACAATGCATACTAAAGATCCTATTGGTGTATAACCTTTTTGATGTCTCAATTCTTATACTCTTATGAATGATACATAACAATTGCCACGAAATTTTCTGAAAGAATAGGTGGCTTAAGGCAATATTTACAAGCCTTTTTACCTATGCATATCTACCTATCTAGTTTGGAAGTTCAATGTCTTAATAGCGTAAGCGTACATAAAGGCGAAAAAGGCTGCAAAACCAACCAAAACCACAGCAACTGGCGCCATGAAGTCCGAATTGTATCCGAAATGATCTTTAATGTAGTCCTTAATCCTTGGGTTTGGAAACACTCCTGGGACTTGGATAGTATCCTCCACATCACCATACTGTGACACAATGCTACCATAAACAGTCCATGCCACTGGACAGATCCAGTAATACCATATCCACCACTTGGGAATTCTCTGAGATTTTAATGAGAAATATTAGTATCCCAGTCATGTTCACAATTATATTTATATGTTTCAATGCCTGTAAAGAAGATTTGACTTACTGGTCTGGGGATGAAGAAACCGGAGAAAAGATTGAAAAGTGCATAGAAAGCTGCAGCAAAGATCGCGGCTACTTGGTGGTTGGGTGTGATGGAAACGGTCATCATTCCATAGTACGTCCAGTATAGGAAGGAGAAGAAGGTTACAAAATAGAACCAGAAGAATTTAGCTGCCGTCCACTCAAAGGCCACCATAGCATACACTATAAGAGTATAGTATGTAGTTTGGACGAGTATGTATGGTATTTCTGCAAATACCTACAAGCCAAATGTATTATAGCAATTACTGAGACTGAGTAAGAAAATATATCCTTAATATATGATATGCATGCTTAGTATGCGGTAGTTTTGTCTTTTTCTTCCCTGGTGCTAGAGTTACCATTTAGTTGGATGATGCTTACCTGTGCCATAGCATATGGTAAAGCTGAATACATCCCAGCAGCCCTTTCTCTATAAAAGACAGTTCTTTCGACAGCTACAATTGGCTGTACGGTTGAACAATTATTGATTCCAACAAACAGCACAGCTGCATACATTGCCCCGATGACTGTCATTAGATCACCACTACTTTGTCTGTAGCACAGAAAAAACAGAAGATGGAGTTAGTAATCGCCTTTGAGATTGTCTGGTTTAAACAATTCCGTAAACCCTCTGGGTTAACTTTAATTTAGAGATAGACCTTTTACTGCCAACATTCCAGAAAATTGTCCCAATCAATAGTGCTGCAGCCAGACTAAAGAAGAATCTGACAAGGTTATAGTCTGGACTTCTCCAGTAAGTCCACCATTGCTTCCATAAGCAGGATTTAAACTGACCCCATGCTGGCTGGGAAAATTGTGTGGTAAAATAGAGGTCCTTGGCTCCAGGAGGAGGTGCGCTCAACTCTTTGACAAGAGCCTTATTTCGTCTGCATGAAGCCACATACATCATTACTTTCTTTTTTTTGGTTCTGAATGAGCCAAAGACTATTGCAGTTCACTTATTTTGACTTACTGATGTAAAGCTGATGATCTGTAGTATTCAGCAAAATCCATTCCAAGTCGGGCTTCTGTGCCAATTGAACTCGCTTCTAGCATCCAGGTTGCTGGATTGTATTTCTCTTTGATTTTTTGAACTCCCGGAATTGCCTGCATTAAATGATTGAATTAGTACACTTTGCGTTGAAACTCATAAGCAAAAACTGAGGTGGTTCTTTAGTAATTTGAATGTATAATTCAGCAATAATTAAGTACCTCGAAATATTCAATAATTTTCTGAGAATGTCGACCCAATGGACCTGCGTAGATTACTTGTCCTCCTCTTTTCATAAGAAGAAGCTGAAGTGGAGAAGAAAGTACATATTAGAGAAAGGGGGCTTAAGGAGCTAAGATGCATTTTTTTCAGACTGGGTGGTATGACAGTTGAGAAGATCTCGTGTTTTACCTCATCAAATGCTTCAAATATATCAATACTTGGTTGATGTATTGTGCAGACAACAGTTCTCCCGGTGTCTACTGTGTTTCTTACAGTTCTCATAACAATAGCTGCTGCTCTTGCATCAAGACCAGAAGTCGGTTCATCCATGAATATAATTGAAGGATTCGCGACAAGCTCTACTGCAATGGTCAATCTTTTTCTTTGTTCCGTTGACAAACCAGTAACTCCTGGAAGCCCTACAATTGCATCCTTGAGATTGTCTAGCTCAACCAGATCCATTACTTCATCCACAAAAATCTGAAAAGAAAAACTTTCAGTATTTATTCAACTATAAAACTATTACAACATAATGAGGTGTTGCTCCATACCATCTTATCTTCTTTGCTGACTTCTTTAGGGAGCCGGAGGAAAGCCGAAAATATCAGAGACTCATGGATGGTTACTTGAGGTGAGTGTATATCAGTTTGTTCACAATATCCTGAAACTCTGGCAAATGTTTCTTGATTTTTTGGAAATCCAGATATTCTTACATCACCTTCGATGTAGCCTCCGGTCTTACGTCCTGCTAGAACATCCATGAGTGTAGTCTTCCCTGCTCCACTGACTCCCATCAATGCTGTCAATACTCCTGGCCTAAATGCACCAGTTACTTCGCGAAGCAATTGAAGTTTATCCTCTGTCACTCCTTGGTCCTTCATCTCCTGACAAAATCATTAAGTAGATTCTAGTTCAGTTATAGAACACACCCCGATAAGCAGATTGAGGAGCTACACGGTTTAGCTGATTACAATTCAATAATTTATCGCACTAATTATTGAGAAATGAGTGAAAGGATATGGCTCTTACAGGTGGCATGTCAACAAAATAGCTCACATCCTCGAAGGACATTGCCAGAGGGGTAAATGGCAGAATCATTCCTTTCTTTGCTGCGACACCATTTGCAGCCTCAAGATTTGCATCCTCATTTCTGTAGAGGCCACTAGAACTGGTACGACTGCTCATTCGTCGGATTTCCATTTCTCCTGCAAAGAGAATTATATTACTGTAAGCATTACTTATATTCCCCAAGCAGATTCTGTTATTGATGGGCTAAAGATCATACTTGTCTTGTTCCCATCTGCTGCAGATAAGGATCGAGGGAGATCATCTCTCTTCGACTGGCTGATTCGAAGTCTAGGGGTTCCCGTGCTTTCTTCTTGCTCAGCTTCCATATCGCTGGCCTGCTCTTTGGATAGTGTAGCTTGTGGCTTGTTTAAAGCTGATAGTGTGACAAAAGATTTAATAGGTTTAGATAATGGACCGAATAGCATATCCTGTTGTACATTTTGAGGAGGAGTGAGTACTTACGGCTGAGATACATAAGGACTAAGGTGAAAAGAACGTTGAAGAGAATTGTGAACCCCAGAAGAGCAGCAGCACCAATCCAGAACCATCGTCTTTCAGTAAAGACGTCAAAATTTTTCATCACTTGCAGACCCAATCTAGTAGTGCCATCTGGAGCCTGTAAATGGATTGCATATGGTTATGAACTTCTAAAAATCACATTGTGCCTTTTGGAGTTGCATCATGTTTCACTTGATAATATGGTCAAAAGAGTTAAAAGCCAAGGAGAACGTAGAGGTGAACTTACAAATTTGTTCATCCACCTTGGAGCAAACATTTCGTTTACAGTGAAGGCATTGAACCCATAGGAAAGAGGTGAAATCCAATAGCCCCATCGCCACCAGTCTGGAATTGAGCCTGTTACAAGTAAAGCAGCACTTTCTCAGTGATTGAAACTTGTGAATAATTCCCCAGAAAGAGGACACCGAGATAAGATTGGAGTTCCTGAATGTTATTACTGAGACAGATGGTGTCAGCGTATCCGACGTACATATTCTATTACCTCCTTTCATTTTATCTTTTATTTTTAATTTGTAAAATTTATTGCCTTCAAGAATCAATGCATTGCTATTGCTATATTCTATTGAATGGTATTATCTTCTACATGTTAATGTTCTTGAACTAACCTCTAGGCAGGATGAAACCACCCAATAGGAACACAAGAAGGAGCATGAGTGCTCCACCAGTATTTGCAATAATCATAGTCCTACAAACTCCTGCAGTGAGCCTAAATAATCCAGCAGCCATTTGTTGGATCAGAAAAGTCAGCAGTGATTGCTTGAAGAACCTGAGAAAGAGAGAATAGCAGTAATGTTAATTTGTATACTCAGCCAAGGTACACACATATCTCGATAAAACCACCAGCGACATATTATTTTAGAGTGCTGCATGCTCAGGCTAATCGTTTATATTATTGATGCAATAACTTTATCAGCTGTATTTGACATCTATTTAGAGATTCATATATACAATGAGAAAATGTGTGAAGTGATTGTTGAGTTACCTGCTAGCTTCAGGGGCATAACCAATGGTATAGTATGTCATGACCATCCACACAATAGTCTCGAACACAGAAATTGGTACCTTTAGGAGCACAGTTGGTAAAGTGAAAGCCCAAGGTGGATGGAAGAGAAGGTCCCTATGCTTGTAGAAAACGGGAAGCCTCTGTATGATCATTGATAGTTCAGAGAAACCGTTGAACATATTGATGACCATTCCAAATAGGAGTGCACCAACATAGGTAGCGCCATCATCTACAGTATTAGTGTGCATTTTGGTCCTCAAGAACACAGTTGATCCAATGAGTGCAACGATGATGATTTGAACGGTCTTGAAAACGTAAACAAAAGAGTTTCTCTTGATCAAAAGCCATTCCTTGTCGAAGTTTGTCTTTAGAAGCTCTAGTGTAGGGACTGTGTACTTCTTGAATATTAGAGCTGCTGGGTGACTTCTTGTTTTGTCATAGGGAACAGAGAGCTCATTTTCTATACGTAAGCCGACGTGGAAGCGCTTGAATCTCTTTGCAAATTCAGTTACTGAAATGTACTGGTATGGTCTATGTCTATTTGCCCAGTACTGCTCTTGGTCCTTTCTTGATGTAACCTATTCAACACGTTACATGTTAGATTATGCTGGAATTACAAAATGGGATTTAACTCATATGCATTACAGTGTAAAAAGTATATACACAATCAGTGTAATGTAATTTGTGATAGCAGGTTGTCTGCTTTGTTTTCAGGTTACTAATCCACTTATTATGAGCTACGTTGCTTGCAGCCTCACCCGTGTCGTATACTCCAAAAAGCATAACTTTTGGAGGATCTGACGACATATTTGGCGGTATTTTTAAAGGTTCCGAGCAACATAGATTATGACCGGTTAGTTACTTATGTTATCTTTTAGGTGAGCTGACAATTCGTTATTTAAAATGCAGGGCCATTAGCCTTTTGAGGTTCATTTGATGATTACCTCTTGCAAGAAATCAGCAGTACCCTTTCTTTCCGGACATTTAAAACCACAAGTTTCAAAGAACTCGAGGACATGTTCACGTGGGCCCTGGTAAACAATCTGGCCTTCAGATAAAAGAATGATATCGTCAAAGAGATCAAATGTTTCAGGAGCAGGCTGAAGGAGAGACATCAAAACAGTGGCCTCAGTGAGATGTACAATCTGCTGTAAGCATTTCACTATCTGAAATGTGGTAGAGCTGTCCAGTCCAGTAGATATCTCGTCCATGAATAGTGTTTTTGTTGGGCCAACGATCATCTCACCTGCACCAAGCCCAACATTATTAGCCCATTACTATAGCCGAAGGTCATCCTATTACTTTCGCTTTTTATGGGGAAAATCAGTTTACGTAGATATAATCATATAAATTGTTGATTAATGTGTATATATGATATTAAAGAGAATATTATTTCATGTCATTTTGATTAGATGTCTACCATTATTTTTTTTTATCTGTAATAAAATAAAGTTTTATTTATTTAAGTAGCAGTTACTATTAAAACTTTCGATACTAACAAATACTTTCTAGTTGTACCAAATTGCTACGAGTTTCCTTTTTTGTAATATCATGTTAAGGTTCTTTTGATTTCTTTTTCTTAGTTATATCGGTAGTTTAGGGAAAAAACTAAGTTTTTACTACTAGTTTCTATTATTATACGTTTCTTTAAAAAGTAAAGCTAAGCAGTTACTGGGAGTAATATGTTAGCAGGTCCGTTACAAGTAAATTATAATGGACCAAAGTTCCACTTTAACATTTTCCAAATTTCCTATACGCACGTTTTATTATCATTTTGAGGTGTCGCGTAGGAAAGTAATACTTATGCTTTTGAATGAGACAAAGTCTTAATTAAGACACTACTTATTTCAGAATATAGTCAAATTAATTAAGTTAGGTGAAGCAGCTATTTTGGTGGTCATCCAACAACAAAGCGCGTTAAAGTCGCGCAGACTTATGTGGGAGACTGAGGTGTGGTTTGGTATGGCAAACAATTTCTGGTTATAATCATGGGAGGACCTGTATTTAAACAAATTATATATATTAATACTGCATAATTTAATCTGTTATAATATTTTCAAGTTATTAGATCGTATTTGTTATAATCTGATACTCGTTAATCTTATTGAAGGCAATTTATCTTGATAGTCTAAAAATATTATAAACTGTTAGTGCGTATTATTTAAACTCCTTTTACAAACTATAGTGGAAATGGTAAGGGGAAGGGAATTTAGAATTTAACCTGTAGTGACACGCTTCTTCTGGCCACCAGAAATGCCTCGTATCATTTCATCCCCAACAATGGTGTCCCGACACACATCAAGTCCCAAAATCTGCACATTTTTTTTTTTTTTAGTTCACCACAATTCCAACTGCAATATTGGTATATTTAGTTCAACAACCAACGTTGTGTTTGTTTACCTAATACCGCTTTTTTTCCAAATAAAAAAAAAAATTCAAGCTGTTTTTTTTCTTGTGCAGAAATAATAAGTTCTAACCAATAATAAAAAAAAATTCCTTTTCTAAATAGAAGTCAAATCTCAAAGACGTCAAAGGGCTGTGCTCAGTAGACTAAACATCTGAACATTAGAGAGTTGGTGAGTGGAGACTTTTGACCCGAAAACAGAAAGCAACGAAATTTCAAGTAAAAGGTAGGAGGAAAAGAGGAAACAGGAAAGTGGTTAGTTGAGACACATCAAAACCTAATATTTTCAAAAGTCGAATACAAGTTGTAATTAGATGCCAAATTCCCTCTTTTTTTATTGCTTAATGAAACATAAAGTTAAAAAAAATAAAATGAGAGAAATGGTAGGGCCTTAGTCTCACTTACCCTGAGCGTGTAATCAGTAATAAGGCTGCTTTCAACTCCCTCCATAGCAGTTGCCTAAATTACAACATTGAAAGAAACATCACAACGTTAGTATATATATTGTTGTGACATCACGTAAGGGATTAAAGAAAATACTATAGTAAATATAAAAAAAACAGTTTAATTTCTTAGATCATGAAAATGTGTCATATTTACAAAATCGCTTTTGGTTACCTTCATGAAAAGATCGATTTCAGCCTCCGGGAAGATTCCAGCATCCCTTTCTCTCCTTGCAAGCTCCGTCAGCAGTTCTAATAATTTATATTTGTATTTTTTGTAAGTAAAAAACAAATAAATATACCAACAGGAAATATAGGTAACTTGTAGTACTTTTATTTTTATTTTAATTTTGTATAATATTGGTTGAAATGAGCTTAAATGGAGCGATATCGTGAGTAATGTGCTTGGGTTTGAGAAGTAATACCATATCGAGAGCCGACCCCTTGGCATCTAGCAGAGAAATCAAGGGTTTCTTTAACAGTCATTTCAGCAACGTGAACATCATTTTGACTAATGTATGCCGATGTTTTCTGTGGTACAAATTCCTTTAACCCGTGCCCATTGTAAGTGATTTCTCCTCTAACCTGTTTCATAATTTAATTTCATATAATTAACATGCTTGTTTAATGTTCACATTTTACAATAAAATAATAGTCTGAAATGGGAAGGCAGCAAATAATTAATTAATTATAAGCATGATTAGAAGTAACTGACCTTTAAGGTAGGGTCTAATTTTCCAGCCAAAGCCAACAGAAGGGTCGTTTTCCCAGAAGATGGTGGACCTAATAAAAGGGTCATCCTGTGGAGATTGTGTTTACACATATTTACAAAAAAAGTCAGCATTGGATGTACGTACCCTTTGACAAATTGGATGCTTCTCATTTTCATAAAGTAAATTAAATACTCTATCTTGTTTGGCTTTTCAAGAAAAAAAGAAAAAGAAATTGGCATTGGAACTTCAAATAATTGAGTTATATGACAAGAAAAAGTAGTAATTTATTACTCCTACTATGTAATACTATAATCAGTAGCATGCAGCTAAGTACGATTAAAAGAATATGACGTTAATAGTACGTAAACTAACGAAAACATTAATCAGAATTAATTACCTAGAGGGCTTGATTATTCCAGAAGCATCTTTAAGGATGGTAAGTTTTGTTTTCTCCGCCAAATTAATTCCAACGCAACTCAAAGCTGATTCAGCAATATTTCTAGCAGCATTAGGCAGCGTAGGAAGAGCTCTGTCGCCGATATAGCAATCTGCTTCTATAGTTAAATGCTCGTACCGAACTTCTACCGTAGGAAGTGTAATCCCAACCCTGCAACCACACAATCATATATGCAATTAAACCTAACTAAATCTAGAAGCTTACCGATATTAATACGAGTTTAACGCATAGACAGTGTAAAAGAATTTTTCATACTATCAATAATCTAAACAATATTAATATTTAATTGCCCAAAAATGAAATTAGTGATACAAAAAATAAGGCAAATTACATGCTACAAGTTAAACATACAAATTTAGTGTAATACAAATTTCAATTGTATATAAGTTAGTGCATTTTTTTTAATATTATATACGAGGACCCGTTGAATCAGTGGAACGAAGATCCTTTTTTCTTAACGTACGCTTTGTCAGCATACACGTAAGGGTGGAGATAACGTATTCGGCAATCGGCATTAATAGGCATTCTTAGCTGCATTGACTTTTGCTATGGTTTTAGGTAAATGGTTCGTAATCGTACATGCCTTCTTTGATTCCTAAAACAAAAGCTGCACGACTTTGATCACCGTTTCTAATTAACTTTTCGTCTTTTCCTTTGTTTTAACATAAAAGATAAGTCGATCGAGCGGCAAGTGTGATCTGCATTAAGTTTGCAAAACAACCACAAACAAAAAACCAACTATGTCTCAATCCTCACCAGCAAATCCAATTCGACTATATAAATTATTAATATTCATGTCGTTTCATTTAAAATTTATCATAGTCCAATATTATTTAACTTATAAGCAAAAACAAAAAAACAAAAAAAATGTATGTTTATTTGTGGATACAGCGGTTCAATAGTATTGGTTATTTGGGGATAGATCGGTTCAACAATACTGGTTTTGGGTTTGTTAGGTTTTTAAAGCATATTCCCTTTACTTGACTTAGAAAAATAAAGGAAAGGGTTTGGTTAGCGCAAGTTGCATATATTATGATGCAATGCATACGGAAGAACCGATCCATAAAATGTGTGACATGATTTGTAGTCGCTGGAGATTTGACTCATCCTTATAATTAAACAGAAGACACTTCTATAACAAAGATAACTTCACCAACCCATCCCACCCACAAAAGAAATAAAAAGATATTTTTCATCAAAATGAAAAAACATCCCTCTCTTGCCTACAGCTCTACGATCACAATCATAATCGCTTCATTAGTAGCATAGTTGTAACGAAGTTATGTAAATTAAATTACTTTTTCATATATATATATATATATATATATATATATATATATATATATATATATATATATATATATATATATTTTAGAATCCCTTTAAGATAAGCATGGGCGAAGCCACCTTTCGCTGAAGGTGGTCTAAATATTATGAAATATTATACTGTATAAATAAATAAAATATTAATTTTAGAGGTATAAAATATATATTGAACACCATTTGTTAAGATTTTTTTTTTTTTAATTCTTTCAAGTGTAGACACTCTTGGAAAAAATTCTGTTTCCCCACTCAACAAGTTCGAATTTCATATGTATCAATTTTTTTCTAAAATTTACTTGTTAGAATTTCTTACTCTTTTAATAATGCAAAATTTCTTCTCCTTCATTCTAATGAACTTACATAGATAAATAGTTAGTATTTACTATTAATATCTTATGCTGTAATGAGTAGAGATTATCGGTGTTGATTACTCCCCAAGATAAAAGGAAGATATAGAAGTAAATTTATTTATGTACAGGTAGGAGCAAATCTACCCTGCAAAGCAACGTCTCGCTTATTTCCATTGCAGGAATTACTATCAAAGGGGCGGCAGAGCAAAATTTCATGTAAAGTAGAGAAAAAGTAATACTGGAAACTTACTTGTCAATTCGATTTCTGAACTTTCTCAGAAACTTTTCATTATCTTCCTCAGCAACCCTGAAAAATCGATCAATGAACTCTTGTCGCTCATTCAATCCCAGATTCCGAACATCAACTTCCTTATGAACAACTTTTTTATTGCCCTGATTATTCTCACTTTCCATGACCGATTTAAGGACCGTTTTTCTCAAACGATCGTAAGTAGGCAATTTCTCTAACGCAGCCCACGTAAGAGCTTCTTCATCTTCTTCGCCACGAGTGCTTCTTCTGCTCGGCATTGGATTGAACACGTCTTCTACATTCCAATTTGCTCTGCTTCTGCTTCGACTCATCGTTCTGCTCATACTACTCCTACTACTCCCCAGCCTTCTCGGTCCCCCATTTCCCTCCATTTTCACAAAAATCTCTTAATTCTCCTTTTTGCCGCTTTAGAAATACAATTTAAAGCTCAATTGGAGAAATTAACAAAACAAATTGTTAATTGAACAAAGAATGCAGAAAAACAGAGAAGAGAAAGATGTTTTATGCGACTCATATAAATGGAGAATTGAAGAGGGGTTTTCTCACGGGCTTGGTCGCTGAAATCTTAATAAATTTTTGTTTTGTGAATTTGTGTTTGATTTTTTCCTACGAATTCTAATTGAAAAGGTCTCACGCTCTTCTAGTTGTGAAGAGGGAGGTTATGAGTCCATTATCTAAGAAACGTTCGTGGCTATTTATATATCAAAACTCAAAAGGCGATAGGTTCAATAGTAGTGCGATAGATACTTTGGTATATATTTTTCTCTGACATTTTGTCTCGCCATGTGTTATTTTATTGGTTATTATCTACTTGCTGGTTTTGAAATTATAATTAGATTACACGTTGATAAAATTATTTAATAATATTAATTATTAAAAATTTTGGTTAAATTATTCTTGTCTCTTCCTTAAATAAGTAATTAATGATTATATGCCTTTTTAAGTAGTAAGGGTGGGTTTAGAGAAAGAAAATGTTAATGTTTTTTTCCTAAATCAAGGATAAGTATTTTAGACCAAATTTGTTTGACTAAAATGACAAATGAAAAAGACTTAAGGAAGTAAATTTTGATAAAAACTAACTCGCATAAGGTGTTTACAGTTTACACCATACCCGGCTAATTTATCATAGTTATGTGATTACTTAAGGCTTGTTTGGTACAAAGAATAAGAGATAATTAATCCCGGAATTAAATTTGAGATGAGTTTATCTCATGTTTGGTTGAGATAAAATTATGATAAAACAAATCCCAGGATTAGTTATCCGAAGATTGTAGTATTTTTTTTATCTCTATGGGAGGATGAGATAACTGATTCCGGAATAATTAATCATGGGATAACTTGTTTCCCAACCAAACGGCCCCTTAAGGTAAAAATATATATTAATTAACTATGATTTAGTGAATAACATATTTATAAAGATAAATGTCTGATACAAGTAAGTATATATATATATATATATATATATATATATATATATATATATATATATATTTTTATGACGCTTTGTTTCACTGTTTCTTATTTTATTTTTTATGGATTCCACTTGCAGGTCTTGAAATTATGATAGATTAATCTAAGGCAATTATATTAAAAGCATTTGTCCAATATCTTTTTATGGTTTTGACAGGTTTGAATTCAAACATGAAGGCTTAGTCCACTTGCAAAACAATACTATAATGCTTCGCTGGATTGGGTTGGTGAGGGTGGCTATATACAAGTTTACAAATTACAACTCAACTGGTCAACGTAATTCTACACTGCTTCCTGGAAATTATGTAATAGTATACGATTATCACGCTTCGACCAACATTGAATTATAGTATTATTTTTGTTTTTTACGTGCATGTTTGTAGATTAGCTGCATGCTTGTATTAGTTATTTCAAGTATACGTAAGATAAATGGATA
The DNA here is from genome assembly GCF_000390325.3 of Nicotiana tomentosiformis. NCBI lineage: Eukaryota > Viridiplantae > Streptophyta > Magnoliopsida > Solanales > Solanaceae > Nicotiana > Nicotiana tomentosiformis. Next base: position 144,915,453 of record NC_090814.1, on the reverse strand, counting down.
CAACTTGCTCTAGAAATGCTTTTAGAATTGAAAGGACAAGATCGAATACGCTTGCAACGTTCTTCCTATTCGAAATATTAAATTAAGTTGATTAAAAATATCCCTCTGTAGAGAAAAGAAATACGTAAAATAACAACTTGTACTTAGGAAGGTTAATTTTAACCACGGTAATACACAATATTTTCTTTAAAAAAAGTTTGGATTTAAGTTATATACAATGATATTATAATTATTTTTTAAATACTATTAGTGAAAGTTAGTTGCTATCTTTATCAGATTATCAATTAATATTTATCAAGAGATTTACGTATAATTACCTAATATGAACTAATTGTGTTATATTTATACCGTCATATCTGCAGTGAGATCTAAAAAATACTTACATGCTCAAATCACTTAATAGGTAAATCTCTTGATAAGCACTAACTAACATACTATTTGTATACGGGTAAAAACGGGCCAGTTAGCACCCCGATTTTTCGGTGGGGCAAACAAAGCAAGAACATAACTACATGAAATCGGAATCGAAGCTAGGAACTGTGAATACCTAATTTTTGTACTATTTTAACATCTCCTAAAGTCATTAATGTTTTGTTGCTTTAATTATATTTTCCAAATTTTGTGTCTTTGATTGCATATTTCCTATCATAAAAATACCAAAAAATAGTTCTTTCTTTATTTGTGCATTTTAGGAATTCACTAACTATTCAATTAGTGAATTAATCTAGTTAATTGATCATTTGAATAAGTTACTTAATTAATTTATTTGTTTGTGTAAATTTAGTTTAATAAGTAGGATTAAGAAAGAAATTGGGCCAAATTTGAAAGAGAAAGTGGCCAAAAGTGCAAGATAAGGGGCTGCCTTTGAAAGGGTCCGGAACGACGTAGTTTTGCCTCAAAACTACGTCGTTTCTTTAAGTGACCCAAGATCAAATCTCACCCATTGATCTAACGGTCCATATTTGATCTCTCAAGAGGTATTTAAAGCCTCAAAAATCTGAAAAATTCCCTCATTTCACCCATAACTCTTTCTCTCTTCTCTCTCTCTCTTCTCTCTCTTCTCTCCACCGCCGCCGCCGCCGTCGAAAATCACCCACCGGCGGCGGACCACCTCCAAATTAACACCATATAATCTCCACCACCTCCTCTTCCCATATCTCCAAACCAATTCCTTCAAAAAATCCTCAAACTCCTTGAATTTTAGATCTAAGAAACTTTAGTCGCAACTTTTTGGTCCAAATTCTTGAAGCTCCGGCCAACACCACCCTACAACACATACATGAATGGATAGAGCTCCACGAGACCTATCTTTTCCTACCCATTTCACCCCCAAAATCCCCGTCGCCGCCGGCCCGCTCCTCGCCGCTGCCACGGCTCCACCGCCTCACCACCGTCAAAATGCCCCGAACTCCCATTTTAGCTATTTTCGACTCAAAGACACTCGTTTCTTTTGGCGAGATGCTGAAACGCATTTCGTTCTAGCATCTACCCGAAAGAAACATGCGTTTCGGAGTCGGGTAGTCGCCTTTTAGCATCTCCGGCGTCTTCTCGTGGCTCGAACGACTTCAAGCATACTTGTTAGGTATAATCGTCATCTCTTTAATTAATTTCTGATTTTTTTTTTATTTAGTAGATTAGTTTCTGATTTTTATTTATTTATTTATTTATTCTATTTTGGTTATTTCTTGTTAATTAGAGTTTCAAGTTAGGTTTATTTAATTAGCTATCTCTATTTAGTTTAGTGGTTTGTTAGATTCGTTATTGATTTAAACATGATCTTTAGTGTATTAGTTAAATCGTTCACTTAGTTAGTCGATTATTTAGTTGTTGTTAGTCGTTGTTCGATTATTAACAATGCTCGTTCTGTTTTGAGCATTAGTTTGTGAATTTAGTTGTTTGTTTAGTAATTAGTTTGCACAAATCCAATTCATTCCCATCAAGTTGGTTTTAATACTTAGTTCAATTACGTTTTTAGTCTCGTCTATGCTTTGTCAGTTCATAGTTGTCCAAGTTTGATTTGTGTTGAGTAAGTAGTTTGTTGTTGATGGTTAAAATCTGAAGTTTAGTTTATTTTATCACAAAATAGGGTAATAGTAGCTTACTTTTACTAGTAGGGTGGCTGAAAGGATATTTTTTCTCCTTGCTTCTGACACAACAGATTTTCAGGTTGTCCTTTCACCTTTGGAACAGACCTTGAACAGTGTTTAGCACACAAAGTCAGTCTTTTGGACAGATTTTTGGTGAACCAAAATCTGTCCAAAAATCTAACTTTATTTGCCTATTGAAAGGGCTGCTTTTCTCCTATAAAAGGGACTGTCTTACACTTAGAATGCAGAGATCCTTACTCACTGAAAAGGGGGACTCTAGCTTATACTGAGACACATCTTGAAGAGTTTCTTAAAGACATATATCTTTTGAGAAAAAATCGGCAGCTTAATATATATAACAAGCTGAAATTTCAGAGTTTTGTGAGGATTATTTGAGTGTAAAAACCTCAAAAAAAAAATAGAAAGATCCCTTAGGCAATTTGTGAAGTTGATAGCTACCAATTTCAAGCATCTTTGTTGAGTTTTCTGGGTTGTCTTAACACTTGAGTTGTTGCTGTTTCTACTGTATTTGCTGCTGAGTTTTTTTTGTTGCTGCACTGCTGTATTTTATTATTCCACAAACCAGGTAACTTTTAAATTCTTATATTGCAGATTCTTGATGATAATAAGAAGGATTTGATCCCGGTTTGGTTGATGGAATATATTAGATCTGATTTTGTTTCAAGATGAATGTTATATTAGTGTTATCATCATGTAAATCTGTTAAAAATTAGTTAAATTATCATTTTCTTATTTATATATGTGATTAAAATTGTATTATGTTAAGATTACTTAATTTAAGAAAAAGATAAAAATCCCACTTTTAACCATGTTTGTTTAGTTTGGGCTCTTTTTCGTGAGTTACTTTCATGGTTCATGTATAATTATCTAAGAAAGACTTCTAGCTTCAAATGTTTTGATGCTTTGAATTATAGTCAACATAATGTTATACTTAATATAGTTCTTCTCTTTAGCATTGAAGTATTACCGTTTTTTTGTAGTTTTTATATTTAGTCGTGGTTTTTTTTTAATGTTGTTAATGAGTGTAGTTTGATTAGTATCATGATTGGTGTAGATGAATAGAAATATTATGTTAGTCCTTAAGAAATAGTTGGTTAAGAAGATAAAAGATAATAATTAGCATGTAAGTTTCTTTTATGAATTTTTTTTTTTAGTTTGGACATCAATGTAAGAAGCAATTTGGGCTTAGAAGAATACTTGTTATTTTGTGTTGTCTTGGTCATCGAGGCTCTTAAGCAACATGGTCCAAATAAGCTAAAATTTGTAGGCCCAATGACAATAGAAAGCAAGATGTGCATTTTCTTTAAAACTAATAAATTATCTTTTGTTAAATAAAATAAGTGGCCCAATACCATGAAAGCTTAACATAAGCCTACCCGAGTTTAATGTCTTGCATTAGTGAAAATTGCTTTTAATAATAATATTTTTTTTCCAGTCGAACAAGTAATAAATAAAAAAGAAGCGCTTTTTAATTAATTTAAGCGATAGGCAATTTTAGGCACGTTTGAGATGTAGACCATGTGTTCATACACGGTCCTTGGTCGATTTTGTTTTTAATAAAGTAGTCATGTGTGCATTCCCGCTCCTTGACTTTTCAATATTAATTGCATTTAAACCATGTGTACCGATACGTTCTTTGTTTTAATACATATAATCAAATAAAGACTTTGTGTGCTTGCACGCTCCTAGGCCAAAATTATTAATTATTAAGCAGCACTAGACAATAGTAACTTAAGGCAAATAATACACATTTTATCCAAAAATAATTCAAGCCAAATTTTAGTTAATAAAAGCGACCGTGCTAGAACCACGGGATTCGGGGAATGCCTTACGCCTTCTCCCCGGTTAACAGAATTCCTTACCCAAACTTTATTTTCGCAGACCAATAATAATAGAATCAAATCTTCCTTTGATTAGGGATTCAAATAAAAGGTGACTTGGAACACCAACAAAATCAATTCCAAGTGGCGACTCTGTAAATAAAATAATCCCTACTCAATTTTGTCACTTTAATTGGAAAAACCCTTTAATCCACACAATATTACTTTGCGGGTAGAAAAAGGGGTGTGACAGCTCTGGCGACTCTGCTGGGGACTTCAAGAATTCGAGCTTGTACATTGACTTTATTTGGCTTTATTAAATTTTGTATATATTGTGATTTATTTGGGACTAATGTGTTACTTGTCGAGTTTTTTTTTTGTTTTGATATTGTTGAACTGTACATATAAATTGTATCTTCTCTCGCATCCCTCTGAGTCTTCTGATAATTAGTTATGTTGTGTTTGCCTACCAGCATCACAAAATTTCTGTCTTGAGATAAAGCCAGTTAGCCTACCAGCTTCTGGTGAAGGATTTAGTCACACGTGTTTAGGCGGGAGAGCCGTTAGCTAGCCAGTGCTGTTCTACTACTAGTGACGTTTGACGCTCCTCGGCTCGGGTTGTCCGCCCGGGTAAGCCAGGTCTAGATACCATATCCTTTAGGATTTACAAACTTAGAAGAACAAGCCACAAACAATGAATATCCCTAGTAGGCTACGCTTTATTTTCATCATGTGCATTTGACTTAGCATCACTCGACGCAGGGGCCGAGCTTTGTTTTAGGACAGGTACCTTGTTTAGACCATTATGTCATGTTATGTGCTACATGTTACTTTATTTGGGAGGCTTGCATGTCGACCGGCTTTAGGGTGGATTAGTTGAACAAGCAGAGAAAAATAAAAAAAAAACTAAAAATATGCTCCCGATTTCTACACAAATGTTCGTTCTTTAAAAAATAAAAAATAAAAAAAATGAAGTGATTTGGTGCGTTTGGTGTCCATGATTAATTTTTCATAAAGAGAGAAAATATAGTTAGTTTCATTGGAAATTTTATCACCGAACTATGCGAGTTTGATTCTCACCGGATGTGAGATACGTAGGCAACCTCCATCGGGTTCAGCCCACATTTTTCAAAAAAAAAAAGCATAAAAATTACGCATGTGCATAAAATTTTCAAAAAAATAAATTTGCTATTTTTGGTCACCTTTTACTGTTTGGCCCTCGTGTCTGGACGTTTTGCCGAGACACCCTTAAAACCTTCAACGGAAGTACCGAAGGGGCATTTTTGAAAAAATAGCCATTTTCTTTATTTTTGTCTACCTTTTATTGTTTTGTCCATGTGGTCGTAGTATTTGCCGAGACAATCTTTAAGCCTCTCTCGGGAGTATCGAAGGGCCGTTTTCGTAAAAATAACCATTTTATTTATTTTATCAACTTTTTATCATTTTGTCCCTATGTTCGGCTATTTTGCTGTGACTGCCCCAAAAGCTTCTTTGGAAGTGCGAAAGGTTCGTTTTTGTAAGAAGGCTTTGTAGTCTAGTTTTGTCTCTTATACGAACTACGCGCACTCGATTCCTGACCCTATGTAAAATATGTAAGAAACCCTTTTATGGTTCGGTGCCCCGTCCAAATCGGTCAAGTCTTACCATTATGGTCACAATTGAATGATCTTTCGAAATTATATCATCTCCCAATGAGAGTGTCCGCTCAATTTCAGTAAACCCTCACTTCAAAACACGGTTAAGGTCGGTTACTTGAGTCCCACATTGCCATTTCTAACTTTCATGAGTCAAACCCCAAGGCATTAGAGATTTTTATATTATCTAAGCTTGCATCGGTCCTAACCTCATGTTCTACTACTTAGGAGCGATATGGATACAATGAAAAGAAGATATGACAAAAGACCGAAAGATGACGAGCCCTCACAGATTTGGCTTGTGCATAAAAACACCCCGGTTGTTGAGACAGTGGTGGGAAAATATGGGCATTTGTGGGCAAGAAAAGATAAAGGACCATCTGGGTCACTTTATGAACATTATGGAGATCAACCCAAGGAGGGACTTAATCGACGCATTGGTGCATTTCTGGGATCCTAATTACAACGTATTCCGTTTTAATGGTTTTGAAATGACTCCCAATTTGGAGGAGTTAGCTGGATACACAAGGTTAGGTGATGAGCTTCGGAAGAAGAGACCTTTGGCCTCAAGGGATATCACTGGCAGTGAGTTCCTTGAGCAGATGACAATCAGCCAAAATAAAATAGCAAGTGTGGAACGAGGGCACGTCCGATTGGATTTCTTGTACGACAGGTATGGGTGTCCAGGTGGATTTTCAAAGCACGGAAAGGAGCTTGATAATAAATTTGGATACAAAGCTTGACAAAGCCATGGGCGGAAAGCATTCCTAGTGGCATTTCTAGGGACAATGGTTTTCCTGAGGCATGACAAAAATATTGATATTCGATTATCTGGCATAGTCACCACTTTATTGCATCGAAAGGACGTCACTATCATTCATATGGTATTGTCTGATATTTACCGTGCCCTGACCAAGTGTCAGGAAGGAAAAGATTTCTTTGAAGGCTGTAACATCATACTCCAAATATGGTTTTTAGAGCACCTTCTCAGTCATCCAACAAGGGTAAATTTTAGTGTTCATTGGAGCCACAATGAGCTTGGAGATGAGTTTGAAGATTTGACTGAAGACAGTAGCTTTCCCAAGGGAGTCGATGCATGGAGAGGGCATCTTCAAAAGTTGACCGCTACTGAAATCACATGGAACTACCACTGGTTCTCACCAAAAGAAGTCATATACAGATCTTACCACCATTCGTTTTTGATTTTGATGGGTCTTTGGGGTTTTCAACCGTATGTGCCTATGAGAGCCCTACGCCAGTTAGGTCGAAAACAAGTAGTGCCCACAGTGGAGCACATGCAAAGATTCACATGGGAGGTAATATCAGAGGATCTTGTTCGTGAGGCTTATGCTCAACAGGTTTGGGATGAAATTAAGGTGCTTGAATCTCACACTATGGTGGAAGATCAGGATCGAGGAGAGTTAGACCCAGCATATTTTGAGTGGTTCTATGACCAAGATTCTTTTAGATCCAGGCAAGAGAAAGTTCTGAAGAGCACGACAGAATGGGAGACTGAAATCAGAACAAGAGTAGGGCATGCCAAGGAAGAAATAACAAGAGATTATGAATCCATCAACCGGGCTCTACGTAAGGATATAAGTATCGCCAACGTGAATATGGATTTGCAGTGCATTGAGTTTGAAGAGGAGAAAATCAGACTGACACATGAGGTTCAAGCGCTTCAAGCACAACTTCGGCAAACGAGAATAAGGGTTGTTGCTCAGCAACATGCAGCCATTCCAAAGCACGAAGAAATGCATCACAGCCTTATCATTCATGATCTAAGGGCTCGGGCCAAGGCTGTAGAATCAGGTTAGAACCAGGTAGAGAATGAGCTAGCAAAGGTCCAGAGCCAGCTAAATCTAGCGTTACAACGCGAGGTGGATATATCGGACATAGCCAATAACCATGAGCGACAGATCCAATTTTTAAGTTAGAGTCAGGAGCATGTTAGAAGGAGGGTCTATGAAGTGGCTACTTATACCGCTCGAGGGTGTGTGACTTGTCAGGGTTTGACCCGAGAGCAATTTGCTACGGTAGCGTCCAACTTCGCACGCCACATTGCCAGAGACTTGAAGCGCATATACCATGATATGGGAGATCAGCCGCAGGAATAAAAACTTTGACTACAATGATGCCGGTGGATTCTCATGCAGAGATTAGAGTCTTCTTTTAGTTGGCAGTCCACTTTGATTGTTCATTTGTAGTCATCGAAACTGTAAAAGTCTTTTGGTGTTTTGAGCCTTGTTGTTTTGCCTTTTATTTTTATTTTTTAAAAGTTTGTTTTGAGTCGGGTCTAGTCTTATTTAAATATTTATCTTTTAGGTTGTATCTTTATGTAATTTTCCTTTGTCTTGTATCAAAAAAAAAAGAGAAGAAAAATCCAAAAATCAATGAAAAAGATTTTGTTTTAGAAATATTCGAAAATGAAACAAAAAGATGTTGTTTTTTGTACATTAAAAAAAAAAGAGGAAGAGAGGAAAACTTTGTTTTGTAAAAAAAAAAAACAATCGTCATGTCCCTGAACTACGTAACGATCTGATTCATGCGGCAACATGATACGTAGGCAACCCCCAAAAGGTTCGATCGAAATATTTCTCAATAATTCCAAAATAAAGGGAAGAAGATAAAAAGGAGTAAAAAAAAGAGAGAGAGAGAGAAGAAGAAGAAGAAGAATAAGAAGAAGAAGAAGAAAAGAGAAGAAAGAGAGAAAATAATATGCAGCAACCTTATAAGCCGGAATGAAACATGAAGCCTTCCAAAAGCATGTTAGAAGTGGTGATATTGTTAGGATCATGGCATATTACGTCTGATTCATATTTGTAAAATGCTTAACCCTAACACGTTTGTTGTCTCTTATCTAGTAAGTTTAAGGTGGTTGGTTTGTGGTGAAACTGGTAACACATCATTACTTTACCCGATCTAAGAAGAAGGTCGCAATGGCTAACAATGATGAAATCGAGGTGGTTAGTGATGACCCTCAAGGTCAATCAGTTGAGCAAGAGTCGGAGGAAGTAAGAAGATTGAAACGACAACTGTCTGACGTGTATCAGGCTTGGGTCCCTCAGAGGGAACTTACACCGTACCCCAGGATACTCAACCACTGCTCCCCACAACGAGTGATCACATTCTGCCTCCGGGGTATGTGCCAAATTACAATTTCCCTGCCGCCCCTGGTACTTCCTATGTACGGCCTCCTGCCGCACCGGTTAGGAACACCCTTCTCGTTATGTATGGCGTGCCAGTGTATACAATCCCGCCACCAAATCCTATGACGAGACCAAACATCGAGCCATTATATCATGCTTATGATGGCCAGTGCTACTCTCCAGATATGGCTTTTAAGGTTTCGACTCCACACAATCAGACCCTACAGTATGAGTCATCTACAGAAAATGAAAAGGCTCTCAAGACAAGAGAGCCAGATGAGATGGTCAGGAAAATGAAAAGTCTTGAGCAGAACATAAAGAACATACAAGGACTAGGTGGTCACAAAAGTGTCTCATTCAGTAATTTATGCTTGTTTCCTCACATCCATTTTCCACCAGGGTTCAAGACCCCAAAATTTGAGAAATATGATGGACACGGTGACCCTATCGCCCACTTGAAAAAGTACTGCAACCAGCTGAGGGACGCGAGAGGAAAATAAGAGTTGTTGATGGCTTATTTCGGGGAGAGCCTTGTGGGGGTAGCCTCTGAATGGTTCATTGACCAAGATGTCTCTCACTGGCACATTTGGGACGACATGGCCCAAGCCTTCATCAAACAATTTCACTACAACATTGACATTGCGTCAGATCGCAATTCCTTGTCAAATATGAAGAAAAGGCCGACTGAAAGCTTCAGGGAGTATGTTGTTAGGTGGAGAGAGCAAGCATCTAGAGTTAAGCCACCCATGTATGACAATGAGTTAATCACTGTCTTCCTTCAAGCTCAGGATCTTGATTATTTTCAAAATATAATGTCCGCAATGGGCAGACCTTTTGCTGACGCAATCAAGATAGGAGAAATGATCGAGAATGGCCTCAATACTGGGCGAATTATAAGTCAAGTAGCTCTCAAAGAAGCCACCCAAGAAATCCAGAATAGGCCGGACCACCTTGTTAATCAAAAGAAGAAAGATGAGGAGGCCATGATGGCATCACGGGCAAAAATAGGCCAAAGGGGAACATCTCAACCCCCGGATCCACGATACTCAGTTGCTCTACAGTATGCAACATTCAATGCTCAGTCTTATGCCAAGCCATCCAATCGCCAACATATGTGAGCCCCGGCTTTAACATACTTTCATCCTCGTCCAAAACAAGAGTGTGAAAAGGAACATAAGCAGAGGGACAATTTCATGCCAATCGTAGAATCCTACATAAGTTTGTTTGAAAGGCTAAAACGTTGTGGCATGATTGAGCCGCTTCAAGGGTATGTTCCTGATCCATATGCAAAAGGTTTTGACCCTGATGTACGGTGCATGTACCATTCTAATGTCCAGAGGCATAGCATTGAGGATTGTCGGGCTTTGAAAAGGAAATAGAAATGATGATTCAAGAAGGAATGATCGTGGTTCAAGATAATGGCATCCTAAACGTCATGACCAAGCATGCACTGTTCATATGATTTACAATAATAAAGAATATGGGTACGGTTTGTTGGAAAATGTCAAGAACCTGTCCGCTGAATGCAAGGCAATCAAAATTGTTGAAGGTCCTGTTTGATGCTGATGCGCAAATTCGTAGCTAAGATGTTTGAGCTTGATAATTGGAAAGACACTCCCCACCTTGCCAGGAAGGAGTCTTGGTAACTTATTTAGTCATAATTTCTATCATCCGTATTATTTCGAGGTTGTGATCCAGATGTTGTTTGTTTGTCCTGTCATCAAACCTCTCTATACTTTAATCAATAAAATACAACTTTTCGCTTTATCTCATTTTAATCCACTATGTATGGTTCTTTTGCATATATAGTTCTTTTCACGCCAATTTTAGTGACATGACATGCATACGGAGGTTTCGGCTAGATTTTAGAAAGCCTGTCTAATCTTGAATTGAATCGAGAAAAAAATACTCGAAGGATAAATAAGAAGTTGAAGAACTTTGATGATAAGCCTGTGTCACATGGAACCAATATAGTCATATCCGTAGAGATTAAAGATGTTTATCTCAAACCTATCATGAATACCGGCTTAAGGATAATTGAAAGTTTTAAAACCTAGTCGGAGTAATCGATGAAAGGCTCTTTGGCCACGACCTGCCATAATCTAATCATATCAGGGAAGATGACCCAAATCTCCAAAGAAGGTGCATTCCAGGAAATTTAAAATAGATTAGTTGGTACTGAAATGTATCATTTCACATCAAGGCAAAGACCAATAAAATGTGGCTCCAATTTGTTAAAGATCATTTGTTGCGAACAAGATATTGACTACGAAGCTGTACAACTGACAAAACCAAGAAGACATTCATGTCTATCAATGCCGAACCTGAGAAAAGATAGTATATTTGGCATTCTTGAGCCGGGAGGCCATTTTTCTGCTACCTAAATACTTATACCCTTCGTCACCCCTTTTGAGCCTTGTTTTATTTTTCTTTGAGCCCCCTCTTTTGGAATCAACTATAGAGTCAAAAAAAAAAAAATGAGCTAGGTCAATTTGTTGTTTAAAAAAAAAGAGAAGAAAAGAAAAGGAAAGGAGAAAAGAAAAATGAAAAAATGAAAAAAAAAAGACAACAAAGAAATCTTTCGTGTTAGTTTGAACTACGTTTGATTTAATTCCTTTAAAGGATACGTAGGCAGCTCTATACTAGGGTTCAGTCCAACCAAATCAAAAAATAAAAATTCCCCAGTATCTGAAACTGGGGCGGGAGTTTTTATTTTTTATTTTATTTTTTATTTTTATTTTTATTTTTTATTTATGTTTTTATGAAGAGTCGATTCCAAGAGTTGTAAGTATACAACCCCATCATCTTGAGTCTATTTTGAGCCTTCATACAACCCTTTCTTTTTAACCCTATCCAAAATCCATACAAATAAAGACCTCCCAATTAATCTCGAAGAATGCCAAGCGAAGCGCGTTATAAGCAACAGTTGTCACACGACATAGAACAATGTCAAGTTGCTCACACAAGAAAGCAAAAAAAAAGAAAAAAAAGAAAAAAAGAGAGTCTTTCTAGTGAAAACCCTCATGGGCACTGTAAGGTGATGGTAAGTAGAGATAAATAAATGAGAGAGATCGGTTGGTGAAAACCTTCCGGGGCACTACCAGTCGAAGGTGAGCTATAATTTTATGCAAATGATTGGCACAAAGAGGCCAACTTCAAAGACGAAAGGGAACAACAAGTAGAAAGGGTAGATTGGCTGGATAGATTTGGCCGCTCAATCCAAAATGCATGTCATGATCATTAAAGCTTGACTACCATATTCAAAAGAGACTATTCTATGTTTCTCTCCTCGTAAAGTGTCATTTTTCAGTTAAATACTATTCTTTCTCATTTTCACATCGCGTCATTTTATTCATTTACATTATTATTTTGAGTCAGTATTTATAAAAACAAAAGAGAAATGATTTCAAAATCTGTTACCAGCTTTCTAACTATACAAAACGAGTTCTATCCTAGCACATCAAAGAGGACATATCCAGAAGGCAACATGCACAATAAGTTGTTGAGATTAAACGATATCTGAGGTTTCATGCAGACGAAAGTTCCAAAGAGAAAACTTTGCTGGTCTATTTGCTTAGAAGCCAACAAAGAAAGGGACACAAAATTGGTCATCGTTCCCCGTAAGTGCAAAACAAATGATGTAAGGCATACACGGTATTGACAAAGGCATAAATCCAACACTGATTTCCTCTGATAAGCCGAACAAAGTGTTTCAAAGAAATCGAAAAGGTCACTAAGTAAGACTTGCTTCATGGGCAAAGCTAATAGCACCACAGACACAAACTGATATCGGGTGCAAGATAATCAAGTTTGATTTTTAAAGGAAAAAACCTCCAAAGTGAAGACTTGCTTTATAGACAAGGTTCAACATCGCCTTAGACATTCGGGTACGAAAATAGTCGAGGGCAACAATGAAAAACCAAGATTTCCAGAAAGCGATACAAAGTATTCAGGAACCTCGGTATCACACTGACAAAATCAGTTTTTCGACAGCGGAGGGGTGAATTCAAACTATTAAGGGCATAAAGGCCACAAACCGACCACCACTTTAAAAACTCACAAATTTTTCTTTGTTTGAAGCAGGATCAAAGTAGTGCAGAATGGCGATTCTCAAAGGGCGAATATCACCAAAGGTAAGTTTCCGCAAAATCTCCACTTTCCTTTATTCGTAGCATGCATCATTAATGTCCACACCTCCCATTTTCATAGCTTAAACCAGGTAGAACCTTCTCGCCTAGGGGGATTTAGCTCATAGTTCCGGGTAGAAGTACTCTTCGCCTAGGCTTGTTTTTCGTAGCTTAACCAAGGTAGAACCTTTTCGCCTAGGGGGATCCAGCTTATAGTTCCGGATAGAAGTACTCTTCGCTCAGGTTGCTTTTCGTAGCTTAACTGAGGTAGAACCTTTTCGCCTAGGGGGATCCAGCTCATAGTTCTGGGTAGAAGTATTCTTCGCCCAGACTTGTTTTTCGTAGTTTAACCAAGGTAGAACCTTTTCGCCTAGGGGGATCTAGCTCATAGTTCCGGGTAGAAGTACTCTTCGCTCAGGTTGCTTTTCGTAGCTTAACCGAGGTAGAACCTTTTCGCCTAGGGGTATCCAGCTCATAGTTCCGGGTAGAAGTACTCTTCGCCCAGGCTTATTTTTCGTAGCTTAACGCACGTAGAACCTTTTCACCTAGGGGTACCAGCTTATGTTTTGGGTAGAACTACTCTTCTCCCAGGTTTGCTTTTCGTAGTTTAACATAGGTAGAACCCTTTCAACCCCTGGTTACGCTCCTTTCAGTAATACAGGGTGCCAATCCCTGGTTATATTCCTTTCGGTAATACCGGGTGCCAACCCCTGGTTACACTCATTTCAATAATACAGGGTACCAACCCCTGGTTACGTTTCCTTTCGGTAATACAGGGTACCAACCCCCGGTTACATTCCTTCTCAGTAATACAGGGTGCCAACCCCTGGTTACACTTCTTTCAGTAACACAGGGCACCAACCCCTGGTTACATTCCCTCTCAGCGATAAAGGGTGCCAATCCCTGGCTATATTCTCTCTTAGTAATACAGGGTGCCAACCCCTGGTTACATTCTTTTTCACTGATACATGGCGCCAAACCTTGATTATATTCCCCTTTAGTGATACAGGAAGCCAACCCCTGGTTACATTCTTTGTTAGTGATACAGGGCGCCAACCCCTGGTTACATTCATTCTCAGTGACACAGGGCGCCAACCCCTGGTTACATTCCCTCCAAGTCTTTCAACCTCACTCGTAGGAGATGCACTTCCTAGTTTGGGCGCCAACCCTTGATTATATTTCCCCTTAGTGATACAGGGCGCCAACCCCTGGTTACATTCTTTGTTAGTGATACAGGGCGCCAACCCCTGGTTACATTCATTCTCAGTGACACAGGGCGCCAACCCCTGGTTACATTCCCTCCACGTTTTTCAACCTCACTCGTAGGAGATGCACTTCCTAGTTTGGGCGCCAACCCTTGATTATATTCCCCCTTAGTGATACAGGGCGCCAACCCCTGGTTATATTCTTTGTTAGTGATACAGGGCTCCAACCCCTAGTTACATTCGTTCTTAGTGATACATGGCGCCAACCCCTGGTTACATTCCCTCAAAGTCTTTCAACCTCACTCGTAGGAGACGCACTTCCTAGTTTGGGCGCCAACCTTTGATTATATTCCCCCTTAGTGATACAGGGTGCCAACTCCTGGTTACATTCTTTCTTAGTGATACAGGGCGCCAACCCCTAGTTACATTCTTTATCAGTGATACAGGGTGCCAACCCCTGGTTACACTACCTCCAAGTCTTTCAACCTCACTCGTAGGAGATGCACTTCCTAGCTTGAGTCATTCCAATAGGAGACACACTTCCTAATATGAACCATTAATCCTAGGAGACGCACTTCCTAGTCCGAGTCTTTCAACCTTACTCGTAGGAGACACACTTCCTAGCTTGAGTCAACCGTATTCATTTTAATAGGAGATGCACTCCCTAATATGAGTCATTATTCCAAGGAGATGCAATTCCTAGTTCGAGTCCTTCAATCTCACAGCCATTCCAATAATACCCATGGGACACGCACCTCCTAAGTCCAAGTTATATCAATTTTATACCTAAGATAAGAACATCCTTTTCGGAGCCTTTAGTTTCATTTTTGGATTTTTCAAATAAAATAAGCTGCCCTGCAGTTTTACCCAATATCTTGCAAAATTTTCTCAGTGCCAAACTGGGGCAGAAAATTTTGTTCGTTTTGTTTATCTTTGATGGCTTTGCAGGCCCTGCCGTAGAGCACATGTTGTGACGATTAAAGCTTGCAGTTTCAGCTTTCTCATCATAATAAAGAAGTTTTTCGGTCACAAGATAGTTGGAGTTAGCTTGGATAATGTGTCAGCAGCCCAACTTCTCGAGTTTCATTTTCCCGAACTCTGATCCGGAAAGCAAGCAATCGAGAATGAGCCATGATCCTTTCCTCAAAGAGCATCAAGGTCCAATCTAAGGTCAACACAAGAGAGCAGGTCAAGAATCAAGATTTGACTCCACAAGACACATAGATTAGGAATTTTGTAACTCTTAGTTTCCAGACATATGTAGTTCTTTCTCTTTTCCTTTTGATGCAAGCAGCAAGTAACAGTAACAGCAACAACAGCAGCAACGACAGTCTTAAATCTAGTGTCTGGTAGTCCCAGCTACCAAATTTTCCCAGAACTACACTGACTTGATTCCTCTAAATAAGGATATGTAGGCTACATCGGAAGCAGGGTTCGGTCACCATTTTTTTTTTTTAAAAAAAAATGCTTTCATTGGAGTAATATGTGAGCAAAAATTAGCCATGGCATTCACTTTTCTTTGCACGAAAACTCTTCATGTTCTCGAGCAAAGAGGGGCAGCTGTGAATATCTAATTTTTGTACTATTTTAACACCTCCTAAAGTCATTAGTATTTTGTTGCTTTAATTATATTTCTCAAATTTTGTGTCTTTGATTGCATATTTCCTATCATAAAAATACCAAAAAATAGTTCTTTCTTTATTTGTGCATTTTAGGAATTAACTAACTATTCAATTGGTGAATTAATCTAGTTAATTGATCATTTGAATAAGTTACTTAATTAATTTATTTGTTTGTGTAAATTTAGTTTAATAAGTAGGATTAAGAAAGAAATTGGGCCAAATTTGAAAGAGAAAGTGGCCAAAAGTGCAAGATAAGGGGCTGCCTTTGAAAGGGTCCGGAACAACGTAGTTTTGCCTCAAAACTACGTCGTTTCATTAAGTGACCCAAGATCAAATCTCACTCATTGATCACCCATTGATCTAATGGTCCATATTTGATCTCTCAAGAGGTATTTAAACCTCAAAAATCTAAAAAATTCCCTCATTTCACCCATAACTCTTTCTCTCTTCTCTTTCTCTCTTCTCTCTCTTCTCTCTTTTCTCTCCACCGCCGCCGCCGCCGCCGGAAATCACCCACCGACGGCGGACCACCTCCAAACACCTCCAAATTAACACCATATAATCTCCACCACCTCCTCTTCCCATATCTCCAAACCAATTCCTTCAAAAAACCCTCAAACTCCTTGAATTTTAGATCTAAGAAACTTTAGCCGCAACTTTTTGGTCCAAATTCTTGAAGCTCCGGCCAACACCACCCTACAACGCATACATGAATGATAAAGCTCCACGAGACCTATCTTTTCCTACCCATTTCACCCCCAAAATCCCCGTCGCCGCTGGCCCGATCCTCGCCGCCGCCACGGCTCCACCGCCTCACCACCGTCAAAATGCCCCGAACCCCCATTTTAGCTATTTTTCGACTCAAAGACACTCATTTCTTTTGGCGAGATGCTGAAACGCATTTTGTTCTACCATCTACCCGAAAGAAACATGCGTTTCAGAGTCGGGTAGTCGCCTTTTAGCATCTCCGGCGTCTTCTCGTGGCTCGAACGACTTCAAGCATACTTGTTAGGTATAATCGTCATCTCTTTAATTAATTTCTGATTTTTTTTTTATTTAGTAGATTAGTTTCTGATTTTTTTTCTGTTTTGGTTATTTCTTGTTAATTAAAGTTTCAAGTTAGGTTTATTTAATTAGCTATCTCTATTTAGTTTAGTGGTTTGTTAGATTTGTTATTGGTTTAAACATGATCTTTAGTGTATTAGTTAAATCGTTCACTTAGTTAGTCGATTATTTAGTTGTTGTTAGTCGTTGTTCGATTATTAACGATGCTCGTTCTGTTTTGAGCATTAGTTTGTGAATTTAGTTGTTTGTTTAGTAATTAGTTTGCACAAATCCAATTCATTCCCATCAAGTTGGTTTTAATACTTAGTTCAATTACGTTTTTAGTCTCGTCTATGCTTTGTCAGTTCATAGTTGTCCAAGTTTGATTTGTGTTGAGTAAGTAGTTTGTTGTTGATGGTTAAAATCTGAAGTTTAGTTTATTTTATTACAAAATAGGGTAATAGTAGCTTACTTTTACTAGTAGGGTGGCTGAAAGGACATTTTTTCTCCTTGCTTCTGACACAACAGATTTTCAGGTTGTCCTTTCACCTTTGGGACAGACCTTGAACAGTGTTTAGCACACAAAGTCAGTCTTTTGGACAGATTTTTGGTGAACCAAAATCTGTCAAAAAATCTAACTTTATTTGCCTATTGAAAGGGCTGCTTTTCTCCTATAAAAGAGACTGTCTTACACTTAGAATGCATAGATCCCTACTCACTGAAAAGGGGGACTCTAGCTTATACTAGACACATCTTGGAGAGTTTTTTAAAGACATATATCTTTTGAGAAAAATCAGCAGCTTAATACATATAACAAGCTGAAATTTCAGAGTTTTGTGAGGATTATTTGAGTGCAAAAACCTCAAAAAAAAATAGAAAGATCCCTTAGGCAATTTGTGAAGTTGATAGCTACCAATTTCAAGCATCTTTGTTGAGTTTTCTGGGTTGTCTTAACACTTGAGTTGCTGCTGTTTCTACTGTATTTGCTGCTGAGTTTTTTTTGTTGCTTTACTGCTGTATTTTATTATTCCACAAACCAGGTAACTTTCAAATTCTTATATTGCAGATTCTTGATGATAATAAGAAGGATTTGATCCCGGTTTGGTTGATGGAACATATTAGATCTGATTTTGTTTCAAGATGAATGTTATATTAGTGTTATCATCATGTAAATCTGTTAAAAATTAGTTAAATTATTATTTTCTTATTTATATATGTGATTGAAATTGCATTATGTTAAGATTACTTAATTTAAGAAAAAGATAAAAACCCCACTTTTAACCATGTTTGTTTAGTTTGGGCTCTTTTCCGTGAGTTACTTTCATGGTTCATGTATAATTATCTAAGAAAGACTTCTAGCTTCAAATATTTTGATGCTTTGAATTATAGTCAACATAATGTTATACTTAATATAGTTCTTCTCTTTAGCATTGAAGTATTACCGTTTTTTGTAGTTTTTATATTTAGTCGCGGTTTTTTTTTTATGTTGTTAATGAGTGTAGTTTGATTAGTGTCATGATTGGTGTAGATGAGTAGAAATATTATGTTAGTCCTTAAGAAATAGTTGGTTAAGAAGATAAAAGATAATAATTAGCATGTAAGTTTATTTTATGAATTTTTTTTTTTTAGTTTGGACATCAATGTAAGAAGCAATTTGGGCTTAGAAGAATACTTGTTATTTTGTGTTGTCTTGGTCATCGAGGCTCTTAAGCAACACGGTCCAAATAAGCTAAAATTTATAGGCCCAATGACAATAGAAAGCAAGATGTGCATTTTCTTTAAAACCAATAAATTGTCTTTTGTTAAATAAAATAAGTGGCTCAATACCATGAAAGCTTAACATAAGCCTACCCGGGTTTAATGTCTTGCATTAGTGAAAATTATTTTTAATAATAATATTTTTTTTCCAGTCGAACAAGTAATAAATAAAAAAGATGCGCTTTTTAATTAATTTAAGCGATAGGCAATTTTAGGCACGTTTGAGATGTAGACCATGTGTTCATACACGGTCCTTGGTCGATTTTATTTTTAATAAAGTAGTCATATGTGCATTCCCGCTCCTTGACTTTTCAATATTAATTGTATTTAAACCATGTGTACCGATACGTTCTTTGTTTTAATACATATAATCAAATAAAGACTTTGTGTGCTTGCACGCTCCTAGGCCAAAATTATTAATTATTAAGCAGCACTAGACAATAGTAACTTAAGGCAAATAATACACATTTTATCCAAAAATAATTCAAGCCAAATTTTAGTCAATAAAAGCGACCGTGCTAGAACCACGGGATTCGGGGAATGCCTTACGCCTTCTTCCCGGTTAACAGAATTCCTTATCCGGATTTTATTTTCGCAGACCAATAATAATAGAGTCAAATCTTCCTTTGATTAGGGATTCAAATAAAAGGTGACTTGGAACACCAACAAAATCAATTCCAAGTGGCGACTCTGTAAATAAAATAATCCCTACTCAATTTTATCACTTTAATTGGAAAAACCCTTTAATTCACACAATATTACTTTGCGGGTAGAAAAAGGGGTGTGACAGGAACCTCTCGTACCAAGGTTCGAACAAAGCATCTGCCACCGGAGCCATTGAGACCACGCCCGGGATCCGGTTCGAGCTCCAAAACCTCGGAAAACATTACCAAACGTCGCACACGATGAACAAAGGGCTGTGATATCCGTGCCCAACCGGATATATCACAGTGTAGATCTCGGTCTGTATCAACAACAAATTAGTGATTTACGAAAAAGAAGATTTTTACCTTTTTAGAGTTATACTAGGAATGAAACTCTACTATTAAATAAAGGGAGTCATTTTTATTCCAAAAACACATTATAACACGCATATCAAAGCAATATATATTTGTTTTCTCTGCTTCTAAGATTTATTTAAAAAGTTCTTATTTCTGCTCATAGTTCTTCATAAGTATTTGGCTTTGAACCGAGGGCAGAACAATCACTAAGCTCAGACTCGAGCTCGGGCCTAACATCACAACTGGTTTGGTTATTTATTCTATCTTCAATTCACTTGTTTGACGTTATTGATCGCTTGTATTGAATTATTCACATATCCTTAAAAATGCGTATAAATTCAGTTGTTATCCATTTTTAAGGGTAAACATTGTTACAATTTAAAATTCACTGACTATTATTGTGCATAACTTAAATCCTTTTTTAAAAAAAAATTACATAGGGATAAATGGATAATTAAGAGGAGGAGGAGGCAACCCACCAAGTCAACTATCCTAATTTCCAGTAATTAATCCAAACGTTGAATGATTCAAGAAGGAACAAATTGATGGTGTTTGGTAAATGAACAAATTAAACTATTTCTTAAATGTTACGGCCTATATTTTTCTTAAATGTCTTTGTTAAGAAGTTTGGCAAAGTTGCTTAAACATAATTTTGTGAAACGGTATTTTGGCTAAAGCACTCAAAGCTAACACCGTGAAGCTTCAATTATTAAGGATGGATGGTTTCTTCCCAAATTAGAGGAGAGTTTCATTTTATTTAATTCATTAAGATTAGAAGGTATGTCTAAATAATTGAAATTTTCTTTTCCTTGAGGAACTTTTCATCTTTTTAATTTTTCAGTATGAATTGCAGGGATGTAATAGGGACAAAGGCTTTAAATTAATGTTAATATAAAATCTCAGTTCAAGAAAACTAAATATCAAATTTGCCAAGTATATAATTAACGTAACATAGCATACTTACATTAGGTTTTACATTCGTATAGGTTGCAGTAAACGTAAAATCACTGAAGGGCCAGCTGTGTCAAAAAATGTAAAAAAATCTACAACATTTCGAAAATATTAGATTTAGCTAAGTAATTAAGGACTCAACACAATAGAAAGGATCCATCTATAAGCAATACCAATTAATTGGAATTTATAAGTTATTGATTTATTGAACCTTTACATTAAGATGATATGCGAACTGCAAATTTAATAGTTCATCATGTTTGATAAATTATTTATTTATGAAAGATATTATATATTGTTTACCCGAAAAATCGGATAACGTTGAATTTATGTATGGTTCTAAGGGTAAGTAGATTCCTTTGATCTGAAGATAACAATACACGTATTTATGATGTAAAATAGGAAATGATGAACAAAGATACTTAGTGAGCTTTAGAAAGATAAACACAATGAATTCTTAATCCCCCCGGGAAGATGTCTTCTATTACAATCTATCTTGTCTTTTATAGCCAAGGATCACTACTTTATCTATAGCAATGTAATGGAATAATATTACTAGTGGAGTACCCATGATGGTGTGTCTCCTCCTTAATTCCCGCCAAGATTCTCTCCTTTGGTGCGGTTGTAATAGCTTTTTGTCTGAGAGCTCGATACCGACTCGAGCTCGGTGTCAGATCGGAACCTCGGCCTTGGTTTCGAGCTTGGTGATCACTTTCGGGCCTCGATGTTCGGGACCTGTATCGGTCGATGTTACCTCGGTTGATTCGGACGCCCCAAGCTCGACGCCCCCGTCTCGAAATTCGTTCGGGTTCTCCATGAAGATACCCCTTGACTGAGATGCCATTTTCGATCGATCTTCATGATCGAGGATCGATTTTAACCGTATACAGATAGCCCCCTCGTTTCTTGGAAAGGAGATGACGAGAAACGATGTGATTTCCCTAAGGTTCGACCGAATCAACGATGACGTTTCTATCGACTTTGACTATGACGTGCGTGATAGCTGTCCCATCGATTTGGTTTTATCGAGGCATTTAATGTGTGTCAGTCGGTGGTCGGCCACCGCTAGAAATGAATCGCCATGCCTTATAAATAGTTTTCCCATGTAATGTTTTCCACTTTTGTGCTTCCTCTTTTCCCAAATTCCCTTTGATTATTTTCTCTACTTTGTTGCTTTAGTGCCGCTTATACCAGAGTTTTGGTGTTGTCCCCTCTTTCACCTTCCTTTGCGACTTTTCTTCTCATATTGATGGCGAAAACTTCAAAAATCGTACCTTACAAGGAGAGAGCTTCCTCCTCACGGCCGTGTAACGATAAGGCGCCGACGGAGCCGTCCGTTCAAGATTATATTCCCGGCCCGTGTATTTTAAAAACTGATTTTAGGGTGGAGAACCCTTCGTCCGTTCCGGGTTAGTGTGAGCACGTATCAATGTATACGTGCTCTATAGCGGAGGTTCACCTCGAGGCTGTCAGAAAAGACTGCGACTGGGGTCCTGAGGTTGTGTTACAAATCCCATCCTCCGATGAGAGCCTCACTACCTACATTGAGGGATTTTTAAGTGTTTACACCTATCTTTTTACGTTGGGAGCTGTCGATCCCGTAATTTTTGATTTCTGCAGGAGATATCAGGTCACCCTCGGCCAAATTCATCCTTCCTTATGGCGTATAGTCATCTTATTGCGTTTCTTCTCTACCAAAGCCGGAGGGTTAGATTTTTCTCTGAACCACCTTATACGACTGTATCGGCCTCAGATTTATCGTGGACTAATTAGGCTACATCGTCGAGCATCGAAGGCTTTGATGTCGAGCATCGATGAAGATAAGGATCGAGGTTGGATGGGTCGATATATTCGAGTGAGGACTCATGATCTTATCCCGGAGGAAAAAATGCCATTTCCTGAAAAATGAAATTTCGACCGTAAGTGATTCTTGTTTGCTTTTCGTGTCTTTTTTAGTTTTTGTTAATATTATTTTCTGATGTCCAGCTGCACCTTGGATGCCACAAGTTGTGCCTGATCTCGAGGATTGGGTTCGTAAGTTAGCCTCGACTTCATCCTATGCCGAACGCGCTTGGCGTGATTTGGCTAAAGGTAGATGGGAGGCCAAGAATCATGGTGAAGTTTGGTTCCTGTTTCCCTCGAGGTATATTCTGCGTTCATTTCGTTATCGATTTTTCCTTTGTATATAGGTGTAACTAGGGATGCCGTTTAGAGGCCTTCGAGCGGTGATGAAGGAAACAAGTCCCCGGTCCTGGAACAGGGAAATGAAAAGAAACGAAGGGCTTCCTCTCGGCCGGAGGACCCTAAGCCCAAAACTCGAAAGGTGAGGAGAAAAATCATTGCCCTTTCGATCGACTCGGTCCAACGACTGAGGGAGGAAGAAGAAAAAGAAGATAGCTCCTCGGCTTTGGTAGTTCGACCTATGGAGGCAGTCGAGGTTGCTAGAGCTGCTGAGCCGATGGCGGCCGTGCCCATCGGGGTTGGTTCCGAAGACCTAAGTCTCGATCGGAGTACTCCGAGTGATTTGCTCGGGGCAATGGCAATGGGTCATTCGCCTTCTCTTTCGTCTTTTTCTGAGGAGGCGTTGAAAGAGGCTCGAGAGCTGAAGACTCCCGATATTGGTGTTGGCTCAGGTGCAGCGGATCCTTTTAAGGATTGTTTTACTGGTGTTGATGACAGTTCCGATATCGGTGATGCTTCTCTTTTGTTAGAGGAAGCTCAGCGTTTTATTACTCGGGTAATGATTCTTCCATACTTGGCTTCTTTGTTCTTTTCCATACTTGATGGTTCTGATATCGGTGATCCTTCTTTGTTTTATTGGTGTTGATGACAGTTTCTAACTATGCAGGCCATCGGTAGGTTTCGAGTTGATCTTAGCCAGTGTGAGGACGAACTCCGGAAGGTCCTAGGTTAAAGAGATGACCTTCGGCTTCTTTGTAGCAAAAAGGAGGAGGTTATAAAGGATCTTCAAGCGGATTTGGCTAAGGTTCGTGAAGAAAGGGTCGAGCTCGATCAGCAGGTGAGCCTCGTTCTGTTAAAGTATAGATTCGATTCGACTGTGGAAGTTAACCCTTCGTTGTCTCAGTTGCAGCAAAAGATCGAGAAGATCGGGCTACTTCGAGAGGAGGTCGATCAAATCCGGGCCGAATGCAACCGGTGGAAGGAGACTATTGACCGTCTAGCAGTGGAGAAAGAAACCATCTTAACAAAGTTATTATCAGCCGACATTCAGCTTTGAAACGTCAAGCAAAAGGTGTCGGTTCAGGCTAAGAAAATTGATGAGCTTGAGATACGACTTGCTGAGGCTAAGGCGGAGGTTGAGTTGTCGAAAGTTTTGGCGAATAAGTCTATTGCTGTATATCGAGCTGATGCTGAGGCCGCTCAGGTGGAGGCCCGGGAAGCGGCGAAGATTGCCGATGCTCGAGCTCATTGGGTTGCCGAACTTGTTAAGTGTAGATCTCGGAGGGAGACCCTCGAGGAGATACATGCTCGAGGTTTCGACCTTACCGAAGAGGTAAGAAAGGCAAAAGAGCTTGAAGCGGAAGCTAAAGCCTTGGCTTCTGATGATGATGATGATGATGGTAGCAAAAGCGGGTCCGAGGGTGGGGAAGACCCCGACCCAGAAGCTTAGAGTCTAACTCTCCATATCTGTAAATTAATTACGTAGGCAATTTTGTATATATATAACAAGGTCGATTTTGATCGATCAGATAATGTGGTGGTTAACGTAAACTCTGAGTAAACGTAGCTTTTTCAATGTTTCAAACTCGATTGGGCCCTCGTTCGAACTAGGCAGCCTGTAGGCTTTAATATTTGAGTGTTTATTTCGAACTCGATATAGAAGTAGCCCGTGGGCTTAATATTAGAGTGTTTATTTTGAACTCAAGATAATGTGATAGCCCGTAGGCTTAACATTCGAGTGATTATTTCGAACTCGAGATAATGTGGAAGCCCGTAGGCTTAATATTCGAGTGATTATTTCGAACTCGATGTTGAAGTAGCCCGTAGGCTCAACGGTCGACTGAGTATTTCGAACTCGATATAGAAGTAGCCCGTAGGCTTAATATTCGAGTGTTTATTTCGAACTCGAGATAACTCGATATGCCCGCAGGCTGGTCGCATAATAAATCTCAAGTCATTGTACATATGTTTTGGGGCAATCTATATTAGTATGGTTCATTTTGACCATTTTGGCTCTTACAATTTTTCCTCTATTGTTGTGAGAAGACTTTGTTGCATCTGAACTCGATGTATTTGAGGGCCTGGTGCCCCCCTGTATTCGAGGCCGTTCGGGCTAAGGGTCGAAAGCCTCAGATACTGTTTTAAAAGAGCAGCACGATCGATGGTTGCCTCATTAAAAACCTTGCCGCAAAAACCCATTTGGGAAAAAAAACGGTCTAAGGAAAAAAGAGTGCAACACGTGCTTTTGAGTAAAAGAATACTTCTGTTCTCTGTTCGAACTTCTGTGCGGGACAGTTGAATAAATATGGGGAAGGTCGGACTTTAGTAGTAGTACCATTTTAGATGTGATACATTCTAACTGCTTGATAGTTGTTTGCCGTTTATGATGCCGAGCCTGTACGATCCTTTCCCAAAGTTCTCGAGCACCTGGTACGGTCCTTCCCAATTTGGTCCTAGTTTTCCTTCGTTTGGATTCCGAGTATTGATGGTGACTTTCCTTAACACCAAGTCCCCTGGCTTGAAGTGGCGAAGTTTAGTTCTTAGATTGTAATACCTTTCGATTCGTTGCTTTTATGCGGCCAACCGGATGAGGGAGCTTCTCATCCTTCGTCCGATAATTCAAGGCTGGTGTTCATAGCCTCGTTATTTGATTCTTCCGTCGTGAATCGAAATCTGGGACTAGGCTCTCCGACTTTGACTGGTATCAATGCCTCGGAGCCATATACTAAGGAGAATGGGGTCGCCCCTGTACTGGATTTTGATGTTGTTCTGTATGCCCAAAGGACTTCGGGCAGGATTTCTCTCCATTTTCCCTTAGCGTCGTTCAATCTCTTCTTCAGGTTTTGAAAAATAGTTTTGTTTGTTGATTCGGCTTGTCCGTTTCCGCTTGGGTGGTACGGGGTTGCTAATATCCTTCTTATTTTGTGGTCTTTGAAGAATTTTGTGATTTTGTTGCCAATGAATTGCTTCCCATTATCACATACTATTTCGGATGGTATCCCGAATCGGCATATGATATGATCCCACAAAAAGTCGATAACCTCTTTTTCTCTTACTTTCTCGAACGCCTGCGCTTCAACCCATTTAGAAAAATAGTCAATCATAAACAAAATAAATCTGGCTTTACCTGGGGTCGATGGTAGGGGGGCGACGATGTCCATTCCCCATTTCATGAATGGCCATGGGGATAGGACCGAGTGAAGTTGTTCTCCGGGCTGATGGATCATTGGAGCAAACCTTTGACATTTATCGCATTTTCGAACAAATTCTTTTGCGTCTTTGCCCATATCGATCCAATAATACCCTGCTCTGATCACTTTTCGAACTAACATGTCGGCACCGGAGTGATTTCCACAAGTGCCCTCGTGTACTTCCCGGAGGATGTAATTGGTATCTCCCGGACCTATGCATACCGCCATCGGTCCATCGAATGTTCTTCGATATAACGTCCCGTCCGCAGTCAAAGTAAATCGAGCAGCTTTAGTTCGAAGGGTCCTGGACTCTTTGTGGTCTGAAGGGAGCTTTCCGTTTTTTAAGTATTCAATATACTTGTTTCTCCAATCCGAGGTTAAGCTAGTAAAATTTATTTCGGCATGCCCTTCTTCGATTACAGATCTTGAAAGTTGAACGACAGTTTCCGAGTTCAAATCATTTACCTCGACCGATGATCCCAAATTAGCAAGCGCATCGGCCTCGTTATTATGTTCTCGTGGAACATGTCGTAGACTCCATTGTTTGAAATGGTTCAAAGTGGTAAGCAGTTTGTCCAAATACCTTTGCATTCTGCCTTCTCGGACTTCGAAGGTTTTGTTTACTTGACTCACCACCAGCAAAGAGTCGCAATTAGCCTCAACAACCTCCGCTCCTAAATTTTTATCTAGCTCGAGACCTACAATTATGGCTTCATACTCAGCCTCGTTGTTAGTTAACCTGATAGTTTTAATAGCTTGCCTAATAATGTTACCCGTGGGAGATTTTAAAACTATGCCTAGCCCGGACCCCTTTACGTTCGAAGCTCCGTCCGTAAAGAGGATCTCATGCCCTCGTCGATAAATTTGATTTTAACAGTAGTTCTTTTTCGACTTCGGGCATGAGGGTTGGCGTGAAATCGGCCACGAAGTCTGCTAAAATTTGAGACTTGATGGCCATTCGAGGTCGATATTCGATATCATACCCGCTGAGTTCGATGGCCCATTTGGCCAATCGGCGTGATAGTTCAGGCCTATATAAAATATTACGAAGTGGGCAGGTGGTTAATACGCTTATGGGGTGGCATTGGAAGTACGGTCGCAACTTCCTAGAGGCACTAATCAGCGCAAGCGTCAATTTTTCCAAGTGCGGATATCTAGTTTCCGCTTCCCCTAAGGTCCGACTTACGTAGTAAACAGGAAATTGCGTACCTTTCTCTTCTCGAACCAGGACACTGCTTATGGCGACTTCTGATACTGCCAAGTACAGGTAAAGTTTTTCATCGATTTTTGGAGTATGCAACAGTGGTGGGTTCGATAGATATCGTTTCAGTTCTTGTAATGCTAGTTGGCATTCCGGTGTCCAAGCGAAGTCGTTCTTCTTTTTGAGGAGAGAGAAAAATTTGTGGCTTCGATCTGATGATCTCGAAATGAATCGGCCTAAGGCTGCTATTCTTCCTGTTAACCTTTGTACAGCTTTCATGCTGTTCACGATGATGATGTCTTCAATGGCCTTGATTTTGTCTGGGTTAATCTCGATTCCCCGATTTGACACCATGAAGCCGAGGAACTTACCCGAGCCGACTCCGAAAGCACATTTTTCGGGGTTGAGCCTCATGTTGTATTTCCTCAGAATATCGAATGTTTCCTGCAAATGGGTCAAATGGTCCTCTGCGCGCAGGGACTTGACTAGCATGTCATCAATATAGACTTTCATTGATTTACCTATTTGTTCTTCGAACATTCTATTTACTAGGCGTTGATAAGTAGCTCCTGCATTTTTTAGCCCGAAGGGCATTACGTTATAACAATATGTTCCATATCTGGTCACAAACGAAGTCTTTTCCTGGTCTTCTGGGTTCATCTGGATTTGATTATACCAGGAATAGGCATTGAGAAAAGTGAGGATCTCGTGGCCGGCCGTGGCATCGATCAAGTGATTGATGTTGGGCAGTGGATAAGAATCTTTTTGGCATGCTTTGTTCAAGTCCTTGTAGTCTATACACATTCTAAGTTTGTTTCCCTTTTTAGGCACTACGACCACATTGGACAACCATTCGGGGTATTTTACCTCTCTAATGGATCCTATTTTGAGCAGTTTAGTTACCTCATCTTTTATAAATGCGTGCTTCACCTCCGATTGGGGTCTTCTTTTTTGCTTCACCGGTTTGAATCCAGGGGACACACTTAGTCGATGTGTCGTTACGTCCGGCGGGATTTCTGTTATATCTAAATGGGACCAAGCAAAGCAATCGATGTTATCGATAAGAAATTGAATGATTTTCTTCCTGAGTTCGGGGCTCAAACCCCTTCCCAGGTATACCTTTCGTTCGGGCCAGTGTTCGATCAAAATGATTTGCTCCAATTCCTCAATAGTTGATTTGGTGGCATCAGAGTCATCGGGGGTCATGAAGGATCGAGGGATCCACTAATCATTATCTTCTTCGATGCCCTGCTTATCTGGCTGGGTCGAGGCCGATGTCTTTGGTTGCTATTTGGCATTCCGGTCTTCGACTATGCCTCCTTTTGAACCCGATCCATTCACCGGCGAAGACGAAGATGTTGGTTTTGCCTCCTAGACGGAGAACATTTCCTTTGCGGCTGGTTGTTTTCTATATACTATTTTGACACCTGTCGGTGTTGGGAATTTGAGGACCTGGTGTAGGGTCGAAGGTACAGCTCTCATGTTGTGGATCCACGGCCTTCCGAAAAGGGCGTTATATCTCATATCGCCTTCGATCACGTGAAACTTTATTTCCTGAATTGTTCCGGCGACGTTTATCGGTAGGGTTATCTCGCCTTTGGTTGTTTCGCATGCCATATTGAATCCGTTTAAAACCAAAGTTGCGGACATGACCCGGTTTTGTAGGCCGAGCTGTTTTACGACCTTCGATCTGATGATATTGGCCGAGCTACCTGGATCAATTAACACACGCTTAATTTTAATTTTATTCATGAGTACGGATATTACCAGTGCATCGTTATAGGGTTGGATGATTCCTTGTGCATCTTCATCATTGAACGATAAAGTCCCTGAGGGAGTGTAATCTTGAATTCGAGATCGCTTTTCCCTCATAATCGACGTTTTAGTGCGTTTGAGCATAGGTCCCTGAGGGGTATCGACGCCACCGATGATCATGTGAATGATGTGCTGTGGTTCTTCTTCTTCGTTTTGCTTGCCGAAGTCCTTGTTTTTAAAATGGTTCTTCGCCCTATCACTCAAAAATTTCCTAAGGTGTCCTTTATTGAACAAGCGGGCTACTTCCTCTCTTAATTGTCTGCATTCTTCCGTTTTGTGACCATGGGTGCCATGATACTCGCATATTTGATTGGGATTCCTTTGGGCCGGATCGGTCTGCATGGGTCGAGGCCATCTGGTATCTTTGATGCGTCTGATAGCCGATACGATGGCGGATGCATCGATGTTGAAGTTATATTCCGATAATCGAGGAATTTCTATAGGATCGGCATATTTATCAAAGCCTCTCTTGCTCATAAGTCCCCGAGAATTTTTCCCTCGATCATACCTGCGGTTATTTCTAACTGTCTCATGTGCCGAACCGTGGTTCACCCGATTTGTGACGTACGGCTGGTATCGGTCTCTGTTTGACCTTTGTTCTCTGTTGGTTTCCTTCAGAATTTTAGTGGTTGCGCGGTTCTGACGCGTGGGTTCATACGGAAATCCCAATTGATCATCTTCGACCCTGATTTTCGATTGATACCGATTGTGTATATCCGCCTAAGTTATTGCAGGGTATTCGATCAAGCTTTGTTTTAGCCGACGTGACGTAGTCGAACTCAGTCCGTTCAACCCTTGGGTGAAAGCTTGTACGGCCTAGTCGTCTGTGACTGGTGGCAAATCTATACGTTCTATTTGAAACCGGGATACGAATTCCCTCAGTATTTCGTCACCCCTTTGTTTTAGTTTGAATAGATCCGATTTCCTCGTTGCGACCTTTATGGCACCAGCATGTGCTTTTACGAATGAATCTGCTAACATGGCAAAAGAATCGATAGAATTTGGTGGCAAGTTGTGATACCAGATCATTGCTCCTTTTGCGAGGGTCTCTCCGAACATTTTCAATAATACGGACTCGATCTCATCGTCTTCCAAATCGTTGCCTTTGATGGCACATGTATAGGAGGTGAGATGTTCGTTAGGATCGGTCGTACCGTTATATTTGGGAATTACGGGCATACGAAACTTTTTTGGGATTGGTTTCGGGGCCGCGCTCGATGGAAAAGGTTTTTGTATGAACTTCTTCGAATCCAGCCCTTTCATCATGGGCGGAGCCCCCGGTATCTGATCGATCCTAGCATCATATGTTTCGAATTTTTTGTCGTTGGCTTTGACTCGTTTTGTGAGTTCCTCGAGCAGTTTAGCAATTTCAGGTGCGGTTCCTGATTCTCGCTCGTTCGATTTCACTGTGTCGGGCTCCGTTCTGAGGGTTACTTCTCGAAGAAGTGGATTGGAGTTTGGATTACTTTGCATATGAGTTTGGCTCTGCAACTGAGCTATCGCTACTTGTTGGGCTTGTAGCATTTCAAAAATCATACGCAAGCTGACCCCGATTTCCCCCGTGCTGTGGGTGTCTCGGGCTACGGGTCGAGCGCCACCCTGAACGCTTCTTTCCTGCTCGGAACGCTGATTCGCTTCTAGAGCCATTTGTGAATTGATATCTACTGGTACTTCGGCTTGAATTTCGGGTTCCTCGATTCGAGCCTCGTTGCCGTTGTTGGGTAGCCTTTTGGCCATAGGCACCAAGTTATTGGTTTCATCCTGAAGGCCGGCTTTGAGGTCGATTGGCAGAGCCATTGCTGGTATGAAGTTGCAAGCTGGAGTGTACTGTATATTTGTATCAAATTATCACTTGTTATCCTTAGCCCCACGGTGGACGCCAAATTGTTTACCCGAAAAATCGGATAGCGTTGAATTTATGTATGGTTCTAAGGGTAAGTAGATTCCTTTGATCTATAGATAACAATACACGTATTTATGATGTAAAATAGGAAATGATGAACAAAGATACTTAGTGAGTTTTAGAAAGATAAACACAATGAATTCTTAATCACCCCAGGGAAGATGTCTTCTATTACAATCTATCTTGCCTTTTATAGCCAAGGATCACTACTTTATCTATAGCAATATAATGGAATAATATTACTAGTGGAGTACCCAAGATGGTGTGTCTCCTCCTTAATTCCCGCCAAGATTCTCTCCTTTGGTGCGGTTGTAACAGCTTTTTGTCTATGAGCTCGATACCGACTCGAGTTCGGTGTCGGATCGGAACCTCGGCCTTGGTTTCGAGCTTGGTGATCACTTTCGGGCCTCGATGTTCGGGACCTGTATCGGTCGATATTACCTCGGTTGATTCGAACGCCCCAAGCTCGACGCCCCCATCTCGGTATTCGTTCGGGTTCTCCATGAAGATACCCCTTGACTGAGATGTCATCCTTGATCGATCTTCATGATCGAGGATCGGTTTTAACCGTATACATATATCTAGCATTTTTAATCATAAGATCGAGAGAAACATATACAAAGATGAAGTAGATAAATATATAGAGTAATCATAATGAATTATGAGGAAAATAAGAGTATCATAATTTATAATTGCTGAATGTTCTGCTTCCACATCCCCGGGGGGCGGGGAATGGTTTTAATCAAAAGAAGAAGAAAACAAAATCCTTCATTTAAAGAGCACGACATTTATAATCAGCAAAAGCGGACATTAGATTCTAGAAGAATATACAAGGAAAAAAACAGACCGTCCCAAACTAAAGCTAGTTCTTATTAATGAATTCTTTAATTTGCGCACCATTTTTCCGTACACAATAGCCTTTCCATCCTACTATTCCTAAAGAGTAAATACATTATGTAGCACCTGAAGAGCCCATCACCAAATCTTTGAAGTTTGATTTCATCTTGATATGTTATTTCTTTCAATTTTCCATCTCTTTGCTACTGAAACTAAGGACCCGTTTGACCATAGAATTTATCAAAATAAACTTGGGTTTTATTTGGCAAACACATGTTTGACCATAGATTTTACCTACATTTTGGTCAAATCCCAAGTCTTAAATCCCAAATTTCAAAACCAACTCAATAGCTGATTTTGGACCAAAATATCACTATTATATTTTTTAAAAATTATTCCAAACTTTTGTATTTTATAAAAGAGCCCGCCATTTATTATTCTGTAACGATGTTGCTTCGTCTTCTCGGTCATCTGATAGTGTATCATGTAGTTAATTATAAAAACGATAATTTTGTATCAAATTTATTTATGTTCAGGATTATGGTTTGCGATAATATAATGAAGTTATTGATAATGGTACTGTTGGGTATTTGTGATAGTTTTTAGAACTTGTGGGTATAAGTCATGTTTCATGTTTTTCCAAACCAAACTTCACCCAAAACAGATGTCCAAACACATTTTTATCTTCAAACCAAACTTCATCCAAATCAGATTTTTCAGAATAAATTTGGGAATCTATGACTAAATGCTGACTAAATTTTTATCATTTTCTTCTAGAGACAAATCTATTTATTAGCGAAAGAATTGAGTTAAAATATATGTTCCAATTTTAGTCTCGACCCAAAGGTTTACAATTATTAGAGTATTTTTGAACTAAATTCAGGCACAAATAAGGGGTCCAAAGGATTCGACCTAATGGTCAATGAAGTATGTTCAAATCTTAAAAATCACAATTTCAATTTTAACAGAGAAAAATAGTTAGATATAAAATATCCGATAAAATAATAAAAATACGTACAAACTAACTTGCACACCAATCTCAATTAAAAAAAATAAGGGGCCAAAAACATGGACGGAGTTTGGATTAAAAGAAAATTCTCTCTTGCTTAGTTCAAGATATCAATTTGTTCACGCTCACCATGAAAAATAGTCAAATAGGGAAGATATAGATGTTTCTCACGTTTCCAACGTGTAATTTTCTTACTTTTCTACTAATTTTTGTTCGGATATGACGAATAAAAGATACTAGAATCTAACTACCAAAACAAAAAAGTGCAGTGATCGAAAAAGGACCTCTACTTTTCACCGATTATGATTTATGATCATCAAATTCTCCAGCTTAACTTTGAATCTTCAATTATTTAGACTATATCGAGAAACAATGACGGTTAGTTAATTCGTGATTCGGGTTTAATCTTTTACACAATTTTCGGGTATTTAAAAATTATTTTATTGTTATATTTTTTATATTTTATTCGGTAAATTACACAAATAGTCATATAACTATTACTTTTTTTCACCAAAGTCATATAACTTTGTTTTCTCAGACAAAAATCATACAGCTGTGACTTTTTTTCATCAATGTCAATAACTTTGTTTTCTCACACAAAAATCATAAAACTTTCACTAACTCACACAAAAATCATAGTGGTCGAAAAATAATTTTTTCGGTAGTATTTTTTTATGGCAGAATGGCCTAAATGGCACCTATACTTGTGTCATTTTGTCATGCACGTCCCCAAACTTAACAATTTACCAATTGAACACTTACACTCCTTCAAACCATGTATAATAAACGCTTATGACAGGAGGCTATTAGTGCGTGTAATACAATCTCCTCCATGTTGGCTGCCACGTCAAAAAATAACAATGTGTAGATGTCATGTCACATGGTAGATTAAAAATAATTAAAATCAAAAATAAAAATAAAAATAAAATTCAAACATAAAAATCATCTATTCCGATCATGCTTTTCACGTTTCCTCTTATCCTTACCCCATTGTCTACTTATTTTATATTTCTACTATCATATGGGTTTTAGATCCGGAACTTTGGCCGGAATTTTCGCCGACCGTGACTCTTATATAGCCGGCGATGTTCAATGAAGCTAACTCCGGCGACTTGTTGAGCTTTTTAATCGTTGTTCGGTGTCATTGCCATGGGAGCAACACCACTAATCCCACCTCTATGCCGCCACTTTTAACAACCTTCGCCAGAGACTACCTCCGACCACCGGGAATTCTCGCCAGTGATTTCTTTCTCATATCTAATTACTCGGTGCCTTCTCTCGCCTGTGTATGACCCAATCTATAGTATTATATACAAAGAGAGAAACAAAATCGAATTTTGATTATAATTATAGAGAGAACAAAAACTAAAAATTGGGGTTTGGGAAATTCGAGGAGGGAAATTTAAGGTGTGATTATCCAAATCTGTTATATATATATATATAGAGAGAGAGAAATAAAATCGAATTTTGATTGAATTTAGTAGTAACATAGAAAGGGATGAAAAATGGGAAGAAGAAGAAGAAGCGTATAGGGAAACAAGAAAACAAAAAGGGAAGGGGTGGGGGAAGAAGCTAGCATGGAAAAGAAAAGTGGGGTGGGGTGAGGGGTTTTTTTTTTTTTTTTTTTTGCTTTTTGCTTATTTACATATTTTATTTTCCATTCTTATTTTAATTATTTCTTATTCAAAATATCATATTCACGCTCGTTGTCCGCGTAAACTATACTCGTATTGTCCAGTTCAATCATTTTGTTGCCACACTACTTGGTCAATAGTTAGAGGGGTTTAAAATATAGGTTTTAAGTGTCTGGATGAAATTTTATAGATTATAGGGAGTGAGATGACAAACCGAAACAAGTACAAGTGTCTAAGAGGCTATTCTCCCATTTCTTATTTTATATTTTTATTATTTTTTATTTTCAATGTAATAAATAATTATCCAATTAAAATAGGAGAAATACGAGTATATTTTTAGTCGTTCCCAAAAATAATAGCCGATAATATATATATATATATATATATATATATATATATATATATATATATATATATATATCTGTGTGTGTGTGTGTGTGTGTGTGTGTGTGTGTGTGTGTGTTATATACATATAATATACACATTCTATATATATATTTTGGCTAGCAAATGTAATTAATTTCGGACAGTCGATTAATATATATATATATATATATATATATATATATATATATATATATATATATATATATATATATATATATATATATTAATCTGTGTGTGTGTGTGTGTTATATACATATAATATACACATTCTATATATATTTTGGCTAGCAAATGTAATTAATTTCGGACAGTCGATTAATTTTATATTTTTTTCTTAAAATAGGAATGACCCAACCCAACCTAACCCAATACGTAAGCTAAAATAATACTAAGAGTGAATTATTTCCCCATAAGAAACTTAATTCGGAATGCATGAGATTTTGACCCAAAAAAAAAAAGTAAATAAAAGGTATAATTAGAAAGCACTTGAAATAAAAATGCTATCGATTTGAATAAAAAATCTTGAAAAGAAAAATAAAAGATAAACGTATCATGTTTTGAAGGATTTACTATTTATCCCTATTTTAATTGGATTATTATTTATTAGACTGAAAATAAGAAAATAAATAACCACAAAACAAGAAGTGACTACTGAAAAATTATATTTTCCAATCACTATGATTTTTGTGTGAGTTAGTAAAAGTTTTATGATTTTTGTGTGAGAAAACATAGTTATATGACTTTGGTGGAAAAAAATCATAATTATATGATTTTTGTGTGAGAAAACAAAGTTATATGACTTTAATAAAAAAAATTATAATTATATGGCCATTTTTAAAATTTACCCAACGAAATATGAAAAATTTATCAATAAAATAATTTATACACTAAAACAGCGTTAAATTTAACCATGAAAATTGTGTTTGACAGCATCTCATATCCTTACTAAAGTTAAGATTCTTAAAAGGTTTCTACAGTCAATTTTTCTCCTCTAAGAAAGAGAAACTACAGACCTGTTTGGTCATAGATTTTGTCAAAATAAATTTGAATTTTATTTGGCAAATATATGTTTGGCCATAGATTTTGGTTACATTTTGGCCAAATCCCAAAACCAGCTCAATAACTGATTTTGGGCCAAAATATCACTATAATACTTTTTAAAAATTGCCCCAAACTTTTGTATTTTATAAAAGAGCACATCATTTATTATTTTGTAACGATATTGTTTCGTCTTCTTGGTCATCTAATAGTGTATCATGTAGTTCATTATAAAAATGATATTTTTGTAACAAATTTATTTATGTTCAGGACTATGATTTGCGATAATATAATGAATGTTATTGATAATGGTATTTGTTGGGTATTTGTAATATTTTTTAGAATTGTGGGTTTAAGTCATGTTTCATGTTTTTCCAAACCAAATTTCATTCAAAACAGATGTTCAGACACATTTTCATCTTAATAACCAAACTTCACCCAAATCAGATTTTTCAAAATAAATTTGAGAACCAATGGCCAAACGCTAGCTAAATATATAGCTTCAACTTTACTTTCAACATGTTCCTGTTGAACAGGCAACTGTCTGTCCACGAAAGATACACTTCAGCTGTTGAAATTTGATTAAAACTGGATTAAAACAGTTACACGCTTTTCTTAAATTGGATTAAAACTTTCATAATTTATACACTAAAACAGCGTATAATTTATATACGATAACTTTTTTTTTTGTAAAAGAAATATGCTCGAAGTTCAGTAAGTACGGGAACCGCATGAGTATATGACTTATTAGAGAAATATTGTTCACCAACCTAAGCATATTAAAATATATAATGTGAAAGGGATGAATATTAAGACCCTTTCAACTATAATTTCCAAGTCCTTGTCAGAGGTAGGTAAGTTTTTTCTTCTGTTATTCTTTATACAAAAATACTGTACACTTTGAGTCTTTGATACTGAGCCATCCCTAATTAAGGACCTAACGTTAGACAAATTGGATTTTGTTTGTTGAATTAATCGAAAACGGGTTGTTAGATATCTGCTTCTCTGTCTCATAAGCCAGTATTATGATTTTTCAAACCCTCAAATCTCTGCCCCAACCCCTCTCTTTTCCGCATTTTTTTTGTTTGTGAGTTGTGGTGGCAAAATGGTTAAAAGAAAAAATAGTTATCCACCCATATTATTCACTAAAAAATAGATTGGATAATAAACTTTTTAAAAACGGATCAAATATGGATAAGAACCATATTATCCATTTAGAAAATGGATAACCATTGGATAACTAATGTGTTTAACTTTTACATTGTAAAACCTCAAATTGGGGGTTCCTCAAGTTTGGAGACAAGGAATTCTCCCAACAGTGATCATATTCAAAAAGTCATGGATAATATAGATATCCATATTATTCGCTAGTTAACCTATTTTTTATCCATATTAAATATGGTCGGGCCGAATAATTTATACGTCTTTGCATTATACGTTTTCGACTCGATCCATACCCTACCCGTCCCGTCCCATCCGATTGCCACCCCTATTTGTGAGCTTCTGTTCTTACTTAGTAAGTTAGGATAAAAGTGTTTTGAGAAATTAAACTATCTACGTCGCAATATTTGAGAAGTGGCAGAGTCATGTGAGATCTAGAGCAGAAGCTTTGGATTGAGCTACTACTCTATTCATCCCATTTTATATGAAAATGCTTAAGTGGACATGAAAGTTAAGAAATTAAAGTAGCGTTTGACATGTAAGCATACATAGTTATCCTTTTAAATAGGTCGTGGTAGGAGTTCCA
The DNA here is from genome assembly GCF_000390325.3 of Nicotiana tomentosiformis. Taxonomy (NCBI): domain Eukaryota; kingdom Viridiplantae; phylum Streptophyta; class Magnoliopsida; order Solanales; family Solanaceae; genus Nicotiana; species Nicotiana tomentosiformis. The sequence continues at coordinate 144,878,091 of NC_090814.1, read as the reverse complement.
CACATCTTTTTATTTACTTTCTCTTTAATTATAAAAGTGAACTTTTAAGTTAAGTGATTTCTCCAACAAGTTATGACAACAATGAAAAATTGAGATGCTAAGTTTAAATAATTTAAGTTTTTCTTTTTTGAAAAAATAGCAGCGTGTCACATAAAATGAGGCAGAAGGGAGTATATAAGTAAGGATTTTCCTCTCCAAAGCCTCTCGGTCTACTGAATTAGCTCGGCTTCGTCATTGTCGAACATTTTAGTGAAGAGAATGTTCAAAATAACAATAAATATAAAAGATAATGTGAAACTTATGACTTTGTTAAAATTTCAATAGTTTCTAAAAGCAAAGCTATTTTTACCTATAGCTTTTTTTAAAGGTTTATGGTCTCTGTTTTCCTCTCATTTTTACTCACAAAGTCACAACTTGTCTTGTTTTCGTTACAACGTTTGTGACTAATAAATTGAAGTAGGTCCAACGAAAAATCCTATGATTCGTAGAGCATTTGGGTTTTTGTTCAATCAACTTCATTGATGACAAAAAATTCTGCAAAATTTCAAAGTTGGGAGAAATTCTTGGATATGCTTCGAAGATTGAGCCATCAAGTTGGTTGAAATCTGACTTTTCTTAATCCCCTAACAATAATTGTTGCATAACTACAAAAAATAAAATAGTGGGCCCATTGGGTTGTTGATGGTGGCTAGTTTTGGCCCATTATACCGACCCAGAAAATGACACGGCCTATTTTATACCCGGAAGCTGACATGTGATATGCTTGACTTGGGGAGAGAGAGTGATAGACAATTGACAAGTGGAATCATCATTTTAAGTTCTCAATTTTCGGGAAGATAAGGTGCTTTGTTTAACTTTAATAACCGAATTCAGAATTTAAATATGATAAATTCAACTTTTATATTTAAAATATAAATCAATTACATATTTCTAGCTATAGGTTCAAAACTTAGTATTAATTGAATTTTAATGATTTTACATATATATTTATATTTTTCTAAAATAAAACTATATTCAGTTGAATCCGTTAAAACTATACGACAGCCGCCAACTAACTTTAACTAATAAATTGACATGGTAAGCCAATGAATAATCTTCAACCAAAAAGGGGGGAGGGGGAAGAAGAAGAAACAGCCCAATATTTACATTTTCAGGATTTTCTGGAAATAAAGAGTTACGTATTAAGTATCTAAAATAAAATATAAAAAGATTGTATAGCCTTTTTAGCATAATAAACTCAAATCACGTATGCATAATTCAATGTAGGTGGAATAGGTCATAAAATGTGAAAACTATTTAGCAGTTTCAAGGTTGAGGTATCAGAAACCAAATTAACCGACTTCGTGTATGATGTAAAGTCGTTTTTCAACAGATCTGAAATTTGAATAAAACCATCTTCCTTTTCCAGTCTTGTTATGTTTGCCTACGTGGATCTCGGATTAGGTCCTTGAAAATGTGAACATCATACTGTAAAAGAATGTTGAAGATTACCCAAGTTTCTACTATTGACTTGATATATCTTGTAACGTCCCAACTCCCAACGACTGTTTGGGTGTGCAAAAAGGTAATGTGTCCAGCAAACACAGTATCTGATCTCCGATTTGCTAGAGTTTGGACAATTTTATTGGTTTTAGGTTATCAATAGATACATATAGACGGAGCTTAAGATTTGAAGTTTATAAGTTCGAATTCTAATATTTTAAGTTATTGGATTTTAAATTAAATAACTTTTATATATTCAATAAATTTTTTAAAATAAATAAATAATTTAAATCAAAATTACTAGATTCGATCGAACCCGTAGATTCTACTCTCCCTCGCCTTCCTGAATAGATATAACTCAGTGATGCAAATACTAAAAACAAGTTGATAAAGACATAAATGTATTCTTACTTAACAAGCTCACTCAAAAAAATAAAAATAAAAATAAACTACTCCTATACTTCAGTACTCTCACATCCTTTTCGTTTTGTCATAGCTCACTGTTTGCTTGTTTCAGTACAGTATTCATAATTGTAAAATTTGTCCTTTATATACACAAGTTAGGACCTTGTTATACTTCTAGAAACGTTTCGATTGGAAACTAAAATAAACTAGAAGCACATCGACATATATTCCTTTTAGATTTCTGACTTTCAGAAATTCAAAAAAATCATGGGATAAAGTGAATACTATTGTTCTTCCTCTAATCTCAATTAATATGACACTTTTTGAATGCAATTTTGGCAACATTTTAGCATTTAAACTCATTTGTCTTTTCAAATTTAAAATCCTATAAAGTGGAAATAAACATCCATCGCCTCTTTGAGGTAGACAAGGGATTAGTAGATCATTCTTTGGACAATTGGGCTAGAATCCAGCTTCAGCGACAGACCATTTAATTTTCATAATGGGCCGGGACTTCTCTATTGGGAGAAGGACACAATTACCCACAAAAATAAAACTATTTACCATTGCCTGCCTATTTGTTTTTCTATCCATCAAACTAATTATATTTTCTACCCATAGTAATTTTTGTGGGAAATTTTCTCTTTTTTCTCCAATACTTTTTTATTTCTATGCTTCTTTTCTTTCTTTTTTTTCCTTTTTTTCTTTCTTTTCTCCTTTTCTTTTTTCTCGTTTTATTCTTCTTCTTTTTTTTTTCCTTTTCTAATTTCATTTAACTAATTTTTTAATATTCCTTTTCTCTTCATAATCTAATTTCATTTACTGTTTTCACTATTTTTTATTATTCTTTTTTTATACAATAAGAAAAAATAACTGATATAGTAAATATTTGTTCACCTTTTTTTTAATATAACTAGTATAATATACCTTTTGTCTTTTTTCTCATTTTTTAAATTCAATTATTAAACTGAAATAATATATGTTGTTACTTGATCTAATTCACTGAATATCACATTGACTATTGCTGAGCACCATAAATTATATAATCAGATTCTAGGAATCAACACGTGATTGTCATGCAAACCTTGATCTCCTTCCCTATAAATATTGGTACACACTCGACAATTAGCAGTAACATAACTAGTTATGGAGAAAGAAAACATAATCTACGGCCACCAAATCTCCATATATACTAGTTAGAATATAAATGATAATAAAATATTAGAAAATGCAATAAAGGTATAAGTAGCAAAAAAGACTTATAGTACCGTATGATACTAATATGGTATACATGTATACCAATAGAGTATATGATTGCTCTAGAATATTGCTACAACTATCTGCGACTATACTATTGTATCAAAACATTAAAGAAAGCAATAAAAATATGAGAAAATTACATTCTCGCATTGCAAGCTAAATATTCGCAAAGGAACTTGCTTATTCCGTATACTAATACGGTATATAGTTGTATGGGGTCGTTCCAATAATTGTCTATAACTATAAAAACTATTACATAATATACATAATCTATGTCCATCATTACAAAAAAAATTCCAGCACTGCAAATCATGTTCATATAAATAATTTCAGAATAGTAGTCACTTAAAAATGCAGCTAAAATAACCAAAAAAAGTTCAAACTACCATATGATATCAATATGACATATAACTATACCAACATGGTATACAACTGTACTTGTTAATTTTCAGCAACTGTATGACTATACTACTATTAAATAACACACATGCATAAAGAGAAAAATAAAAAAAAATAGTGTACCACATATTAATATAATAAAGTATTCCAAGATATTATACTATATTACTATTATCTATACTATATTAAAAGCACGAAAGCCTTTAGCGAAATGTCGTTCGCCTTTTTTACCCTTAAAATGTTATTTTCGCACAAGACAAAATAGTCATTTGAATTACTTATCTAATATATAGGAATATGCATTTAGTTATTTTTCAAATGTTTATGATTTCAAAATCAATTAGGTTTTGTGTATTATATCCTTTCTTATTTGAACTACTAATATAACTTATTTAATTTGTACTATTTCTTGTAGGGGACTTTAAAGAACATGGAATGTAGTGAGAAGTATTGCTTCTTCTCAAGTTTTTGTTTATTTCCTCTATTTATTTTGTTACTAATTTAATCATTTCAGAATAAATTATATTAGGAATAAATTTTGTTAGTTAAAAAATAACACAATAATGAACAACAAATATATGAATTTTACTACATACTAAATATCAATATTGTTATTCGTCCTAAGCATTTGACTTTCAGTCTCCTTTTCCTAATATAAACATACAAAAACAATGATAATTATACTTGAGTCACAAAAGCACATCTATAAAAGGAAGTTTCTTGTATGTATATTTACCTTTATTTACCTTTGTCTACCTTCTTCATTAATAAAAGAATAATGTTAAAAATATTCTAAGAGCTCTTAGTATTTAATTTTTACTATTAGTTTATAAGGTAAAATATTAACTAGCTTTTATATTTGACAAAATAGTAATTTAAGTTATTTAGTTTCTTTTATGTATATTTACCTTTGTCAACTTTATTCATTAATAAAATAATAATGTTAAAAATATTCTAAGAGTTCTTAGTATTTAATTTTTACTATTAATTTATAATGTAAAATCTTAACTAGCTTTTATATTTGATAAAATAATAATTTAAGTTATTTTTCTAAACGGTAGGAATAGTCATTTAATTATTTTTCTAATATTTAGAAATAATAACTTAATTATTTTTTTAATACTTAGGACTTTGATCTAGAAAATTATGTTATTTAATTGGAGTCCTTCATATAAACTATATTTAGATTTACAGTATCGAATTCTAATCACTTCAGGAGTATTTTTTTTAATATTAGGTTTACGAGTATCCTTTTTGTTATAAAAGTTTAGTAATAACTTTTTTAATATTAGGTTTACAAGTATCTTTTTGTTATAAAAGTTCCTTACTTTCCTTTTCATGATTAGGAGTCCTTATTTTTTTTCCAAGTTTAAGAGTCTTTTTAAAGGTTTACGAGTATTTTTTTAAATAACAAAATAGTCATTCAATTATTATTTTTTATATTTAAATTTTGATAGTAATTAAATTTATGTTATTAAATCATGCTTGGGAGTAAAAATAAATATCTAGCAATCACAAACATAGTAATCTCAAAAGTTTATCAATTCCATTTTTTTTTATAATTTGAGTATCAAGCTTAATTAAAAAAAAATTTTAATTTTAAGAATATAAAAGAAAGAGAAGTGTTGGTAAGATTCAGTAACACTAATGGTTATACTAACACAAAAATCTAAAAGTGGTATGTCATAGCGATTTTCTTATTACTCTTAACATAAAGTTCTTATTGGATAAAAATTATAATTATATTTAACTATGTAAAACTTGGAATGAGCTAATATTAAAATTTGAATCAACAAAAAATAAAGTATTATCTTTAATGTTAAGAAGAAATAATTAAGTCCTTAAATTAATTAACCAAAGAAAGTCTTTAAATTAACTAATTTGCAAAAAAAAATCCAAGTCATTCTTTTCAAAATTCATTATATAAATCAATTGTAGTATAGTATTAAGAATCAAATTGTTAAAAGTACAAATATTAAACAACAAGGATGAAATATTAGAAGATAAAATATATTTTAAGTGAGTTGTCATTAATTATTTTTATTTATTTTGGTATTCATTTAAACAAAAGACAAAACCCTATAATTTTCTATATACTAAGTTGCTTATTGTATAATATTAACTTAATATAGACATTTTAAAACTTAGCATTTGATAACCTAATTTGTGTGTTCCTCTCATACACACATTTTATTCGTTGATGCTAGGCACACGTACAACGCACGTACATTAAAACTAGTTAAAGAAAAATCATATAGTGTACCAATTAAATACATCTAATACAATCAAAAAATGACTCAACTAGCATATGATACCAATATAGTATATAACTATACTAATAGGGTATATAGTTGTACGAGGTCGTTCCAACAACTGCATATAACTATAAAAACTATTACATAATACACAAACTCTATGTCCATAGGTATAAGAAAATCCAACACAGCAAAACATGATCATATAAATCATTTCAGAATAGAATTCACTTAAAATTGCAGCTAAAACAACCAAAAAATATTCCAACTACTATATGATACTAATATGACATAATTATACCAATAGGGTATACAGTTCTACTAATTAATTTCATGCAACTATATATGACTATACTACTATTACATAATACACATGCATAAAGAGAAAAACCAAAAAGTAGTGTACCACATATTAATATAAGAATGTATTTCAAGATATTGTACTATAACACTATTATATAAAACAAACGCATAAAGAAACAATCAGAATGATTACATAATACACATGTGTAAAGAAAAATTTAAAAAATTCAAGATAGTGTACTATTCTACTATTGCTAAAGAAAAATCAAATAGTGTACCAATTAAATGTAGCTAATACAAATAAAAAAATATTCCAACTAACATATGATACCAGTATAGTATATAGCTATACCAACAGGATATACAATTGTACGCAGAGAGTTTTTTTTTTAAAAAAAAAATTTAATTATTAAACTGAAATAATATCAATTGTCACATAATCTAATTAACTCAATGAGAGCTTATGCAATGAATAATACCTCCATGGAATTCCATTAATGTTCATAAATATTACTATTTATTTATTGAAAATGTGGACAACAATTGGACAAAAATTTAGGACAATCCTTCTGAAATTCATATCACTTATACGCTATTTCAATTAAATTTTAAATTTGAAAGTTCAAAAAAATAATAATAAAAAATTAGAGGATTTATCGTGCCTAGGTAAAATGTTCCTCATCATATCTCCACACAGTAAAAGTGATTATGTATTTGCAAGTTAAAGGAATTTTGAGTTTGATCATTTTAATTATTACTTTTCAAAAATTTGCTCTACGGTTTCAACTCAAAAATACTAAAAACAAACTAAGAAGAGGACCTTAATTAGAAGAGGACAAATTCAGCACGATAAGACCGATGAAAAATATATGGGTCAAGGGGAAATGGATAGTCGGGTTATTAAGTTAGATCGCATAGGTATAAAATGTAAATAGATTCAATGTAGGTAAAAACAGGTAATTATTTTAATTTTTATAGGTAGTCTGTGTTAATTCCTCCTCTGTTGGCTCAAAAAGTCCATAATTTCCTTTGCTAAGTTAGCATTTACTCAAAGAATTGCAGAATTATGATACTTTTTTGGGTGGTCTTTAACTTTTGACCCCTTCTTGCTCCGTGAGCAAAATTTTAAGGTCAAAATTTAAAAGTGATGCTCATGAGGCAAACGATGTATAACACTTGTTAAACTTGAAGTTGCGTCCATTGAGCAAGTAAGGACAAAATTTAAGACCATCTACTTTAAGGCTATTTCCCTACTTACTAGAATGTGTTCAAGAATTCATGGTATGAACTTCGAAAAATTATGTATTACTACCTTAGTTCCAGTTTATGTGAACCTATTTTTTTTTTAATCCGTTCCAAAAAGAATGATCAATTCCTAAATTTGGAAATAATTTTACTTAAACTTACAATTATACCCTTAATGAGAAACTTTTATAACCACATAAATATTCTGAGCCTCTTTTTGAATTGTTTAGGATCACAAATTCCAAAGTATTTTATTTTTTCTTAAACTTCGTGCACAATCAAACAAGTTCACATAAATTAAAACGGAGGGAGTATCATTTAACAGGCCCGGATAGTGCTTTCGAGATATATAGTACAAGCAGGGGCGGATGTAGCATATACTCGGCGGGTTCAATTGAACCCATAACTTTAAAAATATAATGGGTTCAATGCTAAAAAATTTAAAAATTGAACCCATAAGATTTAAATCATGGATCCGCCTCTGAGTAAAAGCACTAGAATAAATGTTTTTGGACTATACTACTCCTACTTTTTTTTTTCCTCCTTTTATCCTCTTTGTTAGAGTTAATTGCTACTTTGGTGTCCTTGGGTGACTCGAATAGATGGGAGGGTCGTAAATTTCTAAATCACTTTTACTATGTCAAGGAAATACCATAATATCTAAGAAAATTCCCTCATGAAATCTATACATTGATTTCAAGGTAGGAAAATTATCTTTTAAATGTGCATGTCTATGAATCAATAGCTTCAACTGTCGTAAAATTCTAAACTCTGAAGTATCAAAGACTCGTAAAGGCCACAAAAAAACTAAAACAACGAATCAGTCAATATAACCAAGCGCCATGTCCATGTCAAGCTGGCAATATAGTAGTACAGTAATGCCAAAGTAGCAAAAGGTACTTAACAAGGAAGAAGAGAAACCATCATACCTGTAAAGCAGAGTTAAGATTTGAAAAAGCAGAGCATATTAAAAGTGAAAGGACATGCCGATTCTCCAATTGTATGCGACTTTCCAAACATTCCCATCATTACTGCTTCCTCCTCTTTTTTCCACTTTTATAATTCTACCATATTCGCCACAATGATCAGTAGTGTGTTTTAGATTCAGTGAGAAGGGAAAAAAAAGATGGCAGTTTCACCTGAAACAATGCCGGAGAATTCTGTCATCGACTTCCGTGCACCACCGCCATCTCCGATCGCCTCTGGACGGCGATCCTGCGTCACAAACGATGAAATCCTCACGGAATTTCTAGAAAATTCGCTCAAAGTCCCAGACCTTAGGCTTCCTGATCGAGTCTTCCCCAGGCAAAAATCCATTCGCAATCCATCAAAACTCAATTATGAGTCTTTAGCGTCGTTAAACAATGACTCAATTTCGAAAATTCTGGATTCGGTTGCAACGATTGGGTGCTTTGAGGTGGTTAATCATGGAATTTCAGGAGATCTCATCAAATCAGTCTTGTCCGTCGGTGACGGAATCTTCGGGATTTCACGGGAGGGAAAGGCAAAATTGATGAGGTTATCGGAGAAGCCATATGGATTTGAGGAGTTTCACGGAGAGGAAGATATAGAGACGAGTGAAGAGTTCGTTTGGTGCAGAGGTGAACAAAATTTCAACAAGGAAATGGAGGGAGTTTGGCCTATTGGATTTTCGAATTTCAGGTAATTCAAATTTACAAACTTACTAGTCAATCGTTTGTAGTAGTACTAGCAAGATTGGATTTAGATTTTAGACGCAAGTATAAAATTTTTTGTGCCATTTTTAGCGGAAATTCTGGTCATTTAAGGAATCAATTAACCATAGAGTATTGCTCAAATTCTTCAAAAATACTTTTGGTGTGAATTGTAAAAATAATATATAATAAATATTTTTGAACGATCCAAACACATAACTCATAATTCGAAACAGCCAAAAAAAGGACACATGTCTGCATGGTAAAAGCATCTAGCTTGAATTTTCTGAAGATCTATGTATTGTGTACCTTCTATGTTAGAGATGAATACAATTTTTACAATAAATGGTTTTAGAGTGTGCTATTTATATACTAGGAATATATTCTGAGTTGGAGGACACTGATTAATGCAATCTCTCTCATTGTCGAAGCTGGATAGATACCCTTCTTGTCATGATATATATGTTCGAATTTCGTATAATAGTTGTGTGTCTATGATGTAATTGTGTAAGTAGTAAACAAGCATTCATGCATAATTAATTATCGACTCGAACATATATTGATATGTTAAACATGACCTCTTAGTTGATTACTTGCTGCAAATTACAGTAACGACAATCTTTTTGTTAATTACATTGTTTATAGTATGCACAAACTAAAATCATTAGCATCACGTACTAGTACTTCTTCTTTTTCTTTCATTTTATTCTTGCTTTTCATGATTCGCGTGCATGCTAGATGGTGACTTTCAACGTGAGATACTCTATTATATTAGCTGATTATAATTTATCTTGGCGTATCGTACAAATAAAATTATTCAATTTTAATGTCAATAGTGAAAAGATGGAAAAGCTTTTGGACGAAATGGAACACAAAGGTGGGCGAATCCTACAATTTCTGCAGCAGAATATTACTCCTAGAAAATTAATCCATGAAAATGGGGAGATGCAGGAGCAATTAGGAGAATTGCCAGCAAACTCCATCTGTTATCTACACAAGCATAAGGGAAGTATAAAAGGAGATCAAGAGTATATGAACACCTTGAAATATGATGTGATTAGAATGTTGATAAGAGGATCCGAGTTTCCTCATTCATTGTGTTTGCATGTTAGCAATGGTTGCTCAGAGTTTCATGTTTATTCAAAGAAAGGCTGGGTCTCTTTTCAGCCTGATAAAGACTCCCTTATAGTCACCATTGGAGATCTATTACAGGTAATTATTAAATCTTTTTACAAATTTAATCACTTGACTAACAATGGCAGAATTTAAATAGTGACCTCAAAAAAGGCTGTTTGTGCAAATGCCCCATATGGTCCATTATGACGGCCATCATATGTTTCAGTTATAGAAACCCTACAAGCAGCACCAAGACGACCACTTTTCCATTTACACTCGCAGCCTTTTTCTTTTAGTATCTTTTTTCGATTTTCAATAGAAAATTTTGAACATCTAAGCCCCCCCCAAACCACATTGTCCTATCAGTATTTTAGATTATGAAAATACAATCATAAAAATCTTTCTTGGATTTGCAATATGAATTATGACTTGTTTTATTTTTTTTATTTTTCAATTTTAATATATTGATTTATTTTAGACATGGAGTGGCGGACAATACAAGCATGTGATAGGAAGGCCAGTTTTTCAAGGTCAAACAGAGGATTGCATTTCCATGGCTTTACTATTTTCTCCTCCTAAGATCACCGAAGAGTCAACTAAGCATGAAAAAGAGAAGACCCTTTCAATTGGGCTACAAATCATTATTGCTATAGCATTTACGCTTATTTACCATTTCTTGATTTATATCTATAAGAAGTTTTGAAGTGTTGAAGATTTTTTACTATGTTTTTGCATATACAGGCTGTGGAAATTCCACAGTGGAATTATGGAGTCATCAGTTTCATTTTCTTTTGTTTTTTTTTTCCCGTTAAATTGTACATGGTTTCTGGATATGTTTATTTAGTTAAATGATGATTCTAAGAATTCGATGTCTCTATCGTTCTTTTTTCCCTTTTGCCATCCAAGAGAACATTGTACAAAAGCATGAATCAGATATAAAGTGTAAGTTTCAAGTTAGCATGATCATTATGGCAGGTCCTTTACTTCTATTACTGGATTAAAAAAAACAAAGAATTGCTAAGTGCATTATTCTAGAGGGGAAAAAAAGGAAAAGGTGCAAATACGCAAATGATTTGCCAGCCCAAACCCACCTCACCCGCAAATCTAGGGGGAAGTGCACATATAACTATTGATTAGAGATGTCTTTATTTTTAGTCACTATTTTAAATATATTTACCCGCCGGACAAAAATATTCATGTGCTAGACATAAGTGTTGTGTAAATATTAAGGAAATGATGTCCTTAACTTCATGAATGTTGTGTAAATATTTAGGACAAAGTGTCATGTATTTGCACCTTCTGCTGCTAAACTTTAGGACATCATGTCCTTAACTTCATATGTGCAGTGTAAATGTTAAGCATGGTGTCCTTATCTTCATGTGTGTAATATAAATGTTAAGGACATAATATCATTAACTTGTATTTGCAACTTCTATTGTTAAACTTTAGGACATCATGTCTTTAACTTCATATGTATAGTGTAAATATTAAGGACATGGTGTCCTTAACTTCATATATGCAATGTAAATGTTAAAGACATAATGTCCTTAACTTGTATTTGCACCTCCTGTTGTTAAACTTTAGGACATCATGTCCTTAACTTCATATATGCAGTATAAATATTAAGGACGTGGTGTCCTTAACTTCATGTGTTCATTGTAAATGTTAAGGACATAGTGTCCTTAACTTCATGAGTGATGTGTAAATATTAAGGACAAAGTGTCCTATATTTGCACATTCTGCTGATAAACTTTAGGACATCATGTCCTTAACTTCATATGTGCAGTGTAAATGTTAAAGACATGGTATCCTTAACTTCATATGTATAATGTAAATGTTAAGGACATAATATCATTAACTTGTATTTGCAACTTCTCATCAGAAGAAAGAAATCTTTCGATCACAAGATAGTTGGTAATTTTGGTAATGTGTCACCGACCCAGCATCTCGAGATTCATCTTCTCAAATTCGAATCAGGAAGGCGAGTGACCGAGAATAAGCCCTAATCTTTTCTTCAAAGAGTATCAAGATCCAGTCTAAGGCCAACACAAGTGAGCAGGTCAAAAATCAAGATTCGACTCCACAAGACACGTAGATTAAGAATTTTGTAACTCTTAGTTTGTAGACATATGTAGTTCTCTTCTCTTTTCCTTTTGATGCAAGCAGTAAGTAACAGTAACAGCAACAACAACCGCAACAGCAACAACGGTCTTAAATCTAATGTCTGGTAGTCCCATCTACCAAATTTTCTCAGAACTACACTGAACTGATTCCTCTAAATAAGGATATGTAGGTAACCTCGGAAGCACGGTTTGGTCACCATTTTTCAAAAAAATGCTTTCATTGGAGTGATATGTGAGCAAAAATTAGCCATGGCATTCACTTTTCTTTGCACAAAAACTCTTTATGTTCTCGAGCAAAGAGGGGCAGCTGTGAATACCTAATTTTTGCACTATTTTAACACCTCCTAAAGTCATTAGTGTTTTGTTACTTTAATTATTTTTTCAATTTTTGTGTCATTGATTGCATATTTTCTATCATAAAAATACCAAAAATAGTTCTTTCTTCATTTGTGCATTTTAGGAATTAACTAACTATTCAATTGGTGAATTAATTTAGTTAATTGATCATTTGAATAAGTTACTTAATTAATTTATTTTAATAAGTTGAAAATATTTAGAAAACCCTCTTGGTTTAATTTGAAGATTTGAGGGTCGAGTTGATGTCGTAATTTGGTAAAATTGGTATGGTTAGACTCGTGGTTGAATGAGATTTCGGATTTTGTAACTTTTTTCGGGTTCCGAGATGTGGGCCCCACGTGCAATGTTTTGGTAAAATTTTGGATTTTTATGAAAAATTTGTATTTTCATATGAAATTAATTCCTATAATTTTTATTAGCTGAATCAGATTATTTGTGACTAGATTCGAGGCGTTTGGAGGCCGATTCGTGAAGTAAAGGCATTGCAGAATAAAGAATTACACGGTTTGAGGTAAGTAACAGTTCTAAATTTGGTCCTGAGGGTATGAAACCCCGGATTATGTATTATGTGACTGGTTTTGAGATGACACACATACTAAATAACGAGCATGTGGGCGTGCACCGTAGGAATTGTGACTTGGTCAATTCCATAAAACTGTGTAGTTGAATAATCTGTTGATATCCGTATAATATTTTCACGTATTAGAGAAATTGATCTATACATCATGTTTAAACTATGTGTTGACATTGTTGGGACCCACAAAGGTCGTGTACATGTTGAATTATCTGCTAAATTATTGTTTCATACTCAGTCATGATTTTTACTCGCATATTACATCTCAGTTTCTCTTATTCATTATTAATGCATCATATCATTGTTGTTGGGGTGCTTATCATGATTTCTGAGAGCCCGAGAAACTGGAGAGGTTGATGACTGAGTGAGGCCGAGGGCCTAATTGTGAGGATATTTATGGGATCGGTAATAACTAGGATTAAGGAAGAAGTTGGGCCAAATTTGAAAGAGAAAGTGGCCAAAAGTGCAAGATAAGGGGCTGCCCTTGAAAGAGTCTGAAACGAGGTAGTTTTGCCTCAAAACTACGTCGTTTCATTAAGTGACCCAAGATCAAATCTCACCCATTGATCACCCCTTGATCTAATGGTCCATATTTGATCTCTCAAGAGGTATTTAAAGCCTCAAAAATCTGAAAAATTCCCTCATTTCCCCATAATTCTTTTCTCCTTCCTCTCTCTCTTCTCTCTCTCTCTCTCTCTCTCTCTCTCTCTCTCTCTTCTCTCCCCCATATCCGCCCCCCCCACCGCGTGCCGCACGCTGGAAATCGCCCACCGGCGGCGCCCATCCTCCAAATGATCCCAAAATTTCACCATGTAACCCATAACACCTCTTTCCATATCTTCAAACCGAATCTTTCAAAAACCCCTCAAACTCTACGAATAGTAGATCTAAGAAATCCCACCCGCCACCCTTTTCTTAAAATCGTGAAGATTGAGCTACCCTTTCCACCTAATTTTTACATACATAGATAGAGCTCAGCGGGGACTATGTTTTCATATTAGTCTTGACCCAAAACTCCGGCGACCGGAATTTCGGCGACCACCACTGCCGACGCCGCATCGCTATTGCCGCACCGCTTCTCCTCTATTTTAGCCTAATTCCGACCCAAGAACACTCATTTCCTTTTGGTATGACACCAAGTTCATTGAATTTGGTGTCTACCGAAATGAAATAATTGTTCCATGGTCGGGCAGTCACTTCTTGGCATCTCCGACATCTTCTCGTGGCTCGAACAACTTCAAGCACGCTTGTTAGGTATAATCGTCATCTCTTTAATTAATTTTTGATTTTTGATTTTTTTATTTTTGGTTGTTTCTTGTTAATTTGAGTTTCAAGTTAGGTTTAGTTAATTAGTTTTCTATATTTAGTTTAGTTGTTTGTTAGATTGTTATTGATTAAATATGATCTTTAGTGTATTAGTTAAATCATTCACTTAGTTAGCCGATTATTTAGTTATTATTAGTCGTTGTCCGATTGTTAACGATTGCTCGTTCTGGTTTGAGCATTTAGTTTGTGAATTAAGTTGTTTGATTAGTAATTAGTTTGCACAAATCGAATTCATTCCAATCAAGTTAGTTTGAATATTTAGTTCGATTATATTTTTAGTCTCGCTTATGCTTTGTCAGTCTATAGCTGTTCAAGTTTGATTTGTGTTGAGCAAGTAGTCTATTGTTGATGGTTAAAATCTGAAGTTTAAGTTATTTTATCACAAAATAGGGTAATAGTAGCCTACTTTTACTAGTAGGGTGGCTGAAATAATATTTTTTCTCTCCTTACTTCTAACATAGCAGGTTTTCAGGCGGTCCTTTCACCTTTTGGACGGATTTGAATCAGTGTTTAGCACACAAAGTCAGTCTTTTGGACAGACTTTCGGTGAACCAAAATCAGTGAATGTATTTGCCTATTTAAGGGTATGCTCTTCCCACACTTAACGGACTCGAACACACTTAGACATCTTTGCACAACAAAAAACAACACTTGAGAGAAAAATCAACAGTTGAACATCTAATAAGTAAGCTGAAATTTGAGCTTTTGATTGAGTTTTTTTTCTCTTGGAGAGCAAAAATCTCAAGTTTCTTGAAGCTAGTTCTGGGTTTCTCCTTCTTGTAATTTTGTTGAGTTTTAAGGTCGTAGTTTTGGGCTCAAGCTGCTGGTTTGGTTGCTGTCACTGGTTTCATTCTTGCGGTGAGTGTTAACTTGTGAAAAGTAAAATTTCCTCACTGTTGGTTGCTGATTTTTCTGCATTAGGTATTCCCCTTTACCTTTAATAATGTAACTCTTGAATAAAGTTTATGGAACATGAGTTTATTTTAGCCCTCTGAATCTATTCGGATTATCTTAAATATGATTTGAGCTAACTAATACGAAGAATGAATGCTTGAGTATTAGAGTTCATTTGCATGTAGATCATAAACTTTAAAAAATAGTTTTTTTTTCTTGTGTAAATAACAAACATGTGACAATGTGCTCTATTTCTTTCTGGAGTTTCAAGATATAACATAATGTGTTGAAGTTTCTAGCAATGTTCTTTAGGTACTTTGTGTTAATAAACTTTAAGGGAGAATGTTTAAATTACTGGAATGGGCAGTAGCTTGTTTATTCTTCGTTTTCTATTAGTATGCTAATAGAAGATTAAGTAAAAAATAACTTCAGTGTATTTGTTTTGGAAGTTTAAATCTATAGTTTAAATAGAAAATGGTATTGAAGCAGATCCTAGTCCGTAAGATGTAGTAGATTCGACTTTAAGTCTTCATGTTGGAATAGAGTTCTTGATAGGAACTTGAATTACAGCATGTATTTCTCATTAAGTCAGTAATTGTTTTTTAAATATATTTGTTTTTAAAGTAAAATTACCAATAAAAGTGAAATCAAGTATTTTATTTTGACTCTTGATGCTAGATGCTATCAATAATTTTAGAGTAATATTTTATTAAGTCTTGGGGGAGAAAAAGAGTTTCTTTTCTAAGGATAATTCTAAATGTTTATAAAAAGGTGGCGGATGCGTTATTTGTTGTTGATTTTGATGCTCTAAATCCCAATTACGTCTAGTTTGGAATAAACTTATCATTTGCTATTGTTGGAGGAATTTACAAAAAGAAAAGATAGCAAATGGGTCACTATTTGAGTTGTATTTTTGGTTTTCGTTTATTAACTAAAAAAATTGGAATTAGAGCAAAAGTCAGCTGCCAAGCTCACTTCCATAAGAAACAAAGCTGATCATTTTTTTAAGAAAATAAAAGCCGGCCTCAAACATTAAAGCGTTAAGTTCAACAAAAGCTTTTCAATGATTTATTTTGATAAAATTAATTAAGTTCGCTAGACAATTAGTAGGTGCACTTTAACCTTTTTTATTCATGGACTCGCTTGCGTAGCGTGATGTTTAACATTCAATAATTTAATTCAATAATTCTATACCATATCTAATAGCTTTTAATTAAATTTATAAATTAATTAATCCCTTTCTATAACTGCGAGTTCGCTTGCGTAGCACGGTGGTTGACATTTCATAAATTTCAAAATTATTTTCTTCGAATGTAGTAATTTTCTCCAAAAGTAATAACGTACTAATAATCCTCGTCATGACTGCGGATTTGCTTGCGTAGCGCGGTTATGACAAAAATCAATAAAATTTATCTCGGTCACACATTCGTTTGCGTGGTACGGTTAGGACAATTTTATTCAAATATTTTCTTTAGTAATTTTAATAATTAAAAGTGGATAGGTAAAACATGAAAATTCAATAAAACACAGTTTATCCAAAATCAATTCAATCCAAGTTTAAGTCAATAAAGCGACCGTGCTAAAACTACAGGACTCGGGGAATGCTTTACACCTTCTCCCCGGTCAACAGAATTCCTTACTCGGACTTTATTTTTGCAGACCAATTAATAATAGAGTCAAACCTTCCTTTGATTAGGGATTCAAATAAAATGTGACTTGGAACACCGAAAAATCAATTCCAAGTGGCGACTCTGTAAATAAAATAATTCCTATTCAAATTTGTCACTTCAATTGGAAAAACTTTTTAACCCACAATCCATAAAATAACATATATCATATATTATTTTTTGGGGGTAGAAA
Organism: Nicotiana tomentosiformis; assembly: GCF_000390325.3. Classification (NCBI taxonomy): domain Eukaryota; kingdom Viridiplantae; phylum Streptophyta; class Magnoliopsida; order Solanales; family Solanaceae; genus Nicotiana; species Nicotiana tomentosiformis. The sequence goes on along the minus strand of NC_090814.1, from coordinate 144,860,819 downwards.
AGGGGTGTGACAATGTGCAGTGTAAATGTTAAGGACATGGTGTCCTTAATTTTATGTGTGCAATGTAAATGTTAAGAACATAATATGATTAACTTGTATTTGCAACTTCTGTTGTTAAACTTTAGGACATCATATCCTTAACTTCATATGTGTATTGTAAATGTCAAGGACATGGTATCCTTAATATTTTACACATTACTCATGAAGTTAAGGATACCATGTCCTTAATATTTACACATCACTCATGAAGAAATGGCAAAAAGACTTTTCGTATCAATTTTAATAGAGTAGTGGCTATTTTTGCTCAATATTAAAAATACTGGCTAAAAAGTAAATACCACTTAAAAAAGTGGCTATACCACGCCATTTCTACGCAAATCTAATGATTTTCAAAATAGTTACTAAAAGGTTATTTGTTTAATATGCTTCAGTTTTATGTAATTCGCATAAGCTATTTTTTTTTAAGATAACATCTTTAGAAGAAAAAAAAATCATACTCCCTCCGTTCCAATTTATGTGAATCTATTTTTCTTTTTGGTCCGTTCCAAAAAGAATGACCTCTTTCTAAATTTGGAAACAATTTAGCTTAAACTTTCAATTTTATCCTTAATGAGAAGCTTTTATAACCACGCAAATACTCTTGACCCCTTTTTGACTTGTTTAGAACCATAAATTCCAAAAGTCTTCATTTTTTTCTTAAAATTCCGTGCCCAATCAAATAGGTTTATATAAATTAGAACGGAGGGAGTAATACCATATTGATGATGTCATGCTATTAATAATACTATTGGTATTTATAACAGTTCACGATCTCTTTCATCCAAATTAGAGACAATTACAATTGGTCAACACATTTTGCAAGCCAAGTCAACACGAGGTCGAGGGTTGAATTGATGAGGCATGACAACAAAAGGCTTTGAGTATCCATGATTATGACGGCCTCTAGCTCGTCTGCCACTAGAGTTACGATCTCCATTGTAATTTTTACCACGATCTCAACCATGAGAAGTAAAAAATTATTGTTTTGCAACAAACTGTGGTTGATTGATCTGAAGAAGGAGTAGAGATACTCGCCGATTTGAGACTCATGAAGAAAAAGAAGAGAACGAGTTTCAACAAAAGAAGTAAGAGGGACACGAGTGGAGATAGAGGTGTTAGAACAAAAAAATACTTTAAAGATAAACATTGTCATCTTTCACATGGGAACTATCATGTCAAATAATCAAGAATAAATACTAGATGCGGAAGCATACCTGAATTCATGAGCACTACAGAGATTCTTTAGTCTTGCGGTTATCGATCTTCTAAACCAAGACGTGAGTGGCTCTCAATTTTTCCAATGACGGGATATCAGAAAAGAAAATCCTACGTCTGATTTGGGGACCATAACTCATTTATAGTTGCACATGTTTATGTAATTCTAATTTAGTCCATCATTAAATTAGAAGTTACATCCGGGTATCTACACATATGAACCTATACTTTAGGAGGTATCTTATAGACCCATTTAACTTTAAACCTTTTAATTTGCGTCAACCTTTTAACGATAGCAACCAACATATAATTATTCTTAATACAAAATATATATGTGTAAGTCCATAAACTCTTACAATCTCCCACTTGGACACCCTTCCACCCCCTCCCCCCTACATATATATATATATATATATATATATATATATATATATATATATATATATATATATATATATATATATATATATATATATATATGTATAAAATTGTATGTCACCTTATGAGTTCAAACATATATGCTATCATAAAATACACCTTATGAGTTCAAACATACTTGCTATCATAAACCAAAGTACCTCCGAACAATCTCGTCCATTAGTCATGCCAATATTGGACCAAGGCGGCTTTTGTTACATTTATCATAACTAAACCTTCCTTGATCACGAATACCAACATAACCAAATGACATAGATCAAGTATGGATGTGTAGCATAAAAATTACATGCAATGTGATCCAACCATGTCTATTTTCAATTGGTCCAACTGAAAAACAAGTCAGAGTAGAAAATAAACTAAATACTTTATTTCTGTAGAGATAACCTCAAAAATCCTTAAACTAAAGCCATAACTTGAAACCTTAAACTGAAAGCCAAATTATATCTGTAAAGCACATTTAAATGGTTATAAACTCCTACTAAAACTGAATAATCTTAAATGACATGACACCCATATGAGTAGTGTAACCATAAAAGACCTTGGGTGGTAGTAACATAGTAAGTGATAAACAACTATGGAGTTTGTACCAATATGTTCTAAGACACCTAATCACTAACTTTATGTCAATGTGCTTTGACTTTATCGAACTTCTGTTGTTATTGGAATACAAGACTACTAGCTTATTGTCACAAAATAACTTAAATATTTGTTCAACTTTATCCATAGATTCGCAGCCAGTGGCAAAATTCTGTAGTCATATTCCATAATCAAATGCTACACAATATGTTATAAATTAATTGCCATGGTAAAAAGAGCTATGAGTGTTGTTTAACACTCTTGCTTATATAGCTCATCAACCAAGTATGTCATATTACATCAGCATCTAGTGAAGTCGATATCTGAATACCTGATTATCTTTAACTTTTTCGGTTTCCTTTATGTGAGCACAAAATATTTGTTCTCTGTAATTACCTTTTGAGCCTTTAAGTTGCTTTCAAAAGATAAGCTTATAAATTATTTAAATATTTGCCCAGCATTCCTAAAGTAAATGAGATATTCATATATATAAAAAGTTGATCATACATGACACAATAAAAAATATACTTACTCCCACTAAACTTGTGGTATACACAATAATTAACAAGATTTATCTCGAAACCAAATGAGACAATAATTTGAAATTACTAATACTATTAATGAGATATTTTTCTTAAGTCCATAGATGATTTTCTTTATTGAAATTTATTCTTGAGGTTGTAGAATTTTATAACACCCCGGAAAATTTTGAAGTAGTTAAGTGTAAAGCCCGATAAAGTTTGCAAAGGAAATAATGTTTCATGGTGCCGGAATAGGCTTACGTGTTTGAGGATTGTAGCGGTTCGAACTTTTTGGGTTGAACAATGCACCGGAAAGTAAAGAAAAAATTTCGGCGGAAAAGTGTATTTCTGCGATCCATTATGCGACCGCAGAACCACTCTGCGGACCGCATAATGGCCGCAGAGTGAGGCAGTTGATTGGGTCAGTTGGAAGCAACTATGCGGTCGACTATGCGACCGCATAACAGTTATGCGGACCGCATAGTGACCGCATACACAGGCAGTTCTTTTGGATATTTTGTAACCAAATATGCGACCGATATGCGGTCCACATATCAGTTATGCGATCGCATACCTTGTTCCGGAGCTCCATTTTTAGGTTTTTAAAATCCGGCCCTATTTCGTTAAATACACTCTTTGGGCCATTTTTGAGACATAATCTGATATTTTAGAGTGAGAGAGAGTGCCCTAGAGTGAGAAAGTGTTCTTCCATAATTTTTCTTCAATTCTTGCTCAAGTTTTGGAAGATTAAGAAGGGAAGCTTACTAGCTTTTCATCCTACAGGTAAGATTCTACATCCTACACCCTAATTTTAAAACTTTCTGAAAGTGGGTAACTAGCAAGATAAATTTCTGGGCATGTGAGTTGTTTATTTTACATGCATGTGTTATCAAAGGGTGTAGGAAGATTATTGAGCTAAAAATAGTAAAGATTGGGTTGTGGGATGATGAAGTCCTTCATAAAAAGGACATTAAAACCTTATGCACACCTAGTGTTTGATAAAATGCTCAAGTGAGCTAGAACCATGATCATCTTCCTAATTTTGATTCAGTTTGTTATATTTCTAAAATAGATTGAAGTTGCTAAGAATTTCAGAATATTTTAGAATATAAGAAAGCTCAAGTGAGGTATGTTGTCTAAACTCTTCTCTTAGAATTGAATCCCACGATATTCATATAAATTATGTAGGTTCTGAGTGATTCATTATAAAATTGGCTATTCCGAGTAAGATTGGGTTGAAAGATATATGTTCAACAAGCATCCCAAATGCTCTATTCATGTTATGTTACCAATTGAAGATATGTTAAAATATGGGCTGTGCATTAATAATATTTCGACTTTAAGTCAAGTTCAAATGAAGGCTATTATGCCAAATTTTGTGAAATATCTTTATGTGTACTACACACTTTGATTTGAATTGTGTTTGTTGTTGATGATGAGGATGATATTTGAAATTGATAATGTGAGCATGAAATACTGAATATGGCCAACGTACCAAGAATAATCTTATAATTATGGCCACTAGTGCCAATGAAATGAAAAGATGTGAAAGTATTATGAAATGCGGTGATTGATATAAAAAGGCTGATGTCTCAAATAAGACGGCCTAGCCAACCGGGTCGTGATCGAACATCATGCCGCACACATGGTGGTGATTGTGCTGGAAATTGTAATTGAAATGGTAATTGTGGTTGATGTCCCTAATGGATAGCCTAGCCAATCGAGTCGTGATCGGATTCCGTGTTAAAGACGGTGGTATTGATATTGAGAGAAATTGTGGTTGATGTCCCTAATGAGATGGCCTAGCCGATCGGGTCGTGATCGGACTCCGTGCTGAGAGTACGGTGGTACTGATTTTGTGAATAATGATATTTTGAATAATGGTATTGTGGACAATGGTATATCGATATTAAAAATCTCCCAATGTGAGATATGGAAATTAATTTGAACATTGTCTTGATCCTAAATTGAGGTTTGATGTTGATTAAGTTTTTCATTGATATTATGATAATCTTATTTTTATTATTTGTCATTCTATTGAGAGGGTATTTAGTTATACATACTAGTGCTATTCGACGGTACTAACGTCCCTTTTGCCAGGGACAATGCATCTTTAAATAGACGCAGGTGGTTCCACAGCATGAGATATTGTAGACATGATCACATTTTCGTCTAATTAATGATAATATGTATTATCTCTATTTATGGATGAGTTTGGGTAGAATGAAATCTAACAGGCTTGCTCGGTCGGGTTCACTCGGTTGAGCGCCGGTCGCGCTCCTCGATTTTGGGGCATGACAAACTTGGTATCAAAGCCTAAGATTTTAAAGTGTCCTGATGTCTCGGAGTCGTGTCTAGTAGAGTCCTTATTATCGGTGTGTTGTCGACCACATCTATAATTAGGATGCTACATGGCATTTAGGAATAATACCCTTCTTTCATGTTCTTGATCGTGCGATAAAGCTGGTTGTAAGATTTTTCCTCCTTTCACTCCTGCGTTGCTCTAATTTTCAGTACATGGCACCTAAGAAGAAGGCAAGAACTGGCCAAAGAGCCAATGTCACCCCAGGAGTGACAGTTAATCTTATAATTGATGATGCGGGTGAGCACCCGAGGAGTGAGAATATTCCTCCAGTTACTACACTGCCTGACTCTACTACAACTGATTAGACCGCACTTGTCCCTACACCTACTGAAGGTGCAACAGTTCCTCCAACTGATATACCAGTTCCATCTCCAGTTCCAGCTTCCGATTCTAGTGTTTTTGATGTTGATCTTAGGGGATCCATATAGATGTTGGATCAAATAGTGGCTTCCCAGACCCAGAGGTCAAATGTTGCAGCCACTTCTTCCAGTCAGCCAGGGGATTCTACTGGTTCCAGGGTGAACAGGTTTCTCCAGTTGGATCCTCCAGTGTTCACGGGTACTAACCCAGAGGAAGATCCCTAGGATTTTATTGATGATATGCACAAGACTCTCAGAGTTATGTGTGCTACTGAAATAGAGGCAGTGGAATTGGACTCCTACCGCCTGAAAGAGGTGGCATATTCTTGGTCTGAACTATAGGAGGAGTCCCGTGAAGAAGGGAGCCCTCCGGCGAGGTGGAGTGAGTTTGTCGATGCCTTCATTGATCATTTTTTGCCTGCCGAGACTAAGGCAGCCCGTGCTGCTGAGTTTGAGAACTTGAGGCAAGGTAGCCTGAGTGTGTGGGATTACCATATGAGATTCGCGTACCTGTCTAAATATGCTATTTACATGCTGCCCACTATGGAGGCTAGAGTTCGCCGATTTGTACAGAGCCTTAGTCCCTTGGTAATTAATGAGGCCGCTATAGCAGCCTTAAATTTCAATATGAACTATGGTAAGATGGTGGCATTTGCTCAAGCCACAGAGACCTGCAAATTGAAGAACAGAATGGAGCGTCAGAGTTGTAGCAAGGCCCGGTCTGCGAGCAACTTTGGTGGTTCTTCTGGTGGTGGTGGTGGTAGGTCGGCATTCAGGGGAGGGTCATCAGGACCATCCCAAGCATTCGCCCAGTCTTCGATGGGTGCACAATTATCTGGACCCAGTCAGGGCAACAGGGGACCCCACCAACAGGGTCGGCCCGACAAAAGGTTTCAGCAGCGGAGGCTTCCATGCCCTAAGTATGGGAGGATGCACTTTGGGTCATGTTTCATGGACCTACCAGTATGCTATTGTGTGGTTTGCGGGGTTACATTCAGAGAGATTGTCGCTCGTCCCGCCAAAATATGGGCAGAGGCGCGGCACATCCAGCTAATTCTGCAGCTACTACATCCACAACACCTCCAGCTCGAGGCACCCCAGCACCCGCAGGGTGTGGTGCAGCTAGAGGTGGTGCACAAAATTCAGGAGGACCCAACAGATTTTATGCTATGCGGAGACGTCGGGAATCAGAGGCTTCTCCAGATGTTGCCACAGGTATATTGATTATCCAGTCTCATGATGTATATGCTCTTATTGATCCCAGTTCCACTTTGTCATATGTCACTCTTTATGTTGCTATAGAATTTGGGATAGAACCAGAACAACTTTATGAGTCATTCTCTGTATCTACTCCGGTTGGTGAGTCTATTTTAGCCACGCGGGTTTATAGGGATTGTGTTGTTACGTTGCGTGGTCGGGACACCGTGGCCGATCTTATTGAATTGAGAATAGTTGATTTTTGATGTGATAATTGGGATGGATTAGCTTTATTCTTGTTTTGCCAATCTTGATTGCCGAACCTCACATGTGTACTACACACTTTGATTTGAATTGTGTTTATTATTGATGATGAGGATGATATTTGAAATTGATAATGTGAGCATGAAAAACTGAATATGGCCAACGTGCTAAGAATGATCTTATAATTATGGCCATTAGTGCCAATGAAATGAAAAGATGTGAAAGTATTATGAAATGTGATGATTGATATAAAAAGGTTGATGTATCAAATAAGACGGCCTAGCCGATCGGGTCGTGATCGGACACCATGCCGCACACATGGTGGTGATTGTGCTAAAAATTATAATTGAAATGGTAATTGTGGTTGATGTCCCTAATGGATAGCCTAGCCGATCGGGTCATGATCGGACTCCGTGTTAAAGACGGTGGTATTGATATTGAGAGAAATTATGGTTGATGTCCCTAATGAGATGGCCTAGCCGATTGGGTCGTGATCGGACTCCGTGCTGAGAGTATGGTGGTACTGGTTTTGTGAATAATGGTATTATGAATAATGGTATTGTGGACAATGGTATATCGATACTAAAATCTCCCAATGTGAGATATGGAAATTAATTTGAACATTGTTTTGATCCTAAATTGAGGTTTGATGTTGATTAAGTCTTTCATTGATATTATGATAATCTTATTTGTATTATTTATCATTCTTTTGAGAGGGTATTTAGTTATACATACTAGTGCTATTCGACGGTACTAACGTCCCTTTTGTCGGGGGCACTGCACCTTTAAATGGATGCAGGTGGTTTCACAACAGGAGATATTGATCAGTGATAGCAGTGCACCTTCTTCCCAGCTAACTTGGTGAGCCTCACTTCATTCCGGGGTCATAAATCTTTTGTACTTTGTGTATTCTGTTTGAGGTATAGCCCGGGCCTTGTTGCTGGCATTATCATTGTACTCTTCTTTATCTATAGAGGCTCCGTAGATATAGTGTGGGTTGTGTATTGGTGTTGGGGAAAGACAAACTATGTTATGTTGTGGATGTATTACTTGTCCATTTGAGACTTTAAAAATGATGAAACAATTGGAAATGAATTGGTATTATAGACATGAACATATTTTTGTCTAATTAATGATAATATGTATTATCTCTATTCATGGATGAGTTTGGGTAGAATGAAATCTAACAGGCTTGCTCGGTCGGGTTCACTCGGTTGAGCGCCGGCCGCGCTCCTCGATTTTGGGGTGTGACAAGTTTGTTCTTTGGGAACTACTTCTTGAAGGATGGGTTGAATGATATTGTTTTCAATCCAAATTTGCTTCTTGAATAATGATAGGTATAGAAAGTTGTTCCGGAGCATTGGCAATAACAATTAGAGGAATCTCAATATGTTCCTCTTCAAAGACAAAGTCCTTATCCCCTCCCCCCCCCCTCCCCCAACCACCACCACAAACTCAACATTCTCAAGGAATCTCATATTATTGTAAAAAGTAGCCTTAGTAGTGGGATAAAAATTCTGAAAAACTTAGGGAATAGAAAACATTATTTGACATAAATCTTTTAATTCTCCTTTAGAGATATGACCTAATCTGTCGTGCCATAAAGAAGCTGACTACTGGATAGTTAATTTACTCTTATTACCAGTTATGTTAACATGCAAGGTTCATTGAACAAAGCAATCATATCAAGTAAGTATAGATTATTGTAACCTAATAAAGAACCGGGACCAACCAATTTTGAATTATGAAAGAGACTAATTTTTTTATTTTCAAATAAATAGAAATAACCAAACTTGTCTAATACAGAAACAGAATTCAAATCCCATAAAAAATGGTGCAACATAAGTCTCGTTCAAATTCAATTAAAATCAGTTCTTAACAATGATCTAAAAGTTTCAATTGCTTCGACTTCCACTGACTTGCCGTCACCATCATAGATGTATCTTTCACCATCATTAGGCTTTCGATAGTTTAGGCAACCCTGCATAGACACGTGATGTGAGTTATTATACCGAAATCTCTTCACCATTTGTGTCTTGATACCGAAGTCAAATTAACCTTATAACAAACAAAATTAAGAGGTGTACCTTTACTTTCACGCCATGTGTGATAATTGATACAATCCTTCTTCTTATGACATGCAGCTTTACAAAAAAAAACCATATGTAGTTGGTTCCTGATGTTGTTTCTTTTGTGTTGCTGTATCTGCAGCTTCCTTATTCTATCTCTTCTTGTCCTTCATTCTGTCCTTAGGCACAACGGCTAAGTGAGCACTTTCTATCTTTTTCTGCTTCGGTCTATCATCTTCCGGAACACAGTGTGAGATGAGCTCATTTAGAGGCCAAGTCTTTTTTTGACAATTATAGCTCACCTTAAACTGGCTAAACTATAGTGGAAGGGATATCAAAACCAAATGCATTAGCAAGTCTTCAAAGAGGTCCAACTTAAGTGCTTTCAACATAGAATCAAGATGAGACATTTGCATGATGTACTCCCTGATATTACCTTTGCCTTGATACCTCATTAAAATCAGACTTGTCAAGAGTGTACCAATCTCAGCCTTTTCACTCTTGACAAATACTTTTTCAATTTCAGCCATAAATTCTTAAGTCGTCTTAACCTTGTCAGACATAGTGCCCCTGAATGTTTCTGAAATGGCTTTCTTTATAATCATCATACACATGCGATTTGATATCTCCTACCTTTCCATCTCCCTCTTTTCATTAGAGGTACTCTTATCTGTAAGAAGTGGTGGAGAATCAACCCTTAACGCAAGGTCTAGATCCATGAATCCGAGAATTATGTTGAGATTCTCTTGCCATGACTTGAAGTTAGTGCCATAGAACATAGGAAATGAATTGATGTTGGAAGTAATATTTGAAGGAGTAATTTCAGCTGAATCAGAGAACAATAAATAACAAAGTAAGCTCATATATACTTAAAACCAAAATAAAAATAAATTTGAATAAAAGTATACCCCATCTCAAGGTACCTGTCACTCCATTTTTTTTTTATCTTTGGACAAAATATTAATTTGTAAATGATATCTTAGTGTAGTAATCAAATACTGATAATAAAAGAACATGTCGAATAGTAAATCTTCATTTAGGCCGATTTATTATTCACACATAAAACAAAATAATCATCACGTATTTATTACCATAAGAATGCACATGCAATTCTGTTAAATATTGAACTTCCTTTGGGCCGATCAATATTCACATAAGTTACACATACACAATCTTTTATATTTCAAAATAAATAAATCTCCACAAGAAAGGTAACTTTGGCGACATCAAGCTTCAAATTTATTTATCTCAAAATATATACAACCATACCAATATTCAAATTTAGATTCTCCAAAGAAACATACAAATTTTCAAGTCAAATAAATTATGATAGGCCCTAAACTGAATGAATGACAAATCTAAATAGCTGCCAGTACTTAAAGTGATGAATCTAACATATTCAATTCACCAAACCAAATAAAACAGTTACTTAATTAACTAAACTTTTCTAGCAGCAAAGAAGGACTTTTTCTCCTTTATTCAAACTTTAAATGTTGCAAGAGTTTCATCTTTGTCTTTAACTGAAAGAAATAGTCGCTTCCAGTATTTTTTATTTTTTTTCTTAATAATGAAGTCAAACTATTAATTCACCACAAAAATGTCAAGAAATGAATTTACTTAAAGAACTAAAACTTTTAAGAAGGACAAAGCATTCTTTCTCTAAAGATTTGTAACACCACATTACCGCAAAATATCAACTTTGTTCTTTAAGATTCCTCTTTTTTTCTTCTCCTTTTTTTTAAAAAATTGCTGGAAATAACTTCAAAAATATTTATAATTTGTTTTTACAGAAACCCTCAACGAAACCTTTCTTGCAGCACATATGACACGGAGGTTAAACCTCCTAGAATCTTAAAACTAAAAGTGGCGGCTCCTAACCAAATCAAGTTTTAGTTCCTTAACTATAGAATTCAAAAGCAATTGTATTTTGTTTGGACATATATAATTTGTCGTAGCAGCGGCACATCAGCATCAACTAAAATCCCTTTGGACTATCGCCTTTTCAACTTGATTTTGGGCAATAACTATTTCTTGAATTCCTTCAATTGAAATAGAAAACTATTTTGACATTGGCTATGCCATATTATGTTCATTACACACGATGATGTAATATTCGCATAGAATAAATACTTTCTGAAAATACATGACACACTAGAAGTAAACCAAAATTAATACTTAATGATTTAACATGATACATGCTCATGATAATAATAGTTAGAACCAAAAAATACTTTAAAGATAAACACCGTCATCTTTTACCCAAGAACTATCATGTCAAATCATCAAAAATAAATACTAGATGCGGAAGCGTACCTGAATTCATGAGCACTACAGAGATTCTTCAGTCTTGCTGTTATTGATCTTCCAAACCAAGACGTGGGTGGATTTCAATTTTTCCAACGACGGGATATCAGAAAAGAAATCCCTACGTCTGATTTTGGGACCATAACCCATTTATAGTTGCACATGTTTATGTGACTCTAATTTAGCCCATCACTAAATTAGAAGTTATATCCGGATATCTACACATAAAATCACATACTTTAGGAGGTGTCTTATAGACCCATTTAACTTTAAACCTTAGCAGATCACTTTTAATTTGGGTCAACCTTTTAACGATAGCAACCAATATACAATTATTCTTAAAACAAAATATATGCGTAAGTCCATAAACTCTTACAAGAGGTACTAACAGAAAAATATTCAGAAGGCAAGCCAGAGAAAATTTGAAGGACAAGATCTATCTCAGAAATGTGATTGCCAATAAAGGTTAAGGCATCTACAATAAATATGAGGCGATGCACATATTCATTAATGGGGAGATCACCTTTTTTTAAGGTTATGAAACTGAACTTTATGTCGGAGAGTATGAGAGGAAACTTGATCACGAAGCAAATGTTCTATTTGAAGCCAAGCTTCACGAGAGGTTAGAGTATATATGGTTAGGTTTGATAATAGCTTGAAGAATCTCTTGTGAAATATTAGCTTGTGAAATCTCTTGAAGAATCTCAAACACTTGGTGGGCATAAAGCTTCATAGTCCTTATTAATGGTGTTTCTACACCCAACAACCCATTCTCTTGCTCATAGATAAATTCTAAAATCTCAGTTTGCTATAATCAATACCATTCTTCATCACCCATAAGATAAACAACACCCTTAATAAATAATCAACAACACCCACCAGCTATCATAGCATAACACAAGGCTCACAAGGCATCAGCATAACACAAGGCTCACAAGGCATCATAATGCGCATAACATGAAATATATTTGTGAATACTGGTCTGACATGGATACGTGAATACTGAACTAACATGGATATATGAATATTGAACTAGCACGAATATTTGAGTATTGAACTGACATCAATATCTCGGTACTAAGCTGGCATGAATATCTGAGTACTGGACTGGCATGAGTAGCTGAGTATTGAATTGACATGAATATTTGAGTATTGAAATAACATAAGTATCTGAGTATTGAAAACTTGAATGTTATAACATGATACGTGAAATACTAGTTGTATAATCACTAATTCTGGTGGCAACTCCAACTCATAAGCTATTTGTCTAATCTTTCTTAGGATCCTATACGACCCGATGTATCTGAGACTGAGCTTTCCTTTCTTCCCAAATCTTATAACACCTTTCATAGGCCAAACTTTCAGAAACACCCAATCATCAACTTGAAACTCTAGGTCTGTATGCCACACGTCTGAATAGGACTATTGGTAACTTTGAGCCATCTTCAAACGCTCTTGAATCAACTTGACTTTCTCCACATCCTGATAGACCAAATTTGGTCCCAACAACTTTGCTTCACCAACTTTGAACCAACCAATTGGCGATCTACACCTTTGCCCATACAGATCTTCATACGGTGCCATCTTGATACTAGAATGGTAGTTTTCAGTACAAGAAAACTCAATTAATGGTATATGACCATCCCAATTACCTTTAACATCAAGGACATACACTCAAGTGTCTGAATAATGCGCTCTTCCTGTCTATCTTTCTGAGGATGAAAACCTTATGCCTAATCCTTTTTGAAAGGACTTCTAAAAGTTCGATGTAAACTGAGCACCACGATATAAATTGATGGACAACGGAGACCCATGCACTCTGACGATTTCCTGAACCTACAACTAGGCATAATCTTCTGCTGAATCTGTGGTCTTTACTCACAAGAAGTGCACTGACTTGGTAAGTCAATCTACAATCACCCAATCAAATCATGCTTCCAAAATAAGCGAGACAATCCTGTTATAAAGTCCAAATTTACCATCTCCACTCAAGAATATATGTAAACAGTGGTAAAACACTTGATTTTCTGCTGCTCGACTTTTATTTGCTGAAAATTCAGGCACTTGGCTACAAAGTTTGCGACATTTGTTTTCATATCGTTCCATCAATGAATCTCCTTAAAATCATAATATATCTTTGTGGCACCTGGGTGAATAGAATACCTAGAATTATGGGCTTCTGACATAATTTGCTCTCTTAGCCCATCTACGTCTTGAACACACAGTCTGTCTTGGTGCCTCAAAGTACCATCATCTCCCCCTTGTTCAAAATCCATCGGCTTATGCTTGTGTATCCCCTATTTCAGCTGCAACAAGTAGGGCCATTAATCTATTTCTCCTTCATTTCGTCTACTTAGGAGGAACAAGTCTTGTTCTGGACAACAACTTTACCATCTTTGGATTTCGAAAGTCGAACTTCTTGCTTGGCTAAGTGGTGAACTTCTTTCACCACAGTTCTCTTATCTGCCTAAACCATGAGCTATACTTCCCATACTTGATTATATTTTTAAGGTACTTCCTGAAAATACTTATAGCGTTGTTGTGAGCTAACTGTTTGACCAGTAATCCTAAGATTAGAGTCTCGTGCAATGGCACTACCCTCGTGATACATAACTGGTCATGATTTTATATTTTTTTATATCTCATGCTAACTATGTGGGTTTCAAATCTCCAACTAACTTACTAATAATTATCACATCTCCCCCTAGACCAAAGGTTACAGTCTTGTACTTGTGGATCCTTTTTTTTTAAGATCTGAACAACTTTCCTTATCTGCTACAGTTCCTTGCACTTTACGTCAATGACGACTCATCTTCTGACTTACTTCTGAGCAATCTTTCTTACTTGAAAAAACTAAATTACTTACATAAACGGAAGGCTAATGTATTAACAACTATCATACACAATCTTAATTATTTAACTCTGCTCACACTATCAATCTTGGGGAAACCCCTTTTCGATAACTCTTAAAGGTTATTCGTCTGTAGTTTGCTCTCTTACTGCTAGCTGATTTTTTTTCTTTCCACTGTCACTGAACTTGGCTTTAACTTAAACTCTTTGGGTTCTAACATGCGTTCAGTATTTCAAATTGTCATCCACTCATTAGAGTTAACCTTTCTAAGTAAATCAAATCGTACCTCTACTAGCTCTACTGAAATTGCTAATTCATTGTATGTACTCAAAATTTGCTTGCTATTCCTTTACTAACCACCTCATAGCATCATATTTTCTTATTCCTCTTTGAATAACTAAAGTGAAGCATAAGGTTATTTCTAACTTCCCTCGCCATCATACCCTATTCTACGATCACATACTAACTTTGTTTTTGAACTATGTACATGGATCACACTTAGGAAAATTTTACTATCTTACACGAAATTGGAATATGTTCACACTTAAGGAAACTTCATATATCTTAAATAAAATTGGAATATCTAACCCCAAACTTTCTATACACTTCAAAATCATATCAGACTATAAACATCTGGGGTAAACACTTAGTCACATAACCTAAGGGGGAACTGCCATGTCTTTTATCTCACAATAATAGCTGCTTCTCATAGTAATTCACTAACGTGGTACTTTCTAATTCTGATTCGAATAAATCTGAACCACTTAAAATCATTCCCTAAAATTCAATATCGCATGCTCTTGGTTCTCATTTCGTACATCATATTTTCTTAGTTATTTTCCTTTAGGCTCTTTTGTGTCCAAAGCTATAGTGATCAATTCTGTGCCCGCTGTGGTTAAATTCTTAACCTGTTACACTGTGGGGTCTGACATCTAAACTATCATCAACCAACATGTGGCTCAATTTCCAAGAATTAAATGAAGTTGTTCTGGGAGGTAAAACACATACGAATACACTACCATGCACAAACTTATCCTTCAAAGTAGACCATCATTTGATAAATCTCTTCATGCGCCATCCGGTGAGTCTTGGTCTCAATCCGGACCTAAAATATGCGAAGATTTCGCTATATTCACTGTTACTTGCATTTTAGCACCCATAGGCATCATTATATACTCACAAGTCACCATAATTTTGATACACTGAAAATTGGATATCTGGTAAACATATATGTTACACTCTATATTTTTGTACGTGAAAGTACATCATAAGTCAATTGATGTAAGCTTAAAAGTGAGATCCTCTTTGAAAGTATATAAAGTGATTTAATGATGTTACGTCCCAATTTCGTAAGCCTTTAAGAGTTATCATTCGGGGGAAAATATGTCTAAGGGGACACGTTGTTACAGCCCGTACTTCAGACGTCACTGTCATTATAGAATTATCTAAAGTAAGCTCAAAAAGGATGAAATCCTTCTACAAGGATAAGAAAGGTTTATCGAAGTCTTAAGTAAGTTAAGATGAATATGAGACTTTCTAATCATGATTTAAATGAGTTTAAAGTTATGATATGACTATATATGATGTTTGGATATGGAATATAAAGTTTGAAAAAAATCGGATTTAAGTTGCGGAAAAATCGAGTTAAGATTTGCCTTGTAATGAGCTATTTTGAGAAATTAATTTGTAAGCTTTATGATATCATTTTGGGAAATATATCATACCAAAATGAAGGTATATGAACCTAGTTTCCAACGGTCTAAACCATTTATTTATACGATATCGGAGTAAAGAAATATGGATTTTTAAAGTAGGGTCGCCAAGTCACGTCGCCACACTTTGAAAAAACTGTAGGTTTATAGGCCAGGCTGCGAGGCAGTTTTCTCCCAATATATTGAGAGTTACAGGTAGATCTTTATATTTAATTAAAGACTCATGTGTCTAGTTTCTAACTTTTCAAACCGTTCATCAATACAACATTATTGTAGAGAGATATTTGCATTTTTTCGAGACTTTGCAGGAGGCCCATATGGGACCCACTTGGTCGGGGCTCAATCTTCACTTATTCTTATCTCATTTTTGGGATGAGCTTTGCTCATTTTTCGTTCTCCTTATTTTTTATTTTTGGGATGAGTTAAAATCTTGAAGATAGTAATTGACATGGCATAAGGAATCATTATCTTTTTTGTGGGTTGTGTTGAGGCTATATATATGGTTGGTTGTGGCTGAAAATTATTATAAATAATTTTATTATCTTGTGGATGTTGTTATTAAGCTTAACTATGTACTAATTGAGTGGATTGAAGAAGATAACATGAAAAACAAAGAGGTTGACGATAAAAGTTGAGATATTAGACATGTGGACTATTTTTGAAGATTATTTTTATGATGTTTTGGGATGAAAATGATATGGTAAGCATAAGTATTATGTTATACAAGTTGTAGGCAAATTCATGGAAAAGGAATTGGATTAAATTATATTTTGTTAATTGTAAATCGAGCTTGCCGCTCAAAATGGTTGTTGAAGTAATCAGAGAGTTTATTGTGAATTATATTTTTGTTGTTTGGGCTGTTTGGTGACTTTTAGTAACTTATGAGATGTAGTAAAAACAGGGGAGATGCTGTCCGTTTTTTGTAGAATATTGGTGTAACGACCCGATCGGTCGTTTTGAGTATCACAACCCAGTTTTCCCATTTACTGCTCAATTTATACCTTACAGTTGATTTATGACTTATCGGGTTAGTTGGTTCGGGTCCGGAAGAATTTCGGAGTGAAATGAGATACTTAGTCTAATAATTGAAAACTTAAGTTGGAAAAGTTGATCGGATATTTACTTATGTGTAAATGACCTCAGAATTGAATTCTGATAATTTCAATAGCTCCGTATGGTTATTTTGGACTTAGAAATGTGTCCGAAAAATTATTTGGAGGTCCGTAGTAGAATTAGGCTTGAAATGACGAAAGTTGAATTTTTGAAAAGTTTGACCGGGGGGTTGACTTTTTGATATCTGGGTCAGAATTCGATTCCGGAAATTGGAATAAGTCCATTATGTCATTTATGACTTGTTTGTAAAATTTGAGGTCAATCGGACTTGATTCGATAGGCTTCGGCATCGAATGTAGAAGTTGGAAATTTTATAATAGACAAAAGTCAAGTGAGTTCGCACAAGACTTAATTTCAAATGAGCATAACTCTTAGGATACTAAATGTTATATGGTGTATTACCTATCAAATGAAAGATCTTCGATTCTAGTTTCTAACACTTCAAACCGTTCATCATTTGGACATTCTTACAAGAGGTTATGACCAAATTACCAAAAGCTAAAAAAATACGATTATGCGACCAATTCTGCGATCGCAGAACCATTATGCGATCGCAGAAGTAGTTATGTGACCGCAAAATGGTCGCAGACCTGTCTAGTGAAGCCCATTTCTGGGCATCAATTTTGCGGTGCATTTTGCAACCCTCATACCCATTCTGTGGTCCATTATGCGACCACAGACCTGCTTTCGGAGAGAGAGTGTTCTATAGAGAGGAAGAAGCTCAAGTGCTTTGTTCATCAAGATCTTGTTCAAGCTTTGAAATCCAACAAGGAAATATCACAAGATCTTCACCAAAGAGGTAAGGCTCTAACCCTTAGTCTTCCATTTCGAGTTTGGGTAAAGACGGGTGATTAAGAGTATGATTCTTGGGTGTAATAGTATTATTTATACATATCACTAAGGTTTATGGAAAGATTGTTGAGTTCAAATGGGTAAAGATTGGGTTGAAAATGGTAAAAATCTTCAATGACTTTAATTGAAGATTTGAGGGTCGAGTTAATGTTGGAATTTGGTGAAATTTGTATGGTTGGACACGTTGTTGGATGGGCGTTCATATTTTGTAACTTTTGTGAGGTTCCGGGACGTGTGCCCCACGGGAGTTTTTTCAGTTAATTTCGGATTTTATTTGAAAATTAGTATTTCCTTATGGAATTAATTACAATAATTGGTATTGATTGAATCGAATTAATTGTGGCTAGATACGAGGCTTTTGAGAGACCAATTCTTGTGGCAAGGGCATAGCGAAATAAAGAATTACACGGGTTGAGGTAAGTAACTCTTCTAATCTTAGAGATGAGGGTATGAAACCCCAAATTTTGTGATATGTTGGTTTTAAGGTGACACATATGGTAGGTGACAGACGTGTGGGCGCGCACCGTAGGAATTGTGACTAGGTCAAATTCCATGGAACTGTGAAGTTGAATAATATGTTGATATTTGTACATTCTCTACGTGTTAGAGAAAAATTGATCTGAGACTCGTACTTAAAAATCATGCTTAGATATATGTTGTTATTATTGATACCCATTGGGGTCATTTCTATGGTTGAATGATATGTTCAAATTGTAATTTCACACTCAGTCATGTTTATTCATTTCATATCATACCTTAGTCTCTCTTATTTATTATTGATGCATCATATCATTGTTGTTGGGCTGCTTATCATGATTTCTGAGAGCCCGAGAGACTGGAGAGGTTGATGACTGAGTGAGGCCGGGGGTCTAATTGTGAGAATATTTATGGATCGGGTTGCACGACGCAGCATGTTTATTGATTTATGTCATGATTGGCTTGATATAGCGCTTGGGTTGAAGGAGTCCCTCCGGAGTCTGTACACGCCCCCAGTGAGCGCAGGTACCTACTGAGTGCGAGTATCGAGTGCGAGTGCCGAGTGATTTGGGAGGATTGAGTGACAGTGAGGACTGAGTGACTGGGAGGATTGAGTGATTGGGAGGACTGAGTGAATGATATTCTGAGAGTATCTATATGATTTTATCACTGAGTTGCATCGCATTGACATGCACACATGACATACATGCATAGAGATGTATTTTTCTCATGCTGTATAGTATCACATTATTAATGATTTCTCACATATGTTGACAAATGGGCATAATAATGCATTTGTTTTACACGGGTTATTTGAAAAGGAAATGAAATATCTCATTTATTATTGAAAGGATTTTGGAAAAATTATTTTTTTTAAACTTATTCATATTTTTGGCAACTCCGATAAATGATTTGGATTTTTATGGATTTACTTGAAAGGCAGAACTATTTTTAGAAATCATGTTTTTGTTGAGCATTTGATTATTGAGTTACTTCTGGTCTTACTTGTTTACGTTGTTATGGACTGTTGTGGACTATTGGTTTTGGACCTGACCTTAGTAAAAGCTCGTCACTACTTTCAACCTAAGGTTAGGTTTGTTACTTATTGAGTACATGGGGTCGGTTGTACTCATACTACACTTCTGCACCTTGCGTGCAGATGTTGGCTGTTGATGTTGCTGTGTTCGTTGGGAGCTGGATCTGAAGGTGTACCTGCGTTCCGGTTTTAGCTGCCTCTTGTTCATGATAGCCTTAGATTTATAACAATCTGTTCATGTATATTTCGAACAGATATATGTATTATTTAATACCAGTTTTGTAAATTCTATTCTTAGAAGCTCATGATTTGTACTACCAGTTCTTGGGGAAATATATTAGTTTTATCTATTTTCCTTTAATTACTTGCCTTATTAATTTCATTGAAATTGGATAATTGGTAATTGGCTTACCTAGCAGGTTGGATTAGGTGCCATCACGACTAGTTTGATTTTGGGTCATGATAATTGGTTTTGAAATATGAGAGTTACAGTGCTTATATGATGACGATGAAGTCGGGTTACTCATTGTAGACGTAAGAATATCATATTGAGCTTGGTTGATGATTGGAGAGAGGATTGCAAAGGTATTTTAAGGCTATACCTTTCCTTCATTTTGGCATTATCCCGTAACTACATATGTTTGATAATGAGACATAAAGAGAAGTTTGTATTCATGAATTTATTCACATTATCCTAGTCTCAGAAGTTACAGTATTCTCCCTTATCAGGACTTTATATTCAGTTAATTATTATTTTCTTCCAGTCAAGAGAGCAGAGGGTATAATTTATATATATATATATATATATATATATATATATATATATATATATATATATATATATCATCACTAAGAACATATCAATTGCAACGTTACATACTCAGTCAAGACTCTATTATCAAATTTTTACTTTACTGCTCAAATCCTAACTCTTGTTTGGAATTATAATTAACTATCTTCATATATAACTGATAATTAAAGTAAAGGAACAAAATAAAAGAAAAAATATGAAAGGAAAAGTAAAGTCCTCTTACTCTATGCCGACGCTGAGCAATTTTTGTTTCTATGTTTCTTTGCATTCCTCGTCAGTGTTCAAAAGCCAAGAAAGACTTGATACCTTATGTCTCTTAATATTTTAAAAGGACCAAATGAATCTCAAATATGATCATCGTTTAAAGTTCAATTGGCTGGCCAACTATATATTTAATTATATGTAAATTTGGTTGAACGTGCTTCCATCCATGCTACTTTTTTACTCCAAATAAAAGCAAAAGTTTTGCCAATTAGAAAGTCTTTTTATTTTCTCTACCCCTGGCCTATTTGTCTTTCATTGCTGACCAAGATCCTTGTATATTTCTTGCTAATTCCTTACATATAAAATAGATGTACTCCTTTTACATACATCATCGTATTGCCAATTATAAGGACAAATGCATCTAGTGTTGCATTTCAACACAGTGAACAAACAAGATTTTATTTATTCTTAAGTATTCGTCATATCATATCAGTTCATATCCTATACACATATTATTCCAAATACTTCGCTTAAACCGTGCAAGTCCTTATACCCTTTGAGTACTTTAATTATGTTATGAACTCTGAGATTATTAAAAAATTTAAGCTAGAAATTTATGGGTGACCAATTATGCTATTGAATACAAGGTGTAGCTAAAATTAAAACCAAATAAGAGCCACATAGTACTTGCGAAGTGCTGAACTGACAGATGCAAATGGACACTGTATGCAAGAAAATATATAGATTCTGATGACTTCATTGTGAAGAGGCACCATCCACAACACAAATGCAACAAGTACACCAAGAATAGGTTATGCACATCTAAATATATTGCTCACAAATTTAGGAAAAATATAATATCTACACCTAGTATAAAACTGTGGGAGTTACAAGATCATATTAGAGACAAAATTGGGTTGTATGTTGGAAGAATTGTTTGTTATGGGGCTAAGTGTAGGGTAATACGAGAGTTCATGGGGGACTGAAAGATGGAATTTGCAAGTTTGTGTGATTATGCTGATATTATCAAGGAGACTAATCGTGGGAGTACTTGCTGGATTAGAACAGATACAAATACTGTACCTGGAAAGAAATTATTTTTATATTTTTACATCTGTTTTGATGTTTTGAAGAAGGGTTGGTTAGAAGGATGTAGGAAGATTATTGGATTTGATGGCTGCTTTTTAAAAGGAGCATGCAAAGGTGAATTATTGGTGGCAATTGGAAAGAATGGAAATTAATATATGTTTCCCATAGCATGGGATATGGTGGACCAAGAGACCAAGCATTCTTGGACATGGTTCATCAACTTGCTGAAATCAGATTTGGATGTGGGAAATGGAATTGGCTTAACATTGATGTCAGACATGCAAAATGTGATGTATTTCTATGTATTTGGCCTTGAAAAAAAAAAGTTCTCCTTACATCTCTTGGCTATTTTCTTGTCCTACATTGTTATTTAAGCTAAATTTCTTTAACAAAATCGAATAAACAAGTATAATTGATCTGATTTTGATACTTACTATTACAATTTAGTCAAGTTGAGCGAGTTATAGCCTGTTTGGCCAAGCTTCTCAACAGGGAAAAAAGTGCTTTTGGGAAGAAGCAGAAGCAGTTTCTGAGAAGCATAAAAAAATCGCTTCTTCCCAAAAGCATAAGCAGAAGCAGTTTTAACTTTTTTTCTTACCAAAAATACCCTTAACAAAATATAGTATATATCAAAATAACCGTCAAACCTAATACTTAGGATATTAATGTATAAATATTTCTTATTATTTTTAGGATAGTTTTCTAATATATATAGTGACTTTAGGGGTGAATGCTTTTATATTTGTTGAATGATTTTTAATATATTTAACTTATATTAAAAGAATTAAGTACTTTTAAATTTTATTTTCATATTTTACTTAAATAAAATAAAAAGATTTAATTATTGCATGTAATAACAAATTTTTAAGATTATTTATTTACTTATAATATTAATTATTAAGCAAATCTATTCATGTCCTTATTCGTAATTTGATTCTTAAAAGCACTTTCTCAAAAGCTTGGCCAAACATAAATTATTGCTCAAAAGTATTTTTCAGAGTGATTAATCAAACACAAAATGCTTCTTTGCAAAAGTACTTTTTTCAAAAGCACTTTTCAAAATAAGCTGATTTCTCCAGCTTGGCCAAACAAGCTATTAATCGGATATGTATCTTTGCGAGTCTAATTGAACACAATCCAAGTTAAACCACGTGAAAGACCAGAGCAATTAGTTTATATATGCCAGCTGAATTAAATAAATCTTGATGAGAAAAATGCTTGTTTTTTTATTTGATTTGGTCATTAAACAGATTAGTTCTAACTAAAAATGATAATTGAGTTAGAAAGATTAGATCCACTGACTTATTATTTAGTCAGAAATTATCCATCTCCTCTTGACTTAAAGAGTATAATCCATAAATTCATATCCCCATTTCTAGAAATGAGTTGGTGACTCCAACGTGATTACCAGAAGGAAACGTTAGACCCCAGAGTAATAGAAATCAGTATGGGATGGTGAACAAGATAAACTGAACATGAATTAGAGACCGAATGATTTGATAATAGTCGACATCGTGAGAATTTCATCGATCGTATTCCGGCGATAATAGAATGGACAACAGAAGAATAACTTTTAAAGGTCATACAGGAAGAGGCTTCCTAAAGCAAGCAATGTGAACAGAGTTAAGTTTAAGGGACTAAGTGTGCCAGTTACACTAGGTGTCACCCTATTGCGTAAAATTCAGTTATACTTAGTACAGAAGGGTTACCGCAAGATGAGTAAGATGTCAGTGAAAATGTGAAAAGATGCTAAAGATGATGAGGTGAAAGGAATGAGATTGCATTTATTCAGATCCTACAGATATGATATGACTCCAGAACATTATGCAAGCATGATGCTGGGGAGAACCTGTTAGGGTTTTGCACCCTATGTTATTGATAAATTAAGTGCGAGAAACACTTAATACATAAGGAGCCAATGCCATAGGTAAGTTAAGACAAAGGACATAACCCAAGAGGGGTTACGTATAATACATATATATATATATATATATATATATATATATATATATATATATATATATATGAGAAAGGACCAATGAGTATTCTGTAGTTTATTCAGGAAGAGCCTAGTTATGGCTAGACGAGAGGTCAGGGATAAATAAATAGATCATGCAAGATAGACGTAGTGAACCCGAACATAGTGAATTCAGTCTCGCAGATATGACGTCGTAACCCTTGAGAAATATTCAGATAGGAGTTGGAGTAATTAAAGGTACCGTATAAGTGTTACGAAAATAAGAAAGAGTGCCACTAAAGAGACAATCAAAGTTTGAGTTCAGAAGTAACCCTACGAGCACAAGGGAACAGAGGTATATAACTAAGGATATTTGTAGGTGAGTAAGAACATCGAGAATTCCTTTGGGTATACAATATAACCAGCTCGTAACTTTACAAGAGCCAGAAGGTCTCCTTAAGTACTACAAAGAAAGACCATCTGGGAAAATAAGAAATAAGGCTTCCATCTAAGCATAGTGACATAAAGAAGAAACGGTCTTGTAACAACAGTCTCACTACAACATTATGTACTCCATAAGAAAGTGGCCCCTATCGTGGCTAATGAACGCGAAGAAGAAAAAAAAATTCAAAAGCTGATATTTGAGGTCATATGAGTTACAGGAAATTCCCGATGATGGTGACTGTGGCTTGAAAGAGGCGATAATTATTGTGGATCTTCCATTCTTTCTAAGCTTATTAATCAGGCATTTGATATTATCTGGCCTGTATCTTGGCGGCGCATGCCTCCAGATTTCTGGTGGTCTTTGCAGCCATGGCGTGTCAGATCTCATTTTGCTGGAGTTATAACACAGATCTGAGCCTCGACCGAAGCAGGGGTGATTTTCACAAATAGGATGCTTTGAGGCCATTGTTTATATTTCGTCGCGTAAGTATCTTTCCAAAGTCTGCGGTGAAGCAGAGAGTTGTGGGGACTGGGGAGTTCCAATTGGTGGTTTTGCCCGTCTCTGTCATTCTGGGTTGTCGTTGATAAATTTTTCTGATTGCAAAACCATCCTTTTTGTGAAATTTCACATGACCTCCCTCTTTTCCCTTTCCTACTCTTTATGTTTATTTTTCGGGAAACAACCTCTCTACCTTCTCAAGGTAGGGGTAGGGGTAAGGTGTACGTACACACTAACCTTCCCCATACCACTTGTGAGATTCAACTGGGTTTGTTGTTGTTGTTGTTGAGGCTATGAAGATTTTATCTTCTGCGGAAGATGAAACATATATTTCTATTGAGCTGAAGAAAACTGTAACTTGGCGTGGCAGCTCAGATGGGTCTGTGAGATATGGGGAGAGAAGTTCCATTTGTGGTGTTTGTTCTCTGTCTCATGACATACTGATGCTTGCAGCCATGGCGGTTTTCAAATTTTTTTGTTCTCTGGAAAACAGAGAACCTGAGCCTACCCAGAGGTTCTTACCAGTAAAGCAAAGAGTTACGCATAGCTTAGAGAATGAGGCATCAGAGACTGGGATTTTTTTGTACAGGGTGGTTGCCCCTCTCTGCTATGCCCGTGATTTATCCATTGATAACCAGAAAAACCAACAGCCCTTTCAAATAAACAAGAAAAAAGAAAAAAAAATCTTTCATCCAAACACACCCCTGTACACTTCTTTGTTTTCCTCTTCTCTTTGTGCTGCTGCTACTGATGTTGTAAAGGGGCTGTGATGATTGCTTTCCGTTCTTGGCTATGTTTGATCATGGCATTGAGAAAATACTGACCGTATCTTGGCGAGGCGATACAGTATGGCTTTGTATAGCAAACTGGTGTCTGCAGCCATGGCGGCGTCGCTTTCTCTTTTGCTTAGTTCAAATACGGAAAATCTGAGCCCTCAATACCCATTTCATGTTCTTCAATGGTGAGCCATTATTCTCTTTTGAGAGATTTTAACCAAAAGACTCTTGTAAGTCTCACTTTAAGACTGTAACAGAGATTTTAAACCGAAAGGACTGTGTAATTCTTGATTTAAGAAACTAACTCGTACTTCTCTCTTTTTTTCTCCTCTCTCTCACTACCCCACATGTAATTATATACAGAGAAAAGAGGAGAAGAGAGCTGGGAAATTCTGATGTGAAAAACCAAAGAATTCCCCCATAAAAGGCAAAGGTTAGTCCAGAAAGGAAAGAAATGAGGCAAAACAGAGAGTATTGGGATTTTCTTTAAAAGAGTGGTTGTCCCTCTCTGTTCCGCCATTGATTTTTCTCCATTATCAAACAACCAACAGCCCTTTGTTTATGAGAACAGCAGAAACTGGAAAAGGACTTAACTTATATACATTGCATCTCTGTCTTTTGTGTGTGTGTGTGTGTGCATGCGCTTGTGACTGTGTGTATTGTTTTTAGAGTGTGGATGGAAGGTGCATAATGAGGCAGTGGTGATGATGTTACTATATCTGAGATATCCGATTCGGGCATGGAGATGACTCGACCCGTATCTTGGCTTGGCAACCCGGTATGTCATGTGATCGAGACTTCTGTCTCTGATATGCAACCGGTGTTTGCAGCCATGGCGTGGCTGTTTTCTCTTTTGCCTTATCAATAACACACATCTGAGCCCCATTTGGTGAAAAGAAAAAAAATAACAGAATCTTTTCTGTGATTCATTACCCTCTTCAGGCCCCACACTGTGGGATACACTGGGTATGCTGTTGTTATGCCGTTGTTGTTGTAATGTTGGGAATATGTGACATGTGCTACGTTCGGCTACAAGTTATCATCCCAAAAAGAAATGAAGCAAAACTGAGAGTTTGGGATTTTCTTTAAAGGGTGGTTGCCCCTCTCTGTTCTGCTGTTGATTTTTCTCTATTCACAAAAAGCCAACAGCCCTTGTCATGGAAACAACAGAAACATGAAGAATATAATCAAACAATATTACTCCTCCTAGTACCACTACATATTTGCCTTTCCTCTGTGTGTGTGGTGTGTTGTTTTTTTGGCGTTGATGGAACGTGCATAAAGAGGCAATGATGCTTGTGTCAAGGTAGGCTGCCTACAGTACACCCCTTAGGGGGCGGCCCTTCCCCTGACCCTACCTGAATGCGGGTTGTTTTATGCACTGGGCTGCCCTTTTTTTATGGAAGGTGCATAAAGAGGCACTGATGATGATGATTCTATATCTGTGCTAATCAATTACGGCATGGAGATTGTATGATCCGTATCTTGGCTTGGCAACTTGGTATAGCCCGTGACTGAGGTTTCTCTCTCACATGCAAGCAATGTTTGCAGCCATGGCATGGCTGACTTCTTTTTTGCCTTATCATAACACACATCTGAGCCGTTTAACGTTGGCCTCAAATCATCTTATTTGTGCAAATCTTGCTTTTCTTTCTGGGCTATGTTCAATTACGGAATTGAGAATCCTCAAAAAGTGTGACCATCATACAGTAAATATTAAATCAATGAAAAATAAGAGTAAAATCACACCATATCATCCAGATTCTCCCCAAGCCATACTTAAAATTGACTACACTTGTTGACATGAAAAATCAGCTAATAAGAAATTTAAAGACCTTAGGAAAATCTTTTGAAGGAATAATTCTAGATGGCCAAGAGACACACATTTATCAATTGTCAAAATCAAGAAATAAATGAAATCAAAAGAGATGAAGGTCTTATATTAATGCAAAAATCAAGTGACATGCTTCCAGTTTCATCAATTATTAAGTTAAGAAATTAAAAAGTAGCACATAATTTTTTTTTTCACAAGTAACCAAGAATAAAACCATGATGATCCATATATGTGGAACTTCAACTTTAAGAAGTATTAAGTATGCTAACCTCTGTTGCAACCTTTTTTGTCTTACATAACCTTATTTTGTTTAACTGGAGCCAAGAGCATTAAGCAAAAGGTATTATTGTCAGATACCTGTGAAAGAGGAGGAATTGTTTCCTTTAAGATTACCAAACCCATAGTATGTAGTAGCTGTAAAGAATAGCTTCGAATACATCCCACCGCAATCCCTTCTAAATAATTAAATACTGCAACAGGGTATTAAGGTAACAAGGGCAAGGCAAAGTGAAAATATCATTTTACCTTGAAATTAAGGAAGAAGATCCAAAACTCCCTAGATGAAGGAACACCTATGTATCAGCTTGCTAGACTTATTTCCTCAACAACTCTAAGTATCAACTTTCTAGACTATTTTAATTCAATATTTTCTTGCAGGATAGAAAAGCACCCTAACATTCTTTCTCAAATCTATGACCGATGAATTTAATTTTTAAGCCAAGCACATATACCATATTAACCTTAGCATCTGAGTAACTTTTAATCTGCAATATCCTCGTAACAAAGTCTTTATATCTAAGCAAGTATAAATCATTTAGAAGCGTGGAAACTGTACTTCTGCTTCACCTTTATCATAATTTCAGTAATCAAAATGGACATAGGCACTTTCTTCTTACACCATATTTTTGTAACACTCCTGTACAGAAGAGCATATTCTTGTTTAATTACTTTTAATAATTAATACAAAATAAATTGTCTAAACCCTAGCCTTCGATATCTCTTTTCCAATTGTGTACTTCTCAATACTGAATCAGATACTTTTGTGAGTTCAACATTTTCCTCACATTAATTTCAATAAAAATAATAGTATACCAAACATGCAATCACAATAATCGCACAAAAATGTCTCGAATCTCTAAAAGAAACTTTCACCGTACCCGGAGAAAGAGAGAGCTGAGAAACAACTATTAAGATAGAATCACAAAATAGGCAATCCGCCGATTCCTCACAGATAAGGGCTTTACATGACTTTTCTTGTATGAATTTCTTTCTATTCCTGTAGATTTTCAAACGTGTCACTTAACTTAAAGGCAGAATTAGATTTTCAAGGCTAACTGCATATATCACCGAAAAAGATTTTGGGATTTGAGAAAATACCTGATGGAGTCACAATTAGTGATTAAGGATTTTGGTGTCTAATATATGATTCACATTTTGGGAGCGGAATTTGACAAATTTGAGATGAGAGAAAATGGAGAACTTTCGAGAGAGAGAGACGGAGCAAAGAAACATATGGATGTGATTCCTTCTTTTCAATTAGGGCTTGTTTAGTTTTTTTTTTTCAAAGCCGAGATTTAGAGGCGGCCTAGGCGCCATAGAAGCCCTTCAGAGGCAACTACTTAAATGGGTTGCCACTAAAACTTTGGAGTCAAAAAATTTTATTAGTGAGAATGAAAAATTTAGCACATATTAGTGGCGACCTAAATAGAGTCTCCACCAATAGTGTACCTACTGTAGCGATAACAAATGTCGCCACAATAGTTTAACTTTTGTGGCAATAATTAAGCTCGCCGTTAAATATTGTCGCAAAAAGTCCACTTTCTTGTAGTGTGTGTTGTATTGATTTCAGTCTAAGACATATTTGTGAATCAGTTATGACTTGCAGATGTTGGTTTTGAGGATGACTTAAGCAAGAAAATTTTTGGACATAATGTATTACACTTTACGGGTATATGAGAATCATGAAATGATTGAGTTGTTATTCGTTAAGGATGTAGTGCGCATAGAGTAGGGTTCACTTGGTTACTTAGAGGTGTGGATTCCTTCTTTGGATGTTGTCGTGCTAATGGGCACAGGTCGTTCGGCCCGTTTGGGAGGTGCAATTGAGATTTGAGGAGAGTGGATGACTCTCGAGAAGGTTCTAATGTATTCCTCTATCATTATAGATCATACATTTCAGTATCAGGAAGGTGAGGGAAATGACTTTAGATTCGCAGAAGGTCTTTTCAGAGAGGGTGTCTTGGTTGCGTTACTTTTGGGGTGCTTAAGAGGAAATACAACGGCTTATGGGTCTTAGGACAGTGTGATTTTATGTTAGGGTCTCGTGTGATGAGTTTTGGTTGAGGATCGTGGTATTATGATGAAGAGAAGTATCAACTTGAATGCAATTCAGAAGAAATTCAGAGAAAATAGGACAACTTGGTAGTAGGTTGGATCAGTATGGTAATGATATGCTCGGTTCTTTTGGTTCTTATGATGAGATGAGGCTTTTACGGGTATTTTGTGGCAATACTCCTAGGTTTGGCGACCTGTGTGGCTTGGTCGAGTTAGAGAGATTCAGTTCTGATGGCTTGGTTATGTGCAAATGGATTTCAAAGTGTTCTCGATGACTTCTACCATGATTTGAGGTGGATATTTCCTACCGGCGTGAGGAGCATGTTGCATATTGTAATTTTCTCCTAAATGGGATCAAATGGAAGGTTTCTGACTGATCGGGTATGTATTCTGCTGGTGGATCAGAGTTGATTATCAGATTCTCGTACTTTTCATATGATGGCATGATAGATGCAGTGTGTTGTGTGGGATTGAGATTTGCATGAGCAAGGTCACAGTTCAATTTTGAAGGGAATGTCATGAATTTTTAGACAACATGGACGATTTTTATGTTTCGATGAATGTTATAACTACTTGATAATGCCCGAGAAGGGTGCATATTTAAGAAGACGCATTGTGTTTTGACTTACGGATGCTTCATTGGTATTGCGGTACTCGTCTGGTTGATCGATTGTTGATGTTCAGATTTTTCTATGTGGTATGGAAGAATTATAGAAGTATTTCTCGTAGGGATGATTATGTATGAGACATGTGTTAGTCATTCGAATGGTGGAGTTGGGATCGGCTACAGTGATTCATGTGTTCTATGTATTTTGAGACTGGCAGTTCTCAGAAGTAGATTGTCTCGAGGTTGCAGACTGTGAAGATGTGGCCAAAGTTAGCTAGATGGTGGTACGTGTTATGGTTAGATCATTCTGGATTTTGGAGGGCTATTTATCCATTTGGGGATGACCGTAGTTGATTTGGGGGCCCATTGGTAGACCCGAGGAGGTTGTGTATTCCACACCGGGTCGGATTTGTTGACTCGGAACTGTCAGTGTTAAGGGGTGTGCCATTCGATTAGAGTTGAGCTTGTTTGTTCTAATATGTTCTATGTGTTACTCTTCTATGCTACGATGAGTTATGATTTGTTGGTTATATGTACACATGGTGCGATTCTGTTTGGGCCTTGTTGCGGAATTCGAGCGAGATGGTGATTAGGGTATGGAATGCTTGATTGCGCCTTGATTATTGTCTTTTCGGGGTGTGGTATATTTTGTTATTTGCTTCTCCATGGCTATGGTCATGCACTTCGTGTACTTGATGTTGAATTACGCGTGGTTGTTGTTTTTTTAGCATTGTGGCTTGAGGTATTTCATAAGGACCAGTTTTGGATAGGGTCGCGCACTGCAGCGAAGTTATGTTGGGATATGAATCTTTGTGTTAGATACGTGTATTTAGGGTTCTACGATGTATGATATGTTCTTAGCATTGTGTTGTGGTGGTACTTGTTGAGCTTGCGGGATGGTTCTCTCATTTGAGTCATTTTTCATGTTTGAGTACACTTGAATTGTTATGTATTGGTGCACGGTTTGTGACTTAAGGTTGTATTGGTGTAGCATGTCAGTAGGGCAGCTATATTTGATAAGATGAGGTCGTCAGACCTAGAATGGGTGCTATCGGATTTGATTGCAGTAAATTTGGAAGGATAATATCGCTGATCGGCTTAGAAATTGGTTATAGTTCTTGTCGAAGGAGAGAAAGCTCCATGACTTGTTGATTTGATGAGCGGTTATGAGTTTCTGCGTGTTTCTTTCATCGTCAACAGTGCGCGAAGGTTATGAACGATGTTTTGTTTGATATGAGGTTTATTATCGGAATCGGGTTTGTTTTGAGCAGCTACAGTGATCAGGAAGTTCTTGCTATGAATATTTGAGTATACATACCACACAACTAACATAACATATCACACAACTAGCATGCTCGCAGCACCATTCCCAATCACAGTAACAACTCAAACCAACCCGGTACCAGTATTGAACCCCATATCAAATAAACTTCGTTCCAAAACCTTTATACACTGCCATAATACCGCGGTCAGTTCAACAAAAATTCTTCTCAAGCTTATGCAACACCAACCATAAAATACCTCAATCATCTGCTAAGCTCGCATTCATTCTCTTGACAGTCAAGTCAACTTTCTCAACCAGATTCACATTCAAATCTCAACACATACACCTTGCTGGTAGAAAAGAAACTCTCCACTTAACATTATAAGGAACACACCTACGTAGATTATTTCGCAGGAGATAACCCACCTGCTTAGCCTCTATTACTGCCATAATACCGCGGTCAGCTCAACGAAAATTCTTCTCAAGCCCATGCAACACCAACCATAAAATACCTCAATCATCCGCTAAGCTCGCATTCATTCTCTTGACAGTCAAGTCAACTTTCTCAACCAGATTCACATTCAAATCTCAACACATACACCCCGCTGGTAGAAACAAAACTCTCCACTCAACATTATAAGGAACACACTTACGTAGATTATTCCGCAGGAGATAACCCATATGCTTAGCCTCAAATTGGCATCTTGTTATACCCTTTCGCAACCACAATTACTAAGCAATCACTAAATCTCTCTGAGTTTGAACTCATTAACATGACATGTAAATCTACTTCGCTCCACAATTAAACCGCATGACAGATCCTTCAACACACTCACAACTCAAGATCGTACGTCACATCAAAATGGAAGTCAAGCACCCAATGGCCCTTTTTATATCTCAAGGAAACACTTCTTGTCACATTCTAACCATCTTAACACATCCCGCAGTCACATCATACTTATCATATAGCCATTCAACCGCTAGCCATAAATTTCACTCACAGGGACACTACCGGACATATGAGTCCAAATGAACAAGTTCCCACAACTGAAGCTACTAAGCCTAAGCTGCAGTCTAAACCTTGCCTCAAGTCCTCCAGACTGGCCCATCACCAAAACACAGAATACACATGTCGAACCTCGTTCATGGAATAACAATCCAGTGATGCACAAATGATACTGAGCGCTCACATGCGCATACGAATGTGTGGAAGGAATTCAAAGAGTTACGCTTCAAGTTAAATCAATGTCGCACGATAAGGAAAGAAAGATGGGAGATTTATCCTAAATGCCCTGTAGCCTCTCGAAGATAGGTATGGATGCCATCATACCGATCCACAAGACTCTACTAGGCACTTGCTCATGACTTGTAGAACCTATGAACCCAGAGCTCTGATACCAACTTGTCACGATCCAAAATCCACACTGTCGTGATGGCACCTAACCCAACCCGCTAGGTAAGCCAATTAACAAAATAACATAATATAATAACACTGACGTAAATCAAAGATGAGATAACTGAATTTTTATACAACTCTCTAAGGATTGGTAGTACAAATCATCAGCTTCTAAGATTTAGAAATTACAAAGCTGGTATGAAATAAAGTACATCATCTGTTTGAACTATACATGAACAGATTAAAATTCTAAATCTACCAAGATCAAGAGGCAGTTATGACCGGAACACGCATACATCTTCAGATCCAGCTCCCGTTGTACGCAGCTACATTAGCATCCAACATCTGTACGCAAGGTGCAGAAGTGTAGTATGAGTACAACCGACCCCATATACTCAATAAGTAACAAACCTAACCTTATGTTGAAAGTAGTAACGAGCTGGGACAAGGGTCAGAGTCCAACTCCAATAACCAGCAACAATCATAACAATAATAATAAAATGATACATGAGAATAACTCGGAGGTAAGATGCTCAACTCGTTCACAGTTACGGAAAAATAGGCATGTTTTTCAAGTATAACAGTAAATCCCAAATCTTTCGCCGAAAACACCAAAAGCATATGAATAAGTTTGAAAATTGTGATTTTCCCCAAAACTTCTCAACAATAAACAAGATGTTTCATTTTCAGATAGCATGAGGAAAATACATCTCTATGACTACATGTCATTAAACAGATGAAATCATGAATGTCAGCAAAATTGGGCAGCATGAGGAAGTGCATCTCTATGCCTTTATCTCAAGTACGCCTATCAAATGCAATGCGTCTCAAAATGATGAACTCATGTACTCACACTCTCAGAGTGCTAAATCTCATTGTCTCGTATTTTCACTCATCATGCTCAATACTCAGCACACTCAATCACTCGGCACTGTATATGGCAAATCCAGCCCAAATAAAAATAATAACTCGCGCAAAGTCACTCAGTACTGTATATGGCCAATCCAGACCAAGGAAGATCCATCCCAAATATATATATAATAATTGACATTTAGTTACTTAGTACTATACAGGGCCAATCCAGTCCAGGGAAGATCCATCCCTCAATATAAATAATTAGGCAAGGTCCATGCTAGAGAAGATCCATCCCTCAATATAATATCAATTGCGCTCATTGTGGGTATGCAGACACCGGAGGGGCTCCTTCAGCCCAAACGCTATAATGAGCCAAATCCAGGCATAAATCAATAAAACATCCTGCGGCGTGCAGTCCGATCCTATAAACATCACTCACTATCAGGCCCTCGGCCTCACTCAGTCATAAATCTCTCCAGTCTCTCAGGCTCACAATGTCATGAAACAAGCCCAAAATGATGATATGATATATTAATAAATAGCAACAGAGATTGAGATATGATATGCAAATGAACATGACTAAGTACGAAATTATAATTTAAACATATAATTCGACAGCAAAAATGACCTCAGTAGGTCCCAATAATACCAACATTTGCCTAAGCATGATTTCAAACATGAGTCACTGCTCAATTTCTCTAACACATGGAAAATACAAGTTATTGACTACACAGCTCTACGAAATTGACTGAGTCTCAGTTTCTACGGTGCACGCCCACATGCCCGTCACCTAGTATGTGCGCCACCTCCAAAAAAAATCATGTAACACATATAATCATGGTTCATACCCTCAGCTCCAAGTTTAGAAGTATTACTTACCTCGAACAAGCTGAATCAAAATCGAGCAAGCTAAACAATACTTCGAAAAAATCCATCCCGCGCGTATCAACCTCTGAACACCTTCCCATCTCCTCAATTCTAAGCCAAACAATCTGAAACTAGTCAAACAACATGCAAATGAATCAAAATACGCTATAATGCTTACAATTTAACAATTTATAAAAATTTCCAACTCAACTTGAAAAGTCGACAATGGGGCTCACATCTCGAAACCCGACGGAACTCACAAAATCCAACAACCCATTCAATTACGAGTCCAACCATACTAATTTTACTAAAATCTTACTCCGAATCGATGTTCAAAACTCGAAAATTCATTTTATGGAATTTTAAAAAATTCCTCCGATTTCTCTTGAAAAATCAATAATCTAACGCTGAAAATGAAGATTAATTTATGAAATATAATCACAAGGGAGTCAAGAACACTTACCCCAAGTTGTGTGGTGAAATTCCTCTTCAAGGTCGCCTAAACCGAGCTCCAAAATCCGAAAAATGGGAAATATGTTGAACCCCTCGAATATAAGGCATTCTGCCCAGCGTTTCCGCATTTGTGGACAGTAGGTCGCATTTGCGACCATCGCTTCTGCGAGACAGCCTTGGCCAGCAGTGATCGCTTTTGCGATGCCAAGGACTGCATCTGCGGTCGTGCTTCTACGCATGTTCCTCCGCATTTGCGGCTCCTGCCCAACAGTGCCTAGTCCGCTTATGCGATGGGTTGCTCGCTTCTATGGAGTCGCTTCTGCGACCAAGCTTCCGCAGAAGCGGTTGCACTAGCAACCCCAAATTCCAGCAGCTTCAACAAGGTTTCAATCAATTTGAACCCCGTTTGAAATTCACCCGAGTCACTCGTGACCTCGTCTGAATATACCAATAAGTCCAGTAACATAACACAGACTTACTCGAGGTCTCAAATTACATCAAACAACATTGAAATTACAAATTGCACCTTGAATCGAACTTATAAATTTTCCAAATTTCCAAATTCTATATCTTGTGCCGAAACGTGTCAAATCAACCCGAAATTACTTCAAATTTTTTACACGATTCATAAATGACATAATGAAGTTGTTCTAATTTACGGAATCAGATTTCGACCCCGATATCAATAAAGTCAATTTCCGGTCAAACTTTCAAACCTTCAATTTCTTACTTTCGTCATTTCAAGCCAAATTCAACTACGAACTTCAAGATAAATATCCATACACACTTCTAAGTCTGAAATCATTATACGGAGCTATTGAAACTATCAAAACTCCATTCCGGAGTCGTTTACACAAAAGTCAAACTCCGGCCAACCCTTTTCATTTAAGCTTCTAACATGAAATTCATTCTTCCGAACTAATCCCGAAACACCTAAAAATCAAAAACGACAATTCACACCCGTCACAATACATCATATGAAACTATTCAAGACATCAAATAGTTGGAATAAGCATAAATGTTCAAAACGACAAGTCGGGTCGTTACACTTAGGGTTGTGCATAATTTGATAAATACCAAATTACCGTACCAAAACCGGAAATTTTGGTATTTGGTATTCGATATTTTGGTATTTGGTATGGTATTTGGTTTAAATTTTAAAAAATATTGGTATTAGGTATGGTATTTGGTATTTTAAAATGAAATATCGAAATACTAATATCGTACCGAAATATATGTTATATTACACAATACACATATTATTAATTATAACATAAATATAAAAATCTAAATTTTTACTTTTCTTTATTTTCTAAGTTCATCAATTAACTCTACGCAAGTAACAAGACATCTCTAATGATCAAATTTATTCTTTTATGTACAATTTTCTCTCTCTAGGTTGATATTTGTTAGTTTTGGACAAATCTTTTGTCAACAAATATTTTTAGTTTTTTACTTTTGAGTTCTTTAATTTAGAATATTACAGTCTATGACTCTATGCACTAGTTAGTATTCAAACCGAATAAATCAAAGTTACCAAACCAAATAAACCGAAATCGAAAGGAGAAAAATCGAACCATACCGAATTTAATTAGGTACGGTATTGGTATTGCATTTTAAGAAACCGAATATTGAAAATACCGAACCGAAATGTCTAAATATCGTACCGTACCGACCGACGAACACCCCTAGTTACACTTACCGCAATTTGTGTTTTCATAACCTGCATGGTTTATACCTTATTTTAAAAATAAAACATGTTACTGAATATTTGAAATTGCATGTGAGACAAGTACTTTACTTGATATGGTGCTGAACAATTTACTTGAGATGTTTACAATTATTTAAAATATTTTCACTGTTACTAGACATGTTTTACTGTTATTTGAGACATGATTACCATTACCAAAATTGGATTACATGATTTGATAAGAATTGAAATGCCTTGTGCTATTTTGAAAATGCTTTAATGTGAATATTTACTGTTTACAAAGAAAAGTATAAATGGGAGAAGACTTTGAAGGATCTTGTAGCTAACGACGCATTTGTTAGACCTAGTGCACCTTGTATTTACAGATTACCGATTACAGTTATAGCCCTCGCTAGTGGGAAGATAAAACTAGCATACAGTTACAATTTTCCCTCAAGTAAGGACCTACAGTTATATTTGACTCCTTTCACGAACGGGTCCACACAGTGATATAGATTACATGATCCTTCCTTGAAAATCTCCCAAATATGAATATTGATATTACACAGTATTTACCGAGCTTATTACTGAATTGTCAATTGAATTATATTACACGAAAAATATGATGAGACTGATTATTGTTTATTGTTTCTGAAAGGGCATTCTTATAATATTTTCTATTTAATATACTAGCATATTTTTTGACTTGTCCCCAATAAAATAGTTGTGGTTAAGTGTTATTACTCATTGAGCTAGCGACTCATTCCCCGCTATTTTTTTTTACAGAGACAACAGTTGACACAAGCGAGTATTTCGTTAGTTAGAGCGCACAGGTTGATAGTTCTTGATGAGCCCCGTATTTGTTCACGTGGGCAAGGAGTTAAATTAATTGTTATGATCTTTTCTTTGAACTCTTAGAGTTGCTCCATAGTCATTCTTTTAGTGTCATGAGTCATTTTTATGATAAGTTATTATAATAATATTGAAAAGTGTTTCATTGTTTTAATATAATCATTGCTTGTCGTATTGCTTTGACGAAGACAATTGTAAGCCACGGTAAGTCTTAGACTTTTCAATGTTGAGAATAAAAATAGTAAAAGAGAAAATGAAAAAGGTAAATATATAAATAATAATATGGGCCCGTATTAGTTATTAGGATATAAATGAGGCAAAAAAATAGATACCCTACCCATGTAAGAAAATAATTCATTAAAAATTATTCCATTATTTAATTAATACAACGATCATCACACGAAAGTAATTGTACTTTCGCTCCAAAAATTCTTTTTAAATTTAAATATACACTCATTTTTTTTAATAATACATATAAAATATAGCTTTTAGAAAAAAATGGGGCCCTTGTATTACTTTACTGACTTATAGTGGAGCCACCCATGGTTGAAAATCATTCCAAATTTGTTTCATTTGTCCAGTTTCATTTTCAGTTAAATAGAATATAGTGATAACTTATTCTTTTGAAAATGTTCTTTTCTTTTCTTACAACCGTTAGATGGATTATGAGTATTCGTCAATTAAATGAAATTAATTATGAGATGAATTAAACATTTATTTTGTAAGAATATATTAGTCTTATTCGAACCAAAAATCAAAATTGATCAAACTATAAGGAGATTGGATTGTTTCCGATAAATCCTCAGCTCTCTCCCTCCAAAAATTTCGCACCTTGCTCTTGGGCCTTGGGGTGACTCGAACTCACAACCTCTTGGTTGGAAGTTGAGGGTATTCACCACTAGAGTAATCCACTCTTGTCACAAGTGATCAAACTAATTAAACATTTATCCCATTTGAACCGCACAAATGATAACACATTAACAAACAAGGGCGTGGTGAAGTGGTTAATACTCCTTCATTCTCAAATTCGAATTCTTGAACATGAAGTCGCTTTTATTAGGGAGTGCTTTACCCAACGTCCAATATGAATAAAAGAAAGAAAGAAAAGATAACACATTTATATTTAAAGCAATTTGACATAGGAAGAGAGGGTTTGCAAATGAGGACGTACGACTCCGATCCACCAACTCGTCGCCATCTTATTTGTCGTGTAAGTCATAGGGAGTCATATGTGTTGTTGTGACATGATTCTTGTCATATCACGTAACTTCTGTCACTTTTATGTCGTATGCAGAGTGACTTACAGGCCAGCACTACTAAATTCGTATATACAATATACTTAGTAGAAAAGCTGGTTATTGTACCTAGTACAACGTAGAAGTATAATGTACAAATACGAAAGAGTAGTAGTAGTGTATCTCGGCTTAGAAAAAAACAGAAGAAATAGAGTAATTAATAAATGGAGAGAGAGAGAGAGTCAGAGAATCAGAGGCGCATGCAAAAACACTCATCATGCTGTCCTCTGTGACCCACGCATACTTCCCATGCCTCTCCTTTTCTCTCCTTTCCATATCTTACTCTCCTTTCCCTCTTTTGCCCTTTTATCTTTTCATAACTAGATTTTTAAATTTCTTTTTCTGTTGACCTTTTCTTAGCTTTGGGAAGCCCTTTTCTTTTTAGATTAATAATCTTTTGCTAAATTTTGATAACTTATCATTTTACCACGTTTTCTATTGTTTTCATGCAGTCCCATGCAGGTTTCTTTAGAAAGAATGATTTTCAGTATCATTTATAATTTGAATAGAAAAAAATTAATTTATAAAAATTTCATATGAAAGTAAATAAAGGGCATAATAGTCATAACAACGTCTTAATCAGAAGTATGCCAAATGTGGTGAGAGGAACAGCGGTCAGCAGAATAGTACTAGTGTAGTAGTAGGCGTAGGGTGATTGGCCTGAGAAGAGAGAGTAAAAAGAAGCCAAGAATATCCTCTCCCCACACTGTCCTAAAGCTGAAAGAAGTTGACAGACGGACCACTGATATACCCATTGCTACTGCGTAGTATATAGTTAGAAGATACCTCTAAAACCACTTTCCCAAATCCAAATAAAAGCCTTATTTCTCTCTCTTAGTCGCTCTCAAATCCGGGGTTTATACCTTTACTTTTTCAACCCTCAATTTCATTCACTGTATTCAATTCAAGATCCGCTCTCTGATAATATCATCATGCCTACTAGATCTTCCGCTGCTGTCTTTCATGGCGTCCGTACTTTGGAAATTTGGTAGGGGGGCTGCTGAGGTTGGTTTGCTTTTTTGTTCAAACCCTTTAATTAAAGATGCTGCTGTTGCAAAGTTTGGGTACTAAAGTTCTCAGCTGGAAACTAATTCATAGCCATGAAGATCTGTTTCTTGGTCTATTTGTTTCTTCTTCTGAGGCCTAAAGTTTGGATATTTTAGTAAATATCCCAGTTCTTGTTATCTTGTTTCAAGATCCAAAGGTTGCTGTTTTGGTTGTATTAAGGGAAAGGAAAAAGAAGCTCGGAAATTTCTAAAGGAATAATGGAGAAATATTAGTAGTAGTTTTAAGGAAAAATACAAGGTTTTTTTTGGTAATGGTGAACGATAAGTGGAGTAGTATATTTTTAGTTTATTGGAAGCTCTGAAATCGAAAGATACAACAAGTTGTCTAGTGCTTGACGCCAAGGATATATAGTGCCGTTTCATTTTGGTAATTGGTTTTCTTGCATTTTGAGAATCATTCTCTCTTTTAGTATTACCAAGAAAAGGTCATATCCAATTCCATATCACAGACATTCTCATTTTGTTCAGAGCTCCAAACAAAGAAAAGACAAGAATAATGCTAAAAGTCTCAAGTGCTTGAAGCAGAGTAAGTAAGTCCTGTGCTTGTTTATTGAGAACTTGTAAAATTTTAAAGGGCATATTTGTAAATCAAGCAATGGCTTCCTGCAAGGATGGTAAGACGTCGTCAGTATTGGATAACGGAAAATATGTCCGGTATACACCTGAGCAGGTTGAAGCACTTGAGAGGCTTTATCATGATTGCCCTAAACCTACTTCCATGCGCCGTCAGCAACTTATCCGTGAATGTCCTATTCTCTCCAATATTGAACCTAAACAAATCAAAGTCTGGTTCCAGAATCGAAGGTACTACTTGTACAATTTTCTATATATTCTCTTGTTAAATCTTACCCCCTTTATTTCCTAAATTACATTTTTCGAGTTCCTAGCTATTTTCTCTATGTTTTTTCTTTGTTCAACAATATGCACTTCCATTTTCATTTATTATCCCATTCTATTGTCTCCTTTTTCTATTCCTACTAATTATGTGTGAATGACGTAAATTTTTGTTCTTTTTTCAATTTTGGATAAATGTAGATGCAGAGAGAAACAGAGGAAAGAGGCGTCACGGCTACAAGCTGTGAATAGGAAGCTGACGGCAATGAACAAGCTATTAATGGAGGAGAATGACAGATTACAGAAGCAAGTTTCTCAACTCGTGTATGAAAATGGCTACTTTCGCAGGCAAACTCACAGTGTAAGAATTTTCCCCCCATATATGTAAAACCATTTTTGTTCCTTATCATCAAGATAATAAGGCTTGTTTTTTCTTTTCTTTCTGTAAATGCAGACAACGCTTGCAACAAAAGATACGAGTTGTGAATCAGTGGTGACGAGTAGTCAACACCACTTGACATCTCAGCATCCGCCAAGGGATGCTAGCCCTGCAGGGTTAGTGAGTGGGATTACAGTTGTTGGGTCCTTTTCTTGTAAACATCGTGGTTTGTGAGTTTGTGACCATTTTCCTTGTTTTTGTGTGCTTTTCCAGGCTTTTGTCCATTGCAGAAGAAACTTTAACAGAGTTTCTTTCAAAGGCTACTGGAACTGCTGTTGAGTGGGTCCAAATGCCTGGAATGAAGGTATTTTAAAATAAATTAGAGTTTTAACTTGGATACACAGTTAGTGTCATAGAACATGTAAAAACGTTTTATTTTAACATGATATAAAACAGTTTGTTTTCTAGCATATAGCATACTAATCTCATCTTATGGATGATTACCTCTAATTATCTATTAGGCGGCTTGATAGTGCTGAATTCTTCTAATTTTGTATTAATATTCAATGGTTTGGTTGTCACTTTCTTGTTATTGTAGATTAATTGTGCTTTAAGTCGTACTCCATCTATTTCAATTTATGTGAATCTATTACTATTAGGTGAGTCAAACAAGACTTTCTTTGGCCACGTTTATTGAAAATATTTTTGAATATTTTGAATTGTTAACTATTGTAACTTATAATACTTTCTTTATAGTTTTTTGAATATGTAAATTTTAATTCAAAAATTTTGAAATCCTGTGGCATAATTCACACAAAAAATTAGCCAGTTTAACTCTCATTGGTCCACATAAATTGAAACGGAGAGATTAGATTATTTTAACATAAGCCAATGTGAAATCAAAGGCGGAGCCATGATTTCAATTTTATGGGTTCTGAATTTTAGAATGACAACTTTAAGTTTCGATAACTTCGATAACTGGGTTCTAAACTTAATATTTTTTCTTATTTAATGAATTTCTTAATACAATTACACTATTAGAACAAAAGTTACCGGGTTCAGCCGAACCCATACACGGGCTACTAGCTCCAACCCTTTGTGAAATTGAATAGCAGCAATACATGCATTAACTATACTGGCATAAGAGCTTAAAATGGAAAATCTCCTTTGTAATATTATCTGTTTAACTAACCATCTCTTGCTTGTTCTCCTCTTTTTTCCTATGGTTTTCTTAGAAATGTGTTTTATTTGATAAAATTAGTAATTAATTGTGAAAAATTTATGTCTATTTTAGTTTTAGTACATAAGATAGATAATAAACTTAATGTTAAATTGGAGTTAGGTATGGAAATAGGCCAAGGTTATTATTAGCTTACAACTTTTTATGTAATTAAAACCAATCATATTTTTTAAAGTTATGCACTAAGCAGCGAACCTCTTACAGATCCCATAATATGTTAAAACAATATAAAGAGTATTATTAACAGCCATCATTATGATCAGGTTTTTTATATTTTCAATTATCATACATATCTTCTCATGCTGGAGATTAATATAAGTCATACCATAATTAACTTATAAAGAGTTATAAAATGCCATAATCTTACAGTCTGGGGATGGATATTCTCACTACTACATTTTGGTGCATTAGTGTCGGATCTCAGGCTCATATTTATAGAAAAGTTGTCCTCCCTTGGGCTTATTGATTGGTCAATACCAATCATTCAGAAACCGTGAGGACATTAGTGTATCATGCCACATTTTCATGTCTCCTTTTTTTCCTTCTTTCTGTAGCCATATTATTTCTGGTCCAAATTCTCAGTACTGATTTAACTCTATCTAATGATCTCTCTGTTGAAATGAACAGCCTGGTCCGGATTCCATTGGAATCATTGCTATTTCTCATGGTTGCACTGGCGTGGCAGCACGAGCCTGTGGCCTGGTTGGTCTAGAGCCAACGAGGGTAAGCTAATCATCTATTTCTAAATTTATATTTCTGGCACTCTAACGTGAAATTAATTCTGTGAGATCTCCCCAGGTTGCTGAAATCCTTAAGGATCGCCCCTCTTGGTTTCGAGACTGCCGGGCCGTTGATGCTCTCAATGTGCTGCCTACTGCCAATGGTGGAACCATTGAACTTCTTTATATGCAGGTAGGTTACTGTAATGTTACTTCTCGTGTTTGTGTATTCATTCTCTCTATACCTTCTTGAACTTATAAAATATTTTATTTTTAGCTTTATGCACCAACGACGCTGGCACCTGCCCGTGACTTCTGGCTGTTGCGGTATACAACTGTTATGGATGATGGCAGTCTCGTGGTAAGGATTTATTTTGTCTAGTTAGTACTCTTCTAATATCAAAAATTATAACTTGCGAAGTCTCTGGACAATGTGTAAATTTCTCCAATGTCACTGAAATGTGTCGGAGGAAGTAGCAATCCATGTTGGTATAAATTAGCGGCTGATGAATATCATAGAATGCTTGAGAATTTTCTCCAGTTGCACCTTCACTTTCTTTACATTTATTCACATGCAGCGTGAACTAACATGTCTCGTTTGATAAAATGCCTAGGTGTGTGAAAGGTCACTTGGAAATACTCAAAATGGTCCTAGTATGCCACCAGTTCAGAATTTTGTGAGAGCAGAAATCCTACCTAGTGGATACCTGATTAGACCTTGTGAGGGCGGTGGTTCAATTATCCACATTGTCGATCATATGAATTTAGAGGTAAAGTTGTAGTCCATTATTTCCTGCTCTGTTTCACTCTGCCTACTCTTTCGCTGTTATGGTTGACGATATTATTACTGTTAGGCATGGAGTGTGCCAGAAGTGTTGCGCCCACTTTATGAGTCATCAGCAGTGCTAGCTCAGAAGACGACAGTGGCAGTAAGAATTTTTTTTCAAATTGGTTAATACCA
Source organism: Nicotiana tomentosiformis (assembly GCF_000390325.3). Lineage (NCBI taxonomy): Eukaryota > Viridiplantae > Streptophyta > Magnoliopsida > Solanales > Solanaceae > Nicotiana > Nicotiana tomentosiformis. The sequence goes on along the minus strand of NC_090814.1, from coordinate 144,817,004 downwards.
CATGATGGATTGGAGAGTAATATTTGCATTCTGGACACTCAATCGCATCCTCTTCGCAGGCTCTACGATACCTCAGACAGATTGCACAAGAGGTTTCACAGACTAATGTCACTAACTGGGGAAGACGACCAGCAGCTCTACGCGCATTAAGCCAGAGGTTGAGCAGGTTTGGAAATCCTCTTTTTGATGGATGCTCTTTCAGTGCTCTATAGTTTTTTAAGTAATTAAAATCAATTATTTTGGCAGAGGCTTCAATGAGGCTCTGAATGGTTTGACTGATGAGGGTTGGTCAATGCTCGGTAGTGATGGAATGGATGATATTACCATCCTTGTGAACTCTTCTCCTGACAAATTGATGGGCTTAAACCTTTCTTTTGCGAATGGATTTTCATCTTTGAGCAATGCAGTTATGTGTGCAAAAGCGTCGATGCTTCTACAGGTCTGTTCACTTCACTCAATACTTTGAAGCCTGTAAAATTTGATTGCAGGTTTCCTGTTTGTGTAAGTGGATAAATAAAGGTTTCTTGTTTTTATTGTCCAGAATGTGCCTCCTGCTATACTTCTGAGGTTTCTGCGGGAGCATCGATCTGAATGGGCAGACAACAATATTGATGCTTACTCTGCTGCAGCCATCAAAGTTGGTCCCTGCTGCCTTCCTGGGGCTCAAGTTGGTAACTTTGGGGGTCAAGTGATACTTCCACTGGCGCATACTGTTGAGCATGAAGAGGCAAGCTTAGTAGATTTATTTAATCTTACATTGTTTTGCATGCCTAAAACTGTTCCAATCTTTCTTACTTGGAGATTTTCTTGTGATTTCTTGTCTTAGTTTCTGATGATGTGCTCCTTTTTTGCTTAGTAGTTGCTGGAGGTCATTAAGTTGGAAGGAGTTGGCCATTCTCCTGAGGATACTATAATGCCGAGAGATATGTTTCTGTTGCAAGTACGTTTTATTTCTGCCCATGTAAATCTAGTCCTTGTGCTGTCCATATTTTCAACCTTTCTGGTGCCATATAAAATGAAATCTAATTTTATCAAAAATTATTTATTTGAAGACAATGTTTCTATATCTTGTGTCTACTTTAATTGCAGAATATGAGAATGTCATTCCTTGAATTGAAAGATTTTTCTGATGTGTGGAACATGGCATTACATCAACAAGCAAAGGCAAAAAAGAAACTTTTAGCATGGAAAAGATAGAATTTTTAAGTATATTATGTAGTATGGAAAGAGCACAACTTTAATCAATGCGCGTGCTGCTTAGCATATTTGTTTTGGAGCGTCTTAGTTATTTCGCAGGCTTTGAAAAGTTATCTAGAACCATGATTAATCCGTTTTGGATAATAGATCTCCCATCTTATTTGACAAAAGTCATTATGCATGGTCATCTAATGTTTCACTTTCTTGCATTGTGTCCGATGACTCCCTAGCACTTATATTAGCATACCATGACTATTTAACTGGACTCATATTGGTCAATTCTGAGATAGAAAACTGAGTATTGTGGGCATCTGTTGACTCTTAACATGGTTTATAACCACTCTTTTGATTTCCCTGCTCACCTGCTAAAATAGGAATCTGGAAACAGATACTGTGGAATTTGTTTCCAATGAGACTTGGGTGTTTCACTGTTTCTGAGCAGGCTGCAATCTTTTCTGCTCTCGTATTGCTTTTTTCTTGCGTCTCTGATACTTGTGGTAATAGTCACTTTACATGCTTTTTGACAGCTATGCAGTGGAATGGATGAAAATGCTGTTGGAACCTCCGCCGAACTCATATTTGCTCCTATTGATGCCTCGTTTGCTGATGATGCACCATTGCTCCCGTCTGGGTTTCGCATTATTTCTCTCGAATCTGGAAAGGTTAGCATTTGTATTCTCTCATTAGCACTTTTTCTTTTAGAGGTTTCTTATCCCCTCCATGTTGCTAATATGGAACTTTGTGCAGGAATCCTCCAGTCCGAACCGCACCCTTGATCTTACTTCTGCTCTCGAGACTGGCCCAGCCGAAAACAAAGTGGGCAATGACCTTCACACTAATGGTGGCACATCAAGATCTGTCATGACAATTGCTTTTCAATTTGCATTTGAAAGCCACATGCAAGAAAATGTTGCTTCAATGGCTCGACAGTATGTCCGAAGCATTATCTCATCTGTTCAGAGGGTTGCATTAGCACTTTCACCGTCTCACTTGGGTTCCCATGGAGGTCTTCGTCTGCCATTGGGTACTCCTGAAGCACATACATTAGCTCGTTGGATCTGCCAAAGTTACAGGTTTGTTGTATATACTTGCATGTGTGCCTAAAACAGGAACACTCTTCAAGTCATGATTGTCACATATCAGCTATTGTGCATGTGATTTCCTATATCAAATTCTAAATAATATACATGACTTTATGGCAACCTTAGTTGGTTTATGTCATATAAAAAAATTGGTTACCTGCCTCTAACAAAAGGGTGTGATCCTCTTCTTTAGCTTGATTTCTTTCTTTGATTTGTCTGCCTCTGATTGAGTTATGGAGTTTGACATAGATGTCCCTTGATTATTTTTTAATTATATTTTTTGCTTCATAAGGTGCTTTTTGGGCGTGGAGCTTCTGAAATCGATTGCTGAAGGAAGTGACTCAATCCTCAAAAGCCTATGGCATCACTCGGATGCTATTATCTGCTGCTCTGCTAAGGTTTCAGCACTTTCTCACGTCAATCTCATATCAATCTTTTGCTTATTGGGGACTCTCTGTGCAGACCTCTGCCGCCAAATTAGAAGAAACTTTTTCCAATTTGTCATAATTAGGGATTTTGACAGCTTTTTATTATTCGTTTTGGTTGCAAGTTTAGTTCTTCTGTGTACTGAATTCTTAAGTTCAATAATTATGCAGGCTTTGCCAGTTTTCACGTTTGCAAATCAGGCTGGTCTTGACATGCTTGAGACAACCTTGGTTGCACTTCAAGATATTACCTTGGAGAAAATTTTCGATGATCACGGAAAGAAGAACCTCTGCACTGAGTTCCCACAGATAATGCAACAGGTAATTATTCCTTTTATGAGGATCTTTACACAAATAGCCGGCCATATTCGTTATTTACTTTTTTTAGCCGTATACATAGTTTATACATTAATTATACACAATTATACATATATAATACATAAATTATGCATATATTATACCTCCATCGGCTCTTTTTAGTTTAAGCGGTTGGGTGGGTGGCTATTTGGGTTAATTCTTCAAAAAAAAATGCATGCAACTAGGAAGTGATTGGGTGATCTTGTAGATGTGATTACAGTGTGCTTATTGTAACCATGTCAAACTGATCCAGTAACACCTGAAATAAACCCAATTCTTAAAAGGTCGGCAAAAATTCACAAGATATAATATGCTCACTCTAATAAATTAATTAGTGAAGGGGAACATTGGCGCAACAGTAAGAGTTGCTGCCGTGTGAGGTCACGACTTCTTATCAAGACTCTTGATTAGTCGTATCTTTCTAAGACGAAAAAGTGAGCAGTAGCTTCTTAGTCATGTTGAACTTTCCTTGATATTGAATATCACGATCGCAGCAGTTCTAACTATATTGCCATAATTCATTGACAGGGTTTTGCATGTCTTCAAGGGGGCATTTGCTTGTCAAGCATGAGTAGACCTATTTCTTATGAGAGAGCAGTGGCGTGGAAAGTTATGAATGAAGAAGATAGTCCTCACTGCATCTGTTTCATGTTTGTGAACTGGTCGTTTGTCTAAGATACTTTTGCCTAGATCTGCTTTTGAGGGATCAGTAAACTCAACCTAAGAACCCTCAAATATCTCCCTAAGAACCATTTTGGACTAGTTTGGTTTGTGAGACTTGTTTATTATGCTTTCCTTGCTACTCAGGAAGTTTATGCTATGTCTTTGATGCCTTATGCTACTTGAAATCGTCACATATATCTAATTGGGATAGTGGATATGGGATTATTATGAATGTGAACTTAATACTCTTTGCATAGAAGGGCAGAGGAAGATAATCACAACTGGCTAATAGTCTAGTATCACTAGGGGTAACAATTTAAAGGCTGGTTTTGAGGGGTAAAAGTTTGTACTGTTGTACATGATAGCTGATTTTGCGTTATAAGATAAGTACTGTTTATCGGTTAAAACTGACAAAACCAGAGCTTTACGCATCTTCTTAATTGTGAGGCGTCGTTGCTCATCCGACTGCTTTATGTTGAACTATGATTGTAATTTTTAGGTATGAACCATGTGTTTGATTCGTGTGAACTATCTTTCACTTCACCATAACAGGAACCATTTGTTAGTTACTCTAACCATTGCGATCTTGCGTATGGTCTTTTGCTAGTGTCATACTTGAATATATTCGTAATGCAACAAAAATTTATGACGATTGCCTTTTTACGATTAGTTTTGAAATTGCACAAAACTTTCTTGAACTGCACATGCACAAAAAGTAGGCAAACTGCGGAATGGATTTACTAGTCAGCGGAAAGGCGATACATACACGTATTACTGTGAGTCCTTTTTTCCCTTGGCTAAATGAAAGCACTTCAAAAACAAGCAATCAGATAAGACATACTACAAAATAATTAAGGCTTGAGATCAATAGCAGTACAAGTTTAACTTTATTATAGCACAACTCCGTTGAGGGTGAATAAACGTCAGATCAGTAACTTGGACCGTAAACATGACGTTAAAAAGCTAATAACATGATCAGGAAAAGGTTAAAAACTTGGGAAACAAACCTAAAAAAAACCTCACTTGGGTAATAATTAAGTGTTTACTCCGAAGCTTATCCATAATATTAGCTAGGTTGCAATATTAAGATCATTCATCTCTTTTGTAATTGCAGGAATGCAACTATTTGTTCTTGTAATTCCACCCTTCTTTGGAATAATTCTATCCCTTGGACTAATAGATTTGGCCCTCATTATTCCCTTAGTGCTCTTCTTATACATCTCTCTCATTGCCTCAGCTTGATAAAGAACTGGATAAGCCCTACCAAATTTATTAAACTTACTACAAGCATTCATATGAACACTTAATGCTTCTTCATTCTTTCCTCCATTTTTTTCTGCTTCTTCTTTCACTGCATCAGCACAAAGTCCACATATCCACTTACCCGAATACATTTTTCGAACTCGATTAATGTATTCGGAAGTGTATTCTTCACTCATTCCACAGCACTCGCATTTTGCATTTTCTACTTCTGAGATTGGAGGTAGATTTGACTCATCAATAGTATCTTCTTTGTTCATCCAATCGAAGGAGATATCGGACATTGTCCTTTTTAGGCTATCGTTTGAGAGGCGTGGGGGTTTGCTTAGGTTTTTTGTTCGAATATTGTTGGAACTGGGAATAGTCTCTCCATGTGGTGCCATTTGAGAAGTAAAATGTACTTTAATTTGGAAAGAATATTGCTAATTATATAAATGGGTGTATGGAGTTGAGATCATGTAACTAAGGATGGGAAAATATGAAGATTGTAGGTTGCTATTTATAGTTGTTGGCTGCTGTTTGTTTTTTCAAGTTGGAAGCTGGAAAGTTACTAAGTTGTGGACCATGGGAACTTACATGTCACTTTTCATTTCTACTTTGCATGAATTGTCTTGAATTTACTAGATTTTTCATTGTATAACTTCTCTATAGTATACATTAGAAGGGTAAATAAGTAAATTCGTAACATGAAAAATAAGTCAAACAACCTAATATATGATGTTAATTAAATTACACGGATAGTTTAATAAAATTTTAAGAAATCAATCAATATTGTTGCACATCGGGACATCAACATAAGAAAGGTACGTGCATGATCTTATGCCACTCTTTGCTCTATTGGCTTTTGCTTCGGGAAATCAAACAATACATTAACTTCCGTAGTATGTTGTTTCGTATGTTTTCTTGAATCAAGTAGAAGTACCTATTTTACTAAGCTCAAATGTATATTACAGATTTTTAAGAAAGAAATGACGAATAACAAATACTTATCCTCCTTCAGATGCGCATTAAAAGTTATCAATGCATAAATATTACCAAGTTTACTAAATTGATTATTATGTATCTTGTTTAGTGCGACGTAGGTAAAACCATTTCGGCGACTACACTAACTAAAACCTTATGAAGCTGAAATACTTTTTATGTGCTTTGTAACTTGTAAGTTTTAGTAAATTTTATATTCAGAAAATAAACAAAGATTTATTTAAAAGAGTTCAAATTATATATAACCAACAATGTAATACACCATCAGTGCAATTCTAACCTATAATATCAAGTTGTATAGGTTATCCATTTAGGTTTATTAAATAAAGTTATCTTTAATTATTTTATAAGTGATACCTTGGGGTATAAAAAGTATTTACACCGGCTAGTGCTTAAAACTTAAACTCTATCTAAAATTAGTTGAAAATTGGATAGTTCATCGTATTATATTTCTTGTTATTAAATATGAAATGAAAATACTATTTTGCAACGTTCGGTGTAGGAATTTTCTTTTAATTGAATATAGCATTAGGAAATAGATCTAATATGCCCTGATTTTATGTAGATTCTAAAACTAAATATGCATTTTTACTACCTTCATTTCCTTTTTCTTTTCGTTTTAAAAAATGCAAGTATGTATAACTACTTCCTTGGTTGAGGTACGTCTATGATCAGTAGCCACTACAAAAAAGAGATCAACTTGCTTTACTTCACAAGTTGGCCTCAATCGACCATTCAACTTAGTTATAAGTTTTAACCAACTTTTGTTACTTTTTTTTTCTTACCAAAAAAGACCAAAGTCATACATTAGAAAGTATACGTATGCAAATATTAGACCATCAGTCTCCCCCTATTCCCGTGAAACTGTAGTTATCATGTTATAACCCGGCGGAGTTAGCGGGAAACGGGTTCGACCGAATCACGTAGTTTTGGTCCAAATCATGTATTTGTCTTATGAAATTAATTAAATAATGTAATTATGATTAATTTAGAACTCAATAACATAAACGAACTACAATCTTGAATTCATAAACTTTAAATCATGGCTCCGACATTGGTTATAACATACATATAACTTATCATTCGTGTTGTTTATGGAAGTAACTAAAAGGATGTAACAACGTCTCCATCAAATCACAGGTTTCTTGATATGTATATAAAAAATAAAATTATTGCTGCATCGTAAATGATCAGAACCATTAGTTGCAATGAATACATGTGAAAATGAAGCTTGTATATAACATAGCTCTACTTTCTTTGTGCGGCTGAAACTAAGTATACACTTAAAGTTTCTCTTGGCTGATGTCGGAAGTTGAGAAATATCTGACTTTTATATGATCGATCGTTTCCCTTCTCTTCATGTGGAGGTGAATAAAAGAAAATAGCTTGGATTTTAGACATGATTATCTATTGATAGCATCTAATTAAACCCTCTTTGTAGGCATTATTATCAACTGTAATTGAGCATGTCGGTTATTCGACACGAAGTTAACGAAATATTAGTATTCTTCGAAAGTACTTAAACAGGGTTTATTTTTATTGGAAGGAACATGGCTTTTCACAGAATGATATGAAGGAAAATTGACATTGGTTTGTACATGTGTGTTACCAGCATATATGACAGAAATTAATTTGGCATTTTACAAAGTCAAACATTTATGAGGTTAAGTTGGATATCATATTGTGAAGCGGCACTCAACATCTATTAAACAAGACCAAATACTTCCTCCGATGACGTGTACAAGAAGGTTTTTGCCAATTCCTATAATATGGTGCATCTCTTAGTAGAGGGGAGTGAAAAGTGGAAACTTTCACTTACAAGCAGTCGAGAGAATGTAGCTCAGTCTAGTTATTGACATGCTTTTCTTAAGGACTATTGGGATTTTCTGGTTCTGGAAAATGAGGCAATCAAATCAGATATTTCGCCTATCTTTCCTGAACGAGAGATAGAGGAGGCCCAAAGGTATAAAAGATGTTCAGTAGCCCATTAACATAGCTATAGGAACACGGATTTGGGCCTTTATCTTAATGCCCATATTAGTAGATATTGATCCATTCCATTGCGGAGCAAAAAAAGAGAAAATATAAATTGTATTAAGATAACTTTTTTATTTGCTGAATAGTACAACTCGATCATGTACAAGAATCTGAAAAGGGGATAATCTAGTTTAGTATAAAAAATCTGACAATGTAAATTCTGGTGCTACAACTTGTCAAATATATATGTCTTCCTCGCTTTTACCTTTTTTCATTCTTTAATAAATATATTAAAAATGGAGTAAGAATAAGATTTGTGCTAAACAGCTATTCAAGCAGAGAACACGTGAAATTTTGCAAGAACTATCTTAAGTAGTGGGTTTCTTTTCCTTTCTGTAGCAGAAAAGGGAGTCCTTTAATTTGGTACATAGTTAGATAACAAGTACAGTCCAATTGCAAAGTATGTACATTGAATTAGGTAACTTAATCGATCGGAGACAACAGCAAATTGCAAATTTTTTGCTTTTTCACTAATACGGCCTAAATATTGCTACCATATTTAGTTAATCACTTTTAAAAGCTTCAAAATGCGTTGTGAGCTTCAAAAAGCGCAAACAAAAGCATGAGAAGGGAAACTCCTTAAGTTAAAAATAAGCAAATATTAAACGCATGCACAGCTTTTGGAGCTGGAATGATCTTTTTTATTATTTTACCTTTTTGTTTTAATATTTATTTAGTTGTAAACAGCTGTGTTTAATAGAGAGGAATTAAGAAACCCCGGTTGAACTGGGAAAAAGTAGAGATATTCAAAGTCATAAAAATGTTGATTGTTTAAACGTTCTCGAGTTTGATCGTATTTCAAAAGCTTTCAAGTACATTATAGAACCAAGAAAAATAGTAGTCAAAATGCACTTTAATTCCGTCAAGCTAAATATATTCAAGCACATATAAATTAAAAATTTAACTGCACTTAATATTTATATATGATTGCAAAATATCGGTACGAATAAATATTTGCCTCTACATGTATATAATCTTCTTTCTTCAGTTTGCCGAGGATATGATCTTTAGAAGGAATATAGGTCGAGGATTAAAGTAATATATAAGTTAGTAAGTATTTTTTTTTTTTTGGATGTGGTAACTATTTTTTTTTACATGGATTCTTTTTTTTACATGCCTTTCTTGAGCATCAAAAATAGTCTTTCTACCTCACAAGATAGGGGTAAGATCTGCGTATATATTATCCTTCTCAATTTTTACGTATGGGACTGTACCGGGTATGGAGCACTTTTTTTTAATGTCCCAATTGTCGCAAATTAAAATTTTAAATAAGGAGCACTTTTTTTAAATTGGTATTATGTCGGATAAATTCGAATTAGTCGATGAATGAGTTTTGAAGAAGTAAGAATTCATCATTATTTCCTCTCTTTGGTACGCCCACAAGGTGGAGCATTCTTCAAAAGCAAGTGTTTCATGGGTTAGGTAAATAACACAGAAGTTCTTTCCTTTCTTTGATGGGAAGGACCACGTGTTTGGGGAAACCTCCCTTGCTAAGAAATCGTTTTCCTAACGGCTAAAAGTTGTGATCACTTATAATAATTTAGGGTTTTGGAAGCTAGACGACACTGGGAAAAGACAAGTTTAACCATATACTATACTCCATTTATTTGTGGCTTCTTTTTGTGTTTCAAAAAATCAGATGAACTACCTTTTGTCCTAGTATTTTAAACATGATACGGAATATATACTCTATATAGGAATAGAGCGGCTGTTTGCTTAAACAGCAACAAGGCTTTAATAGTATATCTGTATCGATCGAATGTACGGATGATTTCACGTTAAAAAGGTTTTAGGTTAAGTTTATTTATTTATTTAAACAGTGTAGTAAAGTATTACTTTAAAAGAATTTAGACTTCACAATTTGAAATAAAATCGAGCTAGTAATCTGAAAGAAAAATAGTAGTATGTCACAATTAATTTAACTACAAGGTAATGTGAAAACTATTTATACATATTATAAGCATATACGAAATTTAATTCATTTTACATTTAACAATTGATTGGACAATTTTAGACAAGTGTTGAGATATAGGTCATGTTTCGATATAAAAAAAAAAAAAAAGACAATCCGATGCACTAAGTTCTCGCTATGCGCGGGGTTCGAGGAAGGGCCAGACTGTATAACTTTCGGTTAAAACTATTGTATTTTTGTAATGATGGGTTAAACTTAGTTAATGATAATATCTCTAAATGCGAATTCTGAACATGTGGATAATGTGGAACAGATCTGGTGGGAGACTAATAATAATATGCATTAAATATTCCAAAGGGTATGAGCAATAATGGAGGAGTAGCTAGCAATAAATAACAATAAATGACATTTAAGTAAATAGGAAAAATAGTTCACCCAATAATGAATGAACTAGATGATGGCAGATAAATATTAGAATGTTCGAACTATTCTCGGATCTGATGAAAAAATGTGGAATAATATGAACAAGAATCTTGATGAAAAAGTAATCTTTGTATCTTTTACAAGAGAGAGAATCATTATCAGAAGTTTGTTCTTATGAGTGAATCTCCTCCCTTTTCCTTATCTTTTTTCCTCTTTATATGGGATATCTCCCTAAAAAGTCCTAATAGTACATAGTACATGTACCCAGAATATTAGAATATTCTCTCTATTATACTATTCTAAAAACTAGCCATTACAGCCCTTTCCATAGTGCTCGAGCTCGGTCATTGTTGACATCCCGACCACGAGCTTCGTCGTTTCCTGATCGACTTCAATTGACTATTCCCTCGATGCTACTTCGCCCTAAATGCTCGGCGGTGGATTTTGACCTATATAGTTAGTCCCTCCGCTTATTGAGGCCATTCTCATATGACCTTGATGAGAGGATTTTGTTGGTTATGGTCGAGAAGAGTGGACGAGTGGGTCGGCAGTTAAGTTTGGGACGAGCTGGCAACGTGGCCTTTCGTGAGCCACAATTTTTGGGGTTACGTCGTTTCTGCACTTGAAGGATGTTATGACATCATGCGTCATTATGGCATATTTTTCCGATGCTTTGCATCATTTCCCGTGCGACTGTCAGTTAGGGCTGCTGTTTCGATTCCAGTGCCGGGTAATGATGGCATAATCTCTTGATTTTGATGCCCGAATTCTTATAAATAGAGATGTGATGACATTCATTTGTTCTTTACGTATTTTTCTCATCAAAACCTCGTGCCTTCTTCTCCTTCCTCCATTGTAGTGTTCTTCTTTCCTGGTTTTAGTGATTCATGTTGCTTCTAATCCTTCTTTGCCTGAATATCCTTTCTCCCATCAAAATTATGGCTAATGTATCCTCTGGTTCCGGTGTGGGAACTGACCCTATCCATTTGGCGATGCTTATGCCTCCTCACACTGATGGCATCTATGTCGCCATCGAAGATGAGAACTTTTCTACGGTGGAGGAAATAATTCCTTGTGGCGAGAAAGTTAGGTTTGACTTCTTGAAGGAGCCTAAAGACGAGCCCGAGGTCTCTGAGTCGGTGATGAAAGAGGATGATCTAGTAGAGCCTAGGGCAAAATTCAACATTCTTGCCCGCATCGATTTAGTCCCAGCAGGGTGCGATGTGGTACAAATCCACTGCCCAGGATATTGCGCGTTCTATGCATATCCCTTCCAGGTTGGTTACGTTCTTCCTCTTCTCCCATTGGCGGAGGAATTTTGTCGCCACTATGGCGTGTGCCCAGCTCAACTCGCCCCATATATATACAAACTCATCAGGATGCTTACTAAATTTGCGGAGTTGGTCGGGGTTGAGATCACACTCCGGCATCTGATGCATCTCTTTGCCCCTAATTTCTATAGGAGGACAATGTTGAACCTTCGCCATCGAGGAGGCAAATGCCTGGTGGTGAAGATGGATGACAAGGCAAATCGTCAGTTCTAGCACAATTTCTTCTTTGTCAGAACCGAAGATGTGGTGGGCAATGCGGACGGCTTCGCCGAGACCTAGAATTACACTCGTAAGCGTCTATTCTTCTCTTGTTAAAATATTTGATCTGTCTACTTTAGTCGTAGGCTCTGAACTTTTGTCCCCTCTTCGTGTAGCCAAGACTACGCCCCTCCTCTGGACGGAGACATTTCTGACTGGGCTGGCCGGGTTCTGCCTCACATCGTGAGAATTCGTGAGTGGCCGGGCTTTTTAAAGAAGTTCGGGCCTGCTCCTTCCTTGGCCGGTGAGTTTATATATATATTTTTTTTTGTTTTGGCCTCATGGTCGTCTAATTATTATCATCTTCTCTTGGTGGTGGTGATAACCTTACTTTGATTTTTCTTTTCCAGCCCAAGGATCTTCGAGGAGGCCGAGGACCCCTGCTCCTGAATTTCATAAGAGGAAGGCTGCCTCCTCTTCGGCGTCTAATCCCACTGTGACTGCGGCTAGGCCTCTTCGATCATCTTCTTCTATTCCTTCCTTCAATGTGGCTAGGTCTGCTCGATCGTCGGCCCTATCTACTGCTACCTTAGAATCGGTTTCTTCTCCGCCTGCAGGTATTTTGACAACGAAGCTTTCGGCTTCCCCCTTGAACCGTGTTGTAGATGAGAAGGAGGAGGAGTCGCCGAGCGGTAGGAATTTGGTTCCCCGTAAGAGAAGATCGGTGGACGTTGGTGATGGGGTCGCCCCGGCGGTAGATTCAGTAATGGATGATTTTGTCATCCGTGAGACGAAGACCATAATACTTGAAGACGACGTCGAGCTGTCATCTGATGTTCCGATATCGGTGGAGGCCGTTGAGGGCGTACCTCTTCCCTTTGCGTCGGTAGAAGCAGAAAGGGCGGCTGCTGTGGCTTCTGCTAATTTGTGGGGGGGGGGGGGGGGAGGCATCGACTTGGCAGCCGCCTAACAATTCTTCTTCATCGGCGGATGGGAAAGGCAAAGGCGTTGCTGAGGATGGCTACGAGAAAGGTTCTGATCTCGATGCTAATGAGATGAGGATGATAGAGGAGGGATTTACCTAACTGGAGGTGAGACTGGAGGGGTCAACGCGGACTATTGCGATCTCCATGGATCGGGATTAATTAAAAGATACAGATAACGTGGTTCCTGCCCTCGGTCCCCTTTGCTCCGACGTGGAGGGTCGAACCCTCCACGAACTGAAGGATGTTACCTTATCGAGAAGCATATCCGACCTCGCTCTCAGGGTATGTGTTTCGACGCTTCTCGTTTCTATTCGTTATGTTCAACGTTTAGGCTTTGTTCTTACTCTGTCTGTTTTCTTTTTCTTTCTTTTTCAGACCGTGATCTTGGAAATTGAAAGTGCCCGAAGAGAGGAGAGGTGTAAGGCTATTTTTATGAAGTTGCAGTGAAAATACCGTGAGTACCGTGGCAAGCACCGAGAAATTTATACGCGGTTTGGTGAGAGCAGCAATTTATAGGCCCTTCGAGATGAACAGAAGGAGAAGGATGACGAGATGGTGAGGGTTATCGAGCAATGTTTGTAAATCAAGCAATGGCTTCCTGCAAAGATGGTAAGACGTCGTTAGTATTGGATAACGAAAAATATGTTGGGTATACACCTGAGCAGGTTGAAGAAGTTGATAGGCTTTATCATGATTGCCCTAAACCTACTTCCATGCGCCGTCAGCAACTTATCCGTGAATGTCCTATTCTCTCCAATATTGAACCTAAACAAATCAAAGTCTGGTTCCAAAATTGAGGGGTCGAACGTTGAGGGTCGAACTCTCCACGAGCTGAAGGATGTTACCTTATCGGGGAGCATAGCCGGACTCGCTCTCAGGGTAAGTTTTTTCGACGCTTTTTGTTTCTGTTCGTTATGTTCAACGTTTAGGCTTCGTTCTTACTCTGTCTGTTTTCTTTTTCTTTTTTTTTCAGACCGTGATCTTGGAAATTAAAAGAGCCCGAAGAGACGAGAGGCGTAAGGCTATTTTTATGAAGTTGCAGTGAAAATACCGCGAGTACCATGGCAAGCACCGAGAAATTTGTACGCGATTTGGCGAGAGCAACAATTTGCAGGCCCTTCGAGATGAACTAAAGGTAGAAGGATGACGAGCTGGTGAGGGTCATCAAAAAGTGCACCGTCATTGAGGGGACGCTAAGAAATAATTAGGAATAGCTTGAGGTTAGCAGGGTCGTGGAGGCTTAATGTGGCGATCTCCATGCACAGGTGGTCGAGCTGCACAAGCAGTTGGAGGAGTGTCGCCTGTAGATAGAGGTTCTTCACGGCAAGATTACTGAGATGTAAAACGAGTTGGAGAGGACGGAGTTTCCTCGTTCGACGACTTTGAGGAAAGCGGAGGCCCTCGAGGTGGTGATCCGGACTCTCCGTTCTGAGCGAGAGAATGATTTGGAGACGACGAGACTTAAAGAGGAGTGGATCGATGAGAGGATTGGGGAGTTGGAGAAAGACAACTCCCTCATTCAGGACCAGGTGGCCGCCTTAGAAGATGAGAAGTCTCAATGCTTGCGCAACCATCATCTTCTCACACTTCAGATTTCCCAAACGTTCCCCGGGGCCTGTATGAGGAATGGATTCGTGCTGAGACTCAGTTGGATGTGTTCCGAGATTTGCATGCGGCAAGATCTGTTCCTGCGGCCGCCCTTGAAGATGCTCGTGTCAAGGCCCATGAAGCTCAAATCGCTTGAAGGTACGATCCTAATACGACGGATGCCGATGATGATGAGAGGGACATGGGTGTGGACCAGATCGAAGAGAATTCTGGTACAAAGAAGTGTACCCTGAGGGCGGTGGTGATGGTGAGGGCGCAGATGGAGATGGCCCAGATGGTCAAGCGGATGGTACTGATGGGCCTGGCGGTGACCAGTATTTTTTCTTTTTCCTTCTTATATTTGCTGTGAACTTGTGCGTATTTTGTAGGCGTCTTTACGAGCCTTTGTAGAAATATTCTAAGCATGAAATATCAACTTTGTTATTTGTACCTTATTCTCTTCCTGTGGTTCGTACTTGTATGTTTTTCTTTTTTGATTTTGTCGCTTGGTTGCCTTGATTTTCTTACCCGTAATCACTTAGTTTGAATAAGGTCGAACATACCCTAAGTTTAATTAAGATCGAGGATAAGTAGGTATTAATTCGAACGAGGTCGAACATATCATATGTTTACTTATGGCCGAGGGCCAGTAGGTGTTAGTTCGAACAAGGTCGAACATAACTTATGTTTGACTATGACCGAGGGCCAGTAGGTATTAGTTCGAACAAGGTCGAACATGACCTATGTTTGACTATGGCTGAGGGCCATTAGGTGTTAGTTCGATCAAGGTCGAACATGATATATGTTTGACTATGGCCGAGGGCCATCAGGTGTTAGTTCGAATAAGGTCGAACATGACCTATGTTTGATTATGGCCGAGGGCCATTAGATGTTAGTTCGAACAAGGTCGAACATGTCATATGTTTGACTATGGTCGAGGGCCATTAGGTGTTAGTTCAAATAAGGTCGAACATGACATATGTTTGACTATCGCCGAGGGCCATCAGGTGTTAGTTCGAACAAGGTCGAACATGACCTATGTTTGACTATGACCGAGGGCCGTTATATGTTGGTTCGAACGAGGTCGAACACAACATATGTTTAACTATGGCCGAGAACCACTAGGTGTTAGTTAGAACAAGGTCGAACATGACCTATGTTTGATTATAGCCGAGGGCCATTAGGTGTTAGTTCGAACAAGGTCGAACATGACCTATGTTTGATCATGGCCGAGGGCCATTATATGTTGGTTCGAACGAGGTCGAACACAATATATGTTTAGAAAGATATGTTTCTGGGTGCGGAGTTTGTCGACATCGTAAACTTTAAGCATTGTTGCATTGGTTGTACATTTAGAGAAATTAGAAATAAACTTCATGCATTGTTGTTTTGTTCATACACTTGGATAAATTTACAAATTTTCAGGTGTTGGTTAGCGTTCCAGTCCCAGTCTATCAAGTCCCTTCATTGGTCATCTTGGAGAAGGCTTGAGAGGTCGGGCAATGAACTAGCCATCCTGGGCCTCCATTTTTGCGTACTTTGACTTGAAGTGTCCCCTTCGTCGCCTCGTTAAAAACCTCCTTGAGAAAACTCAATTAGGACAAAACTCAAGTGAGGGAAAAAAATACGACTTGGGGGACGCCTTACCTCATAAAAGTTGAAGTACTTGAGGTGGGTAATATTCCAGTTGTTTGGTAGTAGCTTTCTTTCCATTATTTCTATTTGGAATGATCCTTTGTTCGTTGTTTCCGTGATTTTGTACGGGCCATCCCAATTTGTTTCCAGTTTGCCTTCTCGTGGGTTTTTACTTGCTTGTGTTTTGGCTTGAAGCACGTAGTCCCCGACTTTGAGCGGCCTGACCTTTTCCTTCTTGTTATAATAACGTTCTGCTTGTTGTTTTTGGGCGATCATCCTTATATAGGCCATGTCTCGTTGTTCTTCGACTTCGTCGAGCTCCTGCCTTCTGCTTTCGTCGTTCCTTGGTTCGCTCTTGTGGGAGTATCTTAGGCTGGGCTCCCCGACTTCGACTGGTATTACTGCATCAGTCCCATAGACTAAAGTGTAAGGTGTCTCTCATGTGCTTGTCTTCGGCGTTGTTTAGTTGGCCTAGAGTACTTCTGGTAACATTTCCGGTCATACCCCTTTGGCGTCTTCAAGCTTTTTCTTCATGATGTTCAGTATCGACTTGTTGGAGGAATCTGCTTGTCCGTTGCCCACGGGGTGGTATGGCGTTGAGAATATTCTTTTGATATGCCACTTCTCAAAAAATTCAGCGACCTTCTTTCCTGTAAATTGGGGTCCGTTGTCGCGACTGATCTCTTTGGGGAGGCCGAATCGGCATACGCTATTTTTCCATATGAAGGTGATCACTTCCGGTTCACATATTTGGGCGAATGCTCCTGCTTCTACCCACTTAGAAAAATAGTCAGTTAAAACTAAAAGAAATTGTATGTTACCTCGCCTTGCCAGGAGGGGCCCACGATGTCCATTCCCCATTTGATGAATGGCCAAGGGTAAGTGACTGAGTGGAGGTGTTCCCCTTCTTGGTGAATCATTGGGGCATACTTTTGGCATTGTTCGCATTTATTCACGAAGTCCGCGTCCACTTTTTTCATGGTGGGCCAGTAATACCCTACCCGTATAAGGTATCTGACCAAAGCCCGATTGTCGGAATAAGCTCCACAATGGCCTTCGTGGACCACTTCGAGGACGCACCGCATATGATTTGGGCCCAAGCATTTCGCTAGAGGGCAGCCGTACGTTCTCTTGTATAGGTCATTGTGAATGATGATGTAACTGGTTGCTTGCATTTGCAATTTTTTTGCCTCTTTTTTGCCTCTTTTTTTATCACCTGGGAGTACGCCGTCCTCTAAGTATATAACAATACGATTGCGCCAATCCCAAGTCAGGTTTATAGTTCTTACCTCGATTTGGTCTATCGATGAATTGAGAAGGTGGACTATACTTCTGTCTCCGGTTGTAATATTTTTGGTAGTTACGACGAATTTGGCGATGCCGTTTGCCTCATTGTTCTGTGCTCGAGGGATCTAGTCGAGTTGACATTCGTCGAACTCGGGCAGCAACTTGCAGATTTTGGTGTGGTATTTTTGCAACCTTTGTTCCTTGATTTGGAAAGTCCCTGCGACTTGGTTGATAACAAGTTGAGAATCGCAGCGTACTGTTAACCGTTTCGCCCTATATTTAAGTGCTAGTCTTAACTCTGCAATTACGACCTCATACTTGGCCTCGTTGTTAGTCATGTCCGCGCACCTTTTGGACTGGCAAATCACTTCTCCGGTCGGAACTTCGAGTACGAGTCCCAGCACGAACCTGGATGCGTTGGACGCACCGTCAGTGTACAGGACCCAGAGGTCCTGTATTTGGGGAGAAGCGTGGGCGGCCTCTCTTTCAACTTCGACATTATTTTTGCGCTGAAGTCAGCGACGAAGTCAGCAAGAATTTGTGACTTTATCGCCGTTCGCGGTTGATATATGATATCGTGATCACTTAGTTCGATGAACCATTTGGCCAACCTGCACTATAGCTCGGGTTTATGTAAAATACTTCTTAGGGGAAAAGTCGTGACGACCGAGATGGGATGGCACTGGAAATATGGTCTAAGCTTTCGTGAAGCTACGACTAAGGCCAGAGCTAGTTTTTCAAGGCGAGGGTATCTCGTCTCGGCATCGATTAGTGTTTTGCTAATGTAATAGATGGTAGACTACGTACATTTATTTTCTCGAACCAGGACGGCGCTCACAGCTACTTCAGATACAACGAGGTAGACGAGGAGGCGTTCCCCTGATTCTGGTTTTGAGAGCAATGATGGCGATGAAAAATACGCTTTTAACTCCTTCAAGTCTTGGACGCACTCAGAAGTCCATTGGAGGCCATTATCCTTCTTGAGTATGTTGAAAAATCTGTGGCACCTATCTAACCATCGTGAAATGAGCCTTGAAAGGGCGACGATACGGCCGGTCAACCTCTGAACCTATTTTTTGGTAGTCAAGTGCTATAGTATCCCTTCAATGGCTTTGATTTGATCAGGGTTGACCTCGATACCTCTCTGTGATACCAGGAAGCCTAAAAACATTCCTAAGGCCAAGCCGAACGCACACTTTTTGGGGTTCAGTTTCATTACGTATCGCCCGAGTATGTCGAAGGTTTCTCTCAAGTGGTCGATGTGATCATCTTTCTTTTTGGAATTGACCAGCATGTCGTCTATATAGACCTCCATCGTTTTGCCGAGTTGGTCTTTGAACATCCTCGTCACTGACCTTTGGTAAGTCGCCCCTGTAATTTTCAGCCCGAAGGGCATGACCCTCTAGCAGTATGTCCACTGATAGGTGATGAAAATGTTTTTTTCCGGATCTTCTTCTTCCATGAGGATTTGGTTATAGCTCGAGTAGGCGTCCAAGAAGCTCAATAGTTCATGTCCGGTTGTTGCATCGATGAGTTGGTCGATATGGGGTAACAGAAATGAATCCTTGAGGCATGCTTTATTCAGATCTGTGAAATCCAAGCACATCCGCCATTTCCCATTCTTATTTTTCACCATGACCATGTTGGCGACCCATTGCGGGTATTTTGACTCCCTGACGAAGCCATTTTCCAATAGTTTTTCACCTCTTCGCGTACCGCATCATTAATTGTGGAGTTGAACTTGCGCCTAACATGCCTCACCGGGGAGTGGAATAGATCGACGTTCAGCTTGTGCATGACGATTTCCTTTGGGATTCCTGGCATATCTGCACGGCTAAAAGCAAACAAGTCCGCGTTAGCAGTTAAGAATTGACGAAATTTACCTGGTACCTGAAGATTGCAGCCGATGTAAGCTTTCTTGCTATGGTCGTTGCTGTCTAATTGGATAGGGTTGAGGTCTACTATGGTCGATCCCGTGGCTTCGACCGTATCGGGGTCTTTAATGACGTCCTAGCTATCATGACATATCGACCTCGACCCTGTTGATTGCTATGCCTCTTTTTCTTTGCCCTTCATTTGTTGAGTGACCGTACAATCTAGGGCGGATGCGGTAGCATTCCCGGGATGTGCGTTGTTCCCTTCGTATATTGAATATCCCCCACGGAGTTGGGAATTTGATGACTTGGTACAAGCTGGAAGGGATGGCTCTCATGGTATGTATCCACGGTCGCCCTATTATGGAGTTGTACGCTGTGTCTTGGTCCATGATATGGAATGTGGTTTCCAGAGTGATGCCACAGGCCAGGACGGGGATTGTGATTTCGCCGGATTTTCGCTCAATTGCATTGTTAAAACCTGTTAGCATGATGCAACATGGCACTATCCTATCTTCGAGTTTCATTTGTGCAAGCACTCGAAGGTGGATAATGCACGCGCCGCTACCATCGTCTACCATAATGCGTCTCACATCGGTATCTAAAATTTATAAAATGATAACAAGAGCATCATAGTGAGGGAAAACCAACGTTGGTATCTGACTTATCGAAGATGATACTTTCTTCGATTTCATCATACCGTTCGTGGGTGATTGATCGTTTGAGATTGTGGGTTATGGTGAACTTCACACTATTGATAGAATCACCGTCGTCGCCACCGATGATCATGTGGATGGTGCAAGTCGGCGAGGGCATTTTTGGTGGTCCTTGATATTGTTCACGACCTCTGGCAAAGTTGGTCCTTCCCCGGTCGTAGGTGTCCATGTTGTAGCATGTTTAGGACCTCCTGTCTTAGGGCGATGCAATTCTCGGTTTTGTGCCCTCGCTCTTGGTGGAACTCGCAAAGGGCATCCGATTTTCTGGTACTCGGGTCCGACCTCATCTTTTGCGGCCACTTCACCTTTGGTCTGAGCTTCTCCAGGGCGTAGACTATTTCTGTAGGTGACACACAAAAATTATGAGCGGATAATAAAGGGGGCATACCTCTTTCGTTCCGGCAAGTCCTTGTCCTTGATCTGGGTAGGCCCTCTTCATGGCAGGAGGAGGACGCAATGGCAACTCTTACATATGGTAGATGTCGTTGTTTGTTGGATCGTGGAGTTGCGAGGTCCCTTCTTATATCATTCCTTTGATCTTTTCTGGATTCGGCTTGTACCGAGGTCAATCGATGAGTCGGTCCATTGAGATCGTCCTCGTCTGCTCGAACCTCGGCACAATACGCGTTATGTATTTTATCCCAAGTAGTTGGGGGGGGGGGGACTTCATGAGCCGACTTAATAACTTTCTTGTTGCCCTCGAACCATTTCTGCTCAACCCGTTCTGAAAGGCTGCGACCACCATTTTTTTCGATAAGTTTGGCAAGGTCATTCTTACTCGGTTGAACCGGGCGAGGAAGTCCCTCAATCCCTCTCCCGGGGATTGTTTAATAGCAAATATGTCGTTTACTCTTGCCGAGGCCTTCTTGGCCCCAGCATGGGCCGTTACGTACTTGTCGGTCATTTCTTCAAAAGTTTCAATGGAACATGCTGGCAGTTGTGAATACCATGTAAATGCTCCTCCCTTGAGGGTCTCGCCGATTTTTTCCAACAAAATGGAGGATACTTGTTCCTTGGCGAGATCATTGCATTTAACGACGGTGACGTAGTGAGTCACATGGTCTTCGGGGTCGGTCGTGCCATCATATATTTTTAGATAGGATGACATTTTAAAGGTTTTTGGTGATGTGGGCGGCATCATCACTATACGGCTGCTCGACGAACCGACCGACATCTCTCTTCGGCAAGAGCTTTGGGGTGCCCGGTATCTTATCGACCCTTTCTTGGTGTTCTCTCATTTGGTCCCGAAGCATTTTTTTCTCATTCTTCATTTCCTCCATCCTTTTCAGAATGGTTGCGAGAGTGTCGTCACCTGCACTATTGATGACATTGTGAGTAATACCTGTCGTTGGGGGAGGAGGAAATTGGTTATGCTGCTCGTCTGCTGGTTGTATAACGTAAGTCCTTGCGCATTTTCTGTAGCCGTGTCCCGAGCGGGCTTATGGAGGACGTTGGTTAGCTTATCAGTTAGCCAAGCCTCAAGGAGCTTTTTTACAGCTAGGGGCGTCTCCTCCGCCACGGATGTGGAAGCTCCCTTACCAAGAGATTTTGTGATGCTGGAGTGAGGAGGAGGTGATCCATCTCGTCCAGGGGAGGCGTTGGGCGTTGCGTCTCCGTCTGCTGTTTCACATCTCTCATTGATGATGTTCATGAGGTTGGTTGGGAGATCGCTTATTATTCTCGTCCTTTCTTCTCTGTTACCTGCCATATTGGATTTGTACATGCAAAGAAAAGAGATCTTGTTCTTGCTTCTTTTTTTTACGTTAGTGATCCGCGTTTGTTATAGATCTGGAGTAAACTAAAACTTTAACTAGGAAATTCTCACAAACGGTGCCAAATTATTTGACCAAAAAGTATAACTTTCGGTTAAAACTATTGTATTTGTGTAATGATAGGTTAAACCTAGTTAATGATAATATCTCTAAATGCTAATTCTTAACATGTGGATAATGTGTAACAGATCTGGTGGGTGACTGATAATAACATGCATTAAATATTTCAAAGGGTATGAGCAATTATGGAGGAGTAACTAGCAATAAATAATAATAAATGACATTTAAGTAAATAAGAGAAGTGGTTCACCCAATAATGAATGAATTAGATGATTATTCTTCGTGACAATGATGAGTAACAGATAAATCTTAGAATGTTCGAACTATTCTCGGATCTAATGGATAACTGTGGAATAATATGAACAAAAATCTTGATGAAAAGGTAATTTTTGTATCTTTTACAAGAAAGAGAATCTTTATTAGAAGTCAGTTCTTATTAGTGAATCTTCTCCCCTTTTCTTATCTTTTTTCCTCTTTATATGGGACATCTCCCTAAAAGAAACCTAATAGTACATAGTACATGTACCCAGAATATTCTGTAGAATATTTTCTCTATTATACTATTCTAAAAACTAGCCGTTACAACCCTTTCCACGGTACTCGAGCTCGGTCATTGTTCACATTCCGACCACGAGTTTCGCCGTTTCCTGATCGACCTCGATTGACTCTTCCCTCGATGCTAACTCGCCCTAAATGCTCGGCGATAGATTTTGACCTATACACGGATCACAAGAGTCTATTGTTTCGAAATATGAAATGTTAATTTCTCTTTTTGAGGATCTAACAATTTCTTTTTTCCCCTTTCCCTATCAGAAACTCTACACATATATATATGCCCGAGTTTCAATTCGAGTTAGCGGTAACAACGGCAACACAATTATTCATTATGTTAATCGCGCGAAGGATCTTATTCTATATTACTAACAGTTAATTTTAATTTAACAATGTAAAGCTGATAATTGGGAAGTTGTAGCCTGTTATTATTCATATTTTGCAAGTTACTAAAAAATTAGTAATACTTTAGGACTATCATTCGAGGAAGTAGAGAAATGGATTAGTAGTTAATTTTTCTTCATGGAGAAGTAATATAGAGTAGTAGTTATGTGGAATTGGTCAGAAAATTTGTGATTCATGTGAAAGGTGAGGCGAAATCACAAACTTGATTGATGAAAACGACTAAACCCCTTCTAAATTAAAACAAGTGCCAACATTAATAATTGAGCTAATAAAAGATTAATATAAGTCGATATATCCTTGGACCGCCTCAATGTGTCACTTTAACTTAACAGTAAAGTACTTAGAATTCCTGTCACAAAAATGTAGCTTCAAACAAAAATTAAATAAAATATATAAAATAAGAGGAGAAATTAGAAGTATCTCAGAGCGTCCTCTTCCTCTACGAAAGACCTATAAATACCCTCTCATACATTCACACATTTTCCATTCCAACAAATCAAAAACATTTCTTTTCCCATATATCTATCTCCCTCTCTTTCAAAGCATCAAATCTATCACAAATTCTAGCTTTCTCAATCGAACAAAATCCTTAAAAAAAATGGATCAAAATTTGCCAATTATAGCAAAGAAATTCTGGAACATAGTTCGAGTAGCTTTCTTCATGCTGAAAAAAGGCATATCAAAGAGAAAATTTATGCTCGATTTCAACTTATTTATGAAGCGTAGCAAAATTGCTAGCAAAGCCGCAATTCATAATCTCATGTTCCACCACATGACCCATCAATGGTCTAATTCTTCATCTTCTGCCACTTCGCACGTGGGAGATCTCTCACACGCTCCACCCGATGAGTACGAGTTCAGTTGCAGTAACAGCCCAGCTTATACTAAAACCTTCCACCTTCCATTCAACTTCAACAAGCGAAGCAAGCACCACGCGCATCATTTTCACGCGCCGGCCACCCCAGACGACGACGTTTTTACGATGAATGCGGCTGTGATGAAGGCTTTGGAGATGCTTCAGAATGATAATTCTTCGCCGGCTAATGATTTGCCGGGATTTGGGAGGACTCCGACGGTGAGGCAACTGAGGGTCACCGACTCGCCTTTTCCACTGAGAGACGTTGAAGATGATAGCCATGTTGATGAGGCGGCTGAAAATTTCATTTCAAAATTCTACAGAGATTTGAGGCGGCAAGCTTCTCCTGCTGCTAATTGATGCAATTGGAAGCTATATCGCAAGTATACAAATTATAAATATTTCTATTGATCAGAATTCATGCATGTGGATGGTGGCCATCAATGCAATAAAGAACGAAAATTTGGAGCACTATGAAGATTGTATATGCTTATTGCATGTATAAATTTCTGTTTTCGTGGGAGTTTTTTTTTTCTTTTCTTTTTGAGGTATTTTTGAAATTTTCAAAAAGAAAATAGTACTTAGTACTAGTATATATATAGATGTGATGAAATAATTTTCCATTTATTCTTTTTATCTTTTTTTTTTTTGTAATGCTATGTAATGTTCAGAGTCTTAAGTCCTGACTTGAATCCAATAATTTTCTTTAGCTCTTTCGTTAATTCTGTTCCTGAATGCTCGTTAGTTGCTGCTCTTTAATTTTATTAATTCGGAAGCAGAAAAGGCAAGAAGTAAAAGTTGAAAGTATACTACATATTACAGTTAGAATAAAGTGAAAACAGTGTTGGCAAGTTAAAAATTATTCGTTCCTTCAAGCCTAAGTGAAACATGAAGTCTCATCAGTCAACTGGCGTGATTTATTATCTAGTGTATCAATTATGAAGTTATGTATTTAATTTGAATCAGTTCCGGAAATTTTTTAAGATACTATCAGCAGGTATATACAAACTCCTATTAGTTAACTTCATGAGTTACAAAACCATGATTTACTCTGCACAGAGGCGGATGTCGCCTTTAGGCCATATTTCAATTGAATCTATAACTTTTAATACGGAGTATTAATATATATATCAAAATTAATTATATTTCAACAAATATTAGATCTGAACACATAATAATTTTAATATCATAAATTTAATACTTAGAATCTTAAAAATTAAACTAATTAAATTTAAATCCTTGATTTGTTTCTGACTGACTCTGCATATGTGTATCACTTTGATGCTTCATAGTTCACTATTTAATTAGTCAAAACCCTAACTGTAACATGGAATCTTATTGTACTATATCAACGGAAATTTATGCCCCAGCGGAGACACTGATATGGGGCGGAATTGACCGATGTGAAATCCACCCACTCCAATATCACAAATAATTCTGTTATAGTAGAGTTTTAACTTTATTTTGTTTATGTAGTTATTATGGTGTTTTATAAAGCAACTCCATTACTTTTAAGGCGGGTTCTAACGGCACTTGCTTTCTTTGTTGTTTTTGACGTGGTTTACTGAGGAAAGAATATTTATAATCAATTACAATTTGAAAAGAAAAAAATACCTACAAATACCTATTGTGTTATATGTAACACCCCGTAAATTCGGCTTAGGTGTGGACGTGTTAAATGGATAGTAATATTATATTTTAGACATATGCAGTTCTATTGGGATGAGTATGGGTAGAAATACTTGTTTTAAAATCAAGACGGAGAGTAAGGTATATAAGATTCTAAAAAATCGACTAAGTTCACGAAAGGTCTGCCTTCCACCAGGATTTCGTGAAAATTTGTAAGAAATTTTGGAAAACGCAAAACACGAAAGTTGTAGCCTTTAAAATAGCTTTCCAATGATATATTGTGGTGCCCGAACGGATCTCTGTGAAAAATGTTATGTGCGTTTTACGGACAATGCGCAGTATGCACGCCCAGATGCGCACCCAGATGGTCCCGTGCGCGGCCGCAAATTGTGGCAGTGTTATTGCACTGCTGCGCGTTCAGGTGCGCGAGAGCGCACTCGGGGGGACATTTTAAAAGCCCTACTTCGCCCCCACACCCCAAAACACAAACACTTGCTCTAGAAAAGGAAGCTCTCAAGAACCTAATCTCCCCCAAGGTCCCTCTACCATCAAAGGTGAGTTCTAATGTTGATATTAAGTTAATTTCAATTCTTCAACACCTTATTAACATGGGTAAACCCTTCGAATCATTAGATATTCGATTGAGACATCATTGTTGAGAAAAGAAACTCTAGGATTCGAATTTAAGAGGATTGAACGTCAAAAGGGTAATATCTTCACCCTCTACTTGACTATAGTATTGGATTAATGATTATAGACTCAAGTTCATGGGATATCAATTTATGGGTTTGACAGAAAATTACGAACAATTATAGGTTTGGGTTGTTGATTGTTGATTATTGGTTAAGGGTGTTATTTATCTTATGGGCGATGAAGAATGATGTTGATTATAACCATTTGAGATTTTAGAATTTATCTAGGAGCAAGAGAATGTGTTATTGGTTGTAGAAGCACCATTAATAAGGACTATGAAGCTTTATACCCACCAAGCATTTGATAAAATGCCTAAGTGACCAAAACATGAGTATTATTGCTAATATGAAATCCCTTTGACTTGTATTGCTATAGATTAAAGTTGAAAGGGTTGACAAATGTTGTATTACGCTCAAGAGCAGAAAGTTAAGGTATGTGAGGCTAACTCTCTACGTTTGGGAATATTTATGATTCTCCCTACGTCTCATTCCTATGACCATTGCAAATTTTCTCAGAAAGTAATTATGCATCAGTTCCATGAATAGTTGTAGAACTCATATTCTCTATATGACGTGGGTTCATAATTCATTCAATATCCCATGAGCCTCAGTTATGACAGATCATTCTATCATAAATACATAATCCAGTCGAGTCCTATTCAGCATTTCAGTATCATGTAACCCAGTAGGGTTCAATATTTTAGTATCATGTATTGTAGTATGATTCTCAGTTCCTTATTTAAAATCCTGAATGTTGAACACCTGTATTTAGGCCTGAGGCCGTAGTTCATGCTTTATGCATATTTGGGCCTGAGGCCGTAGTTCATGCTTTATGCACCTTTGGGGCTGAGGCCATAGTTATGTATACGTACACTTGGACCCGAGGCCGTAGCTTGTGCACATATAAATTGGGCCTGAGGCCGTAGTTTATCAGATAAATATGTTGTTCATCATTCAGAAGAGGGAGTATTCATATCCTTACTTCCTTGTTCAGTTATCAGTTTATGAGTTAGCAGTTTAGTTTCAGTTCATGTATTTACAGTTCTCTCTTTCAGTTGTTTTACATTCCACTATAATTCAAATGTATTGACGTCCCTTTTCGCCCCGGCCCTACATCTCGCGATGCAGGTAACGATTTACAGGTTGACGACTCTGCTTGGTAGGACATCTCGTATTAGCTATTGGTGAGCCCCGATTTTTCGGGGCATTATCCCTCTTTTTTTTCAGTCTTTATAGTATTTTAGTTAATAAGGTATACCGTCCCGATAAACAGTTAGTATTTCAGTATTCTTTAGAGGCGTCGTAGACTATAGTCCAGACAGTCAGATATTAGCAGGCGTTTATGTTTTAGCCTTGTCGGCTACTCGTTTATACTTGCCGACTTTTCAGTATTTACCGCATTTATGATATTTCAGTCAGACTCTTTAGTAGATCAGCATGTTGTATGTTTATATTCAGCTTACGGTTATACCACATGTTGATTCAATCATTCAGTTGGTTCGCTCGGTCATATGCAATTAGGCATTGAGTGTCGTATTACGCTCAGGCCATGGTTCGGGGCGTGACATATATTTACCGAGCTTCTATCAGAAGGTAATCTGACTAAAAGATATATTTGTAAAGAGATCATGAAATCAATCTTTCTGTGCTTAGTAAGGTTAATCTATCAATACATTTGTGTTGAATAACATAAATAATCTAATCAGGCTTTATACGACACTTAACGATTCATGTAGCAAAGATAAAGTGGATTGCTATTAATTAAATGGATTACGATATCTAGCTCGTGGATATGAAATTTTGCCAGCTCTGGCTAAATGTTGCGGGCAAGATATATTGTCTGTAAAAGTTTTAACTTTTCGCACAATTAAAAAGCATGAACTTTAGGTAATGGAGAATGTATGAAAGCGATCAATAATATTATTGCGAGACACTTGTCAACTGTTAAACTTGCTTACCGTGTCATTTCAGTGTATTTCCCCTTCCAATTATTCTTTTCTTTTAGTGCACTCTTATCTCTACTATTCATTAAACGCTACGATTAAGGAGAATGTCCGGGTTGAAATTGGATAACTAACTCAAGAACATATTTCAATCATGTCAATGTACAGAGATATATCCCTTAATCCTAACTCAACCCTAAAAATTAACTTACGAGGAGAGGATTGTCTAAATTCATATAAAGTGACACTTCCATTCTCCAATCAATGTGAGACTCTGACCCAGTGTAACACACATTTGCACGCCCAAACCACCAGCTAGAGTATGAACAATATATTATAGGGGTCCAAACGGAAATGGATCTTGACTCTGATACCATATAAAAATATGACACTTGGCCGTAACTCAACCCAAAGCTAGCTGACGAGGGAAATATTAATGCCGAAGTTCATATAAGGAGACCATCAGTCTATTCCCAATCAATGTGAGACTCTAACCCACTCTAACACGATTATTTAAAGAAGGATTTTGAAAATTGGCCCCATGGTTAAAATTAACGAATGCAATTAAAATTATAGGAATTGGTACAAAGCCAGGTGGACAACCTAGAAGCTTTTACGCTGTTGAAATTGGCCAAGTTTGGGAGTTGCATATTAGTTTCATCGTGTGATGTCCTTTTAGTAACTATACAAAGTTGTAAGTCTGCTACTAAAGTAGCTATACGTTTCGTCTACTCATTTAAACTTTGACTTTTCTTGTCGTTAATAATTGGAATTGTCTGAAAATCATTCAAAATCAGCAAACTCTAGCGGCAGATTTTTAGTGAAATCTTACAGGCGAAGTTATCAAATATGGCCACAAGACAATGATGAGTTGATGACCTCCACCATATACACAATACATAGTTTATAATATAAAAATATATATATATATATATATATATATATATATATATATATATATATATATATATATATTATCCAACTAAAAACAAAAAAATATGGTTCAACCAATTTATTATATAGTTGAACACCAAGACATATATTTGAGGTCACCAAGGCATATGTATACAAAAAAAATTATACATGTTTCTTCTCATTATTTGTTCCTCTAAATGGATGACTTCCTTATCGATCTAATTTATACGTTGATAAATTTTCCATGTGAGATAGGTAATGGCCAAAAGCCACAATTTAAGCGGCAGTATCACGAATTCAATTCAGTGATCTATTTGTTGTTGCTCACTCAATCAGATTTTCCTTCTTCCATAATTAACCATGAAATAATACAGTAACTTTTAAGTTTGATAATTTGCCTAGATGCTTCACTCTAAGGAGATACAGATCGTGTGTGATGTTTTAATTAACATAATGCGTGATCATTTGGTTCACGCGCGGACTAATTAAGTAGAAAATTTAGAGATTATTTATGCGGATGAATAACAATGTAAAAGTTGTTGTGACGACGCAGCTGTTGTTATCTATAAATTGTTTGCTACTTTGCTACACGAGCTTCTTTATCTTTTAGTTACTCTTATTGCTAATATCGTTTTGTTCTTACACGTTTTAACTTGCTTAAAAAAATAGACAGACTTTTGCATCACATAACTTTTCTATGAGTATATGCAGAACTTTATGTTGAAGTTATTTTTGTTAATGCGGTAAACCAAACGGCTATAGTTTTGTAATAGTTCAACTTTTGATTGAGAGACTAAACAATACTTAAAGGTATGTTATGGAGAAATACACCAACAACAAACAGATATTTATCAATCATAAATATACAAAAAGGAGAAGCCACAACTGAGATGTGCATGATAGTGAAGTAAAAAAAGAGTTGTTTGTGCCTAAAACCTGCGGCCTATAGCAGTTTTTTGAAGAAAACAAGGTGCCTGCTTGCCTGTGTTTACGGTCTATTTACATGTCACTCTGCATGCTATTGACTTTGTTTTTCCAATTAATTGAACCAAATATTTAAAAAGTAAGGACCAAAACAAGAAGAGTGGAAGAAAATACCATGAGCTTATCGTATTACAGGGTAAATATTGGACATTATTAGCAGCAGGGTAAATATTGGACATTACATATGTGTGTACTATTAATTTTCTTTTTTATAAATTTGTATTAACACTAAGCCTACACCAATTGTCATAAAAGAATGAATAAATATACAAGTGCATTACGCTTATCAATTTAATTTCATTTTTATTTAGTATAAATAGCTATACAAGGCTAGCTGATGATTGGTGTAGGTGGGGAAGGGCATGCAAAACGAAAGAAGGCGGCTTTTCTGAAAGTTGCAGTACATTTTTTATTGCAAAGACTTGCCCACAACTACCCACCACCTTTAATAATTAATGTAGTGGTCTTAAGCCAAAAATCAAACTACACTTTCTCTTGCATTCCATTCAAGTTGTGTTTTCGCATAACAACCCAGAATTAAAGTCTTAAGGAAAATAAATTTATAATCAGCAGTCTAATTTCTATCAACTAATAAACTCGAGAACAGGAAATTGACAATTGACTCACGTTACCTGAATACGTGCTGCTTCTTGTTACCGACATTTTAAACAAAATTTTCATTGAATAATTAATTTACAAATTTTTCATGATCAAATGGTAGAAATAACTCAATTAATCAATTTGTGGAGATGCTATTGGTAATCACACTTCCGCCTAGTAGGGAAGCTTTTATAAAAGTAAGCGAGCACATACTTAATGTCAGCCTTCTTTATAATTTTTCTACACGTGAACTTGTTTGACCAAAAATTATTGATTTTGGCTCAACCAATTAGATTTGTATGAAGAAGAATTAATCTTAATTAAAAATAATACCCGTAAAGATAAGTGTCAAGACCAAATAACTAGTATATTTATCCGAATGGCGATGATTATAAGCAACAATAACGATATCCAGTGACCCAAAAAGGTGGAGTATGGCATTCAATAGCAATAAATAACAGTAAATGACATTTATGTAAATAAAACATATGAGTCACCCGAAAAGGGATGAGATCAGTGGATATTCTTTCTGACAATGATGAATGATTGAAAAGCCTTTGAACATTTGAGTTGTTCTTAGATCTAGTGGGAATGCTATGCTAGAATCTTGGTAAAAATGTTGTTTTTATATATTTGCGATAAGACCAGATTCTCTCTTTCAAAATCAATGTGTTCTTTACAACAAAATATCTCATGTCCCCTATCATTTTGTTTCTTTCTATTTATAGGGAACATATTCCTAGAAACCCTAATAGTACAAGTGTAGAGAATATCCACTAGAATATTCTCTTTAATGTCCTATATTGAAGCTAACCGTTTTAACTCTATCAAGGGTGTTCGACCTCGACCTCGATCTTTGACGACTCCTCGACCTTAATCCTTGGTGACTCTTCGACTGCAACCGTCATTATTCCTTGAACCACTTCGACGCATGGCGGCCTGTGAATGTCTCGCTAGTGCTGTCATGGCTTAAGCATTTTAGAGATAAATTTTGACCTATACAAAACTGAGGTGTGTGGATTGTGGCCTACAAAGTTTTTGTTTGGGAATTAGGTTTAAAAATAACCAATTGTAATAATAATCTATTAAAACCTAAAAGCAAAAAGCAATAAAATATAACTAACTTTTAAATCGAAGTATCCCTGCATTGCGCCTCAATGTTGTCACTTTAATTAACTTAACAGTAAGGTACTAATAATTCCTGCCACAAAATTTTTAGTAACACACACAAAAAAGAAAGGGGGAGGTGGGGTGGGTCGGAATTCAAGTACTTCAAAGCGTCCTCTTCCTCTACGGAAGACCTATAAATACCCTCTCATACATTCACACATTTTCCATTCCAACAAATCAAAAACATTTTCTTTCCCATATATCTCCCTCTCTTTCAAAGCATCAAATCTATCACAAATTCTAGCTTTCTGATTCGAACCAAATCCTTAAACAAAAAATGGATCAAAATTTGCCAATTGTAGCAAAGAAATTCTGGAACATAGTACGAGTAGCTTTCTTCATGCTGAAAAAAGGCATATCAAAGAGAAAATTTATGCTCGATTTCAACTTATTTATGAAGCGTAGCAAAATTGCTAGCAAAGCCGCAATTCATAATCTCATGTTCCACCACATGACCCATCAATGGTCTAATTCCTCATCTTCTGCCACTTCGCACGTGGGAGATATCTCACACGCTCCACCCAATGAGTACGAGTTCAGCTGCAGTAACAGCCCAGCTTACACTAAAACCTTCCACCTTCCATTCAACTTCAACAAGCGAAGCAAGCACCACGCGCATCATTTTCACGCGCCGGCCATCCCAGACGACGACGTTTTTGTGATGAATGCGGCTGTGATGAAGGCTATGGAGATGCTTCAGAATGATAATTCTTCGCCGGCTAATAATTTGCCGGGTTTTGGTAGGACTCCGACGGTGAGGCAGTTGAGGATTACCGACTCGCCTTTTCCGCTGAGAGATGTTGAAGAAGATAGCCATGTTGATGAAGCTGCTGAAAATTTCATATCAAAATTCTACAGGGATTTGAGGCGGCAAGCTTCTCCTGCTCCATAAATAACGGTGGCCAATGCAATAAAAAACAACAATACAGGAGCTGTCATTGTTTCAATTTTCAGTGTAGTAATTTGGAAATATGGAGAACTTAATTGGAAGCTCAGAAAGTATATGCATATATAGTTTACTGCATGTAAAAATTTCAGCTTTCCGTTCTGTCCGTGGATGTTTTTTCCCCCCTTTTCCTTTAGGGGTATTGTGGAAATATCAAAAATGAAAAATGTAGTCCTATGGAATAGTATATAGTTGTGATGAAATCTTTCCATTTATTCTTTTTTATTTGTAATACTATGAAATATTCAGAGGCTTAAGTCCTGAAAGTTTGATTCCAATAATTATCTCTTTCGCTCTATCTTTTTTCTTCTTGGGAGCAGGAGAAAAAGTAAAAGTTGGGACTATGTATACTAGTACTAATTAACATAACGGTTATAGACTTATAGTAAAGTAAAACAGTGTTGGCAAGTTAGAAATTATTCTTTCCTTCGAACCTAAGTGAAAGTGAATATACATATACTCCTTTTTATTTAAAAAAGAATAAACTTATTATTACTATTTTGGGAGTCAAACAAAGTTTTCTTTGACTATATATCTTTTGCAATTTTTTGTTTTTAAAAATTTTAAACTTGTTAACTATTATGACTTATAATAATTTTTATGTCATTTTTAAATATGTAAATTTAAATAATTTATGTCTAAATTCACTCAGAAAATTAGTTAATTTAGCCCAAAAAGATTAAATTGAAACAAAGAGAGTATACAATATCACATATTTATACTCCATCATTCAAGCAAACTTAATGAATTATGAAACATTGTGTACTCGACAGTCTCAGATGTTGATATTCCATAGTTCACTATTTTAGTCCAATAAACCTTAATTGTAGCATAGAATCTTAATTCTACTATGTCAATTGCCCCAACGGAGGCACTTATATGGAGAACGGAATTGACCGAGATGCGATTCCACTAACTCCAAAAGGCTAAACAAATTATGTTCTAGACTCTAGAGTGTAAACAATATTTGAATTAATCAATGCCTCCCTATTTTACCACTTTATTTTGTTTTTATAGTGTTCTGTAAAGCAACTCCCTTACTTTTAAGGCGGGTCTCTCTACCAAAAGTAAACCTTCTTTGGCAGTAGACAGACACATCCACAAAAACAATTGATTTCAATAGTGGCACTTGTTTTCATTTTTTTCTTTTTTAATTCAGAGAGAAAGAAGACATTGAGAAAATAATCTCTCTTATGATCAAATACGATTTGAATAAAAGTTTTTTGTATTTATTCTATTGATCACCTGTACTATATTTTATTATCGATCTCGTCTAATCAGGCTTTATAAAGTAAAACATTTCAATCTTACCGATTCATATGGAAGAGATAAAGTAAATTGCTAGTATTAATTAATTGGATTATGATCTCTCATGGATATGATTTTTTGTCAGTTCTGACTAAATATTGCAGGCAAGATATATATTGTTTGTAAAAGTTCTAACTTTTTGTCACTAATTAAAAGCTACGCATTGTGAAAGTAAGAAAGCGAAATTTTATTGAGAGACACTTGTTAACTATTGAACTTGCTTCTTAAACTTTTTAACATGCTTACTGTGTGATTTCATTATATTTCCCTTGATTTAATTAGTAAAATCGATTTATGCAGTCAGACCTTTCTATAACAATATCTCTATACAAACATTTACTATAAAAGTCAAGTTTTTCGCAGAATCGATTTTTCAAGTTATATTTTACCTTTTTTTAACAGCTTTTTACATATAGATAACAGCAACAACCATATTTATATCAGAACGTTCTTTGTAAAATTACCCATCTATAATAGTCATATAAAATCATTAAGATTACTAATAATAATTTTAAAACTATGCACATAATATTTTCTATTAAACAAAGTTTGTATCTTGCATAAGATATGAGATTTGAAGATTTGCACATGATATCTTTTCTATTGGACAAATTTCAGAAATATTTAGATAGAAAATTTAATTGTTAAGCTCTTAGATTATCTTCAAGGGAAAGCTATTGGATGTCTTTTTGCTGAAAATTTGGACATGATTTTTCACCAATTCAAGCGTTATATCGCTAGTAAGAGAATGAAATCTACGAAAAAGCTACAATTACAAAGTTCTATCAATCTTGAAAGAATTTATTTTTTTAGGTAGCTTTAAAATGTCTGCCTTAGAGTTTAAATCTTTATATGTGTAGTTACGAATTTATTAATAATGTATTAGCTTTCTTCAATATTTAACTAGTGAAATATGCATATCTTTTGAGATTTTAAATTTGAATAAATTTTTTGTCTGTTAATTTTAACATTAAAAAAGAAAAAATAATTGAATTTTGGATTATTTTTTTTTTATCTATAACAGTCAAAAAAATATTTTAACAGTAAATGTTGCTATAGGTGTATAATTGTCATTCACTATAAAAACTAAAAAATATCGGAACAAATGAGGTTATTATAGAGAAGGTTGACTGCATATGATTTTCACAATCATTCCTTGATTATGTAATTAGGTTGCATTAATCACTGGACTAATTTCCAGTCCAACTTTAATTTGCTTCCATTTGTGGTGTTGGTCGTATGCTCTGACAATAATTAATTGAAAATTGTCACAAATTGACTTCTTTAAATCACAAATTGGCAGCCATTAGTTGTTATACTGATCACTTTGTAGGATGGAGAATACTCAGGTTGACACATTGAAGCACCTACTCTTCAATAATTTTCTCATAACCAACATTGAATTTGTTCATAAAGACACATCAATCTTGATAAGTCAGGAGTAGAAGCTAGAAGGTATAAAAAAAAAAAAAATACTCGGTATTTGAATTATAGAAAATATTGGTTTTTTGTTGACTTGGGAAAAGGTTTTACATATACTAAAAAAGTTGTTTATGTGGCCGAAACGCAATTCTGAAAAAAGAGAAAAGGAAAACAAGCTCTAACATTTTCTGCTTGGAATTTACAGCTAAAACAAGAGGTATTTTCAATTTTCTGCTTTACTTTTCCTTTTTTTTAATAAAACAAAACAAGAGATGATTTGTTGTAAAAAACAATTGTTCAATTTTCAAAAATAAACATGCTCAAGACATAAATCTTTCGAATTTATCAACTTGCCATAATTATTACTCCCTCCAGTCTACTTTAAGTGATTTTTTGGATCTTTTCACACATATTAACGAATTCACCTTTTAGCATTAATTAACAATGAAATTGACTATATTAACCTTAATTTTGCTAATTGAAAATATAACAAACTACTCCTAGGCTCTTTAATCCAAGGGCAACTTTGAAAAGAGAAATTAGTTCCTTCTTACAACAACAACAACAACAACAACAACAACATGAACCCAGTAGTAATCACACTAGTGGGGTCTGGGGAGGGTAGAGTGTACGCAGACCTTACTCCTACCCGGGGGCAGAGAGGTTGTTTCCGGGAGACCCTCGGCTCAGAGACAAAAGATTTGTAACAACACAGAAACCAGACAAATAGAATCAGCACCGTAAGAGACAACAAATAAGTGGAAGGGCAATAAGTATATCAATAATAAAATTGAAAAATAAATAAATTATGGAAATAAAAATCGTGTGATGAATAACAACCGCTAGCAGACCTAGACCAAACTCTATCAGACTAGCTAGAAAAATGCTCAACTACCCCCTAACCTACAACCGTAATTCTCGACCTCCACACCTCCCTATCCAGGGCCATATCCTCGAAAATCTGAAGTTGCGACATGTCTTGCCTGATCACCTCGCCACAATACTTCTTAGGTCTCCCTTTACCTCATCTCGTACCTATAAAAGTCAATTGTTCACACCTCCTAACCGGGGCCTCTAGGATCCTCCTCCGCATGTGCCCGAACCATCTAAGCCTCGCTTCCCGCATCTTGACGTCCATGGGAGCCAAGCCCACCCTCTCATGAATATCTTCATTCCTAATCTTATTAAGCCTAGTGTGCCCACACATCCATCTCAACATCCTCATTTCGGCTACTTTCATCTTCTGGATATGAGAATTCTTGACTGGCCAACACTCAACTCCATACAACATGGCCGGTCTAACCACCGCTCTATAGAACTTACCTTTAAGTTTCAGTGGCACCTTCTTGTCGCACAGGACTCCAGACGCTAGCCTCCATTTCATCCACCCCACCTCGATACGGTGCATGACATCCCCGTCTATTTCCCCGTCTCCCTAGATAATTGACCCTAGATACTTGAAACTCTCTCTCTTAGGGATGACTTGCGAGTCAAGCGTCACCTCCACGCCCGCATTCCCCGACCCCTCGCTGAACTGACACTCCAAATATTCTATTTTGGTCCTACTCAACTTGAAACCTTTAGACTCCAGGGTCTGCCTCCATAACTCCAGTCTCTCATTCACGTCGTCTTTCGTCTCATCAATCAGAACTATATCATCAGCGAACAACATACACCATGGCACCTCCCCTGAAATATGGTGTGGCAGTGCGTCCATCACCAGAGCAAATAAGAATGGGTTAGGCGCAGATCCTTGGTGTAACCCCATAACCACTGGAAAAGGCTCTGAGTCCCCTCCCACAGTCCTTACCCGAGTCTTAGCTCCATCATACAAATCCTTTATTGTACTAATATAAGCTACTGGCACACCTTTCACCTCTAGGAATCTCCAAAGAATGTCCCTAGGGACCTTATCATACGCCTTCTCTAGATCAATAAATACCATGTGCAAATTCCTCTTCTTATCTCTGTACTGTTCCACCAACCTCCTGATAAGGTGGATAGCTTCCGTTGTAGAACGACCTGACATGAACCCAAACTGGTTATCTGATATTGATACCGCCCTCCTTACCCTCCCTTCCACCACATTTTCCCAAACTTTCATGGTATGACTTAGTAACTTAATACCCTTATAGTTGTTACAATTCTAGATATCCCCTTTGTTCGTGTACAGCGAGATCATCGTACTCCACCTCTACTCATCTGGCATCCTCTTTATCCTGAAAATAACATTAAACAGCTCAGTCAGCCATTCCAAACTTGCTCTACCCACATACCTCCAAAATTCCACTGGAATCGCGTCTAGTCGAGTCGCTTTGCCTGGGCTCATCTTACGCATTGCTCCCACGACCTCTTCCACCTCAATACGCCCACAGTACCTAAAGTCTTGGTGACTCTAGGAGTGCCCCAATTCCCCTAACTCGATGTTTCTGTCTCCCTCTTTATTCAGAAGTCTATGAAAATACGACTGCCATCTCTGCTTAATTTGGGCTTCTTCCATCAATACACGACCTTTCTCGCCTTTGATACACCTCACTTGCTCCAGATCACGAGCCTTCCTCTCTCTTGCTTTGTCCAGCCGAAATAACTTCTTGTCCCCACCTTTACCCACCAATTCCTCATACAGCTGCCCAAATGCAGCCGTCTTAGCCTCCGTGATTGCTACTTTCGCCTCCCTCCTAACTTCTTTATACCTTTCTCTGTTCGCTCTCATCTGCTCCTCGTCGGTGCTCTCCACTAACTTAAGGTAAGTCGTTTTCTTTGCTTTTACTTTACTCTAGACCACGTCATTCCACCACCAGTCGCCTCGGTGCCCACCTAGGTATCCCTTCAAGACCCCTTATACCTCTCCTGTCGCCTCCCTTATACAATCCGTCGCCGTCGTCCACTTACCGCTAGCATCTCCACCACTCTTCTAGGCTCCCATTGTCGCCAACTTCCCCTCCAACTCCAGCGCAGTATCCTTAGTCAAGACTCCCTGCCTGATCCTTCGCTGGCCCCGTACAAACCTCTTCTTCCTCTTTATCAAGATACTGATGTCCATCACCAAGAGTCTATGTTGTGTCGCGAGGTTCTCACTCGGGATCACTTTACAATCCTCGCACAGCCCCTTATCACACCTCCTGAGGAGAAGATAATCAATCTGAGTTTTAGCCACCATACTCCGGAAAGTAATCAAATGCTCCTCCTTCTTCGGAAAAATAGAGTTCACGATCACCAACTCAAAAGCTCTAGCGAAATCCAACAGTGAAGTGCCTCCTCCGTTCCTAACCCCACAGCCGAAGCCGTCGTGTACCTCACCATAGTCACTAGCAGACGATCCAATATGCCCATTGAAATCCCCTCCTATAAATAACTTCTCTGTAGGCGGAGTACCCCGCACCACCTCATCCAACTCCTCCCAAAATCGCCTTTTAACCTCATCGTCCAAGCCCACTTGCGACGCGTAAGCGCTAATGACATTCAGAGTGCTTCGTCCAATTACTAACTTAATCGCCATCAATCTATCACTCACACGCCTAACCTCTACCACTGACTCTCTAAGCTCCCTATCCACCAAAATACCCACTCCTTTCTTGCCTTTCACGCCTCCGAAGTACCACAACTTATACCCGTCAGCATTCCCCCCCTTCGATCCTACCCACCTAGTCTCCTAAACACAAGCTATATTTACCTTTCTTTTTTGGAGAATTTTCGCCAGCTCTATAGACTTACCCGTCAATGTCCCTATATTCCATGATCTAATTCTCAATCTATTGGCACCCTTGTTCCTCTTACCCCCTATGGGCCCCGTCCCATCCCCCGACCCTTGCCCTAATCCCCGCCCCGTCAATGTCCCTAGCTTGTTTTATATACTAGTTCCTTTTTGATAAATTCAAAAAATCAAATATTATGAACCATGCATAAAAAGGCCAAAAATCACTTAAGATGACCGGAGGGAGTAATTAAGACTTTTCCAAGCAAGCAGCTTACTTTATTTAATAATTCTGATTAATTAAATGGTTTCTTTTCGTGCACGCTTGTCTAATGTTCATTAAACCTGCGATTAAGGAGAATTTCCGGTTGATATTGGACAATTAAGTGACGAATACATTTCAATATTCATATCAATGATTTGAAGAAGGCTTTAATCATTGGTCCAATGGTCAAAATTAAATCACGCAATTAAAATTTATGAAGCTAGTGTATAAAGCAAGCTAGGAGGTCACGGGTTCGAACCGTGGAAACAGTCTCTTGTAGAAATGCAAAGTAACGCTGCGTACAATAGACCCTTATGGTTCGGCTCTTCCGCGAACCCCGCGCATAGCGGGAATTTAGTGCATTAGGCTGCCCTTTTAGTGTATAAAACAAGGTGGCGTGACACCCTTGAAACTTTTATGCTGCTGAAATTTTTGGGAGTTGAATATTAATTTCATCGTGTTATGTATATACTTTTAGTAACTTTAAAAATTGAATTTGCAAGTCTTCTACTAAAGTAGTTATACCTTTCGTATATTCATTAAAACTTTGACATTTCTTGTCGTTCATAATTGGAATTGGCTGAAGATCATTCCGAACCAGCAAGCCCTAGTAACAGATTTTTTGGTCATATCTTACAGGTGAAGTTATCAAATATGGCCACAAGACCAGACCAATGATATATGATCTCCATACACAATACGTATTTAATAAAGAAAAAAATACACGCATTATCCAACTAAAAACAAATAAACATTAGCCACTCATTTTGTTATAGTTGAACATCGAGACATATTTGAGGTCACATAATATAATTAACAAGTTTAGTTATACACATTAAGATTAAAAAGAGTTACGCAAATTTCTTATCAGTATATTCATTCCTCTAATGAGGGTACGCTTTTCTCATTTTTCAACTTTTCAGTGAGAGACTAATTAAGCAAAGTAAGCGTTTGTACGGAAAAATGGAAATACGACAAAAGTAAACCAATAAAATTAAAGAATTGAAAAAAATCTTTAGTATTTATAGGTATCCCTCCTCCATTTGGGAGTAAAATTATCCAATAAAGGAATTGTTACCTTACCAAAATAATATAATGAACAGAAATAGTAATAAAGGACCAGATATTGGAGTACCGCATGCAGGTTCGGCCGAACCCAGGAGCTTTTGTTCAAGTCATGTATTTGTCTTAAGAAATCCATTGAATATGTACAACCTTTTAATTTAGAATCCAATAACTTAAAATGATTACACTTCCGAACCCATAAATTTCAAATTCTGACTCCGCCTGCGTAGAGTACTGGTATTTATCCATCTCATAAATATAAAAGGGGGAAGCCAATTTAGATGCCCATGAACCATGATAATGAAGTATATAAAGTTGTTTATGCCTATAAAGTCACCTAATTTGTTCAAGGGGTGTTAATTGACGCTCCTCTACCTGCTTGAATATCTTTGCAGTCTATTTGCATGTCATTAGGCATGCTATTGAATTTATTCCCCAAATTCTTTTTTTAAAAAAAGTATGAACCAAATCAAGAAGAGTGTATGAAGAAACCATGAGCCAACCAATCATATCGTAGTATAGGGTAAATATTGGACAATATTAGTAGCAGGCGGAGATAACCCACTAGTTTCACTTGAATTTTCTTTCCTTCTACTCTATATATGTGTCTGTGTGATTGATTTAATTTTTTGTAAATTTTATATGTAGCAATTAAACCTACACCAATTGTCACAAGAGAATGAATAAATATATTAGTGTGTTGCACTTAAAATATATTTCCTCCGTCCTAATTTATGTGGTGTGTTTGACTCAATAAGAAGTTTAAGAAAAAAAAAACTTTTAAAATTTATGATCTAAAATAATCATAAATATTTGTGTGAATATAAATCATCTCATTAAGGGTGAAATAAATAATTTAACATTAAATAATTTTTAAATTAAAAAATATAATATTTTTTTTAAGATTGACTAAAAAAAAAAGGTATAAATTGGGAAAGATGAATACTGGGGAAGGTGGCATGCAAAAAAAAAAAGGCGGCTTTTGTGAAAGTTACAGTACAGCTTTTTATTGCCCACAAGTACCCACCACATTTAATAAAGCAGTGGTGTTAAGACAAAAACCATACTAGTTTTCTCTTGCGACCAATTCAATTTGTGTTTTTGCATTAAAAGACCAAAGTTTAAAGAAAATATATTTTTAATCAGCAGTCTCTTTGTATCAACTTGTAAAAAAAGAATTGATAATTGAAAGAGCACAAATGATCATGTTACCTGAATACATGTTGCTACTACATTACTGACCAGTTAAAACAATTTGCACTGAATAAATTATTTTACAAATTTTTCGTCAATTTCGTGTACACACTTCCTCTTAGTGGGGAAGATGAAAAAAGGAAGTGTGCAAATACATAACGGCAGCTTTGTTTATGATTATTTCCGCACGTAAACTCAGGTGTGTTGATTGTGGCCTCCAAAGTCTTTGTTTGGGAATTAGGTTTTATTAAACCTACTAAAAGCAAAAAGCAACTCCCAAAGCGAAAGCGACTATCCAAAAAGAAAGAAATTTAAGTCTGCAGGCCCAGTTGTTGAGTAGTGCTCAATTATTGAACTCTTTCATATTGCACTAATCAAATTTCTATCTTCATTCCTTCTTTGGATAATTGCGCTTCTTGTCCCTCATTTATTAACGAATTCTGATGTTAGTCCTTGTAATAGTTGGCTAAGCACATTTAACTTTCAAATTAAAATGTATATTTTTTTATCCATTTACATAGAAACTATGTGATAATTCGACTATTTTTGAAATTATATTATGCTTGTTGTAAATATATTATATTATGGATGTTCATTTAGTACTCCGTTGTAAATAAACTTCTTGAAGAAACTTATCTATATGAGACTCCGCCGTAAATATGTTTATCTATTTAGTACTCTATTGGAAATAAGTCTCGTGAAGAAACTTATCTTTTCGGTACCCCGTTATGGATAAACATAACCCGGATAGAAGATTATCTATATCTGGTATAATGAGCTTATCCTTTCAATACCCCGTTATGGATAAACATCACACCCGGTAGAAGATTATCTATATCTGGTACAATGAGCTTATCCTTTCGGTACTCCGTTATGGATAAACATTACCCCTGATAGAAGATTATCTATAGTCATGTGATCAGTGATGAATTTGTAGAAATATAAATATATTAATTTTTGTTGTTTGTAATAGATAGTATGGTTATGTAATTGTTGTACATAAATAAAAGTTATGCTTTGACAATGATGTTTACTATCATATTTATTTTGTTTATGTCATTTTGAAGAATATGGATAATCCTCAAATTATGTTTGGATCAAAGACCAATCATGAAGATATTTGTGTAATTGATAGTGCAATAACTCATGCCATATTCAAAGAAGAGAAACACTTTTCTGATTTGCATAAAGAAAAAGTAAATGTTTCAACAATTTCTGGTAATATAAGTTTGATTGAAGGCTCCGGAAGAGCCACTATATTTCTGTCTAAGGGAACAAAACTTATAATAGACAATGCATTATTCTCCTCCAAGTCCCGAAGAAACTTGTTAAGTTTTATAGATATCCGCCGAAATGGGTATCATGTTGAGACGATAGATGAAATGAATATGGAATATCTTTGTATTACAAAGAATGTTTCTGGCTAGAAGTGCATTGTAGAAAAGTTACCAACTTTATCTTCTGTATTATACTATTCAAAGATTAGTACAGTTGAAGCACACTCTATCGTAAACCACAAGTTTACTGATTTAAATATTTTTGTGCTTTGGCATGGCCGTTTGGGCCATCCTGGATCAATAATGATGAGACGAATTACTGAAAATTCGAGTGGGCATCCATTAAAGAACATGAAGATTCTTACAAATAATGAATTCTCTTGTGATGCTTGTTATCAAGGCAAAATGAGCACTAGACCATCACCAATGAAGGTTGGCATTGAATCCCCTGCCTTTTTAGAACGTATACATAGGGATATATGTGGACATATTCACCCACCAAGTGGGATGTTTAGATATTTTATGGTCCTAATAGATGCATCTTCAAGATGGTCTCATATGTGCCTACTATCATCTTGCAACCTGGCATTTGCAAAGCTATTAGCCCAAATAATTCGATTAAGGACACAGTTTTCAGATTATCCTATAAAGGCTATTCGCCTTGATAATGCTAGAGAATTTTCATCTCAAACT
This sequence comes from Nicotiana tomentosiformis, assembly GCF_000390325.3. Lineage (NCBI taxonomy): Eukaryota > Viridiplantae > Streptophyta > Magnoliopsida > Solanales > Solanaceae > Nicotiana > Nicotiana tomentosiformis. Next base: position 144,773,611 of record NC_090814.1, on the reverse strand, counting down.
TTTGATGATTATTTTCTATCAGTAGGGATAAAAGTTGAACATCTGATAGCTTATGCTCAGACTCAAAGTGGCCTTGTAGAGTCATTTATTAAACGCATGTAATTGATAGCAAGACCACTACTTATGAAAATAAAATTGTCCACTATTGTTTGGGGCCATGCTATCTTGCATGCAGCATCACTTATCCGTCTCAGACCGACACATTATAATAAATATTCTCCGTTGCAATTAGTTTTCGGTCATGAACCAGATATTGCCCATCTACGAATTTTTGGATGTGCTGTATATGTGCCAGTAGCACCACCACAGCGCAGTAAGATGGGCCCACAGAGAAGGTTAGGAATATATGTTTAGTTTGAATCACCCTCTATTATTCGCTATCTTGAACCATTGACGGAAGATTTATTTAATGCTCAATTTGCAGATTGTCGGTTTGATGAAATAAATTTCCCACAATTAGGGGGAGAGAAAAAGGAAATCAAAAGATAAATTGTGTGAAATTTTTTATCATTATCTCATTTTGATCCATGTACCCCTATATGTAATCAGGAGGTCCAGAAGATCATCCATTTACAAAATATAGCAAATCAAATGCCAGATGCGTTAACTGAATTGAAAAGGATAACTAAGTCACATATTCCTGTAGAGAATGTGCCTATCCGAATTGATGTCCCAACATGACCATCTACTAGCATGAGAGCTAATGAACCTAAAGCACGCTTGAAGCGTGGTAGGCCTTTGGGTTCTAAGGATCGAAATCCTCGGGAAAAAAAATCGACAAATGATCAAAACGATACTATGAAGGGATCCCCTGAAGAGACCCAAGATCTGATTAGTTCTGAGATTCCTGAAGAAATCTATGAACCTGAGACTCAAGTGAGTGGGAAGCTTTTAATAAGTTCTAATGGTGAATGGATTAATTTAAATCGATCTGAAATAGTGGTAGATAATATTTTTACATATAATGTTGCACTTAACATTATGCAAGATAGTGAGGATCTTGAACGCACTTCAATCAAAATTGAACGCACTTGCTAAAAGAGAGGTGATAGTAGGCTATATTTATGCAATTTAGACACTACTTATACTCTAATTTAGCCGCACTTTATTGATATTTTAATGCTAAAAGATAACAAAATGCTCTAATTAAAAATTTGATGCTTTGCAGGAGCTACTCCGAGCTAGGAGGGAGCTAACAAGTGTTTTGGAGTTAACATGTAGTGTGAAAGGCCAATCGAAGGTTAGCCCGGTCGAAAAGGAGCGAGAAAAGCAAGCGAGGTGACCCCTCTAGGTGCGCGGCCGCGAATTGGTCCGCAAACTCAAGGCAGTGAGGCAGTGAAAATCCGCGGCCGGATCCGCGGTCGAATCCACGGCCGCGGACGGGCGGACGAAAGCCAAACACACAGGGTTAATTATGTAATTTCTTAGGCGACTAACCTAAACCTATATGAAACCTAAACTTGCCCAGAAGTGGGAGATGTTTTTAGAAGATTTTAGAGGCAAGAACGAGGGAGAGAAGACGGATAATTTCCTAAGAGTTTTCATCTTCTTCTTCATACTTCTATTTGTTGATTATGAATTATTTTAGTGATTTATTTTCCATTAGTATGAGTAGCTAAATCTATTATCTAGGGTTGATGGAACCAATTGTTGGATGAAGTCTTGACTCTATTTTGTTATAATTGAGACGTGTTTGTTCTATGATTGTTCAACTACGTATTGTATTGTGGTTAATTGGAAGGGCCCTTGATTAATCGTGTCTAGTTACCTTGTGTTGCTTGAGAAAGAACACTTGGTTAGATTGTTGTTGAACAACACCATTTTTGGATAAGTTAAGAGATTAATTACTTGATTTTAAAAGTGGGGTTAGAAATAACGAAGCTTTGGTGGGATAATTCTGAGTTGCATAAATTGTTAACTAGAGTAGTTCGAGAGAATGCTTCTAGTAAATTATCGTAATTGATCTAGAGGTAATTACGGTAGCTCGGAACTCATAATCCTCATAGAGTATTACGGCGAGATTATAGCTAAAGAGTTAAGAATTAATCCGGCAATTGGGAAAATCAATAGACGTAGATCCTTTTACCCTTGTATTCAATTTTAGTCTTGATTATTGCTAATTTTATTATCATTTTTCCTTAGCTAAATAAATTCCACTGATTATTCATAAAACTCTTACATCCGGAAGTTGTCTCAGCTTATCATTAGCATTATTTAAAGTTGTAGTAAATAGGTTAGTTTCCTGTGGGATTCGACTCCGCACTTGAATCGGATTATATTTGCAGCGACTGCTTAGTCCTTTTTACAGGGCATAGTTGGGCGTGATCAAATTTTGGCGCCATTGCCGGGGAACTAACGGTGTTATTTATTACAACTTAGAAGAATTGCTAGGATTCTTAGTTTAGATCAATTTCTTACGGTGTTTAAATTTTTCCATTGAAATTCTCACGTTTGAATTCTCCTGTGACTCAGGTGTATGCCTAGAAGCTCTTCGAGGACTGGTGAACTTTTTTAAGGACTCTCAGACCCCGAGAAAGCATTCAGGGCATTAAATCGAGCCAACAAGAAGAACAAACAGTTACAACAAAAACACACACTCGAAATTGAAATGGACAACGTGGACGATGTCAACAAAAATAATCGGAATAATCGGGTTGACCCAAACAATGGAGTGGTGGCACCTCTTGTGCCAGAAGCTGCTCTTTATGATTGGGCACAACCAACTGCTGATAACTTAGCCACCGCCATTGCTATACCTCAAATACAAGTGGAGACATTCTAGATCACCAACAACATACTGCATCTGTTGCAAAATAAGGGATTGTTCTCCGGGTCATACATTGAAGGCCCACAACAACATCTGAAGAATTTCCTATTAATATGTGTGACCCAAAGACAACCGAATGTGACTCCTGAAGCCTTCAAGCTATTACTGTTTCCATTCTCTGTGACTGGAGAGACTCAAACTTGGCTGAATTCGCTCCCAATAAACTCCATAGCCACTTGGGAAGAATTAGTCAAACATTTCTTAAACAAGTTATATCCTCCCAACAAAACTGCAAGCCAGATTGATGAGATATTGCAATTCAGGCAGAAACCAACTGAGACCTTGCAAGAAACCTGGGAGAGGTTAAAGGGTATGCTAGTGAAGAATCCACACCATGGCATTCTAGATCAGATGCTGGGACAGAGATTCTACATGGGTTTAGCAGATAGTTTGAAGGCCAATGTAGATGCTTTAACTGGGGGTGCATTTTTGAGCAAGACATTCACAGAGTGCAAGATTCTTCTTGACAAGATGGCTCAGAATTCAGGCTGGATGGCTAGAGGAACGACACTTACACCAAGAGTGCATTCTGTTGCTCTTGACCCAAACAATTCCCATGCAGAGAACATAGCCACTCTCATGACTCAGATGAGCATACTGACAAAGAAAATTGATAAGATGGGTACAAAACAAGCGCACATTATTGATACAACGAATGGAGGATTGTGCACTCCTTGTATAAACCAGTCATATATGTGCTCGTGGAGTGGAGAGAATGACAATCAGGGCTTCAGAGAAAACATGAATTATGTCAATAATTTTGGAGGTTAGAGGCAAGGTGGGCAACAATGGGGACCAGCACCAAACCAACAGTACAGACCCAACCTGCCAACACAACCCCAATTTTGGAGGCGCACAACCACAAGGTCAAGTTGTGCCTTATCAAAGGCAACAGGGCTATAATCAGCAGCGCCAGCAACAGTTGGCCTACCAACCACCTCATCAACAACAGGACAACAACATGGTAGAAATCAGGGATATGTTGCAATAACTCATTGGAACAAATGGTAAGATGCAAGAAAAGTTAGCAGCACATGATTCAGCAATCAAAGGCATTGAAACTCAACTGGGACAACTGTCTATGGCCTTGAACAATCTCCCCCCAAGGAACATTGCATGCAGATACAAATATTAACCCAAAGGAACAGAACCCAAATCAGCTAATGGCAGTGAGTCTCAGGAATGGAAGAGATTTAGACAGAGAGCAAGAAGTTGCTCAATTTATGAGAGAGACTACGCCAGCTACATTATAGGAAGATGAGTCAGTAGAGCTCACCAAAGTTGTAATTGAACAAGCATAAGTTGACAAGGGTAAGGAGAAGGACGGTGAATAAGTCTCAGAACAGGTGGCACCTCTTGTGCCAGAAGCTTCCAACAAAGAAAAGACATCAAGTAGTGGACAGAGGTTGACTTTTACACCATTCCCTCAGAGATTGGCAAAACAAAAGAAAGATGATCAATACAGGAAATTCATGGAAATGCTTCGACAGATTCAATTGAATATTTCACTGATGGATGCTTTGAGGGAAATACCAGGGTATGCAAAAATGATGAAGGACCTGATGTCGCGGAAATTTGACTTCCACGACCTGTCCACTGTAACACTGACACAGACCTACAATGCGGTAGTGACAAGACCTATGGCCCAAAAGGTGTCTGATCCAGGTAGCTTCACTATCCCATTCACTATTGGGAGTTATGCTTTTGCTAAAGCATTGTGTGACTTGGGAGCCAGCATAAACTTGATGCCCTTGGTAATCTAAACAAAACTGGGCATTTACAGAGCTAGACTGACCTCAATGTTGCTGCAACTGGCCGATCGCACAGTCAAAAGACCGACAAGAATTCTTGATGATATGCTTGTGCAAGTGGAAAAATTTATATTTCCTGCAGACTTTGTTATTCTTGACTGTCAGGTGGATGAAGAGATACCCATCATTCTGGGAAGGCCATTCTTAGCCACTGGGAGAGCATTAATTGATTGTGAGACTGGAGAGTTGAAAATGAGGTTGAAAAATAAAGAAATAATATTCAACGTTCAACAATCCATGAGGAAACCCAGTGAATTTGCAAACTGCTCACTAGTGGAGGCCGTGGATGTGATACTGCAAGAAGAGGATGAGACCCTTAATGTCAAGGATCCACTAGAAGCCTGCTTGATGAATTTGGAAGAGATGAACGGTGAAGGGTTGGCAGAGTGGGTCATGGCTCTCGAAGGTCAAGGATTCTGGAAAAGGGAACCTTAGTTCGAGCCCCTACGCTTAGAAGAGCGAGCAACACCACCTGCAAAACTATCAATAGAGGAGCCACCACAACTGGACTTGAAACCGCTTCCAGCCTACCTCAGGTACGCTTTCTTGGGGCCTAATTCTACTTTGCATGTTATTATATCATCTGGTTTGCTAGTTGTACAGGTAGAGCAACTATTGCTGGTATTGCAAGAATGTAAGACTGCCATTGGTTGGACCATGGCAGACATAAAGGGTATCAGCCTAGCCTTTTGCATACACAAGATTCTTCTGAAAGAGGGGCACAAACCTTCCAGGGAGCATCAACGACGGCTGAACCCGAATATGAAGGAAGTAGTAAAGAAGGAAGTGATCAAGTGGCTGGATGCGGGTATCATCTTCCCTATCTCTGACAGCAACTAGGTCAGTCCTGTCCAATGTGTGCCAAAAAGGGGAGGAATGAAGGTCGTACAAAATGAGAATAACGAGTTGATCTCGACTCGTACAGTCACGGGGTGGTGGATTTGCATGGACTATCGGAAACTGAACACATCCACTCGAAAGGACCATTTCCCATTGCCTTTCATTGACCAAATGTTGGACATGTTAGCTAGGCGGTCCCACTTCTGTTTCTTGGATGGATACTCGGGGTATAACCAGATCTCAAATAACCCCGGAAAACAGAGAGAAAACATCCTTCACTTGTCCATATGGCATCTTTGCCTTTCAGAGAATTCCCTTTGGACTTTGCAATGCACCGGCTACATTCCAGCGGTGCATGTTAGCCATTTTCACTGATATTGTGGAGGATATTATGGAGGTGTTTATGGATGATTTCTCCGTGGTGGGGGATTCATTTGAAGATTGTCTTCACAACTTAAGAAGAGTGCTCAAAAGATGTGTAGAGATAAATCTGGTGCTGAATTGGAAAAAGTGCCATTTTATGGTACAAGAAGGAATAGTGTTGGGGTATCGAGTGTCCATCAAGAGCATTGAAGTTGACCATGCTAAGGTTGATGTGATTGAGAAGCTGCCACCGCCCACTTCGGTAAAGGTAGTGAGAAGTTTCCTCGGGCACGCCGGGTTCTATAGGCAATTCATTAAAGATTTTTCTAAAATTGCTAACCTCTTATGTAACCACATTATCTAAATCTGGTATAATGAGCTTATCCTTTCAGTACCCCGTTATGGATAAATATAACACCCGGTAAAAGATTATCTATATCTGGTATAATGAGTTTATCCTTTCGGTACTCCGTTATGGATAAATATTACCCCCGGTAAAAGATTATCTATATCTGGTACAATAGTAGCTTAGACAGCAACTTGCAGAAGCAGCATATACAGCAGCTTGCTTTTTTCTATAAATAGAGGAGATTTCAGTTCATTATGTACATAAGTTTGAAGTTTGAATAATATATCAGTTTCTCTCTATACTCTTCTTTACTTTACCGTGTTTATTTTGTAACAATGCTAAAATATGAAGAAACAATACAAATTTTGACATATGTAATTGAATGGTTTAGCATATTCATAATTTTGTTGAATTTGTGAAGATTTACAAGCAGAGGGATAAAAATGCAAATATCAATTATAAATTAATTAAAGCATACTTAATTAAAAAATTAAAATGATTAAAATCAGAATTTGTTATATTTGGGGGGCTAAAGGCACAAATTTCCCTTCCTTTTTTATTTCTTTTCCTCATAGTATATCTATGGTACAAACTTTGATCCAGTTTTTGCTCCCAAAAGTCTTGTAACCTCTTAAATATTCCGGCGTTTTTCCACTCATGTTCCGTACATACCAAAAAAAATACTAGCTGTTTTACCCGTGCTCAAATTTCATATATATAAAATACTAAAAGATTAAGTATTTAAGTACTACTAAATAACATGAAATCCTCTCTTTTTTAGCGTAAAGATAAAAACAAATAATCACTAACCAATAGTGACCTGTCTATAAATTTTAGGCGTTGTTTGATTCAAAGACAAGTTATGCAGTGATTGTAATATAGAAAACAAAGAATTACAAGAAAATACACGTGACTTCACACCATAATAAAAAATGGCTCATGTTTTTAAGTTTTACCCGACCTAGCTCATATTGTACATGTTTTGAAAGTACTAGCAAATTCAAAATATGTGTTCTTACAACTATTGTTTCTAAAAGTTATGAAATTAAATCTGCGTTCTCACAACCATTATTTTCACTCTTTCTCTTCGTCTCACATCTTCTACATATGCTTCAAGGGGCCATGTATTTTTTGCTTCCCCCGTTGTGTCACCTGGTTGCAATGTAAGAAAATTGAAGAGTAGAAGTCCCACCATTGAAGGCCATTCAAAGTTTTGTTTTCGAAAATATAATTTTTTGAAATTGTTAGTTGTTTGGATTGAGTGTTGTTCCAATTGATTGAAAATGTCAAAAGGAGTTCAAAATTAAAATTTGAAGTGATTTGGAGTAGATTTGAGCAATATTTGAGTTAAATTTCAGAAAAGACGCAAGGAAGAAGACGAAGTCAGTTTTTTGTATAATTATGTATAATCTTGTATAATAGTGTATATGAGTGTATAAACACATCTTATACACTATTATATACTTTTATACATATTTATACAAGCGTCTGTAGATGAACTTCTTCCATGATTTTTAATTGCAATTCTTGTTCAAAACAAGTCCAAATCTCCATTAAATGACTTCAAATTTTAAAGACAACCTCCTTATACTATTTCTAACAAGTCTAAATAACACCCACCCCAAATTTCTCACAAAATAAAATTCGAAATTTAAACCCACATAATTAAGCTTGTTAAAAATCTAATTTTCATCATCCAAATGGATTTGGTTTGTTGAACTAATATTTGAGTCACTGTTACTGATTCGAAAATTAACTTAAAAGCTTGAGCAATTTTTTTTAAAAATTAAATAGTAATTTTGAGAACCTATTGGAGTTGAATGTTGAATTTTAACCTATTATTTTTGGATTAGTTGGTTGTAAATTGAAATGTGGGCTATAAAATTAAAAAGTAGGGAGTTCAGTTGTTCTTATATGAAATTTTTCCTAATTTTCCACCCATCAAACGGCCTCTAAACCATCGTTAAGGAAGGTACTAAAGACTATTTAATAATAATTCTGATACATCGTACTGCTTAAAATCTTTTGACATTAATTGTTTCAGCCATTGATGCTTTATAGAATGAAAAAGGACAATTCAATAAAAGCTGAAACATCAACTTATAAAACTTTTGGAATAAAGTGAGTTAAAGGGACTTGTCAATTGACAATTATGTAACAATGCATTATGCACCTTTGAGGATATGAAGACAATAAATTCAAAATTCAAAATTTATGAATTTTAACGACCTCAACTTAATATAATAATAATAATTAAATTTATAGTGAAATATTTATAAATATTTAATAAATTTCTTAATATTTCATAGCAAAAATTATTAATTTCGCGTGAACCATAATAAAATCCGTCATGTAATCAACCCGAAGCTAAGACAAAAAGGACCAGACCTATAATATAAATTCATGTGAATATGCACCTCTCCTCGTCCTTATCTTCTTATACTGTTATATACTGTTATTATCCAACTTAGATAATGTATTAATGGATTAGGGAATCGTAATATCCTCTGGCACGATATTGAATATGCAGTTTCTGATTTTTGCTTTACCTTTGTATTTAAGCTTCTATTCAATCTCTATGATTGGGCGCAGTTAGCGAGAGCTGTAATAGGCCCCCCATATTCCCTTTTCTCTATCCTTTTTTTGTTTGATTGTTTTTCCTTTTTCCTCACTATCAGTATTATCCAATAAGAACTAACAATTTGTAAATATAGAGAAAGTTAGATGAAGTGAAACAAGAATGACAATCAGGCTCTTCAGTTCAATACTTCTCTATTCTTTTTTCTTTTTAAACCTCTTTGAAAAATTGACAACAAAAACAAATGAAGAAAAAAAATAAAGGAGACATTGATGGTCTCGAATTCAAAAAGCAGTACTTTATCTGCTTTTCTAAAGGTAGTTATATCAAGATAACTAATCAACAAAGAAAAGGAATATTAGATAGATGTATTGGTTTCTTTCACGTATTAAATCGTTACTCAGCACCATAAGTTCCTATTCTTACCACCAAAGGATGTGGTGCAGCGGATGAGATTGTTATTCTCTTAACCGGAGGTTAAGGGTTCGAGCTATGTGTATGAAAAAATACTTGGTAGCGCTTCCTTCCAAATGGGGCACTATGCGGCGCGAATACGGATATAGTCGGGTTCCAATGCGGGTACCAGATTCAAATGAGCCATTTAGCACCTGACACGGGTGGGAATTCATAGGCCCAGATTCAAATGAGGTCCAGAAGATTCTCCTGAGCCATTTAGCAGTCCTTTGAGGTGTACTCAAGGCAGAGTATTAAGGCCCAAGACATCAACTTATTCAAAACCCAAAATAGGAATAATATGTCCTACAAAAAGGAGGAATACGCCCACCGTGGGGCTCGAACCCACGACCACAAGGTTAAGAGCCTTGCGCTCTACCAACTGAGCTAGACGGGCTTGTTTTTCACACAACTTATCATATTTTAAAACTATTGTTTTAACGCATGAGAATTGATAAACCCTTTTGAAAACTCCTTTTAACCACTATTGTTAGCTTTAACTTGCTTTAAAAACCTCTCCTTTTGTCGAAGGGAATTGTGTTAATGAAGATAGGACGGGGTTAAGGGCTTTGCAGCTAAATTAGAGGAGCATATTTTGAGTTCTTTTTAGGAGTATTTAGTTTTACTGCCTATATTAGCCGGGGGTTTTCCCCTACAAGAGCCGACTCATTCATCATTAATATTCGCAAAAACTACTAAAGTTCTCAAACTTCTAGTTCTACTAGAGAGCACGACAAACACGAAGACTAAAATTGTTATTGAAAGTTCTTATCAAAGGACTAGTTCTTATCAATCGTTACAAAAACTTTAAAATTAAAGATAATTGCTCTTGGAAGTCATATGTATTAATACTTAATTTTTCTTTTTTTCTCCGAAACTAATTTTGATATGTAAGAATTATAGAGCCCTAAATCCAACCGAATGATAGTTGGTTTATGAGGATTTGAGATATGTTCTTCTACGTATATATCATTGAAACTTAGATTCAGATGATAACAATTGACTTATGAAACAATTTAACAGTTAACCGTGCATTGTAGGCCCTATTGTTCTTTGATGTCTGTGGTAGACTTCCACATAACCCATGACTTCTTAATGGTAAAAGTAAATAGAAGAGGACGTAAAAAAGTGAAGTCTACTAATGGGCGTGATAATTAGCCTAACTTTTGAATAAAAAATTCCTTGTTACAGCAAAAGGAAGATAACAAAGTTAACACTATTTCTCACTGAAAATCAATAAGGATGGTGTGGTAGCCAAACTTTTCATACTAAAAGATATTCATTTTCATGATAAAAACTATGGAAATATTATATAAAAACAAGAACAATTGCAAAATTTGCGCGACTCATAAAATTAATAGGAAACGAAAAAACTTTACCTCATTTGACACTTATAGATTGGTGTTATGTGCTGTAGATAGTTAACAGATATGTCAAATGAAAAGAACAAATTTTCAATGAGAAAAAGGATTTTTCCAATTGACAAATGGTCTGACAGTGAGAAGAATTGCTTAATTGATTTTACTGTCCAATTTTATAAAGTGAATGAAAGAGGGAGAGAAGGATGAATACATGAACCTTTAATAATTGTTGGAAGCTCGAAGGAGCAAACATTGAATGGACAATCTAAAGGTTGAGATAGTATGTACATTTGCGAGAAAGTATCGGCAGATGAAAGCAACTTAAGAGTTGAATAGGCTGCATTAAGTAGTACAGGTTTATTATTTATTAGAAGGTGAGTTTACTTTTTAGTACAAATATTAGTGAAGTAGTGTTTATATAATTTATGGGTAAAATAGTCCTTCAATTTTTATGGATATTTTGGTAATTCAACTTTTACATTTAGAACTTGACCTAAAGCCTTAACATGGGAACTTTATCCCAACTTGTTATTGGAAAAGAGGCCAGACGAAACGATTGGCATAAAGAATTGACGACCGTTTCATGTGACATTCTTTCATTTTTACTATGTAAGAAATGAGAAAAAACCTTTTTTTTTTATAATTAGGAACAATTTAATTTTAAACTTCTCATTTTATCCCAAATGACATGACTTTATAGCTACACAAATGTCATGTTTAAGACCATGACTTTCAAAAAGTTTTTCTTTTCTAAACTTCATGCCCGACCAAACATTTTCACATAAAATGATAAAACATAGAGAGTACATATTTAGATTGGCCAAACCATACAATATTCCAACAGAACAACGTTGCGGAGGCTCTGGCCTAGTGAGTATTTGCTTGGTCAATACTGTTCAAGACACATAATTTAGCACGACCTTCAGGCAGTATACTGTTGCTTCGGTTTGGTCTGCAACATAACTTGTCAAGTGTAACTTTCTCCTGCGTTCGAGCAATAACAATGAAAATAAAATTATTATTGACATTGAATTACTACCAGATACATGCGATGTTCCAATGATTTACCTCAGCATTATCTAAGTCGTAGCGGACGACAAAGATACACGTGCATTCTGTATTATCGTGTAATTTCTTTTGGATCTCCACAACTTGCGCATCACCATATACTGCGAGATATTCATCTTCCTGTGAATTTAAAACATAACAACATTACAAAATGGTCATAACAACATTTGGAGCCTTGCCTGTCCAGATACCATGCTTAATTGTGACTTTGTTGTTGCACTGGTACACCAAAACCATTTTTGGAAAGCGGAAATTTCATGATTTCTATGGTGCTTTTTTTTAAAAAACTAGAGTTTTTATTCTTAAAAAAAGTTGGAGAAACGAAATGATACCCTGAAGCACATCAAGGGATCTCCAACATTCACCCTGTCACATTCTGAGGGCTTTAAGGGAACGGAACGTTCACGTACTCTCCTTTTAACATTCACCCATTCATCTTCTTCATGACCAAAGCCAGCAAATCTTATACGAACTTCCTGCATAACGAAATACTTCATAAATGTCAGACTATAAGCGACAAATCTTTGTCTGACGTAAAATTCTGTTGATATGACGCTGATTGTTGCACCTTAATATGGAGCCCATTTCATTACATATATTGTTTTAGTAAATGCATTTCGACTTAAAAATATATGCCGAGTGACGAGTGAGTCCACCATAAATGGGGTCTGGGGAGGGTAGTGCGTACGCAGACCTTACCCCTACCTTATAAAGATAGAGAGATTGTTTCCGATAGATCCTCGGCTCAAGTAAAAGTGGAGATAAAGCAACAAGTACCAAACAATAGTAAGAACAATATATTAAGTTAACGGACGCGAATGACACAACATGTAATAGTAAAGAACCATGAATAAAATAATACAAAAATAATCCAAGTACAACTGGTAAGCCTATGAGGAACACACTACTATCCGTCAACCTACAATCCTAATCCTCGACCTCCACACCTTTCTATCGTGGGTCATATCCTCGGTAAGTTGGAGCAATAGCATGTCCTGCCTAACAACCTCTCCCCAATACTTTTTAGGCATGCCCCTTCCCTTACAGTCCACCATCAACGTTTCGAATTCAGTTATCCATGCGTTTCTACCATTATTCCATTGTGTTCTGAGGTGTCAAATTTATTTATCTCACATGAGTGTATCTGTAATTTCACATAAAACCTAAGGCCTGAGGATTAGTGGTTCTAATCTATGGAGTAGGAACTTCAAAACACAGAACTGTTCCTACTTCACTCTGGTCCATGGCAATGTAAATCTTCCCTATTTCACAGTGGTCAAGGAGAAATCTTAAATCTCTCACATACACCGTGATCACTAGACTACTAAAACTTCCAAGTAAACAAGAACAGCCGGACAAATTTAAATTTAAAATGACAGTGCACCTAGGCAAATAGGAAAACCAGAAAAACAATCACAGAGAACAAAGAGCTTACAAGCTCGCCTGTGCGAAGAACTCTGAAGTTGAGAAATGAGGCCACATCATACCTGCAAAAGACAGAGAAAAGCTACTTGGTCAGGTTCTCTAAGTTACAAAAGTAGTTCATAGAAGACAGGGGGAATATCAATTTTGCCGCTGCGCTTAAGAGCCTGGCAGAGTATAATACAGTTTGCAGCATTTAATTTCACATTTATTTAGTTTAGGACTTCACTAATACTTAGCTTTAGTTGCAAGAGTCATTCTTTGTTTTCCTAAAATTCAGTACATAATCTAAGAATTGGAGAATAAGGACAAGACAAAGAACAGAAAAGAAAAGGAGAAAAAGAATAGTTGACAGCAAATGATAGTGGCAGAAAAGAAGTCCAAAAGCAGAACTAGCAGCAGAAGAGGCACACACAGATAAGGAGAAGCAAAAGTCTTTTTGGACAAAAGAAATCAAGAAAGAAGCAAATCAAGAGAAGCAGAGAAACAGAAGTAGAAAAAGAAGGAAGTAATGAATATCAGAATCTAGTATTACTATAGAAAAGGGAGTTCTGCTACACAGCCCGTCAACCTTTACGACATTCATATAAACCTTCAATAGAATTCTATGCTCAGAACATCATTAAGTTGCTTTGACCTAGAACCAACTCATATAATGCCTGAACCATTCAGCCACTGAATATTGCCAACTTTTGCCGTCGCACAATCCGAGGTATCAAAGATTTGCCTCTACATTATGGTATGTTCATTGACTTCGACATTTCATGGTAGAAGTTGAGCGAACATGATAAATCAGTACTCATAATTCGTTTTGGCATTCAATTACTATGATGAGGAATGTAAATTATTATCTCGGGGTAATTTCATGGACGATATCCAGCCTCAACCACGTGACAGTTTTTCACTTATTAGTAGTTTCTTATTCTTCCTGACGTAACCGAGAACGCCTCAATACTTTGTTACTACCTTCAACTTTTTAGACTCCACTCTCCATACTGAACTCAGATATTCATAAACCAGCACAAATCAACAAAAGAGACTCTGGCTGAAACGTTTATTCAGTACGCCTTTTTCTAGACATAAGCCCCACGTACAACATCACCACCACATTTATCATCTTTGGCAATCTAACAAGGGAAAAGGGCCAAAAATATCCCTCTACTATGCAAAAAGGATTAGTTATGCCCTCCGTTATACTTTCGGTCTATTATTGCCCCCGACGTTACAAAACTGGTGCAGAAATATCCCTCCACCGTTAAGGCCCTCCATCATGGACACCACCATCCCATATGGCTCAACATATTACTGAGGTGGCCCCCACATGGCATGTCACTGCCCCAACCCCATTTACTCCCTCTCTAACTTCCTCCACCACCACCGCCCCTTGCACCCATCCACTACCACCATCTTCCTTAGTAACTGTTTTAGCTTACTTATGGAAATTAATGAGGAGAAAGTCTGTTCTTAAAGAAATTGGGATTTCACTTCCATGAAAGAAAATTATATATGCATACATTTTAAAGTGGGCTAACAACAAAGTAAGAAACTGAGGAAGCCAGAGTCATATATTCATATGGCAAGTTGTAAGGTGTTATCTCAAAAAACATCTCTTCAATAAAATCCTAATAATTTGTTTGTATCATTTCCTTTGATCTCAACTTTCTGAAATCATAGTAATAGAGTAGGCAGACTTTTAATGGGTTATTTCAATAGGTTTGGGTAGCAATCATTAAAACATTCTCTGGTGAAGAATTTGCTGCAAAATTTCTTCTTTTTCTTTAGTACCATTACAGTTGCCATCATCATCAACCATGGAGAACCCACCGAAAGATTACCGAACAAACGGGGGCATTCTTCTTGTGAACTTTTCCAATAAAAATTCTCTTTTTAAATTACATATAGAACAAATCTTTGATTCAACTACTTCTAGTTTTAATCTGATTCTGCGAATCTTTATGCTTCAAGGCTTGATATAGTTAGTACTTTCCAAATGCCACAGATAAATTGTGCAGATTTCAATTGGGTTCGGTTTAATTTCTATTGTTGGATGCAATATATTTGAATTCAGATGGAACATTCATTTTGGGTGAAGGGGGAAGCCGGTGGTAGAAGAAGAAGTTGGGGAGGGGGTATTTTGGTGGCCAACTCAGTGAAATGTCAGGCCACATCAGATGGTGGTGTCCATGATGGAGGGCCTTAACGACAGAGGGGTATTTTTGCACCAGTTTTGTAACGTCGGGGCAATTATAGACTTAAAGTATAACGGGGGGCATAACTAGTCCTTTTCACATAGTAGAGGAATATTTTTGGCCCTTTTCCCATCTAACAATGGTTAGTGAAGAATGTAAGAGACCAATAGTATTGAGTCACAATCAGAAACTACAAGGAGAAAATAGAAACAGATTAGGGTCTTGAACTACCAGCAAAATGTAACACTATTTGTCATATAGAGAAGGCTACAATTGTGTTAAATGCTCACCAAGCTAAATCCTTTGCTGAAAGAGCTTCAAAAGACAACTCTGCGAGCTCTGTGGCCATCTCTGCAGCAGAAACTGTAACAGAATGCACATTAGTCTAAGCTTGAGTAACAGAAACCAAATAGTACGGCATTCAAGGCACTATATCTAAAATATCTGAGTAAGTTACTTGCTCAATCATACGATACATCATTTTTATCATGACAATGTGCTCGTGCGTAACAGAATACAAAACTGCAAAACGAGTAATCTCCATGTTCAACCATGACAAGTAAAACAGAGATAAATCAGATAAAAAATCAAGAAAAATGTCTCAAAACCACAGGATATCGTACTTGTATATTTTCTCTAGGTTTCACCAAGATGCTTGCAACTGTTTAAATAAAACTGTTGTGTCTGAGCAATAAAAGCAATACGATTAGACTAAAGTTGGTAGCGAGTATTTTAAAACAAAATCCGAAAGATTCATTAAAGGGATACTCAAAAGTTGGTGAAGGAGCTCTATGTTGCCCGGGCCTAATATCTTAGTCTTACTTTAGCCATCAGTTAAGTATTCATGCAGTCAAATTTGAATTAAAACTTTTTGCCAAACTCATACGAAGAGAAAGATTTCAACTGAATGGCAGGTTAAAACAGATTAACAGGAAAAGAAGACATTAGAGTGATCTTGTGCTAGTTACATTAAGAATTTATTTTATCTTTAATGTTTTTAGCATAATTATGTATATTTGAACAACTGAAAAGTAGTTTCTTGCATTTCATACATTGATACAAATAGAGTAAACAACATTTAATCCATTAAGTGAGGACAAAAATCAAACATCAGATATATAAAGGTCAAGGGGAAATCGGTAACCTTTGGGCTTCTGAGACCGGTCATATGCACAATCGGGGAGTCTTGTGTACCCGCAAGCATTGTATTTTCTGGAAAGCATTAGAGCTGAAAATTTCTTTTTAGATTTTGGTTTTCTTGCTTGTCGAGGTCGAGGAACATCAGATTCTTTCTTATCAGCAATGGCTTTAGCTGCTTGTGTTTTTTGCTTATCCATAAACCAATCTTGCACCTTTAACATAGCAAAAACATACATAATAGATTTATAATATAATCCAGAATCCAGATAACATGAATACCTAAAAAGGGAAATAAATATTGAGAAGATAGTTCATAGATAAACCTGTTCCCATTTTATGAAAGATTTTCCAGTACGATAAGGTGAACAACTGCAAATTTAAAAATTAGCAAACAAAAGAAAAAGCATATAAGTAAAGAAGAAAATTCAACTTATCAAAGCGGAAGTAGTAACATTTATTTTAGCCCCAAAGGGAAACTTTACCTAAACTTAGTTGCAAGTTTTTGACAGAACTCTTGACTAATTGGTTTTTCTTTCATTCGCTTAAACAAGGCGGTCATTTTCATATCCTGTAGAAAGTAACTGAAAATCCTCAGAATTAATGAAGCATTTGCAGATTTAATCCACATTTAGTAATTTAATCTAAATTTGATCATGCTTGATTTTAGTTCCCTGTATGTTACAGTTAGATAAGGGAACTAAGTAAAATGTAACAAAACAAAAAAGGAACAAGATTAGATGAGAAGTCAAAGGAATTGAAATCAAACAAAGAAAATGGCATGCAAAATCAGAGAAAGGGAGAAAATAAGTTTGCCTAAAGCAGAAAATAAAAGATTGCTAACAGTAATGTGAATTAACCTCAGCTAATGTGAACTCGGCCAATTCTTCTTCTAATTCCACGAAGTCAGCCATTTTTCCTGCCTCTCAAATGCAGAGAGAGAGAGAGAGAGAGAGAGAGACTGAGTGTGTGTATGTGTATGTGTGTGTGTGTGTTTTATTGGATTTTGTGCAGCTGACTGCCTGATAGAGAAGCAGAGTTGTAAGTTGCTTTAATAGGGAAAGAAAGATCCTCTGAGTCGAGGGGAGTGTCTGGTGTACTTGTTCACCCACTAGTTAATCGCCACGTGTACGTGTTTATTTCGACTATTGGAGCAAGTCAACTTACCCACCCAAACTGTTGCAATTGCCTCATTCGGTAGCAAATACTTAAGTTTGCTACATATATTTTATATCAAATCAAGCATTTAACTTTTAGTATTATAATTATATATATGTATATATATATATAAAATTTTATATGATAAAAGTTTATATATAACACATATATCTTATATTCATCAATTTTATATAGAAATACCAAGTGAGTGAATATTTTTCAATAGCCAAAATGGCCTCCTGGCCACTTAAACTTGCACCTGATTGCCAACCCGATAAAGAAACTTACAACTTTCCATTTCAACACCCCAACTAATACATATATAAACTACTAATAAACATCTTTAACCATTGACTATGCTTATGTGGCAAGAGCACATGTGACATGGACAGTGCGTGCAGCTTACATAATTAGCGCGTGTGAGTACAGTAATTTTGGATTAAAAAAAATTAAAATAAAAAAATAATAATAAATGAAATAGAAAGAAAGAAAGGCCCACATGTCATCTCATCCCTTTCTTTACCATTACATCCTTTCCCCTTTCTTGCTCTACCCCCCAACCAATACATCCATTTTCTTTCTCTTACTTCAAAATCAAACCCAACAGTTTTACTCTTGCAAGCACCCTTCAATTTTCTCCCATGCTATTCTTCCACTGAAAGTCAAGATTATAGTTGAGAGGGAGATTAAGAATCCAAAACTTGTATGCCAATTTTTGAATTAGGCAAAAACAAAACAAAAATCAATTTTGGAATTCCAGAAGTAGATCAATGATGGCTTCAAAGTGGAGGAGCATTCTGGTGTAGTTTTGTGGTGGCCCATGGTGGGAAGGGAGTGGTGAGCTTGTGGTTTTAGATAGAACAACTAATCGAGTTATCTTTGTTGCTTATTTTTCCCTTTTTTTTGGTCTATGCGCAGATAAATTCTAGTGATTTTGACTTATTTGTAGTGGTGTGGTGGTGCTGGCGGTAGAGATGTGAGTGACGAGTTGATGTGGTGTATTTGGGTGGAAACACATGGTGGGGTTGGCTTATCTGTAGAATGCCATGAAGAAGAAAAGGAAAACCATGAAAATAAAAATTTGATAAATTTGTTAAAATAAGTGGGACCCATAAATTATACATGTCAAGCCACTACTAGTCCTAAAATATGACGTGTTATAGTGTTAGCGCATTTGATATACACGCTCCATTTGAGAGGTTTATTAGTTCACAAATGTATGAATTGAGGTGTTTAAATGGTAAAGTTATAAGTTCCTTTACCGGGTTGGCAATCAGGTGCAAGTTTAAGTAGCCGGGAGGCTATTTTGCCTTTCCAATATGCACTAACTTAATCAACAGGAATAATTCAATTGAAATTTATAAGAACACTCCTATGATAATATATGTGGCTATCTCATTATTGCAATTTAGACACGTATAACTTTTCTTTGTTTTTATAAGTGCAAAGGTAGAGAACTAATTTTCTGTGTTTAAAATAAAACTCATATTATTAAGTTTTTGAACCATAATGGTGTACGAAAAATATGATAAGTATGTTAATTTGTACCAATTTCTCGTAAGGATAGAATAATGTTTACATATCAATGTGTAATCTATACATACCTCATGTAAACTTTTATATGATTGACGAGAATCATAGTTTCTTACATGGTATCAGATTGCTTAGGTTCCTTCTGTGCGCTCTCCTCTTTTCCAGCTTCATGTCATCATCTTCATCTCAATCCAGTTCTTCAACCTCTAGTGTTATGGCTGCATCTTCCTCTCTTCCAGTTTCATCCCAATCTGCAATATCTCTCTCCAACATCAAAAACCTTCTTCCCACTGTTCTTGATTACACCAACTACATGCTATGGAGAGAACTCTTTTTACCCCTATTCAAAGGTCATGGAGTTTACGATTTTATCGATGGGAGTTATGTTTGTCATTCACTCACTGTTCTTAATGATATTGGTATTGTAACACTCCGTAAATTCGAACTAGATGTGGACATATTAAATGAGTATTAAGATGGCATCTTAGACATATGGAGTCCTATCGGGGTGAGTACGGGTGAAAAGAGTTGTTTTTGAATCAAGACGGAGAGTGAGGTGTATAAGATTTGATAAAATCGACTAAGTTTATAGAAAGTCTGTCATCTAGAAGGATTTCGTAAATATCAGTTGGGAATTTGGGACAACGTAATATATGAAAGTTGTAGCCATTTGAAATATCTTTCCAAAGATATATTGTGGAGCCCAAACATATTTCTGAGCAAAATGTTATGTGCATTTTATTGGACAATGCACATTATGCGCGCCTAGATGGTCTCGTGCGCAGCCGTGCACTTGTGGCAGTGCTGCTGCCCTGCTGTGTGTCCAGGTGCTTGGTTGGGCCTTCAGGTGCATAGGAGTGCACCCGGGGGATCATTTTTAAAGCCCTACTTCGTCCCCCACATCCCAAAACACAAAAAACTTGCTCTAGAAAGGGAAGCTCTCAAGAACCTAACTCCTCCAAGGTCCCTCCACCATCTAAGGTAAGTTATAATGGTGATTCTAAGTTAATTTCAATTCTCCAATACCTTATTAACATGGGTAAACCCTCCAAATTATTAGATATTTGATTGAGACATCAGTTTTGAGAGACAAAACCCTAGAACTCGAATTCAAGAAGATTGAACGCTAAGAAGGTAATATCTTCATCCTCTAATTGATTATAGCATTGGATTAATGATTATAAACTACAAGTTCATGAGACATGGGTTGATGATTTTGATAGAAAAGCATGAATGATTATAGGTTTGGTTTGTTGATTGTTAATTATTTATTAAGGGTGTTGTTTATCTTATGGGTGATGAAGAATGGTATTGATTATAGCAAATTGAGATTTTAGAATTTATCTATGAGCAATAGAATGGGTTGTTGGGTGTAGAAACACTATTAATAAGGGCTATAAAGCTTTATGCCCACCAAGTATTTGAGAAAATGCCTAAGTTACCAAAACATGAGTATTATTGCTAATATGGAATCCATTTGACTTGTAGTGATATAGATTAAAGTTGGAAGGGTTGGCGAATGTTGTATTACACTCAAGAGCAAGAAGTTAAGGTATGTGAGGCTAACTCTCTATGTTTGGGAATGTTAATGATTCTCCCTACACTACGTTTCTTTTACGACATTACTAATTGCCTCAGAAGTATAGTTAAGTCTAGTTCCTTAAATAGTTATAGAACTTCTATTATCTAGCTTCATAACTCATTCATGACTTTTATTTCGAACGTTGTGAGCTCAGTACGTAATCAATATAGACTTCTGTTTGATGCCCATGAGTCTTATTCTAGATTACTCAGCATGTCATAAACAGTTGAAGTTTCAGTTTTCATAATCAGTTCATGAATACATGTCTCAGTCTAGCTCTATTCAGCATTCAAGTATCATGTAACTCATTATGGTTCAGTATTTCAGTATCATGTATTTCAATATGATTCTCAGTTCCTGATTTTTAATCCCTGAATGTTGAACACCTTTATTTGAGCTTGAGGCCGCAGTTTATGCTTTGTGCATCCTTGGGCCTGAGGCCGCAGTTTGTGCGTAGATATATTGGGCCTGAGGCCGCATTTTATTTATTTAGATAAATAAGTTGTTCATCATTCTGAAGAGGGAGTATTCATATCCTTACTTAATTTATCAATTATCAGTTATCATTTTAGTTTCAGTTTCAACAGTTATCATTTCAGTTATCAATTATCAATTCTCAGTTATCAGCTCAGTATCAATTTCACAATTTATATTTCTTTCTTTCAGTTGCTTTACATACCAATGCAATTCAAATGTACTCACGTCCTTTTTGCCTGGGGCCTGCATCTCATGATGCATGTAATGATTGATAGGTTGATGATTCAGAGCGCCGGGATCCTCGAACCAGCTATTTGGTGAGCCCCAATTCTTTCGGGGCATTACCATTATGTTACAATCTTTATGCATTTAGAGACAGTCAGTGTTTTCAGTACTTCATTAGAGGCTTCATAGACTAGAGTAACAGTTAGATAGAGTCGCAGGTTTTTCATGTTAAGCAATGTTTGCTACAGATATGTTTCAGAATTATATTAGTGTTTCCTCACTTGATTTATTTCATTCACACTTTCAGTAAATCATTATGTGTTAGGTTATCTTCCGCATTCAATATGTTATGATACCACATGTTGATTTAGTCAGCAGTTGGTTCACTCGGTCGCATGTAGTCTGTCACCGGGTGCCGTATTACGTCCAAGCCCAGGTTCGAGGTGTGACAAAGCTTGGTATCAGAGCCCTAGGTTCAAGTGTCCAAGGGAGTTTATGAAGTCGTATCCAGTGGAGTTTCCTTTATATGTGTGTGCCGGCCACGCATATATACAGTTAACTACCAAGACATTCTGGATTTTCTCATTTATTTTAACTCTAGATCATGCCATGAAGCTTAGATCAATAGTCAACCTTCTCTTCCTATCGAATTCCAAATGTATTGGATGCCAAATGCAGGAAAAACCCAAGGTTCTAGAGAAGATGATTGCCCATTGGGGTATATTTATGGAATACAGGTTGAATGAGACTTGATAGGATGTTGAAAGTGGGATGCAATTAATAGTAATAAAAATATTAGAGCATAACCTTATCAAAAAGTGCAAAAGAAGTTATCATGTTTTATGGTTATCAGTTTACCTTAGTTACCAACACAGTTTAACAAGTTTATGGTTATTCAATACACCATAATTCAGTTATATTATCACGCCCCAAACCTGAAGAGGCGTGGCCGGCACCCGGTGCCATACTTGGCCCGAACGTACCACTCTATAACTGTGAACTCTGGAGGGTAACCCTCAACTTAGGCCGATGAGGCCATATTCTGAATCATCTGAAAATAACGTCTACAACCAGCAATAACAAACTAAACATCTACATAGGATCGGTAAAGCCACAATACTGATATAAAAATGTACAAGACTCGTCTACAAGCCTCTAGGAATAACTGAATTGTATCATGACCGGGACAGGGCCTCGACCTACTCATCAAACCTGTATATATAAAATGGACTCCAAGGTATCGACCTGGTAACTCCGAGGAAGTGGAGCTTACCAACCAAGCTGATGTTTGACTTTGTCTGCTGGGAAGGTCTATCCAGTTGTCTATTAGTACCTGCAGGCATGAAATGCAGTGTCCCTAGCAAAATGGACGTTAGTACGAAATAATATACCGAGTATGTAAGGCGGCAACAAGATAACTAAAATCTAAAACTAAACTGAAAATATAATAACTGAAAGTACCTGGGAGTCAACTATAATTTGAAGATATGCTTACCTGCTGATACTGACTCATCTCTCTTAATATAGTAAGTAAAATAATTGTCCGGCCCTATAAGGCTCGGTATGTATAACTGCTCTGCCGTAGTAGGCTTGCTCATAGGCGCTCGGACATACTAGGCTCTATATCTCAGTCATTTTGGGCTCGCGCATAGGTGCTCGGCCACAATAGGCTCGGTATATAACTTACCATCTGATCAGAAGTTTCCCAATAGGGGCATGCCTATCGATTATAGCTCGATGGTGGTGAAAATATTGTAATACTATATATATATATATATATATATATATATATACACCCTCTGCTCACTTGACTGGAAGAAAATGATAATATAAGGGAGAATTATGTAACTTCTCAGACTAGGATAATGTGAATAAATTCATGAATACGAACTTCTCTTTATGTCTCGTTATCAAACATATGTAGTTACGGGATCATGCAAAAATGAAGGAAAGGTTTAGCCTTAACATACCTTTGCAATCTTCTCTCCAATTGTCAACCAAGCTCAATATGATCTTCTTACGTCTACAATGAGTAACCCAATTTCATCGTCATCATATAAGCATTGTAACTCTCACATTTCAAAACCAATATTCTACAAAAAAACGGACAGCACCTCCCATATTTTTACAACATCCCATAAGTTACTAAAAGTCACCAAACAGCCCAAACAACAACAATATAATTCACAATAAACTATCTGATTACTTCAACAACTGTTTTGAGCGGCAAGCTCGATTTACAATTAACAAAATATAATTTAATCCAATTCCTTTTCATTGAATCTACCTACAACTTGTATAACATCATACTTATGCTTACCATATTATTTTCATCCCAAAACATCACAAGAATAATCTTCAAAAATAGTCCACACGCCTAGCACCTTAACTTTTATCGTCAACCTCTTATTTTTCATGCTATCTTCTTCAATCCACTGAATTAGCACATAGATAAGCTTAACAACAACAACCACAACATAATCAAACTATTTATAATAATTTCCAGCTACAACCAACCACATATATAGCCTCAGCACAACCCACAAAAAAGATAACGATTCCTTATGCCATGTCAATTACTATCTTGAAGATTTTAACTCAAACAACACATGATTAACCTTAAACACAACCAAGAACATAATTTACATACCTTAGGCATTAGGCAGTAGATACAACTTAAAATTTCAGCCATAATAATATTATATATATATATATATATATATATATATATATATATATATATATATATATATATATATATATATATATATATATATATATATATATATTAGCCTTAAAACAATCAAACAAAAGATAACAATAACTCTTTCCCTTTCAAGTGTTATCTTGTAATCTTCATCCAATAACTTAACCAACATATAGATAAGATTAATACCAAGAAATAGGTGTTATACATACCTTAAAAAATCTGTAAAAACTCAAACCAAAGCTTCCTTTATCTTACAACCACCCTTAATCACATCACGACACCATAGAGACTCCCTTCTTCACTTAGGCTAACTTTTGAAGTTTGATTATGGTGTATTCCTTTGGAATTTGTTTGGAGTTTTTGGGGAGATGTTTGGTAGGGTTTGGATAGTGTGAGTCTGTAAGGATAACGAAAAATGAGCAAAGCTCATCCTAAAAAACAGATAAGAATAAGTGAAGATCGGGCCCCGACCAAGTGTGTCCCATAGAGGCCTCCTACGCAGTCTCGCAAAAACACAAATATCTCTCTACAATGATGTTATATTGATGAACGGTTTGAAGTGTTAGAAACTAGACACACGGAGCTTTAATTAAATATAAATATCTACCTGTAACTCTCAATATATTGGGAGAAAACTTCCTCACAACCTAGCCTATAAACCTGCCAGTTTCTCCGAAGTGTGGCGACGTGACTTGGTGACCCTACTTTAAAAATCTATATTTCTTTACTCCTATATCGTATGAATAAATGGTTTGGACCGTTGGAAACTAGGTTCATATACCTTAATTTTGGTATGATATATATCCAAAAATGACATCAAAAGCTTACGAATTAATTTCTCAAAACGGCTCGTTACAAGGCAAATCTTAACTCAATTTTTTCGCAACTTAAATCCGATTTTTTCCAAACTTTATATTCCATATCCAAACATCATATATAGTCATATCATGACTTTAAACTCATTTAAATCATAATTATAAAGTCTCATATTCATCTTAACTTACTTAAGATTTTAAACCTTTCTTATCCTTGTAGAAGGATTTCGTCCTTTTTTAGCTTACTTTAAATAATCCTATAATGATAGTGACGTCTGAAGTACGGGGTGTAACAACATGTCCCCTTAGAAATATTTTTCCCTGAATGATAACTCTTAAAGGTTTGCGAAAATGGGACGTAACATTAATAAATCACTTTATATACTTTCAAAGAGGATCTCATTTTCAAGCTTACATCAATTGACTTACGATGTACTTTCACGTACAAAAATATGAGGTGTCACATCATTCCACCCTTTGGAACATTCGTCCTCGAATGTTGACTAATGCGCTTATCATTCTCATAACCTACTTTAATATTGTCCTTTTCCATCTAGGCAACTGTTCTATGAATAAATTCAAAGGCCAGGGCATTCCCCCCTTTAGGCCTTTTTCTCACGCCACGACTCTTGATCAGAATTCTTCCAATCTCGTAACTATTGCTACCTTCTATCATGCAGTATGTACGACTTTGTCCTTGTATGTGTGCCTATGCGACTCTTCTCTTATTTTCCTCCAGCTTTTAACCAATATCGAAGCCTCACTTTATGAACATATACAGGACTACGACAAGCTGTCCCTCTGGGCATCTATAGGTATATTGAAGTTCTTCGCTTGGTACTTTGTTGAATGTACCACTATTGCTATATTTTGTTTCTTATCCTTGGTTATCTGTCCTTATGGATTTACTATAACTAGGTAGGTCATGTTATACCATAACACTTACTTCGGTTTATTACTACCTAGGTCTGCTACCCAATTCCAGGTTACTGTCTCGCTGCTTATCCTATATGTATAAATCTAAGTCATTTAGTTCTTCCTCATTACTTTTCATCTTAAGAATGACGACCTAATCTCATCTCCTACTTTGTAACTTTTATCCATCCATTATTGATTCACCTTAATGTTGATCCATAATCTACCACTGATAACTTAAAACTTCTTACATAATACATTATCACTAAAGCTCACGTCTCATCGGGGAACATTTGAAGTGATTTGCCTGATCCTCCTAGGGATGATAATATACTTCAATAACCGTATTTCATAGCATCCCAACGTGATTCATCATATGGGTTCTAATCCCGTGCAACTCATGAAATCCCTTTTCTCAAAATTGTCACTCAATCAAAGGTCTAACCCCCCTCCTCTTATATATCACCATTACACCCTTATTCTAGTACCAGAAAAATATTTCATCTCTTCTAATTGCTCCTAGTCTTAGACTCCCTCAAGTAAATTCAAGCTATACTGAGCTTTCTATAACTTACGAAAACCATCAACTCTCTTATTTTGATAGGCTTAATTCCGAGGACTTTAAGCGAATTATAACTCAATTTATAATATTGCAACTTGTTCCAACTCATCCAAGTTATTAAGCTAGCGTTCAAGTGGCTTTCACTCCTTCTACTCTAAACTACTGTGTGCCTATTTTTCGCTTTTCACAGTCAAAGTCAAATAGTCATAGATTTTCAAATTTGTTTTAAAAAATCTGATTTGGGTAAAATTTGGTTTGAAGATGAAAGTTTGTTTGGACATAATTTTTCAAAAAAAACTTCACCTTTTTTTAAAAATAAAAAATATGAAATGTGACTTACACCCATAAATTTTAAAAATATTCAAAAATACCCAACTCTGAAGAAAATTCATACAAAACAAGCGAAACAAATCTGAAGAAAATTTATACAAACATTAGTACATTTTAGCAAATTACCTTCAAATTTTGTCTTTGCGGTGGATTGCCACATATTGGCACAACTTTGGCGAATGTTTTCTTCTATTTATAGAGGACAAAGGCGCGTAAGTTTAATGAGGGAAAAGTGGGTAGATATGGATTAATTGGGTCATAATGATCTGGAAAATAATATGATTATTACTTCTGTCAGCCTTGCACCTCTATTGAGTAATGCCTGAGTCGCAACATCAAGGTTTGAGCCAAATTGAGCAAGGGCGGCCACTTCGCGATATTGTGCCAATTCCAGTTTTAATCTATCGCAGACTTGTTTCATAGTTTTCAACTGAGCGGCAGACCCTACGCGACTGACAGATAAGCCAACGTTAATGGGATACAAAGAATTAGTGAGAAGCTTTTTAAATGAAACTCAAACTCTGATTGAATTTCTATCAGCGGTAAATAGTGAGTTGTTCGATATCAAAGTTTTAGAGTTACTTGAACAGCATCTGTTCTATAGGCTCGTCGACCTTACTTGAACAACATTTGTTCTATAGGCTCGTACCACTGCTGTATCCTTGAGTTCTAAGGAGATAGGAAACCAAGTCTAAGTGGATGAAATGTGGCCATGAGCCAGACCGTGATTAGCATCTTTGGTGGCCCTTGAGCCTCTGAACAGTAGAGGATCGTTCTCAGACCCACGAGAGGTCTGGGGTGGTCGGCTCTCAGACAAAGTAAAGACAACAACTTATATGAGAAATTCCTTGGTTTTTCACCTCCGAATTTCCCGGGACAGTTAAGTTTTTTAAACCGAGACTTACACGGGCCTTTAGGTTAAAAAGTGAGGCTCGGATTTACTGTATCTTTTGACAAAGCAAAAAAGAAAGCAACCCCAACCATGGCTGCAAACACCAATTTGCTATACAAAAGCCATACCGGGCCGCCCCGCCATATTTTCTCAAGGCCATGATTGAGCATAGCCAGAAAGAAAGCAATCATCACAGCCCATTTATAGCATAAGTAGTAGCAGCATAAAGAGAAGAGAGGAATATAGGGGTGTGTTTTGATGACTGTTTATTTTTTTTCTTTTCTTGTATAATTCAAAGGGCTGTTGGGTATTTTTTGGTTACCAGAGGAGAATCACAGGCATAACAGAGAGGGACAACCACCCTTTACAAAAAACCCCAATCTCTCTGATGCCTCATTCTTCATTCTTTCTAGGCTATTCTCAGCTCATACTGAGCAAATATGGTGATACAGTAGGAGTGCCGGATGATTTATAACTTGCAGCAGAAAACCGCCCATCCGACATATCCCAACATTGAATCATCAAAAAGATTCTTTTTTTTCCCTTTCAAGCAAATGAGGCTCAAATGTGTGTTATGATAAGGCAAAAGAGAAGCCAGCCACGCCATGTCTGCAAAATACCGGTTGCATGTCAATGACAGGAAGTCTCAATCACAATTCACAGGCCATACCGGGTTACCTCGCCAAGATACGGGTCAGGTCATCTCAATGCCCGAATTGGTTAGCCTAGATATAGAAACATCATCATCATTGCCTCTTTATGTACCTTCTTTCCGCACCGAAAAACAACACACACCAGGAAAGACCAAGATGTGAGTGTATATAACTTGAATCCTTTTTGCTCTTTCTGCTTTTATCATAAACAAGGGCTGTTGGTTTTTATATAATGGAGGAAATCAACGGCAGAACAGCAAGGGCTCAGATTTGTTGTGTCTCTTACCATAGCATAAGAGAAGGCGACAGGTTTTGGCTTTGTTTTTGGCATTGCTAGTTGTTCAATTTATTGATCACTTTTTTGCCCAAAATACTCTTTATGTTCACTATTCTTTAGTGCGCCCATATTTTTGATCCTGAATAGTGAAAAAGTAATGCAGTATTCAATTTTGGCAATCTATGACTGTATTCATGGGGATTTTTCAAGGATTGCAGTTAGTTTGTTCTATTTTTATCTTATATTTTTTTAAACTTTTTGATAGAAGTTGATTATAAAATAGTATTCACTTCGTCTAGAATCTTCATTGTTCGCTTTATCAATCAATCCCAAAACTCTGTTTGGTTTCTTTTAGGTCTTTTAACAATGTATTGCAAGATGTATGTTAAGCTGTAAAAATCTAACATAAAATGATATTAATAATTTGAACATAAAAAGTAAACTTTCTCATATTCTGTTTCTAATAAGCTTATTTTATTGGCATTTAATTATTTTTTTAACCTTATTGTTGACAACTTGTTCATGAAGGAGCTTTACTGTGGTCATTATGAGAGGAAATTGACAGAAAGGGCATTTAGTTTTCAGTGATAGATATATGTGGTGATAGCTATTCAATTTGGTATCTATTAGATATGTGGATTTTAGATGGGCATATACATGACTTTAACGACCCTTAGATTTTCAATGGGCATATATCAGACTAGAATGGAGCATTTTTTTTCCCTTCACTGAAATTTTTGGTAAAGTAATTATGCACTGTGGCACCGAAGGGTGTGGCCTAGTGGTCAATAAAGTGGGTGAGAATCATGAGGTCTCAGGTTCAAATCCCAGCGGAGGCAAATACTAGGTGATTTTTTCCCATCTATCCAAGCCTTGGTGGATAGAGTTACCTGATAGTTATTGCTGGTGGGAGGTGGCAGGTATTTCGTGGAATTAGTCGAGGTGCGCGCAAGCTGGCCCGGACACCACGATTATCAAAAAAAAAATAAAAAATAAAAAAATTATACATTGTGCTTGCAAAAATTAAGTGATTGCAGAGATATTTTCGAGGCACGGGATTCTGAGTTCACGGCTTGAGCTTGTGCAGAGTCTCAAGACTTCAAGGGAAAATGATACTAGCCAAGGCGAAGGCGGAACTTGAAGAAATCTTATTTTGCTTTTATTTTTTTGTTTCATGAGTACAATTAGTTATGTTATGAATTATTAATAGAATTTTTCTATATTATTTTGTTTGAGAAATGCGTTTAATGTTGTCTCATCTAATGCTATTGGGTTGCTCGGCTAATACATTTGTGCAATATT
This sequence comes from Nicotiana tomentosiformis, assembly GCF_000390325.3. Taxonomy (NCBI): domain Eukaryota; kingdom Viridiplantae; phylum Streptophyta; class Magnoliopsida; order Solanales; family Solanaceae; genus Nicotiana; species Nicotiana tomentosiformis. The sequence goes on along the minus strand of NC_090814.1, from coordinate 144,743,782 downwards.
GTTGCTGCTATTTTTAAAAAAAATGGAAAATACGATTTGTGGCGACTATGGTCGTCACTAAACATAGGCAATTGTGGCGATGAGAGTTGCCACTGAAGGTGTAAGTTTTAGTGGCGACTAATGTCGCCACTAATTGTACTTGGTCGCCACTAATTGTACTTGTCAGTAGCGACCTACCAACTTTTTAGCAAAAAATTGCTTACTTCCTGGGGCGAGTTAGTAGCCACAAATGTGTATTTATTGTGGCTACCTTGTGGAGTCATCACAAATAACATTCAGTTACGGGTTTACTTGCAACAACCTTAACGTCGCCGCTGAAAATTTAGTGGCTACTTTCAGATCTTTAGTGGCAACTTTGGTCGCTGCTACATGGCTACTTTCTTGTAGTGACATAACTCAAGTTGCTACACATATAACCCACTGGTAAGAGAAAATTCTCCACAGAAACAACATAGGGATCACACAACCTCAGGATACCCCGCAGGCGATCACCTCTCTAATTGCAGCCACAACTACTATATAGTCACTTAATCTTCCTGATTCTAAACTCGTCAACAAGGCATGGGAATTTAATTCGTTCCACAATTAAACAACATGAAAGATCTTTCAACACACTCATAATTCGAGACTATACATTGCATCAAGACAGAATCAAGGACCCAATAGCCCTTTTTACATCTCAAGCAAACTCTTTTCGTCACATTCAAACCATCTGAACACAGCCCGCAGTCACATCATACCCATTATATAGACATCCAACCACTCATCGAGCCACATGCTCCACTCATAGGGACACTACCAGGCATATAAGTCCAAAAGCACACGCTCACACAACTGAAATCACCGTGATCAAGGTACAGTCAAAACCCGGCCTCAAGTCTCTCAGACTGGCCTATCATCAGCACACAGAAAACACATCTCGCACCTCATCCACGAAATCACAAGCCATCGATGCACAGCTGATACCAAGCGCTCACATACACATGCGAGTGAGTGGAAGGAATTCAAGGAGTTACGCTTCAAGCTGAATCGATGCCACACGATAAGGAAAGAAAGATGGGAAGTTTATCCTAAATGCCATGTAGTCTCTCAAGATAGGTATGGACATCATCATACCGATCCGCAAGACTCTACTAAACATTTGCTCATGACTCGTAAAACCTATGAACCTAGCTCTAATACCAATTTGTCACGATCCAAAATTCAACTAGTCGTGATGGCACCTAACCCAACCCGCTAGGTAAGCCAATTAGCAACAATCTAATTCAAATGAGATTTACTGAGAGAAATAACGAAAATATAACTAAATTTTTATATAAAGAATTCCCAAGGACTAGTAGTACAAGTCATGAGCCACTAAGACTTATTATTTTTTTTTTACAAAACTGAATTGAAATAATTACCACATATGTTTGAAATGTAAATGAACAAAATCTAAATCTAATGCTACCGAGGACAAATGATAGCCATAACTGGAACGCAGGTACATCTTCAATATCAGCCCTCGCCGTACATAGCAGCAATCAACACAAAGATCTGCATGTAAGGTGCAGAAGTGTAGTATGAGTACAATCGACCCCGTGTACTCAATAAGTATCCTAACTAACCTCGGCAAGATAAATTAGGCAAGAACTATAGATGATACTCACTAACGCTAATGCAGTTCAATATTCCAATAAGTATAGAACATGTATATGATCAAATCAGGAACAATCTCAGGTAAAACCCCTCTTTTCTTTTTATGCTCACAATTCTTGGGTTTTAAAGTGTTCTGCTCAGTCAACAATCCAGCATATAAGGAAGATGTGCGAGTAAATCAGGTAATCAGTCAGGATTTGCATGTAAAGATGAAATGCAATAACCAAATATCAGCACGTTGCGGCGCGCAACCCGACCCAATAACAGTAACCAGCTCTCCCAGAGCTCACATCAACATCAACTGCATGGATAAGTTACGTGCTGCACGGATAACTCACGTGCTATTGTATCAATATCTGGATCCGCATGGACAACTCACGTGCTGCACAGACAACTCACGTACTGCACAGACAACTCACATGCTATAGTATTAATATGTGGATCCGCACGGACAACTCACGTACTGCACGGACAACTCACGTGCTGCACGGACAACTCATGTGCTGCACGAAGGTATCAATATCTAAATTCGCACGGACAACTCATGTGCTGCACAGACAACTCATGTGCTATAGTATCACAACCCGCCCGACGTGGTCATAGGCATATCAACACAATCCTCCCGGCGTGGTCACATGCATCCAGTCCAATCATATCACACAGAAGCAAGTACGCAAGAACACATGTATATGATAGATAAAATATCAGATTTCATGCTCCTGGACTGGTATAATTACATGCTGTGTAGGCATGTGCAATATGCGCTATCATAACTCAAATAGGTAATTTATCATAGAAATAGCAATTACCAAGTTTTATTAAGGGATTTAGCCAGTTTGTGACCTCAAACATGGCTCAAATAGTTCACAACAATGATACAAATATGAGACACATTGTAGCTTAAAGCTTAACAGTCAACTCTAGGCGTATCATAGCCTAAGCACTACCCCGAGCATGGATAAGTACCCCGGTGCTCGCACATGGGTTCAAACCCCATATATATGCGCACCTATAGCACGTAGTTGTCACAAATAATTCAGGCAACTAGTGCCTCAACCAAGTTTAGATAGAATTCTTACCTCAAACAAGCCAAGTCCAATACCGAGCAAGCAACACAATACTCTAGAAATTCCATCCAGTGTGTACCAACCTCTGAACGGCTCAAAACTAGCCAAAAGTAACTCAAATACATCAAATAATGCCTAAGGTAACAATTCTAAATGATAAAGGTCGAATCTTTAATCAAAACCCCAAAGTCAACCTAAAAGTCAAACCCGGGTCCACACCTCGAAACCCAACAAAACTCATAAAAATTCGATAATCCATTCAATTACGAGTCCAACCATACTAGTTTCACTCAAATCCGACTCCGAATCGATATTCAAAACTCAAAAATTCACTCTATGAAACTTTAGGTTAAAATCCCCACCCCCCCCCAATTTCTCTCATGAAACCCTCAATCAAATTCCAAAAACGAAGATAGATTCATGATATAAAATAAAAAATGAGTAGAGAACATTTATCCCAATTCGCATGGTAAAAATTGCCTAAAGAATCACTTTAATCCCAACTCCATAGCTCCAAATATGATAAAATGGTCGAAGCCCCCGAAATAGAGTACTTTATAATTACTGGGAAATCAATGAATCGCGATTGCGGAAATACCCTCATGATCGCGAAGAGGGAAAAGCACTGGCCCAAAAAATACTCTACGCGATTGCGAACAAAGCTTCGCTAACGCGAAGAACAAACAACACTGCCTCCAGTAATACACTACGTGATCGCAAATATACTCATGCGAACGCGAAGCACACAAGTGACCAAGCTTCGCGAACGCGTCCAATATTACGCGAACACGTTTAAGAAGCTTCAAACCCCAGCTCTCAGCTCAACCCTTATGTGAACGTGATATCCTGTGATGACCCAAAAGGTCATCTTATGATTTAGTACTTGAATCTACGCTCTTAAGCCTTAAAAATCTCATTTTTACCCTCCTCGATTTGCATGCGCAGTCCGAGCAGGTTTTCGGAAATCTTTTATGTTGAAAACTAATGAAAATAAGAATTTTTGCCTTAAAAGTTGATTTTAGTTGACTTCGATCAACATTTTTGGTAAACGGGACCGGATCCGTATTTTGAGGGTCCCGTGGGTCCATATCGAATTATGGGACATGGGCGTATGCCCGGAATCGAATTTGGAGGTCCCTAACTCAAGTTATGAATTTTTGATGAAAATTAAAAGTTTAAAAATTAATTATTTTTAAGAATTGATTGATCTTTGGCATTGTTAGTACCGGGTCCGTATTTTGGTTCCGGAGCCCTGTACAGGTTCATTATGATATCTAAGACATGTCTGTGAAATTTGGTGAAAAACGAAATTGATTTGACGTGATTCGGACGTCCAGTTGATAAAATAGTAATTTTAAAGTGTTCTTGAGAGTTTCATTTGATTTGGTGCTAAATTCGTAGTTCTAGGTGTTATTTTGGCGATTTGATCGCGCGAGCAAGTTCGTTTTGGACTTTGGAAATCAGTTTTTTTGCAGACTCTATGTTCTGGCATGTCCTTCTTCGCGTTCGAGAAGGTACTCTCGCGAACGCGAAGAGTAAACTGGGCAGCTGAAATTTTCTTCTTCGCGAACGCGAAGCGATGGGGGGAGTTATCCTTCGCGAACGCGACAAGCCCATCACGAACGCGTAATGTTAGGCACTGGAGAGGGGGAGTCAGCCTTTCTTCATCGCGAACGTGAGCAATATCTCACGAACACGAAGACCAAGGAAGGGTAGCCTACGCGAACGTGAGCACTGCCTCGCGAACGCGAAGGCTTGGCAGCCTATACTCTTCGCGAACACGATAGTTCTCTCGCGAACGCGATGAACACTGTCGCCCAACCCTTAACAGAATCCAAAAACGGGATTTTAGCCAAAATTCATTTTTCTCTAAAACAAAACGGTGAGAGGCGATTTTTCAAGAGCTATTTCTTCCCCAAATTGTTGGTAAGTGATTCTAAACTATTTTCTTTCAATTACCCATTATAGTTCTTGAATTTTCAACCTAAAATCTAGAGTTTTCATGATAGAATTAGGGGTTAGGGTAGAAACTAGGGATTTCGGGAATTTGGGGATTTAGACCTCAATTTGAGGTCGGATTCCAAAACTAATTACATATTCGAGCTCGGGGGTGAATGGGTAAAAGGATTTTGGTCCGAACCTCGGGTTTTGACCAAGCGACCCGGGGTTGATTTTTTGACTTTTTGGAGGAAAATTTAAAAAATTTAATTTATGCAATATAATTGATTCCTTTAGCAATATTTGATATTATTGAGTCATTTTTGAATAGATACGAGTGGTTTGGAGGTGAAGTCCAAAGGAAAAGCTGTGATTGAGAATTAAGTGGCCTTCGGAGTGAGGTAAGTGTTGTGTCTAACCCTGACTTGAGGAAATTAGGAACCTTAGATTACTTGCTAAGTGAAATTCATGTGAGCGGCGTATATGTGAGGTGACGAGTACTTATGCGCCGCCAATTTACCTATTTTCCATGTATCTCTGTTTTTCTTATATTGTCTCATTCCTATGCCAAATTACTACGTGTTATACTAGTATTGTTCAATTTATCGTTCTTATCATGTTTACGAATTTTCTGGTGATAATTGAGTTTTTATTTCAAAGTTGAGAATGATATTATTGAACCAAATGTTGAAGTAAGGTTTGTACTTATTATTCTATCTCCCTGTTATTATTTATGCATTGCATTATGGTAAGGGAGAGTGTTAATGCACGAAGGGTGATGCCGTGCCATATTGTGAGTGTTAATGCACGAAGGGTGATGCCGTGCCATATTGTGAGTGTTAATGCACGAAGGGTGATGCAGTTCCATATTGTGAGTGTTAATGCACAAAGGGTGATGCCGTTCCATATTGTGAGTGTTAATGCACGAAGGGTGATGCCGTGCCATGATATGAGAGTTAATGCACGAAGGGTGATGCCGTGCCGTTTCTATTAATTTTATGGTGAGATTGAGAGTAAAAGCACGAAGGGTGATGCCGTGTAGTTTTCCTTACTGTATTCACTATTCCTGTTGATTCATGGTATATTGACTGCTCTGGTGATCATTCTGTTGTAGTTCTTTATCTTGTTTTTCCCTCATGTTGTTCCCCTCCCGACATCTCCTGTTTAGTTCTTCATTTCTGTTATTTGCATATACACTGTTAGATTGTACATGTTGATTTGTAGGTGTCTTGCCTTAGCCTCGTCACTACTTCGTCGAGGATAGGTTGGACACTTACCAGTACATGGGGTCGGTTGTACTGATACTTCACTCTGCACTTTCTGTGCAGATTTTGATACCGGCTTGGGTTGATCGAGATTTTGCTATTGGTCCGCTGTTAGGAGACTTAAGGTAGATCTGTCGGCGTTTACAGACTTTGAAGTCCCCGTCTATCTTTTCTGTTATACTGTTTCTTTCATTCAGACAGTTGTATTTCTTTCTGACTATTATTTGTAGCAAATTCTAGAATGCTAGTGAATTGTGACTCCAAATCCAGGTGGTAGTAATTAATACAGTTTTATGATATTCCGCACTTATTATATTTCATTTGAGTTAATTATTGTTATTTACTGAATGGAAATAAGGATTTGGTTTAATGATTCTCTAACGTTGGCTTGCCTGGCAAGTGAATTGTTAGGCGCCATCACGGCCCCGTCGGTGGAAAATTTCGGGTCGTGACAGTTGGTATCAGAGCACTAGGTTGCCTAGGTCTCACGATTTATGAGCAAGCTTAGTAGAGTCTGGAGGATCGGTACGGAGACGTCTGTGCTTATCTTTTAGAGGCTATAAAGTTTATGAACATGTTTCACTTCTATTCTTCTCTGTCGTGCGATTTTGCTTTCTCAATACTGATTGAACTCTTCTATTCTTATTCTTTCGCAGATGGCGAGAACACATACCACTTCCTCAGCTGAGCAGCAGCCAGAGCCTCCAGTGGCAGCTCATACGCGGGGCAGAGGTCGAGGCCGTGCCAGAGGCCTAGGCAGGGGTAGGGCTCAACCTAGGGCCTGAGCAGCAGCCCCAACAATGGAGCTTCAAATAGAGATTGACGAGGAGGTTCCAGCCCAGGCTGTTCCTTACGGACCAGCTCAGGTTCTGGAGGGGTTCATTGCTACCCCAGTACTTCAGGACGCTTTGGTCCGTTTGGTGGGCCTTATGGAGAATGTGGCCCAGACTGACGCATTTCCCATAGCACCAGCAGTTTCTCAGGCTGGAGGAGGAGCCTAGACTCCTACCACTCCTGCTCCGGAGAAGATAGCTCCCAAGTATCAGGCTCTAGCAGCTCAGCCAGTCGGATTTGTTCAACCGGTTATTGCGGCGCAGGTTAGAGATGGGCCAGCTATGTCTTCTGAGGCTTTATGGAGATTGGATAGGTTTACCAAGCTCTTTCCTGTTCACTTCAGTGGTGCTCTTTCAGAGGATCCCCAGGAGTATCTTGACAGCTCTCACGAGGTTCTACGGAACATGGGTATAGTGGAGACCAATGGGGTCGATTTTGCTGCATTTCAGATGACTGGTTCCGCTAAGAAATGGTGGAGAGATTACTTGTTGAGTAGACCAGCTGGGTCGCCTGCTCTTACTTGGGACCAGTTCTCTCAGATCTTCATAGAGAAGTTTCTGCCTATCACATTGAGAGAGGAGCGTCGCCATCAGTTTGAGCATCTTAAGCAAAGCAGTATGACTGTTACTTTTGTGGATTTGGTCCGTCATGCCATTCTTCTGCTTTTCACTGTGTGAGAGAGAGAGAGAGAGAGAGAGAGAGAGAGAGAGAGAGAGAGAGAGAGAGAGAGAGAGAGAGAGAAAGGGTGAGGAGGTTTATTGATGGACTTGCTCAGCCTATCAGATTGCAGATGGCTAAGGAGACTGGGAGTGAGATTTCTTTTCAGGTGGCTGCTAATGTCGCCAGACGAGTCAAAATGGTTCTTACTCAGGGAGGTCACAGGTCTGATAAGAGGCCTCGTCATTCCGGTGAGTTCAGCGGTGCCTCATCTAGAGGCAGGAGTACTTTTGGTAGAGGCCATCCTTCCAGGCCGTTTCATTCAGTGCTCCAGGCATCCCACGGTGCCTCAGGTGGTCGTGGCCCTCAGATGTATTATTCCGACCAACTAGCCTACTGTGCACCACCAGCTCCTATTAGTGCACTCCACTCCAGAGTTATCAGGGTGGTTATTCAGGTCGACAGGGTCAGTTTCAGGGTCAGCAGTCATAGCAGCCGAGGTTATGTTATACTTTTGGTGATCCAAGGAACATTGCTAGATTTTGCCCTCGGGCAACGGGCATCTCACAACATCAGAGTTCTCGTGCCATGGTTCCGGCACCAGTTGCTGCACCACCTGCTCAGCCAGCCAGAGGCTGGGGTCAGGCAGCCAGAGGTTGGGGCCAGGCAGTTAGAGGTGGAGGTCAGGCCATTAGAGGTGGAGACCATCCAGTTAGAGGCCGTCCCAGGGACGTAGTTTAGGGTGGTGGGGCCCAGCCCCCGGTGTTATGCTTTCCCAGCCAGGCCTGAGGCTGAGTCATCTGACGCTGTTATCACAGGTACTATTTCAGTTTGTAGTAGAGATGCTTCAGTTCTATTTGATCCGGGATCTACTTACTCCTATGTGTCATCTTATTTTGCTTCCTATTTGGTTGTGCCCCATGATTCTTTGAGTGCTCCTGTGTATGTGTCCACACTAGTGAGAGATGCTATTGTTGTAGATCATGCTTATCATTCGTGTGTGGTCACCATTGGGAGTCTTGAGAAGTGTGTATATCTTCTACTTCTCGACATAGTTGATTTTGATATCATACTGGGTATGGATTGGCTGTCACCTTATCATGTTATATTAGATTGTCACGCCAAGACAGTGACCTTAGCCTTACAGGGGTTGCTTCGATTAGAGTGGAGAGAGAATCTTGGCCATTCTGCTAGCAGGGTTATCTCTTATGTGAAGGCTCGACATATGGTCGAGAAGGGGTATCTAGCTTATTTGGTTTATGTTCGCGATTCTAGTGTGAAGGTTCCTTCCATAGATTCGGTGTCGGTTGTTTGTGAGTTTCCAGAGATGTTTCGTGCAGACCTGCTGGGGATGCCATCCGACAGAGATATTGATTTCTACATTGATTTGGCTCCGGGCACTCAGCCTATCTCCTTTCCGCCATATCGCATGGCCCCGCCAGAGTTGAAAGAATTGAAGGAGCAGTTGCAAGATTTGCTTGATAAGGGCTTTATTAGACCTAGTGTCTCACCCTGGGGTGCACCTGTGTTGTTTGTGAAGAAGAAAGATGGATCGATGAGGATGTGTATAGATTATCGGCAGTTGAAAAAAGTCACCATCAAGAACAAATATCCATTACCGAGGATTGATGATTTATTTGATCAGCTTCAGGGTGCCAAGGTGTTTTCAAAGATTGATGTGAGATCGGGCTATCATCAGTTGAGGATTAGGGCATCCGATGTTCCTAAGACAGCTTTTCGGACTCGGTATGGGCATTATGAGTTTCTAGTGATTTCATTTGGGTTGACAAATTCCCCAGTAGCATCCATGGATTTGATGAACCGGGTGTTCAAACCCTACTTGGATTCTTTTGTGGTTGTGTTTATTGATGATATCTTGATCTACTCCCACAGTCAAGAGAAGCATGAGTAGCACCTTCAGATCATTCTACAGACTCTGAAAGACAGCCAGTTATATGCTAAGTTCTCAAAATACGAGTTTTGGTTGAGTTCAGTTGCTTTATTAGGTCACGTTGTATCGGCATAGGGTATTTAGGTGGATCCTAAGAAGATTGAAGCAGTCCAAAACTGGCCTAGACCCACATCAGCTATAGAGATCCGTAGTTTCCTGGGTTTGGCGGGATATTACCGTCGATTTGTGGAGGGGTTTTCATACATAGCAGCCTCGTTGACCAGATTGACCCAGAAGGGTGCCCCGTTCAGGTGGTCAGACGAGTGTGAAGCGAGCTTTCAGAAGCTCAAGACTGCTTTGACTACGACACCGGTATTGGTGTTATCCACAGGTTCAGGATCTTATACAGTATACTATGACGCATCCCGTATTGGTCTGGGTGCGGTATTGATGTAGGGTGGCAAGGTTATTGCATATGCTTCACGGCAGCTGAAGGTTCACGAGAAGAATTACCCTGTTCATGATCTAGAGCTGGCAGCCATTGTTCATGCGCTAAAGATTTGGAGGCACTATCTTTACGGCGTGCCATGTGAGGTATTCACCGATCATCAGAGCTTGCAGTATTTGTTCAAGTAGAAGGAACTCAATTTGAGGCAGAGGAGGTGGCTGGAGCTATTGAAAGACTATGATATCACCATATTGTATCATCCCAGGAAGGCCGACGTGGTGGCCGACGCTTTGAGTAGGAAGTCAGTAAGTATGGGTAGCCTTGCATATATTCCAGTTGGTGAGAGACCGCTTGCATTGGATGTTCAGGCCTTGGCTAACTAGTTCGTGAGGTTAGATGTTTCTGAGACCAACCATATTCTAGCTTGTACAGTTGCTCGGTCTTCTTTGTTTGAGCGCATCAGAGATCGGCAGGATGACGATCCTCATTTACTTATCCTTAGAGACACAGTGCGGCACGAGGGTGCCAAGAAGGTTACTATTGGAGATGACGGAGTTTTGAGGATGCAGTTTCGTATTTGTGTGCCTAATGTGGATGGACTTCGTGAGTTGATCCTCGAAGAGTCCCACAGTTCCCGGTATTCTATTCATCCGGGCGACGCCAAGATGTATCAGGACTTAAGGCAGCATTATTGGTGGAGGCGAATGAAGAAGGACATAGTTGCCTATGTAGCTCGATGCCTAAATTGCCAGCAGGTAAAGTGTGAGCATCAAATACCTGGTGGTTTACTTCAGAGGTTAGATATTCCTGAGTGGAAGTGGGAGCGTATCACTATGGACTTTGTTGTTGGACTCCCACGGACTCAGAGGAAGTTCGATGCAGTTTGGGTCATTGTGGACAGGCTGACTAAGTCAGCACATTTCATTCCTGTGGCAGTTACCTATTCCTCAGAGCGGTTGGCAGAGATTTACATTCGTGAGATCGTCCGTCTTCACGTGGTGCCCGCGTCTATCATTTCTGATCAAGGTACGCAGTTTACCTCGCACTTTTGGAGGGCAGTTTAACGTGAGTTGGGTACGCGGGTTGAGTTGATCACATCATTTCATCCTCAGATGGACGAGTAGTCCGAGCGTACTATTCAGATTTTGGAGGATATGCTCCGTGCCTATGTTATTGACTTTGGAGGTTCTTGGGATCAGTTTTTGCCGTTAGCGGAGTTTTCCTATAATAACAGCTACCAATCGAGCATTCAGATGGCTCCTTATGAGGCATTATATGGTAGACGGTGTAGGTTGCCAATTGGGTGGTTTGAGCCGAGGGAGGCTCGGTTATTGGGTATAGATTTAATTTAAGAGGCCTTGGGCAAGGTCAAGATTATACAGGATCGACTTTGTACAACTCAACCCAGGAAAAAGAGTTATGCCGACCGTAAAGTTCGTGATATTGCATTCATGGTTGGAGAAAGAATATTGCTTCGGGTATCGCCCATGAAAGGTGTTATGAGATTTGGGAAGAAGGGCAAGTTGAGCCCTAGGTATATCGGGCCATTTGAGATCCTCGAGAGAGTGGGGGAGGTGGCTTATAGACTTGCGTTGCCTCCATCGTTATCCTCAGTTCATCCGGTATTCTATGTGTGTATGCTCCGAAAATATCATGGTGACCCGTCCCACGTGTTAGATTTTAGCTCTGTCCAGTTGGACATGGATGTGACTTACGAGGAGGAGCCGGTGGCCATTCTAGACCGGCAGGTTCGTCAGTTGAGGTCAAAGAGTTACCCTTCAGTTCGAGTGTAGTGGAGAGGTCAGCCTATTGAGGTAGCTACTTGGGAGTTCGAGTCCTATATGCGGATTAGATATCCCCACCTTTTCACCAGCCCAGGTACTTTTCTATATCCGTTCGAGGACGAACAATTGTTTTAAAGGTGAAGATTGTGATGACCCAAAAGTTCATCTTATGATTTAGAACTCGAATCTGCGCTCTTAAGCCTTCAAAATCTCATTTGCACCCTCCTCGATTTGCGTGCGCAATCCGAACAAGTTTTCGGAAAGCTTTTATGTTGAAAACTAATGAAAATAAGAATTTTTGCCTTAAAAGTTAATTTTAGTTGACTTTGGTCAACATTTTTGGTAAACGGGACCAAATTCATATTTTGACGGTCCCGATGGGTCCGTATCAAATTATGGGACCTGGGCGTATGCCCGGAATCGAATTCGGAGGTCCCTAGCTCAAGTTATGAATTTTTGATAAAATTTAAAGGTCTAAAAATTAATTGTTTTTTAGAATTGATTGATGTTTGGCATTGTTAGTACCAGGTCCATATTTTGGTTCCGGATCTCGGTACAGGTTCATTATGATATGTAAGACCTGTGTGTGAAATTTGGTGAGAAACGGAGTTGATTTGACGTGATTCAGACGTCCAGTTGAGAAAATAGTAATTTTCAAGTGTTCTTGAGAGTCTCATTTGATTTGGTGCTAAATTCGTAGTTCTGGGTGTTATGTTGACTATTTGATCATGAGACCAAGTTCGTATGATGTTTTTAGACTTGTGTGCATGTTTGGTTTGGAGCCCCGAGGGCTCGGGTGAGATTCAGATAGGCCACTGGATGTTTTGGACTTTGGAAATCTAGTTTTTTTGCAAAGTCTGTGTTCTGGCATATCCTTCTTCGTGTTCGCGAAGGTACTCTCGCGAACGCGAAGAGTAAACTGGGCAACTGAAGTTTTCTTCTTCGCGAACACGAAGGCTTGGTCGCGAACGCGAGCAATATCTCGTGAACGCGAAGACCAGGGAAGGGTAGCCTACGCGAACGCGAGCACTGCCTCGCGAACGCGAAGGCCTGGCAGCCTATACTCTTCGCGAACGCGACAGTGCTCTCGCGAACGCGATGAACATTGTCGCCCAACCCTTAACAGAATCCAAAAACGGGATTTTAGCCAAAATTCATTTTTCTCTAAAACAAAACGGTGAGAGGCGATTTTTCAAGAGCCATTTCTTCCCCAAATTGTTGGTAAGTGATTCTAAACTATTATTTTTCAATTACCCATTACATTTCTTGAATTTTCAACCTAAAATCTAGAGTTTTCATGGTAGAATTAGGGGTTAGGGTAGAAACTAGGGATTTCGGGAATTTGGGGATATAGACCTCAATTTGAGGTCGGATTCCAAAACTAATTACATATTCGGGCTCGGGGGTGAATGGGTAAAAGGATTTTGGTCAGAACCTCGGGTTTTGACCAAGCGGGCCCGGGGTCGATTTTTTGACTTTTTGGAGAAAAATTTGGAAAATTTAATTTATGCAATATAATTGATTCCTTTAGCAATATTTGATATTATTGAGTCATTTTTGAATAGATACGAGTGGTTTTGAGGTGAATTCCAAAGGAAAATCTGTGATTGAGAATTAAGTGGCCTTCGGAGCGAGGTAAGTGTTGTGTCTAACCTTGACTTGAGGGGATTAGGAACTTTAGATTACTTGCTAAGTAAAATTCATGTGAGCGGCGTATATGTGAGGTGACGAGTACTTATGCGCCGCCAATTTACCTGTTTTCCATGTTTCTCTGTTTTTCTTATATTGTCTCATTCCTATGCCAAATTGCTACGTGTTATACTAGTGTTGTTCAATTTATCATTCTTATCATTTTTACAAATTTTCTGGTGATAATTGAGTTTTTATTTCAAAGTTGAGAATGATATTATGGAACCAAATGTTGAAGTAAGGTTTGTACTTGTTATTCTATCTCCATGTTGTTATTTATGTATTGCATTATGGTAAGGGAGAGTGTTAATGCACGAAGGGTGATGTCGTGCCATATTGTGAGTGTTAATGCATGAAGGGTGATGCCATGCCATATTGTGAGTGTTAATGCACGAAGGGTGATGTCGTGCCATATTGTGAGTGTTAATGCACGAAGGGTGATGCCGTGCTATATTGTAAGTGTTAATGCACGAAGGGTGATGCCGTGCCATGATATGAGAGTTAATTCACGAAGGGTGATGCCGTGCCGTTTCTATTAATTTTATGATGAGATTGAGAGTAAAAGTACGAAGGGTGATGTCGTGCATTTTTCCTTACTGTATTCACTATTCCTGTTGAGTCATGGTATATTGACTACTCCAGTGATCATTCTGTTGTAGTTCTTTATCTTGTATTCCCCTTAGTATGTTCCTCTCCCGACATTTCCTGTTTAGTTCTTCATTTTTGTTATTTGCATATACACTGTTAGATTGTACATGTTGATTTGTAGGTGCTTTGCCTTAGCCTCGTCACTACTTCGTCGAGGTTAGGCTCGACACTTACCAGTACATGAGGTCGGTTGTACTGATACTGCACTCTGCACTTTTTGTGTAGATTTTGATACCGGCTCGGGTTGATCGAGATTTTGCTATTGGTCCGCTGTTCGGAGACTCAAGGTAGATCTGTCGGCGTTCACAGACCTTGAAGTCCCCGTCTATCTTTTCTGTTCTACTGTTTCTTTCATTCAGACAGTTGTATTTCTTTCTCACTATTACTTGTAGCAAATTCTAGAATGCTAGTGAATTGTGACTCCAGATCCGGGTGGAAGTAATTAATATAGTTTTATGATATTCCGCACTTATTATATTTCATTTGAGTTAATTATTGTTATTTACTGAATGAAAATAAGGAATTGGTTTAATAATTCTCTAACGTTGGCTTGCCTGGCAAGTGAAATGTTAGGCGCCATCACGGTCCCGTCAGTGGAAAATTTCGGGTCGTGACATATCCACTACGCGAACACGTACAATCTTCAACACCAAATTACGCGATCGTATCTGTCCAATCGCGATCGCGAATAAGAAATAACCCAACTCCATATTTCCCTCTGCGCGATGACATCTCCTAATAACAACCCAACTCCATATTTCCCTCTGAGCGATCGCATCTCCTTATCCGCGATCGCGAAGAACAATCGAGGCACAAAAAACCAAAACACACCAGCAATGGAAACATGAAGAAAAATGATCTGAATCATGTCTGTGACTCACTAACAAGTCTCATAACATAATACCGACCTACTTGAGGCCTCAAATCACACATAACAATACTGAAATGACGAATCACACCTCAATTCGAACTTAAATAAATTTTGAACTTTCAACTTCCAAAACTCGCGCCGAAACATATTAAATCAACCTGGAATGAACTCAAATTTTGCACACAAGTCCCAAATGACATAACGAAGTTATTCCAATTCCTGGAACCACAATCTAAATCCGATATCCTCAAAGTTAACTCTCGGTCAAACTTATGAATATTCCAAACCTTCAAATTTTTAACTTTCGCCAGTTAGTGCCGAAATATTCTAGAAATATCAAGATGCAAATCCGGGCATACTCCTAAGTCCAAAATCATCATCCATACCTAACAGAACCATCAAACCTCTGTTCCGAGGTCAAATACTAAAAAGTCAAACTTGGTCAACTCTTCCAGCTTAAAGCTTCAAACATGAAATTCATTCTTCCAAACTAATTCTGAAGCACCTGAAAACCAAAATCGACGATACACAAAAGTTATAATACATCATACGAAGCTAATCAAGACTCCAAATAACTGAACGCAATGCTAGTGCTCAAAACGGCCGGTCGGTCGTTACATTGAGCTTCATATATATGACATATTGGAGTATGCATAGCATGTTTATGAGTTTTATTTGAAGTTCTAATGGGATATTGTATGAAACCTAAGGGTGAGTTTTGAAAAAGAAATTTTGGGCATAGAAGAAGATGAATAGTGATGAATTGATATAAATGGATATGTTTTGAGTTTTTAATAATGCTAATAGACTTGATAACTTAATTTATGAACGAATTGAATCGAGAATCACCATTTGGATAAGATACAATACTAGTTATTGAAATGAGTGTTCTTGAACCTAGGGTTTTCTTGGAGAAGACAATGAATAGTGACTTGATGATGTTGGTTAATTAATATAGTATCATTAATGACTCCAAATGAGTATTAAATAATAAGGATGGAATTCAGTAGACTAATGGGTGGACCTATTGAATAATTTTGGATGGTTGAAGACTTGTTGCCGAATTTGTGAAGCATAAATGGATATTTATGAATCTTTTCATATTTGTTTTGATGTAGTTGGGATATCTAATGGTAGATATTGAATTATGGGCGATATTTGGGTATTTTAATCAATTGGAGCATTGCAGCATTTTTGGAGCTTGAAGGTTGAGGTAAGTTGATTATGACTTACACTTCTTGAGGGATTCTCTCTAAAAGAATGTTTGAGTTAATACATGATATTATCTATAAATGTGCATCCGTACTCGTGGGGACAAGTGGGAAGGATGTCACCATGTATTTCTAAGTTTGTTGCTTTGAAGTGCCATGTAATCTTATATAAAAATCTTATTTTCAAAACTTGTTTGCAATATGACACTTAATAAAATGTTATAAGTTTTATTAAAACTTATGTGTTGATAAGAATATAAACTATTTGAGTGCTAAAGATATGTTTTCATGAAAAAGTATGTATTTTGAAATTTGAACAATGGAGTAGCACGTATCTTTAAAAGATTGATGTTACATTACTAAAAGCATTAACATGAACAAGGTTATTCATTTGATTTTCTTCAAATGGTTTGGATTGGCTATGAAAATCATGATTTAATAAAAATATATCATTTGAGGCTATTAGGCTATGAATCTATTTTTGATATTCAAATATTGTGGGAGTTACTAGTGGAGACCATCGAGATTGGTTCGAATATTGAGTTCGTTACCATGAAACTACTCGTGCCGGTGTAGAGACGCATTCCAAGGCTAAACCGAGGTTTGTGGGATAAAGTCCCCCATTGAGAGGGCAAATGATTATTACTTAAAGTAATGAGGTTAAGTCGACTCATAAGTCACTAGGGAAAGCCGCCCAGACAAGTGGGGTCAAATACTTGTTGCTGGGATGAACACCTAGTAGTTGTTCAATATGCCGGTGTCGGTATAATACTCCCGGTGAAAATTAAAAGAGAGCTTTCTTATGTTTAGGCCTAAGGAGCCGAAAATAATTTCAATGATTTAATGAGATTGAAATGGTTTTATATGATTTCTATTTAGATCTTGGGTTGATAAAGACGTTCTAAAACTTTATAGTATGGCTTGCATTTCACTTGTCTTTTATTTAAAGTGATAAAGAGCATGATTTGTATAACCGTTATCACTTTATGTCCAATATTAGTTGCATAAATTTTGTAAAATCTTATCCTAGGAACTTAGGGGACCCCTCCAGGGCCCCACTTACTTTACATGTATCAGGATGAGGTATGATACGTGGCATGCATACATGACTAGGATGACTCTCTTCCTGAGGTATATGGTGAGGTACCACTCCTATCTCGTGGTAGATATCATGTTATTTTTCTTAAATTATGTTATTCGAGCATTAGCCCAAGTGTTTAGTTATATTCTTTGGTATAAAGGCTCCATAGATAGTTGTGAAAAGTTGTAGTAATGGGGTTGTACACGACATAGATGAAAATATATTTATTTTACTTTGTCTCATTGTTATTATAATGAAAGATTTCATGTACTGTCACGACCCAAAACCCATTAAAGGTCGTGATGGCACCGGACACCGCTGTCAGGCAAGCCAGATATAAATACTTAATTTGGTTCTTATTTTAATATTTTTAAAATCATATTTCCTTCAATTAAATGGTAAAACATGAAATTTACAAAATAAATAATAATATTTTTAGCAATTCCAATACCATGCAACCCATAATCACCCCAAACCCGATGTCACAAGTGCATGAGCCTCAACTAAGAATGTAAAATAAAATACAACATCTGTCCGAAATACAAATTGGATAGAAAAATATAAATACTCTGAAAGAGACTCTGCTGGCTGCTCACTCGTAACGTGGAATGCAGCTCGCCTAAGTCCCCGTAATAACCGCGCCTCTGCGCCCACAAGGCCACTAGGCATGCATGCACCTGCACAAAAATGTGCAGCAAGTGTAGTATGAGTACGTAAATCAACACTTACCCAGTAAATATCCCGCCTAACCTCGAAGAAGTAGTGACGAGGGGTCGGCTCCTACATTTACTATGGGTTATAAATAAAACGTCAATGATAAAAATAAGCATGGATTACGTAGAACGGTTGTAAGCTCAATGTCGTGAAACAAGTAAACAATTCTTTTGTTCATAAGAAATTTTTAAATTTATTTTCCATTATTTAATAATTTATCTCAGTGCCGAGGAGGCAATATCATTTATCGTATATTCCAAAGCAATCAGGTTCAATCATGCGCAAATCATGCCGAGGTTGTACGGCCCTATCCAACAAAATATTTAAACTGCGCACTGCCAGAGGGTCGAAAGACGCGAGCTATAGATGCATCTATTTAATCTGCCGAGGCGTTCGGCCCGTTCCACAAAAGTAAACACAATCAAACAATCAATTAAGAATTTATTAAGGAGCAATTACCCAAGGAAAATGTCACTCTTCTTTTAACGGTCAAGAAAACAAGGTTAATGTTTTTTTTTTAGAAATTTATTTACCAAGTTCGATATAATTTAAGCAATTTAAATTGACAATGAGGTTACAATTATCACAAGTATGACATGCTTTTGGGGTCCTAAATTACCCGAACTTAAGCATAATAGTTGCTACGCACGGACTCTCGTCACCTAGAGCGTACGTAGCCCCCAACAATAGAAGCACATATTGATTCAGTTCACCTATGGGGTAAATTCCCTCTTACAAGATTAGGAAGGAGACTTACCTCGCTCCGAAGTTCCATAACCGTCTCCAACACCACTCTAGCACCTCAAACCGATGCCCAACGCTCCGAACTAGCCAAACAATGTGCAAACCAATGAAAATATACTCTAATACTCATAGTAATTCAAATTATAACAATTTCCAACTCCGCTCAAAAAATCAATAAAGCAACCCTCGGGCCCACGTGCCCGAATTCCAAAATATTTCAAAGACAAACACTACCCATAGCACTACGAACTCAAATATATAACTTATTCTCATTTTCATACCCAAATTCGTGATCAAAGTCCAAGAATACCAATTTCTAAGTGTTTCTTCAAAATCCCAAATTTCTACTAATTTCGATATTTAAATCCATATATAAATCATGTATTTAACTCACAATATGTGGGAATTACTTACCTCATGAAGGATGACAAAATAACACTTCAAAATGTGCACCCAAGACTGGCTCCAACTAGAGAAAGGAGGTGAAATGAGCCAAAACCCGATTTGTCTAACTTATACATTCTGCCCAGGCGACTTTCGCACCTGCGAAGCCAAAGGCCGCTTCTACGACGTCGCTTCTGGGGCACCAAGATCGCTTCTGCGGAAAACACTGGAGGCCGCCCCTTTGCACCTGCAGACAAATGTCCCGCTCCTGCGACATCGCAGGTGCGCAAATGAACGTCGCTCCTGCGCTCCAAGAGGCCGCATCCACACCATCGCAAATGCGAAAGAAGTCACGCACCTGCGGGCACTGCCTAGCTCGCCCACAACTGCTTCTGCGACCCTCCTGGCTGCTTCTGCGGCTCCGCACCTGCGGCCAAAACCTCGCAGGTGCGGTTACACCAGATACCAGCTGCCTTAGCATTTTCCTTAGTCCAAAAATCGATCCGTTAAGCATACGAAACTGTCACGACCCAAATTATCCCTCCGTAAGGGGTCGTGATGGCACCTAGTCTTTACAACTAGGTAAGCCTAATATTTCAAAAAATATAAAGAAAACACAACATTTTAGAGATAAACAGCATATTATAAATAGCCAAGAGTAGCACCACTCGGCATATACAAAATAGTTTTCCCAAGACCCGGAATATCACTAAGTCACAAGCTGCTATAATCTATGTATCTCTATACAAAAGTCTGAAGATAATAAGGAAAGTCTCTAGACGGGGGAGTAGAAGGGGACTCCGAAAATCTGCGGATGCAAGCAGAAGTACCTTGAAGTCTCCTAAAATCAGCAGCACGTACTAACCCCAAGGCTGATAGCTCGTACCTGGATCTGCACATGAAAACATGTGCAGGGAAGGGCATGAGTACACCACAATGGTACCTAGTAAGTGCCAAGCCTAACCTCGGTCGAGTAGTGACGAGGTCAGGTCAAGGCCCTATCGGAGTAAATATAATAAATTAAATAGTAAAAGATATAAGTAGAATTTACGGTAACACAGTTAAATAAATTCTCGAAAATTTAACAGTTAAGGGAGCCCTCGGCTTAAAACAAGGTAAACACAGTGGAAAATCTCTCGAGATACCGTCCCGTAATTTTAAATGAATATGCAGTACATGGGGATCTCCCGGAATACGTCTGTAGTCCCAAAGTAAATATGTAGTGCTGGGGGATCTCCCAGAATACGTCCGTAGTCCCAAAGTAAATATGCAGTACAGGGGGGTCCCAAAGTAAATATGCAGTACAGGGGAGATCTCCCGGAATACGTCCGTAGTCCCAAAGTAAATATGCAGTGCTGGGGGATCTCTCGGAATACGTCCGTAGTCCCATAGTAAATATGCAACGCAAGATGAAATGACAAGTATGACATCGAGTTATACAGTTTATACTGGACACAGATAAGGCAAATAAGGACTTAGCTAAACATGACGCACAGAATGCCAATTAGGCAGTTAAAATACGTAAGCATGCTTTTCTAGTCTAAACTACACAATTAAACATATTAGTACAACTTAATAAGAGAAGAAATTTATGATTTAAAAAGGTTAAACAAGATTTTTGCAATAATAGCCCGTGTACGTACTCATCACCTCACGTATATGGCGCCCACACACCAAATAATATCAAGATATCCTAAGGGAGAAGTCCCCAACACAAGGTTAGGCAAGCCACTTACCTCGAACCGCTCAATTCAACTTGACATCACGTTCTTTCCACGAGTATCCGACTCCAAATGGCCCGAATCTATTCAAAACAGTACAATACCATCAATACGCGCTAATGGAATGAATCCCACAAGAAAAACTACAAAATTAGGCCAAAACCCGAAATTGGCTCAAACCCGGCCCTGGGGCCCATGTCTCAAAACCCGACAAAATTCACGAAACTAGAAAGCTCATTCACTCACGAGTCTAACCATATTAAATTTACTAAAATTCGACACCAAATGGTCCTCCAATCAACAATTCAAACTTCCAAATCCCTAGCCTCCAACTTCCAATTTCCACCTTAAATACATATTAACTAGGTGGGAAAACACATGGCAAGGCAAGATTATTGACCAAAAATAAGCACAAAGAACTTACCTCAAGAAATGCCTCGAAAATGCTCTCAAAAATTGCCCTAACCCGAGTTTGCAAAGCCAAAAATGACAAAAATCGCAAAGCCCTTCGGTTTTAATCACTGCCCAGGTATTTTTCGCACCTACGGAACCTGGGCTCGCACCTGCGGGTGCGCTTGTGCAGAAAATATGTGCATCTGCGCAACTCACTTGTGCCCTCTGCCTTCGCACCTGCGACGAAAGAGCCGCACCTGCGCGCGCGCGCGCCTGCGGACATCCCTTCCACTTCTGCGCATCTTGCGCATTTGCGAATAGCCTTGCGCATTTGCGGGCATCGCAGATGCAGAACTTCCTCGCACCTGCGACCCCAGGCCAACTCTCAACTTTCTTGCATCTGCGCCTGCAAGTCTCGCTTCTGCGAGGCCGCACTTGTGGACTCCTCAAACCGCCGAATGACGCACTGGATGAATGGAGTACCGCGAGCTATGGGCCTCTTCAAGAATAAACTCCCAAAGCCCATCTACATTGGGCACACAGATCCGGCCCTGCATCCTCATCACACTGTCATCATAAATAGTCACGTCTCTGGCATCGCCTCGCCGAACCCTGTGCTGAAGAACTAGAAGATGAGGATCATCATACTGGTGCTCCCTGATACGGTCATAAAGAGAAGACCGAGCAACCACACAAACTAATACCCAGCTAGGCTCTAAAATATCCAATCTCACAAACTGACTAGCTAAGGCCTGAACATCCAAGGATAAGGGCCTCTCAGCGGTCGGAAGATATGCCAAACTCCCCAAACTCTCAGCCCGGCGACTCAAGGCGTCGGCCACTACATTGGCCTTCCCCAGGTGGTATAATATAGTGATATCATAGTCTTTAAGTAGCTCCAACCACCTCCGCTGACGCAAATTAAGGTCCTTCTGCCTGGACAAGTACTGCAAACTCCGGTGATCAGTGTAAATCTCACAAGGAACACCGTACAAATAATGGCGCCAGATCTTCAGGGCGTGAACAATAGCTGCTAACTCGAGATCATGAACCGGATAATTCTTCTCATACACCTTCAACTGTATAGACGCGTAGGCAATCACCCTACCATCCTGTATCAATACCGCTCCAAGGCCAATCCTTGAGGCATCACAATAGACAGTGTAGGACCCCGAACCTGTAGGAAATACTAATACTGGGGCTGCAGTCAAAGCTGTCTTGAGCTTCTGAAAGCTCTGCTCACACTCCTCGATCCACCTGAACGGAGCACCCTTCTGGGTCAGCCTGGTCATAGGTGCTGCAATGGATGAAAATCCCTCCACAAAGCGACGGTAATACCCCGCCAAACCAAGGAAACTGTGGATCTTAATAGCTGATGACGGTCTGGGCCAACTCTGCACTGCCTCCACCTTCTTCGGATCTATCTTGATCCCATCAGAAGACACAATGTGGCCCAAGAATGTCACTGAATCAAGCCAGAATTCACACTTAGAAAATTTTGCATACAATTTCTTCTCCTTCAAAGTCTGAAGCACGGTCCTCAGGTGCTGCTCATGATCTTCCCGAGACCGGGAATATACCAGGTTGTCATCAATAAACACGATGACGAAGGAATCAAGATAAGGCCAGAACACACTGTGCATCAAATGCATAAAGGCTATTGGGGCATTGGTTAGCCCAAATGATATGACAAGAAACTCATAGTGACCATATCTGGTCCTGAAAGCAGTCTTCGGGATATCCGGCTCCGGAATCTTCAACTAATGATAGCCAGAACGCAAGTCAATCTTGGAAAACACCCTGGCACCCTGTAACTGATCAAATAAATCATCAATGCGAGGCAAGGGATACCTGTTCTTCACTGTATCCTTGTTCAACTGCCGATAATCAATACACATACGCATAGAACCATCCTTCTTCTTTACAAATAAGACCAGAGCACCCCAAGGTGACACACTAGGCCGAATGAAGCCCTTTTGAAGCAATTCCTGCAACTGCTCCTTCAACTCCTTTAATTCAGGAGGAGCCATACGGTATGGAGGAATAGAGATAGGCTGAGTGCCCGGCAACAAATCAATGCCAAAATCAATATCTCTGTCGGGCGGCATGTCCGGAAGATCAGCTGGAAACACATCTGGGAAGTCCCTCACTACTGGAACCGACTCGACTGTAGGGGCATCAATACTGATATTTCTCACATAGGCCAAATACGCATCACGTCCCTTCTCAACTATTCACTGAGCTTTAAGAAATAAAATGACCCGGAGTATACTCTAAGGTACCTCTCCACTCTAATCTTGGCAAACCTGGCATAGCCAGCGTCACGGTCTTAGCGTGACAATCAAGAATAGCATAATGGGGCGACAACCAGTCCATGCCCAAGATAACATCAAAATCTACCATACTGAGAAATAACAAATCGGCTCTGGTCTCAAAACCACTAAGAGCAAACAAACACGACCGATATATGCGGTCCACAACGAGAGAATTTCCTACGGGAGTAGATACATAAACAGGGGAACTCAATGAATCCCGAGATATCCCCAAATATGGAGCAAAATAAGAAGACACATATGAATACGTAGAGCCTGGGTCAAATAATACTGATGCATCCCTATGACAGACGGGGACGATACCAGTGATAACTGAATCTGTAGCAAAGGCCTCTGAACGGGATGGAAGGGCATAGTACCTGGCCTGGCCTCCCCCTCTAGGGCGACCTCGACCTCCCCGACCTCCACCTCGAGCTGGCTGAGGAGGTGGGGTAGCAGTTGGTGCTAGAAGAATGGCCGGAGGACTCGGTGGAGCACGTGGAGGCCAATAAGTCTGTGGAGGTGCACCCCTCATGGCTCTGGGGCAATCTCTAACCAAGTGACGAGTGTCACCACACTCAAAACAACCTCTCGGAGGACGCGACGGCTGAGACTGACTCAGACTGGCCTGTTGGACTGGCCGGTAATAGCACCTCGAGTAGGAGGCATACTGGATACTGGCAGTGCATAATAGGGCTCCTGAGGTCTAGGAGGAGCTGGGACACCGCTGGCTGCTGGAAGAGCTGAATGAACAGGGCGACTCACAAAACCCCTACCATAGCATGCTGCTGGTGCACGAGCTCCTGAATAATGACCAGTCTCTCAAGACTTCTTGGCCTCTCTCTCCTCTTGGTCCCGGGCGAACATGCTCTCCACTCTCCTGGCAATGCTCACTGCCTGCTAATAAGTGATGTCCATCTCCAACTCCCTGGCCATACTGGTCCGAATACTGGGGTGGAGTCCCTCAATGAAGCGACAAACCCTCTCTTTGACTGTAGCAACCAGAGCCAGTGCATGGCGAGCTAACCCACTAAAATGGACTACATACTCCGACACCGTCATAGAACCCTGACGCAACTGCTCGAACTCTAAGCGCCAAGCATCCCTGAGGCTCTGAGGAACATACTCACGCAAGAACATCTCTGAAAACTGACTCCAAGTGAGTGAGGCTGCCTCATCCGTACTAGTCAGCTCATAGGCACGCCACCACTGATATGCTGCTCCTCTCAGCTGGAAAGCGGTGATAGAAACCCCACTCGTCTCCACCATGCCCATAGTGCGGAGAATACGATGACACTCCTCAAGAAAACCCACAGCAGCATCTGAAGCTAGTCTGCTGAAAGTAGGTGGGTGGTACTTCTTGTACCTCTCAAGTTTGAGCTGCTCTGCCTCAGAAGCAGCTACCCTGATCTCATGCTGAACCGGAGCCACTGGGGGCATAGGAATATACTCTGGGGCTTGATCAACCTGGACCCTCTACTCAGGGGTGCATGCTGCGGGAGTCTGTGCCCCTCCCCCGGCCTGAGATGTAGCGGGAGCTATCGGAAATAGTCGAGCCTGAGCCAGAGTGCTGAACATGCTCAAGAACTGAGCTAAAGTCTCCTGATGGGCTGGAGTAGCAATATGGATGTCTCGCGCTGGACCTCCAGCTGGAGCTGCTGGGGGCTCCTCTGACGCAGCTCTCGCAGGTGCTCGGGCTGCACCGCGTGGTCGTCCTCTACCCCAACCCTGGCCTCTAGCGGCTCTCGCAGGGGCCTCGGGTGCCTGATCGTCGGTCCTCCCATTACGGGTCCTCACCATCTGTGAGAAAGAATAGAATTGAATCTTAGAATATTTGGTGTCAATAAGTCGCACGACAAGGAAATCAAAGAAATATGATTGTTCTTAACAGTTACATAGTCTTCTGAAGATAAGTACAGATGTCTTCGCACCGATCCGCGAGACTCTAATAAACCGGCTTGTGACTCGTGACTCCTACGAACCTAGTGCTCTGATACCAACTTGTCACGACCCAAATTATCCCTCCGTAAGGGGTCATGATGGCACCTAGTCTTTACGACTAGGTAAGCCTAATATTTCGAAAAATATAAAGAAAACACAACATTTTAGAGATAAACATCATATTATAAATAGCCAAGAGTAGCACCACTCGGCATATACAAAATAGTTTTCCAAAGACCCAGAATATCACTAAGTCACAAGCTGCTATAATCTACATAGCTCTATACAAAAGTCTGAAGATAATAAGGAAAGTCTCTAGACGAGGGAGTAGAAGGGGACTCCGAATATCTGCGAACGCAAGCAGAAGTACCTTGAAGTCTCCTAAAATCAGCAGCACGCACTAACCCCAAGGCTGATAGCTCGTACCTGGATCTGCACACGAAAACATGTGCAGGGAAGGGCATGAGTACACCACAATGGTACCTAGTAAGTGCCAAGCCTAACCTCAGTCGAGTAGTGACGAGGTCAGGTCAAGGCCTTACCGGAGTAAATATAATAAATTAAACAGTAAAAGATATAAGTAGAATTTACTGCAATACAGTTAAAGAAATTCTCGAAAATTTAACAGTTAAGGGAGCCCTAGGCTCAAAACAAGGTAAACACAATAGGAAATCTCTCGGGATACTGTCCCGTAGTTTCAAATGAATATGCAGTACAGTGGGATCTCCCGGAATACGTCCGTAGTCCCAAAGTAAATATGCAGTGCTGGGGGATCTCCCGGAATACGTCCGTAGTCCCAAAGTAAATATGCAGTACAGGGGGATCTCCCGGAATACGTCCATAGTCCTAAAGTAAATATGCAGTACATGGGGGATCTCCCGGAATACGTCCGTAGTCCCAAAGTAAATATGCAGTGCTGGGGGATCTCCCGGAATACGTCCGTAGTCCCAAAGTAAATATGCAACGCAAGATGAAATGACAGGTATGACATCGAGTTATACAGTTTATACTGGACACAGATAAGGCAAATAAGGACTTAGCTAAACATGACGCACAGATTGTCAATTAGGCAGTTAAAACACGTAAGCATGCTTTTCTAGTCTAAACTACACAATTAAACATATTAGTACAACTTAATAAGAGAAGATATTAATGATTTAAAAAGGTTAAACATGATTTTTGCAATAATATCCCGTGTACGTACTCGTCACCTCACGTACACGGCGCCCACACACCAAATAATATCAAGATATCCTAAGGGGGAAGTCCCCAACACAAGGTTAGGCAAGCCACTTACCTTGAACCGCTCAAATCACCTTGATATCACGTTCTTGCCACGAGTATCCGACTCCAAATGGCCCAAATCTATTCAAAACAGTACAATACCATCAATACGCGCTAATGGAATGAATCCCACAAGAAAAACTACAAAATTAGGCCAAAACCCGAAATTGGCTCAAACCCGACCCTCGGGCCCACGTCTCGAAACCCGACAAAATTAACGAAACTAGAAAGCTCATTCACTCACGAGTCTAACCATATCAAATTTACTAAAATCTGACACCAAATGGTCCTCCAATCCACAATTCAAACCTCCAAATCTCTAGCCTCCAACTTCCAATTTCCACCTTAAATACACATTAACTAGGTGGAAAAACAAATGGCAAGGCAAGATTATTGACCAAAAATAAGCACAAGGAACTTACCTCAAGAAATGCCTCGAAAATTCTCTAAAAAATCGCCCTAACCCGAGTTTGCAAAGCCAAAAATGATAAAAATCGTGAAGTCACTGCCCAGGTATTTCCGCACTTGCAGAACCTGGGCTCGCACCTGCGGGTGCGCTTGTGCGGAAAACGTGCGCATCTGCGCAACTCACTTGGCCCCTCTGCCTTAGCACCTACGACGAAAGGGCCGCACCTGCGCGCGCGCGCCTGCGGACATCCCTTCCGCTTCTGCGCATCTTGCGCATTTGCGAACTGCCTTGCGCATTTGCGGGCATTGTAGATGTGGAACTTCCTCACACCTACGACCCCAGGCCAACTCTTGACTTTCTCTCATCTGCGTCTGCAAGTCTCGCTTCTGCGAGGCCGCACCTGCGGACTCCCCACCGCAGGTGCGAAAACACCAGAACCAGCAAAAATCAGAAATTCCTCTAAGTCCAAGCTTTCACCTGTTAAGCATCCAAAACACACCCGAGGCCCCCGGGACCTCGACCAAACATACCAACCAATCCTAAAACACCATACGAACTTAGTCGAGCTCTCAAATCCCATCAAACAATGCTAAAATCATGAATCACCCTCCAATTCAAACTTAAAGAACTTGAAACTTCAAAATTCTACAACCGATGTCGAAACCAATCAAATCACGTCCGATTGACCTCAAATTTTGCGCACAAGTCATAATCAACATTACGGACCTACTCCAACTTTTGGAATCAGAAAACGACCCCGATATAAAAAATTCCACTACCAGCCCAAAACTTCCAAAAATTCGACTTTTGCCATTTCAAGCCTAAATGAGCTACGAACCTCCAAAACACAATCCGGACACGCTCCTAAACCCAAAATCACCGAACCGAGCTAACAGAACCGATGGAATTCCATTCCGGAGTCGTCTTCACACAGTTACGACTACGGTCCAAATCCTAAGGCTTAAGTTCTCATTTAGGGACTAAGTGTCCCAAAACACTCCGAAACTCAAAACCAATCATCCCGGCAAGTCACAATAGCAAAAAACGATTTGGGGAAAGTAGTTAATAGGAGATCGGGGCTATTACACTCAAAACGACCGGCCGGGTCGTTATAGAAACTCACCCGAGGCCCCCGGGACCCCATCCAATCACACCAACCAGTCCAATAACATAACACGAACATGCTCGAGGCCTCAAATCACATAAAACAACATCGAAATCATGAATCGTACCCCAATTCAAGCTTAATGAGCTTTAGAACTTCAAACTTCTACATTCGATGCCGAAACTTATCAAATCACGTCCGATTGACCTCAAATTTTGTACACAAGCCATAATTGACATTACGGGCCTACTCCAACTTCCGGAATTGGAATCCGACCCCATTATCAAAAAGTCCACTTCCGGTCAATCTCTCCAAAAACCTTCAAATTTCTATTTTTCGCCAAATGACCCCGAAATGATCTCCAAATCCACTTTCGGACATGCTCCAATACCAGAATCACCATACGGAGCTATTCCTAGACTCAGAATCCCAAACGGACATCGTTAGCATTGAAATGCACTCCAACCCAAATTTTCGAAATCCTTTCAAAATGCCAACTTCCACAATAGGCGCCGAAATGCTCCCGAGTCATCCAAAACCCGATCTGGATATACGCCCAAGTCCAAAATCATCATACGAACCTGTTGGAACCTTCCAATCCCGATTCTGAGGTCGTTTACTCAAAAATCAAACCTTAGTCAATTCTTCCAACTTAAGGCTTCCGAAATTAGAATTTTTTTTCCAAATCAACTCCGAAGTTCCCGAAATTCAATTCCGACCACATGCACAAGTCATAATACCTGAAGTGTAGCTACTCAAGGCCTCAAACCGCCGAACAACGCACTGGAGCTCAAAACAACCAGTCGGGTCGTTACATTCTTTCCCACTTAAACATACGTTCGTCCTCGAACATGCTAAGAACTGCTCTGAAGTTGTTCGAAATCACTGTTTAACCCTCGTGCACCTACCCGTGCTACCACAACCCAGCTGAGCACATTAGCTCAAGCAAATGTGAAGGTCCTCCCCTTTATTTAGGAAAATAAGTCTTAGAGCCAAATTCCAACGTCAGAAATTCTCTACTAGGCCTGCTTCCAACATACGAACACCGTTTCGGTCACTACACGATGCACCAATACATGATTGCATACCTTTACTGAATTCATACAATGCACCGGGTAACTCACATGACCATAATAACATTCTATGATAACGATAGTCAAAATCCCATGAATCTGATGCCCACAACGCACCTCACGAAGCATATAAGTCCCGTTTCAACTCTCGCAATACTGCCACCACCGGAAGGACGTGTAGAAACTTATAACCACCTGCCAAATCATAATTCCTGGAGTCTCGCCCCCCGATAAGAACCATTACCTCATTCTGGACTGAATAACAATATTCACTCTTCAATATGCCTTATATAAATCTGAACGCACTGATCCCAGGTTCAAAAATCGCGTCTCACCCAGTACAAGCTGCTGAGGCAATAAGCCACTTCGGACACTGCCAAAAGTCTCATGTGATGCCACAATGTGCCAACAAGCTACAAACTCGAAAGTGATACATAAGGAAAACGAACTCCAAAGAGGACTACTCAACCCACATAACTAATTAGACAACCGAAAAGGTGTTATGAACCTTCCTCAGAAAATGGAAAAAACAAAACACACGAAAATAGATATAGGGGACTATACTCAACATCACACTATTGCAGCGCGCAACCCGATCCAAACAACATACCTGTGGCGGCGTGCCACCCGATCCATACATAAAATCTATATAAGGAGATACTTACCGAGCTAGAATGCTCATTATTACAAAATACCCGAATATCGGCCACAAGCACACTAAGTGCATAATACCATCCTTGGGGAGACAGATAGTGCCATACGCTACAAAAGTCAAGCAAAACTAAGGTGTGATATATGATCTGAATCTCGAGAGCCATCTTGCTCACATAAAATCATCACTACGCGGAACCTCGGCAAATGTGAAATTTATCAAGCCGTTTCATAACTCACACGGCACAATATAGTATTACATGAAATAGCCGATGACGAAACGACATCCAACGTTCGAATACTCCTCCATAAGGAGCGCTATGCTGATATGAACACATCCGGCCTGATACAGAGCCCATATTCATATTTAAATCCTTTCACGGACCTCAAGCCGATTCTGATCGCACCGTACTAGGCTAATAACCTTTCAAGGGTCCATAATAACCCCTTTTTCCCATAACAAATAAGAACAACCATCATAACTGGAACAATTTTTCACAGTCCACCACCAAATGAACTGAGCGCCCTCCAGGCACAAATTCCCAAATTAGCGATATTACCACAATCTTCATACTTGGTTTCAATTCTTCAATCAATCAAGTGACTACACGTAACACTTATACAATCTTCCCGTGGGATACGCCCCCATGACCTTCCGCACCAGGTAACAAGTCTGTACATTCATACCATCGGCCGCACAAATGATGTAAAGCGAATCAAGGATCCGCAAATCAATACACAAAGCCTCTTACACAAGACACCGATCTTAGGTGATGCTGAAGACAATACCAGCCTACTCTAAATATCTAAGTTCTTTTCCTGCTCATCCGAGCTCGTGACATCCTTGTCAACACTTAACCACAACCTTGATCCTCAACTTCTAATTCCCATGCTACTCACTGCACCTAATCATGCCAATTCGCAAGAGTACAAGAATTTCATCATAACTCCTGAACCCCAAATAGATTAAACACTTCATCATATAGGAACCTTTCACTTAACTCATTTCAGGAGAACCATAGCAGCACGCGACTGAATCCTCATAACCGAAGAAAATATGATCCTCATACAGTGGTCTAAACCACCATGATCCTTCCGGGATCCATCCACACATAACATGCCATAACACTTGAATACCTCCAGATAAAGTCAATTACGACGGCCGTTAAGCCTCGCACGTATCGCCACAAATCACATCCAGAACTCAATGCGCTGAAGGAACTGATCATTGCCACCATAATACCAATTCGACCATTGCTAGTCGGCCCGTCTTCTCCCAATTTATTCTTAACTTTCCTAAGAAATAATAACAATTCCTTTCAGTATATCATGAATCTAAATCGGTACTCATTCCGAGGGACCTTAGGCACTGTACTCAAATTCTTGAACCCACCAGGACCACTGTTGAGAGTCACCCACTCTGACTTGGCCCGAATATAAGCCAAACTCTAGTGCTCTGCTAGTACGTGAACACCCTATTCGAGAAGCACCCGACTGAATTCTTTTCTCTGGTACATTACTCCCACCATAAGCAGAAACCCTGAATCTTCCCAAAACTGAACATGAATCGATAAGGCTCAAATATAGCACACATTCCTCAAGTCCCTTGCTCAGATTACCTCTGATATTCTCTTCCCTTAGTTATAATATCCCACAAATATGTCGATAACTAGAAATCTCACCAATGGACGACCATGCAATCCAACTGCAGGCGGTGGGACTTTCCCACTTAGCTTGGATCCACCTATTACATAACTCTGGAACCCACCAAGATTTGTTTTTTCATCGTTGACCTGATCTTGCACAATCAACCTGCCATATTCCTCGGAATCCTTCTGTCAACCTTTCATGAACACTCTGAATTACCAGCCACATTTACATATCCGACCTCTCACTGGATAGCCAGTAGAATTCTTCGTAGAAGCTTCGTCAACACCACGCGACCGCTAACCTGCTCACTGGAGATAGCCCACCTGTGGAAATTCCATGCCGACATCTTCCAACATCGCTGCACCGGGTACAATTACTACCAAATTAGCAACCCCTCCTGAGCCTGTGCTCATTTGCCAGCCGTACAAGTCCGTTCACTCCTCATGGACATCAACTAAAAGGTGTGACAATACAATTCCAATCCGAAGTCATGTTGTACCCTGTTTTAGATCAAGCAACTCTTTCCTGTCGTATCCAATCTCCCCCGTATAATAGCCAATATTCCAAATAAATTTCGTAGACTTAGCCACTACCCACCATGAATCCCAAATCACTCTAAACTTTCCTCAAGCGTGTAGTCATCCTACCACAGAATCCATATGCTACTCTGCCACTCTCCCACTTTGGTCAAACCCTCTTCTTTAAGCAACTACTCGACTTTTGCTTCTTACACCTAGCCTTCTAAAAATGTAACCAC
The DNA here is from genome assembly GCF_000390325.3 of Nicotiana tomentosiformis. NCBI lineage: Eukaryota > Viridiplantae > Streptophyta > Magnoliopsida > Solanales > Solanaceae > Nicotiana > Nicotiana tomentosiformis. The sequence goes on along the minus strand of NC_090814.1, from coordinate 144,711,622 downwards.
AGCAAGACACCTCCCACATGTCCTTCCTCATACTTCGCCACCTAGTTGTTGCCTTAAATCATTATCTACCTCTGTAGCGTTTGAACCATTAGATCACTAACAACTTTAAACCTCTTCAAAGATCATATTTATCGAGCCATCCACACCAAGAACACTGATTCAAATCCTAAACCACCGCACACCGCAATCTCTGATAGCTGTTTCTCCGGTACTATTTCATGCTAATCTACCTCATAGGCGAATTGAAGAAAACCATAACACCGACAAACTTAACGTACTCAACAAGTACAATGACACCACATCACAGATGAAAATTCCACCACGCTCGAAAATACCAAGTCTCATTACCCCATCAACACAAACTTGCACATTCGCATTCCGATTTCCTTTCCTCTGTCAGAAATAAAATACCGAATCTCTGAATCATACACTGAGTAAACCTCTTTCCACGTCATTCACTGCTTCGACGCCTAGACAAGCATCCCACCATTTCATCAACACTGGGCGATAGCAACGCGCGAATCGTCATGACAATCAATGCTAACTCTCCAAAATCTTAGGATGTATTAATACTGAGCTGAAACGACAGAACGACTTTCCACAAGGCGACGACAATAGCCCAATCAATTACGCATGGAGAAACATCCTGCACCACATCTGTAGTACCATTACAATTCCCCAGTTCCCAATTGATAGCAAGCGCTTCACGTTGCATAAGATTAAATAGGAAAGAAATAAATGAATAAGCCTCAGAGGGATCGAATCGCACGATGAGGAATCAAGAAGAGAAGTGCTCCTAACAGTCCTGTAGCCTCTCGAAGATAAGTACAGACGTCTCCGTACCGATCCGCAAGACTCTACTAGACTCTCTCATGACTCGTGAGACCTAAGTGAACCTAGTGCTCTGATACCATGTTGTCACGACCCAAAACCCATTAAAGGTCGTGATGGCGCCGGACACCACTGTCAGGCATGCCAAAAATAAATACTTAATTTGGTTCTCATTTTAATATTTTTTAAATCATATTTCCTTCAATTAAATGGTAAAAGATGAAATTTACAAAATAAATAATAATATTTTTAGCAATTCCAATACCGTGCAACCTATAATCGCTCCAAAACCCGATGTCACAAGTGCATGAGCCTCAACTAAGAATGTAAAATAAAATACAATATCTGTCTGAAATACAAATTGGACAGGAAAATATAAATACTCTGAAGGAGACTCTACTGGCTGCAGACTCATAACGTGGAATGCAGCTCGCCTAAATCCCCGCAATAACCGCGCCTCTGCACCCACAAGGCCACTAGGCATGTATGCACCTGCACAAACGAGGGGTCGACTCCGACATTTACTATGGGCTATAAATAAAACGTCAATGATAAAAATAAGCATGGATTACGTAGAACGGCTGTAAGCTCAATGTCGTGAAATAAGTAAACAATTCTTTTGTTCATAAGAATTTTCCAAATTCATTTCCCATTATTTAACAATTTATCTCAGGCCGAGGAGGCAATATCATTTATCGTAAATTCCAAAGCAATTAAGTTCAATCATGCGCAAATCATGCGCAAATCATACGGCCCGATCCAACATAATATTTAAACTGTGTACTATCGGAGGGTCGAACGACGCGAACCATAGATGCATCTATTTAATCTGCCGAGCGTTCGGCCTGTTCCACAAAAGTAAACACAATCAAACAATCAATTAAGAATTCATTAAGGAGCAATTACCCAACAAAAATGACACTCTTCTTTTAACGGTCAAGAATACAAGGTTAATCTTTTTTTTAAAGAAATTTATTTACCAAGTTCGATATAATTTAAGCAATTTAAATTGACAATGACGCTACAATTATCACAAGTATGTCATGATTTTGGGGTCCTAAACTACCCGCACTTAAGTATAATAGTTGCTACGCACGGACTCTCATCATCTAGTGCGTACGTAGCCCCCACAAATAGAAACACATATTGATTCAGTTCACCTATGGGGTAAATTCCCTCTTACAAGGTTAGGAAGGAGACTTACCTTGCTCCGAAGTTCCATAACCGTCTCCAATGCCACTCTAGCACCTCAAACCGATGCCCAACGCTCCGAACTAGCCAAACAATGTGCAAACCAATGAAAATATACTCTAATACTCATAGTAATTCAATTTATAACAATTCCCAACTCCGCTCGAATAATCGATAAAGCAACCCTCGGGCCCACGTGCCCGGATTTCGAACATTTTTGAAGACAAACACTACCCATAGAACTACGAATTCAAATATATAACTTATTCTCAATTTCATGCCCAAATTCGCGATCAAAATCCAAGAATACCAATTTTTAGGTTTTTCTTCAAAATCCCAAATTTCTACTAATTTCCATGTTTAAATCCGTATATAAACCATGTATTTAAATCACAATATGTGGGAATTACTTACCTCATGAAGGATGACAAAATGGCACTTCAAAATGTTCACCCAAGACCGGCTCCAACGAGAGAAAGGAGGTGAAATGAGCCAAAACCCGATTTGGCTAACTTATACATTCTGTCCAGGCGACTTTTGCACCTGCAAAGCCAAAGGCCGCTTCTGCGGCACCAAGACCGCTTCTGCGAAAAACACTGGAGGCCACTCCTTCGCACCTGCAGACAAATGTCCCGCTCCTGCGACATCGCAGGTGCGCAAATGAACCTCGCTCCTGCGCTCCACTCTGCTTCTGCGCTCCAAGAGACCGCATCTGTGCCATCGCAGATGCGGAAGAAGTCTCGCACCTACGGGCACTGCCTAGCTCACCTAAAACTGCTTCTGCGACCCTCTTGGCCGCTTCTGCGGCTCCGAACCTGCGGCCAAAACCTCGCAGGTGCAGTTACACCACATACCAGCTGCCTTAGCATTTTCCTTAGTCCAAAAATCGATCCGATAAGCATCTGAAACTCACCCGAGGCCTCCGTGACCCCGTCCAATCACATCAACCAGTCCAATAACATAACACGGACCTGCCCGAGGCCTCAAATCACATCAAACAACATCGAAATCATGAATCACATCCCAATTCAAGCTTAGTGAGCGTTAGAACTTCAAACATCTACATTTGATGCCGAAACCTACCAAATCACGTCCGATTGTCCTCAAATTTTGCAAAAACGTCATAATTGACATTACGAACCTACTCCAACTTTTGAAATCGGAATCCGACCCCGATATCAGAAAGTTCACTCCCGGTCAAACTCTCCAAAAACCTTCAAATTTCTAATTTTCGCCAAATGACCCCGAAATGACCTACGGACCTCCAAATCTACTTCCGAACGTGTTCCCAATATCAAAATCACCATACATAGCTATTTCCAGACTCAGAATCCCGAACGGACATCGATAGCATTTAAATTCACTCCACCCCAAATTTACAAAATCCTTCCAAAATGCCAACTTCAACAATAGGAGCCGAAAAGCTCTCGGGTCATTCAAAACCCGATCCGGACATATGCCCAAGTCCAAAATCATCATACAAACCTATTGGAACCTTCCAATCCTGATTCTGAGGCCGTTTACTCAAAAATTAAACCTTAGTTAATTCTTCCAACTTAAGGCTTCCGAAATTAGAATTTTCTTTCCAAATCAACTCCGAACTTCCCGAAATTCAATTTCGACCACGTGCACAAGTCATAATACCTTAAGTGAATCTACTCAAGGCCTCAAACCGCCGAACGACGCGCTGAAGCTCAAAACGACCGGTCGAGTCGTTACATGTATGATTATGAATTGGAAAATTATTCCATCGTTTAACTTGAAAATATTTATGTTTTTCAAAGAGCTTTCGCAGTTAAACCTTTGTTTTCATGCATATGGTTTGGGTGCATCATATGGGTTGGTTCGCTCGGATCAGATAGTATGTTGGGTGTCAGCCACTTGGATTTGGGTCGTGACAAATTTGGTATCAGAGCACTAGGTTCTAAGTCGAGTCCTAGGAAGTCTTGGGAGCAGTGACAAGTAGAGTCCTTTTTATCGGTGTGTTGCCGGCCACACTTATATCGGGGGAGGCTACAAGCACATTTAGGGAGTTTCACTTTCTACTTACTCTAGATCGCGCGTTGTGCTTAAAATGAGAGACACGAGTCTCTGTTGTATTAACTACCTGACATGGTAGATATAGAAGTGACGAGCACAAAGCTCAATGTTCAAGATATTACACATGTTGGTTGAGAAATAATTGGGAAGTATCAGACTATTCATGAATGAAATGATGGGTTAAGGTTTAGAATATTAATAAAGAAATTGATACAGTCACGATGTACAACTGTGGTGAACATGAACCATAAGTCGAATTCTGATAACTCATGGAAAAGAAAATAAGGAGATGATGTTAGTTGGTACTGCTAGAATAGTATCAAAGCTCACGAAGGATTGTACTGAAGGTTGAAAAAGGGGGTTAAGGCCTAAATAGGAATGTAAACTGTAGATTAAGGTATTGGGACGATCATTTTCTATGACAATCACTATTTACTAGTACAATAAAGGAATAAATAAAAAAAGGAAATACAATGGTTACAAGATAAATGGGAAGGTAATACCTCAAATTACCATGATGTGATGTCGAAGGATGACAAGAATCGAATTGGTAAGAGAATGTGAATTAATCAAGTTCGTGCCGAGCACTTTGTAACTCATAAGGATGAGGAACTATTTGGGATAACGCCAAGAATGACCACAAGTATCCTTTAGAAAAGATTATGTAAGGAAATCTTCATGATTTTCAGAAAAGTGAACAAGGAAAAATGCAAGATATGACCCTTAGCACAAAAGATTAGGAGACTCTCGACTTGGCAAGGTCTTCTCATAGTAGTGTCTCATCTGATGATGTAACTTGTAAGAAATAAATTACCATGTGGGGACACAAGTTGGGGGCATTTGAAGCATGCCATATGTAAAAAAGAGGTAGGTGAACTTTGAATACCTCCCAGATGTAATACAAATGAAAATCAACCTTCAATGATGCATATTGAGGTATGTGAACGTAAATGAGTTAGTGAATAAGTGTTAATGCTTGATATGCACAAAAGGTGTAACCTTAGAAGATTTCAAGAAGCAAATAGATTTCCAAAGAAAGTAAAGTGATGTGGAATAACAACCTTAAGTTCGTCTAACTGGGATAGGCCTTATTTTGTCCTTTTCAACTTGTGGGAATTGAGAATTTCTAAAGGTAACTTCCAAAGCACCTTTACATGTTTCAAGTGGAGCTAATAGGAACCTTAAAATTGAAGATGTCACGACCTAATTTCTACTATGGGCCGTGATAACGCCCAACGTTACCGCTAGGCAAGCCAACAGTGAATTAAACCATATTATTTCTCTTTTAATAAGTTTTCAAGTAATTAAATTCTATTCAATAGGAAATTAAGGAGTGGGAAATTCAATAAATGAAATGAAGACAATTGAGTGGCAATCATAGTAATATAAGTGCTCCAAAACCATAAAGTCTACTAGTGTGTGTGCCAAGACCTGGTGTCACAAGTGTATGAGCAACTAGTAGAATATACAAAACTCTAACTACTATCCGAAATAAAGTAGACAGAATATATATACAAAAGAGAGACTCTAGGGGCTGCAGAACGGCTCAGGAAGCAGCTCATCACTAGGCCTCGGGATATCTGGGATGCGCGCTGGTAGGACCGCCAGATGCACCTGCTTCAGATCCTGCACGGTTAGTGCAGAAGTGTAGCGTGAGTACATAAACAACATGTACCCAGTAAGTATTTAGTCTAACCTAGAATAAGTAGTGACGAAGGATCGACATCGACATTGACACTTACTATGGGCTAACAATAATTATACAGAAATTCTAAATGAGCATGAGTTATGTAAATAATAATAACAACTCAATGGCAAGCAGGAATGAATAGTTCTTTCACTTTTAGTAATATCCAAGTCAATTTACTGTCATTAATAATCAAACCTCACAAGTCATAAAACAATATCAAGTATAATTAGGCCCTGAGTGTTATTAAGCACGATTTATACCGAGGTCGTACGACCCGATCTAGAATAACGTGTACACTACCAAGGGTCGTGCAACACAAATCATAGATGCATATATTCTACTGCCGAGGCATTCGGCCTGCTCCACAAGAAGAGGGGATACTTTATGAACATCCGATTTAAAAGTTATTACGAGGCTAATACACAAAGGAGCACAATTTCTATTAACGGTCAAGTAACCCACCCAAACTCAAGTAAGTGAAATTCGGTCTTTTGCAATCCTTTTATCAATTTCCAGTATCATTTAGGCAATTTAATTAACAAGTAGAGTGCAAACTTGAGAAGTATTCCATGGTTTGGGTCCTAAACTACCCGGACACAAGCATAATTAGTAGCTACGCATGGACTCTCGTCACCTCGTGTGTACGTAGCCCCTACAATTAGAATCAAATATTAATTTAAATCACATATGGGGTAAATTCCCTGTTATAAGGTTATGAAAGAGACTTGCCTTATGTCAAAGCTCGCTTTCTGGCCTCAAATTTACTCTAAAGCCTCAACTCGGTGCTGAACAATCAGAAACTATTCAAAGGTTGTATAAATTAATCAATACATGTTCAAAAGTTTGCATTCTAACTATTAGACTGATTACCCAACCCCAATTGAAGGATTCCTAAAATTCACCCCGGGCCCACATGCCCGGATTCCAGAAATGTTTGAAGAAAGTTGTTACCCATAGCCTCACGAAATCAAATATATAATTTTCACTCAATTCCATAGCCATTTTCGTGGTTAAATCCCATTTTTATCAAAACCTAGGTCTTTTCATCTAAACCCACGATTTTCACAATTTTACATGTTAAAATCTACCCATAACCTATGTTTTACACTGACATTGTATAGAAATTACTTACCTCAAAGTGCTAGGTGAAAACCCCCTTCCAAGAGATCCAAAATCGCCCAAGAGATGCAAGAAAATGAGCCAAAATAACTTAAGCCCCGCATTAAATGGACCATTTTGCCTTCAGCGATTTTCGCTTATGCGGAAAGGCAGCCGTATCTGCGAAAAAATCATCGCAGATGCGGCCCTTCCCTAGTTTCCCTACTTCCACATCTGTGGACCACTAGCCTGCCTCTCCGGGACTGCTTTTGTGACGCGAGTGTCGCACTTGCGGCTATGGCCGCTTCTGCGGTTGCTTCCATCACACCTGCGCGATTGCAGGTGTGCGCCAAGTCCGCCATCTGCGGTGTCCAGGCTGCCCATGCTGGGCCACTTCTGTGGCTGCTGACTCGCTTCTGCAAGCTCGCACCTGTGGCTGGCCCTCCGCATGTGCGATTGCACAAGAAGTTGGGTGCTTCAGCTATGCACCCAAGGCACGCATCGGAACATGGGACCCCGTCCAAACATACCAGCAAGTTTGAAATCATAAAATGGACTCACTCACACCCTCGGAACATGGAAAACAACATTAAAACTAAGAATTGCAACCCAAAACCAATAGAATCAACTTATGAACTTCAAATTCTTCCAACTTACTCCGAACGCGCCGAAACATACTTAAACTACTCGGAATGACTTCAAATTTTGAGTGCGAGTCTTAAATCACCATACAGACTATTATCAGTCTCGAAATCCCAATTGGACCTCGATAACACCAAATCCTACTTCAAACCAAATTTAAAGGACTTTAAAACCTTGAGTGTGCCAACTTCCAGTATTAAGCGCCGAAACGCTTCCGGGTCATCCTAAACCTGATCCGAACTTATGCCCAAGTCCAAATTCATCATACAAACCTATTGGACCGTCTAATCCCTGTTCCAAGTTCATTCACTCAAAACGTTGATTCAAGTTAAACTTAGCCCTCTTTAGCCAACCTTAAGGAATCAAGTGTTCCGATTTCAACCCGAACCCTTCCAAATCCCGAACTAACCATCACCGCAAGTCATAAAATAGTAAAAGCACATACGAGAAGTCTTGTTTAGGGGAACATGGATCTATAAAATAAAACGACCAGTCAGATTATTACAGAAGATGAATAAATATTTGAAATGATGTATCGGGCCAAATTGGAGTTTCGGGGCAGAATATTGCATATGTAGTTTAAGGCTCAAGAGCTTGCATACGATAATGGTACATGTGTGAAGTTTATGAGTTACAAGTGATCCAAGGCTTCGTAGTGATGCCACACAAATCCTAACATGTTATCTACAACAACGAGATTGAAGACGCCTCGAGGTTTGAAGGTAATTATGATACAAATGATTGATTACCCACAAGTAGAATCCATTGAATAATGGAGAAAAAATGAGGTAATATTAATTGAACAAGGCATAATTATGTGAAGGTATGATATTTACTATCGTCAGAAAAATTTATGTTATGATGAGGACATGAAGATAGATTGCACGTTTCTTACATTTAGCATTGTGAAAATAGTGTATGTTATGGAATGTTATATGAAAGTTATACGGGTTTAGCCTGAGGTAGTTGTATTTACCATATATTTGAGCATGGACTGAAGGGAAAGTTGTTAGAAAAAGATTTTTAAAAGTAAAATGGGTACGAAAAGTGATATGCTAACATTATTATTGATGTAAGGGCAGGAAGAGATGATACGTGGCAACATGAGTTGTGAAAAGAAGTGCCATGATACTTGGGTACGAGAAGGGACAGAGAAATCCTTGATGAGAATAACCATTTTTCTTCTATTGTCAGGATAGTAGGTACTATTAAGTGTAATTGGAAAAAATAGAAGTCAAGGCTTCATAGAAATTTGAAATGGTGAAACAAGATTTCGAGTTGGGGAATAAATAACTTGTAGTAGTATGTGTTGGGATATATACTATTAACCATGAGTTTGGTTTGGATATAGTATTTATTATGGAACAATTATTTATTCAATTTTAATAAAGTTTTAAATAGATCATATATTAGTAGGTGTCCTTTTCTTATAAAGTAGATAATTTATTGTATAGAGTTTAGCTTATACACAGAAGATTAAATCATCGGTTCGTATAAGTATAAAGTTCGAGTTCACAATATAATGATGGAATTGGACAAACCATCAAGAATGATTATAGCAAACGATTAAATATAATTTATCTTGATTATGAGAATGGTTTAATTCCAACTTCTTGTGCTAGTACATTTTGTATGTATTGAACAGACCAAGTAGAGATAAGTATTTTATGCTGACTTAATAAAATAAACTCTCTAGCCATTAAATGTATGTATACTCTTAATCTTGATATAATTATTATTAGTTGTGTATACTATTATTGTTTTAATTTATTAAAAAACGAGATCCTTTCGTGGGTCAATATGCCTGGTAATTGGATAATAATAATGTACATTGACGAAATAATAGTTAGTTGATAGAATCCATGTCTCGATTTAGAAATTGATTATACACCTTTATGAAAGCTTATAAGTTTTCATGTGTAAACTCGGCCGGTGAATTTTGTATCCGACACATGAAATAAGTTAAGCGAAAGTCTAAAGAAAATAATCAATAAATTAAATTGTCAGTAATTTAATTTAATTGATTAGTATCTGAATCTTAACATGGGGAGTTAAATAAGATTTAATAGATGAATTTCGAAATTGAATAAGGAGTGCAATTATAAATTTTTAGTGGAATAACTCGTAATTAATTATGGTGGATATTAATTTCCAAAATTACAAATTAACTCCATAATTGAAAGCCATATTAATTAAATTATTTGGTCCCTGCTGTGCCTAAATTATAGGAAATAAAGGAATCATTTTTGCTGGTAGAAAGGAAAACCCAATAGGTTTTGGAAAAGGGTTTTAACCCTTAAAACTTGTGCTATAAATATATAAGATTTTCCACCTAGAGGAATAAGATAAGGTGGCTGAAATTTTCAGCCATTTTTCCTAGAAAATTTTGCCCACATAAAATTACTATTTCCGAATATTATTTGGGTAACACAGTAGAAGACCGTGGAACGTTCGGGAATCGTGATTGTGTGGGTGGTGGAGATTCTATTGAGACGCTGTGTAATTGGAGGCTCATGTGATATATGATCTTTATTCACGCTTCAAGAGGTAACCCGTGAAATCTCATTTATACTAGTTGTCTAGATTACATGTGATTTTGATACTGAAATTGCTTCTACTGCTTATAATAATCCATCAATATGTAGGCGTGTGCATAATCAGATGGAACTGAGTACAAATTTAATAAAATCTTTGAGTGTCAGGTTCGAGCTTTAGATTTGGGTTTTGGAACGGCCTCTTCTATTGGCTTGAGGTTCGAGAGGAACCTCGTCCACTTGGTCATCCTCAATGTCCTCATCCCCTAAAGCAATATTTTCGAGCTCATTGTTTGCCATGGTTGTACCTACGATTTCTTAAACAAGTTAGTTACACTGAAGGAAAAGAAGATACTCCAAAAACACACCCAAATATATAGCTAACACCGTTTTTAACTCCCCGACAATGGCGCCAATAATTGATCGCGTCCAAAGCACACCTCAAAAGAGGTATGAAATGGTCGTTTGCAATAATAGAAACCCAACTAAGAGTCAGGGTCGAATCCACAGGGAGCTAAGATGGGAGTTAGGGGTATATATTTTAATTTGTGTGATTGGATTATCTATATTTCACTTCCACAATAAGATTTGTGTTATGTTTCTAATTTTACTCTATTGATTGCAAAAATAAAGGAAGAAGACTAGAGAAAATTGTTTTAAGGTTTTTTTCAAATGGATAAAAAGCCTAGGGCCATGACAATTACCTAGGTGTTTGCCTAATGGGATAAAGACTTTAATGCTTATTTTGTTGATTGGGGTGTATTATAGCTATCAACTCTAAATTACCCACTCAATACCTCTCAGTCAGAGAGAGGTTTTGCCTAATTTAGTTTTCTTAAGACCAAATGGGTATAACTAAAAACAATTGATAAGAGCTCAAGTCGGGTTATTACTATTTCTAGGTTGAACCCTTTAATTGGGTTAATCAATCTCTCAATTGACACAATTCCTTGTTAGCTAAGTTATCCTAGACTAAGTCTCTCTTTCTCAAGTAGAGACGAAGTCAAATAGGCATGAGTTAATGTTTACAACCATTAATTCCACAATGTTTGAACTAAGCTAAATAATAAACACTCAATCATAAAGAAGCACTAAATTATATACCCATAAGGTTTACAAACTAGGGTTCGGTCACAACCCTAGTAGAAATCTAGCTACTCATAATTGGATTTGAAGAAAATAAAGAACAAAGACTAATTAAACTAATAATAAAAGCTTAAAATGATTAAATCTATTGTAAATACACCAAAACAAAGTAAAACTTCCTAAAATGGCAAAGAAAAATGGCTACAGTAATTTTAGAGGTTCCAACTTGACCTAATTTTGTGAAACTCGTCTATTTATACAAGGCTAAAAATCTCGGACAAATATACCCCTCGGGAGGTTCTGCGGTCGCACAATTCTATGTGCGCTCCGCAGATTTCTTCATCTAGCAGGAGCTGGAGTTCTGCGGCCGCAAGGCAACTTTTCTGTGGTCCATAGATTAAGAACTGCGGTCGCAAGGCACTCTTCTGCGGTCCAAAATATTAGGATTGCGGCCGCAAGGCAATCCTCTGCGGCCGCAAAAATCTTGTGTGGTCCGCAATTCACTGAGGCTCTGAACTTGGTCTTTTTGCATACTCTCTGATCTTGACCCTTAGCCAAGCTTTTGTGGTCGCACAATTCATGTGCGGTCCGCAATTTGCACAATTGCCTGCTAATATTTCCTTCTTTGTTTGCGTCTGCAGATGGAATTCTACGGTCCACAATTTCTTCTATGGACCGCACATTGTGTGCTTCTGTGCCCTTTATTGCCTTGTGCTTAGATTGTTCCATTTTGAGTCAGATTTTATCTCGGGAGCCCAACTTCTAGCATTCTTGCAATTTTGCACAATCTCATTAGTCTCCGGAACATAATTCAATGATTTTAGACTAAAGCAAAAGCTAAAACGCGCTAATAAGTAGTCAATATCCCCACTTATCAACTTCCCCAAACTTAAGTATTTGTTTGTACTCAAGCAAATAAATTAGTTCCCACCTCCAAAGGTTAAGGGTCATTTCAGCGAGTCGAAGGTGAGCCATCCACATATCAGTTGGGACCAACAATTACCCACACTACCTATGTATTATCAACAAGGCGACAAGTTAAACATTTATGCACATATAGTTCTAAAGTGACATTTGAGCATCAAAAGTTGACTTTACTCATCAAGGACTCTTGCTCTATCATGTAGGTCATGGTGGACTCCAAACTCTTCCTCTTCTTCTTTCCGGTTACTTGGCTCACTTAAGAATTTTAGCACTCAATCCTAAGATTTATGAAAGTTTCACTAATCTCTCTCAAGAGAATATCGCAAGCACGACGTCAAGTACCATAGGCTTGCCCCTTATGTAGATCGCCACTAATGTAAGGTAACTCAGCTTTAAATCAAATAGGACTTCTTTCGGGATATAATGAAGGCTTTTGGATTAGGGTTGGATGCAATATGGGTGAGTGGTTACACCTTTCCCTAAACACTCCATTTTTCATTTCTCGGCTCACACTTTGCCAATTCTTTGAGGCACTTTATTTTCCTTGGGGAACTAGAGAGACTTAACATAACTCTTTTTTGATCATTACATTCATTTTCTCCCTCTTTGATTTTTTCATGTTTGGGATCATTACATCTCTTTGAATCCCTTCAACTCTTCCACTTATTAACTATTTTGTATTTTTCTTTTTGCTTTTTTCTTTTCTTGCCTTTTCTTCTCATCATTTATTTTCTCTTTTTTGTGCCTTGATACCTTTTTCAAGCTCCTCGTCTCTGCCCCAAATTTACGGTTTTAGCCAATTGTTTCACAAGAGTGTTAAGGAAAGCTCGGGTGCCAATAGAGGATCACGATCAAACGGGTAAAGGCTTGTAACATAGTTGTCAAATGAGAAAGGCTCGAGGCTCAACGGGGTTGACTAGAGATCACAACATTGGTAGGCAATAGAAAACTCAAACGGGCCAAGGAAAGCCTACAATCACTTCTCAAGCCAAGCAAAATTTGACGAGCGCAAAACACACACATAAATATGCTCGCTAGTCGAATATAGTGTAATATAATATCATCTCCACTGGGATTGGAGTTAAACAGTATTATTGTAGTTTGTAGCTAGATTGTTATCCAAGATAATCAACAATTTAGAATTATGTGATTTAAAACTAAAATTACCTACGAATCTAAAACTAATTGACTAAGACAATCGTAACAAAAGTAAGCAAGGAAGATATCAATGGGAGAAAATAGGGGCTGATTAGATAGGTGCAAGATAATTGTCTGGGACTTAACTCTAGTTAATTCACTTCTAATATTCAAGTGAATCTCTCGAATTCACTCAATTATTAGTTCAAACGTTTAGTAGAAACTCCTCTCTCGATTAAGTCTCAACCTCACAATGTGAACCAATTTAAGCTCGGTGAAGATATGCAAAAATTCGTAGTAGATTGGTCTTTAGGAGAACCTCTTCCAATTATCCTCCTAACTAGGTTTAATCACTGATTCAACTAGACTCTTTCGATTACTAAGAAGAATTAAGGAACTCAACCCACAAGATAATGCAAAGATATCACAAGTTATGCCTCTCTCGATTACATGAACATGTGAATATGGATGCAACAATTAAAATACCCAAAATAATTCAATGCATAAAAACTAGAGTTAATATCCATAAACAATTATCAACACACCAAATTCATCAATCCATAAAGAGAACTACTCTATATATATGGAGTAATTCATCACAAATATAAAGAAAAGCATAAAACGATCCAAACTCTTGTCTTGAGTAAGGATTGAATGATAAATTCCTTGTGCTTTCGCTTCTCCACCTCCTCCTTAGCCTCCTTAGCTCTTAGAAATGTCAAAAAGTCCTAAAAATAATGTTTTCCATGTATATATAGCAAGTAGGGTCGGGCCTAGACGAAAATACCTTCTCCCGCATGAAATAGGGAAATACTCTATAAAATTTGCAAAGGCGCGCCGCATGGGGCGACGCGCCATGCGGGTCGTTAGTGGGAAAGTTCAGAGAGTTAAAATATATCAAACAGCCGGATAATGTACAGGCACGGCACGCCACGCGCCGCCCCACGTGCCGCGAGTGTACACTTTTCTCAAAGTCCATCTTTTTGCTGCGATTTTGACATCCAGACGTGGTATTCGACCCCCGAATGCGATCCCGACTTAATCCTTTGGACTTTTACTCAGTCTTCAAAGCTCGAAATATCTCAAATTAGCTCCATAACATTTACATAGCTCAGAATTCTCCTAAAAGGCATAAAATACACAATTAGTGCAGAACACTAGCGATTAAAGCTTAAACTCAATTAAAGTGCAGTAAAATTGAGTGCAATAAGCAATTAAAACACGAGATTATAGCCTATCATCAACACCGCATACTTAAACCATTGCTCGTCCTCGAGCAATTAAACTACACTTTATAAAGACACGACTTTTTTAAACAACTCTCCTAACTCATTACACCAAGAATGTTTAAAATAGAATAAGCACAATAACGTAACATCATAGCCTCAAAATTTGACTCAAAAGCACTACACATTATTTAAAACCCGCTCACTTACTCTAACATAGAGGTCAAGCATTACCTTTCCTTTGTGAATCAAGTGCCCTCACTCAACAATAGAGAGCAGTTCTGCACATAATGAAATGAAGAACAATTAGGAACTCAAGATAGAAATAATTCATTCACTCTCATAAACAACATTCATATGCCACAAAAGATGCACCATAGGCTTGCCCGTAGTGTACTACTTAACTAATCGAGCCTACTCGGTTAAGGATCAGGTAGGACTTTAATAGGTTGTAATGTAGGCTGCGGGACAGGTAGGATATATTTAGATATAAGAGTGACTATACCTCCCTAAGCACTTTAATACATACAATTTAACATTCAAAACCCCACACTTATGTCAAACCATACTCTACCTGTAACGACCTGGCTTGTCGTTTTAAGAATTTTTGCCCCGTTCAGCGACTTAAAGTCTATAGCAACTTCGTAATGTGTATTATGACTTGCGTCTGTGGTCAAGTTTGATTTTTTGGAAGGTTCAAAATTTAATTGGAAGAACAATCTTTATTTTTGAAGCTTAAAAGAAAAGAGTTGATCGGAGTTTGACCTTTGAGCAAACGACTCTAGAATAGGATTTTGATAATGTCAATAACTTTGTATGGTGATTTCGGACTTAGGTGTATGTCCGGATTTATATTTGGAAGTCCGTAGGACAATCCGACGCATTTTAACAAAAGTTGAAAAATGGAAAACTTTTAGAAAGTTTGACCATGATTTGAATTTATTGATATCGGGGTCGTAATTCAACTCCGGAAATTGGAACATGTCCATTATGTCATTTATGCCTTGTGTGCATAATTTGAAGTCATTCCGGATTGATTTGATAAGTTTCGGCATAAAATATAGAAATTGGAAAATTTGAAAACACATAATTCGATTCGTTGCGCGATTCATAATTTTGACGTTGTTTGATGTGATTTGAGCCCTCGACTAAGTTCGTATCGTGTTTTAGGATTTGTTGCTATATTTGGTTAAGGTCCCGAACGAGATTCTCGGGTGAGTTTCAAATGGTTAAACGGATCAAATTTGGACTTGGAGCAATTCTAGAATTTTTTCAGTTCTTGTGCAATCGCACATGCGATGGAAATGGTCGCAGGTGCGCGACCGCAAAAGCGACAAAATGGTTGCAGATGCGGCCTGGACTAGGAAGGGCAGTGGCCGCAAATGCGCACTCCTTACCGTAGAAGCAGAGTCGCACCTGCGGCTTCGCGATCAGAAGCGAAAAAGGGAAAGGCCAAGCCTCATCGCAGAAGCGGACATATTCTTCGCAGAAGCGTCTCAAAACCACATAAGCGTGAAGGGCCTCACATCTGAGAGACTGCAGATGCGGCTAAGTGCATCGCAGATGCGAAAAATGCCTGGGCAGAATACAAACGAAGGGTTCGAGAGTTTTTCTCATTTTTGGACATTTGAAACACGGGTTGAGGCGATTTTTGAGTGAGAATTCACGAAAAATCTTGAGGTAAGTCACTTGCGATCATTGTTAGTCAATAATATTGGATTATCATTGAGTATTTTGACTAGATTACATATTTTTGAGGTGAAATTTGAGGATTTGGGCCTAGGGATTTCAAAATAAGAATTTGAGATATGGAGGTCTAGTTGAGATCGGAATTTGGTAAATTTTATATGTTTGGACTCGTGGTTGAATGAGCGTTCATATTTTATAACTTTTGTCGGGTTCCGAGATGTGGGCCCCACATGCGATTTTTGAGTGCAATTCCTATAATTTGTATTGACTGAATCAAATTAATTTGGATAGATTTGAGTTGTCCGGAGGTCAATTCAAGCAAGAAGGCTATTTTAGAATAACGGCATAACTTCAAAAACAAGGTAAGTATCTTGCCTAACCTTGAGTGGGGGAATTACCCCTTAGGCATTGAGTCTTATGTGGAAATTGTGTGATTGGAAGCCGTATACGCGAGGTGACGAGTACGTACTCGGGCTTATATGTGCAAATTGTATTTGTCGAGTTTATATTTTATATGATAATTTGGTGTTATTGTCAATGGGTATTTCTTTTATGTGAATTCCTCGTGTTTGTTGATTTGATATTTTTCTTGGAATTAAATTCATAATAGAATCCTTATCTACAAATAATTATTAAATACGTTTAAAATGAAGCATTAATTTATATTTATTAAAAATTTGGATTAAAAAAGGCGTTGTCCTATGCTGAGTTACTTTTCCATCTATGTTGTTGTTTTGAGGTTTTATATATGTTATGCGGAGCCTTGAGCTATTTGTTGAGAAATTTATTGATTTTGCTATATCTTTGGAATTGGTTGTGGTCATTGGGCAAATTGTGATATGAATTATTGAGAGTATAAAGCACGAAGGGTGATGTCGTGCCAATTTGAGAGTGTAAAGCACTAAGGATGATGTCGTGCCAATTTGAGAGTGTAAAGCACGAAGGGTGATGTCGTGCCATTTGAGAGTATAAAGCACGAAGGGTGATGCCGTGCCATTTCATTTATATTATCAGGTGAGGATGAGAGTAAAAGCACGAAAGTTGATGCCGTGCCATTATTTTTATATTATCATAAGTTCATGGCACGAATGGTGTTTCCATGCAGGCGAGGACGAGAGACATACATTATATTGTGATATCTTTTCGTTGTGTATACATTCATGCCTTTATCGTGAGCTGTTATTGTGCACCTATATTTTCTATATGTCTTGCAGTCGTTGTTGCTTCTTGTGTGCCTCCTACTGTATTCTTTTATTATTATTGGCATTTCTCCCACCTAGTTGGTACTGTTATATGTATGCTCGGTGAGAAAGAGACAAATGCAAGAAGGGTGTTGCCGTGCCAATTGATTTGATCTCTCTCTCTCTCTCTCTCTCTCTATATATATATATATATATATATATATATATATATATATATATATATATATATATATATATATATATATATTGGGTGAGAATGAGACAAGTGCACGAAGGTATTACCGTGCCATTCGATGGTATATGTTGAATATAATTCTCACATTAAGAAAGTTAAATGAGGTGTCACATGTTGACTTTTACTTAAAAGAATTATATTCGAAAAAAATATATTTACTTGAAAGAATTATATTTGAAAGAATTATATTCGTAGGATATTTATTTGAAGGAAGTATATTCGGGATATATTTAATTTTACGGATTACATTCTAAAGATTGTTATTTGAAAAACTTATAGATAAAAGATGTATATTTTGAAGGACTTGATTAATTGGTTGTACTTGTGTTTATTATTCGTTTGAGCAATATTTATGGTGCTCTTGTTGCCTTGTTGTTTATGTCACAAGTTGATTATTGTTGCCGCCATTGTTATTTGTTTTCTATTAATTTGTACGCTATATTGCACATGTTTTTTGACTAGTGAGTGTCTTGACTGTACCTTGTCACTACTCCACTGAGGTTATTCTTGATACTTACTGGGTACCGACCGTGGTGTACTTATACTACACTTATGCATATTTTCTTGCAGAGCCGGGTATTGGAGATATCAGATTTGGACCGAGGTTAGAGTGTGATCGTAAATATTTAAGGTAGAGATGCTTGGCCATCGCAGTCCCTTGGAGTCTTTTCATTTTTATTGTACTGTCAACTCTTATTCGAATAGTATTGTATATTCGATCCTTGAGATAATTTCATGTATTAAGTTAGAGTTCGTGACTCAGTATTACCAGTCTTGGGAGGTGGTTATATTTGTTTTCCGCTTTTGGTGTCGATTATCTATTTAAAAAAAAAACAAAAATGGCTCGTAATGTAATTGTAATCGGCTTACTTAGTCTTAGAGACTAAGTGCCATTACGACGCATGTGGTGGGATTTTGGGTCGTGACACCACCTTTACATCATTATTCATTAACTCCCTACTTCTTTAAGCACAATTATATCAAGAATTACCACTTTCAAAGAATAATTGTACAACAATACAACATTTTTTTTATTCTTTCTTTTTTCAATTCAAGTGGATCTTACTTTTTCAATACATTGCACCTTTCTCCTTATTTCATTAGTTCCACTCAAAAGCCAAACAAACCACCCCACACTTTCAACTTTTGCAAATTTCATAACAAATTTAAGTGCTCACGAGAGGTTAAAGGTTCAAATAGATAGTCAATTCAAAACAAATGGGTAAGGCTTGTAGTATGGTTGCCAATGAAATAAGATTACAGGCTCAAAAGGGTTAACTAAGATACATACCAATGAGGTGGGTAAAATATATCACTCGCCCAACAAAGAACTGCCTATATCACTTCCAAGACTGAATAAAACTACTATTTCTCTTTGCAAACACACGGAGAAAGTTCTAGACATCAAATACAATGCACAGAATAACACAAAATCTCAAACACACATGGCACATAACTCACTCAGGATTGGACTATAAAGACACTCTAGTCAAAGCAATTAAGCAAAGTTAAGATCATACAATTTAAGGTACTTATACGAGAGTCAAAAACTGAGCCTAAGCGTTACACTAAGGCACTCACTATTCTCAAGGCATAATAAAGTTAATAAATGTCGCTTTCAATTCAATTCATAGCACGAGGTTTCCTACTATTCTACAAAATAAAAAAAATAACTACACCCGGTTTAAACAAATCCCTTGGAAAAGAACTGCGGCATAAATAAAAACCAAGGGGGCATTATTACACTACCTAACAAAAGAAAATCTTTTTTGTCTTTTTCTTTCGACTTTAATCCCTCAAGAAACCTGTAGAATGATATCCATCATCAGAAAAAGTCAAAAATTTTAATTGTTTTATGGTTTTTCTCATTTTTCTATCTCTCACTACTAAAACAACAAAACTAAATTACTAACACATATACATACAAGATATAATTTCCCCACCCCACACCTTAAGTTGTGGCATGTCCCCATGACATACAATTAAAAAGTATAAGGTAAAGAAAACTTCCCTGAATTTTCAGTCGGGGTTTGAGTCGAAGTCGGGCTTCATTCCACGCGCCCGAACCAATGCACACATCCATGTAGACAACTTCTTCTCAGCCTTCTTGGGGTGACCCCACACTTTTGTTTCTCACTCCCCCGCATCCTTCTCTTTTAAGCCCTTCACTTTCCACTCAACACTTGCAGCTGGCTTATTCGTTTTAGCCTCCATTTCTACATTCATCTCAAAAGTCACAGTCTTCTTACCCACTCTAAGAATGAGTCTTCTCTCGTGTATATCTAAGATTGCTTTACCTGTTGCTAAGAATGGTCTTCCTAAGATATTGTGGACCTCCTTGTTCTCCTTCATATTCACAATTATGAAATCTACAGGAAATACGAACTTATCTACCCGAACTAAGACGTCTTCAACTATCCCCTCAGGTATCAAAGTTGTTTGGTATGCCAACTGCAAAGATATTGGTGCTGACCTTATCTCTCCAATTTCATTTTCCGGCTTCCTGTAAATAGACAAAGGCATTAAATTAATTGAGGCACCAGAATCACACAAAGACTTGTCAAAATTAATAGTGCCTAAAGAGCAATATATAGTAAAACTTCCTGGATCTCCACACTTTTATGGGAGTTTGTTTTGCAATATTGCATTGCACTCTATGAGCTTCACCACCGTGGTCTCTTTTTTCTTCCTCTTCTTTGTAAGGATTTCCTTCAAGAATTTGGCATAAGCTGGCATTTGGGAGAGCACTTATGTGAATGGAAAATTTACATTAACCTATTTTAGCACATCCAGAAATCTCTCAAATTGTTTATCCAGCTTTTCTCGATACAACTTTTGGGGAAATGGTAAAGCTGGCATGTGCTTGCTCTCTTCATGTTCATCCTTTCTCGAACTCTCTTCCTTTTTCTTTTTGTCAGCTCCATTCTTGCCTTTCTTCTTCTTATCAACTTCGTTTTTCAGCTGCTCCCCACTTTCTTTTTCAAGTACCACCTCTTTTTGGATTGGTGTGGGATTTTTCAATACTTGTCCGCTTCTCAAGGTCACAACATTCACTATTTATTTGGGGTTTCTCTCAGTATCAGCTGGCAAAGTACCTAGGACTCCTTGTCACAACATTCACTATTTATTTTGTTACTATCTGTCCCACTTGTCTCTCCAAATTTCGAAACCCAGTACCCAATTCTTTGATAGCTGCCCCATGAGCATCTAATCTCTCATCTGTCTTGACAATAAAAGACTTCATTAGATCTTCTAGCTCGGACTGAGTGGTATGTTGAGGCTGGAACTGCGGCCTCTGCTGATTTTGGAAGCCCAGGGCTCCTTGTCCCTCGAATCTAGAGTTGTTTTGTTGCCATGCATTTGCAGTACCCCCGGGTGAACTCCATGAAAAATCGGGGGTGCTTCTGACCCATTGCATTGAAATTATAATTTCCCACAGCATCCACTTTCTTAGTTGAGACTTGACACTCATGAGTAGGGTGTCCTCTTCCACAAATATCACATGCTACATGAGGTTCACTCTGTATCGAAGCTAAGGTCAGCCTCCGTATTTCTTTTTCCATTGCATCAAGCTGCACCTGCACCGATGTGTTAGCATCAACTTGGTGAACACCAGTGGATCTTCTTCTTTCAGCACTCTCCGAAGGCCACTAGTTTGCATCTTCAGACAACTCATCTAGAATTGTGACTATCTCCTTCGGAGTCTTCTTAATCAACAGGCCTCCAGCTGTATTACTCAACATTCTACGTGAGGCCGGTGTCAATCCATCCCAAATATCCTGGAGTTTCATCCAGAGTTCAATTCTGCTATGTTGACACTTCTGAACTAATTCCTTAAACCTTTCCCAAGCTTCAAACACAGTTTCAGTATCTTTCTGGCATAAGTTATGGATTTATCTTCTAAACTTGCTCGTCTTAGCTGAGGAGAAATATTTCAAGAAATTTTCTGGTCATCTCCTCACATGTTGTAATTGATCCCGTTGGCAAGCTCCGAAGCCACTACTTAGCATCATCTTTCAGTGTGAAGGGGAATGCCCTTAAGTACACTGCATCTTGTGACACACCATTATATTGAAAGGTGTTCATAATCTCCTCGAAGTCCATCAGATGTGTGTTTGGATCTTCATTCATCTTCCCTCTGAATACACAACAGTTTTGTAGAGTTTGGAGCAACCCTTGCTTTAATTCAAAATTGTTCGCTGCAACTGGAGGGAGTCTAATACTTGATAAACCTTGGTTGTAGACCGGTCTAGCATAATCACATAGTGGTCTTCCCGCCTCGGGGGGGTATATTTTTGAACTGGTCTACACCCAAGGTTTGATTCTGAGGAATTCTCCAAGCCCTCTCCTTTTCATAGACAAGTTGTGCATTTCGAAGAGCAGCTTCCTCCGCATCTCGTGCAGCTTTTTTGCGTTGTTGGGCTGCCTCTCTTACAGCCAAATCTACATTATCGTCATCTCGAGCCATGATTTCCTTGGTTGAGGATTGCATAACCTTCTCTATATTCTCGGGGAGATTTCTTTTCTTCCTCAGCTGTCATAGTTGTTTCTCGGTTTCTGGTTCGTATGTTAGCACTTCCTTCCTAGAAGATCGAGTCATGCACCAATCTAACCTGTAGCCTGCGCACAGTCAAAGAACACCAAGCGTAAAAAGAGAAAATTAAAATAAAACAAAAAGAAACATTCCTGAATTAACACTACAAACTATTTTAAAACATTATTGATTGCCAATCCCCGACAACAGCGCCAAAATTTGACGAGCGCAAAACACACACTTAAATATGCTCGCTAGTCGAATATAGAATAATATAATATCGTATCCACATGGATTGGAGTTAAATAGTATTATTGTAGTTTGTAGCTATATTGCTATCCAAGATAATCAACAGTTTAGAATTATGTGATTTAAAACTAAAATTACCTAAGAATCTAAAACTAATTGACTATGACAATCGCAACAAAAGTAAGCAAGGAACATATCAATGGGAGAAAATATGGGTTGATTGGATAAGTGCAAGATAATTTTCTGGGATTTAACTCTAGCTAATTCACTTCTAATGTTGAAGTGAGTCTCTCTAATTCACTCAATTATTAGTTCAAACGTTTAGTAGAAACTCCTCTCTCTATTAAGTCTCAACCTCGCAATGTGAACCATTGAAGATATGCAAAAATTCGTAGTGGATTGGTCTTTAGGAGAACCTCTTCCGATTATCCTCTTAACTAGGTTTAATCAATGATTCAACTATCCTCTTTCGATTACTAAGAAGAATTAAGGAACTCAACCCACACGATAATGCAAAGATATCACAAGTTATGCCTCTCTCAATTACATGAACATGTGAATATAGATGCAACAATTAAAACACCCAAAACGATTCAATGCATAAAAACTAGAGTTAATATCCATAACCAATTATCAATACACCAAATCCATCAATCCCTAAAGAGAACTACTCCATAGATATGGAGTAATTCATCACAAATATAAAGAAAAGCATAAAACGATCCAAACTCTTGTCTTGAGTAAGGATTGAATGATGAATTCCTTGTGCTTTCGCTTATCCGCCTCCTCCTTAGCCTCATTAGGTCTTAGAAGTGTCAAAAAGTCATAAAACTAACATTTTCTATGTATATAAACCAAGTAGGGTCGGGCCCAGACGAAAATACCTTCTTTCGCGCAAAATGGGAAAATACTCTGTAAAATTTGCGCAAGCGCACCGCATGGGGCGACACGCCACGCGGGGCGTTAGTGGGAAAGTTCAGAGAGTTAAAATCTGTCAGGCAGCCGGATAATGTACAGGCGCGGCACCCCACGCATCGTCCCACGCGCCGCGAGTGTACACTTTTCTTAGAGTCGAGATTTTTGCTTCGATTTTGACATCCAGACATGGTATTCGACCCCCGAACGCGATCCCGGCTTAATCCCTCAGGCTTTTACTCAAACTTCAAAGCTCCAAATAGCTCAAATTAGCTCCATAACATTTACATAGCTCAAAATTCTCCTACGAGACATAAAATACACAATTAGTGCAGAACACTAGCGATTAAAGCTCAAACTCAATTAAAGTGCAGTAAAATTGAGTGCAATAAGCGACTAGAACACGAGATTATATCCTACCATCACGTCTTGAAACACATTCGGGGCAAGTTCTAGACCTTTCGCATGGGTACTTGGACTAGCAACAAAGCATCTCACCTCTCACGCAACCGGAATATTAACGAGGACCGAGTCGAGGGCCCACAACGACCACATTCAAGTTTAAAAATTACTATAGTTCAATAAAACCACTCGATGGTTGACAAAGTCAACTCAAGAATCACAAAGTCACTAACTAGAGCTATTTCTTCCAAACCTTATTTTTAACCATAAGCACGTAGTTAAGTGTGTCGGTACCAATTGTAGCACGTTTGACTCTTTGAGCATTACTCAATTAGGTCTTTTTATTCATTGCTACTACTATTATTACCTAAACACCAAAAACGGACTCATTCCCTTAAGAAGGTTGTCACGCCATCTATCGTTGAGACGAGTCACCCGGTTCATACAACAACTACCTTTGGAAAAAACCGTGGTTTTAAGAAATCTAAAGGCTTATTATGTACTAAAACATTAAAAGAAGCTACTAAAACAAACAAAGAAGATGCTAATTAAAACTAAGAACTCACAAAGGAAGAAAAATAAAGAATCTAATAAACAAGAACTATTGAATATACATAACGAGAGAAAAAGAGAGAATATATACAGAATAAGAAAGAGAAAGAAAATAATATCAGGTTATTACAGGCCAATTGTCTCAGAATGTACCAAGTAAGATCAAATAAACTCCACCACCCCGAATAAAGATAAGCGTTGTCCCTAATGTTTAACAAAATAAGAGTAAAAGAGGGGAAATAGTGAAGAAAACTCCCTATGGCTCCTTGGACATCTCTCTGTCCACAACAATGTCACCACCGTCAGTCTTATCTAACTAGACTTCATCATCCTCAACCATGGAAGTGACTGGGTTGGTGAACATATGACGCACTGCCTTGGCAGTGTCGGCAGCAGATTCTGGCTCCCAGACTGGCCAGTTAGTGCCACTGGTGCTGCCGGATCTGGGCTTGAAGGGTGTGGGTCAATCAACATGTCGAAAGGGATATCTCTGCTACAACAAGCTTTGTAACCTGTCTCCGGAGCTTGTCCACTGACTTCTTGGAGGCCTGGGACTTTCTCATCTTCTTTACTTCTTTTCCAAGCTCTTTGATCACTGACCCATGTTGTACCAAGGTATCCATGATGGTGTTCTGGTTCTCCAGGAGCTTCTTCAATGTATCTTCAACTGACGGGCGAATCTGAGGTGCCTAAACAGAAGACTGTGCTGCAACAGTACTGGATAATTCAGACAGCTTTATAGTGGATGTCTGCATCGAGTTGTTGAGGCTTGCCAATGTCTGAGAGACTCGTAACATAGAAAGTGGGGTAGTAGGCATGGGCACCGACTTCAAATCCGAGGTGGAACCCGTGATAGGAACTGCAGTAGGAACTGAAGATGATGGTGGAGGCATAGCTGCAACACTAAAGGAAGGCTCGGCCGAAGTGGATGGAACATCAACTACCTCCGTAACTATCGTCGTTGGCTCATCAGACTGGCATGTGGTGGTAGACAGCTGACCTTTTCTCTTAGGGTTGTTCACAGCCATCAGTGAGTACCATGAGAAAGGCTTCTTTGCCCGTACCTTTGTATCATAATCCCTCGGCTCTACCCTCGCATCCGTGAGATACTCTGTAATAGTGTTGGGATACGGGTAGGACGAGTCATCTTGCCGAGCAATTACTGAGATGTTGGACAACATCACGACACCCACATTAATAGGGTACCTAGACATGATAGAAGTAACTAGAACTGCCTGAGGAATCGGGAGATATGTCTCATTCTGGCTCGGGTCCAGTCTACTGCAGCCAAAGGTTTTTCACCCCTTTGCCTCAAAGCTCAAAGTGCTCCTATTAATAGGAACCCCTGCTATGATCCATGGTGGTGGTGGCCCAGGAGCTTCTACAATCTCTGCTAACCAAGGCCAGGCTGCATCTCCCATTGCATACTTCTCTAAGTATTCCTTCGGCTCGACATCTTCGAAACCCAAGTACGTTTTAAGAGTATTTTGATCAAATCTCACTTTAAGGTTACGCACTTTGGTTACCTTTGTCCCCTTCTTGATATGCGCCACATTGGCGTAGAATTCCCGGACAAGATATTCTTTGGCATCCACCACACTCTAGGTGAACCACATCCGCCTCTTGCATTCCTTGAACTGTCTCAGCACTTCCAGGTTATATTTATCCAGATCCTTCAACTGAAACTGCCACTCAAGAGTAAGCAACCTCACTAGCCACCATTGACAGAAGCTGGTGAAGCGGCCAAGATGACAAACCGGTCATCCCAAGCCTCTTTCTTCTTCGTCCTTTCAAGGTCGGCAACTATAACATCTCCTCCTCTGCCATCATCGGGGATGTCATGAACTGATGTATTTGGTGCCTCAGGGACAAGTGTAGTAGATGGATCAGAAGCCTGACTAGCACTTTCTGAGCCCTCAGAAGTGCTATGAGATGTGAACACCTCGTCCCGAAGTTGATACCTCCCTGGCGGCCTTGACTGGACAGCCGACTGCTCTTGTACAGAGGCTGAGTTGCCCTCTGATGCTTCCCTAGATGGGACATAAGAGCTGGTCTCAGAAAGGTTTGCACCTATCCCTCTGCCGGCTGTAGGTTTCTTTGTGATTGTTCTTTGTTGGCCGAGGGGTAAGGCATTCTTGCCTCGACCCCTAGAATGTTCACCCCTTGCTTTAGCAGTATCACCTCTGCCTCTCGATTGAACCATTATCTATATCAAGTAGAAGCAGTTGTTAATGGCAATTCAATGTTCAATCAGACACAGAAGATATTCAAGAAAACACCAGAAAACATAGTGAAGGTCATAGTTAAATCATGCTTGAAGAATAAGGATCTACGGTCCACACATTTTTCTTTGCGGCCGCAGATGAGGCCTTGCAGACCGCACAATTCTCTCTTGTAGTCGGAGATGTGAAATGCGGTCTGCACATTTTTCCTTGCGACTGCAAATCAAAAACCAGAATTATGCCAACTCTCTGATGACAGCTAATTAGCTGATGTGCGGCCGCAACATGTTTTCTACGGTCCGCACAATTTGTCTTGTGGCCGCACATTCGAGTCACAAATTTGTAAACTCTCTAATGACAGGACAATGGTAGTTTTGTGGACGCAATGGGATTTCTACGGTCTGCATAATTTTCTTACGGCCGCAGACCCATTCTTCACTAAAGTTGCCCCTAGACTCAACTTTTGCGGACCGCACAATTTCAAGTGCGGCCGCAAAATTCAAAACAATTACGAATCGTTCATTATTTCTATCTAGGGCTTGCAATTCTTGTGCAAATTTGACATGGTAACAATATACAAGCATGAAAATAAATTGACCCATTCCCCATAGAGTATGTACTAGTTGACCCACTACAGATATACCCCCACATGAATGAACAATTTAATTCTACTAACAAAAGTCCTAGAACTAATTAAAAAGCTATAAATTAAACTACAAAATGAAAAAAATCTAACAATGAATTTAAGCATACCAGATATGAATGAGTGCAAGGAATGAGTGATCAATAATTGTTGGACGTGTGAACAGGTGATTCACCAAGAATTTCAATACAATGTTGTGTTAGTGTTCAGAGAGGGAAATATGTAATAGTTTCCCTAGCCCTCTATTTATACTTAGTAATTTTCTAAGGGAAAGAGGAGCGAGTGCGGCTGCAGAATTACAGTTGCGGTCCGCACTCTGTTACCTGGTGAGCTTAAATCATCATTTTGTCTGCGGTCCATAGAATTTTGTGTGCGACCGCAGATCCCTTGTTGTGGTCGTAGATTTCCTGTTGCGACCGTAGATCGACCATTTTTCTGACAGATCTACTTCAGAGAGTTGGCATTATCCACCTTCCATTTGTGTGGTCCGCAAGATAATTGTGCGGCCGCAGAGAACTTTTGCTGCAGCAACTGTAAATGTGTGGTCCTCACAATTCAACTGCGGTCCGCAAATCTTGTAACACTTAGCGAGATTTCTGTCCACCATTCTTGTAAGGCACACTCATCCCTGTAGCACACTTCAAATCAAGTTAGCAAAAAAATAACACCTAACTACAAAAGAAGAAAAGCACAGAAAAAGAAACATGGGTTGCCTCCCAAGAAGCGCCAGATTTAACGTCGCGGCACGACGCAGAATGCCATCAATTGAAATGAATTACCGCCACGAAGTGGCTATCTCCAACTTTTTCCAAATAGTGCTTCACCCGGTGACGATTGACTCGGAATACCTCATTGTTTTTATTCTTCAAGTTCAATGCACCAAAAGACGTTACACCCACAATTTCAAAAGGACCACTCCATTTAGACTTTAACTTCCCGGGAAGCATTATCAACCTTGAGTTAAACAACAACACAAGATCGCCCACCTTGAACTCTTTGTTCTAAATGTATTTGTCATGAAGATATTTTATCTTTTCTTTGTACAAGGACGAATATGCATAAGCATGGTACCGAAACTCATCCAATTCATTCAAATGTGCAACCCTCACGTTAGCTGCTACATCACAATCAAGATTCAACTTCTTTAGAGCTCACATGGATTTGTGCTCAAGTTCCACCGGAAGATGACAAGCTTTGACGAACACCAATAGGTATGGCGACATTCCGATAGGTGTTTTGTAAGCCGTCTGATAGGCCCATAATGCATCATCATGCTTCTTGGATCAATCCGTCCGGTTAGCATTCACTATTTTGGACAAAATACTTTTTATCTCTCGGTTGGATACTTCCACTTGACCGTTAGCTTGTCGATGATAGGTAGTCACGACTTTATGAGTAACACCATACTTGCTAAGTAAAGTGTCGAAAGCCTTGTTGCAAAAATGTGACCTCCCATCGCTTATAATAGCCCGCGGAGTACCAAACCTTGTGAAAATATTTTTCTTCAAGAAGGCCACCACACTTCTCGCCTCATTGTTGGGTAAGGCAAAGACCTCAACCCATTTAGACACATAATCAACCGCGACCAAGATGTAGGTGTTTTCACAAGAACTCACAAAAGTACCCATGAAGTCAATACCCTACTCATCAAAGATATCAATCTCCAAAATGGTAGTGAGAGGCATTTTATTTTTCTTCGAGATTCCACCGGCCCGTTGACATTCATCACATCTTTTCACTATCTCACTAGCATCCTTGTAAAGCGTGGGCCCATAGAAATCGCAACTTAGCACATTTGTCGTTGTTCTCGCTCCACCATATGGAGAAGAATGACAAGCCCCAAGAATTTCACATTGCTCTTCTTCCGGTACATATCTTCTAATCACCCCATCCGTACAAATCCGGAAATGGTATGGTTTATCCCAATAATAATCTTGACAATCCTGTTTGAGCTTCTTCCTTTGGTTTGAAGAGAACTCATCCGGGATGATACCACACACAAGGAAATTTGCTAGATCCGCGAACCATGGCACCTCCTTCATCGAAATGGCCAAGAGTTGCTCATCGGGGAAGGAGTAATTGATTTCAAGGCCATCATGCGGCCTCCCCTCCTCCTCCAAACGAGACAAATGGTCCACCACTTGATTTTCACTCTCTTTTATATCTTGGATATCAATATCAAACTCTTGCAACAAAAGCACCCATCTCATCAATCGAGCTTTGGAATCTTACTTGCTCATTAGATAATGAAGTGCCGCATGATCCGTATGGACAATGACTTTGGCACCCATCAAGTACGGGCGGAACTTCTCAATTACAAACATAATGGCAAGGAGCTCTTTATCCGTAACGGTATAGTTGACTTCCATTCATGGTCTTACTAGCATAGTAGACCAAATGAAAAATCATGTTGATGCGTTGCACCAAAACAGCTCCAACCACTACGTCACTTGCATCACACATGAGTTCAAAAGGGACACTCTAATTTGGAGCGGTGATGATAGGAGTGGTTGTCAACTTGAACTTTAATCATTCAAAGGCTTTCATGCAATTATCATTGAAGTTAAAATTAGCATCTTTCTCAAGGATCTTGCACAATGGGTTCACCACCTTAGAGAAATCTTTGATGAAACGCCGGTAAAACCTCACATGGCCTAAGAAACTTCGCATACCCTTCACCAAAGTTGGGGTGGAAGTTAAGAAATCACCTCAATCTTTGTTTTGTCAACTTCAATTTCATTCTTTGAGATTTTGTGGCCAAGGACAATGCCCTCCTCGACCATGACACTTTTCCCAATTGAGCACCAAATTCGTTTCTTTACATCTTGCCAACACTTTATCTAAATTTTCAAGACAATCATCAAAAGAATCTCCAACCACAGAGAAGTCATGCATAAAAACTTCAAGGTAGTCCTCCACCATGTTTGTGAAGATATCCATCATACACCTTTGAAAAGTCGCTGGTGCATTACACAAACCAAATGGCATCCGCTTGAAGGCGAAAGTACCATAGGGACATGTAAAGGTTGTTTTCTCATGATCCTTCGGAGCGATAAGGATTTGGTTGTAGTCCGAATACCTATCAAGGAAGCAATAGAAAGCACGTCAGGACAATCTATCAAGCATTTGGTCTAGGAAGGGAAGTGGAAAATGATCCTTCCTTGTGACTTTATTGAACTTGCGATAGTCCATACACACTCTCCAACCGGTCACCGTTCTTGTATGAATCAACTCATTCTTGTCATTGATGACCACCGGCATGCCCCCTTCTTCGGTACACATTGAACCGAAGAAGTCCACAAACTATCGAAAATGGGGTAGATAACCTCGGCATCCAACCACTTGATAATCTCTTTTTTGACCACTTCTTGCATAGCCTCATTGAGTCTCCTTTGATGTTCAATAGATGGTTTGGCGCCTTCATCCAAGTTGATCTTATGCATGTAAAATGCGAGGCTTATCCCCCGAATATCCGTCAATGTCCACCCAATAGCCTTCTTCCTCTTGTGTAGCACCGCCAATGTAGAATCTTCCTGCACGTTAGTCAAACAAGAGTAAAGAATAACTGGTAAAGTAGAACAAGGGCCAAGAAATTCATACCGAAGATGTGGAGGCAATGGATTCAACTCCAAGGTAGGAGGCTCTTCAATGGAAGGCTTTGTAGGAGGAGTTGTCCTATTTTCAAGATCCAGAGATAGTTTCCCGGGTGCATAAATATACGACTCCGTTCTTGCAAAGAATTTACACATTCCATGAAGCCATCCATCTCGTCATCATCAAAGTTGAGCAAGACGGCCTCCAACATATCACCAACATTGATTGTGGCACTTGTATCATCAACAACAACATCGGTCACCAAGTCCACAAAAGAACACCTCTTTGATATTGGGTTGTGATAAGTAGGAATTTTGACTACTTATTAGCGTTTTTTAGCTTTTATTTTAGTCCAAAAGTATTTAATTGTATTCCCGAAAACTGATGAAATATGTTGAATTGCAGGAGTACTGGAAAATGAGCCACTAAGATGAAATCCAACTCAAAAAGGAGTGATTTGAACTCAAGGACAAAAATCAGGCACATAAGCTCAAGTGCGGACCACAGATTTTCATCTGCGGCCGCACAATGTGAAGGAAATTTAACAGAGTCCAAGTGCAAAGTGCGGACCGCACAATTATTGTGCGGCCGCAGAAGCTATGTAAGAGCTAAAGTTCAGAGAGTCTCATTTCAAGCTCAAAAATAAATGCAGACCGCACAATAATTGTGTGGCCGCAGAAATCAGCTACGCGACCGCACTCAAAAATATGCGGTCCGCATAAGAGCCATGTGCGGCCATACCAAGAATTGTGCGGGCTGCAGAATATGAGAGATGCAGCCGCAATCCAAAATTGTGCGGCCACAGAGTCAACTCCTGTCAAGACTGAAGAGAAGTGCAGACCGCACATGGAATTTTGCGGCCGCAGAACCTCCGAAAGGGTATTTTTGTCCGAAAATTCTAGCTTTGTACAAATAGACTAGTTTCACAAAATTAGGTCAGGTTTTGAAATATTGAAAGTCCTGTAATCGTTTTTACTTGCCTCTTTAGGCAACTTTAGCTTTCTTTGGTGATTTAACATTGCAGTTTTATCTTTTATTCTTGCAATATGAGTTTTATCATCTTTTCTTCTTTATTTTCTTCTATACCCATTATGAGTAGCTAGATTTCTAACTAGGATTGTGACCCAACCCTAGTGTGTAATCCTAATGGATGTTTGATTTATGACTTGTGTATGGTTGAGAGTTTATTATTTAGCCTTGTTCTTGCTTTTGATTGTAGAATTAATGATTGCAAACATTAGTTCATGCCTATTTGACTTGGTCTCTTCTTGAGAAAGAGAGACTTAGTCTAGGAAAACTTGGCTAACGATAATTTGGGATAAAATCAAGAGATTGATAGTCCCAATTAAAGGGTTGAACCTAGAGATAGTAAAACCTGACATAAGCATTTTATCAATTGTTTTGTTCAATACCCATTTGGACTTGAGAAAGCCAAATTGAGCAAAATCACTCTCTTACCGAGAGGTATTGAGTGGGTACTTGAGTGTTGATAGCTATAATACGCCCCGACCAACGAAACAAACTTTACATTTTACAACCTATTAGGCAAACACCTAGGTGAAGTACATAGCCCTAGGAGTTTTACACTATTTGAAAGCAACAACAAAAATAATTTCTTAGTTTTAATTATTTATCTTTCAATCTTAGTTTAAACTAGATCTAGAATCAACCAAATCTTGTGAAAGTGTAATTTAAGATAGTTCAAGCTCATTCACCACAATATATACTTCTAAATCCCATTCATATAGCTCCCTGTGGAATTCGACCCCAACTCTCTGTTGGGTATTACTATTGCATCGACCGTTTCATAACCTCAAATAGAGGTGTGACTTGGACGAGATCAATTTTTGGCGCCATTGCCGGGGAGCATAAAAACGGATTTAGCTATATATTTGGTTTTGTATGTGAATTGTCTTCGTTTCTTTCCGTGTTACAAATCTTTTTGGTGAAGCAATTATAGGTGAAACAATGGCTCTCAACAACAATGATCCTCTCAGAAACATGCCTTTGGGGGATGTGGATGTGGAAGATGACCAAGTTGAAGAGGTTCCTCTTGAACCTCAAGCAAATAGACGAGGCCGACCGCCTCAAGACAACGTTCACGTTCCACCCCCACCTCCACCAAGAGCGGCTCCACACCGGGTGTTGCCGAATGAAGGGTATACAAGTACCATAGTCCCACCCCGCATTAGGGTGGGCAACTTTCAAATCACAAATGTTATGCTCACATTGCTAGAGCAACGGTGATTCTTCACCGGGGCTCCGAATCAAAATGCGTACAAACACTTGAAAGGGTTTGTGGACACTTGTTGGGGGAGTAAACAGACAAACGTCTTCGAGGATGATTTACGGTTGAGGCTATTTCATTTCTCTCCACGGGGGAAAGCCTTGGATTGGTTAGAAAGGTCGCCAAACCATTCCATCCATACATGGGATGAATTGGCGGAGAAATTTATTTCCAAGTTCTTTTCTCCCGGGCATATGGCTACTCTTAGAGACGAGATTCTAGCATTCAAATAAGAACCCAATGAGCCGTTGAATTAAATATGGGAGAGGTACCGAACTATGATGAAAGAGTGCCCAAACAATGACATGACAAAGGCTATGATTCAACAAACTTTCTACAAGGGGATCAATACTACCAATCAATGCGTGGTCAACCAACTTGTCGGTGGAAATTTCATGACAATGCCATATGCGGAATCTTGTGAGATCTTAGATGAAATGAGAGTTACTTCATCGGCATGGCAAAGTAGAGAAAATATTCCTCAAGGTAATCCAAACGTGATTCACCTACATAAAGAATTGCATGATCATTGGCAAGCAATTACCGAGTTGACCACCATAATGAATCAATTAGCCAAGGCTCAACTTCAACAAGTTCAAGGTCCTAAGCAAGTCAATGCAATGGAGGGAGTTAATATGATGGTAAACAAGAGAAGGCAAAAGGGTCCTCAAGTGCAAACCGTGCGGAACATTATGTGCAAGAAGATAGTGGGTTTGATCAAGATGAATCTTACAATGAATAAGAGGAGGAAGTACAATAAGTTAACAACTTCCAAGGGCAAAGAAACAACTATCAAGGCATGTATCAACAACAATGGCGACCTCATGGTAATCAAAGGAATTGGAATTCTAGTAACCAAGGTAATTGGAATGGTGGTAACGACCAAGGGAATTGGAACAATCAAAACAATCAAGGAAATTAGAAAGGTCAAAATAACCAAGGTAATTGGAGTGGCAATAGTCGAGGATATTGGGGAGGCAACAACCAAGGGGGATGGAACAATAACCAAGGAAATCGGGGGTCGGGCTTTCAAAGGCCCCCGATGTATCAACAACCGAGCAACCCGCCTCCTTATCCTTCCCATGGTCCAAGCTCTTCCAACAATGAGATGGGATGAATTGAGAATATGTTCAAACAAATGATGGAGAAGAATGCCGACTCCAATGCCCAACTAGCCTCTCACAATACTTCAATTCGCAATTTGGAAGTTCAATTGGGGCAAATCTCGCAAGCTTTAAACACTCGTCCTAAGGGGGCACTACCAAGTGACACGGTGGTGAAGGTAAAGGGTGGGAACAACACGGGACATGTCATGGTTGTTACTATAAAAACTGGGTGGGTGATGAAAAGGCGGTGTTCCACATGTGCAAATCTATGAGGCAACCGAATAGCAATGGAGTATGTTCGTTCGTGGACTTGGTGACCGATGTTATTATTGATGATACAAGTGCCACGATTAATGTGGGTGACATGTTGGAAGCCGTTTTGCAAAATTTTGATGATGAGGAAATGGATGGCTTCATGGAAAGTGTAAATTCTTTTCAAGGGATGGGTCATACATTTATGCACCTCTAAAACTTTCCTTAGATATCGAAAATAGGAAAATTCCTCCTACAAAGCCTTCAATTGAAGAGCCTCCTATCTTGGAGTTGAAGCCATTGCCTCCACATCTCAGGTATGAATTTCTTGGCTCTTGTTCTATTTTATCGGTTATTTTTTCCTCTTGTTTGACTAACGTGCAGGTTCACTCTATATTGGCGGTGCTCAACAAGAGGAAGAAAGCTATTGGGTGGACTTTGGAAGATATTCGAGGAATAAGCCCCGCATTTTGCATGCATAAGATTAATTTGGAGGAAGATGCCAAACCCTTCATTGAACATCAAAGGAGACTCAATGAAGCAATGCAAGAAGTGGTCAAAAAGGAGATCATAAAGTGGTTGGATGACGGGGTTGTCTATACCATTTTTGACAGTTCGTGGACTTCTCCGGTGCAATGCGTTCCGAAGAAGGGGGCATAACTGTGGTCACCAATGATAAGAACGAGTTGATTCCAACAAGAACGGTGACCGGGTGGAGGGTGGGTATGGACTATCAGAAGCTAAACAAAGTCACAAGGAAAGACCATTTCCCATTACCCTTTCTTGACCAAATGCTTGATAAGTTGGCCGGTCGGGCGTTCTATTGCTTTCTAGATGGATATTCAGGCTACAATCAAATCCTTATTGCCCCAGAAGATGAAGAGAAAACAACCTTCACTTGTCCCTATGGCACTTTCGCTTTCAAGCGGATGCCATTTAGCTTATGCAATGCACCGGCAATTTTCCAACGGTGTATGATGGCGATCTTTATGGATATGGTAGAGGATTACCTTGAAGTCTTCATGGATGATTTTTCAATAGTCGGGGATTCCTTTGATGATTGCTTGGCAAATTTGGATAAGGTCTTGGCAAGATATGAAGAGACGAACTTGGTGTTGAATTGGAAGAAATGCCATTTCATGGTCGAGGAGGGTATTGTCCTTGGCGACAAGATTTCAAAGAAGGGGATTGAGGTTGACAAGGCGAAAATAGAGGTGATTTCTAAACTTCCACCTCCAACATCCGTGAAGGGCATGAGAAGTTTCTTGGGTCACGCGGGGTTCTACCGGCGTTTCATAAAGGCTTTTTCCAAGGTGGTGAACCCCTTGTACAAGCTTTTGGAGAAAGATGCTAAATTTCACTTCAATGATGATTGCATGAGAGCATTCTAATTGCTCAAGTACAAGTTGACAATTACTCCCATTATCACCGCCCCGAATTGGAGAATTCTTTTTGAGCTCATATGTGATGCTAGTGATGTGGCGGTTGGAGCAGTTTTGGGGCAACGTATCAACAAGATCTTTCATCCGATCTACTATTCTAGTAAGACAATGAATGATGCCCAAGTCAATTACACTGTGACTGAAAAAGAGCTCTTTGCCATTGTGTTTGCTATTGAGAAGTTTCGCCCGTACTTGATGGGTGCAAAAGTGATTGTCCACACGGATCATGTGACACTTCGTTACCTTATGAGCAAGAAAGATTTCAAAGCTCGGTTGATGAGATGGGTGCTTTTGTTGCAAGAATTTGACATAGACATACAAGACCGAAAAGGAAGTGAAAATCAAGTGGCGGATCACTTGTCTCGTTTGGAGGAGGATGGTAGGCCTCATGATGGCCTTGAAATCATTGACTCCTTCCCCGATGAGCAACTCTTATCCATTTCAATGAAAGAGGTGACATGGTTCGCGGATCTAGCAAATTTTCTTGTGAGTGGTATTATCCCGGATGAGTTCTCTTCAAACCAAAGGAAGAAGCTCAAACGGGATTATCAAGACTATTATTGGGATGAACCATACCTTTTCTAGATTTATACAGATGGAGTGATTAGAACATGTGTACCGGAGGAGGAACAATGTGAAATTCTTGGGGCTTGTCATTCTTCGCCATATGGTGGTCACCATTTTGGAACAAGAACGGTGACAAAATTGTTAGGTTGCGGTTTCTATTGGCCCATTATTTACAAGGATGCAAGTGATCTCGTCAAGCGTTGTGATGAATGTCAAAGGGCCGGTGAAATCTCAAAGAAAAATGAAATGCCCCTCACCACCATTTTGGAGATTGATATTTTCGATGTGTGGGGTATTGACTCCATGGGTCCCTTTGTGAGTTCTTGTGGAAACACCTACATCTTAGTAGCAGTGGATTATGTGTCAAAATAGGTTGAGGCCATTGCTCTACCCAACAACTAAGCAAGAAGTATGGTGGCATTTTTGAAAACGAACATCTTCACACGGTTTGGTACTCCGCGGGCTATCATAAGCGATGGGGGATCGCATTTTTGCAACAAATATTTTGATACATTTCTTAGCAAGTATGGTGTCACTCACAAATTCACGACTCCCTATCACCCTCAAGCAAGTGGACAAGTGGAAGTCTCCAACCGGGAAATCAAGAGTATATTTTCCAAGTCAGTGAATGCTAACCGAACAGATTGGTCAAAGAAGCTGGATGATGCACTATGGGCTTATCGAACTTCTTTCAAAACGCCTATCAGGATGTCTCCATACCGGTTGGTGTTTGGCAAATATTGTCACCTTTCGGTGGAACTTGAGTACACGGCCATGTGGGCTTTGAAGAAGCTAAATCTTTATTGGGATGCAGCTGTCGCATTGCGGGTTGCACATTTGAATGAGCTAGATGAATTCCAGTACCATGCATATGCAAGTTCGTCTTTGTACAAAGAAAGAATGAAGTATCTTCATGACAAATACATCCAAAATAGGGAATTCAAGGTGGGAGATCTTGTTTTGTTGTTAAACTCATGATTGAAGATGTTTCCCGGAAAGTTGAAATCCAAATGGAGTGGTCCCTTTGAAATTGTAGGTGTGACACCTTTTGGTGCATTGGACTTGAAGAACAAAAATGATGAGGTATTCCGAGTCAATGGTCACCGGGTGAAGCATTATTTGGGACAAGCTGATGATGGTCACGTGGTGGCAGTGATTCATTTGAAGTGATAGTAATATGCATCGTGCCGCAACGTTAAATTAGGCGCTTCTTGGGAGGCAACCCTTGTTTCTTTTTCTTGTTCTTCTTTTTCTTCTTTATATAGGTCTTCTTTTGGGCTAACTGGTTTTGAAGTGTGTTGTAGGAATGATTGTGCTTTACAAGGACTGTGCATAGAAAAAATGGCTAAGTGTGAAAAAAGTGCAGACCGCACAATTTTGAATGCCACAGTAGAAAAGGATTTGCGGCCGCACAATTCTTGTGCGGACCGCACAACTGGAGATTAAAAAATTGCAAACTCTCTGAAGTTTTCCTGTCAGAGAAATGGCCAAAGTCCAGCCGCACAAGGAAATGTGCAGTCCGCACCAAATTATGCGGTCGCACTCGAACCGCAGATCAACAAAGGGTAAATGTGTAACAAGTAAAGGAGTGTAGACCGCACATGAAATTGTGTGGCCGCACTCATCTCTTGAACTCTTGCCCTAATCGGTCAAGTATAAATAGTAGCCTTCTCACAATTATTGAGACTTTACGAACTCTGAATAATTAACACAAAGGCAAACACAGTGCACTCAACTGATTCACGCATCTAACACTCATTTAATCATTTTTTTTATTCTTCCGTAGCATCACTACATTACTGGTATGTTCAATTCATCTTTAAATTTTTCAATTTTCTTAATTTTGTTCATAATTAGTTTAGTTATTTTTAGGCCTAATGTCAAATTCATCAGCTTAAATTTGTGTGGGTAACTTCCTATTTTCTATTTGAGGGATGGGTAAATTGTGTATCATGTCTAAATTGCTACTACCATGTCTAAATTGTGCATGAATTAGAAACCCTAAGGTTACTGCCGATTGCTTTTGGATTGTGCGGCCGCACAAGGAATTGTGTGGTCCGCAGATTAGTAGGCTAGGGCATTTTGGTGTAGAATGATTGTGTGGACCGCACTTGAAATTGTACAATCCGCAGAAATTCAATCGCGGCCGCAGAAAAGTGTGTGCGGCCGCAAATCAAGCAGTTCTCTATCTTCAGAGAGTTGTCATTTTTGATGTTTCAATGTGTGGCCACACCCAAAAATGTGCGGACCGCACTTCAGATGTGTGGCTGCACTTAAAATTGTGTGGACCACAGAATCATCACTGAGGCTGCACTTTCAAATTGTGCGGTCCGCACAATCCCATCTGCGGCGGCACTAAAATAATGTGCGGTCCGCACTTCCCCAACCTGCAACATTTTTTTTCTGAAAATTTTCTCCCTACCTGCAGTTAACTAGAACTGACTCTTACTACTATTTTGTGCAGAATATGGTTTGATCACGTGGTCATGGTGATACATCAAAGGGGAGGGGTGAACCTTCCAGAGGCATAGGCAAAGGCACCTTACCCCTCGCCTTCCAAAATGTGATCAGTAAGAAGGCAGCAGCAGGTCGAGGTAGACAGCTAGAGCCCTTCGAATCAAGTTCATATGCCCCATCTAGGGAAGCATTGGAGGGAGACTCAGTGCAAAGGCAGCCTACTGTGCACTCACATCCACAGCTGCCCTAGGACATATACCGACTGAGAAATGAGCCTACCTCTTCTAAGAGTACTTCTGAGGGGTCGGAAGGGAATAGTCAGGCTTCGGAGCCTTCATATAAATATGCTCCCGACACACAGGCTACTACAGTAGAGGTGGATGAGACACCAGATGATGGTTGAGGGGGGGGGGTGATACTAGAGTTGCAGGCCTGGAGAGGTCAAAGAAGAAGAAAGTTTGGGAAGATAGGTTTGTGACCCTGACTGCATTCAACAAGTTTCGAGAGTGGTAGACGCAGAGATCGCTCACTCTTGAGCGACAGTTTGTGTTGAAAGATCTGGATAGATACAACCCAAATGTGTTAAGACAATTTCGGGAAAGAAAGGGGTGGAAGTGGTTCACTCAAAGTGTAGTGGATGCCAAAGAGCACTTGGTCCGGGAATTTTATGCTAACGTGGCACACATCAAGAAAGGGACCAAAGTGACGAAAGTGAGGAACTTGAAAGTGAAGTTTGACCAAACCACCCTGAACACATACCTAAGGTTGGAGGATGTAGAGCCAGTTCAATACTTGGAAAAGCTGGCCATGGACGATGCAGCTCGCCCATGGCTAGCTGAGCTTCTGGCAGCTCTGGGACCGCCACCATCATGGATCACAACATGGATTCCAATTCAGCAGAACACCCTGAATTTTGAGGCAATGGGATGGCAGACGTTTGTGTGTAGCAGAATAGACCCATGCCGGAATGAAACTAGTCTACCAATGCCTCGAGCAATGCTAGTCGCCTCGATCATGGCACCCAATCAATGTGGGTGTTGTGATGTCGGTCAATATGTCCTTGGTTCCTAGGCAAGGTGACACCTCCTACCCGTATCCCAACACTATCACTGAGTACCTCACAGATGCAGAGATGGAACCAAGGGATTTTGACACCAAGGTGAAGGCGAAGAAGCCTTTCTCGTGGTATTCGTTGATGGATGGTGGAAACCCAAAAAAGATGAGTCAACCATCTACTACTACAGGCCGGTCTGATGAGCCTACCGGGGTAGCTGCTAGGACAATTGACATGCCATCTACTTCTACAGATCCTTCTGATAGTGCAGCAGTTATGCCTCTACCTCTTTCTTTAGTCCTTCAGCATCAGTGCCTTCCATATCAGTTTTGAAGCCGGTGCCCATGCCCGCTCATCCACTATCTGTGCTGCGAGTCTCCCAAACACTGGCGAGCCTAAACAACTAGATGCAGACAGCCACTACAAAGCTGACTGACATATCCAGTGTTGTTGCAGCACAGTCATCCATCTCGGCACCCCAAATTCCTTCGGCAGTGGAGGACACATTGAAGAAGATCTTGGAGAACTAGACCACCATCATGAACACCCTGGTAGCACATGGCACAGTGATTGAGGAGCTCGGGAAGCAGGTAAAGAAAATGAAAAAATCCCAGGCATCCAAGAAATCAGTTGACAGACTGATGAGAGAGGTGACTAAGATAGCAGCAGCTGGTGACCTTCCATTTGACATGTTGATGGGGACAGACCCATCAGCACTAGTAAACCCATCCACACCAGTAGATCCAGCCGCACCAGCTCGCTAGTCTGAGGAGCCAGACATGGCTGCCGACACTGCTGAGGGATTGCGCCAGATGTTCACCAACCCAGTTACTCCCAGATTCGGGGATGATGAGATCCAGTTAGAGGAGACTGAGGGCGGTGACACTACTATGGACACAGATATGTCCAAGGCCACATTGGGAGTCCTCTTTACTCTTACCTTTCCTTATTCTTATTTTGTTAAGCATTGAGGACAATGCTTATTTTTATTCAAAGGGGTGGATTTTATTTGATATTTGGATATTTGACATTTGGTTTGTAATAACTGATAACATTTTCCTCTTTCCTTTTATTTATGTATATATTCTTCCCTCTTTCTCTATTTATGTATATATTCTATATTTTTCCCTCTCAGTGTATACATTCATTTATGTCTTTAGTAGCTTCTTTATTTTGTTTTCTTATTAGTCTATGTTTAATTGTGTAGCTTCTTTTTATGTTTTTAGTAGTCAATAAGCCTTTGGTTTTCTTAATGCCACGGTTCTTTCCAAAGGTAGTTTTTGTGGGAACCATGTGATTCTTCCCAACGATGGATGGTGTGACAACCTTCATAAGAGATTGAGTCTATTTTTTATGTTTAGGTAAGAATAGTAGTAGTAATGAATAAAAGAGTCAAACATGCTTCACTTGGTACCAGCACACTTAACTACGTGGTTATGGTTAAAAACAAGTTTCTCGGGAAAGAAGTAGCTCTAATTAGCGACCTTGTGACTCTTACATTGGCTTAGGCAATCATCAAATGGTTTAGTCGAGCCATAGTGATTTTCAAATCTTGAATATGGTCGTTGTGGGCCCTCGACTCTATCCTTTTTAACATTCCAGCTGCGTGAGAGGTGAGATGATATTTTTGCAAGTCCAAGTACCCGTGCAAATAGTTTAGAACTTGCCCGTTCTAGGCGAAATTTTAAGTTTTGCTTGGCTTGAGAAGTTATTGTAGGCTCTCCTTGACCCGCTTGAAATTTTCCATGACCTACCAAAGTTGTTATCCCTAGTAAACCCATTTGAGACTAAAATCTTTCACATTTGATAACCATGTTACAAGCCTTTACCCGTTTTGTAGTGATCCTCTCTTGGGACTGGAGCTTTCCTTAACACTCTTGAGAAATAATTGGCTAAAACATAAGTTTGGGGGAGAGACGAGGAGTTTGAAAAAGGTATCAAGGCACAAAAATAGAAGAAATGAAAAAAAGGAAGGCAAGAAAAAGAAAGAAGAACAAAAATAAGAAAGTGAATAAGTTGAAAAATTGAAGGGATTTCAAAGAATGGTAATGATGCAAAGCACGAAGAAAACAAAGAAGGGGGAAATGAATATCATGACCAAGAAAGAATGATGCTAAGTCTCTCTAACACCCCTATGGGAAAGAAAATGCCTTCTAAAAGTGGCATAGCATGACCCGATAAGAGAAAATGGAGTGCTTAAGGAAAGATGAACTCGTTCTATCCTAGTATATCCAACCTTAGTCCAAAAGCCTTCATTACATTCACAAAAAGCCCTACGTGATTTCAAGCCGAGTGAGCTTAAATTAGTGGTGATTTACATGAGAGGTAATCCTATGGTACTTAAAGTCGTACTTGCAACATTCTTTTGAGAAAATGAGCAAACCTTTCACAAAACTTTGAATTGAGTGCTACATTCTTAAGTGAGGTGCAAACGGAGAGTAGAAGAGGAGGAGTTTGGGATCCACAATGACCTACATGAAAGTGCGAACTTCCTTGATGAATAAAGTCAACTCTTGATGCTCAAGTGTCACATTAGAACTATTTGTGCTTAAAACTTCACATCATTGCCTTGTTGATAATTCATAAGAGATGTGGGTAATTGCTGGCCCTAATTGATGTGTGTTTGATACACCTTAGATTAGCTGGAATAGCTCTTATCTTGTGGATGTGGGAATTACCTTATTTGCTTGAGGACAAGCAAAAGCTTAAGTTTGGGGGAGTTGATAAGTGGGAATTTTGACTACTTATTAACGCTTTTTAGCTTTTATTTTAGTCCAAAAGTATTTAATTGTATTCTCGAAAAATGATGAAATATGCTTAATTGCAGGAGTATTGAAAAATGAGCCACTAAGATGAAATCCAACACAAAAAGGAGTGATTTGAACCCAAGGACAAAAATCAGGCACAAAAGCTCAAGTGCGGACCGCAAATTTTCATCTGCGGCCGCAGAATGTGAAGGAAATTTAACAGAGTCCAAGTGCAAAGTGCGGACCGAATAATTTTGTACGAACGCAGAAGCTATGCAAGAGCTAAAGTTCAGAGAGTCTCATTTTAATCTCAAAAAGAAATGCGGACCGCACAATAATTGTGCAGCCGCACTCAGAAATGTGTGGTCCGCAGAAGAGCCATGTGCGGCCGCACCAAGAATTGTGCGGACCGCAGAATATGAAAGATGCGGCCACAATCCAGAATTGTGCGGATGCAAAGTCAACTCCTATCAAGACTGAAGAGAAGTGCGGACCGCACATGGAATTGTTCGGCCGAAGAACCTCCGAAAGAGCATTTTTGTCCGAAAATTCCATCTTTTTTATAAATAGACTAGTTTCACGAAATTAGGTCAGGGTTTGAAATATTGAAAGTCCTGTAGCCATTTTTACTTGCCTCTTTAGAAAACTTTAGCTTACTTTGGTGATTTAACATTGGATTTTTATCTTTTAATTTTGCAATATGAGTTTTATCATCTTTTCTTCTTTATTTTCTTCTATACCCAGTATGAGTAGCTAGATTTCTAACTAGGGTTGTGACCCAACTTTAATGTATAAACCTAATGGGTCTTTGATTTATGTCTTGTTTATGGTTGAGAGTTTATTATTTAGCCTTGTTCTTGCTTTTGATTATAGAATTAATGGTTGCAAACATTAGTTCATGCCTATTTGACTTGGTCTCTTCTTGAGAAAGGGAGACTTAGTCTAGAAAAACTTGGCTAACGAGAATTTGAGATAAAATCAAGAGATTGATAGTCCCAATTAAAGGGTTGAACCTAGAGATAGTAAAATCCGACTTAAGCATTTTATCAAATGTTTTGTTCAATACCCATTTTGACTTGAGAAAGACAAATTCGGCAAAATCACTCTTTTACCGAGAGGTATTGAGTGGGTACTTGAGTGCTGATAGCTATAATACATCCCGACCAACGAAACAAGCTTTACAGTTTACAACCCATTAGGCAAACACCTAGGTGAAGGACATAGCCCTAGGCCTTTTACACTATTTGAAAGCAACAACAAAAACAATTTCTTAGTTTTTATTATTTATCTTGCAATCTTAGTTTAAACTAGATCTAGAATCAACCAAATCTTGTGGAAGTGTAATTTAAGATAGTTCAAGCTCATTCACCATAATATATACTTCTAAATCCCATTCATATAGCTCTTTATAGAATTCAACCACGACTCTCTGTTGGGCATTACTATTGCATCGACTGTTTCATAACCTCAAATAGAGGTGTAACTTGGACGAGATCAGGTTGTCGCATGGACTTGCACACATGGAATACCACTTTTTCATCACCCACCCGAAAAGTGAGTTCTGCAACTTCAACATCACAAAGAGCCTTCCTTATAGAAAGGAAAGGTCTTCCAAGAATAGTCGGCACCTCATAATCAACTTCACAATCTAGAATGACAAAATCCGCCGGAAGAATGAATTTATCAACACGAACCAAGACATCTTTAATCATTCATAAAGGTCTCTTCATGGAACGATCGACCATTTGCAATCTCATAGAGGTGGGTCTTAGTTGCCCAATTCCCAAGGTCTTGAAAACCGAATAGGGCATCAAATCGATACTTGCCCCAAGATCACAAATAGCTTTAGTAAACTCAGCACTTCCAATTGTACAAGGAATCGTGAA
This sequence comes from Nicotiana tomentosiformis, assembly GCF_000390325.3. Taxonomy (NCBI): domain Eukaryota; kingdom Viridiplantae; phylum Streptophyta; class Magnoliopsida; order Solanales; family Solanaceae; genus Nicotiana; species Nicotiana tomentosiformis. Next base: position 144,667,188 of record NC_090814.1, on the reverse strand, counting down.
AGCACCGGGATCTTCCAACTTAGGAGCCATTGCATGCACAATTGCACTCACTTGATGAGTGATTTTGATAGTTTCAAAATTCATTAACTGCTTATTCATCACGATATCCTTCCTAAACTTCGCATAATCGAGCATTTGTTCCAAAGCTTCAAATAATGGCACATTGAATGAGAGACTCTTCATAATTTGAAGGAACTTTTTTAATTGATTCTCGCCATTTTGTTTGGCAAGACTTTGAGGGTATGAAAGTGGAGGCTTAGGCAATGGTGCCTTAGCCTTTTACACTACCGGCTCTGGTATGTCAATAATGTGATCCCTAGATGGGTTCACCTCCTCTTGAGTCTCTTCCACACTATCATCAATATCGATCTAAACTTCATCATTTGCTTGCACCATATTGTTCAAGACCTCTCCTTCTTTTCCACTTGCTCATCATCCACAAGTTGCTTTTATTTGAGGTGGATGCATTCCCACCTCTTCTACTTCTTGTAGTGACGGTATTGGCATGCCCCGTGTTGTTTCCACCCTTTGGGTTTACCACCGTGTCACTTGGTAGCGCCCCCTTAAGGCAAGAATTTAGAGCTTGAGAGATTTGCCCCATTTGAACTTCTAAGTTGCGGATCGATGTGTTGTGTGAGGCAAGTTGAGTGTCCGTATCGGCATTCTTTTCCATCATTTGCTTGAACATGTTCTCAATACGCCCAATCTCATTGGTTAAAGAACTAGGACAATGGGAAGGATAATGAGGGGAGTTATTTGGTTGTTGATACATCGGGGGTCTTTGAAAACTCGACCCCCGATTGCCTTTATTATGGTTCCATCCGCCTTGATTGTCCCCCCCCCCCCCTCAATTTCCTTGATTATTGCCGCTCCAATTTTCTTGATTGTTGTTGTTATGCCAATTCCCTTGATTGTTTCTGCCACTCCAATTTCCTTGGTTGTTAGAATTCTAATTGCCTTGATTGTTTTGAGGTCGCCATTGTTATTGGTTTATGTATTGGAAATTGTTTTGTTGCCCTTGAAAGTTGTTCACATATTTTACATCCTCTTCTTGTTCATTGTAAGAATCTTCTTGATCAAACCCACTATCCTCTTGCACATAATTCTCCACTCGATGTTGCACTTGCGGACCCTTGATCCTTCTTTTGTTCACCATCATGTTCACTCCCTCCATAGCATTGACTTGCTTAGGATTTTGCACTTGTTGCAGTTGAGCCTTTGCTAATTGATTCATGGTGGTAGTCAATTCGGCAATGGCTTGTCCATGTTCATGCAACTCTTTGTAAAGGTGGATCACGTTGGGATCACCTTTTGGAACATTAGCCTAGGATTTCCATGCCGATGATGTTTCCCCCATTTTATCTAACATCTCACATGCCTCTGCATAAGGCATAGTCATGAAATTCCCATTGGCAAGTTGATTCACTACACATTGGTTGGTCGTGTTGATCCCATGATAGAAAGTTTGTTGAATCATATTCTCCGTCATATCGGTGTTGGGACATTCCTTAACCATTTTTCTATAGCGTTCCCATATCTCGTGTAGTGGTTCATTTGGCTCTTGCTTGAATACCAAAATCTCATCCCGAAGTGTAGCCATGTGCTCCGGAGAGAAGAACTTAGAAATAAACTTTTCCGCCAACTCATCCCAAGTGTGAATGGAATGGTTCGGCAAACGTTCCAACCAATCTAAAGCTTTCCTCCGTAGAGAGAAGGGAAAAAGCCTTAGCCTCAATGCATCCTAGGAGACATTTGTTTGTTTGCTCCCCCAACAAGTGTCCACAAACCCCTTCAAATGTTTGTATGCATTTTGACTTGGAGCACCGGTGAAGAAACCTCGTTGCTCTAGCAAAGTGAGCATCACGTTGGTGATTTGAAAGTTGCTCGCCCTAATACGGGGAAAGACTATTGCATTTGCATATCCTTCATTAGGTAACCCGGTGTGGAGCCTCTTGTGGTGGAGGTGGGGGTGGAACGTGCATACTGTCATGAGGCACTCGGCCTCTTCTATTGGCTTGAGGTTCAAGAGGAACCTCATCCACTTGGTCATCCTCAATGTCCACATCCCCAAAGCAATATTTCTGAGCTCATTGTTTGTCATGGTTGTACCTACAATTTCTTAAACAAGTTAGTAACATTGAAAGAAAAGAAGATACTCCAAAAACACACCCAAATATATAGCTAACACCGTTTTTAACTCCCCGACAATGGCGCCAATAATTGATCGCATCCAAAGCACACCTCAAAAGAGGTATGAAACGGTCGTTTGCAATAATAGAAACTCAACTAAGAATCGGGGTCAAATCCACAAGGAGCTAAGATGGGAGTTAGGGGTATATATCTCAATGTGAGTGATTGGATTATCTAGATTGCACTTCCACAATAAGATTTGTGTTTTATTTCTAATTTTACTCTATTGATTGCAAAAATAAGGGAAAAGACTAGAGAAAATTATTTTTAAATTTTTTTCTAAATGGATAAAAAGCCTAGGGATATGACCATTACCCATGTGTTTACCTAATAGGATAAAGACTTTAATACTTGTTTTGTTGATTGGGGTGTATTATAGCTATCAACTCTAATTTACCCACTCAATACCTCTCAGTCAGAGAGTGGTTTTGCCCAATTTAGCTTTCTCAAGACCAAATGGGTATAACTCAAAACAGTTGATAAGAGCTCAAGTCGGGTTATTACTATTTCTAGGTTGAACCCTTTAATTGGGTTAATCAATCTCTTAATTGACCCAATTCCTTGTTAGCTAAGTTATCCTAGACCACGTCTCTCTTTCTCAAGTAGTGACTAAGTCAAATAGGCATAAACTAATGTTTTCAACCATTAGTTCCACAATTAAATCATGAACTAAGGCATGAACTAATGTTTTCAACCATTAGTTCCACAATTAAATCATGAACTAAGCTAAATAATAAATACCCAATCATAAATAAGTACTAAATTAGATACCCATAAGGTTTATAAACTAGGGTTGGGTCATAACCCTAGTAGAAATCTAGCTACTCATAATTGGGTTTGAAGAAAATAGAGAAGAAAGACTAATTAAACTAATAATGAAACCTTAAAATGATTAAATCTATTGTAAATACACCAAAACAAAGTAAAACTTCCTAAAATGGCAAAGAAAAACGGCTACAGTAATTTCAAAGGTTCCAACTTGACCTAATTTGGTGAAACTCATCTATTTATACAAGGTTGAAAATCTCGAACAAAAATACCCCTCGGGAGGTTCTGCGGCTGCACAATTCCATGTGTTGTCCGCAAATTTCTTCATCTGGCAGGAGCTGGAGTTCTGCGGCCGCACATTTCTAAACTGCGGCCGCAAGGAAACTTTTTTGCGGTCCGCAGATTAAGAACTGCGGTTGCAAGGCACTCTTCTGCGGTCCGGAATATTAGGATTGCGGCCGCAAGGAAATCTTCTGGACTTGGTCTTTTTGCATACTCTCTGATCTTGACCCTTAGCCCAGCTTTTATGGCCGCACAATTCATGTGCGGTCCGCAATTTGCACAATTGCCTGCTAATTTTTTCTTCTTTGTTTGCTGCCGCAGATGGAATTCTGGGGTCCGCAATTTCTTCTGCGTCCGCAGAATTCCTTCTGCAGACCGCACATTGTGTGCTTTCGTGCCCTTTATTGCCTTGGGCTTAGATTGCTCCTATTTTAGTCGGATTTTATCTCGGGAGCCCAACTTCCAGTATTTCTGCAATTTTGCACAATGGGAACACAATTCAATGCTTTTAGACAAACAAAAGCTAAAAGGCACTAATAAGTAGTCAAAATCCCCACTTATCAGTTTTCGCCAAGTGGGGTAGCGTCAGGGCAAGTAAAAGTCACCTTAAAGGTGAAGGTTGGAAAAAATAAAATGGAGAAATTTTATTCACAAAAGAAAGATGAAGGAAAAATTTTCGGTAAGATTCATGATGAAATGAGTAACATTGTCATACAATGCTGGTATAGGGATCACATGCTTATCACAAGCAATAATTACAGTGTTTAATATCGGAGTTATTAAAATGTACTATCTAATAGTCAAATATTTAATGGGATACTTGAATATATCTTATAACTTTGGAGCATGTGTCACTTGAATTAAATTCAAGCACTGGCAAAATAAGGAAGTACTTTGGTCGTATGTTGGACTTAGTAAAACAAATGAAGGTTATAAATGAGGATAAAGTATGTGCACACTTGGCATGAAATGAGGCAAGAAAAGGTTATATTATGCATATTCTTAAATATGTAATTCTCTTGCAAACCAAAGCAATATGCTCCAGTAAGAAGCACTAGGTCAAAAAAAAAGAAACTAAATGGTGCAAATATTATCCTAATAGCGTTGTCACTTGGGAGCTGAAAGCCTACAATACATAGTAATATTCCTATGGTAGGCACAATGGCAAATACAACTTAAATTTCTGGTAAGGAAGTACCATAAAGAACTTGGTGATATCAATTAGTTGGTTAAGGTTAAGAAAATAGAAATATGTATAGTGATGTTTGAGAATGAATGGAAACTTGTTCCATGAAAAGGAAGGAAGTGGATTGAACATTGCTCATAGAGCAGACTTGTTACCAACCGTATCAATCAATTTGTGATCTAAAGGAAACTCAAAATTTACAACTATAAGTGGAGGTATAAATGACCCACGTGATGGATGGATCTAAGTAAGACAAATATTTTATTGGTATTCGGATGAAATAAAAGAGTATTATAGAAGTGATAACAACACGATAAGGGTTCAAGAATTACTAAAGAAAAACAAGAAAATCAAGAAACGTACGGAAGCTAAAAGAAAGTAGAGAAACAAAAAAGAAGACAAAAATTAAAGATAGATTGAATTCAAGAAAGAGTTTCTTGAATTCAAGAAGTCTATTCTTGAAGTTGAATCCTAACAACAACAATTAGCTAACAAAGAAATAATTACATTTGATAGAGAATTAAAAATAAGAGATAGATAGTGAAACCCGACCCTTTAGAATAATAAGAATAACAATAAGCCTAAACTTATCACTTTTCTTTAATATCTAGAAGTGATCTAAGATTTCGAATAGGGTTAAATCTTACCATCTTAAGTTGAGTGAAGGTTGAAGAATAAATCCAAGAGTAGTCACACACAATAGTGCAAGAAAAATCTCATAATTTTTATTGATAATAGTCTGCCATAATCTAATTCTAAAATCAAATAAGACACCCCGTATATAGGTAGGAGGGGGTCACGAAATTAAAGCTAAAAAATAAGAAAATAAAGTCCTAAACTACTTTGAAAAATAAGTCCAACTACCTTAGGAAAAGGAAAATCACTATGAAACAAAAACCAAATCAATCTTGAAAAGTAGACTCCAACTGTAATGACCCAATAGGTCATTTTGACTTTCAGAATCATGTTCCCTCATTTACTGCTCAATTTATGCTTTATAATTATTATGTGACTGACCGGGGTGGTTAGTTCGGGTCCGGTGAAGTTTTTAGAATGGATTGGAACACTTAGTTCCAAAGTTTAAAACTTAAGTTGAAAGGTTGGCTGGATGTTGACCTATATGTAAATGATCCCAGAATAGAATTTTGATAATTTCAACGGCTCTGTATGGTGATTTTGGACTTAGGAGTGTGTTCGGAATTTTATTTGAAAGTCCGTAGTTAAATTAGGCTTAAAATGGCTAAAACACGAATTTAAGTTTGGAAGTTTGACCGGGGAGTTGAATTTTTGATATCAGGGTCGGAATCCAATTCCGAAAGTTTTTATAGCTCCGTTATGTCATTTATGACTTGTGTGCAAAATTTGAGGTCAATCGGACTTGATTTGATAGGTTTCGGCATCGAATATAGAAGTTGAAAATTTTAAGTTTCATTAAACTTGAATTGGAGTATGATTCATGGTTTTAGCGTCCTTTGATGTGATTTGAGGTTTCGACTAAGTTCATATGATGTTATAGGACTTGTTAGTGTATTTGGTTGAGATCCCGAGGGACTCGAGTGAGTTACGGACGGCTAACGGATCATTTTTGACCTTTGGGAGATAGCTGATAGCTACTGGTATTTTTCTTTTGATTTCCTTATACGCGATCGCATAAGTTCATTCGCGATCGCGTAAACTAATTTGGGGCAGAGGTGACTTTGTTCTATGCGATCGCGTGAGATTGTTTGCGATCGCGTAGGCTTGTTTGAAGCAGTGATGATTTTATTCTTCGTGATCGCGTGAAGAGAGCTGCGATCGCGTAGCTATGGGAGTTTGTTATTCGCGAACACGTGAAGAAGGTCGCGTTCATGTAGAGTAAGTGGAGAAAAAGTGGAGGTCACGCGTTTGTGCTTCGCGATTGCGTGGATGAGTTCGCGATCGTGTAGACCTGTGAGTTTGAGCTTCGCGATCGCGTAGGGTTAATTTAGACACGTGGTTGATTGGGCATTCATATTTCGTAACTTTTGCCGGATTCCGAGACGTGGGCCCCATAGACGATTTTTGAGTTAATTTAGGATTTTTATTGAAAAATATAGTAGTTTTATGAAATTGATTTCTCTAATTTTTGGTGACTGTATCGAATTATTTTGGCTAGATTCGAGCCATTCAGAGTTGGATAATCGAGGAAGGCCTACTAGTGGATTAAATTGGAGCAAGTCAAGGTAAGTCTCTTGTCTAACTTTGTAAGGGGGAATTTACCCCATAGGTGATTTAAATTAATAATTGTTGCTAATTGTGGGGGCTACGTACGCACGAGGTGACGAGAGTCCGTGTGTAGCTACTATTTATGCTAAAGTCCGGGTAGTTTAGGGCTCAAATCATGAATTACGTGTGTAAATTATATGCTTTATTTAATTAAATTATTTGAACTATATTGTGAATTGTTAGGGAAAGATAGTAAAAGATGGAAATCTCATATACTTAATTCTATGTATAAATTGATTAATCGTTAAAAGAAATTGTGCATCCTCTCGTATTAATCTTATAATAAATATACTCTCATTCCGGAGGTACATAAGAAAATGTCCTCCTTTCTTGTGGAGCGGGCCGAACGCTTCGGCAGTATAGATGCATCTATGGATCGCATCGCACGTCCCCCGGCAGTGTACACGACACTCTGGATCGGGCCGTACGACCTCGGCAGAAATTGTGCCTAATAATAATAATTACATGATACCTTAATATTTTAATTGCAGCTTGTGAAGTTAAATAAATTGAAAATTGTCATATTTGAAGGAATATAATTATTTCTGCTGGTTAAAGAAAATTATTGTTAATTCTATAAATCAGGTTGATTTAAATAATTCTATTTTTATTTTATTTATTATTATTGACCCTTAGTGAGTGTCAAAGTCGACCTCTCGTCACTACCTCTTCGAGATTAGGCTTGATACTTACTGGGTACACGTTGTTTACGTACTCATGTTACACTTGTTGCACTTTTTGTGCAGGACCTGAGACATGTGCTATAGTTGGACCTATCAGCGCGCACCCACATTATCCAGAGGTTTAGTGGTAAGCTGCCTTTCTGAGCCGTTCTGCGGCAACTAGGGCCTTTTCTTGGAATTTTATTCTGTCTATTTCATTTCAGACAGTATTAGAATTTTCGTATAATCTACTAGATGCTCATACACTTGTGACACTAGGTCTTGGCACACACACTAGTATAATTTTTGGATTTAATTATTTTTCTTGGTTATTTTAATTTATGAGATCTTTTTATATTGTCTTAAATTCTTGCAAGTAAGAAGAGTTTAATTACTCGGTTAATTTTTAAAGAGTTGAATATGTGTTTAAATCACTAGTTGGCTTGCCTAGCAGTAGTGTTGGGTGCCATCACGACCTATAGGTGAAATTGGGTCATGATAACATCGTATCAGAGCACTAGGTTCACGTAGGTCTCATAAGTTATGAGCATGCCTACTTTGCGGATCGGTACGGAGACATCTGTACTTATCTTCAAGAGGTTATAGGGTGTTAGAAAACTACCTTTCTTCATCTTCCATCGTGCAATTGATGCAGTACTAAATATATTTCTATTATTCTCTCACATATGGTGAGAACGTGCTATAATAAGGTTCCAGACCAAGGAAGAGCTACTCCCCCAGTTGTTAGAGGCCGAGGGAGGACTCCAGTCCATGGTAGGGGATGAGGATGTCCCAGGATTGTCCCAGTTATGCCACTAGTGGGTCCAGCAGGGGATCTTATTATTGAGGAACAGGGCGAGGTGCCCGTGGAAGAGCCAGCTCCGGTGGATTTCACGTCTGCACCGGGATTCCAGGATCGCATGAAGAGAGCCGTGATCGCGTAGCTATGGGATTTTGTTATTCGCGAACGCGTGAAGAAGGTCGCGTTCGCGTAGAGTAAGTGGAACAAAAGTGGAGGTCACGCGTTTGTGCTTCGCGATCACGTTGATGAGTTTGCGATAGCATAGGCCTGTGAGTTTGAGCTTCGCGATCGCATAGGGTTAATTTAGGCAATTGGGAGAATTTTTCATCGCAATCGCGTAGAGCAAATGACTGGGCAGAGAGTTTAAGTTCTGAAAATGAGGCAATTTTTGAGAGATTTTCAGAGAAAAAAATGGGGTAAGTGTTCTTAACTCAATATTGGTTAAATTACCCGAATCCATCACTATTTTTATCATTTAATTGGTGAATTAAGTTGGAAAAGTTTGAAAACCCTCTTGGACAAATTTGAGGAATTGAGGGTCGAATTGTTATTGAAATTTAGTAATTTTGGTATGGGTAGACTCATGGTTGATTAGGCATTCATATTTCGTAACTTTCGCCGGATTCCGAGATGTGGGCCCTACAGATGATTTTGAGTTAATTTCAGGTTTTTATTGAAAAATGTAGTATCTTTATAACGACCCGACCGGTCATTTTGAGAGTAATAGCCCCGATCCCCTATTAACTGCTTTCCCCAAATCTTTTTATGCTATTGTGACTTGCCGGGATGATTGGTTTTGAGTTTCAAAGTGTTTTGGGACACTTAGTCCCTAAATGAGAGCTTAAGCCTTAGGATTTGGACCGTAGTCGAAACTATGTGAAGACGACTCTAGAATGGAATTTTGTCTGTTCTGTTAGCTCCGTTAGGTGATTTTGGGTTTAGGAGCGTGTACGGATTGTGTTTTGGAGGTTCGTAGCTCATTTAGGCTTGAAATGACGAAAGTCGAATTTTTGGAGTTTTGGGCCGGTAGTGGAATTTTTGATATCGGGGTTGTTTTTCAATTCCGGAAGTTGGAGTAGGTCTGTAATATTGATTATGACTTGTGCGCAAAATTTGACGTCAATCGGACGTGATTTGATAGGTTTCGATATCGGTTGTAGAATTTTGTAGTTTCAAGTTCTTTAAGTTTGAATTGGAGGGTGATTCGTGATTTTAGCGTTGTTTGATGGGATTTGAGAGCTCGACTAAGTTCGTATGGTATTTTATGATTGGTTGGTATGTTTGGTCGAGGTCCCGGGGGCCTCGGGTGTGTTTCGGATGCTTAACGGGTGAAAGCTTGGACTTAGAGTAATTTTTGATTCCTTGCTGGTTCTGGTGTTTTCGCACCTGCGGTGGGGAGTCCGCAGGTGCGGCCTCGCAGAAGCGAGAGTTGAAGGCGCAGATGCGGGAAAGTCGAGAGTTGGCCTGGGGTCGCAGGGGTAAGGAAGTTCCGCATCTGCGATGCCCGCAAATGCGCAAGGCTGTTCGCAAATGCGCAAGATGCGCAGAAGCGGAATGGATGTCCGCAGGCACGCGCGCGTAGGTGCGGCCCTTTCGTCGTAGGTGCGAAGGCAGAGGGGGTAAGTGAGTTGCATAGATGTGCACGTTTTCCGCACAAGCGCACCCGCAGGTGCGAGCCCAAGTTCCGCAGGTGCGGAAATACCTGGGCAGTGATTAAAACCGAAGGGCTTCGCGATTTTTATCATTTTTGGCTTTGCAAACTCGGGTTGGGGCGATTTTTGAGAGCATTTTCGAGGCATTTCTTGAGGTAAGTTCCTTGTGCTTATGTTTGGTCAATAATCTTGCCTTGTCATGTATTTTTCCACCTAGTTAATGTGTATTTAAGGTGGAAATTGGAAGTTGGAGACTAGGGATTTGGAAGTTTGAACTGTGAATTGGAGGACCATTTGGTGTCGGATTTTAGTAAATTTGATACGGTTAGACTCGTGAGTGAATGATATTTCTAGTTTCGTGAATTTTGTTGGATTTTGAGACGTGGGCCCGGGGGCCGGGTTTGAGCCAATTTTGGGTTTTGGCCTAATTTTGTAGTTTTTCTTGTGGGATTCATTCCATTAGCGCGTATTGATGGTATTGTACTGTTTTGAATAAATTTGGGCCATTTGGAGTCGGATACTCATGGCAAGAACGTGATATCAAGTTGATTTGAGCGGTTCAAGGTAAGTGGCTTGCCTAACCTTGTGTTGGGGACTTCCCCCTTAGGATATCTTGATTATTATTTGGTGTGTGAGCGCCGTGTACGTGAGGTGATGAGTACGTACACGGGCTATTATTGCAAAAAAAATCATGTTTAACCTTTTTAAATCATAAATTGCTTCTCTTATTAATTGAACTAATATGTTTAATTGTGTAGTTTAGACTAGAAAAGCATGCTTAAGTGTTTTAACTGTCTAATTGACATTTTGTGCGTCATGTTTAGTTAAGTCCTTATTTGCCTTATCTGTGTCCAGTATAAACTGTATAACTCGATGTCATACCTGTCATTTCATCTTGCGTTGCATATTTAAATTGGGACTACGGACGTATTCCGAGAGATCCCCCTGTACTGTATATTTACTTTAGGACTAACATATTCAGGGAGATCCCCCCTGTACTGCATAGTTGGACCTGAGACATGTGCTATAGTTGGACCTATCAGCGTGCACCCACATTATCCAGAGGTTTAGTGGTGAGCTGCCTTTCTGAGCCGTTCTGCAGCAACTAGGGCCTCTTCTTGAAATTTTATTCTGTCTATTTTATTTCAGACAGTATTAGAATTTTTGTATAATCTACTAGATGCTCATATACTTGTGACACTAGGTCTTGGCACACAGACTAGTATAATTTTTGGATTTAATTATTTTTCTTGGTTATTTTAATTTACGAGATCTTTTTATGTTGTCTTAAATTCTTGCAAGTAAGAAGAGTTTAATTACTCGGTTAATTTTTAAAGAGTTGATTATGTGTTTAAATCACTAGTTGGCTTGCCTAGCAGTAGTGTTGGGCGCCATCACGACCTATAGGTGAAATTGGGTCATGATAACATCGTATCAGAGCACTAGGTTCACGTAGGTCTCATAAGTTATGAGCATGCCTACTAGAGTCTTGCGGATCGGTACGAAGACGTCTGTACTTATCTTCAAGAGGTTATAGGGTGTTAGGAAACTACCTTTCTTCATCTTCCATCGTGCAATTGATGCAGTACTAAATACATTTCTCTTATTCTCTCACATATGGTGAGAACGTGCTATAATAAGGTTCCAGACCAAGGAAGAGCTACTCCCCCAGTTGTTAGAGGCCGAGGGAGGGCTCCAGTCCATGGTAGGGGATGAGGACGTCCCAGGATTGTCCCAGTTATGCCACTAGTGGGTCCAGCAGGGGATCTTATTATTGAGGAACAGGGCGAGGTGCCCGTGGAAGAGCCAGCTCCGGTGGATTTCACGTCTGCACCGGGATTCCAGGATGTCATGGGTCGTATGTTGCGGTTCATGGATACTATGACTCAGGCCGATTTATTTCCAGCAGACCTAGCCACATCTCAGGCGGGCGGGGGAGCATAGACCCCTATTGTACAGGGTCATGGGCAGGCAGTTGCTGTATATTAGACCCAGGGTGTACTACCCGCGGGTGGAGCCCAGCCAGTGGCAGCAGCTACACCTGAGCCCAGGCCAGCTGCAGCCGCCGAGCCGCAGAAATTATTGGACAGATGAACTAGACTACATCCTCTTGTCTTTGGGGGTGAGCGACATGAGGATCCCCAGGATTTCATTGATCGGTTCAGGTACAGACTGCACAACATAAGGATATTGGAGTCCCATGGGGTAGATTTTGCTACTTTTCAGCTGGAGGGCAGGGCCCCTAGATGGTGGAAGTCTTATCTTCTTGGCAGGCCAGCAGATTCTTCTCCCATGACTTGGGACAGATTTACTCGTATTTTCCTAGACAAGTATATTCCACCCTCCCAGTGGGAAGAGCTGCGGTTTTAGTTTGGGCAGCTCCAGCAGGGTCAGATGTCAGTGACCAATTATGAGGCGAGGTTCTCTGAGTTATCTCGCCATGCACTTATGATACTCCCTACTAAGTCGGAGAGAGTGCGGAGGTTTGTTGCGGGTTTACATACTGGCATTCAGGCTACTATGGCCCGAAAGGTTGAAATGGGTACTTCTTATTAGCTAGTCGTGGAGATAGCCCGGAGGATTGAGGGTGTGCGTCAGCGTAGCCGAGAGCAGGTTATGAGAGATAAGCGATTTAGATATTCTGGAGAGTTCAGAGGTACTCCGTCTGGGGGTAGAGGTCAGTTCGTGAGAGGGTAGTCCAGCAGGCCCCCATATCCAGCACCACCGCCTCCTCGGGGTGCTCCAGTACGACCTTATATCAGTACCATGCCAGAGAGTTCTTATCGCCCACCAGCTATTCAGGGTTTTTCCAGTGGGTATTTAAGTCACCAGGGTCAGACTTTTAGTCAGCAGCCCATCGCACCGAAAAGTTATTACGAGTGCGGGGATCCCAGTTATATGCGGAGATTCTACCCCAGGCTTCAGGGTAGACCAGTGCAGCAAGGTCATCAACCTATGATTACCGCACCAGTTGCTCCACTAGCCGTCAGACCACCAAGAGGTGAAGGGCAGGTAGGTAGGGGTCGTCCTAGAGGTGGAGGCCAGCCAGGCGGAGGCCAACCAGTTGGCACTCCAGCTCGGTTCTATGCTTTTCTGGCCAGACCAGATGCAGAGGCCTCAGATACAGTGATTATATGTATTATTTCTATTTGCGGCAAAGATGCCTCCGTATTGTTTGATCCATGGTCTACATATTCCTATGTGTCATCTCTATTTGCTCATTTCCTGGGTGTTTCTCGTAAGTCCTTGAGTACTCTTGTTTATGTGTCCACTCATATGGGTGATTTTGTTGTTGTGGATCGGATCTACCGGTCCTGCATTATTACATTCTGTGGTTATGAAACTAGATAAGATCTTCTACTGCTTGAGATGAACGACTTTGAAATCATCCTGGCATGGACTGGTTATCTCTATATCATGGCATCCTAGATTGTCATGCCAAGACTGTCACCTTGGCTATTCCAGCATTGCCTAGGCTGAAGTGGAAGGGTTCATCTGTTAGTGCATTTAATTGGGTTATTTCTTTTATGAAGGCTCGACACATGATTGATAAGGGTTGTTTGGATTATCTAGCTTATGATCGGGGTACTACTGTAGAGACTCTGACTATTGATTCAGTTCTTGTAGTTCGGGAGTTCTCTGATGTATTTCCTTTGGATCTTCCAGGCATGTCACTTGATCGTGATATTGATTTCTGTGTTGACTTGGCTCCAGATACCCAGCCTATATCTATCCCACTGTATCGCATGGCTCTGAAAGAATTAAAGGAGTTTAAAGAACAGCTTGAGGAGTTACTTGCCAAAAGGTTCGTTAGGCCGATTGTATCGCATTGGGGTGCACCGGTATTATTTGTGAAGAAGAAGGATAGTACTATGCGGATGTGTATTGATTATCGACAATTGAACAAAGTCACTATTAAGAACAAGTACTCGTTGCTGCATATTAATGATCTATTTGACCGGTTGCAGGGTGCTAGGGTGGTTTTCTAAGATCGACTTGAGGTCGGGGTACCATCAGTTGAAGATTTTGTATTCGGATATTCCGAAGACTGCTTTTCGGACTAGATATGGTCATTATGAGTTTCTGATGATGTCCTTCGATTTGACTAACGCCCTGGCGGCGTTCATGGATTTGATGAACAGGGTATTCCGGCCATATATTGATTCATTTCTCATTGTCTTCATTGATGACATTTTGATCTACTCGCGCAGTAAGGAGGAGCACGAGCAGCATATAAGAGTGGTACTTCAGACGCTGGGGGAACAAAAGTTGTATGCTAAGTTCTCTAAATGTGATTTTTGGCTATATTCTGTAGCATTTTTGGGGCATATTGTATCGGGTGAGGGTATTAAAGTTGATCCTAAAAAGGTCGAGGCAGTTCAGAATTGGCATCGTCCCACTTCGGCGACTGAGATGTGCTCCATTCTGATAGTCCGATGATTGTGAAGTGACCTTTCAGAAGCTCAAAATAGCATTGACTACAGCACCAGTGTTAGTGTTGCCTTTCGGTTCGGGGATATATACAGTGTATTGTGATGCTTCACGCGTTGGTTTAGGTTGTGTATTAATGCAGGAGGGGCGAGTTATTGCATATGCTTCACGTTATCTAAAGCTTTGCGAGAAGAATTATCCAATGCATGATTTGGAGTTAGCTGCGATTGTTCGCGTTCTTAAGATTTGGAGGCATTATCTTTATGAGGTGTCTTGTGAAGTTTACACTGATCATCGTAGTTTGCAGCATTTGTTCAAGCAGAGGGACCAAAATTTGAGGCAGCGCAGATGGCTGGAGTTACTGAAAGATTATGATATCACTATCATGTATCATCCGAGCAAAGCAAATGTAGTTGCACATGCCTTAAGTAGAAAGGCGGTGAGTATGGGTAGTTTGGCTTTTATTGCAGCAGAGGAGAGGTCATTAGCTTTGGATATTCAGTCATTGGCTAACAGACTTGTGAGGCTGGATATCTCAGAGCCTAGCCGAGTTCTTGCGTGTGTTGTGGCCCAGTCTTCGCTATTTGAGCAGATCAAGGCTCGCCAGTATGATGATCCACACTTAATAGTTCTTCGAGAAACAGTACTACGGGGTGGTGCCAAGGAAGCTACTATTGGCACGGATGGTGTTCTGCGACTCTAGGATCGTCTATGTGTTCCTAATATGGATGGACTGAGAAAAAAGATCCTAGAAGAGGCACACAATTCTCGATATTCTATTCATCCAGGTGCTATGAAGATGTATTGTGACTTGAGGCAGCATTATTAGTGGCGGTGAATGAAAAAGGACATAGTTGAGTATGTAGCTAGGTGTCTAAATTGCCAGCAAGTTAAATATGAGCACCAGAGGCCAGGTGGCCTACTTCAGCAGATGACTATACCGGAGTGGAAATGGGAACGCATTACTATGGACTTTGTAGTTGGGTTGCCGCGGACCTTGTGGAAGTTTGATGCAGTTTGGGTCATTATTGACAAGCTGACCAAGTCGACACACTTCATTCTGGTTGTGACTACGTATACTTCAGAGAGGTTGGCCGAGATATATATTTAGGAGATAGTTTGGTTGCACGGTGTGCCAATTTCCATCATATCAAATAGAGGCCCTCAGTTTACCTTACATTTCTGGAGAGTAGTACATAGTGAATTGGGGACCCGTGTAGAGCTCAGTAGAGCCTTTCATCCGCAGACCGACGGGCATTCGGAGCGGACAGTTCAGATATTGAAAGATATGCTCAGGGCATGTGTGATTGACTTTGGAGGTCAGTGGGATCGTTTCTTGCCTTTGGCCGAGTTTGCTTATAATAACAGTTACCAATCCAGTATCGAGATGGCTCCATTTGAGGCTTTATATGGTCGGCGATGACGTTCGCCCATCGGATGGTTTGAGCCCGGTGAGGCTAAGTTATATGGTATTGATTTGGTGAAAGATGCCTTGGAAAAGGTAAAGTTAATTCAAGAGCAACTTCGTACAGCACAGTCCAGATAGAAGAGTTACGCGGATCAGAAAGCGTGTGATTTATCATTTATGGTGGGTGGAAAAGTTCTCCTGAAGGTTTCGCGAATGAAGGGAATCATGAGATTTGGGAAGAAGGGCAAGTTGAGCCGAAGGTTTATAAGACCATTTGAGGTGTTGAGACGAGTTGGAGAGTTTTCTTATGAGCTTGCCTTGGCTCCCACTCTATCAGGAGTTCATTCGGTTTTCCATGTATCTATGCTCCAGAAGTATCATGTCGACATGTCACATATGTTAGACTTCAATACAGTTCAGCTAGATAAAAGCTTGGGTTATGAAGAGAAGCCAGTTGCCATTGTTGATAGACATGTTCGCTAGTTGAGGTCCAAGAAGATTTCTACAATAAAAGTCCAGTGGAGGGGCCAACCAATCGAGGAAACGACTTGGGAGGACGAGGAAGACATGCGGAGCAAATATCCACGCTTATATAGCACCCCAGGTACAATTCTAAACCCATTTGAGGACAAACATTTGTTTAAGAGGTGGAGAATGTAATGACCCAATAGGTCATTTTGACTTTCAGAATCTCGTTCCCCCATTTACTACTCAATTTATGCTTTATAATTATTATGTGACTGACCGGGGTGGTTAGTTCGGGTCCGGTGAGGTTTTAGAATGGATTGGAACACTTAGTTCCAACATTTAAAACTTAAGTTGAATGGTTGGTTGGATGTCAACCTATGTGTAAACGACCCTAGAATAGAATTTTGATGATTCCAACGGCTCTGTATGGTGATTTTGGACTTAGGAGCGTATTCGAAATTTTATTTGGAAGTCCGTAGTTAAATTAGGCTTGAAATGGCTAAAACAAGAATTTAAGTTTGGAAGTTCGACCGGGGAGTTGACCTTTTGATATCGAGGTCGGAATCCAGTTCCAAAAATTTCAGTTCCGTTATGTCATTTATGACTTGTGTGCAAAGTTTGAGGTCAATCAGACTTGATATGATAGGTTTCGACATCGAATGTAGAAGTTGAAAATTTTAAGTTTTATTAAGCTTGAATTGGAGTATGATTCATGGTTTTAGCGTTGTTTGATGTGATTTGAGGTTTCGACTAAGTTCGTATGATATTATAGGACTTGTTTGTGTATTTGGTTGAGATCCCGAGGGACTCGGGTAAGTTTCGGACGGCTAACAGATCATTTTTGGCCTTTTGGGATATAGTTGATAGCTACTGGTATTTTTCTTCTGGTTTCCTTATACGCGATCGCATAAGTTCATTCGTGATCACATAAGCTAATTTGGGGCAGAGGTGACTTTTTTCTATGTGATCGTGTGAGATTGTTTGCGATCGCGTAGGCTTATTTGAGGCAGTGATGATTTTGTTCTTCGCGATCGCGTGAAGAGAGCCGTGATCGCGTAGCTATGGGATTTTGTTATTCGCGAACGCGTGAAGAAGGTCGCGTTCGCGTAGAGTAAGTGGAACAAAAGTGGAGGTCACGTGTTTGTGCTTCGCGATCACGTTGATGAGTTTGCGATAGCGTAGGCCTGTGAGTTTGAGCTTCGCGATCGCGTAGGGTTAATTTAGGCAGTGGGAGAATTTTTTATCGCGATCGCGTAGAGCAAATGACTGGGCAGAGAGTTTAAGTTCTGAAAATGAGGCGATTTTTGAGAGATTTTTAGAGAAAACAACGGGGTAAATGTTCTTAACTCAATATTGGTTAAATTACCCGAATCCATCACTATTTTTATCATTTAATTGGTGAATTAAGTTGGAAAAGTTTGAAAACCCTCTTGGATAAATTTGAGGATTTGAGGGTCGAATTGTTATCGGAATTTAGTAATTTTGGTATGGGTAGATTCATGGTTGATTAGGCGTTCATATTTCATAACTTTCGCCGGATTCTGAGATGTGGGCCCCACAGATGATTTTTGAGTTAATTTCAGGTTTTTATTGAAAAATGTAGTATCTTTGTAACGACCCGACCGGTCGTTTTGAGAGTAATAGCCCCGATCCCCTATTAACTGCTTTCCCCAAATCTTTTTCTGCTATTGTAACTTGCCGGGATGATTGGTTTTGAGTTTCAAAGTGTTTTGGGACACTTAGTCCCTAAATGAGAGCTTAAGCCTTAGGATTTGGACCGTAGTCGGAACTGTGTGAAGATGACTCCAGAATGGAATTCTGTCTATTCTGTTAGCTCCGTTAGGTGATTTTGGGTTTAGGAGCGTGTACGGATTGTGTTTTGGAGGTTCGTGGCTCATTTAGGCTTGAAATGACGAAAGTCGAATTTTTGGAGTTTTGGGCCGGTAGTGGAATTTTTGATATCGGGGTCGTTTTCCGATTCCGAAAGTTGGAGTAGGTCCGTAATATTGATTATGACTTGTGCGCAAAATTTGACGTCAATCGGACGTGATTTGATAGGTTTCGATATCGGTTGTAGAATTTTGAAGTTTCAAGTTCTTTAAGTTTGAATTGGAGGGTGATTCATGATTTTAGGATTGGTTGGTATGTTTGGTCGAGGTCCCGGGGGCCTCGGGTGTGTTTCGGATGCTTAACGGGTGAAAGCTTGGACTTAGAGGAATTTCTGATTCCTTGCTGGTTCTGGTGTTTTCGCACCTGCGGTGGGGAGTCCGCAGGTGCGGCCTCGCAGAAGCGAGAGTTGAAGGCGCAGATGCGGGAAAGTCGAGAGTTGGCCTGGGGTCGCAGGGGCAAGGAAGTTCCGCATCTGCGATGCCCGCAAATGCGCAAGGCTGTTCGCAAATGCGCAAGATGCGCATAAGCGGAATAAATGTCCGCAGGCGTGCGCGCAGGTGCGGCCCTTTCGTCGCAGGTGCGAAGGCAGAAGGGGTAAGTGAGTTGCGCAGATGTGCACGTTTTCCGCACAAGCGTACCTGCAGGTGCGAGCCCAAGTTCCGCTGGTGCGGAAATACCTGGGCAGTGATTAAAACCGAAGGGCTTCGCGATTTTTATCATTTTTGGCTTTGCAAACTCGGGTTGGGGCAATTTTTGAGAGCATTTTCGAGGCATTTCTTGAGGTAAGTTCCTTGTGCTTATTTTTGGTCAATAATCTTGCCTTGTCATGTATTTTTCCACCTAGTTAACGTGTATTTAAGGTGGAAATTGAAAGTTGGAGACTAGGGATTTGGAAGTTTGAACTGTGAATTGGAGGACCATTTGGTGTCGGATTTTAGTAAATTTGATACGGTTAGACTCGTGAGTGAATGATATTTCTAGTTTCGTGAATTTTGTCGGATTTCGAGACGTGGGCCCGGGGGCCGGGTTTGAGCCAATTTCGGGTTTTGGCCTAATTTTGTAGTTTTTCTTGTGGGATTCATTCCATTAGCGCGTATTGATGGTATTGTACTGTTTTGAATAAATTCGGGCCATTTGGAGTCGGATACTCATGGCAAGAACGTGATATCAAGTTGATTTGAGCGGTTCAAGGTAAGTGGCTTGCCTAACCTTGTGTTGGGGACTTCCCCCTTAGGATATCTTGATTATTATTTAGTGTGTGAGCGCCGTGTACGTGAGGTGACGAGTACGTACACGGGCTATTATTGCAAAAAAAATCATGTTTAACCTTTTTAAATCATAAATTGCTTCTCTTATTAATTGTACTAATATGTTTAATTGTGTAGTTTAGACTAGAAAAGCATGCTTAAGTGTTTTAACTGCCTAATTGACATTTTGTGCGTCATGTTCAGTTAAGTCCTTATTTGCCTTATCTGTGTCCAGTATAAACTGTATAACTCGATGTCATACCTGTCATTTCATCTTGCGTTGCATATTTAAATTGGGACTACGGACGTATTCCGAGAGATCCCCATGTACTGTATATTTACTTTAGGACTAACGTATTCAGGGAGATCTCCCTGTATTGCATATTTACTTTGGGACTACGGACGTATTCCGGGAGATCCCCCTTGTACTGCATATTTACTTTGGGACTACGGACGTATTCCGGGAGATCCCCCAGCACTGCATATTTACTTTGGGACTATGGACGTATTCCGGGAGATACCCCTCTACTGCATATTCATTTGAAACTACGGGACGGTATCCCGAGAGATTTCCCATTGTGTTTACCTTGTTTTGAGCCGAGGGCTCCCTTAACTATTAAATTTTTGAGAATTTCTCTAACTATGATACCGTAAATTTCTCTTATATCTTTTACTGTTTAATTTATTATATTTACTCCGGTAGGGCCTTGACCTGACCTCATCACTACTCGACTGAGGTTAGGCTTGGCACTTACTGGGTACCATTGTGGTGTACTCATGCCCTTTCCTGCACATATTTTCGTGTGCAAATCCAGGTACGAGCTATCAACCTTGGGGTTAGTGCGTGCTGCTGATTCTAGGAGACTTCAAGGTACTTCTGCTTGCGTCCGCAGATCTTCGGAGTCCCCTTCTACTCCCTCGTCTAGAGACTTTCCTTATTATCTTCAGACTTTTGTATAGAGCTACATAGATTATAGCAACTTGTGACGTAGTGATATTTCGGGTTTTGGGAAACTATTTTGTATATGCCGAGTGGTGCTACTCTTGACTATTTATAATATGTTGTTTACCTTTAAAATATTATATTTTCTTTATATTTTTATCAATATTAGGCTTACCTAGTCGTAAATACTAGGTGCCATCACGACCCCTTACGGAGGGATAATTTGGGTCGTGACAATTTTCTTATAAAATTAATTCCTATAATTTTTGGTGACTGTATCGAAATATTTTGGCTAGATTCGAGCCATTCAGAGTTAGATAATCGAGGAAGGCCTACTAGTGGATTAAATTGGAGCAAGTTGAGGTAAGTATCTTGTCTAACCTTGTAAGGAAAAATTTACCCCATAGGTGATTTAAATTAATAATTGTTGCTAATTGTGGGGGCTATGTACGCACGAGGTGACGAGAGTCCGTGCGTAGCTACTATTTATGCTAAAGTCCGGGTAGTTTAGGACTCAAATCATGAATTACGTGTGTAAATTGTATGCTTTATTTAATTAAATTATTTGAGCTATATTGTGAATTGTTAGGGAAAGATAGTAAAAGATGGAAATCTCATATACTTAATTTTATGTATAAATTGATTAATCATTAAAAGAAATTGTGCATCCTCTCGTATTAATCTTATAATAAATATACTCTCATTCCGGAGGTACATAAGAAAATGTCCTCCTTTCTTGTGGAGCGGGCCGAACGCCTCGGTAGTATAGATGTATCTATGGTTCGCGTCGCACGTCCCTTGGCAGTGTACACGACACTCTGGATCGGGCCGTACGACCTCGGCAGAAATTGTGCCTAATAATAATAATTACATGATACCTTGATATTTTAATTGCAGCTTGTGAAGTTAAATAAATTGGAAATTGTCGTATTTGAAGGAATATAATTATTTCTGCTGGTTAAAGAAAATTATTATTAATTCTATAAATCAGGTTGATTTAAATAATTCTATTTTTATTTTATTTATTATTATTGACCCTTAGTGAGTGTCAAAGTCGACATCTCGTCACTATCTCTTCGAGATTAGGCTTGATACTTACTGGGTACACGTTGTTTGCGTACCTATGCTATACTTGCTGCACTTTTTGTGCAGGACCTGAGACATGTGCTATAGTTGGACCTATCAGCGCGCACCCACATTATCCAGAGGCTTAGTAGTGAGCTGCCTTTCTGAGCCGTTCTGCAGCAACTAGTGCCTCTTCTTGGAAATTTATTCTGTCTATTTCATTTCAGACAGTATTAGAATTTTTGTATAATATACTAGATGCTCATACACTTGTGACACTAGGTCTTGGTACACACACTAGTAGAATTTTTGGATTTAATTATTTTTCTTGGTTATTTTAATTTACTAGATCTTTTTTTATTGTCTTAAATTCTTGCAAGTAAGAAGAGTTTAATTACTCGGTTAATTTTTAAAGAGTTGAATATGTGTTTAAATCACTAGTTGGCTTGCCTAGCAGCAGTGTTGGGCGTCATCACGACCTATAGGTAAAATTGGGTCGTGACACCAACAATCTTAGGAAAAGGAAAATATAACCTTAACTACCTAGGAAAGCAATAAATATAGACCCAAAATATATGGAAATAAGTTAAAATCAATCTAGGATAGGATCTTGAAAGTCTCAAACCCAATCTTGGATAGTATCTTGAAAATATTGGAAATCTTGAAGGAAATTTGCAAGCAACTTGACACCAACTTGCACTCAACATCTAGCTGTCACGACCCAATTTCCTTTATAGGCCGTGATGGCGCCCAACGTCACTGATAGGCAAGCCAACGGTGAACTAGCCATGTATTCATTCTTTTTAATAATTTCAAAATAGTTAATTTTTATTTATTAAGAAAAAGAGAAGTAGAAAATTATAGTGAAGTAAAGCGTGAATCAATGAAAGAGCAAGATACGTGAAATAAATACCAAAACCATAAAGTGTCTACTAGCATATTACCAAGACTCCGTGTTACAAGTGTATGAGCAACTAGTAGAATATACAAAACACCTATGCTATTGTCTGAAATGAGATAGACAGAAAGTAAATACAAAAGAGAGAGACTGCGGGTACTGCAGAACGGACACAGAGAGCAGCTCACCACTATGCCTTAGGATGACGGGGATGTTCGCCTGAATGAACATCAGATGGACCTGTCTCAGATCCTATACGATTAGTACAGAAGTGTAGCGTGAGTACATAAATAACATGTACCCAGTAAGTATTCAATCTAACCTCGAAGAAGTAGTGACGAGGGATCTACATCGACACTTACTATGGGCCAACAATAAAAATACAGAAATTCTAAATAGGCATGGAATATGTGAATAATAATAACAACATAATAGCAAGCAGTGAATATATGATTCTTTAACTGATAGTAATTTTCAAAAATCTCCAACTAACACATACTAACTCCAAATCAATTTCGGGCCAATAAATAAATTATAACCTCTAAAGTCATGAAAATAATATCAAGTGTATTCGGGCTCCAAGCATTAACACGTACGATTTATGCCGAGGTCGTACGGCCCGATCTAGAATAATGTGTACACTGCCGAGAGTCGAGCGGCACGAACCATAGATGCATCTATTATACTGCCGAGGCGTTCGGGCCGCTCCACAAGAAAAGAGAATGCTTTATGAACATCTGATTTAAAAGTTATCACAAGACTAATACACAGGGAAGCACAATTTCTATTAACGGTCAAATAACCTGCCAGAATCTAAAGTAAGTGAAATTCGGCCTTTACGAATCCTTTATCAAGTTTCAATATAATTTAGGCACTTACATTAACAAGTAGAGTGCAAACAATACAAATATTTCATGATTTGGATCCTAAAACTACCCGGACTTAAGCATGATTAGTAGCTACGCACGGACTCTTATCACCTCGTGCATACGTAGCCCCCACAATTAGAACCAAATAGTAATTTAAAACATCTATGAGGTAAATTCCCTCTTACAAGGTTAGACAAGAGACTTACCTTGTCTTAAAGCTCAATTTTAGGCCAAGAATTCACTCTAAACTCTTAACTTGGTGCCGAACAATCCGAAGCTAGCCAAATATTATATAAATTAATCAATATACACTCACAAGTTCATAATTTAGCTATTAGAGTAATTATCCAACCCAAATTGGAAGATTCTTAAAATTCACCCCCGGGCCCACATGCACAGATTCTGGAAATTTTCAAAGATAAATGTTACCCATAACCTCACAAACTCAAATATATATTTTTTTACCTAATTCCATAATTATTTTCGTGGTTTAATCCCATTTTTATCAAAACCTAGATTTTTCAACTAAACCCATAATTTTTATAATTTATGTGTTAAGAATCTACCCAAAATCTATGTATTTAACTTATATTAGGTAGAAATTACTCACCTTGCAATGCTTGATGAAAGCTCCTCTCCAAGAAGCTCCAAATTCGGACCACACAAGTGAGAAATGGGAAAAATATGTCTAAGTCCCGTTTTTAAAATGTTTTTGTCTAGTGTTCCCTTGTACGCGATCGCGATAGGGCACCCCGAACGCGAAGGCCAGTGGACCAGAGCTCCGTGAACGCGGTTTCTCCCTCGCGAACGCGTAGGGCAAAATCCCACCCAGGTCCATTCCTTCATCGCGAACGCGATTACTTTTTCGCGTTCGCGAAGAAGGAAACCTTCAGAAACTTCTGGTGTTTTCAACTTAGCTTCGGGTGGTCCGAAACACACCCGAGCTACTTATAACCCCGTCCCAATACACGCACAAGTCCACAAATATAGTACGGACCTGCTCGAACTCTCGGAACACGTAAAACAACAATGAAACTAAGAATCACACCCCAAAACCAAATTGATTCAACTTATGAACTTTCAACTTCTCAACTAACTCTGAACGCGTCGAAACATACTTAGACTACTCGGAATGACGCTAAATTTTGTGTGCAAGTCTTAAATCACCATACAGAACTATTTACATGCTCGGAATCCCAAAAGGACCTCGATAATACCAAAACCTACTCCAAACCAAACTTAAAGAACTTGAAAACCTTCAATATTAAGCGCATAAACGCTCCCTGGTTATCCGAAATCCGATCCGAATATACGCCCAAGTCCAAATCATCATACGAACCTATTGGGACCGTCAAATCCCGGTTCCGAGGTCGTTTACTCAAAATGTTGACTCAAGTCAAACTTAACCCTTTTAAGCCAATATTAAGGAACTAAGTGTTCCGATTTCAACCAGAACCCTTCCAAACCCGAACTAACCATCCCCTCAAGTCATAACATAGTAAAATCACATACGGGGAGTCTTAATTAGGGAAACATGATCTAGAAAGTAAAACTACCAGTCGGGTCATTACACTAGCACACTTATTGTACCCTTCTTGGACATCAAGTACGTCATTTTCATGTTATAAAAATATGACTTTATGTAGGACTTCATGGGCTGCAAGTTTGGACACATTTTAGGTGCCAAATTGGTTCAAAAGCGGACCGATTAGGACCTTATTCAAAGGATGTCTTTTGAGATTCAATACTCCTCTTCTTGGACATAAATTAGGGCCATAAAACAATTGTAACACCTAACCAATTCAAATCATTTATCCTTGAGCTCTTTCTCCCAATTAACAACTTCTTTATTTGCACTTGAAGTCTAATGACCTTATTTTGTAACTTTTTAGCTTGACATCTTGTTAAAGGCCCTCTTTGAGATTCCAAAGCTTTATCCTTTCCCTTGAATAAATAAAGTAATCAACAAATAACTTTTCATATTTATCTATTTCTTATATTTGTCTATAATTATATTATTTTAAAAGCACGAAACCGATACATAATAAATTAATAATTTTTTTACGCTTTGACAATATTCTCTATGTCAGACAAAATAGTAATTATGATTAATATAATTAATTTGATTTCTTCTTAAAAGGTATTTTAATGCTAACTAATATTTAAGAAATTAAAGTCAACTAAAGATGGCTACTCCAAAAGTCTTGGTAAAATAGCACAATCTTGGCATTGTTTGAATTTTTTTTAAAATTAACAACTTGCCAAGAAGTTTGTATCATGTGAGAACCTTAAGTTGGTGAGAATTATTCATAAACTAACATTTTATTTTCCAATAAAAGCAATTATAGCATATATAATTACGTAATTACTCAATGATTGCTTGTTAAAATTTTAAGGCGGTGTTTCCTTAAAAACGAAATGAATGAATTCAGAAACCAAAATCAATTAATTAGGCCGCATATATGAATGAGTACGCTCACATAATGTTAAAATCTATTGATGGAGAATTTAGAGATGAAAATTTTCATAATAAAAAATTTAAGATTTAAAAAGTAACCTGTATATAGGAATTACCACCCTCTACCCCTGCAAAAAAATATGTTTTCGAAAAAATATATTTTTGATAAATGATTTTTTAATTTTTTTAAAACCTCTTCATTATTTGTATATCGACTGATATTTTTATTTTTATGTGGCAATTTCTTCCCTTATAAATTAATATGTTGGATTAATATTTCTCAATTTTAGGAACATAAAATTTTATTTATAATAACTAAAATATAATTTTTTAATATAATATTAATATGATTAATATTTTTTTTTAAAAAACAACCCACGTCCTAAGACTAAACTCTATTTTATCAAGCCCGTAGCGAACTGGAATTTGCACATTCTCAATCTTATTACTCTCTTCGTTTTAATTTATGTGAACCTATTTGATTGTGAACGAAATTTAAGAAAACTGAGAAGATAAGAAAATAGAGTTTAACATATATTTTGTATGATTATAAATAATTGCATAAAAGTAAATTATTTTTAAATATAAAAAGAGGTCTTTTTTTTTTACGCACACGTTTGATAACGTGGAGAAGTTTTGTGGGCCATGTGATGACACGTCGCGTTCTAATTGATTAGCATGGCATCATCAGTGGGCCCAACCAAATAAATAATTTATTGTGAAGATTTTGGACTTCGGACCCACTTTACTGCAGAGTTTTTGTTCCGCCAAGTTGACTTTGATTATGTTCCTCTCCTCTCTCTCTCTCCCGCAACTCCTCGCGCCCTCCGGCGAAATCGGAGTCCGGAACCAAAATATGATTTTTTGGACTCAAACAATCGAAATGTGTGGAAAAAAGAGATGATAACCAAAATATGTATAACGCCCTTTAAAGGAGCGTTATACTTGAATTTGAAAAGACGGGAAGTATAACACCGTTTATTAATGCGATATACATATTTTGTGGGCCCACAAATAATTCTTCTTGACTTAACTGACATAACAATAATTCAACTAGATATAGTGCCCTTATTTAAGATACTATACCTAAAAAAATTATACCCAGGACTGCTTTTTTGCCCTATTTAAGGAGGTTAAGAATTTTTTAAAAATCCATTCATAAATATTCTCAAGTCTTCTGAAATATTTCTTCGTTAAGTTATTTTGTATTTAGTCATAATGTCTCAAGAGCGAAAAGTAAGCGTTTCATTATATTGGGGGGGGGGGGGAAGGGTGAGGTTGTGGTGGAGAATAACTCAGTAACCTGTAGTTTATCTTCACTGTATCATGTTAAGTTGCCACTTACAATGGAGTACGATAAATTGGTATCGTTGTTATGTAAACAAATGAGTGTGAGCAAACGTTCGGTGAACCTTAAAGTAACCGGAAGATATCCGTATTTTGTCACTCCGCAAGGGGTTGCTTGTTATGCTGAGTTTAACATTGAGTACGATGAAACTCTGAGAGATTTTTTGAGGACTCCGCATGAATACCAGAAATTTCTTGTGATAAAAATGTTAGAAATGTACATCAAGGTTGAAGACGTTCGCAATAATGAGGTTGCGCAAAGTAGGGATATCCCTCAGTCATCGGGTGGTTATTTTGGAGCAGTTTTAGCCGAACAGGTTTCGGCTGAAAGAGTTTGGCCTCATCTAAACTTATATCCATGGGCGAATGAGCAGCGAGGAAATAATTTCTCTCCTAGTTTACATAATCCACAAGACGAGTGGTAAACTTCAATTTTCCTTTGTGTTACGATATTTATTTTTGCTGTATTGAATTTGTATTAGCACTCATATATTCCACAGGGGTACCGGCCAGATATGAATTTTACAAGTTATGAACCAACGCCCAGTTGGAATATGCCTAGTTCTGGTATGTTGGATCATGGTGGTCCATCCGGGAGTCATCACCAACAGGATAATGTCTATCATGGGATGTCAACACATTACGATTTGTAAGTGAAGTGATATAGCTATATGTAAAGTATTTATCAATTTGAGTAACTCATTATTTTATTAGTTGTGCAGTGAAAACGAGCATCCTGAAGGTCCTGTCCTTACTCAATTGCCCCGAAGACGACATATTTAATCGGGATCTGGCACATGCACAGAGTGAGGAAGAGAATAGTGATTATGACAACAATATCGATGAGTCTGGAGATGACACACCCTTCCCTGATGAGGATAATGATGAGGAGGAAGAGAATGTTGGACCTGATTTGACGAGGGAGCATGCTCCCCCCCCCGTTACCCCTCGCGGTTAGATCAAGAGTGTACGAGTCCCACGTGTCGTTTCATTTAAGGGAGATTCTCTACCTTGATCATTTGCCAAGTATGCCGGATGTGAATGCCCTCACAAGGGATATTGACGAAATTCGGACGCAATGTGGGATGAATCTAGAGCAACGATGCTGTCAAAGGGAATGCTTTTTCCCGATAAAACGCGCCTAACCAAGGCGGTTCTAATGTACAGCGTAAAAGCAATTATAGCATATATATAATTACGTAATTACTCAATGATTGCTTGTTAAAATTTTAAGGCGGTGTTTCCTTAAAAACGAAATGACTGAATTCAGAAACCAAAATCAATTAATTAGGCCGCATATATGAACGAGTACGCTCACATAATGTGAAAACCTATTGATGTAGAATTTAGAGATGAAAATTTTCATAATAAAAAATTTAAGATTTAAAAAGTAACCTGCATATAGGAATTACCATACCCTCTACCCCTGCAAAAAAAAAATGTTTTCGAAAAAATATATTTTTGATAAATTATCTTTTTATTTTTTTTAAACCTCTTCATTATTTGTATATCGGCTGATATTTTTATTTTTATGTGGCAATTTATTCCCTTATAAATTAATATGTAGGATTAATATTTCTAAATTTTAGGAACATAAAATTTTATTTATAATATTTTAATATAATATTAATATGATTATATTTTTTAGAAAAAACAACCCACGTCATAAGACTAGTAATGTAAAAATTTTGGGCATAAAACTTAAACTCTATTTTATCAAGCCCGCAGCGAACTGGAATTTGCATATTCTCAATCTTATTAGTTTCTTCGTTTTAATTTATGTGAACCTATTTGATTGGGCACGAAATTTAAGAAAACTGAAAAAATAAAAAAAATAAAGTTTAATATATATTTTATGTGACTATAAATTATTAAATAAAAATAAATTATTTTTAAATATAAAAAGAATTTTTTTTTTTTTAGGCAGACTAAAAATGAAATAAGTTTGAAACGGGTAGTATCATATTCAAGGAACGGTGTTCTTTTGCCACGTTGTGCCACGTTTGAAAATGTGGAGAAGTTTTGTGGGCCATGTGATGATATGTCGCGTTCTAATTGATTAACATGGCATCATCAGTGGGCCCAACCAAATAAACAATTTATTGTGAAGATTTTGGACTTCGGACCCACTTTACTGCAGGGTTTTTTTTCCGTCAAGTTGACTTTGATTTTGTTCCTCTCTCTCTCTCTGCGGCGACTCCTCGCGACCTCCGGCGAAATCGTATCTGTAAGTTGTCGTTTTGTCTCTTCCGTCATCTCTCTCCCTCTCTAAATGGATTACCTCATTTACAGCACTCTTTGTTTTTTCACTTTTTTTGGCAAATAGATCAATCCTCTGTTGTTTACTGTTTCTAATTGCATTGCACTGCGTACCGAAAGCCTGAACTCCCATTTTTACAGTTCTTTGTGATGTATTGTTACTGTTTGTGTCCAAGTGAAAAACTGAAAATGGCTTAGAACTTCTGTATTGAAAAAGGAATAATAAAATTAGCCCTGCTTGAGTGTGGAATTTTATTCGCTTTTTGGTTTCCTCGAGTTGAGAAAAATATTTGACTAAATTAGTCAAGGTGCGCCAGCTTGGGCTGGACACGACAGTTACAAAAAGAAAATATATATTTGACTAAAAGTTTCGAATATATTTTGTCGTAATGTTTTAATCTTATTATCAAGCTAAAGTTTTTTATTTTCAGCAACTGACATAATTTAAAAATGATGAAGATGAAAAAGGTCAAATTGACACTCGAAAAGTGAAAAAAAAAGATTTATTTTGGAAAGGAGCTGCCTCTGAAATGGTGTCTAAAATATAAGCGCAAGAGCAGTTTCAAAAGCTCCAGTCTCAAAAAGGGCCCGTGGCCATAATAAATGTAATATTATTTTAGATAGTAAACTCATGAAACCGTGCCATTTTAAAGTCTTGATCTCTTATACTGTTCTTGTTATTATTATTGTTATTGTTAGGGAGGCCTGAAAATGTATGTCCTTAAAATGTTGTTAGGTGTTTGCAGACATTGTAATATTAGTCTAAGACTGGATTCTAGCTTAAACAGTACGACAATAGTACAGGTAATTATCATTAAAACACTGTGAATATCATAATGATTGCATTACTCTAGTGTATAATTCAATTTATGTTAGTGCACATGATAAATGTCTAAACGCCTAACTGAGCAGTCAAAGATTTTTTTTAAAAAAAACATAGGAAACTCTTATGGTATTCAGGTTTATTGTAGGAACAACAGAATCAAAATAATCCCGCACATTATTTAAAGAGGAGAAAATGGAAAGAAAATTTTAAGTAGGTGAGATGTTAAATCAATAACTCCCCTTATATCCTATTTGAGCGATACAATTTGACTCAACAAAGATCTATAATTTGTTTCACTTGTGAATGTTTCTCGGGTGTTAAAATATTAGTAAGTGGACTTTGGTAATATTAATGAGTTGTGTGTTCATGTTCTCTGCTTTAAAAACTATATATGAACGAACAACAAGGTGTTTGAATAATTATTTTCCTTTTCCATGTCTAAAACGTCAATAAAGCAATTACCTGGTTTTGAAACACTATTCATGTGATCTTTAGTGGCTTGAAGACAACCTGAGAAAAGGAGTGAAATGAGATTCAGGCTTCAGCAATAATGATTGTATTTTTTCAATACACAGATAGCAGAGAGCAAAGCTCATACAACGATTTTGTTCTCTTCTAATTCTTTTAAATATGAACAGTGCAAGATCATTGTTTGTTGATTTGTGTAACATAAAGACGCAACAAATATTAAACTGCATCATAAATTGGGATGGACAAAGAGCAGTTGGCAACCTAAAAAGAAAAGCAGTGTGAAGCCATTTGAACAAAAGTTTCTTCTCTGATTGTTCAGTATCGGTCAGCCAATTCTAACTTGAGTGGAGATAGATGAATTTTTAATTGCATTTAGCTCTATGACAATGTTTTGTCCTTTTAGTCTAGGCATATCCTGCCTATGTCCTCTGCTGCCTATTTGTTGATGGAATCATATGTCCATTTTTAGTAGGTGTTCTAAAATTTCTTTGCTTTGATGGATGTCACCAATAGACCTATTTAGTATTTATCAAAGTCAGGTAGGTTTACCAAACTCCCATTTATCATGTCACTTGCATGATTCTCTAATTAATGTCCTCCTTTCTTATTTCTTTGTCTTAGATTATTTTGTAAGAAGGTTTTTGTCGGGTGATGAAGTTAGATTGCAAGATGAAATCAACCTTAATTTGTTCTTGGAACATCATAATTTCATCCTTTGTCAGAGTTCTGTATCAACCATCTATATTTGTATATCTTTCAGGTTTTAAGCCACACAAAAAAAAGGTTAAAACATTGTAACAGAGAACTTAAGAAGCATTTGAAGGTACCTTTAACTGGAAAAAAAGAGAAATGCCTTCACAGAAGATTGAAAGTGGGCATACGGACACGGTGCATGATGTGACAATGGATTACTATGGTAAGCGTCTGGCAACAGCTTCTTCAGACTGCACCATTAAGATAACAGGGGTTAGCAGCTCGTCCTCGCAGCAACTGGCTACTTTGAGTGGTCACCAAGGACCAGTGTGGCAAGTAGCTTGGGCTCACCCTAAGTTTGGGTCAATCCTCGCTTCCTGTTCTTCTGATGGGAAGATAATTATTTGGAAGGAAGGTGCTCAAAATGAGTGGAGTTTAGCACATGTTTTTGATGACCATAAAGCTTCAGTCAATTCCATAGCTTGGGCTCCTCATGAGTTGGGCCTTTGTTTGGCTTGTGGATCTTCTGATGGGAACATTTCGGTTTTCACTGCAAGATCAGATGGTGGTTGGGAGACATCACGGATCGATCAGGCCCATCCTGTTGGTGTTACATCTGTTTCCTGGGCGCCATCAATGGCTACTGGCTCTCTTGTAGGCTCTGATATGCTTACTCCTGTTCAGAAGCTTGCTTCTGGTGGCTGTGACAATACGGTTAAAGTGTGGAAGCTGTTTAATGGAACGTGGAAAATGGATTGCTTCCCGGCTCTTCAAATGCACACTGATTGGGTCAGGGACGTCGCGTGGGCCCCTAACCTGGGACTGCCAAAGTCAACTATCGCGAGTGCTTCTGAAGATGGAAGAGTAATTATATGGACCGTGGGTAAGGAAGGTGATCAATGGAAGGGTAATGTGTTGAAGGATTTTGGTTCCCCTGTTTGGAGAGTATCGTGGTCGCTAACAGGAAACCTACTGGCTGTGGCAGATGGGAATAATAATGTGACATTATGGAATGAAGCAGTAGATGGTGAATGGCAACTAGTGACTTCAGTAGATGCATAAAGTTCAACACATATTTCAGTATCTCCCTTAAGCCCATATTATTGCTGCATATTCATTAACTTTTGGGGGTTATATCATATTAATATAACTAGCTCTTTTGCAATGCATAAATGAATAAGGAAACTTGAAGTTGTTCATGAATTGTCGATTATCATAAAATGGATTTTGCTTCATCATATCAATGTGCTATATAACATCACGATCAATGTGATGTTTGACGGAAGAACAGATATGAACTATCTTATCCATTGTCTTAATATCTATAGTGCTAACGCTTCGATAGTTGGGGGTGTTTGCCCAATTGTATACTTTACGCCTTATGCTTTTCACTCCATCTCTAAGATGCCCGGTATACGTTTTACGCCTTGAATTATCGACAATGTACATAAGCACCCAAACCTGTATCATTGCGAAAAATGGATACAAAAGTCTTAGGACCCGGTTGCCCATATAAAAGATTTCCTTTTTTCGATTTTTTCTTTTCAACACTTGTTTAGTTATTGGGCTGAATTTTTGAATTTTTTTGAAGATGATTTTCCAAGTTTGAAAAAGTGGGTTTTACTACTTTTTCATGTAAAATTTCATTTTCCTCACAAAATTATAATAAAGTAAATGTACGTCCAAATATAATTTCAAATTTCAAATATTCTTTTTTAACTTAATTCAAAAATTACTTCTGTTTCTTCCAAAAACCACATATTTTGTGTCCAAACGCCTGATTAGACAGACAATTGGATCGAGTAACGAGATTGAAGAAATGAAAGAGGCATCTTTCTATATCCTAACTTAAACATCTACAGCTTGTGTCAAGTGTCAACTATTTCTGATTGCTTCTTTATACCGTTGGTTTGCTGTATATTTACTGAAATTGCCTGTGGACAAATTAGTTGATGTTTTTAGTCCAGCCGGTCATTCCATAAATTGTGATTAAATTGTTAGGGAAGCATGAAATTTTATATCTAAGTTATTCACTAAATTACTCCTGTTAAGTATCCTTTTTCAGATTTGTTTTTTTCTATTTGTGGGAGCGGGGTGGAGAAAGGAGGACACTGAAAATCAAGTCCACACTTATTGCGAGTCTTACACTAAACTACAAAACCTTTGTCATTCTCGTAAAATGTCTAAGAAAATTAGGAGAACGCCCTAATTTGGGTTAAGGAGCCTGCGTCAAGTCGTCAATATAGGGAAATCGTCATTATACAGCAGGTTGCCATTGTCTGTCTTTGTATTTAGATGTTGGCCATTAGACCCGTAGCCTAAAAATTATTTTTGAATATTGAACTTCATGTTAGGTGGGCCCTTTTGGTAAAAATTGCATGGGTCACCCTATTTGGTCGCCCTCATTTAACTTATACCCATATTTTTTAAATTATTTAATTTATACCCTAATTTTGACAACTTCAGATCCTGCGACCTATGCGCTCCTTTCTTCCTCCTCTTCTTTTCCTCTTCTTCTTGTTTTCTCTCTCAAACAGGTTATCCTGTAAGTTACATATGTTATCGTTTCTGGAAATTGGACAAAGCGACAAATCAAGAAGAAAGAAAGACTCGCTACTGCCTCTCAAACATTAATACATCCCAACACAAAGTACATAAATAATAAAATAAGAGTTTATTGTCAATATTCGAAGAAGCATCAACTGAAGTTTGGGACTGTAGGGACAAACTTCAGACATTACCAGGTTAAATTTTGTCTGAAGTTTGCAACTATCATGCCAGGAAAAATTATCTGAAGTTCAAATATAACAACCTGATTTTGTCTGAAATTTGCACCTCAACACACAGTACGTAAATAATAAAACAAGAGTTTATTATCAAAACTCAAAGAAGCATCAACTGAAGTTTGGGACTGCAGGACCAAATTTCAGACATTACCAAGTTAAGTTTTGTCTAAAGTTTGCAACTATCATGCGAGGAAAAATTATTTAAAGTTCAAATATAACAAGCTGATTTTGTCTTAAGTTTGCACTACAAACTGAAGAACTTCAGACTAATTTGTTTGAAGTTTGCACTACGAACTGAAGTTTTTCTTATTGCTTTTGCAAGTCAGGCCAAACTTCAGACGAAAATATCTGAAATTTTACTTTGATAAGGTCACACTTCAGGCAAAAAATTCTGAAGTTCAAACTTCAGACATAAATTCTTGCTACTTCAGGCCCCGTATGTTTGAAATTATCCGAAAAGTGGGTACGCTTGCAATTTTTTTTGCAAAGCGGGTATAAGTTAAATTGTGACCCAAAAACTTAGTATAGATGCAAATCCCCCCTTGAACTTCAAACAACTGCTCTAATTTAAAAATGTGATCAAATTCTAAATAAAAGGCCGAAAATTTGGCTATTTAAATCAGCCTAGTTCAGCGAGGCTGGCCTATGTCTTTTCCTAATGGACATTTCAGCTTCCTTCAATTCAATGAGCAACTACAGCCTAAAATGGTTGGGCCTTCGGGGAACCTATTTGGGCTGATTTAAATCGGTAGAAATGACACCGGATAGCCACTCTAAAGGGCTGCTATTTAGAAATTAGCCAATGTGTCTTGAATTTCAGTTTTCCGTTCAGTTTATCGGGACAAAATGTCATGAATAGTCCTGAATTTGAGATTTTTATTTCAAATTTTCAGGATAAAACAAGTATTGACTAATCTCTAAATAGCAGCCCTAAAATGATTGTTTGTGTATATCCCGAGAATGTACAAATATTACTGATCATGAATCCAGGATTATGATACTTGTAATTGTAAAGGATCAAGGATTAATCTACCTAAAGGCTCCTTTCATAACGTGTGATGGTAATATCAATATAATTCTCAGAAGATATTATAATTACTTTGAACTAAACCAAAAAGAAAAAGGTATAACATGAAGAAACAATAATTGAGGGAGCATTGTAGTAATTGATTACTGAGCACAAAGACAATCTTAAAGCCAATTATCAAGGGGAACGGCACGTGCATTGTTAAGCATCCACGTGATGACCTTACACGTGCAACCATATTTGCTTTGTTGACGCACGTGTGAGAAGCAACTAAGAAAAAAGAGACGACTCTTATTACTTAGAAGAGTTCGTGAGAAACCGAAGACCTAAGCCCACAAACAATGGGTTTACCTCAAATATCCAGCTATCTAAGCAGTCTAGCTAGTCTTATAAATGAGCATTTTACTTTAAAAACAAATACTTCCTCTAGTCCTTTTTATTGGTTGTGTATACGGGTAGAACCGGTCTCATAGTACATCCCGGTCTCCGACATGATAAGCCAAACTCGAGGTATGGTAACAGGGGAGCTTAGATCGAGGTAGAGATCTCATAAATTTGGAGTCCGTACCAAAACGCCCGCCCTCGAGGATGTCGGGGTCGCGATTCGGGATCGGTCCCTAGCCTCGATTAACTTCGAAGAACGTTGTCAAGTAGTCAAGTTCGGCCAACAGAAGGCCGTGATATCCGTGACCGACCGAATATCACGGCGGAGATCTCGGCACATATCGATAAGAGATCGGCAATCAGTTAATTAGAGTATTTTTGCCTTTTATAGAGTTGTACCTAATGTAAGACTCTCCTACTATATTAAGGGGGTCTAATTACTTGTAAAGGACATGGTAACACACATTCCAAAGCAATACATTATTATTCTCTTTAAGCTTTTATCCTTATGTGTCTTGATATCGATCGAAGTACAATCAGCTCGAGGGTGGCCGACCTTCCAAGGCTAAAATTATCTAATTCGTGTGGTTTGCATTAACTTTATCATTATATATTTCAATTGCAATCTAATTTATTATTTGTATCAAGTTAATCCACGTATCCTTAAAACCACTTACAAATTTAATTGTTAGCTGATTTTGAGGGTAAACAATTTAGCGCCCGCCGTGGAGCTAAGGATAATAGTGGTTATTTGATACAAATCTATATAACACATACACTACTTTACACTTTTTCTTTGTAGTGTCTCCGATTTCAGGTTAAAACTCAAAATCTCGAACTCTCAATCAGCACCCCTACATGTTGACAACGAGTCTGGTCATCACGGTAAAAATAACATAGCGCCCGGTAATGAGGTACCGCTCGTTGATCCCATCGGAATTCTGGTCGCATACCTAATTGATGCTAATTCACATATGGCTATCAACACAAACCTGCCTACCGACCCCGAGAATAGAGTTCGTGGTGAAACCTGATCGGCAGCTCAAAATACACAAAACATTGGAGGAGACATGATTAGTCTACGGGTGATCTTCGAAATGTTGCAGGCTCAACAGGCGGCGATAGCTCAGTTACAGAACCACAGCCCTGCACCGAACAGAATCGAACCCGATCTGTCCCGGGAAATCACCCACAGGGATGAACCGGTCGCAGAGAGGTCGAATGAAAATGAATCAGGGACTAACCCCGAGATTATAAAGATGCTCGAGGAACTGACCAAACGAGTAGAATCAAGGGAGAAAAAAATCAAAGCTAATGACAAAAAGGTAGAAACCTACAATTTCAGGATCGACCAAATCCTAGGAGCACCGCCGATATTGAAAGGCCTGGATTCCAAGAAGTTCGTGCAAAAACCTTTTTCTCCGAGCGCATCTCCAAAGCCGATCCCTAAGAAGTTCTGCATGCCCGAGATTTCTAAGTACAACGGAACGACCGACCCAAATGAGCATGTAACCTCCTACACATGTGTCATTAAAGGGAACGACTTGGAGAATGATGAGATCGAGTCTGTCTTGTTGAAGAAGTTCGGAGAGACCCTGTCAAAAGGAGCCATGGTATGGTACCATAACCTACCTCCTAATTCTATTGACTAGTTTGCTATCAAGGTCGAGACCAGGAAGTCAGACCTCTTCAAAGTAAAACAGATGGATAATGAAATGCTCAGAGAATTTATGTCCCGATTTAAAATGGAGAGAATGGACTTACCCCAGTTGCGGACGATTGGGCGGTTCAAGCTTTCACCCAGGGACTCAATGTTCAAAGCTCGGTGGCTTCACAGCAGTTGAAACAAAACCTGATAGAATATCTGGCCGTTACTTGGGCCGACATGCACAACCTATATGAATAAAAAATCAGAGTCGAAGATGATCAATCTGGGGCCCCTTCGGGGTTCGTTTATCCTGTTAGAGCCGTCGATAGAACCAAGAGAGACATTGATCGTGAACCGAGACCAAGCAGGGATCGTTATCAACCGTACAATGAGGATCTAAGAGGTAACGTATCCGGGAGAAATCCCATAAGAAGTGAAAGGAGAAGTGATCGAGGTCAAAGTAACCAGGGACTCATGGGCAAGAATGGTTTCGACAGGCCTATCGGGCCTAAGGAAGCACCGAGGTTATCGGAATGCAACTTTAGCATCGAGGCTACCTCCATTGTACCAACTATCGGATGCATTAAGGACACCAAATCACGGCACTCACGACCACATAACAGAGGATTGCCGACAGTTGAGGGAGGAAGTAGCCCGACTATTCAACAACAGACATCTTCGAGAATTCCTGAGCGACCGAGCCAAGAATCATTTCAGGAATAGGGATTCTAACAAATAGATCGAGCAAGAAGAACGTCAACACGTTATTAACATGATCATCGTTGGGGTCGATGTCCCTCAGGGGCCGATGTTGAAGCGCACCAAAATATCCATCACGAGGGGAAAACGAACTCGAGATTATATACCGGAAGGAACCTTGTCTTTCAACGGCGAGGATGCGGAAGGGATCGTGCAGCCCTACAATAATAAACTGGTAATATATGTACTCATAAATAAGTCTCAAGTTAAGCGTGTGTTAATTGATCCGGGTAGCTCGGCCAACATCATCCGATCGAGGGTCATGGAGCAGCTCGGTCTACAAGATCAAATCGTGCCTGCAGTCCGGGTTCTAAACGGATTCAACATGGCATGTGAAACCACTAAGGGGGAGATATCATTACCGGTGAATACCACCGGGACCATCCAGGAAGCTAAGTTTTATGTGATCGAAGGAGACATGAGGTACAACGCTTTGTTCGGGAGGCCATAGATCCACAACATAAGGGCAATGCCCTCGACTTTGCACCAAGTGTTAAAATTCCCAGCACTAGGTTAGATTAAAATAACCTACGGAGAACAACCAGCCGCAAAGGAGATGTTTGTGATTGAAGAGGTGATTCCGATATCCGCACTTGCAACGACACAGGGGCCGAGTTCGGTCATAAAGCAAGAAGCTAAATAGCAATTACCGACACCAGCCCTGACCCAACCGGAGAAACATGGGACTGATGAAGACGAAAATTACGGGGTTCCTAGGTCTTTTATATCCCCTGATGATTCTGACGCCACTAAATTGATGGTCGAGGAGCTGGAACAGGTTATATTGATCGAACATCTATCCAACTGGAAGGTATACCTGGGCACGGGGTTAAATCCCGAGCTCAGGAAAAAATTCATTCAGTTTCTTATAGAAAACATAGAGTGTTTCGCTTGGTCCCACCTTGATATGACAGGGATCCCGTTGGAAATAACCACTCACAAGCTAAGCCTGGACCCAAAGTTTCAGTCGGTCAAGCAGAAGAGGAGACCCGAGTCTGAGGTCAAACATGCTTTCATCAAGGATGAGGTATCTACACTCCTTAAAATAGGGTCCATTTGGGAGGTTAAATACCCGAAATTGGTTAGCGAACGTAGTGATAGTCCCTAAAAAGGGAATAAATTAAGAATGTGTGTAGACTATAAGGATTTGAATAAGGCATGTCCCAAGGACTCCTTCCCTTTGCCGAACATCGATCGCATGATCGATGCCACGGCCGGCCACGAGATCCTCAGTTTTCTCGATGTCTACTCCGGGTACAATCAAATACGGATGAACCCGGGTGATCAGAAAAAAACCTCCTTCATCACTAAATACGGCACATACTACTATAACGTGATGCCATTCGGGTTAAAAAATACTAGTTCCACTTACCAACGCCTAGTGAATCAGATGTTTGAGGAACAAATAGGAAAATTAATGGAGATTTACATTGACGATATATTTGTTATGTCCCTGCGAGTAGAGGACCATTTAAAATATTTGTAGGCAACCTTCAGCATATTGGAGAAATACAATATGAAGCTGAACCCGGAGAAATGTGCGTTTGGAGTTGGGTCATGTTAATTC
Organism: Nicotiana tomentosiformis; assembly: GCF_000390325.3. NCBI lineage: Eukaryota > Viridiplantae > Streptophyta > Magnoliopsida > Solanales > Solanaceae > Nicotiana > Nicotiana tomentosiformis. The sequence goes on along the minus strand of NC_090814.1, from coordinate 144,627,958 downwards.
CTCGGATTAATGGTATCCAACCGGGGAATCGAGATCAACTCCGACAAGATCAAAGCCATCAAAGATATCACGGTTGTGGACAACGTGAAGGTCGTGCAAAGATTAACCGGGCGCATAGCCGCCCTGAGGCGATTCTCTCGAGGTCCTCCGATAAGAGCCATCAATTCTTCTCACTATTGAAGAAGAAGAATAACTTCTCATGAACCCCAGAGTGCCAACAGGCCTTGGAGGAACTCAAGCGGTATCTATCGAGCCCACCGTTGCTTCACACGCCGATAGAAGAACAACTATACTTGTACTTGGCAGTATCGGAGATAGCAGTAAGTGGAGTCCTGATCTGGGAAGAGCAAGCCATGCAATTTTCAATTTACTATGTTAGTAGGACTCTAGGTAAGGCTGAAACTAGGTACCCTCACCTAGAAAAATTGGCGCTCGCTTTGCTAAGCGCCTCAGGAAGCTGAAACTATATTTTCAATGTCATCCTATATGTGTTGTGACTACTTACCCATTACTAAATATAATGCATAAACCCGAGCTCCCGAGCTCTTGGGACGATTGGCCAAATGAGCTGTGGAGATCAACGCATACGATATTGAATATCGACCCCGGACCGCCATTAAATCTCAAATATTGGCGGACTTCGTGGCCGACTTTACGTCGGCCCTAATTTTTGAGGTTGAAAGAGAGTTGTTGGTAAACTCAGGGACGTCTTTGGGGACCTAGACCCTCTTTACGGACGGTGCCTCGAATGCAAAAAGGTCCGGACTTGGCATCGTATTGAAGCCACCAACAGGAAATGTAGTTAGACAATCTATTAGGACTGTAAAATTGACTAACAATGAGGCCGAATATGAGGCCATGATTGCACGTCTCGAACTAGCCAAAAGGTTGGGGGCAGAAGTGATCGAAGCCAAGTGCGACTCCTTCCTCGTGGTGAACCAAGTTAACGGGACATTCGAGGTCAGAGAAGAACGAATGCAAAGGTACCTGGATAAGTTGCAGGTAACATTACATCGGTTCAAAAATTGACTTTGCAACACGTACCTCGAGCTCAAAACAGTAAGGTTGATGCCCTTGCTAACTTAGGATCATCGGTCGAGGACGATGAGTTCAACTCGGGGACTGTCGTATAACTTATGAGATCGGTAGTGGAAGAAGGACATGCCAAGATAACTCAACGAGCCTAACTTAGGACTGGAGAAACAAATATATAGAATATCAGAAAATCGAAAAACTACCCTCGGATCCGAAAGAATTGAGGGCCCTGCATATGAAGGCAGCCCGGTTTACTTTGTCCGAAGACAGAACCCTGTTGGAAGAACATTCCATGGCATGCTCGCGATATGTCTAGGACCGGTAGACACTGAATACGTTCTGAGGGAAATTCACGAAGGCACCTGCGAAAATCATTCAGGCGTTGAATCATTGGTTCGAAAGGTAATCAGAGTCGGTTACTACTGGATCAACATGGAAAAGGACGCGAAGGAGTTCGTACGAGAATGTGATGAATGTCAAAGAAATGCCCCGATGATTCATCAACCCGGGGAGTTGTTGCATTCGGTTCTGTCAACATGGCCATTCATGAAGTGGGGAATAGACATCGTTGGCCCTCTTCCATGGGCACCCGGTAAGGCTCAATTTATATTGTTTATGAATCACTATTTTTTTAAGTAAGTGGAAGCCCAGGCATACGAGAAGGTCAGGGAGAAAGAGGTCATCGACTTTATTTGGAACCACATTATATGCCAGTTCAGAATGTCGGCCGAGATCGTGTGCGACAACGGGAAACAATTCATCAGCAGCAAAGTAAGCAAGTTTCTCGAAGACCACAAGATCAAAAGATCCTATCAATGCCCTATCATCCTAGTGGGAACAGACAAGAAGAATCGACCAGCAAAACCATACTCCAAAACCTCAAAAAGAGGTTAACTGACGCCAAAGGAAAATGGAAGAAAATCCTGCCCGAAGTCTTATGGGCATATCGTACTACCTTGAAGTCCAGTACCGGGGCCACCCCGTTCTCACTGGTTTACGACGTCGAATCTCTAATACCAATCGAAGTTGAAGAACCAAGTCTCAGGTTCCGATATGCAACCAAGGAATCAAACGGCGAGGCCATGAATACAAGTCTGGATCTATTAGATGAAAGGCGCGAAGCCTCCCTTGTACGGATGGCCACCCAAAAGCAGCGGATCGAGAGATATTATAATCGAAGGGCCAACCTTTAACACTTCAATGTCGGGGACTTGGTATTAAGGAAGGTTACACTAAACACCTGAAACCCGAACGAAGGGAAGTTGGGGACGAACTGGGAAAGTCCGTATCAAATTATCGAGATCACGAGAAAAGGGTCCTACAAACTCGGAGCAATGAACGGCGAGCAACTACCGAACAACTAGAATATAACTCACTTGAAACGATATTACTGCTAAGGTACGACTCCAATTATTTCTTTATTTTGAACTAACACTTGCAGGTAACAAATAAGCAATGATACAATTTTTAGGCCTGAAAGGATGCGTTGCACTCTTTTTTCCTTGAACCGGTTTTGTCCCAAATGGGCTTTCCGGTAAGGGTTTTAATGAGGCAACAGTAAATCGTGCTAACTTAGAATTGAAGGTTGATTATGAACCAGTATCGAAGATCATGACAACAGTATTTGAGGCCTCTCTACGATCGGCCCCGAACACCGGGGGGGATTTCCCTCGGACAATAACTTTAGCAAGGAAAGAAACTTCATGATTGAATGGTCTCGGCTCGATCGATAGAATTTACTGTAAGGGCCAAACGGTCAAATAAACTGTGCCCGCATAGACTGCTCGAGCCCTGGCACAAAGCTTGTTCACATGTGTAATTATTATGCACAGGAATAAAGGGAAGTCCCTACCTTTTGAATAAACATCTTGTATGTCCCTTAAAAATTCCTCTTTTGTTTCTTTCCTCTTAAGAAATTTCATACATTCGATCCCCTAAAGGTATCGAGCCCAATGGCCGCCTTTATCCGGGTTCAAACGATCACTCCCAATTGGAGATTGCCGTCCAAAAACAAACTCGGATGGCTCGAGCTAAGGGAGCCCAGGGGCACAAGACCTATTAGGCAACGCCCAAACCTTAAAGGCTACGGCCACCCCCATTCGAGGACTGTTATCTTAGGCAAGCCTGTATTGTTACACCCCATATTCTCGTACGTGAAAGTACGCCATAAATAAATTGATAAAATCTTGGAAATGAGATGTTACATACCGCATTTTTGTACGTTAAAATTGCGTCGTAAGTTAACCGACGTAAGTTCGGGAATGAGATTATTTTGAGATTACAAGCATTATGCTATTTCAAACAAGTGATGAGTGAATTTGTGAAGGAGAGAGAGTAAGCAGATAAAAAAATGAGTTTTCATCAAAGTTTGACATTTTGAGAAAAAATACGGTTCGAGCTATAATACCCGGTATTTATAGACTAGTACCATACAAGGTACTACATGACCATGATAGTAAGGTGTACAAGGTATGTTAAAAGTGAGTAGTATTTTAAGTAAGTTGAGATAATTCTTAATTATTGGGTAATGGAATATTACCTAATTAATTAGGAAATTATATGAATAATTAGGTAATTAATAATTTTTAGTGGGAGATTAATTAAAATCTTTGGATAATCAAAGATTTTGGAGGACTTAATCCCCCCAAACACGTAGCAACCCAAGATTACTCTTAGTCATTAACATATTTGGCATGTAGGGGCCTTAAGGCCAAAGATTAGTCATCCTAAAGTGGGGCCCACTCTATTTGATTAAGACACCAAGTCATTAAAGGGAAATGATATATTTAGAATGCAATGGATTATAAAAAGCTCTTATGAGGTGAGATGCTCTTAAGGGCCAACATACGGATTTTCCCGTATCAGTAAGAAAGTGAGGTGCTTATGTTTGCTAAGCTTGCAAAATTTTATGGATGAGCTTCACCAAGTTACGGATGAAATCTCAAAACAATGGAAAGCTTCATATGTTAGAAACGTAATTATAGATTAGATGTTAGCAACGTAATTTTGCTACAAATTTTCATAACGCTACAGCAGTGTGAGATGTAATTCTTAGAAAGTCCGGTACAATCTTTCTCAAGAATATCATACGGATTTTTCCCTACTTCGATCCGCCGTTACGTGTTGTCACAATTGACGTGTGTTAGAGGGATTGTCAAGAGAATCGGCTCAGGTCTGTTAAGGCTATCCCTTCTTCCTTTTTGGCATGATCCAAATAATACAAATAAAACGAGCAAAATACGCAACTCTCATAAATGACTATATTCATAGAAATACTAGGGGTGTCTATATTCTTGATTTTTCATGTCAATTATTATTATATATTCTGTTCATGGGTCTCAGAAAAATACGTATTGGATAAAGTTTATCCGAAAGGCATATTGATTTTTATGGCATTCCGAGAAATCTTATTAAAGTATTGCTTATGCATTTTATGCATTTATACATGTACATTGACTCATGACCATATATCGTTATATACACGTATATTATATGTATATGGAATATGGGAAAAGGTTATGGCATTATATATGCATAACCACGTGATCAACGGGTATACGTTGATGATTTGCCCACAGTGGTCGAGATGATATGATGGGATGCCCTCAGAGGCTTGATGATGTTATGAACACATATACCTATGCATGGTATGACATTTATACGCATATACAAGACATTATAATATTAAATGATTCACAGAGATATTCAGACTTACATGTCGAGTCTTTTACTCCATGGTTCTCTTGTGTCTATTATTTACTTATTTTCATTCCTTACATACTCGGTACATTATTTGTACTGACGTCCCTTTTATCTGGGGACGCTGCGTTTCATGCTCCCAGGTCCCGTTAGACAGGATGAGAGTCCTCCAGGTAGGCTATCAACTCAGCGGAAGGTGTTGGTGCGCTTCATTTGCTCCGGAGTTGCTATTTGGTCAGTATGATTAGAACATGTATTGATTGGTATGGCGGGGCTCTGTCCCGACCTTGATGATGTTTATATACTTTTAGAGGCTTGTAGATAGATGTCATGTATGTGAAAGATTGTACGGCCTTGTCGGCCTATATTCAGTGTAATTTTGGTCTTATAGGTCCTATGTCACATGTATAAGTTTTTATATTAGATTGGGTCGTCTTATATTGAGTATTTCCTTATGTTTATTCTGGTTAACCCATGACGGCATGTTTGGCCCATTTGCCAATGACAGTACGATAAGAATGATATGTAACGTTGGTACTCGGTTAAGTAAGGTACCGGGTACCCATCGTGGCCCATCGGTTTGGGTAGTGACAAAAGTGGTATCAGAGCAGTTCTGTCCTAGGGAGTCTACAAGTCGTGTCTAGTAGAGTCTTGTTTATGAGTGTGTTGTATACCGCACTTATAAGCAGGAGGCTACAGGGCATTTAGGACTGTCACTCTTTCTTCTTACTCTAGATCGTGTGGTAGAGCTTAGTTGTAAGAACTCAATTTCCTAAACTCTATCTTATTCATAATACGATGATGCCTACATCCAGAAAGACGGTTAGTAAAAGATATAGCTGTGGACGAGTTGAGTCAGAGGAACTCGATTTTTGCATCATGCTTATGATGGATAAATATGAGGTATTCAATAGATCATGTGTGTACTAAGATGTGTAAGCTTCTTGATAAGGATCCCTAAAGCAAGAATGTCTATCCACTCATATGGTAAAAAGGAATAAGAGAATCAGAAGGTACAAGTTTCAATAGGTAAGAGAAATAAGAAGAAAAAAAAAGGGGTAAGAGGTACCCAACTAGTGAAGATTATCAGTATTTACAATTTAGGCAGAGAAATATAAGTATTTTGAGTTACCTTCAACAATAACAGAGGTATGTACAATTGGCCACACCCATCTCACTTATGCCCTATGGGGACTAACAGAAGTAGTATAAGAGGAGGCATGATATCAGGATCTAGCTGGGGTTAGGGTAACCCAAAATGGTGGATGGATTGTTAGCGTTAGTTGACATTTCCGAAGAGATATTGCAAATGTGCTAATAGATCTCCTTGTGAGACACCCAGAGGGTGCACTCTTAAATAGTACAGCTATATATGAATACTACAAAGATAGGCACTGGAAGCGTTGAAGGGATAAATATTACCTTAGTTTGACTCGCGTCCCTAGTATAGTGAGAACATTAAGCAACCTGAAGAGCCACTGGATGGAGCAAAGGCGAGCTAAAAGCAAAATAATGTCTTGTTTGAGTTTTCAGAATAAAGTGATAGACATAAATGTTAGCGAAAAATAAGAAGAGAGTTAGTGAAGCATTATGAGTAAGATGTAATACATGGATGACAACAGTAGATCAAAAAGATGACAGTATTACAGAGTCTATAGTCAATTGAAGGAAAAGACGGGAGGTGACAGTCCTTGAGACAACAAAAAAGTATAGGCCATAAAGTCATATCCTCATTTCAAGAAATAAGTTCGTGACTCCGACGCGACTACCGGAAGGAAAAGTTAGACCCCAGAACAATAGAAATCAGTATGGATATATGAACAAGATAAACTAAACATGAATTAGGGACTGATTGATTTGATAATAGTCGGTATCATGAGAATTTCAGAGATTGCGTCCCGGCGATAATAGAATGGACGACAAAAGAATACCCTTTAAAGGTCATTCAGGAAGACGCTTCCCTAAAGCAAGCAAAGTTAAGCTTAAAGGACTGTATGTGCCAGTTACACTAAGTGTCACCCTCGTGAGTAAGGAATATCATTATCCTTGGTACAGAAGGATTATTGCGAGGCGAGTAAGGATCATCGATGATGTAGAAAGATGCCAAAGATGAAGAGGTAAAAACATCTATACGTATATCATCGTAGCTCCAACTCTTAGTACTCCACTAAAGGGGGGAATATGGAGTGATGTGGTATTAAGTCAGAATTAAGTGGTTCTAGTAATTATGGAATGGTAAGGGAAGAATGCGATAAAAAAATATAAAAGGGATGAGATTGCACTTATTCAAAGCCTACAGATATATTACGATTCCAGAACATTATGCGAACAACATTATGCGAACACGACGTCAAAGAAAAGAAGTAAGGGTCCCTGTCCGAGATGTTATTGATAGATAAGGAGCCAGTGCGAGACGTAAGTTAAGACAAAAGAAATAACCTAAGATAGATCACGCGGAATATTGATATGAATATGGGCCAACGAGTAGCTAGTAGTTGATTCAGGAAGAGCCTAGTTATGGCTAGACGAGAGGTTACAGACATATCAGTAGATCATGCAAGATGAACATAGTAAAACCCGATATACAGAATTCAACCTCGCAGTTATGACATTGTAATACTTGAGAAATATTCATATAGGAGTTGGGGTAGTTAAAGGTACCATATGAGTATTACGGAAATAAAAGAGAGTGTCACTAGGAAGACAGTCAAATATCAAGTTCAAAAGCAACCCTACAATTACAAGGACGTGGAGGTAAGTAACTACGGATAATTATAGGCAAGGAAAGGACATCAAAAGGTCCGTCGAGTATACAATGAAATAAGCTCACAGCTTTACAAGAATCAGAGGATCCTCCCTAAGTACTATAATGAAAGACTAGCTGAGGAAATAAGGAAGAAGGCTTCAACCTAAGCACAGTGTCCGAAAGAGAAAATGGTCTTGTAACAACACTCTCACAACAACATTGTAAGCACTCTATAAGAAAGTGGGGGGAGTAAAACCAAAAGTAATATTCGAGACCATATGAGTTGCACAAAAAATTCGGCATGCGTGAGAACTCAGATAAGCTAAGTATGCACCCAACAAGGGGGGAAAACCAGGAAAAACAATTTCTTACGTTTGAAGAAAGCGGAGATGGAACGAAAGGAATTATTCGATTAATGATCAGTCGTAGAAGACTCTGGTATAAGTTAAAAGAAGGAATTGGGTCCAGGTCATAGACAAAGGATTGAATCACTAGAAGATTATATCATGGTTTTCCATAGCGTCCATGAAAGGCTAAAGTAATACCATGAGCTTCAGATCGGAAGATAGCTTGCGCCTACATAAAGGTTGATCAGAAGGAAAAGGAAACTAAAGAGTTACATCAACAAAGTAAATCAGGAGTCTGATTATTGGACCCAGAAAATTATAGAAATCGTGATTGAGGACATTACAGAATCACTTTTAATATCAGAGGTACATGAGAGATAGTACAGTAGCCATATTTTATAACGATTCTATGATAAAGCCAGTCAGAAAAGTACCAACCTTATAAGAAGTTAGTATGAAGCTCTCACCAGATTGTGTATGCACCAGAGGTGCAAGTATTATAATAGAGCTTCAAGTTGTGGATATGAATTATACATATATGAAAGGGAGGTCATGAAAGAGATAAAAGATGTGATGCGAGATTTTAAGGTAAGTAAGGTAAAAGTGAACAACGTACGAGATACTTAAATACATAAGGTTGTGAATAGTCCGTACTGCGGATAGAAGGCTAAAACACAGGGATTCAGTATTCAAGAATGATAGCGGCGGCGTCAGTGACATATCTTCTAGTTGATGACTTTTAGGTATCGAGAGGTCCAGTTAAGAGAGTAAAGAAGAGTTAGAGACGATGTGATGTCTCGCTTGATGTTCCAGAATAACATAAGGAGATCTATGGTGCAAGCAAGGTGAAGGAAGGTTGCGAATAGTATAAATAGATACGTATAGGTCGCAAGCTAAAGTATAGTAAAGCGACAAGGTTTGATGACATGAGTAAGGATGAGAAAGGGTGAGTGGGAAGGTGACGAGAATGGATAAGTCCTCGGGATTAAGATCATGAAAACAAGAGAGCTAATTGTTTCTCTAAGATATAAAAAGTTCGGTATAGCTTGAATTAACTCAAGGAATCTAAGACTAATAGCATCTAGAAGGAATGGAATGATGCTCTGGTAGTGGAATGAGGGTGTAATTGTGATAGATAAAGGATGACGTTTGGGCCTTCGATTGAGTAATGATTTGAAGAGGATTTCATGAATTGTACGGGATTAAAATACCCACGTAAGTGAATCACATTGGGATGCTATAAAATACGGTTATTAAAGTACAGTATCACTGCTAAGTGGATCAGAAAAATCACTTCAAATATTCCTCGATGCACGTAAGCCCTAGTGGCAAGGTATTACATAAAATATTTCAAGTTATTAGTGGTATATTATAGATCAATATTGAGGTGAATCAACAATGGATAGACAAAAGTCACAAAGTATGAGATGAGATTAGGCCGTCATTCTTATACAATAATGAGGAATCATTAAAGGACTTAGATTTATACATATGGGATAAGCAACGAAAGTAACCTGGAGTTCAGTAGCAGACCTCAGTAACGATAAATCAAAGTAAGAGTTATGATATAGTATGACCTACCTAGATGCAGTAAAGTCATACGAATGGATAACCGGGTCTATGAAATAAGATATAACAATATTCGTAAGTTCAACAAAGTATCGAGCGAAGAACTTCATTGTACTTATAAATGCCAAAAGAGACATATTTTCAAGCTCTGTATATGCTTACAAAGTGACGCATAGAGATTGGCTAAAAGCTGGAGGAAAAAGTAGAGAAGAGTCACATAGGCGCATTTACAAAGTCAGAGTCGTACAGGCTGCATGATAAAAGATAGCAATAGTTACAAGATTGGAATGATTTCGACCACGAGTCGTGGTATGAGAAAGAGGCCTAAGGGGGGGAATGCCCTGGCGTTTGGGATTCATTCATAGAACAGTTGCCTAAATGGCAAGAAGAGTATTAAAGTATTCGCAAAAGCTACGGGTTATGAGAATGATGAGTGCATCAGTCAACATTCGAGGACGAATGTTCCAAAGGAGGAAATGATGTTACACCCCATATTCTCGTACGTGAAAGTACGCCATAAATAAATTGATGAAAGCTCGAAAATGAGATGTTACATCCTATTTTTTAACGTTAAAGTTTCATCGTAAGTTAACCGACGTAAGTTCGAGAATGATATTATTTTGAGATTACAAGCATTATGCTATTTCAAATAAGTGATGAGTGAATTCGTGAAGGAGAGAGAGTAAGCAGATAAAAAAATGAGTTTTCGTCAAAGTTTGACATTTTGAGAAAAAATACGATCCGAGCTATAATACCCGGTATTTATGGACTAGTACCATACAAGGTACTACATGGCCATGATAGTAACGTTTACAAGGTATGTTAAAAGTGAGTAGTATTTTAAGTAAGTTGAGATAATTCTTAATTATTGGGTAATGGAATATTACCTAATTAATTAGGGAATTATATGAATAATTGGGTAATTAATAATTTTTAGTGGGAGATTAATTAAAATCTTTGGATAATCAAAGATTTTGGAGGACTTAATCCCCCCAAACACGTGGCAACCCAAGATTACTCTTAGTCATTAACATATGTGGCATGTAGGGGCCTTAAGGCCAAAGATTAGTCATCCTAAAGTGGGGCCCACTCTATTTGATTAAGACACCAAGTCATTAAAGGGAAATGATATATTTAGAATGCAATGGATTACAAAAAGCTCTTATGAGGTGAGATGCTCTTAAGGGCCAATATACGGATTTTCCCATATCAGTAAGAAAGTGAGGTGCTTATGTTTGCTAAGCTTGCAAAAGTTTATGGATGAGCTTCAACAAGTTCCGGATGAAATCTCAAAACAATGGAAAGCTTCATATGTTAGAAACGTAATTATAGATTAGATGTTAGCAACGTAATTTTGCTACAAAATTTCATAATGCTACAGCAGCGTGAGATGTAATTCTTATAAAGCCCGGTACAATCTTTCTCAAGAATATCATACGGATTTTCCCCTACTTCGATCCGCCGTTACGTGTTATCGTAATTGACGCGTGTTAGAGGGATTGTCAAGACAATCGGCTCATGTCTGTTAAGGTTATCCCTTCTTCCTTTTTGGCATGATCCAACTAATACAAATGAAACGAGCAAAATGCGCAACTCTCATAAATGACTATATTCATAGAGATACTAGGGGTGTCTATATTCTTGATTTCCCATATCAATTATTATTATATCTTCTGTTCATGGATCTCAAAAAAATACATATTGGATAAAGTTTATCCGAAAGGCATATTGATTTTTATGGCATTCCGAGAAATCTTATTAACGTATTGCTTATGCATTTTATGCATTTATACATGTACATTGACCCATGACCAGATGGTGTTATATACACGTATATTATATGTATATGGGATATGGGAAAAGGTTATGGCGTTATATATGCATAACCACGTGATCAGCTCGTATATGTTGATGATTTGCCCACAGTGGTCGAGATGATATGATGGGATGCCCTCAGAGGCTTGATGATGTTATGAACACATATACCTATGCATGGTATGATATTTATACGCATATACATGATATTATAATATTAAATGATTCACAGAGCTATTCAGACCTACATGTCGAGTCTTTTACTCCATGTTTCTCTCGTGTCTATTATTTATTTATTTTCATTCCTTACATACTCGGTACATTATTTGTACGGATGTCCCTTTTACCTGGGGACACTGCATTTCATGCTCGCAGGTCCCGTTAGACAGGATGAGAGTCCTCCAAGTAGGCTACCAGCTCAGAGGAAGGTGTTGGTGCGCTCAATTTGCTCCGGAGTTGCTATTTGGTCAGTATGATTAGAACATGTATTGATTGGTATGGCGGGGCTCTGTCCCGACCTCGATGATGTTTATGTATTTTTAGAGGCTTGTAGACAGATGTCATATATATGAAAGATTGTATGGCCTTGTCGGCCTATGTTCAATGTAAGAGTGCTCATTTTGGCCTTATAGGCCCGTATGTCTTAAGTATAAGTTGGTATTTCATGTTGTATTCTACTTATCTCATGGCAACCTCTACGGCTCAGTTATCTATGATAGTATAATACGAAAAGATACGTTACATTGGTACTCGGTTGAGTAAGGTACCATATACCCGTCGCGACCCATCGGTTTGGGTAGTGACACGTATAACTCGAGGTGACAAGCCCACTCGGCAACACCCGAACTAAAAAGGCCACGGCCTTATTAAAACGGCTCGGAGATGTCCTTGACCCGTAATAAATAAATAAAAAGGCCTTGAAAAATTTCTAAACTAGTTCTAAAGTCTACCCTCGAGAAACTATATTCTAAAAAATTATAAGTACTTTGGGGAAAGGTTCTGGTCATACCGAACCCCCACGATGCCTTAGACAAAATAATGTCAAAGGCAAGGCATGTTCGAACCATCGAACATAACCTAACGAGTTCATGCTAAGGCATTTTGATATTTGCAAACATAAAGAATAAAGCAAAGGAAAACAAAAGTCAGAAATTATCGAAGGGAAAAGCAAGCCTTATATTATATATACATAAAGTCTTTACAAAGACCAAACGGCCTTGATAAAGAGTACAAAAGTACACAAGTACAAAAAACAAAAAAGCCAAAACATCTACAAAGGCGTCTTAATAGCCTGGTCTTCTCCACCCCCAGATCCATCGAAACCCTCGGAGTCTTCTTCTTCTTCCTAGGGGTAATCCAACTTCTTGGCCTCGGCCTCGAGCCCCTTAGCGGTTTAGATCTCGGTCGACAATTCAAAACCCCGAGCATGAATCTACTCTAGGGCCTCTCTTCATGACTGCCGCTTCTCATAACCTGCGCCGCCTCGACATCGGCTCTATACTGGGCCAACATCTCATCGGCATCAGCTTTGGTTACTTCAGCCACCAACATGGCCACTTTAAGCTCCTTCGCGATGGCCTCCTGATCTGCAACAACCGAGCCCAGTTGAGATTGGAGCTCCTCAGCTCTCTAGGACTGTGCCTCAGCCTTCTCTTTCATCATTCGAAGTTGAGCCTCTATCGAAGTAGTTGCACCGGGGCAGTTTCCTTTTCCGAGGCCAAACGGTCCATTTTGTTTTTCCATTCTTCGGCCTCGACCTTTATCACATCCATATCTGCTCGAAGCTGGTCGATTCGGTCAAGCTTCTGTTGGACCTGCGGCTTCAGACCGTTAATCACCGAGTTTAGTTCATCGTCACTAACCTCAAAGGCTTTTATCTTTTCCACCAGGTCGGTATTTTCATTCTGAGTCGCGTCCAACTCGGCCCAAAGACTCTTAGCCTCTTCCTCGCGTTGCTCACTGACAAGTTTGTACATATTTCTCTTCTCAGTAAGCTCTTTGGCTTCGGCCTCAAAGAGACTCAGCTTTTCTCGATATCGGAGGAAGGTCTCGTGGTGAAGCACCGAGGCATGCGAATACAAGGAGAAATATTAAGATCATTAAGTAACCAAAGCTGGAAAATGAAAAGGTTTGGTAACACCTTACCCGATTCAGCACTTGTTGTACTTCGTTGAACAAGCATGGAGATTCCTCCTCGTTCATATTTGCCTGGTCTTCTTCAGTCACCAGGCACCGAAGGTGACTAGCTACCCCAACGGGGGCGAAAAGGACCTGGGCGTCCTCCGAAACGGAGATAATAATCGACTGCTTCCGACTGGGATTGGCACTCAGGGCAAGGAACTGGTTGACCAGTCTCGGGCTCGAACTAGACCCATCTTCCCCCGAGGGCGGACTTTTCCTTGGTACTTCTAAGTCACCCAATCCGGTGACATCCTCCGTGGCAGTAGAATCCACGCCATCAAAAAAGCTTTGAAGGGGATCGTTCGCTCCTTGGCCCCCCTAATTTGACCGCTTCTTCGTCGCCTGAGCTTCACCGAACATTGAGTCTATGAATGGAGGCGATCTCATTATATCGATGACACCGGGTGGAGCAGAACCGGTGTCTTGAGGGTTCTCGACCCTCACTGTAGCATCAGCCTTTTGAGTTTGGGAGGGATTGGCCTCTGTCGTCCCCCCTTCGATTGACGCACGTTCTTTAGGGACTGATGGCTCCAGGGCCACTAAAATTCCATCCTCCTCGGACTCGTCCCTAAGCCGGTAGAGGGAGTCCGACTCAAGTATTCGGGAGCTGGAAGTTTCTTTTGACTTGCGGACCAGCCTTCTCCTAGATTTCTTTTTCTCTCTGCTCGGAGCCCTCCTCCTCTTCTTCTCTCCAGCCTGACCTGGAGCAGGAGACTCGACGGGAAAGTCTTCTTCACCAACTGAAGGCTTAAGCTCGACATCCTTAGGCAAACATGAGAAAGAAAACAAAGGGAGTGAGAACTTGATAGTAAAAAGAGAGGTCTAACACAACCTGGTTGAAAAATTGATCTTACCTTGGGAACGGGCCTCCCAACGGCCCTTCGAGAGTTCGCACCACGAACGCTCAGAGTAGGGCATCTGGGAAACGATACCCTCGACCCACTCCTTGAGTTGGGGGACAGCACTTGGAACCCGGGTAATGGTTGCACCACCACAAACATCAATAAGAAAAAGAAAAGTAAACGTAAAATCAACATTAAAAGGAAAGCTCCACTTACGGTTTGTATTCCACTTCTCAGGGAATGGTATGCATTCCGCCGGAATCAGGTCTGAAGTCCTCACTCGGACGAAACAACCTTGCCATCCTTGGTCCCAGTCTTCATCGATGCTAGAGAACGGGACTTTGCTGGCCCGACGCATAAGTTTTATCAGCCCCCCTCGAAATAGTCGGGGACTGTACAACCGAAGTAGGTGATCTACGCTGAACAGGCAGCTATCAATTTTGCTCACGAAGAATCAGAGGAGGATTACAATCCTCCACATTGAAGGATGGATCTGGCCGAGGCAAACCTCGTACCTCTTGGAGAAATCTATGATGACCGGTCCATCTATCCCAATGTAAAAGGATAAGTGTAAACACTCAGGTATCCCTCGACATGGGTGGTGATGGCCTCCTCGGGGTCAGGGACCACTATAGTTTTGTTGGCCCAGCTGCAATCTATCCGAATCGTAGGGAGGATCTCCTTGGTAATCGAACAGATATATCTCGAGAAGTCTTCGCACTGACCCGGTACGGAGGAAGTTTTTTCAACTTTGAAATCATTATTTACCGCGCAACCTCCGGGGACGAACATTTTCAATGGAGGTTCGGCTACCGGTTCATCATTTGTTACGCTCGGAGCGGTCGCTATGGCCCCAGTGACCGGCTGCGAAGTAGAAGGGTTCTCTTTCTGGGGGACAGTTTTGATAGTCTTTGCCATTTTCTTCTAGAAAGCAAAAATGGAGGAAAATCTAGAAAAGATGAAGAAAGAAAGGAAGATTGAAGAATTAGGCTTGTTAGCCTGAGAAGAAGATGGGTGATTTTTTTTGCAAAAGACCGTGAGTGACGGAGGAAAAAACAATAGAGGAGTATAGAAATCTTGAAAGCTCGAGGGTAGAAGGATTGATGTAAAGTAAAAAATGAACAAAAGAGATGGTATTTATAGGAACATGGCGACGCTTCGCGGTCAGGGGTAGTCGACCGACGGCTGACAGGCAATTAATGCCATATTGACATGACTGACGAGACGTTTCACGTTTTTGTCGTTTCTAATACGACGTCCCGAAGAAAGAACCGGGAATCTCATATCGTATCTCGTCAACTCATTTTCCGAGAAATGAGGGGACTATCTGTATACGGGTAGAACCGGTCTCATAGTACATTCCGGTCTCCGACATAATAAGCCAAGCTCGAGGTATGGTAACAGGGGAGCTTAGATCGAGGTAGAGATCTCATCAATTTGGAGTTCGCACCATAACGCCCGCCCTCGAGGATGTCGGGGTCGTAATTCGGGATCGGTCCCTAGCCTCGATTAACTTCGAAGAACGTTGTCAGGTAGTCAAGTTCGGCCAACAGAAGGTCGTGATATCCATGACCGACCGAATATCACGGCGGAGATCTCGACACATATCGATAAGATATCGACAATCAGTTAATTAGAGGATTTTTATCTTTTATAGAGTTATACCTAATGTAGGACTCTCCTACTATATAAAGGGGGTCTGATTACTTGTAAAGGACATGGTAACACGCATTCCAAAGCAATACACTATTATTCTCTTCAAGCTCTTATCCTTTTGTGTCTTGATATCAATCGAAGTACATTCAACTCGAGGGTGGCCGATCTTCCAAGGCTGAAATTATCCAATTCGTGTGGTTTGCATTAACTTTATTATTATTTATTTCAATTGCAATCTAATTTATCGTTTTGTATCAAGTTAATCCACGTACCTTAAAATAACTTACAAATTCAATTGTTATCCGATTTTGAAGGTAAAAAGGTTGTTAAGATAAAAATATTTAATAATATTAATTATTAAAGTTATTCGACTAATTTACCTTCTATCTCAGCACAACCATTTTTCTCAAGTTTGATAAGATTGGTATGACATTTTAGAAATTGTATATATCATTTATTGGAGTAGGGATAACTTTAAATACAAAATTAATTTCTTCTGTTTCATAAAGCAACATTTACTTGGACCAGTTGGTTTGGTTAAAATGATAATTTGATAATATATTTTAGGAAACTCTAAATCTCCATTCAACACTCAAAATCAACATAAAACCAAAATTGTTTTTCAATAAAAATTCCAACCATATATATCAGGAGAAGATATTTGGTTATGAAATTTATTCACACTTAATTAGAGTTTTCAAGTTAGACCTTGACAATAGAAAAATTCCTGATAGAATGTGCTTTTCAATATATGCGACTCATGTTATAAAAATTAAAATTAATTGGACCAGTAAATTTTTAATACTAGATTAAAAAAAAAATTAAAAAAATTTAGCGCTTTGGCCCTTTGAATGAACAATTGAACATGTAGCATCTTTAGTTTAAAAGTCACTCACATGATAGCTGACAATATCCCTATCTTTCTCACGTGCTTAGTCGGACCCCACACGAGCCCTCTGAAAGGCCCCACACATCGATTGATCCAACTTATACTGCTTCAAAGCCAACTAGTACTACTACATAATTTGTAGAAAAAACAAAAGAAAATAAACAGAAAAAGTAAAAAATGAAAGCTGGGAGAAAAAGGTGGGCGAATGATTGGTTCTTAATGTAAACTAACTTTATCCATTTTTAACTGCTATTTACCTTGGGATTTGTAATATTATCCCGCCCAATAACAATTCTTATTAGAAATCCCCATTTCCTATTTGTTTTTAAAAAAAAAAGGGAAACGAAAGAAAGAAGAAAAGCAAAAAGATTATGCTACATGAATTGCACTAAGTGAGTGATGCATCTTTTGAGGATTTTACTACTTTCGACTCGTTTTTATGTATATTAATTGAAAATTTTAATGTATTTTAACAGAATACTTTACAACAATTGTTGTAAAAAGTACTATGCAGTAATTGTTTTTTGGTACGAATTGACTTTATATATTTGAACTACTTCTGATTAAATTTTCTAATGAACGGGTCAATGCGTACTTGAACGAGTTGAACAAATACAATATATGTCTTTATAAATTTTTAATAAAAACTTTATCATAGATCAATAGTACACAGTTTTACTTTTATAATTAACCATGATAAACTAATGTAAATTTGTATAAATATTAGACGCGAGTAGATTATTTTTCGAGTAAAAATAAATTTTCTGGTACGAGATTTGTTTTTTTTTTCCTAGTATATGTGAATTTTCAATCATATAAAATGCAGAGTTCGTGCTTGTAGAAAATATCCAATAATCGAAGATATAAAAAAGGACCTTAAATTTTGTGCAAAATGCCGAATTTAGTGGTGAGAATGGGAGTCTTTATCCAAAATGTGAATGAAGATAAAAAATGAAACTTCCTATGTGGATATAATCATGACCGAGCATTTTGAACAGGGTTGAGCTGTAATGTTCGTGCTTAAACGTGGGTTAAGGAATATATTAACATGTGGTTAGGGAGGTAAGAAAGTACTAATAATGGAGTTAAAAATTTGTGAAAATAGCAGTACCCAGGAAACAGCTAACTTAAAATAATATTTCAAAAAATGCAGGGGGCAAAGCGCAATTCCCGAGGAATAAAAAAAAGTGGAGTAATAAAAACGTACAAAGAGAAAAAAGAATAGAAAAAAAGAGCAGGAGAATCCGGCTGTAAAATTGGACACTAATGGTGGAGTCACGGCGACAAAACCTGCTAGATCGATTCTTAAGGGAAAAGGGGTTGTATCATTTAATTATCTTTCTTAATCCACCTGTTTTTAACTTCATTAATTTCCCTCTTTTGCTTTATTTAGTTAATAATTACGGTACGTACACTAATTATCTTTACTTGTACAAAAAAAAGAACCTTGGATAAATCCATACAGATTCTGCATTTAATTATTCGCACAGCACATGACAGCCGTGACATCCATTTTTGGCACCTTTAGTATTCAATTTTTAACCTTTAAACAAGGTTTCAAACTCAAAAGTAATCCTTTACTTACCACTAAGAAAAAGTAATTTTCGACATCATTACCACATCAAAACCTCATTATCATTGTGGTAAACATTCATATTTGTTCAAATTCAGAAATTAATATAAGATGTGAATTATACACTATAAATTCAATTACTGTTCCCAAAAGAAGTAAAGAAAAGTAAAATACAAGCGTGTTAAGGTAAAATGGGACAACTTTACAGAAGTAGCAAGGTACTGCATATTTTTTATTTATTTAAAAATAAACAGAATTGTATAAGGAGTAAGAGGTAAAGAGGCTAAAAAAAAATTTAAAAAAAATGATAATTGTGAAATTACAGATAATACCCTCATTACAGTATGAAAACCCCCCTGACCCGGACCCCTTACTTTCAGCTCTTCAGCACTTGTCTGTCCTCTTCACACTCAATTCCTTCATTCTCTCTTCCTTTTTATCAGCTTCCTATTTAACTACTCTCAAAGGAACCGTTACTTTGCTTCTCTTAAGCGTCTTACTCTCTCTATTCTGAGACTCCCCTCATACTTTTTTCCTCCAATGGAAGCATCGGATTTCTTCGTCAGCGGCTATTTCTCAAATGCCGGGGACGAACAAAATTCGAATAACAATAATAATAATTTCACCGTTGATGACCTGTTGGATTTCTCTAAGGAAGATGAAGTCATGACCGACGCTTTTTTTGACAGTTTTACCGGTAATTCTGCTGACTCCTCCACTGTTACCGTGGTCGACAGCTGTAATTCCTCTGTTTCCGGTGAAAATGGCCATTTCAATGGTAACATAAGCTGCCGCAGCTTCACCGACGCTCCGTTCCCTAGCAGCGAACTCTGCGTTCCGGTAATTACTCTCCTTTTTACACTTCCTTGGTGAAAAAAAAAATTGTTTCTAAATTTGTCTCATTTTTTTCCGCCAATTTCGCACTCAAATTATTACGTGGTAGTAATTAATTCGGTTCTCCGTTTGGATATACCATAATAATGTCTGAATATTTGTTAACAAATTAACCACGTGTCAAATTCAAAGAATTCATGCACCATTTACATAACAGAGGCCAAATGCATACAATTTATTTTCACTCAAAGCAATAGTCTGTTCCTCGTTTGCTTTCTGGTTGATAATTATGAAAATTTAGTACAATAAACTGAGATTTTTTTTTTTGGGCTTTTAACAGTATGATGACTTGGCTGAGCTTGAATGGCTGTCCAATTTCGTGGAGGAATCATTCTCAAGTGACGATGTTCAAAACCTTCAGCTCATCCCTGTAACAAACATTAATTCCGCCGCAAACAACACCACCGACAGTTCCTCCTCCGCCACCACAATTTCCGCCGGAACTAACTCACCACCGGCTTTTCCAGTCGACACTTCTGTTCCTGGCAAAGCTCGCAGCAAGCGCTCACGCGCCGCCCCCTGCGACTGGTCCTCGCGCCTCCAGCTGCTCCTATCCCCGGTCACGTCATCATCGGAGAGCAACGACGCCGCTGCCAATAACAGCACTTCAGCGACGGCCAAAGCCACCAAAGCACCGTCGAAGAAGCGAGAGAGCATCGAAACGCCAGGACGCAAATGCCTGCACTGCGCATCTGAAAAAACACCGCAGTGGCGCACAGGACCTATGGGTCCAAAGACACTGTGCAATGCATGTGGAGTCAGGTACAAGTCCGGTAGGTTGGTGCCGGAGTATCGGCCGGCGGCGAGCCCGACGTTTGTGTCGGCGAAGCATTCCAATTCTCATCGGAAGGTTCTGGAACTTCGGAGGCAAAAGGAATTTCAGAGACACCCAGCACATCATCATCAACATCAGTTAATTAGTCAAACCTCAATTTTCGGTGTATCAAATGGTGGTGATGATTTCTTGCTTCATCATCATCAAAACTGTGGTCCTAATTTCAGGCACCTCATCTAGTACGGTTCAGCTAGTGTAGGGGATAATTAACTACTTTGCGCCTTCCACGTTTAAAGTTTGAGTTAATTAACAACCATTTTCCTAATTATCTATTCTTAGAAATTTGAATATCAGGATTAAGAAAAATGGAGGGTCCTAGCAATCCCAGAGGAGCCCCCAAAAAAAGAATAGATTAAACGCAAATTAGACATTAGTCCTCTGTAACGTTTCTCCTAATTTTGGTATTAATTCATAGATTTTTTGAAGACTAGTATTGTTGAATTTTTTAATGTCATTATCTTGTTAGCTTTATATGTGGTCACTTATTAATTCCATACTAAAAATATGTATATAGGTTAATTCCTTCTATTTGGAGAAAAGTGAAGGAATTTGATGTTATTCGCTTGTTGTCAAAGCAAAGAGATGAAAAATATCTGTAATAAGCTGGAAAGCGGGTAGGGGAATGATGCAAAATTGCAAATAATAGGAGCAATGGTGCATATTGCCTTTGTCAATGCTATGGGCCAAGGGTGATGGGTGGTGCCATAACTTGAAAACTTGAAAGGTGAGGAATTTGCACATGGAGGGCTCACGGACTCAACTATAACCTGGGTCCTTTCCTGTCTCTACCTTCATTACTATTTCAAAAGGTAGCAACTTGTTTTCTCAGTTTTGGAAAAGTAAAATAAAAACTTGAATTTGGTAGTGTATCTTTTCAAGGTTAGTGCAATATAAGTAATTCTACGTAGGTGTTCGGGTTAGAAATTGGAAAACAAAAGTATTTGAAGTTGAAAAATAGTACGATTTATTTTTGTGCGAGTAAAAATCATTATTTCACTTGATACAAAGAATAGAATTGAATACGGCCCGAAATCGGGCTCGACTATTGAGATCGAACTCGGAATGTGAGGGGTTGAAGATCGACCCTGAGTCTCATCGAACCGGAACACGAGGTCAGAATATCCGTCCTCGAGAACATTGAGCTCATGATCCCGGAATCGACCTTGACTCCTAATAAGCTCGAGGAAGCATTGCCGGTATAACCAACAGAAAACCGAAATAACGGAAGGCCGAAATATCCATAATCGGTCAGATATTTCGACGGGAATCTCGGCACGTATCAATAAAGAACCGGCAAATCAGCAAACCAAGAGATTTTTACCTTTTATAGAATTGTACCTAAAATATGACTCCCCTACTATATAAGGGGTTTGATTACTTGTAAAACACATTGTAACACGCATTCCAAAGCAGTATATTATTATTCTCTTCAAGTTCTTATTATTATCTTGTTGTTCTGTTATCAATAAAAGCATTTTTGGCTCGATGATGGCTAACCTTCAAACGCTAAGACTGTTCAACTTAAGCGGTTTGCATTCACTTTTCCATTACTTCTTTCAATTGCAATATGATTTGTCGTTTAGTATCAAATTAAATCATGTATCCTTAAAACCACTTATAAATTAAATTGTTATCCGATTTTGAGGGAAAACCATTTGGCGCCCACCGTGGGGCTAAGGATAATAGTGGTTATTTGGTACAAATCTCTATAACACACACTACTTTACACTTGCTCTTTGAAGTGTCTCATTTAAGGTTAAAACACAAAATGTCAAACTCTCAATCAGCACCCCTACACATTAACAACGAGTTCGGTCATCACGGTGAAAATAATAACATAGCGCCCAGTGAAGGAGTATCGCCCGTTGATCCCATGGGAATTATGATCCCAGATCTGATTGACGCTAATTCACATGTGACTATCGACGCAAACTTGCCTACCGACCCCGAAAATAGCGTCTGTGGTGGAGCCCGATCGGCAACTCGAAACACACAAAATATTGAAGTAGATGGGGTCAGTCTTCGGGTGATCTTCGAAATGTTGCACGCTCAACAGGTGGCGATCGCTCAGTTACAGAACAAAAGCCATGCACCGAGCAGGTTCGTGCCCGATCCACCCCAGGAAGTCGCCCGCAGGGATGAACCGGTCATAGAAAGGTCAAATGAACATGAATCGGGGGCCAACCTCGAGATGATAAAGATGCTCGAGGAGGTGACAAAACGAATAGAATCAGGGGAGAAGAAAATTGAAGCTAATGACAAAAAGGTGAAAATCTGCAATTCCAAAGTAGACCAAATCCCAGGAGCTCCACCAATATTAAAAAGCTTGGATTCCAATAAGTTAGTGCAAAAATCTTTTCCCCCGAGTGCGGATCCGAAGCCAATCCCTAAGAAATTCCGCATGCCCGATATTGCTAACTATAACGGAACGACCGACCCAAATGAGCATGTAACCTCTCACATATGTTCCATCAAAGGGAATGACTTGGAGGATGATGAGATCGAGTCTTTCCTATTGAAGAAGTTCGAAGAAACCCTATCAAAAGGGGCTATGATATGGTATCGTAACTTACCTCTTAATTCTATTAATTCATTTGCTATGCTTGCTGATTCTTTCGTGAAAGAACACGCCAGAGCCATCAAGGTCGAGACCAGAAAATCAGACCTCTTCAAATTAAAACAAAAAGATAACGAGATGCTTAGAGAGTTCGTGTCCCGTTTTCAAATGGAATGAATGGATCTGCCATCGGTCGCTAATGATTGGGCTGTTCAGGCTTTCACTGAAGGGCAATGTTAGAAGCTCGGTGGCTTTGCAGCAGTTGAAACAAAACCTGATAGAATATCCGGCCGTTACTTGGCCCGACGTGCATAACCGGCATCAATCGAAGATCAAAGTGGAAGATGATCAACTCGAAGCCCCCTCGGGGTCTGTTTATCCCGTTAGAACCTTCGATAGAGTCAAGAGAGACATCGATCATGAATCGAGGCCAAACAGAGATCGTTATCATCCATATAATGAAACTGAAGAAGCAGTGGATCCAGGAGGAACTCCATGAGAAACAAATGGAGAAATGACTGAAGTCAGAGCAACCGAGGACTCCTGACCAAAACCAGATTTGATAGGTCCATCGGGCCTAAAGAAGCACCGAGGCTATCAGAATATAACTTTAATGCAGATGTTGGCGCTATTGTATCAGCTATCGGGCGCATCAAAGATACCAAATGGCCTCGACCTCTACAATCCGATCCAACCAGAAGGGATCCTAACCATATGTGCAAATATCATGGCACTCACGGCCACAGAACGGAAGATTGTTGACAGCTGAGAGAGGAAGTGGCCCGACTATTCAATAACAGGCATCTTCGAGAATTCTTAAACGGCCGAGCCAAGAATCATTTCAGGAACAGGGATTCTAACAAATAGGCAGAACAAGAAGAACCTCAACATGTCATTAACATGATCATCGGTGGGGTCGATATCCTTCAGGGACAGATATTGAAACGCACCAAAGTATCCATCACTAAGGAGAAACGAATTCAAGACTACATACCAGAAGGAAATTTATCTTTCAACGACGAGGACGCAGAAAGGATTGTACAACCCTAAAATGATGCGCTGGTAATATCTGTACTCGTAAATAAAATTCAAGTTAAACGTGTGTTAATTGATCCAGGTAGCCCGACCAACATTATTCGATCGAGGGTCGTGGAGCAGCTCGGTCTACAAGACCAAATCGTGCATACGGTCCGAGTTCTAAACGGATTCAATATGGCATGTGAAACCACTAAGGGTGAGATAATATTACCGGTAAACACCGTCGGGATCATACAAGAAGCTAAGTTTTATGTAATCGAAGGGGACATGAGGTACAATGCTTTATTCGGAAGGCCATTGATCCACAACATGAGGGCAGTGCCCTCAACTTTACACCAAGTGTTAAAATTCCTAACACCAGATGGAATTAAAACGGTCTATGGATAACAGCCAGCAGCAAAGGATATGTTTGCGATCGAAGAGGCGATTTCGGTATCCGCACTTACAACGACAAATGGGTCGAGTTCGATTACAATGCTAGAAACCAAATAGCAATTACCGACACTAGCTCCGACACAACCGGAAAAATAGGGGACTGATGAAGACGATGATTACGAGATACTAAGGTCTTTTATAGGCCCCGATGATTCCGACGCCACCAAATCGACTGTTGAGGAGCTGGAACAGATCATATTGGACGAGCATCTACCCGATCGACAGGTATACCTAGGCACGGGGCTAAATCCCAAGCTCAGGAAAAAACTCATTCATCTTCTTATGGCTAACATAGATTGTTTCGCTTGGTCCCACCTTGATATGACAGGGATCCCACCGGAGATAACCACTCACAAGCTGAGCCTGGACCCGAAGTTCTATCCGGTCAAGCAAAAGAGGAGACCCGAGTCCGAGGTCAAACATGATTTCATCAAGGACGAGGTATCTAAACTCCTTAAAATAGGGTTCATTCGGGAGGTTCAATACCAGAATTAGTTAGCAAATGTAGTAGTAGTCCCTAAAAAGAGAACAAATTAAGAATATATATAGACTATAAGGATTTGAATAAGGCATGTCCCAAGGATTCTTTCCCTTTTCCCAACATCGATTGAATAATCGATGCCATGGACAGCCACGAGATCCTTAGTTTTCTCAATGCCTACTCCGGGTACAACCAAATACGGATGGACCCGGGTGATCAGGAAAAAACCTACTTCATCACTAAATACGGCACATACTGCTACAACATGATGACATTTAGTTTAAAGAACGCCGGTGCCACTTACCAACGCCTAGTAAATAGGATGTTCGAGGAACAAATAGAAAAATCAATGGAGATTTACATTAACGACATGTTGGTTAAGTCCCTGCGAGCAGAGAATTATTTAAAAAATTTGCATGAAACCTTGAGCATATTAAAGAAATACAATATGAAGCTGAACCCGGAGAAATGCGCATTTGGAGTTGGATCAGGTAAATTCCTCGGGTTCATTGTATCCAACAGAGGAATCGAGATCAACCCCGATAAAATCAAATCCATCGAAGACATCACGGTTGTGGACAACATGAATGCCGTGCAAAGATTAACCAGGCGCATAACCGTCCTGGAGAGATTCATTTCGAGGTCATCCGACAAGAGCCACCGATTCTTCGCACTATTGATGAAGAAGAATAACTTCTCATGGACCCCGGAATGTCAACGAGCTTTGGAGGAACTCAAACGGTACTTATCGAGCCCACCACTACTTCACGCACCGAAGGCAGATGAACAACTATACTTGTACTTGGCAGTTTCGGAGATAACGGTAAGTGGAGTCCTGGTTCGGAAAGAGCAGGGTACACAATTTTCAATTTACTATGTTAGAAGGACCCTAGGTGAGGCCGAAAATAGGTATACTCACCTAGAAAAACTAGCGCTCGTTTTGCTAAGCGCCTCTAGGAAACAAAAACCATACTTCCAGTGTCACCCCATATGTGTCTAACTACTTACCCGTTGAGAAACGTTATGCATAAGCCCGATATCCCGGGCCGGTTTGGCCAAATGGGCCGTGAAAATCAGTGGGTAAGATATTGAATATCGACCCCGGACCGCCATTAAGTCTCAAATTTGGCGGACTTTGTAGCCGACTTTACACCGGCCCTAATACCTGAGGTCGAAAGAGAGTTACTAATCAACTTAGGGACCTCCTCGGGAATCTGGACCCTCTTTACAGACGCCGCCTCGAACGCAAAAAGGGTCCGGACTTGGCATCGTATTGAAGCCACCAACATGCAATATAGTTAGGGAATCTATTAGGACTGTGAAATTGACTAACAATGAGGCCAAATATGAGGTTATGATTGCAGGTCTCGAACTAGCCAAAAGCTTGGGGGCAGAGATAATTGAAGTTAAGTATGACTCCCTCTTTGTGGTAAACTAAGTTAATGGGATGTTCGACGTTAGAAAAGAACGAATGCAAAGGTACCTGGATATATTACATGTAACATTAATTGATTCAAAGAATAGACTTTGCAATACATACCTCGGGATCAAAACAGCGAGGTCGATGCCCTCGCATAGCGTCCTCGCTCGAGAACGACGAATTCAACTTAGGGTCAGTCGTATAACTATGAGATCGGTAGTGGAGGAAGGCCATGCCGAGATTAACTCAACAAGCCTAACTTGGGACTAGAAAAACAAATATATAGAATACCTGAAGGCCAGAAAACTATCGTCGGATCCAAAGGAATCAAGGGCCCTAGGGGAACCCTGTTCAGAAGGGCGTTCGATGGCCCGCTTGCGATATGTCTAGGACTAGGGGACACCGGATATGTTTTGAGGGAAATCCACGAAGGCACCTGTGGAAATCATTCAGGCACCGAATCACTGGTTCTAAAAGTTATCAGAGCCGACTATTACTGGATCAATATGGAAAAGGACGCAAAAGAGTTCGTACAAAAATGCGATGAATGCCAAAGACACACTCTGATGATTCATCAACCCGGGGAACTACTGTATTCGGTCTTGTTACCATGGTCGTTCATGAAATAGGGAATGGATATTGTTGGGCCACTTCCATGGGCACCCGGTAAGGCTCAATTCATATTGTTTATGACTGACTATTTTTCTAAGTGGGTAGAATCCGAGGCATAATAAAAAGTGAGGGAGAAAGAAGTCATCGACTTCATTTGGGATCATATCATATGCCGATTCGGAATGCCGACCGAGATCATGTGTGACAATGGGAAGCAATTCATCGGCAGCAAAGTAAGCTAGTTTCTCGAAGATCATAAGATTAAAAAGGTCTTATCAATACCCTACCACCCTAGTGGGGACGGACAAGCAGAGTCGACCAATAAAACCATACTCCAAAACCTCATAAAGAGGTTAAACGACGCCAATGGAAGGTGGAAGGAAATCCTACCCGAAGTCTTATGGGCATACCGAACTACTTCGAAGTCCAGTACCGGGGCCACCCCGTTCTCACTAGTCTACAGCGCCGAAGCACTAATACCGGTCGAAGTCGGAGAGCAGAGTCTCAGGTTCCGATATGCAATTGAGGAGTCAAACGGCGAAGCTATGAACACGAGCCTCGATTTATTGGATGAAAGACGCGAATCAGCCCTTATCCGGTTAGCCTCCCAAAAGCAGTGGATCGAGAGATATTACAATCAAAGGACCAAACTTCGACACTTCAGCATCGGAGACTTGGTACTAAGGAAGGTTACACTAAACACTCGAAACCCAAACGAAGGAAAGTTGGGGCCGAACTGGGAAGGCCCTTACCAAATTATCGAGATCACATGTAAAGGATCGTACAAACTCGGAACAATGAACGATGAGCAACTATCAAACAACTGGAACATAGCTCACTTGAAGCGGTACTATTGCTAAGGTACGATCCCATTCATTTCCTTTTATTTATTTACAATCCGAACTAACACTTGCAGGGAATCATCGAGAAGCAATATGATTTTTAGGTCTGAAAGCGCGCATTGGACTCTTTTTCCCTTGAACCGGTTTTGTCCCAAATGGATTTTTCGGCAAGGTTTTTAACGAGGTAACGGTTAATCGTGCTAACTTAGAATTGAAGGCCAGTTACGAAACGGTAATGAAGGTTACAACAACAGTATTCGAGGCCTATCTATGCTCGACCTCGAACACTAGGGGGCATCACCCCCGGATAACAACTTTAGCAAGGAAGGAAACTTTACGATTCAATGATATCGGCTCGATCGGTAGGATTTGTTGTAAGGGCCAAACAGTCACATGAACCGTGCCCACATAGACTACTCGAGCCTTGGCATAAAACTTATACACATGTGTAACTATCACGCTCAAGAATAAAAGAAATTTCTACCTTGCAGATAAATATCTTATCCTTTAAGAATTTCTCTTTTTTTAAAAGAAGTTTCGTATATCCGATCCCCAAAAGGTACAGAGCCCAAGGGTCGTCCTTACCCAGATTCAAACGACTACCCCAATCGGGGACTGCCGCCTAAAATCAAACTCGGGCGGCTCGGGCTATCGGATCTCAGGGGCACAAGACCTATTAGGCAACGCCCGAACCTTAAAGGCTGCGGCAACCCCCATTCGGGGACTGTTATCTTAGGCAAAGCCCGGATAACTCGGAGTAAAGCCCACTGGGCAACACCCGAACTAAAAAGGCTACGGCCATACTAAAATGGCTCGGAGACGTCTGAGACCCCTAACAAATAAATAAGGCCTTCAAAATTTCATAATCGGTTCTAAAGGCTACCCTCGGCAAACTATAATCTAAGCTACTTTGGGAAAACATTTTCGGTAATACCGAACACCCACGATACCTTAATGGTGAAGGCAAGGTTTGTTCGAACCTCCGAACGCAACCTAACTATTTCATACTAAGGCATTTCGATCTTTGCAAATATAAGTAATAAAGCAAAGGGAAAAATCAAAAGCTATTGAAGGAAAAAAGCCTTTTATACATATCAAAAATTCTTTTTACAAGGTCCAAACTGCCCCGATGCAAATTTTTACAAAGGCCGAACGGCCTTAACAAAAGGATAATACAAAAACCAAAAAACAAAAAACTCTAAAAAGGGCCTAAGTAGCCTAATCTTCGTTGAGGGCCGCATCATCACCTTCGAGGTCTCCGCCATCCTCGGACTCGCCCAAATCTTCAGACTCCTCATCATCCTCTTGATAGGCTAATTTTTTGGCCTTGGCTTTGAGCTCTTTGGCACTCTCAATCTCAGCCGATAAGTCGAAACCCCGAGCGTGAATTTCCTCGAGGGCTTCCCTTCGAGATTGCCACTTCGCGTGCTCGATGAAATCTTTTGCTCAAACCTGAGCCGCCTCGATATCTTCCTTATAAATGGCCACTATCTCGTTGGCATCAGCTATAACTGCCTTGGCCATCTCGAGCTCCTTGGCCAGGTTTTCTCGATCGAAAACAATAGAATTTAGCTAAAATTGAAGCTCCTCGATCGTTTTGGCCTGCACCAAGGCCTATTCCTTCGCAGCTCGAAGATGGACCTTAGCCGAAGCCAACTGTGCCCGGGCAGTCTCCTTTTTCGAGGCTAAGCGATACATATTTCTTTTTTATTCTTCGGCCTCGGCCTTCACCGCATCCACTTCCACTTGGGGTTGCTCGATCTGATCAAGTTTCTTTTGGACCTGCAGTTTCGGACCGTTAGCCACCGTATATGACTCATCGTCACCAACCTCAAATACTCTTCTTACGTGCTCGACCAGGTCGACATGCTCCTTTCGAGCCGCCTTGAGCTCAGCCTGGAGTTTCTCACTGAGAAGTTTGTAAGCACCCCTCTTCTCAGTAAGCCCTCGAGTCTCGTCCTCATATTGGTTTAACTCTTCCCGATATTGGAGAAACATTTTTTGTGATGAAGCACCGAGCCCTGCAAGCACAACGAAAAAGTTACAATTATTTACGACTTAATCTTAGTACATAATAGAGGTCGTCAAGAGGCATCCAAAGTTATCCGATTTAACGCATGTTGTGCTTCGTTGAACAGGCAGGGCGCTTTCACCTCGTTCATCTTGGCTTGATCCTCTTCGGTCACCAGACACCGAAGATAACTGGCGATCCCTACGGGGGCAGAAAGGACCCGGGCATCCTTCGAAATAGACATGATGGTCGACCGCTTCCGGTCAGGATTCACACTCGGAGTTGGGAACAGGTCGACTAGTTTCGGACTTGAAGAAGGCTCGCCGGTTCCCAAAGGCGGACTCTTCCTTAGCACCGATAAATCACCCAACCCGGTGATGTCCTCCGAGGCGGTAGAGTCTAAACCATCAAAAGAGTTGTGGAAGGGGTCTGCCACCCCTTGGGGGCCCTTGTTAGGATGCCCTCTGGGCCTCGTTAATCATGGAATCAGTAAACGAAGGTGACATAGAGAGATCTATCACTCCAAGTACGTCCTTCGAGGCGTTATCTTCTCCCTGAGAAGCACCGGCCGTGATCTCTTTATAGGCCTCCCTAACTTGGGGCAAAACAGCCTTGCCCCTCCCTGGTTTGGAGGCCTCGACCACTGCCTTTTCATCCCCCCCCCCAATTTGAGGCAGTTCGATACCGCCTCGCGGGCGGGCCACCAATTCAAAAGCTTCTTCTTCTTCTTCGGACTCATCCCTCAGTCGATGGAGTGAGTCCGATGGGAGCTCTCGGGCGTTGGTGCTTTCTTTGGATTTGCGCACCAGCCTCCTCCTCGATATTTTTGGTTCCGTGTTTGGAGTACTCGGAGCCCTTTTTCTCTTCTCCTCCTCACCCTGTCTTGGAGAAGGAGACTCGGCGGGGCAATCCTCGTCACTAGATAGAGGCCTCATTACGACATCCTTGGAAAGACCTGCAAAGAGAAAAGAAATGAGTAAGGGCTCAGCAGCACAGAGGAAACCTAAGTGTTATCCACTCAAGAAAAGAATCTCACCATGAGAACGGGCCTCCCACCGGCCCTTCGAAAGCTCGCGCCATGCGCACTCAGAATACGATTTCTGCTACACAATGCCCTCGACCCACTCCTTGAATCGAGAAACTGCATTCGGCATCCGAGCAACAGCTGCACCACCACAAAACATCGATGAGAAGGGAGGAAAAGGGAAAGCGATGAACAAAATCTTGAAAACAAGATTATACACGTCATGTTCCACTTCTCATGAATGGCATGTGCTCGGTTGGGATCAAATCTGAGGTCTTCACTCGGACAAAGCGGCCTAACCAGCCTCTATCCTGATCTTCATCGATGCTCAAGAACGGGGCTTTCCTGGACCGACAAGCAAGTTGATTAGTCCCCCTCGATAATGTCGGGAACTATATAGGCGTATGAGATAGTCGAGGATAAAGGGATACCCCTCGATCTTGCTTACAAAAAAATAGAGAAGAATTACTATACTCCCAAAAAAATGGTGAATTTGACTAAGGATCACCTTGTACCTCTTACAAAAGGCGATAATGACAAGGTCCAAGGGCCCCAGCGTGAAGGGATAAGTGTAGACACTTAAAAATCCCTCCACGTGGGTAGTAATGGCTTTCTTGGGCTTGGGGACCACAATGTGCTTATTAACCCAGTTGCAATCTTTCTTGACCTCGGAAAGGACGTCCTCGGTGATCGAGCAAATATATTTCGAGACCGGCTCACACCGACCCGGTACCTAGGAGGGCTTCTCGTTCTTAAAATCAGCACCGGTCAGGCACCCCCCGGGGATGAACATTTTCAGAGGAGGTTCCGGTGCCGGTTCCTTCGTAGCAGCAGACGAAACATTTTCCTCTACAGCCAGTTGCGAGGTAGAGAGAGTTTCTTTTTTGGGGGAACGAATTTTGATGTCTTCACCATTTCTTTGATATATGAAGAAAAAAGAGGGAGTTTAAAGGTTAAGCTTGATGGTTGGGGATAAAAACAGAGCTGAAGTTCTTGAAAAAGGGTTTCAGAATAGCGAGAAATTTAATGTTGAGAAGTGTTGAAATTTCTAAGAAACAGGAGTAGAGAAGATTTGGATGTAAAGTTTGAATGAATGAAGAAGGGGATATTTATAATTTCTAAATGACAGTTCAAAGCCAAGAGTGGCCGACCAGCAACTGACGAGCATTTAATGCCATTAAGACGTGATTGACGAGACGTTTCATTTATTTTGTCGTTTCTGACGCGAAGTACCGAGATGAGAATCGAAAGCTCATATCGTTTCTCGTCGTTTATTCTCCGAAAAATGAGGGGACTATCTGTATACGGTCGAAATTGAGCTCGACTATTGCATGACAGATCGAACTCGGAACGCGAGTGGTTGAAGATCGACCCCGAGTTTCATCGAACCGGAACACAAGGTCAAAATGTCTGTCCTCGAGAACATTGATCCCATTATCCCGGAATCGACCTTGACCCCAAATAAGCTCGAGGAAGCATTGCCGGTATAACCAATAGAAAACCAAAATAACGAAAGGCCGAAATATCCATAACCGATCGGATATTTCGGCGGGAATCTCGGCACGTATTAATAAAGAACCGGCAAATCAGCAAACCAGGAGAATTTTACGTTTTATAGAATTGTACCTAAAATAGGACTCCCTTATTATATAAAGGGGGTCTGATTACTTGTAAAACACATTGTAACACGCATCCCAAAGCAGTATATTACTATTCACTTCAAGTTCTTATTATTCTCTTGTTGTTATGTTATCAATAAAAGCATTTTTGGCTCGAGGGTGGCTAACCTTCAAAGTCTAAGACTGTTCAACTTAAGCGGTTTGCATTCACTTTTCTACTACTAGTTTCAATTGCAATTTGATTTGTTGTTTAGTATCAAATTAAATCACGTATCTTTAAAACCATTTTATAAATTCAATTGTTATCCGATTTTAAGGGAAAAGAAGAATTTTACTCTATACAAAGGACCAGAGGTCTTAAATGGATTAACAGTAGAAGGAAAAAGAAAAGGCCGAAAATCCAATCTCAATTATTCCATTTTTCATCATTTTAGCCATTTATCTATTCCACCAAAATTTATCTTTGACTAAAATTTTATATTTATTGTTACTCCTTGAGATATGCATACTTGAGTCGTACAATGCTCTAATTAAATTAGGGGTGTCAATGGTTCGGTTCGGTCGATTATTTTATAAAATTTGTATCATATCAATTTTTCGGTTATTCTATTATATATATAACCAAAACTAGACTTTTCGAAACCGTCTCAATTATGTCGGTTTCTCTTCGGTATTAGTACGATTCGGTTAATTTTCGGTAATATTTTTTAAATATCATGTATAAGTCACTAGTAAAAATAGAATGCAATAACATACGTACTTTTATAAGACTTGGCAAAACTCTCTAGATATTTTTATAGTTAAATAGGTAATGAATTAAGAAAACATGAAAGATGACTAAAGTATAGATTCATCAACTATTCTACAATAACATAAAAGAAACTAAGCAAATACGAAAGATATTAACCAAACTGGGACTCAAGAATAAAGTTTATAGAAGATTAAATATTCAAAAAGATAAATCAAAATCATACGAAAGGAATACATATTCAATACATTGTAATTTGTTACTCATAATCGCTACAACACCTTTTGTCTTGCTATTGAATATCCTGGAAATAATTTAGCTTCAATAAGAGTAGCATAATAGGTTTGGGAATTTGAATTTTGAGTTTAATTACTTGTTGGCTCATAACGGCTTCATAATTTCAAGGCCCAAGAAAAAATATAATGTTTTATTATTTTTAAACTTAATATATAAATATATTTTTCATATTATAAATTTATTCGGTACGGTTCGGTATTTTTTCGGTTTATTTTCATAAAATAAAAAACCTACCCTAATTATCGGTAGTGTTATATATTTATATAAAAACTTACAGTTTTATTTAAAAATACCTAAAAATCGGTTCGATACGGTACGATTCGGTCAGTTTAGTCGGTTTTTAAATATTCATTGACACCCCCAAATTAAACACAACTATTGATAACTACATATATTTTAAATCAATAAGTATATTACTAAATTGATCCAAAATAACATGGCATTAATTTGATTAATAGTTTTAAGCAGAGGTACAACTACATCCATAGATCAATGATATTGACCCATAGTTTCTCTAATAAATATAAATTGAATAAACAAAGGAGTACATAGCATAGATTTCAGTGAGCATAGACCTACAAAATTGTGTTGGGGAGGAAAAAATGAAGAACTATCGTGCAGTGTACGAAGTAGCTACATGGAATTGCGGTGAGAATCAATGTGGGAAAAGAACGAGGAATAGTTGTGAACCAGTAGAAATTTTTAAAGGAACAATAAATTGTTAATTTTATGATATGTAGTGGTAGTACTACGTAAATTAAATTTTGGGATACCCTCGGTCAAAGGACGAAATATAATTATTTAAAATAATTCTAATACAATAATGTTTGGCCCCTATTTAACTGTCTACCCGATCCTAGACATTTGCACTTCTACGGGGTCCACTACGTTATCTCACCCCAATCTCCTCATTATTTGCTCCTAACGTTCCAACTATTTTAAGTGATACTACTATACATATGCATGGCATTTCGATTTTGTAGATACGATATATTTAAAATTATAAGATTTAAAAATATTTTAATATATTATACATTTCGTTAATTAAGACACATAAAATAAAGCTAATTAAGACATTGTATACGGTCTAAATTGAATTTGCCCTTCGTATGACTAATCGAGATTGGAACATGATGGTCCGAGGTTCATCATTGTAATATCGAGCCATGATACGAAGTTAGGTTGTCGAGCTCGAGCCCCAGAGACCAATCAAGATCGAGATCGGCCAAGATCGAGCTCGAGACCCAGAGACTGATCAAGATCGAGATCGAGCCAAGAAACAAAAAAAAACGTTATAGCCGCAATTAGGGGGAGAATCTCGGCGAAAATCACGGCGCAAATCAAGGAGAGACTAATTAATTAATCTATCATGGGATCCCACTATTTATTTTTAATTATATCAAAAATAAGATTTTTTCCACTATATTAAGGGTTGTTATCATTTGTAGAGGGGGTCAGATTCATTGCGATTTACAGAACATAAAGCAAATACTATCCTTTTCTGGGCTTTGATATTTAGTCATATTGTTCCTCTATCAATCACTCTCCATTCAATTTGAAGGTGATAAAACTTGAAGGCTTAGGCTAACTAATTCATTCGGTTTGCATTCATTTTTTTTTACAGCTAATTTCGATATTCATTTACTTATTTTTCTCAATTTGTACCAAGTTATACCACGTATCCTTAGAACTACGTATAAATTTAATTACTATCTATTTTTCGGGTAAACAGTTCGGCGCCCACCGTGGGGCTAAGAATAATAGTGGAATTTGATACGAATCTCTGTAAAACACATTATTTTACACTTGCTCTTGAAAGTATCTTTGATTTCAGGCTAAAAATGACGAACCTCAATTAATGGCCCTACCTATCGACAACGAATCTGGCCATCAGGATGGGAATAACAACGTGACGCCCGAGGAGGAAAGGCCACCCGTTGACCCCGTTGGGACTCGGGTCATGGATCCAATTGATGTTAATTCGCATGTGGCTATTGAAGCGAACCAACATTCCAGCCCCGAAAACAATATTCATGGTGGAACTCGATCTACAATTCAAAATACCCAAAATATTGGAGAAGACGGGATTAACCTGCATATGATTTTCGAAATATTGCAAGCTCAACACGGAGTGATAGCTCAGTTGCAGAGCCAAACCCAGGCACCAAGCAGGCCTAAGCCCGGTCCACCCCAAGAAGTCACCCACAGAACGGGGCCAGCTGTAGTAAGGTCAAATGAATAAGAATCAGGGACTAACCCCGAAATTATAAAGATGCTCAAGAAACTAACAAAACGGATAGAGTCAGGAGAAAAGAGGATTGAAGAGAACGACAAGAAAGTAGAAACTTATAACTCCAGAGCTGATCAGATCCCTGGGGCACCACCAATATTGAAGGGTTTGGATTCCAAAAAGTTCGTACAAAAGCCTTTCCCCCCGAGCGCAGCTCCCAAACCGATCCCTAAGAAGTTCCGCATGCCCAAGATTCCTAAATATAATGGAACGACCGATCTCAATGAACATGTCACCTCTTACACGTGTGCAATTAAAGGGAACGATCTAGAGGACAACGAGATCGAATCCGTATTATTAAAGAAATTGGGGGAAACCCTGTCAAAGGGAGAAATGATATGGTATCATAATTTACCACCTAACTCTATCGATATTTTTGCCATGCTTGCAGATTCTTTTGTAAAAGCACACGCTGGAGCCATAAAGGTCGAGACCAGGAAGTCGGACCTTTTCAAGGTAAGGCAAAAAGAGAACGAGATGATAAGAGAGTTTGTATCTCATTTCCAAATGGAACAAATGGATCTACCACCGGTCACAGACGATTGGGCCGTTCAAGCTTTCACTCAAGGACTAAACGAACGAAGCTGAGTGGCTTCACAGCAGTTGAAGCAGAACTTAATTGAGTACCCGGCTATTACCTGGGTCGATGAACATAATCGATATCAATTGAATATTATAGTCGAAAACGACCAGTTGGGGCCCCCTTCTGGATCCGTAACCAAAAGGGACACCGACCGAGAATCAAGGATCAACACAGACCGATACCAGCCATATAATAGAGATCATAGGGGCAACAGACCAGGGCACAACTCCGTACGAGGTAAAATGAGAAGTGATCGAGGCCAAGGGTCTTAAGGGCTGATGAGCAAGAATAGTTTCGACGGGCATACTGGACCTAAGGAAGCACCACGATTGTCAGAGTATAACTTCAACATTGATGCATCCACCATCGTTTCGGCTATCGTATGCATCAAAGATACTAAATGGCCTCGACCTCTGCAGACCGATCCATCTAGGGGTGTTCAAAACCGAAATCGAAAACCGAACCGAAACCGAAGCTTAATAGCTTATTGGTATCGGGTTAACGGTTTAACGGACAGGGGAACGAATTAAATTTTTTTATTAACGGCTTATCAGTTTGGGGGCGGATTATTCAATTTTCTTAACGGATAATTCGTTAACCCGTTAAGAATATATATATATATATATATATATATATATATATATATATATATATATATATATTAAATATCAAAAACCCTTCCACTTCTTCCAATACTCTATCTCTAAGTTCTAACGCCTAATTCCTAAAAAATCAGAACCCCAATGCCTAAACTTCAGCCACCAGCCACCAGCAGAATTATGGTTCTCTTTATTCGACCATAATTCAACCAGCTTCAGTAGAAATTCAACCAGCACTCCAGCAGCCACCCGCAATACTCTATCTCGTCGACTTCCAGCACTCTATCTTAGTACCCTAATATGAAGAGCAAGCTCATATTTTTGCTTTTTAAAATTGTAAATATGGCTCCATCACAGCCTTTGTGTTAATTATTAATATATTGTTACCTTTCTAAGAGAAATGAACAAGAAACAAAGGGAAGGACCGCACATTTATTGTAATTTTGCTTCGTTTGTGCTATGAATATATTAATAAAAGCTTAGATACCATTATATTTAATGAGCTAAACTACTGAAATTGTTCCTTTGCATCTAAACCCAGGCAATCACATAGTTATCTCAATGAAATTTGATATCCTTGTATGATCCATGTTATAGCTAGCAAGAGTTACAGTGGCATATCCATTAGAACTACTTTTTCCTAAATTACATCATATCATAGTCTGCTTTGGGATGTAATGTAGACTACAATGTATTCTATTTTTTCACTCTACACCACATCACACACTACATTATTCTTATGTAGGCGTTAACAGACATGTATGTCTGGACTCAATGTGTAATTTTTTATACTGAATTTGTATGCTAGGTGATCAACAAACAATTAACGCACACAATATAGATTGAATTAGGCCGATAAACCGCCCGATAAGAGCTAAACCGATACCAATCCGCCCGATATCTTATCGGGTGGCTAGCGGATTAATATATTTAAAAGCCGATAACCGTTAAGTCAAACCGTTAAGAGTAATTAACCGCCCAATCCGCCCGATAAGCAGCCCTAGATCCATCCCAGAGAAATCCCAATCAAATGTGCAAGTATCATAGCACACATGACCACAGAACGGAAGATTGCAGGTAGTTGAGGGAAGAAGTACCCTGGTTATTCAATGAAGGGCACCTTCGAGAGTTTTTAAGTAATCGGGCCAAGAATCACTTCAAAAACAGAGAGTTCAATAGATAAAACGAGCAAGAAGAGCCGTAACACATTATCCACATGATTATCGGATGGGTCGATATTCCCCAAGGGCCAGTGTTTAAACGCACTAAGTTGTCGATTGTAAGGGAGAAGCGATCTCGTGCTCAAGATTACATACCAAAAGGAACCTTGTCCTTCAATGATGAAGATGCAGAATAAATCATGCAGCCCCATAACGATGCACTGGTAGTATCTTTACTCATGAATAAAACTCAAGTTAAGCGTGTGTTGATTGATCCAGTTAGTTCGGCCAACATTATTTGATCGAGGGTCGTAGAGCAACTCTGTCTACAGGACCAGGTCGTGCCTGCAGCCCTAGTACTGAACAGATTCAACATGGCATGTGAAACTACTAAGGGCGAGATAACTCTACTAGTAAACGTGGTCGGGACCATCCAAGGAATGAAGTTCCACGTGATCGAGGGCGACATGAAGTATAACGCCCTGTTCGGGAGACCATGGATCCACAACATGAGAGCAGTACCCTCGACCCTACACCAAGTTCTAAAATTCCCAACACCAGAGGGAATCAAAACAATCTACGGGGAATAACCCGCAGCAAAAGAATTGTTTGCCGTTGACAAAGTGACTCCGATATCGTCACTCTCATCGGCAAAGGGGTCAAATTCGAAGGGAAAATATGAGACCAAATAACATTCACAAATGCCGACCTCGGCCCAACTAAAGAAGCAGGAGATTAACGAAGATGATGATTATGGGGTCCCTCGATCCTTAATAGTCCCCGATAATTCCGACGCTACCAAATCAACGGTCGAAGAACTGGAGCAAATCACACTAATCAAACATATACCCGAACGAAAGGTATACCTGGGCACGGGGTTAAATCCCGATCTCAGGAAAAAGCTTATTCAATTTCTTATAGCTAATATGGATTGCTTCGCTTTGTCCCATCTTGACATGACAGGGATCCCATCGGAAATCACCACCCATAGACTAAGCTTGGATCCGAAGTTCCATCCGGTGAAGCAAAAAAGAAGACCCCAGTCCGAGGTCAAACATGCTTTCATCAAAGACGAGGTAAACAAGCTTCTAAAAATAGGGTTAATCTGTGAGGTAAAATACCCCGAATGATTAGCAAACATATTAGTAGTCCCTAAAAAAGGAAACAAGCTTAGAATGTGTATAGATTACAAAGATCTGAATAAAGCATGCCCCAAGGATTCTTTTTCTTTGCCTAATATCGA
Organism: Nicotiana tomentosiformis; assembly: GCF_000390325.3. NCBI lineage: Eukaryota > Viridiplantae > Streptophyta > Magnoliopsida > Solanales > Solanaceae > Nicotiana > Nicotiana tomentosiformis. The sequence continues at coordinate 144,588,918 of NC_090814.1, read as the reverse complement.
TCGCATGATCGATGCTACGTCCGTCCATGAGATCCTCAGTTTTCTCGATGCCTATTCCGGGTACAATCAGATACAAATGAGCTCGGATGATCAAGAAAAGACCTCGTTCGTCACTAAGTATGGTACGTACTGCTACAATGTAATGCCATTTGGATTAAAAAATACTTGTGCCACTTATCAACACCTAGTAAATCAGATGTTCGAAGATCAAATAGGAAAATCTATAGAAGTTTACATTGATGACATGTTAGTTAAGTCCCTGCGAGCACAGGACCATTTAAAGCACTTGCAGAAAACTCTCAGTGTATTGAAGAAGTACAACATGAAGCTAAACTCGAAAAAATATGCATTCGGGGTCAGGTCAGGCAATTTTCTCGAATTCGTAGTATCAAACCGAGGAATCAAAATCAATCCCGACAAAATCAAAGTTATCGATGACATCACAGTGGTAGACAATGTAAATTCCGTACAGAGGTTAACCGGGCGCATGGCCGCCCAGGGGCGATTCATCTCAAGGTCCTCCGATAAAGGCCACCGATTTTTCTCGTTGCTAAAAAAGAAAAATAATTTCACATGGACCTCGGAATACCAGCAGGCCTTGGAAGAGCTTAAACGGTACTTATTGAGCTCGCCGCTGCTTCACACACCAAAGGCGGACGAACAACTTTACTTGTATTTGGCAGTATCAGAGGTAGCAGTAAGTGGAGTCCTAGTCCGAGAAGAACGAGGTACGTAGTTTCCCATTTATTATGTCAGCCGGACTTAAGGAGAGGCCGAAACTAGATATCCCCACCTAGAAAAATTGGCGCTCGCTTTGATAAGCGCCTCTAGGAAACTAAAATCACGAGGATCGAGATCAGCCAAGATCGAGATCGAGCCAAGAAACAAAAAAGCCATTATAACCGCAATTAGGGGGAGAATCTCGGCGGAAATCACGACGCAAATCAAGGAGAGACTAATTAATTAATCTATCATGGAATCCCCACTATATATTTTTAATTATATCCAAAATAGGATTTCCTCCACTATATTAAGGGTAGTTATCATTTGTAGAGGGGGTCAGATTCATTGCGATTTACAGAACATAAAGCAAATACTATCCTTTTCTGGGCTTTGATATTTAGTCATATTATTCCTCTATCAATCACTCTCCATTCAATTTGAAGGTGATAAAACTTGAAGGCTTAAGCTAACTAATTCATTCAGTTTGCATTCATTTTTCTTTTACAACTAATTTCGATATTCATTTACTTATTTTTCTCAATTTGTACCAAGTTATACCGTATATCCTTAGAACTACATATAAATTCAATTGCTATCCAACTTTCGGGTAAACAGACACGTAAAATAAAGCGGAGGGACTACGACTTTAATATACATGGTGCAAAAATGTAGGTTGGAGGATGTATTAGGCAGCACAATTCTTCTTTGCACTGTTTGACTCCTTTTAGGTGAAATCGCATAAAGATTACAACTATTTGGAAAAGCATAAACTACTGAACAAGGATACACGAGTCAACTCAAATAGTACAAAAAATTAAAAATAGCTTCCGAATGTATAATATATGTAAAATTCATGTATCATATATGTATAATTATGTATAATCGGTAATGTATACCGGCTAGAAAAAATAAACAGTGAATCTGACCGACAATTTATGTAACAATCCCAATTTTTGGGATTCTTACACAAATAACCGGCTGGATTCACCCTTTACTTTTTCAAGCCAATATACATATATTATACACTGATTATACATGATTATATATGAATTATACATGTATTATATATTCGCCGGCTATTTTTATTTTAAACGGTTGGGTGTACGGCTATTGAAGTTAATTCTTCTTCTTTTTTCAATTTAAATAAAATTCTAACATTCTCACTCCCACAACTCTAAAGGTCAATTTGGTATATAAAGTATTTCGCATTTACGGAGGGTCCGAGGAAAGACTTGTGCTCTAAAGGTGTGATATAGACAACTCACCCTAATGCAAGCATTAATGTAATTATTTTCGCAGTTCGAACTCGTGACTTATAGGTCATACGAAGACAACTTTACTATTACTCTACAACTTATCTATCTCTAATGTATATCGGATAGTACGTGAAGAAACAAGAAAAATGAAGTGAAAGAGACAAGTATGGGAGCCAACTATTCCTGCATGGGTAGCTAATCAATACGAACCCACAAAAATAAATAGTACTTGAAGGTACAATGTATGTACGCACAGAAACTTCCAGCAACACACTGTATGCAGTATTGCTTAGGGATAGAGTCATCTGAATGTAACTGACCATATATGTTTCTGCACTTATTATTGGATCCTCTTTCGTTTTCTGCTTTTCGCTACAAGTTTAACTTCTATATGTAAAATTCTTATAATATCATGTCACTTAAAAAATAACTACAACAAGTTGAAATAAGCTACATCAGATAGGCCATATACAATAAATTGAAAAAATAAAATACACTACTTATTACAACAAGAAGTTAAAATACGTTGATAGTCAGTACACATATGTTGTTGTTTTTTTGTTTTTGTTTTTGTGGGGTGGTGGTAGACATGCATGTGGAAGAAGAAAGAAGTGGCACATGCAGTGAAATGAAATGCATGACTACTGTGTGTGCAGAGTTGCTGTGGATAATATATCCAAAGGCCAAAGGGTGGGTATTGATCAGAGTTCATGTCTCTAGGGATCTTTCCATGTTATTTGGTAATACGTTGCAATTATTCTTGTCTCCTCCTTCCCCCTTTTGTGACTGTGACTCTTTACAATATTACACATGACATGAATATATATTTCCCTATTTTTTCCATAGGACTTGCACATTTTTGGTAATTTTGATATAGAGTTTAACTTATATGACAATGGGATTTGTTACAACATATATTAAGTGGCACAAAAGATATTTATAGGTAATTCTCATAAGAACTAGTAGGATTTTATAATCTTATAAATATATCAAATTACCTACAACAGTGTAATTTTCGTAAATATGAAACTTTATTTCCTTTGGTTTGGTAGTTTTCTTTTTTAAATATAGTGGGAAAGGATGAGTGTGCAAGGGCGTCAAATCAAATTATGGATTTGGTGGAAACTTAATAGACCACATCATTAGGCAAGTGAATTGATCATCAGTTGTTGATATATAATGCCAAATAAAAGCTGATAGCCAGTGCTAAATTGCTTTAATTTGCTAATTGGAAAAGTTTGGTGGGAAATCTTCTTTCACGTAATGAGTGATATAATGATACTGCTCCAACCAGTCTAACGAATTGCAAAGGAGCAGTGAATGAACCGTAATGATCAAAATTCAAATATGTCTATATGAAAAATTTATCAAGAAAAAAGTATCCCACTAAATGAATAGAGAAAAGTGGAGAAAGAAACATTAGATTATTTCTTTTCATTTGTTTAAATTTTGTTGAATATAATTATTCGATATATATATGCTTATGAGGGATAGTTGATAACGAATACCACCGATATAAAAGAAGTGGTTATATAAAAAAGATAGGCACGAGCACAAAGGTGGGAGTCACATGACTTCTTTAATTTCACATTATTATTACGCCAAGTCCGTAGGCTGGCCTATGTTTATAAAATTACACAATCAACTTTGATAATATTCTAATTAGAAATCTTAATTGGACAAGACGCGCGCTGAAGGAACTTTAGAAAATGATCTTTCCTTAATTGTTTAGTCTACCTGTCACATATCCTTGATTATATTCCTGCATAAAAGTAGTAAACAAACTTAACTAACAAAATTTCTGCACTCATAGCTATTGAAAACCGAATAGATGCTCAACTTTTATAATTATGGTTTCAAAACTTAATATTTTTAAGAAATTAAAGTTTAGTCACTACAAATTAAAGTTGAAATATATATCAGTTAAGTGATAAATATGTGCATAAAAAATATATATAATTTTGTTCTTATTGATTTGATATAAATATCGAATGTCAGTAAAAGTTTATCGTTTTTAAATTTTGTTTGTGGCTATAAATTAAAGTAGCTGAGAATGATTGTCATTTTGGGTTGTATGTTTTCCTAAAGTTTTGAAGCTGTATGCATGGGCGAATATTGAATGCCAATTCGTTTAAAGGCAATTTTATCAAGTGATCCAATTCTTTTTGCAAGCTTGGTATAATATTTTGGCTAACTTTCAGATTTCGGACATTTGAAGTTAATTAGATAATAAATTACTTACTTAAACTAGGATTATAGACTGAAGAGACTCACTCTCATGTTATGACCTCCACTTTGTCACACTCACATCACGTATATGGACATGTCAAATTCGCAATAAGCTCACAATGAGTAGGTTCTCTAAGTTAAAGATTAGTTGAATTTCAGGCTTAACAATGGGAACAGGCCAAAGAAGTTAGGTTCAAATCCAATTTTACAGCTCAAAATTAAATGATATGGCACATGCTTTTGGACACAGCTCGCATGTGCAGAAAAGACAACAGAAAGCAGAGGGTTGATAGAAGTTAGGGGTGACAAAATGGTTAAAAGAAAATAGTTAATCATTCATATTATCCACTAAAAAATGGGTTGGATAATGAACTTTTTAAATACAGGTCAAATATGGATAAGAACCATATTATCCATTTAGAAAATGGATAACCAATGGATAATTAATGGATTAAACTTTTACATTTGTAAAACCTCAAATTGGGGGTTCCTCAAGTTTGGAAGAATTCTCTCAAAAGTGATCATATTCATTAAGCCATACCCATATTATCCGCCGATTGATCCATTTTTTATCCGTATTAAATATGAGTCGCGTCGGACACTTTGTCCGTTTTTTCATTACCCGTTTTCGACCCGTGCCATATCGGACCCGACCCTCGTTTGCCACCCCTAATAGAAGTTAATCATCTAAAATATGTTCCCCTTAATGTAAAACTAAAATATTGTGATGGTCAGCATATATGTAAATCTGTTTAGTTAATGGCTAAACTCCAGCTTTCTCTTTTAGATGATAACATGCGAGTTTAGTTGAAACCCTGACGAGATAAGGAGTAGTTATTGGTGCAAAGTCAATATGGATAACATAGGCTGCCCAATTTGGTCCAAATTGACCCGCCAATGAATATGTGCCCAGCCCAACCGTCCAAACCTGTGCGAGTTGAGCAGAGTTATATTTTCATGGACTACCGTTTGCATTCCTATGAAAAACTCATACTAACTACCCATTGGAGTTGATTCATTGCAGAAATTGATTTGTAATTTCAGTAACAGTGCATTTTCTATATTGGGAGTTCGGGAATAAGCTTGTCTGACCTGAAAAACATAAAAGATATATATATATTCCGACTATTTTTAGTTTAAAAGATTAAGTGGACGACTATTTGGGTTAATTCTTCTAAAAGATATAAGGGCCTATTAGAATAGTACGGGGTGACGCCTATTTGAGGAAGGGTGGCATGACATGACAACTGGGTCCAACAATTGGCATTAAAAAGCCTACATTTAACATCTGGCATATAATAGCCTAAAGTTATTTTCTTTCTTCTAATGGTTCAACAATTATCCTAAAAAATAAGCTCCATCAAAATTATTTTCCTTAAAAATAGCAAAAAAAAAAAATTAAAACCCTCTCTCTCTTCTCTCATACCATCCATCATCCTAGAAATTAGGTTACATTTTCTTCAATAGTATCCAAAAAATCTCCCAAATTTCTCTAAATCATATTTCTAGTTTTTTATCTGTATATCCAAATATATATAATACAATAATAACTATGTTGTTTGTATATCACAATGTATAACATAACAACAACGCGCATATCAAAATTTTATTTTTCTTCTTTGTATAACCCATTTCAGATTGAAAACTTGAGTTTCAAGACGACTCCACCTGTATATCCCCCATTGTATTCTGTGTATATTCTCACGTATGTGGTATCTCATGTATATCATATGTATATCCATGAAAATTTGTGTTATATACAATATGATATACAAAGACATCCGTAAAAACCTGTGTGTGATATACATTGATGTACACGAACACAACATGATATATACATGTCGTAGTTGGATTTATTAGGTTTGATTTTTTATCTGAAACAAGTTTAAATCACTTCTAATCTTGCTCAAATTTTGTATATAGCATCGTCTAGGTGTTTTCAAACAATTCCAACACCCACTTGTTCAATCCAACAACAACCAAAATAGAGAGAGAGAGAGAGAGAGAGAGAGAGAGAGAGAGAGAGAGAGAGAGAGAGAATTGAACTCTATTTTTTTTTTTCTATTTTCTCTAATGTGAGATCAACCTTACCTTTTCATCCCACTGATTTTTGTGCATAATTTGTAATAATTTTTTCCTAATCTATGAGAGAGAGAAAAAAGAGAGAAGAGGAAGAAATATGAGGAGAGAGGGAGAGGGAAACAGAAAAGATAGGTAGAGGGGGGGGGGGGGGGGTTAGAGAGAGAGAATAAATAGGAAGTATGTTTTTTGGGATTTGGCTATACAATGCTAATATTTTTGTGGTTGCCTTTACCAACATAAATTAAGGCCAAATTTTGTCAATTCCTCTTATATGTTGTTACCGGTGTCAATTTCCCTTCGAGGAATGTTGAGTTTTAGTTTTGATTACGTCGGACTTAGGATTGATATGAAAGCCGCCCAATATTCTTTGTAGCCCATTAAACTTGACCCAGGAGAACCCATGAATCAATCATGATGCTCAAATATAGATTGCAAATGGGCAAGTTGGATTAAATTTGGGTCGTTATAAACGAAATAAATGAATAAATAGATTATGATCCAACTCGCCAAAATTTGTATGAATCAAAATAGATTGGATCAAGATGAGTCTAATATCATAATTCCACTATCCAACATGACCCAACCTTGGGCGAAGTGCATTAACATTCACTTTTAAGCATGATATTTAAAATTTATTCATAATTTACAATGTACTTAAAGATTATCTAATTTACCCAAATTTCAGGACTAAGTATCCTGAATTTTGGTATCATGAATAGAGCGGCTAATTTGGAATTTAGGACTTAGTGTCCTAAATTTTTGATGTGCTAATTTAATTTATAACATGCTAATTTTCGAACTTCAGGACACCTTGGCCTGGAGTTTGAACGAATTGACTAATTTTTAAATACATTGTAGATTATGGATATATTTTAAACAACATGCTTAGAAGTGGCTATGTGGTGTCATTTTCACCCCAACTTTAATTTCACTGATGGTCATTGAACTATCTTTTAATTTCATTAAAGTCATATAACTATTTTTTGTCACTTAAAAGTAACTAAACTTTATCATTATCACTTAAAAGTCATTTTGTCTCAAACCCCTGAGATGTCATTAAATTTTATGTTAAAAATCCAAAAATAAATGCCACATAAGCTAATATGGGTCATACCCATTTTAGATCCATTTATCCTTTAATGTGATTTGATCCATAGTCCAAATGAGTTTCGATAAAAAAAATAATAATTCCACATTAGTTTAAAATGATTATCCTATACTACAAAGTTTTGTCTTTTCTGTCACAGCACATTCATATTTATTCTATACTAAAATAATCTATGCTAGAAAATTCTTATCTTATTTGTACGCCCCATCCGAGTCATTTTATAACTCTACTGAAGCTAAAATACTATTGTATACAATAGTATTTTAAAATGACTCGGATGAGGCATACAAACAAAATAAGAATTTTCTAGCATAGATTATTTTAGTATAGAATAATTATGAATGACTCAGATGGGGCGTACAAACAAAATAAGAATTTTCTAGCATAGATTATTTTAGTATAGAATAAATATGAATGTGCTGTGACAGAAAAGGCAAAACTTGTAGTATAGGATAGTCATTTTAAACTAATGTGAAATTAATATTTATTTTTATCGAAACTCATTTGGATTATGGATCAAATCACATTAAAGGATAAATGAATCTAAAATGGGTATGACCCATATTAGCTTATGTGATATTTATTTTTGGATTTTTATCATAAAATTTAATGCATGTCATATTTATGGTAGAGGTTTGAGGCAAAATGACTTTTAAGTGACAATGATAAAATTTAGTTACTTTTAAGTGACAAAAAATAGTTATATGACTTTAGTGAAATTGAAAGATAGTTCAATGACCATCAGTGAAATTAGCCCCTTATATTATTAGTCTTTGTATTGAGCGTCCACTCTTCTAAATTTACATAATCTTCAATCTCCTAATTTGTTGTTGTATTTTTGGAGTTAAGCTGCATTTGACCTGTCGGGTGCACGATTTTAATCCGTTTTGACCCAATAATTTGATGAGTCATTTCGGGCTCTCACTCATATCTCAAGTCAATAAACTAGTCATATCCATCCCATTTAAACTTGGACGAGTTGGGCATATTACTAAAAGAGATTGATTGTGCCATCTCCAATGCAAACTTAACTAGTCAATTTTGTAATCCAACAAAAGAAGATCGCCTTTTGATAGGTCCTCAACCAACTAATTAAAGAGAGAAGGCATTGGGCTCGTGATTTGTGAAGATCTTGTTCTTCATTTCTTCTGCTTCAATAAGTCACTGATCTCATTTTCAATCCAGTGCATATTCACGAGATGTAAATGCATTATGCTAAAATAGAAGACTTTTACTTGGTTTTCTCCATTTCCCTTAAATCCCCACCTCAATTTCATCAAACAAGACTCCGTGAACTCCCATTGGATACTTCACCAGCTTTTCCTTAGCTATATTTTGGAGTACTATTTAGCAGTTGCGAGTTGGCATTTTAATTTCATCTTAAGTTTTGTGATGGGCAGTGGCCTATTATTTTCTTTCATTTCTGTTGTTGAATTTTTATCCATTTATTCATGGCAAATTTTTGCTGCTCCATTGAAATGGAGCCTAAGACACTGAATCAAGGTCAACTTAACCTCGCCCGAGTAATGCCTCCACTCTCTAGTTTAATTTGTTGATTTCACTATCACTATATTCTTTCACCATTTTAAAAAAATTTTTATTATGATTTGTTTAATTTATGATAATAATGCAGGAAGTTGCTGTTGACATAGTGCAGAATACAGAATCGGACGAAGCATCAAATATATTTGTAGAGGTCTGCAGCCATCACATATATATGCTTTGCTATTGCTAATTTGTACAATCTTATAGTTGTGCTTAGACATATACTAGCGGATGGACCTTTACCTTATATCATAGCATATTTAGGACGGGTTTTACAGGTTTAACTAAAATTATTACTTTTAACTCAAACAAAAGTAAAATATATGTGTGACATAAATAAGATTACATTCATTCTGAACTCATTGACTCTAGATCTTAAATTTCTTCTGCCTTATAGCTAGGGGGATAATGCACCTGCATCAGTTGACTCAAGCTATATGTATATATAGTTAAAAAGTGTTATCATACGAGTAGTGGCTGTAGTAATATTTCACGTTACTGACTTAAAATTTTAAATTTGTGTTCGCTTACATCGCCTTTTCTAACGAGAGTTCTTTCTTGTTTTCTGCCTCTGGGATTTCAAAACGCAAATGTACGCACCATAGGGAAGAAAGGCAGTTATTGAAATAAAGGAGGCGCTAATGCTAATTGAGGAAGCACATTCAGTCGAAAACTGCAAAGAAGAAGATTGCGCAGTCCAAGTAATGAAGACAAACGTGGTAATAGAGGCATCTTGCCAATGCTCGTGTCCTTCAGCAATAATAGACTCGCCTGATCAATCTAAGCTTAAGGAACCACTCTCTGCTCCCTTTTGAAACTTCACTACAACAACGACTACGCCTCAACCCCAAACAAATTAGGGTTCGACTAGTACTATCTCGAAATAAAGATGCAACATTTCAATTTGCTACATATATCAGCTTCTATTTGCTTTTACCATGTAACGTTTTATGATCCGTTGGCATTCAAGTGTTCCTAGTATTTCGGTATTGTGGAAATCATGAATTCTTCTTTTCATTTAAAAATATTTAGGAGTTAATTAGCTTTGTTTACTGACAATGTATAAGATGATTATACAATTTATATTCCATTGCCTCAATTGCAGTAGCCAGTACGTAGTTGTTCATTTACCAACTTTTCAATTTCAGAAAAAGCTTTAGTAGACATTTTCACAGTAGATTATTCTTTTAATCTTCTCGACTTACAGATTTCTGTTATTGTTGGTGGATTAAGGAACCTTGTAGTTGATAATTTTCAATAACCCATAATTTTGTTATTAAACAAAATTTGAGTGAAAAGGCCAAAATAATTTCCCTGTCGGTTGATTGATTCAACCATTTACCAAGTGATCTTAATATTCTCGTTTTCTTTGGGAAATTAATAAATTTGACGAAATTACTTCATCCAACTAATAGTATATCTATGCATGGAGATTAATGAATGGTCTGGCTCCATATAATTTTTGGCGGTAAAGGTATCAGCTGTGTTCTGGTCTTGCCAAGTTCACATATAAAGGCGACAAATTTATTGCATACAATTTTGAATACTTATGACTTCCGATAATGTGCAATTATTTATCATCTCAAGAATATTTTTATATTTTGCTTTATCCATTAAGCATTTGAAATTCAGTGATTCGATTGATCTAGATCATAAAAGAAGCATAATACAATTAAAATTTATTTGTACTCGATATTTACGTTAAATTAATAAATGCAAGATATGCCTGTCATATTTTCTGGTGGCCACTCTTCCCCCATCTTCCACCGGTATTCACTTCCTCCTCCTCTTTCTCCACCAACATTGCTACCATCCACTAAGCAGCCCAAGTCGAACTTGGTTTTAAAACCGTTATCAAATATGATTGTTATAAGCAAAAATATTACTAGAATTAGAATACATATTAATTTTTAATTGCTAAAGTTACATAATTTAATTTGATATAAATATTAAGTGCGACTTGCGAGTATGTGTTTATCGGATAAATACTCCCTATTAAAAGTTTTTCATCAATTTCTAACGCTTGAATGGAGAAATTTGATCAAAGATAGATAAGTTTATTCTCTCGCCACGCTCCTTGAATCCGCTAAAATTATCATTATCCAAACAAAAACGCTCTCTCTTTTCTGCGTGGCTAAAAATGAATTGAAAAGAGTTTTCTTCTTTATTAGCGATTGAAGTTTGACAATTGAGACACCCACTTGAGAGATAATATATTTTTGAAACTTAGTTTAGGAAAAATGATGAAAGACCAAAATACCCCGGACACAATTTGGTTTAGAGTTCAATCAGAAGGACAGTGAGAGTCATTTGGTTGAAAGCCACCGCTGGCGTTGAGCTAACGCCTTTATTTGAATTGAATTCACACAATAATCAAAATTCTAGGGTTTATTCATTCTCGCGCTCTGCAACCTAAAACCCTCCAATTTTCAAACCTCAGGCCACCACCGGCAGTCTCTCCGCGCTATTCAGGTACTCTCTTTTCTCTCTGCGTAGTCAAGCTCTTGGAAATTTTGAGTTACATTCTTTCTATAATCGGACTTCAATAAAACCAAATTATTGAATGCAAGTTTGCGAAACTGTATCAATCCCATGGCACAAATTTAATGTATTTCGTTTTCTCTTAGCCAGGGCATTTCTAGGTTATATACTTACCGGCATATCCTGTAGCTTTGTTAGTTAATTCTCGAACTCTGAGTGTTTGATTATATCTTTAAGGGCTGAGAAGAGAAATGAGTACAGCAGTGCGAACCCCAAAATCTGGAAGGCAATCATTGTTCTTTCAGGATTTAGCAACGCCTATATCCTCTCGAAAATCAGGGTCAAAATTTAGTACCCCAGGTCAGGCAGCAGCTGTTTCTGCCTTATGGCGTGAGAACTTTTCCAGCTCAGATCTCCCACCACCACCTGTATTTACCCTTGAAGATCGCTCAGAAGTCTCTCCGGAATCTGGGATTCCTGATTATGTTACTTCACCAGAAATCAAGTCGGACCCTAGAACCCCAGTACAAACTTCAGGAAGGGAATTTGCAACTCCTAAGACAAGGTCTGAGGCGAGCACTTCGTATGCATTGATGGGTAAGCAGCAGCAACAGAGTCAGCAAAGCCCCTTGCCGAGTTTGAGCTGGTGGTCCCCCTCGAAGGGTAGTGGTAGTGCTGAGCAGGATGACAAAGGAAAAGGTTCACCAGTCGAAGGCGTCGTACATCCTGGTGCTTTGATAACTTTACCTCAACCAAGGGAAGTTGCAAGGCCAGAGATCAGGAAGAACTCATTCCCTGTGGGAAACCTCGATGAGGAAGAATGGGTCACAGTTTATGGGTATGGCTTCTGTATTTCATACTTTATTGGCTGTTCTTTCACTTATGTTCATAGTTAGGCTTAGGCTAGCATGTAGTAGAATCTTGATGAAAATTCTTTAGTGTGTCTTAAACTCCTTGATGCCACATAATATTCATTTTGCCTGCTAGCTCCTTTAAGTTACTTCTGCACCTCGTTGTTGCATTTTAAAGTATGCTCGGGAACTTTATCCATTATTATGTTTTCTGTTTCTTTTCCTTGACTTTTTTGTTTTCCTCCTTCACTAGAGTTGTCATTACTTTCTACTAGGATTAGATGTACCCGTGTCAATTTACATGGCAAGAATTCTTGAGGATATCTTTTGAGGTAGCCTAGTCATTCTAATATTATGTAAGGTTCTGCTGGACGGAGATATTTAAATTTTAGGGGATCTGAACGTAAATTTTTTAAAATTCGACGGTTTCAATACACATGTTCTCCAATGTTTTTGACTCATTTTCTTTAGTATATCGAACAGGTGAAAAGGATTTAAGCTGTAAATTTGAAATACATACGATCATATCCTTTCAACAAATTCTCCATAAAAGACAAAGAGACATTGATCCAATTGAACAGGGAGAAGGAAATGAAATGTTATTGTCAAATTAACTTTCTCTCATCCTTTCGCATTGCATCCGTGCTTGAAAAAGAAGAGGAACATTGATCCGTTCTGACTTCTGTTCTCTGTCTCCCTTGGTGTACTGAGGTTATTCCAGAACGGAACAAATGCCCTCATTGGAAAACTTTTTCCTGGCGATATTGAGAAGATTGGGTGTTTAAAGGCTCCATGGATGTAGCTGCAATTTATTCTTTACTTCCTTCTTGTAATGAATTCCCTTCTCATGTCCACCCTGTAAATAAGAGCAATGTATATATCATTTTGGAGGGAGAAACAGTTCTGCTCCTCTATCTTGCCTTCCTGTTTATTTTGCATCAAAGATTTTTCAAGAAAAGGAGACAGATCTATTTTAGTTGTGTTAGCTGGATTAATTGCTTGCAAAATACCTATACGGATACAATAAACTTATCTTATCTATGTGTTCCGTTTACTCTCTTTGAGATGCTCTATTGGGACACTAAATTTCTGCACTTTTCACATTTGCTGGGTGTTTCTCGTGTCGGTTGTATTCTCATTAATATACTATTCGTGACTAGTTGAGATATTTGGGCTTTTCTCCCTTGATTTCTATAAACTTAGTACTTGATTGAAGTCAATTTGCCACTTCAATTCTTTGATCACTTGATATTTTTCTAGTCATATTTCCTTTGTTTATATTTACCACGGTCTTCCATTTATTATTTATTTAACCTTTTGTAAATTATTACATGCAGGTTTTCTCCAATTGACACCAATGTGGTTTTGCGGGAATTTGAGAAATGTGGCGTCATTTTGAAACACATTATAGGCCCCAGAGATGCTAACTGGATGCACATTCTATATCAGGTATTTCTTATACCTATAAACAAGTTATCATGTTAAGATTTTGTTGTTCTTGCATGTTTATTCATGATGTCTTAAGGGCCTGTTTGGTATTGTATTGATCTGGGATTAGTGGTGCTGGTAGCAATATTTCTGTTGCTCTGGGATTAGGGCATGTTCCCTATGTCTTTTTCATTATATTGCTAATCTCACCCCCTTCCTTGTAAAATTTAATCTGTAGTTTTATCCCTTTTCCTATTCTCCGCTTACCTTTCTCTCCAGCTCACGTCTCCTTTCTTCCCCTTCAACTGATGATTGTTACAGTGCTTGTTGCTTTAATTTTTTGTTTGATTCTATGTGTATTTGCGCATCAGTTTTCGTTCTGATATAAGTACAATTTATAGCTAATTGCTGTCCGTCTGTTTGTAAAATGTTCTGAATTGTGAATGAAAAGAGTGACATAAATCCTTCATCTAAGTACCTCTTTACTGTAATCTAGAGGTGTTATGACTTTACGATCTTGCGTGATTCTGACCCTGTACCTAGAAACCCCTATGTATTTTTTCCCTTTCCAGACGTAATTATGCTTACTTTATGTATATGCTTAACTGACACAGTGTTTGACTGAGGAACTTTGTGTTTCATAAGTAACCAAAAAAATTTACAAATTCCGTTTGTCATGTTAGTGTCAAGTTCTGTGAATTTCAATGAAGATTGAAGGGCTTCTTTTGGTTGACTCTTTGCTTCTGCAACTGCAGATTTGCTGTTATGCCAACTATATTTGTTAAAGTAAGAGTGCTATGAACTTTGGTTTTAACTTCTTTTAAAAAGTCGCCTATCTTTGTGTTTGTCTCCGTAGCTATGCTGGGTGCGACCTTGCCGGTCGCTGCTCATGGTCTTTGGATTGATTTCTACCTGTGCCATGAAGCCAATAAGTTGTGGCCATTTGCATTTGGCTAAACCATGTCACTTGCAATGCCCATGTTGTGTATTCTCTGCAGTATGCACTTTCTTTTTTTGGGAGCTCCTCACTGTATTAGTTTTTCTCTGTGGGATCTTTTCTCTCCAGTTGATACCAATAACACTAGTCTTCTGGAAAGTAAAGCTTTTCAGTACCATAAAGCTGTGGCTTATTTTCTCTATTTTTGTGGTGCAGAATCGTGCTGATGCTCAAAAAGCTCTTAGCAAAAATGGTATGCAGATAAATGGAGTTCTTATGATCGGAGTTAAACCAGTGGATCCAATACAACGTCAGGCACTGAATTGTAGGCTCAACAAACAGGGATTTATACCTTTACCCCATACACCCTCCAGTAAAAGCAATGATCCGATTCCATTTCAAACCTCCTCTCATCCTCACTATCTACAAAATGGCAGCAACAGTGCAAAACAATCATCTGGATCTGTTGCTACCCCAGCCAAATCTGTGGTGTCCAAAATTGTGGACTTAATGTTTGGCGTCTAATCTTCCATGTTTCTGTTCTTACGTGCTTCTGTGTTATTTCTACTCTATAGTGGCAAAATTCAAAGCTGCTTTTCTTGAATACAAAATTGACTCCAAAATACAGTTGAGTTCTATGTGATTCTCGCTCCCTTCCTCCCCTTTCCCTCTATTCTCTTCTCCGTTTCTCCTCCAAATGTTTGTTCATGGTGTATTTGTATCAGCTTGAGCCCCGTAGGGTCATGGGGCTTTGTTATAATGGAGATATAGAAGTTTAAATCTCTCTCGCTCTATCAATGTATTTTATTGAGTGTGAATAGTTGGCATTTTGTGATCGTTTCTCGTGACGTATGATCTTCGGAGCATGACACATCTCTTTTATTGTGTTTCCCAATATTGAGGTCCCATTTTATGTTATCCACGCTCCGATTGTGGCCTAGGCGTTTGGGTGTGTTACAGTGTTTCACATAGTTTGACGGATTGCATAAACTCATGAGATCCTCACGAGCTAATTTTTGGAACTAAGTTAAATTAACGGTCCCTTTTTCTTATCATAAGCATATTACTAGCTTTCCAGTTGATGTTTACAACAGCGACTTCTGGCAGATTTTAAGAATCTTAATATCCAATATTGTGACTGTTGCGACTTCATGTACTATGGGTTTCTAAGCGCTAGACTTGTTTGCTACTTTGCTTCCCTTAATTTGAATGCAACGGATTATGCTGTGAACCTAAGGGTGGATTTGTGGTCGTTTCCGTTGCCATTGGTTTCTTGATCAAATATGGTTCAACTAGCTCTAACTAGATTCTCACCGCAGCGCAACGTTTTACAACAAAAATATTGTTGGAAATATCTATGCGTATTGCCTATCTCGTTCTTCGCTTCTAGTTGAGATTGTATTGTCATAATAATTGCATATTGAATACAGAAAAAAATTAGCTCTAAATAATACTAACATGATATTGTTTGTGTCCGACTATTTGTTTGCTAGAAGAGGAAACTTCTGTGCGGTTAGAAATTTGCGCGTGATAACTGAATAGAATGTTTAACCGCTTTCCCACAGAAATACGGGAGGGGATCTTAACCCACCAAAAATAAAATAAAATACTACATTAGTTAATTTTGTTTCCTTTCAATACAACCAAACGAAAATATGAAAGGTCTAAATAGTGCTCATCACTTGTTTTAGATAAATGGTTTGAACAGATAAAAACTAATAATGCCAAGAAAAGAGAGTTCTCTTCGTCTTTTAATTAGCCGTTACAAGCAAGACCGAGTCAATTAAGAGAAAATCTTATTGGACCTCCCACGACCCTTCTCCTCTAAGACTATAACTTCCACGTTTCTCACCACGTTTGCATTTTGCAGCTTTCAATTCCCTCTTATTTAATAGCTTCGTAGTATAACATCCTTAACCACATTACAAAGTGAGTGATTTCCTAACCTTACGAATTTCCACATCTCTTCACTGAGTTACTTATAGAGTAAAAAGCATTAGCAACATCATAATTCGTTAACAATTAGGAGGACAAACATGGCTTCGATCAAGTCTACTACTATCTGTTTCGTCACTGCTCTTTTCATCAGCCTTACAATATCTTCCGTTGTTGCTGCCTCCGGCGAGGAATTCAAAGTTGGTGATGCTGTGGGTTGGCGTCAGCCAAGTGTTAATGAAACAGATCTCTATCATCACTGGGCTTCAAAGAAGAAATTTCACGTCGGCGATTCACTCCGTAAGTCAATCAACTTATATTAATTACTAGTTGTTATTCCGTCAGTGTATACTTACCTATGCGTAAAATGCATGCCTAGTAATTCTTTGATTTCTCATTCATGGTTAATTCCATTTTACTTATGTTCTATACTGCTACAACTTTAAAATATGTAGCAATGCGATCATGAGTCATGTTTAACTTAAGTTAGATGGAGGCTTTTGCCTACATGTACGCTGAGGCGAAGCAAAGTAATGCAATCATATTTAGTAATTTGAAATTATGTTTGGACATGCATTTCACTTAAAAAACTATTGCAGCCGTGTGAGCGGGGAAAAAAGTTTTTTCTGTCGAAAAATTTCCAAAAACTTGCAAAATTTCATGAAAAAAATACAATTTTGAAGATTTCTTTTTTTAAAAAGGAATTTTGTTTTAATGAACAAACGGGGCATTTAATGTGTTTAATTGAATCTAGTATTTTTGACTTGGGACATTCATATATGTGAGAAAAAATATTGAAATTTCAACGGTTATAAATTTCTGAACTTAAAATTTCAAAAGTACAAATTGTTAGTGCTAAAAACTAATCTGTATGTATACATAAATATTATTTACTGCGAATAATTTCTAATTATACTTAGTAGTATATTTTGAAGATTCCGCACAAGTACGTACCTTTAGTACCTACGATCGTATATTTCCCTTTGGATAAATGAAGGTTAAATGCGTAACGTAGTTTTATTTATATGCAGGTTTTGAGTACAAGAATGACTCGGTTGTCGTAGTCGACAAATGGGAATTTTATCATTGCAATAGGACTCATCCAACTTCGGGCGCTAAGGACGGCAACACCACAGTAAATCTCGACAGGGCTGGTCCCTTTTACTTCGTGAGCGGTGATCCTGAGCATTGCAAAAATGGCCAGCGTTTAGCCATTGAAGTTCTCCCACTATACCCCATCTCCCAATCTCCACCACAACCAATTTCACTGGCGCCATCGCCATCGCCACTTTCAAGCTCAGCACTTGTTTCTTCAGTTCCGCTGATATTCATCTCAGTGCCGCTTATGGTTGCTGTTATTGTCTTTGTTTAGTGATTTACTCTAACATTCTACTAAGAATATTTAGGTTATTTAGCTAATTATTTCAAGCATTCTGGTGCTTTAGGTTCTAGATTCTGTTGTTCCACTTTTCATTCTAGATTTATGGCTCATTTTAATTTATTGTGTACATCCCTCGTACTTGATGGAAATTTTTATTTATTTAGTAATTTTTCTTTCGGTTCTAAATTGCACTTACATGATTTATATTTTATTGAGCTACCTGGGGCGAAATAATCAAGATTCACGAGAGGATCAAGATTATCTAATTTTAGGTATTGATTTTGGTCATCAATCACCCTATCATTAGATAATCAATCACTTTCTTTAGTCGTCCGTTAACTCAGGGTGGCTAATCAACTTTCATAAAAAAATTTATTAACCCGTGATTGATAATCGATCAAGAAATTGCTAATCAACCTACTTCTTAGTCGATGAGGTCATTTTTTTTAATTTCAAACTTACGAGAAAACATAAAGAAAAAAGAAAATGAGTGTCATTTCCTTAATTCAGAACTTACGGGGTCCATTCGGCTAAATATTCTCGAGTTGAGTTAGATTGTAAACGGGTGGGAAAGATTTAAAGAAATACAAGGGGCAATGTGCAAAGCTCGATAACTACAAGGTTCTTAGATGCAACTTTCAGGAAGTTTCTTTTTAAACTTAAAATTCGCCGTATATCACCAACCCCTGCTTCTGCCAAAATTATTGGGCTTCTAGAAAATTCCTTCTCACGTGGAGCTTCCAGTGGACGAAGCCTTATCTTCTCCATTTCACTGCTCTAGAAAACCCTAGTCTTTCATTTCCACATTCACCAATTTTACGAGCTAGCTCAGGTACTCTTCCTCAGTCTTCATTCTGTTACCTTTTTGTAATCCTAATCTGTGATTTTATCTGACTTTGAATAATGCATTCCTGTCTGTTTGAAACTGTGAGTCTGCAACTGAATAGCTTTATCCTCTATTGGCTAAAGTTTTCTTATTTTGGAACTTAATCTCTGTGGCTTTACTGTTGCTAATATCATAAAACTAAAGTTCACGCTTTCTGATATTTAGACACAATTCGTTTGTTTAAACTTTGAAGCTAGTTGCATTGCAGTTTCCAAATTAATTCGGCTCTTTTTACTAGTAATTCCATGGAGTTTAAACAACAACACGCCTCAATACCAACTAGTATCCATTCCCCTTTATTGGGCTTGTTTCAGTTTAATACTCAATAATATATCCTTTAAGATAAGGCAATTGTTTTAGCATGGTTCCAACTCGCAATGACGCAATCACAAAGCACTTCATAAACTAATACTGGAAAAGTACAGATTGGCAATTCTTTTTCTAGTGTGTAATCCTTTTAATAATAGGTGCGAGGAACAGAAAGACTGTCTGATAACAGGGAGGATTTAAAATGTCTGTGACTTTTGTTCGTTAGCTCTCCTTATATATATTTGCTGTCTCCTTGAAGTAGAACACTTGATAGAACATGTAATGATTATTTTATGTGTTACCTAGAAAATATTGCTCTTGGATTGACCATCCAGATGGATGAGGCATAAGCACATCATTTGTTGAATTTGTCTTTTGGTAATTTTCTTAAAGATTATGGGCTTATGCTATAGTCCTTTAAAGTTTTGCTGCACAAGTTTTTCTTGAACTTCTCTTTCTACCAAAAAGGGATGGAGCTATCTCTTCGGTTGGGGATTCTAGTTATTTTAAGTTATTGGATTCTAAATTAAGAATTTGTACAGATTCAATAAATTTCTTAAGACAAATACAACGTTTGGACCAAAGCTACCGAGTTCGGCCAAACCCATAATGGAAGAGCTTGCTCCGCCCCTGCTACAAAAAGTTCTCCAAAAGAGTATAGATTGAAGTGTTTACTTTCTTTAGATTTTTGAGTTTGCATGTATGATTAGATCTCTTTATGCTTCCATATTCTATGAACTTCTTTCAACCAATTCCCAGTTGTTAAGCATGCGAAATATGACCCACCGGTATATGAAGTCACAACATCGATAGTACTTGCATCCTAATTCTGTGCTTGCGTTTCAGCATTCATATCTTTAATTTTACTCACTGTGCGTGTGTATTCTTTTCTACATAATGGACTGTTTTTAATACCTTTTGTTTGGCAATGGTGTCCTATGCTGCAGACCTTTTCTCTTGAGTATGGCTGCGACCTTCACTTCAGTTTGTTCGATTGCCTCTACCAGCCAAGCAGTGGATAAGAAACTCATAAATTCTTCTGAAACTTTATCCTCATTCACTGCGATTTCTTCGAGTTCATTAGGGGGCAGGAAAAAGAATACAGTTTTAAAGAAAAGATATGATTTCAAGATTCAGGCTGCGACCAAGAAGTTACACTTCAATCAGGACGGTGATGCCATTAGGAAGCTGCAAGTAAGCTTGATAGGAAATTTTAACTCATTTATCTTGGATGGACACCCATCCTCTTGTCTACCCCATTAATTCTTGTTATTCCGTGGCCTTCCAATTCAGGCAGGTGTTGACAAGCTTGCAAATTTAGTAGGTGTTACTCTTGGTCCAAAAGGAAGAAATGTAGTTCTTGAGAGCAAGTATGGCTCTCCCAAAATTGTAAATGATGGTGTTACTGTAGCTAGAGAGGTAAACCTCCCAAACACCCTATCTGATTGTGTTCTTCTGGTATTCAACTGTCAAAAGATGTGCATGTGTTGTGACCTTATGATGTATTTACCGCGATAAATGCTGAAATTGCTCTTGCTTTGTGCTTTTTCTGCATATTACTCATAAAACCATTTTAAAAAGATTTTGTACTCCGTTATTTTATTTCATTACACTTGAGGTGCAGTATGCAGCCCAGTTACTGTGGTTTAACTATGTGGGAATAAATGTGTTGTTATGTATATTCTGGATTGCTCTACAGGTTGAACTGGAAGACCCTGTTGAGAATATTGGTGCAAGTTTGGTGAGACAAGCTGCTTCAAAGACAAATGACTTGGCTGGGGATGGCACAACTACATCTGTTGTTTTGGCACAGGGGCTCATAGCTGAAGGTGTTAAGGTTTGTAAGAAGTTGCTTTCATTTTGCAAGCTATTTCGAGGATATGATGGTGTTATGATTGATGTAGCTTCCTTAATGCTGGTTATTCAGGTGGTCGCAGCTGGTGCAAACCCTATTCAGATTACCAGGGGAATTGAGAGGACCACTAAAGCCTTGGTCGCTGAGCTGAAAAAGATGTCTAAAGAGGTGAAAATTATGCAAATCTATGTTAAAGTTCATTGATGACTTGAGTACAACTGCTTCACTAAACTTGGTTTTGAAACAACTATTCTTTCTAAAGTTGTGCTCTTATTCCTTCTTGATAATTGTTTAGGTTGAGGACAGTGAACTAGCGGATGTAGCTGCAGTTAGTGCAGGAAACAACTATGAAGTTGGAAATATGATAGCAGAAGCAATGGGTAAAGTGGGTAGGAAAGGTGTAGTGACTCTTGAGGAAGGGAGAGGTTCTGAGAACAGCTTGTATGTTGTGGAAGGCATGCAATTTGACCGTGGCTATATCTCCCCATACTTTGTTACAGACAATGAGAAGATGGTAGCTGAATATGAAAACTGCAAGGTATGATTAACCATGACATTTCTTTTTGCATGTTATCTTCGAATACTATTTCCTGGATATGCTAAAGAATGGGTTACGGATAAATAATTTTTTTAAAATTTTCAGCTGCTTCTGGTAGACAAGAAGATAACAAATGCAAGGGACTTGGTTAATGTTTTGGAAGAAGCAATCAGGGGTGGATACCCAATATTGATAATCGCTGAAGACATTGAGCAGGAAGCTCTAGCCACTCTGGTTGTGAACAAACTTAGAGGAGCACTGAAAATTGCTGCACTCAAAGCCCCTGGTTTTGGGGAGCGAAAAAGCCAATATCTTGACGACATTGCTATCCTTACTGGAGGTCTGTCGACAATTAAGTGATTGTAGTGTTCAATGAAAGTTGTGTTTACTTGTCAAGTATGTTTTTTTTGCAATGTGCACTCAGGTACTGTCATCAGAGAGGAGGTTGGTTTATCCCTGGACAGGGCTGGAAGCGAGGTCTTAGGGCATGCTGGAAAGGTGGTGTTGTCAAAGGATTCAACAACAATTGTTGGTGATGGTAGTACCCAGGAAGCAGTAAACAAAAGAATTGCACAAATTAAAAGAATTGTTGAGGTGCAACTTTGTTTTATAGATATTTCGGATGTGGATCAATAGGTTGCACTACTCACAATTCTACCATATTGGATTGTCATGCAGGCAACTGAACAGGATTACGAGAAGGAAAAACTGAATGAGAGAATTGCAAAACTATCAGGGGGCGTTGCCGTAATTCAGGTTACTTGATGATTCAGTTATTTAGGTTGATTTTGTCTTTTTGGGTGTCATATGCCTAGTATAATTGTTCTTGCTCTGCTCTGGGGTTCTTAATTCCAGGTTGGTGCACAAACTGAAACGGAACTCAAAGAAAAGAAATTGAGAGTAGAGGATGCTCTCAATGCGACAAAGGTTTGTTTTAGTGGCGATGCAGTTATGGCATCTCTATTAATTTGAGACTCTCAACAAGTATAATCTTACTGGGGTAATGATATTTCTCTTTGGTAACTAAAGGCAGCCGTTGAGGAAGGCATTGTTGTCGGCGGTGGATGCACCTTGTTGCGGCTTGCTACCAAAGTTGAAGACATTAAAGGAACTCTTGATGATGATGAACAAAAGGTAATGCAACTTCTTAATTCGTTGAGGAAGATCCCGTGTACCATAAGCTTTGTCTGTTCATGTTAAGGCTTCTGTAGGCAGATGACACTAATTCAGTTTTCATAAACACTCCAGATTGGAGCTGATATTGTCAAGAGAGCTTTGAGGTACCCCATGAAGTTAATAGCCAAGAATGCTGGTGTCAATGGAAGTGTTGTGATTGAGAAGGTAAATAAGGTTGAAATAGGTTGACTGTTTGTGTCACATTGTAGGAGAGTATCAATGATTCGTTGACTGGTTTTATGATCTTTCTTCAGGTGTTGTCCGATGACAATCCGAAGTATGGTTATAATGCGGCCACTGGAAAATATGAAGATTTAATGGCTGCTGGTATAATTGATCCTACAAAAGTAACTATCTCAAACTCTTTTTATTCTAGCACAATATCGTGAAACCTATCCTAAAGAGAAACAACATACTGAGAGACATGTAGATAATTTCAACTATATGTACAAGGAGTGCAGAAATTTAACCCCCATGAATTACTTATCCAATGTTACTTCTTATGGTGTCTACTTGATGAACTTAAATGATGGCCCTCCTTGTAGTCAAAAGCAATATCTGTCACGTTCAAACTATACATATCTGATTTTCTCCTCTCTTTTATTTTTTTCTGTTCGCAAATACTTATGGAATCTTTCTCGTATTAACAATGTGTTTCTGTAAAAACCTGTCTGAATGAGAGAAAGTTTCGTTTTTTAATTCCTTACATTTTGGACTTACAAAGGAGTAATGAGTGTTGATAGAGGGGCAGTCACGGCCACGTTTCCTCCTCAGTATATATCTGCTTTTTGATTTTCTCGGAATTCAAATATCTACTTATTTCCTCATTTTTTGGAATTAGGTGGTAAGATGTTGCTTGGAGCATGCAGCTTCTGTAGCAAGGACCTTTTTGACATCAGATGCTGTAGTTACTGAGAACAAGGAGCCTGAACCTGTGGTTGCTGGAAACCCAATGGACAATTCAGGTGCTTATAATCAGTGAGATGCATCTAAAATGCACCTGAATGAGCTTTTTGAACTAATCAATTCTTTTATTTTGATATTAAATAGGTTATGGATACTAAGCATTTGAAGGAGGCTAGGACATGCTGAGAACGGGTATGCCAAAGTCCAGCACTGTGCGACTACACTCTGAATAGTATGTCTTGACTCTCTTGAGTAGGAATAGCACGTAGAGGTGATTAATTGATGAGCTCTTTTTTCCAGCTAAATGGGGTCTCATGTTCCTTTCCACTACGTAAGGTTTTCTTGTTCTTCATACTTGGATTTTTATCAGGATAGGCTTTGACAAAAGTGAGTCCATAAGGTGCAGGTTATTGTTTTTTCAGTTCTAGAAATGGCAAAATCCAAGTGAAATTTTGATTTTAATGTTGTATTGGCCCTCTGGTGGAAAGGAGACTTGATCTATAATTGGGAATGTTCAAGTATTTGACGGGCAAGGCAAAAACTGATAAATAAGAATAAAAAATTTCTTGTTATTGATTTTTGGAGTTCTCGTCTCCTGAAGAACAACAGAGTTTTCACGCTTATATTTTGACTAGTTTACTTGCCCGCCCTTTGCGCAGTCATAAAAAAGATTTAATATAAAAAATATTAATGTTATAATATCCAACATAATTTTTTTAGGAACAATATGTGCGGCATCTCAGTTTAAATGAGACAACTCTTTAAATCAGTGTATATAAATTTGAATAAGGAAAAAAAAAATGTATCCTCTAATCCCTTTTCTCCTATTTCTCTTCAGCTTCATCATAATCTATTGATCTCACCCTATCACCAAAATATTACACTAAAAATTTGTAGTCGGCTGCTTCTGCAAAATCAAATGCAAACTCTCCAACAAGCTTTGTTTCATATCCTTCGGACATCCATAAACATCAGAACAATAGAACTATTTATGAGGAATATGTTACGTGTCATATAGTAAGACTGCGTAATTGAGATGCTTTATACTCCAGTTCCAGTCTTTTACATTGTGTCAAAATATTGGATCAGAGAGAAAAATTGTAAACTTGAAAATTTATTTGCTTAGTAGAACCTTCTTGGGTTGTATTTTTTGGGCGCTTTAATACAAGGCAAATATCTATCTATCTATATATATACTAGGTGGATTATGGTCCACGATGCGGGCCCAATATTATAATAGCTGGAATACTTATACTTATTTTGATTGTTTAAATAAAAGAATTAATTAATCTTGATAACTTTTGTATTGATACCGGACATACGAATTTGCAGAACGACAAAAGAAGAGACTGAAAGATATACATAGTAACAATTCAAATATAAATAACATTGCACACTAATTGCTTGATACTATAGCACATACATTTAGGAAAAAAGTTATCCAAGTTGTACAAAATTTTGACAAAACATCTTTTCAGTGGGTGTTGTGTGCTCGCAAAAAGACATGAGAGTAATTTTCTACATATATACAATCTACATAATGGCAAGATAAGATGTGTTCCCTTTACTGTAATTTTTTTTTGTAGTCTGCTATAAAACTATTGGCACCCGAAGAAATCATATGTTAAAACTATAATTGGCAAGCATGTCCTATGTTACAAGCTTTTCATGTAAATTCTCCGCATCTAACACAATTCACTCATAACTATTTTGTCCCGCAAAATGAACTACCAACAGAAATAATAATATAGCCGGTGATAATTTCTCATCTCAAATGTGAATACTTCATCCTCAAGACAAAAACCTTCTGCTACCGCTACAATCTTAACATCATTGTTGTGTCCCTGAGAATCTGTCACGATCCGGAATTTTCCACCGATAGGACCGTGATGGCGCCTAACATTTCACTTGCTAGGCAAGCCAACGTTAGAAAATCGTTCAACCAATTCCTTATTTCCATTCAGTAAATAACAATAACTAACTAAGATGAAATATAATAAGTGCGGAATATCGTAAAACTATATTAATTACTACCACCCGCATCTGGTGTCACAATTCACGAGCATTCTAGAATTTACTATAAGTAATAGTCTGAAAGAATTACAACTGTCCGAATGAAAGAAAACAATAGGACATAAAAGATAGACGGGGACTTCAAGGTCTGTGAACGCCGACAGATCTACCTTGAATCTCCGGACAGCGGACCAGTAGCAAATCTCGATCAACCTGAGCCGGTATCAAAATCTGCACAGAAAGTGCAGAGTGCAGCATCAGTACAACCGACCCATGAACTGGTAAGTGTCGAGTCTAACCTCGACGAACTAGTGACGAGGCTAAGGCAAGGCACCTACAAATCAACATGTACAATTTAACACAGAAATGAAGAACTAAACAGGAAATGTCGGGAGGGAAAACATACTGAGGGGAATACAAGATAAATAACTACAACAGAATGATCACCGGAGCAGTCAATATACCATGAATCAACAGGAATAGTGAATACAATAAGGAAAAATGTACGGCATCACCCTTCGTGCTTTTACTCTCAATCTCACCATAAAATTAATAGAAATGACACGGCATCACCCTTCGTGCTTTTACTCTCATATCATGGCACGGCATCACCCTTCGTGCATTAACACTCACAATACGACACGACATCACCCTTCGTGCATTAACACTCACAATATGGCACGGCATCACCCTTCGTGCATTAACACTCACAATATGGCACGACATCACCCTTCGTGCATTAACACTCATAATATGGTACGGCATCACCCTTCGTGCATTAACACTCCCAATATGGCACGACATCACCCTTCGTGCTTTAACACTCACAATATGGCATAGCATCACCCTTCGTGCATTAACACTCTCCCTTACCATAATGCAATGCATAAATAATAACAGGGAGATAGAATAACAAGTACAAACCTTACTTTAATATTTGATTCCATAATATCAATCTCAACTTTGAAATAAAAACTCAATTATCACTAGAAAATCCGTAAACATGATAAGAACGATAAATTGAACAATACTAGCATAACACATAGCAATTTGACATACGAAAAGACAATGTAAGAAAAACAGAGAAACATGAAAAAACAGATAAATTTGGCGGCACATAAGTACTCGTCACCTCACATATACGCCACTCACATGGATTTCACTTAGCAAGTAATCTAAGGTTCCTAATTCCCTCAAATCAGGGCTAGACACGACACTTACACCGCTCTGAAGGCCACTTAATTCTCAATCACAACTTTTTCTTTGGAATTCACCTCCAAACTACTCATATCTATTCAAAAATGACTCAATAATATCAAATATTGCTAAAGGAATCAATTATATTGCATAAATTAAAATTTCCAAATTTTTCTCCAAAAAGTCAAAAAATTGACCCCGGGCCAGCTTGGTCAAAACCCGAGGTTCGGACCAAAATTCTTTTATCCATTCACCCCCGAGCCCGAATATGTAATTAGTTTTGGAATCCGACCTCAAATTGAGGTCTAAATCCCCAAATTTCCGAAATCAAATTCCCGAAATCCCTAGTTTCTACCCTAACCCCTAATTCTACTATGAAAACACTAGATTTTAGGTTGAAAATTCTAGAAATGCAATGGTTATTTGAAAGAAAATGATTTAGAATCACTTACCTACAATTTGGAGAAGAAATGTCTCTTGAAAAATCGCCTCTCATCGTTTGGTTTTTGAGAAAAATGAGTTTTTGGCTAAAATCCCGTTTTTGGGTTCTGTTAAATACTGGGCGGCAGTGTTCATCGCGTTCGCGAGAGCACTGTCGTGTTCGCGAAGTGTATGGGCTGCCAAGCCTTCGCGTTCGCGAGACAGTGATTGCATTCGCATAGGCTACCCTTCCCTGGTCTTCGCGTTCGCGAGTCATTGTTCGCGTTCGCGATGAAGAAAAAGTTGTCTATCCCTCCCCAGTGCCTAACGCTATGCGTTCGCGATGGGATTGTCGTGTTCGCGAAGGGTAACGCCCCCATCGCTTTGCGTTCGCGAAGAAGAAATCCTCAGCTGCCCAGTTTACTTTTCGCGTTCGCGAGAGTACCTTCGCGAACGCGAAGAAGGACATGCCAGAACACAGACTCTGCAGAAAAATCAAATTTTCAAAGTCCAAAACATCCCGTGGCCTATCCGAAACTCACCCGAGCCCTCGGGGCTCCAAACCAAACATGCACACAAGTCTAAAAATATCATACAAACTTGCTCGTGCGATCAAATCGCCAAAATAACACCTAAAACACCGAATTTAGCACCAAATCGAATGAAATTCTCAAGAACAATTTAAAATTTCTATTTTCTCAACTGGACGTTCGAATCATGTCAAACCAATTCCGTTTCTCACCAAATTGCACAGACAAGTCCTAAATATCATAATGAACCTGTACCGGGCTTCGGAACCAGAATACGAACCCGGCACTAACAATACCAAACATCAATCAATTCTTAAAAATAATTAATTTTCATAATTTTAATTTTCATCAAAAATTCATAACTCAAGCTAGGGACCTCCGAATTCGATTCCGGGCATACACCCAGGTCCCATAATTCGATACGGACCCACCGGGACCGTTAAAATATGGATCTGGGCCTGTTTACCAAAACTTTTGACCGAATTCAACTAAAATCAACTTTTAAGGCAAAAATTCTTATTTTCATTAGTTTTCAACATAAAAGCTTTTCGAAAATCTACCCGTACTGTGCACTCAAATCGAGGAGGGTAAAAATGAGATTTTTAAGGCTTAAGAGTACAGATTCGAGTTCTAAATCATAAGATGACCTTTTGGGTCATCACACAACCAAAACCTTCTGCTACCGCTACAATCTCAACATCATTGTTGTGTCCCTAACAAAGAGACCCGTGTTAGCAGATTCCAAATTTGATTTCTTAGTAAAAAGATGTTCATATTAAATATTGCTAAGTAATGACATGTGATAGAAAGACCACATTCCACGCCATAGCTCTGCTGCAATAGCAAGTAAGAAATAAAACCATACAATTAATATAAGAAAATTCCAGTTCACAAACTACAGAGGCATAAGTAGGAAAAAATTGATAAGAAGTTCCTTAAGTAGTGCACTTGGAATTCTTGTTAATTAATCTTTTGCATCTTTCCTGAAGCTAATAACCATGAAACTTAATACTACAATACATACCTTGAATTGTTAGCTTAGCATGAACCCCACTTCTAACAAGAACAACCAGAGGTCTAATAATGATTACCCACTTGATTTGTTCAAAATTGCTCAAATGACATTTCAATTAAGAAAAAGCAATCATTTTATATATTCAATTACCTGATACACTAATACCAACCAAACTACTTCACCCACTTCTCTTTTTCATTTCCAATTCAAAAGAAACAAAGAAATAATTCATCATGATACTAATTATAGCAGAGCATTTGTTTCTTTTCTTTTATTAGTATATTCAAGAAACAACATAAACAAATCCACAACATGCAACCATTTTCTACTCCTCATATAATACTCCAAACATCTAAAATTCTACCCAATCAACGATCAATTCACCGCTCAACTTCCTACACACTGAATCTATTTTAAGATTTTATGTTTTTTTGTCCTAAAGGTAAACCACCAAGAGCTATAAGACACTATCAACCACATTTGAGCACCTCACATTGGTTGATTTTACCTTTGGGGGAGGGGGGGAGGGGGGGAGGGAGGATCCTAAATTGTTTATCAGCTTTGTATCGAGGTAGTTAGAATAGCAATACCCGCCTTAAGCATAATAAATAGAACTTAATATTATTGTGTGCTTAGTATCTTGATAAATACATGAATGTCATTTATGCGGGAGGCTATGTTATATCTCTAACATATCCCTCATTTTGATTCATTGGTCAGTGCTGCCAATTCTACTACTTAGTCTTTTTCCTCAAATAACAAATCTTATTTGGTCTTTCCTAAAGTTAAGGTCATTATTTCACAGCTGGTAAGGTAGTTCAATAATGTTAAAATGTTTAAATAATTCCACAAGTTCGTGCAGAAAATGCTAAAATGGCTACACATTAGAAAATACACAAAAGTGCAACAATGAAAATTCAAATAAGCAAAGTAAGCATTGGGAAGCAACATCTATATGGAATGTTCAATATTTTATTTTTTGGGTTTCCACCTTATTAGCTATCTTTAGATTAAGTTATCATGTCATCTTTTAGAATGTCTCCATGCTTCAACTTCTTATCTTAAAAATATGCTTCCTCAAGAATGAGAAATAAGATGAGAAAAAATGACTACAGGAACACGGAAAAAAGTACCTTGTACTGGACAAAAAGAGACCACATACCTAATAAAGAATACTACAGCGGCAACCTTTGTATCGCAGAGAACGGAGGGTCCCCAACTTCTTCAAAAAGTCCAATAAGCTTCTTCTAGAGTCTGACTTTCATCCAACTTTCTTGCAATTCACATTCTCTGTCAATATTCACCAAACCTCTACTTTATTCTATGGATAAAAACAACTCTACAACGTTCAATGTCCTCTCGAGTGTTCTTATTAAACAGAAAGTACATAAAGGATAGTGCAAAATAAGGGGCAAGGATATGGAGAAACACAGGAAGAATGCAGATAGGGAGAGAGGAAATTGAAACAACTACTAAGAGAAATCTGGTAGCAAATGCTGCATGTAATAGAGCATTATATTGCTACCTCGTAGGTATGTGGAGGACTATCCATACGTGCAGTGTTTGAGCAGAAAAACAGATTAATCAATCGTTAATTTGACTGCGAGGCAATGTTACATTCTCATTCTCACATAAAATGAAACACAGAACAGAAATCAGCAGACACTACAAATAAATACTCTGTATTAGGAGACACAGTCTAAAGATGCCAAGATAATATATATCTTGTTGCCAACTATCTGACATCAAAAGCATGAGATGGTATTGAAAATACATTCTACCATTTTCGATGTATAATGCATGATCCTATAGTGAATTTGGATGTTTAAAAAAACAAACGCTTATAACTAAATCTAATTTAAAAGAGAATAAAACCCAAAAGCATACACGCATTACCTAATGCATCTCTACCCCTTATATGAATAGCAATTTGAAGGAGTTTAAAAATATATATTTTGAAGACCACATCATTAAGGAAAAGTAGTTCCAATTTTTTTTATAACGCTAAAGCAGAAAATATACTTACTTTGTTTAGTCAAATACAAAGAGAACAATAAACCTCAAAAGACAACATAAATAGAACCAAAAAGACCACATAATTGAATTGTATATATTTCAACACGAACCTACGCAGTAAAAAAAAGAAAAAGCATCCAAATACCTATTAATACATTTGTGAGTATTACTCAAAAGGGGAAAAATCAATCTGAGAGTGAAAATATAATATAAAATCGACGAAAGAAATATCTGCATGTATGTAGAAAATCCAATGTAAACATCTAGTCAAATACAATGTAAACATCCGGTTAGCAAAAAATGAATTGCAGAAAAAAACCATCAAAATAAAGAGCTTACAATTTGAAAGATGAACACCATAGGAAGAACGAAGAAGCTAGAATTTGAGATTCAAGAAAGAAACATACAAATATAGGAATAGAGTGAGAGGGCGCAAAAGAGGGAATAGAAGAACACAGACAGAGAAAGAAAAAGAAAAGAGTTGTATGAAGCCAGTTGTCCCACTAAGATGAACATGTGTCGCCCAGAATAGAGAAACGGAAGTAAAATTACATTAGTTAATAGATTAAATGTCTAAAACACTATCAAATTGAAATTAAATGATAAATAACAAACCCAGATACGATGAACAGAAAAGCTGCAGAAGATTTTTGAGTCACAAAGAAAGCAAAATAGAGGAGGGGTACGTGGCAATTCAATTTGGGGCAAAGCCATCGGGTTTATACATAAAAAATTAAATGAAAAAGTAAATTGGCATTTATGTCCTTGGTCGACCAACAAGTCTTTTCTATATAATAGAAATAAAGAGGGAAATAGAAAAGTGAGGTGGCACCTCTCTTTTGCCAGTATTGGTATTTATCTTTTTCGTCAAATTTTTGGCATTTTTCTCTTATATTCCCCTCAAATATTTGCTGCAAAATGAAGCCACTTCATTGTCTAGATTGA
Source organism: Nicotiana tomentosiformis (assembly GCF_000390325.3). NCBI lineage: Eukaryota > Viridiplantae > Streptophyta > Magnoliopsida > Solanales > Solanaceae > Nicotiana > Nicotiana tomentosiformis. Next base: position 144,557,156 of record NC_090814.1, on the reverse strand, counting down.
TTGCTCAATTAATAGGAAAAGACATTTAAGAAAATGAAGTCAATCAGTTTTCCAATTCATTATTTGTATTAATGAAGTGGCTTCATTTAATAGGAAAAGACATTTAATATTCTTACGCTTTTATGCCTTTTATATTCATAACCTCCAAAAATTTAATGTGCAAGTTAATGGCATGATTATATGTATTCCTCTATCTATGCTTATATGTATCACAATTCACCAGCCTAAAAGCCAAACAACAAATCCATGAGATTATCATAGTAGCAGCATCTTCCATGTTATTATTTTGTCAGCAAAGCTGTAAAATCAAAGAATAACTGTTGAGTCAACCGGTAAACTCATGAAGACCCTCTTATGAATTTTTTTGGCTGCACACTGACTTCCTTTTTGTTCTTATTTGCTAGATTTTGCATTTTCTGCTCCATGTGTGACCTTCTCGAAACTTTTATCAATGAGTATTTATGCGATGTTACGTAGTATTTTTATTGCTATTGAATTAAACTTTTTTTCCCCTGTTTTTTACACATATTTCAATCATGCATATATGATAGTATATATATTTTTTCATGTTTCAAGAAAGTGACATGTCTGAATTCCACCATTGATATAGTTTTATGGACTGAGAATCTTAATTACTATTTTTTTCAGGATTCAAATTGAACGTGTTATTCTTAGCTACCTACTACTGCAACTATTTTAAATATGGAAATATCTCAAAAATCTGATTCACGATAAGTGATGAAAATGATATATTTGGTCAAACAATTTATTTTCGTAAAAAAATGGATAAATAATATTATTCGCTTTCAAAGGCTTTCCGAATGAACATTTAGTTTAAGCTCATCCATCATGGGTGAGTTAATGAATTAAAAAGAAACAAAGAAAAAAAAAACATTTATATAAGAATGTTTATGAAACACCAAGCTTGTCTGGAACTCATATACAAAAGGTAATTGTCTATGCTTAGATAAATTAATTTTTAGCATTAAACACGAAAGAACCTTATTATGCTTACTTAAGTTATTTTCACGTTGCTTTTGTTAAAATTTTACTTGGTAATTAATAAAAGTTTCTACTCACCAAAAAAAGAAAAAGTTATATTCTTGGCATTGACTATTGATTCTAATATATTTTGTTTACTCGTAGTGCATAATAACGAATTAGTAAAGATGTCATGACATATTTTATTGGATCGGATTAGTTATCTAATATAAGGAAGTGCGAAAAGGATTAGAAAATACAAATACAAAAAAATTATAAAGGTACATAAAAACTAAAAATTGTGCTACCTTTTGTAATACTAAAGTTCGGTTGAGTTATACATACAAAATTGTGTATGATGTTACACAAGACAAATGAATTTTGAAAGCAACAATTTGTCACGACCCCAAATTCCCTCCGTAGGATGTCGTGATGACACCTAGTCTCTAAGACTAGGTAAGCCTATTAATGCGGAATAATAATAAATATCTGAAATAATTAAACTACAATTCAAACAATTTCAACTCCCAAAACCCGGTAGAAATAAGTCACAAGTTTCTAAGAATTTATTCTCAATGTCTCTATATGTCAAGGTCTAGATAAAATATAAGGAAGTAACATAAAATGATAGAAGGGGACTCCGGAGTCTGCGGACGCTGGCAGATATACCTCGAAGTCTCCGTGCGCAGGTAACTCAATGACGTCTAGGCTGGTAAAATGTACCTGGATCTGCACAAAAAGATGTGCAGAAGTATAGTATGAGTACACCACAGCGGTACCCAGTAGGTGCCAAGCCTAACCTCGGTAGAGTAGTGACGAGGTCAGGTGAGGCCCTACTGGAATATAATAATGGCATGGTAAAATGTTTATCAATGTAATAAAATAAAATAACATTGAAAATGAATCAAATAGTATGTCACATTTAATGACACCAAATAATTGCAAATAATATCTCGTGGAAATCAAAACAGAATTTCCTTCAACTTTATGAAAATCACAATAATAATCAAAGGCAACTACAGCCATAAATCAATATCAACAAGGGCACTCCCGAGGTACCGCCTCGTAGTCCCAAATCATAAATAAATTCACAATATCTCATTTTCTTATATCACCGCGGGAGCCTTCACAATTTATTTAAAGAAAACATTTTTTCCGAAATAGCATCCCGTGTTTTAGCCACCCTTATCACACCGCATGACTTCCATGGTCAGATTTTTGGGTCGTGACACCACCCTTATCTCACCGCATGCGTTTCAACACCCAGACCTTATACCACCACATGCGTATCAATATCAAAATATATCACAATTTGCACCTCAAGTGCTCAAATAATTTAACTTGCCAAAATAATTCAACAACAATATTTTTTCACAATAAAGAGCTCACGGCTCATGCCAAAATAAATCATCAATAATAGTTTGCCACAATAAAGAGCTCACGGCTCATGCCAAAATAAATCATCAATAATAGTTGTCCACAATAAAGAGCTCACGGCTCATGCCAAAATAAATCATCAATAATAGTTTTCCACAATAAAGAGCTCACAGCTCATGTCAAAATAATTCATCAATAATATTCTTCCACAATAAAGAGCTCACGGCTCCCTCACAATGAGTATAAAAATATTCAGGAGTAAATAATTTAGGAAAATAATATTTCAAAATCTTTACTACGTTGCTTCAATATCAAGTTTAAAAATGTCAAATACTTCATATTAATAATATTTAATTTAAAGAAAATCAACCTTCAAATAATGCACAGAATAAAAGAAACCAAGTTTCAACTAAACAGGTAAAACAATTAGTAAGAAAAGATCAAACAAATTTGAAGTATATATCTCACATCAATGATGAAGAATATAACAAGATAAAATAATTTAATAAATGCGCAACAGTGATCTACACAATTTAAAAATATAATCTTTCGCAATTTAACCCGTGTACACACTCGTCACCTCGTGCACACGACTTTCAACATATTTTAATAATCACATCAATACCAATCCTAGGGGAAATTTCTCCCACACACAAGGTTAGACGAGTCACTTACCTCGACTTGCTCCAATTTAACCAAGTATTATGCTTTTTCCTCGAATTTCCGACTCCGATCGACTCGTATCTAGTCATAATTAATTCGATACAGTCAACAAAAATTATAGTAATCACTTTCATAAGAAAATATTATATTTTCATTAAAATCCGAAATTAGCTCAAAATTTGCCCGTGGGGCCCACATCTCGGAATCCGGCGAAACTTATAAAATCCGACAACCCATTCAATTACGAGTCCACCCATACCAATTTTACCAAAATCCGATAACAACTCGACCTCCAAATCTTAAATTTTCGTTTTTGGAAGATTTTGCAAAAATCTTGATTTTTCATCCATAAATTCACGGATTCATGATGTAAATGAGTATGGAATCATGAAATATAATCAATATAGGATAAGGAACACCTACCCCAATATTTTTCAGTGAAAATCGCCCAAAAATCGCCCAAGAACCGTGCTCTAAAAATTCAAAACGAAATGAATGAAATAACCATTTTTGGTCCTTAAGTTTCTGCCAATCCGTCACTAAAAGTCCATTTTTCGTCACTAAAAGTCCACCAGAAACAGCTCTATCAGTCTTATTTCAATTGACCATAACTTTATGTACAAATGTCCAAATGGTAAATGGTTTACCTTTCTGGAAACTAGAATCCACTGACTACAACTTTCATGTTTTGCAATTATTCTGATTCCTTATGCATTGCGAGATATAGGCTCCCAAAGTCGGCTGCATGCATCAGAATTTCTGGCGAAATTTCTGACAAAACTGCTCTACCAGCCTTCATTCAATCCATCATAACTTTCTGTACAAATGTCAAAATAATGCATAGTTTAACTTTCTGGAACCTATAATCCAACGACTACAACTTTTATGTTTTGCACATTTTCTGATTCCTTATGCATTGCGAGATATAAGCTTCCAAACTTGGCTCCACGCACGGAATTTCTGCAACAGAAATTTCTGCTGCAAACAGAAATTTTCCGTTTACCTTCCGAAATCCACCCGAGACTCTCGGGACCTTAACCAATTATTCCAACATGTCCCAAAATACCATACGAACTTAGTCGAGGTTTCAAACTACATCAAACAATATCAAAACGACGAATCACACCTCAAATCAAAATCAATGAACTTTGAACTTTCAAATTTTATATCTTGTGTCGAAACACATCAAATCAATTCGGAATGACTTCAAATTTTGCACACAAGTCATAAATGACATAACTAAGCTATGAAAATTTTCAGAATCGGATTTCAACCCCGATATCAAAAAGTCAACCCCAAAAATTCAACTTTCGACATTTCAAGCCTAATTCTACTACGGACTTCCAAATAAAATTCCGATCACGCTCCTAAGTCCAAAATCACCATACGGAGCTGTTGTAATCTTCAAAATTCTATTCCGGGGTTGTTTGCACATAATTTGACATCCGGTCACTATTTGAACTTAAACTTTTAATTTTTCATCAAAATTCCATATCTCGGGCTAGGGACCTCGGAATTTGATTCCGGGCATACACCTAAGTCCCAAATCACAATACAGACCTACCAAAGTTTTTAAAATACTGATCCGAGTCTGTTTGCTCAAAATATTGACCAAAGTCAACTCAGTTGAGTTTTAAAGCTCTAATTCACATTTTAATACATTTTTCACCTGAAAACTTTTCCGATTTTTTTTTACAGACTGCACACTCAAGTCGAGTAATGGTAAATAGTGCTTAGATCACATAATTAATCATTAAATTTAAAGATGATATTTTGGGTCATCACATTCTCCACCTCTAAAACAAACGTTCGTACTCGAACGGAGTTAGAAAAAGTACCTAAGCTGGTGAATAAGTGTGGATAACAGATGCGCATATTATGCTGGGTCTCCCAAGTCGCCTCCTCGACCGGATGACCCCTCCATTGAACCTTCCCAGAAACAATATTCTTTGACCTCAGCTTCGAACATGCCTATCCAAAATAGCCATTGGTTCCTTAACATAAGATATATTCTTGTCCAACTGAACCGAACTGAAGTCTAGCACATGAGACGGATCGCCGTAATATTTTCGAAGCATGGAAACATGGAATACCGGATGACCGGCAAGGAGACTAGGTGGCAGTGCAAGTTTGTAAGCCATCTCTCCAACTCTCTCAAGAATCTCAAAAGGCCCAATATACCTAGGGCTCAAATTGCCCTTCTTCCCGAACCTCATCACACCCTTCATAGGCGAAACCCGTAGCAATACCCGCTCACCAACCATGAATGCAACATCACGAACCTTCCGATCCGCATAACTCTTCTGTCTAGATTGGGCTGTACGAAGTCGATCCTGAATCAATTTAACCTTTTCCAAGGCATCCTGAACCAAGTCTGTACCCAAAAGTCTAGCCTCGCCTGGTTCGAACCAACCCACTGGAGACCGGCACCGCCTACCATACAAGGCCTCATACGGAGCCATCTGGATTCTTGACTGGTAACTGTTGTTGTAAGCAAACTCCGCAAGTGGTAAGAACTGATCCCAAGCACCCCCAAAATCTATCACACACGCACAAAATATATCCTCTAATATCTGAATAGTGTGTTCGGACTGCCCGTCTGTCTGAGGGTGAAATGCTGTACTCAACTCTACCCGGGTACCCAACTCACGCTGTACTGCCCTCCAAAACCGTGAGGTAAACTGTGTACCCCGGTCAGAGATGATAGATATTGGTACACCGTGAAGTCTGACAATCTCGCGAATATATACCTGAGCCAGTCTGAAGAGTAAGTAGTAATCACAGGAATGAAATGAGCTGATTTGGTCAGCCTATCCACAATCACCCAAACTGCGTCCAACTTCCGCTGAGTCCGTGGGAGCCCAACAATGAAATCCATAGTGATCCGCTCCCATTTCCATTCTGGAATCTCTAACTTCTGAAGTAATCCACCCGGCCGTTGATGCTCATATTTTACCTGTTGACAATTTAAACACCGAGATACAGACCCCCACTATCTCCTTCTTCATCCGCCTCTACCAATAGTGTTGTCTCAAGTCTTGATACATCTTCGCAGCACCTGTATGAATGGAGTACCACGAACTGTGAGCCTCCTGGAGAATCAACTCACGCAAGCCGTCCACATTAGGCACACATAGCCTGCCCTGCATCCGTAGTACATTGTCTTCTCCAATAGTGACTTCCTTGGCATCACCGTGCTGAACTGTATCCTTAAGAACAAGCAGATGGGGGTCATCATACTGACGTTCCCTGATACGATCATAAAGAGAAGACTGAGAAACCACACAAGCCAAAACTCGACTCGGCTTGAAAACATCCAAACTGACAAACTGGTTGGCCAAGGCCTGAACATCCAAGGCCAAAGGCCTCTCTGCTACCAGTAAATATGCTAAGCTGCCTAAACTCTTCGCCTTACGACTCAAGGCATCGACCACCACATTGGCCTTCCCAGGATGATAGAGAATGGTGATATCATAATCCTTAAGCAACTCCAACCACCTCTGCTGCCGCAAATTAAGATCATTATGTTTAAATAAATGTTATAGACTTCGGTGATCGGTGTAGACCTCACAATGGACACCGTACAAATAATGCCGCCAAATTTTTAAGGCATGAACAATAGTTGCTAACTCCACGTCATGTACATGATAATTCTTCTCATGCACTTTTAACTGTCTGGACGCGTAGGCAATCACCCTACCATCTTGCATCAACATCGCGCCGAGACCAATACGCGACGCATCACAATACACAGTATAAGACCTTGAATATGTAACTAATACCAACGCGTGTGTCGGAGTCAAAGTGATCTTGAGCTTCTGAAAGCTTAACTCACACTCGTCTGACCCTGTAAATGAGTCACCCTCTTGGATCAATTTGGTCTTAATAGTTATTCATAATCAATTACAGAATCTTCATTTAACCTCATGTTAACAAAAATCTCGTTGCAAACCTTCACAATACTGATAACTAGATGCGAGGCATGAAGACTTCATAATTATTTACTCGAATTAACGAGTCACATTTAACGTCACCTAGGCGGGAACCTACCTCGTAGGTTAAAACTCAATAATTACAACACAAAATTGGCAACTATGCACAGAGAATTTCATATAAGAATTTTCAAATAAGCCTAACAGGCATGCCTCCCTATTAGTACTAAAGTACAAATTTAATTTCACAAGGGAGAACTTAAACACAAAAATTTTCCTCACAAGGATCTCGTCCTTATATAACTTCCACCGCAGCTCGTAGCCCGGTTTAAACATATCAATTTACATAAAAATGTGAGGATCTCGTCCTCAGTTCTGAATCACAAGTAATATGCACATCGTGCCAATTGAAAATTTCCATTTCCCCTTTTTAAATAATTTCGGTTACACCAAATCACAACACATAATGAACCCCACACCGGCAGGGCATATAATTCATAATTTGTAATTAATTTTTCGGAATTTACATCAAAATTTACCGAAATGAGTAACAGAAAGCCACATTTAGCCTCGCAGCTCTTATTAGTGACCAACACGAAATGATAGGCATAGTTATCTTCATAAAATCTCCCAACAGGTGTAAACACATAAGTAAATTATAGAATTATGAAGCTCACTCATAAGTGGAGCATAATAGGAAGACTCGTTTCGATATTGAGAACTGAATCAACTTAAGGAAATTATTCCTTTATATTAAATCGAGGTCGTACCTGTAACGACACCATCTGATGTAGCGACCTCTGCCATACCGTAAAATAAATATATCAACGGTTGGATCTACACCTCTAGGACGCCTTTTACCCGTCTGTCCTCCACCCCTAACTGGTCGTGTGGGTGGTGTAGTAACTGCAATGGAACAAGTAGCCTGAGTGCTTTGATGAAATAAGTCTCTCCCAAGTTTTTGACAATTTTTCTCATTATGAGCCTAGTATCACCGTATTCATAACATCCCTTTTTGCGGGTTAGGCTGCTCATATTGAGTCTGTGCTAGATAACTAGAATAACCATTGTAGGAACTCATGTCGGTGGTGCATTAAAAGAACTTACTGGAGCACCCCGAGTAATCCGATGTGCAGACTGGGCTGGATGACTGCCTGAGCCCCCGCCATAATGATTTATACTTGTAGAGTAAAATCTACTGAATCCCTAGAACCTCGAGACGTCTTGGTCTCCTCAGTTTCCTTTTTCCTTACCCCGAACACGTTCTAATATCTTGGCAATTTGTACAACTAGCAGAAATAAAGTATTAACTTGTAGCTCCCGAGTCGTACAAAATTTTACGATCATAATTGAGTTCTTTAATGAGTCTGTTGACTCGCCCTCTGGCTGTAGGAAGCGAAGTAAGAGTATGACGGGCTAACTTATTAAATTTGATGGCATATTCTAACATCGTCAATGGTGACATGACGCAACCGTTCAAACCCTATACGCCACGCATTACGGAGAGTCCGGGAAACAAACTCTTTCAAAAGCATTTCTGAGAACTAATCCAAGTGGGCGGTGTTGCATTGGCTGGTTTGCCCTCTTCATAGGCTTACCACGAACACCGGTGGAGAATTATATCTCCCAAGGTAAATTTCTTCTTTTGTTATGCTGACTCAACACTGTTGAGCTGACCAATTGCTTAACATACTCTTCGACTCTTCTTTGGGGTAATCCTTACCCCTATTTATACACAACGATCACAAAAGTAGAGCTCCATACAGACAAATCTTGTCACGAACCACATAGTCCAGACTCTCGTCAACAAGTGTACTTACTCCGAAGCACCCCAAAATCCGCAACAGTGACGTCCACGCTGAGTAGACCTTCTATAAATTTAGAGTTCTTTCTATAATAGTATTGAAGTATAGGATTATTAAGAAGGCGGACATACCGCAAGTCCCAACCTTATCCTCTACAAAATCTCAGGTTTTAAACATATGTAAATTTTAGGGAACCTTTCAGTACCACATATATACATTTTAGGCCAAAACTGATATAATACATGACCCCGCAATCCACCCATTGGTAGTGGACGGCGTGAAGTCATAGGCCACAACGTCCGATGATCCACAATAATAACCTTCACAACTCGTATAAATCAACCAGACGCCAATGTCCGTTGCACCCCGCACATGATTCACTAGGTGATCTCTCAATACGCCCACATCTTCAGTCGGAACCACACGTTAAGGCAATGTTTGAGCATCTCTGGCTCCCTCGTAGTCCATCTTTGGCATCACGAACCGTCGACGCACAACTGATATTGAGTGCGCAATGTCATATACGAGTGGATACAAAGGAATATGAGATATATGTTTCACGCTAAATCAATGCCGCACGATAAGGAATCAAGGAAGTGAATATTTTCCTAACAGTTCCATAGCCTCCCGAAGATAAGTACCGACGTCTCCGTACCGATCCGCAAGACTCTACTAAACCTGCTTGTGACTCATAACACCTATGAACCTAGTGCTCTGATACCAACTTGTCACGACCCCAAATTCCCTCCGTAGGATGTCGTGATGGCACCTAGTCTCTAAGACTAGGTAATCCTATCAATGCGGAATAATAATAAATATCTGAAATAATTAAACTACAAATCAAATAATTTCAACTCCCAAAACCCGGTAGAAATAAGTCACAAGCTTCTAAGAATTTATTCTCAATGTCTCTATATGTCAAGGTCTAGATAAAATATAAGGAAGCAACATAAAATGATAGAAGGAGACTCCGGAGTCTGCGGACGCTGGCAGATATACCTCGAAGTCTCCGTGCGCAGGTAACTCAATGACGTCTAGGCTGGTAAAATGTACCTGGATCTGCACAAAAAGATGTGCAGAAGCATAGTATGAGTACACCACAACGGTACCCAGTAAGTGTCAAGCCTAACCTCGGTAGAGTAGTGACGAGGTCAGGTGAGGCCCTACTGGAATATAATAATGGCATGGTAAAATGTTTATCAATGTAATAAAATAAAATGACATTGAAAATGAATCAAATAATATGTCACATTTAATGACACCAAATAATTGCAAATAATATCTCGTGGAAATCAAAACAGAATTTCCTTCAACTTTATGAAAATCACAATAATAATCAAAGGCAACTACAGCCATAAATCAATATCATCAAGGGCACTCCCGAGGTACCGCCTCGTAGTCCCAAATCATAAATAAATTCACAATATCTCATTTCCTTATATCACCGCGGGAGCCTTCACAATTTATTTAAAGAAAATATTTTTTTCGAAATAGCATCCCGCGTTTTAGCCACCCTTATCATACCGCATGACTTCTAGTAGTTCCCCTACTAGCCACGCGTATCAAGCCACCCTTATCTCACCGCATACGTTTCAACACCCAGACCTTATACCACCGCATGCGTATCAATATCATAATATATCACAATTTGCACCTCAAGTGCTCTAATAATTTAACTTGCCAAAATAATTCAACAACAATATTTTTCCACAATAAAGAGCTCACGGCTCATGCCAAAATAAATTATCAATAATAGTTTGCCACAATAAAGAGCTCACGGCTCATGCCAAAATAAATCATCAATAATAGTTTGCCACAATAAAGAGCTCACGGCTCATGCCAAAATAAATCATCAATAATAGTTTTCCACAATAAAGAGCTCACAGCTCATGTCAAAATAATTCATCAATAATATTCTTCCACAATAAAGAGCTCACGGCTCCCTCACAATGAGTATAAAAATATTCAGGAGTAAATAATTTAGGAAAATAATATTTCAAAATCTTTACTACGTTGCTTCAATATCAAGTTTAAAAATGTCAAATACTTCATATTAATAATATTTAATTTAAAGAAAATCAACCTTCAAATAATGCACAGAATAAAAGAAACCAAGTTTCAACTAAACAGGTAAAACAATTAGTAAGAAAAGATCAAACAAATTTAAAGTATATATCTCACATCAATGATGAAGAATATAACAAGATAAAATAATTTAATAAATGCGCAACAGTGATCTACACAATTTAAAAATATAATCTTTCGCAATTTAACCCGTGTACACACTCGCCACCTCGTGCACACGACTTTCAACACATTTCAATAATCACATCAATACCAATCCTAGGGAAAATTTTTCCCACACAAGGTTAGACAAGTCACTTACCTCGACTTGCTCCAATTTAACCAAGTATTATGTTTTTTCCTCGAATTTTCGACTCCGATCGACTCGTATCTAGTCATAATTAATTCGATACAGTCAACAAAAATTATAGTAATCACTTTCATAAGAAAATATTATATTTTCATTAAAATCCGAAATTAGCTCAAAATTTGCCCGTGGGGCCCACATCTCGGAATCCGGCGAAACTTATAAAATCCGACAACCCATTCAATTACGAGTCCACCCATACCAATTTTACCAAAATCCGATAACAACTCGACCTTCAAATCTTAAATTTTCGTTTTTGGAAGATTTTGCAAAAATCTTGATTTTTCATCTATAAATTCACGGATTCATGATGTAAATGAGTATGGAATCATGAAATATAATTAATATAGGATAAGGAATACTTACCCCAATGTTTTCCCGTGAAAATCGCCTAAAAATCGCCCAAGAACCGTGCTCCAAAAATCCAAAACGAAATGAATGAAATGACAATTTTTGGTCCTTAAGTTTCTGCCAATCCGTCACTAAAAGTCCATTTTTCGTCACTAAAAGTCCACCAGAAATAGCTCTACCAGTCTTACTTTAATTGATCATAACTTTATTTACAAATGTCCAAATGATAAATGGTTTACCTTTCTGGAAACTAGAATCCACCGACTACAATTTTTATGTTTTGCAATTATTCTGATTCCTTATGCATTGCGAGATATAGGCTCCTAAAGTCGGCTGCATGCATCAGAATTTCTGGCGAAATTTCTGGCGAAACTGCTCTACCAGCCTTCATTCAATCTATCATAACTTTCTGTACAAATATCCAAATAATGCATAGTTTAACTTTCTGGAACCTATAATCCAACAACTACAACTTTCATGTTTTGCACATTTTCTGATTCTTTATACATTGTGAGATATAAGCTTCCAAACTTGGCTCCATGCACGGAATTTCTGCAACAGAAATTTCTGTTGCAAACAGAAATTTCCAGCACTTTGTCCGAAATCCATTCCGTTTACCTTCCGAAATCCACCCGAGACCCTCGGGACCTTAACCAATTATTCCAATATATCCCAAAATACCATACGAACTTAGTCGATGCTTCAAACTACATCAAACAACATCAAAACGACGAATCACACCTCAAATCAAAATCAATGAACTTTGAACTTTCAAATTCTATATCTTGTGTCGAAACACATCAAATCAATTCGGAATGACTTTAAATTTTGCACACAAGTCATAAATGACATAACTGAGCTATGAAAATTTTCAGAATCGGATTTCGACCCCGATATCACAAAGTCAACCCCAAAAATTCAACTTTCGGCATTTCAAGCCTAATTCTACTACGGACTTCCAAATAAAATTCCGATCACGCTCCTAAGTCCAAAATTACCATACGGAGCTGTTGTAATCTTCAAAATTCTATTCCGGGGTCGTTTGCACATAATTTGACATCCGGTCACTATTTGAACTTAAACTTTTAATTTTTTATCAAAATTCCATATCTCGGGCTAGGGACCTCGGAATTTGATTCCGGGCATACACCTAAGTCCCAAATCACGATACAGACCTATCAAAATTTTCAAAATACTGATCCGAGTCTGTTTGCTCAAAATGTTGACCAAAGTCAACTCAGTTGAGTTTTAAAGCTCTAATTCACATTTTAATCCATTTTTCACCTGAAAACTTTTTCGATTTTTTTTTTACGGACTGCACACTCAAGTCGAGTAATGGTAAATAGTGCTTAGATCACATAATTAATTATTAAATTTAAAAATGACATTTTGGGTCATCACACAATTAGATTTGGTAAGGGGTGAAAAACTACTTACCAAAGCCTATACGAGCATAAGTTCATCATGTTGTAGGAGTTAATTGGGTCAAAACTATAATGTCAATCTTCATTGACATGATGAATGTCATTTTTTTATTTGAGGATTTAATGAAATTAATCTTGACTGCTTTTTTTTTTTTTTATAGTCTAAAGAAGAAGATATTCTTGGTGGTGGATGGTTTCTATTAACTGCCATATTCCAAGTCTGAATGTATGGTTGGTTTTAGGAATTAGTGAAGTTTTTAATCAACTACAGACAATAATCATTTTTTAGGATTTAAACAAAATTAGCCTTGAAATTGATGATATGGAGAGTTTTAGAGCTAATTGGATATGATATTTATAAATGCTTGCATATACATATGAGAAAAATAATCTATTCTACCCTACCTAATTAAATTTACAAAAAGAATTATATTGCAACTTTTTTCCTTTTATAACCGCGCGGAGCGCGGACAAATTTACCAGTTCTTTAATATAATAGACTTTTAAACTTTCAAATAAATTGCAAAATGAAAACGACTGTTTCTGTGGTTTTACTAATGAAACAAAAATGGTTGGTTGTTTAATTCTGACCATTTTATTTAATCAATTATTATAATACTAAACTAAAAAAGGATGAGGAAAAGAATGGATAAAAAATGAAAAAAAAGAACAAATAGAGAATCTAACACACTTAAATATTAGTATAACCAAATTTGTTAGCATATTAGTGAATTTAGGAAATTATTTATTAGTATGCCAAAAATGAATGTATATAAAAGAAATTTCTATGACAAAGGAAATATGCATATCGAATATGCCAGAATCTAAAGAATTAACTCATTCTGGAAAAGCTCTTTATTTCTGACAAAAATATGTGCATTAACAAATGAAGCAAATCTGCAGAAGCCGATCGGGTCACATCTATTTGAAGAATATTTCCTCTCTATCAAATATAAGGAGTAAATTTCATGGGTGGTCATTCAACTTTGTGTTCATTACGCAAAAGTCATTTTTCTTCTTTTTGTTACGTAAAAATCATTTAACTTTGTGTTCATTATCCAAAAATTACTTTTCTTTCTTTTGTCATACAAAAATTATTTTATTTTGCTCTATTTATCACAAAAGTCACCTTGACAAGATTTTATAATACTTTTACTTGAAAAGTCTATTATGTCCTTGACATTATAAATCCTCTCATTTATACAATACCTTCTACATTATATAGAGTATAATATATTCTTACCTAGGTATTTTACTTATAATTAAAATAATTTAAATTATTTTATTTATTATTTTTATAATATATTCATACATTTAGTTCTTTTATGGCACTCAATTTGTTTAATCATATTCAAACATGAACATATTTTAAATATAAAAATGATAAAAAAATATTTATTTTTTAATATTGATTTAAAATAAAAAAAATATTTGTTTAAAAAATATAGGTTTTTATAGTCAATAAAATTTTTTAAAAAAGTTTCAAAGATATTTGTATTTAATATTAAGTTTTTTAAAGTTTTATCTGTTAATATTATTTATTTGAAAATATTAATTTGATGTGTCATTTTAATAAATGTGAGTATTTATTTATTAAATTAATGTGTATGACTTGGCTGATAAATCAATGAGATTTGGTTATTTAATTTTCATTAAACATATTTCTTTAAGCATGATTAAGAACGTAGACTTGAGATCTGTTTACGATAATGTTACTGATAAATTTAATAATGTTACTTATATATCTTGAAAATTAATATTAAGTAAAAATTAAATGTACGAATATATTATAAAAATAATAAATAAAATAATATTAAGTTATTTTAATTATAAGTAAAATAGCTGGGTAAAAGCATATTATATAGCATATAATATAGAAGATATTACATAAATGAGAGAATTTATAATGTCGAGGGTATAATAGACTTTTCAGGTGAAAGATTTGTAAAATCTGGTCAAAATAATTTTTTGTTTTTTGGTTGAAAGAATATTTATATAGCTAGCAAAAATTACATAGTTAAGTCATTGTTTGGGTACTGTAGGACCCCTACTGCAGCAATGTTTTGGAGAATTGTTTCCATATTACAACCCACAAAAAACCTAACCAAATCAGTTCCTAGGATGTCTGCCCAAAATACATCATTGGCAAATATCAGAGGAACTGCTAATATGCTATATCTATTCAAAAAGACTGCTTTTGTTGCTTCCTTGGCCAAAGCATCTGCCACCCTATTCTGCTCCCGGTAAGTGTGCTTCACCACGACCCTGCCCATCCTGCGTATTAAGGACCTGCATTCACCAATTATAGGATCGTGAGGTTACCTGTTATTAGCATTTGTATGATTTTAGCTGAGTCAGTATTAATTTTAAGAGGAACCAAATTATTTTGTTTGCTGTAACTGTTTATCACATATGGAGTGAACGGAATGCTAGAAGATTCCAGAATGAAAGGCATGAAAGTCACAGTAGACTTAGAGAAATTGTTCTCCAACTACACATCAAAGGGCAGAATTACAAGAAATGGAGGAAGATATTAGAAAGGTTAAACAATTATCCTAGCTAAGAGTAGTTGGTATGTTTGTAAATACAAACAGTGAATGCTCTTAGATAGGTAGGAATAGAGGTGGCTAGTCCTAGAGTCCAAACAGAACTAGCGGATGTACATATATACAATTGGTTGAATAAAATTTTTATTTTGAAAAAAAAAAAAAAAAAATTTGTGTAACAAAAAAAGATAAGTGATTTTTGGGTAATGAACACAAAGTTGAATGACTTTTACGTAATAAAAGAAAGAAAAATGACTTTTGGGTAATGAACACAAAATTAAATAACTACCCATGAAATTTACTCCAAATATAAGTAGATTGATATTATATATGTCTTTTAATATTCCAGAAAAGATTATTGTTCTGATTGATTTACAACTTCTATAATGTTCATGCCTTCGTAATTAGGTCAGCAAGACTATCGTGTATCATCCTCTCTCTATATATTGAATCAATAAAATATCAAGTCATTAAATTCTAATTTGCCAATCTAACCCAATAAATCAAAACTTTAAGCCTAAGAAGTAGTTGAATCCCCACAAAAACCCAAAGAAAGCAGATCCCACACAAGGAACTCAAAAAACTTGCATGAAAATTTAAGAGTGTGTTACAGATGGTAAATCGAAAAACTTGCATGAAAGGTTCGTCAATTTATATGTCAATAGATTTGACAACTACTGATTTCAAAAAAACCTAAAATATTACGCTCTCTATTTTATTTTTTCACTATCTATCTTCTTTGTTATGGCCTATTTTATTCCAAAGCTAAATTTCAGATGGAACATTTGTTATAATTCTGTATTGCTATAATAAACAATTAAATTTTCTGAAAAACAAAATAGAAAGTTAATAATACTTGTTTAACGAAATAAATTCTGAAAAAAAAACAGTATAGGAATAAATCGAGCCCACTGAATACACAGTGTGTCCTTAAGGAAATTATTCCCCTCAAGTACCCAAGGTGCTGGAATATATCCTCCCAGGATAGAACGATTTAACTCACTAGTGTATTGGTACCAAAAACTCTGATGAACTGCGAACCACTCAATGGTCGTAAAACACACTAGAAAATATTGTGCAGAAGAAGAAGAAGAAGAGGCTCAGAAAATTTTGTAAGGAAAGATTCTGGGATTCAAACTCTATTTATAGAGTTGCTGGCATTGTTTCTGAAAAGGTTTGCAACCTTTCAGAAACAGCCATGACTGTTGAAAAAGGGGTGTTTGAAATATTGCGGGAAAAATACATTTAAAATAATCCGGAAAAGAAAACGGGCCTGACCGAGAATTTTGTCCAAAAATATTAATCAATCGATCTTTGACCGAATCCGAATCCGAAGCCGAGCCGAGCGAGCGACGACGACGACGACGACGCGAAACTTGCCTTTTTCTCAACTCTTTAAGAGCTAGAAGAAGAGCAATTATATATATACCCATCAAAAGCCTTTTCTTCTTCCGATATGAGACAATGTCCCTTTCTCAAGGGAAACTCAAATATTTTATTTTTCCTCCATTTCTCATTCACCCTCTTTAAGCTACAAAAGCTTAAAATTCTAACAATCCCCCACATGAATGGGGAATGGCTATAAAATAAAGGAATGCACGGACGCGTGTGTGTTTTACATGCAAGAATTAATTGCATCTGGATAAGTAGGTTTCCCTTCGAACTTTTCGTAGTGAACTTATATCGGATATACTCGGTCAATCGGTAGATTTGATATCTTTGAACCGTCGAGCTTTATTGTATACCTAGACAACATAAGTCACACAATCAATCCTTAACCATCTATGGTTCTCACGGTTGTGTTCGTTTCAGCCATGAACACCGCCTGGTTTCATGAGTGCTTAGAGAATGGGCCTTTACTTTCATTCCCCTTGAAGCGGCTTACACTTCACACTCACATAGGTGATTTCTAAATGTGTAATCCTATAGACACACTATCTGGTCATATCCTGCCAGACTTAGCAAATCATTAAAAAACCTTTAAGCTTTGTTGACTCATCAAAAAGCCTTAATGCTTTACCTCGATTTCTGAACATTGTCTTCATCACGAGAATGGGTTGAGTTATTTGACAATGTTGAACCGTCATTCATAACTTTGTTTGATCTCTTTGAACCTAGCTCGTGGGATCTCCAGTCTGCTAGGTAGAGTTACCGTCATGATGACTTGTCCTAGACCTTAACCCCATTTCCTTTGATGATCTTTCAACTGCCTCTCTTGATAGGTCTTTTGTAAGTGGATCCGACACGTTATCTCTTGACTTTATGTAGTCAATTGTGATAACACTACTAGAGAGTAGTTATCTAATAGTATTGTGTCTCCGTCGTATATGACAAGATTTTCCGTTATACATAACGCTCCCTGCCCTGCCTATTGCCGCTTGACTATCACAATGTATACAAATAGGTGCCAAAGGTTTGGGCCAAAATGGAATATCTTCCAAGAAATTTCGGAGCCATTCAGCTTCTTCACCGGCCTTATCTAAAGCTATGAATTCAGATTCCATTGTAGAACGGGCGATTCACGTTTGTTTGGATGATTTCCAAGACACTACTTCACCCCCAATTATGAAAACATATCCACTCGTGGATTTAACTTCAGATGATCCAGTGATCCAATTTGCATCACTATATCCCTCGATCACGGAGGGATATTTGTTATAATGCAAAGCGTAATTTTGGGTATTTTTGAGATACCCCAAAACTCGTTTCATTGCCATCCAATGTATGTGATTGGAATTACTTGTAAACCGACTCAATTTACTAATAGCACATGCTATATCTGATCGTGTACAATTCATGATATACATCAAACTTCCCAATACTCTTGCATAATCCAATTGTGAGTCACTTTCACCTTCATTCTTTTGAAGTGCATAACTCATGTCAATTGGAGTCTTGGCACTTTTGAAATCCAAATACTTGAACTTGTCAAGTACCTTTTCAATGTAGTGAGACTGTGATAATGCTAGACCTTATGGAGTCTTGTGAATTCTGATTCCTAAGATCACATCAACAACTCCTAAGTTTTTCATATCGAATTTGCTAGCCAACATGTGCTTAGTAGCATTTATATCTGCCATATTTTTGCTCATTATAAACATGTCATCAACATATAAACAAACAATGACTTCATGACCTGGAGTGTTTTTAATGTAAACACAATTGTCGCACTCGTTGATTTTAAACCCACTTGCCAATATTGTTTAGTCAAATTTGGCATGCCATTGTTTGAGTGCTTGTTTAAGTACATAAAGCGACTTAACAAGTTTGCACACTTTCTTTTCTTTACCAGTTACCACAAAACCCTCAGGTTGTTCCATGTAAATCTCTTCCTCTAATTCTCCATTTAAGAAAGCTGTTTTAATATCCATTTGATGGATTTCAAGACCATACACGGCCGCTAGTGCCACTAACACCCTAATAGATGTTATCCTCGTTACTGGCGAGTAAGTGTCAAAGTGATCAAGGCCTTCCTTTTATCTATAACCTTTGACAACAAGTCTTGCCTTATATTTGTCAATAGTGCCATCAGCTTTCACTTTCCGTTTAAAGATCCATTTCGAACCTAAAGGCTTATTTCTCGGAGGAAGATCTACCAATTCCCATGTATGGTTATTCAAAATTGATTGAATCTCACTATTGACTGCCTCTTTCCAAAACGCTGAATCAGAAGATGACATAGCTGCTTTAAAAGTTTGAGGCTCGTTTTCAAGCAAGAATGTCACAAAATCTGGTCCAAAGGAAGTAGATGTTCTTTGACGTTTGCTACGCGTTGGATCTTCTATACTTGGAGTATTTTCCTTTGGTTCTTCCCGAGGTCGTTTAGGTCTTTCACTTAACGACTCATATTCAGTTTTATACGGATAGATGCTTTCAAAGAATTCAGCATTATCTGATTTCATTACCATATTAATGTGAATTTCGGGATTATCGGATTTATGAACCAAAAACCGACATGCTTTACTGTTTGTAGCATATCCAATGAAAATGCAATCAATAGTTTTTGGTCCGATTTTAACCCTTTTAGGTAAAGGAACTTGTACCTTTGCTAGACACCCCCACACTTTGAAATATTTCAAGTTGGGTTTTCTTTCTTTCCATTTTTCATATGGAATAGATTGCGTTTTGCTGTGGGGTACTCTGTTGAGTATTCAGTTAGCTGTAAGGATAGGTTCGCCCCACAAACTCTGCGGTAATCCGGAACTTATTAATAAAGAATTCATCATTTCCTTTAATGTCCGATTTTTCCTTTCCGAATTTCCATTGGATTGAGGTGTGTAAGGTGCAGTAGTTTGATGGATAATTCCATATTCCGAACATATTTCTGCAAATGAAAATTCATATTCTCCACCCCTTTCACTTCTAATCATTTTGATCTTTTTATTCAATTGATTCTCCACTTCATTCTTGTATTGCTTAAATGCTTCAATTGCTTCATCCTTACTATTAAGCAAATAAACATAACAATATCGAGTGCAGTCATCAATAAAAGTAATAAAATACTTTTTCCCACCTCGAGATGGTGTCGACTTCATATCACAAATGTCAGTATGAATTAAGTCTAAAGGATTTGAATTCCTTTCAATAGACTTATAAGGATGTTTTACAAACTTAGACTCAACACATATTTGACATTTTGATTTATTACACTCGAATTTAGGCAACACTTCTAAATTAATTAACTTCCGCAAGGTTTTGTAATTGACATGTCCTAAACGAATATGCCATAAATCATTTGACTCCAATAAATAAGAAGAAGCTGCAATTTTATTCATACTGTCAACAACCATTACATTTAGTTTAAAGAGGCCCTCTATGAGGTAGCCCTTTCGAACATACATTTCATTCTTGCTTACAATAACTTCATCAGAAAAAATACACATTTGAATCCATTCTTAACAAGCCAAGAAGTAGAAATTAAATTCTTCCTAATAGTAGGAACATGAAGAACATTGTTGAGCGTTAACACCTTGCCGGAAGTCATCTTCAGGAATATCTTCCCATAACCTTCAATCTTGGCTGTTGCAGTATTTCCTATGGAAAGCTCTTCTTCGGGACCAGCAGTAGAGTAAGTCGCAAATGCTTCCTTGACAGCACAAACATGTCGAGTGGCTCCAGAGTCAATCCACCACTCCTTCGGATTTCCAACTAGGTTGCATTCCGAAAGCATTGCACATAGATCATCAATGTCATCATTCTTCTCCACTATGTTGGCCTGTTCCTTCTTCTTATACTTTTTCGGGAGACGACAATCAGGGGCTTTGTGACCGGTTTTTCCACAATTGTAGCAGCTGCCCTTGAATTTCTTTTTGTTCTGCTCCTTAGTTTGTCCAGAAGACCTCTTTCTCTTCTTACTTTTTGGAGCAGTCTCCTCAACGATATTAGCTCCCATGATCATTGAATTTTCACGAGACTTCTTTTCGGCTGTTTTGTTGTCTTCCTCAATCTTGAGACGAATCACAAGATCTTCCAACTTCATTTCTTTGCGCTTGTGCTTAAGATAGTTCTTGAAATCTCTCCACGAAAGAGGCAATTTTTCAATCATTGCAGCCACTTGAAATGCTTCATTCACGACCATACCTTCAGCAATAAGGTCATGAAAAATAAGTTCAAGCTCCTGAACTTGGGTTCCAACAGTTTTACTGCCTATCATTTTATAGTCTAGAAACTTGGCAACCACGAACTTCTTCAAGCATGCATATTCAGTCTTGTACTTCTTCTCAAGTGCGTCCCATAATTCTTTCGAAGTATTCATCGCACTGTACACATTGTACAAGTCATCCTCTAAAGCGCTTAAGATATAGCCTTTGTAAAAAAAATCTGCCTGCTTCCACGCCTCAACAATCATGAATTTCTCATTGTCCGGCATGTCCGCAACAGGCACTGGAGGTTCTTCACTAGTGAATTTCTGTATACCAAGTGTGGTAAGCCAGAAAAACACCCTTTGCTGCCATCCTTTGAAGTTGGCTCCGAAAAATTTCCCCGGTTTCTCTGCCGGTGGAACAGTAGTCCGGCTTGATGAGGCTATCGTCGTTGCCGCAATAGTCGCAGAAGAATTTCCGTTATCAATTGCCATTTCTCACTGTAAACAATAGAAGAGTTCAATTAATGGCAAAATCAGAACAGTAAATAATACTGTTATTAACAAAAACAGTATGTATAATAAATAAAACCAAAGTTTTTATATACTGTTTCACAGAAAAACGATGAAGTTTTTATGTTCTTCAAATCGTTTTACGAATTTCAATACTTTGATGAAGTTTTTATATCTTCAAATCAGAATAGTAAAATTCAGAAGGAGTAGAAAACCACACAGGTTTTAATCTCCACAAACAAAATACAGAATATAATAAAATAATTTCTTTAAGAATGTTATAATTCTGTATTGCTATAATAAACAATTAAACTTTCTGGAAAAACAAAACAGAAAGTTAGTAATACTTGTTTAACGAAATAAATTCTGGAAAAAAAACAGTATAAGAATAAATCGAGCCCACTGAATACACAGTGTGTCCTTAAGGAAATTATTCCCCTCAAGTACCCGAGGTGCTGGAATATATCCTCCCAGGATAGAACGATTTAACTCACCAGTGTATTGGTACCAAAATTCTGATGAACTGCGAACCACTCAATGGTCGTAAAACACACTGAAAAATATTGTGCAGAAGAAGAAGAAGAAGCTCAGAAAATTTCGTAAGGAAAGATTCTGGGATTCAAACTCTATTTATAGAGTTGCTGGCATTGTTTCTGAAAAGGTTTGCAACCTTTTAGAAACAACCATGGCTGTTGGAAAAGGGGTGTTTGAAATATTGCGGGAAAAATGTATTTAAAATAATCCGGGAAAGAAAACGGGCCTGACCGAAAATTTTATCCAAAAAGATTAATCAATCAATCGTTGACCAAACCCAAACCCGAAGCCGAGCCGAGCGACGACGACGATGGCGCGAGGCTTGCCTTTTTCTTAACTCTTTAAGAGCTAGAAGAAGAGCAATTATATATATACCCATCAAAAGCCTTTTCTTCCTTCGATATGGGACAATGTCCCTTTCCTAAGGGAAACTCAAATATTTTATTTTTCCTCCATTTCTCATTCACCCTCTTTAAGCTACACAAGCTTAAAATCCCAACAACATTGAGATGCCATGCAAATTCTAAGAGAGTCGTTTTTCTGCTTATTCTAATTTGCAACTACTTGCAAACTTGAAAAACTTAAGGTGAAATTCTAAGAGTAATTCAATAATATTTAACACTAAAGTGGAGGTTTTCAAAAAAAAAACTACTAGTCCTTTCACGATTTTACATGTTGATGGTAAGAAATTCTCAATAAAAGAATAAGGCATGACATAAATCTGACCTTATTAGTACTAAAACAAGTCGATCGTGCGGGTGTCAATATTAAAAAAATATTAATTAAATTAAATTAAATTATGATAGAGCTTGTTTGAACAAATTAGATCGTATTACTTTAATAAATTTTAATTGTCATCTTATTTGTCTATGTGATATACCCAATAAAATTGCTATTAAATTAAAGGGGCTTATATGGTCATTGAATAACTTTTTTGTTCTATATTTTTCTTTATTCTATTATCCAATGTTTAGTATTTTTACATTGTTAATAGAAATTTTTATTAGCATATTAATTTATTTAATATTATTGTCTGCACGCTTTCTTTTTGTAATATAAGATAAGATATATATATTTTATTAATCTTGAAATATTTTTTATTTTAAATTTTATTCTGTTGTTGTCAATAATATTATCTGAATTTTAATAAATAAAATTTCTGTTAAATTAAAGGGACTTATATAGTCATAGAATAACTTTTTTATTATGTATTTTTTTATTATATTATCCAATATTTAATATAATTACATTGTTAATATAAATTTTTATTAGCATATTACTTTATTTAATATTTTTGTCTGCTACTTTCTCTTTGTAATATAATAAAAGATATATATTTTATTACTTTGAAATATTTTTGTATTTTAAATTTTATCCTATTGTTCTCAATAATATTATCTGAATTTTAATGAATAAAATCTCTATTAAATTAAAGAGAGTTGTATAGTCATTGAATAACTTTTTTGTGTCACGTCCTAAACTACCCCCTAGACGTGACTGACACCTAACTAACACTACCCGCTAGGCGAATCAATTCTTGTACTCTTAACCTTTTATATAAGCACTGAGAGAAACACACACAAGTCCCAACTCGTTAAATATTACTAAATACGAAATAATTATCCAACTAAAATCATAATTTATTTATAAATTTTAATGAGCACACAAACAATCTATCTCTAACCCAAACTCCATAGTAAAACCATTGAGCATCTAACAGAGTAATAGAAGTTTAACTGACGGGCATGCAAACCCGAAATAAATAATAAACATAAAATAGGTAGAGCTGAAGTAGCGGCCTCCACGAATAATGCGGCGGCTCACCTCAACAATAGAATTCACTCAATGAACTCGTTAGCCACTAGCCTCGTGCTCAACAACAGTATCTACATGGACATGCATGTAAGGAGTGAGTTATACGTAAATATAACCAGTAAGATCCTTGACCCGCCACTTTGATTACCCCTGGAACAAGTGTTAGAAAATACAAACATACAACGAGCACAGAAATAATATGCACATAAATTCTTTCACCATATAATAACCTTATAAGGTCCAAACAATTATTCAACAACAATATTATATACATCACAACACAATCTACACTAAGGACTTGGCATTAACGACAGTGCGGGAAATTAACCAAACACCCCGATGAGTTCACGACAGCATACACAATGCCCCAAATCTACCACGACATACACAATGTCCCAAATCTATCACGTCAGCATACACAGTACCCCAAATCTATCACGGCAACATACACAATGCCCCAAATATATTACGACAGCGAAGAAATAATTTCTAACGCCCCAACGCCATAGCACAAGATTTCACCACATCACACTACACCACAAATCACTTATTAACTAATTTTAGCTTTTTACAAAATAAATATATTTGCGGTTGATCAA
Source organism: Nicotiana tomentosiformis (assembly GCF_000390325.3). Taxonomy (NCBI): domain Eukaryota; kingdom Viridiplantae; phylum Streptophyta; class Magnoliopsida; order Solanales; family Solanaceae; genus Nicotiana; species Nicotiana tomentosiformis. The sequence continues at coordinate 144,532,604 of NC_090814.1, read as the reverse complement.
ACACCACCGATTCTATTAAGCGCACACTCGTTTCTAACACATGAATCAAGCAGACAAAATATATTTTTAAAACGAATTTTGGAAGAGGAAGCATCAAAGCATGCTATCTGGAAGTCCGGGATCTATTGAAATTGTAAGAGGCCTTCAGCCGGTGCTCTATTGCGCCCATCAATTCCCTGATCTCTTCTATCTATTTTATGTTCATGAACCAAGAAACTAATTTGCCTTCTTGTTTTATTCTCTAGGTCTCCTCACGTGGCCAATAGGAAAAATGATGGGCCTGCTCCCCTTCTAAACCTTTTCAAATAATAACCAAAATTTGTAATATAACATAGGCGGACTAGCTACTTATTTAATAGGGATTTTTACATTCCTATACATTATTTGAAACCTTATTATCATCCCTGCTCAAGTTTCAATTTAATTACATGGTCATATACAATTTACCATTTATATACAAATAAGTTTTAAATGGGTATCCCTTTATATTAGGAATTGAATAAGGAATATCAGTTATTTCCTTATTCCTTTATACTTGTCCTCTCTCTCGCTCTTCGTGTCTCTCTCTACTTTTTCCAGTGTACCCATCGTCTAAGTTTCTTTCAAGTAGTGTGATCTTAATAAAAGAATATGATATCTAGTAGTGGAACTTTCACACTTAATTAGTTATTATAAAATTTAGAGTTCATAGAACAAAGATTGCAACTCAAAAGTACGGATTACAAACATTGAAAAGAATTACTAAATTCAAGACGAAGATATTGTAGTAATTCATCAATGAATTTCTTGCTGTATAGAGTTTCCACCATTAACAACCATTAAAAAGCTTTGAAATTGAATTTGGGTTTTCAAAAACTATTATTTGTTTGGATTGAGTGTTATTGCAAACAATTGGGAATATTATTTGGAGTTTATATCTCAATTTTGAGGGTATTTTGGTAAAGATTAGACTTAATTTTGGCTTAATTTCAGATTGAAACTCGAAAAAGAAGAAGAAGACATGACATACAATATACTTACGAAATTGTGATGACCCAAAATGTCATCTTTAAATTTAATAATTAATTCTGTATTCTAAGACCTCAAAAAGCACTATTTATAATTCCTCGACTTGCATGCGCAGTCCGTAAAATTTTTCGGAAAGTTTTTATGTGAAAAATGGATTAAAATATGAATTAGAGCTTTAAAACTCAACTGAGTTAACTTTGGTCAATATTTTGAGAAAACGGACTCGAATCAGTATTTTGACAGTTCCGGTAGGTCCGTATCGTGATTTGAGACTTGGGCGTATGCCCGAAATTAAATTTCGAGGTCCCTAGCCCGAGATATAGAATTTTAATGAAAAAATTAAAAGTTTAAGTTCAAATAGTGACCAGATGTCGAATTATGTGCAAACAACCCCAGAATATAATTTTGATGATTCTAACAGCTCCGTATGATGATTTTGGATTTAGGAGCGTGATCAAAATTTTATTTAGAAGTCCGTAGTGAAATTAGGCTTGAAATGGCTAAAATGAAAATTTAAAGTTTGGAAGTTTGACCGGGGAGTTGACTTTTTGATATCGGGGTCAGAATCCAGTTCTGAAATTTTTTACAGCTCCGTTATGTCATTTATGACTTGTGTGCAAAATTTGAGGTCAATCAGACTTGATTTGATAGGTTCCGGCATCGAATGTAGAAGTTGAAAATTCTTAGTTTAATTAAGCTTGAATTGGTGTATGATTCATGGTTTTAGCGTTGTTTGATGTGATTTAGAGGTTCGACTAAGTTCGTATGATGTTTTAGGACTTGTTGGTATATTTGGTTGAAGTCCCGAGGGACTCGGGTGAGTTTCGAATGGTTCACAGATCAAAAATTGGACTTAAACAACTGTTGCAATTTTTCTCTTATGCTAAAAATTCTGGGCTGTGATCGAGCCCGAGATCGAGCTCCCAAGATCGAGCTCCCATGATTGAACTCCCAAGATCGAGCTCCCATGATCGAGCTCCCATGATCGAACTCCCTGATCGAGCTCCCAAGATCGAGTTCCCTGATTGGGCTCCCCTGATCGAGCTCCCTGATCTGTAGGTTATAAAAACAGAGGCATTCGACCCATTTGCCATTTCTGACAAACTTGAGCTTGAGCAGAGGCGACTTTTGACATATTTTCAAGGAAAGACATTTGGGGTAAATGATTCCAACTCGGATTTGGTCTATATACACAAATATATCATTGTTTTCACCATTTAATTTGTGTTTTAAGATTGAAATTTAAAAAATTTTAAAAATCTTATAGAAACGAATTTTTGAGATTTCGGTATCGATTCAGAGTCGGATTTGAGTGAAACTGGTATGGTTGGACTCGTAATTGAATGGGTTGTTGGATTTCATAACTTTCGTCGGATTCCTAGATGTGGGCCCCACAGACGAATTTTTAATTAATTTCGGGATTTTTATTGAAAATATTGTATTTCTTATAGAATTGATTCCTATAAATTTTAGTGATTTAATTGAATTATTAATGGTTAGATTTGAGCCAACCAAAGTTGGATAATCGAGGAAAGTGTAACGACCCGGTCGTTCGTTCTGAGAGTTATAGCCCCGTTTCTCCCATTTCTGCTTCTTATTGTGTTGTTCAGCTGTGTTGAATTATATCGAGTTGGTATGTTTAGGTTCGGAGTATTTTTTTGAGTGAAATGAACATTTAGTCTCTTATTTAAAAAGCCAAGTTAGAAAAAGTCAATCGGAAGTTGACTTATGAGTAAACGAATTCGGATTTGGATTTTTATGATTCGGTTAGCTTTGTTGGGTGATTTTAGACTTAGGAGTGTGTCCGAAATGTAAATTGGAGGTCCGTGGTAGAATTAGGCTTGAATTGGCGAAATGTTAGAAAGTTGGCGATTTTGGTTAGCAGTGGAAAATTAGTTATCGGGGTCGGAATAGAATTCCGGAAGTTGAAATAGGTTCATAGTGTCATTTGGGACGTGTGTGCAAAATTTGAGGTTATTCGGACGTGGTTTGATAGGTTTCGGCGTCGTTGGCAAATTTTGGAAGTTTAGAAGTTCTTAGGCTTGAATCTGAGGTTGATTCGGCGTTTTGGTATTGTTTTGGGTGTTCCGAAGGTTCGACTATGTTTGGGTAGTGATATATGACTTGTGGGAGTTATTGGTTGAGGTCCCGAGGGGCTCGTGTGAGTTTCTGATAGGTTTGGGCTGCGTTGTGCTCGTTTTTCTTATGTTTCGACGTCGTTTCTTCCAGCATAAATGATATCATATTGAACAAATGAGCTCCGATTTCTTTTTTGATTTAAGCATTAGATCCGTATCATAATTTCGGACCCGTAGCAAAAAAGAATCGTCGAATTTGGACATAGTATGAGGATTTTATGGTCATTTTACTAAGAATTAGGTTGCGAGATTTGTTAGATTAATTACAGAATTGCCACTGACGGCGTATTTAAAAATCTGCACTATTTGCAAATATTGAAACCAACATATCTCCTTCATTATAAGGTCAAATTGAGTGATTCAAAAGCCTAACTTGACTAGAATTTCGCAGGAAATTCATTGTAGGGATAAAACGAGAGTTTAGGGATCGTTTGGCATGAGAAACGAGGCAGAATAACTTGCAAAAATATATATAAAACGAGGTTTTGTTCATTCGGTCATATTTTGAGTTGGAGAGCTCGAATTTGAGCGATTTTGGTGTCGATTTTTACCATAAAGATAGGGGTAAGTGTTCTCTACTCGGTTTTGGTTATATTTCATGAATCTATCTTCGTTTTTGGGATTTGATTGATGATTTCAAAGTGAAATTGAGGGAGTTAGGGTTTGAGTTTTGGAGAGTTTAAGTGAGGATTTGAGGGAACAAACGGAGTCCGATTTTGATGAACTTTATATGGTTAGACTCGGGAGAGGACGAGGTTTATTATTCTGCCATTTTTGACTGATTTCGAGACGTGGGCCCGGGAGCCAGGTTTTGGCCGATTTCGGATTTTTGGCATATTTATGAAGTTTTTATTGTGGAATTCAATTCTTTAGACTATGTTGATAGTAGTATTCTGATTTTTGGTTAGATTCAGAACTTTTGGAGACTGAGTCCAGAGACGAGGGCATCCCGGAGTAGGATTTTACGCTGTTAAGGTAAGTAACAGTTTTAACTCTAGCTTTGAGGGTATAAATCCGGAAAATTTGATATCGTGTGACTGTTTGGAGGTGATACCCATGCTAGGTGACGGGCGTGTGGATGTATACCTCGAGGGATTGAGACTTGGTCTCTCCCGTGAGGCCTAATGGCCATCTTCTGTGTTTACGTAGTTACTTGTTGTTGAACTTGTGTGCCTTCATGTTAGAGATCATGCTTAGGCTTTATTCATGCTCACATTATTTGTACTCAGTCATAGAAATTATTGTACATGTTTACCTCAGTCTGTATTATTTGTTAATATATTGTGATACTTGATGTGGGCTGTGTTCCCTTATTTGTTGATGATGGTGAGGCTAGTGAGGTACATAATTGAGTGAGGCCGAGGGCCTGGTTGTGAGGATATTAATACCATAGTGCGGGAGTTGTCCGCGTAGCACGTGAGTTGACCGTGCAGGTCCAGGTATTGATACCATAACGCGTGAGTTGTCCGCGTAGCACGTGAGTTGACCATGCGGATCCAGGTATTGATATAATGGTGCGTGAGTTGTTCGTGCTTAGCTCTTGGGCTTTGGGAGCCCCTACGGAGTTTGTACATACCCCCAGTGAGCGCAGAGTGTTGAGCGTTGAGTGATAAGTGCGAGTGCTGAGTGATGAAGTGACATTGCTATGAGGTTGCATTTACTTTTGTTGCTGCTGCATTTACCTGTTAATTTTCCTTGTAGTCTTACTGATTTATGAAATTACCCATCTACTCTTGTTTGTACTTAATTGTGGAAATAATAATTGGATTATTCTTCTTAGCTCATCACTACTGCCCAGTTCCTTAGTTATTTCTGTTACTACTGAGTCGGTTGTACTCATACTACAACCTGCACTTTATGTGCAAATCCAGGTGAGTTAGAGCGCGGCGATTGTTGAGTTCAGGCCGCCGGCTATCTGTGGAGATTGCAAAGTAGCTGTTAACGTCCGCAGGACCTTATTACTCCTCTTGTCATTTCTTCTTTTGGACAGTTAGACAGTTTATATATCTTAGTTCATAGTTTTAGATGCTCATGACGTAGTGACACCCCGATGTTTGGGGTTTGTTTCCGTATTTTTCTATATTATATTTAGAGTTGATTTAGTTTATGAAAAATTTAAATGTTGAAATATTTTATTAAATTCTTATAATCGATTTAGTAGTAATATTTTGGGAAGTAGGCTTGCCTTGTAACACGATAGGTGCCATCAAGACCATGGTTAGATTTTTGGTCGTGGCAAGTTGGTATCAGAGCTCTAGGTTACATAGATCTCACGAGTCATGAGCAGGTTTAGTAGAGACTTGTGGATCGGTACAGAGACGTCTGTACTTATCTCCGAGAGGCTGCAGAACCTTTAGGAAAACTTCACATTCTTGAATTCTATTCGTGCGGTATTGATTCAGCTTGAAGTGTAACTCTTTGAATTCCTTCCACGCATTCATATGCGCACATAGGCGCTCGGTATCAGTTGTGCATCGACGACTTGTGATTCCCTGGATGAGGTACGAGATGTGATTTCTGTCTCTTGATGTCGGGCCAGTTTGGAGGACATGAGGCCGGGTTTTGAGTGTAGTTTGAGCACTGAGGTGTTGATTGTGTGAGTTCGTGCTTGTGGTACTTTTGGGTATATTTAAGAGAGTATTCAGCAGCTTATAAGCCTTAGGGCGGTGTGGTTTTATGCTTGGGTCTCGTGTGGTGAGTCTGGGTTGAGGATTGTGGTGCTATGGCGGGGCAAAGTATCAATTTGAAGGTAATTCAGAAGGAACTCGGATAGATAGGATATCTTGGTTGTAGGTTGGAACGGCATAGTAATGGGTATGATTAGTTCTTTGGGTGTGTATGAGGTAATGAGTTCTACAGGTGTTTTGTGGCAATGTCCTTGGATTTTTGATGGTCTGCGTAGCTTGGTTGAGTTAGAAGGATTCAGTCCTGACAGATTTGTTTTGTGCCATTAGGGTTCAGAGAGAGTTCTTGATGGTTTTGAGAACAATCTTGGCACATTCGAGGACAAACGTTTGTTTAAGAGGGGTAGGATGTAACGACCCGGTCGTTCGTTCTGAGAGTTATAGCCCCGTTTCCCCCATTTCTGCTTCTTATTGTGTTGTTCAGCTGTGTTGAATTATATCGAGTTGGTATGTTTAGGTTCAGAGTAGTTTTTTGAGTGAAATGAACATTTAGTCTCTTATTTAGAAAGCCAAGTTAGAAAAAGTCAACCGGAAGTTGACTTATGAGTAAACGAATTCGGATTTGGATTTTTATGATTCGGTTAGCTTTGTTGGGTGATTTTAGACTTAGGAGTGTGTCCGGAATGTAAATTGGAGGTCCGTGGTAGAATTAGGCTTGAATTGGCGAAATGTTAGAAAGTTGGCGATTTTGGTTAGCAGTGGAAAATTAGGTATCGGGGTCGGAATAGAATTCCGGAAGTTGAAATAGGTTCATAGTGTCATTTGGGACGTGTGTGCAAAATTTGAGGTTATTCGGACGTGGTTTGATAGGTTTCGGCGTCGTTGGCAAATTTTGGAAGTTTAGAAGTTCTTAGGCTTGAATCTGAGGTTGATTCGGCGTTTTGGTGTTGTTTTGGGTGTTCCGAAGGTTCGACTATGTTCGGGTAGTGATATATGACTTGTGGGAGTTATTGGTTGAGGTCCCGAGGGGCTCGTGTGAGTTTCTGATAGGTTTGGGCTGCGTTGTGCTCGTTTTTCTTATGTTTCGACGTCGTTTCTTCCAGCATAAATGATATCATATTGAACAAATGAGCTCCGATTTCTTTTTTGATTTAAGCATTAGATCCGTATCGTAATTTCGGACCCGTAGCAAAAAAGAATCGTCGAATTTGGACATAGTATGAGGATTTTATGGTCATTTTACTAAGAATTAGGTTGCGAGATTTGTTAGATTAATTACAGAATTGCCACTGACGGCGTATTTAAAAATCTGCACTATTTGCAAATATTGAAACCAACATATCTCCTTCATTATAAGGTCAAATTGAGTGATTCAAAAGCCTAACTTGACTATAATTTCACAGGGAATCCATTGGAGGAATAAAAAGAGAGTTTCGGGATAGTTTATCATGAGAAACGAGGAAGAACAGCTTGCAGAAAAATATATAAAATGAGGGTTTGTTCATTCGGTCATATTTTAAGTTGGAGAGCTCGGATTTAGGCGATTGTGGGGGCGATTTTCACCATAAAGATTGGGGTAAGTGTTCTATACTCGGTTTTGGTTATATTTCATGAATCCATCTTCGTTTTTGGGATTTGATTGATGATTTCAAAGTGAAATTAAAGGAGTTAGGGTTTGAGTTTTGGAGAGTTTAAGTGAGGATTTGAGGGACCAAACGGAGTCCGATTTTGATGAACCAAACGGAGTCCGATTTTGATGAATTTTATATGGTTAGACTCGGGAGAGGACGAGGTTTATTATTCTGCCATTTTTGACTGATTTCGAGACGTGGGCCCGGGGGCCAGGTTTTGGCCGATTTCGGATTTTTGGCATATTTATAAAATTTTTATTGTGGAATTCGATTCTTTAGACTATGTTGATAGTAGTATTCTGATTTTTGGTTAGATTCAGAACTTTTGGAGATCGAGTCCAGAGACGAGGGCATCCCGAAGTAGGATTTTACGCTGTTAAGGTAAGTAACAGTTTTAACTCTAGCTTTGAGGGTATAAATCCGGAGAATTTGATATCGTGTGACTGTTTGGAGGTGATACCCATGCTAGGTGACGGGCGTGTGGATGTATACCTCGAGGGATTGAGACTTGGTCTCTCCCGTGAGGCCTCATGGCCATCTTCTGTGTTTACGTAGTTACTTGTTGTTGAACTTGTCTGCCTTCATGTTAGAAATCATGCTTAGGCTTTATTCATGCTCACATTATTTGTACTCAGTCATAGAAATTATTGTACATGTTTACCTCACTCTCTATTATTTGTTAATATGTTGTGATACTTGATGTGGGCTGTGTTCCCTTATTTGTTGATGATGGTGAGGCTAGTGAGTTACATGATTGAGTGAGGCCGAGGGCCTGATTGTGAGGATATTAATACCATAGCGCGGGAGTTGTCCGCATAGCACGTGAGTTGACCGTGCGGGTCCAAGTATTGATACCATAACGCGTGAGTTGTCCGCGTAGCACGTGAGTTGACCGTGCAGATCCAGGTCTTGATTTGATGGCACGTGAGTTGTCCGTGCTTAGCGCTTGGGCTTTGGGAGCCCCTCCGGAGTTTGTACATACCCCCGGTGAGCGCAGAGTGTTGAGCGTTGAGTGATAAGTGCGAGTGCTGAGTGATGGAGTGACATTGCTGTGAGGTTGCATTTACTTTTGCTGCTGCTGCATTTACCTGTTAATTTTCCTTGTAGTCTTACTGATTTATGAAATTACCCATCTACTCCTGTTTGTACTTAATTGTGGAAATAATAATTGGATTATTCTTCTTAGCTCGTCACTTCTGCTCAGTTCCTTAGTTATTTCTGTTACTACTGAGTCGGTTGTACTCATACTACACCCTGCACTTTATGTGCAAATCCAGGTGAGTTAGAGCGCGATGATTGTTGAGTTCAGGCCGCCGTCTATCTGTGGAGATTGCAAGGTAGCTGCTAGTGTCCGCAGGACCTTGTTACTCCTCTTGTCATTTCTTCTTTTAGACAGTTAGACAGTTTATATATCTTAGTTTATAGTTTTAGATGCTCATGACTTAGTGACACCCCGATGTTTGGGGCTCATTTCCATATTTTTCTATATTATATTTAGAGTTGATTTAGTTTATGAAAAATTTAAATGTTGTAATATTTTATTAAATTCTTATAATCGGTTTAGTAGTAATATTTTGGGAAGTAGGCTTGCCTTGTAACACAATAGGCACCATCAAGACCATGGTTAGATTTTTGGTCGTGACAAGTTAGTATCAGAGCTCTAGGTTACATAGGACTCACGAGTCATGAGCAGGTTTAGTAGAGACTTGCGGATCGGTACAGAGACGTCTGTACTTATTTCCGAGAGGCTGCAGAACCTTTAGGAAATCTTCACATTCTTGAATTCTATTCGTGCGGTATTGATTCAGCTTGAAGTGTAACTCTTTGAATTCCTTCCACGCATTCGTATGCGCACATAGGCGCTCGATATCAGTTGTGCATCGACGACTTGTGATTCCCTAGATGAGGTACGAGATGTGATTTCTGTCTCTTGATGTCGGGCCAGTTTGGAGGATATGAGGCCGGGTTTTGACTGTAGTTTGAGCACTGAGGTGTTAATTGTGTGAGTGCGTGCTTGTGGTACTTTTGGGTATATTTAAGAAAGTATTCAGCGGCTTATAAGCCTTAGGGCGGTGTGGTTTTATGCTTGGGTCTCGTGTGGTGAGTCTGGGTTGAGGATTGTGGTGCTATGGCGGGGCAAAGTATCAATTTGAAGGTAATTCAGAAGGAACTCGGATAGATAGGACATCTTGGTAGTAGGTTGGAACGGCATGGTAATGGGTATGATTAGTTCTTTGGGTATGTATGAGGTAATGAGTTCTACAGGTGTTTTGTGGCAATGTCTTTGGAGTTTTGATGGTCTGCGTAGCTTGGTTGAGTTAGAAGGATTCAGTCCTGACGGATTTGTTTTGTGCCATTAGGGTTCGGAGAGAGTTCTTGATGGTTTTGAGAACAACTCTTGGCACATTCGAGGACGAACGTTTGTTTAAGAGGGGTAGGATGTAACGACCCGGTCGTTCGTTCTGAGAGTTATAGCCCCGTTTCCCCCATTTCTGCTTCTTATTGTGTTGTTCAGCTATGTTGAATTATATCGAGTTGGTATGTTTAGGTTCGGAGTATTTTTTTGAGTGAAATGAACATTTAGTCTCTTATTTAGAAAGCCAAGTTAGAAAAAGTCAACCGGAAGTTGACTTATGAGTAAACGAATTCGGATTTGGATTTTTATGATTCGGTTAGCTTTGTTGGGTGATTTTAGACTTAGGAGTGTGTCCGGAATGTAAATTGGAGGTCCGTGGTAGAATTAGGCTTGAATTGGCGAAATGTTAGAAAGTTGGCGATTTTGGTTAGCAGTGAAAAATTAGGTATCGGGGTCGGAATAGAATTCCGAAAGTTGGAATAGGTTCATAGTGTCATTTGGGACGTGTGTGCAAAATTTGAGGTTATTCGGACGTGGTTTGATAGGTTTCGACGTCGTTGGCGAATTTTGGAAATTTAGAAGTTCTTAGGCTTGAATCCGAGGTTGATTCGGCGTTTTGGTGTTGTTCTGGGTGTTCCGAAGGTTCGACTAAGTTCGGATAGTGATATATGACTTGTGGGAGTTATTGGTTGAGGTCCCGAGGGGCTCGGGTGAGTTTCGGATAGGTTTGGGCTGCGTTGTGCTCGTTTTTCTTATGTTTCGACGTCGTTTCTTCCAGCATAAATGATATCATATTGAACAAATAAGCTCCGATTTCTTTTTATTTTGAAGCATTAGATCCGTATCGTAATTTCGGACCCGTAGCAAAAAGAATCGTCGAATTTGGACATCGTATGAGATTTTATGATCATGTTACTAAGAATTAGGTTGCCAAATTTTTCAGATTAATTACGGAATTGCCACTGACGGCGCATTTAAAAATCTGCACTATTTGCAAATATTAAAACCAACATATCTCCTTCATTATAAGGTCAAATTGAGTGATTCAAAAGTCTAACTTGACTAGAATTTCACAGGGAATCCGTTGGAGGCATAAAACGAGAGTTTTGGGATCGTTTGGCATGAGAAACGAGGCAGAACAGCTTGCAGAAAAATATATAAGACGAGGGTTTGTTCATTCGGTCATATTTTGAGTTGGAGAGCTCGGATTTGGGCGATTGTGGGGGCGATTTTCACCATAAAGATTGGGGCAAGTGTTCTCTACTCAGTTTTGGTTATATTTCATGAATTCATCTTCGTTTTTGGGATTTGATTGATGATTTCAAAGTGAAATTGAGGGAGTTAGGGTTTGAGTTTTGGAGAGTTTAAGTGAGGATTTGAGGGACCAAACGGAGTCCGATTTTGATGAATTTTATATGGTTAAACTCGGGAGAGGACGAGGTTTATTATTCTGTCATTTTTGACTGATTTTGAGACGTGGGCCCGGTGGCCGGGTTTTGGCCGATTTTAGATTTTTGGCATATTTATGAAGTTTTTATTGTGGAATTCGATTCTTTAGACTATGTTGATAGTAGTATTCTTTTTTTTGGTTAGATTCGGAGCTTTTGGAGACCGAGTCCAGAGACGAGGGCATCCCGGAGTAGGATTTTACGCTGTTAAGGTAAGTAACAGTTTTAACTCTGGCTTTGAGGGTTTAAACCCGGAGAATTTGATATCGTGTGACTGTTTGGAGGTGATACCCATGATAGGTGATGGGTGTGTGGGTGTATACCTCGAGGGATTGAGACTTGGTCTCTCCCGTGAGGCCTCATGACCATCTTCTGTGTTTACGTAGTTACTTGTTGTTGAACTTGTGTGCCTTCATGTTAGAGATCATGCTTAGGCTTTATTCATGCTCACATTATTTGTACTCAGTCATAGAAATTATTGTACATGTTTACCTCAGTCTGTATTATTTGTTAATATATTGTGATACTTGATGTGGGCTGTGTTCCCTTATTTGTTGATGATGGTGAGGCTAGTGAGGTACATGATTGAGTGAGGCCGAGGGCCTGGTTGTGAGGATATTAATACCATAGTGCGGGAGTTGTCCGCGTAGCACGTGAGTTGACCGTGCAGGTCCAGGTATTGATACCATAACGCGTGAGTTGTCCGCGTAGCACGTGAGTTGACCGTGCGGATCCAGGTATTGATATAATGGTGCGTGAGTTGTCCGTACTTAGTGCTTGGGCTTTGGGAGCCCCTCCAGTGTTTGTACATACCCCCAGTGACCGCAAAGTGTTGAGCGTTGAGTGATAAGTGCGAGTGCTGAGTGATGGAGTGACATTGCTGTGAGGTTGCATTTACTTTTGTTGCTGCTGCATTTACCTGTTAAATTTTCTTGTAGTCTTACTGATTTATGAAATTACCCATCTACTCCTGTTTGTACTTAATTGTGGAAATAATAATTGGATTATTCTTCTTAGCTCGTCACTACTGCTCATTTTCTTAGTTATTTCTGTTACTACTGAGTCGGTTGTACTCATACTACACCCTGCACTTTATGTGCAAATCCATGTGAGTTAGAGCGCGGCGATCGTTGAGTTCAGGCCGCCGACTATCTGTTGAGATTGCAAGGTAGTTGCTAGCGTCCGCAGGACCTTGTTACTCCTCTTGTCATTTCTTCTTTTGGACAGTTAGACAGTTTATATATCTTAGTTCATAATTTTAGATGCTCATGACTTAGTGACACCCTGATATTTGGGGCTCCTTTCCGTATTTTTCTATATTATATTTAGAGTTGATTTAGTTTATGAAAAATTTAAATGTTGAAATGTTTGATACCATAAAGCGTGAGTTGTCCGCGTAGTACGTGAGTTGACCGTGCAGATCCAGGTATTGATTGATGGCACGTGAGTTGTCCGTGCTTAGCGCTTGGGCTTTGGGAGCCCCTCCGGAGTCTGTACACACCCCTAGTGAGCGCAGAGTTTTGAGCGCAGAGTGCTGAGTGCGAGTGCTGAGTAATGGAGTGACATTGCTGTGAGGTTGCATTTACTTTTGCTGCTGCTGCATTTAACTGTTAATTTTCCTTGTAGTCTTATTAATTTATGAAATTACCCGTCTACTCATATTTGTACTTAATTGTGGAAATAGTAATTGGATTATTCTGCTTAGCTCGTCGCTACTGCTCAGTTCCTTAGTTATTTTTGTTACTATTGAGTTAGTTGTACTCATACTACACTTTACACTTTATGTGCAGATCCAGGTGACTTAGTGCGCGGCGATCGTTGAGTTCAGGCCGGCTATCTGTGGAGATTGCAAGGTAGCTGCTAGCGTCCGCAGGACCTTGTTACTCCTCTTGTCATTTCTTCTTTTGGACAGTTAGACAATTTATATATCTTAGTTCATAGTTTTAGATTCTCATGACTTAGTGACACCCCGATGTTTGGGACTCGTTTTCGTATTTTTCTATATTATATTTAGAGTTTATTTAGTTTATGAAAATTTTAAATATTGAAATATTTTATTAAATTCTTATAATAGGTTTAGTAGTAATATTTTGGAAAGTAGACTTGCCTTGTAACACGATAGGCGCCATCACGACCATGGTTAGATTTTGGGTCGTGACAGAAAGGGCCTTCTAGTGGATTAAATTAGAGCAAATTGAGGTAAGTCTCTTGTCTAATCTTGTGAGAGAAAAATTTACCCCATAGGTGATTAAATTAAATAATTGTTACTAATTGCGGGGGTTACGTACGCACGAGGTGACGAGAGTTCGTATGTAGCTATTATTAATGCTAAAATTCGGGTAGTTTAGGATTCAAAGCATGAATTACTTATGTAAATTATATTCTTTATTAATTAAAATATTTGATATATATATTGTGAATTGTTATGAAAGGTAGAAAAATATGAAATTTTTATATGCTTAATTTTTGTTTAAATTAATTAATTGTTGAAATAAATTGTTATCCTCTCAAATAAATTTTACAATAAATACTCTTATTCCGGAGGTACATAAGAAAATGTCCTCCTTTCTTGTGGATCGGGCCGAGCGCCTCGGCAGGATAGATGCATCTATGGATCGTGCCTCACGTCCCTCGGCAGTGTACACAATATTCTGGATCGGGCCGAATGACCTCGGCAGAAATCGTGCTTAATAATAAAAATTACATGATACTTTGATAGTTTATTGTAGCTTGTGAAGCTAATTGATAAATTTAAAAATCTTTGGAATTTAAGAATTATTATCCCTGTTAGCTAAGGAATTATTGTTATTCCTGTAAATGAGATTAATTGATAAACTGGAAATTTATTGGAATTGAAGGAATTTAGTTAATATACTGAGAATTGTTGCATTTGAAGAAATTTAATTATTTCTGCTGGTTAAATAAATTATTGTTATATTCTGTGAATCATGCTGACTTATATATTCTAGTTTTATTTCAATTATTATTATTGACCTATAGTGAGTGTCAAAGTCGGCCATCTCGTCTCTACCACATCGAGATTAGGCTTGATACTTACTGGGTACACGTTGTTTACGTACTCATACTATACTTGCTGCACTTTTTGTGCAGGACCTGAGGCAAGTACTTATGGGGGACCTACCGTCTTACACCCACGTTATCTAGGGGCATAGTGGTGAGCTACCTTTCTGAGCCGTTCTGCAGCTACCAGTGTCTCTCCTTGTATTTTTTTTTTATTCTGTCTATTTTTATTTCAGACAGTATTTGAGGTTTTGTATAATCTAACTAGATGCTCATACACTTGTGACACCAGGTCCTAGCACACACATTGGTAGAATTTGATATTTTATTATTTTTTTGGATTAAAAGTTTAATCAATATACATTTAATTTATCAGTTGACTTTCCTAACTGTAGTGTTGGGCGCCATCACGACCTATAGGTGAAATTAGGTTGTGACAGAAATTGTGGTAAAGTTGTAGTAAAATTATAGGTAAATTGTATTGTGTTGTAGTTATATATATATTCAAATATATATATATATATTTGAATATATATATAACTACAACACAATACAATTTACCTATAATTTTACTACAACTTTACTATAATTTCGTAAGTATATTGTATGTCATGTCTTCTTCTTCTTCTTCTTCTTCTTCTTCTTCTTCTTCTTCTTCTTCTTCTTCTTCGAGTTTCAATCTAAGATTCAGCCAGAACCAAGTCTAATCTTCACCAAGCACCCTCAAAATTGAAATATAAACTCCAAACAATATTACTAATTGTTTGCAACAACACCCAATCCAAACAAATAATGATTAAAACCCAAATTTGAGTTCAAAGCTTTATGATAGATTAGTGTTCGAATCTTCAATTTCTACGACCTGGAGGTTACTTCAATAGGTTGATTGGCAGAAGATAATTTTTAGGCTTAGCTTATTGAGAGAGAAAAATGGTGAGAGAGAAAGATGAAGAAAGAAAGAAAAATTGATGAGAGATGCGGCAGTGAGGAAAGAAGAGAGGAGAGAAAAAAGGAAACCGATGTAACTAAATCCCCTAATTCAAGGCACTAATAATGGATTGTATATAATTTGTAAGTAATCTTTGTTTATGGTGGGTAATATACAAAACGAGGATAATTTTGGTAAATAAGTTTCAAATATTGTATAGGAAGGAAAAAATCTCTATTTAATACTACACTATCTTGTATATAATAAATTCTCATTCACTAATTTAGGCCCATAAATTATATTTAAAATAATTAATTCTTCAATCCCACAATTAATAAGTATATCAAAATATTCTGGGTTATTACATTTTTTTTTATTTATTATATTATCCAATATTTAGTATTATTGCATTAAATAGGAACTTTTATAAGTATATTACTTTCTTTAATATATTTGTATACTACTTTATTTTTATAATATAATAGAAAATATATATTTTATTACTCTTGAAATATTCTTTTATTTTAAATTTTATCCTATTGTTCTGAATAATATTATCTGAAATTTAATGAATAAAATCTCTATTATATTAATAAGACTTATATAGGAATTTAATAACTTTTTTGTTGTGTATTTGTTTTTATTATATTTTTCAATATTTAGTATTATTGCATTGTTAATAGAAACTTTTAGTAGCATATTACTTTATTTAAATTTTTGTATGCTACTTTCTTTTTATGATATAATAGAAGATACATATATTTTTATTTTTTAGTTTATTCTATTATTCTCAAAACTATTTTCAGAATAAATAATCTTTTTATTTAAAAAAACAAAAAAAATAATTTAATTTTTTTTAATTGGCAGTTTTTTTATTATATGGTAATTTTAGTTTTTAATTTTAAAATAATTTAAAAACTCCAACTTGAAAATACTCTCCAAATTGAAAGGACAGTGTTTGTTTAATTTTCGTTTTTATTATAAAATATTTTATTTTATTATTTTATAGATATTTAAATTTAAAAATAATAACCAATAACTAATTATTACTAAATAATTAATTATTAACTACTTATGCCATGTGGCGTTTTTCTAGGCTGCCACTTGGTTTAAGGAGATGGCTTTTTCCTCTCCTTTTAATAATATATAAATAGATTATATTATCCAATATTTAGTATTATTGCATAGTTAATAGAAACTTTTATTAGCATATTACTTTGTTTAATATGTTTGTATACTACTTTATTTTTATAATATAATAGAGATATATATTTTATTACTCTTGAAATATTGTTTTATTTTAAATTTTATCCTATTGTTCTTAATAATATTATCTGAAATTTAATGAATAAAATCTCTATTAAATTAATAAGTCTTATATAGGAATCTAATAAATTTTTTGTTCTATATTTTTCTTCATTATATTGTCCAATGTTTAGTATTATTGCATTGTTAATAGAAACTTTTAGTAGCATATTACTTTGTTTAAATTTTTGTATGCTACTTTCTTTTTATAATATAATAGAAGATACATATATTTTTATTCTTTAGTTTATTCTATTATTCTCAATCTAGGCTGCCACTTGGCTTAAGGAGTGTAATGATCCGACTTGTCGTTTTAAGAATTTACGTCTCATTCCGTGACTTAAGGTCTCGAGCAGCTTTGCAATATATATTATGACCCGCGGGTGTGGTCGAGTTTGAATTACTGAAGATTCAGAATTAAATTAAAAGAACAATCCTTATTTAGAAGTTTAAATGAAAAAAGAAGTTGATCAGATATTGACTTATGTGTAAACAACCTCGAAATTTAATTCTGATGATTCCAATAGCTCCGTATGATGATTTTGGACTTAGGAACGTGTCCGGAAATTATTTGGAGGTCCGTAGTGGAATTAGGATATCGAGGTTGGAATTCGAGGTTGGAATTCGATTCTGGAAATTGGAATAGCTTCGTTATGTCATTTATGACTTGTGTGCAAAATTTGAAGTTATTCCGGATTGATTTGATGTATTTCAGTACAAGATATAGAATTTGTAAGTTCAAAGTTCATTAGGCTTGAATCGAGGTGTGATTCGTGATTTTAGCGTTGTTTGATGTAATTCGAGGCTTCGACTTAGTTCGTATGATATTTTAGGACTTGTTGGTATATTTGGTTGAGGTCCCGAGGGGCTCGGGTGACTTTTGGGGTGGTTTCGGACCATTTCTAGGCCATTTTTAATTGCTGGTTTCTGCCTACAGAGGTGTACATCGCAATCGCGAACTTTTGGCCGCGTTCGCGAAGAGCAAACAATAGTTTGGGGCCTTGTAAATCGCGATCGCGGAAGCTCTTTCGCGATCGCGTAGAACAAATCTCGATTGCACTCACCCAATTTTGGAAGCTTATATCTCGCAATATATAAGAAATTTGGAGATGATCCAAAAATAAAAATTGTAGCCCTTGATGTCTTATTTTCAGAAAAATAAACCATTTGTCATTTGGAGTTTTGTACAAAAAGTTATGATAGATATACTACAGGATGTTCGGGAAGAGTTTGAAAATCTCTGTTGCATAGGGCTGACGTGGGAAGCTTATATCTCGAAATATATAAGGAATTGAGAGATGAGAAACAAATGAAAGTTATAGTCCTTGGAATCTAATTTTCAGAAAGTTAAACCATTCATCATTTGAAGTTTTGTACAAAACGTTATGACCATTATACTAGAGGCTGTCTGGAAGAGTTGGGGAGTTTGTTCTTCGCGATCGTGAAGAGCAATTTTGGGGCTGAAAAATTTTGTGCTTCGCGATCGCGAAGAGTAAATACCTAGGCAGTAGCTATATTTCGAGGTTTCAGCCATTATTAACATATTTGGAGCTATGGAGCTTGGATTGAAGTGATTTTTGAGGCGATTTTTATATATGGATTGGGGTAAGTTTTATATATCCTAAAGTGTTTATATTTCATGAATCTATGATTATATTCATCGTTTAATTCAAATTTTAATGGAAGAAATTAAGATTTTTGTAAAATCTTCCAAAAACAAAAATTTAAGATTTGGAGGTCGGGTTGTTATCAGAATTTGATAAAATTGGTATGGTTGAACTCGTATCGGAATGGGTGTTCGAATTTGATAAAAATTATGCCGGGTTCCGAGGGGCGGGTCCCGCGTTGACTTTTGTTGATTTTTTAAAATAAATTTTTAAGTCGACGTATTATTATCCGGAATTATTTTCGATGAATTTTAATGAAGTTATACAATTAATTTGGATAGATTTGAGCTATCCGGAGGCCAATTCAAGCAAGAAGGCTATTTTGGAATATTGGCCTAACTTCAAAAAGGTAAGTGTCTTGCTTAACCTCGAGTGAGGGAATTACCCCTTAGGCATTGAGTCTTATGTGCCATTTGTGAAATGTAAAAAGCCGTGTACGCGAGGTGACGAGTACGAATTCGGGCTTATACATGCAAAATTCATTGAATTAAAGTCTTAGGCATTATTGTGTAGTAAATTGAGAAATTGTGGAAAATTATTAAATCATCTGTTTGCCATGCCTAAATCCTTATTGTTGATTTGTTTTTATATGATAATTTGATGTGATTGTTACTTGAAATATTTATGAAATTTTGTAAGTATTATTGGTTTAATATTTCTTGGAAATTAAATTCCAATATGAATTTTCTTATGCAAATAATTAATTTAAGCGAGCTTAAGATTAAGTGTTAATATAATTATCTAAATTTGTATTAATGAAGGTTTTTCTTTATACTGAATAATTTCTATCTCTATTGATTATTTTTGGGTGTTATATACATTGTGTGGAGCCTTGGGCTATTTGTTGTGAAATTAATTAATTTTTGTTATATCTTTGGAATTTGGTTGTGGCCATTGGGCAAATTGTGACATGAATTGATTTTATTATGTTACCGTGTTAATTTTTCGTGTAAATTATTGTGTTGTATGAGTTATTATTTTGGGGAGATAAGGGTGGTATTTCACCGTTGATATTATGTGGATATAAGGGTGGAATTTCACTGTTGTCGTGTTTGTTGGAATATTATCTGGGCGGAGCGACAAGGGTGGCAATAGGAGCGATAAGGGTGGCTATTGATATTATCTGGGCGGAGCGATAAGGGTGGATATAGGAGTGATAAGGGTGAAAATAGGAGCGGTAAGGGTGGCTATTGTCAGGGACGATATGTGATGATGTAGGGTTGTGGTGTTGATAATTTTCATGTGATGTTGTGATTTGCTTGTGTTTATTTTTATACCTTGTGCAATTTATCTTGTTATTGGTAAATTGATAACAATCTGATTTATGTTGAAATTGGGAGCCTGTGGCCATTGCCAGGAGGGTTATAAAATAAAATGTGGGCACGAGGTGCCGTGAGTAAATAATGAGGATATTTGGCACGTGAATTGTCCATGCAGTTGTGATATAAAATGTGGGCACGAGGTGTTGTGATGAAATGATAATGATAGTTGGCACGTGAATTGTCCATGCAGTTGTAATATGAAATGAGGGCACGAGGTACCGTGAAAATATGAAAATGTGCTGAGACCCGTATTTTTATGATTATGAAATGAGGTGTCACATGATGACTTTTTAATTGAAAGAATTATATTAAAAATATTTATTTGGAACGATTTTTATTCAAAAAGAATTATATGAAAGAATTGTATTTGAAAGATATTTATTTGAGTAAATTATATTTGAAAAGATTTATTGAAAGAATTATATTTGAAAAATAATTATTTGAGAAAACTACATTTGAAAGTGAGTTATTTGGAAGAATTATATGTGATGGATATTTATTTGAAAAACTTGAATTAATTAGGCGTATATGTATTTATTAATTATTGAGTGATATTTATGGTATTCTTGTTGTCTTGCTGCGCATACCACTGGTTGTTTTATCCCGCTTTTATTGCTATCTGTTTTCTAGTATTTTGTATATTATATTGCACAGGTTATTAGACTAGTGAGTGTCTTGACTGTACCTCGTCTCTACTCCATTGAGGTTAGTCTTGATACTTACTGGGTACCGACCGTGGTGTACTCATACTACACTTCTGCACATTTTTGTGCAGAGCCAGGTATTGGAGATATCAGACTTGAGCAGAGTTAAAGCGGGACCGTATGAATTCAAGGTAGAGCTGCTTTGTCGTCGCAGTCCCTTGGAGTCTTTTCATTTCACTGTACTGTTAAATTTTAATCAAATAATATTGTATATTCGGTCCACGGTGATCATTCCATGTATTCAGCTAGAGTTTATGGCTCAGTACTACCAGTCTTGGGAGGTTGTATATTCATATTTATTCCGCTGTTAGTTTTGGTTACTTATTTAATTAAAAAAATGGCTTCAAAATGTAATAGAAATTGGTTTACCTAATCTTAGAGACTAGGTGCCATCACGATGCCTGTTGTGGAATTTTGGGTCGTGACAAGGAAGTGGCTTTTTCTTCTCCTTTTAATAATATATATATATATATATATATATATATATATATATATATATATATATATATATATATATATATATATAGTTTAGTATAGTTCCTCTGCTGCTTTCTTTTTGTAATATAATAAAAGATATATATTTTATAAATCTTGAAAGATTTTTTTAATTTTTAATTTTATTATATTATTTTCAATAATATTGTATGAATTTTAATGAATAAATATACTTTTTATTTTTAAAAAAAACGAAAATAATTTTAAAGAATGAAACAAAGAAATTAACTAGCCTAAACCAACCCTCACCCATGGTTGAGTAGTTAATTTTAGGTAGTTAACTTCTTTGTTAATTTTTAATAATTAATTATTAACTAATTATAGCATGTGACTTTTTTTCTAGACTATTATTTGGATTAATGTGGTGTCTTTTTTTTTTTTTTGGCTTTTAATCCTTCTATATATGTATATATATAGCCAAAGAAAAAGACACCACACACACACACACACACACTATTAGGAAGAAATTACTCCCCAAATTTGAATTGGCAGTTTTTTATTTTAAAATAATTTAAAAACTCCAACTTAAAACTACTCTCCAATTTGAATGAAATTTTTTTTTAAAATTTTTGTTTTTATTATAAAAAATTTATTTTATTATTTTATAGATATTTAAATTCAAAAACAATAAGCAATAACTATTTATTAATTAAATAACTAATTTTTAACCTACTTATGTCATGTGGTTTTGTTTTAGGTTGCCACTTGACTTAAGAAGATGTCTTTTTCTTCTCTTTTTAATAATATATAGATATAGATATGAGACTGAAAACTCCTTACCATCACTTTGATATGTATATAATATAATAAAATAGTATAAAGGAATGAAAAGAAAGAAATAATCATACTTTTACGAATAAAACGGGCACAGACAAATCTGTTGAGATAAACAAATCCAAATGTACTCATCGTAGTGTGGCGCTTAAGTGTCTGTATGATAGACAATGTATCTACCTAATAAGATCGACACTGGAGAGCCATAAATCATCACTAAGAGCTTACCAGAGGAAAAAGAATATGTTAGACAATAAAACAAATAAGATCATCAATCTAATCCATAAACAAACAACTAGAAAATCAGTTCTTCTCAAAACAACAAAGAGGTTTTAAACTATCGATAATTAATTAAAAATAAAACAACGTAGAAAACAAAATTAAATCAACTATTGACTTCTTAGCACAATTAAATCAAGCAATTTTGCAGCAATTCCTTAAGATCTTACTTTGGCAAGGAATTATTCAAAAACATTTCTTTCACAATAGTACCAATATGTAAATAACAAATGTGTTCATACTAAATTTTAATCTGCAAAAGAGGAGCATAGTGATTGGTGGTATTAACAGAAGTCTTTATGAAGGGGAGAAGACGTTATGAACGGAAGATAGGGAGGTTACAAATTGGGTTGATGGGAAAAGAAAGAGGAAGAGAAGGAGGCTTATAATTAAGAGAGACGACTTTTGGATTTTACTAAGCACACAAAATGAAAATGAGTAAGAAGGCAAAAGAATTAGGAAAATGGATACATATGAATCGTAAAGGTAGCGGCTCATAAAGAGACGTATCCTTTAGAAACTTTTAAGCACGTAAAATGACGGGAAAATGAGGAAAAGGGCAACAAATTAGGAAAAAAGAAAAATATGATTTTTAATCTACGAGTGGTGCCACATCATCTCTATTGTAATGATTCAACCGGTCATTTTGACTTTTAGAATCCCGTTCCTTAAAATAAAACTTTCCGTATGTGTTTTTAATGATTTATGACTTGCGGGGATGGTTGGTTCGAGATTTGGAAGTGTTTGGGTTGAAATCGAAACATTTGGTTATTTAAGATGGCTATAAAAGGCCAAGTTTGACTTCGGTCAACATTTTGAGAAAACGACTCTGGAATAGAATTTTTACGATTCCAACAACTCCGTATGGTGATTTTGGACTTAGGAGCGTGTTCGGAATTTTATTTGGAAGTCCGTAGTTAAATTAAGTTTGAAATGGCTAAAATAAGAATTTAATGCTGGAAGTTTGATCGGGGAGTTGACTTTTTGATATCGGGGTCGGAATTCAGTTCCGAAAATTTTCATAGCCCCGTTATGTCATTTATGACGTGCGTGCAAAATTTGATGTCAATCGGAGTTGATTTGATAGGTTTCGTATCGAATGTAGAAGTAGGAAATTTTAAGTTTCATTAAGCTTGGATTGGAGCATAATTCGTGGTTTTAGCGTCGTTTTATCTGATTTGAGGTTTCAAATAAGTTCGTATGATATTTTAGGACTTGTTGATATAATTGGTTGAGGTCCCGAGAGTCTCGGGTGAGTTTCAGATGGTTAGCAGATAAAAAATTTGACTTAAAAAGCTTCTGCAATTTTTCCTTCTGCTGGATATTTTTGGGCTGTGATCGAGCCCAAGATCGAGCCCAGGGTCGACGGCCTGAGGTGAAGCCAGGGACGAGGCTCAGTATCAAAGCCAAGATCGAAGGTCCAGCTCGAGGGCCATGATCGAAGGCAATGCTCGAGGGCCATGATCGAAACCCAAGATCGAGGGTCACAATCGAAGGCTCAGGCTCGATGCCATGATCAAGGCTATGATCGAAGGGCCAGGCTCGATGCCATAATCGAGGCCATGACCGAGGTCCAGGTTCGAGCCTGTGATCGAAGCCACAATCGAGGCCTAGGCTCGAGGGCCATGATCGAAGCCACGATCGAGGCCCAGTTCGAGGCCCAATTCCGAAGGCTGCCTGGCAGTTTTATAAAAGGAAGGCATTCGTCCCATTCGCCATTTTTAACAAATTGGAGCTTGAGCAGAGGCGATTTTGGATAGATTTTCAAGGAAAGACATTGGGGTAAGTGATTCTAACTTGGATGTAGTCTATATACACAAATATATTATTGGTTTCACCATATAATTAGTGTTATGAGATTAAAATTTGGAATATTTTTTGAAATCTCATAGAAACGAATTTTTGAGATTTCGGTATCGATTCGGAGTCGGATTTGAGTGAAACTAGTATGGTTGGAGTCGTAATTGAATGAGTTATCGGACTTCGTAACTTTTGCTGGATTCCGAGATGTGGGCCCCACAGATAAATTTTTAATTAATTTCGAGATTTTATGGAAAAATGTAGTATTTTCTTATAGAATTGATTCCTATAAAATTTTATGATTGTATCGAATTATTCTGGCTAGATTCGAGCCAGACAAAGTTGGATAATCGAGGAAAGGGTCTACTAGTGGATTAAATTGGAGCAAGACGAGGTAAGTCTCTTGTCTAATCTTATGAGGGGAAAATTACCTCATAGGTGATTAAAATTAAATAATTATTGCTAATTGTGGGGGCTACGTACACACGAGGTGATGAGAGTATGTGCGTAGCTACTATTAATGCTAAAGTTCGGGCAGTTTAGGACTCAAAGCATGAATTACTTGTGTAAATTATATTCTTTGTTTAATTAATATATATATATATATATATATATATATATTGAATTGTTAGATAAAATTATTAAAGGATGAAAATCTCTTATACTTAATTTTTCTGTTTAAATTAATTAATTGTTAAGAGAAATTGTTCTTCCTCCTGAATTTATCTTATAATAAATATACTCTCATTCCGGAGGTACATAAGAAAATGTCCACCTTTCTTGTGCAGCGGGCTAAACGCCTCGGCAGGATAGATGCATCTATGGATCGTGCCGCACGTACCTCGACAGTGTACACGAAACTCTGGATCGGGCCGTACGACCTCGGCAGAAATCGTGCTTGATAATAATAATAATTACACGATTTTTGTACAATTGAATTGTAGCTTGTAAAGTTATTTGATAAATTAAAAATTTATTGAAATTGAATTGCAGCTGGTATAGCTATTTGATAAATTGGAATTTTTATTGAAATTGAAGGATTTAATTAATAGATTGGAAATTGTTGCATTTGAAGGATTTTTATTATTTCTGCTAAATGAATAAAATTATTGTTAACTCTGTGAATCATGCTGATTTGAATAATTATAATTTATTCCATTTATTATTGTTGACACTTAGTGAGTGTGAAAGTCGGCCATCTCGTCTCTACCACTTCGAGATTAGGCTTGATACTTACTGGGTACATGTTGTTTACGTACTCATGCTACACTTGCTGACTTTTTGTGCATGATCTGAGACAAATACTAGTGGAGGACCTATCATAGCACTTCCTCGTTATCCAGGGGCGTAGTGGTTAGCTGCCTTTCTGAGCCGTCCTGCAGCTACCAGTGCCTCTTCTTGTATTTTTAATTTTGTCTATTTTCATTTCAGACAGTATTTGGATTTTTGTATAATCTACTAGATGCTCATACACTTGTGACACCAGGTCTTGGCACACACATTGGTAGAATTTGGTGTCTTATTATTTTTTTTGGATTTAAATTTTATCGATATATGTTTGATTTATTAGTTGGCTTGCCTAGCTATAGTGTTGGTGCCATCATGACCTATAGGTGAAATTGGGTCGTGACAACATGGTATCAGAGCACTAGATTCACGTAGGTCTCACAAGTTATGAGCATACCTAATAGAGTCTTGCGAATCAGTACGGGGACGTCTGTACTTATCTTCGAGAGGCTATAGGGTGTTAGGAAGCTACCTTTCTTCATATTCCATCGTGCAATTAATGTAGTACTAAATATCCTTCTCTTATTCTCTCACAGATGGTGAGAACGCGCTCTAATGAGGTTCCATACCAGGGAAGAGCTACTCCCCCAGTTGCTAGAGGCCGAGGGAGGGCTCCAGCCCGTGGTAGAGGGCGAGGACGTCCCAGGACTGTTCCAGTTATGCCGCCAGTGGGTCCAGCAGAGAATCCCATTATTGAGGAACAGGGTGAGGTACCTTTGGCAGAGCCAGCTTCGGTGGATTTCACATCTGCACCGGGATTTCAGGATGTCATGGGTCGTATGCTGCGGTTCATGTACAATATGACTCAGGCCGGTTTAATTTCCGGCAGACCTAGCCACATCTCAGGCGGGGGGGGGGAGGGGGAGGAGCACATACCCCTACCGCACAAGCTTATAGACAGGCAACTGTTGTATATCAGACCCAGGGTGCACTACCCGTGGGTGGAGCCCAGCCAGTGGCAACAGCTACACTTGAGCCCAGGCCATCTGTATCCGCTGATCCTCAGAAACTATTGGACAGATGGACTAGAATACATCCTCCTGTCTTTGGGGGTGAGCGACATGAGGATCCCCAGGATTTCATTGATCGATGCAAGGATAGACTGTACAACATGAGGATATTGGAGTCTCATGGGGTAGACTTTGCTACTTTTCAGCTAGAGGGCAGTCTTATATTCTTAGCAGACTAGCAGATTCTCCTCCCATGACTTGGGACAGGTTCACCCGTATCTTCCTGGACAGGTATATTCCACCCTCCCAGAGGGAAGAGTTGAGGTTTCAGTTTGAGCAGCTCCAGCAGGGTCAGATGTCAGTGAGCGATTATGAGGCGAGGTTTTCTGAGTTATATCGCCATGCACTTATGATACTCCCTACTGAGGCGGAGAGAGTGCGGAGGTTTGTCGCGGGTTTACATACTGGCAATTAGGCCACTATGGCTCGAGAGGTTGAGATGGGTACTTTTTATGAGCTAGTCGTGGAGATAGCCCGGAAGATTGAGGGTGTACGTCAGCTTAGCCGAGAGCAGGTTACTAGAGATAAGTGGTTTAGGTATTCTGGAGAATTCAGAGGTGCTCCGTCTGGGGGCAGAGGCCAGTTCGTGAGAGGGCAGTCCAACAGGCCCCCATATCCAGCACCACCGCCTCCTCGAGGTGCTCCAGTGCGACCCTATCTCAGTGCTATACCAGAGAGTTCTTATCGCCCACCAGCTATTCAGGGTTCTTCTAGTGGGTATTCAGGTCACCAGGGCCAGACTTCTAGTCAGCAGCTTATCGCACCGAAAAGTTGTTACGAGTGTGGGGATCCCAGTCACATGCAAAGATTCTGCCCCAGACTGCAGGGTAGACCAGTGCAGCAGGGTCAGCATCTTATGATTACTGCACCAGTTGCTCCACCAGTAGTCCGACCACTAAGAGGTGGAGGACAGGTGGGTAGGGGCCATCCTAGAGGTGGAAGGCCAGCCAGTCGGCGCTCTAGTTCGGTTCTATGCTTTTCTGGCCAGACCAGATGCAGAGGCCTCAGATGCCGTGATTATAGGTATTATTTCTGTTTGCGGCAAAGATGCCTCAGTATTATTTGATCCAGGATCTACGTATTCATATGTGTCATCTCTATTTGCTCCATTCCTAGGTGTTTCTCGTGAGTCCTTGAGTACTCCTGTTTATGTGTCCACTCCTATGGGCGATTCTGTTGTTGTGAACCGGATTTACCGGTCTTGTATTATTACATTCTGTGGTTACGAAACTAGAGCAGATCTCCTATTGCTTGAGATGATCGATTTTGAAATTATTCTGGGTATGGACTGGTTATCTCCATATCATGTTATTCTAGATTGTCATGCCAAGACTGTTACCTTGGCTATTCCAGCATTGCCTAAGCTGGAGTGGAGGGGTTCGTCTGTTAGTTCATTTAATCGAGTTATTTCTTTTATAAAGGCTCAACACATGGTTGAGAAGGGTTGTTTGGCTTATCGCTGTTCGGGATACTACTGCAGAGACTCCGGCTATTGATTCAGTGCCTGTAGTTCGGGAGTTCTCCGATGTATTTCCTTCAGATCTTCCAGGTATGCCACCTGATCGCGATATTGATTTCTGTATTGACTTGGCTTCAGATACTCAGCCTATATCTATCCCACCGTATCGCATGGCTCTGAAAGAATTAAAAGAACAACTTGAAATGTTACTAGACAAAGGGTTCGTCAGACCGAGTGTATTGCCTTGGGGTGCACCGGTATTATTTGTGAAAAAGAAGGATGGAACAATGCGGATGTGTATTGATTATCGCCAATTGAACAAAGTCACTATTAAGAACAAGTACCCGTTGCTACGTATTGATGATCTATTTGACCAGTTGCAGGGTGCTAGGGTGTTTTCTATGATCGACTTGAGGTCGGGGTACCATCAGTTGAAGATTCAGGATTCGGATGTTCCGAAGACTGCTTTCCGGACTAGATATGGTCATTATGAGTTTCTGGTGATGTCCTTCGGTTTAACTAACGCCCCGGCAGCGTTTATGGATTTGATGAACAGGGTATTCATGCCATATATTAATTTGTTTGTCATTGTCTTCATTGATGACATTTTGATCTACTCGCGCAGTAAGGAGGAGCATGAGCAGCATATGAGAGTAGTGCTTCAGACATTGCAGGAACAAAAGCAATATGCTAAGTTTTCTAAATGTGAGTTTTGGCTAGAGTCTGTAGCATTTTTGGGGCATATTGTATCGGGTGATGGTATTAAGGTTGATCCCAAAAAGATTGAGGCAGTTCAGAATTGGCATCGTCCCACTTCGGCGACTGAGATCAGGAGTTTTCTGGGTTTAACAGGTTATTATCGTCGGTTCGTGGAAGGTTTTTCATCTATTGCAGCACTTTTGACCAAATTAACCCAGAAGGGTGCTCCATTCTGATGGTCCGATGATTGTGAAGTGAGCTTTCAGAAGCTCAAGACAGCATTGACTACATCATCAGTGTTAGTGTTGCCTTCCGGTTCGGGAATGTATACAGTGTATTGCGATGCTTCATGCGTTGGTTTGGGTTGTATATTTATACAGGAAGGGCGAGTTATTGCATATGATTCACTTCAGCTAAATCCCCACGAGCATAATTATCTGGTACATGATTTGGAGTTAGCTGTGATTATTCACGCTCTTAAGATTTGGAGGCATTATCTTTATGGGGTATCTTGTGAAGTTTACACTGATCATCGCAGTTTGCAGCATTTGTTCAAGCAGAGGGACCTAAATTTGAGACAGCGCAGATGGCTTGAGTTACTGAAAGATTATGATATTACTATCATATGTCATCCGGGCAAGGCAAATGTGGTTGCAGACGCCTTGAGTAGAAAGGCGGAGAGTATGGGTAGTTTGGCTTTCATTACAGCAGAGGAGAGGCCATTAGCTTTGAATATTCAATCCTTGGTTAAACGACTTGTGAGGTTGGACATTTCAGAGCCTAGCCGAATTCTTTCATGTGTTGTAGCTCAGTCTTCACTATCTGAGCAGATCAAGGCTCGCCAGTATGATGATCCACACTTAATGGTTCTTTGAGAAATGATACTACGGGGTGGTGCCAAGGAAGTTACTATTGGAGCGGATGGTGTTCTGCGACTCCAGGATCATCTATGTGTTCCTAATGTGCATGGACTGAGGAAAAAGATCCTAGAAGAGGCACACAGTTCTCGGTATTCTATTCATCCAGGTGCTACAAAGATGTATCGTAATTTGAGGCAATATTATTGGTGGAGGCAAATGAAAAAGGACATAGTTGAGTATGTAGCTAGGTGTCTAAATTGCTAGCAAGTTAAATATGAGCACCAGAGGCCAGGTGGCTTACTTCAACAGATAACTATACCAGAATGGAAATGGGAATGCATCACTATGGACTTTGTAGTTGGGTTGCCGCGAACCTTGCGGAAGTTTGATGCAGTTTGGATCATTGTTGACAGGTTGATCAAGTCAACACATTTTATTCCTGTTGTGACTACGTATACTTCAGAGAAGTTGTCCTAGATTTATATTCAGGAGATAGTTCGGTTGCACGGTGTGCCAATTTCTATCATATCAGATAGAGGCCCTCAGTTTACTTCACATTTCTGGAGAGCAGTACAGAATGAGTTGGGGGCCCGTGTAGAGCTCAGCACAGCCTTTCATCCGCAGACCGACGGGCAGTCAGAGCGGACAATTTATATTTTGGAGGATATTCTCAGGGCATATGTGATTGACTTTGGAGGTCAGTGGGATCGTTTCTTGCCTTTAGCCTAGTTCACTTATAATAACAGTTACCAATCCACCATCGAGATGGCTCCATTAGAGGCATTATATGGTCGGCGATGTCGTTCGTCCATTGGGTGGTTTGAGCCCGGTGAGGCTAAGTTATATGGAATTGATTTGGTGAAAAATGCCTTGGAAAAGGTAAAGTTGATTCAGGAGCGACTTCATACAGCACAGTCCAGATAGAAGAGTTACGCAGATCAGAAAGCGCGTGATTTATCATTTATGGTGGGTAAAAAAGTTCTTTTGAAAGTTTCGCCGATGAAGGGAATTATGAGATTCAGGAAGAAGGGCAAGTTGAGCCCAAGGTTTATAGGCCCATTTGAGGTGTTGAGACGAGTTGGGGATGTTGCTTATGAGCTTGTATTACCTCCCAGCCTATCGGGAGTTTATCCAATTTTTCATGTATCCATGCTCCGGAAGTATCATGCCAACCTATCGCATGTGTTAGACTTCTGCACAGTTCAGCTAGATAATAGCTTAGATTATGAAGAGGAGCCAGTTGCCATTATTGATAAAGAGGTTTGCCAGCTGAGGTCCAAGATGATTTCTGCAGTAAAAGTCTAGTGGAGGGGCCAACCAGTTGAGGAAGCGATTTGGGAGGCCGAAAAAAACATGCAGAGCAGATATCCACACTTATTCAGCACTTCAGATATAATTCTAAACCCGTTCGAGGACGAACGTTTGTTTAAGAGTTGGAGAATATAATGACCCAACCGGTCATTTTGCCTTTTAGAACCCCGTTCCCTAAAATAAAACTTTCCGTATGTGTTTTTAATGATTTATGACATGCGGGGATGGTTGGTTCGGGATTTGGAAGTGTTTGGGTTGAAATCGAAACATTTGGTTATTTAAGATGGCTATAAAGGGCCAAGTTTGACTTCGATCAACATTTTGAAACAACGACCCCGAAATAGAATTTTTACGATTCCAACAGTTCCGTATGGTGATTTTGGACTTAGAAGCGTGTTCGGAATTTTATTTGGAAGTCCGTAGTTAAATTAGGCTTGAAATGGCTAAAATAAGAATTTAAGGTTGGAAGTTTGACTAGGGAGTTGACTTTTTGATATCGGTGTCAGAATCTAGTTCCGAAAATTTTTATAGCTTCGTTATGTCATTTATGACTTGTGTGCAAAATTTGAGGTCAATTGGAGTTGATTTGATAGGTTTTGTCCTCGAATGTAGAAGTTGGAAATTTTAAGTTTCATTAAGCTTGGATTGGAGCATAATTCATTGTTTTAGCGTCGTTTTATGTGATTTGAGGTTTCAAATAAGTTTGTATGATGTTTTAGGACTTGTTGGTATAATTGGTTGAGGTCCCGAGGGCCTCGGATGAGTTTCGGATGGTTAACGGATCAAAAATTTGACTTAAAAAGCTGCTGCAATATTTCCTTCTGCTGGATATTTTTGGGTTGTGATCGAGCCCAAGATCGAGCCTAGGTATCGAGCCCAGGGTCGACGGCCTGAGGCGAAGCCAGGGACGAGGCTCAGTATCGAAGCCAAGATCGAAGGTCCAGCTCGAGGGCCATGATCGATAGCAATGCTCGAGGGCTATGATCGAAGGCAATGCTCGAGGTCCATGATCGAGACCCAAGATCGAGGGTCACAATCGAAGGCTCAGGCTCGATGCCATGATCAAGGCTATGATGAAGGACCAATCTCGATGCCATAATTGAGTCCATGACCGAGGTCCAAGCTCGAGCCTGTGATCGAAGCCACGATCGAGGCCTAGGCTCGAGGGACATGATCGAAGCCACGATCGAGGCCTAGGCTCGAGGGCCATGATCGAAGACACGATCTAGGCCCAGTTCGAGGCCCAATTCTGAAGGCTGCCTGGCTGTTTTATAAAAATAAGGTATTCGTCCCATTCGCCATTTTTAACAAATTGGAGCTTGAGCAGAGGCGATTTTGGATAGATTTTTAAGGAAAGACATTGGGGTAAGTGATTCTAACTCGGATTTAGTCTATATACACAAATATATCATTGATTTCACCATTTAATTAGTGTTTTGAGATTGAAATTTGGGAAACATTTTGAAATCTCATAGAAACAAATTTTCGAGATTTCGGTATCGATTCGAAGTCGGATTTGAGTGAAACTGGTATGGTTGGACTCGTAATTGAATGGGTTGTCGGATTTCGTAACTTTCACTAGATTCTGAGACGTGGGCCCCACGAACGAATTTTTAATTAATTTCGGAATTTTATTGAAAATGTAGTATTTTCTTATAGAATTGATTCCTAAAAATTTTAATGATTGTATCGAATTATTTTGGCTAGACTCGAGCGAGACATAGTTGGATAATCGAGGAAAGGGTCTACTAGTGGATTAAATTGGAGCAAGACGAGGTAAGTCTCTTGTCTAATCTTGTGAGGGGGAAATTACCTCATAGATGATTAAAATTAAATAATTATTACTAATTGTGGGGGCTACGTACGCACGAGGTGACGAGAGTCCGTGCGTAGCTACTATTAATGCTAAAGTCCGGGTAGTTTAGGACTTAAAGCATGAATTACTTATGTAAATTGTATTCTTTGTTTAATTAATATTATTTGATATATATATATATATATATATATATATATATATATATATATATTGTGAATTGTTAGATAAAATTATTAAAGGATGGAAATCTCTTATACTTGATTTTTCTGTTTAAATTAATTAATTGTTAAGAGAAATTGTTCTTCCTCCTGAATTTATCTTATAATAAATATACTCTCATTCCGGAGGTACATAAGAAAATGTCCTCCTTTCTTGTGGAGCGGGCCGAATGCCTCGGCAGGATAGATGCATCTATGGATTGTGCCGCACATCCCGCGGCAGTGTACACAAAACTCTGGATCGGGCCGTACGACCTCGGCAGAAATCATGCTTGATAATAATAATAATTACACGATTTTTGGACAATTGAATTATAGCTTGTAAAGTTATTTGATAAATTGGAAATTTATTGAAATTGAATTGTAGTTGGTATAGCTATTTGATAAATTGAAATTTTTATTGAAATTGAAGAATTTAATTAATAGATTGGAAATTGTTGCATTTGAATGATTTTTATTATTTCTGCTAAATGAATAAAATTATTGTTAACTCTTTGAATCTTGCTGATTTGAATAAATATAATTTATTCTATTTATTATTGTTGACCCTTAGTGAGTGTCAAAGTTGGTTATCTCGTCTCTATCACTTCTAGATTAGGCTTGATATTTACTGGGTACACGTTGTTTACGTACTCATGCTACACTTGCTGTACTTTTTGTGCAGGATCTGAGACAGATACTAGTGGAGGACCTATCATAGCACATCCTCGTTATCCAGGAGCGTAGTGGTGAGCTGCCTTTCTGAGCCGTCCTGCAGCTACCAGAGCCTCTTCTTGTATTTTTAATTCTATCTATTTTCATTTCAGACAGTATTTGGATTTTTGTATAATCTAATAGATGCTCATACACTTCTGACACCAGGTCTTGGCACACACATTGGTAGAATTTGGTGTCTTATTATTTTTTTTGGATATAAATTATATCGATATATGTTTAATTATTAGTTGGCTTGCCTAACTATAATGTTGGGCGCCATCATGACCTATATGTAAAATTGGATCGTGACATCTATGGCCCTGCTTTATATAGATTATTATTATTATTATTATTATTATTATTATTATTATTATAATTATATAGAAGAGCCTTGGAAACAGCTGGCTGTTGTCTTGCCACCTTGCCGACCAAGGCATCTTTTTGTCATTTCATGTTTAGCTTTTATAATTTGTTGATCATTTAAAGTGGTTCTGAATTTTGATTGGTTCAAATAAGTTGATTACCGTGCTAACTTTATTAATTTTTGTTGTACAGACGTTTTAGCCCTTTAAGGGAACCATGTATGCTTTCGAGTGGGTCCATCTCCCCTTACAATTGCCGCTAAAAAATCCATTTCCATGCCTCGCAACTTTTTATATTTAAACTTGCTCATTTCTATTTATGCTTGTGAGGAGATAAATGTTTGGTTTTTAGCTCATTCAGCCCATTATTTATTAGAGGAAATTTTAAAGTGTTTGAAGCCATTATTAGCCTTCATCCGTATTCTGCTTAAATTTCTCTGTATAAAATGGTGTATCAGACAAATAAAAAGCATATTTTTAAACTGTATATATTCATGACTACTTTTAAACTCTAAAGCTTATAGCTGCCACTATCAAACTGTTTAGATATTCTCAAGAACTAATTTTGTATATCATAAGCTAATAATAGATATTATGGTAATTTAATTTTATAAATTTTCTCTAAATTAATTTGGTAGATCACATACTAAAATTATTTTATGTGGTGATTGATTTTTTATTGCAAATTGTAATGCACAAAAAGTTATACTAGATGTTAATTTATCTCAACAGAGATTTTCTTTTTAAAATAAATCAAATTATTTTACAGAAAAAGATTTATCGAATTATCTTGTAATACCTTTTACTATGGTTAACTTTGATAATTTTAGTTCTAAAATCTCTTGATATGGCAACTGTAACAAATACTATTTGGGTTAGTACAATACGTGCACAATGTTTTATGAAATAGTTTGGTAAATTCAAGTTGAAGAATAATATTTTGCCGAAGACATTTTAATTTTGGGTCATATTTTAGTATAATTGTCTACTATAAAGTTAGATTTCATTTGAAGGTCTTTTTATGTCACGACCCAATTTTTCCTCCGTGTGACGTCGTGACGGCACCTAGTCTCTACAACTAGGTAAGGCTAACAATTTGCGGAATAATGAAATAAAAATATAAATTTAACCAACTATTCAAAAATTCACAACAATCCCCAAAATCCGAAACATCGCGAATCAAAAACTACAGAAGGAAAAGTCTAGTGTCTATGTACATCAGAATCTAACAAGGAAGATACAGAAAATAATGGACATGAGAAGGAGTAGAAGGGGACTCCGAGGTCTGCAGACGCGGCAGATATACCTTAAAATCTCCAAAGCTGTCCCGGCTCACTGATAGTGCGGCTGATAAGGTGCACCTGGATCTGCACACGAAAAAAATATGTGCAGAGAGTAGCATGAGTACACCACAATCAGTACCCAGTAAGTGCCAAGCCTAACCTCGGTCGAGTAGTGACGAGGTCAGGTCAAGGTCCTACCGGAATAAATATAATAAATTAAACAGTAAAAAGATATAAGTAAGTTTTACGGTAAACAGTTAAAGAAAATTTTCAAAGAAATTTAACAGTCAAGGGAACCCTCGGCTCAGAACAAGGTATACACAATGTGGAATCTTTTAGGATACCGTCCCGTAGTCCCGAATGAATATACAGTACAGGGGGATCTTCCGGAATACGTCCGTAGTCCCAAAGTAAATATGCAGTGCTGGGGATCTCCCGCAATACGTCCGTAGTCCCAAAATAAATATGCAAGATAGGGAGATCTTCCGAAATACGTCCGTAGTCCCAATTTAAATATGCAAGACAGGGGGACCTCCTGAAATACCGTTCCGTAGTCCCAAAGTAAATATGCAGCGTGAAAGATAGGAATACAACTACATCACGAAATGTTTATAATTTAGGCTAGGTACCAGTCAGGGAAGGAACGGGAAATTTACTAAGCATGGTGCACATAATTCACATAAATAATTAAGACACATGGACATGTTATAATAGACTGCTAAATATGATAGCTACACATATTGGAATAACTTAATTAATAATAGAATAGATTTGTACTCATTAAAATGGTATAACTCAAAATAACAAGAAAACATATTGCTGCTCAGTAAGAAAATCGGGTTTTACCACAACTAGCCCATGTACGTACTCGTGACCTCACGTACACGGCGCTCGCATATCATAATAGTTTCAAATCTTAAGGGGATTTTCCCCACACAAAGTTAGGCAAGCCACTTACCTCGAACCAAGCTCAATCAATCGGTCACAATGTCTTTCCCACGAATATTCGGCTCCGAATGGCCCAAATCCAGCCAAAAGCAATTACATATCATAAATACAACCATAATAGACTCATCAAATTAATGAAATCAACATTTTAACAAAAAATCCGAAATTAACTCAAAATTTGTCCGTGGGGCCCATGTCTCGGAATCGAGTAAAAGTCGCAAAATACGAACACCCATTCACTCCCGAGTTTACTCGTACCAAAATTGTTCAAATCCGATACCAAAATCTCGATCAAAACCCCAAAATTCGGCCTAAGAATGTTTCTCAATTTTTACCCCAAATCCGAAATTAAACGATGAATTCAAGCATAGATTAGTGGAATATAAGCATAAAGGAGTTAAGAATCATTACCCAATCGATATCTCTGAAAATCCCTCAATCCCTCATCCAAAATCCGAGCTCCCAACTCAAGTTTTTGATAAAAATGGCATAACCCCCGTTTTTGGAAACTTTAATATTGCCCAGACGCGTCCTTCTTCGCGAACGCGGCCACACCCTCGCGTTCGCGAAGTACAATTTACTTCGACCCAAAAATCTTCCATCGCGAACGCGATGCACATGTCACGAATGCGAAGACCACTCAGCTTGACCCTTCGCGAACTCGGGATCTCCATCGCGAACGCGAAGCACGATATCTCGCCTGCCTCCAGTTCTTCTTCTCGAACGCGAGGAACATGTCGCGAACGCGTAGCTTCGAGGTTCCACACCTTCGTGAACACGAGAGCGACATCGCGGATGTGAAGCGCAATTCAGCTACCCTTCCCAGATACCTTACGCGAATGCAAGGACTCCCTTGCGAACGCGATGAAGAAAATGCCTGCAACAGAACACCAGAAATCTGCTATCTTCCAAAGTCCAAAAGTGATCCGTTAAGCATCCGAAACTCACCCGAGGCACCCGGGACCTCAACCCAACAAGTCCTAAAACACCATACAAACTTTTTCGAGCTCTCAAATCACATCGAAAAATGCTAAAATCACGAATCACCTTCCAATTCAAACTTAAAGAACTTGAAACTTCAAAATTTTACAACCGATGCCGAAACCTATCAAACCACGTTCGATTGACTCCAAATTTTGTACGCAAGTCATATTCGATATTACGGACCTACTCCAACTTTCGGAATCGAATTCCGACCCCGATATCAAAAATTCCACTACCGGTCCAAAACTCTAAAAATTCGACTTTCGTCATTTCAAGCCTAAATGAGCTACGGACCTCTAAAATACAATCTGAATAAGCCCCTAAACCCAAAATTACCTAACGGAGCTAACGGAATCGACAAAATTCTATTCCGGAGTCGTCTTCACACAGTTTCAATTACGGTCCAAATCCTAAGGCTTAAGCTCTTATTTAGGGACTAAGTGTCCCAAAGCACTCCGAAACTCAAAACCAATCATCCCGGCAAGTCACAATAGCAGAAATAGATATGGGGAAAGCAGTTAATAGGGAGATCGAGGCTATTACTCTCAAAAAGACCGGTCGAGTCGTTACATCCTCCCTCTCTTAAAATAATCGTTCGTCCTCGAACGAGTATAAAGGCATACCTGAAACTGTGAAAAGATGAGGGTACTGGCTGCGCATATCCTGATCGGTCTCCCAAGTCGCCTCCTCGACCGGCTGACCTCTCCACTGGACATTTACTGAAGCAATATTCTTTGACCTGAGCTTTCTGACCTGCCCGTCCAAAATGACTACTGGCTCCTCAACATAAGATAGATCCTTATCCAACTGGACTGAGCTGAAATCCAATACATGAGTCGGATCACCGTGATACTTCTGGAGCATAGACACGTGGAATACCGGGTGAACTCCTGCTAGGCTGGAAGGCAAGTCAAGCTCATAAGCAACCTCCCCAACTCACCGCAATATCTCAAAAGGACCAATGAACTTCGGGCTCAGCTTGCCCTTCTTCCCGAACCTCATGACACCCTTCATTAGCGATACCCGAAGCAAGACCCGCTCACCAACCATAAATTCCAAATCACGAACCTTCCGGTCTGCATAACTCTTCTGCCTAGACTGGGTTGTGCGAAGTCTTTCCTGAATCACCTTCACCTTATCCAGGGCATCCTGGTCCAAGTCTGTACCCAACAATCGGGCCTTGCCCGACTCAAACCATCCCACTGGGGACCGGCACCGCCTACCATACAAAGCCTCATACGGTGCCATCTGAATGCTGGACTGGTAACTGTTGTTGTAAGCAAACTCTGCAAGTGGCAAGTATTGGTCCCACGACCCTCTGAACTCCATCACACAGGCACATAGCATATCCTCAAGAATCTGAATTGTGCGCTCGGACTGCCCGTCCGTCTGAGGGTGAAAGGCTATGCTCAGCTCCACCCTAGTACCCAACTCCGCTGTACAGCTCTCCAAAACCGTGATGTGAACTATGTACCTCTGTCTAAAATGATGGATACTGGAATACCATGAAGGCGGACAATCTCTCTGATATAAATCTCATCCAACCTCTCAGAAGAATAAGTGGTCAATACTGGAAAAAAATGAGCTAACTTGGTCAGCCGATCCACGATCACCCAAATAGCATCGAGTTTTCTCAAAGTCTGTGGAAGTCCAACTAGAAAGTCCATGGTGATCCGCTCCCACTTTCACTTTGGGATCTCTAACCTCTGAAGTAATCCACCCGGCCTTTGGTGCTCATATTTGACCTGCTGACTGTTTAGACACTTGGCCACAAACCCAACTATATCCTTTTTCATCCTCTTCCACCAATAGTGTTGTCTCAAATCCCGGTACATCTTCGCGGCATCGGGATGAATGGAGTACCGCGAGTTGTAGGCCTTCTCGAGAATCAACTCCCGAAGTCCATCTATATTGGGCACACAGATCCGGCCCTGCACCCTCATCACACCGTCATCACCAATAGTCACATCTCTGGCATCACCTCGCTGAACCCTGTCCTAAAGAACTAGAAGATGAGGATCATCATACTAGCGCTCCCTGATACGGTCATAAAGAGAAGGCCGAGCAACCACACAAGCTAATACTCGGCTAGGCTATGAAATATCCAATCTCACGAACTGGCTGGCTAAGGCCTGAACATCTAAGGCAAAGGGCCTCTCAGCTACCGGAAGATATGCCAAACTACCCAAACTCTCTGCCCAGCGACTCAAGGCGCCGACCACTATATTGGCCTTCCCCGGGTAGTGATATCATAGTCTTTAAGTAGCTCCAACCACCTCCACTGACGAAATTAAGGTCTTTCTACCTGAACAAGTGCTGCAAACTCCGGTGATCAGTGTAAATCTCACAGGGAACACCGTACAAATAATGACGCTAGATCTTCAGGGCGTAAACAATAGCCGCTAACTCGAGATCATGAACCAGATAATTCTTCTCATGCACCTTCAACTGTCTAGACGCGTAGGCAATCACCCTACCGTCCTGCATCAATATTGCTCTAAGGCCAATCCTCGAGGCATCACAATAGACAGTGTAGGACCCCGAACCTATAGGCAATACTAATACCGGGGCTGTAGTCAAAGCTATCTTGAGCTTCTGAAAGCGCTCCTCACACTCCTCAGTCCACCGGAACGGAGCACCCTACTGGGTCAGCCTGGTCATAGGTGCTGCAATGGATGAAAATCCCCCCACAAAGCGACGGTAATACCCCGCTAAACCAAGGAAACTGCAGATCTCCGTAGCTGATGACGGTCTACGCCAACTCTACACTGCCTCCACCTTCTTCGGATCTACCTTGTTCCCATCACAAAACACTATATGGCCCAAGAATGCCACTGAATCAAGCCAGAATTCACACTTAGAAAATTTTGCATACAACCTTTTCTCCCCGAGATCGGAAATATACCAGGATGTCGTCAATAAACACAATGATGAAGGAATCAAGATAAGGCCGGAACACACTGTGCATCAAATGCATAAAGGCTACTGGGGCATTGGTCAGCCCATACGACATGACAAGAAATTCATAGTGACCATATCTGGTCCTGAAAGTAGTCTACGGGATGTCCAGCTCTCGAATCTTCAACTGATGATAGCCAAAACGCAAGTCAATCTTAGAAAACACCCTGGCACCCTGTAAATGATCAAATAAATCATCAATACGAGGCAATGGGTACCTGATCTTCACTGTGACTTTTTTCAACTGGCAGTAATCAATACAAATACGCATAGAACCATCCTTCTTCTTCACAAATAAGACCGGAGCACCCCAGGGTGATACACTGGGCCTGATGAAACCCTTATCAAGCAACTCCTGCAACTGCTCCTTCAACTCAGGAGGAGCCATACGGTAGGGAGGAATAGAAATGGGCTGAGTGTCCGACAATAAATCAATGCCGAAATCAATATCTCTGTCGGGCAGCATGCTTGGAAGATCAGCTGGAAACACATCTGGAAAGTCCCCCACTACTGGAACTGACTCAACTGTAGGGGTATGGATACTGACATCTCTCACATAAGATAGATACGCATCAAACCCCTTCTCAACCATTCGTTGAGCTTTAAGAAAAGAAATAACTCTGCTGGGAGTATACTCTAAGGTACCTCTCCACTATAATTGCGGTAAACTTGGCATAGCCAGCGTCACGGTTTTAGCGTGACAATCAAGAATAGCATAATGGGGCGACAACCAGTCCATGCCCAAAATAATATCAAAGTCCACCATGCTGAGCAATAATAAATCAGCTCTGGTCTCAAAATCACTAAGAGCAATCAAACACGACCGATACACGTGGTTCACAACAAGAGAATCTCCCACAGGAGTAGATACATAAATAGGGGAACTCAAAAAATTCTGAGATATCCCCAAATGTGGAGCAAAATAAGAAGACACATATGAATACATAGAGCCTGGGTCAAATAATACCGATGCATCCCTATGACAGACAGGGACGATACCTGTGATGACTGAATCTGAAGCAACAACCTCTGATGGACTAGAAGGGCATAGTACCTGGCCTGGCCTCCCCCTCTAGGGCGACCTCGACCTCCCCGACCTCCACCTCAAGCTGGCTGAGGAGGTGGGGTGGCAGCTGGGGCTGGAAGAATGGCTGGAGGACCCGGTGGAGCACGTGGAGGCTGATATGTCTGTGAAGGTGTACCCCTCCTGGATCTGGGGCAATCTCTAACCATGTGACGAGTGTCACCACACTCAAAATAACCTCTCGGAGGACGCGGTGGCTGAGACTGACTCGGACCTGGCCTTCTGGACTGGCCGATAATAGCACCTCGAGTAGGAGGCATACTGGATACTGGCGGTGCATAATAGGGCTCCTGAGGTCTAGGAGGAGCTGGAACACTACTGGCTGCTGGAAGAGCTGAATGAATAGGGCGATTCACAAAACGCCTACCATAGCGTGCTACTGATGCACGAGCTCCTGAATAATGACCAGTCTCTCGAGACCTTTTGGCCTCTCTCTCCTCTCTGTCCCGGGCAAGCATGCCCTCCAATCTCCTGGCGATACTCACAACCTGCTGATAAGAAATATCCATCTCCAACTCCCTGGCCATATTAATCCTGATACTGAGGTAGAGTCCCTTAATAAATCGTCGAACCCTCTCTCGAACTGTGGCAACCAAGGCCGGTGCATGTCAGGCCAAATCACTGAAGCGGACTGCATACTCTGACACAATCATAGCACCCTAGCACAGCTGCTTAAACTCTGCACGCCAGGCATCCCTGAGACTCTGGGTAACATACTCATGCAAGAACATCTCTGAAAACTGAGTCCAAGTGAGTGAGGCTGCCTCGTCCGGACTACTCAACTCATAGGCACGCCACCACTGATATGCCGCTCCCCTCAGCTGGAAAGCAGTGAAAGAAACCCCACTCGTCTCCACAATGCCCATAGTGCGGAGAATACGATGACAGTCCTCAAGAAAACTCAGAGCATCATCTGAAGCTAGTCCACTGAAAGTAGGTGGGTGGTACTTCTTGTACCTCTCAAGTCTGAGCTGCTCCGCCTCAGAAGCTACTGCCCTAACCTCGGGCTGAGCTGGAGCTACCGGCTGCATTGGAACAACCTATGGAACCTAGTCGACCTGAACCCACTGCTCTGGAGTACCGGAGACGGGAGTCTGTGCTCCTCCCCCGGCCTGAGATGTGGCAGGAGCAAGTGGAATCAATCCAGCCTGAGCTAAGGTGTTGAACATGCTCAGAAACTGGGCTAGAGTCTCCTGGAGGGATGGTACAACAACATGTATCTCAGGTGTTTGTCCTCCAGCTTGAGCTACTTGGGGCTCTTCTGTAGCAGATCGTGCGGGTGCTCTGGCTGCACCACGTGGACGTCCTCGACTTCTACCCCGGCCTCTCGCGACTTTAGCAGGGGCGGGGGTGCATGGACATCAGATCCGCTTGTACGTGTAGAATAGAATACAAAATTTTAGAATCTTTGAAGTCAATAATTTTTGCACGACAGGGAATCAAAGTAGTGAAATTTTCCTAACAGTTCCATAGCCTCCCAAAGATAAGTACAAACGTCTCCGTACTGATTCGCGAGATTCTAATAAACCGGTTTGTGACTCACGACAACTACGAACCTAGAGCTCTGATACCAACTTGTCACGACCCAATTTTCCCTCCGTGTGAGCTCGTGACGACACCTAGTCTCTACAACTAGGTAAGCCTAACACTTTGCAGAATAATGAAATAAAAATATAAATTTAACCAACTATTCAAAAATTCACAACAATCCCCAAAACTCGGAACATCGTGAATCACAAACAACAGAAGGAAAAGTCTAGTGTCTCTATACATCAGAATCTAACAAGGAAGATACAGAAAATAATGGACATGAGAAAGAGTAGAAGGGGACTCCGAGGTCTGCGGACGTGGCAGATATACCTTGAAGTCTCCAAAGATGTCCTGGCTCACTGATAGTACGGCTGATAAGGTGCATCTGGATCTGCACAAGAAAAAAACATGTGCAGAGAGTAGCATGAGTACACCACAATCAGTACCCAGTAAGTGCCAAGCCTAACCTCGGTCGAGTAGTGACGAGGTCAGGTCAAGGTCCTACCGGAATAAATATAATAAATTAAACAGTAAAAAGATATAAGTAAGTTTTACGGTAAACAGTTAAAGAAAATTTTCAAAGAAATTTAACAGTCAAGGGAACCCTCGGCTCAGAACAAGGTATACACAATGTGGAATCTTCCAGGATACCGT
This sequence comes from Nicotiana tomentosiformis, assembly GCF_000390325.3. Lineage (NCBI taxonomy): Eukaryota > Viridiplantae > Streptophyta > Magnoliopsida > Solanales > Solanaceae > Nicotiana > Nicotiana tomentosiformis. The sequence continues at coordinate 144,489,945 of NC_090814.1, read as the reverse complement.
CCCGTAGGAACGAATGAATATGCAGTACAGGGGGATCTCTCCGAATACGTCCGTAGTCCCAAAGTAAATATGGAGTGCTGGGGGATCTCTTGGAATACGTCCGTAGTCCCAAAATAAATATGCAAGATAGGGGAATCTCCCGGAATACGTCTGTAGTCCCAATTTAAATATGCAAGACAGGGGGATCTCCCGGAATACCGTTCTGTAGTCCCAAAGTAAATATGCAGCGCGAAAGATAGGAATACAACTACATCACGAAATGTTTACAATTTAGGCTAGGTACCAGTTAGGGAAGTAACGCAAATTTTACTAAGCATGCTGCACATAATTCACATAAACAATTAAGACACGTGGACATGTTGTAATAGACTAAACATGATAGCTACACATATTGGAATAACTTAATTAAGAATAAAATAGATTTGTACTCATTAAAATGGTATAACTCAAAATAACAGGAAAACATGTTGCTGCTCAGTAAGAAAATCGGGTTTTACCACAACTAGCCCGTATACGTACTCGTGACCTCACGTACACGGCGCTCACATATCATAATAGTTTCAAATCTTAAGGGGATTTCCCCCACACAAAGTTAGGCAAGCCACTTACCTCGAACCAAGCTCAATCAATCGGTCACAATGCCTTTCCCACGAATATTCGGCTCCGAATGGCCCAAATCTAGCCAAAAGCAATTACATATCACAAATACAACCATAATAGAGTCATCAAATTAATGAAATCAATATTTTAATAAGTAAATCCGAAATTAACTCAAAAATCGCCCGTGAGGCCCACATCTCAAAATTAAGTAAAAGTCGCAAAATACGAACACCCATTCACTCCCAAGTTTACTCGCACCAAAATTTGTTCAAATCCGATACCAAAATCTCGATCAAACCCCAGAAATTCGGCCTAAGAAGTTTTCTCAATTTTTCACCCCAAATCCAAAATTAAATGATGAATTCAAGCATAGATTAGTGGAATATCACCATAAAGGAGTTAAGAATAATTACCCAATCAATATCTCTGAAAATTCCTCAATCCCTCGTCCAAAATCCGAGCTCCCAACTCAAGTTTTTGATAAAAATGGCATAACCCCCATTTTTGGAAACTTTAATACTGCCTAGACACGTCCTTCTTCGCGAACGCGGCCACACCCTCACGTTCGCGAAGTACAATTTACTTCGGCCCAAAAATCCTCCATCGCGAACGCGATGCACATGTCGCAAATGCGAAGACCACTCAGCTTGACCCTTCGCGAACGCGGGACCTCTTTCGCGAATGCGAAGCACAAAATCTCGCCTGCCTCCAGTTCTTCTTCGCGAATGCGAGGACCATGTCGCGATCGCGTAGCTTCGAGGTTCCACACCTTTGCGAACGCGAGGGCGACATCGCGGACGCGAAGCATAATTCAGCTGCCCTTCCCAGATACCTTACGCGAACGCGAGGACTCCCTCACGAACGCGATGAAGAAAATGCCTGCAACAGAACACTAGAAATCTGCTATCTTCCAAAGTCCAAAAGTTATTCGTTAAGCATCCGAAACTCACCCGAGGCCCCCGGGACATCAACCAAATATACCAACAAGTTCTAAAATATCATACGAACTTAGTCAAGCTCTCAAATCACATCGAAAAATGCTAAAATCATGAATCACCTTCCAATTCAAACTTAAAGAACTTCAAATTTTAAAATTCTACAACCGATGCCGAAACCTATCAAACCACGTCCGATTGATCCCAAATTTTGCACGCAATTCATATTCGATATTACGGACCTACTCCAACTTCCAGAATCGGATTCCGACCCCGACATCAAAAATTTCACTACCGGCCCAAAACTCAAACAATTCGACTTTCGCCATTTCAAGCCTAAATGAGCTACGGACCTCCAAAACACAATCCGGACACGATCTTAAACCCAAAATCACCTAACGGAACTAACAGAATAGACAGAATTCCATTCTGGAGTCATCTTCATACAGTTTCGAGTACGGTCCAAATCCTAGGGCTTAAGCTCTCATTTAGGGACTAAGTGTCCCAAAGCACTCCGAAACTCAAAACCAATCATCCCGGCAAGTCACAATAGTAGAAATAGATATGGAGAAAGCAGTTAATAGGAGATCGGGACTATTACTCTCAAAACGACCGGTCGGGTCGTTACATTTTATCTATTCAAAATTTTCTCAAATGGTTTCCAAATAAATGTGTAAGTGAGCTCTGAGGAATACATAAGTTTTTTAAAGTTTTGTTTACTTCGTAATTTCTAACCTGTATTAACTAAGAGTATACTTTCTAAACAATCCCAATGAAAATGAGATGAATGGAGCACACAAAAAGGTATTAGAGGTTCATAGTTTGTAACTTTGTTCACGTAACCAAGATAAAGCTAACGGAAAAAAATAACTTTTTAAAATACATAGAAATGAGAGTGAATCTTCCAAATATCTAAGGTTGAAACTTTAATAACATCTATCAAGCAACAAACTGAAATAACAAAAATTATTAAAACATCATAATTAAATTAGGTATCTAAAAGAAAGAGAGCTAGAACCAAGAATGAGCACAGAAAATTCACATTATTAATTCAAGCATTTTACTTCTTTTGAGAATTTTTTTAAAAAAATATAGAATTGGTTGCCGTTGAGAGACATGTTTATTTCCTCACTTTTATGTATCTAATCTTTCTTTATCTTATCTTAATGTTCTAAAAAGTTGACAATAGAAATACATATATGTTCCTACGATTATTTTTATTCCTGTAGGAGTAAAAAGATAAAACAATTAGTTAGGTTAATTGAATTTAAAATACAACAGTAAATTATAACAAAGAACAAATTAACAAGTGGAGAACAAACTTCGTCAAAGTTTAGATTGTTGGGCACGTGCGTAAGCACGGGCAAAGTAATCTAGTAGATATATAGATTGGAAGTACTTGCGGGCAAAAAGTGTTTACTAAAAGAGTAAAAGAGATGATGGATTTCAACTATTTTTGTAAATATTACTTGAGAGTATATCAAAGTTTTGTCCATTTTACTCTGGTGACTGTTGCTCCCAAACGCACATGCAAGTATACGTGATCGTACAAGTAATAAAATGATAAGTCGTGTCGAACCCACATAGACTTGTGTTAACTACCCACTAAATTCACAAAGATTATTATTCAGTCGAGCAATTCGAGTTCAAGAGTGTGATTATACTAAACAATAATTCTAACTAGTAACAAAATTATCAAGCAGCAAAATGATTGTTGTGTATTCAGTAGAGATAAATATTCCAGGGTTGTGATCGATTCACCAATCCTACTGTGTTCTAGTTAACTCTCCCTTTTATACAATTCACTCATGGTTGCTAATTAAACGAATAATTGCTCTCGTAGCCTTCTCCCGAAGTACTACTCGCCTATTTAAAATAGATTTATGCCTATATTCCTATGAAATCAATCTATTAAGAATGCATTAAGATTATGATGTTTAATTAAGCACGATGACTAGGTATATTCCTATCCTAACCACAAATCCATCCCTCTCAGACTTAAGATCGTACTCTCTTCAATTCATCTCTAATCTAAATATGACTTTCCCAAGCATATCATAGATAGTAAATAGAACATAACTACTGACCAGACAATTAAGCAATTAATCACAGAATTGAAGAAACAACCATATATTGGTGAATTGTAATCAAGGTTAAGTTAACGTTAAACAACAATATTCATAGCTAAATCACAACCCCAGAACTATGGGTTTTAGCCACTCATGATAAGATTAAACAAATTCATAAGTGTTGGATAACTGAAATACTAAGAAAAGATGAAGAAAGCTGATATCTCCTTGCTCCCGAATGTTTCTCATGTGTATTTTCTCTTCAAAGTGGAGTCTCCCCTCCAAACATAGGCTTAGTCTTGGAGAAATTTTCGTCACCAGCGTCCAGGGCAGTGTGGGGCGCTGGCGCTGGCTTGTTGAAGTTTCTGCTAATGGCGCCACAGGTGGCGTGGAGCGCTGCTTGTGGCGCTAAAATTCCACATTGCCTATTTTTCCTCCGTTTTGGCTCTAATCTCGCACCTTTCGCCCCCAATTGCTTTCAGATGATTCCTACACATAAAAATACCTCGAATTAATATAAATAAATATATTTTACATCTGAAATCCATAAAACACGAGTAAAACATGAGGCGATATACATATAAATATATATACTTTAAGCTAAATATCAACACCCTACACTTAGACTCTTGCTCGTCCTCGAGCAATGGGACTAACAACTCTATCCCAACTACATACAAATCTCACTAGAGAAGAGCACTTCAATTTGTTTTTTCACCATACACTCTACTCTTGAATATGATCGATACCGATAATCAAACATGAACATATAAAATTACATTCTTCCCGTTTTAAACATACCCAACTATATCCATTTCAATTCAATCAATTCAAACAATCAATCCGTAACCACTCTACCTCAAAAGTCGACTCGTCACCACTAAGCACCCTTAACTCGCGTACTCACCCAAAAAGAGAAGTTACAACATTACCAATCATTCATTAGATCATGTGCCCTCACCAACAAATACAAGAGTGAACATAAAATAGTCTATAGATTCAAGTATGCTTTTGAATATAAATTAAGGATATCACACAATTGAGAAAAATTCGCTCACTCTCACAAAGAATTTATGTGCATCCCGTGGTCGTACCATAAGGTTGTCAGTAATGTACATCTCTACTAATCTAAGCTAGCCAAATCTAGGATCAATTAGGACTTTAAGGTTGTAATGGAGGCTAAGGGACGGGTAGGATATATTTAGGAATAGTGACTAACCCTCCTAAGCACTTTAATCCACTACACTCAAAAATCAAGCACATCTTCTTCTCAACTAATTCACTCGTCATACATCATACTCCCTCCGTTTTAATTTATGTGAACCTATTTTCTTTTTAGTCCGTGCCAAAAAGAATGACCTCTTTGCTTATTTGGAAACAATTTACCTTTATGCAATGATTTATAGCCACACAAAATATATGTGCCTCATTTTACACCACAAGTTCAAAAGTCTTCTCTCTTTTCTTAAACTACGTGCCCAGTCAAATGGGTTCACATAAATTAAAATGGATGGAGTATATAACATAGCCCTAATTTCAATTAAGCACCTCTATATTTCCACTAGCACAGATTAGTAGGATTATGAGATATGTGTTTTTCTACATTATTTGACTATCATTCTTTTGTTTTTCCATTTTTTTCTTTTTCTCTTTTTTTTTTTTTCTTTCTACACACATTCCATACATTAAAGTTTATCGGCTAGTGACCTTTTTTCAATTTTAGTGCACCTTAAGGACCCTTCCATGGTTCCACTCGAAAGCAACTCCTCAATCTCTCGCCTTACTTATTTTAGCGACTAAGTGCCTTAGGAGGTAAAGGGATCAAAACAATATCAATTAAGAACAAACGGGAATAGGCTTATAATGTGGGTGCCAAAGAAAAGGTCTATAGGCTCAAAGGGACTAGCAACGGAAAATTTTATTTTTATGTGACAAGAACATCTATGATCGAGCAAGAAACACCTATGTCATCTCCTAGATTAGAACAACTTAACAAATTCTCTTTGATTAACATACGGGGCAAGTTCTAGACTACACAGGATAGCACAGAGAATCACAAATCTTCACACACACATTGCACATAAATCAATCAAGACGGTTATGTTCCTCAAGTCAAGAAAGCACATATAATTGCGAAATTTAAGCAATAATGCACTATGTGGCATACAACTCAAACAACTGAGAGAAGGCGTCACAGAATAGGCTATTTATTTTACTCAGGCATCACAATTCAAACCAAATATACGGGAAGATAGATCGCATGTCATAGCCTAATATGCCAGCACCAAACATGTCACTAGGTATCTCAGAGCAACTTAGTCTCTTCCTAAGCTACTCCTAAAAAAAATAAAGTACCCGGTTTGAGCTACACCCTTGAAAAAGAACCGGCGCCCAAAGAAAAACTAAGGGATACTACCTAACTGTCCTAAAAATACTTTTTGGTATTTTTTTTAATCGGACTTTAATCCCTCAAGAAAATTTTCCAAAAGATCCATCATCGGGAAAAGTCCGAGCTTTTTCTGATTTTTTTTTCTTTTTTTTCTTTCTATTTTCGTTTTTTTAGAACCTAGACTATGTCTACTACGAGTTCTAAAAGAAAAACTAATAATGAATTAATATAAAACAGTTTTATACAATTACACTTTAGAAAGTAGTCTCCCCACCCCACACTTATTTTATGCATAGCCCTCGATGCATGATCACAAAGAAAAATATTAAAACAAGGGTGATAAATACTCCCTAAGACCCTCTCGGGCCTAGCTCGGACATGATCCTCAATATTAAGGGTCGGGACGACCCCACACTTAAGCTCAAACATGCTCCTCAGCTTCAATTTCGGGTACTCAGACTTCCCCTACTCTGCAAAACAAAAACAACACAAACCTTGATACTATAAAAAATAAATAAATAAATAAATAAATAAAATACAGGCTGGGTTGCCTCCCAACAAGCGCCTTATTTATAGCCGTGGCACGACCCTGCTACTCTGCTCAGGCTGGGCGCTTTCTCTTCTTCTTTCTCCCATGAATTCTAGCCTTTTTGCACGCTCTCAGAAGGTCTCCTCTTTCATATCTGGCTCTTTTCTCAATCATCTTTACACACTCAGCTTGCAACACCACCTCCTCTAACTCAGTTGTCGCATCTGTATCATTACAATTTACATAAGGACTCTACTCTATCCCCTTCAATTCTACCACAATATTCATGCACAAGTTCTCATAATGCTTAGGGAACTTAAGTGTCTTTGTACACATTAAAAGTTATTTCCTCATCGTCAACTCTTATCTTTAACTTCCCTTCCCTCACATCAATAATCGCTCCACCTGTATCTAAAAATGGTTGCCCCAAAATAATGGGCACTTTCTCATCTGCCTCGTAATCAAGAAAAATAAAATCAGCAGGAAGAATAAACTTTCCCACTCAAACTAACACATCCTCTATAATTCCTTCTGGCATAGATAGTGACCTATCTGCTAACTGTAAAGTGATTATAGTAGGTCTAAGCACCCCCAATCCGAGTTGCTTGAACAAAGAGGATGGCATCAAATTTATACTAGCCCCTAAATCACACAGGGCTCTGCCAACTTCTTGTTTTCCAAGAGACAGAGGAATTGTGAAACTCCCACGATCCTTCTACTTAAGAGGAAGTTTACTCTAAACTCTAGCAATACACTCTTTAGTAAGTGCAACTATTTCAAACTCTGTATGCCTTCGCTTGTTTGCCATAATATCTCTGAGATACCTTGCATACTTAGGCACTTCCTACAAAATTTCCATCAAAGGCAAATTCACACGCATTTGGCTCAAAATATATAAGAATTTCTTGTACTTAGCATCATCTTTTTTCTTCTACAGTCTTTGTGGAAACGGAGGTGGTGGCCTTGTCACAATTACTGGCTCTGATCCTTTGTTCTCTTTCTCATTCTTCTCAACTGGCTTGGGAACTAATTCTCCTTCAGGACTAGTCGTATATTTCTTTTTCTTTGGAACTTCTTCTAACACTCTTCCATTTCTCAAGGTAACCGCATTGACTTGAGCTTTAGGATTAGGCTCGGTATCACAAGGAAGAGCCCCAATTGGTCGAGTATTTTGAGCACTGGCAAGTTGCCCCATTTGTCGCTCCAAATTTCTCATCGCTGCTGCTTGGGCCTGTTGGTTAGCCATAAATCTCTTCATCATCTCCTCAAGTGACTCGTCAGGTTTGCATGTTGCTCAGCCTGAGGTGGTCTATATTATTGTTGAGGTGCTTGTAGCCTGTACTAATTCTGAGCACCTTGGTTTCCACCCTAAGAGAAGGTTGGGTGGTTCCTCCAGTTGGGATTGTAAGTGTTCCCATACTGGTTTGTCTGGCCCCTATTTGCATTATCCATAAAACAGACAGACTCTGAATGAACTGGGCATAAGTCGCTCGTATTACCCTCTCTACATACTTCACAAAACAATTGAACCTGTTGCACTGGCTGGGCTTGTTGCTTGTTAATAACCAAGGTCATCTGATTGACTTGCTTGGTCAATGTGGAAATTTGCGCTGATAATGCCGAAACGACATCTAACTTGAGAACCCCTGCAGATTTTTGCACTGTGTGTATGCCCATCTCTCCTTGCCAATCATGATTGCTTTTGGAGAATTTGTTCAATAATGCATATATCTCATCGAAGCTTTTCACCAACACTTGACCTCCAACTGCAGCATCTACCACAATCTTTGTCTCAGGATGTAGTCCTTCTATGAAAGTGTGAGCTAACACTTCGTTTGTCAGATTGTGATAAGGACAGTCTCTGAGCAGCCCCTTGAACCTCTCTCAAACTGAGTATAATGACTCCCCCGCTTTCTGTTTGAAGGAGACTATCTCACTTCTGATCTTTACAGTTTTGCCTGAAGGGAAGAACCTTGCCAAAATTTTCCTTGCCAAACCATTCCATGATATAATAGAATTAGCTGGTTCTGTCTTCAACCATCGCTTTGCTTTACCCAACATAGAGAACGGAAAAAGTCTGAGCTTCACATATTCTTGGGTGACTCCGTTAGTGATATAAGTATCACTAATCTCAAAGAAATTCAGGATATGCTGTTGTGGATCCTCGTGTGGAAGACCCATAAATTGCCCATTCGCATGAAGTAGCTGGATCATGCTCCGTTTCAGCTAAAAGTGCACAGTGAATCTAGGCTTCACAATGCTGGAGGTGACATTAGCAATGCAGGGCATTCCCACCTCCTGAACAACCATATGTTGCTCCTCTGCCATGTTCACAGGAAATTGAACAAGTGCCTAAAGATTATTTATGTCACGACCCAAAATTCCCACCTTCGGGCCGTGATGGTGCCTAACATTTCACTTGCTAGGCAAGCCAATGTTAGAATAATATTATTTATTTTTAAAACAATTTTTAAAGTTATTAATAACAAAGAACAATTGCGGAAGTAAAGTCTGAAATATAGTGAATAATCCAAAAAAGAAACAACGGTGTCTAAATACCATCCCAGAATTGGTGTCACAAGTGCACGAACTTCTAGAATAATACAAATAAGGTCCTGAATAAAATAAAGCTGTCTGAAAATAAACACACAACTAAAGTAAAGTAGACGGGGACTTCAGAACTGCGGACGTCGTGCAGTTATACCTCAAGTCTCCTCTGAATAGCTGAAATCCGAGCAAATCTATAGTATGCCGCTGGGACCAACTCGGAAATATGCACAAGAAGTGCAGAGTGTAGTATCAGTATAACCGATCCCATGTATTGGTAAGTGCTGATCCTAACCTCGACGAAGTAGTGACGAGGCTAAGGCGAGTCACTTATATTAACCTGTATGCAATATTAGTAACTACAACAAATAATAGAAATAAATCAGGTAACTCATTTATAATAATTGAAGCCAACTCAACGGTCATAACCAATTATCATTTTTATCAATTTCCGTTGCAGCTTGCAACCCACTCTCACAATATATTCATATTTAATTCTGTTGCGGCGTGCAACCCGCTCCCCCAATATATTTATTTTAATCAATTTTATTGCGGCGTGCAACCCGATCTCCCAATATATATATATATATATATATATATATATATTGCGGCGTGCAACCCAATCTTCCAATATATATATATATATATATATATCGACTTTTAAATAAGTCTGTTGCGGCATGCAACCCGATCCTCCAATATGGACTTTTAATAACGGCGTGCAACCCGCTCCTCCAATATGGACTTTTAATAAGTCTGATGCGACGTGCAACCCGCTCCTCCAATATATTCATTTATCAATTCTTATAGAAGAAATTTTTCCGATAAATACAACAATTAATATAAAATTATAAGACAACAAGCATACAATAATTATGATTTAATTATTAAACAAACAATGACAAATAACAAATTATTATGAAAATCAGGGAGAAAATAGGCAGTTTAATATTTAATATGCTAAATGTCAAATAACAATTAAGACAGATAATTCAAATAGCATGTAATAATTAATGCAGAAATTTAAAAATTAATATTTGACAAAGAATAGGAGAGAAATAATTATTATAATAATTAATTCATGATTTAAAACGATTTATGATTTTTTAAATAATTATGCAAACAATTAATTTGACGACGTATAGAACTCATCACCTCGCCTATATATCGTTCACATGCATTTCACCTAACAAATAGTTTAAGGGTTCTATTCCCTCGAGTCAACGTTAACCACGATACTTACCTCACTTTGCAAATTCCAATCAATTACTTGACCACATATTTTTCTTTTAAATTTGTCACCAAAAGCTTCAAATCTATTCACAAATAATTCGATATATTAATACAAATCATAAAAATTAATTTCATATGAATTTACTAATTTTTCGGATAAAAATCTAAAATTCATTTAAATATTCGACAGTGGGACCCACGTCTCAAATCTCAAAAAAATTTACAAAATCCGAACACCCATTCCGAGACGAGTCCAACCATATAAAATTTATCAAATTTCGATATCAAATGAACCTTCAAATCTAAATTTTTTATTTTTGGAAGATGTTTTAAAAAATTCTAATTTCTTCCATCTAAATCCGAAATAAATGATGAATATAGACATGGATTTACGAAATATAATTGTTTTTGGTTATAGAACAATTACCCAATTCAAAATTGTAAAAATCACTTTGGAATCGCCAAAATCCGAGACTCAAAACTCAAAAATGAGTAAAAATAACTAAAATCCGATTTTATGTGTTATGTCCAGCATTTCCGCTTCTGCGGAAATTTGACCGCATATGCGGTTCCGCTTCTGCGGAAAAATGACCACAAGTGTGATTTCCTCTTATGCGGAAATTTGACCGCATCTGCGAAAAATTGACCGCAGGTGCGATTACACTAGAAGGCCAAAATTTCAAATTTTTCCTTAAGTCCAAATTTTGATTCGTTAACCATCCGGAATCCACTCGAGCCCTCCGAGACCTCAACCAATTATACCAACAAATTCTAAAACATCATATGAACTTACTCGGGATCTCATATCACGTCAAACAACACTGAAATTACAATTCACCCCTTGATTCGAACTTTGAGTTTTAAACTTTTAAATTTACAAATCTCGTGCCAAAACATATTAAATAAATCCGGAATGACTTCAAATTTGGCACACAATTCATAAATAACATAATAGAGCTATTCAAATTTCCAAAATCGGATTCCGGCTCCGATATAAAAAAGTCAATCATGTGGTCAAACTTGGAAATCTTTAGCCTTTAAATTACTAGTTTCTGTTAAATGGTCATAACTTGAGTTAGGGACCTCCAAATTAAATTTTGGGCATACACCCAAGTCCCAAATCACGATACGGAGCTACCGGAACTGTCAAAACACTGATCCGGGTCCGTTTGCTCAAAATATTGACCAAAGTCAACTCAATTGAGTTTTAAGGCTCTATTTCATATTTTATTCCATTTTTCACATAAAAACTTTTCGGAAAATTTTACGGACTGCGCACGCAAGTCGAGAAATGATAATTAGTGCTTTTCGAGGTCTTAGAACATAGAATTACTTATTAAATTTAAAGATGATATTTTGGGTCATCACAATTTATGTCCCTTGCTTCCCTCAACCTCCTATGAAATGTTCTCTCAGGTTCGGGGTTAAAGTCTTGAAGTCTGTACTCGCTTCTGATCCTTCGCATTCAATCAAGGTTCCTAAGAGAAGATCAATAATCAAGTAACGTTAGACTTGACGAAATAAATAATTAAAGCAAAAACTAGAAAGTAGTCAATATTCAAGTCCCCGGAAACGACGCCAAAACCTTATTTCTCCCAAACAAACACACAAATATACGTGATCGTACAAGTAATAAAATGATAAGTCGAGTGTCGAACCCACAAAGACTTGTATTAACTACCCACTAAATTTACCAAGATTATTATTCAGCCGAACAATTGTTCTCGTAGCCTTCTTCCGAAGTACTACTCGCCTATTCAAAATAGATTAACGCCTATATTCCTATGAAATCAATCTATTAAGAACGCATTAAGATTACGATATTTAATTAAGCACGGTGACTAGGTATATTCCTATCCTAACCACAAATCTGCCTCCCCTCAGAGTTAAGATCGTGCTCTCTTCAATTCTTCTCTAATCTAAACATGGCTTTCCCAAGCATAGCATAGATAGTAAATAGAACCTAACTGCTGGCCAGAAAATTAAGCAATTAATCACAGTATTGAAGAAACAACCAAATATTGGTGAATTATAATCAAGGTTAAGTCAACGTTAAATAACAATATTCATGGCTAAATCACAATCCCAGAACTATGAGTTTTAGCCACTCATGATAAGATCAAACAAATTCATAGTTGGATAATTAAAAATACTAATAAAAGATGAAGAAAACTGAGATCTCCTCACTCCCGAATGTTTCTCGTGTGTATTTTTTCTTCAAAGTGGCGTCTCCCCTCCAAAAATAAGCTTAGTCTTGCTTTTATACGCGTTGGGTAGGTCTAGGGCTGAAATAACCTTGTCCCGGACAAAGTAGGAGAAATTCCCGCCACCAGCGTCCAGGGCAGCGTGGGGCGCTGGCCCTGGCGCTGGCTTGTTGAAGTTTCTGCCAATGGCGCCACAAGTGGCGTGGAGCGCGCCTGTGGCGCTGAAATTCCACATTGCCCATTTTTCCTCCGTTTTGGCTCTAATCTCGCACATTTTGCCTCCACTGCTTCCGGATGATTTCTACACATAAAAATACCCCGAATTAATATAAATCAATACATTTTATATCCGAAAGCCACGAAACACGAGTAAAATATGAGACGATATACATATAAATATATATATAATTTAAGCTAAATATTAGTGACAGTCCAAGTAGTAGACACTATGAAGTATTACAAAAAAAGTAGTAGTAGTAGTAACTATTAAAAGCTACCAATAGAAAATTCTAATCCAATGCCGTTGCTTTCGGCTCAAAAGGTTTGAGCTAATATTCAATAAATCATACCTACATTGTGATAAATTAATGGCTTATAGTAGTTTCTTTTGTAAGTAGTAACAGTTGACAAGAAAACTTATCCATCTCTATCTTAGCTGGTAACAGCTACCAATTGGTTGGTTTATTGGCATAATGGCTACAAATACGGATTCAAAGAACTTTGGGTTTGGATAAAAGGTTTTACACCGTACGTACTTTGGTCTATTTTGTCCTCCGTCATGATTTATGTAGCCTGTCATTTGTTCACTGATTCGACTGACGTCGGCCTTACTGTAAGAAGTGATGTCAAATCGTAATTAGTGATCACCTATTCTGATAAGGTGCAAATCTTGTGATTAAATTGGCCAGTCTTTCTTCTTAAATTATATTTTGAGCATAAAATCTAAGTGCAGGAAATATTGAACAAAACCAAACACAAAAGGTTAGAATAGAAACCTTATATTCTTTCCAGCTATACTTTCTTTACTTTTGTACGACCAATCCATTTTGGCTAACATATTTCATATTCTTTAGACTTGTCATATATTCTCCTTTTTAGAGATAGTAAAGACACGGAGCTGAACAAATATATACAGATAACAGAAGGATATTACTCTCGAACTTTGAAAAATGGTGGCAAGCTGCGGGCTTCAATATATTCTTTTCTATAAAGTTTTTGTAATACCGAATGAGAAGTACCATTTAGAAAATTTAAGTTGAGATATTGGGGTAATGCAACATCTAACAATATGAGTTTGTGTTTCCTCCAAAGTGCTAATGTTAAATACAGATTAGATTAATTAAAGTGATACAGAGATTATATTAAAGTGATACTACAAGTCCCTAACCCAAAAATAAGTGGAAGAGATTAACTCCCGTGAGTTGATAGCATGAAGAAAGAAGGTATCGAAATTAAAATGCATCAACGGGAGACTTAAACGTGAATAAATTTAGCTTTTTATTTTTTGCTCATCATGTAACCAAAAAGGATGGAGAAAAAGAAAAGTCAACGTGGAGTTCACAGATGAGGCTAAGTGCACCAATTGCCAAGCCCACAAAATCTTTTAGTAATGTGATGATGAATATCAACAAATCTTCACAAGAACAATTAAAAGAAAAAATAAAAAGAAAGAAAGAAAATAAAGAGTAATCCTAATTAGTCCATGTAATTGCTTAAACGGTGTTGACTAGAATAAACTCTCTATATTTTTTATATCATTCACGCTTAATCATCCCCTTTAATTCTTTAAAACACGACGACTAATCAATTTAATTTGCTTTGATCACGTTAGGCCACTCTTCTTTCGGCCATACCGGAAGCGCTGTCGCATAGATGATCAAATTTTGATCAATAAATTGTGCAACTTATCTAGTTAAAAAAGGACAGTCCGGTACACGAAACATTTCATATTCACGTAAAGTCCGAAAAAGGCAACATCCCATGGAGTATTGATGTAGGCAACCTAATCTAATGTAGCATTAATAGTTAATTTCACGGCTCGAACCATGACCTATATGTCATACGAAAACTACTTTACCGCTGCTCGCTCCTTTCAATTTGTCGAGCTAAGTCAGCTAAAACAGACGGGGTGGGGGAATGTATTCCTATGAAGATAAAAATTGGTTAACCAAAATAATACAATTCCAGAGATTAACTTATACATAAATATTTCTAGAACCCAAAAGAAAAGTCTTGTAAAATGAACAAAAAGAAGACTAAACAAAATAGATGGTCACGAAACTTAATCAAACTAGAGTAATAGAAAAAAAAACTCAATTGAATACTAAAGTATAATTGGGAGTAGTACATAATGTGCGAATCTTAATTACACGAAGCAAGTCGACAAAAGTAAAAAATTAGTGATTGATAATGGTGGGTGGTGATAATGGAATTAATTGAAATGTGTCATGTTGGAGCCTTAATTGTCAATTTATACCTGGCCTAACAGAGAGAAATAGATACATATTTAACCTAACAAAATAAAAATAAAAAGAATAGATTGATTAATTATGGCATAAGTTTGAAAGGGGTGTTTGATAATCCATTGGTCAAGAATATGAGTACTAAATTGATGGCATCGCCATCAAGTTTGTTTAAAATTATTCAAAATAAAATAAAATAAATAATTGTGAGGAATTAGATATTGTCATTTTCAAAAGGACTTGGTATAATTCTTCGTCGTCCATCTCCCTCAAATGTTTGATCAATCTTTTAGTTTTGGCAGACTGCAATTCGTTTGAAGAATGACTGGTTCTTTGAAAAATGGATGAACTAATTAAAAGAATGTCCTTACACGCTTATATTATTTTCTCTTCTATGCTTATATTTTGTCTCTTTGTATAAATTCTTTCTCCTAATCACATCATTAACGGCTATATTACCGTAGCCCTTATTTTGTTGACTTTTTCTTTATAAACTAGTCGACAACCGTAAACATGTAAAGATTATAAATACTTCCTTACTTTTATTTTTTTATGTGACATTATTTTCTTATTAATTCGTTAAAAAATAGTAATATATTTAAAATTATTTAATTTTAAACTTTTACTTATCGTAAGAAGAATCTTTTATAAATGTAAAAGTTATGATAATATTTAATCCCATAAATTTCAAAAAAAAAATTTCTGTTTTAAACTCTATCAGTTAAATTATGTTATATAAACTGGAACAAAATGGAGGGTCATATATTTTCCTCTTTTTTTTTTTTTTCTTCTGCACGACCATTGAAAGCTTCCCTTTTCACTAAAATGAAAACAACCTCGATGATCTTTATTTACTTAGAAATACTTATTCTACTGATCGAGCAATGTGAATTTGATTTAAAGTGCGTTCAAAGCATAATTACAAAGTGGAAGAAATTGGGAGATACTAATTACATTGAAGCATTATTGGCATCCAATTTATTAAAGTATTGACAAGACAAAAAGGGCGAGAAATGCACCAATCCTAATAACTAAAATTAAAGAATGTCGACTTCAATCAAATAGAAATTTAGAAGAAAACAAAAGCTTGAAGCAAATACGTGGATGCAAATAGCAAAGGCCAAGGGTGCATAATGATTGCCCACTTAATACCTTTATTTATCTCGTCAAGTCATTGAAATTGTGATCACCAGCAAATCATTCTTTGTTTAACACAAAACCAACGAGCATAAGTTATTTTAAGATGTTTTCCATATGTGAGTATGTGACTAAATTAAAATAAAAGTTGTCATCCATTTGAGTCTAATCTATGGTGCCCCTAACAGGAAAATGACTGGCAACTTGAACTGCGAAAATGATATTTGACCTATGTTGTTTTAACCTCAAAACCCAGGATTTACTATACTTGTGTCTCTCATTATCTTATTTTAAGCAAGAAGGAGAAACAACCTAGCATATTTTTGTCTTTGATAGAATTTACAGCCCCGTCCATTTTTTTCTAGTTTTATTTCTTGTAGTCGTCAAAGATGAATGGTTGAAACCATTGAATTCGAGTTGGGAAGTTTAATAGAACATACAACAGAAAATGGGGGCCTGATTAGGCAAAAAATTATAACAGAGTAATGATGCAGCACATCCCAAAATTACACTACATGCAAATTTTTAGTCACAACGAGGTTGCACTTTAAAAACTCTATACCAATTTAAGAAATTCAACTAGATATATAACTTAGTTGAGCGGCAAATAGCAGGTGAGGTAATTATCTTTTTTAAGCTTTACCACTACCAAATTACGCACTTCTTCGTAGTAAAACTAGGGTAATTTTTTTTTTAAAACTAGGGTAATATATATGTAGAATTATACTCGAGATATCAAAGGAAAGAGCCATAGATTAATACTACATATGTTTCATACAACACAATGCCTACGTTACTGCTCTTGCAAAGTTTTCTTGGAAAAAGAAACTTTTTTGGGTAAACCTAATCAAGTACTAGTACTTAAAATTACTCTCTCGTCTAAAAAACATAGTCTGAGTTTAACTTGGTACAAATTTTAATAAAGACGGAAGTCTTTTGTGATATGTGGTCTTAAATAATAAGCAATAATATTTATATGACTGTAAAACTTTTAAAACTTGTGGTCTGAAACCTGTCATAACATTTTTGCGGCTAAAAATACTTTCTATTAAGAAAATATTGAAAAGTATCATCTTTTAGAACATGCAATCTTTTTTATTTATTTTAAGAGAGCACTATCAAACAGAGTTTTATTGTATTCAAATATTTAAATAAGAATATCCAAAATTAATGATTTATGGACAACTAAACTGATATTGTATATATTTACTTAAACAGTATTTCCGTAGATATTCAAATGATCCAGAAGAAAAAGACAAAAACCAAAGCAAACCCACTTTTCTCAGTCCACAAAGCTGAAGTATCAGCTTTAGCAAGCCCATTTCAGAATCTCAAAGCTGCTCGGAATTGAACTCTCCCCGGTAGGAAAATAACCACAAAAATCACTGTCAGTTGATGCCCACCACGGCGAGTACAACCACCCTTCAACCGAGTCACTCAACCTCAACTCAGTCTTCGTCTCCTCGCTTTCCTCTATATTAGGCAGCTCTATAATTTCTCCTAATTCCTCTGAGCCCGTTGATGTTATTAAAGTTGACGAAGAAGATGAGGATGAAGATGAAACAGAAGTTAGGTTCAGATTCATTGCAGCTGCTTTAGCAGCAGCAGCTTGAACATCTCTGGGTAAATTTGACACTGGACGAGGCAGAGAGTCGATGAGATTAGGGAAATTTAGAATGGCGGAATTTCCTTTAATACTCAGCGCGGCCACGTCATGTGCTCTAGCGGCCATTTCTGCTGTAGGATAAGTGCCGAGCCAAATACGTGACTTCTTCCTCGGTTCACGAATTTCAGATACCCATTTTCCCCAACTTCTCATCCTAACTCCTCTGTAAACTTGATTTTGTACTCTGTTTTCACTGTTAATCGTCTCTCTTTTTCGCTTCGTAGGCCGTTTCTTCTCTTCTGGTAATTCCTTGGACGTGTCAAAAACCAAGTTGTGCATGGACTCAGAAGACAATGAGGAGGAAGAAGAAGAAGAGGAATTAGTACTAGAGCTCTCTGTTTCTGGACATGGTACTTCAACTTCAGCCATTAATGTACCGAGGCAGTGATCCTGTGATGACTGAACAAGTCGTTAATGCAATGAAGCAAATCAAGCAGTTAATTAGGAGAGCAGAGAGAGAGAAATAGAGAGTGCTGTTTTTAGGTGGGGAAGTATACCTATATATTGAATGCCAAAACAGCGCTCATGTTACTAAGTGAAGGAGAAATAAAATCAGAGGGTGTTATGTTTAATTTTCAAACTTTCCAGAAACAGGTATGCAATGAAAATGAAAGATGAAAGAAACGACAAAATTTTGGAAGTGCCCGTTGGGTATGGACTATGGAAGAGAGAGTGACAAGGAAATAGGAGCGGGCGTTTTTATAGCGAAAAGAGACGAGTGGTTTGTAAGTAGCATTCCGTTAATACGACTTACAAATCTCATTCGTCAAATGAGACATACCTTTTTCCCACCCTTTTTCAGTACAAATCGACTATTGATAAAACTATACAAAATCACCGTAGCTTATATGGGATGAATACCGAAGATTTCAATTTCGCCAGTAAGGAAAACCCATTGCAAGGAATGTATCCCCTTTAATGGATCTATTATAAATTTGAATTAATCGACCAATAAATTTCGAATAGCAAATGGTTATTGAAAAAGACCATACATAACAATAGTTACACGTATTTGAATTACTCTTACTAGTGAATTCTAATTACTAAATGATTGTACCAAAACTTTACAAATCAATATCCTGAATTTTATCTCCTTTTTTTCACAACCTAATCTTTATCTATTAGGAGTATATCAATGAAGGCACTTCGAGGGTCTACCGTAAACAATCTCTCTATCTTTTAAAGGTAGGGGTAAGGTCTGCGTACACACTATCCTCTCCATACCTCATTTGTGGAATGCACTGGGTTTTTTTTGTTGTTGCTGTATTAATGAAGTCACTAAATTTTACATAAAACTCAATTACGTTAATATAATAAGAAATACTTTTGTGCCTGTAATTCCAGAAAACTTTGATATAAATAATCAGTTGGATTTATTATTTACTTTTCTAGTCGGTATAAATAGATTATACATATATTATATATTCATCGACTGTATTTAATTTAAGCAGTTAAGTGGACCGCTATTTGAATTAATTTTTCTTAATTTTTATACATGATTAAAGGTGAGTGAAGATATTTAAATTATTTCCATGCCAATACATAAAGAGGACTCACAAGAGGAATGGGTCAGCTAGTGTACAAAAAGGTACTCTCAATTCTGCGTACAAATGCCGAAAGAAAAGGCCCCACTATCTGTAGATTGTTGTTCTTCATCAAGCAAATGTTAAGGGATTACTGTTGTTTTCTTTTGTAGAATAACATCATCGTCATACACGTAACTTTCATTCATGTGTCCGTTGGGGATTGTACAATGCCCTTACAAATTTGTCCGTTATATACGTGTTCAAACTTCAAAATCTGACCCTGTTGATTCCATATTTCCAGCTCGTGATATGTTTTACTCCTAGGACAGAGTCACATACACCGTTAAAATCAAACTCGTTACTGTGCAGAAAGATGGAAAAGTTACCAGTCTTTTGACCATTCTTTGTACAAGAAGGAAAAAAAGGGGAAAAAAAGAAGAAGCTACAGAGCTTTTTGTTGTACTGCTCCATAATTAATAAAAAAAGGTGGTATTAATAATCCTAACTGTTCTACTATTTAATTCCTCGTGTATTATTGTAGTCTTATATTATTACGCTTGAAGAGAGTCTCGGAGCAATAGTAAAGTTGTCTTGTTGTGATTTATAGGTCATGGGTTCGAGTCTGGAATGGCCTCTAATACGTATATCAGGGTAGGCTGCCTACATCACAACTCTTGAGATGCGACCCTCCCCCGAACCCAGCGTAAAGACGGAATACTTCGTGCAGCGAGCTGTCTTTTTACCGTGTTACTCCATATTTGAAGTAATATACTTTTAAAAATAGTTTAAATTTAACAAATTACCTATATAGAGGGACCAATAAACATGGGACCGATAGTGCTATTATTCCTAAAAAGAATATGTTCAAAGATACTAGTATGAGTCCGGAACCAAAGTGTTGTCTTTTTGAACTCAAAACACAAAAATAGATGAAAAAAATAACTAGAAATTATTTTATATATAACGCATTTCTTCACCGCGTTATACCTTAACAACACGTTTGTCCGTTTAGGTATAGCGCATGGGTTACGTGCGCTAAATTTGAATTTTAAATTGGCGGGCAAAGTTTACATATAACGCATATGCAGGATGCGCTATACTAGAAGTTGAAAAGACAGGTAGGTATAGCGCATCCTATACATGCGCTATACCTATATAAAATATCGGACCCGTCTCCTTCCCCGACCAGACAGAAGCAGAAGGTGAAAAAATGCCCCCCCCCCCCCCCCCCCATATTTTAACCAAAAAATTTCATTGGAGCCCACCCCGTCCCCCCAAAATTGTGTCTTCTCCGTATTTTAGCAAGCTAACACCGGATCCAATCCAAGGCGTTGCCATGTAGTGGATCTCGTCTATTTCTCGTTTCGGCTCCCAAATCATCAATTTTTCACATTTCAAAAAACTTTAAATCGAGGTATTCCGACTTACTTTTTGATAAAACTCATGTATATAAAATGCTTATAAGTTATTTTTTTACTATGGTCTATATTTTTTGTAATCATTTTGTGATTTAATTATTTTTTTATCCGAATTAGTTTATTTATGTGCTAAAAAATTAGTAAAAATATATATTATTATTTTATGAATAATTATTGTTATATGTGATTTTATTGTTGTACGTATATTAATATGTGACTTAATTATTGTTTAGTATCCTTTAGTATTATGTTGTGCCCTTAATTGTTATGTAGTGCCCTTTAATGTAGTAAAACTGATAATAAATTTTAGCTTATGGTAGTTTACTTTGTTTCTAGCCATTTAGAATAGTGTTACTTTAGTGCTCTTTAAGATTCCGTTGTGTAGAATAAAAACTATGTGCTCTCCTTAACAAACTCGGATGGAGTACTCAATTATGGATTTAATGTATCATATGATAATTATCAAATATTATATATGAATCATAAAATAATCAATTGACGTTACAAAAGAGACGTTGCCGGGAAATTTGGGCAAAACATGATAGTTAACAAACAAATCGTTACGAATGAAATAAATTCAATATTATTTACTATTAAGTATGTGGTATTTTAGTGTGATTAATTATTGAATATATCTTGATTACTTATGAAATTTTAATATATAATTCTGTTATAATTCAAAAGTAACTTAAAAAGATGATAGTTCAAACAAAACTATGTAGACTTTTAGTAGAAAAATGTAGAAAATTAACATATGAAATATTAATATAGGAAATTTATCAACCTAAGTATTTGTTATATGAATAATTATAAAAATATCCTTTTAGTTATTGAAATCAATTATTTAATTCTCTGTTAACCCCAAAAATATCTGAAAAAAAGATGATTGTTCAAACTCAAATCCTCTCGAATTTTAGTCAAAAAATGTAAGAAATAACATATAAAACAACAATATATAATATTTATCAAACTAAGTATTTTTATATGAATACTTATTAATTATATCATGTATATTTATGCAAATTAATTATTTAATTCTATTATACCCAAAAATAGCTGAGTACGAAACTAACATATAAAATAATAAACTAACATATAAAATAATGTAAGAAACTAATATATAAAATAATAATATAGAAAATATATCAAGCTAAGTAATAATATAGAAATATTATCGATTAAATATTAATATAAAAGATATTGCAATATATTTAAAGATGTTAAATAATTAAACAAAAAAATACTTTAATTAATATTGTTCAATTTACAGACATCGTCATGGAGGTTCCCTCTGTGCATCCCGGACCTGCATCTCGAGAGCTACTGTTGCTACAAGGCAACCATAGGTTTTTACACATCTGGGATGGGCACTGTCTGTCCCAGACCTTCCGCCCCAGACGGATAGACGATATGTGGGAGTTCATTAGGGACCACCCACTGCATCCCCGTATAGTTAGACTCCTTCAGGGGACGGGTTTTTACAGGATCATTGAGATCGGCCGGTTGTAGTTCGACTGAGCGCTTATCACGGCTATGATAGAGCGGTGGCTACTAGAGACGCACACGTTTCATCTACCCATTGGCGAGGCTACCATCACGCTAAAGGACATGGACGTTCTTTTTGGGCTGCCCGTTGATGGTATACTTGTAGCTTACCCGCATGTTCTTACAGACTATACGGGAGAGGATTACCTTCATATGTTGTAGCGGCTCACCGATTTCAAGCCAACGGAGCCGACTGCGTTGAGTGGGGCCAGTCAATTGTAGCTGACGCCCGTTCGGCAGCATTTGGTGGCGATAGACGCGAAGATTACTGATGATTCATTGCCGGACGATATCGACCGGCACACAAGACTGTTGCTTCTGATGATGTTTGGTGGTATACTATTCCCGAACACTTCGGAAAACCTAGTCAACTTGCGATTTTTACATCATCTGGAGCGCCTAGATAATTTATCTAGTTACAGCTGGGGTGCAGCTATTCTAGCTTATCTGTATAGGCAGATGTGTCGGGCGTACATGAATACCCAGAGAGACGTTGCCGATTTTTTACCGTTGTTCCGGGTGAAAACACAATGTATAGTCTCGATCATAAATTGCAGGTCCAACACGTAAAAAACAAACTCATAACTCTCCCTAATGTCCGCCAACCCATAGACAGACTTCATTCCAAATCCATAAAAAATCTCAATGTCCATGTGTTTTTTTTTTTTTGCGATTTCTCTATTCTGTTCCTTTCTACGTATCAGAACCAGTACTCTATCTGCTCATAGCCACAATACATGTTTTCTCTTCAAATGCCACTTCAGCGTAAAACGACAAATTTGCCTCGATTGAACTAATTGTAATTGTGTACGTACACTACAACTGGCCTCTTTATCCCATTCTGCCAGTCAAGAATTAAAAGGACAAGAATTATTAACCTAGTCTGTTCCTAAAGAATCTTACGGCTCCAGTCACCTGTCATTCTTTGAAGAACGTGAGATCGGGAGCTATTTGGAAAAAAATTGGAAAGAAGGGAAAGTTCTTTTAGTAAAAATGTTCGACATTAAATGCAAAATTGTTTCATTCTATGTTTGGTTAGATTCTTGAATTCTGAATTAGCAATCCCGAATTAATCACACAATGGGGTATTATTCCATCTCATATTGAGGGTGAAATAATAATTTCAGGATTAGTTAATCTCGGGATAAACACTAACATGATAAAAATGTCCTATTCCACGGCTCTTCCCCGGAAGTTTTTTAAACAATCTAAGATTAAAATAATAAATAAAATTTATCTCAACTTATCTAGCATACATCAAACGCATATTTATATTACACCCCATATAACTTATTTTTAGTACAGTGAACCAAACATATCCCAAAAAAAAATTTACTAAATAATTCCGTTATTATTTAATTCTCGTATAGTCAATATTATAATCTCATCATTATATTAGCGGGATAACTTTTTCCCCTACCACTAATGGACTGTATGGTTCAGCTTGGTTAGTTGACGAAACTATAATGAAATCATAAGGGAAATTTCATAATTACTGATAGAATTTTTAAAAAATCCACATTCTACAATTATTAATTAAATAATATTATTTACCCGTAAAACTGTATAATTTAATTTGTTCGTGGTTTCTAAACAAGTGAATTAATTTGATCCAAAAGATAATGAAATAACTGATGAAATATAAAATACTTAGCCTTAGAATGTAGATAGAATGACATAGCTGATGAGTTCGAGAACAGGAATTTCGGGCACAACAATGATGAGATCAAAAGCGAGAGAATTATATTAAAATGCTGCATAGAATATAGTATAAGTTAGCCAGAAAATTCTTATCCTTACAATGATAACATAGCTCACTATTTATAGCTACGTCTAGGAAAGGAGGTCCTAGGATCATGCCCTTCTTTAATGTCAATTATGAGGGCCATTGATGAAGATGTAACGCTAGACATAAATGCCAAATTCCTTGTAACGGGCCATCATCTTTAATGCTGCAAAATATTCTTTATTAAATGTTATCGGGCGCAAAGCATTTAATACTCCTTTTATGATCGTTATTTCTTCCGGTGACAAGCAGAATAGCTATGTTCGGTGGTCATCCACATCTTCCGTTTCACGTGTCCTTCCTTTAAGCGGCCACGTGTCATGTCGTATTTTTCCCTATAGAGATAGTCCCCATGCTTTCCGGTGACACAATCTTGAGTTACCGAGAAATTAGTAGAAAGCACCTTTTTTGGCGGAAATTACTATAACTTCTTTTAAAGTTTTCTCACAGTCGATTAGACGCACTGTCACGACCCAAAATCCATAAAGGTCGTGATGGCGCCGGACTCCACTATCAGGCAAGCCAACAATAAATACTTAATTAACTTTTCATTTTAATATTTTTGAAATCGTAAATTTACTTCAATTTATTTAGTAAAATATGAATTTACAGAATAAATAACAATATTTTCCAATTCCAATAGTGAACATCCCATAATCATCCCAGAACCCGGTGTCACAAGTGCATGAGCCTTTTCTAGAAATTTAAAATAAAATACAATAACTGTCCGGAATATAACTTGGACAGGAAAGAATATACAATACTCTAAAGAAGACTCTACTGGCTGCGGTGCATCGTATAGAATGCAGCTCACCTAAGTTCCCGCCATAATCGTGCCTCTGCGCCCACACGGACGCTAAACATATGTGTACCTGCACAAAAATATGCAGCAAGTGTAGCATGAATACGTAAATCAACGCGTACCCAGTAAGTATCCCGCCTAACCCCGAAGAAGTAGTGACGAGGGATCGATTTCGACACTTACTAGTGGTCTAATAATATCAGGTACAGTAAAGAAGTGAATGAATATGAGACAGAGTAAATATATGAAACAAACAAGTATAAAATACGTAGTACAATTTTCCTCTTTACAATTTACTCAAGCTCTCAACTAGCAAGTCCCCTCCGTAATCGGAGCATATGTATAGATATAATGGATTTCATCAAAGAGTTTGTCATAATCCAAATCAGGGAAAAATCCTCAGATACACTGGCTTCTTTCCAAACGTTACGCCTGATTCCATGAGGATAATATATATATATATAGGAAATATATATATATATATAGGAAATGCCGAGGCGTACGGCCCGATCCAACATAAAAGTAAACTGTGCACTGTCGAGGGTCGAACGGCGTGAACCATAGATGCATCTATTAACCTGCCAAGGGGAACGGCCCGCTCCCATGAGAGTGTGGTACATAAATCTTGTTTGGGCGAACGACCCGATCCCATAAGAGTGGTAGAAGGAAATACCCCGCTCGCGAATCATACGTGCGATGCGGTTAAATATAAATTTAAGGATTCTCCCCGCTCGCGGATCATACTTGCGATGCAGTCAAATATGGGAAATTCAGCTTGTAGCCTTTTAAGGAAATTACCCCGCTCGCGAAACATACATGCGACGCAGTTACACATAGATTTCTTAAGCTATTATAGCATTACTCAATCCTTTTCGAAATTACGAAGTTCAAATGAAATCTTTTAAATCTTAAGTTCTTAAATTTCAATTCCTTTCAAAACATTTAATAAGCAAACTCAATCTCGCTCCCTCTCGAGGCAGACAATAAACATAAATCAATAACAATATCAACAAGGCATGATGTGGGCCTAAAACTACCCGGACACAGGCATAGCTAGTAGCTACGCACGGACTCTCGTCACCTCGTGCATACGTAGCCCTCACAAATAGAAGAACACAATAATTTAGTTCGCCTATGGGGTTAATTCCCTCTTACAAGGTTAGAAAGGAGACTTACCTCGCTCCGAAATTCCATAACCGGCTCCAACGCCACTCTAACACCTCAAACTGATGCCCAACGCTCCAAAACTAGCCAAACAAAGTGCAAACCAATGAAAATATACTCTAATACTCATAACAATTCAATTTACTACAATTTCCAACTCCGTTCGAAATATCGGTAAAATCACCCTCGGGCCCACGTGCCCGGATTCCGAAAATTTTCGAAGATAAACATTACCCATAGCATTATGAACTCAAATATTTAATTTGTTCTCAATTCCTTACCCAAATTTGTGGTCAAATTCCAAAAATACCAATTTTTAGGTTTTTCTTCAAAATTCCAAATTTACACAAATTTTCATGTCTAAATCCTTATATAAACTATGTATTTAACTTGCAATAGGTGGGAATCACTTACCTTGACATAGATGATGAAGATGGAGCTCCAAAATCACTCCAAGACCGGCTCCCATGGAGGAAATAAAGTGCAAATGAGCCAAAACCTCGATTTTAAAAGAACACTGCCCAAGTCTTTCCCCTTCGCGATCGCTGAAATCCACTCGCGATCGCGAAGGCCAATCCACAGCTGCCTAAAAGCTTTTCTTTCGCGAACGTGATGCCCAGAACGTGATCGCACTGCTCATCCCCTTCCTCTTTCGCGATAGCGAACCCTGCTATGTGATCGCATAGAACAACCTTCACCAAACGGGCCAGCCCCATTAACACAGCGCGTTCGCGATGGCCCTGACGCAAACGCGAAGAACCTCCAGCTCGACCCTCCGCGAACGCGAACTACTATATGCGATCGCATAGAGTAAAAATCCCACCAGTCCACTTAACCCTTCATGATCGCGGAAGAGGAAACCAGATGCCCAGAAACCAGCAATTCCTCAAAGTCCAATATCCATCCGAACTCGATCCGAGACACACCCGAGGCCCTCGGGACCTCAACCAATTATACCAACACGTCCCAAAACACATTATGAACTTAGTGGAGCCTTCAAATCACATCAAACAACATCGAAATCATGAATCGCATCCCAATTCAAGATTAATGAACTTTGAAACTTCAACTTCTACAATCGATGCCGAAACCTATCAAATCACGTCCGATTGTCCTCAAATTTTGCACACAAGACATAATTGACATTACGGACATACTCCAACTTCCGGAATCGGATTCCGACCCCGATATCAAAAAGTCCACTTCCGGTCAAACTTCTCAAAAACCTTCAAATTTCTAGCTTTAGCCAAATGACTCCAAAATGACCTACGGACCTCCGAATCCACTTCAGGAAGTGCTCCCAATACTAGAATCACCATACGGAGCTATTTCCAGACTCGGAATCCCAAACGAACATTGACAACATTGAAATGCACTTCAACCCAAATTTATGAAATTCTTCCAAAAATGCCAACTTCCATAATAGGCGCCGAAACACTCCCGGGTCATCCAAAAACTCGATACGGAGATACGCCCAAGTACAAATTCATCATACGAACCTATTGGAACCTTTAAATCCTGATTCCGAGATCGTTTACTCAAAAATCCAACCTTAGTCAATTCTTCCAACTTAAAGCTTCCGAAATGAGAATTTTATTTTCAAATCAACTCTGAACTTCCGAAATTTCAATTCCGACCACGAGTACAAGTCATAATACCTGAAGTGAAGTTGCTCATGGCCTCAAACTGCTAAACGACACGCTAGAGCCCAAAGCGACCGGTCGGGTTGTTATACTCTCTCCCACTTAAACATATGTTTGTCCTCGAATGTGCTAAGAACTGCGCTGGAGTTGTCCGAAATCACTGTTTAACACCTCGTGCACCTAACCATGCTACCACAACACAGTTGAGCACATTAGCTCGATCAAATCTGAAGATATTCTCTTTTATTTAGGCAAATAATCCTTAGAGCCCAGTTCCAACATCCGAAATTCTCTGCCAGGCCGGCTTCCCACATACGAACATCGTATCAATCACCATACGATGTACCAGAATATGACTGCATACCTTTGCTGAATTCACACCATGCACCGCAACATTCACATGACCATAATAACATTCTCTGATCATAATAGCTGAAATCCCATGAATCTGATGCTCACAATACACCTCATAACTTATATAAGTCCTGTTTCAACTCTGGCAATACCGCCATGACGGAAGAGATGTGTAGAAATTCATAACCAACTGCCAAGTCAACAAACCATTGAACCTCTCCTCTTGACTAGAATTATCAACTCAATATGAACCAAATAATGGTATTTGCTCTTTAATATGCTTCATATAATCTGATCGCACTGATCCTAAATCCAAAAATCTCATCTCACCAGTACAAGCTACTCAGGCAATAAGCCACATCATACACGATCAAAAGTCTCATGTGATGCCACAATGTGCCGACAAGCTACCAACTCGAACGTGATATATAAGAAAAATGAACTCTGGAAGGGATTACTCAACCCACGTAACTAATTAGACAATCAAAAAGGTGTCATGAACCTTCCTCAGAAAATGGGACACAAAACATTCAAGATAGAATATAAGGGACTGTACTCAACATCGCACTGTTGCGACGCGCAATACGATCCAAATAACATACCCGTGGAGGCGTGCCACCCGATCCATACATAAAATCTATAAGGAAATACTTACTGAGCTAGAATGCTCTGTATACAAAATACCCGAATATCGGCCACAAGCACGCTAAGTGCATAATACCATCCCTGGGAGGACAAACAGTGCCATACGCTACAAAACTTAAGCACAACTAAGGTGCGATATATGATCTGAATCTCGAGAGCCATCCCGCTCACATAACACCATCGCTACGCGGAACCCCAAAACATAGGAAATTTATCAAGCCGTTTCACAACTCACATGGCACAATATAGTTATTACATGAAATAGCCGAACGAAATAACATCCAACGTTCGAATACTCCTTCATAAGGGTAAGGAGCGCTATGCCGAAATGAACACATCCGGCTTGACATAGAGCCCACATTCACATTTAAATCCATCCACAGACCTCAAGCCGATTCTGATCGCACCGTACTAGGCTAATAACCTTTCAAGGATCCATAATAACCCCTTTTCCCATAACACACGAGAACAACCATCGTAACCGGAACAAACTTCCACAGTCCACAACCAAATGAACCGAGCGCCCTCCAAGCATAAATTCTCACATGAACAGCAGTACCGTAATCCCCATACTTGGCTCCAATCTTCGATAAATCAAGTGACTATATGTCATACTTATACAATCTCCACGTGGGACGTACTCCCACGTCCTTCCTCACCAGATAACAAGTTTGCACATCCATACCACCGGCTGTACAAATGCTGTAAAGCAAATCAAAATCTGAATTCACTACTCAAAGCCTCTTACATAGGACACCGATCTCAGGTGACGCTAAAGACAATACCAGCTTACTCTAACCATCTGAATCCTTTCCCGCTCTTCCGAGCTCTTAACATTCTTGTCGACACCAAACTGTAACCTTGATCCTCAACCTCCGAATCTCATGCCGATCACTGCACTAAGTCATGCCAATGCGCAAGAGTACAAGAATTTTATCTTAACTTCCGAACTACTAATAGGGTAACCACTTCATCACATAGAAGCCTTTTACTTAACTCGTTTCAAGAGAACCATTGCAACACGTGACTGAATTCTCATATCCGCAGAAAATACCAATTTCAAGTAGTGGTCTAAACCACCATAACTCTTCCGGGATCCATCTACACATAACATGCCATAATACTTGAATTCCTCCAAATTAAATCAATTACAGCGGCCGTTAAGCCTCGTACGTACCGCCACAAATCACATGCATAACTCAATGCACTGAAGGAACTGATCGTTGCCACCATCATGCCAATTCAACCATCGTTAGACGACCTGTCTTTTCCCAATTTATCCTTAACTTGCCTTAGAAATAATAATAGCTCCATTCATTACATCATGAACCTAAATCCGCACTCATCCTGAGTGACCTTATTTCACGAGACCATGCTGTCCCAAGCCTACGAACCATCTCATACCCTCCTTGTGCGCATATTCACATCTTCAACTAGTACACCCATTCTGGAAATTCCTTGATGGATCAAAAGCTACTTCTTCCCTTCCTCCAATACTGCGTCGCATACCCAATAATAACATAGAATATTCCAAGTCCTTAGGCACTGCACTCAAATTCTTGAACCCACTATGACCACTGTTGAGAGTCACCCACTCTGACTTGGCCCCGAATATAAGCCAAACTCTAGTGCCTCTGCTAGCACGTGAACACCCTATCCGAAAAGCACCCGACTGAATTCTTTTCCCTTGTACATTACTCCGACCAGAAGCAGAAACTCTAAGTCTTCTCAAAACTAAACATGAATCGATAAGGCCCAAATATATCACACATTCCTCAAGTCCTTTGCTCGGATTACCACTGATATTCTCTTCCCTTAGTTGTAATAACCCACCAATATGCCGATCACCAGAAATCTCACATATGGATTACCATGCAATCCAACCGTAGGCGGTGGGACTCTCCCACTTAGCTTAAAGTCACCTATTACATAACTCTGGAACCCACCAAGATTCTTTCTCCATCATGACCTAATCTTCCACAACCAACCCTCCAAATTCCTCGAAACCTTTCTGTTAAACACTTCACGAACACTCTGAATCACTAGCCACATGCAGATATTCGACCTCTTCCTGGATAGTCAGTAGAAATTCTCCATAGGAGTTTCGTCAACACCATGCAACCGCTAACTTGCTCACAAGAGATAACCCGCCTGTGGAAACTTCATGCCGATATCATCCAATGCCGCTGCACTAGGTACAATTACTACGAAATCAGTAACCCATATGCTACTCTGCCACTCTCCCACTTTGGTCAAACCCTCTCCTTTAAGTAACTACCAATTTCTGCTACTCACACTTGGCCTTTTGGAAACTTAACCACGACAAGACACTTCCCGCACGTTCTTCCTCATCCTTCGCTGCCCAGTTGTTTCCTTAAATCAAAATCTACCTCTGTAGCACTTCAACCCATCGATTGCTATTGACTTTAACATTTCCGAAGGTTATCTTCCTTGAGCTATCAATACTAGCAGTACCAATTCGATTCCGAAACCTCTACACTCCATTATCTCTGGCAACTGCATCTCAAGCACCATTTCACAGTTTGAGAACTCTACTACGCTCGAAAATACCTAGCCTTGTTACTTCATCAACCCAAATCTGGACATTCATAGGCCAATTGCTTTTCCTTCGCCGGAAATGAGATACTGAATCTCGAAACCATGCACTGAGTAAACCTCTTTCCAAGTCATTCACTGCCCCGACACATAGGCAAACATCCTACCATCACATCAATACCGTGCGATTACAACTCATGAGCATCATAGCAACCTGTGCATAGTCTCAAAGCTCCCAGAAGTACAGCTACTGAGCTGAAATGACAGAATATCCTTCCACAAGGCGATGACAATAGCCCAATCAGCTACGCAGGGTGAAACATCCCGCACCACATTTGTAGTACCATTACAATTCCTCAATTCCCGATCGATAGCAAGCACTTCACATCGTATAAGATTGAATGGGAAGGAAATGAAGGCATAAGCCTCAAAGGAATCAAATCGTACTATGAGGAATCAAGAAGGGGAGTGCTCCTAACAGCCCTGTAGCCTCTCGAAGATAAGTACAGATGTCTTCGCACCAATCTGCAAGACTCTACTAGACTCGCTCATGACTCGTGAGACCTAAGTGAACCTAGTGCTCTGATACCATGTTGTCACGACCCAAAATCCATAAAGGTCGTGATAGCACCGGACTCCACTGTTAGGCAAGCCAACAATAAATACTTAATTAAATCCTCATTTTAATATTTTTGAAATCGTAAATTTACTTCAATTTATTTAGTAAAAGATGAATTTACAAAATAAATAACAATGTTTTCCAATTCCAATAGTGAACATCCCATAATCATCCCAGAACCCGGTGTCACAAGTGCATGAGCCTTTTCTAGAAATTTAAAATAAAATACAATAATTGTCCGGAATACAACTTGGATAGGAAAGAAAATACAATACTCTAAAGGAGACTCTACTGGCTGCGGTGCATCGTATAGAATGCAGCTCACCTAAGTTACCCGCCATAATCGTGCCTCTGCGCCCACACGGACGCTAAACATATGTGTACCTGCACAAAAATGTGCAGCAAGTGTAGCATGAATACGTAAATCAACGCGTGCCCAGTAAGTATCCCGCCTAACCCCGAAGAAGTAGTGACGAGGGGTCGACTTCGACACTTACTAGTGGTCTAATAATATCAGGTACAGTAAAGAAGTGAATGAATATGAGACAGAGTAAATATATGAAACAAACAAGTATAAAATACGTAGTACAATTTTCCTCTTTACAATTTACTCAAGCTCTCAACTAGCAAGTCCCCTCCGTAATCGGAGCATATGTATAGATATAATGGATTTCATCAAAGAGTTTGTCATAATCCAAATCAGGGAAAAATCCTCAGATACACTGGCTTCTTTCCAAACGTTACGCCTGATTCCATGAGGATAATATATATATATATAGGAAATGCCGAGGCGTACGGCCCGATCCAACATAAAAGTAAACTGTGCACTGTCGAGGGT
The DNA here is from genome assembly GCF_000390325.3 of Nicotiana tomentosiformis. Lineage (NCBI taxonomy): Eukaryota > Viridiplantae > Streptophyta > Magnoliopsida > Solanales > Solanaceae > Nicotiana > Nicotiana tomentosiformis. Next base: position 144,457,278 of record NC_090814.1, on the reverse strand, counting down.
CGAACGGCGCAAACCATAGATGCATCTATTAACCTGCCAAGGGGAATGGCCCGCTCCCATGAGAGTGTGGTACATAAATCTTGTTTGGGCGAACGACCCGATCCCATAAGAGTGGTAGAAGGAAATACCCCGCTCGCGAATCATACGTGCGATGCGGTTAAATATAAATTTAAGGATTCTCCCCGCTCGTGGATCATACTTGCGATGCAGTCAAATATGGGAAATTCAGCTTGTAGCCTTTTAAGGAAATTACCCCACTCGCGAAACATACATGCGATGCAGTTACACATAGATTTCTTAAGCTATTATAGCATTACTCAATCCTTTTCGAAATTACGAAGTTCAAATGAAATCTTTTAAATCTTAAGTTCTTAAATTTCAATTCCTTTCAAAACATTTAATAAGCAAACTCAATCTCGCTCCCTCTCGAGGCAGACAATAAACATAAATCAATAACAATATCAACAAGGCATGATGTGGGCCTAAAACTACCCGGACACAGGCATAGCTAGTAGCTACGCACGGACTCTCGTCACCTCGTGCATACGTAGCCCCCACAAATAGAAGAACACAATAATTTAGTTCGCCTATGGGGTTAATTCCCTCTTACAAGGTTAGAAATGAGACTTACCTCGCTCCACAATTCCATAACCGGCTCCAACGCCACTCTAACACCTCAAACTGATGCCCAACGCTCCAAAACTAGCCAAACAATGTGCAAACCAATGAAAATATACTCTAATACTCATAACAATTCAATTTACTACAATTTCCAACTCCGCTCGAAATATCGGTAAAATCACCCTCGGGCCCACGTGCCCGGATTCCGAAAATTTTCGAAGATAAACATTACCCATAGCATTACGAACTCAAATATATAATTTGTTCTCAATTCCTTACCCAAATTCGTGGTCAAATTCCAAAAATACCAATTTCTAGGTTTTTCTACAAAATTCCAAATTTGTACAAATTTTCACGTCTAAATCCTTATATAAACCATGTATTTAACTTGCAATAGGTGGGAATCACTTACCTTGACATAGATGATGAAGATGGAGCTCCAAAATCGCTCCAAGACCGGCTCCCATGGAGGAAATGAAGTGCAAATGAGCCAAAACCTCGATTTTAAAAGAACACTGCCCAGGTTTTTCCCCTTCGCGATCGCGAAGGCCAATCAACAGCTGCCTAAAAGCTTCTTTTTCACGAACGTGATGCCTAGAACGCGATCGCACTGCTCAGTCCCTTCCTCTTTCGCAATCGCGAACCCTGCTATGCGATCGCATAGAACAACCTTCACCAAACGGGCCAGCCCCATTAATACAGCGCGTTCGCGATGGTCCTGACGCGAACGCGAAGAACCTCCAGCTCGACCCTCTGTGAACGCGAACTACTATACGCGATCGCGTAGAGTAAAAATCCCACCAGTCCACTTAACCCTTCGCGATCGCGGCCCTTTCTTCGCGATCGCGGAAGAGGAAACCAGATGCCGAGAAACCAGCAATTCCTCAAAGTCCAATATTCGTCCGAACTCGATCCGAGACACACCCGAGGCCCTCGGGACCTCAATCAATTATATCAACATGTCCCAAAACAAATTAAAAACTTAGTCGAACCTTCAAATCACATCAAACAACTTCGAAATCATGAATCATACCCCAATTCAAACTTAATGAGCTTTGAAACTTCAACTTCTACAATCGATGCCGAAATCTATCAAATTATGTCTGATTGTCCTCAAATTTTGCACACAAATCATAATTGACATTAAGGACCTACTCCAACTTTCGGAATCGAATTCTGACCCCGATATCAAAAAGTCCACTTCCGGTCAAACTTCTCAAAAACCTTCAAATTTCTAGCTTTAGCCAAATGACTCCAAAATGAACTACGGACCTCTGAATCCACTTCCGGACGCGCTCCCAATACTAGAATCTCCATACGGAGCTATTTCCAGACTCAGAATCCCAAACGGACATTGATAACATTGAAATGCACTTCAACCCAAATTTATGAAATTCTTCCAAAAATGCCAACTTCCACAATAAGCGCTAAAACGCTCTCGGGTCATCCAAAAACCCGATCCGGACATACGCCCAAGTCTGAATTCATCATACGAACCTGTTGGAACCTTCAAATCTTGATTTCGAGATCGTTTACTCAATAATCCAACCTTAGTCAATTCTTCCAACTTAAAGTTTCCGAAATGAGAATTTTCTTTTCAAATCAATTTTGAACTTCCAAAACTTCAATTCTGACCACGCGTACAAGTCATAATACCTGAAGTGAAGTTGCTCATAGCCTCAAACTACTGAAAGACGCGCTAGAGCCCAAAACGACCAGTCGGATCGTTACACGCACGTCTCTCCGCATTTAATGCCCTGAACAAGCGTCATCCCATGATTCATCATAGCTTTTTGCCGATTATAGAGGTAATCATGGCCATGAATTTAGCCGCCAAAATTTTAGTTATACGCATCATCCTCCTCTTATGTAATTCATAATTTCTCAAACTTCTAACTTGCATCTTTATTTCCCAACTTTTCTCTGATCTTCTTCGAACCAGAAATTTTCCTTCCTTCTATTCCAATGGCCTCCTCTTCAAAATGTGCTAGTTCTTCAAAGGGCAAGAACAAAACCGAGGATTCTATTTTTCCAATAGTGGGTTCCATCATCCCAAGAAGGCTTAGTACTTCGAAGAATTTTGAAGAGAAATTTCCTACTGCTAACCCTCGTACATGGGCTGTTAGTAGATACCCTTCTTCCATTCGCCCTTCCAGTATTCCTGCAGTGAAGGAGGATTGCCGCTGCCCTTAGTTAGATATTATTGCTCCTGATTTATCGGAGAGAGTGGCCCTTCCCAAGGAAGGATTTACATATTTCTTCACGTATCCCTTTACTTTGGGTGCGTTTTCTTTGAGCGGAGAGCTTGATTCCATAATTGTGGAGTTTTGCCTTCGCTACTAGGTGTGCTTGGCACAGGTAAGTCCTTCTGTATGGAGGACGATCGCCTGCCTTCGGCATTTGTGCCAAGAAACTAGAGAGGAGCTAACCCTAGCTCATATGATGAATCTCTATTCCCCCAAAATCTTTCGCAGGGGAATGATAAACCTTTGCAAGCGTGGCCATCATGATTTACTGTCTAGCATGGATGATGACAACGACAATGGGAGGATGGAACGGTTCGTTGCAGTTTCCACCAGTGACATTATTCCAACAACGACTTCATCTTTTCCGGTCACTTGGATCCGCTCTCGTAAGTTCCCTTTAATAAACGCTTTTCTACTAAATATTTTTTCATGCTCGTATTGATCCTTCAACCTTCGTTTGTTACAGTGACTCGATGGATCCTACCGGTGATATAAGGCTTGAACCGGTGGGTTCAGAAGATCTTGGACATCACAGCGCTCGAAACTCATTTGTGGAAAGAGTTGTCCCTTAAATACGGGTGGAAGGCCAAAAATTATGGTAACTTTAAATTACCTTGTTTCCATTTTTTGTATATGAAGAACTTGGTTGAACCCTTCTGACTTGTTCATGAAATTAGGTCTACCTGCGGGCTCAGTTGATATTCCTGAGGAGGATGTTTTGGTTGACCTTGCTGATGCGGCGAGGCTGCTTCAGGAGGCACTTACTCAAACAGGCATCTATAGGCCTGCTTCGGGCACAAATATTTCTTCACAAAATCCCCGACCATATAACAAGCAACCAAAGAGAAGACGTTCCTCTGTAGCCGGGGAAAAGAATAAGAGGGCAAAGGTTGATCCCCCCAAGTCATCTTCGGTGGCGATGGTGACTGGTCCTTCCGGGCCGGTCATAGACATTGCGATGATCGATGATGATGAAAAAGCTAGTGATGAGGGAGCTTCTTTACACAGAAGGATACGATCCTCATCATCTCAACAGGATGCTCGACCTGTTGAGACAATTGCACCAACTTACGATGGCGTCTCAGCACTTTGGGGAGAATCTGATTTAGTTGAATATGCTAAATCCCGCTTTTAGACCCCAATTATTGTAACCGGTACCGCGGGGCTGAGTACCGGGTCCGTGACGTCTTTGGTTGGCAAGCATCAAACAACCAGCACAACATTTGATCCAGTTGCTTCTCACTCTTAAACTGTGTCATCTTCATCTCCACCTTCACCACCACCAGCAACTACTACATCATTTCCATCTTCAGCCACTCTTCTAACAGCAGTTACTACATCATCTCTATCGGCCACACCTAACCATAAAGAAGGTGTCCCTCCTCCACAATCCCTAGTTCATGGGAATTTGAGGCAAAATTATGCTGCCCCTTCTGAAGATCCACAAAGGAGGAGTGTTACCCTTTCGGTCTCCACCGGGTGCAACTTGTTTTTGAGGTCGGTGGAACTTGCTAACTATCTGAAGCCTTTGGCTTCAGAAAAATTCTGGGAGAAAATTCAGACACTCTCGGGGGAGTGTTTGTTGAACAATGCTATGCATAACGCCGCATCGTTACGTTCCTTTCTTCTTCTGTTATTTCTTCTACTTTTGAGCAAATGTACTCTAAGTTTTACCTCTTCTTGTTTTGTAGGTCAACTTTATTGCTTCTGATGGCCTTCAAAAGCTGATTCGTGAGAAGGAAGAACTTACTTCTGAACGGGATCAACTTTTGTAGAACGGGACCAGACTGTTCTCTTTCTCACGGAACTGGAAACCAAGGCTACCGAGGCCGTTGTTTTGGAGGCTCGTTTGTAGCAAAGTGAGCAAGAATTGTTAACCTTTAGCCATGAAATTCGGCTGCTGAGGACTAGATTTGATGAAGCCAAGGCTAAATGGGCAGAAATCCAGAATACCGTTCTTGCTGCAACCAATCATGAGTTTGCTTCCGTTGAAAGAGTGATTAACTTGGAGGCAACCTTAAACTCCAAAAGTGAAGAGCTTGCTGCTGTGGTGGCGAAACATGCCCAGCTAGAAGAGAAGTACAGGAAAACTATCGAGCATAATAGGCTCTTTAGTTCAACTGTCCGTGAGCTCGACGTCAGTCTCAAATCTACTAGGTCCGGCCAGGAAAACATTTCCGCCGAAGTTACTCAACTCAAAGAAGAACTCAAGTATCGAGCGGCTTCCCTCATTGTTGAAAAAACTTATTTCATGTATAGCATTAGGAGAAAAACTTTGGAAGAGGCCAAGACTGGTATCATTGACATTGATTCCGAAATTGCTAAGGCCCAAGAGCTTGAGTTGGCTGCAAAAAATAGACTCCCAGCGCAGTCTGATGCTCCAGGTTCTTCTGATTCCGGTTCCGAGTTTTCAAAAACTGAAGAAGAATCGGAAGGCGATGATGCCGAAGACCAATCTAGGAAAAATATTGAGCCATCGGTGGAACCATCTACTACACCCTGGGATGCGGATACTGTCACACCTCCTTTTTTAGGATAGGGGATAAGGGCGTTTTTCCAATTAAAGGGACATTATTCGAAATGGAATTATTTATTTAATTTTAGAGTCGCCACTTGGAATAATTGTTATGGTGTACCAAGTCACCGGTATATTTTAAAATCCCAAATCGAGGAAATTGACTCTATTTTTAAGGTCCGCGAACATAGAAGACCGGGTAAAAAATTCTGTTAACCCGGGAGAAGGTGTGAGGCACTTTCGAGTTCCGTAGTTTTAGCACGGTCACTTAACAATTAATAATTGGCCAAATTTTTTGATTTATTATACATTTAAAACCTATTGTGCATTTTTACTTTTTAATCGTTTTTAATATTTATGGAATTTATTTGAACAAGTCGCGATGTTGCGCACTTGTTGTTTTGTACACATTGCAAACCGCACCACGTGAAACGTACCCGTGACTTGCAATATGATTATTATTATTAATTGATTTGAAGTTGTAAGGTCGAGTCACGTAAAACGCGCACTCGAAGTTGGAGTTATGTATCATAACTATGCCACGGGAGCCGTATCCATAGTCACGATGATTTAAAATTAATCACGCCTTAAGCAAGTTACGATGTTCATGAGTTAATTTTGCTAAATTACTTTGAGATTATTTGTGAAGCTATTAAATTAGGGAGGTTATTGTGAATGTCTTAGGTATTATGGAAGTCATCTGAAATTATATTAATTTATAAAGGAGAGCTAGCTTATATGTTTATTGGGAACATGCCAATAAATTAATTATTCTTCTTGCCTTGGGCCCAAAACGTGAGTCATTTAACATTACTCACTAATGATGCCTAAAATTAATTTGCAAACAGATCATATGACCCACTTAGAAATTAATTATAAACTAACAAACTAAACTAAGATAGAATACAACTTAATAAACCTCAAACAACTAATCAGAGATATTATGCAAATAATCAAACTTATGAGCATTTATATCAATGTAATCTAGCAGACTCTATTCTAACAAATAAACATCCAACATGATAAATTCAAAGAGAAGTTTAAAGAGAGGATGAACCTTTATTGCTAAAATTTTCAGTAGGTACAGTGAAAGAGAAGCTCCAAAAAAGCAAAAATCCAAAACCAGCGCTTAACCGGAACCTCAATCGACGGAACTCTAACGCGACTTCACTTCGGCGTTGGCTTTTGACGGTATTTTTTGGGGCTTATTTTGGGTGCTTTGAAGCTGGATTTTGGGCTATTTTAGAGTCTTAAACGAGGTGATGAATTGCTGGATTTTTCGAAACAAAGAGGAAGAAAGAATGACATGAGTAGAAATTCCCTTAGTGTAGAAGAAGAAAACAAATTCTCTCCATTCCGTCCTCTCTTTGTTTTTTCTCCTTCTCCCCCTCTTTATCTCCTCACATTTCTCTTCTATTTATAGAAAATGTTTCGGAATTTTTCAGATTTTTTATTTTATTTTATTATTTTTTTAATTAAAACAATTCCCACTTCCCATTTTTCTTTTTTTTCTTTTTAAAAAAAAATAATTCCCCACTTTCCTTTACTTTTATTTTTTAATTGCTCACTTTTTTTACTTTTATTATATTTAAATTCCCACTTTTATTACTTTTTTTTTTTATTTTCTACTTATTTTACTTTTCTTTTTTTTTTATTTTCCACTTTCTTTTACTTTTCTTTTTTATTTTTTTAAATTTAAGCTACCTTTACTTTTATTTTCTATTTCCAACTTTCTTTTACTTTTCATTTTTTTAAATTTTCACATTCTTTTACTTTTATTTTTTTAATTTTCCACTTTCTTTTACTTTTTTATTAAATAATTTCCACCTACTTTTACTTTTACTTTTACTTTTTAATTCTATATTTCTACTTTTCCTATTTGTTTAATTCCCATCCGAAATTTAAAAAAAAATTAATTTTTTTTGTTTTTTAATTCATTTTATTTTAAAATAAAGATAACAATAAAAAAATTATACTAATAGTAATAGTTGACCTTTTAAATTATTATTAATTTTTACCATATATAAAGAAAGTGTAACAAAGCTAAATATATATATATATATATATATATATATATTAAAGTTTTGAAAATATTTACATAGTAGAAGGTGATAAAAATGCAAATATAGTCAAAATTTAGGTGCTCACAACTGCCCCTCTTTGCTTGGAAACCCTATGTTGAGACCCTATGTCTAAAATAAAATCAACTCGGGAGTGGAGACCCTATGTTGGAAAATCAACTAGGGAGTGGATACCCAATGTTAGAAAAGAGACAAGGGAGTGGAGACCCTAGGTCTAAAAATAAAATCAACTAAGGAGTGGAGACCATATGCTGGAAAGAAGAAGAGGGAGTGGAGACCCTATGTCTAAAATAACATCAACTAGGGAGTGTAGACCCTATATTGGAAAGGAGACTAGGGAGTGGAGATCTTATGTCTAAAATAACATCAACTAGGGAGTGGAGACCCCATGTTGGAAAGGAGACTAGGGAGTGGATACCCTATGTCTAAAATAACATCAACTAGGGAGTCGAGACCCTATGTTGGAAAGGATACTAGGGAGTAAAAATCCTATGTCTAAAAATAAAATCAACTAGGGAGTGGAGACCCTATATTGGAAAGGAGTCTAGGGTGTGGAGACCCTTTGTCTAGAATAACATAAACTAGGGAGTGAGGACCCTATGTTGGAAAGGAGACTAGGGAATGGAGACTCTTTGTTTAAAATAAAATCAACTAGGGAGTGGAGACCCTATGTTGGACAAGGCGACTAGGGAGTGGAGATCCTATGTCTAAAATAAAATCAACTAGGGAATGGAGACCCTATGTTGGAAAAGGCGACAGGAGAGTGGAGACCCTATGTCTAAAAAATAAAAATCAACTCGGGACTGAAGACACTATGTTGAAAATGGCGACTAGGGAGTGGAGACCATATGTCTAAAAAATAAAAATCAACTAGGGAGTGGAGACCCTATGTTGGAAAAGGCGACTAGGGAGTGGTGACCTTATGTCTAAAGTAACATCAACTAGGGAGTGGAGACCATATGTTGGAAAAGGCGACCAGGGAGTGGAGATCCTACGTCTAAAATAAAATCAACTATGGAGTGGAAACACTATGTTGGAAAAGCAACTACGGAGTGGAGACCCTATATCTAAAAAAATAAAAACCAACTAGGGAGTGGAGACCCTATGTTGAAAAAGGCAACTGGGGAGTGGAGATCCTATGTCTAAAAAATAAAAATCAACTAGGGATTGGAGACCCTATGTTGGAAAAGGCGACTAGGGAGTGGAGATCCTATGTCAAAAATAACATCAACTAGGGAGTGGAGATCGTATGTTGGAAAATAGACTAGGGAGTGGAGACCCTATGTCTAAAATAACATCAACTAGGGAGTGGAGACCCTATGTTGGAAAAGAGACTAGGGAGTGGAGACCCTATGTCTAAAATAAAATTAACTAGGGAGTGGAGACCCTATGTTGGAAAAGAGACTAGGGAGTGGAGACCCTATGTCTAAAATAATATCAACTAGGGAGTGAAAACCCTATGTTGGAAAAGGAGACTAAGGAGTGGAGACCCTATGTCTAAAAATAGAATTAACTAGGGAGTGTATACCCTATGTTGAAAAGGCAAATAGAGAGTAGAGACCCTATGTATAAAATAAAATCAACTAGGGAGTGGAGACCCTATATTGGAAAAGAGACTAGGGAGTGGAGACTCAATATCTAAAATAAAATCAACTAGGGAGTGGAGACCCTATTTTGGAAAGGAGACTAGGGAGTTGAGACCCTTTGTCTAAAATAAAATCAACTGTGGAGTGGAGACCATATTTTGGAAAAGAAACTAGGGAGTAGAGACCCTACGTCTAAAATAAAATCAACTAGGGAGTGGAGACCCTACGTTGGAAAAGAGACTAGGGAGTGGAGACCTTATGTCTAAAATAACATCTACTAGGGAGAGGAGACCCTATGTTGGAAAGGAGACTAGGGACTTGATACCCTATGTCTAAAATAACATCAACTAGGGAGTTGAGACCCTATGATGGAAAGGGGACTAGGGAGTGGAGACCCTATGTTGGAAAAGGCGACTAGGGAGTGGAGAACCTATGTCTAAAATAAAATCAACTAGGGAGTGAAGACCCCATATTGGAATAGAGACTAGGGAGTGGAGACCCTATGTCTAAAATACAATCAACTAGGGAGTGGGGACCCTATGTCTAAAATAACATCAACTAGGGAGTGGAGACCCTATAATGGAAAGGAGACTAGGGAGTGGATACCCTATGTCTAAAATAACATCAACTAGGGAGTTGAGACCCTATGTTGGAAAGTAGACTAGGGAGTTGAGACTTTATGTCTAAAATAAAATCAACTAGGGAGTAGAGACCCTATGTTGGAAAAGAGACTAGAGAGTGGAGACCCTATGTCTAAAATAACATCAACTAGGGAGTGGAGACCCTATGTAGGAAAGGAGACTAGGGAGTTGAGACCCTTTGTCTAAAATAAAATCAATTATGGAGTGGAGACCTTATTTTGGCAAAGAGACTAGGGAGTGGAGACCCTATGTCTAAAATAAAATCAACTAGGGAGTGGAGACCCTACGTTGGAAAAGAGACTAGGGAGTAGAGACCCTATGTCTAAAATAACATCAACTAGGGAGTGGGGACCCTATGTTGGAAAGGAGACTAGGGACTTGATACCCTATGCCTAAAATAATATCCACTAGGGAGTTGAGACCCTATATTGGATAGGGGACTAGGGAGTGGAGACCCTATGTCTAAAATAAAATCAACTAGGGAGTGGAGACCCTATGTTGGAAAAGGCGACTAGGGAGTGGAGAACTTATGTCTAAAATAAAATTAACTAGGGAGTGGAGACCCTATGTTGGAAAATCAACTAGGGAGTAGAGACCCAATTTTGGGAAAGAGACTAGAGAGTGGAGACCCTATGTCTAAAAATAAAATCAACTAGGGAGTGGAGACCCTATGTTGGAAAGGAGACGAGGGAGTGAAGACCCTATGTCTAAAATAACATCAACTAGGGAGTGGAGACCCTATATTAGAAAGGAGACTAGGGAGTGGATACCCTATGTCTAAAATAACATCAACTATGGAGTGGAGACCCTATGCTGGAAAGGAGACTAGGGAGTGGAGCCCCTATGTCTAAAATAACATTAACTAGGGAGTGGAGACCTTATGTAGGAAACGCGACTAGGGAGTGGAGACCCTTTGTCTAAAACAATATCAACTAGGTAGTGGAGACTCTATGTTGGAAAGTAGGCTAGGGAATGGAGACCCTATGTATAAAATAACATCAACTAGGGAGTGGAGACCCTATGTTGGAAAGGATACTAGGGAGTGGAGACCCTATGTCTAAAATAAAGTCAACTACGGAGTGGAGATCCTATGATGGAAAAGAGACTAGGGAGTGTAGACCCTATGTCTAAAAATAAAATCAACTTGGGAGAGGAGACCCTATGTTGGAAAGGCAACTAGGGAATGGAGACTCTATATATAAAATAACATAAACTAGGGAGTGAAGACGCTATGTTGGAAAGGATACTAGGGAGTGGAGACCTTATGTCTAAAATAAAATCAACTAGGGAGTGGAGACCCTATGTTGGAAAAGAGACTAGGGAGTGGAGACCCTATGTCTAAAATAATATAAACTAGGGAGTGGAGACCCTATGTTGGAAAAAGAGACCAGGGAGTGTAGAGCCTATGTCTAAAAATGAAATCAACTAGGGAGTGGAGACCCTATGTTGGAAAGGCGACTAGGGAGTGGAGGCCCTATGTCTAAAATAAAATCAACTATGGAGTGGAGGCCTTATGTTGGAAAAGAGACTAATGAGTGGAGACCCTATGTCTAAAATAAAATCAACTAGGGAGTAGAGACCCTATGTTGGAGAAGAGACTAGGAAGTGGGGACACTATGTCTAAAGTAACTTCAACTAGGGAGTGGAGACCCTATGTTGGAAAAGAGACTAGGGAGTGGAGGCCCTATGTCTAAAATAAAATCAATTAGGGAGTGGAGATCCTATGTTGGAAAAGAGACTATGGAGTGGAGACTCTTTGTTTAAAATAAAATCAACTAGGAAGTGGAGACCCTATGTTGGACAAGGCGGCTAGGGAGTGGAGATCATATGTCCAAAATTAAATCAACTAGGGAGTGGAGACCCTATGTTGGAAAAGCGACTAGGGAGTGGAGACCTTATGTCTAAAAAAATAAATATCTACTAGGGAGTGGAGATCCTATGTTGGAAAAGGCTACTGGGGAGTGGAGACCCTATGTCTAAAATTAAAAACCAACTAGGGACTGGAGATTCTATGTTGTAAAAGACGACTAGGGAGTGGAGATCCTATGTCTAAAAAGTAAAAATCAACAAAGGAGTGGAGACCCTATGTTGGAAAAAGCGACTAGGGAGTGGTGACCTTATGTTTAAAGTAACATCAACTAGGGAGTGGAGACCCTATGTTGGTAAAGGCGACTAGGGAATGGAGATCCTATGTCTTAAAATAAATTCAACTAGGGAGTGGAGACCCTATGTTGGAAAAGCGACTAGGGAGTGGAGACCCTATGTCTAAAAAAATAAAAATCAACTAGGGAGTGGAGACCCTATGTTGGAAAAGGCGACTGGGGATTGGAGATCCTATGTCTAAAAAATAAAAATCAACTAGGGATTGGAGACCCTATGTTGGAAAAGGCGACTAGGGAGTGGAGATCCTATGTAAAAAAAATCTTCAACTAGGGAGTGGAGATCCTATGCTGGAAAATAGACTAGGGAGTGGAGACCCTATGTCTTAAATAACATCTACTATGGAGTGGATACCCTATGTTGGAAAAGAGACTAGGGAGTGGCGACCCTATGTCTAAAATAAAATCAACTAGGGAGTGGAGACCCTATGTTGGAAAAGAGACTAGGGAGTGGAGACCCTATGTCTAAAATAATATCAACTAGGGAGTGGAGATCCTATGTTTGAAAATAGACAAGGGAGTGGAGACCCTATGTCTAAAATAACATCAACTATGGAGTGGAGACCCTATGTTGGAAAAGAGACTAGGGAGTGGAGACCCTATGTCTAAAATAGTATCAACTAGGGAGTGGAAACCCTATGTTGCAAAAGGAGACTAAGCAGTGGAGACCCTATGTCTAAAAATAGAATCAACTAGGGAGTGGAGACCCAATGTTGGAAAGGCAAATAGAGAGTGGAGACCCTATGTCTAAAAATAGAATCAAATAGGGAGTGGAGACCCTATGTTGGAATGGCAAATAAGGAGTGGAGACCCTATATTGGAAAAGGGACTAGGGTGTGGAGACTCTATGTCTAAAATAAAATCAACTAGGGAGCGGAGACCCTATTTTGGAAAAGAGACTAGGGGAGTGGAGACCCTATATTGGAAAAGGTGACTAGGGAGTGGAGACCCTATGTCTAAAAATAAAATCAACTAGGGAGTCGAGACCCTATGTTGGAAAGGCGACTAGGGAGTGAAGACCCTATGTCTAAAATAAAATCAACTAGGGAGTGGAGACCCTATGTTGGAAAAGAGACTAGGGAGTGGAGACCCTATGTCTAAAATAAAATCAACTAGGGATTAGAGACCCTATGTTGGGGAAAAGTCTAGGGAGTGGAGACCCCATGTCTAAAGTAACATCAACTAGGGAGTGGAGACCCTATGTCGGAAAAGAGACTAAAGAGTGGAGACCCTATGTCTAAAATAAAATCAACTAAGGTGTGGAGACCCTATGTTGGAAAAAAGACTATGGAGTGGAGAACCTATATCTAAAATAAAATTAAATAGGGGTGGAGACCCTATGTTGGATAGGGCGACTTGGGAGTGGAGACCCTATGTCTAAAATAAAATCAAATAGGGAGTGGCGATCCTATGTTCGAAAAAGCGACTAGGGAGTGGAGACCCTATGTCTAAAATAATATCAACTACGGAGTGGATACCCAATGTTGGAAAAGGCGACTAGGGAGTGGAGACCCTTTGTCTAAAAAAATAAAAATCAACTAGGGAGTGGGGACCTTATGTTGGAAAAGGCGACTAGGGAGTGGAGACCATATGTCTAAAAAATAAAAATCAACTAGGAAGTGGAGACCCTATATTGAAAAATGCGACTAGGGAGTGGTGACCCTATGTCTAAAATAACATCAACTAGGGAGTAGAGACCCAATGTTGGAAAAGGCAACTAGGGAGTGGAGACCCTATGTCTAAAATAAAATCAACTTGGGAGTGGATACCCTATGTTGGAAAAGGCGACTAGGGAGTGGAGATCCTATGTCAAAAATAACATCAAATAGAGAGTGGAGATCCTATGTTGGAAAATAAACTGGGGAGTGGAGACCATATGTCTAAAATAACATCAACTAGGGATTGGAGACCCTATGTTGGAAAAGAGACTAGGGAGTGGAGACCCTATGTCTAAAATAAAATCAACTAATGAGTGGAGACCCTATGTTGGAAAAGAGACTGGGGAGTGGTGACCCTATGTCTAAAATAATATCATATAGGGAGTGGAAACCCTACGTTGAAAAATTAACTAGAGTGTGGAGACCATATGTCTAAAATAAAATCAACTAGGGAGTGGAGACCCTATGTTGGAAAATCAACTATGGAGTGGAGAACCTATGTAGGAAAAGAGACTTGGAAGTGGAGACCCTATGCCTAAAAATAAAATCAACTAGGGAGTGGAGACCCAATGTTGGAAAGGAGACGAGGGAGTGGAAACCCTATGTCTAAAATAACATCAACTAGGGAGTGGAGACCCTGTGTTGGAAAGGAGACTAGGGAGTGGAGACCCTATGTCTAAAATAACATCAACTAGGGAGTGGAGACCCTATGTTGGAAAAGCGACTAGGGAATGGATACCCTAAGTCTACAATAACATTAACAAGGGAGTTGAGATCCTATGTTGGAAAGGAGACTAGGGAGAAGAGACCCTATTTCTAAAATAAAATCAATTAGGGACTAGAGAACCAATGTTGGAAAAGGCGACTAGGGAGTGGAGACCTTTTTTCTAAAATAAAATGAACTAGGGAGTGGAGACCCTATGTTGGAAAAGAGATTAGGCAGTGGAAAACCTATGTCTAAAAATAAAATCAACTAGGGAGTTGATACCCTATGTTGGAATGGAGACCATAGAGTGGAGACACTGTGTAAAATAACATCAACTAGGGAGTGGAGACCCTATGTTGGAAAGTAGACTAGGGAGTGAATACCATATGTCTAAAATAACATCAACTAGGGAGTGTAAAACTTATGTTGGAAAGGAGACTAGGGAGTGGAGACCTTATGTCTAAAATAAAATCAACTAGGGAGTGGAGACCCTATGTTGGAAAAGGAACTAGGGATTGGAGACCCTATGTCTAAAATAACATCAACTTGGGAGTGGAGACCCTATGTAGGAAAAGCGACTAGGGAGTGGAGACTCTATGTCTAAAATAAAATCAACTAGGGAGCGGAGACCCTATTTTGGAAAAGAGACTAGGGGAGTGGAGACCCTATGTTGGAAAAGGTGACTAGGGAGTGGAGACCCTATGTCTAAAAATTAAATCAACTAGGGAGTCGAGACCCTATGTTGGAAAGGCGACTAGGGAGTGAAGACCCTATGTCTAAAATAACATCAACTTGGGAGTGGAGACCCTATGTAGGAAAAGCGACTATGGAGTGGAGATCCTATGTGGGAAAAGGCGACTAGGGAGTAGAGACCCTATGTCTAAAATAGAATCAACCAGGGAGTGGAGACCCGATATCTAAAATAAAATCAACTAGGAAGTTGAGACCTTATGTTTGAAAGGGGACTAGGGAGTGGAGACCCTATGTCTAAAATAATATCAACTAGAGAGTTGAGACCGTATGCTGGAAAAGGCGACTAGGGAGTGGAGACCCTATGTCTAAAATAAAATCAACTAGTGAGTCGAGACCCTATGTTGGAAAATCAACTAGGGAGTGGAGACCCAATATTTGAAAAGAGACTAGGGAGTAGAGACCCTATGTCTAAAAATAAAATCAACTAGGGAGTGGAGACCCTGCGTTGGAAAGGAGACGAGCGGGTGGAGACCCTATGTCTAAAATAACATCAATTAGGGAGTGGAGACCCTATATTAGAAAGGAGACTAGGGAGTGGAGACCCTATGTCTAAAATAACATCAACTAGGGAGTGGAGACCCTATGTTGGTCAGGAGACTAGGGAGTGGATACCCTATGTCTAAAATAACATCAAATAGGGAGTCGAGACCCTATGTTAGAAAGGAGACTAGGGAGTGGAGCCCCTATGTGTAAAATAAAATAAACTAGCGTGTGGAGACCCTATATTGGAAATGAGTCTAGGGAGTGGAGGCTCTATGTTGGAAAGGACACTAGGGAATGGAGACCCTATGTCTAAAATAACATCAACTAGGGAGTAGAAACCGTATGTTGGAAAGGATAATAAGGAGTGGAGACTCTATGTCTAAAATAAAATCAACTATGGAGTGGAGATCCTATGTTGGAAAAGAGACTAGGGAGTGGAGACCCTATGTCTAAAATAAAATCAACTAGGGAGTGGAGACCCTATGTCTAAAATAATGTAAACAAGGGATTGGAGACCCTATGTTGGAAAAGTAGACTATGGAGTGTAGACCCTATGTCTAAAAATAAAATCAACTAGGGAGTGGAGACCCTATGTTGGAAAGGTGACTAGGGAGTGGAGTCCCTATGTCTAAAATAAAATCAACAATGGAGTGGAGAACCTATGTTGGAAAAGCGATTAGGGAGTGGAGACCCTATGTCTAAAATAATAAAAATCAACTAAGGAGTGGAGACCCTATCTTGGAAAAGGCGACTAGGGAGTGGAGACCCTATGTCATAAAAATAAAAATCAACTACGGACTGGAGACCCTATGTTGGAAAAGGCGACTAGGGAGTGGAGACCATATGTATAAAATAACATCAACTAGGGATTGGAGACCCTATGTTGGAAAAGAGACTAGGGAGTGGAGACCCTATGTCTAAAATAAAATCAACTAGTGAGTGGAGACCCTATGTTGGAAAAGAGACTAGGGAGTTGTGAACCTATGTCTAAAATAAAATCAACTAGTGAGTGAAGGCCCTATGTTGGAAAAGAGACTAAGGAGTGGTGACCCTATGTCTAAAATAATATCATATTGGGAGCGGAAACCCTATGGTCATAAATCAACTTGGGAGTTGAGACTATATGTCTAAAATAAAATCAACTAGGGAGTGGAGTCCCTCTGTTGGAAAATCAACTAGGGAGTGGAGACACTATGCAGGAAAAGAGACTTGAAAGTGGAGACCCTATGTCTAAAAATAAAATAAACTAGGGAGTGGAGACCCTATGTTGGAAAGGAGACGAGGGAGTGGAAACCCTATGTCTAAAATAACATCAACTAGCGAGTGGAGACCCTGTGTTGGAAAGGAGACTTGGGAGTGGAGACCCTATGTTGAAAAAGCGACTAGGGAGCGCATACCCTATGTCTACAATAACATTAACTTGGGAGTGGAGACCCTATCTTGGAAAAGGCAACTAGGGAGTGGAGACCCTATGCCATAAAAAAAAAATCAACTAGGGACTGGAGACCCTATGTTGGAAAAGGCGACTAGGGAGTGGAGACCATATGTCTAAAATAACATCAACTAGGGATTGGAGACCCTATGTTGGAAAAGAGACTAGGGAGCGGAGACCCTATGTCTAAAATAAAATCAACTAGTGAGTGGACACCCTATGTTGGAAAAGAGACTAGGGAGTGGTGACCCTATGTCTAAAATAATAACATAAAGGGAGTGGAAACCCTATGTTGGAAAATCAACTAGGGAGTGTAGACCATATGTCTAAAATTAAATCAACTAGGGTGTGGAGACCCTATGTTGGAAAATCAACTAGGGAGTGGAGACCCTATGTAGGAAAAAAGACTTGGAAGTGCAGAGCCTATGTCTAAAAATAAAATAAACTAGGGAGTTGAGACCCTATGTTGGAAAGGAGACGAGGGAGTGGAAACCCTATGTCTAAAATAACATCAACTAGCGAGTGGAGACCCTGTGTTGGAAAGGAGACTTGGGAGTGGAGACCCTATGTTGAAAAAGCGACTAGGGAGCGCATACCCTATGTCTACAATAACATTAACTTGGGAGTGGAGACCCTATCTTGGAAAAGGCAACTAGGGAGTGGAGACCCTATGCCATAAAAAAAAAATCAACTAGGGACTGGAGACCCTATGTTGGAAAAGGCGACTAGGGAGTGGAGACCATATGTCTAAAATAACATCAACTAGGGATTGGAGACCCTATGTTGGAAAAGAGACTAGGGAGCGGAGACCCTATGTCTAAAATAAAATCAACTAGTGAGTGGACACCCTATGTTGGAAAAGAGACTAGGGAGTGGTGACCCTATGTCTAAAATAATAACATAAAGGGAGTGGAAACCCTATGTTGGAAAATCAACTAGGGAGTGTAGACCATATGTCTAAAATTAAATCAACTAGGGTGTGGAGACCCTATGTTGGAAAATCAACTAGGGAGTGGAGACCCTATGTAGGAAAAAAGACTTGGAAGTGCAGAGCCTATGTCTAAAAATAAAATAAACTAGGGAGTTGAGACCCTATGTTGGAAAGGAGACGAGGGAGTGGAAACCCTATGTCTAAAATAACATCAACTAGCGAGTGGAGACCCTGTGTTGGAAAGGAGACTAGGGAGTGGAGACCCTATGTTGGAAAATCGACTAGGGAGTGGATACCCTATGTCTACAATAACATTAACTAGGGAGTGGAGACCCTATCTTGGAAAAGGCAACTAGGGAGTGGAGACCCTATGTCATAAAAATAAAAATCAACTAGGGACTGGAGACCCTATGTTGGAAAAGGCGACTAGGGATTGGAGACCATATACCTAAAATAACATCAACTAGGGATTGGAGACCCTATGTTGGAAAAGAGACTAGGGAGTGGAGACCCTATGTTTAAAATAAAATCAACTAGTGAGTGGAGACCCTATGTTGGAAAAGAGACTAGGGAGTGGTGACCCTATGTCTAAAATAATATCATATTGGGAGCGGAAACCCTATGTTGATAAATCAACTTGGGAGTGGAGACTATATGTCTAAAATAAAATCAACTAGGGAGTGGAGACCCTATGTTGGAAAATCAACTAGGGAGTGGAGACACTATGTAGGAATAGAGACTTGGAAGTGGAGACCCTATGTCTAAAAATAAAATAAACTAGGGAGTGGAGACCCTATGTTGGAAAGGAGACGAGGGAGTGGAAACCCTATGTCTAAAATAACATCAACTAGCGAGTGGAGACCCTGTGTTGGAAAAGAGACTAGGGAGAGGAGACCCTATGTTGGAAAAGCGACTAAGGAGTGGATACCCTATGTCTAATAACATTAACTAGGGAGTTGAGATCCTATGTTGGAAAGGAGACTAGGGAGAAGAGACCCTATTTCTAAAATAAAATCAATTAGGGACTTGAGACCCTATGTTGGAAAAGACGACTTGGGAGTGGAGACCCTTTGTCTAAAATAAAATCAACTAGGGAGTGGAGACCCTATGTTGGAAAAGAGACTAGGGAGTGGAGAACCTATGTCTAAAAATAAAATTAACTGGGGAGTGGATGCCCTATGTTGGAAATGAGACCATAGAGTAGAGACACTATGTCTAAAATAACATACACTAGGGAGTGGAGACCCTATGTTGGAAAGGAGACTAGGGAGTGGATACCCTATGTCTAAAATAACATCAACTAGAGAGTGTAGACCTTATGTTGGAAAGGAGACTAGGGAGTGGAGACCCTATGTCTAAAATAAAATCAACTAGGGAGTGGAGACCCTATGTTGGAAAAGGGACTAGGGAGTGGAGACCCTATCTCTAAAATATCATTAACTAGGGAGTGGAGACCCTATGTAGGAAACGCGACTAGGGAGTGGAGACTCTATGTCTAACACAACTTCAACTATGGAGTGGAGACCCTATGTTGGAAAAGGCGACTAGGGAGTGGAGACCCTGTGTCTAAAATAGAATAAACTAGGGATAGAGACCCTATGTTTAAAATAACATCAACTTGGGAGTGGAGACCTTATGTTCTAGAGGAGACAAGGGAGTGGAGACCCTATGTCTAAAATAATATCAACTAGGGAATGGAGAGCCTATGTTGGAAAGGAGACTAGGGACTTGATACCCTATATCTAAAATAACATCAACTAGGGAGTTGAGACCCTATGTTGGAAAGGGGACTAGGGAGTGGAGACCCTATGTCTAACATAAAATCAACTAGGGAGTGGAGACCCTGTGTTGGAAAGGATACTAGGGAGTGGAGACCCTATGTCTAAAATAAAATCAACTATGGAGTGGAGATCCTACGTTGGAAAGGAGACTAGGGAGTGGAGACCCTATGTCTAAAATAAAATCAACTAGGGAGTGGAGTATGTTGTAAAAGAGACTAGGGAGTGGAGCCCGTATGTCTAAAATAATATAAACAAGGGAGTGGATACCCTATGTTGGAAAAGTAGACTATGGAGTGTAGACCCTATGTCTAAAAATAAAATCAACTAGAGAGTGGAGACCCTATGTTGGAAAGGCGAATAGGGAGTGGAGGCCCTATGTCTAAAATAAAATCAACTATGGAGTGGAGAACCTATGTTTGAAAAGTGACTAAGGAGTGGAGACCCTAAGTCTAAAATAAAATCAACTAGGGAGTAGAGACCCTATGTTTGAGAAGAGACTAGGGAGGGGGGACCCTATGTCTAAAGTAACATCAACTAGGGAGTGGAGACCCTATCTTGGAAAAGAGACTAGGGAGTGGAGACCCTATATCTAAAATAAAATCAATTACGGAGTGGAGACCCTATGTTGGAAATGAGACTATGGAGTGGAGACTCTTTGTTTAAAATAAAATCAACTAGGGAGTAAAGACCCTATGTTGGACAACGCGACTAGGGAGTAGAGATCCTATGTCTAAAATAAAATCAACTAGGGAGTAGAGATCCTATGTCTAAATTAAAATCAACTAGGGAATGGAGACCCTATATTGGAAAAGTGACTAGGGAGTGGAGAACTTATGTCTAAAAAATAAAAATCAACTAGGGAGTGGAGACCATATGTTGGAAAAGGAGACTGGGGAATGGATACCCTATGTTGGAAAAGGCGACTAGGGAGTGGAGATCCTATGTCAAAAATAACATCAAATAGAGAGTGGAGATCCTATGTTGGAAAATAAACTAGGGAGTGGAGACCCTATGTCTAAAATAACATTAATTATGGAGTGGAGACCCTATGTTGGAAAAGAGACTAGGGAGTGGAGACCCTATGTCTAAAATAAAATCAACTAGGGAGTGGAGACCCTATGTTGGGAAAGAGACTAGGGAGTGGAGACCCTATGTCTAAAATAATATCAACTAGGGAGTGGAGACCCTATGTTGGGAAAGAGACTAGGGAGTGGAGACCCTATGTCTAAAATAATATCAACTAGGGAGGGGAGACCCTATGTTAGAAAGGCAAATTGAGAGTGGAGACCCTATGTCTAAAATAAAATCAACTAGGGAGTAGAGACCCCATATTGGAAAAGAGACTAGGGAGTGGAGACTCTATGTCTAAAATAAAATCAATTAGGGAGTGGAGACCCTATTTTGGAAAGGAGACTAGGGAGTTGAGACCCTATGTCTAAAATAAAATAAACTAAGGAGTGGAGACCTTATTTTGGAAAAGAGACTAGGGAGTGGAGACCCTATGTCTAAAATAAACTCATCTAGGTAGTGCAGACCCTACGTTGAAAAAGAGACTAGGGAGTGGAGACCTTATATCTAAAATAATATCAAATAGGGAGTGGAGACCTTATGTTGGACAAGGTGACTTGGGAGTGGAGACCCTACGTCTAAAAATAAAATCAACTAGGGAGTGGAGACCCTATGTTAGAAAGGCGACTAGGGAGTGAAGACCCTATGTCTAAAATAAAATCAACTAGGGAGTGGAGACCCTATATTGGAAAAGAGACTAGGGAGTGGAGATCCTATGTCTAAAATAAAATCAACTAGGGATTAGAGACCCTATGTTGGGGAAGACACTAGGGAGTGGAGACCCTATCTTGGAAAAGAGACTAGGAAGTGGAGACCCTATGTCTAAAATAAAATCAACTAGGGAGTAGAGACCCTATGTTGGAAAAGAGACTATGGAGTGGAGATTCTATATCTAAAATAATATTAACTAGGAGGTGGAGACCCTATGTTGGACAGGGCGACTAGGGAGTGGAGACCCTATGTCTTAAATAAAATCAACTAGGGAGTGGAGACCCTATATTCGAAAAGGCGACTAGGGAGTGGTGACCCTATGTCTAAAATAACATCAACTAGGGAAAGGAGACCCTATATTGGAAAATGCGACTAGGGATTGGAGACCCTATGTCTAAAATAAAATCAACTTGGGAGTAGAGACCCTATGTTGAAAAAGCGACTAGGGAGTGGAGCCCTTATATCTAAAAAAACAAAAATCAACTGAGGAGTGGAGACCCTTTGTTGCAAAAGGCGACTAGGGAGTGGAGACCCTATGTCTAAAAAAAATATCAACTAGGGATTGGAGACCCTATGTTGAAAAAGGCGACTAGGGAGTGGAGACCCTATGTCTAAAATAACATCAACAAGGGAGTGGAGACCTTAAGTTGGAAAAGAGACAAGTGAGTAGAGACCCTATGTCTAAAATAACATCAACTAGGGAGTAGATACCCTATGTTGGAAAAGAACTAGGGATTGGAGACCCTGTGTTTAAAATAAAATCAACTAGGGAGTGGAGACCCTATGTTGGAAAATCAACTAGGGAGTGGAGACCCTATGTCTAAAATAAAATCAACTAGAAAGTGGAGACCCTATATTGGAAAAGAACTAGGGATTGGAGACCCTGTGTTTAAAATAAAATCAACTAGGGAGTGGAGGCCCTATTTTGGAAAAGAGACTACGGAGTTGAGACCCTATGTCTAAAATAAAATCAACTATGGAGTGGATACCTTATTTTGGAAAAGAGACTAGGGAGTGGATACCCTATGTCTAAAATAAAATCAACTAGGGAGTGGAGACCCTACGTTGGAAAAGAGACTAGGGAGTGGAGACCCTATGTCTAAAATAATATCAACTAGGGAGTGGAGACCTTATGTTAGAAAAGGTGACTTGGGAGTGGAGACCCTATGTGTAAAAATAAAATCAACTAGGGAGTGGAGACCCTATGTTGGAAAGGCGACTAGGGAGTGAAGACCCTATGTCTAAAATAAAATTGACTAGGGAGTCGAGACCCTATGTTCGAAAAGAGACTAGGGAGTGGAGACCCTATGTCTAAAATAAAATCAACTAGGGATTAAAGACCCTCTGTTGGGGAAGAGACTAGGGAGTGGAGACCCTATGTTGGAAAAGAGACTAGGGAGTGGAGACCCTATGTCTAAAATAAAATCAACTAGGGAGTGGAGACCATATGTTAGAAAAAAGACTATGGAGTGGAGATTCTATATCTAAAATAATAATAACTAGGAGGTGGAGACCCTATGTAGGACAGGGCGACTAGGGAGTGGAGACCCTATGTCTTAAAAAGAATCAACTAGGGAGTGGAGACCCTATGTTCGAAAAGGTAACTAGGGAGTGGAGACCCTATGTTGGACAAGGCGACTAGGGAGTGGAGATCCTATGTTCGAAAAGGCAACTAGGGAGTGGAGACCCTATGTTGGACAAGGCGACTAGGGAGTGGAGATCCTATGTCCAAAATAAAATCAACTAGGGAGTAGAGATCCTATGTCTTAAATAAAATCAACTAGGGAGTGGAGACCCTATGTTGGAAAAGTGACTAGGGAGTGGAGACCTTATGTCTAAAAAAATAAAAATCAACTAGGAAGTGGAGATCCTATGTCTAAAAAATAAAAATCAACTGGGGATTGGATACCCTATGTTGGAAAAGGCGACTAGGGAGTGGAGACTATATATTGGAAAAGAGACTAGGTAGTGGAGACTCTATGTCTAAAATAAAATCAACTCGGGAGTGGAGACCCTATTTTGGAAAGTAGACTAGGGAGTTGAGACCCTATGTCTAAAATTAAATCAACTATGGAGTGGGGACCTTATTTTGGAAAAGAGACTAGGGAGTGGAGACCCTATGTCTAAAATAAAATCAGCTAGGGAGTGGAGACCCTACGTTGGAAAAAAGACTAGGGAGTGGAGATCCTATGTCTAAAATAATATCAAATAGGGAGTGGAGAACTTATGTTGCAAAAGGTGACTTGGGAGTGGAGACCCTATGTCTAAAAATAAAATCAACTAGGGCGTGGAGACTCTATGTTGGTAAGGCGACTAGGGAGTGAAGACCCTATGTCAGAAATAAAATCAACTAGGGTGTGGAGACCCTATGATGGAAAAGAGAATAGGGAGTGGAGACCCTATGTCTAAAATAAAATCAACTAGGGATTAGAGACCCTATGTTGGGGAAGACACTAGGGAGTGGAGACCCTATGTTGGAAAAGAGACTAGGGAGTGAAGACCCTATGTCTAAAATAAAATCAACTAGGGAGTGGAGACCATATGTTGGAAAAGAGACTATGGAGTGGAGATTCTATATCTAAAATAATAATAACTAGGAGGTGGGGACCCTATGTTGGACAGGGCGACTAGGGAGTGTAGACCCTATGTCTTAAATAAAATCAACTAGGGAGTGGAGACCCTATGTTCGAAAAGGCGACTAGGGAGTGGTGACCCTATGTCTAAAATAACATCAACTAGGGAGAGGAGACCCTATGTTGGAAAAGTAGACTATGGAGTGTAGACCCTATGTCTAAAAATAAAATCAACTAGGGAGTGGAGACGCTATGTTGGAAAGGCGACTAGGGAGTGGAGGCCCTATGTCTAAAATAAAATCAACTACGGAGTGGAGAACCTATGTTGGAAAAGTGACTAAGGAGTAGAGACCCTATGTCTGAAATAAAATCAACTAGGGAGTAGAGACCCTATGTTTGAGAAGAGACTAGGGAGGGGGGACCCTATGTCTAAAGTAACATCAACTAGGGAGTGGAGACCCTATCTTGGAAAAGAGACTAGGGAGTGGAGACCCTATATCTAAAATAAAATCAATTACAGAGTGGAGACCCTATGTTGGAAAAGAGACTATGGAGTGGAGACTCTTTGTTTAAAATAAAATCAACTAGGGAGTAAAGACCCTATGTTGGACAACGCGACTAGGGAGTAGAGATCCTATGTCTAAAATAAAATCAACTAGGGAGTGGAGATCCTATGTCAAAAATAACATCAAATAGAGAGTGGAGATCCTATGTTGGAAAATAAACTAGGGAGTGGAGACCCTATGTCTAAAATAACATTAACTATGGAGTGGAGACCCTATGTTGGAAAAGAGACTAGGGAGTGGAGACCCTATGTCTAAAATAAAATCAACTAGGGAGTGGAGACCCTATGTTGGGAAAGAGACTAGGGAGTGGAGACCCTATGTCTAAAATAATATCAACTAGGGAGTGGAGACCCTATGTTGGGAAAGAGACTAGGGAGTGGAGACCCTATGTCTAAAATAATATCAACTAGGGAGGGGAGACCCTATGTTAGAAAGGCAAATTGAGAGTGGAGACCCTATGTCTAAAATAAAATCAACTAGGGAGTAGAGACCCCATATTGGAAAAGAGACTAGGGAGTGGAGACTCTATGTCTAAAATAAAATCAATTAGGGAGTGGAGACCCTATTTTGGAAAGGAGACTAGGGAGTTGAGACCCTATGTCTAAAATAAAATAAACTAAGGAGTGGAGACCTTATTTTGGAAAAGAGACTAGGGAGTGGAGACCCTATGTCTAAAATAAACTCAACTAGGTAGTGCAGACCCTACGTTGAAAAAGAGACTAGGGAGTGGAGACCTTATATCTAAAATAATATCAAATAGGGAGTGGAGACCTTATGTTGGACAAGGTGACTTGGGAGTGGAGACCCTACGTCTAAAAATAAAATCAACTAGGGAGTGGAGACCCTATGTTAGAAAGGCGACTAGGGAGTGAAGACCCTATGTCTAAAATAAAATCAACTAGGGAGTGGAGACCCTATATTGGAAAAGAGACTAGGGAGTGGAGATCCTATGTCTAAAATAAAATCAACTAGGGATTAGAGACCCTATGTTGGGGAAGACACTAGGGAGTGGAGACCCTATCTTGGAAAAGAGACTAGGAAGTGGAGACCCTATGTCTAAAATAAAATCAACTAGGGAGTAGAGACCCTATGTTGGAAAAGAGACTATGGAGTGGAGATTCTATATCTAAAATAATATTAACTAGGAGGTGGAGACCCTATGTTGGACAGGGCGACTAGGGAGTGGAGACCCTATGTCTTAAATAAAATCAACTAGGGAGTGGAGACCCTATATTCGAAAAGGCGACTAGGGAGTGGTGACCCTATGTCTAAAATAACATCAACTAGGGAAAGGAGACCCTATATTGGAAAATGCGACTAGGGATTGGAGACCCTATGTCTAAAATAAAATCAACTTGGGAGTAGAGACCCTATGTTGAAAAAGCGACTAGGGAGTGGAGCCCTTATATCTAAAAAAACAAAAATCAACTGAGGAGTGGAGACCCTTTGTTGCAAAAGGCGACTAGGGAGTGGAGACCCTATGTCTAAAAAAAATATCAACTAGGGATTGGAGACCCTATGTTGAAAAAGGCGACTAGGGAGTGGAGACCCTATGTCTAAAATAACATCAACAAGGGAGTGGAGACCTTAAGTTGGAAAAGAGACAAGTGAGTAGAGACCCTATGTCTAAAATAACATCAACTAGGGAGTAGATACCCTATGTTGGAAAAGAACTAGGGATTGGAGACCCTGTGTTTAAAATAAAATCAACTAGGGAGTGGAGACCCTATGTTGGAAAATCAACTAGGGAGTGGAGACCCTATGTCTAAAATAAAATCAACTAGAAAGTGGAGACCCTATATTGGAAAAGAACTAGGGATTGGAGACCCTGTGTTTAAAATAAAATCAACTAGGGAGTGGAGGCCCTATTTTGGAAAAGAGACTACGGAGTTGAGACCCTATGTCTAAAATAAAATCAACTATGGAGTGGATACCTTATTTTGGAAAAGAGACTAGGGAGTGGATACCCTATGTCTAAAATAAAATCAACTAGGGAGTGGAGACCCTACGTTGGAAAAGAGACTAGGGAGTGGAGACCCTATGTCTAAAATAATATCAACTAGGGAGTGGAGACCTTATGTTAGAAAAGGTGACTTGGGAGTGGAGACCCTATGTGTAAAAATAAAATCAACTAGGGAGTGGAGACCCTATGTTGGAAAGGCGACTAGGGAGTGAAGACCCTATGTCTAAAATAAAATTGACTAGGGAGTCGAGACCCTATGTTCGAAAAGAGACTAGGGAGTGGAGACCCTATGTCTAAAATAAAATCAACTAGGGATTAAAGACCCTCTGTTGGGGAAGAGACTAGGGAGTGGAGACCCTATGTTGGAAAAGAGACTAGGGAGTGGAGACCCTATGTCTAAAATAAAATCAACTAGGGAGTGGAGACCATATGTTAGAAAAAAGACTATGGAGTGGAGATTCTATATCTAAAATAATAATAACTAGGAGGTGGAGACCCTATGTAGGACAGGGCGACTAGGGAGTGGAGACCCTATGTCTTAAAAAGAATCAACTAGGGAGTGGAGACCCTATGTTCGAAAAGGTAACTAGGGAGTGGAGACCCTATGTTGGACAAGGCGACTAGGGAGTGGAGATCCTATGTTCGAAAAGGCAACTAGGGAGTGGAGACCCTATGTTGGACAAGGCGACTAGGGAGTGGAGATCCTATGTCCAAAATAAAATCAACTAGGGAGTAGAGATCCTATGTCTTAAATAAAATCAACTAGGGAGTGGAGACCCTATGTTGGAAAAGTGACTAGGGAGTGGAGACCTTATGTCTAAAAAAATAAAAATCAACTAGGAAGTGGAGATCCTATGTCTAAAAAATAAAAATCAACTGGGGATTGGATACCCTATGTTGGAAAAGGCGACTAGGGAGTGGAGACTATATATTGGAAAAGAGACTAGGTAGTGGAGACTCTATGTCTAAAATAAAATCAACTCGGGAGTGGAGACCCTATTTTGGAAAGTAGACTAGGGAGTTGAGACCCTATGTCTAAAATTAAATCAACTATGGAGTGGGGACCTTATTTTGGAAAAGAGACTAGGGAGTGGAGACCCTATGTCTAAAATAAAATCAGCTAGGGAGTGGAGACCCTACGTTGGAAAAAAGACTAGGGAGTGGAGATCCTATGTCTAAAATAATATCAAATAGGGAGTGGAGAACTTATGTTGCAAAAGGTGACTTGGGAGTGGAGACCCTATGTCTAAAAATAAAATCAACTAGGGCGTGGAGACTCTATGTTGGTAAGGCGACTAGGGAGTGAAGACCCTATGTCAGAAATAAAATCAACTAGGGTGTGGAGACCCTATGATGGAAAAGAGAATAGGGAGTGGAGACCCTATGTCTAAAATAAAATCAACTAGGGATTAGAGACCCTATGTTGGGGAAGACACTAGGGAGTGGAGACCCTATGTTGGAAAAGAGACTAGGGAGTGAAGACCCTATGTCTAAAATAAAATCAACTAGGGAGTGGAGACCATATGTTGGAAAAGAGACTATGGAGTGGAGATTCTATATCTAAAATAATAATAACTAGGAGGTGGGGACCCTATGTTGGACAGGGCGACTAGGGAGTGTAGACCCTATGTCTTAAATAAAATCAACTAGGGAGTGGAGACCCTATGTTCGAAAAGGCGACTAGGGAGTGGTGACCCTATGTCTAAAATAACATCAACTAGGGAGAGGAGACCCTATGTTGGAAAAGTAGACTATGGAGTGTAGACCCTATGTCTAAAAATAAAATCAACTAGGGAGTGGAGACGCTATGTTGGAAAGGCGACTAGGGAGTGGAGGCCCTATGTCTAAAATAAAATCAACTACGGAGTGGAGAACCTATGTTGGAAAAGTGACTAAGGAGTAGAGACCCTATGTCTGAAATAAAATCAACTAGGGAGTAGAGACCCTATGTTTGAGAAGAGACTAGGGAGGGGGGACCCTATGTCTAAAGTAACATCAACTAGGGAGTGGAGACCCTATCTTGGAAAAGAGACTAGGGAGTGGAGACCCTATATCTAAAATAAAATCAATTACAGAGTGGAGACCCTATGTTGGAAAAGAGACTATGGAGTGGAGACTCTTTGTTTAAAATAAAATCAACTAGGGAGTAAAGACCCTATGTTGGACAACGCGACTAGGGAGTAGAGATCCTATGTCTAAAATAAAATCAACTAGGGAGTGGAGATCCTATGTCAAAAATAACATCAAATAGAGAGTGGAGATCCTATGTTGGAAAATAAACTAGGGAGTGGAGACCCTATGTCTAAAATAACATTAACTATGGAGTGGAGACCCTATGTTGGAAAAGAGACTAGGGAGTGGAGACCCTATGTCTAAAATAAAATCAACTAGGGAGTGGAGACCCTATGTTGGGAAAGAGACTAGGGAGTGGAGACCCTATGTCTAAAATAATATCAACTAGGGAGTGGAGACCCTATGTTGGGAAAGAGACTAGGGAGTGGAGACCCTATGTCTAAAATAATATCAACTAGGGAGGGGAGACCCTATGTTAGAAAGGCAAATTGAGAGTGGAGACCCTATGTCTAAAATAAAATCAACTAGGGAGTAGAGACCCCATATTGGAAAAGAGACTAGGGAGTGGAGACTCTATGTCTAAAATAAAATCAATTAGGGAGTGGAGACCCTATTTTGGAAAGGAGACTAGGGAGTTGAGACCCTATGTCTAAAATAAAATAAACTAAGGAGTGGAGACCTTATTTTGGAAAGGAGACTAGGGAGTGGAGACCCTATGTCTAAAATAAACTCAACTAGGTAGTGCAGACCCTACGTTGAAAAAGAGACTAGGGAGTGGAGACCTTATATCTAAAATAATATCAAATAGGGAGTGGAGACCTTATGTTGGACAAGGTGACTTGGGAGTGGAGACCCTACGTCTAAAAATAAAATCAACTAGGGAGTGGAGACCCTATGTTAGAAAGGCGACTAGGGAGTGAAGACCCTATGTCTAAAATAAAATCAACTAGGGAGTGGAGACCCTATATTGGAAAAGAGACTAGGGAGTGGAGATCCTATGTCTAAAATAAAATCAACTAGGGATTAGAGACCCTATGTTGGGGAAGACACTAGGGAGTGGAGACCCTATCTTGGAAAAGAGACTAGGAAGTGGAGACCCTATGTCTAAAATAAAATCAACTAGGGAGTAGAGACCCTATGTTGGAAAAGAGACTATGGAGTGGAGATTCTATATCTAAAATAATATTAACTAGGAGGTGGAGACCCTATGTTGGACAGGGCGACTAGGGAGTGGAGACCCTATGTCTTAAATAAAATCAACTAGGGAGTGGAGACCCTATATTCGAAAAGGCGACTAGGGAGTGGTGACCCTATGTCTAAAATAACATCAACTAGGGAAAGGAGACCCTATATTGGAAAATGCGACTAGGGATTGGAGACCCTATGTCTAAAATAAAATCAACTTGGGAGTAGAGACCCTATGTTGGAAAAGCGACTAGGGAGTGGAGCCCTTATATCTAAAAAAACAAAAATCAACTGAGGAGTGGAGACCCTTTGTTGCAAAAGGCGACTAGGGAGTGGAGACCCTATGTCTAAAAACAATATCAACTAGGGATTGGAGACCCTATGTTGAAAAAGGCGACTAGGGAGTGGAGACCCTATGTCTAAAATAACATCAACAAGGGAGTGGAGACCTTAAGTTGGAAAAGAGACAAGTGAGTAGAGACCCTATGTCTAAAATAACATCAACTAGGGAGTATATACCCTATGTTGGAAAAGAACTAGGGATTGGAGACCCTGTGTTTAAAATAAAATCAACTAGGGAGTGGAGACCCTATGTTGGAAAATCAACTAGGGAGTGGATACCCTATGTCTAAAATAAAATCAATTTGAAAGTGGAGACCCTATATTGGAAAAGATACTAGGGAGTGGAGACTCTATGTCTAAAATAAAATCAACTAGGGAGTGGAGGCCCTATTTTGGAAAAGAGACTACGGAGTTGAGACCCTATGTCTAAAATAAAATCAACTATGGAGTGCATACCTTATTTTGGAAAAGAGACTAGGGAGTGGATACCCTATGTCTAAAATAAAATCAACTAGGGAGTGGAGACCCTACGTTGGAAAAGAGACTAGGGAGTGGAGACCCTATGTCTAAAATAATATCAACTAGGGAGTGGAGACCTTATGTTGGAAAAGGTGACTTGGGAGTGGAGACCCTATGTGTAAAAATAAAATCAACTAGGGAGTGGAGACCCTATGTTGGAAAGGCGACTAGGGAGTGAAGACCCTATGTCTAAAATAAAATTGACTAGGGAGTCGAGACCCTATGTTCGAAAAGAGACTAGGGAGTGGAGACCCTATGTCTAAAATAAAATCAACTAGGGATTAAAGACCCTCTGTTGGGGAAGAGACTAGGGAGTGGAGACCCTATGTTGGAAAAGAGACTAGGGAGTGGAGACCTTATGTCTAAAATAAAATCAACTAGGGAGTGGAGACCATATGTTGGAAAAAAGACTATGGAGTGGAGATTCTATATCTAAAATAATAATAACTAGGAGGTGGAGACCCTATGTAGGACAGGGCGACTAGGGAGTGGAGACCCTATGTCTTAAAAAAAATCAACTAGGGAGTGGAGACCCTATGTTCGAAAAGGCAACTAGGGAGTGGAGACCCTATGTTGGACAAGGCGACTTGGGAGTGGAGATCCTATGTTCGAAAAGGCAACTAGGGAGTGGAGACCCTATGTTGGACAAGGCGACTAGGGAGTGGAGATCCTATGTCCAAAATAAAATCAACTAGGGTGTAGAGATCCTATGTCTTAAATAAAATCAACTAGGGAGTGGAGACCCTATGTTGGAAAAGTGACTAGGGAGTGGAGACCTTATGTCTAAAAAAATAAAAATCAACTAGGAAGTGGAGATCCTATGTCTAAAAAATAAAAATCAACTGGGGATTGGATACCCTATGTTGGAAAAGGCGACTATGGAGTGGAGACTATATATTGGAAAAGAGACTAGGTAGTGGAGACTCTATGTCTAAAATAAAATCAACTCGGGAGTGGAAACCCTATTTTGGAAAGTAGACTAGGGAGTTGAGACCCTATGTCTAAAATTAAATCAACTATGGAGAGGGGACCTTATTTTGGAAAAGGAGACTTGGGAGTGGCGACCCTATGTCTAAAAATAAAATCAACTAGATAACATCAACTAAGGAGTGGAGACCCTACGTTGGAAAAGGCGACTAGGGAGTGGAGACCCTATGTCTAAAATAAAAATCAACTAGGGTCGAGACCCTATGTTGGATAAGGCGACTAGAGAGTGGAGACTCTATGTCTAAAATAACATCAACTAGGGAGTGGAGACCCTATGTTGGAAAAGAGACAAGGGAGTAGATACCCTATATTGGAAAAGAACTAGGGATTGGAGACCCTGTGTCTAAAATAAAATAAACTAGGAATTGAAGACTGTATGTTGGAAAAGAGACTAGAGAGTGGAGACCATATGTCGAAAATAATATCAACTAGGGAGTGGACACCCTATGTTGGAAAACAAGACTAAGGAGTGAATACCCTATGTCTAAAAATAAAATCAACTAGGGAGTGGATACCCTATGTTGGAAAGGCGACTAGGGAGTGGAGATCCTATGTCTAAAATAAAATCAACTATTGAGTGGAGACCTTATGTTGGAAAATCAACTAGGGAATGGAGACCCTATGTCTAAATTAAAATCAACTAGGGAGTGGAGACCCTATATTGGAAAAGAGACTAGGGAGTGGAAACTCTAAGTCTAAAATAAAATCAACTAGGGAGTGGAGATCCTATTTTGGAAAGGCGACTAGGGAGTGGAGACCCTATGTGTTAAATAAAATCAACTAGGGAGTGGAGACCCTATGTTCGAAAAGGCGACTAAGGAGTGGAGACCCTATCTCTAAAATAATAACAACTAGGGAGTGGTTACCCAATGTTGGAAAAGCGACTAGGGAGTGGAGACCCTATGTCTAAAAAAATAAAAATCAACTTGGGAGTGGAGACCTTATGTTGGAAAAGGTGACTTGGGAGTGGAGACCCTATGTCTAAAAATAAAATCAACTAGGGAGTGGAAACCCTATGTTGGAAAGGCGACTAGGGAGTGAAGACCCAATGACTAAAATAAATCTACTAGGGAGTGGAGACCCTATGTTGGAAAAGAGACTAGGGAGCGGAGACCCTATGTCTAAAATAAAATCAACTGGGGATTAGAGACCCTATGTTGGGGAAGAGACTAGGGAGTGGATACCCAATGTTGGAAAAGCGACTAGGGAGTAGAGACCCTATGTCTAAAAAAATAAAAATCAACTAGGGAGTGTAGACCATATGTTAGAAAAGAGACTATGGAGTGGAGATTCTATATCTAAAATAATAATAATTAGGAGGTGGAGACCCTATGTTGGACAGGGCGACTAGGGAGTGCAGACCCTATGTCTTAAATAAAATCAACTAGGGAGTGGAGACCCTATGTTCGAAAAGGCGACTAGGGAGTGGAGACCATATGTTGGAAAAGAGACTATGGAGTGGAGATTCTATATCTAAAATAATAATAACTAGGAGGTGGAGACCCTATGTTGGACAGGGCGACTAGGGAGTGGAGACCCTATGTCTTAAATAAAATCAACTAGGGAGTGGAGACCCTATGTTCGAAAAGGCGAATAGGGAGTGGAGACCCTATGTCTAAACTAATATCAACTAGGGATTGGATACCCAATGTTGGAAAAGCGACTAGGGAGTGGAGACCCTATGTCTAAAAAAATAAAAATCAACTAGGGAGTGTAGACCATATGTTGGAAAAGAGACTATGGAGTGGAGATTCTATATATAAAATAATAATAACTAGGAGGTGGAGACCCTATGTTGGACAGGGCGACTAGGGAGTGCAGACCCTATGTCTTAAATAAAATCAACTAGGGAGTGGAGACCCTATGTTCGAAAATGCGACTAGGGAGTGGAGGCCATATGTTGGAAAAGAGACTATGGAGTGGAGATTCTATATCTAAAATAATAATAACTAGGAGGTGGAGACCCTATGTTTGACAGGGCGACTAGGGAGTAGAAACCCTATGTCTTAAATAAAATCAACTAGGGAGTGGAGACCCTATGTTCGAAAAGGCGACTGGGGAGTGGAGACCCTATGTCTAAAATAATATCAACTAGGGAGTGGATACCCAATGTTGGAAAAGCGACTAGGGAGTGGAGACCCTATGTATAAAAAAAATAAAAATCAACTAGGGAGTGGGGACCTTATGTTGGAAAAGGTGACTAGGGAGTGGAGACCCTATGTCTAAAAAGAAAAAGTCCACTAGGGAGTGGAGAACCTATGTTGGAAAAGGAGACTAGGGAGTGGTAACCCTATGTCTAAAATAACATCAACTAGGGAGTGGAGACCCTATGTTGGAAAAGGCGATAGGGAGTGGAGACCCTATGTCTAAAATAAAATCAACTTGGAAGTAGAGACCCTATGTTGGAAAAGCGACTAGGGAGTGGAGACTCTATGTCTAAAAAAACAAAAATCAACTAAGGAGTGGAGACCCTATATTGGAAAAGGTGACTAGGGAGTGGAAACCCTATGTCTAAAATAAAAATAAACTAGGGATTGGAGACCCTATGTTGGCAAAGGCGACTAGGGAGTGGAGACCCTATGTCTAAAATAACATCAACTAGGGAGTGGAGACCCTATGTTGGAAAAGAGACAAGGGAGTAGAGACCCTATGTCTAAAATAACATCAACTAGGGAGTAGATACTCTATGTTGGAAAAGAACTAGGGATTGGAGACCCTGTGTATAAAATAAAATTAACTAGGGATTGGAGACTGTATGTTGGAAAAGAGACTAGGGAGTGGAGACCATATGTCTAAAATAATATCAACTAGTGAGTGGACACCCTATGTTGGAAAACAAGACTAAGGAGTGAAGACCTTATGTCTAAAAATAAAATCAACTAGGGAGTGGAGACCCTATGTTGGAAAGGCGACTAGGGAGTGGAGACCCTATGTCTAAAATAAAATTAACTAGGGAGTGGAGACCCTATATTGGAAAATCAACTAGGGAGTGGAGACCCTATGTCTAAAATAAAATCAACTAGGGAGTGGAGACCCTATGTTGGAAAAGCGACTAGGGAGTGGAGACCCTATGTCTAAAAAATAAATATCAACTAGGGAGTGGAGACCCTATGTTGGAAAAGGCGACTGGGGAGTGGAGACCCTATGTCTAAAAAATAAAAATCAACTAGGGATTGGAGACCCTATGTTTGAAAAGGCGACTAGGGAGTGGAGATCCTATGTCAAAAATAACATCAACTAGGGAGTGGAGATCCTATGTTGGAAAAATGACTAGGGAGTGGGGACCATGTGTCTAAAATAAAATCAACTACGGAGTGGAGACCCTATTTTAAAAAATGCAGCTAGGGATTAGAGACCCTATACTACCATGATTTGGAACTTTCTCTCTTTTCTTTCTTTTTCATCATTTTTTTTTTCATTTCATTTTTTTTTTTAAATTATTTTTTAGAGAATAAGTAAATGCATTAAAGAATTTGAAGAAGACTTCCCTTTTGGAGTTGTTACTGCAACAGAGTTTCTATTCATAGAAGTACTAGAGGTGCCTATGTTCTTGATTCCCCATGTGTCCTATTATTATATCTTTTGTTCATGGGTATCAGAAAAATACGTAAGTTGCTAAAGTTTATCCGAAGGCATATTGATTTTGTGACATTCCGAGAAATCCTACTGACTTAATTCATTATGCATTGCATTCATTTATACGTGTATATTGACCCATGACAAGATGGCGTTATATATGCATATTATATATATATATATATATATATATATATATATATATATATATATATATATATGGGATTTTCTAGCTCCCGCACGGTTTTTTTTTTTTGTTTTATTCTTCTTCTTTTTTTAGTTGTTCTTTTGGAGTTATGTACCTGCTTCTTTCAAGGTTGCTTTTGGATTGCACATGTTTCCTGCTTTTCAAACACAGAACAATTGTTAATTTGAAATGGTGGTTGGTTTTGCGGCCTTGAGTGTTTAAACCACTTGATCTTGGCCCATCTTCTCTTGATGATGATTTCAACCTGCCACTAGTTGCTTCCTAAATACCACTTGCATTCCTGGCCCCAGAGAGCCTTTGACTTTTCAAACTTTCACAGGACGGCTGGTCGCGTGGGACTTAACCTTTTCAACTTTATTTTGCCCTTGTAGGCACTATCAATTTGATTTCCTCTTTCCAAGAGCTTTTGATTTCGAAGCATCAGCTGCCACGGCTCGTCGAGGTCGACTTAATGCCCCTGCCGAGGTTGAGTGCCCTTTTTTACATATTAGATTGCATCAAACGAGAGCCCTGTAAATCAGTCTTACCATCCCTTCTTTTATTTAGCTTTGGAACGGAGTTAGACCAAAAGGGATTCAAAGAAAAACAAACAATGAAATGAAAAATGAGTTTGAAACAAAAGGTATCCCTTTCGGGGAAAGGAAAAGACGAACTTATCTGAAGTACATGTGAACTTCAATGAACATGATATGCCTTTTGGACTGGATTCCTACCTGTGTAAACTGTCCGACTCTCAGAAATTCACCACAACCTTTACCTCGAAACCGAGGAACCTTGCTCAGGGTCGTGATGATGCCATTGGTTGTGAGGATCCTCCTTTCGATCAGTGGCACTTTTTTCGAGTTTTCACCAGTTGACCTCTCTCTTTTCTCTTCTCACCATCGCCTTATAGTGCTGTTTGCGAGTTTTCACTAACAAGACTCTCTTATTTTTAATTTCTCTGCTTACCATCGCCTTTCGGTGCCCATGAGGGTTTTCACCAATAAGACTCTCTCATTTTATTTCTCTCATTTTAGTCGTCTTAGATCCAAGTAATTGTACCCTCCAATTTGAACATCTTTGCCTATTTGGTCGGAAAGACTTGAAAAGGATTTGGATAAAAGAAATTGGATTGAATTACAACTTCGGAACCTTTCAGGCGAAACTGTCGCCGAACTATTATAACATCTGCCATAGGTTCTACTTTTGGGGGAATGTGAATTTTTGTTTTGGTGTGACTGAACCCCAGAGGGAGGCTGCCTATGTATCCTTTCGGAATCAAGTCGAACGTAGTTCAAGTAACTTTGTTTTTGATTTTTGTTTTGTTTTTCTTCTGTTTTGTTTCCTTTTGCTTCTTTTCTTTTTTTTTCTTTTTTCTTTTTCATTTTCCCTTTTTTTTTTGTTTTTTTCTTCTTCTTTTTCAATAACACCTTTAGGATCCAAATAGGGTAATCAAAGAAAGGTAACCGGCTCAAAGGGTTGGCAAAGGGTTGGTAGTATTTGGATAGCGAGAAAGAAAGCCTTCATCATCCCAATCGGAACATGTTAAAGCTATGAAAGTAGTCAAACGTAATACTTTTTGACTGCATCTGCATTAACAACTATCTCGGGATCATTTCCTTCTATGTCTCCCAAATACAGCGCTCCCTTCAGAAATATTCTTCTTATAATATATGGACTTTTCAATTAGGAGCAATTTTTCCTTTGATTTCTTCATGATATGAGAGAATACGTCTGAGAACGAGTTGCCCCACTTTAAATTTTCTAGGTCTCACTTTCTTGTTGTAGATACGAGCCATTCTTTGTTGGTACAACTGCCCGTGGCAAACTACAGTCAATCATTTTTCATTAATCAGTGTCAATTATTCCAATCGGTTCTGGACCCAATCTTTATCCTTAATCTCGGCTTCAACAATGATCCGAAGAGAGGGAATTTCAATTTCTTCCGATTTCATTCGGAGTTGGCCTAGGCCTATTGTTCCAATTCTTTATTTATTTTCTCACAAACCTTATCTTCAACACATTCTACTTCTTGATTCATTATTTCGAGGTCTGAAAGCGTTTTAAAATCTGGGCATGAAGTCCGCAAGCTTGTCATGTTATTCAAATCTGCATTAATATAACTGAAAAAAAGAATAAGAAAAGTGACAAGATTAAGAAAAGAGACATTCTTGGACAATGAAATATTAATTTCATTTTATTTTGATTTTTTTCTTTTTTTTTTACTTTTAAAGATGGAAGGGTTTACATCAGAAAGTAAGACAACAAAGTAAAACATCCGGATCACACCCTGAAATAATCCGGACGCAGAAAAGATAGCAAGACTGGCTACCAAGACTCCCGTCTGACAAGGAACTCTCAGGTTTGGTGCCCGTTTTTAGGTTTCTCTTCTGTCATGGCAATGGCTATTGTGGCTTTCAATGCTGGATCATCAATTATTCAACTGCCCTTTTGAGGGCCAAACAATCCTCTGTATCATGTCCTACTGCTCCAGAGTGGTATTCACATCTAGCATCAGCTTGGTGCGAGGAGGATTCGGGGTTTGGCCGGTTCGGGGCCACTAGCTGCAGCAGACCTAGCCCGATTAGCTTTTGAAACAAACTTGAATATGATTCACCATTAGGGGTGAACTGATTCATTCTGAGGGGATCTCTTGGGCGAGGATTGTATTGGGGAAAGTTTGGTTGGGGATTATACGGAGCTTGGTAAGGATGGGCATTTCTAGGAGGTGGAGCTCGATTTTGTGTACAATGTTGTGGCCGCGTGTACTGTCACGCGTTCATCACCGCATAGGGAGGCGGTGCCACGGCATAAGCAGCATCTTGATGGAGTTAATAGTGTTGTGGGACCTTAGGAAGCATATATGATTGGTTGAATGACCTGCGGCCCCCCTCGAGCTAGAAGCCATCATGGCTCTCTCTTCTTTCCTATTTCTGTTCATCAAACCCCCTGAACTATTTTGAACGGCCTGTGATGTGGCCTTAAAGGCAGCATGACTCAAGACTCGGCCCGTTTTTAAATCATTTTCGACCATCTCCCCAATTTTGATGCATCAGCGAATGGATTACCCATAGCGGACATCATGTTCTGGATGTAGTCCACTTCTTGGGCCTGTAGGAAGACCGTAATCATTTCTGCTTCGTCCATTGGAGGCTTTACCCTGGCAGCTTGCTCACGCCATTTGACAGAATATTCACGGAAACTTTTTGCGGTTTTCTTTTCAAACTGGACACAGAGTTTTATTTTTGGATTTTTCACTCTTTTTTTTTCGCTCTTTGTTTTCTATGTTTTTTTTTGGTCACTCTTTTCTTTTCTTTTCTTTTCTTTTTTAACTCAATTTATTTAATGGCTATGATCGAATCCGATGGAGATTGCCTATGTATCATGATGTCGTATGAATCATATCTTACGTAGTTCGGAAGATCAGAAATAAAATAGATAAACTAACTCTTTTTTTTTACTCATATACAAATAATCCGATAAAATCTTCTAGCAAGGAAAATATTTTCAATTTTGTTTTTTCGCTTTCGATTTTTTTTATTTTTTTTTTATTTTTGAGAATTGGTGAAAGAAAGACTTCTAAAGAAGAAAGAAAATATTTTTTGGATTTTGATTTTTCTTCTTTTGAATTTTGGGAAAAGACTTTTTTTTTTAAAAAGGAAGAAAATATTTCTGGATTTTTGGATATAAAGTCTCAAAGAAAAACTTCTAAAGAAGGAATTAAAGGAAAATATCTTTTTTGAATTTTTGAAAATTGGGGGCCGGAACCGATGAGGTTTACCTATGTATCTCACATCCGGTGAGAATCAGACCCGCGTAGTTCGGTCAGTGTTGACACAACAGAAAAAAAAACATGACTTTTTGAAAACATTTGGCTTATTTTGCAATGACGTTTCTTTTTCTCTTTTTTTTTTCAAAATTTCGGCAGAGTTTCGGGACTTTGCAAATACCTGGATTTTTAGAACCGGCTGTTTTTCTCTCCTACCTCACTCTTGGTTTTTTTTTATTTTCTTTCCTTATTCTAGAAGCCGATCAACATGCAAGCTGAAACAAATAAATGCACAAGTAGCACGTAAAATGCATCATGATGGTCTTTTAAATTGGGTACACCTATACTAGACGGACCTAACCCATGTGTTGAGTTCCCAAAGTCAAATGCACGTGATGCAAACAAACGTACCTACTAGGGATCCGGCATGAGGCTATGTCACTCTAAGTTTAAAACCTAGGTGTATTGTTCTATACCTGGCTTACCCGAGCGGATAACTCGAGCCGAGAGGGGCAACGTACCGGTAACCAAAAGGCCATCCGGCTTTGTAACTGATTCGGTCCTCGTTCTAAATTAGGGTATGACACTAACAGAAAAGAAGCCACACCAACATGCACTTCCCAGAAGATTTAGAAAACTCATAGAGAAGAAGGGTTTCGCAACATTTTTATATACTGTTCAAACAATATCAAAGCTGTAAAAAGCGGCATTTAGCATATTGGGCTCAAACACGTAAAAAATCAGATAATAAATAAAAACCAAGTATAACAGTTATTCTAAGCTTGAATTCTGAACCCTGAACCAGAGATTCTGGGTTTGTATCCCCAGCAGAGTGGCCAGAGCTGTCACACCTCCAGGATAGAGGATAGGGGAGTTTTCCCAATTAAAGTGACATTATTCGAAATGAGATTATTTATTTAATTTTAGAGTCGCCACTTGGAATAATTGTTATGGTGTCCCAAGTCACCGGTTTATTTTAAAATCCCAAATCTAGGAAATTGACTCTATTTTTATGGTCCGCGAACACATAACACCGGGTAAAACATTCTTTTAACCCGGAAGAAGGTGTGAGGCACTCCCGAGTTCCGTGGTTTTAGCACGATCACTTAACAATTAATAATTGGCCTAATTTTCTGATTTATTACACATTTAAAACCTATTGTGCATTTTTACTTTTTAACCGCTTTTAATATTTATGGAATTTATTTGAACAAATAGCGATGTTGCGCAATCGTTATTTTTGTACACATTGCAAACCGTATCACGTTAAATGTACCCGTGACTTGTAACATGTTTATTATTATTAATTGATTTGAAGTTTTAAGGTCGAGTCACGTGACACGCGCACACGAATTTGGGGTTATATATCATTACTATGCCACGGGAGTCGTACCCATAGTCACGATGATTTAAAATTAATCATGTCTAAAGCAAGCTACGATGTTCATGAGTTAATTTTGCTAAACTACTTTGAGATTATTTGTGAAGCTATTGAATTAGGAGGTTATTGTGAATGTCGTAGGTATTATGGAAGTCATTTGAAGTTATATTAATTTATAAAGGAGAGCTAGCTTACATGTTTATTGGGAACATGCCAACAAATTAATTATTCTTCTTGCCTTGGGCCCAAAACGTGAGTCATTTGACATTACTTACTAATGATGCCTAAATTAATTTGCAAACAAATCATATGACCCACTTAGCAATTAATTATAAACTAACCAAACTAAACTAAGAAAGAATACAACTTAATAAACCTCAAACAACTAATCAGAGATATTATGCAAATAATCAAACTTATTAGCATTTATATCAATGTAATCTAAAAGACTCTATTCTAACAAATAAACATCCAACATGATAAATTCAAAGAGAAGTTTAAAGAGAGGATGAACCTTTATTGCTAAAATTTTCAGCAGGTACAGTGAAAGAGAAGCTCCAAAACAGCAAAAATCCAAAACCAGTGCTTAACCAGAACCTCAAATGACGGAACTCTAATGCGACTTCACTTCGGCGTTGGCTTTTGACGGTATTTTTTGGTGCTGATTTTGGGTGCTTTTGTCACGACCCAAACTCACCTATAGGTCGTGATGGTGCCCAACATCCCAACTAGGCTAGCCAACTAATGATTTAAACATATATTTATTTCTTTAAAAATTATCCGAATAATCAAACTCCTCGAAATTTCAAAACTTACGAAGATATGAGAAAATAAGATAAATTAAATCCCAAGTAAAATAATTAAATTCACAATTCTACTAGTGTATGAGCCAAGACCTGGTGTCATAAGTGTATGAGCATCTAGTAGATAATACAAAATTCTAAATACTGTCTGAAATAAAGTAGACAAAATACAAATACAATAGGAGACTCAAGGTTTGCAAAACGACTCAAGAAGTAGCTCACCACTATGTCTCGGGATATCTGGGGTATGCTCCGGTAGGTCCTT
Organism: Nicotiana tomentosiformis; assembly: GCF_000390325.3. Lineage (NCBI taxonomy): Eukaryota > Viridiplantae > Streptophyta > Magnoliopsida > Solanales > Solanaceae > Nicotiana > Nicotiana tomentosiformis. The sequence goes on along the minus strand of NC_090814.1, from coordinate 144,415,717 downwards.
CGATAGTACCTGTCTCAGGTCCTGCACAAAAAGTGAAGCAAGCGTAGCATGAGTACGTAAATAATGTATACCTAGTAAGTATCAGGTCTAATCTCAAAGTAGTGATGAGAGGTCGACTTTGACACTCACTATGGGTCAATAATATTACAATAAAAATATTTAATTAAACATGATTTTTAGGAGAACAACGATAATTTTCTAAACAAGTAGAAATAAATAAACTCCTTAAATTTCAATTATTTCTAATTTATCAATTTAGCTTCGCAAGATGCAATTACATTAACAAGGTATCGTTTAATTTTTATTATTAGGCACGATTTATGTCGAGGTCGTACGGCCTAATCCAGAGTGTCGTGTACACTGTTGAGGGACGTGCGGCACGATTGTAACAACCCGATTTATCGTTTTAAGAATTAATGCCTCGTTTAGTGACTTAAGGTCTCGAGCAGCTTTATAATATGTATTATGACCCGCGAGTGTGGTCGAGTTTGATTTTCGAAAGATTCGGAATTTAATTAAAAGAACAATTCTTATTTAGAAGCTTAAATGGAAAGAGTTGACCGGAGAGTTGACTTTTAAGCAAACGACTCCGAAATGAAATTTTGATGATGTCAATAGCTCCGTATGGTGATTTTGGACTTAGGAGCGTGTCCGGACAATTTTTTGGAAGTCCGTAGGATAATTTGATGCATTTTGGCGAAAGTTGAAAAATATAAGGTTTTGGAAAATCCTTTCGAAGGATGAATTTTTTATAACGAGGTCGGATTTCGATTCCGGAAATGGTAATAGCTCCATTACGTCAATTATGACTTGCGTGAAAAATTTGAAGTCATTCCGGATTGATTTGATATGTTTCAGCGCAAAATATAAAAGTTGGAAGATGTGAAAACTTATAATTCGATTCTATGTGCGATTCGTAATTTAGGCATTTTTTGACGTGGTTTGAAGCCTCGTCTAAGTTCGTATTGTATTTTGGGACATGTTGGTATAATTGGTTGAGGTCCCGGGAGCCTCGAGCGAGTTTCGGATGGTTAAACGGACCAAAATTGTGCTTGAAGGAATTCTGAAATTTTTCCAGTTCTGGTACCATCGCACCTGCGATAGAAATGGTCGCAGGTGCGAGACCGCAAAAGCGACAAAATGGTCGCAGATGCGGCCTGGAGTGATAAGGGCAAAGGTCACAGGTGCGATGTATTTTCCGTACCTGCGTGGGCGCAGAAGCGGAAGCTCTTCCGCAGGTACGAGGGCAGTGTCACTAGGCATCGCAGAAGAGAGCTCGCAGGTGCGACTAAAATGTCCGCAGGTGCGAAACTGCGCAGAAACATAAGAATTGAACTTGGTCATTTTTGGCATTTCGTTTTGGAATTTTTGAAGTTCGAATTTGGACGATTCTGGAAGGATTCTTCACGAGCTTGGTTGGGGTAAGTGTTCTATATCCTAAAGTGATTATATTTCATGAATCTATGATTATATTCATCGTTTAATTCGGATTTAAATGGAAGAAATAAATATTATTACAGAATCTTCCAAAAATGAAAAATTTAAGATTTGGAGGTCGAGTTGTTATTGGAATTCGATAAAATTGGTATGGTTGAACTCGTATCGGAATGGGTATTCGGATTTCATGAAAATTATGTCGGGTTCCGAGGGGCGAGCCCTGCATTGACTTTTGTTGACTTTTTGGAATAAAATTTTAAATCGACATATTATTATCCGAAATTATTTCCGATAAATTTTAATGAAGTTGTACAATTAATTTGGATAGATTTGAGCTGTCCTGAGGTCAATTCAAGCAAGAAGGCTATTTTGGAATATCGGCCTAACTTAAAAAAAGGTAAGTGTCTTGCTTAACCTCGAGTGGGAGAATTACCCCTTAGGCATCAAGTCTTATGTGCCATTCGTGATATGTGAAAAGCCGAGTACGTGAGGTGACGAGTACGTGAGGTGACGAGTATTGAATTAAAGTCTTGGGAATATTGTGTAGTAAATTGGATAATTGTTGGCATATATTTAATTATATATTTCCCATACCTCAAATCACATTTATTGGATTTGTTTTTATATGACAATTTGATGTAATTACTACTTGTACATTTATGTGAATTTCGTGAGTTTGATGGTTGATATTCTTGGAATTTAATTTTCATTATGAATTTTCTCTATGCAAATAATTAATTAACCAAGCTTAAGAAGATGTGCTAATATAATTACCTAAATTTGGATTAATGAAGGCTTTGCTTTATGCTGAATAATTTCTATCTTTGTTGATTATTTTTGTGGTGTTATACACATTGTGTGGAGTCTTCTGCTATTTGTTGTGAAATTAATTGACTTGGTTGTATCTTTGGAATTTTCGTTGTGGCAATTGGGAAAATTGTGATATGAATTGATTTTGTTATGTGCCGTGATAATTTTCCGTGTAAATTGTTATGTTGTGTGAGTTATTATTTTGAGGAGATAAGGGTGGAATTTCACCGTTGATATTATGTGGGTATAAGGGTGGCATTTCACTATTGTTGTGTTTGTTGGAATATTGTTTGGGCGGAGCAATAAGGGCGGTTATAGGAGCGATAAGGGTGGCTATTGGTATTGTCAGGGCGGAGGGATAAGGATGGCTATAGGAGAGATAAGGGTGGCTATTGTCAGGGATGGCATGTGATGATGAGGAGTGGTTGCATTGGTGATTTTATTGTGATGTTGTGATTTTCCTTGTGTTTATTTTTATAACTTGCGCAATTTGTCTTGTTGTTGGTAAATTTATAATAATCTAATTTATGTTGAAATTGGGAGCCTATGGCTATTGCCAGGCAGATTATAAAATGAAATCTGGGCACAAGGTGCCGTGAGTAGATAATGAGGATATTGGCACGGGAATTATCCGTGCTGTTGTGATATGAAATGAGGGCACGAGGTGCCAAGGAAAAATAATGATTTAATTATGGGCACGAAGTGCCGTGAAAATATGAAAAATGGGCTGAGACCGTGTTTATAAAAAGAATATGAAAATGGGCTGAGACCCGTGGTTGAATGATTATGAAATGAAGTGTCACATAGTTACTTTTAATTGAAGGAATTATATTCAAAATATTTAATTGGAAGGATTTTTATGCAAAAAGATTTATTGGAAAGGATTACATTCGAAAGATATTTATTTAAAGAAATTATATTTGAGAGAAATTTATTCAAAGGAAGTATATTTGAAAAATATTTATTTGAAGAAATTATATTTGAAAAATAGTTATTTGGAAGAATTTTATGTGAAAGATATTTATTTGAAGGATTTAATTTAATTGGTTGTAATTATAATTATTAATTATTGAGCGATATTAATGGTGTTCTTATTGTCAGCGGTCACTGGTTGTTTTATGTGGCCCTTATTGTTACTTGTTTCCTATTATTTTGTATATTATGTTCCACAGGCTATTAGACTAGTGAGTGTCTTGACTGTACCTCGTCTCTACTCCGCTGATATTAGTCTTGATACTTATTGGGTACCGCCAGGTATTGGAGATATTGGACTTGAGCAGAGTTAAAGCGGGATCGTAAGGATTCATGGTAGAGCTACTTGGTCATCGCAGTCCCTTGGAGTCTTTTCATTTCATTGTACTGTTAAATTCTATCAAACAGTATTGTATATTCGGTCCTCGTGATCATTTCATGTATTCAGTTAGAGGTCATGACTCAGTACTACTAGTCTTGGTAGGTTGTTATATTTGTTCCGCTGTTAGTTTTGATTACTTATTTAATTCAAAAAAATGGCTTCAAAATGTAATTAAAATCGGCTTACCTAGTCTTAGAGACTAGGTGCCATCACGACGCCTGAGGTGGAATTTTGGGTCGTGACAGTTGGTATCAGAGCTCTAGGTTCATAGGGTCTACGAGTCATGAACGAGTCTAGTAGAGTCTTGCGGATCGGTACGAAGACGTCTGTACTTATCTTCGAGAAGCTACAAAACTGTTAGGAAATTTCCACTTCTTTCATTCCTGTCGTGCGGATTTGTTGATTGTAGAATCTGAGCCTTTGTATCTCTATTCTCTCACAGATGGTAAGAACACGTGCTACCGGGTTACCTGAGCAAACATCCGCATATACTGCTAGGGATGTAAGAGGCCAGGCCGAGGTAGAGGCCGAGGCAGAGGTCAAGGAAGGGCAAGTGCCGCGACTAGAATACCTATCAGGGCAACAGTTGAGGAGCCGCCAGTAGCTCCAGTTGGGGGACAGGAACCAGAAGCACCTGTTGTTATCCCCGGACTTCAAAAGACTTTGGCACAGCTCCTGAGCATGTTTGGTACATTAACCCAGGCGGGATTGATCTCTGTTGCACCAAATATTACGCATATTGGGGGAGTAGCTCAGACTCCTACCACAACTCTAGAGAAGCAAGTTCACGTTGGTCAGGTTTCGGGTGCAATACCGGTACAACCTGTTATTTCGGTTCGGCCTGACGTCAGGCCAGAGGCATCAGAAGAAGAACAAAAGAGACTTGAAAGGTTTAATAGGTATAGTCCACCTATTTTCAGTGGCACAACTACAGAGAATGCCCAAGGATTTCTAGAAAATTGTCACTGTATTCTCCGCACCATGAGTATTGTAGAAGTGAGCGGAGTTGCATGTACTACATTTCAACTGTCAGGCGAAGCGTATCAGTGGTGGCAAATCTATGAAGAAGGTAGACCAGCCGTTGCAACACCACCAACTTAGGCTTAATTTTCGGAAATGTTCTTGAAAGAATTTGTTCCCCAGACTCTCCGAGATGCGTAGCACACAGAGTTTGAACGGTTGCGTCAAGGCACTATGACAGTGTTGTAATATGCTATCAGGTTCAGTGAGTTAGCCCGTCATGCACCTATCTTAGTTCATACAGTTAGAGAACGGGTCCACAGATTCATTGAGGGGCTCGATTATGATATTAAAATATGCATGGCTCGAGATTTGAAAACTGATACTCCATTTCAAAAAGTAGTGGAGATTACAAGGAAGAATTAGGGTGTTTTAGGCGAGGAAAGGGAGTCTAAGGAGGCCAAAAGGTCTCGAAGATCTGGAGAGTTCAGTGAATTTTACTCTTCAGCTAGGACCCATTATAGTAGAGGCTCGAGTAGTTGGCCAGCTCAGTCTACACATCAGATTACTCGGAGTGCTCCAATAAGTTCTTACGATGCACCACCGGCACGGGATTCCTATAATTGTTATTCTAGTTATCCGGTACATACTCAGTATAAGCAACCACGACCTCAGAGGGACTGTTATGAGTGTGGTGACACTAGGCACATTATGATAGATTGTCCTAGACTTGGGAGGGGTGGATTTCATCAGAACACTCCATCTACAAGCTTTATTCCAGTTGATACTCCACGTGCACAGTCAGCTAGAGGTGGAGGACAGGCGGTTAGTGGGCGCCTAAGAGGTGGAGGCCCGATCCGTTGATATAATCGCTATGATGTGGCTGAGGCTGATACACCATATGGTGTCGTTACACGTATGATCCTGATCCTGTTATAAAAGGATATTTTCCTTTAATTTGATTTGGTTCTGAATATTGAGGTGAGACCTCCTATTATGCTCCGCTTATGGGTGAGCTTCGTAATTTTTGTGACCCACTTGTATGTTATCCCTGTTGGGAGAATTGAGGACGTGAGCTCGTGTCTGTCATTTTTATTTTTGTGCACCATTGAGGGCTATAAGTCCAAAAATATTTTTTATTATTCATCACAGTGGGTTTAATGTGTTTCGAAATAATTGATTCCAATTTTTATGAATTATATGCCCTACCAGTATGAGGATTCATTATGTGTGATAAAAAAAAAGAAAAAAAAAACTGTTTATGAAATATATTGAAAAGAAGAAAGAAAGGAAATTGAAATTTCAGTTGGCACAATGTTTAAAAATACTTGTGATTCCGAGTAAAGGACGAGATCCTCACATTTTTATACGATATGAAATATTTAAACCGGGCTACAAGCCGCGGTGGCAGTTATATAAGGACGAGGTCCTTGCGGTGAAATATGTATGAGTTAAATTCTCCCTTTGTGAAGTTTAAATTGTACTATAGTACTAATAGGGAGTCATGCCTGATAGGCTTGTGTGATAATTCTTGTATATTTTCTATGCACATTCAGCCATTTTCGTGTTGTAAATATTGATTTCTAACCTATGAGATGAGTGCCCAGGTGGCGTTAAGTGTGACTCATTAATTCGAGTAAGTAATCATGAGGTCTTCATGCCTCATATTCTGTTGTCAGTATAGTGAAAATTCGAAATGAGGTGGTGGTTAATATGAGATTAATTGATGATGCTGTAATTAATTATGAACAGCTTTTAAGACCAGAGATGTGGTGATGAGCATACATATTATGTGCTTTATGTCCTGATATCATTATGATAATGCAGTGGTTATAATGCTGAGATTGGTGTTATTGATATATACCTTGTGGTATTGCGTTGGGTTGTGGATGTGTTGTTAGGAGTTGTTTTGGTGTTACTCTGGCAGGTGGATAGGCCCAATTACAGGGGAGACTCTGTCGAAATTTCTGAAAAATTTGGGAGTTAGTAAAATTTGGAGGATTGAGATTTGCAAAGGAAGAGATAAGTTATGTTATGTGTTTGAGGGCGAATGATCCTAAGCGGGGGGAGAATGTAACAACCCAGAAAAAATTTGAAGTACTTCAACACTATCAAGAAAGTTGATGTGTGCGTAGGCACAGGTTGCTAAAGCCAGTTGAGACTAATGCCGTGCGTTGTTGTGAAAATCAGGCCTTTTTGAAAATATTTGGAGTGTAAGAAATTGGTCTTAAAGTTTTCAAATATGGATAAAAGAAATACTCTCAAATGAGATGGTGTTGTCAGGCTTATCTCAAATGCGGTAACGTGGGATCAACCGTGAGTATAAGTGTAAAAGTAAAAATCATCAATTTGGTAACCTCAGAATAATTCTTAGAACGTTCGAGGACGAACGTTTGTTTAAGAGGTGGAGAATGTAACGACCTGACTTGTTATTTTAGGAATTAATGCACCGTTTAGTTACTTAAGGCTTTGAGCAGCTTCGCAATATGTATTATGACCCGTGGGTGTGGTCGAGTTTGATTTTCGGAAGATTCAGAATTTAATTAAAAGAACAATTCTTATTTAGAAGCTTAAATGGAAAGAGTTGACCGGAGAGTTGACTTTTGAGCAAACGACTCCGGAATGGAATTTTGATGATGTCAATAGCTCCGTATGGTGATTTTGGACTTAGGAGCGTGTCCGGACAAATTTTTGGAAGTCCGTAGGACAATTCGACGTATTTTGGCGAAAATTAAAAAAATAGAAGATAATGGAAAATCCTACCGAAGGATGATTTTTTTATAACGAGGTCGGATTTTGATTTCGGAAATGGGAATAGCTCCATTACGTCAATTATTACTTGCGTGCAAAATTTGAAGTCATTTCGGATTGATTTGATACGTTTCGGCGCAAAATATAGAAGTTGGAAGATGTGAAAACTTATAATTCGATTCGATGCGCGATTCGTAATTTAGGCGTTGTTTGACGTGGTTTGACGCCTCGACTAAGTTCGTATTGTATTTTGGGACATGTTGGTATAATTGGTTGAGGTCCCGGGGGCCTCGAGCGAGTTTCAGATGGTTAAACAGACCAAAATTGTGCTTGAAGGAATTCTGGAATTTTTCTAGTTCTGGTACCATCGCACTTGCGATGGAAATGGTCGCAGATGCGAGACCGTAAAAGCGACAAAATGGTCGCAGATGTGGCCTGGAGTGAGAAGGGCAAAGGTCAAAGGTCACAGAAGCGGAAGCTCTTCCGCAGGTACGAGGGCAGTGTCACTGGGCATTGCAAAAGCGAGAAATTTCTCGCAAAAGCGAGCTCACAGGTGCGACTAAAATGTCCGCAGGTGCGCAACTGGGCAGAAACATAAGGATTGAACTTGGTCATTTTTGGCATTTCGTTTTGGAATTTCTGGAGTTCGGATTTGGGCGATTCTGGAGGAATTCTTCACAATCTTGGTTGGGGTAAGTGTTCTATATCCTAAAGTGATTATATTTCATGAATCTATGATTATATTCATCGTTTAATTCGGATTCAAATGGAAGAAATCAAAATTTTTACAAAATCTTCCAAAAATAAAAAATTTAAAATTTGGAGGTCGAGTTGTTATAGGAATTCGATAAAATTGGTATGGTTGAACTCGTATCGGAATGGGTGTTCGGATTTTATGAAAATTATATCGGGTTCCGAGGGGCGAGCCCCACGTTGACCTTTGTTGATTTTTTGGAATAAAATTTTAAGTCGATGTATTATTATCCGAAATTGTTTTCTATGAATTTTAATGAAGTTGTACAATTAATTTTGATAGATTTGACATGTTCGGAGGTCAATTCAAGCAAGAAGACTATTTTGGAATATCGGCCTAACTTCAAAAAGATAAGTGTATTGATTAACCTCGAGTGGGGGAATTACCCCTAAGGCATCGAGTCTTATTTTTCATTTGTGATATGTGAAAAGCCGAGTACGCGAGGTGACGAGTACGTACTCGGGTTTATATGTGCAAAATTTATTGAGTTAAAGTCTTGAAAATATTGTGTAGTAAATTAGATAATTGTTGGCATATATTTAATAATTTATTTGCCAAGCCTCAAATCACATTTATTGAATTTGTTTTTATATGACAATTTGATGTAATTACTACTTGTACATTTATGTGAAATCCGTCAGTTTGATGGTTGATATTCTTGGAATTTAATTTTCATTATGAATTTTCTTTATGCAAATAATTAATTAAGCAAGCTTAAGAAGATGTGCTAATATAATTACCTAAATTTGGATTTATGAAGGCTTTGCTTTATGCTGAATAAATTTTATCTATGTTGATTGTTTTTGTGGTGTTATACACATTGTGTGGAGTCTTCGGCTATTTGTTGTGAAATTAATTGACTTGGTTGTATCTTTGGAATTTTCGTTGTGGCCATTGGGCAAATTGTGATATGAATTGATTTTGTTATGTTGTCGTGATAATTTTTCGTGTAAATTGTTGTGTTGTGTGAGTTATTATTTTGAGGAGATAAGGGTGGCATTTCACCGTTGATATTATGTGGGTATAAGGGTGGCATTTCATTGTTGTTGTGTTTGTTGGAATATTGTTTGGGCGGAGTGATAAGGGCGGTTATAGGAGCGATAAGGGTGGCTATTGGTATTGTCAGGGCGGAGGGATAAGGGTGGATATAGGAGAGATAAGGGTGGCTATTGTCAGGGATGGTATGTGATGATGAGGAGTTGTTGCATTGGTGATTTTATTGTGATGTTGTGATTTTCCTTGTGTTTATATTTATAACTTGCACAATTTGTCTTGTTGTTTGTAAATTGATAATAATCTGATTTATGTTGAAATTGGGAGCCTGTGGCTATTGCCAGGCAGATTATAAAATGAAATATGGGTACAAGGTGCCGTGAGTAGATAATGAGGATATTGGCACGGGAATTATTCGCGCAGTTGTGATATGAAATGAGGGCACGAGGTGCCAGGAAAAAATAATGATTTAATTATGGGCACGAAGTGCCGTGAAAATATGAAAAATGGGCTAAGACCCGTGTTTATAAAAAATATGAAAATGGGCTGAGACCCGTGGTTGAATGATTATGAAATGAAGTGTCACATAGTTACTTTTAATTGAAGGAATTATATTCCAAATATTTAATTGGAAGGATATTTATGCAAAAAAGATTTATTGGAAAGGATTACATTCGAAAGATATTTATTTAAAGAAATTATATTTGAGAGAAATATATTCAAAGGAAGTATTGTAACGACCCGGGCGGTCGTTTTGAGAATTAGAGCCCTGATCCCCTAATAACTGTCTTCCCCACGTTTGTTTCCGCTATTGGGACTTGCCGGAGTGATTGGTTTTGGAATTCAGAGAGTTTTGTGACACTTAATCCCTAGTTGTGAGTTTAAGCCTTAGAATTTAGACCGTAGTCGGAACTGTGTGAAGACGGATCTGGAATGGAATTCTGTTGACTCCGTTAGCTCCGTTGAGTGATTTTGGGGTTAGGAGCGCGTCCGGATTATGTTTTGGAGGCCTGTAGTAGATTTAGGCTTGAATTGGCGAAAGTTAGTTTTTTGGCGATTTTGGCCGATAGTGGAAATTTTTATATCGAGCTCGGAATGCAATTCCGAAAGTGGTTGTAGGTTCGTAATGTCATTTGTGACCTGTGTGTAAAATTTGAGGTCATTCGGACTAGATTTGATGTGGTTCGGCGTCGTTTGTAGAATTTGGAAAATCTTAAATTCTTAGGCTTGAATCCGTGCTTAATTCACAATTTTGGTATTGTTCGATGTGGTTTGAAGGCTCGACTAAGTTTGTATGGTGTTTTAGGATTGGTTTGTATGTTTGGTTGAGGTCCCGGGGGCCTCGGGTGTGTTTCAGATGCTTAACGGAATGAATTTGAACTTAGGAAAAATTTGGTGCCTTTGTCTTTGCAGCACTTGTTCAGGCAGAAGGACCTTAATTTGCGTCAGCGGAGGTGGTTGGAGCTATTTAAAGACTATGATATCACTACATTTTATCACCCGGGGAAGGCCAATGTAGTGGCCGACGCCTTGAGCCACCGGGCAGAGAGTTAGGGGAGTTTGGCATATCTTCCGGCAGCTGAGAGGCCCTTAGCCTTGGATGTTCAGGCCTTAGCCAGTCAGTTCGTGATATTGGATATTTCAGAGCCTAGCCGGGGATTAGCTTGTGTGGTTGCTCGGTCTTCTCTTTATGACTGTATCAGGGAGCGCCAGTATGATGATCCTCATCTTCTAGTTCTTCAGGACAGGGTTCGACGAGGTGATGCCAGAGATGTGACTATTAGTGTTGACGGTGTGATGAGGATGCATGGCCGGATCTGTGAGCCCAATGTAGATGGGCTTCGGGAGTTGATTCTCGAGGAGGCCCACAGCTCGCGGTACTCCATTCATCCCGGTGCCGCAAAGATGTAGCAGGATTTGAGACAACACTATTAGTGGAGAAGAATGAAAAAGGATATAGTTGGGTTTGTGGCCAAGTGTCTCAACTGTCAGCAAGTTAAATATGAGCAGAGACCGGGTGGATTACTTCAGAGGTTAGAGATCCCAGAGTGGAAGTGGGAGCGGATCACCATGGACTTTGTAGTTGGACTTCCATGGAATTTGAGAAGGTTCGATGCTATTTGGGTGATCATGGATCGGCTGACCAAGTCAGCTCATTTTATTCCAGTGTTGACCACTTATTCTTCTGAGAGGTTGGCTGAGATTTATATCAGAGAGATTGTCCGCCTTCATGGTATTCCAGTATCCATCATTTCAGACAGATGTACACAGTTCACATCACGGTTTTGGAGAGCCGTACAGCAGGAGTTGGGTATTAGGGTGGAGTTGAGCATAGCCTTTCACCCTCAGACGGATGGGCAGTCCGAGCGCACGATTCAGATTCTTGAGGATATGCTTCGTGCCTGTGTGATGGAGTTCAGAGGGTCATGGGACCAATACTTGTCACTTGCAGAGTTTGCCTACAATAACAGTTACCAGTCCAGCATTCAGATGGCACCGTATGAAGCTTTGTATGGTAGGCGGTGCCTATCCCCAGTGGGATGGTTTGAGCCGGGCGAGGCCCGATTGTTGGGTACAGATTTGGTCTAGGATGCCCTGGATAAGGTGAAGGTGATTCAGGAGAGACTTCGCACAGCCCAGTAGGCAGAAACGTTATGCGGATCGTAAGGTTCGTGATTTGGCATTTATGGTTGGTGAGCGGGTCTTGCTTCGAGTATCGCCTATGAAGGGCGTCATGCGGTTCGGGAAGAAGGGCAAGCTGAGCCCGAGGTTCATTGGTCCTTTTGAGGTATTGCGGCGAGTTGGGGAGGTTGCTTATGAGCTTTCCTTGCCTCCCAGCCTAGCAGGAGTTCACCCTGTATTCCACGTGTCTATGCTCCGAAAGTATCACGGTGATCCGACTCATGTATTGGATTTCAGCTCAGTCCAGTTGGACAAAGATCTATCTTATGTTGAGGAGCCAGTAGCCATTTTGAACAGGCAGGTTAGAAAGCTCAGGTCAAAGAATATTGCTTCAGTAAAGGTCCAGTGGAGAGGTCAGTCAGTCGAGGAGGCGACTTGGGAGACCGAGCAGGATATGCGCAGCCAGCACCCTCATCTTTTCACAGTTTCAAGTATGTCTTTATACGCATTCGAGGACGAATGATTGTTTTAAGAGGGGGAGGATGTAATGACCCGGGCGATCGTTTTGAGAATTAGAGCCCTGATCCCCTAATAATTGTCTTTCCAACGTTTGTTTCTGCTATTGGGACTTGCCGGAGTGATTGGTTATGGAATTCAGAGAGTTTTGGGACACTTACTCCCTAGTTGTGAGTTTAAGCCTTAGAATTTGGACCGTAGTCGAAACTATATGAAGACGGATCCGGAATGGAATTCCGTCAGCTCAGTTAGCTCCGTTGAGTGATTTTAGTATTAGGAGCGCGTCCGGATTATGTTTTGGTGGCTTGTAGTAGATTTAGGCTTGAATTGGCAAAAGTTAGTTTTTTGGCGATTTCGCCCGATAGTGGAAATTTTGATATCAAGCTCGGAATGGAATTCCGAAAGTGGTTTTAGGTTCGTGATGTCATTTGTGACCTGTGTGTAAAACTTGAGGTCATTCGGACTAGATTTGATGTGGTTCAGCCTCGTTTGTAGAATTTGGAAAATCTTAAATTCTTAAGCTTGAATCCGTGCTTAATTCACAATTTTGGTGTTGTTCGATGTGGTTTGAAGGCTCGACTAAGTTCGTATGGTGTTTTAAGATTGGTTGGTATGTTAGGTTGAGGTCCCGGGGGCCTCGGGTATGTTTTGGATGCTTAACGGAATGAATTTTGACTTAAGAAAAATCTGGTGCCTTTGCTGGTTCTGCTGTTATGCACCTGCGGAAGGGAGGCCGCAAGTGCGAGAGCCACAGGTGTGGAGGGTGTGCACAGATGCGGAACTGGTAGGGCTGGTGATGGAGCGCAGGTGCGCAAGTTTGACCGCACCTGCGAGCCCGCAGGTGCGAAGCGTGGGCGCAGGTGCGGAGCCTGGCTGCTTTAATGAAATGCGCAGATGCGCCGTTTGGTCCGCAGGCACGAGAAATGCCCTCAGATGCGGCCCCAGCCCGGATAAGTGACCTTCACACCTGCGATGATTTTTTCGCAGGTGCGGGACCGCAGATGCGGCCCCATGAGCGCAGATGCGGATATCGCTGGGCAGAAAAGGGGATGTCGAGGGTTTGAAATTTCATAACATAAAATTTGATTTAAAGCTTGGTGGGAGACGATTTCTCGAGGGATTTTGAAGGAGAACTATTGGGTAACTAATTCTAACTTTATTTTGATAATAATACATTAATCTATTGTTGTTTTCCTCGTCTAATTAAGGAATTGAGGGTAGAAGTTTGGAAATGGGGGAAAAGGTTCCCCTATTGAAAATATGAGATTTGAATGGGAATTTGACGTCGGATTTAGATGATTTTTGTTCGAGCGAACTTGTGAGTGAATGGGTGTTCATAATTTGTAACTTTTACCTGATTCCGAGATGTGGGCCCGAGGAGACCTTTTGGGCGTTTTTCCTAATTTCACGCTTTAGCTTCGAATTAATTAGTTAAATTAGTTACTTGTAGTTATATTTATATTATGCAATTAATTTGAATAGATGTGTACCATTTGGAGTCGGATATTCGTGGCAAGAACGTGATATCGAGTTGATTAGAGCGGTTCGAGATAAGTGGCTTGCCTAACCTTGTGTTGGAGACTTTTCCCTTAAGGCTTTTTATATTAATTGATGTGTGGGCGTCGTGTACGTGAGGTGACGAGTTCGTACACGGGCTATTATTGTAAAAATCCCATTTTTCCTTTCTAAATCATAAATTGTTTTTCCTTATTAAGTTGCACTAATACGTTTAATTGTTAAACTTAGACTAGAGAAGTATGCTTACGTGTTTTAACTGCCTAATTGATATTTTGTGCATCATGTTTAGTTAAGTCCTTATTTGCCTTATCTATGTCCAGTATAAACTATATAACTCGATGCCATACCTGCCATTTCATCTTGCAATGCATATTTAAATTGGGACTACGGACGTATTCCGGGAGATTCCCCTGTACTGCATATTTACTTTGGGACTACGGACGTATTCCGGGATCCCCATGTACTGCATATTTACTTTGGACTGCGGACGTATTCCAGGAGATCCCCCAGCACTACATATTTACTTTGGCTCACGAAAGTATTTCGGGAGATCCCCATGTACTGCATATTCATTTGAAACTACGGGACGGTATCCCGAGAGATTCCCCACTGTGTTTACCTTGTTCTGAACCGAGGGCTCCCTTAACTGTTAAATTTTTGAGAATTTCTTTAACTATGTTACAGTAACTTTTACTTATATCTTTTACTGTTTAATTTATTATATTTACTCCTGTAGGGCCTTGACCTGACCTCATCACTACTCGACCGAGGTTAGGCTTGGCACTTACTGGGTACCATTGTGGTGTACTTATGTCCTTTCCTGCACATGTTTTCGTGTGCAAATCCAGGTACGAGCTATCAGCCTTGGGGTTAGCGCGTGCTGCTAATTCTAGGAGACTTCAAGGTACTCCTGCTTGCGTCCGCAGATCTTTGGAGTCCCCTTCTACTCCCTCGCCTAGAGACTTTCTTTATTATCTTCAGACTTTTGTATAGAGCTACATAGATTATAACAGCTTGTGACTTAGTGATATTTCGGGTCTTGGGAAATTATTTTGTATATGTCGAGTGGTACTACTTTTGGCTATTCACAATATGCTGTTTATCTTTAAGATGTTGTGTTTTCTTTACATTTTTTGTAATATTAGGCTTACCTAGTCGTAAAGACTAGGTGCCATCACGACATCTTACGAAGGGTTAATTTGGGTCGTGACAAGTTGGTATCAGAGCACTAGGTTCATAGGAGTCGTGAGTCACAAGCCGGTTTATTAGAGTCTCACAGATCGGTGCGGAGACGTCCGTACTTATCTTCGGGAGGCTATATAACTATTAAGAACTATCATATTTCTTTGATTTCCTTGTCGTGCGAGTTATTGACATCAAAATTCTAAAACTCTATTCTATTCTTTCTCACAGATGGTGAGGACCCGTACCAGGAGGACCGACGATCAGGCACCCGAGCCCCCTGCCAGAGCCGCCAGAGGCTTGGGTCGGGGTAGAGGACGACCATGCGGTGCAGCCCGAGCACCTGCGAGAGCTGCGTCAGAGGAGCCCCCAGCAGCTCCTGCTGGAGGGCCAGCACCGAAGATCCCTATTACTACTCCAGCCCTCCAGGAGACTTTAGCTCAGTTCTTGAGCATGTTCAGCACTCTGGCTCAGGCTGCCCCCTCTAGGGCGATCTCGACCTCCCCGATCTAGGGCTGGAATCAGTTGAAGATTCAGGAGCCGAACATCCCGAAGACTGCTTTCAGGACCAGATATGGTCACTATGAGTTTCTTGTCATGTCATTTAGGCTGACCAATGCCCCAGCAGCCTTTATGCATTTGATGCACAGTGTATTCCGGCCTTATCTTGATTCTTTCATAATTGTGTTTATTGACGACATCCTGGTATATTCCCAGTCTCGGGAAGATCATGAGCAGCACCTTTCAGACAATGAGAGAAAAGAAGTTATATGCAAAATTTTCAAAGAGTGAATTTTGGCTAGACTCAGTGGCATTCTTGGGCCATATAGTATCGAGTGAGGGGATCCAGGTGGATCCGAAGAAGATTGAAGCAGTGAAGAGTTGGCCCAGGTCATCTTCAGCTACCGAGATCCGGAGTTTTCTTGGTTTGGAGGGGTATTACCGTCGCTTTGTAGAGAGATTTTCATCTATTGCGGCACCTATGACCAGATTGACCCAGAAGGGTGCCCCGTTCAGGTGGACCGAGGAATGTGAGCAGAGCTTTCAGAATCTCAAGACAGCTTTGACTACAGCCCCAGTGTTAGTGTTGCCTACAGGTTTGGGGTCCTACACTGTCTATTGTGATGCCTCGAGGATTGAACTTGGAGCGGTATTGATGCAGGACGGTAGGGTGATTGCCTACGCATCTAGACAGTTGAAGGTGCATGAGAAGAATTATCCGATCCATGATCTCGAGTTAGCAGCTATTGTTCACGCCCTAAAGATCTGGCGTCATTATTTGTACGGTGTTCCCTGTGAGATTTACACAGATCATCGGAGTTTACAGCACTTGTTCAGGCAGAAGGACCTTAATTTGCGTCAGCGAAGGTGGTTGGAGCTACTTAAAGACTATGAAATCACTATATTATTCCACCCGGGGAAGGCCAATGTAGTGGCCGACGCCTTGAGCCGCTGGGCAAAAAGTTTGGGGAGTTTGGCATATCTTCCGGCAACTAAGAGGCCCTTGGCCTTGGATGTTCAGGCTTTAGCCAGTCAGTTCGTGAGATTGGATATTTCAGAGCCTAGCCGGGTATTAGCTTGTGTGGTTGCTCGGTCTTCTCTTTATGACCATATCAGGGAGTGCCAGTATGATGATCCTCATCTTCTAGTTCTTCAGGACAGGGTTTGACGAGATGATGCCAGAGATGTGACTATTGGTGATGACGGTGTGATGAGGATGCAGGGCCGGATCTGTGTGCCCAATGTAGATGGGCTTTGGGAGTTGATTCTCGAGGAGGCCCACAGCTCGCGGTACTCCATTTATCCCGGTGCCGCGAAGATGTACCAGGATTTGAGACAACACTATTGGTAGAGAAGAATGAAAAAGGATATAGTTGGGTATGTGGCCAAGTGTCTCAACTGTCAGCAAGTTAAATATGAGCAGAGACTGGGTGGATTACTTCAGAGGTTAGAGATCCCAGAGTGGAAGTGGGAGCGGATCACCATGGACTTTGTAGTTGGACTTCCACGGACTTTGAGAAGGTTCGATGCTATTTGGGTGATCACGAATCGGCTGACCAAATCAGCTCATTTTATTCCAGTGTTGACCACTTATTCTTCTGAGAGGTTGGCTGAGATTTATATCAGAGAGATTTTCCGCCTTCATGGTATTCCGGTATCCATCATTTCAGACAGAGGTACACAGTTCACATCACAGTTTTGGAGAGCCGTGAAGCAGGACTTGGGTACTATGGTGGAGTTGAGCACAGCCTTTCACCCTCAGACGGATGGGCAGTCCGAGCACACGATTCAGATTCTTGAGGATATGCTCTGTGCCTATGTGATGGTGTTCGGAGGGTCATGGGACCAATACTTTCCACTTGCAGAGTTTGCCTACAATAACAGTTACCAGTCCAGCATTCAGATGGCACCGTATGAAGCTTTGTATGGTAGACGGTGCCGGTCCCTAGTGGGATGGTTTGAGCCGGGCGAAGCCCGATTGTTGGGTACAGATTTGGTCCAGGATGCCCTGGATAAGATGAAGGTGATTCAGGAAAGACTTCGCACAGCCCAGTCTAGGCAGAAGAGTTATGCAGACCGTAAGGTTCGTGATTTGGCATTTATGGTTGGTGAGCGGGTCTTGCTTCGGGTATCGCCGATGAAGGGCATCATGAGGTTCAGGAAGAAGGGCAAGCTGAGCCCGAGATTCATTGGTCCTTTTGAGGTATTGCGGCAAGTTGGGGAGGTTGCTTATGAGCTTGCCTTGCCTCCCAGCCTAGCAGGAGTTCACCCGGTATTCCACGTGTCTATGCTCCGGAAGTATCAAGGTGATCCGACTCATGTATTAGATTGCAGATTAGTCCAGTTGGACAAAGATCTATCTTATGTTAAGGAGCCAGTAGACATTTTGGACAGATAGGTCAAAAAGCTTAGGTCAAAGAATATTGCTTCAGTAAAGGTCTAGTTGAGAGGTCAGTCGGTCGAGGAGGCGACTTGGGAGACCGAGCAGGATATGCGCAGCCAGAACCCTTATCTTTTCACAGTTTCAGGTATGTCTTTATACTCGTTCGAGGACGAACGATTGTTTTAAGAGGGTGAGGATGTAATAACCCGGGCGTTCGTTTTGAGAATTAGAGCCCCAAAACCCTAATAACTGTCTTCCCTATGTTTGTTTCTGCTATTGGGACTTGCCGGACTGATTTATTATGGAATTCAGAGAGTTTTGGGACACTTAGTCCCTAGTTATGAGTTTAAGCCTTAGAATTTGGACCGTAGTCAGAGTTGTATGAAGACGGATCCGGAATGGAATTCCGTCGGCTCCGTTAGCTCTGTTGAGTGATTTTGAGGTTAGGAGCGTGTCCTGATTATGTTTTGGATGCTTGTAGTAGATTTAGGCTTGAATTGGCGAAAATTAGTTTTTTGGCGATTTCGGCCGATAGTGGAAATTTTTATATCGAGCTCGGAATGGAATTCCTAAAGTGGCTGTAGGTTTGTAATGTCATTTGTGACCTGTGTGTAAAATTTGAGGTCATCGGACTAGATTTGATGTGGTTCGGCATCGTTTGTAGAATTTGGAAAATCTTAAATTCTTAGGCTTGAATCCATGCTTAATTTACGATTTTGGTGTTGTTTGATGTGGTTTGAAGGCTCGACTAAGTTAGTATGGTGTTTTAGGATTGGTTGGTATGTTTGGTTGAGGTCCTAAGGGCCTCGGGTGTATTTCGGATGCTTAACGGAATGAATTTGGACTTAGGAAAAATTTGGTGCCTTTGTTGGTTCTGGTGTTTCGCACCTGCGGAAAGGAGGCCGTAGGTGCGAGAGACGCAAGTGCGGAGGGAGTGCGCAGATGCGGAACTGGTGGGGCAAGTGATGGAGCCAAGGTGGGCGTAGGTGCGGAGCCTGGCTGCTTTAATGAAATGCGCAGATGCGCCGTTTGGTCCGCAGGTGCGGTATCCGCAGGCACGAGAAATGCCCGCAGATGCGGCCCCAGCCCGGATAAGTGACCTTCGCACCTGCGATGATTTTTCCGCAGGTGCGGGACCACAGATGCGGCCCTATGAGCGCATATGCGGATATCGATGGGCAGAAAAGGGGATTTCGAGGGTTTGAAATTTCATAACACAAAATTTGATTTAGAGCTCGGTGGGAGACGATTTCTCGAGGGATTTTGAAGGAGAACTACTGGGTACCTAATTCTAACTCTATTTTGATCATAATACATTAATCTATTGTTGTTTTTCTCGTCTAATTAAGGAATTAAGGTTAGAAGTTTGGAAATGGGATTTGAATGGGAATTTGACGTCGAATTTAGATGATTTTTATTCGAGCGAACTCGTGAGTGAATGGGTGTTCATAATTTGTAATTTTTACCCGATTTCGAGACGTGCGCCCGGGGAGACGTTTTGGGCCTTTTTCCTAATTTCACGCTTTAGCTTCGAATTAATTAGTTAAATTAGTTACTTGTAGTTATATTTACATTATGCAATTAATTTGAATAGATTCAGGCCATTTGGAGTCGGATACTCGTGGCAAGAACGTGATATCGAGTTGATTTGAGCGGTTCGAGGTAAGTGGCTTGCCTAACCTTGTGTTGGGGACTTTTCCTTTAAGGTGTTTGATATTAATTGATGTGTGGGTGCCCTGTACGTGAGGTGACGAGTACGTACACGGGCTATTATTGCAAAAATCTTGTTTTTCCTTTCTAAATCATAAATTGTTTTTCCTTATTAAATTGTACTAATACGTTTAATTGTTAAACTTAGACTAGAGAAGCATGCTTACGTGTTTTAACTGCCTAATTGACATTTTGTGCGTCATGTTTAGTTAAGTCCTTATTTGCCTTATCTGTGTCCAGTATAAACTGTATAACTCGATGCCATACCTGCCATTTCATCGTGCGTTGCATATTTAAATTGGGACTAAAGACGTATTCCGGGAGATTCCCCTGTACTGCATATTTACTTTGGGACTACGGACGTATTCCGGGAGATTCCCCTATACTGCATATTTACTTTGGGACTACGGATGTATTTCGAGACATCCCCCAGTACTGCATATTTACTTTGGGACTACGGACGTATTCCGGGAGATCCCCATGTACTGCATATTCATTTGAAACTACGAAACGGTATCCCAAGAGATTCCCCACTGTGTTTACCTTGTTCTGAGCCGAGGGCTCCCTTAACCGTTAAATATTCGAGAATTTCTTTAACTGTGTTACCGTAAATTTTACTTATATCTTTTACTGTTTAATTTATTATATTTACTCCGGTAGGGCCTTGACCTGACCTCGTCACTACTTGACCGAGGTTAGGCTTGGCACTTACTGGGTACCATTGTGGTATACTCATGTCCTTTCCTGCATATGTTTTCGTGCGCAAATCTAGGTACGAGCTATCAGCCTTGGGGTTAGCGCGTGCTGCTAATTCTAGGAGACTTCAAGGTACTCCTGCTTGCGTCCGCAAATCTTTGGAGTCCCCTTCTACTCCCTCGCCTAGAGACTTTCTTTATTATCTTCAGACTTTTGTATAAAGCTACATAGATTATAACAGCTTGTGACCTAGTGATATTCCGGGTCTTGGGAAATTATTTTGTATATGTCGAGTGGTACTACTTTTGGCTATTCACAATATGCTATTTGTCTTTAAGATGTTGTGTTTTCTTTATATTTTTCGTAATATTAAGCTTACCTAGTCGTAAAGAATAGGTGCCATCACGACACCTTACGGAGGGTTAATTTGGGTCGTGACAAGTATATTTGAAAAATATTTATTTGAAGAAATTATATTTGAAAAATAGTTATTTGGAAGAATTTTATGTGAAAGATATTTATTTGAAGGATTTGATTTAATTGGTTGTAATTGTAATTATTAATTATTGAGCGATATTAATGGTGTTCTTATTGTCTGTTGTGCATATCATTGGTTGTTTTATGTTGCCCTTATTGTTACTTGTTTCCTATTATTTTGTATATTATGTTGCATAGGCTATTAGACTAGTGAGTGTCTTGACTGTACCTCGTCTCTACTCTACTGAGGTTACTCTTGATACTTACTGGGTACCGACCGTGGTGTACTCATACTACACTTCTGTACATTTTTGTGCAGAGCTAGGTATTGGAGATATCGGACTTGAGCAGAGTTAACGCGGGATTGTAAGGATTCAAGGTAGAGCTTCTTGGTCGTCGCAGTCCCTAGGAGTCTTTTCATTTCATTGTACTGTTAAATTTTAATCAAACAGTATTGTATATTCGGTCCTCGTGATCATTTCATGTATCCAGTTAGAGTTCGTGACTCAGTACAACCAGTCTTGGGAGGTTGTTATATTTGTTCCGCTGTTAGTTTTGATTACTTATTTAATTCAAAAAAATGGCTTCAAAAATGTAATTGAAATCGGCTTACCTAGTCTTAGAGACTAGGTGCCATCACGACGCCTGAGGTTGGATTTTGGGTCATGACAGAGATACTGTCGAGGCGTTCGGCCCGCTCTACAAGAAAGTAGGACATTTTCTTATGAACCTCTGGAATAATAAGTTATTAATAATATTAACACGAAGTATGTTCAATCTCTATTAACAATTCAATAATTTATACAAAATTTTGAGTGTATGAAGTTTCGATCTTTTACTATTTCCTCAAACAATTTGCAATATAATTCCAGTAATTTAATTAAATAAAAGGAGCAATTATCACAAGTAATTCATGATTTGAGTCCTAAACTATCCGGACATTAACATAATTAGTAGCTACGTACGGACTCTCGTCACCTCGTGCGTACATAGCCCCCACAATTAGCAGCAATTATTAATATGAATGACCTAAGGGGTAAATTACCTCTTACAAGGTTAGGCAAGATACTTGCCTTGTCTCAAAGCCCACTTCCCGATCACAATGTCGCGAAAAATCTCAATTCGGTGCCGAAAAATCCGAAACTATCCAAAAGTTATATAAAATAATTAATACATGCTCAATAATTCGAAATTAGACTATTAAACAAATTACCCTATCCAAAATGGTAAATTCCTAAAATTCACCCCGGACCCACGTGCCCGGATTCCGAAAATTTTAGGAGGAAATCATTACCCATAATCTCAAGAACTCAAATATACAATTTTCATCCAATTCCATAATCATTTTCGTGGTCAAAATCTCATTTTTATAAAAATCTAGGTTTTTCATCTAAACCCTTGATTTCCTAAATTTACAGGTTATAATCTATCCATAATCTATGTATATAACTCAAAGTGTGTAGAATTAACTTACCTTTAAGTTGCTAGTTGAAATCCCCTCTCAAAAAGCTCCAAAATCGCCCAAAAATGGAGGAAAAACGGACTAAAATGACTAAGCCTCGCCCCCTTTTTTAACATTCTGCCCAACAGTCATTTCTGCACCTGCGGAAAAAGCCTCGCATGTGCAAGATTTTTCCTCTTGGCCTGGCTCCGCACCTACACGTCTGCTTTTGCGCCCCAAGCCTTCGCACCTGTGGAATTGTCCGCTTCTGCGAGCTAAATGTTGCACCTGCGAGTCTCGCACCTGCGACTGTCCAAGCGCAGGTGAGATTTTGACAGTAGCTGGGAGCTTCAGGTTTGGCTCCCAATTTTCAACTTGGTCCGAGCCTCGTCCGATTGATACTCGGGGGCCTCGGGACCCCGCTCGAATATACCAACAAGTTTGAAATTATAAAACGGACTCGCTCGAACCCTCGAAATGTGTAAAATAACATCAAAACTAAGAATCATACCTCAAACCAAATTGATTCAACTTAAAATTTTTAAATTCTTCAAACTTACTCCAAACATGCCGAAATATACTTATACTACTCGGAATGACACCAAATTTTGCGTGCAAGTCTTAAATCACAATACGAGGCTATTCTGAGGCTCGGAATTCCAAACGGACCTCAATTACTCCAAAATCTACTCTAAACCAAATTTAAAGAACATTAAACCTTCAAATAGTTGACTTTTCCTATTAAGCGCTGAAACGCTCCCGGGTTGTCCAAAACCCGATTCGAACATACGCCCAAATCCAAAATCATCATACAAACCTATTGGAACCGTCAAATCTCGATTCCGGGGTCGTTTTCTCAAAATGTTGACCAAAGTCAAACTTAGCATTTTAAGGCCAACTTAAGGAACCAAGTGTTCCGATTTCAACTCGAACATTTCCAAATACCGATCCAACCATCCCCGCAAGTCATAAATTAGTTAAAACACATATAGGGAGTTTTTTTTTAGGGGAATGGAGTTCTAAAAGTCAAAATGACTGGTTGGGTCATTACATTCTCCGCCTCTTAAACAAACGTTCGTCCTCGAACGGGTTTAGAATTTTACCTAGAGTGCTGAATAAGTGTGGATATCTGCTCCGCATGTCCTCCTCGGCCTCCCAAGTCGCTTCCTCGAGTGGTTGGCCCCTCCACTGGACTTTTACTGCAGTAATCTTCTTGGACCTCAACTGGCGAACCTGTTTATCAATAATGGCAACTGCTTCTCTTCATATTCCAAGCTCTTATCTAGCTGAACCGTGCTGAAGTCTAACACATGAGATAGGTCGGCATTATACTTTCGGAGCATAGATACATGGAAAACCAAATGAACTCCTGATAGGTTGGGAGGCAAAGCAAGCTCGTAAGCAACCTCCCCAACTCGTCTCAATACCTCAAATGGGCCTATAAACCTTGGGCTCAACTTGCCCTTCTTCCCAAATCTCATGATTCCTTTCATCGGCGAAACCTTCAAGAGAAATTTTTCACCCACCATAAATGATAAATCACATGTTTTCTGATCCGCATAACTTTTCTGTCTGGACTGTGGTGTACGAAGTCACTCCTGAATCAACTTTACCTTTTCCAAGGCATCCTTCACCAAATCAGTACCACATAACTTAGCCTCACCGGGCTCAAACCATCCGATGGGTGAACGACATCGCCGACCATTTAAAGCCTCAAATGGAGCAATCTTGATGCTGGATTGGTAACTGTTGTTATAAGAAAACTCGGCCATAGGCAAGAAACGATCACACTGATCTCCAAAGTCAATCACACATGCCCTGAGCAAATCCTCCAAAATCTGAAATGTCTGCTCCGACTGCCCGTCGGTCTGCGGATGAAAGGTTGTGCTAAGTTCTACACGGGTCCCCAATTCACTCTGTACTGATCTCCAGAAATGTGAAGTAAACTGAGGGCCTCTATCTAATATGATGGAAATTGGAACACCGTGCAACCGAACTATCTCTTGAATATAAATTTGGGCCAACCTCTTTGAAGTATACGTAGTCACAACCGGAATAAAGTGTGCCGACTTGGTCAACCTGTCGACAATGACCCAAACTGCATCAAACTTCTGCAAGGTCCGTGGCAACCCAACTACAAAGTCCATAGTAATGCGTTCCCATTTCCACTCTGGTATAGTCATCTGCTGAAGTAGGCCACATGGCCTCTGGTTCTCATATTTAACTTGCTGGCAATTTAGACACCTAGCTAAATACTCAACAATGTCCTTCTTCATCCTCCACCACCAATAATGCTACCTCAAGTCACGATACATCTTCGTAGCTTCTGGATGAATAGAATACCGAGAACTGTGTGCCTCCTCTAGAATCCTTTTCCTCAGTCCATCCACATTAAGAACACATAGACGATCCTGGAGTCGCAAAACACCATCCGCGCCAATAGTAACTTCCTTGGCACTACCCCGTAGTACCGTTTCTCGAAGAACCATTAAGTGTGGATCATCAAACTGGCGAGCCTTGATCTGCTCAAATAGTGAAGACTGGGCCAAAACACACGCAAAAACTTGGCTGGGCTCCGAAATATCCAGCCTCACAAGTCTGTTAGCCAAGGACTGAATATCCAAAGCCAATGGCCTCTCCTCTGTTGAAATGAAAGCCAAACTGCCCATACTTTCCGCCTTCCTACTCAAGGCGTCTGCAACTACATTTGCTTTGCCCGGATGATACGGGATAGTAATATCATAATCTATTAGTAACTCAAGCCATCTGTGCTGCCTCAAATTTAGGTCCCTCTGCTTGAACAAATGCTGCAAACTGCGATGATCAGTGTAAACTTCAGAAGACACCCCATAAAGATAATGCCTCCAAATTTTAAGATCGTGAACAATTGCAGCTAACTCCAAATCATGTACCGGGTAATTCTTCTCATGGGGTTTTAGCTGACGTGAACATATGCAATAACTTGCCCTTCCTGCATTAATACACAACCCAAACCAACGTGTGAAGCATCACAATACACTGTGTACATCCCTGAACCGGAAGGCAACACTAATACTGGTGTTGTAGTCAATGCTGTCTTGAGCTTCTGAAAGCTCAGCTCACAATCATCAAACCATCGGAACGGAGCACCCTTATGGGTTAATTTGTTCAAAGGCACTGCAATAGATGAAAAGCCATTCACGAACCGACGATAATAACCTGCTAAACCTAGGAAACTCCTGATCTCACTCACCGAAGTGGGACGATGCCAATTTTGAACTGCCTCAATCTTTTTAGGATCAACTTTAATGCCCTCTCCCGATACAATATGCCCCAAGAATGCTACAGAATTTAGCCAAAACTCACATTTGGAAAACTTAGCATATAGCTTTTGTTCTCGCAGTGTCTGAAGCACCAATCTCATATGTTGCTCGTGCTCTTCCTTACTGCGCGAGTAAATTAAAATATCATCAATGAAGACAATGACAAACAAATCAATATATGGCCTGAATACCATGTTCATCAAATCCATAAACGTCGTCGGGGCATTAGTCAAACCAAAAGACATCACCAGAAATTCATAGTGACCATATCTAGTCCGAAAAGCACTCTTCGGAACATCTAAATCCCGAATCTTTAACTGATGGTACCCCGACCTCAAGTCAATCTTAGAGAACACCCTAGCACCCTGCAACTGGTCAAATAGATCATCAATACGCGGCAACGGGTACTTGTTTTTAATACTAACTTTGTTCAATTGGCGATAATCAATACACATTCACATTGTTCCATCCTTCTTCTTCACGAATAATACCGGTGCACCCCAAGGCAATACACTCGGTCTGACAAACCCTTTGGCTAGTAACTCTTCAAATTGTTCTTTCAATTCCTTCAATACTTTTGGAGCCATGCGATACGGTGGGTATCTGGAGCCAAGTCAATACAAAAATTCAATATCACGATCTGGTGGCATGCCTGGAAGATCTGAAGGAAATATATCGGAGAATTCTCGAACTATAGGCACTGACTCAATAGCCGGAGTCTCTGCAGTAGTATCCCGAACATAGGCTAGATAAGCCAAACAACCCTTCTCGACCATATGTCGAGCTTTTAGAAAGGAAATAACATGATCAGATGCACTGACAGACGAACCTTTCCACTCCAACCTAGGAAATTCCGGCATTGCCAAAGTAACAGTCTTAGCATGGCAATTTAGGACGGCATGATATGGGGGTAGCCAGTCCATGCCCTGGATAATCTTGAAGTCGGTCATATCAAGTAGTAGAAGATCTGCTCTAGTCTCATAACCACAGAATGTAACAACACAGGACCGATAGATCAGATTCACAACAACAGAATCGCCTATAGGAGTGGACACATAAACAGGAGTACTCAAGGACTCTCGAGAAACACCTAGGAAATGAGGAAATAGAGAGGACACATATGAATACGTAGATCCTGGATCAAATAATACGGAGGCACCTTTGCCGCAAAGAGAAATAATATCTGTATTCACTGCATCTGAGGCCTCTGTATCTGGTCTGGCCGAAAAAGCATAGAATCGAGCTGGAGCGAAAACTGGCTGGCCTCCACCTCTAGGATGACCCCTACCCATCTGCCTTCCACCTCTGGGTGGTCGGATGGCTAGTGGAGCAACTGGTGCAGTAATCATAGGCTGCTGACCCTGCTGCACTAGTCTACCCCGAAGCCTGGGGTAGAATCTTCGCATGTGACTGGGATCCCCGTACTCGTAATAACTTTTCGGTGTGATGGGCTGCTAACTAGAAGTCTGACCCTGGGGACCTGAATACCCACTGGAAGAACCCTGAATAGCTGGGGGCGATAAGAACTCTCTGGCATAGCACTGAAATAAGGTCGCATTGGGGCACCCCGAGGAGGCGGTGGTGCTGGATATTGGGGCCTGCTGGACTGCCCTCTCACGAACTGAGCTCTACCCCCAGATGGAGTACCTCTGAACTCTCCATAATATCTAAATCGCTTATACCTCATAACCTGTTCTCGGTTACGCTGACGCACACCCTCAATCCTCTGGGCTATCTCCACAACCAACTCATAAGAAGTCCCCATCTCAACCTCTCGGGCCATAGTGGCCTGAATGCCAGTATGTAAACCTGTAACAAACCTCCGCACTCTCTCCGCCTCTATAGGGAGTATCATAAGTGCATGGTGAAATAACTCAGAGAACCTCGCCTCCTAATCGGCCACTGACATCTGACCCTGCTGGAGCTGCTCAAACTGAAACCGCAAATCTTCCCTCCGGGAGCATGTAATATACCTGTCCAGGAAAATACGAGTGAATCTGTCCCAAGTCATGGGAGGAGAATTTGTTGGTCTTCCAAGAAGATAAGATTTCCACCATCTACGGGCTCTGCCCTCTAGTTGAAAAGTAGCAAAGTCTACCCTGTGAGACTCCAATATCCTCATGTTGTGCAGTCTGTCCCTGCACCGATCAATGAATTCTTGGGGATCCTCATTGCGCTCACCCCCAAAGACAGGAGGATGTAGTCTAGTCCATCGGTCCAATAGCTTCTGCGGCTCAGCGACCGCAGCTGGTCTGGGCTCAAGTGTAGCTCCTGCCACTGGCTGGACTCCACCCACGGGTAGTGCATCCTGGGTCTGATATACAGCAGCTGCTTGCCCATGAGCCAGTGCGGTAGGGGTTTGTGCTCCCCCGCCCGCCTGAGATGTGGCTGGGTCTGCCGAAAATAAACCGGCCTAAGTCATTGTGTCCATGAACCACAATATACGACCCATGACTTCCTAGAATCCCGGTGCAGATGTGAAATCCATCGGAGCTGGCTCTGCTACGGGCACCTCGCCATGTTCCTCAATAATAGGATCCTCTGTTGGACCTACTGGTGGTATAACCGGAACAACTCTTGTACGTCCTCGTCCCCTACCACGGGTTGGAGCCCTCCCTCGACCTCTGCCTCGGCCTCTAACAACAGGGGGAGTAACTCTTCCCTAGTCTGGAACATCATTAGAGCGTGTTCTCACCATCTGTGAGAGAATAAGAGAAAGATATTTAGTACTATTATTTGCACGATGGGAGATAAAGAAAGGTAGTTTTCCTAACACCCTGTAGCCTCTCGAAGATAAGTACAGACGTTTGTGTACCGATTCGCAAGACTCTATTAGGCCTGCTCATAACTTGTGAGACCTACGTGGACCTAGTGCTCTGATACCACGTTGTCACGACCCAAACTCACTTATAGGTCATGATGGCGCCCAACATCCCAGCTAGGCTAGCCAACTAATGATTTAAACATATATTCATTTCTTTAAAAATTATCCGAAAAATCAAACTCCTCGAAATTTCAAAACTTAAGAAGATATGAGAAAATAAGATAAACTAAATCCTAAGTAAAATAATTAAATTCACAATTCTACTAGTGTATATGCCAAGACCTGGTATCACAAGTGTATGAGCATCTAGTAGATTATACAAAATTCTAAATACTATCTGAAATAAAGTAGACAGAATACAAATACAAGAGGAGACTCAAGGGCTGCAAAATGACTCAAGAAGCAGCTCACCACTAAGTCTCGGGATATCTAGGGTATGCTCTGGTAGGTTCTCCGATAGTACCTGTCTCAGGTCCTGCACAAAAAATGCAGTAAGCGTAGCATGAGTACGTAAACAACATATACCCAGTAAGTATCAAGCCGAATCTCGAAGAAGTAGTGACAAGAGGTCGACTTTGACACTCACTATGGGTCAATAATATTACAATAGAAATATTTAATTAAACATGATTTTTAGGTGAACAACGATAATTTTCTAAACAAGCAGAAATAAATAAACTCCTTAAATATCCATAATTTCTAATTTATCAATTTAGCTTCGCAAGCTGCAATTACATTAACAAGGTATCTTGTAATTTTTATTATTAGGCACGATTTCTGTCGAGGTCGTACGGCCCGATCCAGAGTGTCATGTACACTGCAGAGGAACGTGCGGGGTGATCTACAGATGCATCTATACTGCCGAGGCGTTCGACCCGCTCCACAAGAAAGGAGGACATTTTCTTATGAACCTCCGAAATGAGAAGTTATTAATAATATTAACAGGTAGTATGTCCAATCTCTATTAACAATTCAATAATTTACACAAAATTTCGAGTGTATAAAGTTTCGATCTTTTACTATTTTCTCAAACAATTTGCAATATAATTCCAGTAATTTAATTAAATAAAAGGAGTAATTATCACAAGTAATTCATGATTAGAGTCCTAAACTACCCGGACATTAAAATAATTAGTAGCTACGCACGGACTCTCGTCACCTCATGCGTACGTATCCCCCACAATTAGCAGAAATTATTAATATGAATCACCTAAGGGGTAAATTCCCTCTTACAAGGTTAGGCAAGAGACTTACCTTGTCTCAAAGCCCACTTCCCGATCACAATATCGCGAAAAATCTCAATTCGGTGCCGAAAAATCTGAAACTATCCAAAAGTTATATAAAATAATTAATACATGCTCAATAATTAAATTAGACTATTAAATAAATTGCCTTATCCAAAATGGTAAATTCCTAAAATTCACCTCGGGCCCACATGCCCGGATTTCGAAAATTTTCAGAGGAAATCGTTGCCCATAATCTCAAGAACCAAATATACAATTTCCATCCAATTCTATAACCATTTTCGTAGTCAAAATCTCATTTTTATAAAAATCTAGGTTTTTCTTCTAAACCCTTGATTTCCTAAATTTACAGGTTATACTCTATCCATAATCTATGTATTTAACTCAAAGTGTGTAGAATTAACTTACCTTCAAGTTGCTAGATGAAATCTCTTCTCAAAAAGCTCCAAAATCGCCCAAAAATGGAGGAAAAACGAACTAAAATGACTGAGCCTCGCCCCACTTTTTAACATTCTGCCCAGCAGTCATTTCCGCACCTGCAGAGGCTTAGCCGCACCTGCGGAAAGAGAATCGCATGTGCGAGATTTTTCCTCTTGGCCTGGCCCCGCACCTGCGCGTCCGCTTCTGTGCCCCAAGCCTTCGCACATGCGGAATTGTCCACTTCTGCGAGCTAAATGCCGCACCTGCGAGTCTTGCACCTGCGGCTGGCCAAGCGCAGGTGCGATTTTGACAGCAGCTGGGAGCTTCAGTTTTGGCTCCCAATTTCAAACTTGGTCCGAGCCTCGTCCGATTGATACTCGGGGCACCCGGGACACCGCCCGAACATACCAACAAGTTTGAAATCATAAAACGGACTCGCTCGAACCCTTGGAACGTGTAAAACAACATCAAAACTAAGAATCACACCTCAAACCAAATTGATTTAACTTTAAATTTTCAAATTCTTCAAACTTACTCCAAACATGCCGAAATATATTTATACTACTCGGAATGACACTAATTTTTGCGTGCAAGCCTTAAATCACCATACGAAACTATTCTCAGGCTTAGAATTCCAAACGGACCTCAATTACGGGGTATTTTGGGGTATTTTGGAGTCATAAACAGGGTGATGAATTGCTGGATTTTTCAAAAGAAAGAGAAAGAAAGAATGACACGAGTAGAAATTCCCTTAGCGTAGAAGAAGAAAACAAATTCTTTCCATTCCCTCCTCTCTTTGTTTTTTCTCCTTCTCCCCCTCTTTTTCTCCTTACATTTCTCTTCTATTTATAGAAAAAATTTCGGAATTTTTCAGATTTTTGTTTTATAATTTTATTATTATTTTTAATTAAAAAACATTTTCGCTTCCCATTTTTCTTATATTATTTAAAAAAATAATTCCCCACTTTCCTTTACTTTTAGTTTTTAATTTCTCACTTTTATTTACTTTTATTATATTTAAATTCCCACTTTTATACTTTTCTTTTTTTATTTTCCACTTATTTTACTTTCTTTTCTTTTTTTTAATTTGCACTTTATTTTACTTTATTTAAAAAAAAATTCAACTACCTTTACTTTTATTTTTTAATTCCAAATTTTTTTAAATTTCCACATTCTTTTACTTTTATTTTTTAAATTTTTCACTTTCTTTTACTTTTTTATTAAACAATTTCCACCTACTTTTACTTTTACTTTTTAATTTTATATTTCTACTTTTCCTATTTTTTTAATTCCCATCCGAAATTTTATAAAAATATTTAATTTCTGTTTCGGTTTTTTAATTCATGTTATTTTAAAATAAAGATGAAAATAAAAATAAAAATAATACTAATAGTAATAATTGACCTTTTAAATTATTATTAATTTTTACCCTATATAAAAAAAAGTGTAAAAAGCTAAAAAATATATATTAAATTTCTAAAAATATTTACATAGTAGAAGGTGATAAAAATTCAAATATAGTAAAAACTTAGGTGCTCACAGATACTTCTCTTCCTCCTGATTCCGGAGACGCTGCAGTTTAGCTTTTTCTTTCTTTTTCTATTTTGTACCTTTATCATTTTGATGCGTCCTTGTAAATAAAAGCATATTTTTTTCTCAAGTATCGTTTGAGTCTTACTTTCGTTTGAATGTTCATGCAAGTCTTTAACTTTCGTGCTTGCTCAAATATTCTGCGCATGTTATTCTGTTTGCGCTTTATTATGTGTAATCTCGGATGCCTTTCCTTCGAGGCATTTTGGTTTCGAGTATTATCCCTTTTTTGTGAGGGTTTCCATGAGTATTTGCGCAAGTTTGCTTTTTGCGTCTTTTTTCGTATGCGGCTTCGGGTGTATTTTTTCCTGATGGCATTCTAGATTCCGGGCATTAATTCTTCGGGAACCAACCCTTTAACGTGAGGGTTTTTATAAGAAAGGGCCCTCTTATTTTTATGGTGCTCTTGAAGAGGACGTCTCTTGTTCATTACGGCACTAACATTTGAAGTACTTGTTTAACTTTCAAATGGAAAAATTAACTCATCGTTCGGACAAGAAACAAGATAAAAACAAAAGGATTTCATTTCATTTAATTCCTTCTATTTTCAAAAGTACACAAGCATTTTGCTATGCAGAAAAGAAATTTTCATGACTTGTGGCTATCTTGTATAACTTATTTCTACGGGGCTGGCTGCGCAGCCCCGGTCCCGATGATGTATTCTGTTCCTGGATTTTCGTTTCCCAGTTGACGTGGCATTCAGTGTTGCCGTATTCTTATATCATCCCTCCCAGTGTTCGAATACGAAAAATGCGAATTGAAACACTGAAATTCTTGTATCTTTGAAGATCCCACCATTGAATTGCTAGGTAATCCTTCACTTGGCAACATATCTTGTTTCTCCTTAGGAACCCATGCTATCGAGAGAAAGAATACCTAACAGCCCTCTAGTGGTTTGTGCTCGTGAACGGTCAGGTAACCTCCATTCGGTAGAAAACTTAACTTTCCGGTGGGAATTTGCTATCGAAGCAAAATTTATCGAATCATCCCCGAGTGGAAACTTGTTTGTTTGCGTTGTTATGAAAAGTTTTATTATTGTTGTCTTCATAGTATGCTTTCCATCGTTGCCTCATGAAAAACCTTGCCAGAAAAACCCAATTAGGACAAAAACTGAACGAAGGGAAAAAGAGTGCAGCACATACTTTCCGTTTGACTGTTGTTTGTCAGCAGTAATATCTTTTGAGGTGAGCCACATTCCAGTTCTTGGGAAACTTGTATCCTTTATGGTTGTCCAACTCGTATGATCCTTTCCCAGTGATAGCTGAAATCCGGTAAGGACCTTCCCATATTGAGCCTAACTTGCCCGCGTTGAGTTCTCGGGTGTTTTGAGTTACCTTTCTCAAGACCAAGTCTCCTACTTTGAAATAATAGAGGTTGGCTCTTTGATTATAATATCGCTCCATTCTTTGCTTTTGAGCCGCCATTCTGATATGTGCCAAGTCCCTGCGTTCCTCGAGCAACTCCAAGTTGATTAGCATTGCTTCGTTGTTCGATTCTTCGTTCGCCTGGAAATACCTTAAGGTTGGTTCCCCTACCTCCACCAGTATCAAAGCTTCTGCGCCGTACACAAGGGAAAAAGGGGCTTCTCCCGTGCTTGACTTGGCCGTTGTTCGGTAGGCCCATAGAACCCCAAGTAATTCTTCGGTCCAGTTGCATTTTGCTGCTTCCAACCTTTTCTTTAGATTTTGTATAATTGCTTTGTTCGTTGATTCTGCTTGACCATTCGCGCTCGGATGATAAGGTGAATAGGTAATACTCTTTATCTTCAAATCTTCAAGGAACTTTGTAACTTTCGCGCCGATAAACTGCGGCCCATTGTCGCATGCAATCACTTTTGGTATTCCAAACCTGCAAATTATGTTTTCCCACAGAAAGTCAACCACTTCGCGTTCTGCGATATTCTGATAAGGACCTACTTCCACCCATTTAGAAAAATAGTCAGTCAAAATTAAAAGAAACCTTACCTTTCCGGGAGCCGGTGTTAGTGGTCCGACGATGTCCATCCCCCATTTCATGAACGGCCACGGGGACAGAAACGAATGTAGGGGTTCCGCCGGTTGATGTACTAGTGGTGCATAGCGTTGGCACTTATCACATTTTCGTAAGAAGTCTTTGGCATCTTGTTCCATACGGGGCAAGTAATATCCTGCCCGAACTAATTTCAACACCAAAGAATCTGCACCTGAGTGGTTACCACATATTCCTTCGTGGACTTCTCTCATGACATAGTTAGCTTCTGATGCTCCTAAGCACTGGGACAACGGGCCTTGAAAGGATTTTCTGTACAATTGGCCTTTCTTAAAGCTATAAATTGCGGCTTTGGCACGTAACACTCTTGATGCTTTGGGATCTTTGGGCAACTTTCCATGCTCGAGATAATCGATTATTTCGTTTCTCCAGTCCCAAACCAAACTAGTCGAATTCACCTCATAATAACCATCTGTGTCCAAGACTGAGTTCATCAGTTGTACTACCGTTCCTGATTTTGATCCCTGGACTTATGTCGATGAGCCCAAATTTGCCAATGCATCTGCTTCAGCATTATCTTCCCTCGGGATATGAGTAATTGACCACTCTCAGAATCGTGCCAATAAAGCCTGAACTTTTACTACGTATTGCTGCATACGTTCTTCTTTGCTGTCAAAAATTTTGTAGAACTGATTCACCACAAATTGTGAATCACATTTGATTTTGATGAATTCTGAGTCTAGTCCCCGGGCTAATTCAAGCCCTGCAATCAAAGATTCGTACTCTGCTTCATTGTTAATTAAAAGAATCGTTCTGATGGCTTGCCTTAAAGTTTCCCCCGAACGCGTGATCAAGACTATTCCGATCCTGGACCCTTTTACGTTTGAAGCTCCGTCCGTAAATAAGGTCCAAACTCCCGATATCGATTCTGACACTATTATTTCCTCTTTCGGTGCCAGAGGCAATAGTCCCGGCCTGAAATTGTTCACAAAGTCAGCCAAAACTTGCGACTTAATTGCAGTCCTTGATTTATATTCTATATCGAATTCGCTCATTTTGACGGACCATTTGACCAATCTACCCAAGAGCTCGGGCTTACGGAGGATATTCCTCGGAGGGAAAGTAGTCACCACAACTATCGGGTGGCATTGAAAGTAGGGCCTCAGCTTCCGGGCGGCGAGTACGAGAGCTAAGGCCAGCTTTTCCAGATGTGGGTAGCGAGTTTTTGCTCCCGTTAAAATTTTGCTAATGTAATAAATGGGAGATTGCGTACCTTCATCCTCTCAGACTAAAACTGCACTTACCACAACTTCTGAAACTGCGAGGTAGACTAGCAACGTTTCACCTTATTTTGGTTTTGAGAGCAACGAGGGGCTTGACAAATATTTCTTCAACTCCTTCAAGGCTTGCTGACACTCCGGTGTCCACTCAAAATTGTTTTTCTTTTTGAGTAGTGCGAACAAGCGATGACATTTTTCTGATGAATGGAAAATGAACCTGCTCAAAGCTGCCAATCTTCCTGTAAGCCTCTGGACTTATTTTAAGTTAGACAATTGGTCTGGGATGTCCTCTATGGCCTTGATTTTATCAGGATTTACCTCAATTCCCCTTGTAAGACTAGGAATCCTAGGAACTTACCCGAACTGACCCCGAACGAACACTTCTCGGGGTTAAGCTTCATATTATGCTCCCTCAGGATGTCAAATATTTCTTGCAAATGCTTCAGGTGGTCACCTGCACTCAAAGACTTAACGAGCATGTCATCTAAATATACTTCCATAGCCTTTCCTATTTGTTTTTTGAACATATTATTTACGAGCCGTTGATAAGTAGCTCCGGCATTTTTTTAACCCGAAGGGCATTACGTTGTAACAATATGTACCGAAACACGTTATAAACGAAGTCTTTTCCTGGTCTTCTGGGTTCATCTTGATTTGATTGTACCAGAATAAGCATCGAGGAAACTCATTAACTCGTGCCCGGCCGTGGCATCAATCATTTGATCGATACTTGGCAATGGGAATGAGTCTTTCGGGCACGCTTTATTAAGATCCTTATAATCGACGCACATGCAAAATTTATTATTTTTCTTAGCAACTACTACTAAATTGGCTAGCCAGTCCGGATATCTTACCTCTCAGATTGAACTAATCTTAAGCAAACGGGTTACCTCTTCTTTGACGAATTTATTCCTTGCTTCAGCAATAAGGTGTTTCTTTTGCCTTACCTGAGGCATGTTGGGATCCAAGCTTAACTTGTGTACGACTATCTCCGTCGAGATTCCTTTCATATCCTCGGGCGACCATGCAAAACAATCGGCGTTAATTTTAAGGAATTCAATAAAATCAGACCTGTGCTCTGGGTGCAGTCCTGTTCCCAAATGGAATTTCCTTTCTAGGAATTCTTCGAACAATGCAACCTGCTCCAGTTCTTATGTCGTGGACTTCGTCGCATTCGTCTCTTCTAGTACTTGAAAATACCTCGGTACCTGGTATTATTCCGACTCTTCTGTCCCCGAGCTAACTTCATCTGGTTTGGGGGCAGGTGCCGGTTCTGGTAATTGCTATGCCGCACGTTACTTTCCTTTGCTACTAGAGACCGAAATTGCATTCATCTCCCTTGCTGCTGGTTGATCACCCCTTATCTGTTTGATCCCCTCGGGTGTCGAAAACTTTAACAATTGGTGATATGTTGAGGGCACAACTTTCACCTCGTGCAGCTATGGTATTCCCAAGATGATGTTATATCCCATGTCTCCATCTACTTTGAAGAGAGTTGTCTTCATTACTCCCTCAGCATTCGTAAGCAGCAAAATTTCTCCCCGGGTTGTCATGCTTGCAAGGTTGAATCCAGCGAGGAGTTTCGTTGCCGGAATAATGCTTCCGGTGAGTTTAGCTTGCTCCAGTACTCTCCATTGTATGATAATAGTTGAACCTCCATTGTATGATAATAGTTGAACTTCCTGGATCTACTAAAACACGTTTAATTTTAAAATCTAACACATTTAAAGAAACTACTAGTGCGTCATTGTGCGGTAGCAGTAATCCATCTGCATCTTCGTCCGTAAATGTGATATCGTCTTCCCGGAGCCATTAATTATGAGTTATCAATACTTTTATTTTCTTCACTGCCGAAAAGGTAACCCCATTAATTTCATTTTCTCCAAAGATCATGTTGATCGTTTGGCGTGGGGTTCTTCTCCTGCTTTCGAGGTTTTCGCGTCGCCCCTGTTCCGACCATAATTGTTTTTAGCTCATTCACTCAAGAATTCTCTGAGGTGACCGTTCTTTAACAGTGTTTCCACTTATTCCCGGAGGTGTCTGCAGTCCCCAGTCCGGTGGCCGTTAGTGCCATGGTATTCACACCATAAATTGAGATCCCTCTGGCTGGGATCAGATTTCATAGGTCTTGGGAATCATGCCTCTTTGATATTTCTCATGGATGATACCAACTCGACCACACTGACATTGAAGTTATACTCCGACAATTTTGGGAGAGAAGAATCTCGCGACCCCGAGATTTCTCTATCCTATAGCGATCTGTTGTTCCGGCCACAATCGGTCCTTATATCAATAGTGAACTTGTCTGTTGTCCGGAAGCTCCTGCCACGACCTTCTGTCCGCTCGTAGGGAAAAAACCGACCCCTCGAAGTCCGAATATCTGTGTCAATATCATCTTTCATTTTTTCTCTATTCTTCTCATGTCCTTTGGTCGACAATGGAAAGACAACATAATCATCTTCGATCCTTATTTTTGACTCGTCCAGTTGTGGACATCCACCCAAGTCGTCGCTTGAAACTCGAGCAGCCTTTTCTTCAACTTCCGGGAGGCGTTCGAACTTTTTGGATTTAAACCTTTGGTGAACGCTTCAGCCGCCCATTCATCCGGGACTGTCGGTAGTAACATCCTTTCCCTCTGGAATCGGGTAACAAACTCTCGTAATAATTCGGATTCTCCCTGCGCAATCCTGAATATGTCGGCCTTTTGGGCTTGTACCTTTTTGGCACCGGCATGAGCTTTGATGAAAGAATCCACGAGCATCTCAAAGGAATCTATGGAATGCTCGGGTAATAATGAATACCACGTTAAAGCTCCCCTCGTAAGAGTCTCACTAAATATTTTCAGCAACACAGACTCAATTTCATGAGGAGCCAAATCATTTCCTTTCACTGCTGTTGTATAGGTGGTAATGTGCTCCTGTGGATCTGAAGTTCCATCATACTTTGGCACTTCGGGCATTTTGAACCGCTTCAGGATTAATTCTGGGGCTGCGCTTGGTTTATACGGTAATTGAATATACTTCTTCGAGTTTGGGCCTTTTAGTACTGGTGGTGCGCCCGGAATTTGATCCATGCGGGCGTTTATTTCCTTCATGAACCGCAAAAGTTCATCTTTGAACGAATCATTCTCATTGTTGAGGCCGGATCTACTCCCCCCCCAGCCCCGTCGGAGCCAACTTCGCCCCTAGGAGTGTTATTATCAACTCTCTGCGTCGTCCAGTTCATGGAAATATCAGGAGGAACTGGATCTCGTCTGTTTGCATTAATTGAGGCACCCGATAGCGCTTGCTTCAGTTCTGTCATAACCTGATCTTGCCGCGTGAGATGGCCTAGAATGATTGTTTGTTGCTCTTGCAGGACCCTTACTGTATCTGCTACATGCTCCTCATCAGCATCATCAGGAGTTACCTCCCGAACCTATCGAGGGTACCGCCTGTCATGTACCGGTGTGGCGTCATTCCCCTCATTGCGTGTGTCACTGATTGAATCCTTGAAATGAAGTTGTTCCCCTTGAATTTTAGGGTTGTGCGTGCCATTAACGGTGTTATCCGCCATTTTTGGTATTTTTTGCTAGGACAAAGTAATCAAAACACGTTAGTAAAAAAGACAAGGATCAATTTAATCGCACGGCTGGCCCCACAGTGGGCGCCAAACTGTTTACCCGTAAAACGGTACAGTTGAATTTATTCGTGGTTTCTAGACAAGTGAATTAATTTGATCCAAAAGATAATAAAATAACCAATGAAATATAAAATACTTAGCCTTAGAATGTAGATGAAATGACAAAGCTGATGAGTCTGGGAACAGGATTTTCAGGCACAACAATGATGAGATCAAAAGCGAGAGAATTATATTAAAATGTTGTATAGAATGTAGTGTAAATTAGCCTGAAAATTCATGTCCTTACAATGATAACAGAGCTCACTATTTATAGCTACGTCTAGGAAAGGAGGTCATAGGATCATGCCCTTCTTTAATATCAATTATGAGGGCCATTGATGAAGATGTAATGTTAGACATAAATGCCAAATTCCTTGTAGGGCCATCATCCTTAATACTGCAAAATATTCTGTATTAAATGTTACCGTACGCAAAGCATTTAATACTCCTTTTATGATCGTTATTCCTTCCGGTGACAAGCGGAATAACTATGTTCGGTGGCCATCCCCATCTTCCGTTCCACGTGTCCTTTCTTTAAGCGGCCACGTATCATGTCGTATTTTTCCCTATACAAACATATTCTACAACATAACCATAGTAAATGTATAAAAGTTAACCCTCAAATACGGTAGATTTCCTATTAATTAGGAAACTGATTCTAAAAGTATGAAATTAAAACAAACACCTAAAAATTAGGGAGTATCCTTATTTAGTGTAACATAAAGGAAATCAATATCAAATGCAGTCAATTATTTCCTAAACTGCCTTTTCAAGCTATAGTTCTACATATCTGCGTTTCAACTCCAATATCTCCTCTTTAAAATGATAGGGTATATTTATATTATATATGTATATGTCATCAATATATGTTTTACATTTAAAGTAATATATCACATAATTTATTTACATATGTGTAGTATGCATAATATATATATCATTTATATTAGCACCAATATATAACATTTATTCATTATATTCGTATACCAAATATATATTATTATTATTATTATATTATAGCTATACTATACCTATAATATAAATAAATATATATATGTATATTATGTATAATATACTATATATAAATAAGGTGATGAAGTAATATCATTTATTGAAAGACAACTCAATATTCTAGAATAAAGGAGATGGAGAGTTGAAGAACAAATTTATATTCATTCCTCCGTCAGTGAACTTAAAAGAAGCTTAGGGAAGTTAAGTCCTAAAAATTTTATTCCATGGGTAGGAAAGACCATGAAAATAGTTGAAACCACGACTATTTGAAGAAAATGAAAAATCAAGTTTAAATCTACAAGTTTGGACTGGGTTCGATAGTGCTCACAAGAATGAGGCCCACATCGGCAAGCTCTAAAAAAAACCTTTGAAATCTCAACTGAAGGGATTGTTTGCAGCTAACACCATTTGGATTCAAGTAGAAATAGATATTGAATGAGATAGAAAATTTGATAAATTTGAAGTAAAAGAAATTCCTAATTCTATGTTAAGTGGAGGTACTTTTAGGAGAATCTTAGATAATTATGCATTTAAGATTCTCATAATTGTAATCACAATCCCTATTTTCACATTTTAAAATGAAATATTTAAGGAATATAAAAGTGGTATACAATCTAATTAAGAAGTTAAAAAATTATATTAAATTGTATATACTGTAATTATTTTAAGATAGTTGTAACTCTTATAAATAACTCTTCAAAACATTGTATTTCGAGTAAATTTCTCAAATGATAATGCAATGCTTACTATACTAGAAATTTTATTATCCGTGAATTATATAGTACTTATAATTTGTCCGGTTTATTATTAAAAACAGAACATGAGGTGTACACTTAAATATGTGTTTTATTTTATATCAGATAAATTTTGATTTTGATTTTTGACCTTATAAAAGTTGAAAAGAGCTTTTGAAGAAGGGTAATTTAGTTGTTTTACTTGTTTTATCCAGGTATAACTAATACTTGGATACGCCATATTGTACGTGCTATAAGAATATACCAAGATACTTGTATACTTATACGCAAAAAAAAAAAAAACCAACTCATAATATGGGTCACAAACACAAAAGTCTGGTTTCTTGTAAGCAGAGGCTGTTGAACTGGGCCGAAGCAAATATAATCTATTAAAAGGCCTTAGGTTTGCCAATACCTATATTCCCCTTTGCAGTTATATAATTTCTTTACTTTCCCTTTAAAAGTAGTATATACGTTTTCAATCATCAAGGGCGGCTACGTAAAATTAGTGGCCTAAAGTAAAATTTTAATAAGAGGCCTTATACTTTTTTATTAGTATATATACACACATATATGCATAAAAACATCAGTGTTGCCATTTTTCATACTTGTTATTTATAGTATAATATTTTTAAATGATAAAACCTTTAACTTCACATAGTAGTATTATCAATTATATTAGTAAGAGGTAACTTAAATAAATTAGATGTTAGACATGTATTTACAATATATTATCTTTGATATTATTGTAAAAAAATATATTTACTAATATGAAGATTTAAGTAATTTGATTCAAAGTTCTAAATATTTTTAGTGTTAAAGAGTAGATAGTCTTTCTTTCTTTTGTCCAAGGTTTTTTTTTTTTTTTGCAAACTTTAATATTGTCTAACTTGAAATAAAATTATAAAATTCATTATTAAAAAATTTTGGGGACCTAAATTAAAGCTTTACTAGTCTCCTACTTGAGCCACATGTCCATCTCCTGATATTCTCAATCAAATTTTATAGAGTCTCAATTAAGATAAGACAACAATCAGTGAATGTATTATTTAGTTACCAAATATGAATGAAGTTGGTGAATAACACGTTCATGGGGTAGTGATCTATAAATAATTGTTGATCATTAATGAGGGCGGCTCAACGGAACTGGTGTCTTAAAACTAAAATATATTAAAAGATCCTGAAATTTCTTTCATAAAATTCATATAATATTGAGAGAGAAAAAAAGTGGTGAGAGAACAACGTATAATATGCGGGTTAGGCGCAAGTCATATGGTATTGAACTCTCCCCTATACAAAAATATAGCATTAAGTAAAAATGGTAAAAGGATTGAGCCTATTATCGATCGTATTTTGAACCTTACGATACTTGTCTCTGGGATTTCTTAGTTAAAAAAATGAGTCACAAAAGAACTTTCTTACTAATGTGTTGATCAATCAAATGTGACAAAAAAGAATAGCTAATTTAGAGAATCTGAGTTGAAATTATAAAGTAAAATAGTAAAAAATATATTTTAAAAAAAGAAAGAAAAAAATAGAATTGATGAGAAGATAAATATATTATTTGATTTAGTGAGAGAAAAGTTTTATCCTATTAACTCATTCAATCCTACGTCTACCAAATTTTAAACAAATATTAAAATTTAAAATAATTGTATAAATTACATATATTATATAATGATATAGAAGTACTTTATATATTTTTGGGACCTTATACCTAAGGCAAGGGCTTCACTTTACCCTAGAGCCGCCCTTGTCAATCATAATGGAGGCGGGCTTACGCAGGGAAGAATATTCTAAGCTTTTAATGGTCACAATCAATGGATGCATGTCCGAGTTTAATTTCACTCGAGCACCCGTCGTTACATGGAAGAAAATTATGGATGATTTGATGGAATTAGGCTACGAATTCGCTATTTACGATAACGTTAGCAAAGGAATTGTGCTTTACGAGTGCAATACAGATGGTGCAAGTAGCGATTCCAATAAATACAATTTTCGATACGTAGAGAAGATTGATGAATTTGAAAGCTTGGTTCTTCACTGTGCTATGTTGCAGAACGGTGGTAACAATTCTATGGATGTTTTCATGTTTCAAACTTCAAGAAAACGTGCATTTATTTATCAGAATCGTGTTTTGAATGATCTCGATCAGTATTGGTTATTTTTTGATGAATCGGATTGCTTTCCTAGACAAAGTTAGAAAAACATATTGTTGTTTGATAGGGTGCATACGTACTAGGGCAAGATGTTCTTTTCGACTTTAGTCACAGTTTCTTCTTCTTCTTTTTTAAAATTTAATGTTTAGAGCCTACTTTGCGTAAATAAGAACTTGATGGAAGCGTGCATTGATTTATTATGGTCTTTATTGTCTTTGTAGAATTTTTGAATGCAATTTCAAACGTTGTCCATAGTTTCCGGTGCAAACTGTAAAGTTACATCGTCGTAGTAGCATATATATTTGCTTTTGAGATCATTATAATTTGACATTAACTTATATAGATTGACTCTATAATGAAGTTTTTTATATTATCAGTTCATAGGCGAATCCAAAATTTAAATTTAATGAGTTTAATTTTTAAATTTTTCACTATTATGGGTTTTGATCTAATATGTGTTAAGATTTAGTAGATTTTTACCTATAAATTTATGCGTCGAGTCAAAAGTTAACACTTTAGTTGAATCCGTAGCCTTTAGGCTACATTCGCCCCTGATTTTCACACATTCAAAAAATATTTACAGGTAACTTCAATAAAAATTAGGATTTATAATCTTGAAAATAAACATATAAAAGTAACATGATAAGTAAATTTTTTAATTGGATCAGTATATATAAGTTGAACTCTTAATTTAAATATTGTGCATACTTTAAAAGGAAAAAAGGATAACATAAGAGTAATATTAGGGAACAGAAATTTGCATTAAATATTTCAATATACATATCGTTTAGTTTAATTATTACTTCTATTCTATGTTATGAGTTATGACTCACGAATGTTCTTTGCTAAGTAGTTAGTAATTTGGAGAGCGAATCAGAAGGTAACTTTTCGTATCTTCATTCTCTAATGCCTGGATTACTCTAACCTCCTAGGATTAAAAAAGAAAATACTTACTTTAATTATGGTAAAAATTTACTTTGTTTACACCTTCTCATGTGGGGTAAGTTCTGCGTACACACTACCTTCCTCATACCCTATGGGATTATACTGCATATGTTGTTGTTGTAGTATACCAAACAAATAAATGCATTTACTTATATAAAGACTTTTCTCACTTAACTATGTTTAATTAATACATATTTTTTTCATTAAATCACATAATCACGATAAGTTGATATGATTTAGTATATGCCCCGATGCGGGTAAATTTTTATACCCTTTAACTATTGAATGTGAACATGTGATAATAAATAACCCTCCTGATAAAGTATTTTTTTCGTGATCCCTAAATTTTTTGACATTTTAGAAGTTTTTTCATGTGCCTTTATGTATTTTTGGCACGTTTGTCGTTGTTATTCTTTCATTTTCCAATTAACTAGTGATGAAATCTTTCGGAATAATTAGATCAAGAAATAAACGAGAAAGACATGAAATTACAAAAAAGTTAAAATTTTTACACATAATTGACCAGTTAAAGTAAAATGTTCATAGTTACAGTTTTACAAACAACATCTTTAAAAGAAGAAATCAACTACAT
Source organism: Nicotiana tomentosiformis (assembly GCF_000390325.3). Lineage (NCBI taxonomy): Eukaryota > Viridiplantae > Streptophyta > Magnoliopsida > Solanales > Solanaceae > Nicotiana > Nicotiana tomentosiformis. The sequence goes on along the minus strand of NC_090814.1, from coordinate 144,371,886 downwards.
GCATTCTAAATTTTGGAACTCTGAAAAAGGACCAGTTTAAATTTTGGACCTTATTATACTAACTTTTTCATTGTTGAAAGAAAACTTGTCATTTCTCAAAATGTGGGGGAGTTCTTATGACCTTTTGAAATTTTTAGTGATAATTTTTAGCTCAAGGAGGGTTATCAGTCTCACTCAAGGTGAAAAAGTAGTACTACTGTTTTCTGATCCCAAAAAGGCATTAGAGTTACTGAAATTTAAGCTAATAATTTATTTGGACGAGAAATACTTTTATTTAAAAGAAAAAAAATCCAGTATAATAATAAGAAAACCTATCTGTTTTATTAGTTTCGACTTTCGACGGAGAATAATCAAGTGAATGCATGAATTATTCTGAATTTGACATCCTTTTTCTTATTATAGGACCAATATCATGCAGCATTATTTTAGTTAAAGGCAGTGGAAGTTTCTTTTAATTTTTTATTATTATTAATTCTTGTTTTCATTTACCTGAGAAATGGGCATGTGTTAATGGAGTGGGATGAAAGAAACTGAATTTTGCAAGTGAGTTTGTTCAACTAATATAGTTGAGATAATTATGCGCAAATACGTAAGTAAAACCTTAAATTATATTTGAGGGCTTTGCTTTGAAAGATATCAACTTCAAAGGTCAGCCATCAGTCGCCCCTTAATTTGCCCAAAAGTTTGCAAAGTTGTTCATCAAATTGATATCTTCCTCCTTATCCATATCCCCTAAATTCTCTGCCCATAATGTTTATTCTTTTAAAATCCAATGATATAATTTTAATTTTAATAAGCGTTACATAAACATAGATGTTAAAAAATAGGAAAATATTAAACATGGTTATAGTAGTTGATCAATATTTTATTATTTTGGTCTTATGAATGCGTGTCACATATTCTGTTTGAATGGTTCAGTTAGATTAATAGCACGAAGTTTTTGCAGCTAAGCACGTCTACAAGGGGAGAAATGGTTTTGTTGCATCACAACATCATTATGCACTTTCAACAACTTTATTCCACCCATTTTCTCTAACTTATTATGTAGCTCATGGGTTTTGCATATTTTGACCAACATTAAAAAAAGATATTACATCCCAAATATTATAATTTAGGAGCATTTATGTTAAAATATTTGATGTTTTAGAAATTGTTTATTAATTTATTTTCCAGTTAATTTATCATTGTTATTTCAATTAGTAGAATGTTAAAAAGAGATAAAGAATAAATCTAGACAAATACTAAGGCTATTGCATGCCTTTTAAAAGGTATATAAAGAGAGTTAATATGGATTTGGAGAAGTATAATGTAAAGTATAAGTCATAAAATTGATAAAACTGTCAAGTTGGCCTAGAACAAGTGCGCTCAATTTGATTTATGTTACTGCATTTTAATGTGCTCAAGCATCCAAATAAAGTTAATCCTAAGTCCTAACCCTAGCATTCAAGAGTTATACTTTTCAATACGAAGGTTTTTTTTAATAAAAAAATTGATTTCTTATATTCATTTAAAATTTGAATGTAACAAAATGTCCCTACAAAAATCTTCTTTATTTTATTTCCCGATCTCATGTATACTATACTCTTAAAAAAATTCTTATAAAAAATGTATACAATCAGACATCTCTATAATAGCATCCTTATATAACAACACTTCACTATAAAAGTCAAGTTTTTTTGGAACCAATTTTTATGTTATGTTTTAATATATGTTCTCTATAACAGTACTTCGGTATAAAATCCAAAAATATTCAGAACAAATGAGGTTGTTATAGAGAGGTTTGACTGTATAATTAAAATAACATTTGTAATGACGTACTATTGGGGGCAAAAGGAATTTGTTAAGATTAATTAGAAGAGATCACCAATGGGCAATGGTTAATTAACACGCCATATTGAACTATGACTTGAATAAATCAATCTCTAATACTCATATATAAATCCCGCGTAACAATTCATTACTTTGCATAAGGCCATATTAACTACTAGTCTTATATTACATTGTAATACTAGTAAAACATGTAATTAATACTCATGAATACCAACTCGAATTCTCTATAAGAGCGATAATACTCAACTTTAGCTTTAGTCGTTTCTACGGAATCTTACATTCTTAACTTCTTTGATCAATTGGACATGTGCATTAGTCCTTGAACCCCAAGTTAAGTAATTATAACTTGATATTAATAACTATATATCATATCCAATTAAGTAAAGATTAAGTGACTTGTTAAATGGTTTTATATATGTTCATTTCCAGTGTTGAGTAAATGCACTTTGATTGTTAATCACGTTCGATAATATTTTGAAAAGATATGGGCATGTAAACTATAATTTTTACAAAACTGATATCCATATTGAACACTAGATTATACGATTTAAGAAATAAATAAAAATGAATCAATAGCAAACCAATTACAAGACTGATTTATATACCAAAATCCTATATTTAACATCCAAATGATCAATTTTTTTCATCATTACGAGAATTTAGTATGTGCATATTAATTAAAAAAAAACTCTTTCCTTACATATACAAAAATTGATTCATGGTGAAGGAGGGAATAGAAGAGTGGAATAGGAAAAAGTTAATAAAATTATAACAGGAAATTAATTTTAACTGTAAAGTAGTAGTAGTTGAAATTCGAAACCAACAATAAAAAATTTTACAAGTGGGGTCTGAAACCTCTACCCAAAGGGAAATTCGAAACCAAAAGGCAAAAAGATTGGGAAAAAATATAGGAAGAAGAAAAACAACAAAAAGAAAAGGGAAAAGGAGGAAAAGCAAAAAAGGAGAACGTGCGTGGTGCGTGGTGCGTGGTGCGTGGGTATAAATAGAAAGGGCAAAATGGCCTGGTGTTGAGAATGAAAATAAGCAGAAGGTGGGTGTTTGGACTTTTGGAAGTAGGGGAATTATGGAAAATTTACATGATTCCAGCAAAATAGACGAAGAGTACCAGACGCTTCCTCCTCTTTATTTCATTTTGACGTTAATTTGGTTCGTCTCCGTCTGTTCCTGGACTTTCAATACTTGCAAAAACCGCCATTTTCAGGTCAATTTCCTTTTCTATTTCTGTTCTTTCTTTCCAGTCTCACTTTTGAATTAGTTTCTTATGCTTGTGTTGTGGTAGTTTAATTTTTGCTGTTACAATATTCGGTGAGTACAATATTTCGGCAGTCATGAATTTGTTCGTTCTTAATAAATGATTAAGCTCCTCGAAAGGATTTGTTGCCTATATGATTTGTCGAGGTTTATCCGTTTAAAGTTAATCAATTTCTCTGAGTTATGCGTTTGGCAGTTTTTTTTTTCTGAAAAATTTATCAGTTTTATTTATCTTTTGGTGTCGAGCTATGGAATTTGTTTCTATAATCTTGTTGTTTATGTGCACTAGAACAGACGAACAGATTGCAATGGACGCTGGCTTCTGTTCCACTGATCAAAACTCTGCAGCTTACCCTATCTTTCCTCTTCTGGTAAGGCCTTTTTGCCATTTTTCTAATATTTGGGATAAATAAAGCCTTTCGCCAAATTTGACAGTTTGATGCAAATTTATGAAACAAGTATTCAATCCGATGTCTACTATTAGGAACTGCATTTTAACTACTTAATCATGGCCTGCTAAGGTCTCTTAAGGGTAGTATGGTAGAATTTCCTAACATATTAAAAGTTTTTAGATTCAACACCTTAGTTTATATTCTCTAGCTATTTCATGAATAAAACAGCTGTATGTATATTCATTCTGAAGTTAAACTTGCTCATTGGATGTTCTTTTTTTTCTTATCGTTTTTCTATTTGATGTTGTCTTGCAGGTATTCATGCTTTTATAATCACGTATGCTCTCTGTGGATATCATTTGGTGTCTATGTTACCGGAGTTCTCTTCCAAACAGTAACTTTTGTTTCATTCCTGCTCATTTCTTATGGATACTGCATAACGTGTGAGCGTCTTTCAATACAAGAGCGCCGCATGACAGCTGCTCTCGGATCTATTTTCTACTTGACTCTTGTCGGCTACAGAGCTTCTGTACCCTATTTCTCTGTGAGTTCTCACTAGGTTGTTACCACTTGAAAGAGTGTGCAGCATCGCCTACTGCATTATTGTTTTTTTTTTCATTTCATTATTGTTCACACCTGATATTAATGTTCTATAACTGTGTATAATACAGGTACTTCTCACACTTAGCTATTTCATTTCATTTTATGTAATATTCAACCACATATCACAGAACTTAGTAGTTCTGCAAGAACAATTGACCTTTATAGAAGATGAGGAAATCCCTGCAATGCATGAAGCAATCTACACAAAGTACATAATGCTCAAGTATGCAACATTCGCTAAGTTTCATATGGTACCCTACATTGCTGGATTCAGTGTTTCATGAATTATTGAGCTTTAATTTTCTATCTGTGTGATTGTACAGAAAATTTCAAAATGCAATGTTTATGATGGCAGTGGCAGAACTGGCGGTATGGACACCCACCTTTAATGTTCTAGTAGTCATTTTCTACTCTAAAAACTTGTGATAATCAGGTATCTTAATTGCCAGATTCTGATAAATGTGGACAATTCAATACATAACTACTGGCTCCGATTGTTGGTTCGAGAATGGGCACAGTTCTCTATACTCTCTTACATTGGGTAAGTGAAAAATTGAGCCAATTTCTGGTTATTTTAGTAGGAAGGCTTCCTTCTCAACTTGTATCCTGAGAGAATACATTAAATTTTTGTATATCTCAGGTGGACCTTCAGATCAAAAGACTTGGCACCACGCTTTTCTGTTATGCCTGTAATAAAGTCTATTGGAGAGAGAATGGTGCCTCCCATCTATAGCATTGTAAGTCTCCCTTGATACCAGATTCTAATTGCCTTCTTGGAGTTGACTCATCTTGATGAATGTTGTCTATCTTTTGTCTGAGGTTTGATATTAGCAAGGAAAACGGAAATGGAATGAGAAGATCATGATCTCCTTGTTTGATGGAGATACCAAATATTAACAAGAGCATAAATGAGAAAATTGATCAGTACATAATGATTTCTCAGTGCTCCTTTCTCTTTCCTGATTCCTCGCCCCTTCTCCCACATATTTGCAAGACCTTTGCCATATCCTTATCTCGAACATACCCCTGCCGACTACCGCCAGCAAGGAGTAACTGCATATAGAATAAATGACTGTTGCCTTAGTTCCTCTTTCCATTTTCAGTGCAAATTTTTATTTGGAATGTCTCGTGTGCAGCCTTCTTTTTGTAGTTTCCATAGCTTGTGTTTTGCTATTTAACTTTACGTAACTCGGGACATGAGTTAATGAGACTTCAACATAGACATATGGCTTGTCTAGTAGCTGGATTAAGGTGTATATCTCATAGTATCTACTTACACACATACAGCTGTATGATTCCCCAAATCTCTGATCTTTAGTTGTGTTACTGCAGGAAATGGATGCAACTACTTTTAGAGACTTTAGTAGTCATGGATGGCACATAGGGGTGGTGAGTATTCATTTGCCTATAGGCTAGAATTGTTCTCAAGTTTCCCCTACCCCACATCAGGCTCCAGAACTTCTTTGTAATAATGTTATTAATTGACTCCCAATTAGAACTTGATTCGAGTTTCTTCAGTGTCAACAAGCCAATTTCCTTCATATATATTTCTTGGCAGAATAGTTCTTGATATTTGTCATTATTTTGGTTCAGCTGGTTATATTTGATATCCGTATTCTGTACTAAATCAAATTCTATCTTGCAGCCAACTTCATCCAAGAAAGGAAGCTTAAAAAGTTCAGTTTTAGTGGTAGTTCAGCACCCCCATATGTGTAGGTTGACACCACTTGACACTCATTCTCATAGAGTAGCTTAGCTACTTATGCTGCAGATGTATATTATTCAATTGTTGCCAATCGGAACAGAAGCAAGCTTTCGGATGTGGCAGATCAATATCCATCAACTATAGGAGCAGTATTACGACCAGTATTTTCTGTAAATCCTTGTACACATTTCTTCTGAGGAAACCTCAGAAGTTTTCGGCTGTAAACTGTGCATTGTTCCCTGGGTATTGCCTGCTTCAGGTATATCCATTTTTGGTGGTAGAAAGCTTTTGCTTTGCTGCAAAGTGCAAACACACTGTTCCTCTAGTTTGCAGCTTTATACTTAGTTCCTTATTTTCGTTACTGCTATTATAGTTTCTGTGAAAAGAAAGGAACATTGACTGATTCAAGTAATGAATATTCCTCAAGTATCTGGACCGTGAAGTGCAGGGATGTATTTCCAATAATTAGAACATCAAGCAAGAGTTTGCAATGCGACCTTGCAAACCTCTATATGCAAGACAGCAAGAGCATTTCTTGTTTTCATGAAACTGATTACAAATTCCTGGATGCAATGCTAAGGACTACAATGGAGAATGATGTCAAATTTGATTGCAATTTTTCCATTAGGCATTTGTGCTGTCATTTACCCGTGTGTTTGTTTCTAGGAAATATTGATAAACGTTCTGGAATTTGGGAAGACACTAAAGAGAGAATTTAGTGTTCCGTTTCTTTTTGGGTGAGGGAAGCTGGCCGGTAGGGAGAATTTGCAGGGAAAGGCGGTGAAAATCAAACTTAAGTTTTAGCAAAATGAGCTTGACAACATTTCAACTCTTTAAGTTTTTTAGCTCATTTTAAGGACTTCTAAGTTCAGTCCCAGTCAGCATATCGATCACAAAGGTTAGGCCAAAGCCCCCTTGAGGCCAAATAAAATATTAGTATCTTGAATTAAGGATTACAAGAAAAAAGAATCAAATAAAAAGTTAAAAATATAAACAAGTTTTTCTTACCATTTATATACAATCCATTACTAGTGCCTTAAATTAGGGGATTTAGTTATACCATTTTACTTTTTTTTTTTCTCCTCCCCTCAATTTCCCTATTCTCTACTACCTCTCTCCACCCAAAATTTCCGTAATTGAGAGCCAAAATTCGTGGGCAGTGACGCCACGCTTCATATGAAGTTAATTCCGAACAGATTGTGCTATCCTCCATGTCCTTTTTCAAAACTTCTGTAAATATTCTCAACTTTTGAAAAGTTAATTCCGGCTTCACCAAGCTCTGTTTCACTTTGCATAAGATCGTGACATATTACTTATTCATAATTAGCGTCTCTTTGGACTCATAAATCTGCCAAGGATTCATTATTTTCATTCAACAAATCTTTTTCGTTTGTTTGTTTCTTATATATGTTCAGCTAATCATAAAAGGTACAATTCTTCTAAGAATGGGAAGGACCCAACAATAGCCATGTACCTAACCTGGATTACCGTGGTGAATATCGCAAACAGGACATATATATATATATATATATATATATATATATATATATATATATATATATATATCAATGATCTCGAGATTAGTTGGAGTTGAAGTGTAAGTAGAACAGAGAGATGATAAATTTGTACGGTACAACAATATACAAATTAAAAAATAAATTTCGTACAAATTTGATACATCTACAACATCATATAAATTAAAAATAAATTATATACAACTAATTATATAATATATATAACTTATTTATAACTTATCTACAACTTTCATACATACTAAAAATAAATTTCATATAACTAATTATACATTATACACTTATTTACAACTAATCTACAACTTATCTGCCACTTTCATACATTATTTTTACCGGTTAAAATACATCTACAACATCATATAACTTAAATATAATTTTCATATAAATTTTATATAATATGTCTTTTTATATATTTTGTATCTGATTTGTATATATTTTGTATATGGTGTGTGCTTCTTCCTCTCTAAAATTCCAACCAAAACTTTCTTTCTTAATACAATTTTGATACATATCAATAACTTTATGTAAAAAGACAGTATCGATAACTTAAATACAAATTTTATACAACGATTCATACATTATACAACTATTTTTCAACTTTCATACAACATTCAAATAAAAAAAAATATAACTACAAGATAATACAATTTACATATAATTATAATACAACTTTACTACAATTGCGTAAGTATATTGTATGTCATGTGTTCTTCTTCTTCTTCTTCGAGTTTCTATCTGAAATTCAACCAAAATCAAGTCTAATCTTCACCAAACACCCTCAAATTGAGATATAAACTCCAAAAAATATTCTCAATTATTTGCAACAGCACTCAATCTAAATAAATGGTGGTTTTTAAAAATCCAAATTCAAATTTAAAGTTTCAAAGTTTTTTAATGGTTGTCAATAATAGAGAGTTAAACACCTTCAAAATTTATTGATTGACAATTTCAATTTGAACAACAATTGTGCAACATGAATGAGAAAATTTCTAAGTTTTTGATTGACAATTTCAATTTGAACATCAATTGTGCAACATGAATGAGAGATAGAGAGAGGCGGAGAGAGAAAGAGAGAGAGCGTAGGAGAGAGAGAACATAGATGAAAAATAATCGATTCCTTATTCAATTCCTAATATAAAGGGATACATATTTAAAACTAATTTGTATATAATTGATAAATTATATATGGCCATGTAATTAAGTTAAAACTTAACTAGGAAGGGTAATGAAGTTTTATATGTAGTGAAACCAACTTGTCACGACCCAAAAATCTCACATGTCGTGATGGTGCCTATCTCAATACTAGGCAAGCCGAAAATCCCAATAAATCGCCATGACATCATACGAACTTAGTCGAGCCTTCGAATCACTCAAAACAATATCAAAACACCAAATTACCCTCGGATTCAAGCCTAAGAACTTCTAAATTTTCAAATTCCACCAACGATGCCGAAACCTACCAAACCACGTCTGAATGACCTCAAATTTTACACACACGTCACAAATGACACCACGAACCTACTCCAATTTCCGAAAATCTATTCCGACTCCGATATCAAATTTTTCACTGCCGACCAAAAATCGTCAAAATTTTAACTTTCGCCAATTCAAGCCTAATTCCACTACGGACCTCCCAATCACATTCCGGACGTACTCATAAGTCCAAAATCACCTAACGGAGCTATTGGAATTATCAGAATTCGAATCCGATGTCGTTTAGACATAAGTCCACATCCGGTCAACTATTTCAACTTAAACTTCCAACATGAAATTCATTCTTCCAAGCTAACTCCGAAATACCTTAAAACCAAAACCGACAATTCACCCAAGTCATAATACCTCGTAGGAAGTTATTCAAGACTTCAAATAGTTAAAAGGAGCATAAATTCTCAAAACGATCGGTCGGGTCGTTACAATCTCCCCCACTTAAACATACGCTCGTCCTCGAACGTGCCAAGAGTTGTTCCTAAGCCTTTAAATCACTATTCTATCTTACCACGCACGTACCCGGGGTTGATCCCACGTCACCCTATTCTGTGTAAATTATATAGGCATGACAACACAACATAATTGAAAATTATTACTTCAATCTTAGCCCCATAAACCTTGAAATTCAATTTCCAACATTCAGAATTTCTTTTCAAGACCTGAATCTCACATTTACACGCCAATAGGAAGCTTGCTATAGGGACGGACCTTTTTTTTCTTTCGATTTCATTGATAACAGAAAAGACTTACTCTAAAGGGCAGGTAAAATCTTTGGCCGGACATATCCTGAAACTTTAGGTCAAATCCATTTTTGGATCACTTTTTTTGGGGTTAATATGACCTTCGGTTTCATAGATAAATTTATATAGAATCTTTGAAAAAACTATTTCCACTTAGACAATTTCAGATATTCAAGGCGCCTTCCTTTACCATATTGTTGTTGAAAACAAAAGTGCTTCCAGGAAACCTCCGCTTTTCGGTCGTAATCCTGTGCTTTACCAACGCATTCAATAACTTGACCGTCAAGTTTGAAAAAAGCTGGCCAAGCCTGTTGGTCCGGGTGGAGAGAAAAAAAAATGAATTGAAGTTAAAAAAAACTTTATCTTGCTAGGTGTAATCCGTTGGACATAGATCCGATTTTTTACTTTTTGGATTCCTTGGACCCGTTCCGCGCTCGCTATCCCCTTTTTGGGCATCCCCGCTTCAAATCAATCTTCTCGGTACTTGAACTTGCATCTATCGCTTTATTGTGAAAGATCAGATTGGCCTGTTCTGGCATAAGTATGTTCGAGAATCATTAAACAACTCCTTATCAATTTTGACTCCATTCAATATGAACAAAGGTCCTAAAAATTTATATGCGACATCATTGAGACCAGCCCATCTTGTTTTTTTCGGAGGAGTTGGGCCACCAATTGAAGCCCAGTAAAAAGACTTCTTTGCTCCTTTGTTTTTTGATGTCCACTCGGTAAAGCTTCTCTGCTCCGTCTGTTATCAGACTTCCGAAAGAAATCACGGTGACGACAGCAGGATACAACAATCAACGTCTCCGGAATGAGTGCAGGTGATTTTACTCTCTATGTTTACTTCTCTCATTAGATGCCCACCATTTTTATAAGAATTTGTCACGAGTATGTGATTTTTCATTGAGAAGTTATCTTCTTCTTTTTTTCATGGAGAAGATATTTTAAAGAAGCACAAAATTAGCTTTACTGTATTTTGCACTCACCTACTTAGTAAGTGATGTAACAAAATTCATGTCAAGCGGATTATGATGGCATACTTAAGTCACGAGTAAGTTTGATTGAATTCTGTTTCAATTTTACTTGGGTTCTTTTTTTTAGTCTCAACTAAATTAGACAGAATGAATACTACGGTATATCTTATCTGTGTAACTTACCGGGAAAAGTTATATCAATGGGTGTGTGTGGTTCTTACTTGATTATTGATATTTAGCATTTTGAGTTTGGTCCTCAACCTATGACTGTAACAACTATTTTTAGTTTTCACCATATACGCTTGCCAATCATTTATGCGAAGGAGTTAACTTTTTATCGTTCTCCCATGTCATTAGAGTAAGGCTTGAAGCTTGCAAAGTAAATGGCTTGATTGGATTGGTTTCAGCATCATATTTTATTATTTGCCGGGTATAATATGAACCCGGCAAATATTTTATTATTGTTTTTGGAAGGTGCATATTACCTCTATGCAGTCTTGATATAATATGAACCTTCTTGGATCCAGGTTCTAAACAAAAGTTGCATATGTTGCCAAACCTATTTGATGTCTGAAGTTTTTATGATAATCAGCTTCTTATAATTAAACAGACGTAGAATCACGTGCATCAAATAAATTCTCTTTTCTCTTTTGGGCTAGTGATTAATGAAACTGGAATGTACATGGAAGACTAGGGTTCACATCATAGTAAAAGGTAAAAAAGTTAGGTGACTTATTCCCATCTATCTAAGCTTTTGGTGGACAGAGTTACCTGTTACCTGTGCTGGTGGGAAGTAGCCGGTATAGTGTGATTAGTCGCGGTGTGTACAAGATTGTCCGGACACCACAGTTATAAAAGAAATCCTAGCTTTTATTTCACCAACTCCGATATGTTTCTTTGTCCTCATTGTGAAACTTGCGACATTTTAATTATTAAGTAATAAAATTGGAAACCAAGAGGATGATATTTTGATAGGAAGTTGGAATTAATCTAGTAGACACTATATATTTTTCTTTCTAGAAAGCAAAAAGTGACTTTTCAAATGCCTTATTATGAAAAATACAATGCAAAGGCATTTGAGACATTTCAAGGCATTTCTGGAGGGACAAAGCTAAATAAGCCATTCAAACGAATCAAGAGGTAGTTTAAAAGCTTCTTTTTTGGAAGCACAAGGAGGTTGAGCCTATTTTAAAGCCACAGGTAATGCGCAACAACCTAAACCAAAGGGAGCATGCTTTCCGGTCCTATTTGTACGAGTTTTTGTTTCCTAATTCTTTACTCTTGTCTTTCAAATATTTATTTCAATTCATTGAAGGGGGAGCATTTGGTGGAAATAGAGGACTGAGACCGGTTCCACCAGAGAAAGGAGTTTTCCCTTTGGATCACATGCATTTATGTGACGTGGTAAATTCCCTTTGAACTCTCATAGCTAATTTGTTTTGGTGATGCCTTCTGCATGTTCCTTCCTATTTTTGTTATGAAAGATGGAAATTGGTCGTGATGGACATAGGTTTTCCATGGGACATTCAATTCCTTTTTCTTATTTTCTGTTCTTTTTGGTCTATTTTAGGAGAAGAAGGAATACCTCAATTGTCTTAAATCCGCTGGGCATAAATCTGAACAGTGTAGACACCTCTCCAGAAAGTACCTGGAGTGCCGCATGGAGAAGTACGTCCGTTGGTTTGTTTTGGAGAACTTCTTACACTATTTAATTCTTCTATATAAAAGTACATCTTAGCACACAACTTATATACACCTCAAAGGTCTTTCACTTTGGTCATTGCACTATACAATGTCGAGTTGTATAACTTCTTAGAACAAGTTTCTGCTTAAGGCCAACTACACTATTTAGTAGGGGTGTCAATGGTTCGGTTCGACCGGTTATTTTATAAAATTTATACTATATCAATTTTTCTGTTATTCTATTATGTATAACCAAAATTAGACTTTTCGAAACCGTCTCAATCATGTCAGTTTCTCTTCGGGTATCTGTACGGTTCGGTTAATTTTCGGTATTTTTTTAAATATCATGTAAAAATCATTAGTAGAATGCAATAATATACGTACTTTTATAGGACTTAGCAAAAATCTCTAGAAAATTTTATTGTTTAAAGGGTGATGAATTAAGAAAATATGAAAGATAGCAAGAGTATGGAATTCTACAATAGCGTAAAAGAAACTAAGTAAAGACAGAAAATATAAATAACGCGAGTGGAAAGATATTAATCAAGTTGGGACTCAAGAATAAAGTTTATAGAAGATTAAATATTCAAAAAGATAAATATGAATCATACGAAAGAAAACATATTCGATACATTGTAGTTTGCTACTCATAATCGCTAGAATACCTTGTGTCTTGCTAGTTAATATGCTGAAAATAATTTAGTTTCAATAGGAGTAACATAATAGGTTTGGGAATTAGAATTTTGAGTTTTAATTACTTGTTGACTTGTAACCGTTTTCATAATTCCAAGTCCCAAAGAAAAATTTCATGCTTTATTATTTTTAAACTTAATATATAAATATATTTTTTACGTGTAACTTTTTTTGGTACGGTTCGGTATTTTTGGTTTATTTTCGTAAAATTAAAAACTTACCCTAATTATCGATACGGTTATAGATTTATATAAAAACCTACGGTTTTATTAAAAGAAACCTAAAAATCGGCTCAGTACGGTTCGGTTTGGTCGATTTAGTCGGTTTTTAAATATCTATTGACACCCCTACTATTTAGCTTTAAATCCGTCTCAACATTTCAATATGTGCAAATTTGCCTCGGAGTGTATCGGAAAGAATCCCTGTAATTTATTTTTCCCCTGGCACAAAAGTGGAAAATTTTCCTAATCTAAAACATGATCAATTATCTGAAGTGGCAGTGTCTCAACTGTTAATTAATATGATTATGCACCTAGCAGAGGATGATGGCAGATTAGTTGGAACAATCAGACTTATTTCTCTCATATTACCTGATGGTGCAACTTCAAATTTTCTTCTATCTGGTGTTTTTATGAGTTATGAGAAGCATGTTTACAATGTAAGGAACAATCCAATATTGGTACCTGTTGATTTTGAATTTCTTGCTAGTCAGCCCCTGCATGTGAGAGTTTAATTTGGACCTATTGCCTTACATGAGTAGCAGTATTCTAATGTATTAGGTGGGTCTTAATTGATACCGCCAGTAGATGCTCAATTTGAAGGGAAGGAATGTGAGTTTCCCTTTTTTAACCGTCTTTTTTTTGAAAAATCGTGAGGCTTTTTGTGGCACTTTAACACATGTTGATGGCTTCTAACAAAGTGGTTTGACTAAATTGTGCTGTTTGTAGGCCATTGTGTTATGTAGTATGTGCTATATAGTACTATAAACAGCAATCCTTCATCCTGGTATGGGAATTTAGACAGCAAGCTATTGATTGTTTCATGAGCGTGTTGCAGGAATTTGATGGCAAAGCAAGATATGTCAGAACTTGGCTTTGGAAAGAATTTTGACGCCGAAACTAAGTCAGAGGAAAAGACAGAAGGGACGATAGAGAAATGAAGAATGAATTCTTTTCTGTGGATTTTTGTGGAGTCTTGACTGTAAAAGTCTATGTGCAAGCTAACCATGTAACTTCTAAGAAGAGGAGGTCTACATTCTTTTTACACCTTTCTGATCTTCCTGTTTCTTTCTTCTCTTATATCCTCTGTAAACCGAACGCAAAAATGTATAGCAAGAAGGGAGAGAAACAAGAAAGATTGACGGCGTGTTATTTTAAAAAGAATTGAGGTACTGTGCTATAATAATGAAGGAATATCTTCACTGAAGTAAATGTCATATTTTCTTTTGATACAAATCGCGGCATGTGGATGCATTATAAGCAAAGAAGACATATAGCTTGTCGTCAAACTTCTCAAGAGGCCAAAAGTATTTTTTTTTTTTGAAAGAAGCAGAGTTACTTAGAAGCAGAAAAAAATAGCTTCTTCCCAAAAGTAGAAGTAGAAGCACTTTTGACTTTTCTTCTTACTAATACTCTTAACAAAATATACTATATACCAAAATAACCGTTAAATCTAATATTTAGAATATTAATGTATAAATATTTCTTATTATTTTTAGGATAGCTTTCTAATATATAGTGACTTTAGGGGTGAATGCTTTTATATTTGTTGAATGATTTTTAATATATTTAACTTATATTAAAAGAATTAAGTACTTTTAAATTTTATTTTCATATTTTACTTAAATAAAATGAAAAGATTTAATTATTGCATGTAATAACAAATTTTTAAGATTATTTATTTACTTATAATATTAACTATTAAGTAAATCTATTCATGTCTTTATTCGTAATTTGATACTTAAAAGCACTTTTTGAAAAACTTGGCCAAACACAAATTATTGCCCAAAAGTGCTTTTCAGAGTGATTAGCCAAATACAAACTGCTTCTCTCCAAAAGTACTTTTTTCAAAATCACTTTTGAAAAAAACACTTCTCAAAATAAGTTGATTTCTCCAGCTTGGCCAAACAGGCTAATACTCTGTAAGATAAAATTGCTAATTTCTAACATTACTGTGATTTTTGAAAGCCAAATTAACGTTTTAGTTTTCTAAAACTAAAAACTCAAAAATTAAGGGCTTAAATAAAAATACAAAATCTATTACTATACCCTATACATATAATCGGTTTGGTGTGATTTGAATTTCAGGTAGTTCCAAGACACCCCAATATAAAGGTTGAAACATCTAGATTTTGTATTATTAGATCAAATATTAAATATTCTGCGTCTCTTAGATTTTTTTTATTTCAAAAAGGCCAAATACATGGATAGCGCATTAAATTTGGCACTAACTTTAGTTTAAACACTTCAACTAATATTGGTTCCTATTAAGCACTTTAACTCTGTATAAAATGTGTCTATTAAACACAATTTTGACAACTCTAAACCAAAATTGCTGCGTGAACTTAACTTCACCTTCTTTTGAGGTGACAGACTAGACCAATAAAAAAAAATTACATGTCAGCAAACAAAACAACCAAATTTTTTTTTTAAATCTGACCGAGAAATAAGAAAGACAGAAGGAGATGGTGATCGGAGGCGGTGGAAGTGATGACCAAACTAGAATAAGAAGAAGGGGAGATGGTGTGTCACGATCTAAATCCATGTTACCGACACCCGGCACACTACCCGATCCGAGCGAACCAATCCATATGATGCACCCAAACTATATGTATGAAAACCAATTTAACTGCGCAAACTCTTTGAAAAACATATATATTTTCAAGTTAACGATAGAAAGTTTTCCAATTCATAATCATACATGAAGTCTTTCATACTAATAACTGTATACGGGTAAAAACCGAGCTCATGATACACTCCGGCCTCCAATAGGATAAAACGAGCTCGAGATATGATTGCGAAGGATCGGAATCGAAGTAAAGGTCTCATCGAGTCAAAATCCGGGGACACGTGTCTGCCTTCGAGAATATCGGGGTCATGATTCGAGATCGATCCAAATCCTGAAAGACTTCGGAGGACATTGTCGGGGAATCAAGCACGACCAACAGAAGGCTGTAATATCCGCGACCGGTCGAATATCACAGCGTGGATCTCGGCACGTATCGATGAAGAACCGGCAATCAGTTAAACAGAAGATTTTTTATCTTTTATAGAGTTGTACTTATAGTAGGATTCCCCTACTATATAAAGGGGGTCCAGTAATTCATTAGGCACATTGTAACACACATTCCAAAGCAAATATACTACTATTTCACTGTTATTGTAAGCTCTTTCTCTCGTTCATCAATATTGTTCACTGTGAGCCCGGATCGAGGGTGAAAAAGTCACTAAGGCTGGAATCATCATCCTTGCATGGTTTGAATTTAATGTATCTTTACTTGTACATTCTAACTCAATTTATCATTTTGTATCGAATTAATCCGCATATTCTTAAAATCACTCATAAATTTAATTGTTATCCGATTTTGAGGGTAAACAGTTTGGCGCCCACCATGGGGCTAAGGATAATAGTGGTAATTTGATACAAATTTCCATAACACACCCTACTTCACACTTGTTCTTGAAATGTCTTTGATTTCAGGTCAAAGTTAAAAATGTCGAACTCCGAATCTGCCCGTCTAAACACGGGTGCTGAGTCTGGCAACCATGACGAGAACAATAATACGGTGACCGGTAACGAGGTGCCCCCTGCCGATCCCAACAGAATTTCGGCCGCGGACCCGATCGACGCCAACTCACATATGGCCATTAACACGAATTTGCCAACCGATCCTGAGAACAGCGTCCGCGGGGGAGTCCGATCGGTAGCCCAAATTACTCGTGACGGTGAAGGAGATGGGATCAATTTACGGGTGAACTTAGAAATATTGCAGGCTCAGCAGGCAGCGATAACCCAACTGCAGAACCAAAGTCGCGCTCCCAGTAGAGTTGATCCCGAACCGTCCCGGGAAAACACTCGCAGAAATAAACCAGCCACAAATATGCCAAATGAAGCTGAATTCGGGACCAACCCTAAGATAATAAAGATGCTCGCAGAATTGACAAAACGAGTAGAAACGGGAGAAAAGAAGATCTAAGCCAACGATAAGAAGGTGGAGACCTACAACTCCAGGGTCGACCAAATCCCTGGAGCACCACCGATATTGAAAGGCCTAGACTCCAAAAAGTTTGTTCAAAAACTTTTTCCTTCGAGCGCAGCTTCGAAGCCGATCCCGAAGAAGTTCTGCATGCCTGAAATTCCTAAGTACAACGGAACAACTGATCCAAATGAACATGTGATTTTGTACACGTGCGCCATCAAGAGGAACGACTTGGAAGATGATGAGATCGAATTTGTCCTGCTGAAAAAGTTCGGAGAGACCTTGTCAAAAGGAGATATGATATGATATCACAACTTGTCCCCCAATTCTATTGACTCATTTGTTATGCTTGTAAATGCTTTTGTAAAAGCGCACGCCGGAGCCATTAAGGTCAAAAACAGGAAGTCAGACCTTTTCAAGGTAAAGCAAAGAGATAACGAGATGCTTAGGGAGTTCGTGTCAAGATTTCAAATGGAACAGATGGACCTGCCGCCGGTGGTAGATGATTGGGCAGTTCAGGCCTTCACCCAAGGACTCAATACTCGAAGCTCATTGGCTTCGCAGCAGTTGAAGCAAAATTTGGTATAATACCCGGTTATAACTTGGGCCGATGTGCATAACCGATACCAATCAAAAATTAGGGTCGAAGATGATCATCTTGGGGCCCCTTCCGGGTCTGTTTATCCCGTCTGAGCTAGTGACAGATCCAAAAGAGACATTGATCATGAACCAAGGTCTAGTAGAGATCTGTATCAACCGTACAACGGTGATCGTAGGGGTAACGGGTGTAACGAACCAGTCGATCGTTTTGAGTATTATAGCCTTGTTCCCCAATTTACTGCTCAATTTATACCTTACAGTGGATTTATGACTTATCGGGTTAGTTGGTTCGGGTCCGAAAAGATTTTGGAGTGAAATGAGACACTTAGTCTCATAATTAAAAACTTAAGTTGGAAAAGTTGACCAGATATTGACTTATGAGTAAACGACCTCGGAATTGAATTCTGATAATTCCAATAGCTCCGTATGGTGATTTTGTACTTAGGAGCATGTCCAAAAAAATATTTGAAAGTCTGTAGTAGAATTTGGCTTGAAATGGCTAAAATAGAAAGTTAAGTTTGGAAGTTTGACCGGGGAGTTGATATCGGGCTCGAAATCTGATTCTGGAAATTGGAATAGTTTTTTATGTCATTTATGACTTGTGTGCAAAATTTAAAGTCATTCCAGATTGATTTGATATATTTCGGCACAAGATAAAGAATTTAAAAGTTCAAAGATCATAGATTTTGATTTGAGGTGCGATTTGTCGTTTTGATGTTATTTGATATGATTTGAGGCCTTGTGTAGATCCGTGTTATATTATGGAACTTGTTGGTATGTTCGGACGGGGTCCCGAGGGCCTCGGGTGAGTTTCAGATGCTTAACGATCGAATTTGGATTTGGAGTAGGAGCTGAAGCAGCTGGGCATCTGGTGTGATCGCACCTGCGCGAAAAAGGGCCGCAGGTGCGAGCTCGCGGATGCGACGAATTAGTCGCTGAAACGAAAAATGCATGGGATGTCTAGGCACCGTGGGTGCGAAAAGTTTTGCCGCGGGTGCGAAGCCACAGACACAAAGAAATCCATCGCAGGTGCGGACACCGCAGGCGCGAAGAAATCCATCACAGATGCGGACACCGCAGGTGCGAGAGTTATGCCGCGGATGCGAAGATCGCAGGTGCGAAAAAAATCATCGCGGGCGCGAAAATCCTGGACAGAATGTTAAAAACCTAGGGGTTCCGAGTTTTGCCTTTTTTGGACCTTCAAGCACGATTTTTGGGGCGATTTTGAGAGAGAATTCAAGGGAAACTTGAGGTAAGTCACTTGTGATCATTTATACTCCATAATATTGAATTATCATCGAATAATCCGACTAGATTACATGTTTTTGAGGTATAAATCGGGGGTTTGGACTTAGGGATTTGAAAATAAGATTTGAATATTTGGAGGTCGAGTTGAGGTCGGATTTTGGTAAAATTAGTATTGTTAGACTCGTGGTTGAATGGAATTTCGGATTTTGTAACTTTTGTCGGGTTCCGAGACGTGGGTCCCACCGACAATTTAAATTTCGGATTTTGATGGAAAATTTATATTTTCTTATGGAATTAATTCCTATCATTTTTATTGACTGAAACGAATTATTTGTGGCTAGATTCGAGGTGTTTGGAGGCCAATTCACGAGGCAAAGGCATATCAGAGTAAAGAATTACACGGTTTGAGGTAAGTAACACTTCTAAACTTGGTTCTGAGGGTATGAATCCCGAATTTGGTATGATATAAATTGTTTGGAGTTGACATACACGATAGGTGACGAGCATGTGGACGTGCACCATATAAATTGTGTCTTGAATAAATCCTGTGCAGTTGTAAGATTAATGAATCATGTTATTATCTGAACATTCTCCACGTGTTAGAGAAATTGATCTGAGACTCCTATTAAAGATCATGTTTAGGCTACATGCCAATATTTTGGGACCCATGGGGTCGTGTTGTTGTTGAATTAATTATTCAAAAATATATATTTCACACTCAGTAATAATTGTCCATTGTGAGGATATTTATGGGATTGAGTTGCGCGACGCAGCAGGCCATAATGGCTTTATACGTTATTATTATATGGATCGGGGATGCCCGCCTACAGCAGGCCTTATAGGCTTTACTATTTTATGGATCGGGGCTGCCCGCCTGCAGCAGGCCTTATAGGCTTTGTTATTATACGGATCAGGACTACCCGCCTGCATTAGGCCATATTGGCTTTGTATTACGCTTGGGCTGAAGGAGCCCCTCCGGAGTCTGTACACACCCCCGGTGAGCGTAGATGATCATCGATATTCGGGATAGACTTTCCAGGGCATGGACTTGCCTTACTTATTTATATTGTAATGAGTTTACCTAGACATGGATCTTGATCGTATTATTTATATTTGGGGGATAAATTATCCCAGGGCTGGATTTGCCTTATACGGTACTGAGTGACTGACTGTCAGTCGATGTGTATTTATATACGGGTTAGAACACCCCTGGGCTGGATTGGCCATAAACAGTACCAAGTGACCGGATAATTTGTGACCAGTATTTACATGAGGTCTTTCTAGTGAGATGTCATATGCCTCATATCATGCAGTATTGCTCTATTTCACTTGTATTGAGTTTAACTGTTGAACTTGAAAGCATGCCTACATTTATGTATCATTATTTTTACTCGACTATACCTGCGGAGCTCATCATTTCTTTCAGCCCAGATGTTAGTCTTGTTACTTATTGAGTTAGTTGTACTCATACTACAATCTACACGTCGTGTGCAGATCCAGGTGCTCCCGGATACGACGGCTGCTAGAATTCGAAGTTATTTCTATTGGAGAGTATCAAGGTAGCTGCTTGATGACCGTATACTTGATTCCCTTCCTGTTTAGTTATTGTACTGTTCTATACTTCACACAGTGATGTTTATCAGTCAGACTTTGTATTCATTTAGATGCTCATGTACTCAGTGACACCGGGTTTTGGGAGTGTTATATTTGAAATTGTGAGATTTCTTCTGCTGAATTTAATTATTTTATTTTTAAATTTAAAAGATATGGTATTTTATTGAGATTTTCGGGTTGTCTAGTATTGAGATAGGCGCCATCATGACAGGTGAGATTTTGGGTCGTGACAACGGGTCTAGACGAAAACCTGTGAGAAGTGAAAGGAGAAGCGATCGCGGTCAAAATAATCGGGGACTCATAAGCAAAAACGGTTTCTACAGCGCTGAGGTTATCGGAGTACAACTTCAACATCGATGCCGCTGCTATCGTGTCTGCGGATGGTAGGCTATAATCCCATATTTTAGTCGTTTATTGCACTCTAATTCACTGCACTTAACTTATGTTAAGCTTTAATTAGGCATGTTTTGCACTTACTGTTTGTTTTATGCCCTGTAGGAGTGATTCCGAGCTATGTAGATGTTGTGGTATGAATTCATACTATTTTGGAGCTTTGAAGTCTGAGTAAAAGCCCAAGGATTAAGTTGGGATCGTGTTCGAGGATCAACGGATGATAGTGCACTTTAAGAATGAAACAAAGAATCGAGCAGGCATACTCCGCATTGTCCAGTAAAATGCACATAATGTTTCGCTCATAAATCCATTTGGGCTCCATAATATATCGTTGGAAAGATATTTAAAAGGTATACAACTTTTATGTTTTACATTTCCCAAATTTCCAACTGATACCACCCAGGTGCGCAATCAAGTGCGCGATCGCGCACCTGGGCGCGCACCTGGGGCAGAATAATGTGCAAAATGCGCGACCAAGTGCGCGAGCAGGTCTCCAAGTGCGCGACCGCACATGTCCTGTCCGGAAAAAGTCCTATTTCGCTAAGATAAGGTTAGTTTCATCTGGGATTTATTTTGGGGGCGGATTAAATACCCCAAAATACCATTTTTGACATACTTTTGACATACCTTAGACCTAAGGAAGCTAAGGAGAAGAGGGAGAAGCAAGAGCACAAGGATTTTATCCTTCCTTCCTCACTCAAGATCCGGGTTTGGATTATATTTATGTTTTCCTATACTTTTATTTTATTTGTGAAGAACTTCTCCATGTCTATGGAGTAGAACCTTTTGGGTTTTTATGAATTTGGTGTATTGATGGTTGTTTATGGATTATAACTCTATTTTTATGTATTTGAATCGTTTTGAGAAGATTAAATTGTTGCATCTATGTTCACTTGTTCTTGTAGTCGAGAGAGGCATAACTTGTGATATATTTATGCTATATTGTTGGTTGAGTTCATAGATTTTTTGAAGTAATCGAAAGAGGCTAGTTGAATCCTTGATTAAACCTAGTTAGGACTATAATCGAAAGAGGTTCTCCTAAAGACCAATCCATTAAGAATTCTTGCATATCTTCACCGAGCTTAAATTCATTCATATTGTGAGGTTGAGACTTAATCGAGAGAGGAGTTTCTACTAAACAATTATACTGATAATTAAGTGAATTCGAGAGACTCACTTGAACATTAGAAGTGAATTATCTAGAGTTAGATCCCGAACAATTATCTTGCACCTATCCGATCAACCCATATTTTCTCCCATTGATAATTTTCTTGCTTAATTTTATTGCGATTGTCATTAATCAATAGCTAAAGATTTTAGATTATTAATTATATAAATCTCAACTTTTGATCCTCCTGGATAGCAATCTAGCTACAAACTACGAGAACACTGTTTAAATTCAATCCTTGTGGACATGATATTATACTATATTATCTTTGACTAGCGAGCACAATTTAAGTGTGTGTTTTGCGCTCGTCAAATTTTGGTGCAGTTGCCGGGGATTGGCAATCAATGGTGTTTGAAGTAGTTTGTAGTGCTAATTCAGGAATTAGCTTTTAATTTTTTTTCTTTTATTTTTAGTTTGTTTGGTTAACTTCTCTTCAAGATTTTTTTTTCTATTGAAGAAATCTTGAAGAGCATATTCTTGTTATTGAATTCTAAATGATGTGAAGATGGAGTACAACCAACCTAAGAAAATGGTTGAAGAGTTAACAGCTGAACATTGGCAGTGGTCTGCTAGGTGTTTTAAATGCGGTGGAAATCATCTATTGGTTGATTGTCAAGCAGATAGGTATTCTTCCTATGGTTCATCTTTTGAACACTCTCACTTTGTCTCTAGTCCGTACAAGTATGAGGATTCATATGGGTTCAATTCTGACTCTGGTTGGGATGAATATCCTTATTATGACTGGAATGAAAGCGAAGTGAGACAACCACCTCAAGCTGAGAATGGTAGTTTAGAAGAGCTTATGTACAAGTTCATAAATAAGGTGGAAGAGAGATCTACACAAGATGATGAAGCCATTAAAAACCTAACAATACAAGTGAGTCAAATAATAAGTACACTTTCAGAAAGCTCATTGCATTGTGATGGTGAATATATGGAGAAGATACCCGGTGAGAATGAGCCTACCCGAGATGATGAACATCTACAGAGAGAGTTGTCCACTCTGCAAGAGGACTCTGTTTCAACTGAAATGATTGATAATGAGGCTTTGGTTGATTATGAAGCAATACAAGAAGAGTTCAACTCCCCATCCACCTATCCACAATTGTAATTTTTAGTAGAAGAAAATGAGGAACAAATGGTCTTGGACTTACTAGAGGAGTACTCACATGACCTTTCCTCTTCATTTTCTTACTATAACCTTGATCATGTGGATTTTGTTTTTTGGGGATTTACAGGAATATGCAGGGATTGATCTTGTAAATGAATGCAAAAATAAGTTAAGGATAATCATACAAGAACAATCATCCGCTCAAAATGAGGCCAAGAAGAAAGAAAAGAGCGGGTCTTTCAAAAATCCCTAAAGGACTTTGGCCTGATGAGCTCCATAAAGAACCCCGAGGAGAGAAATCGAAAGATGCATTCAGAATTAGGGGTGGAGTTCACAAGTTCTTGGAAGCGAAAAAAGTCCAGGGGAGTTTTCTTTACCTCTTGCTTTTTATTTGTGTGTCTTGGGGACATGCCACAATTTAAAGTGTGGTTTGGGGATGTAAATATGTAAATAATTATTTGTTTTTATTTCTTTTAATTGAAATTTTTAAAGTCGAAGATATATATATAAAATTCTGTAGGTAGTATAATAATTTCCCCTTGGTTTTTCTTTGTGTCGCGGTTCTTTTCCAAGGGTTTTGTTTGAACCGGGTGTAGTTAGTTATTTTTTAGGAATAGGAAACCTTGTGCTGTGATTTTAAATGAAAGCAATATCTCTTGACTTCATTATGCCTTGATAATAATAAGTGCTTTAGTTGTGACACTTAGGCTCATTTTTTGACTCTTGTATAAGCACCTTAAATTGTACGATCTTAACTTTGCTTAACTACTTTGATTAGAGTGTCTTGATGAGTCCGATCCTGAGTGAGTTATGTGCCATGTGTGTGTGAGGTTTCGTGAATTCTGTGCATTGCATTTGATGTCTAGAACTTTTCCTGTGTGTCCGCAAAGCGAAATAATAGTTTGTTCAGTCTTGGAAGTGTTATAGGCGTTTCTTTGTTGAGCCAGCTATATAGTTTACCCACCAAATTATTATTTATCTGTCACGACCCAAACCGATGGGCTGTGATGAGTGCCCGAGTTCTACCTACCGAACACCCTTAAGCATACGTCTAAGATATAAACATGAAATAAGTGTAGGTCATGCATAACATCTGCCCCTAAACTGCTGAATCATGTGAATAACATACGTGAGGAGACATACTCAAAAGATATATATACATATACATGTGGAATACAGTAGGGCAAGCCGGTAAGGCCACATACTATCCAACTATACATGACTGTCTACAGACCTCTAACAGAGTGTACAGTTGTATAGAGGACGGGACCGGGACCCGTCATACCCATATATATACAAAAGTATCATACCAAAACTCAATAGCAGCTCCGGATCAAATGGAGCACACCAACTCTCGCTGAGCAAGGATCCTAAGATGGGGGACCGTCAACCTGTCTACCTGCACCTGCGGCATGAAACGCAGCCCCCCCAGGCAATAGGAGCGTCAGTACGAATAATGTACCGAGTATGTAAAGCATAAAAATTAGTATATAACAGACATGAAAGAAACATGGAGTAAAGGACTCAACCTGTAAGTCTGAATAGATCTGTGAATCATGAAACATTTATAATGTCATGCATATGTGTATAAATGTCATATCATGTATAGATATATGCGTACATAACATCATCAAGCCTATAAGGGCATCCCATCATATCATCTCAGCCTCTGTAGGCGAAATCATAAATGTATACCAGCTGATCAGGTGGTGTTGCGTATATAACGCCATAACCTTTCCTCATATCCCATATACATATAATATATGCGTATATAACGCCATCTAGTCATGGTTTAATGTACATGTATAAATGAATGCAATGTATAAGGAAGTAAGTCTATAAGATCTCTCGGAATATCATAAGACCCATGAACAGACGATATGATAGTAGGACATATGGGGAATCAAGAACATAGGCAACCCTAGTATTTCTAAGAACAGAATTATTTGTGAAAGTTGTGTGCTTTCTCGATTCATTGCATCACATGGATCATGCCAAAAGGAAAGAAGGGATAGCTTTAACATACCAGTATGATCTTTTCCTTATTACTCAACCAAGCTCAACACAACTTCTTGCATCTACAACAAGTGAAATGATATTGCTGTTAACATATAATGTCATACCATCGTATTTGGCTAGTCGTATAGCTTAAGGAAAATCGGACAGCAACTACCCTATTTTTAATACATACTAAAGGCCACTAAGGTTCATCAACATCCCAACAACAACTATAACCAACAATAGCAACAACAACAATATAATCCAATATGAGTTTCTCTCATTATCTTAACAACCAAATTGAGCGGCAAGCTCGTTTTTACTCACAACAAGATATAAATTGATATTCCATAAATTAGTTTATAACCTTCAGAACATCATACTTATATGTACTATATTATTTCTAGTTCAAAACATCCACAAAATGCCTTCCAGAACAACCTCATACGTCTAGCACCTTAATTTTTATCGTCAATCACTTGTTTTTCATCTCTTCTTCTTCAATCAACTTAATTAACACCTAGAAAATCTTAACAACAGCAGCCACAACATTATCAAATTATTTCTCACAATTTTCAGCCACCACAAACCATCTATTTGGCCATAAAACAGTCCAACCAAAAAGACAACTACATCCCATGTTCTTTCAAGTGCTATCTTATGGTTTCTCACTCAAACAACACAACCAACACAAGATTAACCTTAGGCACAATCAAGAAGATGTTATACATATCTTGGACAGCAGCTACAACTCGAAACCCTATCTCAACTTAGCTCACAATAGCCCTCAATCACACCACAACATCATAGAAGCATTCTCTTGTAGTCATTACCACCTTCGATGATGATTTGAGTTAATTTCCCTTGAGTTTGGTTCTTGGGATATGTTAGGTAGGGTTTTGGAGAGCTGTTAGATGAAATTAGGGTGAGAAATGACCCGAAATGAGTCTGAAACGCCTTTAAAAAAACATAAGGTCGGAGGTCGTCTCAAGTGGGTCACAACCGAACTGCTTGCGCAGTCTCGCAAAAATGAGGATATCTATCTACTCCATTGTTGTATCAACAAACAGTTTAATGCGTTGGAAACTAGACTCGTAGACCTTCCATTTGGTATATAATATATCCCAAAAATACCTCATATAGAATACACAATTTATTTCTCAAAAATCTCTGTTACAAAGCAAATCCTTAGTCGGTTTTTTCGCAACTTAAATCCGATTTTTCCCAAACTTTATATTTTCTATCCAAATAAAATATATATATAGTCATATTATGAATTTAAAATTATTTAAATAATTATTAACAAGTCTCATATTCATTACATCACCTTATGACGCATAAGGTGTAACAGTATCGTAGTTAACCCCGTTGTTATGTATCGTAGTTAACCCCGTTGAGCCTGTAATCTTGTTTCTTTGGCAACCATAATACAAGCCTTATCCTTTTGTTTGAAATGCTATCTATTTGAAACATTTACCTCTCGTGAGTACTTGAAATTGTATGAACTTTGTAAAAGTTGAAGTGTGGGGTGGTTGGTTTGGCTTTTGAGTGGAACTATTGAACTAAGGAGAAAGGAGCACTGTTGTGAAAAAGTATAAGCCACTTGAATGGAAAAAGAAAATGAATAAAAAAAATAGTTTATATTCATTGATAGTGGTAAATCTTGATGTATTTATGATTAAAGAAGTTGGGAGTTGACGTATATTGATATAAAGGTGAAGTTATGGTTTGACATAAGTATTGAGTTTTAATGGTTAAATTGTATGTATTAAAGTGCTTTGGGAGGTGTAGTCACGTTTACATCAAATATATCCTACCCATCCCGCAGCTTACATTACAACCAAATAAAGTCCTACTTAATCCTTGACTGAATAAGCTCAATTAGTAGAGTAATACACTACGGACAAGCTTATGGTACATTTTTTGTTGCACATGAATGTTATTCTGAGAGTGAGCGAATTCTTCCTATCTTGAGTTCCTAATTATTCTTAAACTTTATTGTTTGTGGAACTACTCTCTATTCTTGTGTGAGGGCACTTGATTTATGAAGGAATGGTAATGTCATTGACCTTTGTGTTAGAGTAAGTGAGCAGGTTGTGAAAAATGGGTGTTGTTGTTGAGTCAACTCTTGAGGCGAGGATGTTACAGTCTTGTGCTTAATCTGTTCTATTAATCTTGGTATGATGAGTTAGGAGAGTTGTTTAAAAAGGTCATGTCTATATAAAGTGTAATTTGATTGCTCGAGGACGAGCAATGATTTAAGTGTGGGGTGTTGATGGTAGGCTATAATCCCGTATTTTAGTCACTTATTGCACTCTAATTCACTGCACTTTACTTATGTTGAGCTTTAATTAGACGTGTTTTGCACTTATTGTGTGTTTTGTGCCATATAGGAGTGGTTCCGAGCTATGTAGATGTTGTGACATGAATTCATGCTATTTTGGAGCTTTGAAGTCTGAGTAAAATCCCAAGGATTAAGTTGGGATCATGTTCGGGGATCAAAAGATGATAGTGCACTTTAAGAACGAAACGAAGAATCGAGCAGGCATACTGCGTATTGTCCAGTAAAATGCATATACATTTTCGCTCATAAATCCATTTGGGCTCCACAATATATCGTTGGAAATCTATTTAAAAGGGATACAACTTTCATGTTTTACGTTTTCCCAAATTTCTAACTGATACCACCCAGATGCGCGAGCAAGTGCGCGATTGTGCACCTGGGCGCGCACCTGGGGTAGAACAATGTGCAAAATGCGCGACCAAGTGCGCGATCGCGCACCTGGGCGTGCACTTGGGGCAGAACAATGTGCAAAATGCGCGACCAAGTGCGTGAGCAGGTCTCCAGGTGCACGACCGTGCATGTCGTGTCCGGGAAAAGTCCTATTTTGCTAAGAAAAGGGTAGTTTCGTCCGAAATTTGTTTTGGGGCGGATTAAATACCCCAAAACACCATTTTTGACACACTTTTGACATACCTTAGACCTAAGGAAGCTAAGGAGAAGAGGGAGAAGCAAGAGTACAAGGATTTCATCCTTTCTTCCTCACTCAAGATCCGGGTTTGGATTGTACTTATGTTTTCCTATACTTTTATTTAATTTGTGAAGAACTTCTCCATGTCTATGGAGTATAAACTTTTGGGTTTTGATGGATTTGGTGTATTGATGGTTGTTTGTGGATTATAACTTTATTTTTATGTATTTGAATCGTTTTGGGAAGATTAAATTGTTGCATCTATGTTCACTTATTCTTGTAATCGAGAGAGGCATAACTTGTGATATATTTATACTATATTGTTGGTTGAGTTCATAGATTCTTCGAAGTAATCGAAAGAGGCTAGTTGAATCCTTGATTAAACCTAGTTAGGAGGATAATCGAAAGAGGTTCTCCTAAAGACCAATCTATTAAGAATTCTTGCATATCTTCACCGAGCTTAAATTGGTTCATATAGTGAGGTTGAGACTTAATCGAGAAAGGAGTTTCTACTAAACAATTGTACTGATAATTAAGTGAATTCGAGAGACTCACTTAAACATTAGAAGTGAATTATCTAGAGTTAGATCCCGAACAATTATCTTGCACCTATCCGATCAACCCATATTTTCTCCCATTGATAATTTCCTTGCTTAATTTTGTTGCGATTGTCATTAATCAATAGCTAAAGATTTTAGATTATTAATTATATAAATCTCAACTTTTGATCCTCCTGGATAGCAATCTAGCTACAAACTACGATAACATTGTTTAAATCCAATCCTTGTGGACACGATATTATACTATACTATCTTTGACTAGCAAGAATAATTTAAGTGCATGTTTTGCGCTCGTCATTTGCCATCAGACGCATCAAAGACACCAAATGGCCTCGACCTATACAGTCCTATCCAGCCCAAAGGGATCCCAACTTAATATGTAAATATCATGGCACTCACGGCCACATAACAGATGATTGCCGACAATTGAGAGAGGAAGTAGCCCGGTTATTCAACAACAGATATCGCAGGGAGTTACTGAGCGATCGAGCCAAAAACCATTTCAGGAATAGAGATTCTAGTAAGCATATCAAGCAGGAGGAGCCTCAGCACATCATTAACATGATCATCGGTGGGGTCGACGTTCCCCAGGGGCCGATGTTAAAGCGCACCAAAGTGTCCATCATGAGGGAAAAATGGACTCGAGATTACGTACCAAAAGGAACATTGTTTTTCAACGATGAGGATGCTGAAGGCATCGTAAAGCCCCACAACGATGCACTGGTAATATCTGTACTCATAAATAAATCTCGAGTTAAGCGTGTGTTAATTGATCCAGGTAGCTCGTCTAATATCATTAGATCAAGGGTCGTGGAACAACTAGGTCTACATGACCAAATTGTGCCTGCAGTCAGGGTTCTAAACGGATTCAACATGGCATGTGAGACCACTAAAGGGGAGATATCATTACCGGTGAATACCGCCGAAACTATTCAGGAAATAAAGTTGTGCGTGATCGAAGGAGATATAAGGTATAATGCTCTGTTCGGGAGACCATGGATTCACAACATGAGGGCAGTACCCTCGACGTTGCACCAGGTGCTGAAATTCCCGACACTAGGAGGGATTAAAATAGTTTACGGAGAACAACCGACCACAAATAAGATATTCACGGTCAACGAGGTGATCTCGGTATCCACACCTTTGACATCGAAGGGTCTAGGTCTGGTGGCCAGAGATGAAACCAAATAGCAATTATCGATACCTGCCTCGATCAAACCGGAGAAGCATGGGACGGATGAGGACGATGACTACGGAGTTCCCAGATCTTTCATAGTCCCCGATGATTCCAACGCCACCAAATCAATAGTCGAAGAACTGGAACAAGTCATATTGATCGAACACTTGCATGTTCATAAGGTACACTTGGGCACGGGGCTAAGTCCCGAGCTCAAGAAAAATCTCATTCAATTCCTTATAGCTAACATAAATTATTTCGCTTGGTCCTACCTCGATATGTCAGGGATTTCGCCGGAGATAACTACTCACAAGCTAAACCTAGATCCGAAGTTCCATCCGGTCAAGAAGAAAAGGAGACCTCAGTCCGAAGTCAAGCATGCAATCATCAAGGACGAGGTATCTAAGCTCCTTGAAATAGGGTAAATCGGGTAGGTTAAGTGCCTGAATTGGTTAGCAAACATAGTAGTAGTCCCTAAAAAGGGAATAAATTGAGAATGTGTGTAGACTATAAAGACTTAAACAAGGCATGCCCCAAGGACTCTTTCTCTCTGCCAAATATCGATCACATGATCGATGACACAGCCAGCCACGAGTTCCTCAGTTTTCTCGACGCCTACTCCGGGTACAACCAAATTTGGATGGACCCGGACGACCAGGAAAGAACGTCCTTCATCACTAAATACGGTACCTAATGCTATAACGTAATGCCATTTGGACTAAAAAATGCATGTGCCACTTACCGACGCCTAGTAAATCGGATGTTCGAAGAGCAAATAGGAAAATCAATCGAGGTTTACATTGACAATATGTTGGTTAAGTCCCATGCGAGCAGAGGACCATTTGAAACATTTGTAGGAAACCTTCGATATATTGAAGAAAAATAATATGAAGTTGAACCCGGATAAATGCGCATTTAGAGTCGGTTTTGGGAAATTCCTCGGATTCATGGTGTCAAACCGGAAAATCGAGATTAATCCCGATAAAATCAAGGCCATCGAGGACATCACCATTGTGGATAATGTCAAGGCCGTTCAAAGGTTAACCGGGCGCATAACCGCTTTGGGTTGATTCATCTCGAGGTCCTCCAACAAGAGCTATCGGTTATTCTCACTGTTAAAGAAGAAGAATAATTTCTCATGGACCACGGAGTGCCAAAAAGCCTTGGAGGAACTCAAGCAGTACCTTTCGAGCCCACCTTTGCTTCATACTCTGAAGGCAGACGAATAGTTGTACATGTACTTGGCAGTATCCGAGGTAGCGGGAAGTGGAGTCCTGATCCAGGAAGAGGAAGGTACGCAATTTCCTATCTATTATGTTAGCAGAACCCTAGGCGAGGCCGAAACTAGGTATCCTCACCTAGAAAAATTGGCGCTCGCTTGGCTAAGCGCCTCTAGGAAGCTAAAACCGTATTTTCAATGCCATCCCGTGTGTGTTGTGACTACTTACCCATTAAGAAACCTAATGCATAAGCCCTAGATCTCGGGACGATTGGCCAAATGGGTCGTGGAGATCAGCGGGTACGATATCCAATATCGACCCTGAACCGCTATCAAATCTCAAATTTTGGTGGACTTCGTGGCTAACTTCACGCCAACCCTAATTCCTGGGGTCGAGAAGGAATTGTTGTTGAACTCAGGGACCTCTTCCGGAATCTGGACCCTCTTTTACGGACGGTGCCTCGAATGCAAAGGGGTCAGAACTTGGCATCGTGTTGAAGCAACCGACGGGTAATGTAGTTAGGAAATCTATTAGAACTGTAAAATTGACTAACAACGAGGCCGAGTATGAGGCCATGATTGCAGGTTTTGAACTGGATAAAAGCCTGGGGGCCGAGATGGTCAAAGCTAAGTGCGATCCCCTCCTCGTGGTGAGCCAAGTCAATAGAACGTTCTAAGTCAAAGAGAAACGAATACGAAGACACCTGGATAAGCTACAGGTAACGTTACATCGATTTAGGGAATGGACTTTACAACATGTACCTCGGGATCAAAACAGCGAGGTCGATG
The DNA here is from genome assembly GCF_000390325.3 of Nicotiana tomentosiformis. Classification (NCBI taxonomy): domain Eukaryota; kingdom Viridiplantae; phylum Streptophyta; class Magnoliopsida; order Solanales; family Solanaceae; genus Nicotiana; species Nicotiana tomentosiformis. Next base: position 144,339,924 of record NC_090814.1, on the reverse strand, counting down.
CTCTTGCTAACTTGGGATCGTCGGTCGACGACGATGAATTCAACTCGGGAACGGTCGTACAACTCATGAAATCGAAAGTGGAGGAAGTCCATGCCGAGATAAACTCGACAAGCTTAACCTAGGACTAGAGAAACAAATACATAGATTACCTGAAAACCGAAAAACGTCCCTCGGATCCTAAAGAATCGAGAGCTCTACGTATGAAGGCGGCCCGGTTCAGCTTGTCCGAAAACGGTACCCTATTCAGAAGGGCATTCGATGGCCCACTCGCCATATGTCTGGGACCGAGAGACACCGAGTATGTTTTGAGGGAAGTCCACGACGGCACCTACGGGAACCATTTGGGCACCGAGTCATTGGTTCGGAAGATAATCAGAGCCGGCTACTACTGAATCGAGATGGAAAAATATGCAAAGGAGTTCGTGCAAAAATACGATGAATCTCAGAGGCATGCTCTGATGATCCATCAGCCCGGGGAACCGCTGTATTCGGTCTTGTCATCCTAGCCGTTCATGAAATGGGAAATGGACATCGTCGGTCCCCTGCCTTAGGCGCCTGGTAAGGCTCAATTTATCTTATTTATGACTGATTATTTTTCTAAGTAAGTGGAAGCCCAGGCATTTGATAAAGCTAGGGAGAAGGAGGTTATTGATTTCATATGGGATCACATAATATGCCGATTTGGAATGCCGACCGAGATTGTGTGCGACAATGCGAAACAGTTCATCGGCAGCAAAGTGAGCAAGTTTTTTGAGGACCATAAGATCAAAAAGATCCTATCAACGCCCTATCACCCTAGTGGAAACGAGCAAACAAAGTCCACGAACAAAACCATACTCCAAAACCTCAAAAAGAGGTTGACCGACGCCAAAGGGAAATGGAAGGAAATCTTGCCTGAAATTCTATGGGCATATCATACGACCTCAAAATCCAGTACCGGGGCCACCCTGTTCTCGTTGGTCTATGGTGTCGAAGCTCTTATACCGATCGAAGTAGGAGAACCGAGTCCCAGGTTCCGATATGCGACCGAAGAATCAAATGACGAGGCCATGAGTACGAACCTGGAACTGTTAGACAAAAGGCGCAAGGTCGCCCTCTTCCGGTTGGCCACCCCAAAGCAACGAATCGAAAGATATTACAATCGGAGAGCAAACCTTCAACACTTCAATGTCGGGGACTTGGTGTTAAGAAAGGTGACACTGAGCACCCGGAACCCGAACGAAGGGAAGATGGGACCGAATTGGGAAGGTCCATATCGAATTATTGAGATCACCGGCAAAGGATCGTACAAACTCGAAACGGTGAACGGTGAGAGGCTACCGAACAACTGGAACACAACCCACTTAAAACGATACTACTGCTAAGGTACGACCCTCTTCATTACTTTTTTTAAAATATATTACGGATTGGACTAACACTTGAAGGTAACGACCAATGAATGATGCAACTATTAACCCGGATGGCTCGGGTTAATAAGCCCATTGGGAAACACCTGAACTTAAAAGGCTACGACCGTCCTAGAATGGCTCAGAGACGTCCGAGATCCGTAACCAAAACATAAGGCCTTCAAAATTTCTAAACTTGTTCAAAGGCTACCCTCGACAAAATTATAATCTAAAAAATTCTAAGTAAGCACTTCGGGGAAATCTTCCGGTCATACCAAGCCCCCACCAGTCTTAAGAAAAATAATATCAAGAACGAGCATTGTTCGAACCTCCGAACAAGACCTAATTATTACGTGCTAAGGCATTCCAAATCTTTGCGATCGTAAAGAAAAAAGAAAAAAGAAAAAAGCTTGAAATTTGTCGAAGGGAAAAAGCCTTGTATATATACATAAATTTTTACAAAGGCCAAACGGCCTCAACAAAATACAAAAGTACAAAAGCGAAGAAAAATCTACAAAGCACCTAGGAAGCTCGATCTTCGCCAGAGCCCGCCTCGTCACCGGAACCATCGGGGTCTTCCCCATCCTCGGATCCGCCCGAACCCTCAAAATCTTCCTCTTTCTCGGGGTACACTAACTTTTTGGCCTCGGCCTCAAGCCTCTTAACATTTTCAATATCGACCGATAAATCAAACTCCCGGGCATGAACTTCCTCGAGAACCTCTCTCCGGGACAGCCACCTCACATATTTGACGATGGCCTTCAGGCATTCCTGAGCTGCCACAACATCAACTTTATACCGGGCCACCATCTCTTCAGCGTCGGCCCTGGTTAATTCTATCACTGGCTTGGCTGCTTCAAGTCCCTTGGCAAGGGTATTCCGTGTGGTAACGGCCGAGCCCAACTGAGACTGGAGGTCTTCGATTTTTTGGGATCGGGTTTCAGCTTTCTCCTTCATCAATCGAAGTTGGGCCTCCGCCGAGGCCAGCTACTCCCGGCCAGTCTCATTTTTCGAAGCCAATCGGTCCATCTTGCCCTTCTACTCTTCGGCCATGACCTTGACTTTATCCATCTCAGTACGGAGCTGGTCGACATGATCAACCTTCTGTTGAACCTATGGATTCTGACCGTTAGACAGCGTGTCTAGCTCATTGTCACTAACTTCAAAGATTTTTACCTATTCCAACAGGTCGGCATGTTCTTTCTGAGTCGTTTCCAACTCGGCTCAGAGGCTTTTTGACTTCTCCTTCACGTTTCTCGATCAGAAGCTTATACATGCCTCTCTTCTTAGTAAGCTCTTTGACTTCGGCCTCGAGCTGACTCAACTCATCCCAATACCAGAGAAAGGTTTCATGGTGGAGCACCGAGGCCTGCAAATATGAGAAGAGATATTAGAATCATCAAGAACTAATTCTAATATTAGAAGAGACATTAGAATTATCAAGAATTACCTGGTCCAACGCCTGTTGTGCTTCATTGAACAGGCATGGCAGATCTACCTTGTTCATTTTTATCTGGTCTTTTTCGGTTACTAGGCACCGGAGGTAACTAGCTATCCTTACGGGGGCGGGGCGGAATGGATCCGGGCATCCTCCGGAATGATGATAAGGACATACCACTTCCGAGAAGGATCCGTGCTCGGAGCGAGAAATCGATTGATTAATCTCGGGCTCAAGCTCGTCCCGCCAGCCTCCAAGGGTGGACTTTTCCTCGGCACCTCTAAGTCACCCAATCCGGTGAAATCCTCCGGGGTGGATGAGTCTACACCATCAAAATAGCCTCGGAGGGGATCATCTACTCCATGGACCCCTTTATGGGATCACCCCTTCGTCATTTAGGCTTCATCAAACATTGATTCTATGAACGAAGGCGATCTCAAAATATCTATAATGCCGGGTGGGGCAGGGCCGGCGTCTCACGAGTTCTCAGCCCTTACTTCGGATTCAGCCTTGCAAATTTGAGGGGGATTAGCCTCCGTCGTTTCCCCCTCGGCTGCCACCCATTCCTCGGGGACAGATGGCTCATGGGCCACAAAGATTTCATCCTCCTCGGGCTCGTCTCTGAGCCGGAAGAGTGATTCCGATTCAAGCACTCGGGATTTGTAGGTTTCCTTCGGCATACGAACCAACCTCCTTCTCGTTTTCTTTTTCTCTGAGCTCGGGGAACTCGGGGCACGCTTTTCCTTTTATTCTCCCCTGCCGTGGCTCCGGGTTGTCCCGAAGCGGAAGAATTGGTAGGTAAGTCCTCATCCCCAACCAGGGGCCTAAGATCGACGGTCTTAGGCAAACCTACAAAAGAGAAGTAAAGAAAAAATAATAAGAACGTAATGCTAAAAGAAGAAGCCTAACACAACCTACTCGGGAAAGGAATCTTACCATGGGAACGGGTCTCCCAACGGCCCTTCGAGAGTTTACTCCACGAGCACTCGAAGTAGGGCATCTGTGAGACAATACCTTCGACCTACTCCTTGAGTCGAGGGACAACATTTGGGACTCGAGCGACAGCTGCACCACCATGAATACCAATAAAAAAAAAGAGATATGAACACGAAATCAACATTCGAGGGAAAGTTTTACTTACGTGATGCATTCCACTTCTCGGGGAATGGTCTGAATTCGGCTGGGATAAAATCTGAGGTCCTCACCGGACAAAACGACCCTGCCAACCTTGATCCCGGTCCTCGTCGATGCTTGAAAATAGGGCTTTGCTGGTCCGATGTACAAACTTTATCAGTCTCCCCCGTAAGATTAGGGGATTGTATAAACAGAGCAGATGATCGATGGTGAAGATGCACGAATTGATTTTATTCACAAAACATCGGGGGAGGATCACGATCCTCCACAGTGAAGGGTGAATTTGGCCGAGGCATACGTTTCTTCCTACAAAAGTCTAAGATGACCGAGTCCACCGGGCCCAATGTAAAGGGATAAGTGTAAACACTCAGATATCCCTCGACATGGGTGGTAATGGACTCTTCGGAGTCGGGGACCACGATGTCCTTGTCGGCCCAGTTGCAGTCTTTTCGGACCGTGGGGAGGTCCTCTTCGGTGATTGAGCAAATGTATCTCGAGGCATCCTCACGCCGACCTTGTACCAAAGAAGGCTTCTTGACCTTGAGGTTGTCAGCGATCGAACAACACCCGGGAATGAACATCTTCAAGGGAGGTTCAGGAGCCGGTTCATTGGTAACCACGTTAGCAGCGGGTCTCCTGTTGTCGACCACATCGAAAGTAGTTTCGTTGGTTCCGACAGTCGTTTGGGAGGTAGAAACAACTTTTTGGGGAATAGATTTTGAGGTTTTTGCCATTATTATAGGGGAAACCTTGAAAAAGATAGAGAAAGGTTAAAAGTTGGAAGCTCGGATGCATTGGCTTGAGTGGATGATGAGTAAAGATTTCAAAGGAATCTCGAGTAACGGAGGTAAAAATGCTAGAATGTGAAAAAGAGTAGTGAAACCATGAGGGTACGAGGGTAGACAATTTGATGTAAAGTAAAAAATGAACAAAAGAGGGGTTATTTATAGTAGCTCCACGGCGTTTCGCCTCCAGGAAAAGCCAACCGGTGGCTGACGTGCATTTAATGCCATTATGACATGACTGACGAGACGTTTCAGGCTTTTTGTTGTTTATGTCACAGCGTATTGAAGAAGGAATCGGGGTGCTCATGTCGTTTCTCATCAGTTTACTCTCCGAGAAACGAGAGGACTATCTGTATACGGGTAAAAACCGAACCCATGATACACTCCGACCTCCAATAGGGTAAAACGACCTCGAGATATGATTGTGAAGGATCAGAATCGAAGCAAAGGTCTCATCGAGTCAGAATCCGATGGCACACTGTCTGCCTTTGAGAATATCGGGGTCATGATTCGAGATCGATCCAACACGACCAACAAAAGGTTGTAATATCGGCGACCGACCGAATATCACGATGTCAATCTCGGCACATATCGATGAAGAACTAACAATCAGTTAAACATGAGATTTTTTTACCTTTTATAGAGTTTTACTTAGAGTAGGATTCCCCTACTATATAAAGAGGGTCTGATAATTCATTAGGCACAATTTAACACACATTCCAAAGTAATATACTACTATTTTCGCTGTTATTGCAAGCTTTTTCTCTCGTTCGTCAATATTGTTCATTGTGAGCCCGGATCGAGGGTGAAAAAGTCACTAAGGTTGGAATCATCCTCCTCGCATGGTTTGAATTTACCGTATCTTTGCTTGTCCATTCTAACTCAATTTATCGTTTTGTATCAAATTAATCCACATATCCTTACAACCACTCACAAATTTAATTGTTATCCAATTTTGAAGGTAAACAATAACAACGAGACTAAGTAAAATAAATATATTTTCATGTATGTCGTGTACAACCCCATTGCTATAACTTTTTACAACTATCTATGGAGCCTCTATACCAAAGAATATAACTAAACATTTGGGCTAATGCTCGACTAACATAAATTAAGAAAATAACATAATAACTACCACTAAATAGGAGTGGTGCCTCACCATATATCTCACGAAGAGAGTCATCCTAGTTAGGGCCGTTCAAAATCGAACCGTAACCAAAAACCGATCTGTAAAATTATCTTATTGGTATCGGATTATCGTATTAACGGTTGGTAAACGGATTGAAGTTTTATAATTAACGGTTTATCGGTTTGGGGGCGGATTATTCAATTTTCTTATTGGATAAACCGTTAACCCGTTAAGAATTTTTATATTTATATTTTTATCCCTATGTATATTAAATATCTCTTCCAATATTTAAAACCCTAAATCCCTAATTTCTAATTTTCCCAATCAGTTAGCACTCAGCAACATCATTCTCGCCAGTCTCTCCTCTTTCCTTTCAAATGGTTTAGAAACCAAAAAGGTTGTCTCCTTCAATTATTTTTATTACTAAAGAGTTCTTTAGAAGGTTTTGACAAAGTAGCAATTAGTGATTTCTGAAAACGGTTTGAATATTTAGGGCATGATAGTGTCATATAAACGGATTGAATTCAAAGTTTAAATTTAGTGATTTAATGTCAAGTGGTATATGCACTCATTGTCTATTTGATTTAGCCGATAAACCGTCCGATAATTGTTAAACCGATACGGATCCGTCGGATATCTTATCGGATGGGTAACGGATTAGTGTATTTACAAACCGATAACCAATAAGCCGAACCGTTAAGCGTAAATATCCGCACAATCCTCCCGATAAACAACCCTAATCCTAGTCATGTCCGCGTGCCACGTATCATACCTCATCCTGAAATATGTAAAGTAAGCGGAGCCCTGAAGAGTAGCCCTTGAGGGCTGAGTACACCACCACGGTACTTAATAAGTGTCATAGACTCTCTCTAACTCAAAAACTTGTCATACTAACAGCTTGTTTGGATGATTCTTACCTATACTATTGTATCGTATTGTTACTTTAAATATAATGTTTATTTTGATTGCTACTTAAATTTTAATGTATCGTATCATTAAATCAGTCGTTACGTAACGACGAAAAGTGTCACTTTATGTAACGACGGATTTGGTGTGGTGGCGTCGTAACCTTATTTATTTTTCTTATTTTCCCTTCTTTATTATTAAATAAACATATTTTATCCTTTACCCTATTTTTTTATATCATAATTCAACTTCGTCTCCTATTTTTTTTAGTAATATTGCAAGTTTATTCTTCATATTTTTGGTGCGTGACATTATGAAACGACGACAAACAGTATAATCTATCCAAACATTGCAATCATCAAATAATACAATACGATACATTATGAAACTATATGTAACAACTATCCAAACAAGCTGTAAATTGTAACTGATGTAATGGAATTTGCATATTAACCAAAATTAATTCCTATTAGGAATGACTTGAGCATTCAGCAAAGAGGAGGATGGCCTGGACTTCATTATGATTGGCATATTACCAAATGATCTTTTCTGAGCTGACTCTTATAATTTTGTCCCTTCAGGCTAAATTTAGTATTTTAAAAGTATTCGCATGAATTTTTTACTCTGTGGATAAATTTAGGTCACTAAATTAACGAGGGCAAACTTAAAAAGGTGTCTCAAAAAAGACTATTTCCGCCAATACGTAGTATAGCATGAAAACATCACTAATCCAAAGTGCAGCTAACGTCTATTAAAAGTGTAGCTAACGGGTCCATTCACTCCATAGTCGCATCCTAAAAGTTGGACACAGTCACCGGCCAAGCCTTTCTTGCATTTAATTAATCCCACCATGATATTCGTATTTCGCACGTCCATTTATTTAAAATGCACCGTCGATCGTTTACATGTGTCGGAATCTAATCACCACCCGACATGCACGTAATTTTGAATACAAGTCAAAGGCGGGTCGAATTGGTCAAATATTAACCCATAATTAATTAAATCCATATAAACAAAACTCTCTGACCAATTAATGCATAAAACGACGGAACCCACCATGTGAGCAGGTTGTGGGTGTTGCGATGATGTTATCCTCAAAATTCAAAAAAACCAGTGGGCCCCATCAAGCGGCTCATGCACCTGCACAAACCAACCCAAACCCAAAGACGCTCTCACACGTGCCAACTTCACTCTTCAAAATTCAAAATCTTCTTTTGAGCGTCTCTAATTAATCGTCTCCCTTTTGGTTGGAAAATGTGACACTTTTCTTTTAATTATTTTTAAAAACATTATACAACAATTTAATTTTAATTTTTTTATAAAAACGTTATGGTATGTATTTCATAACAAGTTTCAAAAAGAAAGTTCTTAAAAAAAGTTTATATTCAATCAAATATGAAAATGGAACGGAGGAAATATTTGAAAATGTATTCAGATTTACTTGTACTTTTGACGGTGAAAAGATTTGAACAGTGAAATGAATCAGAACCGTTGAACTTTCATTTCATCTTCTAACTTCAAACCCTCTCTTTAATCGCTCCTCCTATTTGTCTGATACCACTCAGACACACATTCTATTCTTAATGCGAAACTAATCCGGTTATCGAACCATTGATTTCTATAAAAAAAATAGAGAAAAGATCGAGGCTTTCTGCTGATTGATATTTTCTGGAGGTGTGAAAAAGAAGAGAGCGGCTTTAATCGGAGATTGAGTTACGATTTCTGTTCGGTAAATAGAGAGTGAAAACAAAAATGAATGCAGTAGGACGGCAAAGATCTGGAACGTCGACGGCGCATCACCAGCGGCAATACTCCGATAACTTCCTGGAGAACTCATCCAATGGCAGATGGCTTCAATCAGCTGGTCTTCAACATCTTCAAACTTCAAATACCTCTATTCCTCCTCCACAGGTTTCCGATACTTTCTACATTTTTTGTTTTCCTATTTTTTTGCCTTGTTTTTCAAGCTCACTGTTGCCCTAGCTCATAGATCTGAGAATCCAGTGTTTTTCTTCATTTGATTTTGTTATCGGTTATAGGATTATGGATACTATGGTGGAGCTCAAGGCTCGAGAACATATAGAGGTGCACAGAGGACTTACAGCGGAGGAAGCGATCTCTTTGCGGAGCCTTTGACGCCGCCGGGTAATCCTCGACAGTCAAGCCAGCGGAGGAACGGTGATGAAGAAATATCTCCCAATGAGTTCAGTCCTGGACTCTTAGATCTACACTCATTGGATACTGAACTTCTACCTGAGGTTTGGTTTACAGATTCTGTATTCGTATTTTAAGGGGATTGGATGAACTAATTATTCTAATAATGCTATTGGATATCGCCATTGTTATGTCAGTGCAAGATGTGCAATTATTTTGCTGCTTTAGTAAGTTTTATATGATATGCTTTTGATTTGAGCTTCTCATTTTACAGTGCCACAAAATTCTTGTTCACTTTTATAAGTTTTACATGATTAGAGGTTCTTATTTTACAACGCCACCGATGTTGTTGCCATTTTGCCTGTTGATTTTCGGTTACTACAGTGGCAATTGGGCGTTAGAAACTCCAAGTTGACACACTTTGGCTCTTTGAGCTACATTTTATTATAGCATCATTTTGGTCAAACCCTAAACCACATATATCTGGATTTCGGCAGTTTGATGTATGTTAAAAACGTATGTCATTTTGGTCCTTGTTCCTTCCATTAGATCATTTACATAATGTTAGACTAGTTTTGATTGAAATTTTGTAGTTTTAACTCTGTATTTCCTTGTTTGGATTTCAAGTTCTCGTATGTTGACTTCCCATATATAGATGCCTGTTGCTGGCTTGTATGATGCTCCTTCCATGCATCATTTTGGTCGAGCAAAAAGCTTTGATGACTCGGAGCAATTCCTTGCAAACAACAAGCAAACTGGTCGAGTTCGGGGCTTACCAGAGAGTAATGTTTCTAAGAGTTTTGCTGTTGATAAAGAAAAGGCCAGCAATGTTGCAAAGATCAAAGTGGTGGTATGTTTTCCTCAACTCCATTACTTCTGGTTCTGGAGTCTAAACATTTTATTCTCAGTTTAGAGAGTGCAGAATACTTATTTTGTTAATGAATACAGCATATACACAATCCTTATTATGTGGTTTCAGTATCTTTTCTCTGGCACAGGAGTCAACCTTCTTTCATGTGTATTACACGTGAAAGAAGTTGTTAGTGCTTGTTCTAGTTGTTGTTCTAATGATTATCTACTTCCAGGTGCGTAAGCGACCACTAAACAAAAAGGAATTGGCAAAGACTGAGGAAGACATCGTTGAAACACGTTTCAACTCTCTAGTAGTTCATGAAACTAAACTCAAGGTTTGTGGAAATGCAAATGATTTATCCTGTATTAGCAGTTAAATATGCCTATCCCTTTACCTACAGTCTGGTGACAAGAACAAATACTTTCGTAACCAGCAATCTGAAAATCACTATTATCAAACAGTTAACCATGGTTGCCGGATGGAATTCATTTTTCTTGAATGCCAAACTTATGCAGTAAGATTAAGAATGTTGAGATCTGATTGTTTGCCATGATGATTGTTCCCTTTGTGTTTTGTAAATCTCCCTCCCATGTCATGTTGCTTCACTTTGCCCAAATTTTCCCTAAAACCCTTTTATGAATTAAGAGTTCTTACACCTGACTCATGTACAGGTTGATTTGACTCAGTATGTTGAGAAGCATGAGTTTGTCTTTGATGCTGTGCTAAATGAGGAGGTTTCAAATGATGAGGTGATTATATAATACAGGATTCTACATCAGACCCAAACTCTTAAGTGCATTCAGATCCTTGTTAACTTTGGTCTGCCACATGTCTCCTTAGGTATACCATGAAACAGTAGAGCCCATTGTCCCGATAATTTTCCAACGCACAAAAGCTACTTGCTTTGCATATGGGCAAACAGGTAAGCAACCTGCACTTGATCAGTATTTTTCATCTTTCACCGTTATTACTCTTGGTGCAAGCATTGTTGATATCATCTAGTTCCTTTTCCTGTTGATTGGCCTAACTGTGAAGAATAGTTGTTTGAATGAATTTGGATCTTGTAACAATTTGCTCAATTATCAGTGGTTTCCAATCTCTAGATGCGCTTTTCATCCGGGGTGAGTTTCTTATGAACACTTTCGATGATGTTGCCTTTAGACCCTCTGTACTGATTGATGCTAGTGATAATATTTTACACCTGTGTAATCATTTGTGGCTTTTCTTTGTTATTTTGATGATCAAACTCCTTTATCAATTAGTTGAAGATCACATGAACATTAATCGGGATATGTCAAACACCATCTAGTGGTGCACATTGAGGGAGTAGATGGATTTGGGTTACTATGAAGTTTTTGTACTCAAATTCTCTTATTGTAACAATTCCTCTCAAGTTACAAGTCATTTAGGTATAACATAATTGTGAGTTTAACATGATTAGAGGCTTCAAACCTCACAGCCCTGCAGAATGTGCAAACCCTAACTTATAAATGAAAAAGGGCCATCCTACATGCAATGGTAGATGCTCATTCTCCAGGGATCTAGGTCATAGCAAGTCTTCTAGTGTGTTTCATTCACGCAAATTCGACTTTTCTTCAGAACCATAAGAAAATATTAATCATCTGATGATGCAATTGCTGATAATAATAGCCTTAAGTTTTCAAATGTCTGCTTGCATTAGCTTCAAAATTTGTCTTCCAGTCATTTGACATGAATTTCAATATGGTTAGTGGCTGTCTGTTTTGGGTCATGTAAGCAATATCAGTTCACTATCTCAAGTGCAAGGTATAAGAAACAACCGATGCCTAGTCAATTTTTATTTTGTCATATGCAGATTTTGCAGCCTCTTCTAGAGGTCTTTGAGTGTGCTTCCAAGTTTTTTTTCTTCATAATAAATCTGGTGTCAACTTTCTGCATTTATCATACAAAGAAGCTTGGTTTTCTTGCTATTTTCTAAACACGAACTTCCCCTAAATTTCTTTTCGTCTTTGGCTTATTTAGGAAGTGGCAAAACGTATACCATGAAACCACTACCTCTGAGGGCATGTAGGGATCTTTTGAGGCTCATTCATCATACTTACCGGAACCAGGGCTTTCAATTGTTTTTCAGCTTTTTTGAGATATATGGAGGAAAGCTCTTTGATCTCCTTAATGATCGGAAGTAAGTGGTTCTGAATATTCCAACATTTAAGTGTTGTAGCTTTGGACTGAGGATAAATGAAACAAATTCTGTGCAGGAAACTTTGCATGAGAGAGGATGGTAAACAGCAAGTTTGTATAGTTGGATTGCAAGAATACAGAGTCTCAGATGTGGAGATGATTAAGGAGCTCATTGACAGAGGAAATGCAACTAGAAGTACTGGCACCACTGGTGCCAATGAGGAATCTTCCAGATCACATGCTATTCTCCAGCTTTCTGTTAAGAGGTCAGCTGATGGCAGTGAATCGAAACCTCCTCGTGTTATTGGAAAGCTCTCCTTCATAGACCTTGCAGGAAGTGAACGTGGTGCAGACACTACTGATAATGATAAGCAAACCAGGTGTGTATCTAATAAATTCCTGCCTCTTTTTTGTCCTTTAAGAAAATTTTGCTGTTAAATTCTTTTCGTTCTACCCTATTAACTTGTTTTCTGTTATGCAGAATCGAAGGAGCAGAGATTAATAAAAGTTTGCTGGCACTGAAGGAATGCATTAGAGCGCTGGACAATGACCAAAACCACATTCCTTTTAGAGGCAGTAAATTAACTGAAGTGCTGAGGGACTCTTTTGTTGGAAATAGTCGTACTGTTATGATATCTTGCATTTCCCCTAATGCAGGATCTTGTGAGCATACTTTAAATACATTAAGATATGCCGACAGGTAATTATTTGTTGAATTAGATTTTGTTCCCCCAGCTACTACTTTCTGCATTCATATAGTCTTACCTTTGCACTTTGCTTTAAATTTCAGGGTGAAGAGTCTCTCAAAAGGGAACAACTCAAAGAAGGACGTCTCATCCTCAACATTGAATCTGAAGGAGTCAACAAATTTATCTTTTTCTGCAGTTGTACCTTCTACATCAACATTTGAAGATGATACAGGTGATTCATGGCCTGAACAAACTGATAAAGATGAATATGATGAAGATTTCTATGAACAAGAGAAGTCTATGTGGAAGAAGAATGAGAAGCTTGACAGTTACAGCATCTCCAATTCAGAAGATAAAATGAAGAGAACAAATGTTCAGACAAAGTGGAAGGAGCCACCTAGAACAGAGGCAAAGTATTCAAACTCGGACGATGATCTGAATGCTCTCTTAAAGGTGGATCAATTTTGTGGAAATTTGAGAAGTTTCACTTAGCCTGAGTGGGCCTCTGATCGCTTTATGTTTAATTTTTCAGGAAGAGGAAGATCTTGTGAATGCCCATCGGAAACAAGTGGAGGAAACAATGGACATTGTTAAAGAGGTATGTGATGAACATAAATTTGGTTGCTTATTGCATGTGTTGAAAGGGTGTTTTTTGGTAATAGCAATAGCTTTAGGCCTTCACTATGGGAGTTGAAGTGGATTTGTATTCTGATGGTTTCATGGTGATTATACTGATTATATCTGAAGTCCGTAGTTGGAAAAGTGTTTCTATAATTACTTTATGTCAATCTTGGAGTCCCATAAGGGTGCCGGCAAGTACCTGTTTCCGTGGTTGCGCGTTTGCTTGTCACCTTGTAGACGAGAGAATTTTGCTTGCTAGCTGGTTATTCGTGGGGATTGAGAATTCTGTGGTTTCACAATTTCAGGAGATGAATCTATTAGTTGAGGCAGATCTACCAGGGAACCAGCTGGATGATTATATTTCTCGATTAAATGCAATCCTTTCCCAAAAGGCTGCTGGCATCCTGCAGTTGCAGAACCAGTTAGCTCATTTTCAAAAACGTCTAAAGGAGCACAATGTTCTTGTATCTTCTGGCCACTGAAAGCTCTAATTCAGTATGCATAGAAAATTCAGATGCTATGCATATTTGCTTTGGAATGAGGTGCCGTTGTGGATCCATTAATGTGTTCAGTAATGCACCCTTAGGTGTTAATGTGGAAAGCAGATGGCTTTCAGAAGTTTGGAATAGCAACATTCACATGATGATTTTCTTCAGAAGAGTTTTTGAAGCCTTCTGTTAATCTTGTCATTGTTTATTCATTTTCCATTTGAAAAGAAACATAAAATAGATGCTTTTGCAAGGCTTTACAGCTTTGTGTTGTAAGATTATTAATTGTTGATTGATCTGCTGAGCAGAAGAGGCATTTGCTAAGTTTTGGGGGCTGAAATTTGTTTAATCTGATCCAGCCTATCATTGACGATTGGTGAAGACTGGCCAAGTCTGGTGTAATTGAGAATTGTGACTTTTGTATACAACAACAGCTAATATTAGTTCATTTTGGCTTAGTTCCATAAGCCAAATGGGCACTTGGAATCTACTCAATTACTTGAGAATTGTGACTTTTGTATGTTGCTATTTAACGTGGAGCTTCCGAACTCGAGCCAAATAGCCGGAATTTCCAGTTATTCAACATTGTCATAAGTCCCAACTCGACCACTTAGACTTACAGTCTAATGGAACTAGTCCCTAAGTTTCAATTTATGCGAATTCATTTGACTGGGCACGGAATTTAAGAAAAGAGAATATTTTTGAACTTGTGGTGTAAAATGAAGTACATATGTTTTGTGTGGTAATAAATAATTATATAAAGCTAAATTGTTTTCAAATAGGGAAAGGGGTAATTCTTTTTGGCACGGATTAAAAAGAAAATAGATTCACATAAATTGAAATAGAGGTAGTGTCCCGTACACAATAGATATGAACCCTTTTCCCACCACCTATGAATTTGTGTTTCAGAATAACAATTAAATGAGGCGCACACACACAAAAGAAAAAAAATTAGTGTTATGGTAAATGAATTTATCACTGTAATTTAGACCGTGAGAATGTAACTTTTTGATATATTTACATACTTAGAGATAGGGGCGGACCCACATAGGGTCAAGCGGGGTCAAATCAATCCGCTTCATTGAAATTTTTTATATTTTGCGTAAGTTAAATTCTGTAAAATGAGAATATATCAGATAATTTAACCTACTTTATACAACTTCATCCGGTGGAGGAAGTGGTCTAGCGAGTTCAAGTTAACTTAGCAGTCCTGAGTTCGAAGCGGGATTGGCACTCTTTTAGTTTTATTCCTGTGTGCATCCTTAAGTGCACTAGTTTATTCCTTTAGTTTGTTTTTATTTTCTTTTATCTCTATTTTCTAATTTATATCTATTTTATTTTATATTTGATCTCCTAATGAAATCCAATAAGAATTAATCTACAGTTTATTTAACTTCAGTAGATGAAATCTTACAATATTTTTTGCTAAAATATGCAAGTGCATATCTTAAAATTATTTGTAATGTGTTAGTTCATATTAAACTAGGTTATCCTAAATTGTTTATTTTTGTTACAATTAAATTGTTAGTTCACTTTATAAGCTATCTTCTTTTATAGTTTGTACTAGTTTATTTTAAGTTATAACTCTTTATTTTTTGTTGTCCTATTATTTTTGTAAATTAATAACTTTATTTTTTTTAGAGTTTAATAAAACTCTAAAATATAAATTGGGTAAATAGAATATTTTTTTAAGTTTAAATAAAAATGTAAAACTAAGTAACTGTTAACATTTTTAGTTAAAGTAATTAGTTTTTGTTAAACGTTTTAAGTTTCATGCCCTATTTTTTTTGAAAGAAGAACAGAATTCGGACCTCCTTTTATTATTATTTAATTATTCATTTTAAGATACCTTTGTGAACCCAAAAAAAAAAGTGGGGACAAATTACGCTTATTACAACCATCGTATTGGTTAACGTCGTTTTAAATTGAATCCGCTTGCATAAAATTTCGGGTCCGCCAATGCAAGACAGTAGAAACTAGTACTTTCAATAACAATTTCATTGTTAAAGTATTCTGGCAAATTGTAATGAAAATTTGATTGGCTCCCTAAATAACACTCCTACTTTGGTACTAATTTCATTCTTTTCGAGACTGAACGTATTAGCCACTTTCTCAGGTGAAGTAGCGTGATGGCAGAAATGTAAATAGAGGAAAGATAAAGGGCATTCTTATTAAGGCAGTGAGAGTTAGTTACGGTACGCAGCTAGCCAGCTTCACTGACAAGTAACAAACAACATTTCCATTACCAATTATTCCATTCCCGCTCTTCGTTTCATGCTCAAAACCGCCTTCTTCTCAAAGCTATCAAAAAAATCTCGCAAGTTTCAATTTGCCATGGATTTTACACGGAAATTGAGCTTTCTAGTGTTTCTGTTGTGTATTCTCATCTCTTTGCAGAACCAAGACGACATTGATACAAATAACAATTTTTCTTCTCATGACGACAAATATTGCTCCTTATCTGATGATGAATCTCAGTATATCTTCGATATTGACTCGTTTCCGCCTCTTCCTATGTTTGCTACTACTTCTCATGTGGAGAGGAAGCTCCAACAACAAACAGGGGCTCGGGAATCCCTGAAATACGATTACTATCATCAAACTTGTCCTCAAGCTGAGCGAATCATCCGATCAAGTGTTCGAGATCTTTTCAAAAAGCGACCACAGATTGCTCCTGCTTTGTTGAGACTTGCTTTCCACGACTGCTTTGTTGAGGTCATTTTCCTTCAGTTTCCTAAGACTACTTGTATATAGTATCTTGTTCTGCTTGTGTCGTTATACATCAGTGCATTTTTTTCGTTTTTGACTAATTATGCTATTTCAACTTAACGGTGTTTGAAGTACTTTGATTGTTGAGGTCATTTTCCTAAACTACTTGTCTTCTATAATCTCTTGTTTCTGCTTTTGTTTTATACATCAGTGCATTTTTTCATTTTTGGTTATGCAATTTAATTTAACTTAAAGTTAGGGTTAATGGCCAATGGCGAAGCGTGAGTTTGAAGTATTTTTAATTAGTTCTGGTAATTCTGTTTGATTTTTATCGAGGAAGTTTATTAAATTGAGCTTTGATAATTCTCTTATTATGATTTGGAATGCTTTCCGATCAATGATAAAACAGAGGCGTTATCAGAGGTTTCTACCTTTTTTTTTTTTTTTTTTTTTGTGTGTGTGATGTGACTCAATTCTTTGGTTTAGTGGTTAACGTGACTTACTAATTCTGCGCAACTATTTTTTAAGTTCTCAGCGTGAACTCTTCTTCTCGCATGTTTATTTGTTACTGATTGTGCTTACAAATGAGCTCTTTATCGTGAGAGATTTTGTTTTCTCCTTTCCAACTCAAATAGTATAGTGAATGTCTAAGGGCGAAGCATGAACTTGGAACATGTTATCTTGGGGACAAATTCTTATTGTGCTTGTGAAGTCAAACTCAGTTGTGATGACTCATTGTTTTCTAATCAATCAATGCGAAATAATAGGGGTGTGATGCATCAGTTTTACTGGACCCTGCTGAAGGATTTCATAGCGAGAAAGAATCTCCTCCCAACGAATCATTGAAGGGCTTCGACGCAATAGATATCATTAAATCAGAGCTTGAAGAAGCTTGTCCAGGAGTTGTTTCTTGCGCTGATGCTGTTGTTTTGGCTGCTAGAGAAAGTGTTATTTTGGTAATCGCTCTATCTCTCTGTTATTTTTTTTTTATTTTTTTTTTTGTGTGTGTGTGTGTGTGTGTAACACAACTCACAAATGAAGAAACTTCATTAATTTCAGACTGGTGGCCCTTTCTACCCGCTGAAAACAGGAAGGAGAGACAGTGTGGCTTCCTTCGGAGAAATTGCAACTTTTGAGCTTCCTAGTCCTCAGGATGATCTTTCCAAGATGATTGAGTCATTCTCATCCAAAGGTTTCGACGAAAGGGAGGCAGTAAGCCTCTTAGGTATTGTATTTTTACTACTCGTAGGAATCTTAAGTTCTGTGTACTTACACAGATGAAATCTGGTGTTTATTTAGGTAGTGTTTGCTTAGAGTTATTTGCAACAGGTGCTCACAGCACTGGAGTGATCCACTGCAAATTCTTCATCAACAGGCTCTACAACTTCAGCGGGACTAATAGCTCCGACCCTACTATGAACTCGGAGTTTGTCAGTCTCTTGAGGTCCAAATGCAACACAAATCAAGCCTCTTTGATGTCGCCTGCATCAAAATCACAATCGCCATCCCAACTAGTTTCATCATCGCCTTCACCATCATCTATTATCGATGAATTAGCATCTGCACTGGTTGAGGAGCCAGCAATGAAGATGGACTACGAAGGACCAGGAGCAAATTTTGGTACACTATATTTCCGCAGTCTTCTACAAGGCAGGGGAATACTCTATGTGGATCAGCAGCTGACTGCAGGGGAAGAAACTAAAACTTGGGTCCAAGCTTATGCTTCAGATGTGTCTTTGTTTCACAAAGATTTCGGTTTGGTAATGATGAAGCTTTCCAACTTGGGAGTCCTCACTGCACCAATGGGACAGGTGCGCAAAGATTGCCGGAAAGTTTCCTGAAAAAGATCAATGGTTTGGTCACTTGTTTAGCCTATTGCAATTTTGGTTTTTGGTCCCTCTATCATTGAACTGCCTCTTCTCAGTTCCACTTACTCGTTTCTTGAAATTTCTGTCATATCATAGTGCATAGTAGTTAAGCGTACTGGTTTTGTTTGTACGAATTGGACAGGCTTAAAAGACACAAATCTGTCAGTATTAGCTTGGTCACTTCTCTTAATGGCATATTCGAGATCTCATTATGGTCAATCAGTAGGTCAGGTTGTCTCTTAAGAAAGCACATTCCAGTAAAAATATCTATTGACCAGAGTTATACTTTGAATATCATATTACACCAACAAAATAGTAAAGAAACACACACATTCCTGGATCTTTTAATTGATATGAAGTGAATAACAATTAGCAAACAGGAAGACAAGTAAACGATAGGAAATTGCATCACCACTCACAATCTCAGAGGCACACACAAAGGTATACTTGTTTGTTTTAGAGCTTGAGAGGACCAAGTGTTCGCATTGAATTGTTGAGACTGCCTGATGGTTTTGGAATTGAGAACTCGGTGTACATGTCCAAGAAAAATCTGTCAACAATGTCAACGTAAACTGGGCTGTTTAGCAAAGAGTAGTAGTGGAGCACTTCTTCTATATCTAGCTCATGATCCACGTCTTCCCTATCCATCATTTCTAATTCCTCCATCTTCTGCAGCAACCTAAGACTCCCTTTACTTGTGCTTCGGGTCAAGATCTCTCGCCCTTTCTTCTCCTCTTCCTTTCTGCTTTCTCTTTCTATGTCTTTCATACCAAACCGCACTGCAATTTTCCTCTGGCTTTCGCTACATTCTACTTCAGCAATCCCTTGAGATTTCTTTGTATTTTTGCCAGAATTCTTTCTATCTAGAATGTCATTGTGATCAAGCTGATGCCTTTGTTGATAGTAGTTCCGGTAAAAGTCATCCAACTCTGGAATGCTAGACTTTGAGATTCGTTTGCTACCGGAGAAAAAAGGATTGAAGTGACGAGCAGCTTTAGGTAGCTTGTGGTGACCTCCAAAGAGAAACGACTTGAGATTACGGGGAGTTTTGTGGAGGAAATTTTTGGTCTTCTGGATGGTTTTCTTAAGCAGCATTTGTGGCTCTATCTTATTGTACAACTCTTCCATCTGATTTTTCTATCTGCGCAGCAAGAGATACTGCAACTTGTTTGGCTTCTTTGAAGAAGTTAAACTATAAAGTAGTTTGTATTTTGTAACACGTACAAATAAATGAAAAATATAGGGTACGGACACACCTGATTTGCTCCTTGTTAGCTGAAGACAAAAGGCTAAAAGGCTATGAAACACATAGGGACATTCCTCACTTTTTTTGTTTGACTTCCATGCTTTAGTTGTTTTTTCAGATATGTTTTTTGTGTTTCTGATATCTTGAATTTTCTGACCCTACCCTCTGCACAGAAAATTTGCAAGGAGGAGGTAGAATGAGGAGAAAAGCTGAAAGCTTATTTTCAAGGAGGTAGAATGAGAAAGTTTCCTGGAATTAGAATTGCTTGTTCTGTCCACCCTTAAGAGGGAAGGAATTTAAGCGTAGGCTGAATTCCTAGGGACAGAACTTAGGTTCGGTTTCATTAAAAGCTTGAGCTGCATTCGTAGGAATAATTGAATGGCGGAATTAGGAAATGAAATCTCAATAATGATCATTATTCGACTGTCTGCTCGGAAAAGACTCATTTATAAATAAAAGGTTGAACAGTGAGTTGGGTGAATGTGCTTGATGTGATTAATACATACATAACTAAACAGTACACCTAAATTTTTTGTGAAGTTTCCCACCACTGGGACCTCAAGTAATAATAAGGGAGGCCTTAATTAACCTCTAATGCGGTAGATTTGGTAAGAGCTGTTTTGGACCCCAATCATTAAAAGATTGATACACTGTTGGTTGAAGAGGATAAGGGGCAAACAGCAGAGATGATTGAAGTGGGTGACGAGATGATGCTCAACCTCAATGCTTCAGTCTCTTTCCTACAGTTAACACTTCAACATGCTACCACTAGTATTGTCGATTTCAATAATAAATTCCTATAATCTGCTCTTACTTTATACCAAACAATCAACTCTCAATAAGCAGTTTTATATCAGACCAACGCCTAGCAGATCCAAACTGCACCTAGTTGAATTCAGTGACCGGATTCAGAATTTTCATCAAGGGGTATCAAAATATAAATAATTAGATATACCGAAAAGTTAAGGGAGTCAACATATAGTAAACATACATAAAATAAAATAAAATATCTAGCAAAATAGTATAATTTTCCGGCGAAGGGCACAGGTTGAATCACAAAGTCGATGGCATAAATATTACTATAGCGCAACTGAATCAAAAAGCCAATAAACAGCAGGAGATATTAATGCATAGATACTAGGGGCATTTTTTTCAGAATTTTTAGAAGACTAAAAATAGAAGTTTAGGTCATTTTAGGTTTTCTTTCATTCCTTTGAATAAATATAACAGCTTTTAGTTCTTTTGGAAGGATTGAAGGATCTTCATCATTGTATTTGAATTCTCATACTCATCTAGTCACTATAAAACTACCTAAAACTTTCACATTATTCACGAGTTAGGTAATTGACGTGTGATACAACAAGAACAAAAGAAGAAGAAAAAAAAAAAATGTGTGCCTCTGGTAGAGTGTTTATAACGGAACCTGAATTAGTCGGGCCTTAAAGAAATATTAAACACTGATTGGGGAAAGAAAATAAATTCAAAAATAGCCAAATTTACAAGTGATAATTGAAAAATAGCCACAGTATCAAAAGTAATCGAAATTTAGTCACTTTTCATGTAAAGATAAATTTGAACGAAAACACGGTTCAAAATCCGAAAAATATTCCAGCATAATATAATGGAGTTCAGTATAATATACCGGTCTAGCATAATATGCTAGAAGTTCATACACAAGTGCTCCAATCTCCAGTATATTATGTTGGAACTTTCTACGTATCGGAGTTCCAACATAATATGCTGGAAGTTCATACACAAGTGCACCAATCTCCAGTATATTATGCTGGACCGGTACGTGCTGCAGCAAAATAATGACTATTTTTCAATAACTTTGCAAACGCTAGCTATTTTTGAATTACCAGGCCGAAAACTGGCTAGCCCGTGCTATTTTTACCAGAAAAACACTATAAAATTTACAATAATGATTATGATAAAATGTAAAATTTATGATAAAACTACCAAAGATAAGATTGAAACGAAAAATATACTATAATTTATGTAAACTAATGAATGCATATCTCATTAGTTAAACGTGTTTGTCATTAATCCTAAATTCTTTTTTAAAAAATGGATATCATAATGATTACGTGTTACTAAGTTTCCCAGGCCAATAATAGAAGAGGTCGAGTGGGCTACATAAGATTAATTTTAGCCCAAAACCTTTTCGGCCCATTTGAAGAACCCTAAAGCCCTATCTCAACCACCAAGTATAAACACTGCAATTATCGCCGCACTTCATCTTTCTTAGTCGATCAGGAGGAGGACGCTAGGGTTTCTGCAACTGCACTGCAATGGTAAGTGAAAATCCATTTCTTTTCTTCCCCTCTATTACATATTACGCGTGCAAAGGGTGACGATGCGAAATTGAATGTGGATTTTGTATTATAATAGGGGAAGGGAACAGGGAGTTTCGGTAAGAGGAGGAACAAGACTCACACACTATGTGTGAGGTGCGGTCGCCGCAGTTTCCATCTCCAGAAGAGCCGTTGTTCTGCTTGTGCTTATCCTGCTGCCCGTTTGAGGAAATGTAATTGCTCTTTTTCTTCGCCTATTTCCCCATCATTTGTATTGCATAAAACGCAATGAAATCCTTATACTAGGTTTGATATATAGATAACTGGAGCGAGAAGGCACTCCGCAGAAAGACAACTGGTACTGGACGCATGAGGTACCTTCGCAATGTTCCTCGCAGATTCAAGACCGGTTTCAGAGAAGGTACACGACGTTTTATGGCTTGCCATTGTTTCTGATCTGAGTTTCTGCATTTTCCGTGATCGACGTATCAATTATAGTTTTAGAGCTTTTAGGTTAGAGTTTGCTAATTGAGCTAGATATATTATGCTCTCCGCGCCCAATTGTTTTTGCTGAAAGTACCAATAGTATCTAATAATTTGTGCAGTTAAGGCTCTGAATCACCTGTATTAATAAGTATGCAATGTTTGTCCAGGGACTGAAGCTGCACCAAGGAAGAAGGCTGCAGCAGTTTCTGCTTGAGGCCCTTTGAGAGGGTTATTGAGGGAGGGTACTTTTTATAACATTAGCATCATTTTGGTTATTTTCGGGATTTGATGCCCAATCAAAGTTAGAAGTGCTTAAATTTTGGAAATGTGTTGTTGAAATTGGCATTTTGGCATTAAGGGATTTTATAGGCCGTTTTCAATTTTTGGTTGCTCCGAAGTCTGAACTCCCTTTCCATGTCTTAAGTTTTTTTGAATTTGAAGTTTGAGGTTTTGTTTACCCCACCTATGCCCCCGGTATTCGTATCTTTTATTGCTTGTTGCTTTTAAACCAAATGCGATGAAAATCTTTCTGACTTGTTCATGTAGTCTTAACTGACCTGCGTTTGCTAGTAGGACAGTTTTATGATGGATTATTCATCATTTGGTTGGCGAATGCATATGCGATGTGCATATTCATATAGTAGGTAGATGTCATTTCTAATGGAAGTAAAA
Organism: Nicotiana tomentosiformis; assembly: GCF_000390325.3. Classification (NCBI taxonomy): domain Eukaryota; kingdom Viridiplantae; phylum Streptophyta; class Magnoliopsida; order Solanales; family Solanaceae; genus Nicotiana; species Nicotiana tomentosiformis. The sequence goes on along the minus strand of NC_090814.1, from coordinate 144,316,907 downwards.
GTTGGCGAAGCCTTGAATTTAATGGTTTACTAAGGAAATAAAATGCTTCCTTGTTGACTTCAGATTGTGGTCAATGAAGTGATTACTAATGAAGTTAGTGAAATCATGCGAGTCAACTTCAAATCACATAGGAGATAAAAATTACTTTGGTTGCTTAATCTTTGGTAGACAAAGCTACTGGTACAAGATTTAGTAGTTCGGCTGCGTTTATGCTAGTTGAAGGTAACAAGTACTTGGTGTAATTGTTGCGCTAGCTGGTGTTGGATTCCACTGTATCCAACAGAATGCTGTTGTATTCTGGCAAATCAATGAACGGGAGTGGCCTTCTGTAGGTTTTCTGAAAGTTTTATTTGGGCCATGCTTGCCGATTTATTAGTAGGAACACTCAGTTTGTTTGGGGCTTTGCTTGCCGATTTACTATTAGGAATATTCGTTGTTTAGGAGCTTTGGCATTTAACGCAGTCGTTTATCCATTCTCAGTGCCCAGTGGTGTTCAATTGCTGGTTACCGTGCTTCTGCTCTGATTGATAACCTTGGAGAATAGGAATGAGCGTATTATGAATTAATGGCCAGTCGTTTAAATACTACATATTTGAAAACATTGATCTTCTATAGGAGTAAAGTTCGCAATGAACTTGGACACTGATTGTGAGGCAGAACAATCAAACAGTAAAATACTGTGTTGTGGAGTAATTGCATATCAACTTTACTGATAAATATCTTGTATATTTATACCCACCTCAAAGATTTACAAGGGTATCTCCAATGTTGGTCAAATGTAGTTTACACAAGTCTTCCCACAAAAATATTTCAAAAAAAAAATAATCTAATTTACATGTTCTCCGGGGAGTTGATTCTAGCTTTTAACATTTGTGTTGTCTAAGAAAAATTATCCAGAACAAAATTTTGCGCACAAGTGAGCGCACAAGCCACGTAAGCAAAAATTGATTTTCTCAAGAAGGCCAAGGTAGAGAAAAATACTAAAACGGAAGTTGATATAATTTCCTTTAAAAGATGGACAAATTGTCTGAAAAACAGACGCACTAATCTATTTAGAGCTCTCCGAACTTCGACTTCTCCTTATGCAATGTACTGAACACGCAATCCAGCTCCGGAAAAGCGGACAACAGTATCAGCTCAACAAGATCAAGGACTAACTGTTTTAGACACACAGATGACTGTAAAAGGAACAGCGCCTCAGTCAGTAATTCTTCAGGAAAGGTGTCTGTCTAGAACAAACCAATACAAGATGAAGATACGAAATATTATCATATTTAAAGCAGATTCTAAAGACCCTGACTATATTACCTGGATGAAGTAATAAAGATCCTTTGCACATTGTTCATATTCCTTGCGACCAACAAGTCCAACAACAGCAGCAGGTGCTTTTTCTGTAAAAAGTTATCAGAGTAAATTATGGCAAACTAGGAAAAAGTATTATGGATTTTCATGAATGTTGAAATGGTCAATAACCAGGGGCGCATGTTTCTCGGGTGCCCTACCAATCATTAGCTCATATACAAGGTTTGCACGTTGTTCTGCTTCCTTCTGCTGCATCTCATCCAGTTTCTGGATATCCTCTACCGTTGGTGATGATGAAGGAGTGGGGGGTTGGTTGTGAGGAGAATTAAGAGATGGACTGGTAGATGGGGTAGGGCGTTGTCGTCTTGGATGCTTTGTTATGAATATTCCGTCAGGCCATAGAATCTACATGGAGCACAAAGAATGAGAACACTTGATCCAATATCAATAAAATGTTAATGACAGAATCTTGGGTACCATCAGTCATCTGAAGCTACATTTCAGCCTTTTAAGAAAAAACATACACCTCTGTCATCTAAATGCACATATATAAGACACAACAATACTTACTACTATAACTTTTTCTCTTAAAGCAAGCTAACGAGGGTAGTTTTTACCCAATTCCCACTCACAAAAAAGGAAAGCATACATAAGAACCAAAAAATAACAAGAGGACAGAGCATTGTTTGAACCAACAAATCTTGGAAAACAGTACTATAATATAGGACGTATTAACAGATTAAATCACAACAATTAGGAATGCAAATTACAACAACAACAACCCAGTATAATCCCACTAGTGGGGTATGGGGAGGGTAGTGTGTACGCAGACCTTACCCCTACCATAAAGTAGAGAGGCTGTTTCCAATAGAAACTCGGCATCCTTCCCTCCAAGAACTCCCCACCTTGCTCTTGGGGTGACTCGAACTCACAACCTCTTGGTTGGAAGTGGAGGTTGCTTACCATCAGAGCAACCCCTCTTGTCATCAAATGCAAATTGAATTGTTGTTATCACCGTGATAAGAAAAAACAACTAAATTGCGACACTTGCCTGCTCAACACGTCTTATGCCTGCAGCAACTACTGAACCCCTGCGCAGACGCTGGATTTTCTCAATTAGCCAGTCATCAAATGCATCACCCATTCCCAGTTGCAAAACCTGTTTCGCCACCCAGAATGCCTTTCTCCTGGAAGGCATCCGAAGAAGTTTATAACAGAAATGAGTAATCAATCAGGTCCAAGAGCAAAACAGTTGGAAAATAATGATACCTGATCCACCCACCATCTTGGAGCTGAAAAATGACGTCAACCAGGTCTAGAACAGGTGCACTTACATTCGGAGGCACCCACTACAGTGAAACCAATAAAATAAAATAAATAAGGTTCGTAACCATCTTAGTTCATTGAAAGGCTAAAGCTACATGTAATTTCTTAAGAGAAAACCAAATGAAAGCATCATAAGAAAAAAAAAGGTAACTTGCATATCTTTTAACCTCACTAACTCAAGCTGATCATTGCGAATCTATTTCTTCCCAGGTGTCCAATGGCAAAAGAACCTATTAGCCTAAAACTTAAGACAAGTTGGTAGCAGCTACCTCTACGGGAAGGGAGGAATCAACAGGAGCATCAATAAAGGATTCGGATGATGCATGTGAGACACGTGGATTAGTTTCAACTGATTTTAGCGTCGTTTCCATGGTTGGGATTGAAACTTTATTTGTTTGTACCACATTGTCGGAGTCACTACTTGAATCCTCAAAAGTTTCTTTGATGGGTCTTTTTGGAGGGGACAGTGCGACATATTTTTTCCCAAATCTTGATTTATCCACCACAGGTTGATGCATCATGATTCGCTCCTTTCTTTCAGCATAATGCTCTCCCGTGGAGGATATGATATCAGTTCTTTGGCCAATCCTGGGCAGAGGTTCTTTACTTACGCGGCATACGCTATCATCCAGGTCAACTGAAAGAATAACAAGAACCATTTACGATTAACATAAAAATCGAAACCCAACCTTCTGCCCCTTAGCCATGCCAAGTCAGTTACTCACCTGGTAATGTTTCGATTATGGACAAGGAATTTGAAAAGCTGTATGTCTGCAAAAACAATGTACAAGATCAACGCTCTTTGTTCAAAAGATGCATCTAAGCTCAAAAAATAAAAAATCAGCAATCTTTTAACCTGTGAATCAATACTGAGGAAGTCCCAAACCTCAATGGAGTTGGAAACGGTTGGGAGCTGCAGCAGTTTCTGTGACAAAAAAAGAAAGAGTCAAATAAAAATTAAAGGTGACATCAGAAAAAATATAAATAAATAAATTGAACTGCAGAGAAAAAGTGAACAAGATAGTTTAGAGGAATATATAAAAATCAGTTTCATGAAATGTTTTTCTAGTCGAAGCTGCCCATGAAATCCCTATATCACCAGAACTAGTTATACTTGATCAACTTCAGGAAGCGAGAAGAAACTTCGCAGCAAATCACGGAGTCAATAACAATTATAGGATTAAGACTAAGATAAACTGCTGTGATTTTTTTTTTTTAGAGAAGATAAAATATACGATAATGAGAAGGAAAACAGTATGAGATAAGAACTTAAGCACATTTTTGTGACATCAAAGCAAACTCTTATAACATGAAATTACTGTGGTATAGATCACAAAGTACTAGTTGAAAAACACTTCTAGATGCTATCTGTTAGAGCACCACCTTCAGATATGTGTTAAGGAATTTGCATCGTTCTCGAATGACTGGAACATCCAGACCTGTGGAGAGGAAATGCTTGGGTGGCAAATGAAGATTGTAGTCATGATACTCCTTAAGACGTCTGTGGAGCTCCTCAAAATGACGAAACCTGTCAGAAGCAGCAAACAGAACAAATTAAGACACTGGATACTGTTGAGATATATTCTGGATAAAGAGGTGTTTGATATTCACAATAACGATAAAAGCAGAAAGTTACATCAAGAGACCTTCTTTTGATAGACCAACTATGATTGTTTACATCTGTAACAGATAAGGAATAAACAGCAAAAGTTTTTGAGCCACATTTTACGATATTGGCACTCAAGACCTGCAACAGAAGAAAGGATAGCATCTGTGGATGTCCAACTCTGTGAAAGTAATTCATAAAGTGAAGTTACATGTAAAACAAGAATGGCAATCACTGCTGTACCTCGCATGTTAACTTCAAAAAGGAATCAGCAATTATAGAACCTTTCGCAGAATTAGCACCCATTTTGTGGTTTTCGAGAATGCTGGTTGACAAAGATGATGATGATGCATTCGTGCCATTTGAAATTCTACCAGATATTTCTGTATCAGAGTCATCACTCGGACCTTCTGTTTTCTCGTTATCTTTAGAGTTTAATATATCATTTCCATCCCCTAGTAAGAAGCTGGATCTTTGTATCTCTTGCCATACATGCTCTGTTTGGCTATTCACTCTAGATTTTTTCCTCGCAGATGGCACTTTATTTAAGTGCTTAGAGCGAACATGCCCTTTGCTAGATTTTCCCTTTCTTGTCTTATGACCAGCATTACTTTCAAGTGGATGATGAATGTGATTGACGTTCCTTCTATTTTTTGCATCCCACACTAAAATACCAGGAGAGTGAAGACCTGTCACACTGCTAGGTTCCTCATCTTCAGTAGTGTAAGAACTAGTGCTCTCTGATTCGACCTCATCCAAGTTTTGCTCATCTTCCTCTTGATATTGAAAAGGTTGAGTATTAGCCTTCAAAAATAGGCTCACGTTAACCTTGTTTTCTCTCTCAATCTCTTTCTGTGATTTAGGTGCCCCTACCAAGGAACTCTGTTGGAGTAAATCTGATGCTAGATTGGCCTCTTCTTTCCTTTTATAGTTTCTTCCCTTTGTCCACATGTTGTCTAAGTTTTCTGGGGCCAGGGTTTCAGTCTTTCGACGTGACACCAAATCTAGCATTTCACCCCACTCTCCTCCAGAACGGTGTCTCTGGATACCTCCCCCATCATCTGCGTTGGTTTGTGATGGCAAAGAACTCCAAGAACGAGTAGACCGTGTATCAATCGAGAGCAAAGGATCCTTTGACAAATCAGTTCCATTCCCGTTGTCCATCGCATGATTATCCTTGGTATCGTTAGTTTGGTCCCTTTTTAACTGAACAAGTTCAACACCCTTCGCAGAAGGATCCAACACCCGAGAAAAATGATCTGCGGATACCTTTGCAGATGCACTCGGACTTGATTGGTGTTCTGTTTCCGCTGCCGTAGGTCCTTTATCAGCCTTTTTTAATGAAATAACTAGAGATTCAATCCTCTCATTAATGAACCTGAGAAAATTTGGGTGATAAAATAAAGAACAGCAGCAAGAGTCATATGGCTACAGGAAGCAAGACCCAAGGAATAGTTACCTAGGGTTAGCTAAATTCAGTACTGGCCGTATCACAACACAAGCAAGAAGCTCCCTCACAATGTAGCGGAATAAAGAGCATTGCAAGTCCTCTGACTTAAACGTGAATGAAATGAGACCATCCATGAGATGTTGGAGAACCTGCAGATAGAGAAGAAAATGGTGTACGTGAAATAAAGCCATCCTAAATTAATAGTTCTCCAATGGAACAATTGATTATTGGTTTTTATCAGGAAAAAGAATGATATTACCTTATAAGAACGAAGAATGAGATTACCTTGTGTTCAGCTTCTGGAGAAAACAAAGCCGGATGTAACTTGTCATCTGCAGCCAGCACCAGTTTAAGTTCCAGATCTCGCTCTTCTATAGTCAATGATCTTGAATGTTTTTTCTCAATCCTAATTTTGCTTGTACGGAACAGTTCCAAATGAGTGCATATCAGATTGACAACATCCCTGCATGATCCAAATGAATGACTTCCTTGAAGAAATAGAATAACATAAGCTAAAGAGGAAATATGTCAGTAGCATCCTGTAAGTACAACTTTGAAACCTTGTTAAAAGATCTATAAGATTAATAGATCTCATCCTATATGAAATTTCCCCTAGGACGCCATTAATGATCTGCACAAGTTCCTCTGGACCCTGTCTATCGGAAGTTATCCGGGAGTACCAGAGATCTGTCACCCACTCAGAGACTATATGTCTGGTGAAATGGTCTATTGCATCTTCCACAATAGGTGAATCTACTTTCTTCCTCCAATCAGAAGTCTCATTAACTGCTTTTGGATCCTCTAATTGTTTCTTCTGAATAGTACCATTTGATGAGGATGACTTGCTTTTGTATGTAACAGCTTTTATTCGTGCATCAAAGTCCAGCGATAGATAGCGAAGGATAACAATTAGGAGAGCAGCAGCAGGCAAGTTGACAAAAACTGAAGAGCTTGTTACTGCAAGTGGAAAGTACATTGAAAAATGTCAAAGGTGAGAAAGGAAACAGAAAATGGCATATAGACATCGGCCAAGATATATAGTAAGCCGTAAGCGGAAATGTCAAAGACAATAAAGTTAACATGTAATTAATGAGAAAATGACACTCAACAGAAACTACAAAAACCAGGCTCCCAGTGAAGCTGAGAACTCTTGTAAGAATAAATTCTGAACAGAGAATCTCCGTCGAGATACATGCAAGACTCATTAATAAGATGTTCTTTTTTTTATCAGGTACTCATTAACAAAGATTTGTGCAAAACCAAAAAGTTTTGTGCTTTCTAAAATAAAATAAGGTTTGTCATGATAGGCATGCAAAAGGAAGGCTGTAAGACTTAACTCTTAGATAAAGCTGGAAGCTTCTAAGAAAGCAAACATTGACATAACTAATAAGAATCGCGAAATTTAATAATGGGGCTTTGCTATGCAATATATGAACCTTTATATTTCGTAGGGAATCTTGGACGTTTATATACAGTTCTTGCATTAGCCCGACTTGAATCAGGTCTAGCAATATTACAGGCTCATGCTATTTTTAATACTGGTGCTTGGACAACTTGCACACATTTCAATTATTCTACCAGGTATTGGTATTCTCACCACTATAAGTCTGGTAACTTTGTCCAGCAAGACTTAAGCAGATGATGTGAAAAAATGGACCTTGGGCCTAACTCAACCCCAAAGCTAGCTGATGAGGAGAGTATTATCCAAGACCATGTAAGAAGACCAATTACCCATCCCACAACCGATGTGGGACTCCAACCAAAGCGAAATCAATTAAGTAACTTTTTAGTAGTTGTGGATTCAAACCTTGATATCTCAAGATCTTTATTACAACTTTATCGACGGCTACAACCTTATGTGAAACTCAAGCATATACTTATGGAAGTTGTATTAATAACCATTCAACAGCACCATTTAGAAGAAGATCATCGTCAAGGTCCTCCTATCCCCTCTAACATGTCAACTGAAATGCTTGAGCAACAGTAAAAGATTATAGTTTCTCTGGTTGCATTTAAAAGGATCATTCCATTTATAAACCTCCCATAATAGCCTTTGATTAAATTTCCATTGAAATAGATTGCTTCCAAATGGGGCACACAGTTCATGAGGACAAGGAAATCCATATCGGTGACACATATGTAAGTTACATGGTGTAGAAAGAGATGTTATCAAGTAATTTATTGTAACTCACAAATCGATGAAGAAAATTGCACTTTCTTTTCATCTCTTTCAGTTCCATGCACATAATTCTCAACTTGGATCTCTTTAAGAATTGTTTCTCAAAACGCCATGAAGATAATTTTTTATGTAGTCTCGGCAAACATCTGACTTCTCTACTGGTTCCGTTTGTAACAAAATTTTAAGATTTCAAATCCACTGGTAACCAACCATGCAAACTAAAAGGAAAAACAAGAACAAAAAGTACGTATGCATCATCGAATAACGTCACTCATGCAATTAATTTCCAGTCATTAGGAATTTGTTCCTGATAGTGTAATTGTCTCCACTTCTTTTGTTTGCCCATGTGGATTTTTGTCTAGAACAAGCTACGGAAGCTATTTTCATTGTGGTCCGACTTCGTGAACTTTCACCCCCTCTATCTCCAGCCTCTTATGCTGATGATCACTTCTGGAGAGCTTCATCATAAAGTGGCATATTGAATAATGTGAAAAATGCAAGGAGAGTTCATTTTCCCTCAAACTCATTAATCTTGGTTATACATGGAGAGGAAACAACAGTCCAACATTAAGTTTCTAAATTCTTGCACAGGTCTCCTGTAGTTTAAAGCTTCTTGCGCGTTTGTTTGAGAGCGGTTTCAGTAACTAAATGAGCTTCTAAAGTTTGGAATAGTAGCTTACGACACACTTTCACATGCGATCAGAACTTGAATAGTTAGTCTTCCTTGCTAAATCTTTTTTGCAATTCTCCAAAATAATTATCCACTTCATTCAAGTCAAATCCTGACTGGACAACTTTGCTTCATCTCTATTTTCTTTTTTTTGATAAGTAATGACTGGACAACATTGCTTTAAGTTATTCCAAGGGTTTGCAAACTAACATTTGGCAATCTAATTGTGTTATGTCTAAATTTTCGACATGGACATAAGAACTCAAAGTTACGAGCCATACAGGTAGAAAGTACTGATAAAACCAAACTGGTTACCTATTATATTTGTTATGTCTTCAATTGTTTCACTACTTTATCAAGTGACAAGTCAATATCTAGCATCTCCAAGAATTCAAGTGAATATTTAAAGGAAATATGGTTCATATTATTCATAATCATTTGACATAGTCTCGACAAAAGCACTCCCCTGTCCTACTGAATCCTTTTCCCCCTCAATCTCTGCTTTCTCACCAAAGAGGAAATAAATTTCATGGTAGGAGTACTGAACAAAGAAGATATGATGATAACCACAGCACCTATGTGATTCTAGCGCAAGACAAGAAAGAAACACGTATGAGAGAGAGAGAGAGAGAGAAGCAAATTTCCTCTCTACGAACAACCTATATTCTAAGTGAATGTTTTGTTCAATGAACATATTCCCCAAATGACCTCAAATATTATCAGTGGAGAAACACAGCACAAGAGGGAGAGAAGCAGAGAAATAAAGTCAAAACTTGCTTCCATTCATGTAGATACTATGATACCTCCTTGCATCATAAACGCATAACTATTCAAGCTCCGACATTATAGTTAATTTATAAGGGAATTACATATGGGACCTAACCTTCTGCTCAAGTACTTTAATCCTCTGGCAGAACCGTTAAACATATGGAACCTCTTGCATTTATTTTGGCGTTTTCCTAGTATTAATAGATATGGAAAGATGAATGATATTTTAGATGAATAAATATCTATGATATGCAGGCAGCAAATCCCACTCACATTCAACTTGTACATACTTACATACACTTGGTGATTTTCAATGAGTCACCTAGCAAACAACCACATTCCTAAACACTGTCAAATGGAAAAAAAATATTTTGGGAATCTAGTATGTTGAGAAACCTCATAGCGCCAGATGACTTCAACTATGCACACGCGTAACATGCTTCTTTAAAAGTAGAGAGATACTACTTAAGGAACTCAGGTTGAACATCTTATATGACCCCCACCACCACCCTTGACAGGCAGAAGTGAATTCAAAGTCCTGCAGCACCTTTGGTGGCTTGAATCAGAGAAATTGGTTGAATGCAAAGGAAAGAACTTGTTAGCAACACATGAGGCATGGTTCAACATACAGAGAGTAAGCAGTAACATACTCGACGTCTATTACCATCCCGACAAATGTTCACCAATGTCACAACCAGTGGCAGAACCATGTTTATTGACGGGGATTCAACTGAATCTCCTTCGCTGGAGAATTGTAGGATATAGGTGAATAACCTTTTTATGCGCTATATTTTGTTAATCCTAAACACGAGAGAGTAGTTTTTTGAATAGAACAACAACAACAAACCCACTATAATCCCATAAGTGGGGTATGAGGAGGTAGTGTGTACGCATACCTTACCCCCTTGATGAAATTCCTACCTCCGCCATTGGTCACAACAATCCTAAACACGAGAGAGTAGTTTTTTGAATACAACAACAACAACAAACCCACTATAATCCCATAAGTGGGGTATGAGGAGGGTAGTGTGTACACATACCTTACCCCCTTGATGAAATTCCTACCTCCACCATTGGTCACAACAAGTGATAAACCACGGGAAGCCTTGTGCTCCTCTTGGATTTATTCCTGAACCATATCTATTTAAAATGCTAAATTCGTGAACTAGGGATGGTTGTTACCTACTATTAAATTCAATCAACGTCTCAATAAAAATACATTCCGTGCAGCAAAAAGCACATCACAAACCTTTAATTTAGAGCTAATCAAAACAAGTAGGAGCGAAATTAAATTCATCACCATCATCATCATCAGAGAAAACTGGGGAAAAAAAAAGTGGACACTCACGAGACATCATATAGGACAGTCCAATGACACATAGGAGCAAGATTACAATCCGCTTTTTAGCTTCTTCGATGAGGTCCCGAACCGTCACCGCCTGCCGTTGGTTGCTCATGTCGTGACCTCCTCCAAATCAAATGCTTCACGCTGATTCACCAGAAACACAACTCGAGCAAATTAAAGTCCTGAATTTCTCAATTCTCATCAATTAAAACAGCAAACAAATCAGCGGACATTCACATTCACATTCGCATAAGATCACGCCGTAAAACCTCAGGTATCAACTAAAACACAATCGTCAATGTGATAGAAAAAGAAGAAATGATTGAAATCAAAGCGAACTCTTTCTCTCTCTCTCTCTCTCTCTCTCTAGAGAGAAAACTTTCTCGCTCTAACTGAGAAATGTTCAAACAGATGAACAGTACTGGTAAAAGTGTTGAGTTTTGGGTTGACGGCTTGAAGAAGAGGAGGGAACGCCGCGTGGGGAGCAAGGAGGGGGGGGGGGGACTGTGACGTGGATCGTCCGGTTTGATTGATTCGACCAAATTTTTTGTTGAAAGGAGGAATAAAACGTATCATGTGTCTATTTTCGTCATTTTGCACCTTGAATTTCCGTTGCGCAATTAATTTGCTGATTTGTTAGGAAATCCCAGGGAGTAAGTAACTCCTCTAATGGGACCATAATCTGTGATTCCCTGTCTTTACAACTTCACATCATTGCTTACCTGTCCCCCCCTGCATGTAATCCATATCTAATCTTTTAGTGCCAAAATTCCTGAAATAGCCTGTTTGGCCAAAGATCAAAATGCTTATTTAAAAAAAAAAAAAAAAAAACACTTATTTTAGGATTTAACTAACCTAGGAAAGCCACCAAGCTCCGATAAAAATGTACTAGTACTCGATTAGAGGCGAATTTAGGATTTGAAAATGGCAGGTGTCATAATTTTCTTTAATGTATACCTTATAATGATTAATATGTAATTTGTTAGGAATATTTATTCTTTTTTTATATATAGTTTATTTGGGTCAACCTAATAGGTATTTTTTATTTGTAAATATAAAAATTGCATATCGGATATAAAAAAACAAACATAATTAGCATTTTAAATAAGGAATCACACCTTTATTATAACAACATAAGTAAAATTAATATTTTTACTAGGAAATCATATCTTTTTCTGTATATTAAAAATAAATTTACACAAGTAAGATAACATCTTCAATAAGGGAATAACATCAATCAGAATAAGAAAATTTAAAAGTATCTTCAATAGATTAATTATACCCCATGAGTATAAAATTAAATTAACTACAAGTCCCCAAAAATCAATAACACAAATCTCATATTTTTTTAAGCAATGCTTACGAAATTTTTGTCATAATTTAATAGTTAAGAGATTTTTATTTTATTTAATAACCATAGAATAACACAAATCTTTATGATATAATAAAAAGGATTAAAAAAAATTATCTCAATTCAAAATTCCCATTAAAATTCAAGTTTTTCGGATTTGAAAGAAGAAAACTCATAAATTTAACATTAAGAGGAATGCTTATTTAATAATTTTAAAGTTTTGGAATCTCTTTTTTGAGTGTTCTTGTTAGAAACTACATATAAAATAATAGAATGGAGAAAAAAATATAAAAAATAATAAAACGACAAATATAAAATTTGGGGGAATAACCGAAGAGGAAAATCACTGGGCAAAAGAAAATAAAAAGCATAATGAAACGGGAAAGTCGGACAAGGTTCAAGATAAATTCCAACTTGAATTTTACACACGAGATAATCTTTCAAAAAGATCTACCAGTCATGACACCTTTGTCTAGTTTACGGTTGTGGGTCACAGAATCAGATATTTAACCTAGTTTAAGAAAATTTAAACATAAGTATACAAAAAATTTATCATCTTAGCGGGTGTCATGTCACCCCTTCTTAAAGGGGTGGATCCGCCACTGTACTCGATGGTTATTGAATTAGGAAACACTTCATAGTATAGTCGCTTTTATACATAATCAGTATAGCGGATGTAATTACTTTTGACCGGATTATAACTCCCCTTACTGAATTCATAAATGTAAAATATATGTTTACATATCTATATTCTTACTGTAATTTTTAACTATTAAGATCAAATTAATGATTTAGCATAAATTTCGAGTGCGAATATATTTATTCTAACTTTGCTTTCCATCCCAACTCCGCGCTTATCTGTCCTCGTCTGCATGTAATACATTCCTACCTTTTTAGTGCCAAATTTACTGGAATTAGGTTTTATATGTTTATCCTAAAAACGGATAACAAATAAATTTATAAATAATTTTTAGGATACGCGAATTTATTCAATACAAATGATTAATTGCGTTAGATTAAACGGATAAAGGACGTAATAAATTGTCAAATCAATTAAGAGAAGTGATCCCGGACTCAGTAACAGCTTTAATGAAATGACTGCCTTCGATCCCGGGCTCACGTTAATGATGAACAAAAAGTAAGAACTTTGAATAACAGAGAAAATAAGAGTATATTGCCTTGATATGCGTGTTACAATGTGGCTAATGAATAATCATACCCCCTCTATATGTAGGGGAGTTTTACCCTAAGTACAATTCCATAAAAGGTAAAAAAAAATTATTTTACTAATCATCGATTTTCTGCCGATACGTGTTAAGATTCACGTCGTGACATCCGGCTGGTCACGGATATCACGGTCCTTTGTTAGTCGTGCTCAATTATCTGGTAATGCTCTCCGAAGTTTTTTGGGATTCGAATCGAACCTGGGGTCGTGGTCCCGATGCTTCCGAGGGCAGGCGTTTTGCCCAGATCCCGACTCGAGGGCTCCTTGCCTCGATTCCGGTTCCTTGCGGTCACGTCTCTTGCTCCGTTTACTTCATTGAAAACTGAGGCATCCCGTGGGTTCGATTTCACCCATATACAATCTATGTTTCGGACCTTCTTCCTCTAATTTTTGCGGGCTTGAGTATAGGAGCAACAACTAAACGACTCGTAAATTGAGAATTTGAGATGGATTATATGAAATTTCACTAATTATGTCGCTCAATTTAAACTTAATTTAAATTAATGTTATATAAAATAAATTTTAAAAATATATATAGCTATCAAGATTTTCTACTAACATGTAAATCTTTGGCAAGGTTAAAATACTCATACGACCTAATATGAACATACTAACATGGAAAAAACAATCAACTATGAGATTGTATGTATTTCAATAATTATAGGTCTACTTCATCCTGTTCTAACATACTAGTATCTTTACCCACAATGATTTCACGTTCGCATACCGATAATTTGAAAGTTAATGTAGGACATAACCAAATTATTTAAAGCAACTTTTCTTATTTTATTTTTGATACGTGGTACTTGTACTTTATGTCAAAGTGATCATTCTAATCTTGTCAAAATCTTGTACGAATACATATACTCCTTCCGTTTCAATTTAGGTAAACTTATTTCTTTTTTAGTCCGTGCAAAAAAGAATGACCCATTTTCTTATTTGGAAATAATTTAACTTTGTACAATTATTTATAGTCACACAAAATATATATGCCTCATTTTACACCACAAATTCAAAAAAAATCTCTCTTTTCTTAAACTCCATGCCCAATTAAATGAATTTACATACATTGAAAGGAATTGAATTATTACTTTTTATGCTATTTGTAGTGATCAAGCTAATTTGCACAAATAGTACTTGAAACGGAAAGGACATCTTTATTTGTACATTTACCTAAGCATACACGCTGAAGCAATCACTATTGGTAGTAATTAACCAAATTTTATGTGGATAGTGCGCGAAATTATGCTTCTTCTTACTCATTATTCATGGGTTGGTCGAATTTACAAATATTTCCCTTCTCGAACTCGTTATTGGCACTTTAGATGAAAAAAAGATATGTTTAGTTGACGAGATTGCTGATTAATTTCTTTTACAGGAAGTTACTCCAATTAATTTTCATTTCAAGCTCTGCAAAGACATCTATAAAAAAAATACAGCAGGTTTATTGAAGATCATTAAAGTCACTTAACACTTCAAAAGCACCTCTTAAAAGAGTGTTGGGGGGGGGGGGGGGGGGGCACTATTAAAAATATTACTAATAAAATATGGAAGACATGCAAGCATTATTAGCCCCCGACCCGAGTGAGAAAACTAGTAAGTGAAAGTAGTACGAATGCTTAAAACAATTACTTAGAGGATTAATAACTTGGTTGTTGTCGTGATTGGTATGATGATATCTATTTATGTACGATACGTTTACCCTCAAAAACGGATATCAATTAAATTTGTCAGTGGATTTAAGGATACATGGATTAATTCAATACAAGCGATAAATATTGCTAGATTGAACAGATAAAAGATGTAATAAATTGTCAAACCACTCGAAAACAAGGGGAAATGAATGATTCTGAACTCGACGGCAGCTTCAATGAGATATCCGTCATCGATCCCTGACTTATAGTAATGGAACACTAATCAACAAGTGTAAGAACTTTGAATAAGAGAAAAATAATAGTATATTGCCTTGGTATGCGTAGTACAATATGTTCACCAAACAATTAGACCCCCCTTTATATAGTAGGGAAGTCCTACTCTAGGTACAATTTCATAAAAGGTAATAAAACCTTCTGTTTAACTAATCACCGAATTTTCGCTGGTACGTGCTGAGATCTACGCCGTGATACCCGGCTAGTCACGGATATCACGACCCTCTGTAAATCGTGTTCGGTTGCCCGATAATGCTCTCTGAAGTCTTTTGGGATTTTAACCGATCCCGGGGTCATGGCCCCGATATTTCCGAAGGCAGGCGTCATGCCCCCGGACCTTGTCTCGATGAGACCCCTGACTCGATTCTAGCTTATTATCATCACGTCTCTTGCTTGATTTACCTTATCGGAAACTAGAGCGCCCCATAGGCCCGGTTTCACCTGTATATACATAATCCCCTCGTTTCTCGGAGAGTAAGTTTTACGGAAACGACGAGGAGCGACATGAGTTCTTCGATCCCTTCTTTAATACGCCGTGACACAAAATGACAAAGAAAGCGAAACGTCCCGTCAGTCGCGTCATAATGAACCCAAACGCATGTCAGCCATCAGCAAGTCGTTCTTGGATGCGAAACGGCACAAAGCCTCTATAAATACTTCTTCCTTGGTTCATTTTTTTACTTTTGACAAAGCTTTTACCTTCGATCCTTCAAGATATCACTGCCTTTCTTTATTTTTCAACATTATTACCTTCGTTCTTCAAAGTGCAATCTTTCTTTTACCCTTCACTTAAGCCAGCGTGCTTGATTTTCTTAGCAAGTTTTTACTATTCATCTCCTCATCTTCCTTCACACTTTCAAATCTTTTACCCAGATAAAAATGGCGAAGACTTCCAAAACTGTTCCCCAAAAAGGTGTTTTTTCTACCTCGCAGCCGACCACTGAAGTCGAGGAGACCGCCCCTGATGTGGTTGTCCTCGGGAGGTCTTCTCCGGGCGCGACCGTTGATGAACCGGCGGTCAAATCCCCCCTCCCCCCATTGAAAATGTTCGTCCCTTGGGGGGTGTTCGGTTAATGACGGCTTAAAGGTCGAAAAGCCCTCTTCGGTTCAAGGTCGATGCGAGACGGTGTCACGGTACATATGCTCCATTACTGAGGTCGTTCTTCTTATGGTTTGAAAGGACTGCGGCTGGACGGATAAGGACGTAGTGCCTTCCCGGGCATGATGATGACATTACTACCCATGTTGAGGGATATCTGAGTGTGTTACACTTATCCATTTATATTGGACCCGGTGGACCCGGTCATCTTGGACTTATATAAGAGGTATAAAGTATGCCTCGGTCAAATCTACCCATCGCTGTGGAGGATCGTGATTCTCCTCCGATTCTTTGTGAACAAAATCGACTTCTGCACGCTCACCATTGATCATCTACTCGGCTTGTATAGTCCCCAAATATTCCGGGGGGACTGATAAAGCTTGTACGCTGGGCCAGCAAAGCCCCATTTTCAAGTATCGACGAGGACCAGGATCGGGGCTGGTAGGGACGCTTTGTCCGGGTGAGTACCGCAGACTTGATCCCTACCGAGTGGAGGCCATTTCTCAAGAAGTGGAACATATCACATAAGTATAACTCCCTTTTAAATGTCGATTTTATGTTTTATCTTCCTTTTTCTCATCGGTATTTGCTGTGGTGCAGCCCTCACTCGAGTCCCAAACGCCATTCCTCGGCTCAAGGAGTGGACCGATGGCATTTGTTCGTAGATTTCTTATGTCGAGCGCTCATGGCGCTAGCTCTCGAAGGGCCCCGTTCTTACGATAAGATTCATTTTCCTGAATAAGTAGCACTAGACTTTCTTTTTAAACACTATGTTTTCATCGCTTCTCTTCTCTTTTTTGCAGGCTTGCCTAAGACCATTGAGCTTAGGCCCTTGGTGGGGGGCGAAGATCTGCCCGCTGGTCCTTCTGCTTCGGGGCAGCCCGGAGTCGCAGCAGGAGAGAAGAAAAGGAGGAGGGCTCCAAATTCCCCGAGCTTAGAGAAAAAGAAACCGAGGAGAAGGTTGGCTCGTAAGCCAAAGGAAAGTCATCTGTCTCCGAGGAACAGGTGACAGTCGAGGGGGAAAGAACCGAGGATAATCCCCCCCCCCCAAGTTCATGAGGCTGGTGCAGAGGTGAGGGCCGAGACCTCTCGAGACATCGGCTCTGCCCCGCCCGGTGTTATAGAAATATTGGGATCACCCTCATTTATAGAGTCCATATTCGATGAAGACCTAGCGATGAAGGAGCGATCCAATGAAGGGGCTCATGGAGCGGACGATCCCCTTCGTTGCTTCTTTGATGGTGTGGACTCAACCGCCCTAAAAGACTTCTCCGGGTTGGATGACTTAGAGGTGCCAAGAAAAAGTCCATCCTCGAAGGTCGATGGGCTGAACGCGAGCCCAAGGTTGATCAGCCGGTTCCCCGCTCCGAGCATGGATCATGGCCGGAAGCAATCAGTTGTTATCACCGTCACGGAGGATGCCCATATTTTTCCCGCCCCTGTCGGGGTAGCTAGCTATCTCCGGTGCCTGGTAACCGAAGAAGACCAGGCGAAAATGAACGTGGTGGATGCACCATACTTGTTGAACAAAACACAACAGGCACTGAACCGGGTAAGGTGCTATTACACTCTTTATCTTAGAATTTAGTTTTTGATAACTTTAATGCCTTTTTCACATTTTTGCAGGCCTTAGTACTCCACCATGAAACCTTTCTCCGGTACCGGACTGATCTTAGCCAACTTGAGGCTGAGGTCAAAGAGCCTGCTGAGAAGAGGGACATGTATAAGCTTCTTAGCGAGCAACGCGAAGGAGAAGTCAAGAATCTCCGGGCTGAGCTCAGAAAGAACATATCGACCCGGTGGAATAGGTAAAGATCTTTGAAGTTAGTGATGACTAGTTAGACATGGCGACTAATGGTCAAAACCCGCAGGTCCCGCAGAAGCTTGACCGGAACGACCAGCTTCGAGCCGAGATGAACGAGGTCAAGGCCATGGCCGAAGAGTGGAAGAGCAAAATCGACCGATTGGCTTCAAAGAAGGAGACTGCCCAGGAGCAGCTGGCCTCGGCGAAGGCCCAACTTCGAGCGGCGAGGGATAAAGCTGAGGCTTGGTCCCAAAAAATCGAATACCTCCAGTTTCAACTAGGCTCGACTATCGCTGAACTGGATGCCCTTGGTAAGAAGCTTAAAATAGCTAAGTCAGTGACCGAAACAACCAGGGCTGATGCTTAAGAGATGGTGGCCCAGAACAGAGTTGACGCTTAGGCAGTGCAGGACCGCATGAAAGTCATTGTCAAGTGGGTGAAGTGGCAATCCTGAAGAGAGGCTCTCGAGGAGATTCATTCCATGGGTTTCGACCTATCAACCGAGATCAAAAACGCTAAGAGGCTCGAGGTCGAGGCCAAGAAGTTGGCTGATCCAGAGGACGAGAAAGGCTTTGAGGGCTCCGGCAAATCCGAGGACGGAGAAGACCCCGATGGCCCCGGTGACGAGGCAGGCTCCGGCGAAGATCATGCTTAGGTGCCTTGTAGATTTTTCTTTGTTTCTGTATTTTTGTATGTTTTATTGAGGCCGTTTGGCCTTTGTAAAGTTATTTATCGGAATATTAATATATAAGGCTATTTGTTCCCTTTGGCAATTTTTGAGTTTATTTCTTTCGGCTCCTTCTTTATGATTACAAAGATTTTAAATGCCTTTGCACGGAATAAATCGTAGTAATAGGGTCTTGTTCGGAGGTTCGAACAAGGCTCGTTTTCGATGTAATTTTTTTAAAAGTCGTGCGGGCTTGGTATGACCGGAAGCTTTCCTCAAAGTGCTTACTTAAATGTTTTTAGATTATAATTTTGTTGAGGGTAGCCTTTGAACCGGTTTGGAATTTTTGAAGGCCTTATGTTTTGGTTACGAGCTTCGGACATCTCCGAGCCGTTTCTAGGATGGCCGTAGCCTTTTAAGTTCAGGTTTTGCCTAATAGGCTTTGTACCTCGGGCTTCGATACCAAAGCCGTCCGGGCTTGCCTAGGATGACAATCCCTGAGTGGGGGTGGTGTCGCGCCCCGTTTTCTCGCGAAGCAGATTTTGACATGTGACAACTCTTTTAAAAGAAGGTAATTAAAAGAGAAGGGTCACCACCTAACAAATTTTAAGGTGCGTTAGGGCATCTATTTGCGAATAACTCTGTTTTAACTAGTCCGCATCACCAAAGATCGGGTAAGGGCTCAAATTACCTCAAAGAGAAGGTGTTAGGCACTCTTCGAGGTCCATAACTATGGGTTTCGGTCGAACTTTAAACTATGTGGATTAAAGAATTAAGCTAGGTAAACAAATAAACAAAGAAAGATGTAGGAGTTTAAAACTCTATTATAACATAAGGATTAACTATATGACTAATTGATACAAGTCTATAAAAATCACAAGAAATACAATTGCGTTGATCTATGACGAAGTGTGAACAATAAGTATATAAAAAGATGGGGGACCTAAGTTTTTTAGCCTAAAGTATCACCCCGTGCAACATAAATAATACTTCGCAACTCCCTTAGGGTAGGGGTTGCTCATATTATTCAGCGGGCACAGACTATCATCTCTTGCTACCCAATTACTATGTTGAAGTTATTACTTAAAGGCGCTCTAATTCAATTCTAAATCGTATCCTATGCGTGCACTACCCGTCCCATGCCTATGGTCCATGAGGCTTTAGACCTACTATTAGGTGGTTCTAGACTTTACCTAGGTTTCTCATAATGATAAAACTAGGCGACATTCAAAACATATAGGACTACACATAATCAACACATAAGGGCTCAAGTTTGCCTCCTCATATTGACATAGTTGCACGCAGCTAGTTATGAACTCATGCCAATGTCGTTCAGATTATTAGGTAGGCAATAGTATATAGGCATGCTTGGAGTCAAGGTATATTAAATTGTTCAAGACCTATAGGCATGATTTCTATGTGATTGAACGATTCAAAAGTTGACACAAAGTCTTATAGGCAGTATTTCTAGGCAGGTTGTCTTGACAAAGCGGTTGATTTTAACATATGATCCTATCAAAGATCCTATAGGCATGATTTCTAGGTGAGTGGCATCACCCTATAGACATGATCTCTACATGATTTGTGTCTGGGCAGTGAGGCCATTGAAAACGCAGAATTACTCGTTTTTTTTATCCCTATAGGAATGTTTTTTAGACGAACTATGTAACAACAATATCAGTTTTTAATTAATCAATTCAAGATCCTATAGACAAGGCATCTAGATGAGTCAAATGATTGAGAGAAGTACG
The DNA here is from genome assembly GCF_000390325.3 of Nicotiana tomentosiformis. Lineage (NCBI taxonomy): Eukaryota > Viridiplantae > Streptophyta > Magnoliopsida > Solanales > Solanaceae > Nicotiana > Nicotiana tomentosiformis. The sequence continues at coordinate 144,296,436 of NC_090814.1, read as the reverse complement.
ATAAAGCATGCATTTCTAGTCATTGCATTGAGTTCCTATATGCATGATATCTAAGCGCAACAAATCCAATTTCAGACCTTATAGGCATACTTACTAACGTTTGCATGTTAAGGAATTATATTAATATTAGGTCATGCTTTCTAAGTGAATAAACAAGTTAATAACTTAATCGACACGCTGCGCAAATAATTCCCAAAGGTGGGACATGGAAAGCAAATAAACAATTAGAGCCATATAGACATACTTTCTACCTATTCATGCAAAGATAGAGCATCACAGCCCCCCAGCTTTCAATAATCTACCAGTTGTTGTTTATTACAAGTTATTACAGGCCCAAGTGGAAGAGTACATGTTTTAAATATGACCAAATTACAAGCTGAAACAAATACAGGCCCAATAAGCAATTACAGGCCCAAAGAAAATAGCTAAGTGACACTTTTGGGTCTTCAGCGGCCCCATTCTTTGCACAAACAGCAAACTCAATCCCAGCTTCATCCAAGGCATCAGAGTGTGCTAGTTACAAGTTACAACTCCAACAACACACATGGATCAAAGCTAGGCCCAAATGGAGGACTTACTTACCCAACCGGATACCAAACTTAACCATAAAAGTACACATGGGATTAATTAAACAAACTTTTGAAATCTACACACTGAATTCTCGAAACTGTATCTAACAACAGTTTTCACTAAGAAAATTGACAAGTTCATAGGGCATACATAAGGTAGGTTCATACTTGCATTCTTTGAGAACAAAGCTAAGGTGACAGAATTGACCAACATGAGATAACATACTACTTAAAGTAAAGTTTCAAAGCAAACATGGTCCATGATTAGCATAAAGAACTTAGTCGTGAGATTTTAAATATGAGAGTCTAATAAAATCGTGGACAGAAAGCCAACAAGGTATAGTCCTCACATAAGGATATCTAACTTGAGACATTGATGAAAATGGCATAACCAAACAAGTTGGTAGACATGGTCTACAAAGAAACCTTAATTCGAATATGCTAAGTACCAGTCATAACACAAAAGGCTTAAGCAACACCAGAGCTTAGTAGGCAATGATACATAAAAACTAGACTATCAAATTACACATAAGAGGAAAGTCGGATGATGCACTTTCACCTTGTAAACCATAGGTAGTACTAGACAACATGGAATTAAGTCAGGCAGGGAACACACCTTAAGGCTCACAATTAGCAGGGAATTACATTGGGCTAATAACACGGCTAAGACCTAACTCTAGTAGGGTATTAAGTACACATGAATGATCCAACAAGAATTAGAACATATGAGTTGATTTATCACAAAGATACAAAATAATGCAAGGATATAAACTCAGGATGAGTGGTAGGTATAAGCATTCAAACACACAAAAACACACTAGGTTGGGCATGCTTAAGGTAGTGAGGATCATTCATGCTGAACGTATACAATAAGCATACATCAGAGTCAGAAGTTGGACAAGTTCAGATGCTAGAAAAGTTCTGAGTCATAAAATAATAGGGATAACACAATAGCATATAGATTCACAAAGTTTAAGTGACATAGATGTACAAACATGAACACAACGAGAAGGAATGAAATTGACAGAGCCAAAGACACTTACCAGTTGCGAATAAACAAACAGGTAAATAATAAGAATAATTCAAATAATACTTCAATCGTTGACAGCAGAGAGAGCATCAGAACCCAAAACTCAGTGCATCAGAGTTCCCAAGGATCTCAGATGAACCCCGGGAAGTGATCACACTAAGAGGGGTTAAGCAATCAAAATTTAGTGACCTTGGCTTTCAACCGACCAAGAACAATAGATTCGGAATAGTATGGAGTGAGTGAGAGTATGAGAGAATAGTTCTTTTTTCCGTTAAATGGTATTAGAGAAGGGTTTATATAGTAGTGAAAATCGAACAAGCAAACATAGAAACCAATTAATCAATCACAAAATAAGAAAAGAATATTACATGCAATCAGTAACATAACCGGTAAAGGGAAAAATCAAAATTTCAAACCCTAGTTGAGTCCAATGGCCATGAATCTGGTTGGAAATGCGAGAATCGTTCATTGTAGAGTATATATAGATGAAATATTGCCAGATCTTCACAAAATCGGAGTCAAACAAGCTTACTCCTGAAAGGTGTTCTTGCCAAAAATAGATCAGGAACTAAGTAATACCACATATGCGTATACAATGGCAAAGTATCACAAAATAGAGAAGTAAATCATGAATTGATTCCATTTTTAGGTTGGAATCGGAGAGAAATCAGGAGGTGGCCGCTAGGATTTCTCAGAAGAGGAAAGGGGTTGAGAGGTTTTGAGGGCGGCTGATAGGGGAAAATGGGATTAGGGTTTGGGTCATGAGGATATAAGGAAAGGTGGGGAATTATTATGGGTCGTTGATCATTTGAGATCAACGGCCAGGTTCAAAAAGGGAAGTGGGGCGGGTCAGGAGATGGGTGTAGGATAGTGGGCTGCTGGTGCAGGGTTAAAGGGTATTAGGCCAAGGTTTTTGGTCAGAAAATTGGCCCTATATTGGGCTAATAATTACATACATAAAAATTGTTAAAATAAATAATTTATAAAAATAATTAATAGATAATAAAATATTACTTGTGCAATAAAATAATTGAAAACATTAACTTAATATTTATAAAAATATAAAAATACTATTTTACCATGAATAATGTAATAAATATAATTATGCATGAAATATAGAATATTATTGCAAACTTATGTATATGGCTCAAAATGCAAAGATGATTATATGAAATGAAGCAAAATATTATCAAACATATATGTAGATATAAATAATAAATTTAGATGATTAATTCATTACAAAATAATTTGAAAGGGTAGTTAATAAATATTCAAGTAATTTAAATGCAAGAAAATCGATTCTAAAGCTTTAAAAATTATTAAAATTATAGAAAATACTTGTATAACTCTTGTAATTTCCTTCTATTTTTCTTTGTCGTCGGTCAACCTCTTCTTAAGATTTTGGAGTATGGTTTTGTTCGTAGACTCCGCCTGCTCGTTCCCACTAGGGTGATAGGGTGTTGATAGGATCCTTTTGAACTTATGGACCTCGAAAAATTTACTCACCTTACTGCCGATGAACTGCTTCCCATTGTCGCATACGATCTCGACCGGCATTCTTAACCGGCATATTATGTAGTCCCAAATAAAATCAATAACTTCTTTCTCTCTGACTTTCTCAAATGCCTGGGCTTCCACCCATTTAAAAAAATAGTCAGTCATAAATAATATAAATTGAGCCTTACTAGGTGCCCATGGTAGGGGACTGACGATGTCCATTCCCCATTTTATGAATGGCCAGGGTGACAAAAACGAATGTAGTAGTTCCCCGGACTGATGAATCATCGGTGCATGCCTCTGACACCCGTCGCATTTTCGCATGAACTCCTTTGCGTCTTTCTCCATGTCGATTCAGTAGTAGCCGACTCTGATTATCTTACAAACTAATGATTCGGCACCCGAATGGTTTCCGCCGGTGCCTTCGTGAACTTCCCTCTAAACATATTCGGTATCTCCTGGTCCCAGACATACGACGAGTGGGCCATCAAATGTTCTCCTGTATAGGGTGTTGTCTTCGGACAGGTTCAACCTGGCTGCCTTTGTGCGCAAAGCTCTCGACTCTTTAGGATCCGAGGGTAGCTTTCCGGTCTTCAGGTAATCTATGTACTTGTTCTTCCAGTTCTAGGTTAAGCTTGTCGAGTTTATCTCGGCGTGGCCTTCTTCCAGTACCGATTTCATGAGTTGTACGACTGTTCCCGAGCTGAATTCATCGTCATCAACCGACGATCCCAAGTTAGCAAGAGCATCGGCTTCACTGTTTTGGTCTCGAGGTATATATTTCAAGGTCCACTCCTTGAACCGATGTAGCGTTAAATATAGTTTATCCAGGTACCTTGGCATTCGTTCCTCTTTGACTTCGAACGTCTCATTGACTTGGTTTACCACAAGGAAGGAATCGCACTTAGCTTCGATCACCTCGGCCCCCAGGTTTTTAGCTAGTTTGAGACCTGCAATCATGGCCTCGTACTCGGTCTCGATGTTAGTCAATTTTACAGTTATTATAGATTGCCTAACTACATTACCCGTCAGTGTTTTCAACACGATGCCAAGTCTGGACCCCTTTGCGTTTGAGGCACCGTCCGTAAAGAGGTTCCAGATTCTGGAAGAAATCCTCGAGTTCAAATACAATTCCCTTTCAAACCTAGGGTATTAGAGTCGGCGTGAAGTCAGCCACGAAGCCCGCCAAAATTTGAGATTTGATGGCTGTTTGGGGTCGATATTCGATATCGTACCCGGTGATTTTCACGCCTTATTTGGCCAATCGTCCCGAGAGATCGGGTTTATGTATTATGTTCCTCAATGGGTAAGTAGTTATGACACATATGGGATAGCATTGAAAATACGGTTTTAACTTCCTAGAGGCACTTAGCAAAGCCAGCGCCAATTTTTCCAGGTGAGGGTACCTAGTTTCGGCATCGCCTAGAGTCCTGCTAACATAATAGATAGGAAATTGCATACCTTCCTCTTCCTGGACTAAGAATCCACTTACTGCTATTTCGGATACCGCTAAGTACAGGTACAACTGCTCGTCTGCCTTTGGTGTATGAAGCAACGGCGGACTCGAAAGGTATCGCTTGAGTTCTTCCTAGGATTGTTGGCACTCTGGGGTCCATGAGAAGTTATTCTTCTTATTCAATAACGAGAAGAACTGATGGCTCTTGTCGGAGGACTTTGAAATGAGTCGACCTAAGGCGGCTATGCACCCAGTCAATCTTTGAACGGCCTTGACATTGTCCACCATGGTAATATCCTCTATGGACTTGATTTTATCGGGATTGATCTCGATTCCCTGGTTAGACACCATGAATCCGAGAAACTTTTCGGACCAGACTCTGAATTCGCATTTCTCTGGGTTCAGCTTCATATTGTATTTCTTCAATATGTTGAAGGTTTTCTGCAAATGTTTCAAATGGTCCTCTGCTCGCAGGGACTTGACTAACATATCATCAATGTAAACCTCCATTGATTTTTCTATTTGCTCTTTAAACATCTAATTTACTAGGCGTTGATAAGTGACACCAGTATTTTTTTAGTCCGAATAGCAATATGTTATAACAGTAGGTGCCGTATTTAGTGATGAAAGATGTTTTTTCCTAGTCACCCGGGTTCCATTCGAATTTGGTTATACTCGGAATAGGCATCGAGAAAGCTGAGGATCTCATGGCCGGTCGTCGCATCGATCATGCGATCAATGTTGGTAAAAGGAAAAGAGTCCTTGGGGCATGCCTTATTCAAGTCTTTGTAGTCTACACACGTTCTTAGTTTATACCCTTTTTTAGGGACTACTACTATGTTTGATAACCAATCCGGGTACTTAACTTCCCGAATGGATCCTATTTTAAGGAGTTTAGATACCCTGTCTTTGATGAATGCATGCTTGACTTTGGACTGGGGACTTATTTTTAGTTTGACCGGGTGGAACTTCGGATCCAAGATTAGCTTGTGAGTAGTTATTTCCGCTGGGATCTCTGTCATGTCAAGGTAGGACAAAGCGAAATAATCTATATTAGCTATAAGGAATTTAATGAGTTTTTTCCTGAGCTCGGGACTTAACCTCGTGCCTAGGTATACCTTATGATCGGGCATGTGTTCAATCAATATGACTTGCTCTAGTTCCTCGACTATTGATTTGGTGGCATCGAAATCGTCGGGGGCTATGAAAAACTTGGGAACTCTGTAGTCGTCGTCCTCGCTTATCCCCTGCTTTTCTGGTTCGGTCAGGGCCAGTGTCAGTGATTGCTATTTGGTCTCTTCCTTGGTGACCGAGCTCGGATCCTTTGGTGTCGAAAGTGCAGATATCGGGACCACCTCGTCGATTGTGAACATCTCCTTTGCGGGCAGGTTGTTCTCCATAAATTGTTTTAATCCTTCATGGCAATGGAAATTTCAACACCTGGTGCAGTGGGCACTGTCCTAATATTGTGAATCCGTGGCATCCCGAACATAGCATTGTATCTTATATCTCCTTCGATTACGTAAAACTTTGTTTCCTAAACGGTTCCGACGATATTCACTGGTAGTGTTATCTCCCCTTTAGTGGTCTCACACAACATATAGAATGCGTTTAGAACTCGGACTGCAGGCACAATTTGGTCTTGTAGATCCAGCTGTTCTATGACCCTCGGATACATGGATTAATTCAATACAAACGGTAAATATTGCTAGATTGAACAGATAAAAGATGTAATAAATTATCAAACCACTCGAAAACAAGGGAAAAAGGATGATTCTGGACTGGACGACAGCTTCAATGAGTATTCGTCCTCGATCTCAGACTTAGAGTAATGGAACACTGATCAACAAGTGTAAGAACTTTGAATAACAGAAAAATAATAGTATATTGCCTTGGTGTGCGTGTTACAATATGTTCAATGAACAATTAGACGCCCCTTTATATAGTAGGGGAGTCCTACTCTAGGTACAATTCCATAAAAGGTAAAAAATCTTCCGTTTAACTAATCACCAGATTTTCGCCGGTACGTGCCGAGATCTACGTCGTGATACCCGGCTGGTCACGGATATCACGGTCCTATATTAATCGTGTTCGGTTGCCCGATAATGCTTTCTGAAATCTTTTGCGATTTGGACAGATCCCGAGGTCATGGCCCCGATATTCCTGAAAGCGGGCGTCGTGCTCCCGAACCCTGTCTCGATAAGACCCTTGCCTCGATTCCAACTCCTTATCATCATGTCTCTTTCTTGATTTACCTTATCAGAAACCGGGGCGTCCCATAGGCCCGGTTTCACCCGTATCCACTATTAGTATTAGTTGTACATACAGGATCGCCAGTTGTTCCTAAAGCACTATCAATCGTGCCCTGATGTTATATCTAAAATAAAATCTACATTGAAATTCATGTGTGCAATGCTTACTCATCCGATCCGACCTCGTTACATATCGTTTAATCTTGTCATTTTAATGTTTAACTAAATTTTCTTGGCTCGTACTAAGTGCAATGACAATTATCAACTATAACACTCTAATGACTCCATATTACTTATAGAGCATGGATCAATTTTTTCTTCCAAATATTCAATTGAACATCCTTGATGTAATCTGCGTTTAATGAGATTCAATTTGCCTATTAGATATAGTCCATCCCAAGATATTTTAGTTTAAATCCATTTTCATATTTGGTCTTAACTCTCGTTCAAGACGAGACCAATAAAAGCTAGTCAAGTGGACATGTTATAGTGAATCATAATACAATGAGTCAATTTATTGTTTCTAGCGAATGAAAGGGGTATGGGCAAAAAATTATGTTAGTTATATTTAAACCATATCGGCATTAATAGGGCCTTCAAGGGCGGCCATGTGTCACCAGTATAACTTCGACAAAAGGCATGTTCAAAGTCGAAGTGATCTCACATGAGTCAATAAAGATCAAGGTTGAGGACGGACACTCTTCTTAAACAGAGTAATAACGACTAGTTTTAGGATAAGACTCTAAAGAGAATATTTCAGTGAATATTCTATGTATCACTATTAGTTTTTTTTGGCACATGTTCGAAATAGAAAACGACATAGTTATAGGGAAGAAGGAACACTCATTTGTAAGACAACACATTGATATTCTCCGTCGATTCTTGCTTTATTATACAAAATATTTTTTTTCTTGAGATTCTTGCCTAACTATTCTCCCACAGTTTAAGAAGAATCCAAATATTCAAAGGCTCATCAATCATTCATCACTGTCAGAAAGAATACCAAAGAATCTCACTCTTTTCGGGTGACACACATGCTTTTATTTATTTAAATGCCATTTATTACTACTTATTGTTATTTCATGCTACTGGATCATTGAATATAGCCATCTTGCCACCATTTATTGCTACTTAGATAATACTCATACCATCTTGCCACAAAATCGGTTAAGACATCTTTTGAATGTTAATATTGGCTAAGATTAATTTCATTTTATTAGTAAATCTAATTGTTTGAACCTAGATCTAAATTTTGGGTCAAACAGAAGGTTCTTATTCTAAGCAAAGAGGTGGAATCTAGAGATGAGACCATTTCAAATTGATTGACATATGAAACTCGATTACAGGTTTAAAAAAAAATGAGAAAACTGAAATTAATTTTGACCTAAGAAAAGAATGTTGCTTAATCACAAAGAATCATGATTTTTTTGTTTACTAATTTTTCTTATTTCTTTAAAAAATATGTACGAAATTCTATCTTTAGGAAGCCCACTCTTCAACCGAAAATATTTTATCCACTATATGATAAAAATCATTTCTAAATGATAAAATAAACATAATGTTGCAAACTGCAATTATCAAAAAGAGAACGAGGCGACAATTTTCTTCTAGGCAAAAAGGTTGATGGTCGTTCACCCCCGGTCAAACTTCTCAAAAATTTAATTTTCGCCATTTTAAACCTAATTCCACTAAGGACCTCCAAATAATTTTTCGGACACGCTCCTAAGTCCAAAATCACCATACGGAACTATTGGAATCATCAGAATTCAAATGTGAGGTCGTTTGCACATAAGTCAACATCCGGTCGACTTTTCCAACTTAAACTTTAAGCCTTGGAACTAAGTGTTCTAATTTATTCTAAAACCTCACCGGACCCGAACCAATTAACCCGATAAATCATAAAATAACTGTAAAGTATAAATTAAGCAGTAAATGGGAAAACTGGGTTGTAATACTCAAAACAATCGGACGGGCCGTTACAATGGGTTTAGGAGCCTCGCTCGGGGGAAGGGCTTTTGTACGAACTTCTTTGAATCCAAACCCTTCAAAATCGGTGGTGCCCCCGGAATTTGATCAACTCGGGAGTTATATGTTTCTACTTTTTGTCATTCGCTTCAATCTTCTTCTCCCTCGATTCAATTCGCTTTGTCAGCTCCTCAAACATTTTCAAGATAGCGGGGTCGGTCCCTGAGTCATTTACATTTGACCTCCCTGGCACTGGTTCGGCCCTGTGAACAACTTTCTATGATGGCTCGGGTTCGACCCTACTCGGTGCGTGGTTCTGATTTTAAAGTTGTGCTATTGTAACTTGTTGAGCTGTAGCATTTCGAATATTATTCGAAGGCTGATTTCGCCTTCTTCGCCGCATGTGCTTTATGACCGGCTGATCGAACGTCTCTGCGGATGCTATTTTCGGGGTCGACGCCCAGATTTGCATTCAGGGCAACATGGGAACTGACATCGATGGGGTCTGCAACTGGTACTCCCTCGAGATCAATTGGAGGCACTTCGTTTCCTGGGGCGACTATGTTGTCGTTTTCGCCATGAAAACCAAGATCATTGTCGATGTGTGTGGGTACTGTTTGAGAGTTCGACATGCTGATCATGGAATAAAAAATGCTTACAAGAACAAGTGCAAAAACAATGTGTATTAACAAAATTAGCACCAGGCAATCACTATTATCCTTCGCCCCACGGTGGGCGCCAAACTGTTTACCCTAAAAATGGATAACAATTGAATTTATAAATAATTTTAAGGACACGTGATTTCGCTTAGCACCAACTGAGAAAATATATGAATTAATATTGAAAATTGACGGTAAAGAAGAATAAAGCAAACCAAATGAGATAAGCAGCTTTGGTCCTCGAGCTAGGTCGCCCTCGAACCAAATGAATATTCTACTGGAAAATATGAACATAGCAACAGAGTATTGAAAGCTTAAGAGAACAATAATATACTGTTTTATATTGCGTGGATATCCTTATAAAATGATTGGAACCCTCTTTATATAGTAGAGGAGTTCTACATATGGTACAATTCTAAATACAGAAGGGAATCTTCTGATTGGCTAATCAACCGGTCTTGACTTGATATATGCCGAGATCTCTGCTACAATCCTCGCCCGGTCACGGATTCCTCGGCTTTCTGTTATTCGACTTAGCAGGCTTCCTTCGATCTCGCTAGATCTCTATCCTTCTCGATCTCGATCTTAGCTGGTCTCGATCTCGATCGATCCCTGAATCACGAGCTAGGCAATATTTATTCATGTAACGATCCAATATAACTTGGGATTGAACCTCAGTCTGTCATCCCGGTCTCGATTAACTATACAAAATGGGGCAAGCACGATTTTGACCGTATACAATAGTTATAGGGAAGAAGGAACACTCATTTGTAAGACAACACATTGATATTCTCTGCAGATTCTTGCTTTATTATACCTATACAAAATATATTTTTTTCTTGAGATTCTTGCCTAACTTTTCTCCCACAATCTAAGGAGAATTCAAATATTTAAAGGCTCATCAATCATTCATCAGTGTCAGAAAAAATACCAAAGAATCTCACTCTTTTCGGGTGACTCACATACTTTTATTTACTTAAATGCCATTCATTACTACTTATTGTTATTTCATGCTACTTCCTTTATTTTTGGATCATTGAATAAAACCATCTTGCCACTATTTATTGCTACTTAGATAATATTCATACCATCTTGCTACAAAATCGGTTAAGACATCTTTTGAATGTTAATATTGGCTAAGATTAATTTCATTTTATTAGTAAATCTAATTGTTTGAACCTAGATCTAAATTTTGGGTCAAACAGAAGGTTCTTATTCTAAGCAAAGAGGTGAAATCTAGAGATGAGACCATTTCAAATTGATTGACATATGAAACTCGATTACAGGTTTAAAAAAAAATGAGAAAACTGAAATTAATTTTGACCTAAGAAAAGAATGTTGCTTAATCACAAAGAATCATGATTTTTTTGTTTACTAATTTTTCTTATTTCTTTTTAAAAAAATGTACGAAATTCTATCTTTAGGAAGCCCACTCTTCAACCGGAAATATTATGGGATTTGCAGCCGTACCCTATATTTGTGCCACCTTTTAACCTGCATCCTATTTTTTAAAATTATTGATTTGGTAGCCATCTCACAAAAAATCCGTAATAATATGATAATTACACCCATGACAAAAAGATATAAAACGATCTCCTCCTCTTCTCTCAGCAACTTTATAAAAAATCAGAAACTTGTCCAGATTCATATTCAGAATCACACTTGCATGAAGTTGTTTCACCTTGAAGCTAAAACTTCATACTAATATAGCATGAAATTATTTCACATTGAAGCTAAAACTTCATGCTAATGCATGCTGAAGTTATTTATCCTGCAATCTAAAGTTTTGTCATGAATTTTATCTGAAACTTCAGTCTAAACATGCTGAAGTTATTTAGTTCATTTGCTAAAACTTCAGACTAAACATGCTTAAGTTATTTAGTTCATTTCCTAAAACTTCAGACTAAACATGCTTAAGTTATTTAGTTCATTTATCAAAATTTCAGACTAAACATGCTTAAGTTATTTAGTTCATTTGCTAAAATTCCAGCTTAAGTTATTTAGTTCATTTGCTAAAACTTTAGACTAAACATGCTAAAATTTTTTAGTTCATTTGCTAAAACTTCAGACTAAACATGCTTAAGTTTATGTCTTGTAGTATGTAATTTTCTAATGAGTTTTTGGTAATTAATGCTGAAGTTATTTAGTTCATTTACTAAAACATCAGACAAAACATGCTGAAGTTATTTAGTTCATTTGCTAAAATTTCATACTAAACATGCTGAAGTTTTTTTAGTTCATTTGCTAAAATTTCAGACTAAACATGCTTAAGTTTTTGTCTTGCAGTATATAATTTTCTAAAGAGTTTTTGCTAATGCATGTTGAAGTTATTTAGTTGATATACTAAAATTTCATATCAAAATATGCTGAAGTTTTGTAACGCAGTCTACAGTTTTGTCCTGAGTTTTATCCGAAATTTCAGTCTAAACAAGCTGAATTTTTTTAGTTTATTTGCTAAAACTTCAGCCTAAACATGCTTAAGTTTTTGTCCTGCAGTTTGTCAATAGTCTTTTATAAAAGAAGGGCAAAATCGTCTTTTTAAAATGCTTTTAACAAAAAATGGGTACGGACGCAAACAGAAAAACAAAACGGATATAAGTTAAAAAAGGACGACCAAATAAGGCGCCCCATGCAATTTTTACGAAAATATTTTATCCACTATATGATAAAAATCATTTCTAAATGATAAAATAAACATAATGTTGCAAACTGCAATTATCAAAAGAGAGAACGAGGCTACAATTATCTTCTAGGCAAAAAGGTTGATGGTCGTTCAACAACTTGGATCAAGAAGCCTACGGAAGGGCATAGTCCACTAGCTATCGACAAAAGCTCCAATCACATGCTGTAATCGCACGCGCGATCTGCTTTCCCGTTTTTTTCATTTTATTTTATTGATTCCACCTTTTTTTTTTCTTTTTCAACCGTAATTCTTCGTATCGTCATATTGTGCGCAGACTCCGAATTACACGCTTCTAAGTACTGTCATAAAACAGAGCGCCCCTCGTATTTAAAAAAGGCATGTGCTCTATATTTCGCAAGTTGTATAAACGACGCCGTTTCACATTTTCCATTTCTGCATCTTCTTCACTGTTCACGTTTCTCCACCATGTCTTAAACCTTTTTCCTTAGTCTTTATGTCTGGTCGCTACTCCAACTGTCCACTCTAATCCTCCACTCCACCCCAAAATACCAAAAAAATAAATAAAAAATTACAAGATCTTAGTTTCAGAGTGCTAAAAAAACTTTATTTAAAAAAGAAAAAGAAAAAAGAGAAGTCCTGTAATGTCTTTTGGGCCTCCGGGAGTGGCGTCGGGCCCAACGTTGCCGTTTTTGCCGTCGGATAATGCAACTGCTCCACCACCTCCGGTGGACCCCAGTATAACTCCTCCGGCTACAGGCGTTGCTAGTCCGCCATCTCCGGCGACCTTGATAATTCCGCCGCCTACATCGGGCAATGGAACCTCTAGAACGGGTGCTCCGTCGTCAAACAGTACTACTTTAGTGGCACTAGGAGTGGGAATTGGGATTGGGGGAGCACTTGTGCTTATTTGCGTGGGCATTTTTGCCCTTTGGTATAAGAGGAGAAAAAAGCGTCTTGGATTGGATGGTTTTGGTCACGCTCCTTCACAAGGTCCCAAAGGTGAAACTTTGTGATTATCTCTTATTGGTTCTGATGACCATTTTGGTATTAACTTATTTATTTCTTTAATTGCAATTTTAATAATATCCCTCTTGTATTTTACTTTAGTTGGGTTGATACAACGTTTATATCTGCTTAATGAAGTCATCATCCATTCTTGCTAGTCATTAATTTTACTTGTTAAGTATACCATTTATTGGGGGTCATTTGTGTGAAAATGATTATGAATAATTAATTATAATCTGAATGTACATAAGTGTTTTTTAATTTCTAAATTTAATATGCATTTGGACCTTAGTGTTGGCACGTTTTGATATTTTGTTCTCTAGCACCTGTCTAAAAATGGAGATTCTATTTCATGCTATTTTAATACTTATTTGAATTTGTCATGTTCTTTAGTGGAACATTGGCCCTCAGTTGGCTCTTAATTTTATTATTTTACGCTCTGTGTTTTCAATTTATTTGTGGAACTTGAGGGACAGTGGACTATCAAAAAACTTTTCTTATGCATTTTGGCAACAATAAACCTGTTAATTTTCATCATCCTTTACTGCATTTCTAATTCAAATTGTGTCCTTGGTTATGATCGAGGATGATGAGATCTTTTGAATATTGTCATTATTTATCCAGGAATGATCCACTAAGAGAAATATATTCGTGTTTTTCATTAAGTTGATGATGATTGATGATTGAATGAAGATTCAAGCCTCAGTGCATCATATTCTTATTTCTTTTGGGATTATTAGCTGGGAAGGGAGGATATTTGATGTTCCATTTCTTCAGCACTTTTTAGATGCAAAATTATTACGTTTCAGCTTTACCATGTTATTTTGCAGTCAGCTTAGTACTCTTTAACGGAATTAATAATTCCAGAAGTAGAGTCTGGAAATAAGTAATGGAAGCTAAAAAACAAAATGAAATTGTTATATCAGGGTTTTGTGCTAAAACATTTGGCGGCATTTTTCACTTATATGTGCTAAGACTAACTTTCAGTTAATGGTATTTCTCACTTATATGTCCTAAGGACCAACTTCAGCTGAATGCACTCCCTTTGGGGGGGGGGGGGGTTCTGTAATTTGCCTTTTCGTCAGTCTTTGTTTGCAATCTTCCCATGATATTATTACTATTGTTATCATCATCATCAACAACAAAAATTATCATCATTATTACCTAATATGGTTTTTTTTCCTGCTTGTTTTATGCTCAGATAATTGTTTTGGAGGTCAACATCATCAATGGCAACAAAATGCTCCTCCATCAGCAGAAAGCATGGTGAGGATACCACTAAATCCCTCTCCTCCACCAGCTGTTACATCAGGTTCACAAGTATCGTCAGTAGATGGATCTACTCCTCCACTGCCACCTTCCACTGGCAGTAACTTGAGTTCTAACAAACATTTTCTACAACCAACTTCTGATTCCAACTTGAGTGTCTCCAGAACTACATTTACCTATCAAGAATTAGCAACTGCTACCGCAAATTTCTCTGTTACCAACCTCCTTGGTCAGGGTGGTTTTGGATATGTATACAAGGGAGTATTCCATGATGGGAAGGAGGTTGCAATTAAGCAACTAAAAGTTGGAAGTGGGCAGGGAGAGCGTGAATTTCAAGCAGAGGTGGAGATTATTAGTCGTGTTCATCACAAGCATCTTGTTTCATTGGTTGGACACTGCATTTCAGGGGTCCAGAGGTTGTTAGTTTATGAGTTTGTCCCAAACAAAACCTTGGAGTTCCACTTGCATGGTTAGTTCTCAGGGTCTCATATAGTTTATTTTCTACATTTTAGCTGAGGGCAACATGGTTTCCAAATTTCTGCCATCTTTCGGCTGTCTTACTTGCATTTAATAAAAGTTCTTCTTAGTCATTTCTTGGAGCAGATGAAGTCCTCACCATATGATCTTAATTTAAGCTTAATTAGAAGGAGAAAATTATTTTGCAGATTAATAGCTATTACAAATAACCAAGTTTTGATGTGCATAAATAAGTGCCAATCACTTAGTGCTGTTTAAAGAGAGGGATGTGAAAGGTAAGGGAACGGGTTCTAAAGGAGAAAGAAGAAGAATGCTCCTTAATGTCCTTCAAATTAACATGCAAGTAGAAGAAGAAATTGACATATTTCACTAACAGGCAAGCTGGAAAGCTACAACCAAGAAGTATAGCTTTGTGATGCCAACTCCTTTGAGTTTCAGCGTTTTGTTAAATCTATTTCGTTATTTGAGAACAAGACTTTTATGAAGTATATGTTCCAGGTTGTCCAACTTATTTCCTTCCCCACTTTTTTTTTTCTTTTCCTTATTATGTTTTTAACACAGTTCCTGGACAATATCTCTTATCGTTGAGCTTAATTGCCATTGGATCTTTTTAGTTACACCTAGAAAAGTAGGTAGGGAACTGCTAATTTTTTGTTATTTTCAAGTGTGTTTTAAACTTTCATAGTACCCCCTTATAAAAAAGAAAAGACTTTCATAGTACCTAGCAACCTTGATGCATCAGACTATAGGTGTCTATCTTGCCATGGCTGTTGCTCAAGAGGTGAATGTTTCTTCATTGTGAATGGTTGAATTTGTTAACTTTATTTGTTAACTTTTGACCTCTTTAATATTCACATATTGATATTTCTTTTACCTATATTTTAATACAAAGAAAAAGGAGACATAACAGCAGGCAAGGAGCATTCTCCACTAAGCTGGGAAACTAGGATGAGAATTGCTTTAGGCTCTGCAAGAGGATTGGCGTATCTTCACGAAGACTGTATGTTCATGAGTTGCAGAATTCTACTAATTAATATTATCTTTCTTGTTTTAGTTAGGAAAATTCCTGATAAGTATTTAAATCTCTTGAAATTTCTGTCTTGGCAGGTCATCCCAAGATCATACATCGCGATATCAAGGCCTCCAATATTCTTATTGATGACAATTTTGATGCAAAGGTGGAGTACACAATTCTGCACCTGTGTGTGTATAGTGTGTACATCATTGTGGAGTTGTTTTTTAGCGTTTCTGGTAATACATGCCTTTCTACTTTCCACTATGATCTACTTTAAAAAGCAAGAGCTTTATTCATGTGGAGAATGCCTGGCTACGAGGGACCGCCATCATAAATAAGAAACATATAATGTTGAGGTTAAATGAAAAGTGTTGCCCTTAAATCCTTAATGCAATGAGTATATGGTGGGAAAGGAATAGGAGGTGTTTTGATGGAGAGAGGAAACATATAGCAGTTGTAAAGTATAATTGTTTAGAAAATCTGTTTCAACGGTGTAAGGAGAGGACAGTAGAAGACTTCTCTGATGTTTTAGACTTTTTAGATTCATTGAATGAGTGTACTTAATTGCTATATGGTGATTTCTGTACTGTTGTAAATTTGTTTTTTGCAGTACTATTTTGGTATTTGCCTTAATAATATTTACTTATCTTATAAAAAAAAGATCCTTAATGCAATGATACCCTGCCAATTAAGGCTGAGCTTTTTTCTCTCCTTTGTTTACTTCGGCACTTTGATTGACAACAGTGGATCAACTGCTGCGGAGCGTTGTTTATTATTATTGTAGTAAGATAATATTTTAACAATAGACATCACATCATACATCGGTTGGCAGCTCCGAAAACCTGATATATGCTTCTCTCTTTGAAATGTCAACATTTTATTTGAGTACAATATTCAAATAAGAAGTACGCCATTTGACACAGAAAATTGATGGAACCTGATGTAGAGCTGAAAGCATCTTCAAAGTTACTTGCTGGGGAATATGGAATTCTTTATTGTGCCTTTACCTGTCAAGTTGAACTACTAAATGTATAAAATGTTGTGTGGATTTGTATTCACGATCTAAAGTGAAGAAATAAAAATAAGTACTTCTTGCTCTTTTTGCCTTCAAATTTCTTATATCAACCTAGATTGTGCTGAATTTTAATTATTGTCAGGTGGGTTGGTTTTCTTAAGCCCAGATAATCAAATTTGATCTGAATGTTGTTAATCATGTAGCTGCTGCTGAAGTTTAGAGCTGGGTTGCGTTAGCAGTGATAGCCTCCTTTTTTTTTTCCCTTTGTACTTGATGATAAGTTGATTGCTAGATGCATTTGTCATCTGTGCTCCAGGTGGCTGATTTTGGGCTTGCGAGGTTGAATTATGACACTGATACTCACGTCTCCACACGAGTAATGGGAACTTTTGGGTAATACTCTTTCGTATCTCTTAAAGACGTTTTCTATTTTCCTCATGCAGTATTAGTTTGCAGTTACTGTAGCACATTGAATCAATATTTGATCCTAATTCATTTGCGGGTTAGCTTTGAACTCTCCATAGCTTTTCATTCATTAACATCTTACCTTTTGCAGGTACTTAGCTCCTGAGTATGCTCTTACTGGGAAATTGACTGACAAGTCTGATGTCTTCTCTTTTGGAGTCATGCTTTTGGAGATTATAACTGGACGACGGCCAATTGATAAAGCTCAACACTACCTTGATGATAATATTGTTGACTGGGTAAGTTTGTTTCTTGAGAGGTGCAGTAATCTGGGTCAGCTAAATGTCGTTCAGATATATCTCATGCGTGTGTGCAGCGTTGTTTTCTTTTCCTCGAAACTCACGAATAAGGGTAGGAGGTTAATACACCATGTGATTCCTGAGTTACGAATTTATGCATTCTGTTCCTTGGACTTGATTGTCCTCTTTACTTCGAAATTTTGGTGAATTAGAACTTTTTGGTATATTAAATGGTCGGAACTCTATTTTATTGTTGATTGTGTGTTTCCATTTTGGACGAATCTTTGTCACCGTAGAGTTTTGATGTTGTTACCAGGAATTATGCAGATACAGCTTGGTTTCTACTATTGCTGATTCAGTGAAAAAGTGTAGCTGCACCATGCTATTAGTTTCTATATCTTATTACAACAAGATAAAGGATATCATGTTTCAGTGAAACTTAGGTTTACTTGTCAATTTAATGTGTTTATTAATCAATCTTTTCTCTTACTAATTATAGCTGCTGTTCATTTACGCCTGAGTCTATACGAAAGGCAACAGGACAGACATCTTATTTCTACTAAGTCTACAAAATAGAACGATTAACTCATGCCACCTAGCATTTGGCAGTAAGACATAGTTGCCAAAATTCTCTGTGAACTCTTTCCAGTCTCCACAGCATCAGCCTACTTTGAAAAGTGGAAATTTGGCTGATTTATCAAGTAGTCCTATTTATAGACTGCAGCAATAGGGCAAGTCTTTTTTAGCTACTACTTCACCGCCATTTTTTTATGAGCCTTCTGTTTTTGGTGTTGGCATTTCAGGTTTCTCTCTTACTAAACCTCTTTCATAGCCTGCTTAGCTTTCTTTCATCTTTCTACTCCATCGAGCTGGGGCTTTGTCTTGCATATTGACCAGAGACTGTAACTCTCTTCCCATCAAACTGGCATGTTAGTGGATTAGAATTTGACTAATCTTCCACCTCGTTTCCTAACACAAATTGGTAACAGTGCTTGCCGTTATATTATCTGCACTTAGTTGTAAACAAAAGTATCATGATGATATCCTTTCACTGTTGCACTTGTTATAAAGGACTATTCAGTCTTTTCGTTTATTATTTGTAGCTGTCAAGATGATCAAGAGCATCCATGTTCTTCTACTTCCTGCTCCCCATCCCCTACTGAATATAAAAGCAAAATAACAAGTTCCTCGAAAAAGTAACAATTTTCTCATGAAATTAGGCGAGGCCTTTGCTTACCCAGGCCCTGGATGATGACAACTTTGATACTCTTGCCGATCCAAGGTTGGAGAAGAATTATGACTCTACTGAGATGACCCGCATGGTTACTTGTGCTGCTGTTTGTGTGCGCCATCTGGCACGTCGCAGGCCTCGTATGAGTCAGGTATCTTCTGCAAGCTCAGTTTTATACATCCACTATAGCATCATCATTAACTTTTAAGAGTCACATGCATGCATTCTGCTTCAGCTTGCATCAGCTTAGCGGAAGCTTTGATTATACAACTGAAATAACTTGGAATCTATCATCATTTTTTAACAAGGTGGTTACACTATATTTAGGAAGCATGTGAAATACCAATTCTTCTTGTTGGTTCCAGAAATACAGTTTGGCTATATTTTCTAATATATAAATTAAGCCAAAGTAAATCGTTATACTTGATTTTTGAGATCTCAACTTGAATACTTAGTCTTCCTCTCTCCTCATCTCCTCTTCTTTTCGAATGGCTTTTGCCTTTAAATTTTATGCTTACCGTTTTTTTTTGGGAATCTTGTAAATACTGTCAAAGAAGAATTGTCTTGGCTTTATATTCAATGGTAAAATTTTCTTATGCAGATTGTCAGAGCTTTAGAAGGAAATTTGCCGTTGGATGATTTAAATGAGGGACTTAGACCTGGACATAGTGGTATATATGAATCTTATGGGAGCTCGGATTTCGACTCTGCTCAGTACAAGGAAGACCTTAAGAAATTTAGAAAGATGGCACTAGAAAGCCAGGCGCAGAACTCGAGTGAATGCAGTGGACCTACCAGCGAATTCGGCCCACATCCCTCTGGTTCAAGTAGTGAAGGCCTAAGAACAACTCAAGATACACGCCCTAGTATTGATGGTCGACGAGATATTAGAATAGAGTAGAAAGCAGTCGGGAAACAGAAAAGAGTGAATTTTTTGAAAGGAAAGGAGCAATGTGATGAACTTCTTATCAGAAATTTGTTGAATGTGGTAGTTCCGTTAGAGAATTTTTTGAATTTGGCATACCTTTTATATGCCACTGCTCTTTGTAATTATCAATTAATCTAGGTGCTGTTGCAGATTCTTTTGTTATTACATGTAAAGTTAGACTAAAAGCAGTTCAGCAAGTCATGAGAACTTTCACTTGGTGAAAGTGTTAACCATTATTTAAAGGGTGGGCTTTATAAGCCTGTAGTTACAGTTAAATATGATCCTTGAAACTGTTTCCATTTGCAAATGGTTAATTCATGGCCCTTGTGATGTACAGGTAATAATACAACAACCCAGTATAATCCCACTAGTGGGGTCTGGGGAGTGTAGTGTGTAGGCAGACCTTACTCCTACTCTGGGGTAGAAAGGTTGTTTCCGATAGAAACTCGGCTTTCTCGGGGGAGAGAACTCTTCACCTTGCTCTTGGGTGATTCGAATTCACAACATCTTAATTGGAAGTGGAGGGTGCTCACCTCTAGAGCAACCCACTCTTGGCAATTTTAAATAACGTGTTTGTTAACATCCTTGTCGTTATTTTGTTGCCACAATTATGCCAACGAAGTAAAGTTTTTAGCTTGAAGATTCCGCTTTTCTCAATTTTTATTCAATTATGCTAAAAACACATCAACTTATTATATTACAGTATTACACAAATGAGCATTCCGTTTTAAGAAATAAGTCAAAAATTTCCCCATATCTGTAACGAAAGATTGGAAAAAAGCTAGTAGTATATGGTTTTCAACACTAGTAGATGACTTAAAATTTTTAAGTATCAAATTCTACTGACCTCTTTGAAAAAGATTACGTAACTAAAAAACATTTGAAATGGGTCATTAAACCGAACTCTCATGTGATAGTGAGCTAGCATGGGAACAAAAGACCATGGATGTAAATCTGTTGGGTCATATTACTAAAAGAAAAAAGTTTTAGGGTCTAATTAGCCTCGAGTGGAAGTTCTGGGTAAGTACAGAATACGAATAAAGAAGAATATTCGATTTACAAGCGCAATCCTCGCTGTAATGGTGATATAACGATTGAGTTTCTGAATCATTAGAGTTGTCACTTTAGCACTCATAAAATTTACATTTGTTTTTTCTTAACCTTGTTCTTGTCTACCGTTTAAACTAATCACAGAAAGCAGGAGAATTCATTTGTGTCCACCCAATCCCTCCCCCCTCTCTCTGTCTACAAAGTTGATCCTACCAAAACGTTCATCTTCTCAAAATTCAATCCAATATCTCTGTTTTTTTTAAATTGAATTTTTAATTTCCACATTTTTATATTTCAAAAAAGAAATTATGGCTTCTCGAAGGCGAATGCTTCTCAAGGTCATAATCCTTGGCGATAGCGGGTTAGTATTTCCTAAATTCTCATTTTACATATTTTCCGATCTCATTATCACTTTTCCTATAATTTTTGGAATTTTTTTAATTTCCGAATTGAAGCCCAATTCAATGGTTGTTGACTTGTTTCGCTTGGATTCGGTTTCTTTCAATGTATTTTAAAAGAATCTGAGAGCTTCAGATTGTTGTTAACGTTGTATAGCAGCAGAGTTTGCCTTTTAGTCTTTGACTGATGAAAGATGAGACCCCTTTTGATTTTATAGTAACAGTGTGTAGCTTGAAAATAGTTTGTTTGAAGTTGTAATTATTGAAGTGTGTGACTATTTCACATAAACTCTAAACTGTTACAAAACACATTTTTATTTACTTAATTATGTTTTAACACACCCCTCGCATGCGGGCTTGATTTCTTTGGATGAGCCAAGCACGTGAAAAATCTTTTTGCGGGTGAGGCTTGAACTTGAACCCATGAACTATGTCTGTTCTAATGCTACGTTGAAGTTTATTCCCTAACAACTTAAGCTTTTAGATGAGATCACAGTAATCAAAAAACTATTAGTATGATATATTGACATCTTTGCATCTCTACGTTTCTTTAATTTTTATTCCTGTTTGAACTTTTCTTAGTAGACCTCTTGATGGAGTCTTAAATTACTAATGTGCAATAAATTCATGAGTTTATTCATATGTTTATTGTACGCTAGTTTATCATCTAAAGTTTATTACAAACTCACCTTTTATCCTTTTGTAGGGTGGGGAAGACATCTCTGATGAACCAGTACTCTCGGATTCCTCTCTATTGAATTGTAAAGTAAATATTCTTCATTCTCCTTTTCTGGATTTCTTCTTACTATATACTTTTCTCCATAATTACTTTTTAGGTATGTGAATCGCAAGTTTAGCAACCAATACAAAGCCACAATTGGAGCTGATTTCTTGACAAAAGAAGTTCAATTTGAGGATAGGTTGTACACGTTACAGGTTAGATTCAAGACACAGGACTATCTAATGAATCTTGTATTCCGTGAAATTGCTTTCTCCCATGTTTAGTACTCGTTATCACTACTTTCCAATTTAATAAATGTAATTATCACGACTTACATTTCTTTCACCAAACACGTGTGCCTGCGAAATGTTTCTGCACTTATCCCCTAGAAAAGGGACATGGTTTGGATGTGTTGAGTAACATATGCCCCCTTCTAGATTGACCATTAACTCTGCAACTTTACAGCATTTGTAGCATTGACCAACAATGCCAAGGGTCCTTATCCTAGCATTATTTCCATAGTAAGCGACTTACATTAAGAAGTAGTTTGCAACAGAGTTTCCTCTTTCTTTTCAGTTAAATATCCATTTTATGTAATAACGATAACATGATTTATTTCTCATAGGATATTGTTGTTTTCTGCACTAAGAGAAGTCTGCTGATTTCGTCTTAGGAGTTTAATTCAATATCTTTGAATATGTTTGGATCACATTTTCTGTAGCTTCGTACTCCCAATTCTACGTTTTGCCTTTCAGATGGGAGGAACTTAGCTTCATATTTCAGGATTTGTAAAACTGTCTAGGGAATGATAGAAGTTCTTCAAACATATCCTTATCCTGAACTGGGGTGTTTCAGACTCAAACTGGAATGCCTTTTAAGATTGAACAAATTATTGAATCACCTAACAGGATTTTGGAGGCCGTTTGGCAGTAAAAACAACTCTTGAGTTATTTTATTTCCTTTAATCCCAATTTTTCTCTACCCATACATGTTACTCCAATATTAGAAGAGGCTTAAAAGCAATATATCAAGAAAGATGCAGCGAAAATATTTGATGCATTAGTTCAAAGGAAAGAAATCTATTCTTGATACTCCTATTTATCATATACCACATCCAATGTCATAGGTGAGTTTGAAATCTAGCTGTGTATTTGTTTTGCTAACTCTAATTATAGACAAGCTTAATGCGCATTAACAACCCTTTTCCTTGAGCAATATTTGTCAAAGCCAATACAATTTTCATGTAGTCTGTAGTGGAACTATATCCGTCATGAACAAACAGTTTCTTCAAGTATACTGGAAATTAGCTCTCCTAAATTCATGGTTTTGCAGGTTAATTGATTTAATGACTTGATAGATTGAAATATATCACACTTTATTAATATGGCTGGAAATCTGAAATCCTGAATACTTTTGCAGAGTTGCTGCACATTTCCCTTCTAATCTACTGGACTTCATTGTTTTTGCTTTAGATATGGGATACGGCTGGGCAAGAAAGGTTCCAAAGCCTTGGTGTGGCTTTCTATCGTGGAGCAGATTGTTGTGTTCTAGTGTATGATGTGAATGTCATGAAGTCATTTGAGAACCTTAACAACTGGAGAGAAGAATTTTTGATCCAGGTAGTATAACCCGTAATTTGCCTGCAGCTGCAAGCTTCGACTCTAGAATTGATTTCTGAGAAGTTCTTTCCTTAATGTTCAGGCCAGCCCATCTGATCCTGAGAACTTCCCATTCGTTGTATTGGGGAATAAGATAGATGTTGACGGTGGCAACAGCCGAGTGGTAAGTTAATTTCTCTCCTGATAAATCTTCCTCACTGAGTGATGCACTTACTTATTTTGGCATCTTTGGGTGGGCGTAGAAGGATGGTTCGTCGATGTTATAAAATTGGTTGTGTGGATTGCAGGTGTCTGAGAAGAAAGCCAAGGCATGGTGTGCCTCCAAAGGGATACCTTACTTTGAGACATCCGCAAAGGAGGGATTCAATGTGGATGCAGCTTTCCAGTGTATAGCCAAAAATGCTCTGAAAAATGAGCCTGAAGAAGAAATGTGAGTATTCCCTTTCCAATCAGGATGTCTAGTTTACCATATTATGTGGGTATGGGATGCATTCAACTTACAATATTGTCAAGTATTTTGAACCCCACTTGGTTCTTAAGTGCCTGGCTTATGACTAAAAGGAAAAAAAGTGCTTTATTCTTTTCGAAGTGGAAGTGTCTGAAACGCTATTTCGAAGGAATCAATGTTGTCCAAGTGAGAGATGATCTCAGAAAACTGAGAAATCTTGATCTTGATAGATATGCTTGATGAAGATAAGGTAAAACAGGGACCTTGAAAATTACTTGTTCGGTTCCAATTTGATTGTTCTCTTTCACATCTAGAGGGTAATTTGACGGAATCCATTGTGTGAGATTGGAAATATATTAACATGTCTTTGATAATAAAATTAGAAGTCCGAAGATCATCTGAGAGACACAGTGAAGTTGCCAATTTTTGCATGTCAAACCATCTAAGATCTCAACGATTTTGGTTGAAGTTAATTGCTCTTTTCATCTTTTACCTTGTAGATACCTTCCGGATACTATCGATGTTGCTGGCGGAAATCAATCAAGATCAACTGGATGTGAATGTTGAAGGGTTTCTTTAGTTGCATTATTCCATAGACTGCAAGTGCAAGTTCCCTTGCTCTGAATCCTTTGATGATTTATTTACTACAATGCCGTTAAGTCCTCTGTATTTGATTTTAGACATGGATTACTCCTAAAGTGTAATTATGACGTTGCAAAATTTTTTCCCTCTCCTTGAATACTCATCTGTATTTCAGATCTTATGCTGATACATGATAATATACTATTCATGATCCAGACACTTGACTACTATGTTTTAGAAACAATTGTCCTTTTTCAGAGATAGCAAGAAATTGTAAAAATTGCACGGGGCGCCCTATTTGGTCACCCCATTTAACCTATACCCACTTTTTAAAAAAGTTTTAACTTGTACCCACTTTTTAAACAACTTGAGGCCTCTTTCTCCTCCTACGTTTTCTTCTCCTTCTTCTTCGGGTGATATTATTCTTTCCTCTAGATGATATCATTATTCATATGGTACAAGGTGAGCCTCGAAACGATTGTGTGGGTTGCCAACAGGGACTACCCAATTCCATTTTTATCAACTGAACTTTTCGTTATCGCTATTGATGATTGTAATCTCAAAGTGTTGGACTCGTCAAGTAACTCATATTTCTGAACACAAGTAGGCACAAGTGAAGTACATCCTCTAGGAACACAAGTAGGCACAAGTGAACACAAGTAAGCACAAGTTCAGCAATTATTGAACTGAAGTGCATCCTCTAGGAGCTGAAGTTCAGCAAATACTAAACAAACTCCAGCTCCTAAAATGCTTAAGTTCAGCAGATACTAAACAAACTTCAGCTTCTAGAATGCTGAAATTCAGTAATTACAAAACAAAAATTTCAGCCAAAATTGCTGAAGTTCAGCAATTATTAAACTGAAGTGCATCCTCTAGGAGCTGAAGTTCAGCAAATACTAAACAAACGCCAGCTGCTAAAATGCTGAACTTCAGCAGATACTAAACAAACTTCAGTTCCTAGAATGCTGAAATTTAGCAATTACAAAACAAAAACTTCAGCTAAAATTGCTGAAGTTCAACAATTATTGAACTGAAGTGCATCCTCTAGGAGCTGAAGTTCAGCAAATACTAAACAAACTTCAGCTCCTAAAATTCTGAACTATACTAAATAAACTTCAGCTTCTAGAATGATGAAGTTCAGCAATTACAAAACAAAAACTTCAGCCAAAATTGCTGAAGTTCAACAATTATTGAACTGAAGTTTTCCATTGCACTATGAACTGAAGTTTGCGTGATTGCCTTTGCAAGTCAGGCCAAACTTCAGGCAAAAATATATGAAGTTTTGCTTTGATAAGGCTACACTTCAGGCAAAACATTCTGAAATTCAAACTTCAGACTTAAATTTTTGCTACTTTAGGCCCGTATGTTTGAAGTTACCCGAAAAGTGAGTACGCTTGTAATTTTTTTGCAAAGCGGATATAGGTTAAAAAGTGCCCCAAAAATCGGGTATTGATACAAATCCCCCCAAGAAATTGCAGTGTCGTTTGTGAAAAAGTAGTGCTCGCTGAGATTTACTTTGTATACAGGGTGGATCTAGTGCAAAGGTAGACTGTGTATTTGTATTAAAAATTCAGTAAATTTATAAGAATATCTAGCTTGTAATCCAGTTCGTTGGTCTGGATATTATTGTATATTAACTTGAGATCGCGGTTAAAAAACCATAAACTTAAAATCCTGAATCTGCCTCTGAGTCTGAGTCTGTATATGATCCGCCAATCGTACTAAATAAGGAGTAGATTGGTTCAAGCAAAATAAAAAAAAAATCATTCATTTGGGATGGGCGTTTCTTGCATAACTAATTTAGTTGCGTAAGCCTTATACTAAATCGCAACTTCTGGAAGTTCTAGTGATGTCTTTCTCTTTTCTAAGCATGTGAAGCACGTGGTTTCGTAAAATGCTGCTCTGGGATGTTTGAACATCGAGGTATTTCGTGGTCATAGATGACATAAATTTGCTCCAAAAGGAGAAGGCAAATATTCTGCTTGTCTTCCTGGGTAATTTCACGAACACCTCCTATATGAATATATTATTCATAGTAAATTTTTTGCAAACGTTATCCTTGAATTTCTAGTCATTTCAAACTCCTCTTAACCTATATTATTTCAATGGGCAAAATGCAAAAATAAAATGGGGTATTATCACTTTTAGCCCGCGCCAGAAATTATTTACATATGATAGCCGAAAAAGTGTATAAAATTTGTATAGTTTTTGTATATATATATATATATATATATATATATATATATATATATATATATATATATAAAATATATACAAATTTTATAAATTTTTCGGCTATTATTTTTACCGCGGCTATACAGTATAATTTTTCCAAATAAAATGGCCAAAGGCCCAAGACTAATCATTTTTAGACAACCACATAATGTATACTGTATTTTGTAAACTACGAGTCAGATATTTCTAATCAGAGTAACTTCATGTAGGTTGGCGTAGTTAAAACAAGGACGTAACATGTTGTAATGGATTTGTCTATTTTATTTTTCATATAACTATAACAACAACAACGACGATCCAGTAAAATTCCACAAGTAAAGTCTGGGGAGGATAGTGTGTACGAAGACTTTATCCCTGCCCCGATAGAGTTGAGTGTAAAGGATACACTATTTCAAAAAAGGGCTTTAGTGGCAATTAAAAATGCCTGTAGCGGCAATAATAATCGCCGCTACAAGTTGTACCGGCCATTGGTTTTTAGCCGGCAATGCAGGGGTCGGCAAAGCCTTTAGCGGTTGTTCTAACAAAAGCTGGTAAAAGGTATGATTTACGGCTGCTAAAAACCATTAGTTTTAACGGTAATTATTTGCGGCAATTATTTTGGCTGTTGAATCCAATACATAACGGCTAACTATGCTCTTTTAGCATTCATTTTTATAGCGGGTATATTTAATTAAATTGCCACTAAAAGTTAGTTGTTTTAACATCAATTATTTATGGCAAATAGAATAGCTACAATATCCACCGTGAAAACGTCTTAATTTATCCCTTTAGCGACTATTTTTATGGCCAGAAAATTCAATTAAATTGTTGCTAAAAGTCACAAGCTTTAACGACAATCATATGGAAAAGAAGTTTGACACTAAAAATATCAAAAATATGAAATGTAATGTATAAAAACATCGCAAGTAGTGTGAATAATCTAACAGTACAAGCAAGAAGCATTCGGTAACAAAAAATCTTATTC
The DNA here is from genome assembly GCF_000390325.3 of Nicotiana tomentosiformis. NCBI lineage: Eukaryota > Viridiplantae > Streptophyta > Magnoliopsida > Solanales > Solanaceae > Nicotiana > Nicotiana tomentosiformis. The sequence goes on along the minus strand of NC_090814.1, from coordinate 144,268,703 downwards.
TTTCATACGGTCTCACAATTATGTTATCTTCCTTTGCAGTAAATTCATCCCGATTTAGAAATCTTCTCAGGAGACTCATCATTATTTAGGAAGATTAGCCTAACAATTTACTTGTACCTGTGAACTCCTTAAAAAGTGGAGGAAGCTGCAAGACAAAACCTCATAAAAAGAGCGAAACAAAATATATGAGATGAAACTAACGATTATCTATCTGCTCAACTTTAGAGAGAGACAGAAGGGACAAATCCATTATGCAATTGAAAAGGAGGGACTGGCAAAGAAAAAAATGAGAACAATTAAAAAGGATTAATATCCCTACCCCGATAAAAATGAAAGTTACCTTGGTCCCTTCACACGTTTCTGAATGAACGGGATACCTGAAGAGCTTGTACATGAAGAAAGTTATAGCATAAGAAAGAGGCAAAATAAAAGTTAAAGATAGGAAAGCACAGAACGAATTGATCAATTCATCATGCTTGTGTTGGATCCATGAATTGCACAAAGTAATCCATCAGTTCCTTAGTTATCATATTCAATTGCACATCAAAAAAGATATCAATTCCAATACAATAAGAATAGGATGAAAGTAATCTTATTTATGCTATAGTATAATCCACTTGAAGTGTCCTTCAAATAACGGCACAACTACTATATACTAATTAAACTATAGAAGAAAAGGAATTTCGTGAGAGTGCTATCAGTTATGCACCTCCTATGTCATGCAAAAATTATCTAAGATTAACAAGAATCCACTTAACCTTCTGAATGTATTATGGCAAAATTTTCTCCAAAAATTGTTAGTTCAATGCTAGCTAACTATGTGAAAAATCATACCCCTATATCACCATCTGCAATATTCTTGTAGGTCATCCTCAAGGCCATTCTGAAGTCTCAAATTGTAAACACATTTAAAGTGTGATAATGATTAATTGAATAATTTTTTGTATGCTCTAATTGTACTAATTTTATCTCAAAAAAAAAAAAAAAGAACAAAAAGAATCAAGTTTGGTTAACTGAAAATTAGATATGCTGACCACAGTAGTTCAAACTTCAAATTCTGTCATTCTTTTGGAACAGTATATAAATTGAGTTGGTTTAGTAGTGGAAAATTTGATATCTTTAATATAATGGAGACAAACCACTTGTATTTGCGAATTCTTCTGTTGATTATGGGGCGGCTTAGTGGCTCAGTGCACTAAGCTTCCGTTATACGTGGAGTTCGGGGAATGAAAGGATCACAGGGGTCTATTATACATAGTCTTAACTTGCATTTCTGCAAGTGACTGTTTCCACGGCTCGAACCCGTAACCTCTTGGTTTAGTGAGAATAGCAAGAAGCCACGTATTTGTTATGATAAATAGATAAACCACTTGTATTTGCCATTTGTTATATGTAACTGGTGAGAAGACAAAGAAGCACCACTGGTCTAGTGGTAGAATAGTACCCTGCCACGGTATAGACCCGGGTTCAATTCTCGGCTGGTGCTTCAGGGCTGTGATGATTACTGCACATACTGTGAGACTTGGGTCTTCACAACATTCTGATATAAGATGAAAATCTGTGTTTCTGAGCTCTTTTCTTTCTTTCTTTTTTTATTTATATTTTTTCTAAAACTAGTACTCCTTAATTTTTCAAAATCACAGCAACAGGTTAAACGTAATAATCATTATTACTAGTGAATGTATAAGCCCATCAAATTATCATAAGACGTTGTTTTGTGAATGTATAAGCTCATCGTATACACTATAATGCAATGCAAGTGAAAAAATAAAACACTAGTATTAATTTAGAGCTTAAGACCTAAGACTAATGAGAATGCGATTTTCTATTAGTCACTAAACGCTGCCTTGAGCCGAGGGTCTATCAGAATCAATCTTTCTACCTTCACAAGGTAGGGGTAAAGTGTGCGTACACATTATCCTCCCCAAATCCCACTTGTAGATTACACTCGATTTGTTGTTGTTGTTGTTGTTGTTGTTACTCTTCCATATCCTTAATCAGAAGTCTTAAATTCGAGCCGCCCTTGGTAGGCAACACTTTACCTTCTAAAGTAGGACTTTTCAATATGAATTCAGATTAGTAATCTGTGTTTCTGAGCTCTTTTCTTTCTTTCTTTTTTTATTTATATTTTTTCTAAAACTAGTACTCCTTAATTTTTCAAAATCACAGCAACAGGTTAAACGTAATAATCATTATTACTAGTGAATGTATAAGCCCATCAAATTATCATAAGACGCTGTTTTGTGAATGTATAAGCTCATCGTATACACTATAATGCAATGCAAGTGAAAAAATAAAACACTAGTATTAATTTAGAGCTTAAGACCTAAGACTAATGAGAATGCGATTTTCTATTAGTCACTAAACGCTGCCTTGAGCCGAGGGTCTATCAGAATCAATCTTTCTACCTTCACAAGGTAGGGGTAAAGTGTGCGTACACATTATCCTCCCCAAATCCCACTTGTAGATTACACTCGATTTGTTGTTGTTGTTGTTGTTGTTGTTACTCTTCCATATCCTTAATCAGAAGTCTTAAATTCGAGCCGCCCTTGGTAGGCAACACTTTACCTTCTAAAGTAGGACTTTTCAATATGAATTCAGATTAGTAATCTGTGTTTCTGAGCTCTTTTCTTTCTTTCTTTTTTTATTTATATTTTTTCTAAAACTAGTACTCCTTAATTTTTCAAAATCACAGCAACAGGTTAAACGTAATAATCATTATTACTAGTGAATGTATAAGCCCATCAAATTATCATAAGACGCTGTTTTGTGAATGTATAAGCTCATCGTATACACTATAATGCAATGCAAGTGAAAAAATAAAACACTAGTATTAATTTAGAGCTTAAGACCTAAGACTAATGAGAATGCGATTTTCTATTAGTCACTAAACGCTGCCTTGAGCCGAGGGTCTATCAGAATCAATCTTTCTACCTTCACAAGGTAGGGGTAAAGTGTGCGTACACATTATCCTCCCCAAATCCCACTTGTAGATTACACTCGATTTGTTGTTGTTGTTGTTGTTGTTGTTACTCTTCCATATCCTTAATCAGAAGTCTTAAATTCGAGCCGCCCTTGGTAGGCAACACTTTACCTTCTAAAGTAGGACTTTTCAATATGAATTCAGATTAGTAATCAGTGAGAAGAGAAAGAAGCACTAGTGGTCTAGTGGTAGAATAGTACACTCGGGTTCGATTCCCGGGTGGTGCACTCTCAGAGCTGTGATGATTATTGAACAACCTGGAGACTTGGGTCTTTACATCTGTCTAATGTAAGATGAAAATCTGTGCGTCTGAGCTCTATTCTTTTTTATTTACTGCAATTATTTTAAATAAATGATCACCTCACCTAAAAGTTCTTTTTCTTGTCGTAACAGTGGTATTCGAGCAAATGTGTACGTGAGCGCACTTCGGCTATTCTTCGGGTACTTACTACCTCTCACAAGCATAACTATAGATTACTATGATAACCAAGAATTAGACAGATGAGAAGAAATAACTTAATTTAAACGTTTAGACTATTAGATTATAAAGATAATTTAATTTATTTGTTGTTTACCCGAAAAATTGGATAGAGTTAAATTTGTATCATAAAACCTGGGAACTGTCATGCTTCAAAGCAAAATAACTTTAAGTAATAAATCACCAAAATTGCTCTCAGAACATAACCACCCATTTCATGCCAAAAGTAGTAGAAACATGTGCTTCACAATCTAAATCTTTTACAATGAATATTCTCATTTATTTCTTGACAAATAGTCTGAGTGGAATTTTCATAAACAGATTAGCCGCGAAAATGCTCGACTAAAATGACATACAAAACTTGTCACCAAACACCTTACCAGACTCGACAGATTATTTCTTTGAGGCTTTTTGGCTGTTAGAGAAATACGAGAAGCAAAAGTGTCTGATACAAGCTTTATTTTCTTTCTCTATTTCTCAAATCAATAAAAAAATTGTAATGATCTAAACTGTAGCAGAATAGGAGTGACGAGGTGTTGTTAGTTGGGTTCGAACTCGAGTTAATGCCACAAAGAGTAACTAACTTTTGAAAATTAACGGCCGCGATTGAACCCCCGTTAATGAGCAGCAAGGGACGACATTAAGCCACGTCAGCACTGGGTTGTTATAAACCAGACGAAGAGAGAGAGAGAGGGCATAACGGATTTCATGTCTCACTCCCTTCCACTCGTTTCACTCACTCTCCTTCTTCTTCTCACTCTCTCTCAGATTCGAACTTCCTCTTCTTCTTCTCTAATTTCTGCAGATCTTTTAGCTATGGAGTCGAGTTTCCATTTAGTTAGCTTAGCTTAATTTTGTTTCTTTAGATTTGTAATTTGGTATCCATTTCAATTTATAAAAAAATTCAGAAAATTGTCCCACTTGTTTGCAATTGCCTTTTATTATTGAAATTAGCTCAAATCCTTGTTGGATCCTGACATTTGGTATCAGAGCCTCGATTCTGCGACTCTGTGGTGAGAATGGCTGAAGGAACTCGTCTCAAACTCATGGATGAAAAACTCGTGAAACATGACGAAATATTGAGGCAGGTACTCACCAGTCTGCAAGAATTTCGCGACACACAAACAGGGATTCAAGGCACCCTAGAACTAATTCTCGATAGATTGACCACTCTAGAGAGGCTTCCCAATAGAGTCCAGGGTGATAATCGTCAAGGCGATGGGTTGCTACCTCTGCCAGTGCAGGAGATGAGGCCAAACAGAAATCAGATTGTCCCAGTTCCCCCTCCTAAATGGGAATTACCCAGCCTCGAAGGACATGAACCCAAGGTATGGATTCGAAAATGTGAAAGATATTTCAATTTATATCGAACTCCAGACAATCACAAAGTAGAGGCAACTGCACTTTACTTGAATGGATTGGCTGAAACTTGGTACCACTCTCTCACATTGAGTGAAGGAGAGATCAGTTGGACTAAGTTTAAGGAAGAATTGATCTGTAGGTTTGGGGATGCAGTGATGGACGACATAGTGGAGGAATTCAATAAGCTAAGTCAGATCATTACAATAGATGAGTTTCTGGGCAAGTTTGAGGATATGAAGGCCTAGATGTTAATCAGGAACCCTCATCTTGATGAATCTCATTTTATCTCTAGCTTCATAGGAGCTCTGAAGGAAGAAATTCGATTTGGAGTGAAGTTGTTCAATCCCACTACACTCAAGTTTGACATTGAACATGCTAGGCTAGGCTGCAAGAGATGGCTATAGAAGCTGCACAAAAGAAGAATAAAGTTAGTATTAGACCACTAGTTGTGGGGAGTAACAGCACCAGTGTCAAAACTACAGTGAATCCTACTGTTAAGCCTAATGCATTCAGGCTTAGCCCTGAAGTTTATGAGTATCGAAGGAAAAATCATCTGCGCTTTAGATGTGGGGAGAAGTACACACCAGGGCATCAGTGCAAGAAAAAACAGTTGAATTATTTGTTTGGAGAAGTGGAAGCTGCCCTAGAATGCCCTAATGATAGTGAGGGCCCTTCCCTTGCAGACTTAATAATTGAAGGGGGTAAAGAGAAAGTTGTGCAGGAAGCTGTATGTATGAGTGCGTTATCAGGGAATAACCAAGGAGTTAACTCCATCTTGGTCAGGGGTTCTGTCAAAAATAGGAACCTAGCATTGCTGGTTGATTTTAGCAGTACTCATAGTTTTATAGATGAGAACACTGTAAAGGAGACTGGTCATCAGGCTACTTATTGTCCACCAGTGAAAGTGATAGTTGCTGATGGGAACTATGTCATGTGTACCTCTCACTGTAAAGGTTTTATGTGGAAAATGCAGGGCAAACCTTTCAAGGAAGACTTACTCATCATTTCATTGGGTGGGTGTGACATTGTGCTGGGAAACGACTGGATGAAGACACACAGTCCTACTAAGTTTGACCATGAGAAGAACTATGTTACCATTGGGAGAAAGGGAAATAAGCTGGTACTGCATGGAATTCCAGAAGAAGGCAAGCTAAGTATGATTTCCAGTAAAACTATGGGCAATGTGCTTAAGAAAGGGCAAGCACTCCTAGCTCATTTGTTCATGATAAACTCAGTGGTAGCCACCAGACATGATCAAGTGGAAGAAGCTATCCAAGCAGTACTAAAGCAGTATGGTGATGTGTTTGCTGAGCCTAATTAACTACCTCCTACTAGAGCACTGGACCACTCAATTCCTCTCAAGCCAGGTAACATGCCTGTGAGTTTGAGGCCCTACATGTACAACTATTATCAGAAGAATGAACTAGAGAGACAGGTCAAGGAGATGCTGACAAATGACATCATTCAGTAGAGCCAATCTCCCTTTTCTTCCCCAGCTCTTCTTGTTAAGAAAAAGGATGGGACATGGAGGTTCTGTATCGACTATAGGGGGCTAAATGATATTACTATAAAGGATAAATATCCAATTCCCATTGTGGATGATTTATTGGATGAGCTTCATGGTTCTGTGATTTTTTCTAAGGTGGATTTGAGAACTGGCTATCACCAGATCAGAATGAGGGAAGAGGATGTATTTAATACTGCTTTCAGAATGCATATGGGCCATTATGAGTTCAAGGTTATGCCGTTTGGATTGACGAATGCTCCTGCAACCTTCCAAGCACTAATGAACCAGGTTTTTCAACCATACTTAAGAAGATTTGTCTTAGTCTTTTTTGATGACATACTTATCTATAGTGAATCACTGGAAAGACATGTTGAACATTTAGCTGTTGTGTTTGCTTTGCTGACAAACCATTCTCTATTTGCAAAAAAAATCCAAGTGTTCATTTGGGCAGGCTCAAGTTGAGTACTTAGGCCATGTGATCACTAAGAAAGGTGTTTCTACTGATCCAACCAAGATATATGCCATGGTTGAATGGCCCAGGCCTAGTTCAGTTAAGTCACTCAGAGGTTTTTTGGGTCTAACAAGTTACTACAAGAAGTATGTTGCTGGTTATGATGCCATATGCAGACCACTTACTGATCTTCTCAAGAAGGATTCATTCAGCTGGAATGATGAGGCTGAACTAGCCTTCTCAGCACTCAAGTCTGCTATGACTTCCACCCCACTGCTGATATTACCTGATTACTCTAAGGAGTTCACAGTAGAAACAGATGCTAGCCATAGTGGAATTGGGGTTGTACTAATGCAGGAGGGTAGGCGAGTGGCCTATTTCAGCAAGGTCTTAGCCCCAAGGCACAGAGACAAGTCTATTTATGAGAAAAAGTACATGGCTCTACTGAATGTAGTTGATAAATGGAGACACTACTTGCAGTTCAAACACTTTGTGATCAGAACTGACCATCACAGCCTGAAGTACCTATTAGAGTAAAGGGTCACCACTGCTGTCCAACAGAAAGGAGTGACAAAATTATTGGGGCTCGACTATGAGGTACAATATAAAAAAGGGGCTGAAAATAGAGTGGCAGATGCTTTATCTACACAGTATGAGAATGGAGGCATCAATCTACCTCAGGTGACTGCACAACTAATGGATATCAGTACTTCAGTTCCCTCATGGATGCAGGACATAGCTTCAAGTTATGAAGGTGATCCCCATGTTATAGATCTAATTGCTCAGCTTACAGTTGACTTGCAAGGTCCCAGTCTGTGGCATTATTCCTCTGGTGTGCTCAGGAAAAAAAGGAAGGTTTATGTTGGAAGTAATGGTAACCTAAGACAACAACTGATTGCTACTTTTCACGACTCACCCATGGGTGGTCATTCTGGGCAATTGGGAACACTCAAAAGGCTATCACAACTGTTCTATTGGGATGGGATGAAGCAAATGGTTATTAACTTTGTGGCGAGCTGTGATGTGTGTGTCAGGAGTAAGGATGACAATTTGGCCTATCCAGGTCTATTGCAACCCCTTCCTATTCCTAACCAAGCATGGGGGTCATATTAGTATGGATTTCATAGAAGGGTTACCTAGATCAAGAAACAAAGATGTGATACTAGTAGTGGTGGGCAGAATGACAAAGTATGCCCACTTCATGGCTCTATCTCACCCTTATACTGCTGCAACAGTAGCTGGCTTGTTCTGGAAGAAGGTGCTTAGCCTTCATGGCACACCTGAGTCCATTGTTACTGACAGAGACATGGTCTTCTTAAGTAACTTTTGGCAGGCGTTGTTCAAATTACTGGGCACTCAGTTGCATTATACTACAACATATCATCCCCAAAGTGATGGCCAAACTGAGAGGGTGAACAAATATTTGGAAAACTACCTCAGATGCATGACTGCTAGTAGATCTACTAATTGGAAACAATGGCTAAATGCTGCAGAATGGTGGTACAACTCCAACTTCCACACCATCCTGAAGTGCACTCCCTTTGAAGCTTTATATGGTTATTCTCCACCTCACTTGTCCATTGGCCCACTCCTTGAAACCATAGTTCCAGCTGCTGAAGATGCCGTCATGAGAAGACAACAAATGCAGTAATTGCTTAAGGACAACTTAAGTAAGGCACATGAAAGGAAGAAATATTATGCTGACAAGAAGAGGACTGAAAGAGAATTCCAAGTTGGTGACATGGTTTACTTAAAACTCCAGCCATATAGGCAGACTTCTATTGCGCTAAGGAAGAATCTGAAGCTCAGCTCTAAATATTATGGGCCTTACCAGATACTTGCTCGAATTGGTCAGGTAGCTTACAAATTAGAACTGCCTCCAGATTCTAAGGTACATCCTGTATTCCATGTATCCCTAATCAAAAGGAAGGTTAGCAATAGGGTAGTCGTACAAACTGTACTACCTAGCACTAGCGAAGATGGACAATTTTTAGTAAAGTCAGTTGCAATCCTACAAAGACAGATGGTGAAGAAGAACAATGCAACAGCTATAAAGGTATTAGTGCAATGGTCCAATTTGCCACCGGAAGATGCAACATGGGAGGACTATCACTTTATCAAAGCAAAATTTCCTGATTTTGATCCTCATCCTTGAGGTCAAGAATGGTTTGAAGGGAGAGGGTATGTAATGATCTAAGCTGTAGCATAATAGGAGTGACGAGGTGTTGTTAGCTGGGTTCGAACTCGAGCTGATACCACAAGGAGTAACTAACTTTTGAAAATTAACGGCTGCGATTGAACCTCCGTTAATGAGCAGCAAGGGACGACATTAAGCCACGTCAGCACTGGATTGTTATAAACCAGACGAAGAGAGAGAGAGAGAGATGGCATAACGGATTTCAGGTCTCACTCCCTTCCACTCTTTTCTCTCACTCTCCTTCTTCTTCTTCTTCTCACTCTCTCTCAGATTCTAACTTCCTCTTCTTCTTCTCTAATTTCTGCAGATCTTTCAGCTATGGAGTCGAGTTTCCATTTAGTTAGCTTAGCTTAATTTTGCTTCTTTAGATTTGTAATTTGGTATCCATTTCCATTTATAAAAAAATTCAGAAAATTGTCCCACTTGTTTGCAATTGCCTTTTATTATTGAAATTAGCTCAAATCCTTGTTGGATCCTGACAAAAGTCTTGGACTATAACTACGTATACTCTCAATTTCGGTCCCAATTTTGCCCTCGTATCTTACAAGAGTTTCTACTTAAAAATATAAAATTAATACACCACATTTAAGTCTACATAATCATATAAATGTGAACAATAAGCATACCAAAAAAGGAACATCATGAACCCTAGATAGGCAGATCAGAAACAGAAAATAGATTTGAAAAATAATCAGAGATTAGGGATCAGTGTAACCCGATTCTCTTCGAGAATTTATATCGTGGAATGGCAAAGATGAGACTGGGTGGGAAGATGTTTATTTGGGATTTGCGTATTCATGATTTACAGAGAGGGGTTTAATGATTGGGGCAGCGGAAGAAGACATATTTTCTTTTTAATCTAGAGAGGGAACATTGAGAATGAAAATATTGGAGGGAAATAAAATATTACTGAAGTCTTCTCTCAATTATTCACCTTCAGTGGCAATTTCCTTCAATTGTCGGAAAAAATATTCCTTTCCATGGCTAAAGCTTATTTGCCGGTAATATTTGCGTCTACAGAAATAAAGTAGCGGTAATTATGTTATTGCCACAACATAATTGCCAGTAAAAGCCATTTTTCTTGTAGTGATACTGCATGCACTGAAGTCACTTAACCATAGTCAGCTATTAGTTAACTGTAGTTAGTTAGTGTACATCATAGTTAGCCACCTATAATTTAACTGATTCAGTTAGCGGAGTTTAGTAGCTACATGTATATATGCTAGTGTAAGAACTCATTTGTGAGTTGAGCAAGATAGAAGTAAAATGTGAATTGATTTCTCTGTTTTTCTCTCTATTAGTTTTCCTCTTCGAGCTCCATTTCTGTTAGTTCATTTCTGCTGCAATTCAACAAATTTCTCTCTTAATCGAGGAGATTTAACACATTATCAGAGCAATAATTGATCAAATCTAGGGTCCTTTATCGCAATTCTGGTAAAGAACGAGAGATTGATCGTGTTTTGCTTGAAACCCTAATTTTCATCAATGGCAGTTGACGAAGTTGTTGAACGAGGATTAAATGTAATTGATCACAATCATCTGTTATATTTGCACTCATCTGATACTCCGAATGCTTTGTCACTTGGTTTTCAGTTGATTGGAATGAAAAATTATACTTTTTGGCGTCAAGTAATGGAAGTCTCTCTGCTCACACACAACAAGCTGGGTTTTGTCGATGGATCTATCATTAGAGACACCTATGGAGAAAAGCATGTGAACATATGAGATCAGTGTAATGCAATTGTGAAATCGTGGATTATGCACAATGTGAGCAGGAATCTGTTAAGTGGAGTGCTGTTTCGATCCAATGCACATGCAATTTGGTCGGACTTGCGTGAGAGATTTGACAAAGTAAATGCATCGCGAATGTACTACTCGCACAGAGAAATCTTCACTCTTACACAAGGAACATCATTTGTATCAGTGTACTACTCGAAACTAAAAGATCTTTGGGATGAATATGACTCAGTTATGCCACCTCCGACTTGTTGTGATAAATCAAAAAATTACATTGAACACCAGCAGTACCAAAGCTTATGGCAATTTTTGATGGGATTGAACGAAGGATACAGTCAGGCACGTAGCCAAATACTGATAAAATCGAAAATACCAACTGTTAATCAGGCTTACGCAATGATTCTTCAAGATGGGAGCCAGAAAATTGTAGCTAGAGTACATTGTGCTGTCTCTGACAATTTAGGTCTTACAACCTTGTTTACATCTAAGAATACATGGTATAAACAGAAGAAGAACTATAGTTTGGAGTGTGATTACTGCCATATACGTGGACACACAAATGAAAATTGTTATAAGCTCATAAGGTGTGACTTGTGCAATATGAAGGGGCATCTTAAAGAAAATTGCTATAAGATAATTGGTTATCCTGCAGTCCAAGCAGCATCAGATCCAGAGATTTGGCATATGAGATTGGGCCATGTACTAATGGCAGCTTTAAGAAAAATTCCTGTTTTTCAAAATAAGTGTAGTTTTTCCTTAAATCATTGTGGTGTCTGTCCATTAGCTAGATATACTAGAAATGTTTTTCAGCATAGTACTAGTAGAGCTACTGCTCCTTTCCAACTACTTCATTTATATATGTGGGGGCCTTACAAAGTTGACACTTATGATGGTATGAAGTATTTTCTTGCTATGGTAGATGACTATTCCAGGTGGACATGGATATTTTTGATGCATGTCAAATTTGATGTTTCTGGTGTGCTTAAGGCATTTATTGCTATGATTCTCAATCAATTTGAATGCAAAATTAAGGTTGTTAGGACTGACAATGGCTTAGAGTTCTTTAACTCAGTTTGTGGTGAATTGTTTAGCCAGCATGGTATAATACATCAAAGCTCTTGTCCATACACACCCTAACAAAATGGGATGGTGGAGAGGAGACATAGACATATTCTTGAAACTGCAAGAGCAATAAAGTTTCAAGGACATCTATCTGCTAGATTTTGGGGCTGATGGGTAAAGGTTGCAGTATATATTATTAACAGAGTGCCTTTCACTGTTCTGGGAAATAAGTCACCATTTGACTTATTATATCAGAAGGTACCAACATTGTCACACATGAGAATCATAGGATGCTTGTGTTATGCTTCTAAGCTCCCTAGGCAGGACAAGCTCAATCATAGAGCCATAAGGACATTCTTATTAGGTTATGGTTCATTTCAAAAGGGATACAAATTATTTGATATTGACAACAAGGTAGTGTTTATCAGTAGGGAAGTTCAATTTCATGAAATCATATTCCCTTTTTATGTCAGTTTTGCAGGACAAGACTCTTGGTCTGTCACCACAGGATCAGTTCCCCTGCCTATGGAAGATGAAATATTCTTATTGCTTTGCCACATGCAACAATTATACCACTTGCACCTCCTTTGATCCCTACTACATTGTCACCACCTACTTCACCTGTTTCTACAAACTCACCTGGTGATCAGCCTATGACTTTGACACAATCACAAGATTCACCCTTAGCAGGTGAATCCTCAGCAGTTGAATCCTCAGCCATCAGAAAGTCTGCTAGAACTTCCAAGCCACCTATTTGGCTCAAGGACTTTGTTGTTCCTGGTAATAAGCATGTTGCAGCAACCTGCTTATATCCCCTATCAGATGTGATGAGTTATTCACTTTCTTCCATTTATAAGAGCTTCATTACCAGGTTCTCTGCTGAAGTAGAACTTACCAGTTATGCTCAGGCAATCAAAGATCCTAGATGGATTGAAGCTATGCAGACTGAGATTAAAGCTTTAGAGGATAATCAAACCTGGAATGTAGATCCTTTACCTCTTGGCAAAAGAGCCATTGGATGCAAGTGGGTCTATAAGATTAAATGTAAAGCTTCAGGAAAGATGAAAAGATTCAAAGCAAGGTTAGTTGCCAAAGGCTACAGTCAACAAGAGGGTCTAGATTACCAAGAGACCTTCTCTTCAGTTGTTAAGATGGTTACTGTCAGAGCAGTCATCTTTGTAACAATAGCTAAGCATTGGGACATTCATCAAATGGATGTCTACAAGGCCTTTTTACAAGGAGATTTAGATGAAGAAGTTAACATGAACTTGCCTCAAGGATTCATTCATCCACAGGGTAAGTCTCAGGTGTGCAGGCTGCTCAACTCTTTGTATAGACTCAAGCAAGCCTGAAGGCAGTGGAACATCAAGCTTACTCATGCTCTTTTGTCCTATTGGTTCACTCAAAGTCACATAGATTATTCCTTATTCACTAAAAGGTCTGCTGGCAATATTGTGGTGGTGTTGGTCTATGTGGATGACTTATTAATCACTGGCGATGACTCCCTTCTTATTCAAGAAACTAAGGCCAGCTTGCAACAGAGTTTCAAGATCAAGGACTTAGGTGCCTTGAAGTATTTTCTGGGAATAGAGTTTGCAAGAGGCAAAGATGGAATACTTATGCATCAGAGAAAATATGCACTTGAGCTCATCTCAGACTTGGGATTATCTGGAGCAAAGCTTGTAGGTGCTCCTTTTGAGCTCAATCAAAAGCTCACTACTACTGAGTTTGACATCTACTTGGCGTTCATGATGATCCTTGTCCTTATTAGAGACTACTTGGGAGATTGTTGTATTTGACCATTACTAGGCCTGACATTGCATTTGTTGTGTAATGCATCAACCAATTCATCCATTTGCCTATGCAGTTCCATTTGGAAGTTGCACTACGTCTAGTGAGATATGTTAAGTAGGCACCAGGGTAAGGGATCTTTATGTCATCAATTGACTTTCATCTAAGTGCCTTCTATGATGTTGATTGGGCAGCTTGCCCTAACACCAGGCGTTCTGTCACTGGCTACCTACTGAAGTTTGGAAATTCATTAGTGTCCTGGAAATTAAAAAAATAGTCCATTATTTTCAGAAGCTCTGCTGAAGCTGAGTATATGATTTTGGCCTCTACTGTCGCAGAGATTGTGTGGTTGGTTGGGTTATTAACTCTCGTGGACATTCAGGTGCCAGTTTCCTTATTTTATGACAACAAATCTGCTATTCAGATTGCTGCAAATCCCGTCTTTCATGAAAGCACAAAATACACCGATATCAATTGTCATTTCATCCGAGAGAAAGTTCAACAAGGCCTAGTTCACATCCTTTACTTGGCTTCTTCTGACCAACCATTTGTTGTCCTCACTAAAGGCCTCACAATTCGCCAATACAACTACTTGGTATTCAAGCTAGGGATGAAAAATGTCTTTATTTCCCCTAGCTTGAGGGGAGGGGGGTGTAAAGGATACTGCATGCACTAAAGTCACTTAACCATAGTCAGCTATTAGTTAACTGTAGTTAGTTAGTGTACATCATAGTTAGCCAGCTGTAATTTAACCGATTTAGTTAGTGGAGGTTAGTAGCGACGTGTATATTTATCAGTGTAAGAACTCATTTCTGAGTTAGCAAAATGTGAATTGATTTCTCTCTGTTCTTCTCTCAATGAGTTTTCCTCTTCGAGCTCCATTTCCGTTAGTTCATTTCTGCTGCCATTCAACAAATTCCTCTCTTAATCGAGGAGATTTAACGCAGAGAGACTGTTTCCGATAGACTCTCGGCTCAAGAAGACGAAAAAATAAATGAGAAGAGACAATATATCAGTACCGTCAACGAAAACCATAGAAATAATATCATAAAAACTAGGAAATAGATGACATGCAATGACAATAACCAGTAATTAAGCCCGGTGCTATGAAAAATAAAAGGATAGTATGAACACAACATTAACCACTAGCCATCTAAGATCAACCCTATCAAACTAACCTCACCCCCGGTTCGAAGTAGAAAAAATATCGACTACGTCCTAGCCTACAAACCTGATGCTCGACCTCCACACTTTTCTATCAAGAGTCATGTTCTCGAAAATCTACAGCTATGTCAAATTTTTCATATAACTATATCTACTAATTATAAATAATTATTTGTAAATATCTAAAATCTTTTACACTATTACTCTATAAACGTTAATTCTTCAAGTATATATTGGGATAACTGAGAGGTGGCTTTCATGAATATCAGGACTCAAGCATCCTTCTATCAAAATAATAAATGCATGACCGGTTTTTTGTTTATAACTTAACACTAGTTAGTTGGGGGGAATAAAAACTAAATAGTTAGTTAAAATATATTCTTACCTTAATTTATTAATTAACATATAATTTAATAGGTTCAAATTTTTTTTCGGGCTACGGGTTTCACGATATATTCGGGTCTCGGACTCTTAACCGACAAATTGTGTCGGTTCAGGCACATAGTGTCCTATGTCAGCACATGCGACCGTTTGAATACGGCGACACGTACCGATTCGCCCTCTACAAAAGATAAAGTGGTCCACAATTCTCGACTCACAATCGATTCTCTCATTAGTGTTCCAATTCAACAGACTTAGGGCTTTTAAAACAATGGAGTTAACAAAGGAATCCGAGAGTTTGCTCGACAAAATCCGACCACCTCGTCTCGAAGACGCAGGCCTCGAAGATTGTGCACTGCCACCCGAATCAATCAAAGAAGCATTTCTCAAAGCCGCCACTGCCGTACGATCTATGATTTCAGCATCGGACGACGAAGACGAATCCGAAGGCCAGTGTGTGCTGACTCCATCGCCAATCGAAGATTCTAAGGATGCTCTTGTAGGAATCACTGAGGGTATCGAGGAAAATCCAGGAAAATGCATTACTGAGAAGGGCAGCGGCGGTGAAGTGCCGGAAGGGACAACTGATGTGGTGGTTGTAGACGGTGTTAAGGATGAGGAAAACAGCCGAGATTTGGTCGGTGAGCCATCTCTGCCGGAAGGCGGTGAATCGTGTGTGGAAGGGTTGCAGGGTTTGGAGATTGGAGGCAAAGGCAGAAAGAAAAAGGAAGTGAAAGAGGATGAGGAAGAGGAAGTAAGTGAGAAGCCGACTCTAGTTGAAGGGTATGCTGTATGAATGTATTAATGATTGTACGAGATAACTCTAATTTTGTGTAAATTTCATGAATAATTTAGTACTAGTAGTATTAGACATGTAAAAGATTCTGTATTTGAAGCTTAAAATGATGAATTTATGTTACCATGTGCCCCTTTTTACTCTGTTTTTCGAAGGTGTCTCTCATTTTCCTTTCTTTTTTTAAAAAAAAACTTTCTGCGATCAGATGAGTGAAAAGTTAAAACTTGTGTTTCTGCATTTGTAGCAGACGCAGTAAGAAAATGAAGTTTCAGGGAATCAGGAATGGTTCACAACTCTTTCCTAGGTTTTTGCTTAAGTTGAATATGTTTAAATCATATTTTCTCACGAATTACAATAAGGAACTTGTTTCTCTGCAATCAATATGCCAGTCTTGTCTCATACGCGGTAGTTGAGATCTTAGAGTTGTAATGAATTTTTTTTTTGCATTAAACGAGGTTTGTAAATCTGGATTTAGAGTTGGGGTGGTGATATCATCTGATTCAACTTGTCTTGTCGGTTGGGGTTGTTTGATGTTGATTACTTGATGTTCGTACTAGAATACCACATAGCCACGGAAATTGGGAAATTGAATGTAACGAGACCTAGAACGAATTCAGTATTTAATGTTTATGGGTTCCTGCAACGATCTCGAGTAAATTTTTAATAGTAATTGTGTTTACATTCAAACAGTTATAGATATTTAATAAATTTTTCAAATCCATTTACGTTGTTCTGATGAGACTACAGGGTATCTAGTGATGATATTTGGTGTACCAATTATATACGAAGACGGGGTAATGTGATGCAACTAATGGGGGTTGAAACAACTGGGTAAGAAGGTTAAAAAAAAGGATATTCACTCTTTTCTCTGCTTTCAGTTAATGTCTTTTTCCAGTAGTTTCATTCAAAATTAAGGATATAAAACTACCTTTTCGATGCTCTAATAATTGGTAACGTGATGATGTATGAGGAAGGTGTCCTCCATTCTGTCTTTCCTCTGAAACACAGTTTCACGAAGTGAAAATTGAAGAAGCAAAGGAAAGTGGGATCCTTAGCAGAAGAAAAACATATTGTTGAAAATGTTTCTATTGTTTATTGTCACCATTTTAGCATGTTATAATGACTATTTCGAGACAACAATAATTATCCCTTAATTCAAAGCAAGTTAGAATATATTGCGAAGATTTATCTATAAATTGGTTAGTTTTACTCTAATTGTCTATCTACCTTAATCCTCCTCTTTTATCCCTTGGAGCCAATAATGTATGCGAGAAACGCGTACCTCTAAAGTTGGGGGAGGGGGTTGGAAGGGGGGGGGGGGACATTGAAGGCCAGAGCCAAAACTCGCCATTAAAGTGCTAAGGTGGAGGGGTCCAAACGTAAATTCTTGAGTAGTAGATATGCAAAAGTTCTTGTACTCAAGTCTGAATGATACATTTGCCTTCTCCTTGTTGTCCTTTTTCTTTTTCTAGATGTCCCTCTGTCTTTACTTTTTATTTTCTTAAATAAAAAAATTTGCAACCCGGCTTTGGTATGCGCGAAGTCCGAAAAGGGTCGGTCCACAATGTGCTTTTGTGTACTATTTATGCAGCAGCAGAAAGTACAGTTACAGCAAATCAATAATGATCCTCAACTCTCAGTCTCATGCAATAGTTTTCTTAAGTTAGAGTGTCAATTCTTGTTTGGCCAAGAAGTGCAAAAACATGGAACACGTTGTTGTAGTAACTCAGTTTCAGCAGTGGTAGTAGAGATCCGTATACTCATTTATTATTCAATTATTAAGATGACACATTCACACATCTTGCACCCAAAGAAGTCAAGTATTTTTCCATAAACAAATACAAGTCATATATTGAACGTGGGGTCATCATCCAATATAAGGGTGGCAAGTGGGTCGGGTCGGGCGGGGATCACGGGTTGAACGGGTCAGGATCGTTTGGCCCGATTTTAGTGGGCATGTGCCAGTCTTATGGGTCGGTCTTATGATTTGGGCCCGTCAGGTCCGTGACCATTTAGCCCGCCAGGGATTGGGACCGGATCAGTCCCTTAGCGGGCCAAATGGTCCCAACGGTTATTTTATTTTTAAAAAAAATATATTAAAAAATAACCGTTGGCTATTTATAAAATAGCCATTTAACCCCAGCTTTGTTTTAATCCCAATTTTTTTATAATTACACTTTTTCCCTATTTTCAACTATAAATACATCCTCATTCTTTCATTTTTTTCTTACAAAATCCTCAATCTATCACAATCTCTCTCTAATTTTCTTCTATAATTGCTACTATTGCTTACTTTATTGTTACAACTTGTGAAACAATTGTGAAGTTGGTGAATTGAAATCTTCAACGATAATCAATTTTCAACAAGTTGTTCGTCAATTCGTTAAACTCGTTCCAACTCTTAAGTTTTAATATTATAATTTTGTTTGTTTTATTTATTTTCTATTACTTTATTAATTAAGATGACTTCCTTAAAAAAAAAAATTGGTAAAAAAAGAGGGAAAATTCAAGAGTGACGAATCTAGTGCTCAATTTGTTCCTCCTCCACTGCCCCGGGCTCCCCGAGTCAAACTCCATATCCGTCCTACACCTCCTATTCTTGATAGCGATAATAGTTTATTACAATTTACTGAAATTCAATTTTGCCATAATATTAGAGCTGGTGAACAATTAGACCATGAATTAATGAATGTTCTTTATTCTAATCCAACTATTGATGAAAATGATAATGAGGAAATAGATTTTGATGAAACTCAAACGGATGATGATACACCAACTAGTCCTGCTCCTGATGTTAACCCAACTAGTGATAACCCTGCTAATCCAAATAATGCCCTATCTGATACTCCTGTTACTACCCCTACTTTTTCTAGACAACCTAGCAAATGGACGGAAACATCTCCCGTTTGACCATTTTTTACTCAACTTCCGGAAGCAATAACCTCACTTAGAATAAATGCTCAAACTATTTTTAATACTTATCAAGTTGCATTAAATCATGTTAGATCAAATGTTCCAGCTCCTCCTTTTTCTGATTCTCAATCATCTAAATGAGCTTGAAGTTTATTTGTCGCAGGAAATTGAGGAAGTGAATCCCGACGGCTCCTTTAA
This sequence comes from Nicotiana tomentosiformis, assembly GCF_000390325.3. Lineage (NCBI taxonomy): Eukaryota > Viridiplantae > Streptophyta > Magnoliopsida > Solanales > Solanaceae > Nicotiana > Nicotiana tomentosiformis. The sequence goes on along the minus strand of NC_090814.1, from coordinate 144,249,683 downwards.
TCTTTTGGAATGGTGGAAGGACAAAGAAAAATCACTTCAACTCGGTGATTATAGAGCGTCTATGGGGGAGAGCTTGAAAAAATCAATACTTTTCAGAGATTGGATCCGGTCGGAAAGAAGAAATTTTGGACTTGATGAATCACAACCAGATGAAGGCGAAGCTTACGAAGAAATGCTAGCTGAACTTGCGGAGGATGTTGCTTCGCCCGGAAGTGGCGATGACCAAGCTACTTTTCCGCCACCACCAACGAAAATTCCTCCGGACCTTGATAGATTTATGAAATTTGTAAGAGATACCATGTAACTTGTATGAACAAAAATTAGTATGTATTATATAACTTATATTTGGCACATCTTGATTAGTTTTTTTTTCTTCCCAATGGTGGTATTAGCACCTTGTTGTGCTCATTCCATAGGGGGATGAAGACTAAGAAAGATATTGATATATTTTTTAATGCTATAATAAAATTACAAGGCATATCTCTTTACAATATTTTTGTCTTTAGACTTAGATATTATTTTTAACATCCTTTTGTCTCTAATTTCTATTTAATTTTTTTTTTTAAAATCTGTTGGGCTCACTTAGCCCATTTAGCCCGCGGGCCAGGACCGTTTAGCCCGGGACCAAACGCTCCCGGTCCCGAGCCGGTCCCTGCAAAAAGACCGTTTAACCCGTTTAATTTGGGACCTGCCCGGAACCGGGACCGTTTGGACCAGATCACTTAGCCCGTTTAGGGCTGGGACCGGCCCACTTGCCACCCTTATCCCATATGAAACTTATATGGTTGGGTTAATTCGTTAAAAGTAGGCCTAAAATTAATATTGGGTTTATATACTTCCTCTGTCCACTTTTGGCTATTTTTTATGGTCCATAATATTTAATTTTTTCAAATATCAAGAAATTAAGAATTAATTTATTTTTTTCCAAAGTTCCCCTTGGAGTAAAGGGCATATGAGTATTTGTTATATTTTCAAATAACAAATAAGGCTAATATGATCAATTTTATTGTTAATGAATGCTAAAAGATGTATTTCTTAATGTGTGAAAACAACCAAAAAAATCAATTTAAGTGGACATGAGGGAGTAATAACATTAAATGGGTAAAATATGATTGCATCAATGGTTTTGTCACATACTCTTTGCTGCAAATTATTTTAAGTTTACAACTGAGTAGGAAATCTGTTTGATCTTTTTCTCTCTCTCTTTTTATTTTTTACTTATATATATACTGATATGTTCTTTCTAATTAGAGATATAAATCTTACTCTGTTCTTTCTAATTAGAGATATAAATATACTCTTTTCGTCTTCTTGAGTAGAGGTCTTTCGGAAAAATCCTTTCTATCCCTCTGGAGTAGGGGTAAGGTGTGCGTATACTCTACCCACTACAAATCTCATTTGTGAAATTTTATTGGGTTGTGGATTAATGATAGCCGTTAGTGAATGGCTTTGAGCAGATGTACGAGGATGACTCATCCAGTCTTTTTGTCCAAAACAAAAATATTCCTAAAACTATGCTAAGGCGACCCTATATTTATGTTAAAATTACTACTACTACTAAATTTGAAGTTGACATTTTTACGTTAGAAAATGCTCATTGGTTAGTGCTAAACTTGAAAAATAGACGCAATAATTTGAGTACCACGAGTTTCCATATCTTAGTTTATTAGTTTACGTCTGCTGCAATGAAAAGACGTCTTTTGATTCACTAGAAATTCGTTAAAAATCGATCAAGCGCTACCTATCGGTCAGAAAAAAGTCACCAAAAAACCGTCCAACATGAACGAAAACAAAAAAAAAATTTATATTTTTTTTAAATTACATACCGACCAAAGTTGGTCGGTAAATTAGTCAACAAGTTGACCGAGCTGGTCAAACTTGCTTAGTCAAACAAACTTTTTGATTACCGACCAACTTTGATCGGTAATGTGGGCCAATTTTTAAAATTTTAATAATTATATTTATTATTTAAAATACTTTATAAAATTTAAAGAATTCATATTTAAGATTACCGACCAAAGTTGGTTGGTTAATGCAGGGGAAGCATTTACCGACCAACTTTGGTCGGTATTTTTTATTTCCTGGAATATAACCGACCAAAGTTGGTCGGTTATTAGATCAAATTGGTCAAACTTTTGAATCGCTTTTATATTTACTATCTAAATAATATAAATGTAATTCGTTAATACTTTATTTTGTAATACAAATGATGAATACACTAACATATGCTATAACAAGCTATATATAGTTAAAGTATTACAATGAAGAGTGTGTGTGTGTGTGTTCTTATATATATATATATATATATATATATATATATATAAAAACTTGTGAAGAAGTAATAATCTAATTAATATATATAATTGATCATCATCAAATATATCTATTTGTAAATTGATTCATCAACTTATAACTTACTTAGATGCATCGATGAATATTAAAAACAAAACGTTTGACCTATATCGATTAATAGTAAAAATAAAATGTCTCGACCTATATCGATTAATCTATGTCATACATTATTATTAATGATGAATGAATGAAAAATAGAAGAACTAATACTAAACATCTTTTACATGTATATATATATATATATATATATATATATATATATATATATATATATATATATATATATATATATATATATCACAAATTAAAGAAACGAAAAAAGTTATTAGCATTAAGTAAACGAGTTAATAGGTCAAACATGATCAAACTTTTAACTTGAATCACATTAATATTTACTATCTAAATAATATAAATATAATCCGTTAACACTTTTGTAATACAAATATTGAATACACTAACATATACTATAACATGCTATATATGTAGTCAAAGTGGTACAACAAAGCGTGTGTGTGTGTGTGTGTATATATATATACACTAACATATACTATAACAAGCTATATATAGTTTATAATTATTTATAATAATTATATAGTTAAATAAAATAAATGCTTATAGTTTATAATAAATTTTTTATAATTTATAATATGTTAAGAAATAAAAAAAAATACAAAAAAAATAATTTAGTTTTTATTTTTTAAATAACCGACCAAAGTTGGTCGGTGTTTGGTCAACACTTAATGTACCGACCAACTTTGGTCGGTAATTCTGAAAATAGATATGAAATATACGGGATCCCCCCCCTCCCCCACTGCCGCTGCTAGCCACTACCCCCCTTCCGCCTCTCCTTCTCCACCTCCTAAAAATTCTAGGTTTGAATTACAACTTATTTCTTTTGTGTATAAATTTAATGCTTTGTTAATTAGTTATGAATTAGTTAATTAGTATTTCAATTGATTATTTAACTTTGCATTTTATTGAAATCTAGGGTTTATGCCTTGTTTTAATTGAACTGATTACATATGGTATAAATTGAATGTTTAAGTTTGTATTGTTTTGAATAGTTTAGTTAGAATTGAATTATTAAATTGAATGGTATAATTTAGTTTTTAGAATTTGTTCTTGTGAATCGAACTTTTAGGGTATGAGTTGAACTTTTAGGATATGATTGAACTTTTAGGATATAAATTGAACTTTTAGTTTATGTTTAAACTCTTAAAATATGAATTGAATTGAGTTTTTAGGATTTGTTCTTGTGAATTGAACTTTTAGGGTATGGGTTGAACTTTTAGGATATGAATTGAACTTTTATGATATGAATTAAACTTGTATAATATAAATTGAACCTTTTGGATATGAATTAAACTTTTTGGATATAAATTGAACCTTTTGGATATGAATTCAATGTTTAGGATATACATTAAAGAATTCATTCGTAGTCATCCATCTGGTGAATTGGGTGAGCCAAGCCAACCTTCGGAAGAGGATGCTGAAAGAATATGGTTGGAATCTGCTGGCGGTCCAAAATTGGGAAAGGTATACAGGCTTTGTTGCGACCAAACACACTCACGCAAGTATACGCGGTCGTCAAGTAATAAAGTGACTCAAAGTCGGATGTCGAACCCACGAGGACTTATGATTAACTATTAACTAAATTAGACTATCCTAATTATCTAAACAAGAATTAAATCTAAAAATATTTTATTCCAACTAATTAAATAAAAAAATATAAATAATAAACTTTGAACAGAGAAAGAGCAGATTTTAATGATATCAATGTAATGAAAACGATCTAGGGTTATGGGCTATCTAACAATCCTATTGTATTCTTCAATTGAATTGACCGACTAATTTATCTAGCTTATTGGTTGACAGGGTTAATATTGCTCATAAGAATCTGTCGAGTTCTTACTCGCCTATTCAAGCTAACCTAACGCCTATATGTCTATGGAGTTAGAATCAACAAGAACGCATTTATAATTCCTGTAAATCAACCAAGCAAGGCAATTAGGTATATGTCTATCCTAACTACGAATCCGTTCCCCGATGCCCGAGTTCAAGAACTTGCCCTACTCAATCCTATATGCAATATAGAATTCCCACTTTCGAGTTCAATTCTAGATTCGTAGATAATATTCAATTGATGATCAAGCAATTAAATAATTAAGTGCAAGATTGAATAAATAAACTAATATGATAAATCAAGAAGTCAAAATCAATATCCGAATAACAATAGTCATGAAAGAACCACAACCCTAGAACGTGAAGTTTAGCTCCACATAGACATGGTAGCCAAACAACAAATCATATAAAGAAACATAAAAATTACTAAGTTTGGTGGGAGAAAGATGAAACTCGATGAATTCCGGCCTCCACAGCTTTTTCGTGGCTTTTTCCCCCTTCCCAATATGTTAGATAACCTCAAAGAGGCGTTTTTAGCTTATATATTGCGTACAAAAGTCGTGGGCCAAAGCTCTCCTATTCCTAGTCCAAATCGGCTTCAGGGGTTGATGCTAAGGTGGATGCGACGCATCCACCTTGTCCTCCATTTCAATTTTTTGCCTGCGAAGGTGGATGCGACGCATCCACCTTGTCCTCTATTTCTCAGCTTGCATGCGATGGTGGACGCGACGCATCCAGCTTCACTTCTACTTCCCAGTTTCGCATGCGATGGCAGACGCGATGGCCCAACTTCACTGCTAAGGTTGCATGCATGATGATGTTTTCCTAGGTTGGATGCGACGCATCCAACCCTTCTTCCTCTAGCTAAACCACCTTTTCTTCATATTTTGCACTCCGAACACCTTAAATCGTCACACATAACTTAATTAGTCATCAAACCAATAATTACACCATGTTGGGTGTTTTAAAGATTAAATAACATCAAAAAGTGGTTAAAGCATGGGCAAAGTAACATCAACACATATCGAAATATGCCAAACATCACTACCCCACACTTAAACCTTTGTTCGTCCTCGAACAAACCATCATATAGTAGACGAAACAAAATTAAACTCTTATCATTCAAAGCACACTGCACCTATGACCATGGTTATTTGCTACAATTAGGCTCTAGACTATGCATCAACACACTTCCCTTTTCTTAGGCCCTTCTTTAAACATATTCGAACAAAGACAACATGCTCATAACAATCCTAACCTCAAAAACCGACTCAATGTCACAATGCACTCATGGCTTGAACACCCAACATCATAGAGAAGTCTAATAACGTTACCTATCCCTCGTGAAACCATGTGCCCTCACAACAAAAGCAAAGAGAGTAGAATCAATCCACACATTCGAATCTCATGCTCACAAAGAAAATCGCTCACTCTCACAAAAGAAGTCGCATGCATGCAGTTGGTACCATAGGCTTGCCCTTAATGTAAATCTCTACTAATGTAAGCTCGCTCGATCTAAAATCAATTAGGACTTTTTCATGGTTGTAATGTGGGCTAAGGGACGGGTAGGATATATTTAAGGAATAGTGATTCACCCTCCTAAGCACTTTAACACATCATCAAATAACTTAAGCGCAAATTCTTCAACACCACTTCAATTTCACAAATAATATCACCCCAACAATATTTCCTCTTTCTTTAAGCACTACTTTAATTCATACCCACTAGCAAGAACAAGACAACAATTTATTCATTTATATTTTTCTTTCTTTTCAATTTCCGCTAGTGGTGTATTATTTTACAAAATAAGTGCACCCTTCTTTCTTTCATTGGTTCCACTCAAAAGTCACCCCACACTTAGTCCCTTCTTACTTCTTTTAGCGCTCATCTAACACTTAAAGTGCTTTAAGAGGTAAAAGGATCAAAACAATGTCAATTAAGAATAAAAAGGGTATAGGCTTGTAATGTGGGTACCAAATAAAAGGTCTACAGGCTCAAAAGGTTTAACTAGGGATAGATTTTATTTGTGATAAGCAATAAGCTCAAAAAGATCAAAGAAAGCCTAAAATCATTTTTCAAACCGAGCATCACCTAAAATTTCGCTTCAACTGACATACCGGGCAAGTTCTCGACACAAGTACACTACATGGACTACACAAAAACCTCACCACACATGGCACATGACTCGCTAAGGACGGTCACATTCCGACTCTCAAACAATGCAAGTATTCACGGAGCCACGAGATATTAAGCATTAAGCGCAAAGTGAACACAAGTCAAGAAAATGAGAAATAGGCTGCCACAAAACATGCTATCCGTTTTAACAAGGCATCATCAATAATTTCAAATCATACAGAAGATACTACACATGCGAAAGTATAAATATGTTACTATCAAACAAGTCAAGGGCGCCTAGGTTCATCATTCTTGCTCCTTTTATTCCCTAAATTCCTAATCTACTCGGAAAGAAAAAAACTACCCGGTTCAAACTACATCCCATGGAAAAGAACCGAGGCACAAAGAAAAACCACAGGGGATTATTACTACCTAAAGAAAGCTAAAAGATATATTTTGGATTTTTGTTTAGACTTTAATTTTTCATAATGATAAACTGATAGATAAACTGATAGTTACTCCATATAGATGAATTTACTGCTATTTTATGCCATTAATCCAGTGAATATATTAGTACATTCATCCATACATCAAACATAAATCACCCCCACCCCACACTTAGGACTGTGCGTTGTCCCCAACGCACACAAACAAGGTAAAGTAGGGTGAGAAGGACTCCCTTAAGTCAAGGTGGAGGGCTCATCCGCAGTCTGTGGAGGAGCATCTGCATCCATAGCATTCCTATCATCAACAACTGGTGCTGATTCTGTATCAGGTGTTACAGCGACCTCAATAGGCCTGTTGAGTGGAGCCTCGGTGACTATGGGAGGAACAGGAGTGGATGGTCCGGCAGTGGATGATGCAATCAGCTGGGAGATGTCTGTACCTGCACATTGAACCAGAGCTCTGAGGAGTAATGATATCTCCTTCATCATCGTGGCCTGCTCGGTCTGAACTCGGCTTAGATCCGCACGAGTCTGTCTCAACTCATCCCTGGTGGCACTCAACTCGACACGAGTCGCTATCAGCTCAGCCCTGTTCTCATGCATATCTGCTTGCATATGCTCAAATAATTGTTGGACGGTGAGCTTAGAAGACCTTCCCTTGTTCGGCTCTAGAACATGAGTGACATCATATGGTCCTGGAGCTTTAGCCTCAATGTCGTCATTCTCCTTGTCCCATAGTACTCCCCTCTCTGTTAAAAAAGCCGTTAGGGTATTAGCAAAGAACAGCCTCCACTTGTAATTCATCCTGGTTCGCTGCATTTGATCATGCATGATGGCTCCGAAGTTGAGTGGTATCCCCTCTAATAAAGCATATAATACGAGTGCGCGGTAACGAGGGACATCAGTTTTATGTTGGCATGGCAGCAGTCGGTTACAAATGAAATTTAGAGCCACACGTGCTAACGCACTCATGAATTCCTTTGCTATAGAGTGGTACTCCATACTCCCATGCTTCCATTCTGCATCCTTCCTGGTAGGGCATAGGACAGACTTAATGTGTGCATAATCTGGTGTTTTGCATATGGCGTCAAACCTGTCAGTGAGTGTGTGTGGCACCCTTAAGAAGTTATTCAGAGCTTCAGCTGACACATTAATATCTACCCCTCTTACTCGCACAATGTTTCCCCGTGCGTGACGCCAATTGGCGTAGAGCTCTCTAACAATGGTGAGGTTGGCTTTGCCATGACCTTTCAGAATGGGTCCCCATTTTTGCACCTCTCGAATTGACTTGAGAAACTCTGAGTACTTTGTCTTAAGTGGTCCGATGTTTATCGGCTTTTCCGGAATGTACTTCTTTGAAACCAATATCTTCTTATAGGCTCGGAATGCCTTCTCATTAACAAAGTATTTCTCCCAATCAACTCGGTCTATGGGTTCACCTTCGTCTTCATCACTCATGTTGATCTGTAGGTGGTCATTGTCCGAATCGGAATCGGATTCAGATTCTGTAGTAATCTTCTCCTTCCCTTTATCAGTTGGAGCACTCATTCTCGAAGCTTTTCTTTGGTATGTCACAGGCTCTCGTATCTCTATTCCTTTGCTTGGTGTAATACCCTTCTTCACTGTCCTCCGGACCAATGTTTCCTCCTCCTCTTGCTCTGAATCATCACTTAACTGCCTAGGCAGCAGTTCCATTTCCTTCTCCGTCCGCTTCCTCTTTTTCTGTGGATTTGGACCGCCCGCTGCCCTTCCGGTAGGCTTTTTGGGCGGTTGCTTGTTACCATCTTTGTCTTGTTGCTTGGATGGTTTACTCGCTGCTGTCATTTTACGAATCTAAGTACCTGCAATGCAAAGAATTCAACAATTAGCAGATGAAACAGCGAAGTTCAGCTTGAAAGCAATTGCAACAGCTTGCAGACTTCAATTTATTCGTAAAGTCATGCCATTCACTCTTCATGGAATTGTAGCTCATGACTTTCAGCAAGTATGTGATAACTTTCTTCAAAAATTCAATTTCACATAGCCCCTCACTCGACCCCACACTTACTCTCAAGCATACACCAATGTTGCTCGGTTACTCAGACTTCACCGACGCCTAAATTTTTCTCAGGGACAATTCGTCGAACATGTGGTATGCAACAAGTGTGCCTAGTTCATTCTATCAGTTGAGCAGTGCAACTACCCTCCCAAAGTTGGACGAGATGAAGGGAATTATAGTTTATCATCTCTCAACCATTACAACTACCAAGAACGACAGCCCTAAAAATCTTGAAATTGCAAAACCTACTTGTTGCTACCATTGAAGGAGGGAGGAGAGACGAATTTGGAGAGAAGCCAACGGAAGAACGAAGAGGATGATGCGTACCTGTCGCGTTTGATCTTATTGCGTTACAATTTCGATGAGAGAATTCTGTTCTGCGTTCGTAGGCGTCGCCAAAACGAGACGAGTGGATGCGTCGCAAGAAACGTTTTTGTTCGAATAGGTTATCTTAAGATGTGTTAAAATATATATTACTTACCTGTGCGTGCGAGCTTTGACGCGACGCATCCCCTTGTCTTCCTTCAAAAATTTTCGGACGCGATACGGGCGCGATAGGCAGACTTCACTGCCTTGAGCAATCCGTCAAAAAAAAAAAATTTTTTTTTTGCTGAGGGGGACGCGACGCATCCGCCTCGTTTTCTTGAATAAAATCTATGTCCTACGAAAAGAAAGGAGAAAAAAAAAATTAAAATAAAAATAAAAATAAACTAACTAACTTGGGTGGCCTCCCAAGAAGCGCCTGATTTAACGTCGCGGCACGACGCAACATGTTCTTCATGCCTCCACTAAATCCATTGTGGTCTTGTGACGTGCAATGTCACCACCCCAATAGTGTTTTACTCTTTGGCCATTTACCAAGAATGTCGTATTGGACCCCTTATCACACAATTCTATCGCACCATGAGGTTTCACACTAACCACTTCAAACGGACCCGACCATCGAGATTTAAGCTTTCCTGGAAAAAGCTTTAGCCTTGAATTAAACAGTAGAATTTGTTGACCTGGTTCAAACTCACGATGTTGGATATGCTTATCATGCCATCTTTTGGTCTTCTCTTTATACAATTTGGCATTTTCATACGCATGCAATCGAAACTCATCAAGCTCGTTGAGTTGTAGCAATCTCTTTTCACCGGCCAAGTCCATCTCCATATTTAGCTTTTTAATCGCCCAATATGCTTTGTGTTCAAGCTCGACGGGCAGATGGCAGGCCTTCCCATAAACCAACCTGTACGGAGAAGTGCCTATTGGGGTCTTGTACGCAGTGCGATATGCCCATAATGCGTCATCCAGCTTCCCGGCCCAGTCCTTTCTATTCATACTTACTGTCTTTTCCAAAATCTGCTTGACCTCTCTGTTGGAAACTTCTACTTGACCACTCGTTTGGGGATGATAGGCAGTGGAAACTTTGTGCTTGACTCCGTATTTTGCGAGAATATTATTCAGCAGTTTGTTACAAAAGTGAGTTCCCCCGTCGCTTATCAACACTCTTGGGGTCCCAAAACGTGTGAAGATGTGCTTCTTTACAAAGCCTACCACAACTTTTGCGTCGTTAGTAGGAAGAGCTATGGCCTCTACCCACTTAGAAACATAGTCGACCGCCACCAAGATGTATCTGTGTCCGTTAGAATATGGGAATGGTCCCATAAAATCAATCCCCCAAACATCAAAAAGTTCTACCGCCAGTATATTTTGCAAGGGCATCTCGTGCTTCCTCGTGATAGTTCCAGTTCTTTGGCATCTATCACAATTTTTAACGAAGGCATGTGCATCCTTAAACAATTTTGGCCAATAAAAACCTGATTGTAGCACTTTTTGGGCGGTTCTATCCCCGCCGTGATGACCTCCATATGGTGACGCATGGCAGTCATGTAGTATAGCCTTCATCTCTTCCTCAGGAACACACCTTCTCACCAACTGATCTGCACACTGCCTATATAGGAATGGCTCATCCCACACGTAGAACCTTACATCATGTAGGAATCTTCTTCTATTGTCAGCTGTCCATTCTAGTGGCGTTACCCCACTTGCGATAAAATTCACATAATCTGCATACCATGGGGCTTCACCTGAGGTGATTGCCAATATTTGCTCATCCGGAAATGTTTCTTTAATTGACCCTCCTTCAGCTACATGGTTCCGGCTCTCTAATCTGGACAAATGATCGGCCACTTGATTTTCTGTCCCTTTTCGATCTCGGATCTCTAAGTCAAATTCTTGCAAGAGGAGGACCCAACGAATCAGCCTCGGCTTGGCGTCTTTCTTTTCAAATAGGTATCTGATAGCTGAATGATCTGTGTAGACGATGACTTTGGTTCCCACTAGATAGGATCTGAACTTGTCAAACGCCCACACCACTGCAAGCAACTCCTTTTCAGTCACTGTATAATTCATCTGAGCTGGATTCATAGTTTTGCTTGCATAATAAATGGAGTGAAAGATTTTATCCCTCCTTTGCCCCAACACCGCTCCAATTGCTATGTCACTTGCATCGCACATCAACTCAAATGGTTGTGCCCAATCGGGGCCAATGATAATTGGTGCAGTCACCAATCTTCCCTTCAGCTCCTCAAATGCTTTCAGACATGCATTATCAAACTTGAAGGTAACGTCTTTCTCTAGAAGCCTGCACAAAGGGGAAGAAATTTTCGAAAAATCTTTAATGAAACGACGATAAAAACCTGCATGACCCAAGAAACTGCGAATGCCTTTGATGGATGTCGGCGGGGGCAATTTTTCGATCGTCTCCACCTTTGCTTTATCCACCTGTAGACCATCTTTTGAAACCTTGTGCCCCAAAACTATACCTTCACGTACCATGAAATGGCACTTTTCCCAGTTTAGCACCAAGTTCGTCTCTTCACACCTAGCTAGCACTTTATCAAGGTTCATCAAACAACTATCAAAAGAACATCCAAACACAGAAAAATCGTCCATGAATACTTCTACATATCTTTCAACCATGTCAGTGAAAATAGCCATCATACACCTTTGAAAAGTCGCAGGTGCATTACAAAGACCGAAGGGCATTCTCTTGAACGCATACGTGCCATAAGGACATGTAAATGTAGTTTTCTCTTGGTCTTCTGGGGCTATAGCAATCTGATTATACCCCGAATAACCGTCCAGGAAACAGTAGTATTCCTGGCCAGCTAATCTATCAAGCATTTGGTCAATAAAAGGCAGGGGAAAGTGGTCTTTCCGGGTGGCATTGTTTAGTTTTCTGTAATCTATGCAAATTCTCCATCCAGTTACAGTTCTTGTAGGAATTAAGTCATTATTTTCATTAACTACTACGGTTATCCCCCCTTTCTTCGGCACACATTGAACGGGGCTTACCCATTTACTATCAGAGATTGGAAATACAATACCTGCATCAAGCCACTTAATCACTTCTTTCCTTACCACTTCTTTCATGATTGGATTTAGTCGGCGTTGGTGTTCTACACTCGGCTTGTGTCCGTCCTCCATGAGGATTTTGTGCATGCAGAAAGCTGGACTAATGCCTTTAATGTCAGACATTGTCCACCCAATTGCTCGCTTGTGCTCACGTAGCACCCTTAATAGCTTTTCTTCCTGTAATTTAGACAAGTGAGCAGAAATAATAACAGGTAAAGTGTCAGAACTTCCCAAATAAGCATATTGAAGGTGAGGGGGTAGGGGTTTAAGTTCCAAATTTGGAGCTTTTTCAATTGACGGCTTTGGTGGGGGGCCACTTGGCCTATTCAGGGGCTCAAACGGGATTATTCCTTGCATGTAACCACATGATGTATCTAGGATTCCCTTCATCTCCTCAACCTCATCATCCATATCCAAGCTATCAAACAGCATGATTGCTTTTTCTAAACAGTCGCCTAGATATACACTCGTGTTAAGAAGTTTCTCATCCACCTCCACCACAGATATCATAGAGAGCTCCTCATAGTGGCGGGGGAGTTGGATTGCTTTGTAGACATTGAAGACTGCCTCCTCGTTGTCCACTCTCATAATCATTTTCCCTTCTCTCACTTTAATTATTGCATCGCCAGTAGCCAAGAGAGGTCGTCCCAATATGATTGGAACTTGTTCATCAGCCTCGAAGTCTAGAATAATGAAGTCAGCTGGGAAGATGAATTTTCCAATTTGCAGCAGCACATCTTCAATCACTCCTTCGGGGTAGGCTATGGACCTATCAGCTAATTGCAACATCACGGTGGTTGGTCTCGGAGCTCCCAGACCTAATTGCTTAAACAAGGATAACGGCATCAGATTTATGCTTGCACCCAAATCACACAGAGCACGTCCCACGTTAATATTACCGATTTGTACTGGAATAGTGAAGCTGCCAGGGTCCTTAAGCTTTTGGGGAAGCTTGTTTTGGACCCTTGATGTGCACTCCTCAGTAAGTGCAACCGTCTCGAACTCAGTCAATTTCCTCTTATGAGCCACTATGTCTTTTATGTACTTAGCGTACTTTGGAATTTCACGAAGTACATCCACTAATGGAATATTTAATTGAACCTGACTCAACATGGAGAGAAATTTGTTGAACATGCGATCGTCATTCCTTTTCTGCAATCTTTGGGGGAAAGGTGGTGGTGGCCTTGTAACCTCCATTCGCTCTGAACTTGCATCATCTTCCTTTGACTCTTGTGTTGCCTTAGGTGTCAACTCCCCCCAGGTATAGGTTTTTCTTTTATCTTCCTTGGCACTTCCTCTAGTTCCCTCCCGTTTCTAAGTGTAACTGCATTAATTTGAGGGTTCTTCTCTGTATCACTGGGAAGTGAGCCTGTAGGTCTAGTATTTTGGTTTGCTGCTAACTGCCCCATTTGCCTCTCAAGATTTCTGAAATCGGTCCTGAGCTGTTGATTGTCTAGTAACAACTTTTTCAGCAAGTCATTCGTACTTTCTTCCATTTGTTGGGGTGGCTTCTGAGGTTGAGTAAAATTCCCTTGAGGCCTATACTGATTCTGTTGACTTCCGCCCCATGAGAAGTTAGGATGATTCCTCCAGTTTGGGTTGTAAGTGTTCCCATATTGCGCATGTTGATTCATAGGACCTCTGTTTTGTTGTCCCACATAGTATATAGATTCAGGATTCGTGGGGCACATGTCAATCATATGACTGTCTCCGCATAGTTCACAACAAATAGACATCTGCTGTACATGTTGCATTTGTTGTGTTGTCATTCTATTCATCTGATTTGCCAATTTTGCTATATCGGCTCTCATGGCGGAAAAGTCATCAAGCTCAATCAAACCGGCGGCCTTCTGTTTAATTACCCTTCGTGAATCCCCCTCTCCTTGCCAATTATGGTCATTAGCAGTGAAATTATTTAGCAGGAGTTGTATTTCACTATACGGTCTTGCCATGCAACTACCCCCACAAGCTGAGTCAAGATTCATCTTTGATGCTTCATCTAACCCATCAACAAAAGTGTGACCCAATACCTCATCAGTTTGACAATGATGCGGGCAGTCTCTGAGTAGTTTCTTGTATCTTTCCCAAGCTTGACGAAGTGTCTCGCCATCCCGTTGTTGGAACCCAAGAATTTGGCTCCTCAACGACTTTGTCTTCTTAGTTGGGAAAAACTTGATCAGGAATTTCCTTGCTAGATCATCCCAAGTGTGGATAGAGTTCGCGGGCTCCTTTTGCAACCATTCTTTAGCTTCCCCCAACAGTGAAAAAGGGAATAGTGTCAGCCTGACATAGTCCTTGGAGACGTTCGGATAATTGTAAGTGTCCGTGATTTCCAAGAAGTTCTGAATATGCCTCTGCGGGTCCTCATGAGATAGACCCACATATTGTCCTGTTGACTGAATCAGCTGTACCATGTACTGTTTGAGTTCAAAATGCCCAGTGATATCAGGCTTCACAATAGCCTGAGTCATATTCGCAAGATTGGGCCTTGCGGCTTCGATTACCGGACGCTCTTCATTGCCTGCCATATCTATTGGCTGTGGTTGGATTGCGATGTCCAAATCTCTTTCTATTCTCGTTCTAGCTTCGTGTTCCCTTCTCACTCTATGTAATGTTCATTCGATTTCTGGATCAAGAGGAATGAGGTTGTTTGCACTTCTACTCCTCTGCATTCGAGAGTAAACCCTGCGTTGACACAAACCAGGCAAACTGAAAATTAAAACTTGAAAACAAATATCTAATAAAAGCTTAACTTAGTCACGTAGCTAATTTCTAAGTCCCCGGCAACGGCGCCAAAAACTTGTTGCGACCAAACACACTCACGCAAGTATACGCGGTCGTCAAGTAATAAAGTGACTCAAAGTCGGATGTCGAACCCACGAGGACTTATGATTAACTATTAACTAAATTAGACTATCCTAATTATCTAAACAAGAATTAAATCTAAAAATATTTTATTCCAACTAATTAAATAAAAAAATATAAATAATAAACTTTGAACAGAGAAAGAGCAGATTTTAATGATATCAATGTAATGAAAACGATCTAGGGTTATGGGCTATCTAACAATCCTATTGTATTCTTCAATTGAATTGACCGACTAATTTATCTAGCTTATTGGTTGACAGGGTTAATGCTCATAAGAATCTGTCGAGTTCTTACTCGCCTATTCAAGCTAACCTAACGCCTATATGTCTATGGAGTTAGAATCAACAAGAACGCATTTATAATTCCTGTAAATCAACCAAGCAAGGCAATTAGGTATATGTCTATCCTAACTACGAATCTGTTCCCCGATGCCCGAGTTCAAGAACTTGCCCTACTCAATCCTATATGCAATATAGAATTCCCACTTTCGAGTTCAATTCTAGATTCGTAGATAATATTCAATTGATGATCAAGCAATTAAATAATTAAGTGCAAGATTGAATAAATAAACTAATATGATAAATCAAGAAGTCAAAATCAATATCCGAATAACAATAGTCATGAAAGAACCACAACCCTAGAACGTGAAGTTTAGCTCCACATAGACATGGTAGCCAAACAACAAATCATATAAAGAAACATAAAAATTACTAAGTTTGGTGGGAGAAAGATGAAACTCGATGAATTCCGGCCTCCACAGCTTTTTCGTGGCTTTTTCCCCCTTCCCAATATGTTAGATAACCTCAAAGAGGCGTTTTTAGCTTATATATTGCGTACAAAAGTCGTGGGCCAAAGCTCTCCTATTCCTAGTCCAAATCGGCTTCAGGGGTTGATGCTAAGGTGGATGCGACGCATCCACCTTGTCCTCCATTTCAATTTTTTGCCTGCGAAGGTGGATGCGACGCATCCACCTTGTCCTCTATTTCTCAGCTTGCATGCGATGGTGGACGCGACGCATCCAGCTTCACTTCTACTTCCCAGTTTCGCACGCGATGGCAGACGCGATGGCCCAACTTCACTGCTAAGGTTGCATGCATGATGATGTTTTCCTAGGTTGGATGCGACGCATCCAACCCTTCTTCCTCTAGCTAAACCACCTTTTCTTCATATTTTGCACTCCGAACACCTTAAATCGTCACACATAACTTAATTAGTCATCAAACCAATAATTACACCATGTTGGGTGTTTTAAAGATTAAATAACATCAAAAAGTGGTTAAAGCATGGGCAAAGTAACATCAACACATATCGAAATATGCCAAACATCAGGCTTCCTACTAAAAAAATTTCCATCGCTATAGTTGTGGAATGCAAGGGATAGAGACCTCATCGCAAGGCGAGCAACTTAATAGGGAGAGCCTATCGGCTATGCGGGAGACAGTGACAAAGCTCACATTCGAGCTAGAAGCGTCCAAGGAAAGAGAAAGGCTTAGAGATGCTCAATTCCTTGGCATGCAAGCTCAGATCAGAACTCTCCTATCTACTGGAGCTTTTCCGTTGCCCCGGTCACGTGAGTCATCGCCATAGGGTCGACCTCCGCGTGATCGTTCCTCCCGTCCTACTCGTGATCGTTCTTCCCGTCCTCCCCGTGATCGTTCTTCCCATCTTCTACAAGACCGTTCTCTATACCGTCTTGTAGATGAAAGTTCATCAGACGGTGATGGTGATGTTGTAGAAAACACCCCTTGACCAATACTTTTATATACTTTGAACTAGACAAATAGAACTAGTTTTGAATTAGATTGAACAATGTTGAACTTGTTTTAATTAGTTTTAACTTGGTTTTGGATTGTTATATTCAATTGAACTTTAATTTGTTAATTTTAAAGTATTTATTAGATGTTGGTTGTTGTTGTTGGATATTTGGTTGTTGTTGTGTTGTTGTTGTTGTTGTTGGATATGCGGATGGATTTGAGGTGAATTAGGAGTTTTATGAGGTGAATTGGTGGTATTGGTATGCTGGCAGGTGGTGTAGCTATCAAAACAGATATTTTATGCCAAAATTAAACCCAAAAAACCGACCGACTTTGGTCGGTAAATAATAATAATAAAATTTAATTGCATATTACCAACCAACGTTGGTCGTTTAATGAACAATGAATTCCTAGAATTCAACATTACCGACCAACTTTGGTTGGTATTTTGCCTGCACTGTTGAGCTTACCGACCAAAGTTGGTCGGTAAATTTTAATTTTAATTATTTAAAAAATATACATTTTTCCAATACCGATCAAAGTTGGTCGTTTTTTTTTAATAATTTATAAAAAAATATATTTTTATTTTACCGACCAAAATTGCTCGGTAATAAAAATTAATAAATTTAATACACTGACCAACTTTGGTCGGTAAAATTAAATTAATAAAATATATTTCCGACCAGTTTTGGTCGGTAAACCATTTACAGTGTCAGATAGTCGTTTAAAGCATACCGACCAACGTTGGTCGGTAATTTCTGACCAACTTTGGTCGGTATACCTTTCCGACCGTCAAAATACTGTCCACACATAAATAGTCACGTTTTAGTCGGTAATTGATCATAATCGATCAACTTTGGTGGATTTTTTTAGTGGATGATTAGCGAATTTATAATAGTGATTTAAGGTAGAAAACAATAACAAAGAAGACCTGACGAGCAGCTTTCGAGGAAAGCGAAGAGAGTGGGTTTGGAAAAATTTACAAACATCTCAATTTTAGCATTTAAATTGGCAGTAGTGACAGTACCAACAAAGACCAACTACTATCCAGTGCCTAACAGACTTGTAAGACGGACAAAGAGATATTTTACTATAGGCCAGAACCAAATCGGTCAATTTCATAACGTAACACTTTTAATCATTACATATAATAACGTATTTAATACAAAATAATTTAAATAATAATTATATTTAAAGTAATAATATCCTATAATATTAATTATATCTTGTCTTGTTCGTTGGACCCGAATATCTGTCACTTCTGTATAAAGATTAGAGGAGTTGAACTCTCAAGTTACTTCCTTTTTTTCTTTTTTATTCCCCAAAGTTGTTCTTTTTCTATATCTACTTAGATATTTCTTGATTTTGTAACTCCTAATTTGAGGTTTCTGACTTTGGGTCAATCTTTTAGTCTTGATTATCTCAGAAGAGTGACAGTTAGGAGGGAAAACAAGGTGGGAATTTAGCAATTGATGGAGGGTTTGACAGCATATACAGTTGTTGTGCTTGTTCTAGCTTTAGCAATCGTTGTGTCTGCAGAGCAAATTCCACATGAGGCTACTTTGAGCAACAATGGAACAATTCATAGTACGGACTCATATTACTTCTTTGACTTATTCAGTCTTCTTTGGAAAAAGAGTGAAATGCATTACCACCATGTTTGGCCTGTAAGTAAATCTTTTACCTTATATAGTATATTTCTTTCCTTTTCTCTCTTACTCCAGCAAGTCTACCCTTCATTGACCATTTCCAAGATTAGTTTTTCGAAAGCGGTATGGCATATTTATGACATGTAATGATAACTGGCCTGACGGTCTAGAGGCGGATCCATAATTTGAACTTGAAGATTCACTCATTGTACTTTTGAAATTATAGGTTTAAAACTTGATACTTGTCAGAAAATTCTGCGTTAATGCATAAGCTGCATCCGCCTGACTTGCTGAATATTCTTTTATTGGTTGTTTCGAGTTTTGGGATAGATGTTGTAATGAAGTGGATGTTGTCACTGAAGGGTTGTATGCGTTTCAGGAACTGGAATTTGGATGGAGAGTAATTGTTGGTTCAGTAATTGGATTTTTTGGTGCTGCTTTTGGGAGCGTAGGAGGTGTTGGAGGAGGCGGTATCTTTGTTCCCATGCTTACTTTGATCATTGGATTTGATCCAAAAACATCAACTGCAATATCAAAATGTAAGAATCCATCTATATATGCTCCCCTTTTATTTACACAGAAACGTCTTGTTAGATTAAATGCGACATATCTTAGGTCATCTTTAATTACGCCATTTTGAGCTTTTTACTTTTGTTGTTGTCAGGTATGATCACTGGTGCTGCCGGTGCAACTGTCTACTACAGTCTTAAGCTGAGGCATCCATTGCTTGAACTTCCGATCATTGATTATGATCTTGTTCTTCTTTTCCAACCAATGTTGTTGTTAGGGATCAGTATTGGAGTTGTACTAAATGTAATTTTCGCTGAGTGGATGGTTACAATGTTATTAATCATTCTTTTCTTAGGTAAGTACTGCTATTTAATTTCCAGCTGCAATTTTATCAATTTTGTGAAGGGGGGCCTAGGCATAACTGGTAAAGTTGATGCCATATGACCAGAAGGTCACGGGTTCGAGCCGTGGAAACAACCTCTTGCAGAAATGAAGGGTAAGGCTACGTACAATAGACCCTTGTGGTCCGGCCCTTCCCCGAACCCGCGCACAGCGGGAGCTTAGTGCACCATGCTACCCTTTTTAATTTTATCAATTTTGTACAGAGTAAGTATTCTGATTTGTTATTATCGGACTACTTGCAGCTGCATCAACAAAGGCATTTTTCAAAGGCATCGAGACATGGAAGAAAGAAACTATTATTAAAAAGGTTGTCTCTTTGGTCCTTTAATTTCCTGTAATTGTATTTGTAGAGTACAAGATAAGAATAATGGATTTTAAATTCTAATTTCATGTCCAGGAAGCAGTTAGGCGCTTGACATCTAATGGTGAGTACCTATATATCTTCTTTATCTTCTACACTACAACAGAAATATTTGATGAGTTATTTCTGCGTAATATTCTGGAACTGAAAATCAGGTGCTGGTGGCGAAGAAGTTGCATACAAAATTATACCTGGAGGTCCAAACAATGGTTCTACTAATTATACAAATGAAGTATATAAAGCAACTGAGGTAATTAATACTCCCCTTGTCCCAAATAACTTTTTTGTCCGTCCCAATCTATTCGAATGCTGATTTCTTGAGCTACTTCAGGTCTCAATTGTTGACAATATGTACTGGAAGGATATTACCATACTCATTGCTGTCTGGATCGTAATCCTAGCTCTGCATATCTTCAAGGTTCTTGCTTTTACTAGTCCTTGCCTTTTTTTTCAAGAAATTGATGATGCATTATGTGCTTTCATGCAATATTGGCTTTATTGATTTTGAGCTATTTTTGTACAGAATTATGCACCAACTTGTTCAACGACATATTGGATCTTAAACCTCTTGCAGGTATAGTGTGTGTGTATATATATGTGTGTATGCCTTGAAAATGATTATATAAATAACTTGGCACCCTGAACATTAAAAGCCTTTAGGGGGCATTAGTTGAGCAAAATAGTGTTGCCCCTGTCACGTCAAAATCCTAGATCCGCCTATAAATGTCCTTTTGGCAGAAATAAATTTGAATGTAAGTTGTGTGATCTAAGCTTACATGGTAATTGATAATTTTGTTGCTTGCTCCTGTTTTTTGGTCGCGTCAAATGAGCCACGAGCTTCTCTTTCACTTGAATAGAAAACTTTGACTACAAAAGTTAAATGTTCTACTTCTTACTTTTTAGCTCCCTGTGGCTGTTGGAGCTTCAGCATATGAAGCAGTTTGCTTGTATAAAGGATCAAGGATGATTATGTCAAGCGGAGAAATAGTAATAACATGGAAAGTACATCAGTTGATTCTTTACTGTTGCTGTGGCATTTTGGCTGGTATAGTTGGTGGTCTACTTGGTCTCGGTGGAGGATTCATTTTGGGTCCATTGTTTTTAGAGCTAGGAATTCCTCCCCAGGTGCATTACACTTCTTATAATACAGTCAAACCTCTCTATAACAGCCTCGTTTGTTCTAGATATTTTTGGATGTTATAGCGAATTGCTATTATAGAAAACGTATATTATAACAGAATATGAAATTTGGTTTCGAAAAAACTTGGCTTTTATAGTGAAGTGTTGTTATTTAAGAATGTTGTTATAGAGATGTCTGACTTTTATAGTGACTGTATTACCTCTAGTTCGATTTTATGTCCATTTAATAATGAAGTTTTGTTACTGCAGGTGTCAAGTGCCACTGCTGCTTTTGTTATGATATTTTCCTCCTCCATGTCCGTCATACAATATTACTTGCTCAGACGCTTTCCAGTACCATATGGTAAGAAGGAAACATTAACATCTTAAAAAGTATCACCTTAAATGCAGTAGCGGAGCTAGAATTTCCATCAATGGATGTCAAAATATAAAAAATTAAATATATCGAAAAGTCAAGAGGAGTCAATATATAATAAATATACATTAAAAAAAATTATCTAGCAATCCATTGTAGTTTTCCGGCAAAGAGGTGTGCACCCTTTGGTTGAACGTGACTCCGCCAATGCTTAAATGGTATTCGAGCAAGAATTCAACTTATATACTCTGAGAGTAAAGTTTTTATGTTATTAGTGTATTTTAACCTGTTTTAGCAGGTAAAAATGATCTCACTTTTTATGGGCAGTTATCTCATTTTAACAATTCATCCAAAGCTCCTAGTAAAGATTGATAATGAAGAAACCTGTGAATCAGTTTTTTTGTTTACTAACCTGCTTTATTTTCTCTGGAAATGTTTCAGCACTGTATTTTATTGCTGTGGCCAGTATTGCAGCCTTAGTAGGACAGCATGTTGTACGAAGAATAATTAGTATAGTGGGAAGAGCATCTGTGATTATCTTCATTTTGGCCTTCACAATCTTTGTTAGCGCTATATCGTTAGGCAAGTTTCTTCATTTATTCACTCGAATAATTTTCGTGTAAGGAAATCCATCAGTAATATATTATTTATTTGCTTATTTATCTGTTAATGGGTGCAGGTGGAGTTGGCATAGCAGACACAATAAAAAAGATCGAGGAAGGACAACATATGGGGTTTGATAATATTTGTGCATATAATTAATATTAATCCTTGGGCGAAATTTTTGTATTCCACGTTTTATTCTTACAATTTTCGTACCAAATGTTGATTTTACGGGAGTTTAGATGTTTGGTCATTATTGATGTTCCCTTTAGTCAGCTCTAGAAATATTTAGCCATAATACAATATATAAGCTTGTTATGCAATCATGAAGATTGAAGAACGCTTCTCAAATTATTTCGCCTTTGAAATATTTAGCCATAATACATTAAGTAGTTCGAAATTATCGCTCCAGAGAATTTTACAATTTATTTGGGAAGTTTCACTAAGGATGTGTTTTATAACTTATTTGCGCCCAAAACTGTATTATTTTTCATAGCATTTTTGTTGACAAAATATTCTCTGATAGGAGTAAACAAAAAAATGTTTACTAGTCTGTTACTTATAGCATTGTCTGTCTGATATTCTCTTTGTTGAAGAATTCTCAGGCACGGGTAGGCATTTCAGATGAATTGTTATGTTTAATTCCAAAACACATGAAAACATGCGACTCAAATTTAAAATTGATCGTTTAATAGTATCATTTGCATATCAAGAACAATTGAAGATCAAGTAAAACGAATACTACAGTCGAATAAAGCCAAATTTTGGATCTATAACACCTCAATATTGTTCTTGCAAGTTGCCACATCATGCCTTGTGCATATTGTGGTACATAAAGAAATTGAAAGACAATATGCCCCAAGGGTATATGCAATACAAGGTTAAGTTATAAAGTCCCAACTCTGTCATTAGACACTTAAAACGATTTATATATGGTGATTATTGAAAGTCAAATCAAACGATGCAAAACCCACTATGTATTTTAGGGTCACTTAGATTTTTCCTAAAATATTTAATTGAAGATGGGTGGCATTAATAGAAAATTAAATGGAAGAAGGCTCAGCTCTTAAGATGTCAAGTCAACCTTGACAAGGAAGACGAAAAAGAATTGTTCTATTAGAAGCAAATTCCATTAGACTTGTGCGGTTGACCATTTAAAAAAAAAAAAAAAAACAGATTGGTTTGTAGATATTTGGAATAGAGAAAATTACTGACCGGATAGCTGATAGACTGATACACTGTTTTGGGTATTCCAATGAGATATATTATGTCTGCATGTTTTTACATGAGTTTAAATTCACATTTTGGAAGGGGTTACAGAAATATTCATGTAAATGAAGTTAATTCTAATTGGAGTAGTAGTACTAGTCTACTCAACTAAATTCATTCATTGACCAACTCTATGAAATATCTACTCATATAACTAGCACATCTCTATATGCTGTATAATTCTCCTTGTCTTGAAAAAAATTGGCTTATCTGCATGAAACCTTTTTCCTATAGTTCATCTCTGATTTCAGGATCTTGTGCTTTCAAATTCTGGTTGATGAAAGCAGCCAAATCTTTTGCGCTTGATTTTGTAGGAAATGGTATCTACATAAGGAAATTCAATTAGGAAACCATTAAAAGGCGAGCAAGATTAATAGAAACCATCAAATTGTATTGTCATTAAAACTTACCGGCTTTTTCTTGTCATCTGCTGAGTAGAAGAGAAGCGTTGGATAGTCCTCAACCTGCATGTTGGTAAGAGCAAATTCAATATTAAAAGCTCATCAAAATCTTAAAAATACTAGTCATCTTCGTGCCATTTGATGGCACTTGTTTTGATTTTGTTTCTTTCCTTATTATGGTGCATTTTTAAGATACTGCTTGTGGCCATATTTATCAGCGTAAAAATGGGATCTTTGCAGTTTATGCCTCGTAAAAAACTGTGGTATAAAGGCCACTTCATGCTTGACAAGAAATAATTCAACTGTATCTCTAGCACGAATAAAAATGATAGAATTGGTGCGAGACTGTTTCAAGGTATAAAATAATGTAACAGTCCAATTAGGCAAGATTTGCTGATGAAAGAAGTAACCATAACAAATCAATCAACAAATGCACACTGGGAGTTGGCTGCCAGAAGAATTCATGCAGTGGACACAAAAAGAGCCAAGAAGAGTTGAAGGCAGAATCCTCTGAACTGACGGAAAGGAAGAAACTCTAATAGAGGAGACTTGTGCCTGTTCCTTATCTGGATTTCTAAGGTGAATATTCTAGATATAAAATTGCGTGTGGATCACATAGTCCACAGTCAAATAATCTGAAGATATAGATCTCAGGTTTCTAATGAAAGTAAATACCTGGCCAAAAACATTTCATTACCAGCATAGTGTAGCACAGAACATCACGCTAGTATCTTATTAGTGGTGGATATTGACTTTGAGGACCATCAATCTGAAGTAAATTCTGGAGGAATGGTTTATCATTTTGACATCCCTTTTCAGGAATTGTCTATTAAATCCTTGCTCTATATCCGGTCCACTTCCCTGAAGTGGAAAACTTAACGTTTCGTCATATATCTACAGACGCTAAAGGGAGTCGTCCGCAAACTCCATAACACATAAACGAAGCATATACTACTACCAGTTTTTTTTCTGCTAGTGGTAACCTGGTGCATGTTGTGAATAATCTTGGTCTGAGAAGAATTTAAACGGGAATCATGCTCAGTGAGGATTCATATTGCCGACCCTAAATTGGGACTGAGGCATAGTTGTTGTTGGTAGCTTAATGTGTACTCCAGACGTGACTGAATATTCAAGCTGAACCTTTTTCCATCTTAAACATTAAAGATCTGAACACTATCAATTTAAAGCAAAGGAGTAAAGTATTTATTATCCTCACCTGTAAGTTTGGATGTTCATTTAGGGAAGCATCTATCCTTGCAAAGATCAAGTTCGCCAAACCCTTGAAATGCTTGGCCAACTTCTCCATTTGCTTGCTTGTGGTTTCACAAGTTATGCACCACGGTGTGTATATCTTCAATACACAAGCAAAGATAGATTATTATGGAACTATAAGATTATCCACATCACAGAACATGTTTAATGTGATTTACTCAATAAAGGAAGAAATATGGTTCCCAACATATTTCTGTCATTTTTCCTCGGCAGATAACCAAATGCTCAAGAACCCTAACATATAAGAATGTGAGACTGAACTCTTAACAAGTGTCTGATCTGTGTAAAAAAATACAAACCTCTAGAAGAATGTTTTCAGGGCTGTTCAGGATCAATTCATCAAAGGTCTTACCAACAACTGTCAGAATGCTCATGTTCTTCTGCAATTATGGAGCAAAGGATTTTGGAGTTAATAAAACGCTCTTTTATAAATATAACAATATCATATTTCCCTTAGCTAATGTCAAGCGAAAAGAACAGATCAAAAAACATAAGCTGCTTTTGTAATAGAATGTATCATATGAAACAATTTTGGGATTAGATCAGAATAGAGAACTTGATCAAACAGCATAACAAAATCTAGCGCAGAGATGAGGCAGTCCACAAAGTATGTTATGGAACTAAGGAGGCTCCAGAACATAAATTGATGCTCCAGTAGAATGGATGGTTTGTATGTGTGCTTTAGTGCAAAGGGCAAATACATTCCCAGACACCCTTTTTTGCCATGTTATAAGAAAGTTGAGGTTTTGTTAAGTAACTTTTTTTTGGTCGTTGTGACCACCATCAGTGCCAGCTAAAGGAAATCATTCCATTATGATCCCATTCAACCAGTCATTGACTATCAGATTGGTTCTGATCATTTTTCATGATCAGCAGTCAGCACAGCATGATTACTGTGTTACTATAGGAGTTCCCGCTGCCTCCTTTGCATTCTTGCAGAAAAACTATGAAATACCTATCTTAAGGCTACTTCACTATCCTACTTCACTTCCTCATCCTAGTGACTCTGGATCTGCCCTTGCAATATATCTAACTTGCTCCCCATTGTCGTCTTATTATTGATCAAGTGTGGATATATCTGAAAGCTAAGAAAATACTAGGCATTTTAAATGACAATCTACTGCAGGTGCCCAGATTTGTCTGCTTAAAGATGACTCCAACTCACAGTCCAATTTGGGTTAGTCAAGTTTCTCTCTACACAACAAAGGATGGCGGAAAGGAAAACAAAGGAAAACATTAATCTATAGGCTATCCCTTATCAGAAAAAATAAACATTAACCCATTCCATTTTCAAAATACCGCCTTGAATGTTTATTGCTCCATCTAGAAGGAGATTTTCAAGGTACAAGTCCTTTATAACTATATTCCCCAAAGCATATATATATATATGTGGTTCCATGAGATAAGATGGACTTGGCTAGCATTGAGCAACCTAGAGAGTCCACAAGTAAGATTTGAAGTCGCTGGGTTTTAACTATTTGTCTTATGATGTTCAAATGCTAAATAAACAGCAGCGTAATTTTTCATATTTTCCTCTTCCGGTTATTTTTATCATGTGCAACATTCAGTGATAAGTCATTCCAATAAGTGGATACATTCTCCTTAAATCCAGAGCATCTTTCAGTCAGTTATTTGGGAAATTACCACACCATTATGCTAGATACGAGCAATACTACTAAAATAACTTGAATTAGGCAAGCTAAAGAACTGTGGTATCATGTTTTCCTATTGCTGAAACATAAACTGACATCATGAGATTTATTGTTAACAGAACTTACATTATCAGGAATTGGTTGTGATTTGTAGTATGGTGACACACTCCCACTCAGAAGACCTGAACAGAAATCCTGCAGAAACCGATCAACAATGTGAATTTCAAATCACAATTCAAAGAAGCCTAGAAAGAGATGACAAACAGAGAGATATTAATACTTCTATGCTTGTTGGTGTGGCATCTGACTCCAACAAATACTTCACGTTGCTACGGTAGTTGAAAGATATTACCTGTGCATCCATACAACGGAAAAGATTGTCTGAGCAAACTTAAAAAATAGCTTGTATCGAGAAGAGAAAAATAATTCATGAGAGAACTGACGACAGAGGCTTTTGATTCTTCAAGACCAAACATAGTAAGGAAGGGTTTTGCAAGATTGTCCTCTCTAATATCTACAAATATGAACATTATCTGCAATCAAAAGCCAGCTGTCAATTACACAGATCGCAGAAAGGAAGAGTAATCTGCTTCACTAGATCCAGATAAGAAAGAAACCTGTGATTTGAACTTTCTTGCAACGTCTTGCAAAGGTTCTACAAGTTTCTTGAAGTCATCAGGCTCAGCAATGACCAATACCTATATGGCATTGAAGCATAGGTAGATCCAACAGTTATCACAAGCATATTAGTGCATGATTACAGTCTGCTTAAAAAATGCAAGAACTAATATACATTATACGTGTTGGCTAAAGAGATGAGATTTTCCTCACAAAAATGTTTAATAGACACAAAATCTCTATCCGACAGCAAAAGCTAAGTCCAGGATTGGTATTAAACAACTATAGAGGCTCGCAATTGCTTCTATAAACCCGTGGCTTAAACGAGCTCGCAATTGCTTCTCCAAACCCGTGGTTTAAACGAACTTCTTCGGTAGTTTCTTCCCACACAACAACAACAACAAACCCATTGAAATCCCACAAGTGGGATCTGGGAAGGGAAGGATAATGTACACGCAGACCTTACCAGTGGCGGAGCCAGGTATTTCATTGAGGGGAGTCAAAATATAAAGAAATAAACTCACCAAGAAGTCAAGGGGTGTCATTATATAATAGATATACATATTTTTTTTTAAAATTACCGAGCTACACAGTGTAATTTTCTTGTGAAGGGGTGTCGCTTGACACCCCTTTGGTGCATGTGGCTCTGCCACTGACCTTACCCCTACCTTATAAAGGTAGAGAGGCTGTTTCCGAACTCCTATTACAAAAGATGTTTAACATATATTGGTGAAATTAAAATATCCACACAAGAAAAGAGAAGAGATTATTGGTGTTACGGCTGACCTTCTGCTTCTCATGGATAAAATTGCTAACTCTATACCAGCCTAAATATGAATTAAATGAAATCAACACTTGGATATACAAGTGCCTCCACAAATATCAAAGGACTAACATTGTTTCAACAGTATAGGAGACCAGAATCATACTTCTGAGATCAAGGCTTTTGTTTTCTTCACCTTTCTTTCATAAAGAAACACAAGTCTCCGTATTATGAGATACTTATGAAGTGCTCGAGCATATGAATTATAATTACACGGAGATGTCAAATACTTTTGGGAAACAGAAGATGATATAAAGTACAAAGAGTCAGACACAACAGTTACCTGAAGTTTGTTTGAGCTGGAGTAAACTCTAGCAGCATTAAGTTCAGTAAGTACTGTAATTAAGGGGAACTTGTTATCATCCAAAAACTGCAAGATTCCTTCTGTACTGAAGGTTCCTTCTGCAAAGCACATTTGATGCGAATAGTGAGGTTATATTAAGCAACACAATTCTACTGAAAAAGAAGAAATCAAGTTTAGATTCAAACATGACAGCAATTTTCCTAGTCATCAAGGAATGATATTTCCATCTATCTATACAAGCTTTTATCTATCCAATGAATAAGTAGTTGTAGATTTAATTGCTCCTCTTCAGGCATAGTCAGGAACAACCATCCATTGTGAGAGAATGGTAATGCTTGAGCAAGAAAAGGCTGTAAAAAGCAACTACAGAATCTAAAAATAGAAAACATACCATATTCAGTGTATTTTTCTGGCTCACTTTTAACAAGACCAAGGAAAAGATTGGTTGGCTTAAAATTGGGGAAGAGGTGCTTGGCAATCTCTGCATTGCTAGTTTCCACAAACTGGATTTCATTGTCCATTTTGGCTGCTTTTGTAAATTCATCATAATAATGTCCCTGTGTGATTATACATGAGGCAATTTGCATGTCAGAAGCAAATTCCACAATTTTTTTTGTTCAGTAACCTGTTTATATTTTGCTGAGATGCGGGAAATTCGACTAAAACAAGAAGCAATGTAAACACCGCAACTGCCGTTACTTATCTTTTATGCACTATAAAGCAGAAGACTTTTATATGAAATGATTTTAACCAAATCCAGAGTGGTTAAATGATTGAAATGGAGGAGCGTTAGAGTAGTATGCTCATGTGCTACCGATAGGAAGATACCAAATAAAGTTAAAGGCATGATTGATTGATTGATAATTCCCGATGCCAAGATGTTGAAAAGGGCTTCTTTCAATCAAACCTAATGCTCAGTTTAAGATTTGAAGCCCCTAGAAAACGTAGTACATTTTAACTTAGTAGATATGATAAATTCTTTCTTTCAATTTTGTACGGATAATTAAACTACACAAGTTTCCTGACAATTATTTTAGATGTATCAACTAGATGCCAAAAGAGAAGAAAGAACAAGTAAGAGATTTCAGGAACTAAAATGTTACCTCAAATTTATCAAAAAGACCAACCACAAACATGGAGTACTTCTTGAGAAAGTGGCTCGCCTCAGCATCCGAGCTAATTCTAATAACAGGTACCCCTGTCTTCTTCCTTGCCCAGATAACAAGTTCTTCCCTGATTGACATGGGATGCCACAGATATAAATCAACTAATTTGATGCACATACAAAGAGTACAACATAAAGAAGCTACATAAGTTTGTCCTCCTAATCTTATTAACTTACTCCAACAAAATAATGAAAGAGTTTAACTTCTGTGCACCGAACTTACACAGTAAAACATACTTGCACAATCTAAATCATTTATTAGACAATTATATGTAAATCTCTCAATTAACAATAATTTGATAAACTAGTAAAAATAGTATAACTAACAGGTTAAAATTTAGAAGAATTAACCTAAATAGTCGCTCCCCCAACATCTTAAACTAAAAATAGCCGTTGATGTACGTGTATAACCGCATATAATGAACAGTACATAACGAATCCAATTGGCTATTTGTGTAATGATCCCTAAAATTTACACCGTGAGTATACATAACATAAATAAAATGCTTACGCGGAGAATCCACCAGTATAAGGTTGAGAAGTGCCGTTAACAAACAGAAGCAGAGTGGGGAACCCTTTGATATCAAGAGTTGAAGCAACCTTAGGGTAACGTTCAGCATCAATCTTAGCCATTAAAAGATGACTTCCCAATTCCTTAAGAGCAGTAGCAGCCTCAGCAAATTTCGGCATTAGCTCAGCACTCCTTACGCACCACGGCGCGTAACCCAAAACCAGTACATACTCATTCCTATCAATTGCCCTTTTAGTATTGTCATTGTTTAGCTCAAGTACTATTCTTTGGGCCTTACTTACAAACTCAGATTCAGCGTTTTGCTGATGTGAATCTTCTTGTTCGTCCAATGCTATGAGTTCTTCCAAAGCTTCCACGTCATCACCACCGTCATCAGATAAATCCAGCTCGGACGATATTGACGGAGCCAAGAAGCTAAGCAAGAGAAGGAGGACTAAGGAGCAAAGGATAAATCTTGAAGTGGGCTTTGGATTATACATGATAAAGTATTTGAGTGTAAAGATCAGTCAGTTCTTGTTGGGATTTCTAGTTTTCTACTGAAAAAAGCTGCAACTTCGATTAGGATCTATGTGGAATAAGGTGATATTTTGAGTGATGAAAATGTGGGGGAAAATGTTGAAGATCCAAAAGTGATGAAGTGAGAGAGAGAATGAAAAAGGAGGTGAGGACACGGAAGAAGTGGGGGGCGCATCGCTGAAACAGTTTGACCGGAGTTTATATATAAGTACAGTAGTTAAATTTAACGTCAATCGCGCCACCGTTTAGCGCTATCCCTCGACTAACATTTATTTTAAGAGATTTTACCGCTTGCATTGGGGAACCGACGTTTGAAAATTTTACAATATATATTATTCAAACTATAAACTTATTTATATAATTGAAATCTTTTCAGAAAAAATCAAGTTGTTATGTAAGTTGTTTCTGCAAGCTGCTGTGTAAGTTGTTACTATATCGAATATAGATAATCTTATATCGGGGTAATGTTTATTCATAATAGAGTACCGAAAGGATAAGCTCATTGTACCAAATATAGATAATCTTTTATAAGGGGTAATATTTATCCATAACGGGGTACTGAAAGAATAAGCTCATTATACCAAATATAGATAATCTTCTACGAGGTGATATTTATACATAATGGGGTACTGAAAGAATAAGCTCATTGTACCAGATATAGATAATCTTCTACTGGGAGTGATGTTTATCCATAACGGAATATCGAAATGATAAGCTTCTTCATGAGACTTATTTCCAATAGAGTACTAAATAGATAAACATATTTACGGCGAAATCTCATATAGATAAGCTTATTTTTTCCAATAGAGTACTAAATAGATAAACATATTTACGGCGAAATCTCATATAGATAAGCTTATTTACAACGGAGTATTAAATAAACATCCATAATATAATATATTTATAACACATAAAATATTTCTTTTTGTAGTTGCAGGAAAAATATTACGTAAATACTAGCTTGACTCCCAATTCCATAATTAGGACATCTTCCATTATTTACGTAAGCGGCTACACAAATTAGAACTTGTAATGTCTCATATTATCAGTCGTGGTTACTAAAAATAGTTGTCTCAAATTATTTGTCACTTTTTTTATTTAAGACAACATTAATTATTTTTTTTCTTTTCCTTAAAGACTAAAACACTTAACTTTGTTCAAATACCAGAGAAGAAAGATTAAATATTAAGACATGAATAAAAGTAAAGTAGTCAAAAATTTATCCTAATTAATTTTTTTTAAGAGGCGTATACAGTAGAATCATGACAGATAATATGAGACAGATGGAATAATAAATAGATGAGGAGACAGATGGAATAATAAATAGACGAGGATGAAATCATTCTAACTGAATGGAGAAGAGTTAAATTTAATTTGAAGAATTAGTAAAAGTTAAACCCCATGAAGAATTAATTCTCCCTTGATAAAGTTAAACTTCTTTTATTTCCTACTTAAGAATGCTTGAAAGAGAAAGTCTTAATCTCATCAGTCCCTTCGTTTTTCTTTTTGCAACTTTCCCTTGTGTGTATAATAACTCAAATTAGTTGAATAATACTAGTAGTTTGTTAAATTGGATAACATATACTATATTGTTTCGGCTTCCAATTTAGGTTAGTAATAATTTGTTAAATTGGATTACAATAATGAATTTTTTGGACCTCTGATCCGGCTGGATTGAGCTTGGACTGTGGTCTCTACTCAAATTAGATTATGACCTAAACCAGTCTAAACAGTCACAAAAAAGTTGAACACCGCTTAACAAATAAAGCAAATATTAATTTGGGATAGAATCTGGCCATCACCTCATATCCGAACTCAGTGTACAAGTAGAATTGTGACAATAAGTCAAATACTACTAGCACAAAATTCCATGCACTAGATTTATTCCGCTGCTAGCTCCTCGGATCAAGCTTACATTTCCCAGAGAATGTATAAAAGTAGAAAGATGACTAGTGCAGTTTTCAGTTTTGAGCTTTAGAATTGCTAGACCACTTGTAAGATATAATCTTCGCATCTCATAGTAGTATGATACCTGGAATAAACCTGATGTATGCTCATTGAAAAATCCAATCAAACTTATGTACACCATTCAGCTTACAGGCAACAACTTTTACAGTAGCATCTAAGGATTCAAGAGGAAAAGCTATCTTATTCATATGAAAGTATTTCTCAAAATTGAACTAACATTTACAACAACAACAACAAACCCAGTATATTACCACAAGTGGAGTCTGGGGAGGGTAGTGCGTACGCAAACGTTACCCCTACCTAGTGAAGGTAGAGAAAATGTTTCCAATAGAAACTCGGATTAGAAAGAGTGAGAAGACGAGGAGGGAAGAAGAAGAAGAAAGAGAAAAGGGAAGGTAGAGAGTCTGTTTTCAAGAGATAATTTTACAGAAGGTTGCTGCACACAAACTGGAAACAAAGTAGGCATTTAGTAATTGTGAATTCAGCTGTAAACACAAGAATTCTTCTTGAACTTGATGGGTTTAGAGCTAGTAGAGTCAATGACCAAATCACACGAAATCTGCTTTTTGTTCTTCGTCCTCACTAATTTCCCCACCACATCTCCACGCGACCTGATTTCAAAGTCCAATTTTAATGGAACTTTAAAACCACCATTATTTGATGCATCAAGACCTGATCCAGCTCCATACAAGGGAAACTTTGTTGATTCTATGTTCACTAACACAGCCCGCCTACTCTTCCTGGGTTGATAATATTTTTTTAACTGCAAACCAAAGAAAAAATGAAGATTATGAAGGTATAAAGGCATTGGCTGAATTTCTCGACAAACTTCAAATATTTGTAAAATAAGGCGTTTGTCAAAACGAGGAACCTAAGATCAACTTAAGTGGTGACCTATCAGTCGATGAAATTGATGAAAACCATGGGAGATAAAAGTTCAAATTCCATCATAAACAAAAAACACTATGTGATTTCTCGGAATGGTGGGCAGACTACTCAATGTCTGAGGTAAGAACTATCCAGTAGAATAGTTGGGGTGCGCGCAATGGTGATCCGAACATTACCGTTATAAAAAAAGGTCAACTTTAGTATTGTTGTTTCTTCATTTTTCAACTCCTAATACAGGAAACTGAGAATGACACTGCTGACCTCTCTAGTCCACAACTTGGTACAGGTACATACAAATCATTTAGCAAAGAGAAGGTAGAACACCAAGAAGGAGAGAAATTGTTACCAAGAAAAGGAAACGAAGAAATATGCCGAGAAATTACCTGACCAGAGGCAACAGTGATATCTGAGTAGATGAGATTGACGGGGGTGGAGCTAACATGAATGCCATAGAATGTAGCAGGATTGTACACGCTTATTCTCAACGAGCCGTTCACTGTCATCATCTTAGTTACAACTCCAGAGAAGTCCGAACCTTCACCGATGTAGAAGTTATTCACAGCTAAACTCTGAAAAAAGAAAAACATACAAATATAAAATTAGTCAACTTTCTTGAACTGAACTCACAATAGTTGATTTTTCCATTGAAACATACTAACTGGGGACTGCTGTTGAATATAACCATGTCAATTTTGGATTTCACAGCTACTAATTCAGGAGTAGTTCAGTAAGTGTGAGGATGATGAAAGTGGCGGTTGTATTAGGTTAAGTAGTACCATTACAAGCTTGAAATCACGCAGGAATTTCACACAACTACATTCCTATCCACTCTATTTTTTCTAAACCTTATTTCAATAATATAACTTCACCTGTGTGAGCTTGATCATACGGTAAATTCCAAGTTCGAATAAAAGAGGAGGATTGTGGTAGGTTTACAATCAATATAAATAGATGGAGATTGAGGATATATATCGCCCACCCCAATTTGCTATTTAAGGATTGAGGTGTAATTGTTGATGCTATCAGTGGTGGAGCCACAATCAAGGAAGGATGTTCAATTTAATTCCTTCATTAAAAAAATTCTACTGCACAATTAGGGCATAAATAATTTTTTTCGGATGTATATAAACTTTTGATTCCCCTTGACATAAGGGAAGTTCTCATTATAGTGACAAATGTTGTTTAAAAAATTATTTTAGGTTGTAAGTTCTAATCCCCTGGTTCAAATAATATTATTTTTTTTAGTGCTGAAAGCAGTAGAACCTACTACCTACTACCCATGGCACAAAAGCCAAAAGTACTGCCAACGAAAGAAAGAAAAAAAAGCAGAGAAAATGTTCCCAATTAATTGGACTTTCTAATTCTGTAATCATTTACAGACATTAAATCTAGGCTTCAACAAGCCATTTCTCAGAATTGACATTTTTTGCAGACAGCTTAGCATCTTTCCTAGCAACTACACCCTCATATTCCGAGTAAATTTTATGGGTAGTCATTCAACTTTGTGTTCATTACCCAAAAAATATTTTTCTTTCTTTTGTTACGTAAAAGCCATTCAACTTTGTGTTCATTACCTAAAAGTCATTTTACTATGCTCTAATTATCACAATAATCACTTTGACCAAATTTTACAAACTTTTCACCTGAAAAGTCTATTATCCCCTTGACATTATAAATCCTCTCATATATGTAATACCTTCTATATTATAAGCTATACAATATACTTTTATCCAGATATTTTACTTATAACTAAAATAACTTAATATTATTTTATTTATTATTTTTATAATATATTCGTATATTTAATTTTTTCTTAATATTAATTTTCAAGATATATAAGTAGCATTATTAATTTTGTCAGTAACACTACCGTGAACAAATATCAAGTCCACTTTCTTAATCATGCTTAATGAAATATGTTTAATGAAAATTAAAAAATCAAAGCTCATTAATTTATCAGCCAAGCCATACCCATTAATATAATAAATAAAATACCCACATTTAGCAAAATGACACATTAGATTAATACTTTCAAATAAATAATATTAACAGATAAAGCTTTAAAAAACTTAATATTAAACACAAATATCATTTGTTAAACAAATCTGTTTTTATTATTTTAAATAAATATTAAAAAATAAATATTTTTTTATCATTTTTATATTTAAAATATGTTCATGTTTGAATATGATTAAACAAATTGAGTGCCATGGAAAAATGAAATGTATGGTATATAGTAAAATACCTAGATAAAAATATAGTATATAGTATATAATATAGAAGGTATTACATAAATGAGAGAATTTATAATGTCAGGGCATAATAGACTTTTCAGGTGAAAGGTGTGTTTTGGTCAAAGTGATTATTGGGATAATTAGAACATAGTAAAATAATTTTTGTGTAACAAAAAAAAGAAAAATAACTTTTGGGTAATGAACACAAAGTTAATGACTTTTAACTGACAAAAGAAAAAAATTAACTTTTGCTTAATGAACACACCCATGAAATTTACTACAGTATTCCGAACACTAAACTTTCAAAACAGAGGAAACAAACCCACTTCTTTTCCCAAATAAATCAAAAAAATTACTCATTCTATAAGGGATGTTGGGTAATAAGTAAAAATAATTTTCGGATAAAAATTTAATACTGCCTTATCCTTGTTTGGTAACTAATCATAGATAAGTTATCCCGTAATTTTTAAAAATAGTAACAGGATAACTTATAACTTTCAGGGGATACAATAGTAATTGAATAATAATTACAGGATAAAACAGTAAAATTATTTTATAATCAATAAGAAATAAAACTAGCATAATTAAACACCCCTAAAAGAGTAAAGAAACATACCCTGACAGTAATCTCTGCCTTGTACGGACGTCCAGCGCCCCAAATGATAAGGCAAAAGATAGAAAACAGAACAATAAATCCCAATAGAGCCAACAACGCTTGACACCGCCGAGTTACTCCCTTATCATCATCATATTCGTCATACTTACCCTCTTCCATAATCACATTACATTCCGGCCACCCTTTATCATTCCTTTTCCGGCCATTTTTCCGGCCGGACGACGACCTAAAGATGCCGGAAAATCGACTAGCAGAAGAATTCCGAGAGTGGCGTCCAAATGAAGGGTGTGAGGGAGATTCCATTGGACTATTGAAACTGGGTGTCGGTTGCATATATGTTGATTTGTCCCCATCGTGTGAATCTCTTGACGGACTTTGTACGTAGTAAACTGGCCTTTTTGGTGACCTTGACGGTGAAGATGGAGCTAAACTTGTAATATCTGACTCTGATTTTGTGTGCAACATTTTTCAACAAATTAAACCTTGTATAATTGTAGTAGTAGAATTCTGAACAAGACTATATTCAATTAATTTTGAATAAGCTCGTGAAAATTTTAAGGAATTCTTCTCATATGCTAAAAAACCACATGAATTGTGTGATTTATAGTGTGTTTTGTATGATTTGCATGGGAATTTTTTTAATCGGCAGAGTAAAGAAATGCTTTGTAAAGAAACAGAGAAGCAGCAGAGCAAGTAGAGTAAATGAAGACCGAGAGACAAGTAGACGGAGGTTTGGAAGGCGTCCCGACACCGAACCTGATTCCGAGCCTAAGCAATATGGTTGGTTCGGAAATAAGTGTCGGCAGCCTCTTGTCACTGTCGAACCCGATGGAATAATAAACAAATTAAAGCTCTTTTTTGGGGGGAAACAAATTGTTGTGGTGTTGAACCAACTTATTAAGAAATGATTTTCTATCTAATCAGTTACCGACTCCCTTAATCTATTTTATTTTTGATCCGTTTAAAAATAAATACTCTTTTCTAAATTTAAAAATAATTTTGCTTAAACTTACAATTCTACCATTAATGAGAAACTTTTATAACCACACAAATACTCTATGCCCCTTTTTGAATTGTTTAGGACCACAAATTCCAAAAGTCTTCATTTCTTCTTAAACTCCGTGCCCAGTCAAATATGTTTACATAAATTGAAATGGAGGGAGTATAATTTAATTAATCAGAAATTAATCTTGTAAGAATTTTATAATTTTATTTACTAACCGTCTGTAAAATGTGTTATATAACTAAAATAATATTAACACCATAAAATCATTTTTTTCCAAACTTGTGCTCTGTAATTATTCTATCAAATATCAGCTACTTTCCATTAAACTAAGTTAGACAAATAAAAGAAATCCACTTAACATTATATGTCTTTCTAAGAATAAATCTTTAGTTTATATCTCATTTTATTAATACTCAATACGTATAGGGCACCTTTGGTGCAACAAATTCATTAAAGTTAGGTATTGATAATACTTTTGAATTTTAGACAAGCTACTTAATTTAAATCTTTCAATTTATTATACTTGTTCACTAACCACTGCCCTATTCTGATACTTCTGATCTCTTCCTCTTTTTCTTTTTTCAAATTACGAAAGCAAGTAAATGTCAAGTGCCAACTACTTTACGACTGTCACTAGATTTTTTTGTTAGTTGCATTGTTTAAAATGTCTCAATTCACAGATACAATAATGTGTCAATTTACTAAGATATAATAATGTCTCAGTTCACTAAGATTAAGTCTATCAAAACTACAAATCCTTAGTTAGTTACACCAAGCAGTGTAAAATTTATACTATCT
Organism: Nicotiana tomentosiformis; assembly: GCF_000390325.3. NCBI lineage: Eukaryota > Viridiplantae > Streptophyta > Magnoliopsida > Solanales > Solanaceae > Nicotiana > Nicotiana tomentosiformis. The sequence goes on along the minus strand of NC_090814.1, from coordinate 144,211,724 downwards.
TGTAGCAAAACAAAATATTGAAAAATTGTGTTTTATTATAGTAGATAAAGACCAAAGAATAAAATTGTGCATCAATGAAGTGTCATCATACACAATCAATATTTCACTATCAACATATGAATGTATATATCGTTTTCAAATTATTATTACATGTAAATTAATATATTTGATCCTGTAAATGCACAATATTTTCTCCTCAACTATTGATCTATATAGGTACAAATATTACAAATGTAGGCGTTTCCATATTATGGAACCTAAAACTTTTTAGAAATAAAACCAGTCCATTATGAGAAATCAAACTTTAGAAGCTGTTGCTTAGCTTGAGGAGTGGAATTATTACGGATTAATTCCACAAATAAAATCTTCCTAAGATTTATAAGGACAAAGACTAATGTCATATACTTTCTTTTTGCTGATATGGGACAGAGAAGTGGACAATAACAGCGAGAAAGCAGTTGGGTGATGGAAAAGGTGGGTCATTTAATTTATTATTGAACTGGAGTTGGAGGGATGCAATCCAAAGATGACATTGCCATGGGCCACTTTTATTTTTTGGCTTCTCATTCCGGGGATTTGAATCTATACCCAATTTTTGGGTCACATTTTAACTTATACCCGCTTTGCAAAAAAATTACAAGCGAACCCACTTTTCGGATAACTTCAGACATACGGGCCTGAAGTAGCAAAAATTTATGTCTGAAGTTTGAACTTCATAATGTTTTGCCTGAAGTGTAGCCTTATCAAAGCAAAACTTTAGATATTTTTGCCTGAAATTTGGCCTGACTTGCAAAGGCAATCACGCAAACTTCAGTTCATAGTACAACGGCAAACTTCAGTTCAATAAAACTACAACATGTTTTGGCTGAAGTTTTCTTCAGCTCCTAGAATGCTGAAGTTCAGCAGCAATTACAAAACAAAACTTCAGCTCCTAGAATGCTGAAGTTCAGCAAATACAAAACAAAACTTCAGCATTCTAGGAGCTGAAGTTTTTGTTTTATATTTGCTAAACTTAAGCAGTCTTAGAGTTGAAGTTGTGTTCTGCCTTTCTTTGAAGTTAGATGGCTTTAAAATATAACTTAAGCCAAATTGTGCTGAATTTTTAACTGATTTTTTTAATAATGTTCTGTAGTTATTTTTCCTATCTTTTATTTTTCAGTTCTGCAGCCCTTTTCTGTCGTTTTTCCTGCATATGATATCATAAAGCAATGGATAAGCTAATTCCAAGAGATCGCGATAGCAACTATTGTGTATAATAAATTTCACATGCATGTGCCATTCTTGTGGCAGGTAACTTGGAAGAGAGGACATGTAGTAGTCAGTTGCTGTTGACACAAATCACACCTACTTTAACCAGCTTGTGGAATTTTATTTACTCGTCCTTCAATATAGAATATGGTAATTGATAAGATTTAATAAAAACTTTACAGATCCAATCAATAATACTTATACAAAGTCTCATGTGTTTGAGAGAGAAAAGAAGAAGAGGAAAAGAAGAGGAGGAAGAAAAGAGCGCATAGGTCAGGAGGAAGAAAGGAGCGCATAGATCAGGAGGAAGAAGAGGAGGCGTCTGAAGTTGTCAAAATTAGGGTATAGGTTAAAGAATTTTAAAAATATGGGTATATGTTAAATAGGGGCGACCAAATAGGGCGCCAGTGCAATTTTTACTCTCATTCCTTGTTCGGTATTTATACCAGAGCTTGATCAAATATCGGAAAGTCTTATATTGGGGACTAAACATTTTTCTAATAAAGATGATTTTATATTTAGAGCTTAAACGCGAGATTCCTGATTAATGATAAAAGAGTACTTACCAGATACTACTCCACCGTAACTACGCGCCATGGGCCACTTATTAAATCGCATGTAGCCGAATTATATAACACTCTGACACTACACCCACTACAATCCTTTATCACAAATTCATATTGTGTCTTGTACTTTCACCCACTTCATCGTTTTCCTTTCTTACCATCTCCCCCTAGATATATATTTCCATGAAAACCCCCCTAAATTTCATCCATAGAAGTAGATGACCAGTTTTCCCGTTTGGACAACTAAACAAGAACAAAAAAACGAAAAGGAAACCAATTTCCACAACGGTGGAGGAACAACTAAATGTGTCTTCATTCCATTTCATTTGATAAAAAGTTTCATTTACTTTAAAAAAAACAAGACTAAATTGCGAGAAAGCATCAATACGTGTTTATTGGGCTTTTCATTTATTTAACATATAAACGGGCGGGAAGCTATTGTGTGTGCCAGTTCCCAATATGGCTTCCATAATTCATACATTTGATTTAACACTGGACAGTGGCGGGGCCACCTCTTGCCGAAAACTATAAGGTAGATAGGTAATTTGTTTTTATGTATTTATGCTAATATGTTCAATTCATTTAACTATTTCGTGCATTTACCTTTTTAAATTTTGATTCTCTTTAACTCTGACATTGACACTACACCGTCGTTGTATAATTATTCAACTGTTTCTCGGATTCTCAATTTGATCCTTGTTCATGCCTATGATTTTCTCGACTAGTAAAACAAATTGGCGTGGGGTCTTAGCGGGCACATATGACCTCAAATCAACGTCAATCTTTTTCTTTTCTTTTTGGTAATTTAGAGTTGTTATTTCTATTAATTTTCTGTTTTGGTCATTTGGGCTCAGAAATACGATACAGATATCCCTTTTAAGGGATCTGGTTGATGCAGGCTGGGATCCGGTTTCCAGTCCATCGTCCAAAAGAAAGTTCTCTAGTTTTTAAGGTTTGAATAATTTTTCATTTGATTAAAATTTTTGTAAAGGATAAAAAATGTGAGTTCTAATATTTTGAATAAGAAAGATAAGAATAAGTCAGTCAGACTATCTTTTGCGAATTCAGAAGCAGTTACATATGAATGTCTAATAAATAATACGCCCACGAAAACAGAACAAGAAAAAGTATGAAATTGCTGCTGTCTACTTCTAGATAACGAAAAATGAAGCAGATTGGGGGGTGGGGGTTGGGGTGAGGGGGGGGGGGGGGGGGAATAACTTGATAATTTTGATAAAGAAAAAGAGATCATGTAAAGCACGAATTATAATTTAGGTCTCGTAAGCTCTATCCTCAACATCATTATCCACTAGGGCATGACAAAGAGAGAGAAGGTTAGGAAATAGAATATAAGGTTAAAATGTACTTTAGGTGAGTAGGAACAAGACACAGTCGTATGTGTCAGCACAAGATGTATATAGAATATGTGACCTTTACACTTTAGCTGAAAAAGGAATTGGTGACGAGATTTTCTATACAAATCTTTTTAGTGTTCTACTCACTCCTTTCATATTCTTGCTTAGAGAACGAGCAGGGGAAGGTTCCTTTCTTCATTTCTTGATTTTAAACACCAAAGCTAGTTAGTAATATATTACTGAGTTTGCTTCCACTAGCTAAATTGGGATCTTCTACTTCAGAGCAATAGATAGAGAGAGACAAAGAAAGTTGGCAATATGTTGGAAGGAAAAGCTGTTATTGAAGATACAGATATGCCATTGAAGATGCAGATCCAAGCCATGCGTTGGGCTTCTCAAGCTCTGGATCTTTATGATGTTTTGGACTGCAAATCTATTGCTGCTCACATAAAGAAGGTAGCATTCCAATCATTTTTTTTATCCACAAAAGACTGCCATTTTCTCCGATTTACGGTTTGCAGCGTATGACCATCTCCTCTAACGCCTCTTAGAAAGAGTGCGTTTTCATTTTCTTAATTATACTATTATGTTTCAACATGTCCCTCATGTGTGATCTTAGTATTTTGTATGGGTCAAACACGTAAAAACATTTTTTGCTTTTGGATAGCGGTGCACAAAAGCAGTGCTAGGATTTGAAGTGTGTGGGTTGTAAATATTAAGAAATAACCGTGACCTAAAGCTTGTGTTATTTTTTTATGAAAAAAAAAGAAAAGAAACGGGGTAAAAGCACAATAAAATTCATTGTTTTTAGATTCGAACCTGCATGTCTTCCATGAGATCCCAAAGCCCTTACCACTGAATCCAGATGCCTTTTCCGCGAGATATTTTTATGTAAGCAGTGAATTTTTCAATACAAATACAGGGTTCGAAAAGTCACTGGGTTCGCCCGAACTCGCACCCACTACTGTAGCTCTGCCCCTGGCGGTGCAATTTGAACCTAGGCCATATCCCGGCTTGCTCTAATGAATTATATGATCATCTCATATAAAAGGTTAAGTTGTTATAGACGGGGGCGGATTTAGGGGGGCGGATTTAGGGGGCGGAAGGGGGTTCATCTGAACCCTCTTCGCCGAAAAATTACACTGTATATATAAGGCAAAATCTATTTTTTACATCTATATATTAAGTTTTGAACCCCCTTGACACAATCCAAAAGTGTAGCTTAGTGGTCAAAGGGGGTTCAAAATGTTTGAAAGGTCATAGGTTTAATTCCCACTAGCTACAATCTTTTTTTTCTTGAACCCCCTTCGCCGAGATCCCGCCTCCGCCACTGGTTATAGAGCACACTTAATTACTTGATTATGTTATGTCTCACCTTTACATTCTTTCTTCTAGCTCTGATTATATGTTCGTAACAGCTTTGTAATGTATCCAGGAGTTTGACAAGAAATATGGGGGTGGCTGGCAGTGCGTGGTGGGGTCAAAATTCGGCTGTTTCTTCACTCATACTAAAGGAACATTTATCTATTTCACCTTGGAGACTCTAAACTTCCTCATCTTTAAAGGAGCCACTTCTCCTTGATGTTGGTTGTTCAAGAAAGGTGGAAGATTGAGATGAAAACGGGACCTGTAATTATTCTTAGCTAGGTCATTCTTAACTCTATCTCTGTCCAAGATCCCTTCCCTTTTTTTGGCTTCGATTTGTTTTTCACTTTCCACAAGCAAATATCTAGAGAGAAAGAAAACTAAAAAGGATAGATGATAATGTAAATACTGGCAGTTTCCATCTGCATGGATCTTTCACCTTTTTTCTTCTAGCTGCTAAGAAGTAAGAACCCTGTATCTTCCAGTGGAATTGCTTTTAAGTTCCTCGTATATCCATGATTAAATTAGTAACGTGTGGTGTTCTCAATATTTAGCCTCTATCTGTCATAGGAGCAGTTCACAGAAGCAAGGATATAGCAGATAGTTGATTGAATACTCAAAAGATGAGAAATTGGTCCTTACATTGAGCTGAAAGTTGCCTGAGATTCAATCACTGTATCTTGGGTCTCAAACTTCAATAGTTGGTGTGCTTGACTGCATACTCGTACTATAAACATTCACAAGAGAGCTGGAGTGAACCATCCTCGTGGCGAATCGGGCATAATTCAAGTTCATTAACATGTTCGGGGGCTTATGAACTGACGAGAAGTGTACGCTTCATTGCGAGGGGGATCCAGACATTCTTTCTGAGAATCTGAAAACAGACATGTACTAGACGTTAAAATTTGACATTAGTTTGAACCTATTGATATATTACATCTCGATTTAGATGTTAGCTCAGTAGTGCTCAATTTCTGTATTGTTGAGCGAACTTACCTTATAATCTGCAATGCAACTACATACTCCCTCCGTTTTAATTTATGTGAACATGTTTGACTGGGCACGGAGTTTAAGAAAAAATGAAGACTTTTGGAATTTGTGGTCCTAAACAAGTCAAAAATGGGCCCAGAGTATTTGTGTAGTTATAAAAGCTTCTCATTAAGAGTATAATTGTAAGTTTAAGCTAAATTATTACCAAATTTAGAAAGGGTTCATTCTTTTTGGAACGGACCAAAAAGAAAATAGGTTCACATAAACTGGAACAGAGGTAGTACTATCTTCCGTTAATTGCTCAAGCACAGAATCTATAAGCAGAGGCGGTAAGGAAAAGACATTTCCATATTGTAAATAGTTTTGTTCAGTTTTTTGACTATATTAGCACCCTATGAAGTTTATAGAAGGTCCATTGTTTTCATGAACTAACTTTTTTCGCTATCGCTCGTAATTTAAGCATCTACTGGATGCAATTGTTAATGAAATTTCACTTTACCTAATAAAAAACAAGAACTTAAAAAGCATTTCCAAGTTCCAACTACAACTTATGCTTTTCAGATGCTTAAATTTAGAAGGAGACCAATCCTTGCTACATAGATAGCATGTTATTGAGCACCAATGCAGTATCCTGAATATGGAAGTGGAAGAATGCATGACAAAAAATGTCCAAGATCACCATACCTTATACCAGAAACTGTCAAAGAACAGGGGTCAGTAATGGCTTGTCCGAAAAGTGTGCCTCCAAGTTTGCAACCACGAGGTCAGCCATGTCCTTACGAGTCTCCAAAGTGCTAGCTGCCACATGAGGTGATAGGACAACATTATCAAGTCCAGCTAGTAGCACGGGCGCTTCAGGTTCACATTCAAGCACATCAAGCCCTGCTCCTCCCAATCTGCCTTCTGCTAGAGCAGATACCAGCTCAGATTCATCAATATGAGAACCCCTTGCAATGTTGATAACAACTCCATTTGGACCCAATGCAGCTATAACTTCACGGTTGATAATGTGGTGAGTTTCATCAGTTAAGGCACAAGCTACAAGGAGGATCTGACAGTTGGAGGCTAAGTTGATAACACGTGGATAATAGGTGTACGTTGACTCTGGTTTTCGTGAACGTGAATGATAACTGATTGAACATCCAAAAGCTTCAGCTCTTTTGGCAATTGCTGAACCAATTCTCCCTAATCCCACAATACCTACTGATTTGCCACTAAACTGGAAGAAAATTGAAGAGCAAACCAAGATAAGTTCTTTTGGAGAAACAAAACTTAGAAAGGGAAAAGTCAAAGGGTAATATGGTTAGATTTGGATCTGGACCAGCTTAAGTACTCCAAAAGAAGAATATGTTCAAAATACACAAGTTCATCGCGAAAAGCAGGCAATATGGTTGACTCAATTGCATCAGACCAGCTTCAAGTAAGGCATTTGATGAAAACGTGCAGAGGCGGATGTAGCCTATACTCTATGGGTTCAACTAAACCTAGTATTTTAAACACCGAACATAAATGTATATGTGAAAAAGAACTAAAATTTCAATAAACAATAATTTCAAAAGTACAATGAGTTCAACCTAAAAATTTTAACTAAACCTATAAAGTGTTATGAAATAAAAGCAATTTAGTAAAACGTAAATAATAAATACAGATAGAGGAGTTTTTCCTCTTCAATTATGTGTATTTACCCATCTATTATAAAGTCTGTATATAGGCATGAAAAGTGAAGAATCACTATTATAAAATAGTAGGAGTAATGGCCACTAAAATAGTAGGGGGAATAATCACTACACATTAAATGATGGGGCTCAACATGGACATCCATAACTATTATTTTCAACACTCCTTCTTGGATGTCCATGCTAAAAATAAAATTTCAAGTGAAAGGAAAAAGCACGTAGTTATTTGTTATACGCATTGTGTGCTGCCTCATTAAAAACCTTACCAGAAAAATCCAGTGGGACAAAACCTTGGTTAAGGAAAAAAGAGTGCAGCGCGTAGTTACTCCCTCTGATAAAAATATCACTTAATGTCTCGAAGACGATGCATTCCAATCTTCTATATCAACTTTTCAAATGTTGAGGTTGGTAATGCCTTAGTGAACAAATCAGCCAAATTATCACTTGAACGAACATCTATTTCACCATTCTTTTGAAGATCATGAGTGAAAAAGAATTTCAGTGAAATGTGTTTTGTTCTATCTCCTTTCAGTTGAGTTATGCATGCAGCATTATCTTCATACAATATTGTTGGAATATTCCCTTTCGAAGAAAGACCACATGTTCCTGAATGTGTTGAGTTATCGATTCAACCAAACACATTCTCAACTTGCTTCGTCAATGGCTATTATCTCTACATGATTTGAAGAAGTAGCAGTTATAGTTTGTTTCGTTGAACGCCATGATATGGTTGTACCTCCACTTGTAAATAAATAGCTTGTCCAAGATCGACCTTTATGTGGATCAGACAAATATCCTGCATCTGCATAACCAATCAATGATGACTTGGATTCATTTGAATAAAATAAACCCATATCAATGGTCCCTCAGAGGTATCTGAATATATGCTTAATACCATTCCAGTGTCTTTGTGTTGGGGAAGAACTAAATCTTGCCAACAAGCTTACCGAGAAAGCTATATCTGGTCAGGAACTATTGGCAAGACACATTAATGCCCCAATTGCACTAAGATATGGTACTTCGGCACCAAGAAGCTCTTCATCATTTTTATGAAGTCGAAATGGACCTTTCTTTATGTCAAGTGATCTCACAACCATCGGGGTACTCAATGGATGTGCTTTATCCATATAGAATCGCTTTAAGATCTTTTCGGTGTATGTTAATTGATGGACAAATATTTCATCTTTCATATACTCAATTTGTAGACCAAGACAAAAATTTTGTCTTTCCAAAATCTTTCATTTCAAATTATTTTCTCAAACAATCTACTGCTTTTGGAAGCTCCCCAGGAGTTCCAGTGATATTTAAATCATCAACATACACGGCGATTATAACAAATTCACATCCAGACCGTTTCATAAAGACACAAGGACAAATTGCATCATTCTTGTACCCTTCTTTCAACAGGTATCCACTCAGGCGATTGTATCACATACGACCTGATTGTTTCAATCCGTATAAGGATTTCTGAAGCTTTATTGAACAAGTTTTACGAAAACTTTTATATGATTCAAGCACTTTAAATCCCTCAGGTATTTTCATAAAAATTTCGTTGTCTAATGATCCATACAAATAGGCTGTGACAACATCCATTAGACGCATTTCAAGCACTGTTATATTTATGAGATACCTGAAGGTGATAGCATCCACCATAGGAGAATATGTCTCCATATAATCAATGACAGGTCTTTGTGAAAACCCTTGTGCCACAAGTCGCGCTTTATATCTAACGACTTCATTTTTATCATTTCGTTTTCGCACAAAAACCCATTTGTACCGTACTGGCTTTATATCTTCAGGTGTTCGAACTATTGGTCCGAAGACTTCACGTTTTTCAAGTGAAGTTAATTCTACCTGGATAGCTTCTTTCTATTTTGGCCAATCATTTCTCTATCTACATTCATATACAGATTTTTGTTTGAAATCCTCATCTTGTTGCATTATTTCAACAACATTATACGCAAAAAATATTATCAACAACAATATCATTTCAACATTTTCCTCGTAGAGATATAACTTATTGAGATCTCTTCATTTTCATTATTTTCTGATACTTGGACCTCCCGTGAGGTCTTATCATTTGATATGTCTCGGGACTCCTCTTGAGCCATTACCTCCGTATTATGATCACCTTGATCATTTGCTCCCTTCGAGGATTTTTATCTTTAGAACCGATTGGTCTACCACGTTTCAAGCGTGGCTTAGACTCATTTGCATTAATTGATTGTCCTGTCGAGATATCAACTCGAATTGGAGCATTAGCAGCTGAAATATGTGACTTAGTCACCCTTGGTAGGTTAGTGAATGCATCTGGCAGTTGATTTGCAACATCTTACAAATGACTTATCTTTTGAACCTCTTGTTCACGTTGATTTATTCGATGATCTAAATGAGAAAGTGATAATGCATTCCAACCTATCTCTTTTCTCAGCTGCTTATTTTCTCCCCCTTATGTTGGGTATATTGATTCATCAAAATGACAATCAGAAAATCTTGTCGTAAATAAATCTCCAGATCTTTTATAATAAAAAGAGATTCATACCCAACATATATCCCAAACCTTCTTTGGGTACCCATCTTTGTGCGTTGTGGTGGAGTAATTGGAACATATACCGCACAACCAAAGATTCTAAGATGGGGAATATTTGGCTATTGACCAAAAACCAATTGTAATGGGGAGATATTATGATAACTTGTGGGCCTTATCCCCACAAGTGTTGCTGCAAGCAAAATAGCATGACCCCATACTAAAATGGTTAGTTTTGTTCTCATAACATTTGTCTAGCAATCAATTGGAGACGTTTGATTAATGATTCTGCTAGGCCATTTTGAGTATGAACATGAGCAACTAGATGCTCAATTGTTATCCATGTTGATATACAATAGTCGTTAAAGGCCTGGGATGTAAACTCACCAGCATTATCAAGACGAATTGTCTAAATTGCATAATCTGAAAATTGTGCTATTAACCTTATTATTTGAGCCAACAGTCTCGCAAATGTCATATTGTGAGTTGATAACAAGCACACATGTGACCGTCTTATAGATGCATCTATCAAAACCATATAATATCTGAATAGTCCACATGGAGGGTGAGTGGGCCCACATATATCACCCTGTATACGTTTCAGAAATGCAGGGGATTCCATCCTAACTTTAATCGTTGATGGTCTAATAATTAATTTGACTTGAGAATATGCAGCACAAGAAAATTCCTTAAATTGAATAATCTTTTGGTTCTTCAATTATTTTACGCATCATAGTAGAATCAGGATGGCCCAACCGGTCATGCCAAATAATAAAATTATTTTGATTAGTAAACTTCTTGTTTACTACGGCATGTGTTTTAATCCTGCTAATACTTGTGTAGTATAAGCCGGAGGAAAGAGCAGGTAACATTTGAAGCACATATTTCTTACCAGACATTATTGTAGTAATATAAAGATATTCAATCTTTTCATCATTTGCAGTTTCAATATGGTAGTCATTTTGGCGAATATCTTTGAAACTTAATAAGTTTCTTTTAGATTTACTACAATATAGTCTTCATCAATAGCCAAATTTGTTCCTCCTGGTAGCAATAAATTGGCTCTTCCAGAACCTTCAATTAATCTTGTACTACCAAATATTATATTAACATTGGCTTCTTTCATTACCAAATAAGAGAAATATCTTTTATCTCTTAAAATAGTGTGTTGTAGCACTATCCAGAAGACATATATCATCTTAAGTCCAAATGAAGACTACGGAATTTTCATATTCTTCATTAAAAAGAATCAAAAAGTACACCATAAGAAATATGAAAGACTAATAGAAAAAGAACATTAAGAATGTAGAAACTAGCAACACATTATGCATTACGAAAATACACTCAAGAAAAATAAACTAGTTGCAAACATAAATGAAAAACGACAACTTTTATTATAGCTTTATTCCCCAGTAAGATGATTAGTTCTTCAATCAATATCCTCAAAGAAGTCTCCAACTTCTAAATGAGTAATATTTGCAAGGCCTCCAAAATCATCATCTTTATTATGCAAGATGTGCCTCGGAATAATATTTGTTTGAGGGACCTGCTTCATCATCATTATTTTGAAAGGTCAAGTGTGCCTCCACATTATTTTCTTTCTTTCTTAGGGAGGCTTGATAAAGTTTGACAAAATGATCTAGCGTACGACAAATGCGTGCCCAATAACCTTTCATACCACATCGGTGGCACATATTAACTTTACCTTAGGATTAATTTGAGAACCCTTATTGTTCTCCTATTTATTTCCACCATGATGACGATAATTATTGCATCCCCTGCCACGTCCACGTCTACGACCATATCCACGACCACGGTAATTATTATTTTTTCTTTCAGACTTATCATATGCTGCTACAACATTCACTTCCGGGAATGGAGCTGACCCAGTGGGACGAACTTCATGATTTTTCATTAATAGAGTATTGTTCTGCTGTGCCACAAGTAGGCATGTGATTAACTCAGAATATTTCTTAAAGTCTTTTTCACGGTATTGTTGTAGTATCACATTTGAAGCGTGAAAAGTGGAAAATATTTTTTCCAATAAGTCCTCATATGTGATAGTGTCTCCACATAATTTTAATAGAGAACTTTCTTTAAAAATAGCATAATTATACTCACTTACGGTTTTAAAGTCTTGCAACCTTAAATGTATCCACTCGTACCGAGTTTTTGGTAATACCGTAAGTTTTAAGTGGTCATATCGGTCCTTCAAATTATTCCATAATTCAAGTGGATCTTTTACGGTTAAATATTCAGTTTTTAACCCTTCATGTAGATGATGACGAAGGAAAATCATGGCATTCGCTTTATCTTGATTTGATGCTTCATTTCCTTGTATAATAGTATTCCTGAGACCTTTAGCATAAGGTGAATTTCAGCATCAAGGACCCATAATAAATAGTTATTCTCGGTGATGTCAAGTGCCACAAATTCAAGTTTTGATAAATTTGACATAGTGAAAACTATCATAAAAGATGAATAAGTTAGAGAAATAGTTATGTTAATAAACAATTAATGAAACAAAACGACTAAGGGAAAAAGAAACAAAAATACAGATATATCGTGTAAACAAGCTACTATATATGTGTGAATAGATTTGAACGTTACTAATATTATTTATACGTTCCTATTCAATAATTATAAAGTAATTAAACCAATGTAAAATTATTAGTTGTCACTTCATTCTCCCAGTTCTTCAAAATATCTTAAAGGTGTATTTTGATCCAAGAAGTACATGAATATTATAAGTAGTTTTATTAGTGGGTAGCTAGTTTGATGACTTTGAGGTCATCTAAGAGTTAAGCAGTGAAGATTTTATCACTGCAGTGTACTTAAATCATTTAAGATGTCCAAGAGCATAAGTAATCTGCAAACAGTGAGCATATGATATGTACTGTCATAAACAAAATGAATATAATGATACATACCTTAATAAAATATGACTCAACTTAGCGGGGATAAAGATGAAATTAGAGTTTGCTGATAACGTGTTATGAAATAAAAGCAATTTAGTAAAACGTAAATAATAAACAGAGATAGAAAGAAGGAGGAGTTTTTCCTCTTTAATTGTGTGCATTTACCCATCTATTACAAAGCCTTTATATAGACAAGAAAAGTGAAGAATCACTATAATAAAATAGTGGGAGAAATGGCCACTAAAATAGTGGGGGAATAATCACTACACATTAAATGATGGGGCTCAACATGAACATCCATAACTATTATTTCCAACATTAAGTTTAAATCCTGGATTCAGCCTCTAAACACGTTTTAAAAGCATTAACCCAAGAATCTTGAACAAAAGCGAAAATGTTACTCCTGTTGAAAATAATAGTTATGGATGTCCATGTTGAGCCCCATCATTTAATGTGTAGTGACCATTTCCCCACTATTTTAGCGGCCATTCCCCCCACTATTTTATAATAGTGATTCTTCATTTTTCATGCATATATAAAGGTTTTGTAATAGATGGGTAAATACACACAATTGAAGAGGAAAAACTCTTCCTTCTTTCTATCTTTATTTATTATTTACTAAATTGCTTTTATTTCATAACACGTTATCAACACGAGTCTCTAACTATCCTTATATCGAGTTTGATTTTCCCCAGGTATGTTATAGATCTAATTCTTGTATAATAAGTTTATACCGGAGAAAACAGAAAGTTAAAGGAAGTGTAGTTATTTTCTTTGTGTGAGAATTTGGCTTAAGATTTACTAGCATTTGGTGTAATCTGTTGTGATTTCAAATCCCCCAGACCCCCGTAAAAATGAACTAACTTCAATAATGACATCTAGCAAAAACAATTTTAGACGTGTTGAGAAAATAATATTAAATAAGTACATATATATTTGGTCTTGAAAGACAGATAGAAAACTTTACTCACAATTTTTCTATATGGCAATAACTTATGCATATATGGACAAAAATGTGACTTTTTTTAGTGAAATGATGATAGGCATAAATTTTTCTTTCCCATAGCTGCTACTGACATTTATGTTTTGAGATATTTTTCAAGCAAAAGTTTCGATTCTTATTACAAAATTTACAAAAGAAACTTCTTCACTAAAAATGACATTATTATTTCTAATTTATTTATTTTCTTTTATAGCTTTCGCCATGTCAAATTTATCAAAACTTAAATTTGTGGCACTTGACATCATAGGAAAGAATTATTTGTCATGGGTCCTTGATACTGAAATTCACCTTGACGCTAAAGATCTTGGGAATACTATTATACAAGGAAATGAAGCATCAAATAAGGATAAAGCAAAGACCATGATTTTCCTTCGTCATCATCTACATGAAAGATTAAAAACTAAATATTTAACTGTAAAAGATCCACTTGAATTATGGATTAATTTGAAGGATCAATATGGCCACCTAAAACTTACTGTATTACCGAAAGCTTGGTATGAGTGGATACAGTTAAGGTTGCAAGACATTAAAACCGTAAGTGAGTATAATTTTGCTATCTTTAAAGTAAGTTCTCTATTAAAATTATGTGGAGACACTATCACAGATGAGGACTTATTGGAAAAAATATTTTCTACTTTTCACGCTTCAAATATGGTGCTACAACAGTAATACCGTGAAAAAGGTTTTAAGAAATATTCTGAGTTAATTATATGCCTACTTGTGGCAGAGCAGAATAATACTCTATTAATGAAAAATCATGAAGCCTGTCCCACTAGGTCATCTCCATTTCCGGAAGTGAATGTTGTAGCAGCATATGACAAGTCTGAAAGAAAACAAAATAATTACTGTGGTCGTGGACATGGCCGTAGACGTGGACGTGGCAGGGGACGAAATAATTATCGTCATTATGGTGTTAATAAACATAAGAACAATAAGGGTTCTCAAATTAATCCTTCAAAAGGTAAAATTAATGTATCACCGATGTAGTATGAAAGGTCATTGAGCACGCATTTGTCGTACACCAGATCATTTTGTCAAACTTTATCAAGCCTCCCTTAGAAAGAAAGAAAATAATGTGGAGGCACACTTGACCTTTCAAAATAATGATGATGAAGCGGGTCCCTCAAACAAATATGATTACGAGGCACATTTTGCATATAAAAATGACGATTTTAGAGGCCTTGCAAATATTACTCATTTAGAAGCTGGAGACTTCTTTGAGAATATTGACTAAAGAACTAATCATCTTACTGGGAATGAAGCTATAATAAAAATTATCGTTTTTCATTTATATTTGCAACTAGTTTATTTTTCTTGAGTGTATTTTCCTAATGCATCATGTGTTGCTAGTTTCTATATTCCCAACGTATTTCTTAATATTTTTTTTTCTGTTAGTCTTTCATATTTCTTATAGTGTACTTTTAGATTTTTTATGAAGAATATGAAAATTCCCCAGTATTCATTTGGACTCAAGATTAATAAAGATGATATATGTTTTCTGAATAGTGCAACAACACACTATTTTAAGAGATAAATGATACTTCTCTTATTTGGTAATGAAAGAAGCCAATATTAATACAATATCTGGTAGTACAAGATTAATTGAAGGTTCTGGAAGAGTCAATTTATTACTACCAGGAGGAACAAATTTGGCTATTGATGAAGCACTATATTGTAGTAAATCTCAAAGAAACTTATTAAGTTTCAAAGATATTCGTCAAAATGGCTACCATATTGAGACGACAAATGATGAAAAGATTGAATATCTTTATATTACTACAATAATGTCTGGTTAGAAATATGTGCTTGAAATGTTACATGCTCTTTCCTCCGGCTTATATTACACAAGTATTGACGGGATAGAAACACATGCCGTAGTAAACGAGAAGTTTACTAATCAAGATAATTTTATTATTTGGCATGACCGGTTGGGTCATCCTGGTTCTACTATGTTGCGTAAAATAATTAAAAATTCACATGAACATTCAATGAAGAACCAAAAGATTCTTCAATTTAAGAAATTCTCTTGAGCTGCATGTTCTCAAGGCAAATTAATTATTAGACCATCAACGATTAATGTTAGGATGGAATCCCCTGCATTTCTGGAACATATACATGGTGATATATGTGGGCCCATTAACCCTCCATGTGGACCATTCAAATATTATATGGTTTTGGTAGATGCATCTACAAGATGATCACATGTGTGCTTATTATCAACTCGCAATATGGCATTTGCGAGATTGTTGGCTCAAATAATAAAGTTAAGAGCACAATTTCCAGATTATGCAATTAAGACAATTCGTCATGATAATGCTGGTGAGTTTACATCTCAAGCCTTTACTAATTATCGTATATCAACTGGGATAACAATTGAGCATTTGGTTGCTCATGTTCATAAACAAAATGGTCTAGCAGAATCATTGATCAAACGCCTCCAATTAATTGCTAAACCAATGCTTATGAGAACAAAACTTACCATTTTAGTATGGGGTCATGCTATTTTGCATGCAGCAACACTTGTGCGGATAAGGCCTACAAGTTATCATAAAGTCTCCCCATTGCAATTGGCTTTTGGTTAGGAGCCAAATATTTCTCCTCTTAGAATATTTGGTTGTGCGGTATATGTTCCAATTGCTCCACCACAACGCACAAAAATGGGTCCCCAAAGAAGGTTGGGGATATATGTTGTGTTGGGTATGAATCTCCTTCTAGTATAAAATATCTGGAACCTATGACTGGAGATTTATTTACGGCAAGATTTTCTGATTGTCATTTTGATGAATCAATATACTCAACATTAGGGGGAGAAAATAAGCACCTGAGAAAGGAGATAGATTAGAATGCATTATCACTATCTCATTTAGATTCTCGAACAAATCAATGTGAAAAAAAGGTTCAAAATATAATTCATTTGCAAAATGTTGCAAATCAACTGCCACATGCATTCATTGACCTACCAAGGGTGACTAAATCACATATTCCAGCTGCTAATGCTCCAATTCGAGTTGATATCCCGGCAGGACAATCAATTAAAGTAAATGAGTTTAAATCACGCTTGAAACGTGGTAGACCAATCGATTCTAAAGATAAAAATCCCCGAAAAAGAAAAGGAGCAAATAATCAAAGTGATCATAATACGGAGGTAGTGGCTCAAGAATAGCCCCGAGACATAACAAATGATAAGACCTCAGGGGAGGTCCAGGTACTTGAAAATAATGAGAATGAAGAGAACTCAATAAGTTATGTCTCAACGGGAAAAAGATGGAACCGAAATAATATTGTTATGGATAATGTTTTTGCTTATAATGTTGCTATTGAAATAATGCAACAAGATGAGGATCTTGAACCAAAATCTGTCTATGAATGTAGAGTTGTAGACAGAGAAATGATTGGCCAAAATGGAAAGACGTTATCCAAGCAGAATTAACTTCACTTGGAAAACGTGAAGTCTTCGGACCTATAGTTCGACACCAGAATGTATAAAGCAAGTAGGGTACAAATGGATTTTTGTACGAAAACAAAATGGTAAAAATGAAGTCGTTAGATATAAAGCGCGACTTGTGGCACAAGGGTTTTTGCAAAGGCCTGGCATTGATTATATGGAGACATATTCTCCTGTGGTGGATGATATCACCTTCGGGTATCTCATAAATATGGCAGTGCATGAAAAACTTGATATGCGTCTAATGGATGTTGTCACAACCTATTTGTATGGATCATTAGACAACGAAATTTTTATGAAAATACCTGAGGGATTTAAAGTGCTTGAAGCATAAAAAGTTTTCGTGAAACTTGTTCAATAATGCTTCAGAAATCCTTATACGGATTGAAACAATCAGGTCGTATGTGGTACAATCGCTTGAGTGAATACCTGTTGAAAGAATGGTACAAGAATGATGCAATTTGTTTTTGTGTCTTTATAAAAAGGTCTGGATCTGAATTTGTTATAATCGTTAGGTATGTTAATGATTTAAATATCATTGGAACTCATGAGAGCTTCCAAAAGCAGTAGACTGTTTGAAAAATAAATTTAAAATGAAAGATTTTGGAAAGACAAGATTTTTGTCTTGGTCTACAAATTGGGTATATGAAAGATGGAATATTTGTCCATCAAACAACATACACCGAAAAGATCTTAAAGCGATTATATATGGATAAAGCACATCTATTGAGTACCCCGATGGTTGTGAGATCACTTGATATAAAGAAAGATCCATTCTGACCTCATGAAAATGATGAAGAGCTTCTTGGTGCCGAAGTACCATATCTTAGTGCAATTGGAGCATTAATGTATCTTGCCAATAATTCCCGATCAGATATAGCTTTCTCGGTAAGATTGTTGGCAAGATTTAGTTCTTCCCCAACACAAAGACACTGGAATGCTATTAAGCATATATTCAGATACCTCTGAGGGACCATTGATATGGGTTTATTTTATTCAAATGAATCCAAGTCATCATTGATTGGTTATGCAGATGCAGGATATTTGTCTGATCCACACAAAGGTCGATCTGGGACAAGATATTTATTTACAAGTGGAGGTACAACCATATCATGGCGTTCAACGAAACAAACTATAGTTGTTACTTCTTCAAATCATGCAGAGATAATAGCCATTCACGAAGCAAGTCGAGAATGCGTTTGGTTGAGATCGATAACTCAACACATTCAGGAAACATGTGGTGTTTCTTCGAAAGGGAATATTCCAACAATATTGTATGCAGATAATGTTGCATGCATAACTCAACTGAAAGGAGGATACATCAAAGGATATAGAGCAAAACACATTTCACCGAAATTCTTTTTCACTCATGATCTTCAAAAGAATAGTGAAATAGATGTTCAACAAGTTTGTTCAAGTGATAATTTGGCTGATCTGTTCACTGAGGCATTACCAATCTCAACATTTGAAAAGCTGAAATACAAGATTGAAATGCGTCGTTTTCGAGATATTAAGTGATATTTTTTATTAGGGGGAGTAACTACGCGCTGCACTCTTTTTTCCTTAACCAAGGATTTGTCCCACTGAATTTTTCTGGTAAGGTTTTTAATGAGGCAGCACACAATGCGAATAACAAATAATTACGTACTTTTTCCTTTCACTTGAAATTTTATTTTTAACATGGACACCCAAGGGGGATTGTTGAAAATAATAGTTATGGATGTACATGTTGAGCCCATCATTTAATTTGTAGTGACCATTCCCCCCACTATTTTAGTGGTCATTCCTCCCACTATTTTATAATAGTGATTATTCACTTTTCATGACTCTGTAAATGCTTTGTAATAGATGGTTAAATACATACAATTGAAGAGAAAAAACTCCTCTTTCTTTCTATCATTATTTATTATTTACTAAATTGCTTTTTTTTTCATAACAACTCCAATTATTTACAACTACTTTGTCACTGTCTGCATTAAGTTAATGAATCAAAGGAAAAAGCACGTTTGACTCTGTTTCTAACTAAATCCAACTAAAGATGCGAACTGTTAAGCAAAAGCCACGAACTTTAAAGGCTAAAAGATGTATATATTGGGCAAAATTAGATATAACAGTTGTACAAGAATAATACCTTAGTAGTCAATTTGAAATCCGTTTCCTTCCAAATCCCATTCCTAACGAATCGATCAGCTTCACAAATTCTCCTCAATGTTGCGAGTGTGAGCAAAATGGCCATGTCATGTCAGCAACGTCATTGGTGAGAGCATCGGGAGTGGAAGTGACCCTAATCCCTCTCTCTTTACACTTCACCAAATCAATCTTGTCAAGCCCTGAACTGTGACTCGATACTATTTCCAATCTGGGTAGCGAGTCAATCAACGCCGAATTAGCTCCCTGAACTCCATTTCCCACTACTGCTCGGATGGAGTCCGAATGGAGTTTGAGAGATTCAGAGGGAATTTCCCAGTATTTGAAGAGGGTGAAACGTTTCGCCAGCTCTTGCTGGAGATAATTGGATAGCGGACGCATCAACAATACCCCTATCCCATCCATTTCTGCTTTATTAGGACAGAAGGAGCTCTTTTTTGTTCATTCGCAAGTTTTTGGAGGAGCTCTTTGTTGATTAGTGACGTGTTTTCCTTAACCTATTGGTCCAACTAATTCCTAATCGCCCGCCAGAGAACGGATGGATGGTGTTATGTAGTTACATTTTAAAAAAATTCTTTATTCACACACAACAAAAGGTGCTCTGGTAAAGCTTGTATGCTGGTTAAAACACTTTGCGACTTATCTATAAACTCCAAAAATGCTTATAAGACAAAATCATCAACAAGTTATAGTTCGATCACTCTCAACT
Source organism: Nicotiana tomentosiformis (assembly GCF_000390325.3). Taxonomy (NCBI): domain Eukaryota; kingdom Viridiplantae; phylum Streptophyta; class Magnoliopsida; order Solanales; family Solanaceae; genus Nicotiana; species Nicotiana tomentosiformis. The sequence goes on along the minus strand of NC_090814.1, from coordinate 144,191,774 downwards.
TTTGTTTTTTTAAAGTATAAGCACTTTTGGTTGGCTAGAGGAAGAAAGGAAGGTTGTGCTCCTAATTCCTAACACATTAAACAATATACAGTGGAATTGGCACTAAAACTTGGAGGAATTTTCAACGAGCTTCAGTCCGTTGTTTCATGTCCAAACAATTTAACAACTCCAACGTGAATGTCCAGACAGTTTGAATAACAAAATTGAAACACTCAAAGCGAGCATCAATTCAAGATTTGAGTTGACAATCTGCATTACTAAATAGTTTATCTTCCCCTCATCATTGCAAAACTATCACGGGACAGTCTCTCCAACCTACCAAGTGACCGACCAATCCATACCACCAATTTGATCATAAATTCTCTAATGAACTCTCCCATTAAACCATCAATGTTGTATTGTTATTAGGCTTATTTTTATGTTCAGGAGACGATAGAATTGAAATAGTCCAATAAAAAGATTGACAGCAAGTTGAAGCACCCAAACAATCACGAAATATTTGCTCCAAAAGTTCAGGAGACAATGTGCTCCTATATGAAGTGAACGGTGAACCTAGTTCCTGCAGCAAAAGGTAACACCTCCAAACAATAACTAATAGCAGCAGTTCATATACTTAAACCACTGGAGTTAACAGTGGTTTGTTCAGAAAGTGAGCTTCTAAGTTCCCAAGGACAAGGTCGGCCATGGCCTTGCGTGTTTCCACTGTGCCACTGCCTACATGAGGCAATAGGACCACATTCTCAAGGCCAAAGAGCTGCTCAGGTACTTCAGGCTCATTCTCAAACACATCAAGACCAGCACCCCCTAATCGGCCTTCAACAAGAGCAGATACAAGCTCTTTTTCATCAACATGAGGACCCCTACCAATGTTAATCAGAACCCCCTTTGATCCCAAAGCTTCAATGACTTCACGGTTGACAATATGACGAGTTTCAGGAGTCAATGCACATGCCACAACCAGAATCTGGCAATTGGAAGCCAACTCAACTACACTTGGATAATACTTATAATTTGTATTTGGCTTTTCTGATCTCGCGTGATAACTGATAGGACAGCCAAAAGCTTCTGCTCTCCTAGCAATTGTTAAGCCAATCCTTCCCAATCCTATAATGCCCACTGATTTTCCACTAAACTGCAAAAGAGATAGTACGGAATCAGGTGAAGATTATAATACATCCCAGTGGCCAGAAGTTAATACAATTTAGGCAAGTAAAGAAAATATGAAATCGATATTTATGGGTTTAACTTTAAGAAGAAGATTGGATCTTTGTTAATTACACCATTGAATGAAAGATTATGTTGCATTTTCCCCGGTTTATTTGCCAGATATAACTAGAGTATTACCGCAGAAAAAAGGCTCCAAAAAGTTCCATCAAGAATAAATTGCTATTCTGGTGGCCATAGCTTCTCAAAGTTAATGTGACACCACCTCCAAAACAATTACTTACAACTGATATGGTGATATAATAAGCTTTTTTCTAAAGAAACTCTATGTTTTTCGCTAGCCAAAGACTTACTGGTGTTCAATATCAAATTTTCCGGGATTTTTGCTGCATGTAATCACAGCCATACAATTTTTGAATTACATTAAACTGAAAGGTACTATGCAACACAATAAAACGCTAATATGGAATAGCTTCTTTAAAATAAACCAAAGTTACAGATGACTGTTGAGGCTCATCTAAAACACCGAGCAACTCAAGGATACACACATTGTCACAGATGTGTTATTGAAGCAGAGAAGTGTCATAGCAGTGAAGGGAAAAAAGGTTGAAAAGGAGAAAGGAGAAAGGAGAAAGGAGAAAGGTGAAAGTTAAATGCTGGGCTCCCTGAAATAAAACTCGAGACCAGATAATAAGAGAATTTACAGCAAAGGCACAACAACCTATCTTGTACAAGGAATTCGTTTGCCCTCTTCATATTTTCTTGGCAAGAACAAAGTAACAACAGATGATACAAAAGCTATGAATTCCATACACTAACTAGATACTTAATTGGCCTCAAGCACATTAAAATTCCATTAATACAAAGAATAAGATGCCTTGGCACAATTCAATCCTACATAGGCGCCAATATTGTTGAATTTACATTTAGGGGAAAGCGGACATCATCTCCTTTATATAACCGGAGTAAAGCCAAGAATTCACAGATAATATTTTCGTCTCTTTATAGCTAAATTTCCCATCTTTTTGCTTCAGGCAGCAAAGCTTCAAACTTTCAATTATCTATGCCTTTCTCATAGACATCAGACGATGTGATACAGACATAAGAAGGACAAAATAAAAAGCGGAAAACAAAATAAAAGGAGGAAAATTGGCGAACCTTAGAAGTCAACTTGAAATCACCAGACTTCCACAACCCTTTCCTAACATAGCGATCGCATTCACAAATCCTCCTAAGAACAGCCAACATCAACCCTATAGCCAGGTCAGCCACGTCCTCGGTCAAAACGTCGGGGGTATTAGTAACCCTAATCCCCTTCTCTTTACACTTGTTCAAATCGATCTTATCTAAACCAACACTGAAACTGGAAACAATCTCAAGCTTAGGGAGGGAATCGATGAGCTCAGCGTCAGCGCCGGCGAAGGCGTTGCCGACGACAGCGCGGATGGAATCGGCGTTCTGATTGAGGAATTCGTTCTTCTGGGGAAAGTTCCAGAAGCGGAAGAGCTTGAGTCGCTTGTCTAGCTCTTGCTCTAGGTAGGATGACATAGGACACGCCATTAACACTCCGATGCTTTGCATTTTTCTCTTGTTGTTCGTGTGTGGAGTATGAAGAGTGATACAAGGGGACACTTTTATTTAGCTTATATAGCTAACAAATGAGGGGTTGATCGGTTTCCACTATGTATGGTGACTTTTTCTTTCGAGGGAAACTAATTATATACATGGCATATGCTATTTACTTAACTTTTTTTATTTAACTATAATCAATTGATATAACTATTTATTTGAATTTAGCTTAAAAATAATAAATTAATGCAATTTAGTGTATACGTCAACTAGAGTAAAATAAAAATCGACCAAGTGTAGCTCAGGAGGAGTGGAGCATCTCACGGAATACTTCCATCAAATTTATTTAATTTGATATTTTAAATATAATTGGCAAGTTACTTTTTTCTTATTGTTCAATTATTGTGTGTTCCCATAAATTTAAGGTATGCGGTTGATTTTTTTTTGTTCTTCTGTTAAGAGCTTGAAAGCTCTGTTAATGGTGAAAGATGAAGAAGAGAGAATATCGAGACAGAGAGAGAAGCTTCCGGAAAAAATGAGTAATATTTTTACTAACTGATTTTATAATACACTGTACATCCTTTTATACAAGAATAACTAACTTCTTAATTACTAGTCTTAACACTAACTAACTAACTTGTCAGCTCATCCACAGCTCAACATTCCCCCTCAAGCTATGTGGTGTGAACAAGTTGAACACTCCTAGCTTGGACAATAGAAATTCATGCTATGCTCGACCAAGACCTTTAGTTAAAATGTCTGCCAGTTGCAACTCTGATTTCACATGTGATGTTTCTATCAATCCCTTTTATATCTTTTCTCTAATGAAATAACAGCCAATCTCTATGTGCTTTGTCCATTCGTGATAAATTGGATTCGCTGCAATCTGAAGAGCGGCTTTACTATCACAAAACAGCTTCACTGGCAGTTGAATTTGCAAATTCAGTTCTCCAAACAATCCTACTAGCCAAACTACTTCTGCAATTGATCTTCCCGTGCTTCTGTACTCAGCTTCTGCTGAACTTCTTGATATAGTACTCTACTTCTTCGATTTCCATGAAAGTAAAGAGTCTCCAATCTTGACAACAAAACCACTGATTGATTTCATTGTCATAAGGCAAGTAGCCCAATCAGCATCACAGAACACTGTCAGCTCATTAGACATTCTAGAGGATAATAAAATCCCTAAGCCAGCTGCATTTTTAAGATATTTGACTACCCTTAAGGCTACCTCCATGTGTGACTTATTGGGTGAATACATGAATTAGCTCAAGTTTTGTATTGCATAGGCTATGTCTGGCCTAGTCATTGTGAGGTATAAAAGCTTGTCCACCAATTTCTGATAACTTGTGGCATCTTCTATTGCCTCATCTATCTCTGTAGTATCAACTGCAAGGCCTTTGTCATATGCCATACTAGTGAGTCTCTGATTGACTTCCAAAGGTGTACTTGCATGCTTAGATCCTGCCAAACCCAGGTCTGAGATTAAATCTAAAGCAAACTTCCTTTGACAAACATAAATCTCAGCTTTACTTCTAGCTATTTCAAGACCACGAAAATACTTCATCTCCCCCAAGTCCTTGATCTTGAAATGATGTTGAAGTAATGCCTTAGTGTCCTCCTGAATAAGAGAGGCAGAAGAACTAATAATCAAAATATCATCCACATACATAAGGATAATCCTAATGTGGCCATTAACTTTCTTAGTGAAAAGAGAGTAATCATAGTGACTCTGGATAAGCCAGAAGTCAAAAGAGCCTCAGATAATTCCAAATTCCACTGTCTGGATGCTTGCTTCAGTCCATATAGAGACTTTTGCAATTAGCACACATTAGACAACTCCCCCTATCTAGCAAAACCTGGAGGCTCCACCATGTAGACATCCTATATCAAATCTCCTTGCAACAAAAGCATTAAAGACATCCATCTGGTGCAAGTGCCAACCATACATAACAGTCATGGATAAAACAGCTCTAACTGTGACTATATTTACTAGAGGAGAAAAGGTCTTCTGGTAGTCCAACCCCTCCTATTGTGTATATATTTTTTGTTAAACGAGCCTTGTACCTCTCTACCCCCCCCCCCCCTAGCATTATACTTGACCACCCACTTACATCTTATGGCCCTCTTACCAGCAGGCAAGTCCACCAAAAACCAAGTGTTATTATCAAGCAATGCTTGAATTTCCTGCTTCATAGCTGTAACTCAGTTAAAGCCTCTGAGTAGGAGCCGGGTTCTTTAATGACAGAATAACTGCAAATGGAGTCAAGGTAGGAGGCTGAAAGGGAGGTATAAGACATGTAGTTAGACATAGGGTATATGCAAGAGGCTGAAGTATGGTCACTAGGTAGTGGACCATGCACAAAGTCATCCAACCATCTAGGAGGTCTGAAAGTTCTAGCAGTTCTCCTGGGTTGTGGGGAAGGAACATCAGGAGAGTTAGTAAGTGAGGAATGGCCTGCTGCAGAATCACTAAATTGGGTGAAATGTCTAGGTAATAAGAGCACAGGGCTGGGTGCTTCAGCATTATCCTGTATACCAGCATGAATTCCATGGATAGGAAAACCTGATTGAGGAGGAAATGATTCTGGGCTAAAACTGGGCTCCTGAATAGAGGGACCATCTTAAGTAAATGGTGACTCTGAAAGTGAATCCATATGTGGCATAGGTGCAGGACAAGCAGGAATCCTGTAGGCATTTGATGTTTTAGATGATTTGAAAGGAAAAATATCCTCTTTAAAAACATCTCTGCATATGAATAACATCTTGCGTGAGAGGCTATAGAGTTTGTATCCTTTTTGTGTGTTAGAATACCTCATATGTACTGTTGCTTCAGCTCTTGGGCCAAACATATCTCCATTAGCCCTAGTAATAGTAGTATAACACAAGCTGCCTATAACTCTCAAATGAGCCAAGTTAGGTTTCTTCCAAAGAAAATTTTAAATGGTGACTTGTTTCCTAGTACTGGAGATGGTATCCTATTAATGAGATACACAACATTGACAGCACAAATACTCCAAAATCTCAAAGGCAACCCTACTTGAAACCTAAGGGCCCTGACCATTTCAAGGATATGTTTGTGCTTTCTTTCAACCACCTCATTTTGTTGGGGTGTGTGAACACAAGAGATCTAGTGAATAATCCCTGCATTACTGAATAAAGCTTTGCAAAAAGAATTGAAAAACTCAGTCCCATTATCACTTCTAAAGACCTTTATTGATGTATTAAAGTGAGTTTGTACAAGTAGTAAGAATTCCTTAAGGATAGTGCTAACATCACTCTTCAGATATAGAAGAAACACTCATACCATTCTACTACAATTATCCACCAAAGTAAGAAAATACCTACAACATTCAAAGGTAGGGACCCTATAGGGACCCCAGACATCTGCATGTACCAAGTCAAAGGGTTTTGCAGCTTTACTATTACTTATAAGGAAAGGAATTCTTGTCTGCTTAGCTAGAGGGCATAAAGTACAAGTCTTAGTATTATTCATGTTACTTCTAACTAAAGAAAGCTGTCTTAATATCCTCCCAAATACATGTCCTAGCCTCTTGTGCCATAGCTCATCCTCATCATGTACTGTTAGGAATACTAAAGAGACAAGCGATGGTGGCCTTTTATTCTTTGAGTGCCAATGATACAGATCTTCTTCCATTCTACCAATCCCCTTCACCTTCCCAATGTGAAGGTCCTGCATTAGACAAAAATCAGGATAGAATGCCATAAAGCATCTCAACTCTCTTGTCAACTTTGCTACTGATAACAAATTAAACTTGAATTTAGGGACACATAGAACATTATAAATGTTTCCTTGCAACAATTCAGAACTCCTTATATGTGTAATGGAGACTGTACTGCCATTAGGTAAGAGCACCTTCTAATTCTCACGTTTAGTAATTATAGACAGCATACCACAGTCTCCCACCATGTGATTTGTGGCCCCACTATCTACAATCCATTTATCATTCATATAATTAGGAAGAGATTGAGTAACAATACCTGATGCATTAGTTGTTGCTTTAGTACTGTTACCTTTGCTCAACATCTTCAGAATTTGGTTATACTATTCTTGGGTGAAGACCATAGGTGCTGCACCTGCATTCATATTTGTTGCACTTTGGCCTACAATAACACTGATCATCATCCCTTGACCCTGTCATATGTAGCAAAACCCTGACTACCACCAATAAAACCTGAACCATGATACTCTTCACTAGGGAAGTTGTATCCATGATTACTAGTGTTATGACCTTGATGGTAACCCCCAGGATAATGCTGCCCAGGAATCATATTAGAGTTTTGGTTCAATTGTTTACCAAACGAGGTCACATTGTTGGCAGTCACATTATTAGAAGTTGCCCCATTATTCTTTCTCCCCTTATAGTTTGGAGGGTATCTAACTAATTGGTAACAATTTTCCTCAGTATTGTGGTGCGACTGTGTTCATTATCCACGAAAAGACAATCGCATTGCATATTTCCCAGTGTTCATGAAACTCGTCATCAAATAATTTCTTTCTACAAGTTCCGGTAACAAAACCTAATTTCAGTTTGGCTTGAAGTGTTATATGCATCGACTTTCGCCATAGTCCATAGTTCTCAGATCCTTTGAGTTGGATCAGAATCAGAATTTAACCCGGAGTATCCGATGGATGCACAAAGAATGGATGCGTGTGGTCAATTTTAGCTTCATTTCCTGTAGTCGCGACTCCGGTTCCGTCTCCAATCGCCATTGTAACTGAATTGGGAAAAATTCAAAAAATTCTAGCTTTGCAATATGTGATGTTGGAACAATTTCTTCACGATTATGCAGGTATAAGCTTCGAAAAATAGACGAGTTATGAGCGAAGTTCCGATTGATTCTCATAACTCTGATACCATGTTAAGAGGTTAAAAGCTCTATTAATGGTGAAAGATAAAGAAGAGAGAATAGCGAGACAGAGAGAGAAGCTTCTAGAAAATGAGTAATATTTCTACTAACTGGTTTTACAATACATTGTACATCATTTCTCCACTGAATAGATGTGGTGCGAGTGTGTTCATTATCCACGAAAGGACAATCGCATTGCATGTTTCCCAGTGTTCATGAAACTCATCATCGAATAATTCCTTTCTACAAGTTCTGGTAACAAAACCTAATTTTCGTTTGGCTTGAAGTGCTATACGCATCGACCTTCGTCATAGTCCATAGTTCTCAGATCCTTTGAGCTGGATCAGAATCAGCATTGAACCCGGAGTGTCCGATTGATGCACAAAAAGTGTATGCGTGTGGTCAATTTTAGCTTCATTTCCTGTAGTCGCGACTCATGTTTCGTCTCCATTCGCCATTGTAACTGAATTGGGAAAAATTCAAAAATCCTAGCTTTGCAATACGTGATGTTGGAACAATTTCTTCACAATTCTGCAGGTATAAGCTTCGAAAAATAGACGAGTTGTGAGTAAAATTCCGATCGATTCTCATAGCTCTGATACCATGTTAAGAGCTTGAAAGCTCTGTTAATTGTGAAAGATGAAGAAGAGAGAATAGCGAGACAGAAAGAGAAGCTTCTGAAAAATGAGTAATATTTCCACTATCTGATTTTACAATACACTATACATCATTTCTCCACTGAATAGATGTGGTGCGACTGTATTCATTAACCACGAAAGGACAACCGCATTGTATGTTTCCCAATGTTCATGAAACTCGTCATCAAATAATTCCTTTCTACAAGTTCCGGTATCAAAACCTAATTTTCGTTTGGCTTGAAGTGTTATACGCATCGACCTTCGCCATAGTCCATAGTTCTCAGATCCTTTGAGCTGGATCGGAATCAGAATTGAACTCGAAGTGTCCGATGGATGCACAAAGAGTGGATGCGTGCGGTCAATTTTGGCTTCATTTCCTGTAGTCGCGACTCAATCGCCATTGTAACTGAATTGGGCAAAATTCAAAAAATTCTAGCTTTGCAATATGTGATGTTGGAACAATTTCTTCACGATTCTGCAGGTATAAGCTTCGAAAAATAGACGAGTTATGAGCGAAATTTCGATCGATTCTCACAGCTCTGATACCATGTTAAGAGCTTGAAAGCTTTGTTAATGGTGAAAGATGAAGAAAGAAGAGAGAATAGCGAGACAGAGAGAGAATCTTTTGGAAAATGAGTAATATTTCCACTAACTGATTTTATAATACACTGTATGATAAAATAAAATTTAATGTATAAATTAAGCTGTTATTTAATATTGAATACTAATATTAATAATTTCTTTGCAGGAAAGATCATATTTTAATTAAAAATTCAGCAGCTTGACAATTAAGGAGGCATGTGAGAAAAAGAAAAAGAACCGATTTTTGCATTATACAAATCAAGACCCATGACAAACAAAATGAAAAGAAAGAAGAAGAAAATGCTGAAGGCCAGAAAGAAAGCCACGCTACTTTAGAGCAAGTGTGCATTTGCTAATGAGAATTTTGAAAGACAAAGTTGTCAGAATAATTTTTATATTTAACAATTGGAGTGGCAACTTGACAAATTGGATAAAGAAAGTTTTCTGACAAATTCACAACAATAGGCAAGTTGCCAACTTAGAAAATAAGAAGTGTAACAATTCAGTGTATCGAAGCTCTATAAATAGCGCCACATTGAGCAGCTTTGAGAGTAGAGGAGCAAAGATATTTCATAAGTCATTTTCTTTCTTCTTCGTCTTCAGTTATTCAGTGTAGGAAATTACTCTATTTTTCGTTTTTAATTAAATAGTGAGAATTATTCTTCTTGAATATTTTTTTCTATTTTCTTATTAATGGGCAAGAATATTTCTGTTGCTAGTACTAACTCCAGTATGGAGTAACTCTTCTTGTGTTGGGAGAATGACAGATCTTAATATTTTTATATAATAGTAGATTATTCCTCAATTTCACATGTTTGAGCTGGAGCTTTTTTATTTATATCTACTTTATAGTTAAGTGTTATTTAACTTGTTAAAATCTATCTATTTCTTACTACATATTAACTCATTACTAATTCTGTAATCGAGAGAGGTGGAAGAAGTAATATAGTTAATTTTGGTATTGATAGATGTTAACTTTTATTTAGTGGCATCTAGTTCTTATATGTTAAAATTGATTCTACACTTATTTGTAATCGAGAGAGGCGAATAGTGTAAAAATCAGTTGTAACAAGTAAGGTAACCGAAAGGGACTTACTAAAAAGAGCGTGTTTCAGTTTAAGCATATATTTCTGGCTCCTTAATATTACTATTTTGACATTTGATTTGTAAAATCGAGAGGAGTGCAATTAATTGTTCAACTTAAGTAATAATATATAAATATAATCGTGAGAGGCATTTATACATTTGTGAGAAATAGAAATTGAAGGATAATTTTATCTATTATATAATAGAAATACTAAAGTGAAGTTACGATCCCAACACATTTTTATTATATTTGTGAAAAATAAAATATTTTTTATTGCTCTATTCATTCATTTTTAGTTAGTTAATTCACAACTCAACTCTTTCTGATTTACTCAAATAGTAATTAAAACAAGAAACTTCTGTAGAATAGATATACCAATCTCTTGGGTTCGATATCTTTCTATACTATTATTTGACAGATTGCGAGTTTAAGTTATATACACGTCACATACTCGTCACTGTACATCCTTTTATACAAAAATAACTAACTTCTTAGTTACTAACTAACTTGCCAGCTCTAACATCCCTCAACATCTTCATACAAACAATTTGCAATGCTAACATACTTATATATAATAGATATAAATGTAAGTACACAAAAATTTTATTTTAAAACTCTTTTTAACATCACATATAAATATTGTTAATTAATCACAAATGATAAAAGTTTAAGCAAAAATAACAAATATCACGTAATTTAGCGGAAATCCAAGTTAAACACGTTACTTAATGAGGGTATAGTTGGCGGGTTCATAATCTCCATTGTTGGGCCCATACAGCAGTCCAAAACTGGTCCAACACGTATATGGACCTAAGTAAAGGCTGGACCATAAAAAATCATAACTAGGCAATAATTTAAAATATTTTACACAGTCCTAGCAGATTTTCTTAATTTACAATTTTGACAGTTATATATTTGCATTTCAATCACAATCCAGCGATTCTATCTATCAAACCGGCATCCCATCACCCCCAATCCCAGCGAAATTCATGTTTCATTAAATTTCAACAGCCTTTAAGCTAATTTCATGCTAGATAGAGTTTTATCTTTTAGGAGTATTTCTATTCATTTTATTGGTAAATGGTAATGATGATTTTAATATTTATCTCTTTCAATTACGATAACTAATACCATGCTATTATACGTGGGATCCTTTCTAGCTATGTTTCAAGTCTTGATTCTTATATATTTTATATTCCATCATACTTCTCAATTCTCTCCTTTCTCTTTTTAATTATTTGTAGTAGAACTAATCTTTTTTTAAAACAATAGATTTGTGCAATGAGTTGAAAAATTCGTTTGTGTTTTGGGTTTGTCAAAGAAATTGTAAACTAGTAAACCATTACATGTAGATAAACCGTTATATATGTAAAAAAAAATATTATATGTGTATTTTTAAATATATAAAAAAATATTATACATATATAAGTAGTATATTTTTTTATATATGTAGAAAATACATATGACATATTTTGTATATATTTTATTACATATATATACATCATATATTTGAAAAATATACATCTCATATATATTTTATATGCACTTCTTATAAATTAATACAATTATATACATTGTATATATTGTGTGCACAGTTTGTAATAAATTATCAAAATACCATTAGGATTCATCCACTTTCACCTCTAAAAAGAGGAGAGACAGATATTTGAATGTTAAATGAAATTTGGATAAGAGGAGAAAGGGAGTGAAAAAATAAATAAGGATAAGAATCAATCCCGTGATTTGTGCATTATGTTTACTCATTAATTGTGTGCTTAATCTGTAAAAGGAATTGATATTTATGGAATAAACAAAGAGTGATGCCATTTTTTTAAATAATTATGAAGAAATGCCCAACGTGTAAAAATCGCGCAATGAAAATGAATGAAGAAAATAGTACTACTTTTTAGCCGCTTCCAAAAAATTTACACATATATATAAATATATATAGATATAGTCCATTTTGTATTTTGTCCAATAAAAAAATGAAAAATGTGGAGAGAGAGAGAGTCGGACCTTGGTCGTCAACATGAAATCGCCATTTTTCCAAAGGCCATTCTTAACGTAGCGATCACATTGGGAAATCCTCCTCAAAACTGCCAAAATCAAAGCAATGCCAATATCTGCAGCGTCTTCAGTAATCAAATCGGGACAGTAAGTAACCTTAATTCCTTTTTCCTTGCAGAGTTCCAAATCGATCTTGTCCAATCCCACACTGTAACTCGATACGATTTCCAGCTTCGGTAATGCTCCAATTAGCCCCGCATTTGCTCCGATTGTTGCGTTTCCGACGACTCCTTTGATAGATTCAGAATGCAATTTCAAGAAGTTGCTCTTTTGATGTTCAGGGAAATTCCAGAGCCGGAGAAAGTTGAAACGCTTGTCGAGCTCTTGCTCAAGGTATGGCGACATTGGGCAGGTCATTAACACTCCGATAGATTCCATTGCTTGTGATAGTTTGGAAGTAGGCGAATCGATGAGAGCTTATCCCTCTTTTCTTGAATCTCACTGCTTGCTTGCTGTAGACTGTAATTTGTAGGTGAGAGTAGTGTCAAAATAATTAAAGAAAATAGTTAACCAATGAATTTTTTAAAAGTAGGTCAAATATGGATAAAAATCATATTATTCATTTAGAAAATGGGTAATGTATACGGTTGAAATCGAGCTCACCCAATTTTTCTATCTGACCGGGACCGGGGAGTTGCATCGAAGGTCGGCCCCGTAGTGGATCAAACCAAGGCACGAGGACAAGGTACTAAGTTCGGGATTCGAGGTACCTGTCGAGATCGAGGACATCAGCGATCGAGACCGAATGAGACAGGTATCGAGCAAGATCGAATATAACATAATAACAGAAATGCAAAATATCCGTGACTGGTCGAAGATCATGGCGAAAATCTCGGAACGGATCAAGTTAGAAACGATTAATTAGTTAATCATGTGATTTCCTTTTGTAATTAGAGTTATACCTTAAGTAGAATTCCTCTACTATATAAAGGGTAGTATTAACCATTTGTAAGGCACATTGTTCTCGCATAAAAAAGCCAATATAACGCTTTCTCTTTAGCTTATACTCTCTTGTTCATCAACTTGCTTTATTTTTAACCGTTTTGGTATCAATCAGTTCGAAGGCACCCTAGCTCGAGGGTTGGATTCCGTTTCAACACTGGTTCGCTTTACTTTATAGTTTATTTCTGTTATTAATCTTCATATTTATCAATTGGTATTAAGTGAAATCACGTGTCCTTAGAACCTCATTATAAGTTTAATTGTTATCCAATTTTAAGGGTAAACAGTTTGGCGCCCACCGTAGGGCTAAGGATAACAGTGATTGCTTAATACCGATTCCGATAACACACACTGCTTTATACTTGTTCTCGTAAGAATCTTTGTTTTCAGGATAAACATGTCAAACTCACAAGCAACACCTACACACGGTAACAACAGCCTCAGATTTCACGGGAAAAATGATAATATAGCCGTCCCAGGGATCGAAGCGCCTCAGGCTGACCTCGAGGGAGCACCAATTGCAAATTCCGTCGATGTCAGTTCACATGTCGCCCTAAATGCAAATTTGGGGGCTAATCCCGAAGGTAGCATACGCAGGGAAGTTCGATCAGGTGGTCGAGGTACGTATGGCGGAGAAGATGGTGGAGTTAGCCTCCAATTGATATTCGAAATGTTACAGGCTCAACAAGCCGCTATAGCACAACTACAAAATCAACACCGAACACCGAGTAGGATCGAACCAGAAGTCGTCCACAGGACCGAGCTTGTGCCGGAAAGGTCGAAAGCCAACGAATCGGGGACTGACTCTGCCATTATGAAAATGCTCGAAGAGCTCACTAAATGGATTGAATCGGGAGAAAAGAAAATCGAGGCAAATGGCAAGAAAGTAGAGATATACAACTCCCGGGTTGACCAAATACCGGGGGCACCGCCGATTGTAAAGGGTATGGATTTAAAGAAATTCGTACAGAAGCCTTTCCCTCCAAGTGCGGCTCCGAAACCCATTTCGAAAAAATTCTGAATGCCAGAAATTCCTAAGTATAATGGGACCACCGATCCTAATGAGCATGTCACTTCTTATACAAGCGCAATAAAAGGGAATGACTTGCAAGACGATGAAATTGAATCTGTTTTACTGAAGAAATTTGGAGAAACCTTGTCGAAAGGAGCAATGATAAGGTACCACAATTTGTCGCCTAATTCTGTCGATTCTTTCGCCATGCTTGCAGACTCCTTCGTAAAGGCACATGCCAGAGCAATAAAGGTTGCAACTAGGAAGTCAGACCTCTTCAAGGTGAAACAAAAAGACAATGAAATGTTGAGGAAATTCGTATCTCGGTTCCAGATGGAACGCATGGAACTACCACCGGTCACAGACGATTGGGCTGTTCAAGCCTTTACTCAGGGTTTGAATGAACGAAGTTCAGTGGCATCACGACAGCTAAAGCAGAATTTAATTGAATATCCAGCGGTAACCTGGGCCGATGTACATAATCGGTACCAGTCAAAGATCAGGGTCGAGGATGATCAATTGGGGACCGCTTCCTGTTCTGTTTATCCAAACAGGCTCGTCGGCAGAACTCAAAGGGATATCGACAGAGAACCCCGGTCGAAGAGAGATAGGTATCAACCATACAACGCAGACGTAGAAAATAACGGCCCAGGATGCAATCCCATCCGAAATGATCGAAGGAACGATCGAGGACAGAGCTCTCGAGGGCTCATGAGCAAAAGTGGCTTCGATAAACATGTCGATCACACAGAAGCACCACGGTTATCAGAATACAACTTCAGCATCGACGCATCAGGTATTGTGTCAGCCATTAGGAGAATCAAAGATACTAGATGGCCCAGACCCCTACAAACCGATCAATCCCAAAGAAACCCCAATCAAATATGCAAATACCATGGTACACATGGTCATAGAACCAAAGACTGCAGACAACTAAGGGAGGAGGTGGCCCATCTATTCAACGAGGTTCACCTTCGAGAATTCTTGAGCGACCGAGCTAAGAACCATATCAAAGATAGGGATACGAACAGAAAAAACGAGCAGGAAGAACCACAACGCGTGATTCACATAATCGTTGTGGGGTCGATATTCCACAAGGGCCCGTGTTCAAACGCACTAAAGTATCAATCACCAGGGAAAAACGAACTCGAGACTATGTGCCAGAAGACACTTTATCATTCAATGATGAGGAAGCAAAAGGGATCTCACAACCCCACAATGATGCTTTGGTAATCTCTATCCTTATGAATAAAATTCATGTTAAACAAGTTTTAATTGATCCAGGAATCTCGGCCAATATTATTCGATCGAGGGTCGTAGAGCAGCTCGACCTACAAGATTAGATCGTACCCGCAACTCGGATTGTCAGTGGGTTCAACATGGCGAGTGAAACAACAAAAGGCAAAATCATCCTACCAGTAAATGTAGCCGGAACTATTCAAGAAACAAAGTTCCATGTTATCGAGGGCGATGTGAGATAAAACGCACTGCTTGGAAGACTCTGGATTCACAACATGAGGGCGATCCCCTTAACCCTTCACCAAATATTGAGGTTCCCAATGCCGGATGGAGTAAAAATGATGTATGGGGAACAACATGCTGCCAAAGAGATGTTCACGGTCGACGAAGTAATACCGATATCGGTGCTTTCATCAACAAAGGGATCAGAGTCCAAAGGAAAATATGAAGCTAAATAGCAACCACAACCACCAGTCTCGACTCAGTCGGAGAAGCAGGGAACGGACGAGGATGGTGACTACTGGATCCCTCGATCCTTCATAATCCCCGAGGATTCCGACGCCACCAAATCGACTGTCGAAGAGCTGGAGCAAGTCATACTGATCGAGCATCTACCCGATCGAAAGGTATACCTGTGTACGGGATTAACCCCTGAGCTCAGGGAAAAACTCATTAAATTTCTTATGAATAATATGGATTGTTTTGCTTGGTCCCACCTAGATATGACAGGGATCCCGCCAGAGATCACTACACATCGACTGAGCTTGGACCCGAAGTTTCGGCCGGTAAAACAAAAGAGAGGGCCCCAGTCTGAGGTAAAACATGCATTCATCAAGGACGAGGTAGCCAAACCTCTCAAAATAGGATCCATTCGGGAAGTAAAATATCTCGAATGGTTAGCAAACGTAGTCGTAGTCCCTAAAAAGGGAAATAAACTTAGAATGTGCGTAGACTATAAAGATTTAAACAAAGCATGTCCGAAAGACTCTTTTCCTCTGCCGAATATCAATCGTATGATCAATTCCACGGCCGGCTATGAGATCCTTAGTTTTCTTGATGCCTACTCCGGGTACAATCAAATACAAATGAACCCGGAGGATTAGGAAAAAGCTTCGTTCATCACTAAGTACGACACCTATTGTTATACTGTAATGTCGTTTGGACTAAAAAATGTTGGTGCTACTTATCAATGCTTAGTAAATCGAATGTTCGAAGAACAAATAGGTAAATCAATGGAGGTTTATATTGACGATATGCTAGTAAAGTCCCTGCGGGCAGAGGACCATTTGACACATTTGCAGGAGACCTTCGATATGCTAAGGAAACACTACATAAATCTCAACCCGGAGAAATGTACATTCGGGGTCGGCTCGGGCAAGTTACTCGGCTTTATGGTATCAAATCGGGGGATCGAAATCAACCCCGATAAGATCAAGGCAATCGAGGACATCACAATCGTGGACAATGTTAAGGCCGTACAAAAATTAACAGGGCGCATAGCCGCCTTAGGCCGATTCATCTCGAGGTCTTCAAATAGAAGTCACATGTTCTTCTCACTGCTCAAAAAGAAGAACAATTTTGCATGGACCCCGGAATGCCAACAAACATTGGAAGAATTAAAGCGTTACCTCTCGAGCCCGCCACTGCTTCATACTCCGAAAACGGACGAGCAACTCTACTTGTACTTAGCAGTCTCAGAAAATCGTGGTAAGTGGGGTCCTAGTTTGAGAAGAGCAAGGTACACACTTTCCTGTTTACTATGTTAGTCGAACTTTAGGTGAGACCGAGACCCGGTACCCACACTTAGAAAAATTAGCGCTTGTCCTAATAAGCGCCTCTAAGAAATTAAAACCATATTTTCAGTGTCATCCGATCTGTGTGGTGACTACTTATCCCCTTCGCAATATTTTGCATAAGCCCAAACTTTCAGGCCGATTGGCCAAATGCCCCGTCGAGATTAGTGGGTACGATATCGAGTATCGACCTCGAACGGCCATCAAGTCTCAAATCTTAGCGGACTTCGTGGCCGACTTTACGCCAGCCCTCATACCCGAGGTCGAAAAGGAACTATTATTAAAGTCGGGTACATCATCGGGGGTGTGGACCCTCTTCACAGACGACGCTTCGAATATGAAGGGGTATGGGCTAGGCATCGTTTTGAAGCCGCCCACGGGTAATACAATTAGACAAACTATCAAAACTTCCAAGTTAACTAACAATAAGGTCGAGTATGAGGCCATGATTGCAGG
This sequence comes from Nicotiana tomentosiformis, assembly GCF_000390325.3. NCBI lineage: Eukaryota > Viridiplantae > Streptophyta > Magnoliopsida > Solanales > Solanaceae > Nicotiana > Nicotiana tomentosiformis. Next base: position 144,174,353 of record NC_090814.1, on the reverse strand, counting down.
TCTCGAGATAGCTAAAGGTTTGAGATCAGAGGTCATCGAGGCCAAATATGACTCCTTGCTTGTGGTAAACCAAGTCAACAGAACCTTCGAGGTTCGAGAAGATCGAATTCAGAGGTACTTGGACAAATTACATGTGACTCTACAACGGTTTAAAGAATGGACCCTATAGCATGTGCCTCGAGAACAAAACAGTGAGGCCGATGCCCTTGCAAATTTAGGGTCATCAGTCGAAGACGACAAGATTAGCTCGGGGACCGTCGTACAACTTTCAAGGTCAGTAATCGAAGAAGGCCACGCCGAAATCAACTCCACAAGTCTGACCTAGGATTGGAGGAACAAATATATCGAGTACATAAAGAACGGGAAGCTTCCATTGGATCCTAAGGAATCGAGGACTCTACGTACGAAGGCCGCACGATTCACATTGGCCGAAGATGGAACACTATATAGAAGGATGTTCGATGGACCATTGGCAATATGTTTGGGACTAGGAGATACCGACTACGTCCTACGAGAAATCCACGAGGGCACCTGCGGAAATCATTCCGGTGACGAATCATTGGTTCACAAAGTCATCAGAGCAGGATACTATTGGGACATTATGGAAAAGGATACAAAAGAGTTTGCTCGAAAGTGCGACAAATGTCAAAGGTATGCGTCGATGATTCACCAATCCGGAGAGCAACTCCACTCAGTCTTATCCCCATGGCCATTCATAAAATGAGGAATGGATATCGTCGGCTCTCTACCGTCGGCCCGAGGTAAAGCTAAATTTATTTTATTTATGACTGACTATTTCTCTAAGTGGGTTGAAGCACATGCTTTTGAGAAAATTAGAGAAAAAGAAGTCATAGACTTCATCTGGGACCACATTATATGCCGATTCGGGATGCCTGCCGAGATCGTATGCGACAATGGAAAGCAATTCGTCGGCAACAAAGTAACAAAGTTTCTCAAAGATCGTAAAATAAAAAGGATCATGTCAATGCCATATCATCCTAGTGGGAACGGACATGCCGAATCGACAAACAAGACCATCATTCAAAATCTAAAGAAAAGATTGAACGACGTTAAGGGAAAATGGAGAGAAATATTGCCCGAAGTCCTTTGGGCGTATCGAACAACACCAAAATATAGTACGGGGGCAACACCATTCTCTTTAGTATATGGCGCCAAAGCTCTGATCCCTGTTAAAGTTGGGGAACCGGCGTCAGGTTTTGATATGCAATAGAAGAGTCAAATCACGAGGCTATGAATACAAGCCTCGAACTACTAGATGAGAAACAGGAAGTCGCCCTCGTCCGCACAGAAACATCGGATCGAAAGGTACTACAATCGAAGAGCCAATCTTCGACACTTTAAAATTAGGGACTTGGTTCTGAGGAAGGTCACCCTCAATACTCGAGACCCAAACGAAGGAAAATTTGGCCTGAACTGGGAGGGACCATATCAGGTCCTCGATATCATCGGAAAGGGATCCTACAAACTTGGCACGATGAATGGCAAACAATTACCAAACAATTGGAACATATCACTCCTCAAACGATATTACTTCTAAGGTACGACCTTCTCTACTTTCGTTTATATTTTATACTAACCATTTGCAGGTGTTTAATCGAAGACATCAAAGGATTCTTCAAATACAAAGTCCTTAAGTTTGAAAGCACGCATTGCATTCTTTTTTCCTTCGATCGGTTTTTGTCCCAAATGGATTTTTCCGGCGAGGTTTTTAACGAAGCAACCATTGTTCGTGTTAAACTTAGAGCAATTCAACAGTATCTGAGGCTCCTTTACAATCAACCTCGAATACTGGGGGGCATCACCCTCGGATAGTTACAAGGAAAATACTTCATGTCGATAGAGTCTCAATAGGCAAATTTTGTAAGGGTCAAACGGTCGAACGAACCATGCTCATGTAGATTACTCGAGCCCTAATGGCAAACATGTACCGGTGTTAATCTATTGAAAATAGTATTTTTTCCTTGCCAGATATTTCATGCCTTAGAGAAGTTTTTTACTTTACAATGTCGTGCTTATGATCTATTGTGTAAACTGGCTTAAGGGCCGGTCACAACTAAAGTTCGAACAATTGACCCCGCACTCGGGGACTGCCGTCCAAAAAATTGACATGATCGAATTACTAAAACCTCGAGATCGTAAGATCTTAAAAAGGCAACCCTCGATTTATAGGCCACAACCACCCCACTCGGGGACTGATACTTCGAACAAGTTCGAAGTATAAGAGGGGAACAAGCCCAAAAGGAGAATTCCAAGCTAAAGGCTACGACCTAATTAACACGGTTCGGAGACGTTCGATTTTCGTTATAAAACAGGCCTTCAAGTATTTTCATAAACCGGTTAACAAGGTTACCCTCAGCTGAATTACTAAGGGCCTGGACAATATCGACCCTCGAAAACCCTAATGGGTACAAAGTCGTTCGAACTCTTGAACAAATTCTTTTTTTTATGCTAAGGCATTACGAAACAAAGGTCTCGATAATATCGACCCTTGAAAACCCTAAATGGGTACGGAATCGTTCGAACACTCGAGCAAATCCCTTATTTCATGCTAAGGTACAACATATTCTATATGATTAAATAATAAACTTTTCAAGCCGAAAAGGGGGAGAAAGCCATTCTTTTTACTATGGCCGTATTGGCCTAATTCAAGAGCCTAAAGGGCCATTTTATTTCTGAGTTCGAGAAATCATCCTCACTCAATTAACACCTAAGGGTCACCCTACTCCAAGTTTGAGCAAGTACTCACTCGATTAAGACTACACTAGTCCGACTTCGGTTTAGTTGCGTAAAGTCTCAGACTTATGAGCAAAATCTCCATAAGGCATAAAGGCATAAATGAAATAGAATTTTCACGAGGCAGTAAATAGTATAAAGACAAGTCAAAAAGAAAAAAGATCTTTTATATATATATATACGAAGATATTTACAAGGACCGACCAGGGTCCCGCACAAAAAATCAAAAAAGAAAAAGCCCAATATTCCTAATTTTCCTTAGGGGCAGCTTTTTCTCCATCGAGGTCCTCCCCATTCTCTGACCCTCTCTTGCTTCCATCATCATCATCGGAAGAGGCCAGCGCTCCAGCATCGGCTCCATGATCTCTAGCCTTTATTATCTCATCGGTACGATCGAAACCTCGAGCGTGGATCTCCTCGAGGGTTTCCCTCTGAGATTGGCATTTGGCGAGTTCAGCAATCTAATGTGCTCGAGTTTGAGCGGTCTCGACTGCCTCTCTCGCTTGGACTGAGCTCTTTTCCTTCATGTATCGAAGATGACTTTCGACCGACGATAATTGGGCTCGAACAACCTATTTTTCAGCAGCAAAGTGGTCCATACTTTCTTTCCATCCCAAGGTCTCTGCCTTCATCATGTCGACCTCCTCGCGGAATTGCTCGATCCTCTCTACCTTCTGCTGCAGCTGTGAGATTGAAATGTTAGCCATCGTTCCCGAATCGAGCCCATGAGCTTTTAAAATTTTCATTACATGCTCGATCAGGTCGGTCTGATCTTTGTGAGCCGTGGCCAACTCGGCTTGGAGGTCCTTGATCTTTCTTCTATTTGCCCACCGAGAAGGTTGAGGGCATTCCTATCCTCAGTAAGCCTTTTGATGTCGACCTCGTACCGACTCAGCTCAGCTCGAGACCGAGAAAATACTTCCCGATGAAACGCTGAGGCTTACGCAGAAAGAAGAAAAGAAGTTAGACAGGAAGAGAAAAATGAACACAAGGATAATACCAACAAAGGGGGTTAAGGCTTACCCGATTCTGAGCTTGCTGTGCTTCGTTGAAAAGGCTCGATGCCTCGCCCGAGTCCTTCCTTGAGACCTCTAAGTCGCTCAGGCCGGTAGCATCTTCGACCCCAGTAAAGTAATCACGGAAGGGGTCTTCCCTTCTATGGGCTCCTTCGATGGAAGAGGTCTTCAAGGCCCGAGCCTCTTGAATCATCTCCTCAGAAAATGAGGGGAGCAGCGGGGAGCCTCCAATTTCTATTGCCCCAAGTAGATCACTTGGGGCGTTATTTCCATCTCGAGGGGCCTCGAGACCATCCCCTATAGCCGTACCCACCGTTAGCTCATTATGGTGAGAGGCATCTTCAATCCTCGATGACTCGGGGACTTCACCCAAGTCTCTTCCTGAGATCCCCTCATTTCGAGATGGGTCCAGCCTTCACTGATTCAGTGGTCTTTGGGGCCTCGGTGCTCATTCCCACTCAGGCCACCAGCCCGGAGTCGTCTTTTTCCTCTTCTTCATCTTTCTCCTTTTGACGCCAAACAAAGTCTTCGGTCAGAAGGATGATGTTCTTCTTCGGCTTACGAGCCTTCTTCTTCTTAGGTTCTGGATCCTCAGAGGTTGAGGTATTTTTCCTCTTTTTGTCCTTCGCCGGTTTAGGTGCTAGGATCAAATTCTTCTCCTCACCAGATAGGGGCCTCATGACCACATCCTTGCCCAGACCTGTACACGAGAAAAAATGAATAAGTAGAAGAAGGGCATCTTAATTGAATCATCAAATACACAAAAAGTGGGCTTACCATGAGTCTTGGCCTCCCATCGGCCCTTTGATAATTCGCGCCATGAGCGCTCGGCGTATGTAGAGGTCGAGGCCAGGTTCCGAACCCAGCTCTTGAGGTCGGGAATCGCATGGGGGCATCCAAGCGACCACTACATCATGGAAAAAGACATCGATGAGAAAAGACAAAGGAACAAATAATACATGGAAGCTAACAGTGAGACGATACTTACGATTCATGTTCCATTTCTCACGAAATGGCATCTTCTCAGCTGGGATTAGGTCGGAAGTCCTCACTGAAATGAACTGGCCCATCCATCCTCGATCCTTGTCCTCATCTATGCTCGAGAACAATACTTTGGTAGCCTAACGTTGGAGTTTTATTAACCCGCCTCGATAGAGGCGGGGGCTATACAATCTGATAAGGTGATCGAGGGTGAAAGGGAGCCCCTCGATTTTGCTCACGAAGAATCGGAGCAGAATAACAATTCGCCAAAAGGAAGGATGGATTTGGCCTAGGGTTATTCGATATTGACGACAAAAATCAACGATAATGGGATCGAGGGGGCCCAATGTGAAAGGGTAAGTGTAAACACTTAGAAACCCTTCCACATGGGTGGTGATGTCTTCTTCGGGGGTCGGGATCACCACCCTTTTGCCCTCCCAGTTGCAGTCTTTCTTTACATGCTTAAGGTATCCCTCAGTTATCGAGCATATATACCTTGAAATTGGATCGCATCGACCAGGAATCGACGAGGTTTTATCAATCTTGAAATCGGAGTTTAGCGCGCGCACCCCAGGAATGCATTCCTCAAGACGGGGTTCCACCGACGTTTTCCCGCCAGCTGGTTGGGAAGATGAAACAACTTCTTTTTATGGTACTGTTTTCGATGTTATTGCCATTTTTGTGTAAGTTTAAAGGAGAGGAAGATGATAGGACTTGACGTTTGAGAAAGGATTAGTAGCAAAACCTGAAGATTTGTAAAAGGGAAGAATTTAAGAGATGTAAAAGCTTTGGAGATTAGAAGGAAGTGAAAGTAAAGTTTGAATCATGAAGAAGTGGTCTGTTTATTGGATTCACGGCGACGGTTCAAAGGAACTAGTGGCCGACCACCAACTAATACACATTAATGATTTGGGAAACTGTACCGACGGGACGTTTCGGTCACTTCCGTCGCTCACGTCACGAGGATGACGTAATGACAGGTCGGGGTAGAAAATAGAAGACCTAATTCGTTTCTTGTCATTACACTCCAACAAACGAGAGGACTATTTATATACAGTTAAAACCGAGCCCACCCAATTTTTCTATCTGACCGGGACCGGGGAGCTGCATCGAAGGTCGGCCCCGTAGTGGATCAGACCAAGGTACGAGGACAAGGTACCAAGTTCGGGATTCGAGGTATCTATCGAGATCGAGGACAACAACGATCGAGACTGAATGAGACAAGCATCGAGCAAGATCGAAGATAACATAATAACGGAAAGACGAAATATCCGTGACTGGTCGAAGATCATGACGGAAATTTCGGAACGGATCAAATTAGGAACGATTAATTAGTTAACCATGGGATTTCCTTCTATAATTAGAGTTATACCATAAGTAGAATTCCTCTACTATATAAAGGGGAGTATTAACCATTTGTAAGACACATTGTTCTCGCATAAGAAAGCCAATATAACGCTCTCTCTTTAGCTTATACTCTCTTGTTCATCAACTTGCTTTATTTTTAACCGTTTTGGTATCAATCAGTTCGAAGGCACCCTAGCTCGAGGGTTGGATTCTGTTTCAACACTGGTTCGCTTTACTTTATAGTTCATTTCTGTTATTAATCTTCATATTTATCAATTAGTATTAAGTGAAATCACGTGTCTTTAGAACCTCGTTATAAGTTTAATTGTTATCCAATTTTAAGGGCAAACAGGTAATCAATGGATAACTAATGTGTTTATCTTTTATATTTGTAAAACCTCAAATTGTGGGTTCTTCAAGTTTGGGAGACTAGAAATTCTCTCAAAAGTGATCGTATTTAAGAAGTCATAGATAATATGGCTATCCATATTATACGCCGCTTTACCTATTTTTTATCCGTATTAAATATGAGTGAGGTCGGATAATTTATCTATTTTTTTATTACCCGTTTTTGACCAGTCCTATATCAGACTCGTCCTGCCCGTTTGACGCTCATAGGTGAGAGAGATTGGCCCCGGGAAAAGGTGGACAGTGCACTTCACAAAAATATTTGTTCGCATAGTAGCGTCTGGGGTCCGCACTCACATAAAATCGAATCAATTGATTTTGTGCTCGTTGCAAAAATTTTTTTGAAAAAAGTTTTATGTCACATCTATCGAAAGATTTTTATTTATTATGAGAGATCAGAAAATAAAATAAAAAATCTTTACAAGGTCAATTTGTTCTAGTATTTAAATTGCAAAGAATTTATGGTGATCCATTTTCCTTCATAAAAGTTATCCTTCAACATAATTAATTGGAGTAAGATGTATTTCACATCAAGCAGACTGCAATTTGTTTGAAATTAAGACACACCTCCCCTCTTTCCACATTATATGACAATATTTTTTTTCATCCATTCTAAAAAAAATAACGATTTTTAAAATAATTTAAATTTAAATTTTTCATTTTACATAATTTACATTCACACAAATATTTGTAACTTATTTTGAATTACACTTTTCAAAAGTTCTTCTTTCTCAAACGCCGGCGGTACTTTGCCACAAAGTGTAACGAGGAGTGATAGCTATGTTGTTTATAAGTTAACATGTTTATGCATAGGGTTCAAACAACTTTTTTCCATCGTAATTTGTATATAGAAAGAAATCAAGAAAAGTGCAATCATATCACAGTAAAAGCAATCACATTCTCGAATAGAAGTTGACATTACATCAAAATATTACAGAAATGTAATTTCAAATAGAAGTTGACTCTTGTTTACACAGAAGCAGGTCGTGCGACGCAATCATGTTCTGTAGTGTTACAGTAAAAGGCCACTTGTCAACCTTGAGAGAACCGCCTTCCAATTTGAGCATCCCAAATATTTGAGGAGAAAAAGTTGTCTTTTTTATACTTGATTCTTATTTCGTTGGCCTGACATTAAAGCCCCGATTGATCATAAATTTTGGCTTTATTTTTTATTTTTTTAAAAAATATTATTTATTTATAAAATATGATCATATTTTGAGGAAAAAATTCAAATATTTTCAAGTTCCTAAAAATTAGTTTAGGATTTTTAGGTGAAAACTTTTCTTCTACTCACATAACTTCAACTTTTCTTCAAATAAAATGCATGTCCAAATATTATTTCAATTTTTAAAAATTATTTTTTAACACAATTTTAAAAACTCTTTTTTCAAGTTTCAATCAAATCTATGTCGAAACGGTAGCTAAAATTCAGCCATCACTGCCTCAGCAATATACTTCTAAACAAAGCAACAAAAATTCCCTCTCAATTTTTTTTAAGACCATCTCAAAAAAAAGCAAGGAAAATTGGAAGTATAAGCCAAAGATGGGAATTTTCCTAAATTCGTAAAACAACAAAAGTGGCCTGTTTCATCCTTCATTTTACAAAAACATGCACCCCACGTTCTCTCAACCATTCACAAAAACAAGAGAGCAAACATCAAAAGACTCCTTCATTCTCTATCAAGAAAACTTCTGTCTCCTTTTCTCTTCTCCTATCTGCGCCAGCTGAAACCCTTTCCTTTTTTTGACGTCAAAAGTTTCCATTTTGTTCATCTATCTTCGTATCATATTATATTTCTGTTTTATGGTCTCAAACTTCGTCGCATAAGGCAACATTCTTTTGGCTTGAATCAGAAAAAATGGTTCGAGCACTAGAGGAAGAGAAAGAGATTCCATCTGCTGAATCTCAAAAGGTTAATGGGTTGAAGCTTCTTCGTAAAGAGACCATCAGGTCACGTAATAAAGCCGATGATTCAGGCTCCGCTATCATCAACCAGAACCAGCCTTCAGGCATGTCATCTTCTTCTGCTTTTCAAGTTCTTACTATTTCAAGAGAAAACTTTAGTCTTGTTGAAAATGTTTATCACATTTTTCGTTTATTCGTTCAATGGTTGAACACAAATATATTTCGCTCTTTTGGCTGAAACGAATTTTCATGGATTTCTATTATCACAGTTTGTTGTTCCTAATCTTTTCTATTTCTCGTGTTTTGATCATATTTTTTGACGAACGTACTCTGCTCATTCTTGTTCAGATATGGAGCTGATGAAGGAAAAATTTGCCAAGTTGCTCCTTGGTGAGGATATGTCTGGCGGAGGAAAGGGTGTTTCATCAGCATTGGCATTGTCAAATGCAATCACAAACTTAGCAGGTATCTGAATCCTACCATATTCTCAGCTATATATACCTTTATTTGATGAATATATGTATCACCAGAAAAAAAAATCTCAACTTTGTCTGTTATTTTCCTACAGAGATCATTTGACGGTTTCATTGTATGCTTCTTTTTCATATCTTTTGTTTTGTTTTACAAAATGCAGCTTCTGCATTTGGGGAACAGAAGAGATTAGAGCCCATGCAACCAGAGATAAAAGCCAAGTGGAGAAAAGAAATTGATTGGCTTTTATCTGTTACAGATCACATTGTTGAATTTATTCCTTCTAAACAAAAATCAAAGGATGGAACAAACATGGAGGTATATACACCTCTCTCCCCTGAAATTCTTCTTCACATATGTCACCTATCTAAATAGCAAACTAACAAGAGCCGAATGTGTACTTCTCAGATTATGGTGACAAAGCAGAGAACTGATCTTCAAATGAACATCCCAGCACTACGCAAACTAGACGCGATGCTTCTGGTAAGAGAAAAGTTCTTTTCTTTTCTTTGGTTTTCCTTTTTTGTGTTTGATGTCATTCTAAGTAGTGTAATTTGCGCCATCAATTATGCTTATGCTTGGTTTGATAACAAACAGGATTGCTTAGATAGTTTTAGAGACCAAAGTGAAATCTCTTATACATCGAAGGATGAAGAAGGAAAAAACAGCAGGGCAGATGACAAATGGTGGATACCTACACCTAAGGTTCCCCCTAATGGTTTGTCCGATGCAACAAGAAAATGGCTGCAATTTCAAAAAGATTCTGTAAACCAAGTACATAAAGCAGCCATGGCCATAAATGCTCAAGTTCTAACAGAAATGGAGGTCCCTGAAAATTATATAGAATCCCTACCAAAGGTAAGATAAAAATCTAGAATCTCATTATAGCTAAATACAAGCTTATTAGCTGGATTTAATATTTCTTTTTCTTGTATTTTCAGAATGGGAGAGCAAGCCTTGGAGATTCGATATATAGGAGTATCACTGATGAATACTTTGATCCTGATTACTTCCTTTCGACTATGGACTTGTCTTCAGAACATAAAATTTTAGACCTCAAAAACAGGATTGAGGCTTCTGTTATTATATGGAGAAGAAAAATGAATGCTAAAGATGGGAAATCAGCCTGGGGTTCAGCCGTTAGTATGGAGAAGAGAGAATTATTTGAAGAAAGGGCAGAGACTATCTTGCTTATCCTAAAGCATCGGTTCCCTGGAATTCCTCAGTCATCACTAGACATAAGCAAAATCCAATACAACAGAGTAAGAACCCCTGTTGATAATCTAAAGATTGTAGACTATTTACCTAGCTTCTGTATGATATGCAATTACATTGTTTATATTACCATAATATTCATCTACTTTTTCTTCGTTCTCAAGTTTGTTTCATCTTTTCTTCTTTGATCTCCTAATGATATACATAAGAATTCAACATATTATAGAGAATCTAGTTCTTGAACTTCAAAAACTTAACTTAAAATCTTTTTTATCTAACAGGATGTGGGGCAAGCTATTTTAGAAAGCTATTCGAGAATAATTGAAAGCAGGGCATATACAGTCATGTCACGAATCGAAGATGTTCTCCAAGCAGATGCTGTGGCCCAAAATCCTTCCAACGGAGAGGTAAAGAGGTTTCCTGGAGATGATTCCTTAGGGGTCGCAGCATCAGAAACATTCCCGGACGGTAAGGAAGAAGTAGAGAAGCTTAATTCTGCAGAAACTCCTAATTCAATGACACTGCTGGATTTCATGGGTTGGGGAGCGGAACAAGGAGATGATGATGCTGAGAAAGACTTGAAGGAGGACCGAACCAAAGACACTGATGGGAAGCTCCTAAGCAAACCTCCAAATATAGTCACTAATAAGAGAGTTTCTTACCTAGAGAATTTAGCTGGTTCCAGAAGTCCAACGGCACGTCACTAAGTGACTTAACAGCAGAATGCTGATTGACTCATCAGAGGCAAGGACAGACGAACAGAGTTTCATCAGATTAAGAAAGCTCGGCGTCAAATGTACATATCGAGATGAAGCATACCAATCTAGGATTTCACTAAGTCATTCCTTTTGTAAATAGGGATACAGTTAGTAGACCTACTGGGTCTGTGGCACTTCTTGAAATGATTTACTCAGTACAAGATGTCACCTTGTTGTTGAACAACAATGGGAATTACGGACCTTTTACCTTTGAATAACCTCTGGTTTTCAGATCTATTAATAATATGATCTGTAGTTCACATTTTGAAGTTTATCTGGTTTGCAGTTTACAGAATCATTAACTGATTATATGTTAATTCACCAGCAAATTATCTTAAATCCTTTTTACACTTCACTTAAAGAAAGTATAAGGTGAGAATATATCAGAAATTTGCTGACATTCAGAGACAAATTAAAGCAAGGAACTCTCTTTTAGTGACGTTTTATAGAAGTTTCTGACCCTTTTTAGAAGTCAAAATTGGTACTTTCAATGTATAATTTACGACACCAAACATGAATGATCACCAACATGAACTAATAAAAGTAAATATCCCAAATATTTGAGTAGAATAAAGAAGCCACCAAGTAAGAAAGCAACGCCACAATTTCACCTTAAGATATAACTTGTAATGGGAAGTCTTCAATTATACTTACACAAACTGGGGACACATACATCAATTACAAATTGAAGGTTGAATTTTGGATAGAAAAAGCAATTAGATCTTGCCACGTGGTCCGAGCTTGGGTGGAAGTTGTGGACCTTTCTTGATTGGTAGGATATCCCCTGATGCTGTCGAACTGAAGTAAGCAAGTGTGGAGCCACCTCCCAATATCAAGAATTTGAGCAGCAGACCTCTCTTAGTGAATGGAGCAGCAAATGTCTCAAAGAACTTGCTCTACATAACACAAAGCAGCAGGCAAGACAGTTATCACTCAGGCATGTGCTGCAATACTGAAGGCTTAAGATATTCATCAATGATGTAGGCGAAAATAAAATACCTGAAGAGGGTTGTATGGTGAAGGTGCATCTGATCCATACAAGTCCCACTGGCCAGTGGTGTTGCCCAAATCCTCCAAATCAAAGTATACACTCTTGTCACCATATTTGGCAACCACAGAGCCAGTCCTACACAAACATGTAATTATTCACATCATAATGACCAAAACAAGCAAGCTTATAAGCATAAACACATCCAATGTCATTTTTATCCCCTTCTTCAGTGATTATATGAACATAGTAACTTATTCTTTTTAAAAGTTCCTTCTTTTACTAGATGAGCTGAGTCTTGTTGGGCTAAAATGGCCCAAAGATACTCGTAACAAGGTGTTATATTGTCAGTTTCGGGCCAAGCCCGCACGGTTTTTCCTGAAAGACATCGCACCGTTACTCCTTATACGTAGCTTTTTTTTCCTTTCTACTTTCCACGTGGGAATTTGTTGACACACACACCAACAAATCCAACCAACAAATGGATGTTCACAGATGACACCAAGAAAACGCTCTCCTAACGGCTTAAGCTTTTAAACGAGATGGTCACACAGTTCAAGATATTGAGTTCAAGTCACTATCAAATAGATGTTGCAGTTGCACTACGTTTTTGGCTCGAGAAAGAGTGTCAGACTGCACATGAGGAGACGTGTTGAAAATATAATTAAATAAATCAAAAGAATGTTTTGTCTATTTAAACTTTTAGATAAAGTGGTCACACATTTAAACAATAATTATCAGTTGGCAATCACAATAAGGTAGAGGGGAATCCCTTTACCTGGATTTAGTGGGCTTCAAATTGAGGCGAGATGATTTGAGATGAAGCTTAGTTCCAGTGATGGAGCTTCCAGCTAGGCCTTTGACATTGGTGGTAGGCTGCACTCCAGCAAGGGTTGCCAAAGATGCCATGGCTTTCACTAAAACAAACAAAACTACTTTCAGAACTCAGAGTGTGGGCTGGCAATTGGTGGGAGTGTGGATACCTCTAACCTCTGGCTTTTTGATCTGTTTGCGTGGATCCGAGCAAGACATGTGGCAACCTTGGGTATCTGTTTAGAGATATAGAATCCCATTTGATTGTCGACACGTGTCATAAGCTGGATAAGCCTATCCCATTAAAGTTTAGATGAAATTTGAGTTTAAGTTATTTTTGTTCTTAGAATCAAATATTGCAAAAAAAGTTCTTTCGGACATAGTCAAGAGGAAATAGATAATGCCCAACTAGATATAAAGTTCTTTTTACGAAATTTATTTTTTGCAAAAATAATTTCTGTCTTTCTTGAAAAATATTCTTTGTATTTGATTGGTGAATAAGAAATAATATTTAGGTATTCCTGCACCAAGCCATTTAAAGGCTGCCTTTCATCATTTGTTCTATATTTGTAATTTGTGTATTTGCACCTTTCATAGGATGTGATCATTTGCAATTTTGGCTAATTTTGTACCACTACATATCTATTTTAACATATGCAATGTAGATTATTAAAAAATGTAGCTGAAAACACCTTTGCCTTGTTGAGTTTTGATCTAAGCTTGCCATAAAATCCCAGTTAATGGAAAATTCAGAAATTGGTTTTGAAATATGAGGTTCCGTGTTACAGCAGAGAGAACGATATGGGCTCTGTTTTTTGGCTGATGCAACACATGAAGAAATTCAATTTCTTTTAGCAGTTTCAAGCTGGACATGTTTAGATTAGAGTAGAAATAATTAGGTGTCATAATGAAACTAACAAAATAGACGCCGAATGACCCCTGCAACACAAAAGCAGAATAATGTGGTTCTGTCAATTGCTTACATCCGCGGACAGTAACTGAACGTCGTCAAACTGAGGGTCGAGCTTTGCTCATTCTTTGAGATCCCTTATAAATAGACTATCCTTAATTATGAGGTTGGTCAGAAGACTATGCAGAAAGGTCAGCAATGCACTTGCATGTAGCCATCAGCAGGATATAATTATAGGACTAGAATTAACTGCAGCGCAGTGCTGCATGCACTGCTAATTCAGTAATTTAAATTGCTGAGTAAACTGAAACAACTTTCAGATATGGATAGATGAGAAAGACTGAACACATTTGTTCAAAGGAGAGATGAAAGTCGTCGACATAAGCAAATAGTACTATTATATCATCTTTCCTCTTACCACAGTTGATATAGATAACTTAATATTTTGTCCTACAAGCTAATACTATGTGGATTCAAGTTTATTGATTGCTGAAATTTTGCTGACAAGATGAGCCACAACACAAATCTTATTCAGTTATTCACAAACCTACAGTCCTTGCGAATTTCTCCCTCTTTACCTAGCAAAACTTTATGGTTCGAGAGTTTTAAGAATCCTGATGTAAAAATGTTAAAAAACTGCTGCTGATCGCTTGCAAATCCAAGGACATAAGGCTTTGTTCTTTGATCACTGGAAATCTCAGAATCAATCTTGAGTAGTCCTCTTCCATTAAGGATATCAGTGAAGTAACGATTATCAAATGCAAAAGTAGTAGCATCATTGGTTGCAAAAGTGACATTAGATAAAAAAGGATCGCTGCAAATCACCAGTAAAGTGAGTTTGAATGATGTTGACAATGTAGGATCCCCTGGAGGCTGCAACCTCTTCTCAAAGTTCCGGCAATGGCCGATGCCTAGAGTGTGTGCACCTGCATCAAAATTGCTCAATCTGTCAAAATTTCGGTCTATCAGTATTTGATTGGACATAGAGTTTTAGAAATAATTACGACTTTTGCAACATACCAAAAGTACTGTAGAACTTATAGTCTTAAATGTACTACGGCAATTTTATGCCAAATAAATATAGAAATGAGTCAAGACTAAAATGGAATGAGTGTCATATAATGTTGAAAGAAAGGTGGTAGTTTGTACCAATAAGGGCTACTCCTTCTTGGAGAGTGATATTCTTCTGCTGGAAAAGTTTAATGAATTTATCAACAGAAATGTCTGCAGCTGGAAGCTGTTTGTCAGCTCTCTCCTTGCTTGACAATTTACTATCTCTTCGTCCGGTCAAAATCTCTATATAGGGTCCTCCTGCCTGAAAACACAAAACATTCCTTGAAATAACACAAAAACACAATTGAGCCATTTCGGGTAACATTACATTGTTTTTGACCTCATATTTTGACGGTCCTTTTGGATTCAATCTAGGGAGGAGCTACGTGAACCAGAGTCGGAGCCAGAATTTGAAATTTATGGGTTCAGAATTGTAGTCCATTTAAGTTACTGGACTCTAAATTAATAATTTATAGATATTCAATAGATTTGTTAAGACATATATCAGGTTGGTTTGGATTAAAGCTACTGGGTTCGACCGAACCCGTAACCTATTTTCTAGTTCCGCCCCAGACGTGAACGCAAAAGGGTTCAATTGAATCTCCTCCGTCAAAAGGTCAAATCCTATGTATAGTTTTTTTGCGTCTTTTTAAATCCCTTTTAGAATTCCTGTCTCTATGTATCTGTTGGTCAATATTGCATGACAATTATTATGAGATGCCCTATTTTTTCAAAAAATAAACCATAGTTATAGATCATAAGAGTAAAGAAACAAGAAAAACAGTACTCCTAATAGGTACCAGATGTACACCATCACGAGCTGCTAACTGAATGATATCAGCACAAGAAACAGTTTGACGGCAAATTCTCTCCAAAGATCTCTTTATTCCATCGATTAAGTCAAGTTTGCGTACTCCAAAGTTCATGTCTGACTCTGTTTCAGTCAATGAACCATTTGAATAACTTAGCATTACTGAACCATCACAACCCTGCAAAAAAAAAAAAAAAGGAAATTAAATACCGGGTTAAAACAACTAATGGAAGATCAAGCAAGTATTAGAGAGCTATTAATATTTCTATATAACTGAAATATGTTGCTAGGGCAGAACTCAGACGCGCATGATTTCAGACTCTTGAGATGTGATTCCCCCGATATAAATAGCACGGAATATGATGATAAAAGGACAGCCCGGTGCACAAAACTCCCACATTCACTCAGAATCCGGGTAAAGGTCGCAACCCAAGGGGTGTGATGTACTATCCTGATGCAAGCATCAGTGGCCGATTCCACGACTCGAACCCGTAACCAATAGATCACATGCATGAATACAACTTGACCGTTGCTAATTGCTAAAAGAGGAAAGAGAGAATTGTACATCTACTTGGCAGTCGTGGAAAGCGAGTCTTAGGAGGGCTGCAGCTGAAGAAGGATCAATTAGCATAGACCTACTCACTTCATCTTTCACAACTTGTTCTGCATTTGGACAACTGTTCCTATAGAAATTAAGCTCAAGTCTTGGACTTTTTTCTTCTTTAGAATCTCCTACAATAACTGAAAATAAACAACAGAACGTGCAGAAAAAAACAAGCACTAAAATTCCTTTTAAACCTGTCATGTTCAATAAACAGTTCTACTATACTAAACAGTTAACGGAATATTGTGAAAGAAATAGACTATAAATAACAGTAAATGTTCAGGAATTTGTAGACTAGTGTCCAAAGGTATGGATGTTGTAGTTTGTGCTTTTACCACCTGGACTATGAAGTAATTGAGTTTGACCTGTTACTATTAAGGTAGTGCAATTAAGGCTTTTTCTGGTATGAGTCAAATTAATTAATATTAATGAGGTGCGTTACGTAAAGGTAGGGAGGCAGAAACAGGAAAGTAGTTGCTCTCAATTACATACTCAGAATTAAGAAAGCTGCAGAAAATATTCACAAGTTCACAAGTTTTCCTCCTTTTTCTTCTAATTTTGTTCATTTAGAAGGAAAAAAAAGAAGAAGAGTTACATCAGAAAATATAGCCTACCTATCTTTTGCACATGGAGCTGGAGGGAGAGGCAAATGTATGAGGAAAATATAAAGCGTTTCATATTGGTTGTGGGCGAAGCTATCTATGGCCAAGGGTGGTTATCTAAATATTTTTGCTAAAAAATTATGCTATGTATAAGGTAAAATATTGGTACTTGTTATTGATTAAAAAATAGACTTTGAACACTCTTGCATAGCTCATTGCCAAGGAATGTTAAAAATTTGAATACCCTTATTGAATTTCTTGGTTTCGCCATTTGGGCTAGGCATAATTAGCTTTGTATAATAAATCATGTTTTATTCTTTAAAGCATAACAACAGTGAAATGAAAAAAATAACTATATTAATCCCAAATAATTTGAGGTCGATTATATAAATTATCTCTAGAAAAACACCAATGAAAATTTAACTTAGAAGTTAATTAAATTTACAATCAATTACGTGTCATACCCCATTAGTTAAGACCATCTATACGAATTATCTGTATTCTCAATTTTATATATTTCATCCCAAATACACCGTTTGTATCCTAGGACAAATTAAGAGTTCTTTAATACTTGATGTTTCTCTAAATCTCACACATAGTAATACTTACTAACATAAGTTTTTACCAGACTTGGAAAAACTCTAGACAAACATAAGTATAACAACAATAATCAAATCTTAGTTCCAACTCGCTGGCCAAAACAAATGAAGGGGAAAAGCCCCTTTGTTCTCCTCCAAAACTGTGGAATAAGGAAAATTCTAAATTAGTTGTAAATATTAACCGTTCTAATAACATACTAATAATTTTTGGGAAAAGTGACAAATTTGCTACCATACTACTCAGAATTGAGCAACTTTACCCTTCCATTTAGCTTTTGATTTAATATTATCCCGCAATCAAAAAATATTATATTTTTTGTCCTTGATCCCTTTGACAGAGTTCCAACGAGGATAAATTTCAAACAGTTACAAGTTGAAGCGTAAATCTAAATTTTTTTTCTTAAAAATTTTGAACACTTGGAGTCTATCTATTTCATATTGAGTTTCTTTCGTTTATGTCAATTATAAATACGAGACAATTCGATAGTGGGACAAATTTGAATCGTTTTTGGTATATTTTTTTTCAATGTAAAAAGAAAAAACTAAAAAGAAAAAGAAGAGAAAGAGTGAGAGACACAATATTAAAGCTCTTTTTATTTATAGGGAATAAAAAAAGGAAACAAAAAATAAAAGAAAAAGAAAAGGAAGAGATAACATAAGAAGGGTATCCTCATTCCTCCCTCATCTCTGTGTTATCCGAACACAGGGCTCCCTGCTTCTCACCAATGTCTCTAACTTCTCCTCTTCTTCAACTTCCCCTCTCCCAATTCAAATCCCTCTCCCTTTCCACCCCTTTTATTAATGGCTCCTCTTCTCTTTCCCGTCTCTCCAAACCCTCTTCCTCTATCACTTCCCCAAACCCATCTCCCCCAGCTTTCTTGCCTCCAATTCGAGCCATGAGATCAATGCAAGGCCGAGTCGTCTGCTCCACAAATGACAAAACAGTTTCAGTGGAGGTTACCCGTCTTGCGCCTCACCCGAAGTACAAGCGTAGGGTTAGGAAGAAGAAGAAGTACCAAGCTCATGACCCTTTGAACCAATTCCAAGTTGGGGATTTTGTTCAGCTTGAAAAGACTGCGCCCATTAGCAAGACTAAAACTTTCCTTGCTGTACCTGTACCTCCGAGAAACCAGCCCAAGCCCAAGGAGGAAGAGAATCTGGAACTTGGGCTTCCGCTTGAATCTTCTCTGCAGCAGAGTTAAGAGTGAGAGCTTTCTTCGGCACTTCCCAAAATCTTGTATTGTTCAGTTTCTTTTTTCTGTTGGTTCTTGTTGTGCTTTCATGATAATCATGTATTTTGATACTTATTTTTAGATGGGGAATTTATTCGGTTTCAATTCTGATTGATGCTTTTGTAGTACTCAGCTAATTTTCTCTCTTTATTTGTGAACCCGAATGTATGATTTTATCAGACCCGACCCGGAAATGAACCGTTTGGTAGTAAGTTTTCAGTTGCAAAATTGATAGGGTTGATATTTAGCTGTCTAGTGTTTCTGATTTTTTTTTTTTTTTTTTTTTTGCGAATTTCCAAATCATAGAGTTTGTTAATATGCAAAGTCAAAAACTTTGAGTTATTACTCTGGTTCTTCTTTTCCTCAGCAGTGTAGTGGAGTTCTAACTCAATAACTAGATGCAGTTTTCTTGTGATTCATGTAGGATTAGTGAACATATTAAGTAATGAAATTACTGCTTTTATGGTTAATTTCAGAACTTGATGGCCAACTAATCCAATTTAGTTATAACAGAGTTTAACTAGTTAGATCCTTTCTCTTGCAATGCGAATTTTGCTTTCAAATTGGTGGGGGCTGCATTATCCCACAACCATTGAATTATCTGTCTGACCTCCTTAACACACATATCATGCGTTTAACAGATGGTGTAGTGATAATTGTCTGTCTTTATGTGTCTTCTAAAGGTTGCTTTCTCCTTTGAACTTACCCTGACTGCAGGAATGAAACATATGAAGCCTAAGATGTAAAATCCGTGGCTAACACTTAGAAAATTCTCAAAGCTTGATAATTTCTCTTTGTAATTGGATATATTGTTCATGGATTAGGTTCCATTTATCTTGGAGGAGAGGTAGACATTCGAATATTGTCTTTGTTTTGTCAAGAAAACTGTATCTATCGCATGCTTAGAGTTTTACTTGAGTACGCTCATCTATCACACATTACTTTTCCAGTTCTTGGATAAAAGGTTTATTCTACAGACTACACTTATTAGAGGAAAGATGCTCCGAGCAGCATATTTTCGTAATGGTTGCTATATGTAGTTAGGATAATCTGATAAAAGTTTTGCTCTAGTGTAAGCAAGAAGCTGTGTAAGTTCAGCTAGATCTTTTATCAGATTCCGATGCATAAATTGCTATTCATCTCTGTGTCTGTGAGTGGGGAAGAGATATATATTTCCTTTTTACCATCTATACCTTAGTAACAGATGAAAGAGGAAGCTGCATCAATGGGCATATCATCATTTATCTAAGTCATATTATGTACCAGCTATGATAAGAACATGCCTAATACACAAAATCTACATGTATCATTTAAGAGGCAACAAGCATATCAATATTGAAGCTAGTTTGCTCGTCGTGTACATGCATATCATCTTCCGAGTTTTATTTGAAAGCCCTGAACTCCAATAATGAAAGAAAATAGATTCCTTTAAAGATGTACCTCAAAAATCCTGTTTTGGATTCAGTTTTAAGTGCAAGCCAGGTATTCCATATTTTCATTTACATCGATGTTTCAAAATGGGTAAATCCATCCCTTGTTGTCCAGCTTGTAGTTTCATTACCCGACTTAATGTCAAAGTTGTTTGTTTATTAGTTGGTTGGGTTATAGTAGTTTCTCACTATACTTTATTTGGCAAAATGTTGTAGGTGCCCTTAGAATTTTTGGGAAGTATCAGAGATGCCCTTTTACCATTGCCATCTTTCAGCTCCCTTCATTTCTTATATCCAGTTTAATGTAGTTTGGCTGCTTCTAAGTCATTGAAATAAAACATTAACATGGAGATAATTTTGTAAATCTACTGCACAAAGAACATAAAGCATGAAAGAAGAGAAAGAAAATTATATATGAGGTGACGAGAATTCTTATAGTAGTATATACACATCTGTGTTGTAACAAGTTTCCTTTGATGGTTGTTATCTTGATAACATCGCAAGAGTCGAGAATCTGAAGTAAATATGTCTATCTTAATGTGGGGGATTACAATTATGGGGGGAAGAACTCATCACTTTATGTGAATCCTTTTCGTCATTCTATTCAGATGAAAATGGTAAAGGAGGAGGAGAACTATATCATCTGTATAATGAAATTAGCATATTTCTACCTACAAGAATTAATATGCATCGTCACATTGGAAACTTGTCTTGATCTTGTGCAATGTACATGATAAAAGGTTGTTGACAGATTCAACAGACTCCTTAGAAAGTTTAGCTGTTGGAGAGTTGCTAGTTAGAATCTGAAAAGCAATTGTTAGCAAGGATCCTCCTTCTGAACTTCTGTCTTCTGGTTTGGAAGTTATAACTAAACCCCTTGACTCTATGCCATCAGGAAGGATTGAAAAACCTGAAGGTAACACAGCAGTATTGCTCGAGTCGCAGCCTGTTATAACAGATTGCATGCCTGCAATGTCAACTGGGGCATAGACTACTGCGGATTCATAAGCATTGGTGCAAGTATCTTGGAGAATCCACATGTTGTTTTCTCTTAATTTCACTGCCTGAAAAAGAGTGTATAGTTTTCAAACTTCCAATTAGGAAAAAGTTGTAGTATTGATCATATTTCTTTAGACAGGGCAAAATCAAACTCGTTTTTTAGTAACCTGCCGATATTTAAACGGGTCGAATATATTGATCCATTTGTTGACTTCGCTCAATGAGTTGAATTCAAAATAACCCATTCAATTATTAGGTCACGACAGGTCAAAATAGTATAATCTGTCAGGTTAAAATGCAATATTAGGTAAATTTGGAAAAATTTAAACAAATAATCTAAGAAAAATGCACTAGCTATCATTTTTTCTTCTAAAGGCAAAATAAAAAGAAGTAGAGGTTGGGTCGGGTTATGACTCTTTATTTGATTCATCTTGATCCTACCGAACTTTGAATGGGTTGGAGCATAATTTTTTATTAGTATGACCTTGTATTGCCCAATCAATAAGTTTGATCGAACCACCCATTTGCCACTTTTTAGTTACTTCCTTATAGCTTACATTCATGGAAAAGGAGAAGGAAGATAAACAAAACGTCTTTCTATGAGAGGTATATACTCACTTGGATTGAGACTGCATTTCCTTTGTCCTGACCTTTTGCTAAATTTGCAACGGATTGCGCTGGACCTCCATTTGACATGACATCCCACTTAGATAACAGAATACATTGAAAAATGTCAACACTTTTTTTTTTTTTTTTCCTTGAAGAGAGAGGCGGATTCGAGATTTAAACTTTGAGGGTTCAACATTCAAGATTTTAGTATTGAACCCAATGCATTTTAAATTTATGGGTTCATATCTACTATTTATTGCAATTTTAGTCGATTTTTACATATACATTTATGCTCTGTGTCGAAAGTTATGGGTTCCATTGAACCCGCTATCATTGTTTTGGATCCGCCCCTGCTTGCAGAATATACTGAATGTAATGCAATGAGATAAATATTGAACTTACTAACCTCATGTCGACGAGTTTCATCTTTCAGGAAATCAAAGAGTAGGTTGCGAGAAACTGGCAACCAAATGGATGAAACAGCACAGAGGATCACGCCTTGGGGCTCACCAGTATCTGTCAAGTTCTTCCTAGATGCCACCCTAATATCCTCTTGGCCAGTTTTGCTAGGAATCTTGTTCCATGTATTATAACTAGAAGCTCCAAGCATACGGTAGAAACTCCATGTCATTCTTTGTGCCAATGTTAGTATACTTTTTCTACCAGCAAGTGTGGCAACACCTGTTTCAATTCATTTACACAGTTTAATTTTCGAACCAATTTGGAATAAGTTAATGTAAGACATGAAGTTTAGTTTACCAGTTGTATCCTTGGTAGGAATGTTGGTGGCCATGGAGAAGAGGAGGCGCTCGCATTGCTGCTGCAGTGTAGCTATCCAACGCCTTGCCCCAAAAGCTTGGCCGCTGTTGACAATTACACGGTACAGAGAATGAACTGTGCTTTTTTGGCACTCCAGATGTTCCACCCAAGTTACCTAAACATGAGAGCAATTAGATTTAGAGTTTAACTTATACTATATGCTAAAAAATGTAAAAGATAACTATATGTAATCTTCTTAATAAGTGAAATTAGTAACTCAGAGAAATAATTCAAGTCACATGCTACAACAGATTAATATACAATGATTGCTGGAGTTGAGTGTGATCCATACTAAACTCCAATAATGATAGTGTAAAAATTCTTTGCACTACAAATGTGTATTATAAGCTAAATCCTTATATTTATACATAGCGCATCCCAACTCTTGCTGTGTCTTTTTTTCTTCTTGCTTTTGTTTTTCTTCCGTTTAGGTTTTTGGTCTATTTCTTTTAAAATTCTAGGTTCGTCCAATTATTTGTCAATCATAAAACCATATTAAAAATTTCCCACTTTCTTTTTCCTGTGGATTACCTGTGCTTTTAAGATTTTTCCAGAATTTAGCATGCCCGACACCAGATACTAAAGTTTTTAAAGGTGTTAAGGGGTCGGGTCGTCAGGGCTAGAGGAAAAGGGAACCGGCCGGTTTCGGTACCGGTTACAATTTACCGGGTTTATCGGTTCCAGGCTTCTCCGGTGCTAAATTGAACCGGAATAGTTCCGAGCCTAATGGGCCGGGCCGGACTAGTTTTATTTAATTTTTTTTGTATTTTGTATAACAATCGTAATTTATATTAAGATAAAGTAAAAAATATAAAACACTAAAAACTAAAGCATAAAAAGAATGTTTGAATAAATTTCAAAGGCTTTAAAAGCCTTATATTTGAAATTTTGAATAAAAAGTTAAAAACTTCAAAGGCTTTAAAACTTAAAAGCCTTATATTTGAAAAATTCATTAAGAATTTAAAATTGAAAAAAAATATAACTTAAACTGGAGTGTTGAAATTTGAATTTAAAAATTTAAAAATTGAAATGAAGTGGCTACATAAAATTATTTAATAAGACCAATATGTAAGGATCAAACTTCAAAGGCTTTCATTTCATATTTTCATTGCATAATAATATTTCAAATTAACTTGTCTAATAAACTAATACATTAAGCTTAAATAAGTTTAATAAATTCAAAATAACACAAATTGTCTCAAATCAACTTAAATACGAATTTCTGGAGGACGCTCAAGACAACTCTTGATATGTCTCCTTAAACAGCCTGCGCCCTCCCACTTTCGACTAACATTTAAGACCCGACCACAGTTCTTGCACTCTACTTTGCGAACGTCTTCATTTTCTTCTACCACCTCAAAGTGTTTCCAAACATATGAGCGCACTCTAGAAGCACGAGGCATGATTTAACTTGAATTGAGAATTTGGGTTTGAGAATTGAGAGATGAGTGAAGAAATGAAGAAGAGGCGAGGGCCTATTTATAATTTTTCAAAGGGCTAAATTAATAAATAATAAAAGTGTTGTTTTTGAAAAAAATGCCCAAAAAGGACTATTCTTGCAAATTAATCGTTGGGCAACAGTCAAAATGGCAGCTGACCGTTGCCAACAGTCAAGACTATAAATTAAAAAAAATGAACTAGCCGTTGAACCGGTCCGGTTAACCAGTTCACTATTGACAAGACCTTACCGAGTTGGACCGGTCCGGTTACCCGGTATTGAAATTTTCCGCGGCACAGGCTGGTTCCCGTCCCAACCCAGCCCTGCCCGGTCCCCTACCACCGGGCTGGTGCGGTTCGGTCTAAAATCGATCAGGCCGGTCCCGAACCGGCCATCCCGGCCGTTTGACACCCTTAAAAATTTTACCTGGATGTTCAGCCAAATATGGTAATATGACCTTAGCAATATACTACATAAAAAAATGTGGAGTAGTTTTTAGTGCGGAAGGAATTACAGGAGAGTACATGGACAGACCATTTCAATCTAGTTGTGTAGTGATAAGAAAGAAAAGAAAAAAGAAACAGAAAATTAATTAGGGTTAGAAAACATAGGTACTTACCTTGCAGTGGGCATTGGATTGTTCTTGGAGAAAGCAGCCGGAGGGTAATTTTCTGCATTTCACGAGAGAAGCGTCAATGTTGTCTTCAACTTTGTCCACAGAAACGTCCACAATTGCCCACTGACCTACGCTCAATTGTTTGCAATATCTGACAAAATACACTTCTCTCGTCCCCACTACTGGTGTTAGCATCTGCACTTCTGCAAACATCTGTGCCAAAATACCCAGTGAGTTATAAAGAACACACAGACAAAACCCTTATCTTTCTCTCACAAGCGTTTTGGGGGGGGGGGGGGGGGGGGGAATTATAGTAGTGTACATGTTTACGATCTTCTGTTTTTTATAAAACAAACTATTTATCCCCATCTTTCTTTTGAAACCTTTCCTCTTTGAAGTAAAACTCATACTCATCAAAACAAGATAAAAAAGAAAGAACAATATGTATGAAGCTACTTACTAGCTGAACGGCACCATCCCAGCAGTTAGCACCTTCACCATTGCAGATTACGTCCACTGTTGCTGCCTTTGAGATCATCGATGGGAACATTTCTTTCCATTGATTCTTCAGGAATATATTTGCAAAGAATTTAACATCAATAAGATAGCTTGTGTACATAACCAGAGTTTAATTTGGACTCAAGGTTTACGCATTTTGCAAAGTTTTTTTTTTCTATTTAATTACTTTGTACATTATTACTTATGTCATTTTAAAAAAACTAGGATCAGTATATACTATGCAACCGTCCATAATAAGTGGATAGTGAACCTTAAAAATAATGCAGCTTACCTATTTAAACAGGTTAAAATATATAAATAGTAAATTCTTTATACTATCAGTACCTATAATTAAGTTATATACTTATTTTTTTCTGGGCAAATCCTAAAAGAAAATGTCTAAACATCATGATGTTGTAATACTTCCTCAAGAAATGCTCTCCATTGTTCATAGTATCTGTCTTTAAGGTTTTTGCACGATCTTTAAGAGAGATATCTAGTAGCCTTAATTTTAAAAGTATTTGTCAAATTGAAACTACCTTTATCTCTCTTAAACATTTCACTTAATTGATACTCCACTAATTAGAGAATTAATTACTGTAATAGATGATTCTTCGTTTTTCTAAAGCATCAAATATTTTGAAACAAATTCAGTATAAAAAGAATGGAAAATAATATGGACCAGATATACTACACCTCCCCCCCCCAAATTTTTCTTGGACTGTAATTTTTTGATATGCCTTTTAAATATTTTGAATCATTAATTGCCGTGACTTATAGTATGTTTTTACTTAGTTTCCAAATGTGTAAATTTTATTTCAAAAAACTGAAAAATTTTACGTCCAAATGCATGACCTAAATTATAAAGTTTGAATCTCGAAAAGCGAAAAGTGTTATTGGGATAAAAAGAGTAGTATTATTATTTATTACTAGGTGGATGAAATAACTGAGGTGAGAATAGTTGAACGATCTTACCACGTCCATGAAAGTCTGAACAAGTCGAGGGAGTTCCATAAATACAATTCCCGTCTCTCTGGAGGCTTCAATACATCTCTTATTAGGCCGTCCATCTCTGGAATTTTCAGTCGGAAACTCCTTCATGTATTCGTCATAATTAAGTATTTCTCGTCCAGTTTCAAAGCTTCTGATCCACAGTGGTTCTCCACTAGTAGCCATCTTTTTAACTTCTTCCATTGCTTGATTAACTACATGCATTATCCTTGACTTTTCAAGCCCAAAAATGCCCGTGTAATAATCTAAAGCGCTTCTATTTTCTTCTTCATTTCCTCCTGAACATGACGAGGAGCTATTATTATTCGGTGATGTCCCTATTGGGTATTTTCCCAATGCTGCCCTAAGCTTTTCAACCTGCATTCTCCAAAATTAGAAGCGCATGTTATATATGTACGAAGGGAGGGTATGTATCGTATAATTAATGGTTCAACTCAATCCAGCGTTTTATATATATATATAGAGAGAGATTGTTACAAAAATCAATATATAATTTATATATATCGGCTAGAAAAATTAAACAGAGAATCTGACCGGCTATTTGTGTAACAATCCCTATATATATATATATATATATATATATATATATATATATATATATATATATATATATATATATGTGAAAATTACTAGAATCATAGCAAATGATTGATCAGGTCTTTGGAGAAATATTTGGCTGAAATTGAAAGAAAAAAGGTATTTAAAATTGAATTTGAAAAAAACACATTTGAAAGTTGGAGTTGTATTTGAGATGAATTAGCTTGGAAAAAGAGTTACCTAAAAACCATTACTATTTTCAAACCAGTTTTTAAACTTCAAATTCTCTATTCCAAGTTGAATTTTAAATAATGGACCAAATTGTAAAACAAACATTTGATTTGCAAATAATATTTCAAGTTGAAGATAAAATGATAAAGATAATTTTTATGCTCAATTGGGGCCAAATTTGAAATCATATACAATGAATTTAGCGAAATTCATCAAATTTTAATTTTGAATCCGGCTCTATTATATATATATTGGGACACATCGATCAAAGTAATATATGCTTACTCTTCGAAGATAACGATTTGTGTTCAAATTACCTCAGCTCTAAGTCTGGCATTTTCGATTCTTAATTGATGTTCTTCAGCGGGGAGAGTAGGAGCATCATTGCTAGAGCAAGCAAACCCGCAATTAGGACAAGAAGGATTCTTCAACGTCTTCCTTAATCCCTTATTTTCTTCACGAAGTTTTTCTATTTCAGCTTTTAACAAAGAATTTTCATGGCGTTCCTGTATTGCCTGCAAAATTTTCCACGTCACAATTTACACCAATTAATAACGAGACCAGACAAGACTTGACTTAGGACAAAAATATACTCAGTCCCTGGGGTTACGTACGGCGGTCTGTGACATTTATAATCATATCCAAGAAAGATTCATTGCTCTTTATATGTCCTCACTATTCAAGAATAGATTTTTAATAAAGTTCTACTCTATAATAAATATAATTACCTTAATTTGAGTTCGCCGATTTTGAAACCAGAACTTAACTTGCCTTGGATGAAGACCTAATTGCTTACTGAGTTGCTGCCTTTGCTTCTCATCTGGATGCGGTGACTCTTTGAATAATCTGTCAAATAAAATGCATTTTTCATAAGTATTGAAGAAAGTAGAAAAGGAGACCCGCTCGCTTATGCATATACGTTCAAAAACTTAAGATTTACAGTTCTTGAACCATGTTACATGAGCTGCTGGTATTAGCTTTTTAATTACTCAAAATTAGATTAATAGTCGAAATAAAATTTAATGAATGATCAGCTGTCGGTTGACATCAGTTGTGACTCAATAAATGAAAGAAAAGTAGATTAAGAAGAATAAAACACAAGAATTAATTGACAAAACTAGCTAATTGCATGCTTTAGGGGGTTTATACAAATAATTTTGATGGAATGTATATACAGTATGTTTTAGGGAATTAATGACCTAAGATATATATGCATGGTAGAAATTACTGTCAGGGTTATGAGTTTTATCATTGAAGATTCTTCTGTTGTCAATTCAAAGTAAAACGCTTTAGCAAAAAGACAAGTTTAAAAGAAAAACACAAATGGAAAAGTAATTTTTATCTTAAAATCGGATACTCATTTATTATAGTGAGAAGAGTTATATGAACTTACGCCTCCATTTCTCTAATTTGTTCAGCAGTGTGTCTGTGATATTTCTTTCTTTTCTTCTTCTTACTGTTGTTGTTAGGATCTTCTTCATCTTCGTTCCAAGTTATATCGTCATGCTCAAAATCATCATCAGAACCGCGTGATCTCAGTGGTCCAGAAGTCTCGCTGCTAATCTCGACCGTTGATTCTTCTCTCGGCCGTCCTCTACTTCCACTTCCATCCTCAACCTCCTCCGTCTCCCCGTTTCCGCCATCTCGGAAGATTCCAGCCTTCAAAAAACTCAAAACAAAAATTAGAAGCGATAAAACAAAAGCAGAATTAACACATACAGAAAAAAGGAAAAGGAAAAGGAAAAGGAAAAGGGCGATTTTACGAAAGCATAAAATTAATTAATTACTCACGAGGCTGAGCGAGAGAGCAGGAGAGGGAAAGAAATCTTTGGTTTCATGAGGAGGAGGATGGTTATTCGACATGTCCACAACGCCCATGGCAGTAGTGTTTTTGGTGTGTTGAGGAATTGGATTATGGTGAAAATAGATTGAGAGACATAAATATAAACTGAATGTTGATTTTTCTTTTTCCTCTGTGCGTTTTTGAGTGTACGAATAAGACTGTTTATTGGAGGAGAGAGAGAGAGAAGAAAAAAAATAGTGGGGTATAGATGAATTAAAGGATATAAAACAAACAAATGAAAGACCTGAGGGGGTGGGGGGCTGGTAGGAGTTGACTGTTAGATACGGTGGAGGGTCAGTGATTTTGGTCTTCAACTAACTTTTTATTACTCCACACTTAATGAACTATTACTCCTAAGCTTCAACTGCATGTTTATCTACTAGTAGTACTAGTTAATTGAACCGTGCCTTCACTTTTTTTTGTTCTGTATTCGTTTGGAGGCTCGATTAAATTTGGATTCGATTCGAAAAGTTTATCTCGGAGAAAGTGTTTTCTAACAAAAATAACTTTAGACCCAAAGTTCAAAGCTGAAACATCTAATTAAAGATTAAAGATGAAAAAACACTTACATATCCATTACAATCCTCACTGATATATTGTGTCTTCACTCTTCACGCCGAAATGAGTAACATAATGTACAAGATTGTTCGTCATTATAATGAATGGTAAAAGTTATCTGTGTTTATACATCAAATTAATGGATGCAAAGATAAATATCTTTCATACAAGCATCTGTCACTTAAAATGGTTATCTATTCTCAGTTTAATTTAAATATTACAATTAAATTATTTAATTTGATATAAACATTAAATACATCTAGTTTAAACTTGATAAATAGCCTAAATGATAGTTGAGTGTAACTATTACTCCGTTCCTCCATCTCATTTTACATGAATATGTTTGACTAATAATGAAGTTTAAAATTTATTTGAATTTTAATTTGTTATTTTAAACATACAGAGATAATTTATTGGCTATAAAATCAATAAAAATTATGTCATAGATTAAAAAGCAAATTGTATCATATGAAATGGGATAGAGCGAGTATTGTTTAAATACCCTTGCATCATCTTAAGTCTTATTTCTTGCCATAATTGTATGCTGGCCTCCATTTTATCTTGTGTTTGTTATAAACCTGTGTTCGTAAATAATTTCTGCAAAAAAAAAAAAAAAAAACAGAAGCAGTTGCAGAATAAATAAAGTTTCAAGCCCAACAGAAACTGTGTTTTCTTAAAGAATTTAATCCCCTCACTGTTGTCCAAGGTTGTTGGATTAATTCCTCTCAGGATAGAACGAAATAACTATTCGGTGATATCGATAATGAAAATTACCGAACTTCGTCAAACTCAACAAACGGCAGTAAACCACACTGATGCTTACATTTTGCTTGTTGGAAAACAATGCAGAAATGCAAAAGAGAGGGGAGAATATGTAGATTTCGGTGCTGAAAAATGAGGCAAAATCTCTGAATTTATAGCCAAACAGTCTGGGTTGAATAGGTGTGAAGGTACCTGTTTATATGAGGTATCATTTCGGTAGAAGTCTGGTCGCGAATTTTAAACTCAAAACGACCATTGGGAATGGGAACCACGGATTTTAAATTAAATTTCCGCGAAAAAATATTAGAAAAGAAATTAGGTAGGGGTAAGCCGAAGCCGAGCGAGCGAGCGACGACGACGATGCGAGGCACCACTTCTTCTTAACTCTTTAAGAGCTAGAAGATGTGCTTCTCTGTATAAGTACAAAGATTTTCTTTCTATTTTCCAATGAGGGACAAAGTGCATTAGTAAAGGAAACAACTTCAAACTTTTCGTTTCCCTCCAAATTATTTTCCTCTATTTTCCATTCACACCTATTATCTAATTAGATAAAAATCCAACAATCCCCTATATGAATGGGGAATGGCTATTTGAAAATATGCATGTATGAAAAACTGTGTGATTTACAAGCAAAGATTAATCGCATCTGGATAAGTAGGTTTTCCTTTGAACTTTTCACAGTGAACTTATGTCGGATATACTCGGTCAATCGGTAGATTTGATATTTTTGAACTTTAGTGTATACCTAAACAACCATAAGTCACACAATCAATCCTTTAACTGCCTTTGATTCTCGTTGTTTTGTTCATTTCAGCCATGAACACTGCCTGGTTCATAAGTGCGTAGAGAACTGGCCTTAAAGAATTCTCCTTAAAGCGGCTTACACTTCACATTTATAAAGGTTATTCCTAAACATGTTATCCAATATATACACTATTTGATATACTCCGTATCAAACTTAGAAACCATTAAAAAGCATTAACGCTTTATCATTGATACTGAACATTGTTTCATCATGAGAATAGAACAAAATTTTATTTGACAATGTTGAACTGTCACTAATGACTTTGCTTGATCTCCTTGAACCTAGATCTTGGGATCTCTAGTCTTCTAGGTAGAGTTACCGTCACAGTGACTTGTCCTTGGCCATAGTCCCATTCCCTTTGATGATTTATCAACCGCCTCTCTATTTAGGCCTTTTGTAAGCAAATCCGACACATTATCTTTTGACTTTACGTAGTCAATTATGATAATTCCACTAGAGAGTAGTTGTCTAACGGTATTATGTCTTCGTCGTATGTGACGAGATTTTCCGTTATACATAATGCTTCCAATCCTTCCTATTGCCACTTGACTATCAAAATATATGCATATAGGAGCCACTGGTTTGGGCCAAAATAAAATATATTTCAAGAAATTTCGGAGCCATTCAGCTTCTTCTCCAGCCTTATCTAAAGCTATAAACTCAAACTCCATTGTAGAGCGAGCGATGCATGTTTGTTTAGTTGATTTCCAAGACACTTCTCCTCCACCAATAGTAAACACGTATCCACTTGTGGACTTTGTTTCTACTGACCCTGTGATTCAATTTGCATCACTATATCCTCCAATTACCGCAGGATACTTATTATAGTGCAAAGCATAATTTTGGGTATGTTTTAGATACCCCAAAACTCGTTTCATTGCCATCCAATGAGTTTGGTCGGGATTACTTGTGTAACGACTCAATTTACTTACTGCACAAGCTATATCAGGTCGTGTACAATTCATGATATACATTAAACTTCCCAATACTTGAGCATAATCCAATTGAGATTTGCTTTGACCTAGATTCTTTGTAAGAGCCACATTTATATCAATCAGAGTCTTTGCGACTTTGAAATCTAAATACTTGAATTTTTCAAGTACTATTTTAACGTAATGAGATTGAGACAATGCCAGTCCTTGAGGAGTCTATGAATTTTAATTCCTAGAATTAAATCAGCAACTCCTAAGTCTTTCATATCAAGCTTGCTAGCAAACATACGCTTAGTAGCATTTATATCCGCAATATCTTTGCTCATTATTAACATATCATCAACATATAAACATACAATGACTATATAATTTGGAGTGTTTTTAATGTAAACACATTTATCACACTCATTAATCTTTAATCTATTTACCAACATTGTTTGGTCAAATTTCGCATGCCATTGTTTGGATGCTTGTTTCAATCTGTAAAGTGATTTAACAAGTCGTCACACTTTTTTCTTTTTCGGGAACCACAAACCCTTCAGGCTATTCCATATAAATCCCTTCCTCCAAATCTCCATTTAAGAAAGTCGTCTTTACATCCATCTGATGGATTTCAATACCATACACGGCGGCTAACGCTATTAACAACCGGTGTGTTGTAATCCTCGTTACCGGTGAGTATGTGTCAAAATAATCAATACCCTCTCGTTGTCTAAACCCTTTGACAAATAATCTTGCCTTATATTTGTCAATAGTACCATCAACTTTCATTTTTCTTTTGAAAATCCATTTAGAACCCAAAGGTTTATTTCCTGGAGGAAGATAAACCAATTCCCAAGTATGATTACTTAATATGGATTATATCTCACTATTGACTGCTTCTTTTCAATATTTTGCTTCCGAGGAAGACTTTGCTTCTTTAAACGTTTGAGGCTTATTTTCCAACAAAAATGCCAGAAAGTCTGGTCCAAAGGAAGTAGTTATCCTTTGACGTTTACTACATCTTGAATTTTCCTCACTAAACGTACTTTCCTTTGCTTCTTCTCGAGGTTGTTTAAATTTTTTACTAGACGACTTGCATTCATCTTTATACGAATGAATATACTCAAAGAATTCAGCATTATCGGATTCGATTACCGTATTAATATAAATGTCGGGATTTTCTGATTTATGAACTAGAAAACGATATGCCTAACTTTTTCTTGCATATCCTATGAAAACGCAATCAACCATTTTCGATCCAATCTTCACCCTTTTGGATTTAGGAATTTGCACTTTAGCCAAACACCCCCACACTTTAAAATATTTTAAGTTCGGTTTTCTACCTTTCTATTTTTCATATGGAATGATTTGCGTTTTGCTATGGGGAACTCGATTGAGTATTTGGTTAGCTGTAAGAATAGCTTCCCCCACAAGTTCTGGGGTAAACCTGAACTTATCAACAAGGTATTCATTATCTCCTTTAACGTTCTATTCTTTCTTTCCGCAATTCCATTAGATTGCGGTGAGTAAGGGGCATTTTTTGGTGAATAATGCCATATTCCAAACATATTTCTTCAAAAGGAGATTCATGCTCGCCACCCCCTATGACTTCTTATCATTTTGATCTTTTTGTTTAGTTACGTTTCAACTTCATTTTTGTATTGCTTGAATTCCTCAATTGCTTCATCTTTACTATTAAGTAAGTAAATATAGCAATATCTAGTACTGTCATCAATAAAAGTTATGAAATATTCTTTTCCCACCGCGAGATGGTATTGACTTCATGTCCCAAATATCTGTGTGAATTAAGTCTAAATGATTTGAATTCCTTTCAATCGACTTATAAGGATGTTTAACATACTTAGATTTCACACATATTTGACATTTCAAATTATCGCAATCAAATTTAGGCAATACTTCCAAGTTAATCATTTTTCGTATAGTTTTGAAGTTGACGTGACCTAAACGTGCATGCCATAAATTATTTGACTCAAGTAAGTAAGAAGAAGCTTGAACTTTATTGATATCGATAGCTATTACATTCAACTTGAAAAGGCCCTCAGTTAGGTAACCTTTCCTACATATACATCATTCTTACTTATTACAACTTTTTCAGAAACAAACACACACTTAAATCCATTCTTGATAAGGAGTCTAGCAGAGACCAAATTCTTGCGAATTTGAGGAACATGGAGAACATTATTTAGAGTCACAACTTTGCCCGAAGTCATCTTCAAAGATATCTTTCCAACTCCTTCAAACAACAGAGTATAAAATCACAAGGATTTTAATCTCGGATTGAGTAGAAAGTCCGAAGATTTTAATCTCCAAAACGGGAGTAGAAAATTGGTAGGATTTTAGTCTCCCAAAGCAGAAAGTAAGATGATCACATAATATAGAATTAAATTCCTTAAGCTTGTTATAAAACTGTGTTCGTAAATAATTTCTGCAAAAAAAAAAAAACAAAAAAAAAATAGAAGAAGTAACAGAATAGAAACAGAATAAATAAAGTTCCGAGCCCAACAAAAAATTATGTTTCCGTAAGGAATTTAGTCTCCTCACTATTGCCCAATATTATTAGATTAATTCCTCCCAGGATAGAACAAAATAACTATTCTGTAATACTGGTAATGAAAATTACAGAACTTCGTCGACCTCAACAAACGACAGTAAACAACACTGATGCTTACGCTTTGCTTGTTGGAAAACAATGCAAAAATGCAGAAGAGAGAGGGAAGAGTATGCAGATTTCGGTGCTGAAAAATGAGGCAAAACCTATGAATTTATAGCCAAACAGTATGGGTTGAATAAGTGCGAAGGTACCTATTCATATGAGGTACCATTTCGGCAGAAGTCTGGTAGCGAATTTTAAACTCAAAACGAAGTCGAAGGCGAGCGAGCGACGGCGACGGCGACGGCGCGAGGCACCACTTCTTCTTAACTCTTTAAGAGCTAGAAGATGTGCTTCTTTATATAAGCACAAAGATTTTCTTTCCATTTTTTGATGAGGGACAGTGCATTAGTAAAGGAAACAACTTCACATTTTTCGTTTTTGTAATGACCCGACTTGTCGTTTTAAAAAATTACACCATGTTCAGTGACTTAAGGTCTCTAGAAGCTTCACAATATGTATTATGACCCGCGTGTGTGGTCGAGTATGATTTTCGGAAGATTCAAAATTTAATTTAAAGGAAAATTCTCATTTTGAAGCTTAAATGGAAAGAGTTGACTGGAGAATTGACTTTTGAGCAAACGACTCCTGAATGGAATTTTGATGATTTCAATAGCTTCGTATGATGATTTTGGACTTAGGCTTATTTTCGGATTCGGATTTGGAAGTCCGTAGGACAATTCGATGCATTTTGGCGAAAGTTGAAAAATAGAAGATTTTTGAAAAATCCTACCGAAGGGTAAATTTTTGATAACGAGGTCGGATTTCAATTCCGGAAATTTTAATAGCTCCATTTCGTTATTTATGACTTATGTGTAAAATTTGAAGTCATTCCGGATTGATTTGATACATTTCGGCGTAAAATATAGAAGTTGGAAGATTTGAAAACTCAAAATTTGATTCGACGCGCGATTCATAATTTTGGTGTTGTGTGATGTAATTTGAAACCCCGAGTAGGTCCGTATTGTATTACGAGACTTATTAGTAAATTCGGACGAGGTACCGGGTAGCTCGGATGAGTTTCGGACGAGGTTTGGATTGAATTTGGACTTGTTGAAAATGCTAGGATTTCTGCTGTTTTTGGGCAGACCTGTTGGGATCGCACCTGCGGAAATTTGGGCGCAGGTGAGACCATCGCAGAAGCGAGATGAAGCTCGTAGAAGCGAAATTGGCTGGGCTGGACTGAGGCCGCAGGTGCGAAGAATTTCCTGCACCTGCGTGAGCGCAGAAGCGGAAGCTCTTCCGCAGGTGCGAGGGCAGCGCCGATGGACGTCGCAGAAGCGAGAATTGGCTCGAAAAAGCGAGCTCGCAGGTGCGATAAAATGGTCCGCAAGTGCGCAAACTGGGCAGAATGTTAAGGCCCAAAAATGGTCATTTCGCCATTTTCGTTTTGGGATATTTGGAGCTCGAATTTGGGCGATTCTAGAGGGATTCTTCACAAGCTTGGTTGGGGTAAGTGTTCTATATCCTAAAGTGATTATATTTCATGAATCTATGATTATATCCTAAAGTGATTATATTTCGGATTTAAATGGAAGAAATCAAGATTTTTGTAAAATCTTCCAAAAACGAAAATTTAAGATTTGGAAGTCGAGTTGTTATTGGAATTAAATAAAATTGGTATGGTTGAACTCATATCGTAATGGGTGTTCGGATTTCATGAAAATTATGTCAGGTTCTGAGAGGCACGTCCCGCGTTGACCCTTGTTGACTTTTTGGAATAAATTTTTAACTCGACGTATTACTATCCGGAATTATTTCCGATGAATTTTAATGAAGTTATACAATTAATTTGGATAGATTCGAGCGGTTCGGAGGTCAATTCAAGCAAGAAGGCGGTTTTGAAATATCGGCATAACTTTAAAAAGGTAAGTGTCTTGCTTAACCTCGAGTGGGGAAATTACCCCTTAGGCATTGAGTCTTATGTGCTATTTGTGAAATGTGAAAAGCCATGTACGCGAGGTGACGAGTACGTACTCGGGCTTATACGTGCAAAATTCATTGAATTAAAGTCTTAGGCATTATTGTGAAGTAAATTGGGAAATTGTGAAAAATTATTAAATCATCTGTTTGCCATGCCTAAACTCTTATTGTTGAATTTATTTTTATATGATAATTTGATGTGATTGTTACTTGAAATATTTATGAAATTTCGTGAGTATTGTTGGTTTAATATTTCTTGGAAATTAATTCCAATATGAATTTTCTTACGCAAATAATTAATTTAAGCGAGTTTAAGAATAAGTATTAATATAATTATCTAAATTTGCATTAATTAAGGTTTTACTTTATACTGAGTAATTTCTATCTCTATTGATTATTTTTGGGTGTTATATACATTGTGTGGAGCCTTGGGCTATTTGTTATGAAATTAATTGATTTTGTTATATCTTTGGATTTGGTTGTGGCCATTGGGCAAATTGTGATATGAATTGATTTTATTATGTTGCCGTGTTAATTTTCCGTGTAAACTGTTGTGTTGTGTGAGTTATTATTTTGGGGAGATAAGGGTGGTATTTCACCGTTGATATTATGTGGGTATAAGGGTGGCATTTCACTGTTGTTGTATTTGTTGGAATATTGTCTGGGCGGAGAGATAAGAGCGGCTATAGGAGCGATAAAGGTGGCAATAGGAGCAATAAAGGTGGCTATTGATATTGTCTGGGTCGAGAGATAAGGGTGACAATAGGAGCGATAAGGGTGAAAATAGGAGCGATAAGGGTGGCTATTGTCAGGGACGATATGTGATTATGTGGGGTTGTGGTATTGATAATTTTCGTGTGATGTTGTGATTTGCTTGTGTTTATTTTTATACCTTGTGCAACTTGTCTTGTTGTTGGTAAATTGATAACAATCTGATTTATGTTGAAATTGAGAGCCTGTGGCTATTGCCAGGCGGATTATAAAATAAAATGTGGGCACGAGGTGCCGTGAGTAAATAATGAGAATATTTAGCATGTGAATTGTCCGTGCAGTTGTGATATGAAATGAAGGCACGAGGTGCCGAAAAAATATGATGATTTAATTATGGGTACGAGGTGCCGTGGAAATATGAAAATGGACTGAAACCCGTGTTTATGAAAAATATGAAAAGGGGCTGAGACCCGTATTTTTATGATTATGAAATGAGGTGTCATATGGTGACTTTTTATTTGAAAGAATTATATTCAAAATATTTATTTAGAAGGATTTTTAATTAGAAAGTATTATAGGAAAGAATTGTATTGGAAAGATATTTATTTGAGGAAATTATATTTGAAAAGATTTATTGAAAAAATTATATTTGAAAGAGAATTATTTGGAAGAATTATATGTGAAAGACATTTATTTGAAGGACTTGATTTTATTGGGTGTAATTGTACTTATTAATTGTTGAGCGATATTAATGGTATTCTTGTTGTCTGTTGTGCATATCACTGATTGTTTTATGTTGCCCTATTGTTATTTGTTTTCTATTATTTTGTATAGTATATTGCACATGTTATTAGACTAGTGAGTGTCTTGACTGTACCTCGTCTCTACTCCATTGAGGTTAGTCTTGATACTTACTGGGTACCGACCGTGGCGTACTCATACTATACTTCTGCACATTTTTGTGCAGAGCCAAATATTGGAGATATAGGACTTGAGCAGAGTTAAAGCGGGATCATAAGGATTCAAGGTAGAGCTGCTTGGTCGTCGCAGTCCCTTGGAGTCTTTTCATTTCTTTGTACTGTTAATTTGTAATCAAACAGTATTGTATATTCGGTCCTCGTGATCATTCCATGTATTTAGTTAGAGTTTGTGACTCAGTACTACCAGTCTTGGGAAGTTGTATATTCATATTTATTGAGCTGTTAGTTTTTATTATTTAATTAAAAAAAATGGCTTCAAAATGCAATTGAAAACGACTTACCTAGTCTTAGAGACTAAGTGCCATCACGACGCCTATGGTGGGATTTTGGGTCTATGACAAGTTGGTATCAGAGTTCTAGGTTCATAGGTTCTACGAGTCACGAACGAGTCTAGTAGAGTCTTGAGGATCGGTACAGAGAGGTCTGTACTTATCTTCGAGAGGCTACAGAACTGTTAGGAAATTTCCATTTCTTTCATTCCTGTCTTGCGGAATTTGTTGAATTTGGAATTTGAATCTTTGTATCTCTATTCTCTCACAGATGGTGAGGACACGTGCTACTGGATTAGCTGAGCAGGCATCCGCACATACTGCTAGGACTGCAAGAGGCCGGGGTCGAGGTAGAGGCTGAGGTAGAGGTCGAGGAAGGGCATGTGCTGCGACTAGAGAACCTGTCAGAACAACAGTTGAGGAGCCACTAGTAGCTCCAGTTGGGGGACAGGTACCAGAAGTGCATGTTGTTACCCCCGGACTTCAGGAGACCTTAGCATAGTTCCTGAGTATGTTTAGTACATTAACTCAGGCGGGATTGATCCCTGTCGTACTAAATATTTCGCAGATTGGGGGAGTAGCTCAGACTCCTATCTCAACTCCAGAGCTGCAGGTTCACGTTGGTCAGGTTTCGGGTGTAGTATCGGTACAACCTGTTATTCCGGTTCGGCCTGAGGTCAGGCCCGAGGTATCAGAAGAAGAACAAAAGATACTTGAAAGGTTTAAGAGGTATAGTCCACTTACTTTTAGTAGCACATCTACAGAGGATGCCCAAGGATTTCTAGAAAATTGTCATCGTATTCTCCGCACCATGGGTATTGTGAAAGTAAGCGGAGTTGCCTTTACCATATTTCAACTGTCAGGTGCAGCATATCGATGGTGGCAAATCTATGAAAACGGTAGACCAGCCGATGCCACACCACCAACTTGGGCTCAATTTTCGGAAATGTTCTTGAAAGAGTTTGTTCCCCACACTCTCAGAGATACGTGGCGCGCAGAGTTTGAACGGTTGCATCAGGGCACTATGACAGTGTCGGAATATGCTATCAGGTTCAGTGAGTTAGCCCGTCATGCACCTATCTTGGTTCCTACAATCAGAGAGCGGGTCCACAGATTCATTGAGGGGCTCGAATATGATATTAAAATATGCGTGGCTCGAGAATTGCAAACTGATACTCCATTTCAACAAGTAGTGGAGATTGCAAGGAAGATTGAGGGTGTTTTGGGCGAGGAAAAGGAGTCCAAGAAGGCCAAAAGGTCTCAAAGATCTGGAGGATTCAGTGAATTTTACTCTTCAGCTAGAACCCATTATAGCAGAGGCTCGAGCAATCGGTCAGCTCAGTCCGCACATCAGATTAATCGGGGTGCTCCAGTTTATAGTGCACCACCGACACAAGATTCTTACAGTGGTTATTCCAGTTATCCGGTCCACCTCAGAGGGGTTGTTATGAATGTGGTGATACTAGGCATATCATGAGAAATTATCCCAGACTTGGGAGGGGTGGATTTCATCAAAACACTCAAGCTACAAGCTTTATTCCAGTCGATACTCCACGTGCACAGTCAGCTAGAGGTGGAGGTCAGGCGGGTAGTGGGCGCCTAAGAGGTGGAGGCCCGACCCGTTGATTTAATCATTATGATTTAGCTGAGGCCAATACACCAGATGGTGTCGTTACAGGTACGATCCTAATTTTTATTATAAAAGGATATTTTTCTTAATTTGATTCGGTTTTGAATATTGGGGTAAGTCCTCCTATTATGCTCTACTTATTGGTGAGCTTCGTAAATTTGTGAACCACTTATATGTTTATCCCTGTTGGGAGATTTGAAGGTGTGAGCCCGTGTCTGTCATTTATTTTTGGTACACCATTGAGGGCTGTAAGCCCAAAAGTAATTTTTATTATTCATTACAACAAGTTTAATGTGTTTCGGAATAATTGATTCTAATTTTTATGAATTATATGCCCTACCGGTAGGAGGGTTCATTATATGTTGTGAAAATTATTTATGAAATATAATGAAAAGAAGAAAGAAAGGAAATTGAAAATTTCAGTTGGCACAATGTGCAACATACTTGTGATTCGGAGTTGAGGACGAGATCCTCGCATTTATACATGATGTGAAATATTTAAATCGGGCTGCAAGCCGCGATGGAAGTTATGTAAGGACGAGGTCCTTGTGGTGAAATATTTATGAGTTTAAAATTTTTCCTTTGTGAAATTTAATTGTACAATAGTATTAATAGGGAGTCATGCCTGTTAGGCTTATTTGATAATTCTTGTATATTTTTCTGTGCATATTCAGCCATTTTGGTGCTGTAAACATTGAGTTTTAACCTATGAGATGAGTGCCCAGGTAGCATTAAATGTGACTCATTAATCCGAGTAAGCAATCATGAGGTCTTCATGCCTCACATTCTGTTGTAAGTGTTGTAAAAAAAAATCAAAATGAGGTGGTGGTTAATATGAGATTAATTGATGATTCTAGAATTAATTATGAACAGCTTTTAAGTCCAGAGATGTGGTGATGAGCATACATATTATGTGCTTTATGTCCTGATATCATTATGATAATGCAGTGCTTGTAATGCTGAGATTGGTGTTATTGATATATACCTTATGGTATTGTGTTGGGTTGTGGATGTATTGTTAGGAGTTGTTTTGGTGTTACTCTGGCAGGTGGATAGGCCTAATTACAGGGGAGACTCTGCCGAAATTTTTGAAAAATTTGGGAGTTAGTAAAATTTGGAGGATTGAGATTTGCAAAGGAAGAGATAAGTTATGTTATGTGTTTGAGGGCGAATGATCCTAAGCGGGGGAGAATGTAACACCCCAGAATTAGTTTTTTGAAGTACTTCAACACTATCAAGAAAATTGATGTGTGCGTAGGCACGAGTTGCTATAGCCAGTTGAGACTAATACCGTGTGTTGTTGTGAAAATTAGACCTTTTGAAATGTTTGGAGTGTAAGAAATTTGATCTTAAAACTTACAAATATGGATAAAAGAAATAAACTCAAATGAGATGTTGTTGTCACGCTTATCTCAAATGCGGTAGCATGAAATCAACTGTGAGTATATGTGTAAAAGTAAAATCATTAATTTGGTAACCTCAGAATAATTCTTAGAACGTTCGAGGACGAACATATGTTTAAGATGTGGAGAATGTAATGACCCGACTTGTCATTTTAAGAAATTACGCCCCGTTCAGTGACTTAAAGTCTCGAGAAGCTTCACAATATATATTATGACCCACGTGTGTGGTCGAGTTTGGTTTTCGGAAGATTCAGAATTTAATTTAAACAAAACTTCTCATTTTGAAGCTTAAATGGAAAGAGTTGACCGGAGAGTTGACTTTTGAGCAAACGATTCCTGAATGGAATTTTGATGATGTCAATAGCTTCGTATGATGATTTCGGACTTAGGCATATTTT
This sequence comes from Nicotiana tomentosiformis, assembly GCF_000390325.3. Classification (NCBI taxonomy): domain Eukaryota; kingdom Viridiplantae; phylum Streptophyta; class Magnoliopsida; order Solanales; family Solanaceae; genus Nicotiana; species Nicotiana tomentosiformis. The sequence continues at coordinate 144,132,830 of NC_090814.1, read as the reverse complement.
CGGATTCGGATTTGGAAGTCCGTAGCACAATTCGACGCATTTTGGCGAAAGTTGAAAAATAGAAGATTTTTGGAAAATCCTACTGAAGGGTGAATTTTTAATAACGAGGTCGGATTTCGATTCCGAAAATTTGAATAGCTCTATTTCGTCATTTATGACTTGTGTGCAAAATTTGAAGTCATTCCGGATTGATTTGATACGTTTCAGCGCAAAATATAGAAGTTGAAAGATTTGAAAACTCAAAATTTGATTCGACCCCCGATTCGTAATTTCGGTGTTGTGTGATGTAATTTGAAACCCCGAGTAGGTCCGTTTTGTGTTACGAGACTTATTAGTAAATTCGGACGAGGTCCCGGGTAGCTCAGATGAGTTTCGGACGAGGTTTGGATCGAATTTAGACTTGTTGAAAATGCTGGGATTTTTGCTATTTCTGGGCAGACCCTGCGGAAATTTGGGCGCAAGTGCGACCATCGCAGAAGCGAGATGAAGCTCGCAGAAGCGATATTGGTTGGGCTGGACTGAGGCCGCAAGTGCGATGAATTTCCCACACCTGCGTGAGCGCAGTAGCGGAAGCTCTTCCGTAGGTGCGAGGGCAGCGCTGGTGGACGTCGCAGAAGCGAGAATTGGCTCGAAAAAGCGAGCTCGCAGGTGCGATAAAATGGTCTGCAGGTGCGCAAACTGGGGAGAATGTTAAGGACCAAAAATGGTCATTTCGCCATTTTCGTTTTGGGATTTTTGGAGCTTGGATTTGGGCGATTCTGGAGGGATTCTTCACAAGCTTGGTTGGGGTAAGTGTTCTATATTCTAAAGTGATTATATTTCATGAATCTATGATTATATTCATCGTTTAATTCGGATTTAAATGGAAGAAATCTAGATTTTTGTAAAATCTTCCAAAAACGAAAATTTAAGATTTGAAAGTCGAGTTGTTATTGGAATTCAATAAAATTAGTATGGTTGAACTCGTATCGGAATGGGTATTCGGATTTCATGAAAATTATGTCGGGTTCTGAGAGGCGGGTCCCGCGTTGACTTTTGTTGTCTTTTTAGAATAAATTTTTAATTCGACGTATTACTATCTGGAATTATTTCTGATGAATTTTAATGAAGTTATACAATTAATTTGGATAGATTCGAGCTGTCCGGAGGTCAATTCAAGCAAGAAGGCGATTTTGGAATATCGACATAACTTCATAAAGGTAAGTGTCTTGCTTAACCTCGAGTTAGAAAATTACTCCTTAGACGTTGAGTCTTATGTGCCATTTGTGAAATGTGAAAAGCCGTGTACGCGAGGTGACGAGTACGTACTCGGGCTTATACGTGCAAAATTCATTGAATTAAAGTCTTAGGCATTATTGTGTACTAAATTGGGAAATTGTGGAAAATTATTAAATCATCTGTTTGCCATGCCTAAACCCTTATTGTTGAATTTGTTTTTATATGATAATTTGATGTGATTGTTACTTGAAATATTTATGAAATTTCGTGAGTATTGTTGGTTTAGTATTTCTTGAAAATTAATTCCAATATGAATTTTCTTATGCAAATAATTAATTTAAGCAAGCTTAAGAATAAGTATTAATATAATTATCTAAATTTGTATTAATGAAGGTTTTACTTTATGCTGAGTAATTTCTATCTCTATTGATTGTTTTTGGGTGTTATATATATTGTGTGGAGCCTTGGGCTATTTGTTGTGAAATTAATTGATTTTGTTATATCTTTGGATTTGGTTGTGGCCTTTGGGCAAATTGTGATATGAATTGATTTTATTATGTTGTCGTGTTAATTTTTCATGTAAATTATTGTGTTGTGTGAGTTATTATTTTGGGGAGATAAGGGTGGCATTTCACAGTTGATATTATGTGGGTATAAAGGTGGCATTTCATTGTTGTTGTATTTGTTGGAATATTATCTGGGCGGAGAGATAAGGGCGGCTATAGGAGCGATAAGGGTGGCAATAGGAGCGATAAGGGTGGATATTGATATTGTCTGGGCGAAGCGATAAGGGTGGCAATATGAGCGATATGGATGACAATATGAGCGATAAGGGTGGCTATTATCAGGGACGATATGTGATGATGTGGGGTTGTGGTATTGATAATTTTTGTGTGATGTTGTGATTTACTTGTGTTTATTTTTATACCTTGTGAAACTTATCTTGTTGTTGGTAAATTGATAACAATCTGATTTATATTGAAATTGAGAGCCTGTGGCTATTGCCAGGCGGATTATAAAATGAAATGTGGGCACGAGGTGCCGTGAGTAAATAATGAGAATATTTGGCACGTGAATTGTCCGTGCTGTTGTGATATGAAATGAGGGCACGAGGTGCCGGAGAAATATGATGATTTAATTATGGGCACGAGGTGCCGTGGAAATATGAAATTGGGCCGAGACCCGTATTTACGAAAAATATGAAAAAAGGGGTGAGACCCGTATTTTTATGATTATGAAATGAGGTGTCATATGGTGACTTTTTATTTGAAAGAATTATATTCAAAATATTTATTTGGAAGGATTTTTACTTAGAAAGTATTATAGGAAAGAATTGTATTGGAAAGATATCTATTTGAGAAAATTATATTTAAAAAGATTTATTGAAAAAATTATATTTGAAAGAGAATTATTTGGAAGAATTATATGTGAAAGATATTTATTTGAAGGACTTGATTTAATTGGGTGTAATTATACTTATTAATTGTTGAGCGATATTAATGGTATTCTTGTTGTCTGCTGTGCATATCACTGGTTGTTTCATGTTGCCCTATTGTTATTTATTTTCTATTATTTTGTATATTATATTGCAGAGGTTATTAGACTAGTGAGTGTCTTGATTGTACCTCGTCTCTACTCCATTGAGGTTAGTCTTGATACTTACTGGGTACCGACCGTGGCGTACTCATACTACACTTCTGCACATTTTTGTGCAGAGCCAGATATTGGAGATATCAGACTTGAGCAGAGTTAAAGCGAGATCGTAAGGATTCAAGGTAGAGCTGCTTGGTTGTCGCAGTCCCTTGGAGTCTTTTCATTTCATTGTACTGTTAATTTGTAATCAAACAGTATTGTATATTCGGTCCTCGTAATCATTCCATGTATTCAGTTAGAGTTCGTGACTCAGTACTACCAGTCTTGGGAAGTTGTATATTCATATTTATTGAGCTGTTAGTTTTTATTATTTAATTAAAAAAAAGGCTTCAAAATGCAATTGAAAACGGCTTACCTAGTCTTAGAGACTAAGTGCCATCACGACGCCTATGATAGGATTTTGGTCTATAATAGTTTTCCTCCAAATCTTTTCCTTCTATTTCTCATTCACACCTCTTATCTAATTAGATAAAACCCAACATAACATTGTATGTGAAGATATAAATTATTCTATCTCCGTTTTTCAAATAAGATTAGCTCTCTCATTTTTAATTAATCATGGCCGGTCTTATTTGATACTATCAGACATTGTCTCTTTCTCTCTCTCCTTTTTTTTTTTTTTTTTAATTCGCTTTTAAAATCATCAAATCGAGAAAAATATTGTAAACTTTTATAAATTTGGGATTCAATATATATATGTTGAACCCAAATTATTGAATTTTGTTTTCTAAATTCATGTGATATCAGGGGCGGATCTAGAGTTTGACCTACGGGTTCATAGGTACCCAGTAACTTTTACTCATACTCTGTTTATATATTAAGAAATTCACTAAATATCTCTAAATATATTATTGTGAACACAATTTTTATTGCAAGTTTAGTTAAAGTTGATGTAAGAACCTATAAATTTTAAATCTTGAATCCGCCAATGTGTGATATGGCGTGAGCTTCAAAGTTGTATGAGGAGCTGCTATATATTAAACTTACCTCTAAAATTTAAACTTTTCCTATTACTATTTGTCAAATTTCATTTACTGTACCATTTATCCGCACCTACAACCATAATCATGTATCATCATTGTTCGCTTTTCATTAATTCAAAGGTTAATCATGTGGTGTCCGGAGGGCGGCGTTCAGAATGATACTCCTACTTAACAGCGAGTCTCCACTTCAGTTGTCTATCTTTCTGTCCAATTGTCTATACTCCTACTTAACAGCGAGTCCAATTTGTAAAAATTTTAAGTTTTTCAAAATAAATTTATATATTTAAAAATTACGTAAAAAATAAGTATAAATCATAATAATTAACAATTAAAATAATTAAAAGGCGTATAAACAATTACGAAAGAACTAACTCATTTAAATCTTGAAATTCGAACACGGCAGCACATATTAATAGGATTACGGAAGTATTTCTTTTAACCTAAAAACGGAGACTTGTGATAAAATCCCATGTGGGAGCCTACAAATTTAGTTAATTGTTTTCCTACGTGGGAATTGGTGTCATGCTCAAGACAAGGTAATGGAGGATAACAGTATTTAAAAACAGGTTTTTTTAAAAGACATATAGGGTATTCTATACACGTCATATTTCATTGACGGCAGATCACACGTGACATTTAAATTAATTACGTTTATTTAAACATTTATAGTATGACTTTTTCTCTCTATTTAGTTTACTGGTTTTGCAAGGGTATAACGAGCGAGCTCAATTTGCAAGTCAAACAACAAGGAGATCAGAGATTTAAGAAAAGACAGTACATATTAATAAGAATAATTACTTCCAAAGATGTCAACTCGTTTATCGATTATGCTGGTATAATTATATATGTAGATTTATTATGCTGAGGAAAACCATAGCTAAGAGTTGTGAGGTACTACTGGTCCTACTATGCAATTTTTAACCTGAAAACAAGAAAAAGAAAAAAAATGTTAGGTCACCGTCAAAGGTTATAGAGGGATAAAACACAATATATTAACCGTTAATTAAATGTCTCGAATTTGGATACAGATTACTAATAAAATTCTGATAGAATATACGAAAAATGTCCAAATATGCCCTTGTACTATACGAAATTGAGCACATTTGTCCTTCGTTAATACTTTAGCTCAAATATGTCCTTACCGTCACATAATTAGTCCATTTATGCCCTTAGAGTTACACAATTGGCCCATATATGCCCTTTTTGAAACGGAATCCATCCAAACTAATTAGCTCTTTCGTTAATTGTATTAAAGTGTATTGCAAACATTATTTCCTTTTTATTAGTACTTTTTTTCTTTACCTATCTCTTTTCTTTCTTCTTTTTTCTTTTCTTCTCTTTTTTTTTTCCTTTTTTTTCTCCCTTATCCGATTTCCTCAATTACTGATGTCTTCTTCATTTTCGTCACTAATTTCACTTGACAAAACTCATGAATTCCAATTACTAAGAAAATTCTCGCATAAGAATATTTTAATAGATCATATGTTTGTCAATTTTTTAATTTTTACTGAACATATATTTAGTTCTAAAAAATTTAACAAAGTAAGATTGAAATAATATTTATGTAACAAAAAACCCAAAAAATCCAACAAAATCGAACAATCCAAACCGATATAATTGATTTGGTTTGGTTTTGATAAAAACCGAACCAACCCGTTCCATGTACACCCCTAATTTACATAGTTAATAAAAAAGTAGAAAATGTTCAGCTGAAAAAAGATGAAAAAAGACTAACAACTCAAATTTATAACACTACAACTTAAACTCTAGGCTTTTAATCATTAAATTATCTTTCTGGAAACAATTTAAATATTTTGGTCTTTTGAGTATTGTTAAAGGTTGAGATGTTTTTATTATTTTAAAGTTTAAACCATAATTTTTGGAATAATTTAATTTCGTTTATTTAGAGGGCTAGTAAAATTGGAATTTGATTACCTTATGGGAAAATTTTCTTAGTAATTGGAATTCATGAGTTTTGTCAAGTGAAATTGGTGACGAAAATGGAGAAGACATCAGTAATGGAGGAAACGGATAAGGGAGAAAGAAAAAGAAAAAAATAAGAGAAGAAAAGAAAAAAGAAGAAAGAAAAGAGAAAGGTAAAGAAAAAAGTATTAATAAAAAGGAAATAGTAGTTGACCCATATGTTAGCTCTTTCCAAATAAAAAGGAAATAGTTTGTACTTTTTAATACAATTAACAAAAGAGCTAATTAGTTTGAGTGAATTCCGTTTCGAAAAGGGCATATACGGGTCAACTGTGTAACTCTAAGGGCATATATGGACCAACTATGTGACGGTAATGACATATTTGAGCTAAAATATTAACGAAGGGCAAATGTGCTCAATTTATTATAGTACAAAGACATATTTGGACATTTGGCCTAGAATATATTAGAGGTCCCAATGTGATTTTCGACCACCATGTGAAAAACTAAAAAAGAATACTGTATTAGATCAAGAGCGTACAGATGCAAGTTCCAAAATTTTTTAATTATAAAAGATCGATGGGTCCTCGTTCCGCAGTCGCGATACACACGTGACTTGCGCAATTGCTTGTGCTGTCTTTATATTTCTCAACCTTTTTCCCCCTCATTTACTTACTAGTATTTATTTATGCTCTAGTCGAAATTGTTTGAACTATCAAACGGACACCAGTCGTACTTTTTTGTCAAATTGAATTCTCAATTTGCATTTTGTTTTGGGTAATTTATCATGACTCACGTCTAATACATCAATTTCATTCACTTCCATATTCCAGGCAATTTCCACCTTGCTATTCTTAATTATTTTTTTTTAAAAAAAATCTATTTGTTTTCGATTTCATCAAAATCACACGAGATTAAGTTTAGAAGGTAGTTAGGTAATTACAGATGTTTCTGTTAAGTGTCTACCAAATACAGCAATTATTATATATGTTGTTGTTTGTATGAATTGTAGTCTTCTTAATTATATAATATTGAACAATTCTTACTACTTCGAATTATTTCTTCAATTGAGTGAGGCCTAGAATTTATTTTCTTAACAGTAGTCTAACACTTTCACAAAACAAAAGCATTGTGGTTCTTTCATTCAAAAGAATCAAACTTGACATTGGGAAAATATAAATATATTCTCTTTGATTTGTCGGCACAACCACCTTTTCATGTTAACAAATCTGCAAGATTTTATTTTACTGACGTGCGGTTGCTGGTGCTGCCAACGTTGTCATTGTTTCAAGAGTCAATTGAACAAAGAGCTTTACTACGATTTCAAGTTATAATTATAATTATAAAATATATATACATATATATATACAAAATTTGAACAAAAATTACTAAATTTCACGTTAAACTGTAATTAACACTGTAGACCTGCCCCTGTAATTTAACATAATATATAAAGTTTACTAATAATTTTTCAAAGATTCTTTTATACATCATCCTGATCTTGGCTGTGTAAATTGTAATATACGGTTAACTGTAAAATTTTGATCTGTTAATTAATCTTCCATTAACTCCACCGACCTAAAACTTTAGAGTATAGCCTGAAAATGATTACAATGAAGAATGTTAATTTTTTACTTTGTTTTTGTCCCTTTCTGTTTTATGGGACTGGTTATATATATTTGACGGTTTGCTTGCTTTAGTTTCAAGTTTCAATCCAAGTATCATGGTTTCTTACTTTCTTGTGAACCAAGGTTTTCGAGTCTTGGAACATTTTCTACGAGTAAATGATTAGCAAAAGGGGTTAATTCTTCAGTTAAAGGGAGCAATATATTTAAAATATAGAGAGACATCATAAAGTTGGAGAAATGATGATGCCAAGAAATTGGAAAGAAAAATCTTTTTGGGTTTTTCTATAGATTGCAAATCATTATTCTTTTGCTTTGAGAAAGGATTAACTCATACCAAATCTGTTTCCTTTGCGAATGTCTAAACTCTTTAAAAGGAATATAAAGGATATAAGTTAGACAAATTAACCCAAATAATCGTCTACTTAATCTCTTAAACTAAAAGTAGCCAGTGAATATATAATATATATGTATAATTCATGTATGATATATGTGTAACCGTATATAATTAATGTATAATTTATATATACTGACTAAAAAGAATAAATATTGAATCTGGCCGGCTATTTGTGTAACAATTGTTACCATTTGGTACGATATCCTAAATTAATTAGCTAATTAGCAACATGACTAAACTAATTATGCATGACATGTGTGACGTGTAACATTTGTATATAAGATTAACTAGTTCAATTCATTCAAAAATGAATTTGCAATGATGGACCCATCAATGTGATAAAACACTTCATATGGAGTTGATGTGATTAATTTTGATTAATGACGGGTAGGTCCATTAAACTGATAAAAGCTCTCCATACATAAAATGAACTTGAGATCTTTGGTTAATAAAAACGAAGGGATACCAATCATTTCACTACACTTCGATTGGTACGTGTGGTTCATTTATGCTTCATAGTTACTTTTGTTTACGATTCATTTATGTGTTCTACGTATGTTCATTGCATGTATTTGCGGAAAATTACCTAAAGAGAAAAGACGTGCATTTATGAAGAAAATACATGCAATATTGACTTAGAGGAGAAGGTTAGCTGAGGAAAAGTAGATGGGGAAGTGGGGGAATGTTAGTTTTGGAAGGCAGGTGAAAAGTAACTATCAAAAATAATAATGGTGAGGAGAAAGGCACTAAAGGTGATAATAATGAAACACAAAATAAAGTGTAAGAAAACAAAAGGTCTCGTGATATTGTTGGTTTTGTTGAGTCGAAGACAAGAGAGAAATTAAAGATATAGGGCCCAAAAAAACAAACCTAAAAAGAGACTTGATGAGTGTCCGGACACTTTCTTTTAATGTGGTTCGTTGATGAATGCCATTGCTTGTTAAATCAGCTTAATGTGTTGACAAATTCAATACCCATTTTACAGATTATCCCACCTCTATTTGTCTCTTCTCCGTTATTGAACTGTCCCCAAAACCTTTTCAACATGATATACAACTCTCTTCAAGGCACATTGTTTATTCCGACAAGGGCTAAATATACCCACTTACTGTCAAATATGGTTCAATCTTATTCCGTTATACTATTCGATTGTATTTACGCTTATCGTCCATCAAAGTTTTAAATATACCCTTAATTTAACTGTTGAGACACGTGGCATCTTTGGAACAAAAGAATCACCCAACACTTAAAACCCCAACTCGTCCCTGTTGCCCGCAACCCAGTCCGACCCACTTCACTAACAATTACACAGCCTCAGCACCACACATGCTCTTATCTCTAAGTGCTAGCTTGTCGGGCCCACCTTCTGAGAATAATCCGCTGATTTCCCCATCTTTTTCTCATTAATAATTCCGCTCATTGAGCAAAGCCTAATGGCAGAAAGCTGTTCAGAACTAAATTCACGCAAGAACAGAAGGAGAGTGTGCTGGAATTTGCCGAGAGTTTTGAGTGAAAAATACAGAAGGGGTTCTTAAGATATGGATGCACAATAATAAGTGCAAGAAAGATCAAGGCACCGTTGTGGCTGCTGCCGTCGCTACCACCAACAACCTCAATGGTAATAATAATAATAATAATAATAATAATAATAATAATAATAATAATAATAATAATGCTAAAGGTTAAGGTTTTGTTAGTAGAAATAACACTAATGACAGTATTAGCGCCATGGATTTCCACCTTCAGCACCACGAAAGCAGCAATGAAAATGACAAAGATCACAATCACAATCATGATAGTGTTAGTGCTCATGTTGTTACCACTGATGGGTCATCTTCTTCATCTTGATTTTCGAATTGGTGGATGCATGGTCGGCGGAAAAACTAAGGCTTTTCTTCAGTACCCTATTAGTTCTAGAATAAGAAAAAAGATAAAATTTCAGTCTGCCACTATAATGTTACCCGTTTTAGGTTTTTTCCTTTGTTCGTAAAGATTAGCGTTAAGAATTTGATGATGATAACGATTAACGATGGTGAGATTGTTCCAATGAAAATTCTTTATTTCCTTTTCTTTCATGCCACTGTAAACTACACTAATTATGGGGAAATGAGTCCTTACGTTTTAGATACAAAAGGGGGAAATGGGTCCGGGCGGGTTGCGGGCAACAGGGACGGGTTGGGGTTTTAAGTGTTGGGGTGGTTCTTTCATTTAGAAGATGCCACGTGTCTCAACCGTTAAATTAGGGGTATATTCAAAATTTTGATAGACGGTAAGGATAAATACAAACAAATAGTATAATGGGGGATAGGAATGAATAATATTTAATAGTAAAGGGATATATTTGGTCCTTTTCCGTTGTTTATTTCAAGCTAAAAACATGTCCCAAATCCAGACTTGAGTTATTGAATTTATTATGAATGGACATATTCCAACACTCCAAAGATGGACGGGATATTTAATAAAGAAATTAAGAAGAGAAAGATTAGGAAAAATGCATAAGTACCCCCTCACCTATACCTGAATTTTCAACTAGATACTTTAACTTTACTGGGATCCTATTACCCCCCTCAACTATTTTTAAATGAAATTAGTATACCCTTCATGCTGATGTGGCAGAAGAGAGTCTGTAACGACCCGACTTGTCGTTTTGAACATTTACACTCCTTTCAACTATTTGAAGTCTTGAATAGCTTCACATGATGTAAATATGACGTGTGTGAATCGTCGGTTTTGATTTTTAGGTGTTTCAGGATTAGTTCGGATGAATGAAATTCATGTTGGAAGCTTAAATGAAAAGGGTTGATCGGATTTTTATTTTTTGTGCAAACGACTCCGGAGTTAAGTTTTGATGATTCCAATAGCTCGGTATGGCAATTTTGGACTTAGGGGTGTATCCGAAAAATTATTTGGAAGTCTGTAGTTAAATTAGGTTTGAAATGGTGAAAATAGGAAACTGAAAGTTTGATCGGAAGTTGACTTTTTGATATCGGGGTCGGAATCTGATTCTGGAAATTGGAATAGGTCCGTTATGTCATTTATGACTTGTGTGCAAAATTTGAGGTCAATCGGACTTGATTTGATAGGTTTCGGCATCGAATGCAGAATTTAAAATTTCTTAGTTCATTAAGCTTGAATTGGGGTATGATTCGTGATTTTAGTGTTGTTTGATATGATTTGTGGCATCGACTAAGTTCATATGATATTTTAGGACTTGTTGGTATATTTGGTTGAGGTCCCGAGGGCCTCGGGTGGATTTCAGATGGTTAATGGAATTTAATTTGGATATTTCTAGAATGTTTCGACGTCGATTCTTCAAGAATATATGGTATCACATTAAGAAAATGAGTTCCAAATTCAGTTTTTATTGAAGCATTAGATCCGTGTTGAAATTATGGAGCCATAGCAAAAAGAATCATCGAATTCAGACATCGTATGAAAGAGTTATGCCCATTTCCGTGTGAGGAAAAATAAAATCCCGTCACCAGTGCCCAGGATAGCGTGGGGCGCTAGCCCTGGCGCAGGGATGTTTAGAGGTTCTGGAAATAGCGCCACAGGCAGTGCCCCACGCCACCTGTGACGCTCAAACATTAAAATCCCTATAAACTGGAGGTTTTTACCATTTTTGACGAAAATAGAAGTTTGGGCGATTTTCAGAGGCAAATTTTACCACATAACTTGTGGTAAGTGTTCTTGATTTCCTTATGATTATATTTCATGAATTAATCTTAGTTTTCGGCGTTAGATTATTGATTTTTCAAGAGAAATCGGAGGAATTTTCTACAATTTCATAAAATAAATTTTCGAGATTTGAACATCGATTCGGAGTCTAATTTGAGTAAAGTTAGTATGGTTGGACTCGTAATTGAATGGGTTGTCAGATTTTGTGAGTTTTATCGGATTTCGAGACATGGGCCCTACTGTCGATATTTCGAGCGGAGTTGGGAATTTTTATAAATTGTTAAATTGTAAGCATTAGTGTAAATTGTGATTAATTTGCACGTTGTTTGAATAGATACGAATCGTTTGGATTGAATTGAGGAGATAGGAAGGCGTATGGAGGTTGATACGCACGGAATGGAATTTTCAAGAGTATTGTACAACTTGCTCGGTATTGAATTTGGCTTGTTCGAGGTAAGTAATACTTCTAAACTTGGTGCTGAGGGTATGAACCCTGAATATACGTGTTATGTGTTTGGTGTTGAGGTGACGTACATGCTAGATGATGGGCGTGTGGGTGTGCACCGTGTGAATTGTAATTTTGTTACTTCTGTGGTATTGTGTAGTTACCTGATCTTATCTGTAACCATGAAATCTCTACGTACTAGAGCTATTGAGCTGTGATCCATGTTATAAACCATGTCTAGGCAACATGCCTATTCTGTTGAGATCCACTGAGGTTATTTCTGCTATTGAGTTATCTGCTTACATTGCATTTACATACTCAATCATACGCATTCATATGCATATCATATCTCAGTCTCTGTTATCATTTATTGATACATCACATCATTATTTTTGGGCTGATTCTTTTCATGATACTGAGAGCCCAAGAGACTGGAGAGATTGGTGACTGAGTGAGGCCGAGGGACTGATGGTGAGGATATTTATGGGATCGGGCTGCACGCCGCAGCATGCCATATATATATATATATATATATATATATATATATATATATATATATATATATATATATATATATATATATATATATATTGATTTATGATGGAATCGGGCTGCACGCCGCAATATGTTTTATTGATTTATGCCATGATTGGCTTGTTATAGCGCTTGGGCTGAAGGAGTCCCTCCGGAGTCTGTACACACCCCCAGTGAGCGCAGGTACCTGCTGAGTGCGAGTGCCGAGCGATTGGGAGGATTGAGTGACTGTGAGGATTGAGTGATTGGGAGAACTGACTGACTGGGAGGACTGAGTAAAATGATACTCTGAGAGTATGTATATGGTTTTATTACTGAGTTGCATCGCATTGACATGCACACTTGACATACATGCATAGAGATGCATTTTTCCTCATGTTGTACGATATTGCATCATTCATGACTTCACATACTCATTGACATGTATGCATAAAGATGTATTTTTCTCATGCCATTTGAAAATGAAACATCCTATCCGTTGTTGAAGAGTTTTTGTGAAAAATCACAGTTTTACAAAACGTACTCATATTTTGGTGATTTCGTTAAAAGATTTGTGTTTTCGCTGATATACTTGAAAAGAAAGCTTATTTTATTTTTTGAACTGTGAATGAGCTGAGCATTTTATCTCTGAGCTACTTCTTTTATTACTTCCATTATGTTGTTATGAACTGTTGTTGGTTGTTGGTGTTGGACCCCGACATGTGTTCCAGCTCATCACTACTTTCAACCTAAGGTTATGTTTGTTACTTATTGAGTACATGGGGTCGATTGTACTCATACTACACTTCTGCACCTTGCGTGTAGATATTGGATGTTGATGTTGCTGTGATCGACGGGAGCTGGATTTGAAGACGTACCTGCATTCCAGTTGTAGCTGCCTCTTGTTCATGGTATCCCTAGAATTATAAAAATCTGTTTATGTACATTTCGAATAGATGATGTATTTATTTCATACCAGTTTTGTAAATTCTAATCTTAGAAGCTCATGATTTGTACTACTAGTCCTTGGAAAATTTTTGTATAAAAACGGTATATTATCATTTCTTATCTTAATAAATCTCATTAAATTATATACTCCCTCCGTTTCAATTTAGATGAGGTAGTTTGACTCAGCACAGAGTTTAAGAAAAAAAAAGAAGACTTTTGAAACTTGTGGTATTAAAAGCTTAAAGGGTAAAAGCTTTATGGGGCCATGACATTTCTGTGGTTATAAAAGTTTCTCATTAAGGGTAAAATGAAGAGTTTAAAGTTGAATTATTTTCAAATTTAGAAGTGTGTCATTTATTTTGGAACAGACTAAAAATGAGGTACCTCATCTAATTTGAAACGGAGGGAGTATTTGTTAATTGGCTTACCTGACGGGTCGGGTTAGGTGCCATCATGACTAGGTGGATTTTGGGTCGTGACAAGTTGGTATCAGAGTTCTAGGTTCATAGGTTCTACAAGTCATGAGCAAATATCTAGTAGAGTCTTGCGGATAGTTATGATGACGTCTATACTAATCTTCGAGAGGCTACAGGGCATTTAGTATAAACTTCCCATCTTTGTTTTCTTATCGTGCTGTATCGATTCAGGTTGAAGTGTAATTTTTTGAATTTCTTCCACGCATTTGTGTGCGCATGTGAGCGCTTGGTATCGGCTATACATCGACGGCTTGTGATTCCATGAATGAGGTTCGAGATGTGTATTCTGTGTTTTGGTGATAGGCCAGTCTGGAGGATTTGAGGCGAGGTTTAAACTGCAACTTAGGCTCGGTAGCTTCAATTGTAACTTGTACATTTGGATTTATAAGTCCGATAGTGTCCCTATGAGTGGAATTTATGGCTTGATGAGCGGTGGAATGACTATATGATAAGTATGATGTGACTGCGGGATGTATTCAGGTTGTTTGAATGTGACGAGAAGAGTTTCTCGAGATGTAAAAAAAAGGCCATTGGGTGCTTGATTTCCGTCTTGATTTGATGTATAGTCTCTAGTTATGAGTGTGTTGAAGGATCTTTCATGTTGTTAAATTGTGGGACAAATTAAATTCTCATGTCTTGTCAATGAGTTTGGACTCAGGAAAATTAAGTGATTGCGTAGTAATTGTGGCTTCGAAGGGTATAACAAGATGTCAATTTGTGGCTAAGTAGATGGGTTATCTCCTGCAGAGTAATCTACGCAGGTGTGTCCCTTATAATGTTGAGCGGAGAGTTTCGTTTCTACTAGTGGGTTGTATGTGTTGAGATTTGAATTTGAATCTGGTTGAGAAAGTTGACTTGACTGTCAAGAGAATAAATGCGAGCTTAGCGGCTGATTGAGGTATTTTATGGTTGGTATTGCATGAGCTTGAGAAGAATTTTCATTGAACTGACTGCGGTATTATGGCAGTAATAGACTATGGATATTGTGAGTTATGTAATGTTTTGTTCTATGACTTTGAGCCAGGTGGGGGAGTCTTCTATCACCAATTTGATTGCACGGTTATTTGTTGTATTGGTTTTGGTCTGAGGCATACTTGTGGATTAGTTATGATATTCAGAGGTTGAGATGGAGGATGAGTCGAGTAAGGAAATTCCTGGATACGGGTTATATTGAACTTTATGAGTATATGAAAATCACAGAATGAGTTGAGTTGTTATTCATGACGGATGTAGTGTGCACGGTGTATGAATTTGCTAGATTGCGTTAAGGCATGATTGCTTCTTTGGGGTGTTGTTGTGCTAATTGAGCATATACAGTTCGGCCCGTTTGGGCGGTGCAATTGAGATTTGAGCAGAGTGGATGACTCTTGAGAAAGTTCTAATGGATTCAAGATTAATTTGTAGCAACTGAGAATTTTTGGCGGATTTGTTTATGGCTAGAATCTGAGATTTAAGTTGGATGGTGTCGAGACTTGTGGCCTTTTTTTTATATCATTATGGATTTTATTTCGGTATCAGGAAGGTGAAGGAAAAAATGGCTTTAGAATCAAATAAGGTATTTTCAGAGTGGGTGTTTTGGTTGTGATATTTATGGGGGTAATTCTGATGTGGTGAGACTTTACAGATATTTTGGTGGCAATATTCTTGGGTTTGGTGACGTGCGTGGCTTGGTCGAGTTAGAGGAATTCAGTTCTGATAGCTTGGTTATGTGCAAATGAATTTTAAAGTGTTCTTGATGGTTTCTACCATGGTTTGAACCAAATATTTTCTACCTGTGTGGGGAATGTGTTGTGTATTGTAATTTCCTCCTGGAAGGAAGCATGGGTTCCTAGGGGAGTGTTACCGTATTCTCCGCACTATGGGTATTGTGGATACGGGTGGGGTTCATTTTACTACGTTCCAGCTTAAGGGGGCGTCATATCAGTGGTGGTGAGCACATGAGTTGGGTAGTCCGGCCGATGCAGCTTCACTTTCATGGACTCAGTTTTCAGAGGTGTTCTTGGGAGAGTTTGTTCCCCAAGCTGTCACACCCCAAAAACAGAGGAGCGCGATCGGCGCTCAACCGAGTGAACCCGACCGAGCAAGCCTGTTAAATTTCATTCTACCCAAACTCAACCACGAATAGAGATAATACATATTATCATTAATTAGACGAAAATGTGTTCATGTCTATAATACCAGTTCATTTCCTACAGTTTCATCATTTTTAAAGTCTCAAATGGACAAGTAATACAACGACAACATAACATAGTTTGTCTTTCCCCAGCACCAATACACAACCCACATTATGTCTACGGAGCCTCTATATATAAAGAAGAGTACAATGATAATGCCGGCAACAAGGCCCCGGCTATACCTCAAACCGAATACAAAAAGTACAAAAGATACATGACCCCGGAATGAATTGGGGCTCACCAAGTCAGCTGGGAAGAAGGTGTACTGCTATCACTGATCAATGTCTCCTGCTGTGGAACCACCTGCATCCATTGAAAGATACAGCACCCCCGGCAAAAGGGACGTTAGTACTGTCGAATAGCACTAGTATGTATAACTAAATAGTCTCTCAATAGAATGACAAATAATACAACAAGATTATCATAATATCAATGAAAGCCTTAATTAACATGAAACCTCAATTTAGGATCAAGACAGTGTTCGAATAAATTCCCATATCTCACATTGGGAGATTTTTAGTATCGACATACCATTGTCCACCATACCATTATTCACAAAACCAGTACCACCGTACTCTTAGCACGGAGTTCGATCACGACCCGATCGGCTAAGCCATCTCATTAGAGACATCAACCACAATTTCTCTCAATATCAATACCACTATCTTTAACACGGAGTCCGATCACGACCCGATCGGCTAGGCCATCCATTAGGGACATCGACCACAGTCACAATTTCAATTACAATTTCCAGCACAATCACCACTATGTGTGCGGCATGGTATCTGATCACGACCCGATCGGCTAGGCCATCTCATTAGAGACATCAACCTTTTTATATCAATCATCGCATTTCATATTACTTTCACATCTTTTCATTTCGTTGGCACTAGTGGCAAAAATTATAAGATCGTTCTTGGCACGTTGGCCATATTCAGTATTTCATGCTCACATTATCAATTTCAAATATCATCCTCATCATCAACAATAAACACAATTCAAATCAAAGTGTGTAGTACACATGTGAGTAATTTAGAGTCTAAGGCACATAGAGATATTTCACAAAATTTGGCATAATAGCCTTCATTTGAACTTGACTTAAAGTCGAAACATTATTAATACACAGCTCATATTTTAACACATCCTCAATTGGTAACATAACATGAATAAAGCATTTGGGATGCTTGTTGAACATATACTTTTCAACCCAATCTTACTCGGAATAGCCAGTTTCATAATGAATCACTCGGGACTTACATAATTTACATGAATATTGTAGGATTCAATTCTAAGAGAAGAGTTTAGCCAACATACCTTGCTTTGAGCTTTTCTTAAATTACTACAACGTTCTGAAAATTCTAGCAATCCCAATCTATTTTGAGACATAACAAAATTGAACCATTATTAGGAAGATACTTATGGTCACAGCTCATTTGAGCATTTTATCTAACAATTATGTGCAAATTAGTTACAAGATTCTTCCACAAGGTTTCTTTCACTTCACAACCCAATCTTTACCCATTTGAGCTCAACAATCTCCCCATAAAACTTATTGGTACATGAATGTATAAATAATACTCTCACACCCAAGAATCATACTCCAAATCAACCATCTTTTACCCAAATTCGAAATTGAAAATTAGGGTATGGAATTTTACCTCTTATATGAAGAACTTGAGGGATTTCTTGTTGGATTTCAAGGCTTGGACAAGATCTTGATGAACAAAGAACTTGAGCTTCTTCCTCTCTCTAGAACCCTCCCACTTCTCTCTAAAAATATCAGATTTTTGCTCCAAAATGAGCTTCAAGGCTTATTTATCGAAGTTGGTTCGGGTTATAACAATAGAAGAATGGATACTCCAAATATTCCGGACCTTCCGATAGGCCTGGCCTCGCAGGCTAAAGCCTGGTCTTAGCTCGCTTTAGCCTAGCCTCGCCAGGCTAAAGCCTGGTCTTAACCTGGCCTCGCCAGGCTAAAGCCTGGTCTTAGCTCGCTTTAGCCTGGCCTCGTCAGCTACAGGACAGCCTTTGGGTATTTCATCATAACTTTTTGTAGGAATGTCCGAATGATGAACGGTTTGAAGCGTTAGAAACTAGACTCATAGGTAGATCACCTCATAAGTCGTTATAGTTTGGGAGCAGAATACGTTTGAAGTAGGATCTTGTGCGAATTGAGACATCCTTTCCACTTAATGTATCCTACTTGTTCCACACGAATTCTTTCTATTCACAAAACTCCTTAATATGTTTCAACACAACTTAAACATATACGTTTCATTTCGAAATAATGTGGCTCTATCCCATGGGTCTCCTTTAATACTCTAACACGTTATTCCCAAATACCGTTGGCGTACTTTAAAATATTAAATCATTAGAAAAAATTTTCGGGGCCTTACATTCTCCCCCGCTTAGGATCATTCGTCCTCGAATGAGGGTAAAAATCTGTCATTAGCACCTTACACTACTTAGTTTGTTTCATACCATATTCGAGCAGCCCCAAATTTGACTAACTCCCAAAATTTCCAAACATTTCGCTAGAGTTTCCCTTGTAACAAGGCCTATCCACATGTCAGAGAGCCCCAGAAACACATTCTAACAACATATACGTATTTCAACGACGTAACATAATGCAAAACAACACCAAATGTGGTCTCATAAGCAATATATATCTAGAAAGGAACACCCTTAATGCCAATTGTTCACCTGATACAAAATTCATAAAAAGTAAGTTTTATAATTTTCCTAGATCACGACTTAAAATACATGGTCATTCAAACAAATAAGGTTACTTTTTCTTCATTTCTTCCTCGGCCTCCCAAGTAGCCTCTCCAACCTGTTGGTTTTGCCACAACACTTTTACTGAGGCAATTTCTTTATTCCTCAATTTTCGGACTTGCCGATCAATAATAGAAACCGGAATCTCTTCGTAAGTCAATTTCTCATTTACCTCAATAGTCTCAACCGGAATAATGAGTGTCGGATCTCCAACTACTTTCTTCAACATAGACACATGAAACACCGGGTGTACTAATGACATATCAGGAGGTAACTCAAGCTTGTACGCCACCTCACCGATCCTCTGAATGATTTTGTACGGTCCGACATACCTCGGACCCAATTTCCCTTTCTTACCAAATCGCATTGTACCCTTCATGGGGGAAACTTTTAAGAATACCCTATCATCTTCTTTGAACTCCAAATACCTACGACGAACATCCGAATAGGATTTCTGACGACTCTGAGCAGTCTTCAACCGCTCCTTAATGATTTTAACTTTTTCTATAGCTTGATGCACAAGGTCTGGCCCTATCAAATCTGCTTCCCCAATTTCGAACCACCCAATGGGAGATCTACATCTCCTACCATATAAAGCCTCGAACGGTGCCATTTGAATACTAGCATGATAACTATTGTTATATGCAAATTCTATAAGTGGTAAATGATCATCCCAGCTAACTTTGAAGTCTATAACACAAGCACGCAACATATCCTCAAGCGTCTGAATAGTCCGCTCTGCCTGCCCGTCAGCCTGCGGGTGAAAGGTTGTACTAAGATTCACTTGAGCACCCAAACCTTGCTGAAATTTCTTCCAAAAATTATCCGTGAATTGTGCTCCTCGATCAGAAATGATGGAAACTGGGGTTCCATGCAACCTGACTATTTCTTTGATATACAACTGAGCATACTGCTCCACTGTGTTGGTAGACTTAACCGGCAAAAAGTGTGCTGACTTCGTGAGTCGATCCACAATCACCCAAATTGAGTCAAACTTGCGCGGAGTGCACGGTAATCCTACCACAAAGTCCATATTAATCATTTCCCATTTCCACATTGGAATTTCTATGTTCTGTGCCAACCCACCGGGCCTTTGGTGTTTGACCTTCACTTGCTGACAATTCGAACATCTTGCCACAAAGTCTGCCACATTCCTCTTCATATTATTCCACCAATAGACTTCCTTAAGATCATTATACATTTTTGTAGAACCTGGGTGCACAGAGTATCTAGAAGTGTGAGCTTCAGTCAAAATTCTGACATGGAGGCCATCCACATTTGGAACACATAGTTGCCCTTGTTACCTTAGTGTACCATCATCCATGCCAAGAGAAAAGGCCATGGTCTTATGTTTATGAATCCCCTATTTCAACTGCACCAACAATGGATCGTTGTATTACTTCTCTTTGACTTCCACAACAAGCGATGATTTAGCCCTATTTTGCACAATTACCCCTCCTTCACTAGAGTCCGTAAGACGAACTCCCAAACTAGCCCATCAGTGAACTTCTTTGGCCAATGGCCTTTGATATGCCTCCAAGTGTGCTAATCTAACCATAGATTTTCGGCTAAGAGCATCCGCCACAACATTAGCCTTCCCTGGATGGTATAAAATATCAATGTCATAATCCTTGAGTAATTCAAGCCATCTTCTCTGCCTCAGATTCAATTCCCTCTGTTTGAAAATATATATAAGGCTCTTATGGTCCGTGAATATATCCACATGGACCCCATATAAATAATGACCCCATATTCAGTATTTCATGCTCACATTATCAATTTCAAATATCATCCTCATCATCAACAATAAACACAATTCAAATCAAAGTGTGTAGTACACATGTGAGTAATTTAGAGTCTAAGGCACATAGAGATATTTCTATCTGGTATGCTTTAATTTCATGTTAATTTTTAAGTTAGTTTAATTTGTAGATTTTTTAGTTCTTTTTAGGCCATATGTTATTAGAGTTCCATTGTGTGTCCATGTGGGGTAGATCTGAACTGGGTTAACTTGATACATGCTCTACGGGGTTTCATGCTTTTACAATGTTTCCATGCCTATTTGTGCAATAATTGAAAACTCTTAAACTAAAAAAAGTTGTTTGTTTGTAATGGTTTGAATTTTGTGGCAGTGCTTGAATTGTGTGGTCCGCAGTTATGCATTTTTAGACACTTATGTGAGGCAGGAATCTGTAGCCGCAGGTCAAATTGTGCGGACCGCAGATTTCCTCATGCGGACACAGATTAGGCTTTTCTCTCTCATCAGAGAGTGTTCACTTTTGAGACTCCAAGGTGCAGCCGCTAGTCAAATTATGCGGATAACAGATTTATTCTTGTGACCGTAGATTGACCATTTTTCTGTCATTAAAGAGTTCACAAAATTGGGCCTCAAAAATGCGGCTGCAATTCCAATTGCGCGGACCGCACTTCCCTTCTGTAGCCACACAACAGAATTGTGCGAACCGTGATTTCCCATCTACGGTCGCATGTCAAACTGTGCGGAACGTAGATCCCTTATCGTGCAGGGATGACTCAACTGTACAACCCTGTTGTGTCCTATGGTTTCTCCCTTACCTACATGTCTCATGTATGTGTTTGAACAATGAATTGCAACTTACAATCTCCTCTGCTTGATACAGATAATGGTTTGATAAATAAGACGAGGCGACACTTCAAAAGGGAGAGGTGAATCTTCTCGGGGTCGAGGTAAAAGTGCCTTGCCCCTTGGCCAGCCCAAGACAATAAGAAAGAAAACAACAGTCGGCAGATGGAGAGGTGTAGACGTCTCCGATTCTAGCTCCCACGTCCCGTCTAGAGAGGTGTCAGGGTAACTCAGCCTCTGTTCAGGAGGAGCAGACAGCCACACAGTCGAGGCCGCAGGGGAGATACCAGCTCAAGGACGAGCCATATTCATCAGTGCTAGCCAGGCTTCTGAGCCTTTAGCTGCACTAGTCCCTGAGGCACCTGTTATACATGACATCCCCGATGATGGAAGAGGGGGAGATGCTACAACTGCAGCCCTTGAAAGATCAAAGAAGAAAGAGGTTTGGGAGGATCACTTTGTCAACATGGCCGCCTTCACTAGTTTCTGTATGTGGTGGCTAGCGAGGTCGCTATCTCTTGAGCGACAGTTTCTGTTAAAGGACTTGGAGAGATATACCCCAGCTATATTGAGACAATTTAGGGCACGAAATGGGTGGATGTGGTTCACTGAGAGGGTAGAGGATGCCAAATAATACCTCGTCCGGGAATTCTATGCCAGTGTGGCTCATATAAACAAAGGGACGAAGGTAACCAAAGTACGTAACCTCAATGTGAGGTTTGATCAACATACGCTAAATGCGTATTTGGGCTTTGAGGATGTTGAGCCGAAATAATATCTAGATAAATACACACTGAAGGATGAAGTCCGACCTTGGTTGGCTGAGATTCTAGCACCACCAGGGCCACCACTACCATGGATCGCAGTCGGGGTTCCCATCCATCGGAACACTCTGAGTTTTGAGGCGAAGGGATGGCAAACCTTTATCTGCAGCAGACAGGATCTGAGTCAGAATGAGACTCACCTTGCTATCCCTCGGGCAGTACTTGTGGCATACATCATGGCTGGTTACCCAATCAATATGGGTGCCCTGATATCGGCGAACATTTCAGTGATTGCACGGCATGAAAACTCGGCCTACCCTTATCCCAACACTATCACAGAGTACCTCAATGATACAAACGTAGATACGGGGGATTTTGATACCAAGGTGAAGGCAAAGAAGACCTTCGATTGGTATTCACTGATGGATGCGAGTAACCCAAAGAAAAAAGTTCAGCCTTCTACCACCACAGGCCAATCCGATGAGCCAACAGTTGTTGCTTCTATGGCAGCTAATCTTCCATCCACCTCTACTGAGCCTTCTACTATTGCCATTGTTATGCCTTCACCACCATCTTCAGATCCTATCACAACCCCTAGAGCTTCTCTAAAGCCAGTGCATTAGGGACAATGCTTACTTTTATTCGGAGAGGGGTGGAGTTTATTTGACACATTGGTACACTTTGATACATTTGTTCTGTAATAATTTGATGATACTCTTTCTCTTCTTATTTGTATTTATCTAGCTTCTCTCTCTTCTCTTATGTATATTTATCTCTCTTTAGTAGTTTTTGCTTATTAGCTTATTTATTTTTTTCTTATTAGACCTTGTTTTGTTAAGTAGCTTCTTTTTATGCTTTAGTATATAATAAACCTTTGGTTTTCTTAATGCCACGGTTCTTTCCAAAGGTAGTTGTTATGTGAATCGGGTGACTCATCCCAATGATGGATGGCGTGACAACCTTCTTAAAGGAATGAGTCTGTTTTTGTGTATAGGTAATAATAGTAGTAGTAATGAATAAAAATACCTAATCAAGTCATGCTCGAAGAGTCAACCATGCTTCAATTGGTACCAACACACTTAACTGCGTGCTTATGGTTAGAGATAAGGTTTTTGAAAGAAATAGCTCTAGTTAGTAACTTTATGACTCTTGAGTTGACTTTGGTAATCATCGAGTGGTTTAATTGGACCATAGTGATCTTTAAACTTGAATGTGGTCGTTGTAGGATCTCCACTCTATCCTCTTTTACAATCTAGTTGTGTGAGGGGTGAGATAAATTGTTGCTAGTCCAAGTATTTGTGCGAATGCTCTAGAACTTGCCCCAAATGTGTTGCAAGACGAAATCCTAAGTTTTGCTTGGTTTGAGAAGTGCTTGTAGGCTTTCCTTGCCACACTTGAGCTTTCTATTGCCAACCAATGTCGTTATCTCTAGTAAATCCCTTTGAGCCTCTAGCCTTTCTCATTTAATAACCATGTTATAATCCTTTACTCGTCTTGTCGTGACCCTCTCTTGGCACTTGGACTTTCCTTAGCACTCTGGTGAAACAATTGGCTTAAAATATAAGTTTGGGGGAGAAATGAGGAATTTGAAAAAAGTATCAAGGCACAAAAAGAGAAAATAAATGATCTTTGTAAAAAGAACAAAAAGAAAAATGCAAAACATGAATAAGTGGAAGGGTTGACGGATTCAAAAGGAGGTAATGATCCCTAGCATGAGCAATCAAAAAGGGAGAAAAAAATGAAATGATCAAGGAAGAGTGATGTTAAGTCTCTCTAGTCCCCAATGAAAAGAAAATGCCTTGAAGAATTGACAATTGTGAGACGAGAAATGAAAGTGTGGAGTGCTTAAGGAAAGATGTAACCACTTACCCATATGGTATCCTACTCTAATCCAAAAGCCTTCATTTCAACCCGAAAGAAGTCCTACTTGATTTCAAATTGAGTGAGCTTACATTAGTGGCGATCTACATGAGGGGCAAGCCTATGGTACTTGAAGTCGTACTTGTGCCATTATTTTGTGACATACGAGTGAACCTTTCATGAATCTTAAGATTAGGTGCTAATTTCTTAAGTGAGCTTGGAAAATGGAAAGTAGAGGAGGAAGAGTTTGAAGTCCACCATGAGCTACATAATAGAACAAGAGTCCTTGATGAGTAAAGTCAATTCTTGAAACTCAAATATCACATTAGAACTATACGTGCATGAATATTTAACTTGTCACCTTGTTGATAATGGATGAGTAGTGTGGGTAATTTTTGATCCCAATTGATGAGTGAATGGCTCGCCTTTGACTCGCTGAAATGAACCCTAACTCTAGGAGGTGGGAACTAATTTATTTGCTTGAGGACAAGCAAAGACTTAAGTTTGGGAGAGTTGATAAGTGGGGATTTTGACTACTTATTAGCACCTTTTTGCTTTTGTTTTAGTCCGAAAGTATTGCTTTATGTTCCTGAAACTAATGAAAGTATGCAAATTGCAGGAATGTTGGAAGTTTGGTCTCCCATGATGAAATCCAACTCAAAAAAGAGTGTTTCGAATCACAAGGCAAGAAAGGGGCACAGAACTAAAGAAGTGCAGCCACAGAAGGATTTCTGCGGCCGCAAAAGAAAGTGCGGACTGCAGAATTCCATATGCGGCCGTAGATCAAGTGAAAGAGCTCAGCAGGAATTTTGACAATGTGCGGAGCGCAACAGAACAAGGTCTGCACTGACAAATGATTCAAAGTTCAGAGAATGTGTAAAAGACCAAGTCCTGAAGCCTTGCTGAAGTGCGGACCGCACAAGAATTGCGCGGCTGCAGAAGATGCTTCGCAGCCGCAATCCAGAATTGTGCGGCTGTAGAATCCAAGATCTTGCAAATGAATAAATCTGCAGACCGCACATGAAATTGTGCAGCTGGAGAACCTCCCAAGGGGCCTTTTTGTCAGCGAATTTTGGGCCACTATAAATAGACGATTTTCACATTTTTAGGTCAAGTTTCAAAATTTGAGCTATTGTAGAAGTTACATTTTGCTATTTTAGGAATTTTGTGACTATTTTAGTGTTTAAACATTATATTTTATCATTTTTATCTTAGATAATGAGTTTAAATAGCAATTCTTCTTTATTTTCTTCAATTCTCACTATGAGTAGTTAGATTCTTACTAGGGTGTGACCCAACCATAGTGTGTAAACCCTATGGATATTTAATTTAATGCTTGTTTATGATTGGGTGTTGATTATTTATCTTAGTTTATGTTTCAATTTTAGAATTAATGGTTGCAAATATTGATTCATGCCTTTTTGACTTAGTCTCTACTTGAGAAAGAGGGACATAGTCTAGGATAACTTGGCTAATAAGGAATTGGGCTAATTGAGGGTTTGATTAGCCTAGTTAAAGGGTTCAAACTTGAGATAGTGAGAACCCGACTTGAGCTCATATCAACTATTTTGTTTGATACCCATTTGGATTTGAGAAAGACAAAATGGGCAAAATCACTCTTTAACTGAGAGGTATTGAGTGGGTAACGTAGAGTTCAGAGCTATAATACACCCCAATCAACAAAACAAGTATTAACGTATTTAACCCATTAGGCAAATACCTAGGTTATGGTCACATCCCTGGGCTTTTTAACTATTTGTAAAAATACCAAAAATAATCATTCGCTTCTAGTTTCTTTTCTTAGCTTATAATTGCTAGAGTAAACTTAGAATTAGAAATCAAAACCTTTTGTGGAAGTGCAATTTAGTTATTTTATTCTCTTTCGTCAAGTGTATACCCCTAACACCCCTAATAACCCCCTGTGAAAATCGACCTCTGACTCTTGTTGGGTACTATTCTTCCAACGACCGTTTCCACTCACTATTGAGTATGGATTGGACGTGGATCAGTTCCTCTCCTTCTTTTTGTTACAAGATCATATGCTCACAAGCTGGTATAATATCTTGAATTGCTGCTAGAAGTCCTTACACAAAATAAAATTGGTTAGTAATCATACATGAAAATAGAAAAAAGAATATCAAAAAAGCTGGAATGATATACCATTTGCATGTCTGTAATCAAAGTGAAATCCCTGCCATCTCCTAATCCCAAATCATCCTTAAGGAAAGATACAAACCATGTCCAGGTATGTTTGTTCTCATATTCCACTACTGCCCAAGCAAGTGGAAGCATTTAGTTGTTGGCATCCTTAGCTACAGCAACTAATAACTGCCTTATACTAACTCCCTTCAAGAAACAACCATTTAAGCTTATGCATTTCCTACACCCCATGAATGCATTCTTCAATGCACCAAACAAATGTAGAAACTTTGAAATATTGCCTTACCAGATTCATCAGCTTCACCAAGTTTCACCACACATGTACTCTCAGGATTGATCATTTACAATTCATCCTTGTAATCAAGAATTCTTCCAAACTCAAGAATATGGTCACCCATAATTTCTTTCAATACTTTGGCTCTTGCTCTCCTAGTTGTTGTCTTACCAACATGCACTTTAAACTTCTTACTAATTAACTCTTGTAACTTTAACACTCTTACATTTGGTTGTTCAGCTATTTTATCTTTAAACACTTTAGCCAGGTATTTAGAATTACACATGTAATTTCTTATGGCCCTATTACACTTGTGAACTGGATTATAAGTTCTAAGCGCAAAATTATTACTTGAAGTAGATCAAGACTTGCATACAACAGCATGAAAAACTGTCCATGCACCTCACTATGACTCTTGTTGGCTCATTCACATACTTTTTCACATGAACCCTCCTTTGAACTGCATACTTGGTTACTGCATCTCTAAATTCATCCATATCTGCAAAAAACATACCCAACTACAACACAACATTTTTAGTTGTAGGATCATAAATCACCTTCTTTGTAGAAGAAGATCTTCTTCTTGGTAGATTTACCTTAACTTTTTCCCCATCTTCAACCCAACATTCATATCCATTTGTTTCAAAGCTATATGCATCAGAACTTGGGTAATATGGTTCATCACCCCTATCCTACATTCTATACTTTTCTTTACCTGTTTCAGTTTCATCAAACCCCAGATCTGGTCCAGTTATACCAAATGGAACATTATCAGGGCCAGAAGGAGCTCTCTCCTTTTTTTTTCTTCTCTGTAAAGATTATCTCTCAGCCCTAAACTCTATGAACTCTTTATGTATATCACTGTCATAATCCTCTACACCATCACTAAAAAAATATTATTGTCTTCATAACTTGAACTATCTTCAGTTGAGTTATCAGATTCCTCCTCAGTTGAGGATGAATCTAGATCTGAAACTGGTAGATGAGCTGCTGAATCAGTAGGTGTAGGTGAAGTTGTTGAACCATTTAAAGCCTCCCCACTAGCCCCAATATTTTGATTAGCACTTGCTTCAATGGTCCCATACCCTTTATTAAAAGTTGAACCAGATTCCTCTCCACTCATATGCTGGACAAATACTTTCAAAATAGCTCCATTTGAAAAGAACTATGCAATTCTTGAAAGCTCCCTGTCATTATTTATATTTTCTATAATGCCACAGTTAGGTGGCCTAACACTAAATGTGTAATTGATGTTGCACCCCAATTCTTTAATATAGTCTACAAGCTCAAAATAAGATATTGTATCCACATCAACATTTACATATTCAATCATTACCCCACCCACATATCTTGGTTCCCCACTTTCAACCTCTAAGACCCCACCATGAAACAATCTCAAAGTCACAAATATAAACACACTCATACATGAATGCAAATAAACAATAACAATAAATTCAGACAAATCCCCAACAACAAAAATATTGTGCCGAAAATAGGGAAGCACTAGAAAATTATTTATTTACTCACAACCAAGAAGACATCAGTGCAAACACGCAAAATCAAAACTTTAGTATTAAAATGGACATGCAAACCTCTCAATTTCAAAATCAAAATCTCATAATTTTGTACAATGATAGATTTATCACAAAATCCTAAACTACTAAAAAATCAATTAAATACGGTAAAGAACTAACCATTAGTCTTGTATTGTAATGAATAAATAGCTAATGGTTCTGCGCTGACCTTGATTGTAACACCACAATATCAAATTAAATCCTAGATTGTAACGCCCTACTGAATTTGAAGATGATAAACCATAAATACAGAGACTACATACTTCTCTGCATTATAATAGAGCCGATTTTGTAATAGAATAAAGAGAAAATTATGATTTGAGTGATTTTATGAAAGGAATCTCTGATGACCCAAAAAGTCATCTTTAAATTTAATAATAATTTTTGTGTTCTAAGATCTTGAAAAGTACTATTTATTATTTCTCGACTTGCGCGCGCAGTCCGTATAATTTTCCAAAAAGTTTTTATATGAAAAATTGATTAAAATATGAAATAGAGCCTTAAAACTCAACTAGGTTGACTTTGGTTAACATTTTGAGCAAACGGACTCGGATCAGTATTTTGACAGTTTCGGTAGGTCTGTATCATGATTTGGGACTTGGGCGTATACCCTTAATTTAAATTGGAGGTCCCTAGCTTGAAATATCGCCAGTTGGCGAAAACTAGAAGCTTAAAGGCTCAAAGATTTCAAAGTTTGACCACAAATTGACTTTTATTGATATCGGGGTCAGATTTGAGTTTTAAAATTTTTTATAGGTCCGTTATGTCATTTATGACTTGTCTGTCAAATTTGGTGAGAAACGGAGTTGATTTGACGTGATTCGAACGTTCGGTTGTGAAAATAGAAGTTTTAAAGTTTTCTTAAAAATTTCATTTGATTTGGTATTTGATTCATAATTCTAGGTGTTAAATTGGTATTTGGATCATGCGAGTAAGTTTGTATGAGATTTTTGGAGTTGCGTGCATGTTTGGTTTGGAGCCCCGAGGGCTCGGGTGAGTTTCAGACGAGCCTCAGACCATTTTTGTTCAAGAACAGATGGCTGAAAATCTGATATTTCCCAGTTCTAGTTTCCTTAATCGCGATCACGTGGTTTCATCCGCGATCGCGAAGGATTGTTGATCACTGATGAAAGTTTGTACTATGCGATCGCATAGTATTGTACGCGATCGCACAGTTGGAAAAGCTAAGGCATCGCGAACGCGTGGGCAAAGCCGCGTTCGCAAAAAAGGAATGAGGCAAAAGCTGAAGCACCAAATTTGTGCTACGCGATCGCACAAGTCAGTACGCGATGGCGTAAGGCTGAGAAAATGTTCTCTGCGACCGCAAGACCATTTACGCGATCGCGTAGAGTTAAAAATCTGGGCAGCCAAAATATGCTTCGCGATCGCAAAGAATTATCTGCGATTGCGAAGAGTAAAATGGACCAGGCAGAAATTATTCTATGCGATCGCGAACGAATTCCCACGATCGCGATGAGTAAAAATCAGGACAAACAGAACTTAAGTTCTGGAAATGGGATTTCGACCCATTTTCTACCATTTTCGATTTTGAGCTCGGGTAAGACGATTTTTGGGCGATTTTCACGGGAAAACATTAGAGTAAATGTTCATTATCCTATATTGATTATATTTCATGATTCCATACTCATTTACATCATGAATCCGTGAATTTGTGGAAGAAAAATCAGATTTTTATAAAATCTTCCAAAAATATAAAATGAAGATTTTAAAGCCAATCTAATGTCGGAATTCGATAATTTTTGTATGGTTGAACTCGTATCAGAACGGGTGTTCGGATTTCATGAGTTTTTCAGGGATTCGAGACGTGCGTCCCACTGTAAACTTTTAAAATGAATTTCGGATTTTTATCCGAAAAATTTATAAATTCATATGGAATTAATTCCTACGATTTGTATTTAGTATATTGAATTATTTATGACTAGATTTGAGGATTTCAGACATTAATTCGCGAGGCAAAGGTTTATTGGATTCTTGAAATTTGGTTGCAAAGCGAGATAAGTGTCGTGGTTAAACTTGACTTGAGGGAATAGAACTCTTGAATTATTTGTTATGTGAATTTCATGTGTAACGATATATAGGCAAAGTGACGAGTGCATATACTTTGTCAAATTAATTGTTTGCTTAATTATTTAAACATCTTAAATTATTTTAAGACACGAATTAATTGTTATAATAATTGTTTTTCTCCTATTCCTTGTCAAATATTAATTCTTGAATTCCTGCAATAATTGACACATGCTTATTTGTTTTATGTGTCTTAATTGCTACTTGACATTTAGCATATTAAATATTAGACCGCATATTTTCTACCTGATTTCCACAATTAATTGCTACTTGTCATTGTTTATTTCATAAATAAATTACAATTATTGTATGTCTTGATGCTTAACAGTTTCTCGTTAAAAGTAGTATTTATTGGAGTATTTTTATTATATTTAAGAGTTGTTAAAATATATAGGGGGATCGGGTTGCACGCGGAATTAAAAATAAATATATTGGGGGATCGGGTTGCACGCCGCAATAGATTTATTTAAAGTTTATATTGGGGGAACGGGTTGTACGCCGCAATGGAAACAAGTTGAGGGATTGTGACTGTTGAATTGACTTCAATTATTGAGATTATTTACCGGTTTTACTACTATTCACGTTATTATTATTATGATTGTGTAGAGGTTAATGTAAGCGACCTGCCTTAGCCCCGTCACTACTTCGTCGAGGTTAGGCTCGACACTCACCAGTATATGGGGTCGGTTGTACTGATACTACACTCTGCACTTCTTGTGCAGATTTCGGAGTTGGTCCCAGCGGCGTACTGTAGATTTGCCTGGATACAGTTACCAGTGGAGACTTGAGGTAGAACTGCACAACGTTCGCAGTTCTGAAGTCCCATTCTATCTTATCTCAGCTGTGTATTATATTTCAAACAGCTTAAATTTTATTTAGACCTTTATTTGTATTATTCTAGAAGCTCATGCACTTCTAACTCCAGTTCTGGGATGGTATTTAGAAATCGCGATTATTATGGAATATTCACTTTATTTCAGACTTTATTTCCGCATTTGTTTTCTTGTTATTAATTAATTTAAAATTTTATTAAAAGTGGCTAATTATATTCTAACATTGGCTTGCCTAGCAAGTGAAATGTTAGACGACATTACGGTCCCGAAGGTGAGAATTTCGGGTCGTGATAGTTGGTATCAGAGCACTAAGTTGCATAGGTCTCACGAGTCACGAGCAAGCTTAGTAGAGTCTGAAGCATCGGTACGGAGACGTCTGTACTTATCTCTCAGAGGCTATGAAGTTTAGGAACGATATCACTTTTTTTATTCCTTATCGTGCGGCATTGATTTAGCGTGAAACATATATCTCGTATTCCTTTGTATCCACTCGTGTATGACATTGCACACTCGGTATCAGTTGTGCGTCAACGGTTCGTGATGTCACTGATGGACTACGAGGGAGCCAGAGATGCTCAAATATTGCCTCAACGTGTGGTTCTGACTGAAGATGCGGACGCATTGAGAGACCACCAAGTGAATTATGTGGGGGGGAGCAACGGACCTTGGCATTTGGTTGATTTATACAAGCTGTGAAGGTTAATATTGTGGATCATCAAACGCAGTGAACTATGAATTCGCGTCGAGTGGGGGGGGGGGGGGTCCACTATCAATGGATGGATTGCGGGGTCATGTGTTATATCAGTTTTGGCCTGAAATGTATAAATATGGTACTGAAAGGTTTCCCAAAAATTTACACATGTTTAAGGCCTGAGATTTTGTAGAGGATAAGGTTGGGACTTGCAGTATGTCCGCCTATTTAATAATCCTATACTTCAGTACCAAAGGAGTTAGAGAAACAACTTTAAATTTACAGAAGGTCTACTCAGCGTAGACGTCATGGTTGCGGATTTTGGGGTGCTTCGGAGGAAGTACAATGGTTGACGAGATTTTGGACTATGTGGTTCGTTCTAAGAATTGTCTATATGGAGCTCTACTTTTATGGTCGTTGTATATAAATAGGGGTA
Organism: Nicotiana tomentosiformis; assembly: GCF_000390325.3. NCBI lineage: Eukaryota > Viridiplantae > Streptophyta > Magnoliopsida > Solanales > Solanaceae > Nicotiana > Nicotiana tomentosiformis. The sequence goes on along the minus strand of NC_090814.1, from coordinate 144,100,743 downwards.
AGGGTTACCCCAAAGAAAAATTGAAGAGTATGTTAAGAAAAGGGTCAGCTCAGTAGTGTTGAGTCAGCATAACAAAAGAAGAAATTGGCCTTGGGAGAGATAATTCTCCACAGGTGTTCTTGGCAAGTCTATGAAGAGGGCAGACCAGCCAATGCAACACCGCCCACTTGGCTCGCTTCTCAGAAATGCTTTTGAAAGAGTTTGTTTCCTGGACTCTCCGTAACATGTGGCGCATATGGTTTGAACGGTTGCGTTAGGTCACCATGACGGTGTCAGAATATGCCATCAGGTTCAATAAGTTAGCCCGCCATATTCCTACTTTGCTTCCTACAGCCAGGGAGAGAGTCCATAGACTCATTAAAGGACTCAATTATGATCGTAAAATTTTGTACGACTTGGGAGCTACAGGTTGATACTTCATTTCCACTAGTAGTAGAAATTGCCAAGATATTAGAACGTTTTCGAGGTGAGGAAAAAAGGAATCTAAGGAGACCAAGACATCTCGAGGTCCTGGGGGATTCAGTGGATTCTACTCTACGAGTATAAATTATTATGGCAGGGGCTTGGGCAATCGGCCAACCCAATCCGCACATCGGATTACTCGGGGTGCTTCAGTAAGTTCTTTTAGTGCACCACTGACATGAGTTTCCTACAATGGTTATTTCAGTTATTTGGCACAGACTCAGTGTGAGCAGCCAAACACGCAAAAGGGTTGTTATGAATGCGGTGATACTAGGCACATCATGAGAAAATTGTCCCAGACTTGGGAGAGACATATTTCATCAAAGCACTCAGGCTACGTGCCCCATTATAGTTACTACACCACCCACACAATCAGTTAGGGGTGGAGGATAGGCGGGTAGAAGGCATCCTAGAAGTGGAGGCCCAGCCGTTGATATATTTGTTTTATGGTGTGGCGGAGGTCACTACATCAGATGGTGTCGTTACAGGTACGACCTCGATTTAATATAAAGGAATATTTTCCTTAACTTGATCCGGTTCTGAGTATCGAGACGAGTCCTCCTATTGTGCTCCACTTATGAGTGAGCTTCGTAATTCTATAATCTACTTATGTGTTTACTCATGTTGGGAGATTCTATGGAGATAACTATGCCTATCATTCCATGTTAGTCACTAATAAGAGCTGCGAGGCTAAAGGTAACTTTCTGTTACTCATTTCGGTAAGTTTTGATGTAATTTCCGGATAATTAATTACAAATTATGGATTTTATGCCCTACCGGTGTGGGGTTCATTATATGTTGTGATTTTGTATAACCGAAATTATTTAAAAGGAGAAAATGGAAATTAGGCACGATGTGCATATTACTTGTGATTTAGAACTGAGGATGAGATCCTCGCATTTTAATATAAATTGATAAGTTTAAACCGGGCTACGAGCTGTGGTGGAAGTTATATAAGGACGAGGTCCTTGTGAGGAAAATTCTTGTGTTTAAGTTCTCCATTGTGAAATTAAATTTATACTATAGCAATAATAGGGAGTCATTCTTGTTAGGCTTATTTGAAAATTCTTGTATGAAATTCTCTGTGCATACTTGCCAAATTCGTGTTGTAATTATTGAGTTTTAACTTACGAGGTAGGTGTCCGCCCAGGTGGCGTCAAATGTGACTCGTTAATTTGGATAAATAATTATGAGGTATGGTTACCATCAGTTGAAGATTAGGGTATCTCATGTCCCTAAGACAGCTTTTCGGACTCGGTATGGGCATTACGAATTCCTAGTGACGTCATTTGGGTTGACAAATGCCCCAACAGTATTTATGGATTTGATGAATCGAGTGTTCAAGCCCTATTTGGATTCTTTTGTGGTTGTATTCATTGATGATATCTTGATTTACTCCAGCAGTCGAGAGGAGCATGAGTAGCATCTTCGGAGTGTGCTTCAGACTTTGAAGAATAATCAATTATATGCTAAATTTTCAAAATACGAGTTTTGGTTAAACTTAGTTGCCTTATACTGTATCGGCAGAAGGCATAAAGGTGGATCCTAAGAAGATTGAGGTTGTTTAGAATTGGCTTAGACCTACTTCAGTTACAGAAATCTGAAGTTTCCTGGGTTTGGTAGGTTATTATCGTCGGTTCGTGGAAGGGTTTTCATTTATAGCAAGCCCATTGACCAGACTGGCCTAGAAAGGTTCCCCATTTAGATGGTCAGATGAATGTGAGTTGAGCTGTCAGAAGCTCAATATTGCTTTGACTACGGCGCCAGTGTTGGTATTACCCACAGGTTCAGGAACTTATATGGTATATTGCGATGCATCTCACATTGGGTTTGGTGCAGTATTAATGCAAGATGGCAGGGTGATTGCATGCGCGTCACGACAATTGAAAGTTCACGAGAAGAATTATCCTATTCATGATTTAGAATTGGCAGCCAATGTTCATGCGCTGAAGATTTGGAGGCATTACCTTTACGGTGTCTCGTGTGAGGTATTTACTGATCATCGTAGCTTACCATATCTGTTCAAACAAAAGGATCTCAATTTGATGAAGAGAAGATGGTTGGAGTTGTTGAAGGACTATGATATCACTATTTTGTATCACCCCGGAAAGGCCAATGCAGTGGACGATGCTTTGAGTAGAAAGGCTGTGAGTATGGGCAGTCTTGCATATATTCCGGTTGGTGAGAGGTCGTTAGTCGCAGATGTTTAGACTTTGGCTAATCAGTTTGTGAGGTTAGATATTTCAGAACCCAGTCAGGTTCTAGCTTGCACAGTCGCTCGGTCTTCTTTATATGAGCGCATCAGAGAGCGACAGTATGATGATCCTCATTTACTTGTCCTTAAGTACACAGTGCGACATAGTGATACCAAACAGGTTGCTCAGGGGGAAGATAGAGTTCTGCGAATGCAGGGTCGTATTTGTGTGCCTAATGTTGACGGGCTTCGTGAATTAATTCTTGAATAGGCACACAATTCCAGGTATTCTATTCATCCAGGTACTGCCAAAATGTATCAAGATTTGCAGCAACATTATTGGTGGAGGAGACTGAAGAAGGATATAGTTGCATATGTAGCTCGGTGTCTGAATTGACAGCAAGTTAAGTACGAGAATCAGAGACGTGGTGGTTTGCTTCAGAAGTTAGAAATTCCTGAGTGGAAGTGGGAGCGTATCACTATGGATTTTTTTGTTGGGCTTCCACGGACTCAGAGAAAATTCGACGTAGTTTGGTTCATTGTGGACAGTTGACCAAGTCAGCACATTTCATTCCAATGGCAGTTACCTATTCTTCAGATCGGTTAGCTGAAATTTACATTCGTGAGATTGTCTGCCTTCACGGTGTGCCCGTGTCTATCATTTCTGATCGAGGTACGCAATTCACATCGCACTTTTGGAGGCATGTACAGCGTGAGTTAGGCACGCCGGTTGAGTTGAGTGCAACATTTCATCCACAGACAGACGGACAGTGAGAGTGCACCATTCAGATATTGGAATATATGCTTTGCGCTTGTGTTAAAGACTTTGGAGGTTCTTGGGATCAGTTCTTGCCACTTGTGGAGTTTGCTTATAATAATAGCTACCAATCGAGCATTCAGATGGCTCCATATGAGGTATTATACGGAAGGCGATGCCGATTGCCAGTTGGCTGATTTGAACCGGAAGAGGCTCGGTTGTTGGGTACCGATTTGGTATAGGATGCCTTGGATAAGGTCAAAATTATTTAGGATCGACTTCGCACAGCTCAGTCTAGGCAAAAGAGTTATGCCGACCATAAAGTTCATGATATTGCATTTATGGTTGGAGAAAGAGTAATGCTCTGGGTTTCACCTATGAAAGGTGTAATGAGGTTCAGAAAGAAGGGCAAGTTGAGCCCTAGGTATATGGGACCCTTCGAAATTCTTGAAAGGGTGGGGCGAAGTAGCTTACAGGCTTGCATTACCACCTAGTTTATTAGCGGTTCATCCGGTGTTCCATGTGTCTATGCTCTGGAAATATAATGGTGATATGTCCCATGTGTTAGATTTCAGCTCAGTCCAATTGGACAAGGATTTGACTTATGAGGAGGAGCCGGTAGTTATTCTAACCCGGCAGGTCCGACAGTTGAGGTCTAGGAGTTATCCTTCAGTTCGGGTGCAATAGAGAGGTCATCCGGTAGAGGAATCTACCTGGGAGTCCGAGTCGGACATGCAGATTAAATATCGACACCTTTTTACCAGCTCGGGTACTTTTTCTAACTCTGTTCGAGGACGAACATTTGTTTTAGAGGTGGAGAATGTGATGACCCAAAAGGTCATCTTTAAATTTAACAATTATTTATGTGTTCTAAGATCTCGAAAAGCACTATTTATTATTCCTCGACTTGCGCGCACAGTCCGTATAATTTTTCGAAAAGTTTTTATTCTCTAAAATTGATTAAAATATGAAATAGAGCCTTAAAACTCAACTGAGTTGACTTTGGTCAATATTTTGAGCAAACAGACTCGGATCAGTATTTTGACAGTTTTGATAGGTACGTATCGTGATTTGGGACTTGGGCGTATGCCCAGAATTTAAATTGGAGGTCTCTAGCTTGAAATATCGCCAGTTGGCGAAAACTAGAAGCCTAAAGGCTCAAAGATTTTAAAGTTTGACCACAAATTGACTTTTATTGATATCGGGGTCGGATTTGAGTTTTGAAAATTTTCATAGGTCTGTTATATCATTTATGACTTGTCTGTCGAATTTGGTGAGAAACGGGGTTGATTTGACGTGATTCGGACGTTCGGATGTGAAAATAGAAGTTTTAAAGTTTTCTTAAAAATTTCATTTGATTTGGTGTCCAATTCATAATTATAGGTGTTAAATTAGTGTTTTGATCGCACGAGCGAGTTCGTATGAGGTTTTTGGAGTTTTGTGCATGTTTGGTTTGGAGCCCCGAGGGCTCGGGTGAGTTTCAGACGAGCCTCGGACCATTTTTGTTCAAGAACAGATGGCTGGAAATCTAGTATTTCCCAATTCTGGTTTCCTTGATCGCTATCGCGTGGCTTCATCCGCGATCGCGAAGGCTTGTTGATCACCGATGAAAATTTGTACTATGCGAATCATAGTATTGTACGCGATCGCACAGTTGAAAAAGCTAAGGCACCGCGAACGCGTGGGCAAAGCCGCGTTCGCGAAGAAGGAATGAGGCAGAAGCTGAAGCACCAAAATTTGTGATACGCGATAGCACAAGTCAGTACGCGATCGCGTAAGGCTGAGAAAAATGTTCTCTGCGATCGCATGACCATTTACTCGACCGCGTAGAGTTAAAAATATGGGCAGCCAAAATATTCTTCGCAATCGCAAAGAATTATCTGTGATCGCGAAGAGTAAAATGGACAGACAAAAATTGTTCTACGTGATCGCGAACGAATTCCTGCGATTGTGGTGAGTAAAAATCTGAGTAAACAGAACTTAAGTTCTGGAAATGGGATTTCGACCCATTTTCCACCATTTTTGATTTTGAGCTCGGGTATGATGATTTTTGGGCCATTTTCACGGAAAAACATTAGGGTAAGTGTTTCTTATCCTATATTGATTATATTTCATGATTCCATACTCATTTACATCATAAATCCGTGAATTTGTGAAAGAAAAATCAGATTTTTATAAAATCTTCCAAAAATATAAAATGAAGATTTGAAAGTCAATATGATGTTGGAATTCGATAATTTTTGTGTGGTTGAACTAGTATCGGAACGGGTGTTCGGATTTCGTGAGTTTTTTTGGGATTCGAGACGTGGGTCCCAATGTTGATTTTTAAAATGAATTTCAGATTTTTATCTAAAAAATTTGTAAATTCATATGGAAGTAATTCCTACGATTTGTATTGAGTATATTGAATTATTTATGACTAAATTTGAGGATTTTGGACATGAATTCGCGAGGCAAAGGTTTATTGGATTCTTGAAATTTGGTTGCAAAGTGAGGTAAGTGTCGTGGTTAACCTTGACTTGAGGTAATAGAACCCTTGAATTAATTGTTATGTGAATTTCATATGTAACAATATATAGGCAAGGTGACGAGTGTCTATACTTTGTCAAATTAATTATTTGCTTAATTATTTAAACATCTTTAATTGTTTTAAGACACGAATTAATTGTTATAATAATTGTTTCTCTCCTATTCCTTATCAAATATTAATTCTTGAATTTCTGCAATAATTGTCACATGATTATTTGATTTATGTGTCTTAATTGCTACTTAACATTTAGCATATTAAATATTAGACTACCTATTTTCTCCCCGATTTCCATAATTAATTGCCACTTGTCATTGTTTGTTTCAGAAATAAATTACAATTATTGTATGCCTTGATGCTTAATAGTTTCTCATTGAACGTGGTATTTATTAGAGTATTTTTATTATATTTAAGAGTTATTAAAATATATGGGGGGATCGGGTTGCATGCCACAACAGATTTATTTAAAATTTATATTGAGGGATCAGGTTGCACGTAGCACCAGAATTAATTGAAATGAATATGTTGGAGGAGCGGGTTGCACGCCGCAACAGATTTATTTAAAGTTTATATTGGGGGGATCGAGTTGCACGCCGAAATAGATTTATTTTAAAGTTTATATTGTTGGAACGGGTTGCACGCCGCAATGGAAACAAGTTGAGGGATTGTGACTGTTGAATTGACTTCAATTATTGAGATTATTTATCGGTTTTATTACTATTCCCGCTATTATTATTATGATTGTGTAGAGATGAATGTAATCGACATGCCTTAGCCTCATCACTATTTCGTCGAGGTTAGGCTCGGCACTCACCAGTACATGGGGTCGGTTGTACTGATACTACACTCTACACTTCTTGTGCAGATTTCAGAGTTGGTTCCAGCGACGTACTGTAGATTTTCCCGGATACAGCTACCAGTGCAGACTTAAGGTATAACTGCACAGCGTTCGCAGTTCTGAAGTCCCCTTCTATCTTATCTCAGCTATATATTATATTTCAAACAACTTAAATTTTATTCAGACCTTTATTTGTATTATTCTAGAAGCTTGTGCACTTATGACTCCAGTTCTGGGATGGTATTTAGATATCGCGATTATTATGGAATATTCATTTTATTTCAGACTTTATTTCCGCATTTGTTTTTTTGTTATTAATTAATTTAAAATTTTGTTAAAAATAGCTAATTATATTCTAACGTTGGCTTGCCTAGCAAGTGAAATGTTAGGCGTCATCACGGTCCTGAAGGTGAGAATTTCGGGTCATGACAGAATCGAATAGGGGAGATTGGGAATTTGGTTTGGACTGTATAGGTTGGGAGAGTATGAAAGGAAAGAATGAATGGGGTCGAGTTAAATTAATGAATGGGTTTAATTTAGTTAAAAATAAAAGGGAATTGATAAAGTAAATTGGTATTGGGTGGGACCCATTAGCGCGTGTATACACCAATAGTACTATAAATGGGGGTCGGGTTTAATTGAGCATATAATGATAAATAAATTCTGAAAAAAATAACTTCGGGGGTAATAGGACCCCCCCCAAAAAAAAGGTGTGTAGTTGGTAATATGGTCGTAGGTTGGGGAAGATTTTATGCATTATCCTTTTATTTGACAAACAACAGATATAATAACATGAGAAGGAATAAACAATTATTTTTGAAAGTGAAGATATGGAGATGAGTGTGCTTTATTTGTGCACGTATTGCTAATAAAAATAGTCATGTTGTCTGCTCATTTTACAAAGAAAATAAAAAGTCTGATCTATACTATAGAGTAAATATGATCTTACTCCATGTTTACACCAAATAAAAAATATTTAATAATCAAACATTAAAATGAAATTAACATAAAATTTTGTTATAATTAAATACAACAATAAATATGTATATTAAAAAGATATCTTTTATAATACCGAATACTAATAAGTGTCTAGCCTTAGTGAAATTGATGGAAGGAAATAAATTAACGGAAGGATGTTTTTGATCACTTTTTAGAAACTTAAAAGTGTTATAAAATAAAGACTGTAAAATAAAGACAAGTATAGAGAGAAACTGATATATTATTCTGACTTCAAACTTATGTACATAATGAATTGAATTCTCCTCTATTTATAGAAGAAAGGAAGCTGCTGTGTAAGTTGCTGTGTAAGCTGCTTGTAAGCTGCTGTGTAAGCTGCTGCTCTAAACTGTTGTGCCAGATATAGATAATCTTCTATCATGGGTAATATTTATCCATAACGGAGTACCGAAAGGATAAGCTTCTTCAGGAGGCTTATTTCCAATAGAGTACTAAATAGATAAATGTATTTATGGCGGAGTCTCATATGGATAAACTTCTTCAGGAAGCTTATTTACAACGGAGTACTAAATGGACATCCATAATATAATATATTCATAACACTCCCCCTTGGATATTCATTAAAAGATAATGTGCCTCGTTAAAACCTTACTAGGAAAAACTCTGTGGAAAAAAATCCTAGTGAAGAAAAAAGAGTACACATATTTAGTAATACGTATTGCTAGCTGCCTCATTAAAAACCTTATAAGGAAAACCCTGTGGGAAAAAACCTTAATAAGGAAAAAGAGTACATCGTGTATTTTACTCCCCCTGATGAAAACCTTGTTTCAAATATTTAAGTCTCCTTATTCCAATCATATATACCATCTTCTCAAAAGTTGAAGTTGGTAAAGATTTGGTGAATAAATCTGCCGGATTGTCACTTGAACGGATTTGTTGCACATCAATGTCACCATTTTTCTGAAGATCGTGTGTGTAGAATAATTTTGGTGAAATGTGCTTCGTTCTATCTCCTTTTATAAATCCTCCCTTCAATTGGGCTATGCATGCAGCATTATCTTCGTATAAAATTGTGGGTCTTTTCTCACATTCCAAATCACATTTTTCTCGAATAAATAAATTATTGATCTCAACCATACGCATTCCCTACTTGCTTCATGAATAGCTATTATTTCAGCATGATTTGAAGAAGTAACAACAATAGATTATTTTGTGGAGCGCCATGATATGATAGTACCTCCACATGTAAACACGTACCCTGTTTGAGATCTAGCTTTATGGGGATCAGATAAATAACCTGCATCTGCATAACCAACAATATCTGCACTATCTTTGTTAGCATAAAACAAACCCATATCAAGAGTTCCCTTTAAATATCGCAATATATGCTTAATCCCATTACAATGTCTCCGTGTAGGAGAAGAGCTATATCTTGCTAGTAAATTAACAGAAAATGCTATGTCAGGCCTTATAGCATTAGCAAGAACATAAGTGCATCAATTGCACTGAGATAGGGTGTTTCAGGACCCAGGAGTTCCTCATCCTCTTCTGGAGGTCGGAACGGGTCCTTATTCACTTCAAGTGATCGAACAACCATTGGTGTACTCAATGGGTACGCTTTGTCCATGTAAAAGCGTTTTAAGACCCTTTCTGTATAGGCAGATTGATGCATAAAGATCCCATTTGCTAAACATTCAATTTGCAGTCCAAGAAAAAGTTTTGTCTTTCCAAGATCTTTCATCTCAAATTCTTTCTTAAGATATTCAATTACCTTTTGGAGCTCTTCTGAAGTTCCAACAAGATTTATGTCATCAACATAAACAGCAAGTATAACAAATTCTAATGCCATTTTCTTTATAAAAATACATGGACAAATAACATCATTTATGTAACCATCTTTCAACAAATATTCACTGAGGCGATTATACCATATGCACCCAGATTGTTTTAAATCGTACAAAGATCTTTGTAATCTGATTGAGTACATTTCCCGAGATTTTGAATATGCTTCAGGTATTTTAAATCCTTCAGGGATTTTCATGTAAATCTCATTATCAAGTGACCGGTACAAATAAGCTGTAACCACATCCATCATATGTATTTCAAGCCTTTCACGTAAGGCTAAACTGATGAGATATCGAAATGTTATGGCATCCATAACGGGTGAATATGTTTCTTCATAATCGACTCCAGGTCGTTGTGAGAATCCTTGTGCGACAAGGCGAACCTTATATCTTTCAACTTCATTTTGCTCATTCCTTTTTCGCACAAAAACCCATTTATGACCAACTGGTTTTATACCAGCAGGTGTTTGGACTACTGGTCCAAAGACCTCTCTTTTAGCAAGTGCGTTCAATTCTGATTGAATTGCCCCTTGCTATTTTGGCCAATCAGATCTTTGTTGACATTCTTCGACAGATCGGGGTTCAAAATCCACACTCTCTTGCATAATGTTAAGTGCAACATTATATGCAAAAATATTATCCACCACTATTTCAGATCGATTTAAATTAATCCCATCACTAGTAGAACTTATTAAAAGTTCTTCGCTCACTTGAGTCTTGGGTTTATTGATTTCTTCGGGAATCTCATAACTAATCAGATCTTGGGTCTCTTCAGGAGATCCCTTCATAATATTATTTTGATCATATTTCGATTTTCTTTTTCTAGGATTTCAATTCTTAGAACCCATAGGCCTACCACGCTTTAGGCATGCTTTAGGTTCACTAGCTCTCATGCTAATAGATGGTCCTGTTGGGACATCAATTCGGATAGGCACATTCTCTGCAGGGATATGTGACTTAGTTATCCTTTTCAAATCAGTAAATGCGTCTGGCATTTCATTTGCTATATTCTGTAAATGGATGATCTTCTGGACCTCCTGATTACATATAAGGGTACGTGGATCAAAGTGAGATAATGATGAAACTTTCCACACAATTTCTCTTTTGATTTCCTTTTACTCTCCCCCTAATTGTGAGAAATTTGTTTCATCAAATCGACAATCTGCAAATCGAGCAGTAAATAAATCTCCCGTCAATGGTTCAAGATAGCGAATAATAGAGGGTGATTCAAACCCAATATATATTCCTAACCTTCTTTGGGGGCCCATCTTACTGCGCTGTGGTGGTGCTACTGGCACATATACAGCACATCCAAAAATTCGTAGATGGGCAATATTTGGTTCATGACCAAAAACTAATTGTGACGGAGAATATTTATTATAATGTGTTGGTATGAGACGGATAAGTGATGCTGCGTGCAAGATAGCATGGCCCCAAACAGTAGTGGACAATTTTGTTTTCATAAGTAGTGGTCTTGCTATCAATTGCAGTCGTTTAATAAATGACTCTGCAAGGCCATTTTGAGTATGAACATAAGCTACTGGATGTTCAACTTTTATCCCAACTGATAGACAGTAATCATCAAAAGCTTGAGATGAGAATTCTCCAGCATTATCAAGGCGAATAGCCTTTATAGGATAATCTGGGAATTGTGCCCTTAATCGAATTATTTGGGCTAATAACTTTGCAAACGCCAGGTTGCGAGATGATAATAGGCACACATGAGACCATCTTGAAGATGCATCTATTAGGACCATAAAATATCTAAACAACCCACTTGGTGGGTGAATAGGTCCACATATATCCCCATGTATACGTTCTAAGAAGGTAGGGGACTCAATGCCAACCTTCATTGGTGATGGTCTAGTGATCATTTTGCCTTGATAACAAGCATCACAAGAGAATTCATTATTTGTAAGAATCTTCAGGTTCTTTAATAGATGCCCACTCGAATTTTCAGTAATTCGTCTCATCATTATTGATCCAGGATGGCCCAAACGGCCATGCCAAAGCACAAAAGTATTTGAATCAGTAAACTTCTGGTTTACGATAGAGTGTGCTTCAACTGTACTAATTTTTGAATAATATAAGCCAGAAGATAAAGTTGGTAACTTTTCTACAATGCATTTCTGGCTAGAAATATTCTTTGTAATACAATGATATTCCACATTCATTTCATCTATTGTCTCAACATGATACCCATTTCGGCGGATATCTATAAAACTCAACAAGTTTCTTCGGGACTTGGAAGAGTACAATGCATTGTCGATAATAAGTTTTGTTCCCTTAGACAGAAATACAATAGTTCTTCCGGAGCCTTCAATCAAACTTATATTACCAGAAATTGTAGAAACATTTGCTTTTTCCTTATGCAAATAAGAAAAGTATTTATGATCTTTGAATATGGCATGAGTTGTTCCACTATCAACTACACAAATATCTTCATGATTGGTCTTTGATCCAAACATAATTTGAGGATTATCCATATTCTTCAAAATGACATAAACAAAATAAATATGATAGTAAATATTATAATTTTTATTTATGTACAACAATTACATAACTATACTATCTACTACAAATAACAAAAATTAAAATATTTACATCTCTACAGATTCACTACCGATCACATGACTTGTTTCTCCTTCTGGGAGTGCAAAGTAATCAGCTACATCCAAATGCATGAAGTCTAAATTATCTTTAGAAATAAAATTTGCTTCAGCATTTTTCTCTGTCTTCTTCAGGGAAGCTTGATATAGCTCAACTAGGTGCTTTGGCGTACGACATGTACGTGACCAGTTCCATTTTCCTCCACATCTATAGTATGCATTTTCTGGCTTTGCTGCTTGCACCGCTTCATGCTTTTGCTCCTTCCTTTTCCACTGCTGGTGGTGAGGAGGGTTCTTTGGTGCATTATTATTACCACGATTAGAGTTTCCTCCCCGACCACGGCCATGACCACGACTGGGGCTACGTCCTCTTCCACATTTAGCTTGGTAGAAGTTTATCTCATTCACTTCAGGGAATGGACAAGAACCAGTAGGTCGGCTTTCATGGTTTTTCATTAATAGCCATTATGTTGCTCGGCTACAAGAAGATGTGAGATAAGTTCAGAATACTTTTTGAATCCCATCTCTCGATATTGCTGCTGCAGGAGCATATTCGAGGCATAAAAAGTGGTGAAAGTTTTCTCCAACATATCATGATTAGTAATATTATCACCACATAGTTTCAATTGGTAAATAATTCTGAACATAGCAAAATTATACTCACTGATAGATTTAAAATCTTGTAGCCTTAGATGAGTCCAATCATAACGTGCCTGTGGAAGAACGACCATCTTCAGGTGGTCATATCTATCTTTCAAATTACTCCACAGTATGACTGGATCTTTAACAGTAAAATATTCTATTTTCAGGCCCTCATCAAGGTGATGGCATAGGAATATCATTTGCTTTGGCACGGTCTTGGTTTGATGCCTGATTTTTATCTTTGATGGTGTCTGCCAGACCCATCGCATCAAGATGAATTTCGGCATCAAGCACCCAAGACATGTAGCTTTTGCCCGATATATCCAGGGCTACAAACTCAAGTTTAGAAAGATTTGACATTATTTAGAAAAAGAAAATTCGTACCTCTGATACTTTCAAAGTATTTGCTCGAGATGGCAGAGTCTCGTGCTGATAACGTGTTATAAAATAAAGACTGTAAAATAAAGACAAGTATAGAGAGAAACTGATATATTATTCCGACTTCAAACTTCTGTACATAATGAACTGAATTCTCCTCTATTTATAGAAGAAAGGAAGCTGCTGTGTAAGCTGCTTGTAAGCTACTATGTAAGCTGCTTGTAAGCTGCTGCTCTAAACTGTTGTGCCAGATATAGATAATCTTCTATCATGGGTAATATTTATCCATAACGGAGTACCGAAAGGATAAGCTTTTTCAGGAGGCTTATTTCCAATAGAGTACTAAATAGATAAATGTATTTATGGCGGAGTCTCATATGGATAAACTTCTTCAGGAAGCTTATTTACAACGGAGTACTAAATGGACATCCATAATATAATATATTCATAACAAAAAGGATGTTCTTAGTTAAGTGGGATTTCCTACTATTAATAAGAAGCAGTCGAGGAACTTGGCATCGTCAGGGTTATTTTGGGAAACTTACAATTATTTTAACCTAACACACGTGGTATGGTTAGACGTGTATATCTCTAAAAAAGAAGTTTCCTTACATTGTTCTTTATCCAGTTTTTCACATCTACCCTGCTTCTTTTGAACAACTCAAAAATTCACAAAAAAATTTTGTTCCTTGTTATAAAATAAAGACTATAAAAGAAATAAACTGAAAACAAGTATAGAGGAAGATTGATATTTTATTCAACTTTCAAAGTTATGTTCGTAATGAACTGAAAATTCCTCTATTTATAGAAGAAAGGAAGCAGTTGCGAGGCTTTTCATGAAGCAGCTGCAAGGCTTTTCTTTAGCTGCTTGTAAGCTGTCTGCGTGAGCTGCTTGCAACCTGCCTGTTTAATAAGTAGCTGCTACAAATCATTTCATTGAGTTGCTTGCAACCTGCCTGCATCAGTTGCTTGTAAGTTGTCTGCATAAACTGCTTACAACCTGTCTGTTTAATAAGAAGTTGTTGTAAATCATATCATTGAGTTGCTTGCAACCTGCCTGCATCAGCTGCTTGTAGATAAATTTCAATGGAGTACTAAATGGATAATGTTTTTTAGGAAGATTATCTATAGCGGAGTAATGAATGGACATCCACAATATAATATTTTCATAACACTCCCCCTTGGATGTTCATTAAAAGATAATGTGCCTCGTTAAAACCTTACTAGGAAATATCCGATGGGAAAAAATCTAGTGAAGGAAAAAGAGTATATATATTTAGTAATACGCATTTCTAGGTGCCTCATTAAAAACCTTACAAGAAAAATCCCATTGGAAAAAACTTTAGTAAGGAAAAAAGAGTACAGTGCGTATTTCACTCCCCCTGATGAAAACCTTTTTTCAAATATTTGAGTTTCCGCATTCCAATCTTGTATACCATCTTCTCAAAAGTTTAAGTTGGCAAAGACTTAGTGAACAAATATGTCGGATTGTCACTTGAACGGATTTGTTGCACATCAATGTCACCATTTTTCTGAAGATCATGTGTGCAGAATAATTTTGGTCAAATGTGCGTCGTTCTATCTCCTTTTATAAATCCTCCCTTTCATTGGGCTATGCATGCAGCATTGTCTTCGTATAAAATTGTGGATCTTTTATCACATTCCAAACCACATTTTTCTCGAATGATATGAATCACTGATCTCAACCATACGCATTCCCTACTTGCTTCATGAATAGCCATTATCTCAGCATGATTTAAAGAACTAGCAACAATAGATTGCTTTGTGGAGCGCCATGATATGATAGTACCTCCACATGTAAACACGTACCCTGTTTGAGATCTAGCTTTATGGGGATCAGATAAATAACCTGCATCTGCATAACCAACAATATCTGCACTATCTTTGTTAGCATAAAACAAACCCATATCAAGAGTTCCCTTTAAATATCGCAATATATGCTTAATCCCATTCCAATGTCTCCGTGTAGGAGAAGAGCTATATCTTGCTAGTAAATTAACAGAAAATGCTATGTCAGGCCTTATAGCATTAGCAAGATACATAAGTGCATCAATTGCACTGAGATAGGGTGTTTCAGGACCCAGGAGTTCCTCATCCTCTTCTGGAGGTCGGAACGGGTCCTTATTCACTTCAAGTGATCGAACAATCATTGGTGTACTCAATGGGTCCATTTTGTCCATGTAAAAGTGTTTTAAGACCCTTTATGTATATGCAGATTGATGGATAAAGATCTCGTCTGCTAAATATTGAATTTGCAGACCAAGACAAAGTTTTGTCGTTCCAAGATCTTTCATCTCAAATTCTTTCTTAAGATATTCAATTGCCTTTTGGAGCTCTTCTGGAGTTCCAACAAGATTTATGTCATCAACGTAAAAAACAAGTATAACAAATTCTGATGTCATTTTCTTTATAAAAATATATGGACAAATAACATCATTTATGTAACCTTCTTTCAATAAATATTCACTAAGGCGATTATACCACATGCGCCCATATTGCTTTAAACCGTACAAAGATCTTTGTAATATGATTGAATACATTTTCCGAGATTTTGAATTTGCTTCAGGCATTGTAAATCCTTCAGGGATATTCATATAGAATTAATCAAATGAGTCATATAGGTTATGACTTATATTTAAATGGCATGACATCTTTAGGTGTCTGCACTACAGGTCCGATCCTCACAATCTTTTTATAATATTGTGCACTATATTGTATCAAATATATCATCGACGATCATTTCGTATCAGTTCATAAGCGACATAACTTGTTGAGATCTCATCACTTTCTTAATTTTCAGGTACCTGAACTTCTTCTGGAGTTTCATGAAATGTTATGTTGTGGGCTCTTCTAGAGCTTGTTTCCTCCTTATTATGATCATTTGCTCCTATTCTTTTCAAGGATTGTTGCCTTTGGAATCGATTGGTCTACCACGCTTCATGCGTACAATAAACTCTATCCTTCAGGAACTTTAATTTTAATAGGAGCATTTGCAGCTGAAATATGATATTTAATTTTGGATCAACAAATGCTTCTGGCATTTGACTTGAATTATCTTCTAAGCGAGGATCATATTAATGATAATTCGATTCATATAGCATATTTTCCAGCTGTTTTATTCCATCCCCCAAATGTTAGAAAAACTAACTCATATACACAATCCTCTTTGGGAAACATATCTGCATTGTGGTAGAGAAATTAATCATATACCACACATCAAAAGTTATTAGATAGTAAAAATATTTGGTTTTTGATCCTAAACGAATTGTAGGGGGGGACTTATCATATTTTGTTGGTCTGATGCATACAAGTGTTGTTGTATGCAATTTAGAAAATCTTAGACCAACACATGAGGCTTTGTTCTCATAAGCAATAGTTTAGCCATTAATAGGAGGTATTCAATGCTAAACTAGCTTGGATATAAACCAGCATCATCAAGATGAACTATCTTGATTTCATAATCTGAAAATTATGCTTTTAATTGAGAAAGACAATTTCATATGCCAAACTGCAGGTTGACAATAAACATACATGTAACCATCTTATATATGCATCTATAAGTGGTTCACATAATAGGTGAATTGGCCCATATTCACCTTTTATATATTCTAGAATTCGGGGATTTTAGTCCCAACTTTAGCTGGTATAATCAAGTTATTATGAGAACAAGCAACACAAGAGAATTCTTGAAGAATCTTCTAGTTCTTTAGTATATGCTTATCTGAATTCTCAAATAGCTCATTTAAAAATGGCAAATAAAAACTTCAAGTTTATCATGGCATGTGCTATCTTATGGCATAAACTTTTGCATCAGTAAACTTCTGATTTACCGTGGCTACTTTTGTATCAATAGATTTCTGATTTACTGTGACTGTTTTTGCATTAGTAAACTTCTGGTATATTGTGATACATGATGTAGTATAAATTTGAAGAATAAGGCAGTTATCTTATCACATACATATTTACCCCACATGATTATGGAAACATGAAGATTTTCAATCTTTCAATCATTTGTAGTCTCAGTATGATAGTCATATGTATTAGTAAACTTCGAACATAACATATGTTTTGACCACAATAATGACAAATAAGCTCTTCGGGAGCCTTCCATTTATTATCCACAATCAAATATTACTCAGACATTACTTGTGTCATGTGTCTTCTAGACAAGCAGTTAGCTCTTCAGGAGCTTTTGTTGTACTCAGACACTTCTGATGTCATGAGAGAAAATCATAATCAAATGAATAATATAAAGCTAATTCTAAATTTATAAATGACGAAAATTAAGAATTTTAATATTTCTACCACTAACTTTGTGACAAATATCTCCTTCAAGGAGAAATATCATTAACATCTAAATATTTTGTATCAATACGGCAACCACATAGTCATTACATCTTTTAAGAAAAGATATACGAGTTGTTATTTCCTTCGGGAAACTCAATAACTAACCATAATATATTAATGTGGTTGTAGTATAAAGCATTCTACAAGAATGCTTTTGCCTTAAAATGATACTTAATAAAATTATCCAAGATGTTTTACGTAGAACAAGTACGTGTGGCAATAATCTTTGTAACGACCCGGCCAGTCATTTCGAGAATTATAACCCTGTTTTCCCCCTTCCTACTTCTTTTTGTGTTATTCAGCTATATTATGTTATATCGGGTTAGTTGGTTCGAGTCCGGAAGGGACTCGGGGTGAAATGAGACACTTAGTCTCATAATTGAAAATTTTAAGTTAGAAAAGTGGACCGGATATGGACCTATATGTAAACGACCTCAGATTTAAATTTTGATGATTCCAATAGCTCCGTATGGTGATTTTGGACTTAGGAGCATGTCGGGAATATTATTTGGGAGTCCGTAGAGGAATTAGGCTTGAAATGCCGAAAGTTTTGTTTTTGGAGAAGTTTGACCGGGGGTTGACTTTTTGATATCGGGGTCGGAATCCGATTCTAAAAATTGGAATACCTCTGTTATGTCATTTAGGACTTGTGTGCAAAATTTGAGGTGAATCGGACGTGATTTGATTGGTTACGGAGTTGTTTGTAGAAATTAGAAATTTCAAAGTTCATTAGGCTTGAATTGGGGTGTAATTCATGGTTTTAGCGTTGTTTGAGGTGATTTGAGGATTCTACTAAGTTTGTATGACGTTTTAGGACTTATTGGTATATTTGGTTGAGGTCCCGAGGGCCTCGGGTGAGTTTCAGATGGTTAACAGATCAAAAATTAAACTAGAACAGCTGCTGCAATTTTCTTCTGTTGGAAATTGCTTCTGCCCAGAATCAAGCCCAAATCGAGCTCAGGGTCGATGGCCACGATCGAAGCCCAGATTGAGCTCAAGGTCGAGGGCCACGATCGAGCCCAGGGTCGAGGGTCACGGTCGAAGGCATGATCGAGTCCAGGGTCGAGGGTCACGATCGAAGGCATGATCGAGCCTAGGGTCGAAGGTCATAATCGAGGGCCAGGACCGAGAACTAGGATCGAGGACCTCGATCGAAGGCCAAGATCGAGGCAGAACCGAGGATGTCTGGGCAGAATTATAAAAATGGGGGCTTCGTCCCATTTGCCATTTTTGACAAATTGGAGCTTGAGGAGAGGCGATTTTTGATATATTTTCAAGGAAAACTTGAGGTAAGTCCCTTGTGATCATTTCTACTCCATAATATTGAATTATCATTGAGTAATTCGACTGCATTACATGATTTTGAGGCGTAAATCAGAGATTGAAACTTAGAAATTTGGAAATTAGATTTGTAGATTTGAGGGTCGAGTTGAGGTCGGATTTTGGTAAAATTGGTATGGGTAGACTCGTGGTTGAATGGGCTTTCGGATTTTGTAACTTTTGTCGGGTTCCGAGACGTAGGCCCCACAGGCGAATTTTGAGCCAATTTCGGGTTTTGGTCTAATTTTGAAGCTTTTCTTGTGGAATTCATTCCATTAGCGTATATTGATGGTATTATACTGATTGTGAATAGATTTGGAGCATTTGGAGGCCGAGTCCAGAGGCAAGAGCATTTCGGGGTAGAGATTTGACCGGTTTGAGGTAAGTAACGATTGTAAATCTAGTCCTGAGGGTATGAAACCCTGGATTTTGTATCATTCTACTATTTTTAGTGACGCACATGCTAGGTAACGGGCGTGTGGGCGTGCACTGTTGGGGATTTGTGACTTGGTCCGCCCCGTAGCAACTGTAAAGTTGCATACTTTGTTGAAACCATTGATACTTATATGATTTAGAAAGATTTTTATGTAAATTGGGCTGAATGCCATGTTTGGGCCTTGCGCCAATGCTATTTGGACCCTTAGGGGCTGTTTCTTACCATCCTCTCATTATTTTCGATTGAAAATCTATACTCAGTCATGTTTATACTTGTTTACCACATAACTCAGTTTTATGACTTTATTTTGATGTATATAAATATTTTGGGCCTAATGCCCTGTTTTACTGAAATGCCTGAGAGGCTTGAGTTACTTATCACTGAGTGAGGCCGAGGGCCTGATTTGTGAGGATGAATGTAGATCGGGGCTGCCCGCCTGCAGCATACTTATGGCTGAGTAAGGCCGGGGGCCTGATTGGTGAGGATGAGTATGGATCGGGGATGCCCGCCTGCAGCATATTTTATTATTATCGCACGTGAGTTGTCCGTAGTGCTTGGGCTGAAGGAGCCCCTCCGGAGTCTGTACACACCCCCAGTGAGCACAGGTACCTACTGAGTGCGAGTGCCGAGTGCTGAGTGACTGGGAGGCAAGAGTGATTGTGAGGTATGCCCGAGTGGCAAGAGTGATTGTGAGGTATGCCCGAGTGGCAAGAGTGATTGTGAGGTATGCCCAAGTGGCACGAGTGACTGTGAGGTCTGCCCGAGTGGCTGTTTATGATTTCATCATTTTTGCTCACCTTTGCGTTGAGCCTTTGTTTGAAAAACTATTGGAAAATAAAAATGATTTTTATTGGAACTGGGTTTAAACGAGATGTTTGATTCAAATCCTGATTTTTAAAAGCATGTGGTATTTTACTGAGATTTCCTGATATGAATGTTATATGCTTTACTTCTCGTCACTACTGCTCAGTCTTTATTTATTGTTGTTACTTACTGAGTTGGCGTACTCACGTTACTCCCTACACTGTGTGTGCAGATTCAGGTGTAGCTAGACACGGTAGCGGTTATTGAGTGTTCTGGTTGCAGATTTTCTTGGAGATAGCAAGGTAGCTGTTTGGTGATCGCAGCCCCTGCTCTTCTCCCTCTTATCTTCCTCTAGTAGTATTTAGCTATTTTCCAGGCTGAGTTAGCCTTGATATTGTTAGACAGATTATAGTAGATGCTCATAACTAGTGACACCCCGATGTCGGGCTTTTCTTTTCTGCACTTCTGTTTTTCTTTGATTTGAACTCTTTAAATGGAGGTTTTTATTTTAAATAACCTTGAAATTATCTTTGAAATGAAAATATCATTTTGTTTTGGAAATGAGTCGGCTTGCCTAGTTCCACGATAGGCGCCATCACGACAGGGGCTTACTTTTGGGTCGTGACAGTTTGGTATCAGAGCCTAGGTTACATAGGTCTCACGAGTCATGAGCGGGTTTAGTAAAATCTTGTGGATCGGTATGGAAACGTCTGTACTTATCTTCAGGAGGCTGCAGAACCTTTAGGAAACTCCATATTCTTGAATTCTTGTCGTGCGAATCTGTTGATTCTAGTAACTAAACATCTGTCGTTTCATTCTCTCACAGATGGTGAGAACTTGTGCTACCGGTCGGGAGGGCCAACTACCAGTACCACCAGCCAGGGCCGCGAGAGGCCGAGGCCGTGGTAGAGGTCATGGTAGGGGCAGAGGTGCAGCCCGTACAGCAGTTGGGGCAATACTTACCGATCCACCGGTTGTCCCAGATCAGGACCAAGTTCCAGTTGTTGATGCACCAGCTCGGGCACCACATGTGCCTATTGTGATTCCAGGCCTTCAGGAGGCCTTAGCTCAGATTCTGACAGTGTGTACTGGCCTTGCTCAGGCGGTCTCTATTTCGACGGCCGCAACCACTTCTCAGGCCAGGGGAGGCACTCAGACTCCCATTGCTTTCACACCCGAGCAGGTTATTCAGGGACTTCAGACACCAAAGGCACCACCAGCCCATCCGGTTGCTGTTGCTCAGGATTTTGTGTTTCCTACTATGCCTGAGGATGATCAACATAGGTTGGAGAGGTTTGGGAGACTTCAGCCACAACCTTTCAGTGGCACAGAGAGAGAGGACGCTCAGGACTTTTTGGACAGGTGTCAAAGGATACTCCATACTACTGGTATTTTGGAGACTTGTGGGGTCTCGTTCACTACCTTTCAGTTTTCTGGGGCTGCACTCAGATGGTGGGAGACTTACGAGAGGCATAGGCCTGTTGGCGCAACACCCCTTACCCGGCAGCAATTCTCCGTGGTCTTTTTGGAGAAGTTCGTGCCTCGATCCCGCAGAGAGGAGCTGCGTAGTCAGTTTGAGCGGCTACGCCAGGGTGATATGTCTGTGATGCAGTATGAGATGCGGTTCTCCGAGTTGGCCCGTCATGCTATCTGGTTGGTTCCCACTGACAGAGAGAGGATCATGAGGTTTATTGATGGCCTCACTTATCAGCTACAGTTGCTCATGAACAGGGAGCGAGTTTCGGGTGCTACCTTTGATGAGGTTGTCGACATTGCTCGGCAGATTGAGATGGTTTGCAGTCAGGAGAGGGTTGAGCGGGAGGCCAAGAGGCCTCATGGTCAGAGTGGATTCAGCGGTGCTCCTCTTGGGGGTCAATTCCAGCACGGTAGAGGTCGTCATTTCAGACAGGCTCAGTCAGCTCGGCCATTTCATTGGGGTGCATCATCTGGCCATAGTTCTCACAGTTCTCATCAGGGCCACTCATCACTTAGTGCCCTTCCAGTTCAGAGTTTGTCCCATGCTCCACCTGTTCAGGGCTCTTCCATGCCAAGTTCTTCTACCAGTCATCCTGGTGCTAGGGGTTCCCTTCAATTTTCGCCGCCAGCACCAGGGAGTTATTTTGAGTGTGGGGAGCTTGGGCATATATGGAGGCAGTATCCTAGTCGTCATGGAGGTCTATCTCAGCAAAGGAGTCAGCCTCTTACTACATCACCAGCTACCTCACCACCCGCCTAGTCAGCTCGGGGTGGAGGTCAGTCAGCTAGGGGTCGCCCTAGAGGGGGAGGCAGATCAGGGGGGTGGTCAGGCCCGTTTCTATGCTCTCCCTGCCAGACCAGATGCTATTGCTTCAGATGTTGTGATTACAGGTATTGTCTCAGTTTACCATAGAGATGCCTCAGTATTATTTGACCCTGGTTCCACGTATTCATATGTTTTCTCGTATTTTGCCCATTTTCTGGATATGCCCCGTGAGTCCTTAGTTTCATCTGTACATGTATCTACTCATGTGGGCGATACTATTATTATGGACCGCGTATATCGGTCATGTGGGGTGATTATTGGGGGTCTGGAGAGCCGAGTAGATCTATTGTTGCTCAATATGGTTGACTTTGATATGATATTGGGCATGGATTGGTTATCTCCATGTCATGATGTTCTAGATTGTCACGCTAAGACGGTGACGTTGGCTATGCCGGGAATTCCGAGGGTTGAGTGGAGCGGTTCTATAGATTATGTACCAAGTAGGGTGATTTCATATTTGAAGGCTCAGTGCATGGTTGAGAAGGGTTGCCTATCTTATTTGGTTTTGTGAGGGATGTTAGGGTAGAGACTCCTGTCATTTATTCTGTTCCGGTGGTACGTGATTTTTCGGATGTGTTTCCTGCAGACCTACCGGGCATGCCGCCTGATAGGGATATTGACTTTGGTATTGATTTGGTGCCGGGCACTCAGCCTATTTCTATTCCACCGTATCGTATGGCACCAGCGGAGTTGAAGGAATTGAAAGAACAGCTTCAGGAACTCCTTGATAAGGGGTTTATTCGGCCTAGTGTGTCACCTTGGGGTGCACCAGTTCTATTTGTGAAAAAGAAGGATGGTTCCAAGAGAATGTGTATTGATTACAGGCAGTTGAACAAGGTCACAGTCAAGAACAAGTATCCTTTGCCTTGCATTGATGATTTATTCGACCAGCTTCAGGGAGCGAGGGTGTTCTCCAAGATTGATTTGAGGTCTGGTTATCACCAGCTGAAGATTCGGGATTCAGATATTCTCAAGACAGCTTTCAGAATCCGATATGGCCATTATGAGTTTATGGTGATGTCTTTTGGGCTGACCAATGCCCCAGCAGCGTTCATGCATCTGATGAATAGTGTATTCCAGCCCTATTTGGACTCATTCGTCGTTGTATTCATTGACGACATCCTGGTGTACTCTTGTAGCCAGGAAGAGCACTCTCAGCATTTGAGGGCTGTATTGCAGAGATTGAAGGAGGAGAAGCTTTATGCAAAGTTCTCTAAATGTGAGTTTTGTCTCAGTTCAGTAGCATTCTTGGGGCACGTGGTGTCCAGTGAAGGTATTCAGGTGGATCCGAAGAAGATAGAGGCGGTGTAGAGTTGGCCCAGACCGTCCTCAGCCACGGAGATTAGGAGCTTTCTTGGTTTGGCGGGTTACTACCATCGCTTTGTGGAGGGATTTTCATTTATTGCATCGCCCTTGACCAAATTAACCCAAAAGGGTGCTCCATTTAGGTGGTCAGATGAATGTGAGGAGAGCTTTCAGAAGCTCAAGACTGCTTTGACCACAGCTCTAGTGTTAGTTTTGCCATCAGCTTCAGGTTCTTACACCGTGTATTGTGATGGCTCAAGGATAGGCATTGGTTGTGTTTTGATGTAGGAGGGTAGGGTGATTGCCTATGCCTCGCGCCAGTTGAAGACCCATGAGAAGAACTATCCTATCCATGATCTTGAGTTAGCAGCCATTGTTCACGCCTTGAAGATTTGGCGTCATTATTTGTATGGGGTTCATTGTGAGATCTATACTGATCATTGGAGTCTGCAGTATCTGTTAAAGCAGAAGGATCTTAATTTGCGTCAGCGGAGATGGTTGGAGCTTCTTAAGGACTATGATATCACTATCTTGTACCATCCGGGGAAGGCCAATGTGGTGGCCGATGCTTTGAGTCGTCGGGCAGAGAGTTTGGGGAGTTTAGCCTATCTTCCAGCAGCAGAGAGACCTTTGGCATTAGATATTCAGACCTTGGCAGGCCAGCTTGTCAGATTGGATATTTCGTATCCTAGTCGGGTATTGGCTTGTATGGTCTCCAAGTCTTCTCTTTATGACCGTATCAGGGAGCGTCAATATAATGACCCTCACTTGCTCGTTCTTCAGGACAGGGTTCGGAGAGGTGATGCTAGGGATGTGACTATTGGTGATGACGGGGTGCTGAGAATGCAGGGCCGGATATGTGTGCCTAATGTAGATGGGCTTCGAGAGCTGATTCTTGAAGAGGCCCACAGCTCGCGGTATTCCATCCATCCGGGTGCCGCGAAGATGTACCAGGATTTGAGGCAGCACTATTGGTGGAGGCGGATGAAGAAGGATATAGTTGGGTTTGTGGCTCGGTGTCTAAACTGTCAGCAGGTTAAGTATGAGCATCAGAGACCAGGTGGCTTGCTTCAGAGGTTAGAGATCCCAGAGTGAAAGTGGGAGAGGATCACTATGGACTTTGTAGTTGGCCTCCCACGGACTTCGAGGAAGTTTGACGCTATTTGGTTTATTGTGGATCGGCTGACAAAGTCCGCGCACTTCATTCCAATTGGTACTACTTACTCTTCAGAGCGGTTGGCTGAAATTTACATCCGAGAGATCGTTCGCCTGCATGGTGTCCCAGTTTC
The DNA here is from genome assembly GCF_000390325.3 of Nicotiana tomentosiformis. Taxonomy (NCBI): domain Eukaryota; kingdom Viridiplantae; phylum Streptophyta; class Magnoliopsida; order Solanales; family Solanaceae; genus Nicotiana; species Nicotiana tomentosiformis. Next base: position 144,075,711 of record NC_090814.1, on the reverse strand, counting down.
CATCATTTCAGATAAGGGTACTCAGTTCACATCGTAGTTTTGGAGGGCCGTGATACGAGAGTTGGGTACTCAGGTTGAGTTAAGCACAGCTTTTCACCCTCAGACGGATGGGCAGTCTGAACGTACTATTCAGATATTGGAGGACATGTTGTGTGCTTGTGTCATTGATTTTGGGGGTTCATGGGACCAGTTTCTGCCACTCGCGGAGTTTGCATATAACAACAGTTATCAGTCGAGTATTCAGATGGCTCCGTACGAGGCTTTGTATGGGAAGAGGTGTAGATCTCAGGTTGGATGGTTTGAGCCGGGTGAGGCTAGGCTCTTAGGTACAGACTTGGTCCAGGATGCATTAGATAAGGTGAAATTGATTCAGGAGCGGCTTTGCACGACGTAGTCTAGGCAGAAGAGCTACACGGATAGGAAGGTCCGTGATGTGTATTTTATGGTTGGGGAGAAGGTTTTGCTGAAAGTATCACCCATGAAGGGTGTTATGAGGTTTGGGAAGAGGGGCAAGTTGAGCCCCCGGTTCATTGGGCCTTTTGAGGTGCTTCAGAGGATAGGAGAGGTGGCTTATAAGCTTGCCTTGCCACCCAGCTTGTCGAGTGTGCATCCAGTGTTTCATGTTTCCATGCTCCGGAAGTATATTGGAGATCCGTCCCATGTTTTGGATTTTAGCACGGTTCAGTTAGAGGGTGATATGACTTATGATGCGGAGCCGGTGGCTATTTTGGATAGGCAGGTTCGAAGGTTGAGGTCAAAGGATATAGCTTCAGTGAAGGTGCAATGGAGAGGTCAGCCTGTGGAGGAGGCCACTTGGGAGACCGAGCGGGACATGCGGAGCAGATATCCACACCTATTCGAGACTCAAGGTATGTTTCTAGACCCGTTCGAGGACGAACGGATGTTTAAGAGGGGGAGGATGTAACGACCCGGCCAGTCGTTTCGAGAGTTATAACATGTTTTCCCCATTCCTACTTCTTTTTGTGTTATTCAGCTATACTATGTTATATCGGGTTAGTTGGTTCGAGTACGGAAGGGACTCGGGGTGAAATGAGACACTTAGTCTCATAATTAAAAATTTTAAGTTAGAAAAGTGGACCGGATATGGACCTATATGTAAACGACCTTGGATTTGAATTTTGATGATTCCAATAGCTCTGTATGGTGATTTTGGGCTTAGGAGCGTGTCCGGAATATTATTTGGGAGTCCGTAGAGGAATTAGGCTAGAAATGCCGAAAGTTTTATTTTTGGAGAAGTTTGACCGGGGGGTTGACTTTTTGATATCGGGATCGGAATCCGATTCTAAAAATTGAAATACCTTTGTTATGTAATTTAGGACTTGTGTGCAAAATTTGAGGTCAATCGGACGTGATTTGATAGGTTCTGGAGTTTGTAGAAATTAGAAATTTCAAAGTTCATTAGGCTTGAATTGGGGTGTAATTCATGGTTTTAGCGTTGTTTGAGGTGATTTGAGGATTCGACTAAGTTCGTATGATATTTTAGGACTTATTGGTATATTTAGTTGAGGTCCCGAGGGCCTCGGGTGAGTTTCGGATGGTTAACTGATCAAAAATTGAACTAGAACAGCTGCTGCAATTTCCTTCTGTTGGAAATTGCTTCTGCCCAGAATCGAGCCCAAATCGAGCTCAGGGTTGATGGCCACGATCGAAGCCCAGATCGAGGGCCACGATCGATCCTAGGGTTGAGGGTCACGGTCGAAGGCATGATCGAGCCCAGGGTCTAGGGTCATGATCGAAGGCATGATCGAGCCCAGGGTCGAAGGTCATAATCGAGGGCCAGGACCGAGAACCAGGATCGAGGACCTTGATCGAAAGCCAAGATCGAGGCAGAACCGAGGATGTCTGGGCAGAATTATAAAAATGGGGGCTTCGTCCCATTTGCCATTTTTGACAAATTGGAGCTTGAGGAGAGGCGATTTTTGATATATTTTCAAGGAAAACTTGAGGTAAGTCCCTTGTGATCATTTCTACTCCATAATATTGAATTATCATTGAGCAATCCGACTAGATTACATGATTTTGAGGCGTAAATCAGAGATTGAAACTTAGAAATTTGGAAATTAGATTTGTAGATTTGAGGGTCGAGTTGAGGTCGGATTTTGGTAAAATTGGTATGGGTAGACCGTGGTTGAATGGGCTTTTGGATTTTGTAACTTTTGTTGGGTTCCGAGACGTGGGCCCCACAGGCGAATTTTGAGCCAATTTCGGGTTTTGGTCTAATTTTGAAGCTTTTCTTGTGGAATTTATTCCATTAGCGTATATTGATGGTATTATACTGATTGTGAATAGATTTGGAGCATTTGGAGGCCGAGGCCAGAGGCAAGAGCATTTCGGGGTAGAGATTTGACCGGTTTGAGGTAAATAACGATTGTAAATCTAGTCCTGAGGGTATGAAACCTCGGATTTTGTATCATTCTACTATTTTTAGTGACGCACATGCTAGGTGACGGGCGTGTGGGCGTGCACTGTTGGGGATTTGTGACTTGGTCCGCCCCGTAGCAACTGTAAAGTTGCATACTTTGTTGAAACCATTGATACTTATATGATTTAGAAAGATTTTTATGTAAATTGGGCTGAATGCCATGTTTGGGCCTTGCACCAATGCTGTTTGGACCCTTAGGGGCTGTTTCTTACAATCCTCTCATTGTTTTCGATTGAAAATCTATACTCAGTCATGTTTATACTTGTTTACCGCATAACTCAGTTTTATGACTCTATTTTGATGTATATAAATGTTTTGGGCCGAATGCCCTGTTTTACTGAAATGCGCGAGAGGCTTGAGTTACTTATGACTGAGTGAGGCCGAGGGCCTGATTTGTGAGGATGAGTGTGGATCGGGGCTGCCCGCCTGCAGCATACTTATGACTGAGTAAGGCTGAGGGCCTGATTGGTGAGGATGAGTGTGGATCGGGGCTGCCCGCCTGCAGCATATTTTATTATTATCGCACGTGAGTTGTCCGTGCAGATTATAGCGCTTGGGCTGAAGGAGCTCCTCCGGAGTCTGTACACACCCCCAGTGAGCGCAGGTACCTACTGAGTGCGAGTGCCTAGTGCCGAGTGCTGAGTGACTGGGAGGCAAGAGTGATTGTGAGGTATGCCCGAGTGGCAAGAGTGATTGTGAGGTATGCCCGAGTGGCACGAGTGATTGTGAGGTATGCCCGAGTGGCACGAGTGACTGTGAGGTCTGCCCGAGTGGCTGTTTATGATTTCATCATTTTTGATCACCTTTGTATTGAGCCTTTGTTTGAAAAACTATTGGAAAATAAAAATGATTTTTGTTGGAACTGGGTTTAAACGAGATATTTGATTCAAATCCTGATTTTTAAAAGCATGTGGTATTTTACTGAGATTTTCTGATATGAATGTTATATGCTTTACTTCTCGTCACTACTGCTCAGTCTTTATTTATTGTTGTTACTTACTGAGTTGGCGTACTCACGTTACTCCCTGCACCGTGTGTGCAGATTCAGGTGTAGCTGGACACTGTAGCGGTTATTGAGTATTCTGGTTGCAGATTTTCTTGGAGATAGCAAGGTAGCTGTTTGGCGATCGCAACCCCTGCTCTTCTCCCTCTTATCTTCCTCTAGTAGTATTTAGCTATTTTCTAGGCTGAGTTAGCCTTGATATTGTTAGACAGATTATAGTAGATGCTCATGACTAGTGACACCCCGATGTCGGGCTTTTCTTTTCCGCACTTCTGGTTTTCTTTGATTTGAACTCTTTAAATGGAGGTTTTTATGTTAAATAACCTTGAAATTATCTTTGAAATGAAAATATCATTTTGTTTTGGAAATGAGTCGGCTTGCCTAGTTCTACGATAGGCGCCATCACGACAGGGGGTTACTTTTGGGTCGTGACAATCTTTATGCTACAAAAATAATATTTATATCCTCTATTATTCTACCTCTTCAGGAGGTGAGTTGTGGTATTTCTTCATTCACTCCAGGGAATGAAAATGTGCTTCAAAAATAACTTTGAATAGCTCATTATTTTGTTTCAGCAAATAAAGATACTGCTTCAAAATATTTTTCTACTTCAGGAGGAAATTTCAATTGTGTTACTTCTTCAGGAGCAGATTTAAAATACGAAATATTGAGTATATATTCTCTCAATCATATTAACTTTTCTGGAGGTGAATTATAATATATTTACAACAAGATCGCGTTCATATTTACGACTTTATTAATATTATCACATTCACTTTAGGGAATAGATTAATATTTATAAAAAATTCTCATCCTTCAAGAAATCGAACATAATTATTTGAACGCGCATTAATCATATCAAATTGTGATGCTTCAACCTCTTTTAAAATATTTACTACTTCAGGAGCAAATCGAGGCTTGCATGTAATATAAAAAATATTTCTCTAGCTTATCTTTAATTGTAACCATAGAAAGCCTAAATTATCACTTCTGGTAGTCATAGGAATATACCACTTCTGGTGGTTAACAAAATTTAGTTACAATGAGATATACGAAATATAACCACTTCTTATGGTTGTATATTTCTTGCAAACTCTGCTGAAGTTTAAGTGGATCTAACAATGTTATCCACTTTGTAATATTTTATTAAGATAATAAAGATGAAAACAAATACTAAAATAGGTATTGTATACGTAACATATAACCAAGCAAGCGATGATAAAGATATTAAAATATAAATAAAAGGCTCAAATTAAATTATGCAAATTTGGCCACTCCATATTTAAGTGATATCTACATCACTACTGCCAAGAACAAAAACTCACCACCTCAAGGATATAATCTGCCTTATGATGCCCGAAATGAACAAGATCTCACCACGGACATAAGAGTGTCGCCGAAAATCGGAGATGAACAATGAAATAGAAATTAAATTCGATGTAAGTGCTCATAATGGCATAGTCTCGTACTGATAACGTGTTATAAAATAAAAACTATAAAAGAAATAAATTGAAGACAAGTATAGAGGGAAATTGATATTTTATTCAACTTTCAAAGTTATGTTCATAATGAACTGAAAACTCCTCTATTTATATAAGAAAGGAAGCAGTTGCGAGTTGCGAGGCTTTTCAGGAAGCAGTTGCAAAACTTTTCTTTAGCTGCTTGTAAGTTGTTTGCATGAGCTACTTGCAACCTGCCTGTTTAATAAGAAGCTGCTGCAAATCATTTCATTGAGTTGCTTGCAACCTGCCTGCATCAGCTGCTTGTAGGTTGTCTGCATGAGCTGCTTGCAACCTGCATGCATCAGCTGCTTGTAAGTTGTCTGCATGAGTTGCTTGCAACCTGCCTGTTTAATAAGAAGCTGTTGCAAATTATTTCATTGAGTTGCTTGCAACCTGCCTGCATCAGCTGCTTATAGATAAACTTCAACAGAGTACTAAATGGATAATCTTCTTCAGAAAGATTATCTGTAGCGGAGTAATGAATGAACATCCACAATATAATATTTTCATAATATTCCTCAAATTTTTGTTCTCCTTTTCTCATCTCTTTTTATGTTCTCTGCCTGTGTAGCAATTCCCCGGTGGGAAAAGCAATTGAAATTAAACTAAGAAGAAACTAAGATAAAAGAAAGGAAAATGCAGAGATAAAATTGGTTTTTTCATTCAACATGTCTACAAAAAGGGAACTATGCGATATTTAACTAGAAAATAACACAACGACCTAGACATGTGTTGACTAACAGTAGTGACACCTTTAGGGACTGAAAAATAAATAACAGGGACTCAAATGATAATAACTAAACTTAGGACCCAAGAGCATAAAATACGGGAAGCTGCTTCTCGCCCCAAATGCTACATTCCATTCCCCTTTAAACAACCTTATCCTCAAGGTTTTAAATGGATCAAACCAGCTATAACAAATTTGCAGATGCTTCATTGTTCTTAAGGCCATCAAATGCTCCTCCTCCACCACCAAAATTGAGAATGTTCCTCTCCTTCATGCAACAAAAGAAATACCTCCTGGATCAAATATAAAAATATTTCCCATACCGCCTTTCTTGTCTAATGTTGTTGTAGCACCATAAACAAAGCATATCCATCTGCAAGTAGATATTTCTCCTTTAAAGCCATAATCTAACATATTCCAACAACAACCAGTAATACTAATATTATTTTGTCTTTGCAATACGCTGGGACAATACTCTAGCAGAATATTTTCATCAAAACCATCACTACCACGATAAGCATTAGCAGAAGTAAACACCAGCATAACAACCTCTTTACCAAACTTATGACATGATCTAGCAATAATGCAACCATTCAATTTCATCTCAAGAGTCACTAAGAGAAATCAACCTGCTATGAAGTTTATTAGAGCACGAGGAATGATTATTTTTTCCAGGGACTCTTCTGCTATCTTAGAGTGGCCAGCAACCATATCAACTAGTAGCACTGCAAGCAACACCACCATGGATTTGTCTAAATCATAAATATCTTCAGAGGTTGGAGGTCTATCTACTTGATTAAGTGATAGAACAAGCTTCTTCTCTGTTTGTCCTACAATCCGTCCCTCTAGATAGGCAGCAAAATCCTCAATCATGTATCCAACTGTATTAAAAATTAAGAGCAATTGGAGTATTGGACAAGTCCCACCATGCATGAACTAAAGAAACAATGGATCTGGAAAGAATAATTTACATGTTTCCATGATAAAGTCACAAGGTGGTCAATATTTAGGGAGGGTATAATAGTAGGAGGTTGATGAGAATGCCAAAAAAGTGATAAAGCAACAACCTGCAGGGAACCATAACTGCAATCGTCTAACCGTGAAGTCACAATGTGATTATGACCTTGATATGATGCATTTAAGGTTTCAAACATCTTTGCAATTACAATACTAAATAATTTAGTTCCCTTTACGACACCTTCTGCTCCATAACACTCTTTAAGAGCCTTAAGACGATCAAATCTTCTAATAATTAGCTCAACCGAATGACACATACCTCCAGACAAATCTTGGTGCATCTCGGCTGCTCTTTGAACATTACACGTGATTGAAACAAGACTTGTCACAAATTCTCATGATGCATAAGAACCACTTAAACATGATGCATAATCAATCAATTTTTTGTTTGATACATCTTCAACTTCAGTAATTTCTAACCTAAAAATAGAGTGAGGCCTATCAAATAATTTTCCATGCACACCATATCCAACTTAGATGAGCTAGCAGAAAAAAGGGTAGCCAAATGTGCAAAACTAATATTACAAATAACTTTTGCGCCACAACTTTATAAATTAACATCAGATATAGGAATAATTTGATTAGCAACCTCAATTGGCTCATGAACAGTTTGAATATAATATGGCTCATCAACAGGAATAGTCATACAATGGAATTTATTTTCTCCACCAGCATCATGACTGAGTACACTTATAACTAGAGGCACTTTGATTTTAGTACCTTATTCATATGACTTTCCAGGGTCCCAAGTTTCAATCATTGCAATTGAATCGTAGAATGTCTGGTTAAGCAACAAGATGCCAATTATTTCTATTTGTATATGTGAAACACACTGCTCGTCTTCCTTTCACTCAACAATGTTCATTGGAGGTTCCCATGTTCCTGCAAATATTTTAGCAGGAAAGACCTCTATACATTTCGGAATACTCTTGCTAACAAAGAGTATTTTTAATTGACGTTCAATATGGTTCCAATCACAACCCACCAACCCAACAGAATTGCTTCCCTCATTGTCCATTTTAAAGAGCCCATTCCATTCATGCTCCTCGGTAAAACGTTTCACATTTGTAAACACTTCATTGGTTTTCGTTGGCTCCAGTTCCCCGCCTAAATGAAGTCCATTGGTGAGTCCCTCGTTGTAATTAGGTTCCAAAATAGTGATAAGCTCATCTACGGTGCCACCACCACTTCTCACACCCAAAGTCAAGAATCTTCTGTTCTTCTCCACATAACCCATTTGAAACCCACTTTCCGAGCATAGAGACCCCATTTTCACATTCTTCTCCTTATCTCCAGCTTCGTGTTGTTGAGGAATTTTATCAAATAGTTGGTCTCCATTGTTTTCCTCCTCCTTATGTTGAATTTCCGTCAATGGACAGTCATCATAGACAAGAGAATCTTCTTCTTCATCCTCCAGTATTGCTTCCTTTGCAATGTCATTCTAGAGAGATGATGTTCCTATCCTTTCTCGCTCAGACAAATTCATGTCTTTGTGAAGATACCGCGTACGCACTTTTCCAAAGTAATCGAGATGATATTTATCAAAGAGAACTCTTTGATGCTTTATTTCGTCGGCGTCTCCTCTACTGCCATGATATTTCTTGTGCTTTCTAATACAACCACAGCAGGCACTGAGGTATCCTCTCTTCTTCCTATTCTTCTTGAATCTTGTCAACATTGTTGGCTGATCTCTACGTGTAGGAAAAGTTCCAGTTGCACTCACCAACACCACAGAACTATTATCCAACTGAACAAAATATGAACCCTGATAGTTACCGTCAAAATGATAAGTATATAGAACATGGTAAAGACAAGTTTGCGAATAACCATTGTAACACTCAACACCACAGGGATTGAAATTCATAGCTGGACTGTCATACGGATGAGAGTAAGTGTATGCATATAGATTTTCATTGTAATGCTCAACTCAAGAGGATTTTAGATGAAAATATGTATTTGCACCGGAATACTGATGATTTGCGTATGGGTTGCCGAAAACCCGCTGCTCACTCTCCGATCTTTGAACTCCACACTGATTTGGGGAACTGTGGGAGGTTCGGAAGCGATTTTGATACCATTCTTCCATATGCTGCAGTCTTATGTTCGATATGTCAATAAAAGCTTGAATCTTTTGCTCAAACTGATTCGAACTTCTGTCGGGCTCCACCGTTAACTCCGATGAACGGCCGAGAATCGTCGACTCTGATACCAATTGTAGCAATTCCCCGGTGGGAAAAGCCATTGAAATTAAACTAAGAATTAACTAAGATAAAAGAAAGGAAAATGCATAGATAAGATTGGTTTTTTCATTCAACATGTCTACAAAAAGGGAACTACGCGATATTTAACTAGAAAATAACACAACGACCTAGACAAGTGTCGACTAACAGTAGTGACACCTTTAAGGACTGAAAAATAAATAACAGGGACTCAAATGATAATAATTAAACTTAGGACCCAAGAGCATAAAATACGGTAAGCTGATTCTCGCCCCAAATGCTACAGCTTGTACAACCTCTTTTCCATCAACGTCCGCGCTCTCTTGGAATTAATTGCACTTCAGTGGATTTTTCTCTTCAAATCGTTATTTTCTGATGAGTATTTTGGTTCTTATCATGTGCTTCTTTTCCATCTTTGATAGCATCTTAGAAATTTGTGTTTTCTCTTGAGGAATTAGGGCTTTTGTGCGTGAAAACTTTAACATGCCAAGAGCTTTTGTTATGTAGGTGTTTGACAAAAAAATTCAATGAATTGGGCTTTCTACTAAATGTCTTACGTATCTCATTTCATTTTTGGTATTGTCTGCTGGTATTTTTCTATCGATCTTTGGTCTTCTTTCATCTTGATTAGTGTGATCAAGTTTTTTTACTTCAAGCATATGAGTTTAGATGCATACTTTGGTTTCGTGCAGGGCAGCACATGTCTTGCTATTTCTTATTCCAGTCACACGGCTTGCTATATATTAAAGCGAGTTGCATTAATGAACTCCAGTTGGTACGGTTATTTTTGTTGGTCTGAGGCAACTAGGTGTGTGTTTGGTTCTACTGATAAAGTTTGACAATACTAGTTTTGTGAAGTTCTTCATGAACAGAGCATACAGAAGATAACTTTTAGGATAATAATACAGAGTTGTAATCACCAGTAGAACATAGAAAGAACTAAATTCAAATGGGAAAAGAAAATAAAAACTAAAACTTTGATGCCTCGGAATTGAGAAGACTGCAGAATATAAGAAAATTGCTCAAGAAAGTGATAAGGGTGGGAGTTGAAATATGGACATAAATTGTTCAGTCATAAAGTTGAATACAATTTGATACCTGAGTTACCAAACCATTAAAAAGAGGCTTAGCAGCACGCTTAAGGTAACATATGAAATTGTGAATGGCTTATAGTCAAAGTGATATAGATAACGAGCAGCTACAAGACCATCAACACCATTACTGCCAGGACCATCAACACTATTATTCCAAATCAGCTGGATTATTTTCTCTACGAAGAACTAATTGGTTCATTTCAAAGAAAGTAGAAGTTTTTGCAGTCTATATCTTGATTGAAATTTAAAACTGATAACTTATAATCTTTGATGCAGTCTTTAACTTATAATCTTTGATGCAGTAAGACTTTGTTGGTTGATTAATGCAATTGATATGACTTGCTAAGCATTCATTGTCATCTATTTCTATTATGTGATTTGCTTGGAGTCTTTAATACTTTTAAATTGTACCAACTTTTCTTCATATGTATTCTCGGACTTGCTTGTGATATGTTTTTTTGTGACTTGCAGTTAAGTATCAAACCACATGAAACAATTAGAGTATCTGGGCTTACAGTTCTAAACTGTACTGTTGGTGGACGTACACTTTGATGTAAAGCCAATAACTTTTGCATTGATATTACCTATGACTCACAACTACTGCTCTTATGGTTCTTCATCTCCATATGAAATCTTTCCCAGATGTGCTCATTCTATATAGACTTAGTTAATAATTCTGCTACTCATTTTGATAATTTCGATAGAGAAAAAAATGTTCATTGCATCTGCTGATCTGTGAGTGTCACTTTAAGTGCACAAAAAGTGACATAGTCGAGGAAAAGCTTTATTGTAGCGTTAATTATAAAAAAGATTAGGTTATGCTTTATTTGGTTATTTGCATGTACTTTGGGAGCGTGAAAATAGTATGCTTCATATAACTACAAGGAAAATTCAATATTCTTGGATCTCTTATCTAACCATATCCATTTCTATTTAATATTGATAGCTTTAATACAAATTTACCTAACTTCTTGCATTGTTTTCTTCCATCACTTGCATTAAAGTAGTGTTTCTATTGGTAAACCAGCCGGAGAAAATAAAGTATTTGTGATTTACAAATATAAAATATTGTATTTTTCCAATTTATCACACTTGCGGTGTATATACTAAGTTCATTCTTCGATCTTGATGTATTTTCTTTAAAATCTATCTACACAAGCTAGTTGAATCGATCTTATATCATATCTCTCTCAATTGCGAAGTATTATGTATTCTAAGAGCCCGTTTGGACATAAGAATTTTTTCACTTTTTTTCGAAATTTTATTCACTTTTTTCGAAATTAATGTTTGGTCATAAATTTTGGAATTTTTCGAAAATTTGAAAAACTCCAAAAAATTATTTTTCAAAATTTTCATTCAAATCGCTCACAAAATTTCAAAACCGACCCAAAATTATATTCATGTCCAAACACATCTCTAATTTTCAAATATCATTTTCACTTGAAAAAATTTTTACTTTTGTTTTGGAATTTTACAATTCTATGTCCAAACGCCCACTAAGACTAGGACTTTACAGCTCAATTTCGTTGCCGGATAACTTTGGCAGAAAAATTACTTCTCCAATATAGTCGAGTCATTTATAATCTGTTATATATCAATTGTGTTACCTAAAAAAATTGTAGAGATTTACGCTCTAATTTACCAAAAAAGATGCCCAGCTTGCAACAAATAGCCCTCGAGGGTGTAAATTTATCACCATCTGCATTACCAACACGGAGGATTTAAATATAAAAGTGAGTGACATCTAAAAATAATATTAATAGCAATACTAAATAGTTGTTGGGTTCAGGCATAGCCCCAGGCCCCAGCACACCCTCACTAGTATAAGAATGTACTGAAAGTTGTATTAGAACAATAGAGATGTATAACTCAAAGTAGTGGAAAGTGAAATCCCCAAAGACCTGCGTGTAACAAGGGACAAAAGATATCGGGATCACAAAATTCAATAGTCTTACAACCAAATGCTTAAACTAAAAATTGCTGCTATATATATAAATATAATATAATTTATGTATAATATGTTAATAATTAATGAATAATCTATATATATTAGCTAGGGAAGATAGACAGTGAAACAGGGGTTGCCATTAGCATTGCTGGGTAATCTATTGGGTTTAGGTGCTTCGTATAGGCCCATATTTTGCCTAGTTAGTGATAGAATCTTGAATTTGCTGACGGCGCGTGGCCCGCTTAAACTCAATAATGATCGAAAAGGGCCGAAATAGAATTGGGCCTGCTTCCACAGCTCGTGAGTTCGCTCATTGGTGTGATCGCATATTTCGCAGCAACTCCTCCACAAAGGTATCGGAATTCTAAAGCATTCTTCACTTCACTATCTGTTCGTTCATCTCGATCCTTTTTCTATTACACATGCTTGGTCGCTACCTAGAAAAAAAAAAAAAAAACTATTTGTGTCTTTTTGGTGTAGCCGTGCGTTGTTCGATGAAATGCTTAGCTGAAAATTTAGGTGTTAGACGTCTTGGATTAAGTACTTAATTGGTTACTCCATAACTTGTTTGCAGCTTTCTTTGGAAAATTTTGGTGTTGAGCAGAAAGCTTAGTAACTTATCTGAGGACTATCTATGGAGGGAGAAGAGGATCAGGTGAAGAAGGAAAGGGTAGTAGAGGCGAGAGCAAGAAATATCAGCCACAATGTCAGGTGTACAGAGTGTGGCAGTCAGTCCATTGAAGACTCTCAAGCTGATATTGCCATTTTACTCAGAAAGGTATGTCTTCTGTCTTACATTTTCACGCATTTGCATCACTGGTTTCCCCAACAACAACACAAGTCTCAATTCCAAGCTCGTTGAATAGAATTTTTCTTTCTCGGGTTGAAATTTATGGCCAATTTTCAATAAGAAAGCATTCCTAGAAGGGCCAGAGGGGCTTATGTAACAGATGGCTGATTACATAGAGCTCAAACAAAACATGTAAGGTCTGGTTTTATTAACTGAAAGTAATATGTAATCCAAATGGAGGAAGCAAATCTACAATTTGAGAGGAAATTCATCTATTTCTTGGTGTTGGCAAATATAGTTTATGCATATAGTAATATCATTTGGTAGGGGTATGCTTCACTATGTATTCTGGGCTCTAATTTTGAGGTAAAAATATCTTCTGGGAACTACCTTCGCAGATATAAAGAGAGTATTTTTACTCAGATTCTTCTGTCTATCAATAACCACATGCATTGCATGGTGGATGTGAAGAAGTAGACCATTATCTCGGCAATGATGAGCCAAGCTAGTATTTGCTCACTGTGAAACCCCCCCCCCCCCCCCCCAAACCAAGTTAAATAGGCATGCATTATGATAGGAATCCCTAATTCTCTATCAAATACAGCACTTTTAATCATTTCTTAGCATGTACCTGCAATAGCATTCAAGTTCACGTAGCTATGCAAACTTAAATACGGCTGAGTTAAACAAAGAAGCTGTGTATGGTATTACCCTTTTGAAGGTGTCGAATTCTTCGTTTTACATTTAAGACAATAATAGGTTTCCCATATTACTGACATTTAATTTCCCCCCTTCAGCTAGTTCTTTCCCTATTCTCTCTTAATGAGTAAACTGACTCTTTCAGTTGGTCTATATCGTAATTGACCTCCTCTATGGGTCTGGCTTCTTGAACCGATTGAATTTGCTATATTCTGGATGCCCTTCGTTTTTTAAAGAAAAAAGCTCTATTCTGGATTGTCAAGTAACTATTTCGTTTGTATTATGCTAAATATGCATTTATCATCTCTTCGACGAGAGGGGGATAGCAGGGAGCCAAACACAGAAAACGGTTTCTGCATGGTAGGGTAGTCTTTTTTGTTTTGTGGGACTAGTTTTTGAAGGAGAATGAGTTAATCCCGGAGCAAAAACCATGACTTCCTGAGTTTGATGGTTGATATCCTTTTTTTTTCTTTTTCTTTTTTCAGTCAGAAGTCGGGGCCTGTGCAGAATAAAGGAACCACAATTCTTAAGAACCCTTGTCACTGCCTAAATTAAGCAAACAAAATTTACTGCATAATACAGAATTTAAGACTTTGTTGGAGTTTAAAAGCCCAACCTATATATTATATACCAGTACTAATTTAAGATGGCAAACAAACTGCTTGAAATAGCCTACTAATAAACCTCCTGCTTGATCCAAGTTTAACGTGTCAAAAAGCGAAAAGGGGAGCTGGCCAAAGTCCTGAAAATCCACTAAAGACATCAGATGTTGGCTTCAGTTCAATGCATTGAGATTGTGAGAAAGCACGGGAGAAAATATGTTATTGATATTGGATGATAAATACAATACAAGAGGTCCCTATTTATAGCTATACACTTCAAGGAGATATTACTCCTCTTCCAATGTGGGACAAGACTACACTATACATATCTGTAAACTAACACTCCCCCTCAAGCCGGTGCATACACATCATATGTACCGAACTTGTTACACATGTAGCTAATGCGAGAACCAGTAAAAGACTTAGTGAAAATATCTGCTAGTTGATCATTCGACTTTACAAACTTTGTAACAATATCTCCTGAAAGTATTTTTTTCTCTGACAAAGTGACAGTCGATCTCAATGTATTTAGTCCTCTTATGGAACACCAGATTTGACGCAATATGAAGAGCAGCTTGGTTATCACACACTAGTTCCATCTTACTGATTTCTCCGAACTTTAACTCCTTGAGCAACTGCTTGACCCAAACTAACTCACATGTCGCCATTGCCATGGCCCGATATTCGGCTTCGGCACTAGATTGAGCAACTACATTCTGTTTCTTGCTCTTCCACGAGACCAAGTTACCTCCTACTAGAACACAATATCCAGAAGTAGAACGTCTATCAAAAGGTGATCTTGCCCAATCAGCATCTGTGTACCCAACAATCTGTTTGTGACCTCGATCCTCGAATAGTAATCCTTTGCCTGGAGCTGACTTTATATACCGAAGAATGCGAACAACTGCATCCCAGTGACTATCAAAGGGAGAATCCATAAACTGACTTACAACACTCACCGGAAAAGAAATGTCAGGTCTAGTCATTGTGAGGTAATTCAATTTGCCAACCAACCTCCTATATCTCGTAGGGTCTCTAAGAGGCTCCCCATGTCCAGGCAGAAGCTTAGTATTCGGATCCATAGGAGAGTCAATAGATCTGCAACCCATCATTCCAGTTTCCTCAAGAATGTCTAAGGCATACTTCCGTTGTGAAATAACAATACCTGAGTTAGACTGAGCGACCTCAATACCTAGAAAATACTTCAATCTGCCCAGATCCTTAGTCTGGAAGTGTTGAAAGAGATGTTGCTTCAGATTAGTAATACCATCCTGATCATTGCCAGTAATAACAATATCATCAATATAAACCACCTCATAAATACACAGATTAAGAGCAGAATGTCGATAAAACACAGAGTGATCAGCCTCACTACGAGTCATGTCGAACTCCTGAATAATTGTGCTGAACTTACCAAACCAAGCTCGAGGGGACTGTTTCAAACCACATAATGACTTGCGCAATCTGCAAACACAACCATTAAACTCCCCCTGAGCAACAAAACCAGGTGGTTGTTCCATATAAACTTCTTCCTCAAGATCACCATGGAGAAAAGCATTCTTAATGTCTAACTGATAAAGAGGCCAATAACGTACATCAGCCGTGGACAAAAAGAGACGAACAGATGCTACTTTAGCCACGGGAGAGAAAGTATCACTATAATCAAGCCCAAAAATCTGAGTATATCCTTTTGCAACAAGACGAGCCTTAAGCCGATCAACCTGGCCATCCGGGCTGACTTTGACTGCATAAACCCAATGACAACCAATAGTAGACTTACCTGCAGGAAGAGGAACAAGCTCCCAAGTGTCACTCGCATGTAAAGCAGATATCTCGTCAATCATAGCATGTCGCCATCCTGGATGAGATAGTGCCTCACCTGTAGACTTAGGGATAGAAACAGTGGACAAAGAAGATATAAAAGCATAATGTGGTGACGACAGGCGATGATAACTTAAACCAACATAGTGGGGATTAGGATTAAGTGTAGATCGTACACCTTTGCGGAGTGCAATTGGTTGACTAAGAGGAGACAAGTCCGCAATAGGTGCAGAATCTGATGCGGGGCATGAATCGCCTGGGCCTGATGCTGGATGTGGACAACGATGATAAGCCAAGAGTGGTGGAGTTGCAGAAGGCTGAACTGGATTATGTGGAGGAGCTGGAGCTATAGGTGGTGGAGCTACAACTGGAGCTGTAGGTGATGGAACTGGAGCTATAGGTGGTGGAGTTACAACTGGAGCTGTAGGTGATGGAACTGGAGCTATAGGTGGTGGAGCTACAGCAGGAGCTGTAGGTGGTGGAGTTGGAGTGACTGAATCTCCAAAAGATGAAACTGGTAGTACCTCAGAAATATCTAAGTGATGACCTGAACCTGTAAAATATGATTGGGTTTCAAAGAAGGTAGCATCAGCGGACATAAGGTACCGCTGGAGGTCAGGAGAGTAGCATCGATACCCCTTTTGTGTTCTCGAGAAACCCAGAAATACGCACTTAAGAGCACGAGGAGCTAACTTATCTGTTTCTGGAGTAAGGTTATGGACAAAATAAGTGCTTCCAAAAATACGGGGTGGAAGAGAGAACAAAGGTAAGTGGGGAAACATGACAGAGAATGGAACTTGGTTCTGGATAGCTGAAGATGGCATACGATTAATAAGATAGCAAGATGTAAGAATTGCATCCCCAAAAACGCAACGGAGCATGAGATTGTATGAGTAGGGTACGAGCAGTTTCAATAAGATGTCTATTCTTTCTTTCAGCTATGAGATGTGTATGGACAAGATGTTTGATGAATAATCCCATGAGATTTCATAAACTGCTGAAATGGGGAAGACAAATACTCTCGGGCATTATCACTATGAAATGTGCGAATAGAAACCCCAAATTGATTTTGAATTTCAGCGTGGAAGGTCTGAAAATAGAAAACTGCTTAGATCGATTTTTTATCAAAAATATCCAAGTGCACCTGGAATAATCATCAATGAAACTGACAATATAGCGGAATCCCTTGGTGGAACTGACCCGACTAGGACCCCAAACATCTGAATAGACTAAAGTAAAAGGTGATTGTAGCCGGAAATATGATCCAATGCACCTGAATCAATGAACCAAGACTTAGAGGATTAAGATTAGGATAAACAAGTCACGTTATTACCTGTTTGAACAACAAAAGCTATCTCAGAAGATGTCTGCTTACATGCTTTGTACTGAAGGAACTCAATATAATCTTCTAAAGAAACCATCCGATTATTCAAAGTATCGGTTCCCATGTCGCTACAATTTGTAGTAGTAGGGTTAACTTGAAATAGTGGAAATAAATAACTCCTGTGAGAAAACTGAAGAAATAGCTTGAAAAACACTGTTTACAGCAGGGAAACTGAGCATTGTTCTGCGCCGGAAGCACTGTAGCTCGCCGGAATCTACTGTAGCTGACGGAAAAACTCAAAGTGGTCGGAATGAAACAAAACCAGTGAGGGTAGGATCGGAATTACCAGGCGATCCTACTGTTCAACTGGAACTTTTTTCAAAATCTGGCCGGAACAGTGCTCACGCGCCGGCGCGTGGGTCAAATCTCGCCGGAATTTTTTTTTCTTTTCCAGGCGTGTGAGGGCGCGTGGATGTATGTTTTCCGGTGGGGTTGACTGGGGTTTGGTCGGCGGAGCTTGAGGAGTCTTGTGGTAGTGTTGGTTTTTGCACAACACCAACAGAAAGTGATTTGCTTACGGACATCCTTCTAAGTCGCCAGAAAATTGCACGGCGAAAAGGTCTTGCTTCCCGAAAGTCGCTGGAATGATGCACAACGACGGGTTTCTCACTAATGCTCTGATACCATGTGAGAAAGCACGGGAGAAAATATGTTATTGATATTGGATGATAAATACAACACAAGAGGTCCCTATTTATAGCTATACACTACAAGGAGATATTACTCATCTTCCAATGTGGGACAAGACTACACTATACATATCTGTAAACTAACAGAGATAAAAGTCAGTGTCAAATGGAGGTTTGAACAGCTCGATTCCCTGAAAGATACCACTTGCATGACTATTAGCAGCCAATGTATGGTCACGAGGATCGGATGAAGGTTGTCCTCTCTGCCAGTATTCACAGGACATAAGTGGCACACCTTGTGGGATTGCCTGCATCATCTGCTCAGGCATGCTGCTCTGATTTACATGTGTTGGGTGGTTCAGTGAAACAGTCTCAGGCTCGGATGAACCCCATGAGGAAATTCCGGTCCTGTACTCATATTGAACATGGATTCCTTGGCATCTCGATTGAAAACCTCGTCTATGTGGCCCTTGGAGGGCAAGAGCAAGCAGCTAGATACATTACTGTGTGCACCCACGGCCCGTGAAAACTGGATCCCCGACAGTAATGACTGCCCATTTGTACTGCCAGCTCTTTCAGGCTTTGGAGTAGACCCTCTTGTTATACTGAAATTAGTTTCTTCAGTGCTTTCCCTGGTAGAATTTGCAGCAGCTCTAGAGTGAACCAGTTGGGTGTGTTGAGCACAAGATTCATAGGTTTCCTGCTATCATAAAACAATGAAGAAAGCCTTGCCGAGTTGAGCTGGATGATTTCCTGCTGTGGTTTGCGGCGCCGTGCATTGTGATCAGAGAGCCTCCTGCGACAGCTTCTCTTCTTTTCATCAAATTCAGACAAGCTATGGAACCTGCTACATTGTTGACAAAAATGGCGTGCTACACCTGCTATAGTGACCTTTGGGCATTTGGAATGACTGTCACAAACTCTATGCTTCCGATAATATTCTTTAGCTGATGAAAGATCAAGGCTGCAGCCTTCAACCTGACAGCGAGGAGTTGGTGCATTCTGAGTAGATGATTTTGTTTTCTTTGCTGCTGCAGCAGATGATACGGGTTTCTCGGCGAAGGATGAAATCTTAGCACCACCGATGGTCTCAACCAAGTTTCAGACCTATAAGTGGTTCAACAGAGCCTACTGAAGCCTCCATTTGGGGGGGGGAGGGAATTTCTAGAGCAAGGTTTCACTTTCTTACTAAGATCCTCAGGAGAGCCATCGAAAGAAAAGTTGGATGCTTTCAAGCCCTCCTTTGGTGAAGAGGTCAGTAGAAGCTGATATTGAGCTCTAGAACGAAGAACCGCGCCCCACATTAGAGGCATAACCACCTGTACCACTACCACTTAAGTTTCTCGGACACGGGGGGGAGGGAATTTCTAGAGCAAGGTTTCACTTTCTTACTAAGATCCTCAGGAGAGCCATCGAAAGAAAAGTTGGATGCTTTCAAGCCCTCCTTTGGTGAAGAGGTCAGTAGAAGCTGATATTGAGCTCTAGAACGTAGAACCGCGCCCCACATTAGAGACATAACCACCTGTACCACTACCACTTAAGTTTCTCGGACACGGGTGGAGGGAATTTCTAGAGCAAGGTTTCACTTTCTTACTAAGATCCTCAGGAGAGCCATCGAAAGAAAAGTTGGATGCTTTCAAGCCTTCCTTTGGTGAAGAGTCAATAGAAGCTGATAGTGAGCTGTAGAACGAAGAACCACGCCCCACATCAGAGACATAACCACCTGTACCACTACCACCTAAGTTGCTCGGGGGAGGGGGGAGGTTTCACTTTCTTACAAAGATCCTCATGAGAGCCATCGAAAGAAAAGTTGGATGCTTTGAAGCCCTCCTTTGGTGAAGAGTCAATAGAAGCTGATATTGAGCTCTAGAACGAAGAACCACGCCCCACATCAGAGACATAACCACCTATACCACTACTACCTAAGTTGCTCGGACACGGGGGGAGGGGGGTAGATTTCTAGAGCAAGGTTTTACTTTCTTACTAAGATTCCCAGGAGAGCGATCGAAAGAAAAGTTGGATGCTTTCAAGCCCTCCTTTGGTGATGAGTCAGTAGAAACTGATATTGAGCTCTAGAACGAAGAACCACGCCCCACATCGCAGACATAACCACCCGTAGATGCGGGTGCATGTGTCTGACACAGATGCGGATCTAGAGGTCAGATCATTCGAGATGTAAATTCTAAGATTCAGGGATACGGGTCCTAGAACGGATACGGGTGCGGGGATCCGACTAAAAATAATTCAAAAAAATTAAAATATCTCTAAATTATGAGAAATGTTTTGGAATACTTACATGTAGCTTATAAAGTGAGAATTTCTTTTTTATTCTCAAGTTGCAGATAAGTAAAGAACTGATCTTAGATAAGGTATGCTATTTTCTTCAAAAATATCATATTTTTGGTTCTGATTTCGGGAATTAAATTGTATCTCGTCTCGAATTTTTCTGTCCGTCGTGGCCAAAGTACCCAAAATTGTTTGACCAGATTTGGTACGGATCCCATACCTATACCCATACTAGTGTCGTGTCGACACGGGTGCGGTACCTAAACTGCCATGTCGGAGCAACTTAGACTACCACTACCACTACCACTACCACCACTCGACAAATTGAAGGATCCAGCATCAAGTTCTCCATTTTCTTCAACTCCCCAATCTGTTTAATTGTATTTCACTTTCTTACTAAGATCTTCATGAGACCCATCGAAAGAAAAGTTGGATGCTTTGAAGCCCTCCTTTGGTGAAGAGTCAGTAAAAGTTGATATTGAGCTCTAGAACGAAGAACCACGCCCCACATCAGAGACATAACCACCTGTACCACTACCACCTAAGTTGCTCGGACACGGGGGGAGATTTCTAGAGCAAGGTTCACTTTCTTACTAAGATTGCCAGGAGAGCGATCGAAAGAAAAGTTGGATGCTTTCAAGCCCTCCTTTGGTGATGAGTCAGTAGAAACTGATATTGAGCTCTAGAACGAAGAACCACGCCCCACATCGCAGACATAACCACCTGTAGATGCGGGTGCATGTGTCTGACACGGATGCAGATCTAGAGGTCAGATCATTCGAGATGTAAATTCTAAGATTCAGGGATACGGGTGCGGGGATCTGGCTAAAAATAATTCAAAAAAATTAAAATATCTCTAAATTATAAGAAATGTTTTGGAATACTTACATGTAGCTTATAAAGTGTGAATTTCTTTTTTATTCTCAAGTTGCAGATAAGTAAAGAACTGATCATAGATAAGGTATGCTATTTTCTTCAAAAATACCCTATTTTTGGTTCTGATTTCGGGAATCAAATTGTATCTCGTCTCGAATTTTTCTGTCCGTCGTGGCCAAAGTACCCAAAATTGTTTGACCAGATCTGGTACGGATCCCATACCCACACCCATACTAGTGTCGTGTCGACACGGGTGCGGCACCTAAACTGCCATGTCGGAGCAACTTAGACTACCACTACCACTACCACCACTCGACAAATTGAAGGATCCAGCAT
Source organism: Nicotiana tomentosiformis (assembly GCF_000390325.3). Taxonomy (NCBI): domain Eukaryota; kingdom Viridiplantae; phylum Streptophyta; class Magnoliopsida; order Solanales; family Solanaceae; genus Nicotiana; species Nicotiana tomentosiformis. The sequence goes on along the minus strand of NC_090814.1, from coordinate 144,054,335 downwards.
CAAGTTCTCCATCTTCTTCAACTCCCCAATCTGTTAATTGTAGTTCTTTTGGACTTTTGGCGGCCTTTGAACCAAACATTACCTGGTTTCCCCAGTCCCACTTTGCATTCCACTCCATCTTGGGGAAGAAGCTACGAGATGGCTTTTGTAAAGTTCCCCACTCATGGAATGCAATAAAGTAAGTAGGACTCGGATCTTTATCAAACAGAGCGGTTGGATTCCAGTAACAGACAAAGAAGTATATTAAAACTATTCAAATAACAGAAACAGAGCTCAAGCCCTTCCAATCCAAGACCACAAAATGTATCTCCCCATCTATCGCATCCCTTAACTCCATCACATCATTTTCAGCTACTTGTTGTTTCCATTCCTATGAATATGATAGAAAGAAAGCCAATTTCTTGGAAAACTTTAGAGAGTTTACAGTTTACCGATGGTTGATATCTCATTTTTTACTTAGGTTGGCTCCTTTGAGAGTGTTATATCGTAATTCTACTGTCTTCTGGAGCAACTTACTAATTACCTTGATTGTCATACTTCAGCAGAATGCTATGCGCACACAACTGCATTTTTCCTTTAGAAGAAGATATGCCACAAGTCCTCTTTGCTTTGCATCATGTGGCTATGGGTCTTTTCATTTGTCTAATCCAGATACTCTCTTTGCTAATTGTATGTTTGTTCTACTTCTCAAAAAAATTTTAAAAAAATGAAAAAATGGAGGAGTATATATATGTTCTTCGAATTTTCATTGTATCCATGCCTAAGTTATTCCAACTTTTGGGCGTGGTTATTGACTTGGGTCTTCTTTTTAGCTAATTCGGGATGAAATTCGAGATGGGAAGTCTGACAAGGAGATCTACAGAAAGCTTGAGGATGATTTTGGTGAGACAGTACTTTATGCCCCCAAATTTGATATGCAGACGGCTGCTTTATGGCTCTCTCCGGTCAGTTAAAGTTTGCTCTCTACCTCTGCCTTGCTCTTTCAAAAATTATATTAATAGACAGGTGCTGACGTTGTTTGAAATTTTTTTGACGCAGCTACTAGTTGCTGGGGCTGCTGGAGGCATGTGGGCTTACAAGAAGCACAGGCAGAAGACTAACGTGCACATTATGGCTCTGAATCTCGTTCGAGGAGTCCCATTAACACCAAAGGAGAAAGAAACTATGCTCGAGGTCCTCACACCACCTCCTGGAGGAACTTCTTCCTCCAGTTGGTGGAGAAGATGGCTTCAGCAGTGAAAGTTTCTTAAACCTACCATCACTTGTAGTCTATTTTTCTGCTGTAATATCTCAAACTACCAGCTAGTCAAGATGCCACCCTATCCATGTCATTTTGCATTGGCGTGTTTTGAATTGGTCATTGTGATTACACATTTTCTAAGGGTTTATACCCTGAGATAAGTGATCGACATCTTATTGTACAAAAAGTACAACTTGATCATAAGCTGACTTCACAATAATGCTGCTAACATGATTTTGTGATAAGAGTATCTTAGTATATATTATTCCATTTGTTTTCCATTCCTCTCAACTGCAAAATAATCTCCTCTATCAGAAGTTGACTTTTGTATAACTAGCATTTAACCGCAATCTCTAGATGCTGTTGGACTTTCAACTACCACGGATATATTGAAGTTATTCACATTCACGCTAAGGAGTGTTAGAAAGAAGTTGAAAAAAGAATATTATAGCAGTTTCTTGCCCATCTATAAATTACAAAATGAGCCAAACAAAGACAATTGACTTAATCATACCAACGACTTTCCAGTGTGCACTTGCCCAGAAAAATCGGCTAGTTGCATGTGACCTTAGCCAACTTGGCTTTAAATCTTATAGTAGCATAGTTTTGATTTGAAATCAATACAATGGAAATCCTTTTCCAATTCGGTGATTAGATAAAAGTCCAAATGGTAGTATAATTAAGGTGAGTGCCGTTGACTACAGCGGATTTGAAGTGTCTAATCGATTAGTTGTTCAAAGTCTACGCAAGTTTTCTTCTTGTTTATCAAGTATATGACGAAATCCTTCAAATTATATAAGGACTTCATTTCTCTTCTTCTTACTCAGACTCCAAAGCTTAAGATACAATGGGTAGAATTGATTCGTCTAATGAAGTTGAAGATCCTCAGTCAGAGGCCGGTGCCTCGTATCCTGCAAAATATCAAGGAGCTGTACACACACCAACACCAACACTAACAGGAGCTCCGTGGAGCACTGGCTTATTCGATTGTCATTTGGACCAAACTAATGGTAAATTATTTACGCTTTTCTCCTTTACCATGTATATTATCTTAGTGTCAATCAAGTCTTACCATGGAGTAGTGTATCACCAGGGGCGTATTTAGGTTAATACATATGGCTTCACGTGAACTCATACTCCTCTCCCTAAATCATGTATAATAATATTATGTTTCTTCGAAACTACTTAAATATATGTGCGTGCACCCATGCTCAAAGACTCCTATGATACAATAATTACTTGGTGCACCTCTACAAGTGAAATTGACGGTTCAAATCCCACTCTAGACGGTCCTATTTTCGGCCAGGAATATAGATATATAAGTGAAAACTACTAAACTTTCAAAAAGAATATAATTTTGAACCTATGATTTTAAATGTGTAGTGGGTTCATAGTAAGAGACTATAGTTAAACCCGTCAAATATAAATTCTAGATTCACCTCTTCATAATAGTGCACTCATCCTTTTGAAATCCTGGATCCGCCTCTGCTACTATCACGTAAATCTTCCACTGCCAGAGGTTGTGGTTGAATGATAAATGTTTCGAATTTGAGTCCTAGGAGTGAAGTCCTCTTTGGTAAGGAGCGGTAATTACCCCATAGTGGACTTTTAGTCTGGATTAGTCGGACCAATGAGTATCGGATGTCCGAAGGCTAAAGAAAAAAAAAAGAATGTAGAACTTCCTGGAAAAAAGTATGAATCTCTCTTTATCTGGCGGAATTAATAACGATATTAAAATTCTTGTTTGTGTGCAGCTACTACGACAGCATTTTTACCTTGTTTGACGTTTGGGCAGATAGCTGAAGTTCAAGATGCAGGAGAAACAAGTAATTAAATCCTCTTAAAAATCCATTTGAATTCTTTTCAATTGCCTTGTAAAAGAAGTGTGTTTTTAACTCTTTATGATTTTTGGATGGTGGTTGCAGCGTGTCCATTGGGGACTTTCATGTACCTCTTGATGATGCCTGCTGTTTGTTCTCAATGGGTCTTGGGCTCTAAGTATAGAACAAAACTGAGGCAGAGGTACAATCTGGTGGAAGCTCCCTATTCAGATGTTGTTTCTCACATTTTTTGTCCATGTTGTTCACTTTGTCAAGAGTTCAGAGAGCTTCAGATTAGGGGGCTTGATCCATCTCTAGGTATGAAATCATCCTTCCTATTATGGTTCTACTTAGCCACAGGCCAATCTAGGAACTAGAGTCATGTTTCGAGTCAGTGAAGTCAAAATGAATGTGTTCTGCATATGCATTTTGGATGCTTTTCAGTATACATAATTCAGGTTGAAAATACCGGTTCACTTGAATCCACATAACCCGTCCTAACAGAGGCAGATCTAGGTTTTCAAAAATATGGGTGCACTATTACAAAGAGGTGAATTCAAAAATTTTACGGGTTCAATCTTTGAGTTCTTATCATAAATCCATTATCATTTAGAAATTATAGGTAAAATTAAAAAATTTCTTGTAATTTTAGTGATTTTTAATATACATACTTACACTCCATATAAAAAATATTGAAATCATTGTACTTGTTAACTATATGCTACATCATCCACTGCTATGAGTTTTATAATAGATATTTGGTTTAACTATATAAGATTTTGCGAGGACATAAGGAGAACTAGTATTGTTAGATTTAGGGATTTTGAATCAATAAACTAAATAGAACAGAAGAAGAAAAAAGTACTACTTAATTAAAACACAAAAGGGTACACTTAGACATGCCTAAAAACATGAGATTTGAACCCCTAACTTCACTTACGTGCACCTAATATGATTGCACCATAGGACTTTTTGAGCTCGGGTGCCCACATGTATATTTTAGTACTAGATTTTAAGAAACATAACATTATTATACATAGTATACAAAGAGAAATATGAGTTCACGTGCACCATGCTCCTTCACATAAACATGCCTCTGCGTCCTAGATTTGCCTATGTGCTTATTACAAGTAACATTTTAAAGAGAAGCAAACAATTTTTTAACATGTGTGTGTAAAACTTACTGCAGGTTGGAATGGCATACTTGCTCAGCAGCAGTATGGAAACCAACAAATAAATCAAGCTCCCTCAGTACAATCCATGTCCAAGTAAATTGAAGACTGATTTGTTATTGTTTAATTTAAATTTGTAGTTTTTAGTTTTGACTCCTTGTTTCCAAATTCTATTCATGTTTGAAGTTTGTATCCTTTAATTCAAGCACATTTGCTATTGTAGTATTTTTCCCATTTCAATTGGATTCTTGATTTTAATGAAAGAAGTGCCTCTAGCCTCTATTCGTTGTTTTTGCAAACAAACCATGTTAAATGTACTAAGGCCGGGCAGTGTGACCAGTGTTTTAAAGGGCGTGTGCATAAGACGAGGTATTTTATATGTTATACCCCATATTTTTGTACGTGAAAGTACGTCATAAGTCAATTGATGTAAGCTTGAAAATGAGATCCTCTTTAAAAGTATATAAAGTGATTTGATGATGTTACGCTATATCACATGAATTTTCTTGTCAAGTCAAGAAAATTTATGGATAGGTCAGATTTTTCAACTTTGGTGAGTACGCAGCTGCCATCACCTATAGTCTATAGATAAAGATTCCTTCTCAATTCGTCTATTTTTCTTCACGTTCCTTGATTGCACGTTCTGATAGATTGCATGAATGCATGTCCAAAAGATGGAACCAAGTCAGTAAGGCACGTAAAGCAACTGTTACTCCACGTGAACAGAAAATACACTCAAAACTTAAATCACCTCACTTTTAGGTGAAAAGAGCTGAAACTATACTGTAAGATTACACACATCAACCTTACCCTAGTACACGTGTGCAGATTGTACAGTTCTTGGAAACAGAACAATCCATACCAAGTTGTCACAATTGAATTTCTGTCTAGCCTACCAAATTTTCTACTACCCCCAAGTAAATATACTTTAGAAAAACTGTTTGAAAAACTATGTATGTACTGTATCTATTTACAGGAAATGGTTATGTCTAAAGTGAACTAAAAACTAGCAGAAGAGTCAGTCAGCATTGCTAGTGGTAGTATTATCTTCAGTCCTAGACTTGTTAAATGATCTCTGGCTGTCAAGAACTGGCATGTAAGCTTCAGTTGTCTTCTTCAGAATATCACTAGCTCCTTTATCAGCTCTTCTAGGGCTTGTTAAATTCTTCTCCACGTCTTCGAACTTGGCAGTTGCTAACGGTTCTGTTCCAACACTCTTCGTAAAATTTGGCCCGTCTATTGTTAGGCTAGCAGCTTCGTCTCTAGAAGCATACCAAGTATTGCCACAAGCAATACACTCCAGCTGAGATAATCAAAAAATAAATAACACAGAAACAAGAGGCAGTCAGTGCAGCAACCAGAATATTCGAGGAAGATCGGAGATAACACGGCTAAAAAGTACATAGGATTCTATTAGAAAAGTTTCCCAATGGCGCTTACACCATATTCAATCTGTTTTTTTTTATTTAAATACAAGAAACTCCAAAGTGACTACATAAAATTTAAGACACATGACAGGCAAAAAAGGTCCTTATGCAAGGTAATTCCCTTCAACATTTTGCATGATAGCTCAGTGTAATGGCAATCATGACATGGGAGAATTAGCTTTACCCCGAGAACAGAAAAGAATTCAATAAGAGATCACTTACTGTCACAACATCGAACATAATATTTAAATATCTTCCCCACCACTATCAACATATAATCAAAATCCAATCAACTATTTGAAGTTTCGGGTGCGGCAAGGAATCGCTAACATAATAAGCAGTTCTCCACCCCTTCCCCCCAAAAGAAAATGAATAATAATAAGAGAGGACAAGAAATATCCAAAGAGAAACATCATGATGTATCAACGAAGAAGTCTATCTCAAGCAGAAAAAAGCTGCAAGCACAAACCTGGTAACGGTCTCCATGTCCAGCCTGAATAATCTCCATGAGCCGCACTTTTTTCTCTGTGCATCTTTTGCAACGAGCATCAGTCATCTGTGCCACAAACCAATCAGAAGTGAGCGACGAGAAACAACATACTCAACCTTTGTAAAGTTTTCTGTAAGAAGCATCAGTCATCTGTCACACAAAAAGAATAGAAACAAGCAATAAGATATGTCGAAATGAAATGTTTCCCAGTCTTATAACATGATCACATCAATTTTGCCAATTAATCATGGCCAAATTTCTAGAACTCTTTTTCCAGGTACTCAACATGAAAAGATAATTCTTCTGAATTAAAAGGCTTTCAGTACATTGAGAAGCTATATTCAACTTAACAACAACAACAACAAACAACAACAAACCCAGTATAATCCCACATAGTGGGGAAGATAGTGTGTATGCAGCCTTACCCTACCTTGTGGAGATATATATTCAACTTCATTATAGAAAACAAAAACCTGTCCTCCCTGAATACGGGAAAAATATTCCGATCACATTTAGTCTTATCTCAAAGGGATACATGTAGCTGGTGATCAGAATCAACGACCAACTCCATCACCAAAATACTAAACTAAAGTTTGCTATGGTTAGTTAAACTAAATCCTGGTTAAAGACTTGAATGCCGAAAAATTACCAACATTGTCAATACCCAAAAGGAGCACCTACTAGGTGCAAGAAAATTTGGCCCCATCTGTATCAACATATGCAGTTCTTTGACCTCTCCAGAAAGGAAGATTTTATTCACCGAAATCTCCCTCGGAACACATTATTTCCCTGAAGCTATTTGTAAAATTTCAACTGAATATATTCTTAGTGCATGCTCATCATGAGACTAAATCTTCAAAGTAGCTTCACGAATACCATCATATCTACCAGACGAGCAGTAATAATAGTATATAAGCACGAATTTTTTTATTGAATTTCTTAAAGATTTTCAAATAAGCATATATTGAGCTCAAAATGAAGCCGGAGTTCATTTACTCCATTGAGTCGACCTCAGTTTCATGTTGAAACTTATCTAGTATTAAAGCCCAACAGTCGAGTCATTTAGACACCTACTTAGGCTATAAATATTTGCCATAGAAGTGGTGTCCAGGCAAGTTTGAGCGCACCACGACTGTTCCACCAGATATCTGATATCTCCCATCATCACAGGTACTTGTTAACCTTGCCCACCAAAACTTAGGCTGATGAGAAAAGATCACCTAACGTTTTTCTTGTCTGTTGGAATTTGAACTTCAAAACATCTTCCTCCATACAAAGAGAAAAAGGAAGATGACTGTTTAATATAGCAACTAAGCTTCTTCAGGAACAAAATAATATAGTATAAACCTGTATGGGCTCCGGCTCTTCGGGCTCCCTGCTTGCTATCTCTTCTGCTGTTAGACCTTCCTGAGATAGAAATGGAGAACAACATCAAATAAAGGAAAGCATAATCTGCTGGGACAATTTTCAGATTCCACAACAGAAATAAGAAACTACAGGTTTTCAGTGAAAGATTAATAACTTATAATCTCCGTATAAGGCAGACATTCTTCTCAAGAAACCAATCTTGTATTTGCCAAGTGTGGATAAAAATCCAAATGAACCATCCACCAAAAGAAATGAATATTAAGCAGAAGAAATTGCTTTTCTTAAATTCTTAAAACCAAAACCAAACTATGAAGCAGGTTTGTACAGTCTTCTACGTAACCTAAATTAGTTTCTTCTTGCAGGGAAGGAAATGAAGACACCTTCCACATTTCAAGCACCCTTTTGGCTTAATTTAGGAGCATGAAATTCCAAAATGTGTACAGGTAATTGCTCAACTTCTTCATTTGTATGAATTCTCCTAGCTCTTTTTCCTTTTTTTTTTTGGGTGGGGTGGGTGGGGGTTGTGGGGTGAGTAAGCCAATATTTAATTCCCAAAAGGTCTCAAGAGACATCAGATTTTCCTTTATTGTGTGCGTTTATTTGTGAAAAATGCTCAATCATATTTTGGTTTCCAAATCAGCTTTACTTTATTCACACCTGAACAATATGTAGATTTCATGAACTGTGGTAAACCTATTTAGGTTGCACATGGTGGATTCAAGAACGGTCTGTAAGACCACCAAAGCAAGACCTACCCCCCCCCCCCCCCCACCAAAATCCAGAAATCAACAAAACACAAACAGACTATTATTTCTAGCATTTTAGGATATTTGCATATGAAGCGAAAAACAAAAAAATTAATCGACAAATTGAGTAAATTATTTTCCCTGTGCTCATACCTTTAGCTCATTGGGGGACATGTTCAGTATCTGTGAGGGATCCAACTCCCCATTCAAAAGACGGCGTGCTAAGAGTGAGCTGTTCTGGAATGTTTTTGATAAGGAAGAATTGTTCTGGAAATAGAACAACAACATCGAGAAAATTGGACAATTAGAAGGTAGAAATATATTCACATAGAAAATTAGAAGGAAAAAAAAATAAACTCACGGACTCATACCCCCATCTCCTCAAAAGAAAAAAGGTACTAACCTTAAGATTGAATGTTAACTGCCTCATCTTCTGATTGTACTTCTGAAAATCACATGAGAGAGTCTCGTGTGCAGCTTTCTCCAGAGCGACTACAGCAGGGACAGCACTGTCTGGCCATCGAAACTTATCATCCTGAAAATAGTCCAAGAAAACACACATTTCAAGGAAAATCTGAATAGAGACTAGCATTCTATACATAAATTCTGTCAATCATCAAAATCATTGGAAAGCGAATTCTTACATTGGCACCATTGTCTGGAGACTCATTCACATGCTTTGCAGAACCGGAATTACAAGTAAGATCAGTAACATCTGAGCCCCCTTTTTCTTTACCATCATTTTGTACATTATCCACAGGATTGCACAAAAACTGAATTGACTGCAGCAGTTTTTCCAGCCATTTGTCACGCTGTGTTTCACCAGTTAGGACATTGAAGTTTGAAAGGATGATGAAGTATTCTGATGCATTATTGGGACAACTGCCTGGAGTTTCTGCTTTAGATTGACCAAATCTAGTTGGTGCTTCATCTTCTCTGGTGACATCCAAAGGCGTCATGCTCTTCTTCCTCAAAAGTCGTTTACTCTTCAATTGGTCTTCCTGACTAACAGGAGCTGCAGAATTATCCTCAGTTTCAATGTCAGGAAGATGCCCAACTCGTGCAATAGTCTTATGAACAAGCAGATCAATTTCCTGCTGTTTGGTATCTTCATAATCCTTGTCTGTTAACTTGAAAAGCTTCATCTGCTCAGTGTCATATACCTTTTGAACAATAAAACCAGGATGCTCTTTCCGGCCTGGAATCTGCTTGTTTAACGGTATGAAGTGCACCACACACTTGTGCATGACTGACTCTGCAGGAACTTCGTCCCTATGAAAACTATAGAACAATTCCCTCGTGTCTCGTGATTGCCAATTTCCACCATTTCTTCTTTGAGCTTCCTCGGGTCTGTAAAACCACTGTCCTGTGACCATCATGTTCACATCCTTGGTCTGAGTAATATCCTATTAGGGGGAAAAATCCAGAAAAGAGAGTAGAAGTGATTACCACAATAAATTAACATCCAGAGAAGCAAACATTACCGAGAATTTCATGCCAAAACTAGAAAAGTAATTCAGGATGCTGCAGATAAAATACTGATCACTTTTTACCAAACAAAAGATATGCTCATATGGATAATCGATTCTCCAAGAAACAGACTGCTTATTTAAAACTATCTGAGCGAAGAATCTTAACGGAGCCTCCTTCCATGTTGTCTTCCCTCTATTCCTAAATTACTTGCTAAGCCAAAAAACTAGAGGCTAAATGAATCAAAAGTGAGAGCGAAACTCAAGCAAGTTTTCCTCCCCCCCCCCAAAAAAACGAACCTGCATGTTTCCATGTCTAGACATTATAAGGGTTCAACAACCTTCCTTTTGTCAAATTTAGAAGACATGAAACGCGAATGTGGCATTTTGCATATGTTCCACTTTCACTTCAGTTCCTCTTCCATTACCTACCAATCAAAGGAAATACTTACCTTCCAGCAACTACCTCCTCTTTTCACCCCAACTTTAAATAGATGCCTGTATTTAGGTGAGAGCAACTATTATCTTTTTCTAGACTAGTTATTGTTCGTCTGCTCTTTCCTTCTTACGCTACAATTTAATGCTTTGATTCTGTTTTCTTCCCTTCCCTTTTGTACTCCCAACTCAAGGAGTTTTACTCAGACTTTCAGCACTACCAAATAGAAAATATTCTCCGATGGGGCACTAGATGAGGCAAAATGCAGTTAAGATCCAGGTCAAATTGAGTGCCCAAATTTCGCAGCAGAAAAGAGAAATAACTAACATATAAGCTTAGTTTGCATGCTACAACCAAACTAATAATGCAACTGACCTGATTCCTGACTGGGAAATAGCATATGCATTCGCATAAGTTGTGCATCTATTTAATTTCCAAAAGAATCATGTATCTTCCTGAAAAAGAATTACCTTGATAATTGCCACATAAGGCTTCTGATTTTTTGCTTCTGGAACCAAGAGCACGGGATCCTCCTGTAGAAGAACGAAAGTTAGTAATAAGAGCAACCACACAGGAGAAAAGTAGCTATAACACACTTTACAAAGTTCAAAGTGTGTTGATATTGATATTGATTGCACAAAATCTCCTCAGCTCTCATACCAACATCCAGGCACACCAAACCAAGCCTCTTCCACTATATTCAAGTCAGAGTGATACACTTCTACCAGGAGAGATACTAATTCAGATTAATCAGCCCTCTCATTTCTCCAACTCCTTACAAAGTAGCCATTACTACATCAAATGATACTCATTAAATCAAAGTGAATCCAAATCTAAACTAGCTGTTTGCAGTATTTTCTGATGTTGAAGTAAAGGGCATCTAGAAACCCATTCCTATATCATGATACCCCATTAAACTTTATCAATAAACCAAACAACCAGAGACTAAGAAGCAGAGTGGATCCATGAAATCACCTCCTTCAAACATTATGGATGAAATGTTTACCAAGGAAAATAATTTTCACGAAAAGTGTTCTATCAGAAATCATTTTCTAGATTATTTTCCAATGTTAGGTCAGGTACAAAAGCAGATGACATATAACAGTTCTACAAGGTGAAAGAAATGGTAGGAGGATAGTGTTTTGGTAATATTTTTTTTGTATCAAAAGTTGAGAAAAATGTAGTGTTGGTTGAAGCTAGCAATAAGGAGTACTAGTTTTGTATATTTGTAAAGGAATATGACTTCCGCTACTAAGCATTAGCAAGGGGGAAATATTATCCTAAACACTACTAGGTGATTTCTTCCCATCCGCCTAAGCCTTGGTGAGCGGAGTTATTCGGTGGACAGAGTATCTGTGCTGGTGGGCAGGCCCAGCAGAATAGTCTAAGTAATGTACTTTCCAATTTCTATCATTCCAAATGCAACCTATGAGTAATAAGTAACATTTTTCAAACCCTAAATTCAGCTGCAAGACAGGGAAAAAAGCAATTATTTTTCCAAAACACAAACAAAATTTCAATTAGTAACATTTCCTATGTTATTTCGAAAGCATTTTCGATGAAACAAAGCAAAGGAATGAAAACTCACAAGTTCATAGCGATTTCCATCGTACTCGAAGGACTCATAATGGTTTCTCCTCCCTTTACCTTTTCCAGTAACCCTAATTACATCACCAATAGGCTTAGCATCTTCCAGCTGTTCTTCTTCCACCTCCTCCTCCTCCTCTTCAACCGGTTCAGGTTCCGATTCAAGCTCCGGTTCTTCGTCAAATTTCTTCTTCTTATTCCTCTTCCCCCTGCCTCTCTCCTCCTCCTCCTCCTCCTCGTTTTCCCACATTTTCCTCTTCTTCTTCCTCTTATCTCTACTTTCATCATCATTATTCGCTTCCTCTTCTTCCTCCTGTGGCTTTTCTTCTTCTTCTTCGTCGAGCTTTACTTTCTTACGCTTCCTTTGACTATTCGCTTTAACTTCGCCGTTGTTGGAAGCGCGTGTTACACGCGATAGCGGCAATTTGTCGTCGTCGTCCTCATCGTCGCTTATCGCTACCACCGCTAACCGCCGGTTTCCCATTTTTGTTTGCTATACGGTGATGTGGTGCGTGAGTCAAGCAACAAGTCACAAGTGTCGAATGCGGAGAGAGTTAACGAGAGATAAAGGAATCTACCATACTGTCCGAAGAGATCATCAATTTGAGATTCTGTGTATTTGACATAACGCTTTAAAATGGTCAAAATAGTGTAAGTTGGCCAATTTTCGGATTATAAAATAATTGAAAAATAATTATTATTTAATACGAGAATAAATTTTGGACAAAAATATATTTTACTGAAATACGGTCCAGTATAATATACTAGATTATAAAATTCTTGTAAGTAAAACTCTAGCACAAAAGACACCCTATACGTGGTTACGCTGGAATTCAAATTTTTAGAAGTTGAATTTTAGCAAATTATATTGAAATTCCAAGAAAAAATATTGGAACTCAAACAAGACATCATGTATGTGAATTTTAACATATTATGCTTGAGTTCGAACTTTTAGAAGTTAAATTCTAGCATATCGTGCCGGAACTTCAAGTAAAAATACTGAAACTCAAACAAGATGCAGCCTTATAATTTTAATTTCAGCTTTTGCTGGAGTCCGAAGAAAGCGAAAAAGATTTAAAAAAATAATTTTTTGTGCTTTTTTAAGTTAGATATTCTTGTCCAAATATTACTCCCCCATAAAAAATAGTTAAATTTTAATTAATTTCAAAACAGTAGTTAATTTGCAATTATCAATTGTAAACCAAGCTAATTCTTAATTTCTCGCTTTCATAAGACTAGGAAAATATTCTAAACATTTTTAAATATATGACTGGGGAGTCCAATATGTTTTCTATTAAAATTTTAAGAATTATTTTTACTACTATACAATTTTGTGCAAGGACAGCTGAAAGGCCAGGTTAATGAGGCATTAGCTTCAAGTACCTAAAAATTATTATGTTAAAAATTATAAGAAATAGAAGAAAAGTACACAACTTCGTAAAAAATAAAAAGTACTTGATAATAGTGACGGAGGGAAAGCAACCGTTAAACAAAATTGGAATGAAAATTTAAGCACGTCAATTAGGAAATAATCAAATTATATCGGGTCCTTAAAAGTTAAAACACAAAAAAAAAAGTTGAAACTTTAATACAATTTCAAAAGGAGCTTCTGATAAGTAATTAACAAATAATAAAAGCTAGATCAGAAAAGTATTATTTAATTGAATAAGTCACTAATATAAGATCAATAATGTCTCAACAAGATCAATAGTGTCTCAATAACAAAGAAAAGGAAATATTCTCACTCTAAATTTTACAATAGAACGAGCTTTTCTTTTAGGATCATCAAATCCTAATCTATGTGTTCTCAATTATATTTTAGTTTAAGGGAATATTTTGACACTCCTATAACATTAGGCCTGGCAAGTGGGCCGGTCCAGGCCCGGACCGGCCCAGGATCGCGGGCCAGACGGGCCAAACGGCTAAACGGGCCCGGACCGTTTGGTCCGGTTTTAGCGGGCCTGGTCCGGTCTCGTGGGCCGGTCCTATGATTGGGCCCGTCAGGCCCGGGACCGGTTGGCCCGTTTGGGCCCGGGACCGGACCGAGACCGGCCCGGTCCCCTTAGCGGGCCTAGCGGGCCCAACGGCTAATTTTAAAAAAAAAATTTAAAAAAAAAAAAAAACGTTGGACTGTAAAAAATAGCCGTTGGGCTGTCAAAAATAGCCGTTGGCTATTTATGAAATAGCCATTTAACCCCTCAACTTTGTTTTAATCCCAAACTTTTTATAATTATACTTTTTCCCTATTTTCAACTATAAATACCCCATCATTATTTCATTTTTTTCTTACAAAATCATCAATCTATCACAATCTCTCTCTAATTTACTTCTACTATTGCTTACTTTATTGTTACAATTTGTGAAACAATTGTGAAGTTGGTGAATTGAAGTCTTCAATGATAATCAATTTCTAACAAGTTGTTCGTCAATTCGGTAAACTCGTTCCAACTCTTAAGTTTTAATATTATAATTTTGTTTGTTTTATTTACTTTGCTTGATTAATTAAGATGGCTTATTCCTTAAAAAATATGTTTAGTAGAAATAAGGGAAAATCGAAGAGTGGTGAATCTAGTGGCCAATATGTTCCTCCTCCACTTCCCCCGGCTCCACGACCCAAACATGTTACCCGTCCTACACCTCCTATTCTTGATAGCGATAATAGTTTATTACAATTTACCGAGAGTCAATTTTTCCATAATATAGCACCCCGGTGAACAATTAAACCATGAATATATGAATGCTCTTTATGGTAATCCAACTATTGATGAAAATGATGATGAAGAAATAGATTTTGATGAAACGCAACCGGATGATGATACACCCACTAGTCCTGCTCCTGAAGTTAACCCAACTAATAATAATCTAGATGATCCCCCATCTGACCCTCCTATTAGTGCCCCTACTTTTTCTAGACAACCTCCTAAACGGGCAGAAACATCTCTTGTTTGGCAATTTTTTACTCAACTAAGAGAAAAAAATAGGGCTAAGTGTAAAACTTGTGGCAAAGAGTTAGTTTTTCAATATGTTGGAAGTCGGGGGAGGGGGGGGGGGGGAGGGACGGGAAGTTTGACTAGACACATATTGCTACACCCTCAAGATAAAGCTAGATATTTTCGTATGAAAGCTTTGGCTGAGGGGACAAGTGCACCTAATCAGGCTGACCTTTAGTACCGGGTCAAATCAATTTCAACCGGGAATTAACACTGTTACCGGTGGTATTTTATATTATGATCCAAAAAAAGATCGGGAAGAATTGACAAAAATGGTCACTGTTATGTGCTTACCCTATAGTTTTCCTTCTAACCCCCACTTTGTGCATTATATTAAAAAAAAATTTAATCCTACTTATAAAGGTTTTCCTCGCACAACCGTAAAGAGTGATATTTATAAATATAAACATGAATATGAACAATATTTGCGCTATTTATTTACTCATATAAATTGTCGTCTTGCTATTACAACTGATATTGGTAGAAGTGGTAATGACTGTGATTACCTTACTGTTACCAGTCATTGGATTGATGAGCATTGGATAATGCAAAAGCGCATTATTGCTTATAGAATAATTAATTCACGTCACACAGGGCAGTTTATTTCTACCACGATTGCGGATATTTGTAGATATTTTTGCATTAGTGATAAAATAATATCAGTTTCAATGGATAATGCTACTAGTAACACAAATGTTGTAGCCTTGCTTACCACGATACTAAGTCTTGTATTTAGTAATATTTTTCATGTTAGATGTATTTGTCATATTTACTATTTAATTGTGGGTGATGGCGTGCGAATTTTAAATGTTGAAATTGAAAAAGTTAAAATGGCTCTTAATTGGCTTTTTTATTCAAATCGTAGAAGTAGACTTAGAGAATATTTTAAAAGATGCGATGAATTTGGCCTAAGAGAAAGAATGGTTCCTAAACCTTGTCCAACTAGATGGAATTACATGTATGAAAGTTTAGTTATTGCATATGAATATAGAAACCCCATAAACTCAACGTTTAATGCTCATGTAAGTGATGATGATGAGCACCTTACAAATGCGGATTGGGCTAATGTTAAAATGCTTGTAGATTTTTTAGAAAAATTTTAATATTGCTACAAATAAATTTTCTGGGCAATATTATCCTACTATTTCTAACTGTTTAGTTTATATTGCAGAACTTGCAAATTTGTTTGATCATTTTTCAGATGGTGGGAAAATTTATCAACTTGCTATTGATTCCATGAGAAAAAAGTTTAAAAAATATTTTTTTCCTATTCCCCCTATTTATGGTATTGCTGCATTGTTAAATCCTACTATGAAATTAGGAGGTCCTCAATTTTGGTATGAAACTGTTTATAATGGTTTAGCACTTGAAGATGAGGAGTTGTCTAAACTTCCGAACGCAATAGCCTCAATTAAAATAAATGTTCAAACTATTTATAATGCTTATCAAGTTGCATTAGATCATGCTAGACCAAATGTTCCAACTCCTTCTTCTTCTAGTTCTCAATCATCTAAAAGAACTGCGGGAGTAAGAGCACTTAGTGCTTGGGCAGGGTTCAGGGGTTCTCAAGGTTCTAGTACTAGTGATTTTTCACAACTAAATGAGCTTGAAGTTTATTTGTCACAGGGAATTGAGGAAGTGAATCCCGACGGCTCCTTTAATATTTTGGAATGGTGGAAGGACAAAGAAAAATACTTTCTGATTCTTTCAAGGATGGCCCTAGATATTTTAACTATTCAAGCTTCAACAGTGGCATCAGAGAGCGCTTTCAGTCAAGCAAGACTTCAACTCGGTGATTATAGAGCGTCTATGAGGGAGAGCTTGGAAAAATCAGTACTTTTCAGAGATTGGATCCGTTCGGAAAGAAAAAATTTTGGACTTGCTAAATCACAACCAGAGATAGACGAAGCTTATGAAGAAATGCTAGCTGAACTTGCGGAAGATGATGCTTCGCCTGGAAGCGATGATGAGCAAACTTCATTTCCGCCACCACCAACGAAAATTCCTCCGAATCTTGAAGGATTTATGAAATTTGTAAGAGATACCATGTAAATTAATATGTAACTTGTATTTTGGCACATCTTGATTAGTTTCTTTTTCTTCTCAATGGTGGTATTAGCACCTTGTTGTGCTCATTCCATAGGGGGAGGAAGACTAAGAAAGATATTGCCCATGATTTTTAATGCTATAATAAAAATATAACGCATTGATTTGAATATCTCTTTACAATATTTTTGTTCTTTTATATCTTAAGCTATACATATAGTATAATATAGTATAGTATACATATATATATATATATAAGCTTATATATATACTATACTATAGTCTATACTATATATACATCTCATAAGATATATAAACTATATTCGATACTATAGTCTATACTATATATACATCTCATAAGATATATAAACTATATTCGATATACTATATATACATCTTAAGATATACTATATATACTATACTACATATACATCTTAAGATATACTAAGTATACTAGATATACTAGATATATATAGTAGATATACATGTATATATAGTATATCTTAAGATGTATATATAGTATATAAATCGAATATAGCTTATATATAGTAAGATGTATATATATTATAGTATAGTTTAGTATACATATAAGCTTATATATATACTATACTATAGTCTATACTATATATACATCTCATAAGATATATAAACTATATTCGATATACTATATATACATCTTAAGATATACTATATATACATCTTAAGATATACTATATATACTATACTATATATACATCTTAAGATATACTATATATACTATACTACATATACATCTTAAGATATACTATATATACTATACTACATATACATCTTAAGATATACTAGATATACTAGATATATATAGTAGATATACATGCATATATAGTATATCTTAAGATGTATATATAGTATATAAATCGAATATATCTTATATATAGTAAGATGTATATATATTATAGTATAGTTTATATATAGTAAGATGTATATATATTATAGTATAGTTTAGTATACATATAAGCTTATATATATACTATACTATAGTCTATACTATATATACATCTCATAAGATATATAAACTATATTCGATATACTATATATACATCTTAAGATATACTATATATACTATACTACATATACATCTTAAGATATACTATATATACTATACTACATATACATCTTAAGATATACTAAGTATACTAGATATACTAGATATATATAGTAGATATACATGTATATATAGTATATCTTAAGATATATATATAGTATATAAATCGAATATAGCTTATATATAGTAAGATGTATATATATTATAGTATATCTTAAGTTGTATATATAGTATATATACTATACTATACTAAAATATATATATATATATACATGTTACTATATATATGTATATATAGTATATAAATCGAATATAGCTTATATATCTTAAGATGTATATATAGTATAATATAGTATATATATATAAGCTTATATATATATATATGTATATATAGTATAGTATATCGAATATACTATGTATATATAGTATAGTGTGTATATAACTATAACTATATATATATATATATATATATATATATATCTTAAAATATATATATACACTATAATATACTATATATACTATAATATATATACATAGTTTATAAGTCATATTCGATAGTATACATTTTAAGATATACTATATATACATCTTACTATATATATATATATATAGCTTATATATCTTAAGATGTATATATATCTTAAGGTGCATATATATCTTAAGATCTACTATACTATACTATATATATATATATATATATATATATATATATATAGTATATCTTAAGATGTATATTTTAAGATGTATACTATGTATATATAATATAGTATATATATATTTTAAGATGTATATATAGTATATAAATCGAATATAGCTTATATATCTTTATTACTATTTTTTTCTCTAACTTCTATAAAAAAAAATTAAAAAGAGAAAGTTTCTGTTGGGCCCGAGACCGGCCCACTAAATCCGGGCCCGTTAGTTCGTGGTCCCGGTCCCGAGCCGGTTCCAGCAATAAGCCCGCGAAGCCCAGGACCGTTTAGGACCGGACCGCATAGGACTGGCCCACTTAGGACCGGGCCCGCAAAGCCCACTTAGGACCGAGCCCGGCCCACTTGCCACCCCTATATAACATAAACGGCAGTCTGGTGCACAAAACATCACACATTCACACAGGGTCCGAGGAAGGCCGTACCTTTAAGTATATGATGTAGACAACTTACTCTAATTCAAGTATTAATGGTTGCTTTCACGGCTAGAACATGTGACCTATAGGTTACACATATAATTTTACTGTTGGTCTGAGGCATTATGGATGTATCAGCACTGAGTTCTGAACAAACAATAATATAGTTATTACAATCAAAGAACAAATGGAACAGATATATGTTGGAGAACTTTCTGCTATTGGTACCCTCAGTTTCAGCAATTTCCTTCAAACTAGTCCAAGACTTCCACTTTCGCTTACTGGATATTGGGACAGTTTTCTCAGCATCTGTCGCGGACGAACCATCCTGAGGTTCAACTTTCTTCTTGGACCCTGTTCTATTTCTTTTCTTCCTCTTAGAATCCAACAATGAAGTAACTGTTACTGTCGACAATGGAGTTGCAGGACTAGCGGTAGGATCATCTCCAACTATTTCAGATGAAACCATTACATCTGCATTATTATCTCTATTTGCACTAGTCACTGAAGTATCAAACTGTTCAGACTTTTGGGTTGCTGATTCAGTAAGGTCAACTCTTGTCTCGTCGATATTAGCCACTAACGTATTCAACTGTTCAGATTTTTGCATTGCTGATTCAGTAAGGTCAACTCTTGCCTTATTGATACTAGACACTACCGTATCCAACTGTTCAGACTTTCGGGTTGCTGATTTAGTAGGGTCTACTCTTAAAGTTGTTATTTTGGCAGGATATAGCTCTTTCATGTAGCCTCTTGGGGTTCCTCTCTTTAGATTACGATGTGAACAGAAATGGCACTCATATACAACAGAATTCTTTGTAGGAATACCAGGTTTCTTCCGTCTATTTCGTGCATTTCTTTTTTTCTTCTTAATCCGTGCTGTACAGTTATAGCCAACCTGAAGGATAGATTCACACATGTGGAATTGCAAATATAAGTTAGCACGCAAGTCTACAAACAACAACCCCGTAAAATCTCACTAGTAGGGTCCGAAGAGGGTAGTGTATACGTCGACCTTACCCCTATCCCGAAAGAGTAAAGAGGTTATTTCCGAAAGCCCCTCGGCTCAAGAAAACAAAAAGACAATATTAGTATCACCACAGAAATTATAGGAAAAATAGGAACAACGTGAAATCCAGAAGAAAGATGCAAAGCCAAAGTGATAGCTAGTAAATAAGTCCTGCACTGAAAAGCGAAATAGTAAGACATAACATTGTCACTAGCTATCTTAGACAGAAACCCTACCAAACTAGTCTCACAAATGTACGAAATAAGGCCACGCAAGCCTACAAAAAGGGATGAAAAGTCAGCAATAGCTCATTCAACACGACAGAGGTGAAAATTCAAGTAACAATCAATTATTCAGCAAAATAAATCAACTCCATACATATATTGTCATTTAAAATAGGAGAAATGAGAAGTGGGAAGCAAAAACCAGATATAAAATATTTGTCGACGACATCTATAATAGCGCTAAATATATATGAGGATTTTAAGTCTGGAGAAACAATTCAAGTAGAATTTGATTTCATATGAAAGACATGTAGTTTTGGATATATAGTTCAAACACTCGAAAGTATAAAGTCAATGGTGTGTGCAATCGCTTTATCTATCTTATATGTCTAGCATGACATAAAAACTTGATATGCATCTAAAGTCCATTCATATGGCTTATATGACTATACTTATATGACAATCCCCGAAGGATTTAAATCGTTTAAAGCATATACAATTCTTGGTCCTGAAGTACCACATCCTAAGTACAATTTGTGCACATATGCATCTTGCTATAACTATAAGCATGATAATATGATAGCGAGAATCTCTATGGAGATATTAAAAAGGTCATTCTACGGTATTTTATGAAGACATTACATATCTCTCAAGAATGATAATTTCAAGGTGCAACATATTCATTCAAGTTAATATGGCTGATTTGTTTATCAAATCTCTATCAACGATCTTTTGAAGATGGTGCACAAGATTGGAATGCGAATGCTCAAGGATGTAAATTGATACTCTCATCAGGGGGAGTTAATACGTATTGTACTCTTTTTTCCTTACAAGGTTTTATCCCACTGGTTTTTCCTTGCAAGGTTTTTAACGAGGCAACCATAAGGAGTATTTCTAAATATGTGTATTATTTTTCCTTTTCTAGAATTTTTTTCCCACTGGATTTTATTTTAGTTAAGATTTTAACGAGGCACGTTATCTATTGAATAGACATTCAAGGGGGAGTGTTATAAATAATATTTTATTTATGGTAAATGTCTATATTTTAGAGAAATTTTAGAGATTTTACTTGGTGGCTAAGTCACTCTTTCTCTATAAATAGAGGAGTCCTATTCCATTGTAATTGATCTTATATCAATAAGAATTATCTCTCTACTTTTCTCTGTAATACTCTTCTTCTTTTATTGTTTCATAACAATCCTGTATATTTTTGTGATGTTGGTGTCTACATTATTTTATTAGAGCTATAATAATTGGTAAGTGTTAAGATTCTATAGATTTTGCATCCCGAACTGCTAATCTTTATACGTTAGTGGGTCGAGGGTGCAATGTTTAGTAACATCCATATACGACACTCTTCAGAGTTTTTATTTTCTGTTTTAGAACTGCATTTTTTTAAGGACAAATGTGAACATGTTGGCCTTAGAATTAGAAAGCGCTTCAGCTGTATCCTTTAGTGAGATCTAGTATGAATCAAGTATGGGCTGTATGCAGGCGGGATATAGAGGCGGATTCATAATTTAAATTTTCTGTGTTCAAAACTTTAAGACTTTTAGCATTGAGTCTGCTATATTTTAAAATGGGCTCAAACCTACTATATGTTGCTATTTAGATACTTTTGAGTTTAGACGAACCTGGTATTATACACTTTGTAGCTTTTTGGTATTTGAATCATAAGCTTACACTCCCATTGCTCCATGCTACTTAGATATGTTCTTGACGGGAGAGGATTTACTGTCCGGTTATGGGACACGTGAATCCATGATCTCTCCGTTAAATTTCAAGCGTTTTACCTTTTTTTATCGGTTGTTCTTGTATTATCCTATTATTATTTGATATTTCGTCCGCTCTAGTTTTGTTATTTAGCTTGTTATTGTTAATGCGTTTTTGCTCATGTCTTATTCGTTATCGTATTTCTATTAGACTGTTATGTTTTTGTTCTTATTGAGCCGAGGGTTTTTCTAAAACAGTATCTCTACCTGCACAAGGTAGGGGTAAGGTTTGTGTATACACTACCCTCCCTAGATTTCACTTGTAAGATTACACTGGGTATATTTTTGTTGTTTGATTGAAGTTTCTCCTATATATGTATAAACGACCTCTAAAATGAAATCTAATGGTTGTAATTTAACCCGACATCACTTGGATATAGAGTTATATCTTAGTGATGTTACCTTCTCTTTTTCCCTATCTGTCTTTCAAGAAAATTATACTCCGTAGAATATATATATATATATATATATATATCCCAACTATTGAGATTTGCTTGCAAAATTTACATTGCATTAGCTGAAACACAATTGAAATTCTTAAACATTACTAAGTGACACAATAAAATGACTATGTTTTCAAAAGAAATTCGGCATCGGAGCATTCGAAAAGTCTTGTTTCCCTTCTCCAATTACATTAACAAATATGTCCAACAAAATACCGTTGTGCTTAAATATATATACATGCAGATTAAAACACCTATATAACATGGATGTGCTAGCCATGAACTTGAACATACATCCAGGTTATTTTCAAAGATATATCTGACCTTAAACCATACAAAGACTTTAGTTCCCCCAATGCCTATAAGCTTATTTTTTGTAAGAATATGCACCACCCTTGAAGATATCTATATTCAGAACAGGTCTTGAACTTTATGTTACAAGCTTGAGATGATTACATGAAATCAACACCACTTCCTTAGTGGCGATAAACCACATGTGTGATTTTAAGAAGGAAGAACTCTTTCAATGCTTTTTCATTAGCCATTTGTATTCATCAGCTTTCTCAATATATTTGCTAGAAGTTGGTCGTTTTTCCTTTCAAATTCATGTTTATCAGAAATATCTCAAGCAATATCGTTTAATATTTCCTCCACTTATTACCTAAAGGTATTCACTCGATCCTGAAAAGTTAAACATAAAGTCGTTAAGAGGCACATTCAGGCTAAGTCAAAATTTCATTTTCCAACAAATAATTGACCTTAAAGATAGCTTCAGATCATCATCAAAGTTTGAATACTTTCCCTCTATTTAGGTTGAGACACAAGAAAATTAGCAGTTTGCTAAGATAAGAATTAAAAAGACAATACTGGTAGACATCTCCCTAAGACTAAAGATGAACAACGTATTATTTTTATAAATGAAGTGAGTGATATCCCAAATAGCAATTCATCTCAACTGGTTACAAAGTAAAAAGTGTTATTCAGTGGGGAATTCATTATGTAATACCATAAAATATGCATGAAAAGAAAATATACTAGTGCTCTAAAGCAATGATTGGATATAGAATGCCGAGAAAAAAAGCAACCTGGTACACAAAGCAACCCACCTTCATGTAGAATTTGGGGAAGGTTGCACCATATATAAAGGATGAGATGTAGGCAGCCTATCGTGATGCAAACATCAGTAAAAGTTTGGGTCATTGCCTTGCCTCGGCAAAATTAACAATACTACCTATAAGGTGCACGAGAAACTGGAAAAAGAAAAAACAATCAACAGAAGCTTTCCACAAGAATTCATCTTTTATTTTTCTTGAATTCTGATTGTGCTATTTTTAAGAAGTGAACAACATGAGAGGACATAGATATAGGGGCAAATCATCTAAAAGAAGAAAAAATGATAGTTATATATATCCTTAAACTGCTCTACTAATTTCTTGACTACAATAAAATCATAATCAAAACTAAAGTTGTATTTGAATGACTAAACTACTGAGACTTGTTAATCATTTGCGAATTGAATAAGGTTTTACCAAAATTAACTTTCAAATACAGGCAAAAGTACTGCCACAATACATAGCTCTTATTTTTTTCCCTTTTTATTTATGCTCTGCCAATGCAACTCATATTTATTTTTTTTGATTAACAAGATTCAAGGTTCTCGTCTATAAACAAAATCAAGCAAAATCTTGATCATGAAATGGCTTAGAAATATATTTGGATCTATCTTCTTATGTAGTCGTAAAACAAATCCAAAATCATGCATTGCATCCACCAACCATAAAGAGTCTCACTTCATTTAGATCACTTCAAGTTTCTTATTTTGGTGACTATAAGCTGCTTCTATTTTTGTTCAATCTTTTGACATGTGATCTCTTTACTATTTTAAAAACAAGCGAAACAGCAAAACCAAGCACAACTAAGATAGAAATTTGTATATCTAAGTGTAAGTTTAAACTACATAAAAAAAAAGTATCAAGATCCATCATTTAATAAAAGGTCAAACATTTCCATGAAAGAATTCTGCCATGCCATGCCATGCTTCAAAAGAAACTCAAACTAAGCCTCAAAATTGGAGAAGCGCTAATATGTAATTGATTGCGGTCTCTTCTGCCTCAGCCAAACTATACTATTTACAGTAGCTAAACTGCAACCAAAAAATACTTAATAGAGCAAAACAGATAAACAAAGAAGTTTCTAGCTAGATGAAATTGAAAGAAATACATAAAGATAGGAGGGAAATACAGTTCTGATAAATTTCGATTTGGTATTTTCAGAAAGCAGACCTAGAATTGTAGCATTCAACTAACAAACAGAAAACAACTATGCAGTCTAGGAAAGTCTAAAAGTAACCATCATGAAAAGAAATAGAGTAAATACAAAAGAGAAACAGAAAGAAGAAGAGTATTGAAAAGAGAGTTGGCAGAATAATGACAACATCACCAAAAAAATTCAGCCATTAAATTGGAAAAACTCAGAAGATAGAATTGGAAGAAAATTTAGGCGCGAAACATTTGAAATTAACATACCTAAAATGGCGACAACCAACCGAGAAGATAAAGGAGACTCTTTCAGTCTGAAGGAAAGAGCAGTATGAAAACTTGATGATACATGTCGGAGAGATGAAAGAAGATGCTTCTAGAGTTACATTTGAGTGTATCCGCGAGAAACAAAACTGCTTGACTTAAGCATGCGTGATCACGTATATCAAAAAAAATTATGATATCACCATTTTACCCTTGCATATTTGAATAAATATCTCTTTTACCCTTGGTCGACCTGCAATTCTCTTTTCTATATATATATATATATATATATATATATATATATATATATATATATATATATATATATATATATATACTAGTTTCTATGAACGCGCATTGCACGTTAGTGATTGTACGTAAATGTCCAGTCTATAATCTCGCATTCGACATTCGAGCGTAAGAATAACTAAATTTATGAAAATATTATTTATATAAATGTAACAATTAATGTGGATGAAATTGCGACTATCGTCACTTATTGTAAAATAATATTATTATATTAACATAATACTTAGATCAAAATGACACGTTGGCCTTAAAATTAGAAAGCGCTTAAGCCGTATCCTTTAGTGAGATCTAGTATGAATCTAGTATGGGCTGCATGCATGCTGGACATAGAGGCAGATTCAGAATTTAAATTTGACAAGAGTGAGTTGTTCTAGTGGTAAGTACCATCCACTTCCAACCAAGAGGTTGTGAGTTCGAGTCACCCCAAGAGCAAGGTGGGGAGTTCTTGGAGGGAGGAATATCGAGGGTCTATCGGAAACAACCTCTCTACCCCAGGGTATGGGTAAGGTCTGCGTACACATATCCTCCCCAGTCCCTACTAGTGGGATTATATTGGGTTGTTGTTGTGTTCAAAACTTTAAGACTTTTAGCGTTGAGCCTGTTATATTTTAAAATGGGCTCAAACCTACTATATGTTGCAATTTTAGATATTGCTGAGTTTAGACGAACTTGGTATTATACACTTCGTAGCTTTTTGGTATTTGAATCATAAGCTTACACTCTCATTTCTCTATGCTACTTAGATATGTTAGAGGATTTACTGTCCAATTATGAGATACGTGAATTCATGATCTCTCCGCTAAATTTCAAGTGTTTTACCTTTTTCTATGGTTTGTTCTTGTATTATTCTATTATTATTTGATGTTTCGTCTGCTCTGGTTTTGTTATTTAGCCTGTTATTGTTAACGCTTCTTTGCTATCGTATTTCCTTTAGACTGTTATGTTTTTGCTCTTATTGAGCCGAGAGTTTTTCTAAAACAGCCTCTCTACCTGTACAAGGTAGGGGTAAGGTTTGCGTATACACTACCCTTCCTAGACTCCACTTGTGAGATTACACTAGGTATATTTTTGTTGTTTGATTGAAGTTGCTCCTATATATGTATAAATACGATCTCTAAAATGCAATCTAATGGTTGTAATTTAACCCGACATCACTTGGATATAGAGTTATATCTTATTGATGTTACCTTTCTCTTTTTCCCTATCTGTCTTTCAAGAAAATTATACTCCATAGAACAACATAATGTATTTATATATATACGTTGTTCTATGGAATATAAATTTTTTGAAAGTATATATATATATATACTAGTTTTTATGAACGTGTGTTGCACGTTGGTAATTGTACGTAAATGTTCAATCTATAATCTCGCATTCGACATTCAAACGTAAGAATAACTAAATTTATGAAAATATTATTTATATAAATGTAACAATTAATGCGGATGAAATTGCGACAATCGTTGTTATTATATTAACATAATACTTGGATTCAAAATGACTCGATATTTTGTGAACCTGCAAATATTATTAATTTAGTTAAGTTAGATATTTATATGTACTTATATAGTTTAGAAATAAGAATGTGATCCTCATCTTACTTAACATTTCTTTTAAAACAATATTTTTCGCCTATATTTATAACGCTTGATTGTTCTATCATGACTAAATGCTTATGTCAGTTGTAAGGATGGTGTACATGATATTAGCCCTTGAAAAACAAAAAGTTGAACTTCAAAAGTTTAATTTTTAATTAGTGGTTACTTAAAGAAAGGAAATGAATCCCGACAAAAAAAGATTTTGCTTTGAAACTTTTGTGAGCTTCTTGTCACACCTCCTTTTTTCCGAGGAACAGGGGAGTTTTTCCAATTAAAGTGACATTAATCAAAATGAGATTATTTATTTAATTCAGAGTCGCCACTTGGAATAGTTTATGGTGTCCCAAGTCACCGGTTTATTTTAAAATTCCAAATCGAGAAAATTTGACTCTGTTTTAAAGTCTGCGAAAATCAGAAGACCGAGTAAGGAATTCTGTTAACCCGGGAGAAGGTATTAGGCATTACCGAATTTCGTAGTTTTAGCACGGTCGCTTTAATCATACTTGACTTAATTAATTCATTTTAATTACGTATTTTAGAACCTATGTGCGTTTTTACCTTTTACCGCTTTTAATCATGGCGTTATGGATTTATCTTTGAAACGGATCACATGTGCTTAAATCCATTTTATTTAGTGTGCTAAAAACTATGGCACGTGTACGTGTACACAATTAATAACATTTTATTATTGTTAAGATTGTTTAGCCAAAGTCGCGCGAAAGCGTACTTTGATTTATATATTTTTTTTGGGATCGTAATTATGTCACGCGAACGTGTACATAATCACGATGATATATTAGAACGCGCCTAAAAGCACTCTAATGGTGTTCATTACTCTTCCTAAATTTTGAGATTATTGTAATGTCATGAATTATGGAAGTTGAAATTGTGGGAGCAAAGGAATTTATCTTCTACGGATACCTTTATAATGAAAGATTATTCATTGGGCTCACATTCTTTCAACTAGCCCATCGATCAAATACTTCATAGACCAGTATAATTTGACAAAACCAAATTTCACTTTCCTAAATAGCCCAACTACTGTAACTATTAATGTAAAGTAAAAGAAGCTAAAATCATATTAATTTTTATTTCTAATCATATTGAATTAAGCATTTAAGAACACGTTATGGACCCAAATTTCTAACATAAACTTAAAACATTATAAAAAGATTACTCTATCTAAACTGGAATTGATCGAACCCATCCAAGTAAACCCATTCACTTTAAGAACAAAAATATATTTGAATACGAAATCTACCTCAATGACCAACTAGGAAAAACTGAATAACCCATTTAAGTAATCAACATCAATAATCCCAATAACACCATAAAATAGGTAAACAAACCAATTCACATGTAAAAACAAAAGGGGGAAAATATTGGCAAAGGAGCAATGAATCAGTCAAAAGTATTCATCAAACTAGCGAATTTGTCGAAACATAATGAAATCTAAAATAAGAAATGGAACCTTTAAGAGAATTTTTAGCCGGAGTGTTCTCCAATACTTGATTCAATACAAAACTTCCAAAGTGAACTGTGCAACAACAGAGAAAAAGGCCGATGTTGAACCAACGATGGGAAACGAACAAATCCTCGAATCCGACCTCGACTTTGCACCAAAAAGAAAACTCGACTTGAACCAAAACTCTAGCTATGTGGCTATTTTTTTTTTTGAGATGAGAATATAGGTTTTAATAGCTATTTTAATGGAGTGAAAATAATTGGATTCAAGGTTTCATCACTGGTTTTGCCTTTGGAGCTTGATTTAGTGGAGTTTTCATGCATGAAAATTTCTGAATTTCTTCTACTGGAAGCTTGGAGAACAGGAGAAGAGGCGTTCCTTTTCTTTGCCTATGTTTTCTCCTCAATATCCTCCCCTTTTCGTTCTCTATTTTCCCGTCTTCCCCCAGGTCTAGATCTTTATGTATTTATAGTTGTAAGGTGATTGCTTGGAGTGAAAGAATAAAAAAAGTATGGGTGTATTGTTGAGAGCATATTTCTCAAAATGTCAGGAGTGTCTTGTGTGGAGTGTGGAGGTGAGAAGCTACGGAATTTGTTAGGAGGAATCTTTTACAAGTGGCCAATTATGATTGGTTTTTTTTAAATATTTTCTTTTCTTGATAATAAATAAGAAAAATAATCTACTCCTACTAAAATAAGTAAATAAAAAGTAAGGTAAAATTAAATTGTACACTCAATATTTAATTCTTAAAGCCTCTAACTTAAAAAATTGTACTAAACTAGATAAAACTATTTTTTTTTTGAAACTCTTCTTTCTTTGTAAATAAAAATAAAACTAATAATCTAAAAAAATGTAATTCTTTTTGTAGTTTTTAATTTTCTTCAGAAAAACCTATAAAAGGGTAAAACAAAAGCTAAAATATGTAAATTAAACTTTAGATTATTTACATTCTAAAAATTGGTAAAAAATCTAAATATGGTCAAAAATTAGGTGCTCACAACATGCCCCTCTTTGCTTGGAAACATGAAGAGTTTTCAAGCAAAGACAAGGTGAGCCATGTGACTAATATTTTATCAAATCTTTATTCAAAAGAGAAAATAAGCAAAGGAAAGGGTGCAACCGAGTCCTAGTTATGGACGGCCTACATATCCCGGGTTATAAGGGAATCAGGTCACGTGTAGTTCAAGAAGAGTAATGGAATGGTGAGTAGGAGAGTCGAGTGAGGTTCCGTCGAGGCTCCAGTCCGTGGTCCCTGCCATTTTCATCATAAATTGAAAGAAAAAATTACAACAAAAATAAAAAAAAAATACAAGATCCTATCTACTTCCTATCTTGAATCTTCCTCGAATCTCCACTTGAATCTTCAACATGAGATAGAAAATCAAACCTATTCTTCAGGTGGGCATCCTGTTGACTTGAACTTGAAGAAAAATGAAAGTTGACCCTATTCTTTAGGCGGGCATCCTGCTGCTTGCACTTGAAATAAACTTAATCTTGGAGTAGATTTAAGCTTGCAAACCTTGTTCTTCAGGCAGCTCGTGCTACTTCTGATTTGAATTGAAAAAACTGGAGGTTAACCCTATTCTTCAGGAGGG
Organism: Nicotiana tomentosiformis; assembly: GCF_000390325.3. Taxonomy (NCBI): domain Eukaryota; kingdom Viridiplantae; phylum Streptophyta; class Magnoliopsida; order Solanales; family Solanaceae; genus Nicotiana; species Nicotiana tomentosiformis. Next base: position 144,024,397 of record NC_090814.1, on the reverse strand, counting down.
ATCCTGATGCCTCTGACTTGAACTTGAAAACTAAAAGTTGACCCTGTTCTTCAGGCGGGCTCCTGATGCCTCTGTAACTTGAACTTGAAAACTAAATGTTGATCCTGTTCTTCAGGCGGGCTCCTAGTACCTCTGACTCGATCTTGAAAAATGAAAGTTGATCATGTTCTTCAGGCGGGATCCTCCTGCTTGATTTTGAAAGAAACTGAAAGTTGACCCTGTTCTTCAGGAGGGCTCCTGGTGCCTCTAACTCGAAATCTAAGTGGATTCTGAAATGACTTCTCTCGTTCTCCAGGTGGGCGCCTGCTACTGACTTGAAACTTGAAATAACTTTGAAATGAATTCCCTCGTTCTCCAGGTGGGAGCCTGCTACTGACTTGAAAATTGAAATAACTCTGAAATGAATTCCCTCGTTCTCCAGGTGGGCGCCTGCTACTGACTTGAAATTTGAGATAACTCTGAAATGAATTTTGAAATGACTTTCCTCGTTCTCCAGGTGGGCGCCTGCTACTACAGCAAACTAGAAAAACAAAAGAAATTTTTCTGCCCCAGTTTGCACTAGGAAGATTTGTGAGTTGTTAGCAAAACTATAAATCACCTATGCTATTGATGAAGGATGCAATGATGAGAGTAAAATTAAAGACTCGACTAGGATGTGCATCTCTTGTGAGTATAGCCAAGAAAACTTTGACTAGCAAATGCGTCTGCTAAAAAATATTGAATGACCCAAACTAGGAAGTGCGTCTCCTAGGGATGAACTCAAACGACCCAAACTAGGAAGTACATTTCCTAGGGGTGAAATCTCAATTTAGGAAGTGTGTCTCCTAAAAGTATGACCTGAAAGACCCAGAATAGGAAGTGCGTCTCCTAAAAGTATGACTTGAAAGACCCAGACTAGGAAGTGCGTCTCCTAGGGGTGAAACTTATATGACTCAAACTAGGAAGTGCGTCTCATAGGGATAAAACTTGTAAACTAAGATTAGGAAGTACGTTTCCTAAAAATATGACCTGAAAGACTCAGACTAGGAAGTGCGTCTCCTAGGGATAAAACTTGAATGACTCAAACTAGGAAGTGCATCTCCTAGGGGTGAAACTTGTAACCTAAGATTAGGAAGTGCGTTTCCTAAAAAGTATGACCTGAAAAACTCATACTAGGAAGTGCATCTCTTAAAAAGTGTGGCCTGAAAGATTTAAACTAGGAAGTGTGTCTCCTGGATGTGAGATTGGGCTTGAGGAAAACTATAAACTAAGCTTGACTAATATAAAAACTGACCCTATTCTCCAGGCAGGACCCCTAAACTTAAGAAAAACTAAAGATTAACGACTTAACGAAACTAAAAACTGACCCTATTTTTCAAGCGGGACCCCTGAACTCAAAAAAGACTAATGACTAACAACTTAAGGAAACTAAAAATTGACCCTATTCTCCAGGCGGGACCCCTGAACTCAAGAAAAACTAATGATTAACAACTTAAGAAAACTAACAACTGACCCTATTCTCCAGGCGGGACCCCTGAACTGTAAGAAAAACTAAAGGCTAACTTAAGGAAACTAAAAATTAAACCTATTCTCTAGGCGGGACCCCTGAACTAAAGGAAAACTAAAGATTAACAACTTAAGAAAACTTAAATTGACCTTATTGTACAGGCGGGACCCCTGGACTCAAGCAAAACTGAAGACTAATAACTTAAGGAAACTAAAAACTGACCCTATTCTCCAAGCGGGACTCCTGAACTAAAGGAAAGCTAAAGATTAACAACTTATGAAAACTGAAATTGACCTTATTCTACAGGCGGGACCCCCGAACTCAAGCAAAACTGAAGACTAACAACTTAAGAAAACTAAAAATTGACCCTATTCTCCAGGTGGGACCCCTGAACTAAAGGAAAACTAAAGATTAACAACTTATGAAAATTGAAATTGACCCTATTCTATATGCGGGACCCCTGAATTCAAGTAAAACCGAATACTCTCCTGACTAGGTAGAATGCCTAGGATGTACGGTTCTTCTCAAACAGGGAAAATGCCTAGCAGGTTGTCACGACTCAATTTTCCCTCCGTTAGGTATCGTGATGGAACCTAGTCTTAGGGACTAGGTAAGCCTAACAATAATTAAAACAACAACATTATTTAAATAGAATCTCTTAGAATTCCCAAAACCGGTAGTACAAGTCATAAGCTCTACAGAGTGTTTGCTAGAAAACTTCTAAATACAACTGTCCAGAAATAAGAATAAACAGTGCAAAAAAAACTGGAAGGTGACTCCGAAGCATGCGAACGCAGCAGCAGGTTTACCTTGAGTCTCCACAGCAACAGTCCACATAGCTAGCTAACGAACAAGTACCTGGATCTGCACAAAAATGTGTAGAAGAGTAGCATGAGCACACAACAGAGGTGCCCAGTAAGTATCAAAACTAACCTCGGTGGAGTAGTGACGAGGAACAGTCAAGATACCCACTGGTCTAATAAACTGAACAAATATATGTACATGAATAACAAAAGTATGATGTCTATATAAAGACTATGCAATATGGCTCACAATACAGTAATGGCATTAAAGTAAGAAACAACAAGTATCAGCGGAATATCATGAAAATGACGCAGACAAAGTGAATGGAACACAACCTAAATCCGGAATCACGAATACATCAAGGACAAGTAATAACTCAGTAATTACAACCGCTTTTACATCAGGTTTTATTCAACAACTCCATGAGGTACCGAACCTCGAATAATTCACAACTCACGGGTCTCAATACCTAAACCCTAACATTATGCATCCTATGCCCTCATAACACCTCATAACCACACTGACGACTCACGTGCCAATAGAGCCATTCTCACATAGAAGGAAAGTAAACAAGGGTGAGCGTCTATGCTTAACAATATCAAGAACACCTCTTATCCGATAAGAGTGCTTAACTACGTGTATGCTTGTGCAAGTGCCCTAACATAGTCCATACTAGCAAATAAGCATAAGGAAAAAGAAGAACGGACAACACGTAGAATATTTTCTCACAACTTTCACAAGATAAAGCTCACACAGGTACGTATACCACTACTCAAATATCAACAACAAGAATGTCCCCAGGCCATAAATCATCACAAATTAATCCCTGACATAGCCCACCTTATCTCGCCACGTGTACAATAGTAACATAAATGCCCGCCTTGTCTCGCCACACGTGCATAATAATATTCCCACCTTGTCTCGCCACATTTGCAAATATCAATGGTAACAATAGCACGGTAGAAACCTCGTGCAACCCCATAGTAACAACCGCACGAAAGAAACCCCGTGCATCATAATAATAACAACCGCACGGCAGAAACCTCGTGCATCACCACAACAAGTACCACAACAACAATGACGATAATACAAAGTAAGACAAGTAAATCAACTCAAGAACTTTTAAATCACATGAAAATGTGGGACCAAATCACAAGGAATAGCCACAGTTAAGAATGCTAGGCGTAAAGAGAACAACTCAAGAAAGGGAAACTAATGTGTATCAACGATCCCACAATATACATTTCGACAACAGGAAAACTAACACGAGTTAAATAATTCCAAATAAAACAAGTTGACGAAGATGTAGGATATCTAAAACTTCTTTTAAGGTTGAGGAATTACTAAGGATTTTCAACAATTTAATTAAGTATAAGCAGCGGAAAGACAATCATAACCTCAATTAAGACTGAACAAATTATAAGATGACATAATAATAATTTCAAATAAAGATAAGTAGTTATGAAAAGATAGCATGACAATAAAGGAGGTAAAATCTTCAGTTAAGTCAAATAGGCAATAAGAGTGAATCATGAAAGCAATTAATTCTAATTAAAGCATGTAGAGGTGAAACTAGTAAATAGGAACTTAATCATATCAAGAACAACTTCATACTCAGTGAATATTAGGACCTAAGATTCCTAAGAGGTCAACTTTTCACAAATAAGTCCGAGCACGCACTTGTCACCTCGCGTGCATGGACTACAATCAACATAGAAGACTCAATCCTAAGGGAAGAATCCCCCACACAAGGTTAGGCAGGATACTTACTTAGGCAAGATACGTACCTCAAACCAAGCTCAACCAGTCCGTAAGAATGCCCTTTTTTCCAATTATCTGACTCTGAATGGCCCAAATCAACATAATTGCATAACATGAATACAACCATAATAGACTCATCTAATTAATAAAATCAATACTTTAACAAAAATCCCGAAATCCGCCCTAAAGGTCGACCGGGGCCCATGACTCGGAATCGGGTAAAAGTCACAAAATACGAACACTCATTCACTCACGAGTCTAACCCTACAAAAATCATCAAATTCCGATACCATTTTGTCCCTCAAATCGTGATTTTTCATTTTGAATTTTTCTTTCAAAAACCACCATTTTCCTCAACTCAAAACACAAATTAAATGATATAAATAAAGATAGAATCATGGAAATAAATAAATTCTAGGTGAAGAAGACTTACCAAATTGATTTGCATGAAAAACCCACAAGGAATCGCTCAAAACCGAGCTCTAGAACTCCAAAAATGGTGAAAATGGCAAACCCTCGGAATAGAGGACTATATATTCTGCCTAGGGTTTTTGTGCATCGCGAACGCGGAGAAAGGGACGCGTTCGCGAAGAAAAGAAACAAAAGATGCCCAGTTGTTCTTCACGAACACGACAACACGTTCGCGAACGCGGAGAGGAAAAATATGATGGCCCAACGACTGCTCTTCGCGAATGCGTGAAGTAGTACGCGAACGCGAAAAGTGTAATGGAATAGCTACGCGAACGCGTAAGTGACACGCAAACGCGAAGAAGGGGGTGGCAGAACTTCGCGAACGCGATAGGGTGACTGCGAACGCGAAGAGGAAATATTTCACCCTCCAAAATAACACTACGCGAACGTGATGAAGGAAACCAGATGACAGATAACAGCAGTTCAAAAATAGGGGGAAAAGACCCGTAGCCCATCCGAAACTCACCCGAGGCCCCCAGGACCCCGTCTAAACATACCAACAAGTCCCATAACCTAACACGGACTCGCTCGAGGTCTCAAATCACATCAAACAACGTCGAAACTACGAATCGCACCATGAATCGAACTTATAAATTTCAAATCTTTTAACTTCTAAATCCCGTGCCGAAACCTATCAAATCAACCCGGAATGACGTCAAATTTTGCAGGCAAGTACCAAATAACATAACGGAGCTGTTCCAACTCTCGAAATCGTATTCCGACCCCAATATCAAAAAGTCCACTTCCGATCCAAATCTCCAAAAATTCGACTTTCGCCATTTCAAGCCTAAATCAGCTACAGACCTCAAATTTACAGTCCGAACACGCTCCTAAGTCCAAAATCACCCAACGGAGCTAATGGAACTGACGGAACTCCATTCCGGAGTCGTCTTCACATAGTTTCGACTACGGTCAAAATTCTAAGACTTAAGCTTCCGTTTTAGAGACTAAGTGTCCCAAATCTTTCTGAATCATCCGGTAACTGAATTCAACCATGCACGCAAGTCAATACACATAATATGAAGCTTCTTAGGGCCTTATACCGCCGAACGAGACTTAAGTTCTCAAAACGACCGGCCGGGTCGTTACATCCTTCCTTTCTTAAACAAACGTTCGTCCTCGAACGTGTTAAGAATCGCCTCGAAGTCTTCAAATTACTGAAAGTACATATCCAATACACACCCGCAGGCGATTCCACGTCACACCAATCCACATAAGACTGATGACACCATCCCAACTGTAATTCATCCTTTCTGCCAACACCGATAAGCCTTACAGTCAAAATTCTCACCTTCCATTTGTCTTCAAAAGACCTGATTCTAAATCCATAACCGATAACAGTCTCAACCAGCTGTAACAACTCATGACTACACCCACAAGGTACGACCACACAACAAAACACCACACATAGGCCCATAATAACATTTCTGATCATAATAGCTGCCCGAAATCAAAACCAGCACCGGCAATTAGACCCATATCCGTTAGCAAACCGTTTCAAACCTCCACAACGCTGATAATGATGCAAGAAACACGAAGACCTCATAACTATACACCCAATTCAACAAATCACAACTAACACCATCGGGCACACATCCCACAAGCCAAAACTCAAGAAGCACATAATGAAATTGACTAAGTATGTAAAGGGAAACACATAAGATAAATATCAAACAAGCCCGACAGGCACAACTTTCTAACAATACCCTACTACGAATCAATTAAAAAGGAAAAATCAAAGTACATAAACAAATTATAAGGATCTCATCCTGGTATCACCCTCCACCGCGGCACGCAGCCCGGCTCAAACATAATAAATCACATGGAGTCGCGAGGGTCTCGCCCTCAACTCTGAATCACAAGTCGAATACACATCATACAAATGGAAATCTTCCACTAACTCAATTCTGCCAATAAAATCTCAAAACTTGCTAAATTCTCACCCCGGTAGAGTATCAAATCACAAATTATAACCAAATTTACTTAGGAATCACATCAAACCTACCATAATGGACAACGTGAATTCACTTATAGTCTCGTAACTTTCAATAATTAATAGAAATAAATGATAGACATGGCTATCACTCATAGAAACTCCCAACGGTGTAAACATCTAAACATAATACTAAGTCATGAACTCATCCATAGGTGGGACAAGTAGGGGAACTCGCCCCGATAAGTAGGATCGAATCAAAATACGAATGGTGCCCCTCTGTAACAAATCAAAAGCATACCTGTATGGCATCATCTGGAGCAGTGACCTCGAGCCTACTATATGAAACATATCAACGGGTCGGGCCTTCCCCTCTTGGGTGCCCTCTACTCGCCTGAATACTCCGATGTGACACACCTTTCCGGAGTCTAGGACAATCTCTCACCCTGTGGCCGGTATCTCCACACTCGAAGCAACCTCTCTGCTGACGTGGTTGTGGGAACTGTACGGTACGGGTACTCTGAGATCCATGAGCAACCGAAATATTGTGCGAAGCCTGAAGTGCAAACTGAACTGGCTGACCCACAAAACCTCTACCATGTCGTACCCTGCCTCCAAAATAAGGACCAGTAGATCTCTCCGGACTACGAGGCCTCCTCACCTCCCTGTCCTCTCTCTCCTGATCTCGCCTGTACTCTCTCTTACGGCCCCGCCTGTCCTCTTCCTCTTGATCCCATATGCCCTCTACACGGCGAGCGATCCCTACCACCTGCTGAAACAAAACATCTGGCTCTAACTCCCGATCCATGCTGAACCGAATATTATGCCTCAGTCCCTCAATGAATCTTCGGACATGCTTTCTAACTGTAGCGACCAAAGCAGGTGCATGCCTGGCCAAATCACTGAATCTCACGACATACTCTGACACTGACATAGTGCCCTGGCGCAGCTGCTCAAACTCCGTGCGCCATACATCTCGAAGGGACTGAGGTACAAACTCTCTCAGGAACATATCTAAAAATTGAACCCATGTAAGTGAAGCTAACTCGGCTGGGCTACCCAACTCATATGCCCGCCACTACTAGTAAGCCGCTCCCCTGAGCTGGAACATAGTAAAAGCAACCCCACTCATCTCCAAATAATCCATAGTACGGAGAATGTAGAGGGTCATATTTCTTGAACCTTGCAAGTCTAAGCTGCTCTTCCTCAGATGCTGCTACTCTAACCACGGGCTGAACTGGGACCACATGCTGTGTCGCCATGACGCCTGAAACCTGACCAACATGAACTTGCTGCTTTGGGGTACGGCCGGCGGGAGTTCGGGCTCCTCCCCCGATTTGTGAAATAGCTGGTGCAACCGGAATCAACCCCGCTTGAGCCAATGTACCAAACATGCTCAAGAAATGTGCTAAGGTCTCCTGAAGTCCGGGGGTAATAGTAGGCACCTCCGGTACCTGCTCCCCAACTGTAACTACTAGCGGCTCCTCAACTGCTTCCCCGGTAGATGCTCTGGCTGTGGCACTTACTCCTTGTTGGCCTCTGCCTCTAGCTATACCTGCTCCGGGAGCAGCGTCGTCGATAACTGCAGCTCATGCCCTCACCATCTATGAGAGAATGGAATGATAAAAGTTCAAACTCCGAGATCAATAAGCTCGCACGATAGGAATGAAAGAAGTGACATTGTCCTAATAGTTCTGTAGCCTCTCGAAGATAAGTACAGACGTCTCTGTACCAATCCGCAAGACTCTACCAAACTTGCTTATGACTCGTAGTACCTATGAACCTAGAGCTCTGATACCAACTTGCCACCACCCAATTTTCCCTCCGTTGGGTATCGTGATGGCACCTAGTCTTAGGGACTAGGTAAGCCTAACAATAATTAAAACAATCAACATTATTTAAATAGAACCTCTTAGAATTTCCAAAACTGGTAGTACAAGTCATAAGCTCTACAGAGTGTTTGCTAGAAAACTTCTAAATACAACTGTCCAGAAATAAGAATAAACAGTGCAAAACGAAAACTGGAAGGTGACTCCGAAGCATGCGAACGCAGCAGCAGGTTTACCTTGAGTCTCCACGGCAACAATCCACACAGCTAGCTAACGAACAAGTACTTGTATCTGCACAAAAATGTGCAGAAGAGTAGCATGAGCACACAACAGCGGTGCCCAGTACGTATCAAGACTAACCTCGGTGGAGTAGTGACGAGGAACAATCAAGACACCCACTGGTCTAATAAACTAAACAAATATATGTACATGAATAACAGAAGTATGATGTCTACATAAAGACTATGCAATATGGCTCACAATACAGTAATGGCATTAAAGCAAGAAACAACAAGTATCAGCGAAATATCATGAAAATGACGCAAACAAAGTGAATGGAACACAACCTAAATCCGGAATCACGAATACATCAAGGATAAGTAATAACTCAGTAATTACAACCGCTTTTACATCAGATTTTATTCAACAACTCCACGAGGTACCGAACCTCGGATAATTCACAACTCACAGATCTCAATACCTAAACCCTAACATTTGGCATCCTATGCCCTCATAACACCTCATAACCACACTGACGACTCACGTGCCAATAGAGCCATTCTCACATAGAAGGCAAGTAAACAAGGGTGAGCATCTATGCTCAACAATATCAAGAACACCTCTTATCCGATAAGAGTGCTTAACTACGTGTATGCTTATGCAAGTATCCTAAACATAGTCTATGCCAGCAAATAAGCATAAGGAAGAAGAAGAACGGACAACACGTAGAATATTTTCTCACAACTTTCACAAGATAAAGCTCACACAGGTACATATACCACTACTCAAATATCAACAACAAGAATGTCCCCAGGCCATAAATCATCACAAATCAATCCCTGACATAGCCCACCTTGTCTCGCCACGTGTACAATAGTAACATAAATGCCCGCCTTGTCTCGCCACACGTGCATAATAATATTCCCACCTTGTCTCGCCACATTTGCAAATATCAATGGTAACAATAGCACGGTAGAAACCTCGTGCAACCCCATAGTAACAACCGCACGAAAGAAACCCCGTGCATCACAATAATAACAACCGCACGGCAGAAACCTCTCGTGCATCACCACAACAAGTACCACAACAACAATGACGATAATACAAAGTAAGACAAGTAAATCAACTCAAGAACTTTTAAATCACATGAAAATGTGGGACCAAATCACAAGGAATAGCCACAGTTAAGAATGCTAGGCGTAAAGAGAACAACTCAAGAAAGGGAAACTAATGTGTATCAACGATCCCACAATATACATTTCGACAATAGGAAAACTAACACGAGTCAAATAATTCCAAATAAAACAAGTTGACGAAGATGTAGGATATCTAAAACTTCTTTTAAGGTTGAGGAATTACTAAGGATTTTCAACAATTTAATTAAGTATAAGCAGCGGAAAGACAATCATAACCTCAATTAAGACTGAACAAATTATAAGATGACATAATAATAATTTCAAATAAAGATAAGCAGTTATAAAAAGATAGCATGACAATAAAGGAGGTAAAATCTTCAGTTAATTCAAATAGGCAATAAGAGTGAACCATGAAAGCAATTAATTCTAATTAAAGCATGTAGAGGTGAAACTAGTAAATAGGAACTTAATCATATCAAGAACAACTTCATACTCAGTGAATATAAGGACCTAAGATTCCTAAGAGGTCAACTTTTCACAAATAAGTCCGAGCACGCACTTGTCACCTCGCGTGCATGGACTACAATCAACATAGAAGACTCAATCCTAAGGGAAGAATCCCCCACACAAGGTTAGGCAGGATACTTACTTCAAACCAAGCTCAACCAGTCTGTAAGAATGCCCTTTTTTTTCAATTATCTCACTCCGAATGGCTCAAATCTAGCCAAACACAATTGCATAACATGAATACAACCATAATAGACTCATCTAATTAATAAAATCAATACTTTAATAAAAATTCCGAAATCTTCCCTAAAGGTCGACCCGAGCCCACATTTCGAAATCGGGTAAAAGTCACAAAATACAAACACTCATTCACTCACGAGTCTAACCATATAAAAATCATCAAATTCCGATACCATTTCGTCCCTCAAATCGTGATTTTTCATTTTTCATTTTTCTTTCAAAAACCACCATTTTCCTCAACTCAAAACACAAATTAAATGATAAAAATAAAGATAGAATCATGAAAATAGATAAATTCTAGGTGAAGATCACTTACTCAATCGATTTGCATGAAAAACCCATAAGGAATCGCTCAAAATCGAGCTCTAGAACTCCAAAAATGGTGAAAATGGCAAACCCTCGGAATAGAGGACTTTATATTCTACCTGGGGGTTTTGTGCATCGCGAACGCGGAGAAAGGGACGCATTCGCGAAGAAAAGAAACAAAAGATGCCCAGTTGTTCTTCGCGAACACGACAACACGTTCGCGAATGCGTAGAGAAAAAATATGATGGCCCAACGACTGCTCTTCGCGAACGCGTGAAGAAGTACACGAACGCGAGGAGTGTAATGGAATAGCTACGCGAACGCGTAAGTGACACGTGAACGCGAAGAAGGGGGTGGCAGAACTTCGCGAATGCGAGAGGGTGACTGCGAACGCGAAGAGGAAATATTTCACCCTCCAAAATAACACTACGCGAACGCGATGAAGGAAACCAGATGACAGATAACAACAGTTCAAAAATAGGGGGAAAAGACCGGTAGCCCATCCGAAACTCACCCGAGGCCCCCGGGACCCCGTTTAAACATACCAACAAGTCCCATAACCTAACACGGACTCTCTCGAGGTCTCAAATCACATCAAACAACGTCGAAACTACGAATCGCACCATGAATCGAACTTATAAATTTCAAATCTTTCAACTTCTAAAACCCTGCCGAAACCTCTTAAATCAACCTGGAATGATGTCAAATTTTGCAGGCAAGTCCCAAATAACATAACGGAGCTGTTCTAACTCTCAAAATCGCATTCCGACCCTGATATCAAAAGTCCACTTCCGGTCCAAATCTCCAAAAATTTGACTTTCGCCATTTCAAGCCTAAATCAACTATAGACCTCGGATTTACAGTCCGGATATGCTACTAAGTCCAAAATCACCCAACGGAGCTAATGGAGCTGATGGAACTCCATTCCGGAGTCGGCTCATAGTTCTGACTACGGTCAAAATCCTAAGACTTAAGCTTCCGTTTTAGGGACTAAGTGTCCCAAATCACTCTGAATCATCCGGTAACTGAATTCAGCCACGCACGCAAGTCAATACACATAATATGAAGCTGCTCAAGAGCTTATGCCACCGAATGAGACTTAAGTTCTCAAAACGAGCGGCCAGGTCATTTACCGAGGTAAAATCCTTCTCAAACAGCCTTTGTGATGATAAAATTTGGGCACGACACCTCGAGGACGATTGCTCCTACACTTGCTATGACAACTTTGATTTCAGATTGGAAGACCTTGCTTGTATTTGACTAACCACTTTTCTTGCACTGCTTTGTTCCTATTTCAAACAAAGAAAATTTTGTTAGTTTTAAAAGTGGTGGTCGGTTTGTGGCCTTGATGTCTTTGGCAGCTTGGCTTTGGGATCATCCAGCTTTTGGAAGACCGACTGCATTGGTAGTTGGTTGCACTGCAGGGAGACTCTGTTGTTGCTTACAAAGGGCCTTTACTTTCTGTATCAACTCTGATTGTTTCGGTCCCAGTGCCATTTGTGTTTTGTGGCTCAATCAGCCTTATCTCAAAAAGGAGATTTCTTTTCTTGGATAACCTTTTCTGATATCTTGAATAGCATTTTGCTTTTGGAGCAATTTGTCTGTCAGAGAGAATCACAACTGGTAAGTGCCTTTTGCATGATGTGCACACTTCATAGTCATTGTTCAGTACTACATAGAATCCCTGATTAACCTTGAGGTTATATTTGCTTGCTTTAGCCAAGTAGTTTGACAAGAGTCTTTTGGTGGGGACCCTTTGCATGAATGCTCAAGGTATGTTGACTGTAACAATAGGGTGTGCCGGCCAAATTTACTTTGTGCAACTGAAAAGCTGGTCGTAGATTTTGAAATCTTTTCTTGCTTGTTTTGACAAGGACTAACTGAGAGTGAAGAACACAATGATGCAAAGAAACAATATTAACAAGAAATTCTCATGTCGGGAAGAGCAAAAATAAGAGTTTTTTTTCAATAACTAGCCTTAATGATCATGACATGCATTTTGGAGTCACCGGCCTGATCTATCAAACTGATCTAATCATTCCTTTCGTTATTCCTTCGGGCTTGTTTGTGTTATTTTCAATAACTAGCTTTAATGATCATGACATGCATTTTGGAGTCACCGGCCTGATCTATCAAACTGATCTAATTATTCCTTTCGTTATTCCTTCGGGCTTTGAAGTCGGGCTTGTTTGTGTTAATTCTTTGCATCAGCTTCATGATTCACTTTCGACTAGTGGTGCCCCGAGGGTTTTTTACCAACAAGTCTCTCTCATTTATTTATCTCTACTTACCATCGCCTTAAAGTGCCCATGAGGGTTTTCACTAGTAAGACTCTCTCATTTTTTTTTTCTTTTTCTTTCCTCTTTTTTTTTGGCTTTCTTTAGTGAGCGACTTTATAGTGTTCTATGTCGTGTGATAATTGTTGCTCATTACATGCGTCCCTTGGCATTCTTGAAGGCTGATCAGGAGGTCTTTATTTGGAAGGTTTAGATAGGGTTGGAAAGAAGGGACGAAATGAAGGTTCAAAGTAGACTCAAAATGAGGGGGTTGTAGACTTACAACTCTTGGAATCGACTCTTTCGAAAATAAAATAAAATCTTTGCCCCAGTTTCAGATACTGAGGATTTTTTGGATTTTCTTTTTCTTTTTTCTTTTCTTATTTTGTTGGACCGAACCGTGTAAGGCTGCCTACATATCCCTTTTAAAGAAATCAGGTCAAACGTAGTTCAAACGTCTGACTTAACTATTTTTCATCTTTCTTTCTTTGTCTTTTTCTTTTTCTTTTTTTCTCTTTTTCCTTTTTTTGTTTGCCCCAGCTTCTATTTTCTGGGGGCATGGACCCTTGACTATTTTTTTTTGTTTCTTTTTTTTTTTATTTTTTTTATTTTTTTCACTTGAACTTTCTATTAGTTGCCCCGGTTTGTACTCTTGGGGCATGGACTTTTTTTTTTCTTTTTTTTTTGACTTTTGACTCTAAAATTGATTCCAAAAGAGGGTGGTCAAAGAAAATAACACATGCTCAAAAGGTGTAACAAAGGGTATAAAGTATTTGGGTAGCAGAAAAATGGCCTCACAGCCTCGAGAACGCCAAACATAGTATCCTTTTGCGGTCACAACATTGATGACCATGTTTGTCTTCTTGATGTGTCGTGGTCGAAAGACACTTTCCATCCATTAATATAAAACTTTCCACCAAACTTCAACTGGTTGTTCCTCAAACCCGACCTTCACAATTATTTGAAGGTAAAGATCATTAACCTCTATGGGTATGACTATTCTAGTTCCACATGAATTTGAACCGAGCTTAATTTCAAAGTGTTTCGACTCTTTATTCATCCTCAAAAATATCTTTTTCTCAATTATCCAATTCAAGCTTAAATCAATTTTCTAAGATCTGGCCAAAAATTCGGCATGCATGTCATGTCACTAAAACTAGCGGCGAAAGAATTAAGCATAGAATGACACAAAGGGACAAACTGTATTTCATTAAATAAAGGACGGAAGGATTTGACAATAAGACAAACAAACTGAAATCTGGGTTACGACCCTGGATAACCCAAATAACAGAAAAGATAACAAAACAAGCTACCAAGACTCCTCTGTGTTTAGAAGATGAGTGAATTTCCAGTTGCTAAGCGACATCTTAGCCACAAATTTGCACATCAGCACTACTACGACATTCGACCATTTTGATTGCTTTGGATTCAACACTCAAATTTTTGACTTTTGATCAAACCGCTCCCCATATTGGCTATCGTATTTTAGGACTTACAGCATGGGAACTTTCACAGTAATTTTTTTTTTCAAAGGACTTGGACGAATTCTCATGTCTCCTTATCATCAAACCATCCCGAGCAGCGCATGTTCTATTGCTTAAACCTAGTAAAGTCAACCAACATTTGCCTCCCTTTTTACCACTAACTTGTCTATTTGCCTTTCTGTGACCTTAGTTAGATCAACAATAGTGGTTCTTGTTCCTTCGGTTGAGAGGATGCTTTTATTTCTGAGGGATCCTGGACTCGCCATTGCAGACCAATAAACCGAATACCTTTAACCAGATTTTATTTCAAAACAACAAGCATGTTAGAATAAACACTCTCTTTCTTCTTTTTTTTCTTTTTTTTCTCTTTTTTTTTTCAAACCATTCGATCGAACATGATGTGGGTTGCCTACGTATCATGTGAGAACATGAATCACATCTTGCGTAGTTCGGGAAGATCAAGAATAAAGGAAATAAACTAACTCTTTTTTTCTTTTTCTTTTGGATTTTGGATTTTTTTTTAAAAAAAATTCCGAAAGAAAGACTTATAAAGAAGAAAGAAAATATTTTTGGATTTCGATTTGTTTGTTTTTTTTTAAAGAATTTTTGGAAAAAAAGACTTCTAAAGAAGAAAGAAAATATTCTTTTTTTGAATTTCGACTTCTTTTTTTTTCTTTCGAAAATTGAAAAAAAAACTTCTAAAGAAGAAAGGAAATATTTTTGGATTTTTGGACATTTATTTTGAATTTATGAAAGAAATGCTTCTAAAGAAAAAAAAAATATATTTTCGAATCTTGATTTTTTTTTTCAATTTTCGAATGAAGAATGAAAATATTTTTGGATTTTGAGAAGAAATTAAAAAGAAAATATTTTTGTATTTTTTAAAAAATTGGGGTCTAAAAGAAAGACTTTCTAAATAAAGAAGTAAAGGAAAATATTTTTGATTTTTTTTTAAAACATTGTGGGCCGGAACCGATGAGGTTTGCCTACGTATCTTACATCCGGTGAGATTCAGACCCACGTAGTTCGGCCAGTTTTGACGGAACATATGAAACATGACTTTCTGAAAACATTGGCATATTTTCTTTCTTTTTTTTCTTTTTTTTTTAAAATTTCGGCAGAGTTTCGAAAATTTTCAAATACCTACCTCTCATTCTTGTTTTTTTTATTTTTTTTATTTCTCTTGTTTTTTCCTTTTTTTTTTGATTTTCTTTCCCTATTCTAGAAGTTAGTCAACATGCAAGCCGAAAAAATCAGATGCGCAAGTAGCACGTAAGATGCATCAGGATGGTCTTTTACTTTGGGGTACACTTGTCCTAGACGGACCCAACCCCTGTGTTGAGTCCCCAAAGTCAAATGCACGTGATGCAAACAAACGTTCCTACTAGGGATCCGGCATGAGGCTATGTTATTCTAGGTTTAAACCTGGGGGTGTTATCTAGACATGGCTTTCCCAAGCGGACAGTTTGAGCCGAGGTAGGGGCAATGTACCGGGAGCACGCAAGTCTACCCGACCTAGTTGCTGATCCAGCCTCGTTCTATTTGGTACGACCTCTAACAGAAAAGTGGGTCACGCGTACGTGTGCACCATATTTTTAGAAGACTTAGAAGGGAGGCGTAAGAAGACAGTTTAATACAGTTCAAATAATATGAAAGCAGTAAATGAGCGGCAATTAGCACATTAGGCCCACAAATACAGTAATAGCAACAATCAAGAAAGCCAAGTATAGATCACATTAACAAGCTCGAATTCTGAACCCTGAACCAGACATTCTAGGTCCGATCCCCAGCAGAGTCGCCAGAGCTGTCACATCTTTTTTTTCCCGAGGGATAGGGGAGTTTTTCCAATTAAAGTGACATTAATTGAAATGGAATTATTTATTTAATTCAGAGTCGCCACTTGAAATAGTTTATGGTGTCCCAAGTCACCGACTTATTTTAAAATCTCAAATCGAGAAAATTTGACTCTGTTTTAAAGTTTGCGAAAACCAGAAGACCGAGTAAGGAATTCTGTTAATCCTGGAGAAGGTATTAGGCATTCCCGGATTCTGTGATTTTAGTACAGTCGCTTTAATCATACCTGGCTTAATTAATTCATTTTAATTATGTATTTTAGAATATATGTGCGTTTTTACCTTTTACCGCTTTTAATCATAGCGTTATGGATTTATCTTTGAAACGGATCACATGTGCGTAAATCTATTTTATTTAGTGTACTAAAAATCATGTCATACGTACGTGTACACAATTAATAATATTTTATTATTGTTAAGATTGTTTAGCCAAAGTCGCGCGAACACGTACTTTGATTTATATTTTTTTTGGGATCGTAATTATGTCATGCGAACGTGTACATAATCACGATGATATATTAGAACGCGCCTAAAAGCACTCTAACGAAGTTCATTACTCTTCCTAAAATTTGAGATTATTGTAATGTCATGAATTATGGAAGTTGGAATTGTGGGAGCAAAGGGATTTATCTTCTACGGATACCTTTGTAATGAAAGATTGTTCATTGGGCTCACATTCTTTCAACTAGCCCATCGATCAAATACTTCATAGACAAGTATAATTTGACAAAACCAAATTTTACTTTCCCAAATAGCCTAACTACTGTAACTATTAATGTAAAGTAAAAGAAGATAAAATCATATTAATTTTTATTTCTAATCATATTGAATTGCTCAAGCATTTAAGAACACATTATAGACCCAAATTTCTAATATAAACTTAAAATATTATAAAAAGATTACTCTATCTAAACTGAAATTGATCGAACTCATCCAAGTAAACCCATTCACTTTAAGAACAAAAATATATTTGAATACGAAATCTACCTCAATGACCAACCAGGAAAAATCGAATAGCCCATTTAAGTAATCAACGTCAATAATCCCAATAACACCATAAAATAGGTAAACAAACCAATTTACATGTAAAAACAAAAGGGGAGAAAATATTGGCAAAGGGGCAATGAATCAGTCAAAAGTATTCATCAAACTAGCGAATTTGTCGAAACAGAATGAAATCTAAAATAAGAAATGAAAGCTTTAAGAGAATTTTTAGTCGGAGTGTTCTCTAATACTTGATTCAATACAAAACCTCCAAAGTGAACTGTGCAACAACGGAGAAAAAGGCCGATGTTGAACCAACGACGGGAAACGAACAAATCCTCGAATCCGACCGACTTTGCACCAAAAAGAAAAGTCGACTTGAACCAAAACTCTAGCTATGGGGCTATTTTTTTCTTTGAGTTGAGAATCTGGGTTTCAATAGTTATTTTAATGGAGTGAAAACAATTGGTTTCAAGGTTTCATCACTGGTTTTGACTTTGGAGCTTGATTTAGTGGAGTTTTCATGCATAGAAATTTCTGAATTTCTTCTATTGGAAGCTTGAAGAACAGGAGAAGAGGCGTTCCTTTTCTTTGCCTATGTTTTCTCCTCAATCTCCTCCCCTTTTCATTCTCTGTTTTTCCGTCTTCCCCCAGATCTAGGTCTTTATGTATTTATAATTGTAAGGTGATTGCTTGGAGTGAAAGAATAAAAAGGGTATGGGTATATTGTTGAGAGCATATTTCTCAAAATGTTAGGAGTGTTTTGTGTGGAGTGTGTAGGTGAGAAGATACGGAATTTGTTAGGAAGAATCTTTTACAAGTGGCCAATTGTGATTGGTTCTTCTTTTTTTTTTATATATTTTTTTTTCTTGATAATAAATAAGCAAAATAATCTACTCCTACTAAAATAAGTAAATAAAAAGCAAGGTAAAATTACTACACTCAATATTTAATTCTTAAAGCCTCTAACTTAAAGAATTGTACTAAACTAGATAAAACTATTTTTTAAAAAACTTTTCTTTCTTTGTAAATAAAAATAAAACTAATAATCTAAAAAAATGTAACTCTTTTTGTAGTTTTTAATTTTCTTCAGAAAAACCTATAAAAGGGTAAAACAAAAGCTAAAACATGTAAATTAAACTTTAGATTATTTACAGTCTAAAAAATAATTAAAAAAATCTAAATATGGTAAAAAATTTGGTGCTCACACTTCTATTTTTGGTTACTTAAGTAAAGGAATTGAGTCCCAACATGAAACTTTGGAGTTTCTGAAATTGAATAGTAACAGGTGTGGTAAAATCTAATAGGTATATTTCGTCTTCATCTGAGTTACTATTATTTAAAAATTAATATATTTAATTGAAAATTGAACCCAACAATATTGATCTCGAATAAATTATGTTGACTGGATACAAGGGGCTCTGATTGTTTGGTATCTAAATCAACGACATCAAAATACCAATTGCACCAAAATCATGATAAAAAATTGGTAAACAATAAAATCAAGTTTTAAGTATATGCATTTTGAATTGTGTGGAAGTCTTTTGGCGCAAATCCTGCAAACCTACAATTCAGAAAAATAAAAATTAATTGCATGTGATTACTATAGCAATAGTTCATTATTTAAAGGTCACGAATCTAACATGATCACATTTAATATTTTTGAGTATATTTTTGTCTCTCAATACTTTGCTTCTAAGTATGATTGCTTTACCAGCACAAGTTGCCTATAGTTGAAAAATTAAAATGAAGTCTAGTTAGAAAATGAATTAAAAATGCTAACATAAAAATACTTTCGATTGATACAATAGAAATATTTTAAATAAGTCTTTTTGTCTTTATCATTCTTTTCGCCATTTATATCATTTCTTCCTCAAACTTTAATAATACGAATAGCTCCTAGCGTCATGCATATATCTTCAACAATTATGCTCCTCTTAATGCCACTGATTTTAATTTCTTATCATTTTGACCCAAAAGTGAATTACTTATCTTTACTTAAGGTCAGCTTTCGCTATAATACTCAGACTTTTTTTTTTTTTTTTGTAACATTCAAAGAAAGAATTAGCTAAAATATTATTTTACTAATTAATGTGGCACAAAAGTATTCAAATTGTCATCAAGTTATAAATTTCAGGAGATTGATTCAATATACTCTTTAACATCACAACCTATCAAGAATCTTGATGAATCAAAAAGCTATATTGTTGTGTCGTTTTACGATCAAGCCTAAATTTTACAATCAAAATACGTATAAATTGCATTAAATAAGTTAGTCTATTATTAGTTAGTTGAGATAAATATATAATTGCTTAAATAATTCTAACTTATTTTTCATCCATAATTTTTATTCCTTTTATTTTTTCCTTCCCAATTGGTGCCTTAGCTTTTAGCATGTACAAAATTGTAAAGGTGCCATATAATAAATAACAAAATATTAAGTAATTGTATTGTCGGCTCCTATTTTCTCTCCGTTGAACTTATAATCAGTCATTAATAGTAACTCGAATCAAATTGACTACTCATATGTTCTCTCCCTTGAAAGTATATTAACACGGCTAATACCTAAGGTATTCTATATCTTGATTACAATTACAGTTTAATTTTAATTTAATTCCTCTATCCTACCTTCTCTCCCTTGTCCGCTCATAGTCGATATTTTATCTTTGAAGCTACATTTACTCTTAATAAAGGATGATTCGTACGACACATAAACTAAAAGATGAAAAAGTTAATTTGGAATCGAACACATCTTTTATATATGTTAAGCCTAAACCAATTTGAATGGAATTGCTAGACACGCTCTTTCTCTTAAACCAAACCAAATTCGAAACAAAAAGGAAAATAACAATATTACTATAATATCCAGTAATATAGTAGTTATTTTTAGGGCTATTTTGGTCTTCCAATATTGTATTCATGCTTTTATAATAATATAAATAAATAGATATAGAATATAGATATAGATATAGATATAGATAAATAAATATATAAGTGGTGTTCGCGGCAGAAGGTCTAACATATTTGTTGGATGTGACTTTTGAAAATTGATTTTAAATTTTATTGTCATTGGGACTACATAACTATGGAGTATAAATTAAAGTTTTTTTTTTTAGCTATTATAGGTTAAAGAATCCTTTGAACTACGTAGAAATGACACCAGATAGCCATTCTAAAGGGTTGTTATTTAGGAATTAGTCAGTGCGTCCTGAATTTTAGTTTTGTAGGACAAAAGTGCCATGAGTTGTCATGAAGTTATGACTTTTAGTTTAAAATTTCAGGACAAAATAAATATTGGTTAATCTTTAAATAGCATCCCTGGAAATGTCTATTTGTGCACTTGCCCCATTGAACTAAAGCCTTTGTGGTGGGCTGGGGGCATGATTTGTGGACAAGCCACAATGATTTAAACATTGAGAAGTTACACATTTGGCCGCTTGATAAAAAATATTTATATCTCCTAGTCAATATATACTTTTATAAACTAATACAGAAAAAATATATATATATATATATATATATATATATATATTCCGGCTACTATTTTCAGCGGATGTTGAGTGTTTCCCTTTGTATTCCTTAGTTCAACAGTATTAGTGTTAGTATGGTATCCCTTTTACCTTTAAGTTTGTTATTTCCTCATATCTTGTATTGTTAGTACTTGCCATCGTTATCCCTTTAGTTTAATATCATTATATATCTTGCACTGTTATTACTTGTGATAAGTACTTCTTTCATCTTCCCCTTTGTTATTTGGGATTTAGTTTTCTAAATATCCTGTATTGTTATTACTTGCTATCAGTGCTTCTTACATCTTCTCTTTAGCCGAGGATCTTCTGAAAACAGCCTCTCTGTCCTTCCAGGGTAGGGGTAAGGTTGCGTACATCCTATCTTCCCAGATCCCACTTGTGGGAATATACTAGGATATTGTTGTTGTCGGTGTTAGTTGTTATTTTCAGCGGATGACTATTTCAGTTAGTATCTCTTAAACAATTTTCAGTAGTAAAGTATCGATTCAGATCCATTAATAATTGTGTCTTATCACCCAATCCATTAAAGTTTGAGCCAGGCACCTGGCTCATTGGCTAAGGCCCGTTTAGCCAAATTATCAAAATTTGTCATTTGTTATTTGGAAGTGGCTTAGAATACATATTTGGGAGGGTAATTTTGTGCGTTTGATCGGTCACCACCAAAGAGTGTATTCAGATTGATAGAATTCTTCTGTCCTTTCAAGGTTTGGGGTTCGGATCCTAAAAATGAAGAAATAAGGGAGCCTTTCCTCCTTTATGAGCTTTACATGACGCGAATTTAGATTAGTCAGGCCAGTAAATTTCGAATACCAGATGATTATAAATAAATAAAAAAGTTCGTCATTTGAGAAACGTATATCTTAGTATTAGAAAATTAGTATTTGGGCAATCTCCTTGCAAGGTGTTTTAGAGCGTCTAAGTATGGAAAATGACATGTAAATATTCATTTAACAAAAACAGGAAAATCATATTAAGCAAGGTTAATTCTGTTAGCATTCTGTATTCAAAATCAGAAAAATCAGAAGACGTTAGTTTACGAAAACAAAAACAGAAAAATTTCTAGCTCATAAGTTTCTTGTGTGTCCTTAAGAAATAAGATTAGCTGTTAGCACTCTCCTGTGAGGGCCTATAATGTCTTTTATTGTTATCGTTCAATTCTTTAAATAATGAAAACGCAGACATAAAGAGAAATTTATCGTCACGTTAAACATAAATCTTATAGGTTAGTTTTTATTCACTACAAAATAAAATAAAATAAAAACAATAGTATGATTCATTTCCCATATCCCATATCCCATATGTACTGGAGTAATGGAGTTGGATAGTCAAACAAACGTTCTCAACTTAATGAGGTACTCTGACGTGCCCGTTTCCTCAATTGCATCATTATGAGTAGGACTGTAGGAGTCTTTGTTTTTACTTATGCCTTTCTGCTACAAATAAATTCATTTTATTTTTCAGATCAAAACAAAGACAGAAAATATAAAGCCAAAGAATAGTTATGTGACAAAGTGATTCGTTGTTTTCTTATTAAGATGAATTTGAATTACATGGTAGGCGGGGTTGAGGGGTGGTGGCGGTGGTTGGAGTTTTTATTTATTTTTATTTTTAAAATATTTAACCAAATGTTTCGAGTTCGAGTTATGAGAATTAAAAAAATCGTGATAAGAAGCATTTTTTTCCTTTAACGGCCCTACACTGTATGAATCAAAATTAATCGTGATTTCAATGCGAATACCGAACACTGGATATAAACAAAAAAACTGTGAAGGATATTTTGTTTGATCAAAAAATATAGATCCTGGTTCAAATAATTAAATTTATGTAAATACGGGTTAATCTCATCTAACAATAATATCCCTAGATGTGATTTTTAAGGAAGCAATAAATATTGTGCAAGTATGGTCGGACCGTAGCAGTGGTATGTAATGAATATTCCACAAATCAGAAATAACAATGTAGTATTTAATAACAATGAACAACATTAAATGACATTTAAGTAAATAAAAATGACTGTGTCACCCAAGAAAGGATAGAATGAGGGGATATTCCTTTTGACAAAAATGAATGATAGATAAACCCTTGAATATTTGAGTTATTCTCGGATCTAGTGAAAAAGTGTAGACGAGAATCTTAGTGAAAAGGTGATGTTTGTATCTTAGCAAATGAGATTCGATCCTCTTTCTCAAGTCAAAGTGTGTTTTTTATAAATGAATATCACATGTCCCCTATCATTGTCTCTTTTTCTATTTATATGGGACATGTTCCTAGGGAACCCTAATAGTACAAGTGCAGAGAATATCCATTAGAATATTCTCTTTAGTATCCTATCTTGAAAACTAGCCGTTACAATTATGTCAACGGTACTCGACCTCGACCTCGACTCTTATTGACACCTCGACTACGAATCTCATTGTCTCTTCGACCACATATTTTGTTGTTCCTTGAGCCATTTCGACAAACGACGACTTGGGAACTCCTCCCCTAGTACTATCTTGGCTTAAATATTCTAAAGACATATTTTAACCTATACAGTTAGTCCCTCCGCTTATTGAGGCCGGATTCAGGCGGGTTTGATGAGGGATCTTGTTCTAAGTGGTTGACACAATTCATCGAGCTGTGCAGGTCGCAATGGTTGTGGCGAGCTGGCAACGTGGCCCTACGTGGGCCGCATATTTCAAACGCTTCGATTTTTCCGGGTGATTCGCTGGAACTGTGCTATCCACGAGTTAGGATGACGTCATGATGTCATGCATCATTATAACGCATATTCCCGATGAGTTGCTTCGTTTCGTGTATGACCTCTGATTGAACCTGCCGCTTTGGTTTCGGTGCCCAGTTATGATGAACCGTTTTCGGTCTTGGTGCCAAGATCCTTATAAATAGAGATATTTGGGTGTGATTTTGAAGTTTTAAGTTTTCTGTTGTTTCGAAACCCTATATCCCTCTCTTGCTCTTCCCTTGCTTTACACCTCTCCTCTATGTTCTAGTATTTGCATTGTTCTCAATTCTTCATCGCTTGATACTTCTCTTTCTTTTATTAAAATATGTTTAACATACCTTCTGAGTCTAGTGAGGGAAGTGATGCGATCCCTTTAGCGATGGTGTTTCCCCCTCACGAGGAGAATGTACATGCCGTCGTCGAGGATGGAAGCTTCTCATCGGTGGAGGAGATAGTTCCTCGCAACCCTGCTTCCCGATCTGATTTCTCCAAATTACCTGAAGCTGACCCTGGAGACTTTCGGTCGGTGATGACGGTGAAGGAATTGGGAGAGCTTAAGGCTAAGTTCGGCATTCCTAATCTTATTGAATTAATCCCAGCTGGGTGGGATACAGTGCAGGTCCACTGTCCTGGGTACTCGCCTTCTATGCCTACCCTTTCCAAATCGGCTACACTCTCCCTCTCTTTTTGCTGGCGGAGGAATTCTGTCATTATTACGGCGTCTTCCCAGCTCAGCTTGCGTTGTACGTTTACAAGCTTATAGGGATGCTTACCAAATTTGCCGAGCTAGCTGAGGTCGGACTGACTATTCGGCATTTAATACATCTGTGAGCCCCTAGCTTTTATAGGGGACGATGCTGAATCTTTGCCATCGACGAGGCAAGTGCTTGGTGGTGAAGATGGATGACAAAGCCAACCACTAATTCTGGTTCAACTTCTTCTTCGTCAGAACAGAAGACATGGTGGCCAACTCGTAAGTACCTAATTTACTTATATGTAGGAATCTGATTTTTCTCTCGTGCTTGGTCATGGGCTTTGACCTCTTGTCCTTTTCTCATGCAGCCAAGACCTCGCATCCTCCTTTGCTTGAACACATCTCTGACTGGGTTGGTTGACTCCTCCCTCACATCGTAGGGATTCGTGAGTGGTCCGGTTTCTTTAAGAGGTTTGGGCATACTCTTCCTTCGACTGGTAAGTTCCTTTTATCATTGGAGTCTTAGTTCTTTTTCTTTTTGTTTACCTCTGCTGATCTTTCCCTTTCCCTTTGTTTTTCTTAGCTTCATCCATGGGATCTTGGAAGAGGTCGAAAGCTCCCGCACCCTCATTCCGAAATAGGAAAGCTACTGCGTCCTCGACTCCCCTCCCTTCTTCGATTGTGGTTGATTCTGCTCGTGTCTCGGTCCCTCATGTTGTTACATCTGAACCAGCTCCTTCCTCGGCTGTGGGGACTTCGGCCATGGAAACCTTAGCTTCTTCATTATACCGTCTTATAGATGAGGACGATGAGCTTTTGCCTGGCGAGGAAGATTTGATGCCTCATAAGAGGAGGACCGTGGACATCATGGGGGAGAGGTCGGCGGCCACTGATATGGGAGACTATGGCTTTATCCTTCGGGAGATGGCCACAGTGCACATCAAGGAGATCCCAGAGGATAAGGGGAATGCTTATGATGTATGCAAAAAGGGTAAATATTAGGTAAGTGGGGCGAATCAGTTTAGCGGACCCTATCCTCGTGTGTGAAGTGTATGAGATGTCATTCGGGGGTACGTCACTATAGTACTAATGTATGTTTTGGATGTGGAGTAGAGGGGCATCAATTAAGGTACTGCCCTGTCAATCTAAAGTCATCGAGTAAGTCACTCCTTGCTACCTCATTGTGCACACTGCATTATTTTTCTTGTTGTATATGTACATCCATATTGAAGGGGCCTACATAAATATGGTCTTAACCAAAACGCTAAATCACAAAATATTGCACGTACCTACTCTTTGAACGAGACGCAGTATTCGTGAAGCCTCTCGATCATAATTCTCTTATTTACGAGCTCTTGATGAATTGAGTTTTATAATGATTTTTTTAAAATTGAGTCACAATCTTAGGGAAATACTTCCCACTTGCTTCGCTAAACTTCTCAACAGGGGACTACACTTGATGAATTTCTTATAGAACCTTTTCAATTAAATGGATAACATCTGCTAACTTGTGATTATGCATGCACCATCATAAAGTTTACCTATGTGGTATCAAATCCAATGTAAGGCAGCCTAGTGTTGAGATCCTTCTTAATCCACTCTTTCTCTCTTCGATGTATGTGGCTCATATAGCTTGAACAGTCACTCTACTGCTTTGTGAGTAATATCATGGAACCTTTCCACTGTCTAGTAACATGAGAGCATATCTCAGCACCTATCATATGTGTACCTGTCAATTGAAAGGGGCCCACTTATCCGCATAAAGTTTCTGAGAAATTTGAGATTTATCACACGTCACATGAAGCTCTTGTTGTTTGCCCATCTCAGTATGACTTTCATGTTAACCTAAATCGTCTCACACTAAGTAGATCACTTTGTACCTAGTATTGTAGTCTTCCATGAAGTGGCCCGGTATTGCAGTCTGAGAGTTATTATGGCAAAGACATGTCTATCTCATAGAAAAATGTTCATTTTCTCTAACCAATACATGATTTCATCCCAAATATTTAGATGTCCCAGCTATGCGGTTTCACTCGTGAAAGGTTGAAATTAGATGCTTCCAGATTTTGGCACATATCATGAGTATATTGATTTGAAAGACAAGTTTGTCACATCTCTAGTTCTCTCATATAGGATCAACTATCGGAAAGGGGTTAAGCTGTCATAATGATAATAATCTCACAAGCGTTCAACTTCTTTTTTATCCTCGTAGGCTTGTGGCATAGATTCCTTATGCTAGTTATTGTTAAGAGCATAATGCAACTTCATGTATTTTGAAACCCATATCACATTCAGGGTGCTAGAATATTCTCATCTAGAGTTAAACTGATTTTCCCTACATTCCAAGAGGCGACTGGTGTCACGTACATGACTATTTCTCTTTAAGGCCTACTATTGCCGAACAAGGCACATATGAAATGAAACAATTGTTGTTGTCCTTTTCATGACTCTTAATCTTCCAAGAATAACTGACGCTAATGTATTTATCCTCACGACCATGCCTCCCATCGTTGTCCTCCATGCACCCGATGCATCATATATCTAGGTTCCAGAAGGTTGTTGGAAATCCTTTGCCTATCATTCTGGTGGAAACTATTGAAGGTGAAGTTAATGGGTAATTGGCTTATAAGAGGTACCTAGTTTTCATCTCAGATAGAAAAGTCCGAAAATTGAGATCTGCCTCCGTCAAAGTAAAGGAAGTATTCTCACTAGCCTGTATAACCAAATGGTTGTGATTAAAAAGGGTACTTGTTATGTGTTATGATTTAAATATGTGCAACTCATGTCTAGATACCACTTCTGTTAATGTAATGACCTTAATGTTGAAATCAATGTTGTTGATATATATCATGATACTTTGTTGAGTTGTGGATGTATTGTTAGGAGTTGTTTTGGTGGTCCTCTAGCAGGTGGTTAGGCCCAATTACAGAGGAGACTCTGCCGAAATTTCTGAAAAATTTGGGAGTTAGTCAAATTTGGGAGATTAAGATGTGTGGAAGAAGAAACAAGTTATGTTAAGTGTTTGGGGACGGACTCTACTCCTCATTCTAGGACGAATGATCCTAAGTGGAGGAGAATGTAAGGCCCCGTAAAAATTTTCTAATGATTTAAGATTTTAAAGTGTGCCAACGGTATTTGGGAATAACGTACTTGAGTCACATAATTTTGAATTGATAATGTATTTTTAAGATGTGTTGGAACATACTAAGGAGTTTTGTGAATGGCAAGAACTTGTGTGGAACAAGTTGGATACATTAAGTGGAAAGGATGTTTCAATTGGCACAATACCCAACTTCAAATGAATAGAACTCCCTCCATATAATGACTTAGGTGGTGATCTACCTATCATATTAAAGCTCTTTAAGTCTAGTTTCCAAACCATCAAACTGTTAATCATTTGGATATTTCTACAGAAAGTTATGTCCATTTTACTATACCTATGTCATATGCGCGCTCAGATGCGCGGCTGCGCATATTTGAGAGTTTCTGCCTCAGGTGCGCGGCCAAATGTGCGGCTACTTGCCCAGGTGCGTGGCCACGCATGTAGGAGCTCATTTAATACCCCCAAGGTCGGGTAGAGAGAGGGGTTAAGTCATTTTTGACCTAAAACCTAATATTTTAGAGAGAAGTGAGAGTGTTCTAGAGAGAGGAAGTAGATGAAGTGTTTTGTTCATCAAGATCTTGTTTAAGCCTTGAAATCCAACAAGAAAATCTCACAAGATCTTCACTCAAGAGGTAAGATTCAAACCCACAGTCTTCAATTTCGAGTTTGGGGTAAAAGATGGGGGATTGGGAGTATGATTTTTGGGTGTAAGAGTGTTAATTATAAGTGCTTGTACCAATAAGGTTTGTGGGAAGATTGTTGAGCTCAAATAAGTAAGGATTGGGTTGTGGAATGAAGAAAATCTTGTAGAAGAACCTTGTAGCCAAATTTGCACACCTAGTGTTTGATAAAATGCTCAAATGAGCTAAAACCATGAATATCTTTCTAATTATGGTTCAATTTTGTTATGTCTCAAAATAGATTGGGATTGCTAGAATTTTTGGAACATTGTATTAATTTAAGGAAAGCTCAAAGCGAGGTATGTTGGCTAAACTTTCTCTCTTAGAATAGATATCCATAATATTTCTGTAAGATCAAGTATGATTGGCTCAAGATTCCTAACTTCTATATTCCGGGTTATTCTCTATAAACTTGTTTATTCTGAATGAGCCTTATGTCGAAAGATAGATGTTCAAAGTATGGTTTGCGTATTAAAATGTTGTGGCTTTGAGTCGTATTTTAAATGAGAACTAGTATACCAATTGAGTGAGAAAAACTCGATATGCTTAAGACTCATAATTGCTCATATGTATACCTAAAAACTTGATTGGAAGTGTCTTGTTGTTAATAATCTTTAAAGATGCTTGAAAATGAAATAAGCGGATTGAAGAAATAGAGTGTGGCCAACGTGCCAAGAATTTAAGTTATAATTGTGGCTAGTAGTGCAAATGATTTGAGAGGATGCGATAAAGAATATGAAATGAGCCTCAACTCCAATGTTTTAAAAGTGATTTGGAAAATAGAATTTGCCTAAGAGCTTTTATACTCAATTCATGCCCATCAGTGGCTGCTTTAACTAATGCTTGGCTTTATAAATATATCCAGTGCGATTCAAGTTCTATATACTCATGTGTTGAAATTGTACATTGTTATTTCTGGGGAAGAGTATTGCAAGAATAAATAGTGTATTGATTGTTTATGATTTTTCATGTGTGTTTCTATTGTTGGTTGGTATGCCTCATTCTTTGGGAAGAAACCATTTGCGTTTGAAGTTCCCGTTTCAAATGGATATGAAGTATATGATTTCTGAAATATTATATATATTGATATCTGATGGTGATCTTTGAATTTGAAAGAGGTGAAAGTATGGGATATGAAATACGGCCATCGTGCCAGGAATAAAGAAGCTTGTGAATGGCCAAATGAACTAATAAAATATTGTTGTTGTGAGTGATTGGAAATACTAATGAGAATTTATACAATGTGAAAGATGTTGAGGTGAGTACAATTATATTTATGTTACCTTTGTGTTCAAATGAAATCAAAAATATTTTTGGGAGCATCATTAGCAAAATCGAGGAAGAGTGGGTCATAAGGCCCACACCTGAAACTACACGTGTCGGTGTAGGGGTGGATTGTGATTATTCCCCTTATTTGGGATGAAATTGGAACCTTTGGGAAATTGTGATATTATTCCCCTTAATTGGGATGAAACTGAAACCTTTGTGGATTAGAAAATTCAACTCACATGGCATATGTGGGAAGGCAGTCTAGCTGATTGGGTGGAGATCGAATGCCGTGTTGCGCACATGGTGGTACTACACTTGGTAACAACTTTCTTTCGCATCACTTGTCAAATCACATTGTTCGTGGGGAGATGGCCTAACCGATCGGGCGTGGTCGGACTCCGTGCTAACAAAGACGGTGGAATATCGGTGCTAATGATCTCCCAACCAAAATTGTATATGAAGTTTGTATTTTAAAAATTATTATGTTTTAACTGAACATTTGAATATTGTTGATTATGACTTGTTGTTTATATGTGTTGCCTCTTTTTTTATATGGGCATTCTATTTTGAAAGAGGACTTTTAGCTATACATACTAGTGCTATTCGACAGCACTAACGTCCCTTTTGCCGGGGGCGCTGCATCTTTAATGGATGCAGGTGGTTCTACAGTAGGCGGCATTAATCAGTGATAGCAGTACACTCTTTTTAGCTGATTTGGTGATCCCCACTTCATTTTTGGGGTCATGTATCTTTTGTTTCTCATGTACTGTGTTTTGAGGTATAGCCGGGGACTTGTTGCCAGTATTTTCATATTACTCTTCAGTTGTACTTAGAGGCTCCGTAGATAGGTTGTGGGTGGTGTTTGATGTGAGGAAATGAACTAGAAATATTGGTATTTGGAAAACATATTTTTTATTATATCTATAAACTCGTACTATTTTGGAAATATTGAATGATGTTGTTAATGGGAATGAAATGGAAGCGGTTGATGAAATCTTTTTAGTATTTGATTAACGGAGTACATCTCCTCTTTATTCATGGATGAATTTGGGTAGAACGAAATCTAACAGGCTTGATCAGTCGGGTTTACTCGGTTGAGCGCCGGTCGCGCTCCCCGAGTTTGGGGCGTGACAGATATGAATGACATCGACTTGTCTAATAACATTGTTGGCCTTGCCCTTCGGGTATGTACATTTAATGTTAGTTGTTTTCCTTTGGTTTTGTTCTTTCATAATCTCTAACCTCTTTTGTTCGTTTTGTAGACATTCGTCTTAGAAATTGCGAGTGCTTGTAGGGAGAAGAGGCGTAAAGATATCTACGTGAAGTTGAAGGACAAGTTCTTTAGAGTCCTTGAGAAGTACCAGGAGCTTCGGTGTTAGCATTGTGAGGGCGGCGATGTACGCCAATTGAGGGAGGAATTGAAGGCCAGGGATGAGGAGCTAGTCGTATGGTGGGGAAGTACAACGTCCTGGAGAGGACGTTGAAGAGCAAAGAGAAAGAGCTTGAGCTCAGCAAGGGGGTCGAAACTCAATGCAGCGATCTCCAAGCTCAGGTGGTTTCGCTGCATGCCCAGCTTGAGGAGTGTCAATTTATGATGAAGGCTCTAAGTGGCGAGGTTGCCGAAAAGGCAGAGGATCTAGAGAAGACGGAGTCTGCTCGGTCGGAGGCTTTGAGGAAGGCAGAGTCTCTTGAGGTGGTGATCCAGACTCTCCGTTCTGAGCGACAAAATGACTTAGCAATGGCAAAGCTTAAAGAAGAACGCCTTGATGAGAGGATTGGAGAGTTGGAGAAAGAGGCTCCTGGCCTCCACGATCGAGTAGTTGCTTTGGAGGCCGAGAAGGCCCAATTATTGGTGCAACCGTCCTTTTCCTGTGCTTCAGATTTTTCTAAAGTTCCTCGGGATTTATATAAGGAATGGATTCACGCCGAGGTCCAGTTAGATTCTTTCGAAACTTACATGCGACAGGGTTTATTTATGAGGCTGCCCTCGAAGGTGTTCGTGTTAAGGCTCGAGTCGCTTGTGGGTATGATCCCGCTACGCCTGAGGCCAGTGAAGACGAGTGGGCGATGGTGAGGGTGCTGGCGGTCAGGGTGGCGACGCTGTTTAGGGCTAAGTTAGCAAGGATGTTGAAGGTTGTGATGGTGGTGTCCTCTTTTGGTTTTTTGTATACATATATATATATATATAAATATTTTTTATCAGCGTCTTAATGAGCCTATTGTAAACAGTTTTAAGTATGTGAAATATCAAAGTTGTTCCTTGCATCTTCTGCTCTTTCTGTGGTTTATTTTCTAAACTTATGTATATTTTTGTTTCTTTGTTTGGTTGTGGCCAATGGCCGATAGGTGTTTGTTTGGGCGAGGTCGAACATAACATTTTGTTAGATCACGGCCGAGGACCGATAAGTGTTTGTTCGAGCAGGGTCGAACATAACCTTTGGTTAAATTGCGGTCGAGGGCTGGTAGGTATTTGTTCGATCGGGGTCAAATATAAACATTCATTAAATCGCGGTCAAGGGCCGGTAGGTGTTTGTTCGAGCAAACCTTTCATTAAATCGTGATCGAGGGTTGGTAGTTATTTGATAAAGTGGGGTCGAGCATAACCTTTTGTTAAATTGCGGCCGAGGGCCAGTAGGTGTTTGTTCGAGCGGGGTTGAACATAACCTTTCATTAAATTGCGGTCGAGGGCCGATAGGTGTTTGTTCGAGCGGGGTTAAACATAATCTTTTATTAAATTGCGGCCGAGGGCAGGTAGGTGTTTGTTCGAGCGGAGTCGAACATAACTTTTCATTAAATTGATACCGAGGGCCGAGAGGCGTCTGTTCGAGTGAGATCGAACATAACCTTTATATGAGAGAGGGGTGCTGATAAGCATAAGTTTCTTATTGCTTTGACATTGTTGCTTTGGTTACATACTTGGAGAAATTTACAGATTTTTGGGTGTTGGCTGATGTTCCAGTCCCAGTCCCAGTCCTAGTCTATCTAGTCCCTTGATTGGTCGACTTGGAGAGTATTTAGAAGTCGAGAAATGAAATAGTAACCACGACCCTACCTTCGCGTACTTCGACTATAAGTGTTCCCTTCTCCGCCTCGTTAAAAACCTCCTTGGGAAAACCTAAATAGGATAAAACTCAAGTGAGGGAAAAAATAGTACGACTTGGGGGATGCTTTTTCTCTCAGAAGTTAAAGTATTTGAGGCGGCTGATATTCCAATTGTTTGGTAGTAACTTTCCTTCTATTGTCTCTAGTTGGTATGAACCTTTGTTCGCTTTGGCTGTGATTTTATACGGACCATCCCAATTTGTTCCCATCTTGCCCTCTCTGGGATCTTTGCTTGCTTGAGTTTTAGCTTTCAGTACGTAGTCCCTGACTTTGAGTGGCTTGACTTTTGCTTTCTTGTTGTAATAATGTTCTGCTTGTTGTTTTTGGGCGACCATTCTTATGTAGGTCATATCTCTTCATTCGTCGACTTTGTCGAGTTCCTGCTTTTTGCTCTCGCCGTTACTCATGCCGCTTTCATGGGAGTACCTTAGACTGGGTTCTTCAACCTTGACTGGTATTACTGCCTCGGTCCCATAGACCAGAGAGTAGAGCGTCTCTCATGTGCTCGTTTTTGGAATTGTTCGGTAGACCCATAATACTTCTGGTAGTATTTCTGGCCATGACCTCTTGGTGTCTTCGAGCTTTTTCTTCATAATATTTAGTATTGACTTATTGGAGGACTCTGCTTGCCTATTACCCGCGGGGTGATATGGGGTTGAGAGTATCCTCTTGATATGCCATTTCTCGAAGAATTCAGCGGTTTCTTTCTTGTGAACTGGGGTCCGTTGTCACAACTGATTTCTTTGGTTAGGCCAAAATGACAGATGATGTTTCTCCATATAAAGGTGATTACCTCATGTTCCCGTATTTGGGCGAATGCTCATGCTTCCACCCATTTAGAGAAATAGTTAGTTAAATCCAAAAGGAATCATACATTACCTCGTCCTGTTGGGAGGGGCCCCATGATGTCCATTCCCCATTTGGTGAATAGCCAAAGGGAGGTGACCGCGTGGAGATGTTCGCCTGCTTGATTAATCATTGGGGCGTACTTTTGGCATTGCTCGCATCTCCTCACGAAGTCTGCGACATCCTTTTTCATGGTGGGCCAGTAATATCTCGCCCGTATGAGGCATCTGACTAGTGCTCGATTGCCGGAGTGAGCCCCGCAATGGCCTTCATGGACTTCTTCGAGGACGCGCTGAGTTTAGCTTGGGCCCAAGCACTTCACCAGAGGGCAGCCTTAAGTCCTCGTGTACAAGTCGATGTGGAGGATATTGTATCTGGATGCTTGCATTCTTAATTTCTTGGCCTCTTTTTTTTTTTGATAGAGAGTGTGTCGTCCTGCAAGTATGTGATAATATGATTGTTCCTCGACTTGGTCTAGTGATGAGTTGAGGAGATGGACCACATTTTTGTCTCCGGTCGTGATGCTTTTGGTAGCTATGGCTAATTTGGCGAGGCCATATGCCTCGGTATTCTGTGCTCGCGGGATTTGGTCGAGCCGACATTCGTCGAACTCAGGCAATAACTTGCAGATTTCGGTATGGTATTTTTGCAATCTTTGTTCTTTGATTTGAAAAGTCCCTGTGACTTGGTTGACTACGAGCTAGGAATCACAGCGCAGAAGTTTCAACCGTTTCGTTACATATTTGAGTGCTAGCCTTAAACATGCAATTACAGCCTCGTACTCGGCCTCATTATTAGTCATATTCGGGCACCTTATGGACTAGCGAATCACTTTGCCTGTCAGGACCTCGAGTATGAGTCCCGGTCCGGACCTTGATGCATTGAATGCTCCATCGATGTATAGGACCCATAGGTCTCGTGGTTGGAGGGAAGCTTGGACGACTTCCTTTTCGACCTCAGGCATTATTTTTGTACTAAAGTCGGCGACAAAGTCAGCGAGTACTTGTGATTTTATCGCAGTTCGTGGTTGGTACGTGATATCGTGCTCGCTGAGATCGATGGCCTATTTGGCCAGCCTTCCCGATAGCTTGGGTTTATGCAAAATGCTCCTTATGGGAAAATTTATAACGACCGAGATGGGGTGGCATTGGAAATAGGGTCTAAGCTTCTATGAAGCTACGACCAAGGCTAGAGCCATATTTTTGAGGTGTGGGTACCGCGTCTCGGCGTCGACGAATGTTTTGCTAATGTAATAATAGATGGGCGATTACGTACCTTTGTTTTCTCGAATTAAGATTGCGCTTACAGCTATCTTGGATACGGCCAGGTAGAGGAGAAGTTGCTCCCCCGACTTGGGTTTTTAGAGTAAAGACGGTGATGAAAGGTATGCCTTTAGTTCTCACAGAGTGTGTATGCACTCGGAAGTCCATTTGAGACTGTTATCCTCTTCGACTATGCCAAAACATTTATGGCATCTATCCGGCGACTACGAGAAGAACCTTGATAGGGCGGCGATATGACCAGTCAGCCTTTGGACATATATTTTGGTGGTTAAGAGTTCTGGTATCCCCTCGATGGTTTTGATTTGGTCTGGGTTGACCTCGATCCCTCACTGTGATACCAAAAAATCCAAAACTTTTCTCAAGGCTACACCGAACACGCATTTTTCTGGTTTCAACTTTATTACATACCGTCTAAGTATGTTGAAAGTTTCTTTCAAATGATCGATGTGACCTTCCACCCTTTCGTATTTAACCAGCATGTCATCTACGTATACCTCCATGGTTTTGCCTAGCAGGTCTTTGAACATTCTTGTTACCAATCTTTGGTAAGTGGCCTTTGCATTCTTTAGTCCAAACGGCATGACCTTATAACAATACTTTTCTTGGGGGAGTGATGAACGTGGTATTTTACTGATCTTCCTCCTCCATGAGGATCTGGTTATAGCCCGAATAAACGTCCAAGAAACTTAATAGCTCGTGCCCGACTGTTGTATCGATAAGTTGGTCGATATGAGGTAACAAGAATGAATCCTTCGGACACGCTTTGTTCAAATCTGTGAAGTCCACGCACATCTACCATTTCCCATTTTTCTTTTTGACCATCACTACGTTGGTGATCCACTTTGGGTACTTCGACTCCCTGATGGAGCCGTTTTCTAACAGTTTTCCACCTCCTCGCGGACCACGTCGTTGATAGCGGGGTTGAATTTATGCCTTGACCTATCTTACTGGGGGTGGAATGGGTCGACATTTAATTTGTGCGTGGCGATTTCCTTTGGGATGCCCGGCATATCTGCATGGCTAAAAGCAAATAAATCTGCGTTAGCTGTTAAGAACTGACAAAATTTACCTGGTTCTTGAAGTTTGCAACCGATATAGGCCTTCTTGCTATGGTCATTGAGGTCCAATTGAATGTGGTCGAGGTCTTCTATGGTGGATTCTGTAGCTTCGATCGTGTCGGGATCCTTAATGACATCCCCGTTCTCGTCTTGCTCCGACCTCGACCATGTTGATTGCTATGCTTCTTTTTCTTTGTCTTTTCTCTGTTGGGTGGCTGTGTTGTCAAAGGCAATGCGGTAGCATTCTGGGGATGTACGTTGTTCTCCGTGTGTACTGCATATCCCTCATGGTGTTAGGAATTTAATCACTTGGTACAGGCTAGAGGGGACGACTTTCATGGGATGTATCCATGGTCGTCCTACTATGGCGTTGTATGCCATGGCATGGTCTATGATGTGGAATGTTATCTCTAGAGTTACGCCGCCGTCCAAGATAGGGAGTGCAGTTTCCCGGGATGTCTGTTCAACTGCATTAATAAAATCAGTTAGTGTGATGCAGCGCGACACTATCCTATCTTTGAGTCTCATTTGGGCGAGTACTCGGGGATGGATAATGCATCCGTCTATTCCTTCATCTACCATAGTGCGTTTAACATCGGTATCTAAAATGCGTAAATAAATAACGAGGGTGTCATTATGAGGAAATGTCAAATTGTCGGTATCTGACTTGTCGAAGATGATACTTTCTTCGAGTTCGTCGTACCATTTGCGGGTGATAGATCGTTTGAGTTTGTGGGTGATGGTGAACATCTCGCTATTGATAGAGGCATCATCGCCGTCGCCAATGATCATGTTGATAGTACGAGCTGGTGATGGTGGTTTCAGCGGTCCTTGGTGTTCGCATCCTCTGGCAAAATTGGTTCTTCCCCTATCGCTTAGCAACTCTTTAAGGTGTCCTTACCACAACATGTTTACGACTTCTTGCCTGAGGGCGATGCAATCTTTGGTTTTGTGCCCCTCGTTCCTGGTGGAACTCAGAGAGGGCGTCTGACTTTCTGGTGTTTGGGTCGGATCTCATCTTCGGCGGCCACTTTACTTTTGTTCTAAGGTTCTCCATAGCGTAGACTATCTCTGTAGGTGACACACACAAAATGTAAACAGATAATAAAAGAGGCATACCTCTTTCGCTCCAATGAGTTTCTGTCCTTATCCGGGATGGGCCTTCTTCGTAACGGGAGGGCGCGGTGGCCGTCCTGACATATGGTTGGTGTCGTTCCCTGTTAGGTCGCGGAATTGGATGATCTCTTCTGGTGCTGTCTTTTTGTTCTTTTTTGGATTCAGCTTGTACTGAGGTTAGTCGGTGAGTTGGCCTGTTGAGATCGTCCTCGTCTGCTCGGACCTCGGCACAGTAAGCATTGTGGATTTAGTCCCAAGTGGTTGGGGGTACTTCATTAACCGGCTTAGCACTTTTCTAGTTGCTCTTGAACCATCTTTACTCAGCCCGTTCTGAAAGGCTAAGACCGTCATTCCTTCGGATATGTTTGGCAGAGATTGGTGGAGCTAGAAATAAGTGGAGTTGAAATTGGTGGAGATTCAAATGGAGAAGCATTCTGGGACCTAGGTTCTTATACCAACTTGTCACGACCCAAAATCTCACCCGTCGTGATGGCGCCTATCTCAATACTAGGCAAGCCGGTAATCTCAATAAATCACATATCTTTTAAATTTGAAAACATAATAATTTAATTTAGCGGAAGAAATCTCATAAGTATAAATATAAGTACTCCCAAAACCCGGTGTCACTGAGTACATGAGCATCTAATATGAATGCAAGTCTGGACAATACAGTCCATAATAGTCTGAGACCAGATACAGTAAATAAGGAGAGAGGGAAGGAGAGGCAAGGTCTGCGAAACACGGTAGCTACCCATGAATCTCTGGAAAAATCAACTGTGCGAAAAAAATCAACACCCTCTATGTCTGGGAACATTTGAATCTGCACACGAAGTGCAGGGTGTAGTATGAGTACAACCAACTCAGTAAGTAACAATAATAAATAAAGAACTGAGAAGGTAGTGACGAGCTATACAAAGATAGTTCATTTTCAATAATTCCTGCAAAGAATAGACATGCTTTCAAATCCGGCAATTTAAATCAAATCAGTTTTATACAGTTCAAGTTCATGTAATCCGGATATAAAATCTTTCAGAAATTTCACAACAATGACAGATAGCAACTAAGTGCAACAACAAATGAAAAGCAAGTATAGCCTCTCAGGGTAACAATCACCCAACTCGTCACAACGGCTCAACCACTCGGCTCTCATCCCTCAGCACTCACACTCAATGGGTACCCGCGCTCACTGGGGGTGTACAGACAGGGGTTCCTACAGCCCAAGCGCTATAATCCGCACACACAACTCACGTATTGCACGTACAACTCACGTGCTATAGTATCAATATCTGGATCCGCACGGACAACTCATGTGTTGCACGGACAACTCACGTGCTATAGTATAATATCTAGATCCGCACGGACAACTCACGTGCTGCACGAACAACTCACGTGCTATAGTATAGTAATATCTAGATCCACAAGGACAACTCACGTGCTACATAGACAACTCACGTGCTATAATAATATCTCACAATCAGGCCCTCGGCCTCACTCAGTCATAAATCTCTCCAGTCTCTCGGGCTCTCAGAAATCATGAAATCAGCCCAAACAACAATGATATGATGCATCAATAATGAACAACAGAGACTAAGATAAAATAAACAAGTAAACTATGATTGAGTACAAAACAACCATTAAGAAGATAGTTCAACATGTATACGACCTCTGTGGGTCCTACAGTGCCAACATATAATTTAGACATGATTTGTGGTTCAATTTCTCTACTACATGGAGAATGTACAGATAACAACAGATTATTCAACTTTACAGTTTCACGGGACGGACCAAGTCACAATCCCCTCGGTGCACGTCCACACGCCCGTCACCTAGCATGTGCGACACCTCCATAATAATCACATGACACAAAAATCCGGGGTTTCATACCCTCAGGACCACATTTAAAACTATTACTTACCTCAACCCGTGTAATTTCTTATTCCGCTATGCTTTTGCATTGTGAATTGGCCTCCAAATGCCTCGAATCTAGCCACAAATAATTCGATTCAGTCAATAAAAATTGTAGGAATTAATTCCATATGAAAATATAATTTTTTCATAAAAATCTAAAATTTCATCCAAACATTGCCTGTGGGGCCCACATCTCAGGACCCGACAAAAGTTACAAAATATGAACGCCCATCCAACCACGAGTCCAACCATATAAATTTCACTAAATTCCGACATCAACTCGACCCTCAAATCTTCAATTAAAGTCTTCAACAAGCCCAATTCACCCATACATATCCCTTTTATCCTTAATAGATTTCATCTTTGGCCTTTAACCCCCAATCTAGGTTATATGATTCAATAGTTAATAATTATTAAGCTATTGAAGCACTAGAAACACCAACCATCCTAACAAGATTCAAAAATTCACTATTCATCTTCTTCTCCATTCAAGAACCCTAACTCACAATACCCATTTCAAGGACTTGCATAATTCTTCAACCAATTGATACTTTCTACTTCACAATACATTCCAAATACTTAATCCATAGTTGTATTTAAGTGTAGGGTGGAGAATTTACCTCTTGTAGCTCAAACCCTAACTTGAACCCTTTTGAATGATTCTTGAAGATTAGAGAAATTACTATGAATTTCAATCCATGTAGATGTTAATACTACCATTAACTAGTGTTAATCCATTATAAAAATATCATAAAACTCACCTTTGATGTGTATTTGGGTTGAGGATGCTCCACCTTCTCTCTAGAACCCAAAACTTAGCCAAAAATCTTATCTTTTTCTCTCTCCCCGAACCTCCCTTGTTTTATAAAAACATGAACTGCGTAGGCTGGCTGCGTAGCCTACGTAGATTGGCTACGCAGCTTAACCTTCCCCTCACTTCCATACTGATTTTGCCTACGCAAATCTGCGTAGGCTACGCAAGACTCGCATAGCTGTTCTATCACTCTTTAGTAAAAAGGTCATAACATCTTGTAGAAATCTCCAAATGACGAACGGTTTGATACGTTGGAAACTAGACTCAAAGGGCTTTACTTTGATAGGTTATACACCATATAAATCTTCATATCTTGAGAGTTATGCTCGTTTAAATTTAGATCTTGTGCAAACTCACTTGAAACTTTATCTCATCATAAAATTTTTAACTTGACTTAGCCTTAGGGCTCTTCTTAGACCCTAAACCATTTTTAATGCACCTCATACATATATTATCATGATCAATTAATATCATTATATTACCAGTCTTGTTCATACCCGAATTGATATAATTAGCACCCGCCAATCTTCTTAATGGTCTTAAAACACTTAGAAATTTTTTCGGGGTGTTACATTCTCCCCCACTTAAGAACATTCGTCCTCGAATGTTTTACAAGTCATTATTAGGCACAGTATTATCCTCTTTTCACCTTAACCATCATCTCTAATCGTTCTTGACTTCATATAGATCTTAGATATTCTTCCAACATTTCAACTTCCTTAAGGCCCCAAAATTTGGCTAACTCCCAAATTTTTTAGAAATTTTGGTGGAGTGTCCTCTACAATTAGCCTAACCACCTGCCAGAGAATCACCAAAACCAGTCCTAACAACATATTCATGAACCAACGACTCAACATAACATTAAAAAAAAATGCCAACCGTGGCCTCACGATCAGTATACTACCAAAAAGGAACATCTTTAACATCAGCTATACAGTTGATGCATAATTCATAGAAGGTAACTCTTAGCATTTTCGCAAAACACAACTTTATAAATACATGACTATTCAAACAAATGAGGGTACTTTTTCTTTATTTCCTCCTCGGCTTCCCAGGTGGCCTCTTCAACCTGTTGGTTTTGCCATAACACTTTCACGGAGGCAATTTCTTTATTTCTCAACTTTCGAACCTGTCAGTCTAAAATGGCCACCAGCTCCACATCATAAGTCAAATTACCGTCCAGTTGCACTGTACTGAAAATTCAGAATATGAGACGGAACCCCGACATACTTTCGGAGCATGGATAGATGGAATACTGGATGAACACCTGATAGACTAGGCGGCAATGCAAGTTCATAAGCCACCTCTCCAATCTTCTTAAGTATTTCAAAAAGGCCAATATATCGAGGGCTCAACTTGCCCTTCTTCTCGAATCTCAACACACCCTTCATAGGTGAAATCTTGAGCAGAACCTTCTCCCCAACCATGTAAGCAACATCACGGACCTCTCGGTCGGCATAACTCTTTTGTCTAGACTGCGTCTGCTCCTGAATCAATTTAACCTTCTCCAAAGCATCCTGAACTAAATTAGTACCCAATAGTATAGTATCACCCGGCTCAAACCAACCCACCGGAGACCGACATCGTCTCCCATATAAAGCCTCATACGGAGCCATCTGAATACTTGATTGGTAGCTGTTATTGTAAGAAAACTCTATCAATGGTAGAAATTGATCCCAAGAACCCCCGAAATCTATAACACAAACGCGTAGCATATCTTCCAATAACTGAATAGTGCGCTCGGAATGTCCGTCCGTCTGAAGGTGAAATGTTGTACTTAGTTGAACCTGTGTACCTAATTCTCACTGTACTGCCCTCCAAAACTGTGATGTGAACTGCGTGCTAAGAGTTGTTCCTAAACCTTCGAATCACTATTTCACCTTACTACGCACATACTCGGGGGTGATCTCACGTCATCATATTCTATATAGGCCTGACAACACAACATAACTGAAAATCATTAATTTAACCTTAGCCCAAAAACCTTGGAGCCAAATTTCTAACATTCAGAATTCTTTTCAAGACCCGAATCTCACATCTACACACGGTATTAGCCTGAACAAGCCGTATCCAGCCATAACCATAATCCCAGATATAATCGCATAACATACTACACAACTCGCATACTCGTAGCACCATTTCTGATCACAATAACTACTCAAAACCAAGCAAGTACTAGTATAAAACCCTGCATTCAACAGAACCTCATTCCAAAACCTTCGTACACTGTCAAAGATGAAAGAAACAATCAAAAACTCATAACCACTCATCAGATCAACTAGCCATAGAGCTCTCTCGCCCCAACTATAACCACAATCCTCTCCTAAGCCGACTTTCAATATTATCCTCCCGAATATACCATAATCAAGCATGATAGTACCCATTCTAGGTCCAATGACCTTATTTTATTAAACACAATTATCCCACAGACAAGCCACATCAATATAACTCAAGCCACAACTGCGCGATCCATGTAGCTAAATATGGGAGATGTTCCAAGGAAGAGAACTATATTGCAAGTTCAACAAGCACCACCACAACCATAATGTTACAACCAACTCCTCAAATTTCATGAAGAGGATAATCATAGGCACATGTGCATAATTGTAGAGGAAGGAAATTAATGAATCAGATAAATTATCATAGAAATAAAATTTCCACATACTGCACGGATAACTCACGTGCCAATAATATGAATCGCTTGACATGGTCACACGCCTCCAGTCCCAGCATATCATACATAAGCAATTAAACAAGTACACATTTATATGATAATAAAATAAGATTTTCATGCTCCTGGACTAGTATAAATAACATGCCATAGCATAAGCATGTGCAAAGTCTGCTATCACACTTCAAATCGGCAATTTAACGCAGAAATAATAACTACCCCATTTATTTAGGGAATTAGCCTCTTTGTAACCTCAAGTGTAGCCCAGATAGATCTCAACAAAGGTAAGAACACGAGAAACGTTATAACTTTACGCTTAACAGTCAACTCTAGGCATATCATAGCCTAAGCATCCTTTCGAGTATAAATACTTGCCCCGATACCCGCGCATTGGCTCAAACCTTACATATATGCACACTTATAGTGCGTAGCTATCACAAATAATTAACGCAACTAGTGCCTCCACTGAGTTAAAATAAAATACTCACCTCAAACAGGCCGCAACCCTAAACAATATACTTCTGAGAACTCCCAGTCTCCAAATTCATCAAACACATGAATCACCGTAACTGATCCCAACTCCAGCACTAGAATGACTAACACATCTTCCATTCACGATCTTCCATAAGGAATACTTTCATAATTCTTCCGTGCCACATAGCAACAATTTGAATATCAACAGTCTATCAAGCAGGTGAGTACTGCAATATCAATGAACATCCGTATGTCAAAACATAATGTGCCTTTTGAAATACGCACCCTTTTCAGAGATTACCGAGCAGTTGTAACATTCATCTAATTATCTAAAATTGACCATTCTGTCCAAAATTCGTGATCTGCCTTTCAAGAATGAACTTCCACCTTGTGCATGTAAATCTAAATCCAGCACAACACACCACATCTATCATGTGAAAGGCACAAAAATCTCATTATAAACTCTAAGTCACCAGCAAATTACATACCCTATTAGTTAGAAACCTCTCTCTTGCTTCTTTCCAGGAGGAAATCACAATACACAACACGTTCCATACACCGGTAGAATATATCCGGTTCAACCCATGGTAGAAACCATTAAGAACACTTTGAAATCCATTTGCACATAACCAAACTATCAGCACTGAATTCCTCAACTCCACTAAGCCACACAGGTTGCCAAATCCGAGAGTATTGCCACAAAACACCCGTAAAGCCCCACCCCATCATAAGAACCAAAAGAACCGAGCATACCATTACCATACTGATCCAGCATGTTACCCATTTGTCCTATTTTTTTTCGAGTTTCTTCTGAATTACCCTCAAGTTGACATTTCTCCTTGTCAGAACACTACTATCCTTACCCAAAGCCCATTACAAGACATCCTAAGATAAAACCACATCGCCCTAAGGCCCATAAGCCATTGTGTTCTTCTTAAGCACCTCCATAAATACCCTAACCGTAACACTCACTCTGAAAATACCTTATGCAAATTTAAAATTGTTCCTCTTTCCTTTCTTATACTGAAATGTAGAATCCATAGTCAAACAGAATTACCGCATGTCCCGATACCATCCAGTGTAAGTAACTGATTCTAGTGATATACTATTCGAAAATTTTTCAATTTCCACATATACATTTTGAATCCATTAGAACCCTCTTGAGAGTAATCCACTCTGCTCAAATCTAATTTACTCTGCCCCAAACGGGCTGAAAGACATGTGCTCCTTTAGCACAATCAATACTCAAATAAGTAACCCTGCCTTAACACGACCAATCAAACTCATATTTCGTATGCACTACATCCTTCAAAATAACAACTTAATCATTCAATAATTTTCATAGTTTCACAAATTGCAATGTAACCCATATCCAGGAATTTACTTACCAGAGTCATCCTCGATCTCCACCTCTGTAAGTCATAACTAAACCACAAGTATGCCTCAGACCAAAACTAAAATTTAACATATATCCATGAAATTGAATTGTCAATAGCAGACTCCCCCACTTGGCTTAAAGCCATAGAACAAAACACTCGATAACTTATAATACCCATACTTTATTACTGGCATAATACTGCAGTCAGTTCAACGGAAATACTTCTCAAGCTTATGCAACACCCACCATAAAATACCTCAATCATCCGCTAAGTTCGCATTTATTTTCGCGACAATCAAGTCAACTTTCTCAACCAGATTCAAATTCAAATCTCAACACATACGCCCCCGCTGGTAGAAAAGAAACTCTCCACTCAACATTATAAGGAGCACACCTACGTAGATTACTCCACATGAGATAACTCACCTGCTTAGCCTCAAATTGGCATCTTGCTATATCCTTTCGCACCCATAATTACCACGGAATCACTTAATATTTCTGAGTTTGAACTCATCAACATGACATGAAAATCTACTTCGCTCCACAATTAAACAACATGACAGATCCCTCAATGCACTCACAGCTCAAAACTGTACGTCACATCAAAACAGGTATCAAGTACCCAATAGAAGACTCTTGAGTCACAAGTAAACTTTATCCGTCTCATTCAATCCACCTGGAACATGCCACATTCACACCATACTAATAATATAGTCATTTCCACCGCTCATCGAGCCA
Source organism: Nicotiana tomentosiformis (assembly GCF_000390325.3). Lineage (NCBI taxonomy): Eukaryota > Viridiplantae > Streptophyta > Magnoliopsida > Solanales > Solanaceae > Nicotiana > Nicotiana tomentosiformis. The sequence goes on along the minus strand of NC_090814.1, from coordinate 143,979,722 downwards.
CAAATTCCAGTCGTAGGGACAGTATCGGACATATGAGTCCAAATGTACAAGTTCTCACAACCAAAACTACCGAGCCTAAGCTGCGGGCTAACCACGGCCTCAAGTCCTCCAGAAGCCCATCATCAAAACACAGAATACTCACCTTGAATCTCATTCTTGGAATCACAAGTCGGCGATACACAGCTGATATCGAGCGCTCACATACGCACACGAATGCGTGGAAGGAATTCAAATAGTTATGTTTCAAGCTGAATCAATTCCGCACAATAGAATACAAGAAAGTGAAATTTTTCTAAGGGTTCGGCAGCCTCTCGAAGATAAGTACAGACGTCTCCGTACCGATCCGCAAGACTCTACTAAACCTACTCATGACTCGTGAGACCTATGTAACCTAGGCTCTAATACCAACTTGTCACGACCCAAAATCTCACCCGTCGTGATAGCGCCTATCTCAATACTAGGCAAGCCGGTAATCTCAATAAATCACATATCTTTTAAATTTGAAAACATAATGATTTAATTTAGCGGAAGAAATCTCATAAGTATAAATATAAGTAATCCCAAAACCCGGTATCACTGAGTACATGAGCATCTAATATGAATGCAAGTCTGGACAATACGGTCCATAATAGTCTGAGACCAGATACAGTAAATAAAGAGATAGGGAAGGAGAGGCAAGGTCTGCAAAGCACGACAGCTACCCATGAATCTCTAGAAAAATCAACTGTGCGAAAGAAATCAACACCATCTATATCCGGGAATACCTGAATCTACACACGAAGTGCAGGGTGTAGTATGAGTACAACCAACTCAGTAAGTAACAATAATAAATAAAGAACTGAGAAGGTAGTGACGATCTATACAAAGACAGTTCATTTTCAATAATTCCTGCAAAGAATAGACATGCTTTCAAATCTGGCAATTTAAATCAAATCAGTTTTATACAGTTCAAGTTCATGTAATCCGGATATAGAATCTTTCAGAAATTTCACAACAATGACAGATAGCAACTAAGTACAACAACAAATGAAAAGTAAGTACAACCTCTCAGGGCAACAATCACCCAACTCGTCACAACGGCTCAACCACTCGGCTCTCATCCCTCAGCACTCACACTCAATGGGTACCCGCGCTCACTGGGGGTGTACAGACTTCGAAGGGGCTCCTACAACCCAAGCGCTATAATCCGCATGGATAACTCACGTGCTGCACGTACAACTCACGTGCTATAGTATCAATATCTAGATCCGCACAGACAACTCACGTGCTACACGGATAACTCACGTGCTATAGTATAATATCTAGATCCGCACGGACAACTCACGTGTTGCATGAACAACTCACGTGCTATAGTATAATAATACCTGGATCCGTACAGACAACTCACGTGCTGTACAGAAAACTCACGTTCTATAATAATATCTCACAATCAAGCCCTCGGTCTCACTCAGTCATAAATCTCTCCAGTCTCTCGGGCTCTCAGAAATCATGAAATCAGCCCAAACAACAATGATATGATGCATCAATAATGAACAATAGAGACTGAGATAAAATAAACAAGTAAACTGTGACTGAGTACAGACAATCATTAAGCAGATAGTTCAACATGTACATGACCTCTGTGGGTCCTACAGTGCCAACATATAATTTAGACATGATTTGTGGTTCAATTTCTCTACTACATGGAGAATGTACAGATAACAACAGATTATTCAACTTTACAGTTTCACGGGATGAACCAAGTCACAACCCCCTCGGTGTACGCCCACACGTCCGTCACCTAGCATGTGCGTCACCTCTAAAATAATCACATGACACAAAAATTTGAGGTTTCATACCCTCAAGATCATATTTAAAACTGTTACTTACCTCAACTCGTATAATTTCTTATTCCACTATGATTTTGCCTCTTGAATTGGCCTCCAAATGCCTCGAAATATGAATGCCCATCCAACCACGAGTCTAAACATACAAATTTCACCAAATTTCGATATCAACTCGACTCTCAAATCTTCAATTAAAATCTTCAACAAGCCCAATTCACCCATACATATCCCTTTTATCCTTAATAGATTTCATCCTTGGCCTTTAAGCCCCAGTCTAGGTTATATGATTCAATAGTTAATCATTATTAAGCTATTGTAGTAGTAGAATCACCAACCATCCTAACAAGATTCAAAAATTCACTATTCATCTTCTTCCCCATTCAAGAACCCTAACTCACAATACCCATTTCAAGGACTAGCATAATTCTTCAACCAATTGGTACTTTCTACTTCAATATACATTCCAAATACTTAATCCACTGTTTTATTTAAGTGTAGGGTGGAGAATTTACCTCTTGTAGCTCAAACCCTAACTTGAACCCTTTTGAATGATTCTTGAAGATGAGAAAAATCCCTATGAATTTCAATCCATGCAGATTTTATTACTACCATTAACTAGTGTTAATCCTGTAAGGACCCGTAAAAAATTTAAACCAAAAACTCGGAGTTTCGTGGTGCCAAGTTAGATTCCTGCGTTATTATAGTAGAAAGCTCGCCGCGGTTCGGACTTTTTGGATTGAACAGTACCCTACGGACTTAGAAGAAAATATTTTGCGGAAGAACGCATTTCTGCGGCCCATTATGCGGCCGCATAATCACTCTGCGAACCGCATAATGACCGCAGAGTGAAGCAGTACGTTGGCCAAATTGAGGTCAGCTTTGCGGTCGATTATGCGACCGCATAACTACTATGCGGACCGCATATCGGTTGTAAAATACCTCTTGCGTTTTTGCGAAGGGAGTTCTGCGGTGCATTATGCGACCGCAGAACAAGTATGTAGACCGCATACTGGTCGCATACCTGGGCCGAAAGTTCAGGCCCGTGAGGGCCCTTTTTTTGGTCACTTTGCAGACCGCATAACCATTATGCGGTCGCATATGAGACCGCAGACATGTATCGGGAAACCCATTTTCTTAATTTAAAATCCGACCCCCATTCCATTAAAACAACCTTTTAGTCTATTTTGAAGCTCATTTCTGATATTTCTAGTGTGAGAGAGAGATGGTTCTAGAAGGAGGGCCTAATTTTCATCAATTAATCTTCAACCATCACTCAAGGCTTTGAAAATATTCAAGTAGAGCACTAAATTCTTCATCCAAAAAGGTAAGACCTCATCATCCCAACTCTTAATTTCAAACATAGCTATAATTGGGGTACTAGGGTGATACTTCATGGGTATGAGGGTGGTTCATCTTGCATGCTTGTGATAAAGAGTGTGAAAAAAATAATAATAATAAAAAGTGAACTAGAACCATGAACGGTTTCCTAATTTTGAGTTCAATTTGTATATTGCTAAAATAGATCGAGGTTGCTAAGGGTTCCGGATAATTGTAGATTCTAAAGAAGCACAATTGAGGTATGTATGGCTAACTCTCTTCTTCTTAGAATCGAACTCCTGGTGTCTAAATAATTGGTGTAAGTTCCGACTTGATCATATTAGAATTGTTTGCCTTAGTGTGTTGGATTGAACGATTCATGCCCCCAAATTGTTCTAGATGTTCACCGTGTCATCATGCTATTTGAGAACGTAATTGTGATACAAGCTCCTTCTCTTATGTGTGCAATGCCTTGTGTGATGGTACTTATCGACAAGAATGATGATGTTACTTGAACGAATAAAAAGGGAAAGACTTGAATTGTAAAATGTGCCAAAGTTCCAAGAACTATCTAATAAATGAGGATGTTTGTGCCATGTAATGAAAGATGGGAAAGAGATGTGAATTGAGTGAACAATTGAAAGAGGTTATGTCTCAAGTGAGATGGCTTAGCCGATCGGGCCGAGATCAGACGCCATGCTGTACATATGGTGGCATTTGTGTTGGAATTATTGATTTACATTGTAGATATGGATATGTCTCACTTGAGATGGCTTAGCCGGTCGGGCCGAGACCGGACTCCGTGTAAAAAAAACACGGTGGCATTATGAGTTGTGGCTTTGGCACTAAAGATTATTAACCTAAAAAGATGGAAAAATTGAACTGGAAACTATGTGATCCTTACTTGGTGTTTCTTTGTATTTCTATGAAGTACTTATTGATTATTATGACTGCCTTCTCTTTGTTTCATTGTTCATTCTACTAAGATTGGTGTTTGCCTTACATACTAGTACTATTCGACAGTACTAACGCCCCTTTTATCGGGGGCGCTACATCTTTGAATAGATGTAGGTGGTTCCATCGTAGATAGTGCTGATCGCATATAGTGGTGCTCTCCCTCACACTCATCACAGTAGTTTTGGTGAGCCCCATTTCTTCCTGGGGTCATGTAGTCCTTCTTTTGTATAAGTTTTCATATTTTGAGGTATAGCCGGGGCCTTGTTGCCGGCATTGTCGTGTTGCTCTTTCGTACCCTTAGTGGCTCCGTAGACGTTTATGTGGGTCATGTATGTGTGTTGGGGTGGTCGTTGGATCGAGATGTATTTTGGAAACTTAACTATGTCATACTGTATATAATGAAAAATAGACTAGCAACGTTTATGCATGTATACCTGATCTCTCCCCTATTTAGTAGATGATAACGCATCCTCTTTTCGGATCATGAATGAGTCGGGTAGGGAAGGTCTAATAGGCTTGCTCGGCCGGGTTCACTCGGTTGAGCGCCGGTCGTGCTCCCCGAGGTTGCGGCGTGACAATATTGGTATCAGAACCTAAGGTTTTAAAGTGTTCTAGGATGTCTCGGAGCCGTGTCTAGTAGAGCCCTTCTTATCGGTGTGTTGTCGACCACATCTATAATTAGTGGGCTACTTGGACATTTAAGAATGATACCCTTCATTGTTGTTCTATATCGTGCGATAGAGCGGAACGTGAGGTTGTTTTCCCCTAACTCGTGCATTGTTCTAACTTTCAGTAAATGGCACCTAAGAAGAAAGCGAGAATTGGCCAAGAAGCCAATACCACCCCAGGAGTGGTTGTTGATCCCTTACTTGATAATGCGGGTGAGGATAATCCCCCTACTATCACGCTGCCTGATTCGTCTACTCCAGAACATACTACCCCCAGCTCCTACACCCGTGGAGGATACCACAATCCCTCCTGCTGATATACCTGTTCCACCTCCAGCCCCAGCTCCTGGTCCCGGTATTTCCGATAGGGATCTTAGGGGAGCTATTCAGATGCTGACTCAGTTAGTAGCTTCCCAGGCTCAGAGGTCAAATGTTGCACCCACCTCATTTAGCTTGCAAGGAAATTTTTCCGGTTCCAGGGTAAACAGGTTCCTTCAGTTAGACCCTCCAGTGTTCACAGGTACTGATCCCGGGGCAAACCCTCAAGATTTCATTGATGAGATGCCTAAGACTCTCCGAGTTATGCGTGCTACAGAAACAAAGGGAGTAGAGTTGGCCTCCTATCGTCTGAAAGGGGTGGCATATTCCTGGTTTGAGATGTGGGAGGATTCCCGTGAGGAGGGGAGCTCTCCGGCGGGATGGAGTGAGTTCGCGGATGCCTTCATAGACCATTTCCTGCCTGCCGAGACTAAGGCAGCCCATGATGTGGAGTTTGAGATGCTTAAACAGGGTAGTAGGAATGTGTGGGAATATCACATGGAGTTCGTGCGCCTGTCAAAGTATGCTGCTCATATGATGCCGACTACGGAGACTAGGGTGCATCGATTTGTGCAAGGCCTTAGCCCTTTGGTCATTAATGAGGCTGCCACAACTGCTCTAAATTCCGACATGAACTATGGAAATATGGTGGCATTCACCCAAGCTATGGAGGCTCGAAAGTTAAAGCTCAGGATGGAACGCGAAAGTAGTAGTAGGGCCCGATCAGCGGGCAACCTTGGGAATTCATTCGGAGGTGGGAGATCAGCTTTTCGGGGAGGATCATTAGGGCCGCCCCAGTCTTATGCTCAGTCTTCAGCTAGTGCCCCACCATCAGGGCACGATCAGCAGTAGGGGAGTCACTTTAGGCCCGGTCAGGGCAGCAGGGGGTCCCACCATCAGGGCCGATCAGGAGGGAGATTCCAGCAGTAGCAGAGGGTCCCATGCCCTAAGTGTGGGAGGATACATTCGGGAGTCTGCTACCTGGACATGCCAATATGTTATGGATGCGGAATGAGAGGTCATATTCAAAGGGAGTGTCGTGCATCCCGTCAGGGTGTATGCAGGGGCACAGCTCAGTCATCCAATCCTACAGCCGCTACATTTTTAGCACCCCCTCCAGCTCGAGGCTCTCCAGCACCCACAGGGCATGGTGCAGCTAGGGGTGGTGCACAGAGTTTGGGAGGACCCAACCAATTCTATGCTATGAGTGGTCGACAGAGTGCAGAGGCTTCCCCAGATGTCGTCATAGGTATATTTACTGTTCAATCTCATGATGTGTGTGCCCTTATTGATCCCAGATCTTCTTTGTCCTATGTTACTCCTTATGTTGCTACGAGCTTCGGAATAGAACCGGAACAGCTTCATGAGCCGTTCTCTATATCTACTCCGGTTGGCGAGTCTATTATGGCCGCACAGTTTTATAGGGATTGTGTTGTCACGGTGCGTGGTCGGGATACCATGGCCGATCTTATTGAACTAGGGATGATTGATTTTGACGTAATAATGGGAATTGATTGGCTTTATTCATGTTTTGCCAAACTCGATTGCCGAGCCAGAATCATGAGGCTTGAGTTTCCTAACGAGCCAGCTATTGAGTGGGAAGGGAATAATGTTGTGCCAAAAGGTAGGTTTATTTCTTACCTTAAGGCTGCGAAGATGATCAAGAAGGGGTGTATTTATCATTTGATCCGAGTTACGGACCCTACTGCTGAGGTGCCTATCCTTGAATCTGTACCAATTGTGAATGAATTCCCTGACGTATTTCTGGATGAGCTCCCTGGAATTCCTCTAGACAAGGAGATTGATTTTGGGATTGATGTGATGCCGGACACGCAGCCTATATCCATTCTACCTTATAGAATGGCACCGGCAGAATTAAAAGAGCTAAAGGAACAACTAAGAGATTTGCTAGAGAAAGGTTCATCCGACCGAGTGTGTCGCCTTGGGGCGCATCGGTTTTCTTTGTCAGAAAGAAAGATGGATCGCTGTAGATGTGTGTTGATTATCGGCAACTCAACAAAGTCACAATAAAAAACAAATACCCATTGCCTAGAATAAATGATTTGTTTGATCAATTACAAGGTACTACGTTCTTCTCCAAAATTGATTTGCGGTCCGGGTACCATCAATTGAAGGTAAGGGAACATGATATTCCGAAAATAGCTTTTAGAACCCGGTATGGGCACTTTGAATTTTTGGTAATGTCTTTCGGGCTAACAAATGCCCCGACAGCTTTCATGGATCTTATGAATCGAGTCTTCAAGCTGTTCCTCAACTCCTTTGTGATAGTATTCATTAACGACATCCTTGTGTATTCACGAAGTCGAGAGGATCACGCCGACCACCTCAGGGAAGTTCTACAAACTCTTCATCAACACCAATTGTATGCAAAGTTCTCGAAATGTGAATTTTGGCTTGAATTTGTTACATTCCTGGGTCATGTCGTCTCCGGAGAAGCAATTAAGGTTGATCCTCAAAAGATTGTAGCGGTGAAGGATTGGCCTAGACCTACTACTCCAACAGAGATCCGTAGTTTCTTGGGTTTGGCCGGGTATTATAGGAGGTTCGTGGATGGATTCTCCACTCTTGCCTCTCCATTGACTAAATTGACGCATAAGGCGGTTAAGTTCCGGTGGTCCGATACTTGTGAAAGGAGTTTCCAGGAATTGAAATCAAGATTGACTTCGGCGCCGGTATTGACCCTGCCAGAGGGTACCGAGGGGTTTGTGGTGTATTGCGATGCTTCAAGGATCGATTTTGGGTATGTATTAATGCAACATGGTAAGGTCATAGCATATGTTTCAAGGCAACCTAAGAATCATGAAAAGAACTATCCAACTCATGACTTAGAGCTTGCGGCGGTAGTTTTTGCATTAAAAATTTGGCGTCATTATTTGTATGGAGTCCATGTAGATGTATTCAAGAACCACAAAAGTCTTCAATACATTTTCAAGCAGAAGGAATTGAACTTAAGGCATATAATGTGGCTTGAGTTGCTCAAAGATTATGACATCGACATTTTTGTATCATCCGGGGAAAGCTAATGTGGTGGCGAATGCTCTTAGTCGGAAATCTATGGGTAGTTTGGCTCACTTGGAGGCATGTCAAAGGCCCTTGGCCCGGGAGGTTCACCAGTTGGCCGGTTTGGGGGTTCGTCTTGCAGACTCTAATGAAGGGGGAGTGATTGTGCGAAATAAGGCAGAATCGTCACTTATGGCGAAAGTCAAGGAGAAACAATATAATGATCCAGTGTTGGTGCAGTTGAAGGAAGGGATTCATAAACATAAGACTACAACTTTTTCTCTTGGCGTGGATGACGGTACATTACGGTACCAAGGACGACTATGTGTTCCAAACATAGATGGTCTTCGGGAAAGAATCATGGCAGAAGCTCATACTTCTAGATATTCCGTGCACCCAGGTTCTACAAAAATGTATCATGACCTCAAAGAAGTTTACTGGTGGAATGACATGAAGAGGGGTGTGGCGAACTTTGTGGCAAAATGTTCAAACTGTCAACAGGTGAAGGCCGAGCATCAAAGGCCCGGTGGGTTAGCACAGAGTATAGAAATTCCAATGTGGAAATGGGAAATGATCAATATGGATTTTGTGGTAGGGTTACCGCGCACTCCGCGTAAGTTCGACTCAATTTGGGTGATCGTGGATCGACTCACGAAATCAGCGCACTTCTTGCCAGTTAAATCCACTGACACTGCGGAACAATATGCTCAATTGTATATCAAGGAAATAGTCAGGCTTCATGGCACTCCAGCTTCCATCATTTCCGATCGAGGGGCCCAGTTCACCGCTAATTTCTGGAAGAAATTTCAGCAAGGTTTGGGTACGCAGGTAAATCTTAGCACGGCTTTCCATCCACAGACTAACGGGCAAGCAGAGCGGACTATCCAAACATTTGAGGACATGTTGCGTGCTTGTGTGCTTGACTTCAAGGGTAGCTTGGATGATCATTTGCCGCTTATAGAATTTGCTTATAACAACAACTTCCATGCCAGTATTCAGATGGCGTTGTTTGAGGCCTTATATGGTAGAAGATGTAGATCGTCGATTGGATGGTTCAAGGTTGGAGAAGCCAAACTAATAGGACCAGACCTTGTGCATCAGGCTATGGAAAAGGTTAAGATCATAAAAGAGCGGTTGAAAACTGCTCAAAGTCGTCAAAAATCCTACTCGGATGTCCGTCGCAGAGACTTAGAGTTCAAGGAAGATGATTGGGTGTTCTTGAAGGTATCTTCCATGAAGGGGATCATGCGGTTTGGAAAGAAAGGAAAATTAAGTCCGAGGTATGTCGGGCCGTATAGAAGCACTCAAAGGATAGGTCAGGTGGTGTACAAGATTGATCTACCACCTGAGATGTCATTAGTGCACCCGGTATTTCATGTGTCCATGTTGAAGAAGGTAGTTGGAAATCTGTCCGCTATCGTGCCGGTTGAGATTATCGAGGTTAGTGAAGAATTGTCGTATGAAGAGATTTCGGTTGCTATCCTTGATAGATAGGTCCGGAAGTTGAGGAACAAAGAAATTGCATCTGTAAAGGTATTATGGCGAAACCAGCAAGTCGAAGAAGCTACTTGGGAAGCCGAGAATGAAATGAAAAAGAATTACCCCCATTTATTTGAATAGCCATGTAATAGCTCTATAAAGTTGCCCCCCTAAATTTTGTATCACTTGTTCGGCTAATATAAAGACACTACTTTCTAGTTATATGTCCCCCCATGAGGCTTCGGTTGGTGTTATTTTGCATTCTGTTGTGTCATTTAATTCTATATATGTTGCTAAGGTGTGTTTCGGGGGCTCTCTGACAGGTGGATATGCCTAAATACAAAGGAAACTCTAGCAAAATTTTCAGAAAGTTAGGAAGCTAGGAAAATTTGGGGCTGATGGTATGTGGTACAACTGAAACTGTGTTAAGCAAACCTTGATCATCATTCGAGGATGAATGATCTTAAGTGGGGGAGGATGTAAGGACCCGTAAAAAATTTAAACCAAAAACTCGGGTTTTCGTGGTGCCAAGTTAGATTCCTGCGTTATTATAGTAGAAATTCTTCGCGGCGAGCTTGCTCGCCGCGGTTCGAACTTTTTGGATTGAACAGTACCCTATGGACTTAGAGGAAAATGTTTCGCAGAAGAATACGTTTTTGCAACCCATTATGCGGCCTTATAATCACTCTGCGGACCGCATAATGGTCGTAGAGTGAAGCAGTACGTTGGCCAAATTGAGGTCAGCTTTGCGGTCGATTATGCGACCGCATAATCACTATGCGGACCGCTTATCAGTCGCATAATCCCTCTTGGGTTTTTGCGAAGGTAGTTCTGTGTTGCATTATGCGACCGCAGAACAAGTATGTGGACCGTATACTGGTCGCATACCTGGGCCGAAAGTTCAGGCCCCTGAGGGCCATTTCTGCGGTCACTTTGCGGACCGCAGACCTGTGTCGGGGTACCCATTTTCTTAATTTAAAACCTGACCCCCATTCCGTTAAAACAACCCTTTAGTCTATTTTGAAGCTCATTTCTGATATTTCTAGTGAGAGAGAGAGAGAGGGTTCTAGAAGGAGGGCCTAGTTTTTATTAATTAATCTTCAACCATCACTCAAGGTTTTGAAAATATTCAAGTAGAGCACCAAATTCTTCATCCAAAAAGGTAAGACCTCATCATCCCAACTCTTAATTTCAAACATAGCTATAATGGGGTACTAGGGTGATACTTCATGGGTATGAGGGTGGTTCATCTTGCATGCATGTGATAAACAGTGTGAAAATAATAATAATAATAATAATAATAAAAGGTGAACTAGAACCATGAACGTTTTCCTAATTTTGAGTTCAATTTGTATATTGCTAAAATAGATCGAGGTTGCTAAGGGTTCCGGATAATTGTAGAGTCTAAAGAAGCGCAATTGAGGTATGTATGGCTAACTCTCTTCTTCTTAGAATCAAACTCCTGGTGTCCAAATAATTGGTGTAAGTTCCGACTTGAACATATTAGAATTGTTTGCCTTAGTGTGTTGGATTGAAAGATTCATGGCCCCAAATTGTTCTAGATGTTCACTGTGTCATCATGTTATTTGAGAACGTAATTGTGATTTCCAAGCTCCTTCCCTTATGTGTGCAATGCCTTGTGTGATGGTACTTATCGACATGAATGATGATGTTACTTGAACGAATAAAAAGGGAAAGACTTGAATTGTAAAATGTGTCAAAGTGCCAAGAACTATATAATAAATGAGGTTGTTTGTGCCATGTAATGAAAGATGGGAAAGAGATGTGAATTGAGTGAACAATTGAAAGAGGTTATGTCTCAAATGAGATGGCTTAGCCGATTGGGCCGAGATCGGATACCATGTCATACACATGGTGGCATTTGTGTTGGAATTATTGATTTACATTATGGATATGGATATGTCTCACTTGAGATGGCTTAGCCGGTCGGGCCGAGACCGGACTCCGTGTAAAAAAAAACATGGTGGCATTATGAGTTGTGGCTTTGGCACTAAAGATTATTAACCTAAAAAGATAGAAGAATTGAACTGGAAACTATGTGATCCTTACTTGGTGTTTCTTTGTATTTCTATGAAGTACTTATTGATTATTATGACTGCCTTCTCTTTGTTTCACTATTCATTCTACTAAGATTGGTGTTTGCCTTACATACTAGTACTATTCGACAGTACTAACGCCCCTTTTGTCGGGGGCGCTACATCTTTGAATAGATGTAGGTGGTTCCATCGCAGATAGTGCTGATCGCATATAATGGTGCTCTCCCTCACACTCATCACAGCATTCTTGGTGAGCCCCATTTCTTCCTGGGGTCATGTAGTCCTTCTTTTGTATAAGTTTTCATATTTTGAGATATAGCCGGGGCCTTGTTGCCGGCATTATCGTATTGCTCTTTCGTACCCTTAGAGGCTCCGTAGACGTTTATGTGGGTCATGTATGTGTGTTGGGGTAGTCGTTGGATCGAGTTGTACTTTGGAAACTTAACTATGGCATACTGTATATAATGAAAAATAGACTAGCAACGTTTATGCATGTATACCTGATCTCTCCCCTATTTAGTAGATGATAACGCGTCCTCTTTTCGGATCATGAATGATTCGGGTAGGGAAGGTCTAATAGGCTTGCTCGACCGGGTTCACTCAGTTGAGCGCCGGTCGCGCTCCCCGAGGTTGGGGCGTGACAAATCCGTTATAAAAATATCATAAAACTCACCTTTGATGTGTATTTAGGTTGAGGATGCTCCACCTTCTCTCTAGAACCCAAAACTTAGCCAAAAAACCTATCTTTTTCTCTCTCCCCGAACCTCCCCTGTTTTATAAAAAAATGAACTGCGTAGGCTGGCTGCGTAGCCTACGCAGCTTAACCCTCCCCTCGCTTCCATACTGATTTTTCCTACGCAAGACTCGCGTAGCTGTTCTGTCACTCTTTAGTAAAAAGGTCATAACTTCTTGCAGAAATCTCCAAATGACGAACGGTTTGATGCGTTGGAAACTAAACTCAAAGAAAGTTAATTTGATAGATTATACACTATATAACTCTTTATATCTTGAGATTTATACTCGTTTGAAGTTAGATCTTATGCAAACTTACTTGAAACTTTATCCCATCATAAAATTTTCAACTTGACTTAGCCTTAGGGCTCTTCTTAGATCTTAAACCATTTTTAATGCACCTCATACATATGTTATCATGATCAATTAATATCATTCAAATTACTAGTCTTGTTCATACCCGAATTGATATAATTAGCACCCACCAATCTTCTTAATGGTCTTAAAACACTTAGAAATTTTTCGAGGTATTACGGTGCCATAGTGAAACATCTCTTCTTCTCTGCAGTAACAATCAGTCCTCTGCTTATTGAGTCATCATCAGAAACAAAGAGATATAAGCCTAATTTCTCTCTACCAATCCCCTTCACCCTCCTATTTGAGAGGTCCTGGAATAAACAAAAGTCAGGGAAAAAGGTAACAGAGCAATAAAGGTCTCTAGTTACTTTTGACACTAACATCAAGTTATATTGAAAATCAGGAACAAATAATACATCCTTCATTACTGTATCTTTCGAGAGTAAACAGTCCCCAACATGAGACATTGAAGTCACCTGGCCATTTGGCATTTGCACTATTTTACTTCTTAAGGAATCAACTTTGCGAACAGAATGCAACATATCTAAATCATATATCATATGGTTTATTGCACATGTATCTATAATCCAATCCTTCTTTGCTACACTAGCCATAAAGGAATGAATAGTACCTGCCATATTTGCCATATTTTCCTGAGAAGGCTCTTTGTTCCGCATTCTGAGGATTTGATTGTATTGATCATTAGTAAACACTGGTGGCCTAGGCATCTCACTCAAAGCAGCTGTGTCTCCATCATCATTTCTACCTGTATTAAGTCCAGGAACATTTGGTGCATAATTCCCTACATTGGCATTGTAAGCAGTTGAGTTGCCCTGTCCTTTCTTTCTGAACTTGAAGTCCGTAGGATAACTACTATTTTATAACAATTCTCCTTACTATGCCCTTTCATCTTACAAAATTCACACTGAATGTTTCAATTCTTCTTAGATTTTGGATAAATGTCTACTTTTGTGGACAGAAAAGTTGTGGCTTCTGACCCTTCTCCTAACATAGATGCATTTGAGAATGATCTCTTACTTTCTCTCTCAATTTTCATAGAATATGCCTTGCTAACACTTGGAGTGGGATTAGTCATAAGGATTTGACTCCTTGCCTGCTCATAATTCTCTTTAAGTCCCATCAGGAATTGCATTAGAGCCCGTTTGGATTGGCTTATTTTAAGTGCTTTTAAGCCAAAATAACTTTTAAGCCATTTTGTAGTATTTGGATAGAGTAAAAAAGTGCTTTTAAGCACTTGTTTTTAAGCTAAAATGACAAAAATAAGCCAAAAGCCAAAAGTTAGAATTCATAACTTATGGCTTAAAAGCTATTTTGGCTTAAAAGTCACTTAAAATAAGCTCATCCAAATGGACTCTTAGCTTTTGCCTATGCAAATACTCATTGAAATCTTTAGATCTCCTACAGTCACAGCTTGGAGGAGTCATGCTCTCGTACTCATCCCATAACTCTTTGAGTTTGGTAAAATATACAGAAACATTGTTTGTCCTTGATAAAGTGTTGCAATCTCCTTGTGAAGCTGATAAACCCTAGATGTGTTGACTTTATCAAAGCTCTCTCTCAGATCTTCCCAAACACGATATGCATCTTTTGCATACACTATGCATGTTAACAATTCCTTCGAAACAAAGCTCATTATCCATCCAAGCACAATTGCGTTGCACATGTCCCACTGATGACCCAGATCCTCCTCAAAATCCTCTCTTTTCAGAGTTCCGTCGATCAACCCTAATTTGTTCTTTCCTAATAGCTGGATTTGCATCGCACGGCTCCAAACAGAGTAATTTTCAGTTTCGGTCAATTGAATTGAGACTATCGACGCTCAGGTAGTGTCTGAAGGATGAAGATACAAAATGTGATTGTGATCGAGATCTGTTTTCGCCATTGTTGAGATCGAAGAATTTTCGAGATCAGATTCTACCATTGAACAATTGACAGCAAAATCGAAGGTAATTAGCTCACAATTGTGGCTAATTGCCCTAATACCATGTCAAGTTTAAGCTAGATCAGTAATGGAAATCCCTAGATTGGGAGAAGAGAGAGAGATAGAGAGAATAAAAGCGCACATGCAAGCTCTATATATTGATGAGCAGAATGAAAAATGTTCTGAAAATATGAATAACAGATGTACAACCACTAACTACTTATAAGAAAAGGTAATAGTATTAACTAACTCCTAACAATATCTAAACATAATTAACCGACTCTCTAACAACTATTTACAATTATACCCTCAACTAAGTAACACCTTCATCTACACCATCAGCGGGGTACAAACCGAACCGGAAAATCGTACCAAATCAAAAAGTCAAACCAAACCGATTAAAAAATCCGACTAGGTTTGGTTTGATCTGTTTGATGTTGAGTAAAAAATCTAAACCAAATCGACATATAAATATATAATTTTAAATATACTTTTAAGATTTTATATAGAATTTTCTTTTAAAAATGTCTAGAAATATTTGAGATTCTCTTACGGGATATAATATTTAAGAAAATGTGAAGTGCTCCATTTTTATTAATCTTAAATAATGAGTTGTATGATCACTTTCTTATCGAGTGTTACTGAAATACGTCATTCTCTTTGTTCTTCCATATTCATATGCCAAGATCTATTAAATTCTTATATCTTTTTTGAATTTGAAGTGGTTATTATTATTTAGGTATCATATTGATTTTTATATTTAATTACTAAATTCGGTTAATCTTGAAAGTGTATATCAACGAAAATTATTGTCAGACAACTAAAAAACTAACTATCATGTGTTACTAAGTAAATTCACCCATAAAAATATTTAATAGATAATATGTTTGTCAATTTTTTACATTTTTACTAAATATATTTACTTAAATTTTTTTTAACAAAGTAAGATTGAAATAATATTTAAGTAACTAAAAATCCAAAAAACTCGAAAAATCCGCCAAAATCGAACCAATCCAAACTGATATAGTTGGTTTGGTTTGGTTTTGATACAATCCGAACCAACCCTATCCATGTACACCCCTAACCCTAAGTTACACCGACCTAAAAGTTAGAGTATAGCCTGAAAATGATTACAATGAAGAATGTTTTTTTTAACTTAGTTTTGTTCCTTTCTGTTTTATGGAGCTGGTTATATATATATTTGACGGGTTACTTGCTTTAGTTTCAAGTTTTAATCCAAGTATCATGGTTTCTTACTTTCTTGTGAACCAAGGTTTTCGATGGAATTAACCTTTTCTACGAGTAAATGATTAGCAAAAGAGGTTAATTCTTCAGTTAAAGGAAGCAGTATAATTAAAATATAGAGAGACATCATAAAGTTGGAGAAATAATGATGCCAAGAAATTGGAAAGGAAAATCTTTATGGGTTATTATGGATTGCAAATCATTATTCTTTTGCTTTGAGAAAGGATTAACTGATACCAAATCTGTTTTCTTTGGGAATGTGTAAATTCTTTAAAGAGAATATAAAGGATATAAGTTGGAAGAATTAACCTAAATAGTTGTATTCTTAATCTCTTAAATTAAAAGTAGCCATCAAATATATAATATATGTCTAATTCATATATAATATATGTATAATTATATATAATTAATATATAATTTATGTATAATGACTAAAAAAAGTAAATATTAAATCTGACCGGCTATTTGTGTAACAATAGTTACCATCTGGTACGATATCCTAAATTAATTAGCGAATTAGCAACATGACTAAACTAATTATGCATGACATGTGTGATGTGTAACATCTGTATATAAGATTAACTAATTCAATTAATTCAAATTTGCAAAGATAGACCCATCAATGTGATAAAGCACTTATTATCGAGCTGATTCGATTAGTTTAGATTAACGACGGGTAGGGTATGGCCATTAAACTGATAAAAGTCACATAAAAGTTTTATATTTTTAAGGCTCGAACATGAAACCTTTAGTTAATAAGAACAAATAGATTTACGGCATATGTTCATTTATGCTTCATATATACTTCCTTAGGTCCACTTTAATTGATTTTTTAGTATTTTTTTTGTGGTCCACAATATTTGATTTTTTCAGATATCAAGAAGAAATTAACTTCTTTTTTCCAAAGTTACCCTTGAAGTAAAGAACCTATGAGTATTTGTTATATTTTTAATGAATAAATTAAGGTTAATATAGTCAATTTTATAGTTAATTAATGCTAAAAAGATGAATTCCTTAATATGTGTAAAAATAAAAAAAAAATCAATTAAAATGAGGGGGGGGGGGAATTTTAGTTTTGGAAGACAGGTGAAAAGCAACTATCAAAAATAATAATGGTGAGGAGAAAAGCACTAAAGTTGATAATAATGAAACACAAAAATAAAGTGCAAGAAAACAAAATGTCTCATGATATTGTTGGTTTGTTGAGTCGAAGACAAGAGAGAAATTAAAGATATAGGGCCCAAAAAAAACAAACATAAAAAGAGACTTTGATGAGTGCCCGGACACTTTCTTTTAATGTGGTTCGTTGATGAACGTCATTACTTGTTAAATCACTTAGTGTGTTGACAAATTCAATACCTATATTACAAATTATCCCACCTCTATTTGTCTCTTCTCTCTTATTGAACTGTCCCTAAAAAAATCTCAACATATATACTGGTCTCGATCTATCTATTTATTTATTTGACACATGATTTATTTCAGGCCGAAAACTTGTCCCAAATCCTGGAGTTAATGAATTTATTATGAATGGACATAATCCAACACTCCTAAAATGGACGGGATATTTAAAAAGGAATTTAAGAAGAAAGATTATATAAATACTACTCCCTCCGTTTCAAATTAACAGTCGTGGTTACTAAAAATAGTTGTTTCAAATTATTTATCATTTTAAAAGTTCAAGACAAAACTGGTTATTTTTTTCCTTTTTTACCCTTAGTGATAATTGTTCTTAAAGATGGAGATAACACATAAATAGAATAGATATTCAATGAAGAGAGATTATATCTTATAACATAAATAATGGTAGAATAGTTCAATCCCTTTTCTAATTAATATTTCTGAGAAACACGACACATAATACAGGAGGAGTAATGTTCTACATTGAATAAGCATTTTACACATGATTTCTGATTTGAGACACGTCTAGTTGTACACACACTCCTTTAAGTTTGACAATTTAGTAATTTCATACTATTATATTGCTCCAAGGCAAGTATCCTTTTTCTAAGATTTTTGTACATTCATTAAAAAACTAATAGTAACATTTGATTAAATTACCTTGATTCTCTCAAATTATTTTTTCTCTCTCCTCAGATTAATTATTTTAAATCTCTTTTCAGACTTTTTAAACTATTTATTGGAATTAGGGTAAATTTGATTAAAAAGAATATTTATTAATTTTCTAGAACGATAATTATTTTGAATCAAAATCTTTTGGCTCAAAAGACACTTATCTTGAATTCGGAGAGAGTAATATTTTATGACACAACCCTCTAAACTATACCTGTTAATCGGGCCGGGCTGACCCGTTTACAACCCGGGTCAGCCCGGTACTGTAGCGTGGGGGCGGGCTGGGACGGGTTGGGCGGGGAGCGGATTTCAAACGAACAGTTTTTTGATACCGGTGCACCGGAACCCGTTAACGGGCTACAGCTCGGTTCAGCCTGATTTTTAACTTTTTTTTTTACCGTTGCCAACGGTCAAATTCAAATATGACCGTTGGTCAACGACCCTTTTTTTTTTGCAGAAATGGCCATTTCGGCTTACCCCCTTAAGAAAATAGCCCCCACACCCCTAGTATTTGATAAATTATAATTTTAACCTTTTAAAAACTATAAATAGCCCCCTTCTTCTTTATTTTTCCTCACAATTCACTCTCTTACTACTCTAATTCTCTCTTGATATTATTGATTATTGTTCTTAAATTCTCAATTACTTATTATTTCAAGTTTCATCAAATATTTAGTTTAGCTATTACAAAATTATTATTATTATCAAATATCAAGTATTCAAGTGAAGTGTGGTATCAACTATCAAGTATCGATCTATCAGTTGAAGTTTAGTTTTTGATATCAAATTTAGTGCGGCATCCGAAATCCCGGTACACTTGTTCTATATCTTCCTCTTATTTGGTATATATTTATTTTATTATTTACAATTATTAATTTAATTTACATAATGGATATATTTAGAGCAGCCAAAAAAGCGTGCACTAGTAGAGGTGGTAGTAAGAAAACTTTCAAAAGATCAAGAGGTGGTGCTTGTTCTTCTAGTAGCTTTACACATATTTCTGAAAGTTCACGTGAAAATTTAAATGTAGATTATGAGGGACTTCAAGAGTGGCCTTGAATTATTTAGAGATGATATCACTTTAGTTAGAAGAGTTGTTGGTGTAATTCAAGAAAATAATAGAAGTGCTAGATTAAATGCATTTAAAGAAAAATATGTACACTATGGACTAAAATCAAGACTCATGCCTGAAGAAATAGTTACTAGGTGGAATTATACTAATTTATTCTTAAAATGTTGTTATAAATATAGAAGGCCTATAACTGAAGTTGCTAATTCTCATTGTACCGATCCTAGCCGTCTGTTAACATCTAGAACTTGGGATGTCATTGAAGATGTTATAAAGTTTTTACAAAAATTTTATGTGGCTACACTTGAGTTTTCTGGAGCTTATTATCCTAATATTGCAAATGGTTTAGTTCATATTGCTGAAATTTCTCTTTTACTACATAATTTGAAGAAGAAAAAAGGATATACTTCTGTTGTTGAATCTATGCTAGATAAGTTTAAAAAATATTTTTACCCAATTCTCCCTATTTACCTAATTGGTGTTATTTTAAACCCTTCTATCAAAATGGCCACTTGTCGCCAATTAATCATTGTTTTATATTCTTATATGGATATTGGACCAACTGAAACTCCTGATATTGACACTTGTATTTTTGATCTACAAAAATATTTAGAAACATTATATAATTATTATGCTAACATTGTTGATGCTTCTTCTGTTGTAGATGCAAATATTCCTTCAAGTTCAGTTTCAACATTTGGGACCAGTGCTTTGGATGATAATGATGGTGTTGAAGATTATAGGGGAGCATCAACAAACCAGTAGTAGGAATATTGACGAACTTCAATTCTACTTGCAAAAGTTAGCAGAGCCCCGCACAAAGAAATTTCTACCACTGGGTTGGTGGAGGAGCAACTCAAATCAATTTCTTGTTCTTTCGACCATGGCTCGAGACGTGCTAAATGTGCCGATTTTAACAGTCGCATCAGAGAGCGCATTTAGCCAAGCAAGACAGCAACTAAGAGAAACCCGTCATTCATTGGGTAGCAACGCTTTGAAAATTCTAGTGTGCTTCAGAGATTGGATAAGATCAGAACGACAAAATCAAGGGCGTGACGAGGTAGATGAAGTGGAGGACCAAGAAATTGGAGATATAATGGTTTATAGTTCTGATTCAACCAATGCCGGAAACCAAGAACCTCATGTTGACATGGATGAACTAACAAAAATGATGCAAAGCATGTGATGTACTATTTCTTTTCTTTTTTTTATATAATTGTTGTAAACTTTTAATTTGCAAGTTCAAAAATAACAAAATCAAAAAAGAACTTGCAACTTAATTTGAAGTATTATATATTATTCAATAAAAATATCAAATGAAAGTCTTCGGAGTTTGATCCTTACATATTGCCTATTGGTCTTATTAAATAATTTTTTGTAGCCACTTACTTTCAAATTTTAATTTTAAAATTATAAAATTCAAATTTCAAATTTCAAATTTTAAACTTCAAAGTTTAATTCTAAGCCTTAAAAGTTTGCAAACACTTAAGTATCAATAACATTGAACAAGAAAAATAAAATTTACTTAAAAAAAAAAAATTCACAGCCCGCTAACAACCCGCTAAGCCCGAACCCGGACGGACAAAAAAAACCCTGAAAAAGTACAGTCCGCTAACTCAGCCCGTAATATTAAAGGGACGGGCTGATGTTTTTTGTGTCCAACCCGTCCCAGCCCGCCCGTTAAACACCCATACTCTAAACCCTTTTAAACAATATTTTTCTTTCTTTTGTTTGACAAATAACCTACAACCGGTAGAATAACATGAGAAGAGATGTATTTTAGAAAGTGAAGAGATGGAGACAAGTGTGCTTTTATATGTGCATGGATTGCTAACACACCAAGTCATGTTTGTCTGCTCGTTTTACAAAGAAAATAAAAGGTGCCCTATACTCTAGAGTAAATATTTATACTTCCAATATTTACATCAAATAAAATAATTTAATTTTAGAAATTAAAAACTAAATAATAAATATAGTTATAAAAATTTAGGATCTGCGATCTACTTTTCCCATACTTAATTTATTTATTTACAGTATATATCCACTAACCGCAGCTGCGTAGTGCGAGTCTTTCGGGCTTTCTCCTGACTTATGTGAAAATAGCACGGGTTAACCAGTTTTTGGATTGGTAATTGAAAAATAGCCAGCTTTTGTAAAGTCATTGAAAAATAGCCATTATTTTGCTGCAACACGAAAAGTTCCAGCATAATATATTGAAAATTGGTGCACCTGTGTATGAACTTCCAGCATAATATGTTGGAACTCCAACACACGGAAAATTCCAGCATAATATACTAGAGATTGGAGCACCTGTGTATGAACTTCTAGCATATTATGCTGGACCATATACTGGAGTTCCGACATAATATATTGAAGTTCCAGCAATATTTTCCGGATTTTGAATAGTGTATTCATTCAGATTTATCTTTACATGAAAAATGGCTAAATTTAGATTACTTTTGAAACCATGACTATTTTTCAATTACCACTCGTAAATCTGGTTATTTTTGAATTTCACCCCAAAAGTATTGAGCGAAAGGGGTAATTTATTGGGCTCAGTTATTTCTCATAGGCCCATATATTCTAATAGGCCTGGTCTGTGATAATCTCGAATAGTAGTTCCTTGGCTTGTGAGTTTGCTCATAGCTGTTATCGCATATTGGAAGTGACTCCTCCGCAAAGGTATCAGAATTCTAAAGCATTCTTCCCTTCACTCCCTGTTTATTCACGTCGCTACTTTTTCTATTATACATGGTTGGTTTCAACCCGAGGAAAACTATGTCTCCATAAGTGTGCGGTTGTGGTGTAGCCGGGTATTTGCATGTGAGTTGTTCGATGAAATGCTTCGCTGAAAATTTAGGTGTTAGACGTCTTGGATTAAGTATTTAGTTGGTTTCTCCATAACTTGTTTGCAGCTTTCGTGGGAAATTCTGGTGTTGAGAGGAAAGCTTAACTTATCTGAAGACTATCTATGGAGGGGGAAGAGGATCAGGTGAAGAAGGAGAGGGTGGTAGAGGCAAGAGCAAGAAATATCAGCCACAATGTCAGGTGTACAGAGTGTGGTAGCCAGTCCATTGAAGACTCTCAAGCTGACATTGCCATTCTCCTCAGGAAGGTATTTCTTCTATCTTACATTTTCACTCATTTGAATCACTAGTTTCCACAACAATAACAATTCTAAGCTAGTTGAGGTCTAATTCTCACAGATAATGTCGCTCCATTTACGAGGAGCAATTGCAAAGAGCAAAAGGCCTAAAATATTTAAGAAAAGGTTGATTGCCCATGTTGCTCCAGCTTTTATGGCCAGAGTTCGTGATTACCAATTGGCCGCTAAAATAGAAATATTGATGTTTTCCTATTTCTTTATTCTTGCAAGATTAATGTATACTAATTTGAGATCAACGGCATTGGATTCAAGAGCTAGGATTTTATTTGGCTTATAATAAAAAATATGTAAATTTACATAGCTTTTGTAGTTTTGGTTTGCTCTCGGGCACAAGATTCATAGGTTGCCTGCTATCATAAAACAATGAAGAAAGCCTTGCCGAGTTGAGCTGGATGGTTTCCTGCTGTGGTTTGCGGCGCCGTGCATTGTGATCAGAGAGCCTCCTGCGACAGCTTCTCTTCGTTTCATCAAATTCAGACAAGCTATGGAACCTACTACAATGTTGACAAAAGCAGCTTGCTACACCTGTTGGGGTTTAAAGCTTAAATGTAGCTTAAAAGAGGGTAAATGGGAAATGGAGTGAAATTAAAAATATTTGAGTTTCCCTCCTTGACAAAGGGACATTGTCCCATATTGGAAGAGGAAAAGGTTTTGATGGGTATATATACAATTGCTTGACTTCTAGCTCTTAAAGAGTTAAAAAGAAGGCAAGTCTCGCGTCATCGTTGTCACTCGCTCGGCTCGGCTTTGGCTTCAGATTCAAATTTAGATTTATTCGGATTTGGACCAAATTTATTTGTTAATAGTAAATATTAACAGAAATGTTATTAAATATTCGTTTTTCTTGTAAACGAAAAATTAATATTAAATCTAACGGAACATTATATAACTTTTCAGTTTTTGTAAAAGTCATTTACATTATGTCCATTTTACACAAACAACCCTTCTGAATAGTTGCACCTCTTCAGTTTTGAAGAGTCACACCTCTTCGGTTTAAGCTCAACATTGGCTATAAATACAAGCCTATTCTCTCAGATTTAAAAAAAATAAAAAATGAATTTCTAAGTTCTCCTCCTTTCTTCTGCATTGTTTTAACTATAAAGAAAGCACCAGTAAGTGCGATTTGATATCGATCTTTGTGTTCGCTGAAACACTGGGGTTTGAAGTACCGCTACACCAGTGTGTAATTCGTTCTATCCTGGGAGGAAATAATCCATAACCTTGGGTAATAGGAGGGGATTAAATTTCTTAAGGAAACACTGGAAATTTAGTGGGCACGGATTAAATTATGTTTCTTTTACATTTCTGTTTATATGTTATTTTATCTTCTCCAGAATTCTTTTACAGAAAAGCTTACTATCAAGCTTAAGGAATTTAAAATTTTCTGTATTTGTATTATACTCACTGTTCTGGAGACTAAAACCTTTGTGGTTTTCTACTCCATTGGAGATTAAAATCTACGTGATTTTAACGTTTGTTTGTGTCATTCTTTTACAGAAATGACGAATGACAACGGGAACCAGACTGTTCCTATGGTAACTGTCAATGCATCGACAAGCCGAACAACACCGGCATTGGCACCGATAAAAAATCTCTGAAAATTTTCCGGGATTGATTTCAAGCAATGGCAGCAGAAGATGTTCTTCTACTTGACGACTTTAAGTCTGCAGAAGTTCATTAAGGAAGACGTTCCTGTTCTGCCAGACGAAACTCCAGAAAATGAACGCTTTTTCGTGACTGAGGTGTGGGAGCATTCTGATTTTCTATGCAAGAATTACATTCTTAACGAACCGGAGGACGATCTGTATAACATCTATAGTAATGTGGAGACGTCAAAACAACTGTGGATAGCGCTTGAAAGGAAATACAAAACGAAAGATGCCGGGTTAAAGAAATTCGTTGCCGCTAAATTTTTGGACTACAAAATTGTAGATAGCAAGTCTGTTATTACCCAAGTCCAGGAATTGCAAATGATTATTCACGATCTCCTTGCTGAAGGTATAAGTCAAATTAATACTAAAAATATTAATTATATTGTTTTTACTAACAGAATTTTCATTGAAGGTCTTGTCATCAATGAATCATTCCAAGTTGCAACGATGATTGAGAAGTTGCCTCCTTTGTGGAAGGACTTCAAAAACTACATGAAACACAAACGCAAGGAGATATCCCTTGAAGATCTCATTGTTCGGTTGAGAATCAAAGAGGACAACAAAGCTGCCGAAAAGAAAGGCCGTGGAAACTTAACAATAATGGGAGCAAACATTTTTGAGGATACTCCTCAAAATAATAGAAAGAGGAAGAAGGCTTATGGATCGAAAAGCAACCCAAGCAAGAAGCGGTTCAACGGAAATTGCTACAACTGTGGAAAAGCTGAACAAAAATCTGCAGATTGTCGTGCTCCAAAGAAAGACAAGAAGAAGGGTCAAACAAACATGGTTGAAAAGCACGAAGATGTTGATGACTTGTGTGCTATGCTTTCTGAATGCAACCTGGTGGGAAATCCTAAGGAGTGGTGGATTGATTCTGGAACCACTCGCCATGTTTGTGCTGTTAGAGAAGCGTTTGCTACATATGCTCCTGTTGGACCCGAAGAGACGCTTTCTATGAGAAATTCTGCAACGGCCAAAATTGAAGGATGTGGGAAGATATTTCTGAAAATGACTTCTGGTAAGGTGGTGACTTTGAACAACGTCCTTCATGTTCCAGAGATTAGAAAGAACTAGGTTTCTGCTGGACTTCTTGTTAAGAACGGGTTTAAGTGTGTTTTTGTATCCGATAAGGCTGTAATAAGTAAGAATGAGATGTTTGTAGGAAAAGGTTACCTCACTGAGGGCCTTTTCAAGCTGAATGTAATGGTTGTTGAGAACAATAATAAAATTTCAGCTTCTTCTTACTTCTTTGAGTCAAATGAATTATGGCATATACGTTTGGGTCATGTCAATTATAAAATCTTGCGGAAAATGATTAACTTGGAAGTATTGCCTATGTTTGAATGCGACAAATCAAAATGTCAAATATGTGTGGAATCTAAATATGTTAAATATCCTTATAACTCAGTTGAAAGGAATTCAAATCCTTTAGACTTAATTCACACAGATATTTGCGACATGAAATCAATACCATCTCGCGGTGGAAAGAAGTATTTCATAACTTTTATTGACGACAATACTCGATATTGCTATGTTTACTTACTTAATAGTAATGATGAAGCAATAAACGCATTTAGGCAATACAAAAATGAAGTTGAAACGCAACTTAACAAGAAAATCAAAATGATAAAAAGTGATAGGGGTGGTGAATATGAATCTCATTTTGAAGAAATATGTTTAGAATATGGAATTATTTATCAAACAACGGCCCTTTACACGCCCCAATCCAATGGGATTGCGGAAAGAAAGAATCGTTCAATAAAGGAGATGATGAACGCATTGTTGATAAGTTCTGGTTTGTCACAGAACTTGTGGGGGGGAGCCGTTCTTACGGCTAACCGGATACTAAATCTAGTATCCCATAGCAAAACACAATCCATTCCATATGAAAAATGGAAAGGAAGGAAGCCCAACTTGAATTATTTTAAAGTGTGGGGGTGTTTGGCAAAAGTGCAAGTTCCAAAACCCAAAAGAGTAAAAATAGGACTGAAAACCGTTGATTGTGTTTTCATAGGATATGCGATCAATAGTAAAGCATATCGATTTCTGGTTCATAAATCAGAAAATCCGACATTCATAATATTATAATATTATGGTTATAGAATCAGATAATGCTGAGTTCTTTGAAAATATATATATCCGTATAAAAAGGAATGTGAGTCGATTGGTGAAGGATCTAAACGACCTCGGGAAGAAACAAAAGAAAGTACATTTAATCAGGAGGATCCAAGACGTAGTAAACGTCAAAGAACGTTTACTTCATTTGGACCAGATTTTGTGACTTTCTTATTGGAAAATGAGCCTCCAACATTTAAAGAAGCTCTGTCTTCTTCGGAATCATTGCCATCCAATGAGATTGACCTGGATTGCTCGTTATTCGACTCAATTTACTTATAGCACAAGCTATATTTGGTCGTGTATAATTCATGATATACATTAAGCATCCAAACACACGAGCATAATCCAATTCCGAAGAAGACATAGCTTCTTTAAATGTTCGAGGCTCATTTTCCAATAAGAAAGTCACAAAATCTGGTCCAAATGAAGTAGACGTTCTTTGACGTTTACTACGTCTTAGATCCTCCTAATTAAATGTACTTTCTTTTGTTTCTTCCCGAGGTCATTTAGATCCTTTACCAATCGACTCACATTCCTTTTTATACGGATATATATTTTTAAAGAACTCAGAATTATCTGATTCTATAACCATATTATTATGAATGTCGGAATTTTCTGATTTATAAACCAGAATCGATATGCTTTACTATTGATCGCATATCCTATGAAAACACAATCAACGGTTTTCGGTCCTATTTTTACTCTTTTGGGTTTAGGAACTTACACTTTTGCCAAACACCCCCACACTTTAAAATAATTCAAGTTGGGCTTCCTTCCTTTCCATTTTTCATATGGAATGGATTGTGTTTTGAGATGGGATACTCGATTTAGTATCCGGTTAGCGGTAAGAACGGCTTCCCCCCACAAGTTCTGTGGCAAACCAGAACTTATCAACAATGCGTTCATCATCTCCTTTAATGAACAATTCTTTCTTTCCGCAATCCCATTGGATTGGGGCGTGTAAAAGGCCGTTATTTGATGAATAATTTCATATTCTAAGCATATTTCTTCAAAAGGAGATTCATATTCACCACCCCTATCACTTCTTATCATTTTGATTTTCTTGTTAAGTTGCGTTTCAACTTCATTTTTGTATTGCATGAATGCGTCTATTGCTTCATCATTACTATTAAGTAAGTAAACATAGCAATATCGAGTACCGTCGTCAATAAAAGTTATGAAATACTTCTTTCCACCGCGAGATGGTATTGATTTCATGTCGCAAATATCTGTGTGAATTAAGTCTAAAGTATTTGAATTCTTTTCAACTGACTTATAAGGATGTTTAACATACTTAGATTCCACACATATTTGACATTTTGATTTGTCGCATTCAAACATAGGCAATACTTCCAAATTAATCATTTTTCGCAAGGTTTTATAATCGACATGACCCAAACGTATATGCCATAATTCATTTGACTCAAGTAAGTAAGTAAGAAGCTGGAATTTTATTATTATTCTCAACATCCATTACATTCAGCTTGAAAAGACCCTCAGTGAGGTAACCTTTTCCTACAAACATCTCATTCTTACTTATTACAACCTTATCGGATACAAAAACACACTTAAACCCGTTCTTAACAAGAAGTCCAACATAGACTAAGTTCTTTCTAATCTCTGGAACATGAAGAACGTTGTTCAAAGCCACCATCTTACCAGAAGTCATTTTCAGAAATATCTTCCCACATCCTTCAATTTTGGCCGTTGCAGAATTTCCCATAGAAAACGTCTCTTCGGGTCCAACAGGAGCATATGTAGCAAACGCTTCTCTAACAGCACAAACATGGCGAGTGGCTCCAGAATCAATCCACCACTCCTTAGGATTTCCCACTAGGTTGCATTCAGAAAGCATAGCACACAAGTCATCAACATCTTCGTGCTTTTCAACCATGTTTGCTTGACCCTTCTTCTTGTCTTTCTTTGGAACACGATAATGTGCAGATCTGTGTCCAGCTTTTCCACAGCTGTAGCAATTTTCGTTGAACCGCTTCTTGCTTGGGTTGCTTTTCGGTCCAGAAGCCTTCTTTCTCTTTCTATTATTTTGAGGAGTATCCTCAACAATATTTGCTCCCATTATTGTTGAGTTTCCACGGCCTTTCTTTTCAGTAGCTTTGTTGTCCTTTTCGATTCTCAGCCGAACAATGAGATCTTCAAGGGACATCTCCTTGCGTTTGTGTTTCATGTAGTTTTTGAAGTCCTTCCACAAAGGAGACAACTTCTCAATCATCGCTGCAACTTGGAATGCTTCATTGATGACAAGACCTTCAATGAAAATTCTGTTAGTAAAAACAATATAATTAATACTTTTAGTATTACTTTGACTTATTTCTTCAGCAAGGAGATCGTGAATAATCACTTGTAATTCCTGGACTTGGGTATTAACAGACTTGCTATCTACCATTTTGTATACCAAAAATTTAGCGGCAACGAATTTCTTTAACCCGACATCTTCCGTTTTGTATTTCCTTTCAAGCACTATCCACAGTTGTTTGACGTCTCCACATTAATATAGACGTTATAAAGATCGTCCTCCAGTCCGTTAAGAATGTAATTCTTGCATAGAAAATCAGAATGCTTACACGCCTCAGTCACGAGAAAGCGTTCATTTTCTGGAGTTTCGTCGGGCAGAACAGGAACATCTTCCTTAATGAACTTCTGCAGACTTAAAGTCGTCAAGTAGAAGAACATCTTCTGCTGCCATCGCTTGAAATTAATCCCGAAAATTTTTTCGGGCTTTTCTGCCGGTGTTGTTCGGCTTGTCGATGCATTGGCAGTCACTATAGGAACAGTCTGGTTCCCGTTGTCATTCGTCATTTCTGTAAAAGAATGACACAAACAAACGTTAAAATCACGTAGATTTTAATCTCCAATGGAGTAGAAAACCACAAAGGTTTTAGTCTCCAGAACAGTGAGTATAATACAAATACAGAAAATTTTAAATTCCTTAAGCTTGATAATAAGCTTTTCTGTAAAATGGAGAAGATAAAATAACATATAAACAGAAATGTAAAAGAAACAGAATTTAATCCGAGCCCACTGAATTCACAGTGTTTTCTTAAGGAATTTAATCCCCTTCTAGTACCCAAGGTTGTGGATTATTTCCTCCCAGGATAGAACGAATTGCACACAGGTGTAGCGGTACTTCAAACCCCAGTGTTACAACGAACACAAAGATCGGTAGCAAATCACACTTACTGTTGCTTTCTTTGTAGTTAAAACAATGCAGAAGAAAGGAGGAGAACTCAGAAATTCGTATTTTTTTAAAAAAAATATATGAGAGAATGGAATGGTATTTATAGCCAATGTTGAGCTTAAACTGAAGAGGTGCGACTCTTCAAAACTGAAGAGGTGCAACTATTCAGAAGTGATGTTTGTGTAAAACGGCCATAATGTAAATGGCTTTTACAAAAACCGAAGGTCATATAATGTTCCGTTGGATTTAATATTAATTTTTCGTTTACAAGAAAAACGGATATTTAATAACATTTATGTTAATATTTACTATTAACAAATAAATTTGGTCCAAAAAATTAATCAATCAATCGATCATTTGACCAAATCCAAATCTGAAGCCCGAGCAAGCGACGACGACGCGAGACTTGCCTTCTTCTTAACTCTTTAAGAGCTAGAAGAAGAGCAATTGTATATATACCCATCAAAACATTTTTCTCTTCCAATGGGACAATATCCCTTTGTCAGGGAGGGAAATTCAAATATTTTCAATTTCCCTCCATTTCCCATTCACCCTCTTTTAAGCTACATTTAAGCTTAAAAACACAACAATTCCCCACATGAACGGGGAATGGCTATATCACGGAAATATGCATGAAAAACTGTGTGATTCGCAAGCAAGAATTAATTGCATCTGGATAAGTAGGTTTCCCTTTGAACATTCCGTAGTGAACTTATATCGGGTATACTCGGTCAATCGGTAGATTTGATATCTTTGAACCGTCAAACTTTGGTGTATACCTGGACAACCATAAGTCACACAACCAATCCTTAACCGTCTTTGGCTCTCATTGTTGTGTTTGTTTCAGCCATGAACACCGCCTGTTTTCATAAGTGCGTAGAGAACTGGCCTTACAAAATTCTCCTTGAAGCGGCTAACACTTCACACTTACATAGGTGATTCCTAAACGTGTCATCCCGTAGATACACTATTTGATATACCCCGTATCAAATTTAGAAATCATTAAAAAGCCTTAATGCTTTATCCTTGGTACTGAACATTGTCTCATTACGAGAATGGACCAAAATTTTAGTTGACAATGTTGAACCGTCATTAATGACTTTGTTTGATCTCCTTGAACCTAGATCTTGGGATCTCCAGTCTTCTAGGTAGAGTTACCTTCACAATGGCTTGTTCTCGGCCATAGTTCCATTCCCCTCGATGATTTCTCAACTACCTCTCTAGTTAGGCCTTTTGTAAGTGGATCCGACACATTATCGCTTGACTTTACATAGTCAATCGTGATAATTCCTCTAGAGAGTAATTGCCTAATGGTTTTATGTCTTCGTCGTATATGACGAGATTTACCGTTATACATCACGCTCCCAGCTCTTCCAATTGCCGCTTGACTATCATAATGTATGCATATTGGTGCCAACGGTTTGGGCCAAAATGGAATGTCTTCCAAGAAATTCCGGAGCCATTCAGCTTCTTCACCGGCTTTATCTAAGGCTATGAACTCAGCCTCCATTGTAGAGCGGGTAATACAAGTTTGCTTGGACGACTTCCAAGGTACCGCTCCTTCACCAATAGTGAATACATATCCACTTGTGGACTTAGAATCAGTTGAACCAGTGATCCAATTTGCATCACAGTATTCCTCAATCACTGCATGATATTTACTGTAGTGCAAAGCAAAGTCCTGGGTATGTTCTAAATATCCCAAAACTCGTTTCATTGCCATCCAATGAGATTGACCTGGATTGCTCGTGTATCGACTCAATTTACTTATAGCACAAGCTATATCTGGTTGTGTACAATTCATGATATACATTAAGCATCCCAACACACGAGCATAATCCAATTGTGATATGCTTTGGCCTTTGTTCTTTGCTAATGCAAGATTCACGTCAATTGGAGTCTTTGCAACTTTAAACTCTAAGTGCTTGAATTTTTCAAGTACTGTCTTAATATAATGAGATTGTGACAATTCCAGACCTTGAGGAGTCTTATGGATCTTAATCCCAAGAATTAAATCAGCAACTCCCAAGTCCTTCATATCAAACTTGCTAGTTAGCATACGCTTAGTCGCATTTATATTGGCAATGTCATTACTCATTATCAACATATCATCCACATATAAGCAAACAATGACTATGTGATTTGGAGTATTTTTAATGTACACACATTTATCACATTCATTTATCTTAAAACCATTTGACAACATTGTTTGGTCAAATTTCGCATGCCATTGTTTGGGTGCTTGTTTTAGTCCGTAAAGGGACTTAAGAAGTCTACATACCTTCTTTTCTTTACCTGGAACCACAAACCCTTCAGGTTGTTCCATGTAGATTTCTTCCTCCAAATCTCCATTTAAGAAGGCCGTCTTAACGTCCATTTGATGAATTTCAAGACCATAAACTGCAACTAATGCTACTAACATTCGTATGGATGTAATTCTTGTAACTGGAGAGTATGTATCAAAATAATCAAGACCTTCTCGTTGTCTATACCCTTTGACTACAAGTCTTGCCTTATATTTATCAATAGTGTCATCATCTTTCATTTTCCTCTTAAAAATCCATTTAGAACCCAAAGGTTTATTTCCAAGAGGAAGATCAACCAATTCCCATATATGGTTGTGTAATATGGATTCTGTTTCACTATTGACTGCCTCTTTCCAATAATGATTCCGAAGAAGACATAACTTCTTTAAATGTCCGAGGCTTATTTTCCAATAAGAAAGTCACAAAATCTGGTCCAAATGAAATAGACGTTCTTTGACGTTTACTACGTCTTGGATCCTCCTGATTAAATATACTTTCTTTTGTTTCTTTCGAAGTCATTTAGATCATTCACCAATCGACTCACATTCCTTTTTATACGGATATATATTTTCAAAGAACTCAGCATTATCTGATTCTATAACCATATTATTATGAATGTCAGGATTTTCTGATTTATGAACCAGAAATCGATATGCTTTACTATTGATCGCATATCCTATGAAAACACAATCAAACGGTTTTCGGTCATATTTTTACTCTTTTGCCAAACACCCCTACACTTTAAAATAATTCAAGATTAGCTTCCTTCCTTTCCATTTTTCATATGGAATGGATTGTGTTTTGCTATGGGGTACTCGATTTAATATCCGGGTTAGCCGTAAGAACGGCTCCCCCCCACAAGTTCTGTGACAAACCAGAACTTATCAACAATGCGTTCATCATCTCCTTTATTGAACGATTCTTTCTTTCCGCAATCCCATTGGATTGGGGCGTGTAAGGGGCCGTTGTTTGATGAATAATTCCATATTCTAAACATATTTCTTCAAAAGGAGATTCATATTCACCACCCCTATCACTTCTTATCATTTTGATTTTCTTGTTAAGTTGCGTTTCAACTTCATTTTTGTATTGCCTCAATGCGTCTATTGCTTCATCTTTACTATTAAGTAAGTAAATATAGCAATATCGAGTATTGTCGTCAATAAAAGTTATGAAATACTTCTTTCCACCGCGAGATGGTATTGATTTCATGTCGCAAATATCTGTGTGAATTAAGTCTAAAGGATTTGAATTTCTTTCAACTGACTTATAAGGATGTTTAACATACTTAGATTCCATACATATTTGACATTTTGATTTGTCGCATTCAAACATAGGCAATACTTCCAAATTAATTATTTTTCGCAAGGTTTTATAATTGACATGACCCAAACGTATATGCCATAATTCATTTGACTCAAGTAAGTAAGTAAGAAGCTGAAATTTTATTATTATTCTCAACAACCGTTACATTCAGCTTGAAAAGGCCCTTAGTGAGGTAACCTTTTCCTATTACAATCTTATCGGATACAAAAACACACTTAAACCCGTTCTTAACAAGAAGTCCAACAGAGACTAAGTTCTTTCTAATCTATGGGACATGAAGGACGTTGTTCAAAGTCACCACGTTACCAGAAGTCATTTTC
Source organism: Nicotiana tomentosiformis (assembly GCF_000390325.3). Taxonomy (NCBI): domain Eukaryota; kingdom Viridiplantae; phylum Streptophyta; class Magnoliopsida; order Solanales; family Solanaceae; genus Nicotiana; species Nicotiana tomentosiformis. Next base: position 143,946,577 of record NC_090814.1, on the reverse strand, counting down.
AGAAATATCTTCCCACATCCTTCAATTTTGGCCGTTGCAGAATTTCCCATAGAAAGCGTCTCTTCGGGTCCAACAGGAGCATATGTAGCAAACGCTTCTCTAACAGCACAAACATGGCGAGTGACTCCAGAATCAATTCACCACTCCTTAGGATTTCCCACCAGGTTGCATTTCGGTCCAGAAGCCTTCTTCCTCTTTTTATTATTTTGAGGAGTATCCTCAACAATGTTTGCTCCCATTATTGTTGAGTTTCCACGGCCTTTCTTTTCAGCAGCTTTGTTGTCCTCTTCGATTCTCAACCGAACAATGAGATCTTCAAGGGACATCTCCTTGTGTTTGTGTTTCAAGTAGTTTTTGAAGTCCTTCCACAAAGGAGGCAACTTCTCAATCATCGCTGCAACTTGGAATGCTTCATTGATGACAAGACCTTCAATGAAAATTCCGTTAGTAAAAATAATATAATTAATACTTTTAGTATTAATTTGACTTATACCTTCAGCAAGGAGATCGTGAATAATCACTTGCAATTCCAGGACTTGGGTAATAACAAATTTGCTATCTACCATTTTGTAGTTCAAAAATTTAGCGGCAACAAATTTCTTTAATCGCAATACGGAGATTGAAGTTATTCACATTCACACTACGGTGTGTTAGAAAGAAGTTGAAAAAAGAATATAGTCGCAGCTTTCTTACCCATCTACAAATTACAAAATGAGCAAAACAAAGACAATTGACTTAATCATACCAATGACTTTGCAGTGTGCATTTACCCAGAAAAATCGGCTAGTTGCATGTGACCTTAGCCAACTGGGCTTCTTATAGTAGCATAGTTTTGATTTGAAGTCAATACATTGGAAATCCTTTTCCAACTCGGTGATTAGATAAAAGTCTAAATGGTAGTATAATTAAAGGGAGTGCCATTGACTATAGCGGATTTGAAGTGTCTAATCGATTAGTTTTTCAAAGTCTACGCAAGCTTTCTTCTTGCTTATCAAGTATATTGACCAAATCCTTCAAAATATATAAGGACCTCATTTCTCTTCTTCCTGCTCAGACTCCAAAGCTTAAGATACAATGGGTAGAATTGATTCCTCTAATGAAGTTGAAGATCCTCAGCCAGTGGCCGGTGCCTCGTATCCTGCAAAATATCAAGGAGCTGTACACACACCAACACCAACACTAACAGGAGCTCCGTGGAGCACTGGCTTATTTGATTGTCATTTGGACCAAACTAATGGTAAATTATTTACACTTTTTCTCCTTTAACATGTATATAATCTTAGTGTCAATCAAGTCTTACCCTGGAGTAGTGTATCACGTTAAACTTTCACTGTCAGAGGTGTGATGGAATGATAAGGATTCCTCATTACTTAATCAGATGTCTCAGTTCGAGGCCTAGGAATATGGTCTGTTTGGTAGGAAGCGATAATTACTCCATAGTGGACTTTTAAGGCACGATTTTGGATTCGTCGGACCAATGAGTATCGGATGTCCGAAGGCTAAAGCTTAAAAAAAAAAAAAAAAAAAAAAAAAATCAATCTCTCTTTATCTGGTGGAAGTAATAACGATATTAACATTCTTGTTTGTGTGCAGCTACTACGACAGCATTTTTACCTTGTTTGACGTTCGGGCAGATAGCTGAAGTTCAAGATGCAGGAGAAACGAGTAATTAAATCCTCTTAAAAATCCATTTGAATTCTGTTCAATTGCCTTGTAAAAGTGTATGTTAACTCTTTATGTTTTGGTTGCAGCGTGTCCATTGGGGACTTTCATATACCTCTTGATGATGCCTGCAGTTTGCTCTCAATGGGTTATGGGCTCCAACTATAGAACAAAACTGAGGCGAAGGTACAATCTGGTGGAAGCTCCCTATTCAGATGTTGTTTCTCACATCTTTTGTCCATGTTGTTCACTTTGTCAAGAGTTCAGAGAGCTTCAGATTAGGGGCCTTGATCCAGCTCTAGGTATGAAATCATCCTTAATATTATGGTTTTACTTAGTCACTGGCGAATCTAGGAACTAGAGTCAGTAAAGTCAGAATGAGTTTGGTATAACTATACGTATGCATTTTAGACGCTTTTGAGTATACATAATTCAAGTTAGAAATAATGGTTCAATTGAATCTACATAACTCGTCCTGGATTTGCTTATGTGCTTATTACAAGTAACATTTTAAAGAGAAGCAAACAATTTGCTGACATGTGTGTGTAAAACTTACTGCAGGTTGGAATGGCATACTTGCTCAGCAGCAGTATGGGAATCAGCAAATAAATCAAGCTCCCAAAGTACAATCCATTTCCAAGTAAATTGAAGACTGATTTGTTATTGTTTAATTTAAGTTTGTAATTTTATTTTTTCCTCATTGTTTCCAAATTCTATTCATGTTTGAAGTTTGCATCCTTTAATTCTAGCACTTTGCTATTGTAATATTTTTCCCATTTCAATCGGATTTTTGATTTTACTGAAAGAAATGCCTCTAGCCCCTATTCCTTGTTTTGGCAAACAAACTGTTAAATGTAGTTCGCCTACGGTCTTAAAATGTCCTAACAAGGCCTTTCAATTGTATCCCTTCTCCGAAAAATTATACGTTGTCCAGTTTCTTTTTTTTCTTAAATATTCACTGATTATTGAGCAAAAATATGACCTTTGGGCGTAACTATGAAAAGAATTACTCCATTGTTTATCTTTTCAATAAAATAGAACATGCAACAAAAACACGTCACCCTTCCTGCATTTTTAACGAAAAAGGGCAGCCCATCGCATTAAGCTCGATAGCGTGGGTCAGGAGAAAGTCGGACCACAAGGGTCATCTATTGTACGTACCCTTACCTTGCATTTATGTAAGAGACTGTTTTAACGGCTCGAACTTATGACCTCATGATATTTTTAACAAAAAGAATAAAAAAAATTTAGGTGCAAGTGCAACTATCTTCTCTTTCTATTTAATAAAATGAAGTATCTTTTACATAGTCAACAATGATTTTTTTATTAATTCCAGATGGATAAAATTCAGCAGCTCGTGCCTGCTAATTCTAATTGTAATAACTTGTCCATTAATTAGTCGAAGAACTACGTGGTAGTCGCCATAGGAAAAAAGGGAAATGACAAAATATGTTACTAGCGATTAGATATAGATTTAGTTGAAATATGTTTTTTTTTTTTTTTTAAAATTGTATTGAAAAATATTTTTTGAAGTTGAAGTTGTGTTTAGACTTTGGACATGAATTTTATTTGAAGAAAACTTAAAATTTTATGGATGAAAGAAAAAAATTCACCTATAAACTGTCTCAAATCAATTTTTTTGAAACTTAAAAAAAAAAAATAATAATAATTATATTTTATGAATAAATAATATTTTTAAAAAGTTGATAAAAAAATAGCCAAAATCAATAGGCGAAGGGGAGTTTATCTCCCAAAAAAGGGTAAAATGGAAAAATAAAAATAGTAAGTGCTACCCTTTACCCAAATCCGTATTTCTATGCTCCGAATACATTAAAGTACTTGGTTGTCTTGTTCGGAGTTCAAAACTTCAAATACCAGTTAACGGTATCGGGCAGCAACCATTTATAACCGGATAAACCCCCCGCCCCGCCTTTTGCTCTGTTTTCTTTTACGTCCAAAACATTTTGAGGTTTCTCCGATCATAACCCCAAACCCAACACTGCCGGCGGTAATGATTTAGACTAATGGAGGAAACAGAAAATATAGAGGGTCGCCACGTGCAGTAATGACAACCAAAACAGTTGGATGGCCATAAATTGATTACGTTTTTAACTCGTTTTTTGTTGGGGTTGTTGCTTGTAGTAATAAAACTTGCCAACTAAAAACATGAGCTCATTTAAGTTACTCAACCACTTTCTCATCCTCAGGTCGTCTACACCTCTGTTTTACGCTCCATTTCGCTTCACTTTGTGTCGCTCCTATACAGCTATTCGACATTGTTTTTCTTCTCATAAAAACCCTATTTTTCTCTCCTCCCAATCTCGGTTATTCTCTTCCGGTAAGTTTATCGAAACTTGTCGATTTGAGTTCGTCTTTTCTGTGTTTGCTTCTGTGTGCGTATAGATTATCTTAGCCATGTATATGCTATCACCCGATCAAAATGGAGATTCTTCAACTGTATGATTTGGTGATTGAAATTTATTGACATTTTTGGGGGTTGGAAAATGGTTTAGGGACCAGAACTCTGAAATTTTCTGAAACTGGCGGAGTGGAATTCAATGAGATTGATTTTCTTGCCGTGTGGTATGGCATTGTTTATCAATTAAGGTTAGACTTTGCTCAAGCAATCTTAGCAACTGAGTTTTATTAGTATTAATTAGTAGTACGAAATGACTAATTTTGCAAACTAGTAAATGAATCAGAAACATGGAAAGAAAAAATAGTACGTATTGGCTCCTTTCAAAATTTAATGTATTTGATTGGCTCTTTTACTCCCATGAAATTCTTTGAAGATAATATATCTAGTGTATAAGGTTAGACTTTTTTGATTTGTTTTTGTTTCCCTTTCTATTTGATCTCTTAAATGCGTTTGATGGCAAGTTGCATCTGGAACAATCTTCTGTATTCTTGGTGTAACTTTTGTATTGTTTGCTGATTATCACACGCAAAGGTACAGTATTGATCCAGGATTACCTTGCGTGCTGCATATCTCCTGTTCTTTTGTGCTTCAAAAAGTTAGAGATGGCTGATACTGATGAAAATTTAGATAATTTTCGTTTGCCTACTTTCATATTACAGCTTCAAATATTAGTATCTATATGGAGCTGGTTAAAGAAGTTGCCAGCAAGGGACCTGAGTCCCAGGAGAATATTGCAATACGAGCTGATGAGAAGAGCTATACTTACCTTCAACTGATATCATCTGCAAGGAGGACATCAAATTTGTTAAGCAACCTAGATCTTAAAATTGTGAGTTTTCACATATTAACTCCAAAATAATTTAAAGTTGCATCTGTCTTCCTTTGGTTATAACTTGAATGGAGAATGCTTTCTAGTTTGTCAAGACACTGTTTTTTTTCTCCTGTTTACATTGTTCTTCCAATTTCGTAGCCATCTAGATATTTGTCCTTTCCTGCATTGCGTTACTATTCAAATGCTTCCACCTTTTTAGGGCAATGGCATAAAAAGAAATGTGGATCTTGATGGAGCAAGAGTAGGAATTGTAGCCAAACCCTGTGCTGAGTTTGTTGCTGGAATACTAGGGACTTGGCTAAGTGGAGGTGTTGCAGTCCCTCTTGCGTTAAGTTACCCGGAAACCGAACTGCTACATGTGATGAACGACTCGGTTTGTCCATGAATCTTCTTTCTGTCATTGCTGCTCAGCTTTTCCATGACTCACGAGATATTTGACATACATAGACGATGATGTGTTACCCTTTCTCATACTTAACATAAATAATATAGCTTGCATTTGTCTTCTGGTTATTCTTCTAACCTCATACAATTAGGTCATCTTCAATCAGGTTGAATATTTCCTTCCACTGCATCTACCAGAACACAAGGTCCTGGCCACTTATTCTCTTGTTTCATGATTTACAAAAATCCTTGTACAAATTTGATCTGTAGGACATCTCCGTAATTCTGAGTACTGAAGACCACCAAGAACTTATGAACACAATTGCAGTTAAAACTGGTGCCTGTTTGTCTCTTATTCCTCCTATTCCTGATGCCGATTTATCGACCAAGCATGACCCTCCAAAAGATATGGTGTCTGATGGTCCTAGAAATTTGCCTCAAATGACAAACTGTGGTGAGATAAAGGAACTGTCTTTTGATATGGTTGTTTATTTCTGCATTGAGATTGTTAGAGCTCATCAACAATCCTTTTTAATGTTACCTTGCAGGTGAGGATCCAGCTATGATCTTGTACACCAGTGGTACAACAGGGAAACCAAAAGGAGTAGTCCATACACACAAAGGAATTTTAGCTCAGGTTCTTGTCTGTTCAAGATTTAATGTTCTGTATTCTGGTCCTATTAGGAAGTTGTGATAAAGACGACTTTTAAGTTGTTTCTGCCTGGTTGTTTCTTATTAACTTACCTGCTGGGAGTGATACCTTATGTTGGATTTATGGTCTAACTATGGATATATTTAATCTGCTTCATTCATCTACTTCTCTGTTACATTTTGCTTTCATGTTCTGTTGGCAACTTGATATGCTATAAATTAAGGCCCAGTAGATGCCATGCCTACCAGAGAGCTTGGTCGTGGCTGGTAAATTACACAATTTGCTTTGAATTTTCTTGATCTTCTGTAGTTAGAGAATTTCTATCTAATCTATCAATTCTTAGGATCAGATATTCTGATTATACTTGTGTCAGTGCATCTATTGCTGAGAGATGATACCACCTAGGATTAAATATGATGAAGAGTTTATGATCTCTCTGACTTGCATAACTAATCTTTTCTTTTCAACCGTCAGTAATTTGGGAGGTTGAAGGTTCTCTTGATTGGAAGTTATTAGTTACTAGAAAGTCAACCTTATGGATCTCAGATTTCTGGAAGTTAACTATTTCCGTCTTTATACTGTTTCAGATTCAAATTTTAGCAGAGGCATGGGAGTACATGTCCAAGGACCAATTTCTGCACTGTTTGCCACTTCATCATATCCTCAGCTGCATTATTTTTTTCTCGGATATGTTATGTTGGTGTTTCATTCCTTTGCATTGTTATTTATCTAATGGGATATAAATAATGTGATGGAAAGTCTTATATTTTTCTGATCCTTAACTTGTACCTTACATGTGCATGGGCTCTTCAATGCATTACTTGCCCCTCTTTATGCTGGTTCCACGGTAATTACTAAAAGAGAGTTCACAACATCAAACTTGTTTCTCCAGCAGCATATGTGCCGTTTGGACAGGATTTTCATGCTACTGCATCTGCTTTTCTTTTAAGGTCGACTTTATGCCAAAATTCAGTGTGAGGGGGATTTGGCAGAAATGGCGTGAATCTTATCCTACAGATGGGACTAAAACTGATAATGCTATAACAGTGTTCACTGGAGTAAGTCGTTCTTTTACTCAATATAGTTCCGTTGAAAAAAAAAAATGAAATATGGTTGCCACGAGTTGGCATATTACTTATCTGGTACATTGTTTATACATGAGCTTTCGTTCTTAAGCTTGCCAGGGAAGATCATATACTAACGAGTTTCCTTAGTTGCTTGCCATGTGCTTGAACCAGAATAGCATGCCATCGTCTCCTTTTCCTCCTTCCTCGATGTGGAGACTTTTACAATAAAACCTCTATGTAATGTCAGATCTCCAAAGTGTTCATGATTTTATGGTCATAGCTTGGAGCCTAGGATACATTTTATATACTTGGCTAGGATTCACTAACACCATGGTGTCTACTAACAGCTTTCATTTTTCACAACCACCTTCCCTCCCCATACGGCACGCACGCCAAACCCCCTTTTATGATATGTAATTTAGGTTGTTTGTTTTTGTTTTACTTTATTCTAAAATTCTCTCATCAAATAGGTTCCTACTATGTATACACGATTAATACAAGGTTATGAAGCAATGGATCCAGAACTGAAAGCAGCCTCTGCTTCAGCAGCAAGGCACTTGCGTCTTATGGTAAGAAACTTGGTTCCCCTCGGCCGTTAAGTATTTGGATAGACCATACAAAACAGAATTAGGACCCTATCATGTGTGATGAATAGAATCTTTGTTATTTATTTCCTTTTTTCGCTTTTGAAATTTCAGAATGTAATTCCACTGTATTCCAATTCTTGGAAATGACTGAATAATTGGTTTGTGTTTCCAGATGTGTGGCTCCTCTGCACTTCCTTTGCCCGTCATGCAGCAGTGGGAAACAATTACAGGTCATCGGCTATTAGAACGTTATGGCATGACAGAGTTATTTGTTTTCTTCATAGTCACTTAATTTGATCTGGTGGCGGCTCACTACTTTATTGCTCGTTAATTCATTTCCATCTTTATGTGAACGGCCAATTGTGTCTAGTTTGTGATGGCAATATCTAATCCCATTAAAGGCAAACGCAAAGGAGGTACTGTTGGCAAACCCTTTTCTGGTGTCCAGGTTGGTGAATTCTTTCTTTTATGGTATTCAACATCTAACATATTGCTTCACCAAAGCTCATATACAGTCTGTGAATGGTGTTATCAGTTATCCAACTTCTTATTGTTGTAACTGCTGTGGTTAATTAACTTCAAATATTCTGTCATTTACTGGTTTCTGATAGGCCAAGATCCTTTTGGATGATGAGAGTGGTAGTGATAAAACAGGAGTAGGGGAGCTTTGCATTAAGAGCCCTTCATTGTTCAATGAATATTGGAGACTACCTGAGGTAATCACCATACATTCAGTAGTACCATCCCCAACCATTTCCTGTTTTGGTATTCTTTTCTGCACCAAACAGCCTTTTTTCTTAAGAAATTGATGACCTCTAACATCATTTTTTGGTCTTTGAAAATCTCTTGCCCATCTGGTGAATTTCTAGGTAACCAAGCAATCATTTACTGATGATGGGTTCTTCAAGACTGGAGATGCTGTTACAGTGGATGAAGATGGATATTACATCATTTTGGGACGTAAGTTTATCTAGATATTCTTTGTATGGTAATTTGTTTGAATTGGATATTGTATAATTTTTCAGTACCAATCGATATTATGTCTATCATCTGCCATTATGATTTCATCATTTGAATGAGGTTATGGCAGCTTTTGGGAAAGCGTATTCTTGCCTCTATCCCTTTCCAAATCTCTTACCGAGGATAATTCTTTCCATGACTGCTTTCTCAAAGCAGCTGAGCTTAAAATCTAACACCTAGTTTCTTTGATTTGGTAATATCTAGTAATTGAAGATTGTCTCAAACTGGAAAAGTATGCTTCCATGCACCTTGTAGAATTTCCACTAAGTCTTTTAGAAATTACAACGCTCTGATAGTTTCTTCATTTTCTAATTGTGTAAAAGTGATAAAAAAAAATATAACTGAGAAACCCCTGAGAGCCAGTGAGGTCTTTCAGAGAGTTATATCTTCAAATATACAGCCGATTCTTCCATTAGAAATGTCTTTGAAGATGATAGACTTTTTATCAAAATGGAAGCATTAAGCTATATAACAGTTTGATGTTTATCAACCAGTTTATTTTCCAATCCTTAAAGCATCGACATAATAATGTCTTTCGCTTATTGAACTGTATCTATTTGAGGAAAAAATGTTCATTGTTTTCTTTTTTCAGGGACCAATGCTGATATTATGAAGGTCGGTGGATACAAGTTATCAGCATTGGAAATTGAAGCAGTACTGTTGGAGGTAGTCTTTTGTCCATCTACAATATAAACTGCTCTTTGAAATTTCCTTTCATTAGATTTTTTTCCTCGGAAACGTCTGTCTGAAAAATAGATTCTGACTGCCAACATATTTATTCGGAGTTAACACATTTCCTTTCCACAGCATCCAGCTATTTCAGAATGCTGTGTGTTAGGATTACCTGACAAAGACTATGGTGAAGTGGTGTGTGCAATTGTTATTCCTGACCCCGAGCTCAAAAGAAAGCGAGACGAGGAATTAAAACCTGCGCTAAGTTTGCAAGAACTTTCAGATTGGGCAAAAGAGAGACTTGCCCCTTATAAGGTATTTCTCCTTGTTTTGGAAGTACACTCCCCCTGAGCTTAAAAATTACTCGTCCATATTTTAGGTAAAGGAATTTAACACAAAATCCTTATGCAAGAACTCGTCGTATCTTAGACACATAATTGCCCTTGTTTGGGAAGTGTTAGTGACATAGATCAAAAAGAGAGGAGAATGATTGAAATTACATAGCCTAGGGATAAGGAATATGTGCTCTTATTCTGTTCATAATGTTTTACTATTACTTGGGACAAAAAAGTATTGTTTTGTGATTTGGTTCTTTTGCAAGATAATGCAGCATACGAGTACCAAGATATGCATGCTAAATTAATTCTTTCCATTAAACCTATGTTACAGATACCTAGTCGTCTGTTTGTGTGGGACTCATTGCCTCGCAATGCTATGGGGAAGGTGAGTTGTTCCTAACCTTGCTAACCTCCAAACCTGATGCATGCACTAAACCAATAAGTGCGTGACACATGTCTTTTTCATAAACATTATCACTTACTTATAGTTAATTAATGAAGTATATAATATTATCTCAATTTATCACTTAACTTTGGTAAATTAACATAATTCATGCACCTAAGTTTTTTCCGTTGAAAGAACATTGGTTCGCCATTATCTTGCTTATATTTGTGTGCATTCACAAGTTCCTAGCTTTAAGAAACTCATTTCAGGTCTGTGCTCTCATGTCCCCTTTTCTCCGTTATTGTAGGTAAACAAAAAGGAGCTGAAGAGAAAGCTAGCTGATGATCCAAAATAAGTTTAAAGGTCTGCTTAGAGGAATAAATGTGCGCTAGGACGGAGGTAAATTATCAGTCAGCGGTCAGCCGCAATCCGCATATCTTCTTCCTGTATTTATTGCTCTCGGGCACCACAGGGGAAGACTCAATTCTCACTCAAATTCTTTTATCTTTCTTTGTAATATCAATTGTCCAGATATGAGAGTAGATTGGAGTACCGTTCTGCACAAAATTGTAGTCATAATGTATATGATTCTTCAATTAGGAAAGCGATACATGTATGCAGTGTAGAATTAGTTGATCCATGGACCTTACCAGTTTTCTCTCTTTGTATTTCCTGGGACGTATAGGCATACACTCAGTCAAAATTTCAGCTTCTCTCTTCAGTTGTGTCTTCTGTTTGTTCCTGAAAAGATGCATTGTACTCCTCTTCAACAGGGACTGATGCAATAATACGTATAAAGAAAAAGAACATATACAGAGAGACCCCCACAAAATTATTGGACTGAAGCAAAATTAATAGTCTTTGCGTCCAAGAAACAACAACTAGGCAAAACGACAGAGATCTCCATATTTTCCTTTTGTCTTCACTTATCTTTAATATTCTTGTCCATTCGTTTTCTTCATATCCTTTTCATCTTTCGACCAACCCAATGAAACGTATGAAAGGGAGCTAATTGATGAGGTTCTCATCTTTGTCTCTTCTAGGTATTTACCCCTGATTGTGGTCTAAGTTTCAGTGTTTGCCTAAAATTATTATCAATAGTATAATTTAAGCCGTATGTTACCCAAGTATAAACGAGAAAAAAAAAATGAAATCAACTCAACCATTATATGCAGCAAGCTTTCATACTTCAGTTGTTGATCAAACCCTTTTTAGATTTTTATTTTCATTTTTTGTTATTTTGGATTTTACGTCCTCAATATTTTCCCCTGGTAAGAGAGATCAATGAAAAAACGAGGCAAAGTTACAGTATAACAGACTAACTAATAATCTAAACGCATTTTGGTAATATATGATTCTGTATAAATACTATGTATACACTAAATAATACTTCATCCGGTTCATTTTAAGAAATTTATCTTTTAGCACTAATTAACAATAAAATTGACCATATTAACCTTAATTTGCTCATTGGAAATATAACAAGCTACTCTTATGCTCGTTACTCCAAGGACAACTTTGGCAAAAAGAAGTTAATTCCTTCTTGATATCCGAAAATATCAAATATTGTCCAAAAAATCACTTAATGTGGACCGGGGGGAGTAGCAACTAGCCTAATGCGAATTCAATTCAGGTCTAGACACATTCTCCTGTGGCATCTCAATTCTCATCATCACTACCCTCTAACATTCTCTTGCTGATATCAACGTCAACTGTTAGTCCATATGCTCAGCTACAAACCATAAAATACACCAGATTAAAAGCTGTCATAATAGCAAGAAGCCAGTAGTAATTCTCATAATGACCCTTGTTGATATTGCTTGAAATCCAACTTTCTTCCCCTTCTCCTTTAGTAAGTTTATCCACAATACTAAAGATCACGCTTGCTAACAGATTTGCCACGGCCGATCCTAGTCCAAAAAGAGCAGATGCAAGACTTGACATATTCTTTGGCAGCTCAGAGTAATAGAACTCCGTTTGGCCAATTGCAATGAATGCCTTAGCTATACCATTTAAACTATGTTGTATAATGAGCCACATTGCGGACATTGCCACCAATCTGTTGGGGTTGTTCAACAGCCCTTGGCTTATTGCTCTTCTTCGTCGAACATGTTCCACAATACCAGAGACTAACATGGACATGCAAGAGATGAATATGCCAATTCCTATTCTTTCTATAGGTCTAAGCCTTACTTGTCTTCCTTTGATTTTAGATGCCAATGGAATGAGCACGCGGTCATAGATAAGAATCCAAATTGTTAATGCAATCATCATAAACATCTCGAATGAGCCAGCTGGTATTTCAATTCCTTTAGTTAAATATCTGTCCATAGACAGAGCTTGTAGAAAAGGGAATGAACTTTGGCTGAGGTTTATTGATATCATGATCCCCGTCGACCACAATGGCATGATTCTAATGAGAGCTTTTAGCTCCTCGACTTGGTCTATCGTGCAAAGGTTCCACGGGTTGACTGCAACTCCATTTGGCTTAACATCTTCAGGGCTCTTAATGATGCAAGCTTTGTTTAAGAACCTAGAAAGACTAAGAGCATGAATTGCCACGCTGTTGCAGATTTACAGGCCTGCCCTACTTGATTGCAAGGTGGAAGCCTTGCTTTCGGAATCATAGCTATTAACCACAACATAGTAGAAGGTATGTAGACTTGTTAAGTCTCTTTACGGACTAAAACAAGCACCCAAACAATGGCATGCGAAATTTGACCAAACAATGTTGTCAAATGGTTTTAAGATAAATGAATGTGATAAATGTGTGTACATTAAAAATGTTCCAAATCACATAGTCATTATTTGCCTATATGTGGATGATATGCTGATAATGAGTAATGACATTGCCAACATAAATGCTACTAAGCGTATGCTCAATAGCAAGTTTGATATGAAAGACTTGGGAGTTGCTGATTTAATTCTGGGAATTAAGATCCATAAGACTCCTCAAGGTCTGGCATTGTCACAATCTCATTATATTAAGACAGTACTTGAAAAATTCAAGCACTTGGGCTTTAAAGTTGCAAAGACTCCAATTGACGTGAATCTTGCATTAGCAAAGAACAAAGGCCAAAGCATATCACAATTGGATTATGCTCGTGTGTTGGGATGCTTAATGTATATCATGAATTGTACACGACCAGATATAGCTTGTGCTATAAGTAAACTGAGTCGATATACGAGCAATCCAGGCCAATCTCATTGGATGGCAATGAAACGAGTTTTGGGATATTTAGAACATACCCAGAACTTTGAATTGCACTACAGTAATTTTCCTGCGGTGATTGAGGGATACTGTGATGCAAATTGGATCACCGGTTCAACTGATTCTAAGTCCACGAGTGGATATGTATTCACTATTGGTGGAGGAGCGGTATCTTGGAAGTCGTCCAAACAAACATGTATTGCCCGCTCTACAATGGAGGCTGAATTCATAGCCTTAGATAAAGCCGGTGAAGAAGCTGAATAGCTCCGGAATTTCTTGGAAGACATTCCATTTTGGCCCAAACCGTTGGCACCAATATGCATACATTGTGATAGTCAAGCGGCAATTGGAAGGGCTGGGAGCGTTATGTATAACGGTAAATCTCGTCATATACGACGAAGACATAAAATCGTTAGGCAATTACTCTCTAGAGGAATTATCACGATTAACTATGTAAAGTCAAGTGATAATGTGTCGGATTCACTTACAAAAGGCCTAACTAGAGAGGTAGTTGAGAAATCATCAAGGGGAATGGGGCTATGGTCGAGAACAAGTCATTGTGGCGGTAACTCTACCTAGAAGACTGGAGATCCCAAGATCTAGGTTCAAGGAGATCAAACAAAGTCATTAATGACGGTTCAACATTGTCAAATAAAATTTTAGTCTGTTCTCGTGATGAGACAATGTTCAGTACCAAGGATAAAGCATTAAGGCTTTTTAATAATTTCTAAATTTGATACGGGGTATATCAAATAGTGTATCTACAGGATGACACATTTAGGAATCATCTATGTAAGTGTGAAGTGTTAGCCGCTTCAAGGAGAACTTTGTAAGGCCAGTTCTCTACGCACTTATGAAACCAGGCGGTGTTCATGGCTGAAACGAACACAACAATGAGAACCAAAGACGGTTAATGGTTGATTGTGTGATTTATGGTTGTCTAGGTATACACCAAAGATCGACGGTTCAAAGATATCAAATCTACCGATTGACCGAGTATATCCGACATAAGTTTACTACGGAAAGTTCAAAGGGAAACCTACTTATCCAGATGCAATTAATCCTTACTTGTAAATTACACAGTTTTTCCATGCATACTTTCGTGATATAGCCATTCCCCATTCATGTGGGGGATTGTTGAGGTTTTATTTTTAAGATGAAATATTCTTAAAATGAGGGTGAATGGGAAATGGAGGAAAAATAAAATTTTGAGTAAAATTTTAAGTTTCCCCCTCTTTATCCCATATTGGAAGAGGAAGACTTTTTTGGTGGGTATATATATAATTGCTCTTCTTTTAGCTCTTAAAGAGTTAAGAAGAAAGCAAGCCTCGTGCCGTCGTCGTCGTCGCTCGCTCGGCTCGGCTTCGGCTACGGCTTCGGCTTCGGCTTCGGGTTCGGGTTTGGATTTGGATTTGGATTTGGTCAAATGATCGATTGACCAGGCGGTGTTCATGGCTAAAACGAACACAACAATGAGAACCAAAGACGGTTAATGGTTGATTGTGTGACTTATGGTTGTCTAGGTATACACCAAAGATCGACGGTTCAAAGATATCAAATCTACCGATTGATCGAGTATATCCGACATAAGTTTACTATGGAAAGTTCAAAGGAAAACCTACTTATCCAGATGCAATTAATCCTTACTTGTATATCACACAGTTTTTCCATGCATACTTCCGTGATATAGCCATTCCCCATTCATGTGGGGGATTGTTGAGGTTTTATTTTTAAGATGAAATATTCTTAAAATGAGGGTGAATGGGAAATGGAGGAAAAATAAAATTTTGAGTAAAATTTTAAGTTTTCCCCTCTTGACAATGAGACATTGTCCCATATTGGAAGAGGAAGACTTTTTTGGTGGGTATATATATAATTGCTCTTCTTGTAGCTCTTAAAGAATTAAGAAGAAAGCAAGCCTCGCGCCGTCGTCGTCGTCGCTCGCTCGGCTCGGCTTCGGCTACGGGTTCGGGTTCGGGTTCGGGTTCGGGTTCGGTCAAATGATCGATTGATTGATTGATTTTTTGGACCAAATTTATTTGTTAATAGTAAATATTAACGTAAGATTATCCGTATTTGTAATGGATATTTTTCAATCCGTGTATTGACCATTTGGCAGTCGCCTAATACTCTTCCTACCATGAATATTCCTTAAGGAAACACTGTGAATTCAGTGGGCTCGAATTTATTACTGTTTCATAACGTTAACTTATATTTTGCAGAATTATTATTTACAAATACAGTAATATTGGCGGGGATAACAAATGCAAGTGTTGTGGTGGTGGCAGTGGATGCTCATGATTTGTTGCTTCAAGCCTTTGGTTCTCGGATTCAATCCATTGGTTAGCCGATCATTGCTAAAGCTATTAAAATTTCACATATTACAAAAAATCAGTTTACAAAATGGCGGGTGAATGGCCTAAAGATACTTTATGATGTGATTTTGTCCGTTTTCGGTCAAGCTTGCATGGTTTCCCCCAAAATGTCACACACCGTTAAGAGATCTCTATACCTTATATTTAGGCTCTCAATCTTTTCAGCTACCAATATGAGACTTTGTTCGCACACCCAACACAATAATTAATAGGAGTACTATTTAATTTTGTTCAAAAATGTCATTCGCAGTTTTTTGACTTTTCTTAGCCTGGGGGTGGTAAAATGTGAAATACACTAATTCAGAATGGTGCAAGCTTTTCTTTGATTTCCTAGTGCATTTAGACAAAGAGATGAAGTTTCTTTAAACAAAAACTAAAACATTTGTAGCAACAAATAGGATAGTAAGGTAAGTAGTTTTCATCAAAAGTTTATATACTGCATTGGATCCTCCAACTGCAATAAGCGGAACCTTATATTATTTTGTCGGGATAATTAAATAAGAGACGTACTGCAGTAGTAGTAAGAATCAGTGGCACTTTCTTCAAAAAAAAATTAATTCCATTAACTTGGCGTAGGCATTTAAATTTTATCTAATTTAAATTGATAAAATATTTTGGACTATATTTTAAATTCAAGATATATCGGTCCAAATAAATATTATGGGCTAATATAATTAAATTAATTATTTAAGTCCAATAAATATTGACTGGGCTAGTCCATTTAATTGGGCTACAAATGATTAGCCCACCTTATTAGGTCCAAGATGTCATCTTCCTAGAGGCCTAGTGCCACGTGTCAAATGGCGTGGCACGCCAAGTCAAATGGAATGGCCAATAGGATCATGCCACGTGTCAAAATGACAAGGCATGTCAAGTCACGTTAAAATGCTAATGAAATCGTGTCATGTGTGTAAGTGACATGTTCTGGCCAATCAAATGCGGTCATGTCACACTTCAATTTGATTGGTCGGAAAGAGTTTGTTCTTATCACAACTCCTCACTTCCACAACTATAAATAGGGGTCTTCATAACCCAGAAAAGGGACCAGAAGTTATAACAAGAAGCAAGATGGAGCTCGTGGTTCAAACGCTGCGGATTTCTCTAAAAGCTACAAGCATTCACGTGTTCTAAGGATTAAAAGATCAAGACGAAGATTCAAGAACAAGCTGCAAGCCCTTGGATTAAAAATACGTCAAGATCAAGATCAAGATTCAAGTACTTGGATTAAAATAAAATAAAATTCAAGATAAAGCTCAAAGGCTCTTTTATTTACTATTGAAAAGTAGAATTACTGGATTCATAGAGATTGTACACTCATAATATTTGAAATAAAATACTACGATTGTTGCGATATTTTCGATCTTAATTTTATTTTCTCGACACAAATTTATTGTCTACACTTGGAAAAAAGAAAAAGAAAAGAATATCTGTGTAACGGATAAACGTTACACATGTTCGAAAATTTTAATTAAGTGGGCATTTGTAAAATATGGAAAAAAGTGAAAAAATTTAAGTGAAAATGATATTTGAAAATTAGAGTTGTGTTTGGACATGAATATAATTTTGGAATGTTTTTGAATATTTGTAAGTGATCTGAAGTGAAAATTTATAAAAATAACTTTTTGGAGTTTTTTAAATTTTTAAAAAAATTCGAAATTCATTTTGGAGCGAAAATCAAAAATTCCATCACCAAACACTAATTTGAGAAAAGTGAAATTATTTTTGAAAAAAAAAACGAATCTTTTTTTAAACCCGCACTCCAATTATAAAGAAAACAAAACAAACATTTTTCCAATTACGGCTAAACGAAAAAGACGAAAAAAGGGTCTATTAAACGAAGAGATAAACCATTAAAGATGCTAATGGTCAGGCATGTAGTCTAATGGTTAATTGAGATCTCGGTTTCAAATCTTAGCGAACATAAAAATATTAGATTATTTCTTCTCATTTGTCAAAATTTTAGTGGATAAAATTACACGATAATTCGAAAACATAAATAAATGACAGTACTATTACCAGTAAACTGAAGATGCAACCGAGTTAAACTTAAAAGAAGCCCAAAATTAGTAACTAAATCTATACCCAGAAACAAAGAAGTAAAACAAAAGGAGATGACACCGACAATGGAAGCAGAAAACCAGAATTTGGTTGGAAATGAATAGTACCGATGATAAAAGGCATAGTAATGAATAAGGATCGCATAGAGGTGTTCATAACATGCTGCGAAAGAATAATAATTCTAGACGAAACTTTTCGTATTTAAAATTTATTTATATGTCAAAGATCGGATCTAAGACGTACCTGGTGAAGAGAGTCTCGTTTTAAATTTCTTCGATAGTGCGAAGACTCTATGCGTATCCACACCGAGACTGATCCTTGTTATCAACTCTTTGATCGATGAAATCCCACGAACAAATTGAATGAAAATATTATGTTGAAAATTTTCTCAAAAATCTCAACTCATAAGTAGAAGAACAAGAAATAATTTTCTTGTACTAGTATTTTCTATCTTGACTTTGTATTGCACTATTACTTTTCAAAGCAATTTTTCTTCTCAAGAATAACTCTCTTGGTTTTTACATGACTTTACAATATGTGTAAGATCTATCTCACCCTTATTCTTAATTAGGACTCACACATATATATACATATAATTTTCATTGGAAAATACAAATCACATGCTTTATGGTAAATATTTTAAAAAAACATGTAACTCATTTATGGAATTCAATTCTAAATTGAATTCTACGACTTAGTCATACTTTTAAAATAAAAACATGTAACTCATTTATGGAATTCAATTCTAAATTGAATTCTATAACTTAGTCAATAATTTAAAATAAAAACATATAACTCATTTATTGAATTCAATTCTAAATTAAATTCTACAAATTAGTCAATATTTTAAAATAAAAACATGTAACTCATTTATGGAATTGAATTCTAAATTGAATTCTATAACTTAATCAATATTTTAAAATAAAAATATGTAACTCATTTATGGAATTCAATTATAAATTGAATTCTACAAATTAGTCAACATTTTAAAATAAAAACATGTAACTCATTTATGGAATTCAATTCTAAATTAAATTCTATAAATATTAATTATAATTACCAAGTGCATATATATCAACCAAGAGATGTAATTTAATTTTTTTATTTAAAATAGAAAACTCCAACTTGTCCACAATATTAATTATATCCTATGTGCTAGCAAAGAATATAATAATATTTTATTTGAACTAATAACTAAATTTATTTGATTAATTAAATTTCGTAATATGTATTATGACCCGTGGGTGTGGTCGAGTTTGATTTTCGGAATTTAATTAAAAGAACAATTCTTATTTAGAAGCTTAAATGGAAAGAGTTGACCAGAGAGTTGACTTTTGAGCAAACGACCCCGGAATAAAATTTCGATGATGGCAATAGCTTCGCATGATGATTTCGGACTTAGCGTATATTCGGATTTGGATTTGGAAGTCCGTAGGACAATTCAACACATTTTGGCGAAAGTTGAAAAATATAAGATTTTTGAAAAGTCCGACCGAAGGGTGAATTTTTGATAACGAGGTCGGATTTCGATTCCGGAAATGGGAATAGCTCCCTTAAGTCAATTATGACTTATGTGCAAAATTTAAAGTCATTCCGGATTAATTTGATACGTTTCGACGCAAAATATAAAGTTAAAAGATTTAAAAACTTATAATTCGATTCGATGCACGATTCATAATTCCGGCATTGTTTGATGTGGTTTGAAGCCTCGACTAAGTTTTTATTGCATGTTGGGACATGTTGGTATAATTGGTTGAGGTCTCGGGGAGCTCAGGCGAGTTTCGGATGGTTAAACAGATCAAAATTTGACTTGAAGTAACTGTTGGAAATCTTCCACTGGTGTCATCGCATCTGCGATGAAATTGATCGCAGATGCGCAATCGCAGATGCGATATTTAAGCCGCAGAAGCGAAAGGAAAAGGCCTAGGCAGCGGTCGCAGGTGCGAAAAATATCGCGCACCTGCGTGATGGCAGAAGCGGAGGGGCATCGCAGGTGCGCGTGAGGCATCGCAGAAGCGATTCCCGCAGAAGCAGAAAAGCTTCCGCAAATACGATGGTCGACTAAGCAGTGCACTTCCGCAGAAGTGAGTTTTAACTCGCAAAAGTGAGCTCGCAGGTGCAACTAAAAGGTCCGCAGGTGCGAAACTGGGCAGAAACATAAGGATGGAACTTGGCCATTTTTGGCATTTCGTTTTGGAATTTTTGGAGCTCGGATTTGGGCGATTCTGGAGGGATTCTTCACAAGCTGGGTTGGGGTAAGTGTTCTATATCCTAAAGTGATTATATTTCATGAATATATGAGTATATTCATCATTTGATTCGGATTTAAATGGAGGAAATCAAGATTTTTGTAAAATCTTCCAAAAATAAAATTTTAAGATTTGAAAGTCGAGTTGTTATTGGAATTCAATAAAATTGGTAGGGTTGAACTCATATCGGAATGAGTGTTCGAATTTCATGAAAATTATGTCGGGTTCTGAGAGGCGGGTCCTGCGTTGACTTTTGTTGACTTTGTGTAATAAAATTTTAAGTCGACGCATTATTATCCGAAATTATTTCCGATAAATTTTAATGAAATTATACAATTAATTTGGATAGATTTTAGCTGTCCGGAGGTCAATTCAAGCAAGAAGGCTATTTTGGAATATCGACCTAACTTCAAAAATGTAAGTATCTTGCTTAACCTCGAGTGAGGGAATTTTCCCTTAGGCATTGAGTCTTATGTGCAATTTGTGTAATTGAAAACCATGTACACGAGGTGACGAGTACGTACTTGGTTTATATGTGCAAATTTTATTGAGTTAAAGTCTTGAGCATATTGTGTAGTAAATTAGATAATTGTTGGCATATATTTAATCATCTATTTGTCGTGCCTAAATTCTTGTTGTTGACTCTGTTGTTATATGACAATTTGATGTGATTGTTATTTGATTATTTAGGAAATTCCGTGAATTTGCTGGTTTGATAATTATTGAAATTTAATTTTATTTTGGATTTTTTCCTCTGTAAATAATTAATTAAATGAGCTTAAGAAGAGGTATTTATATAATTATCGAAAATTTGGAGTTAATGAAGACTTTGCTTTATGTTGAGTAATTTCTATCTCTGTTGATTATTTTTGGGTGTTGTACACATTGTGTGGAGCCTTCGGCTATTTGTTGTGAAATTAATTGACTTGGTTGTATCTTTGGAATTTTGGTTATAGCCATTGGGCAAATTGTGATATGAATTTATTTTGTTATGTTGCTGTGATAATTTTCCGTGTAAATTGATCGCAGATGCGAGATTTAAGTCGCAAAAGCGAAAGGAAAAGGCCTAGGAAGTGCGCAGGTGCAAAAAATATCCTGCACCTGCGTGATCGCAGAAGTAGGCAGAGAAGGCGCAGAAGCGGAGAGGCATCGCAGGTGCGCGTGAGGAATCGCAGAAGCAATTCCCGCAGAAGCGGAAAAGCTTCCGCAAATGTGATGGTCGACTGGGCAGTGCACTTCCGCATAAGCGAGTTTTTACTTGCAAAAGCGAGCTCGCAGGTGCGAAACTAGGCAGAAACATGAGGATGGAACTTGGCCATTTTTGGCATTTCGTTTTGGAATATTTGTAGCTCGGATTTGGGCGATTCTGGAGAGATTCTTCACAAGCTGGGTTGGGTTAAGTGTTCTCTATCCTAAAGTGATTATATTTCATGAATATATGATTATATTCATCGTTTAGTTCGGATTTAAATGGAGGAAATCAAGATTTTTGTAAAATCTTCCAAAAATAAAAATTTAAGATTTGGAAGTCGAGTTGTTATTGGAATTCAATAAAATTGGTAGGGTTGAACTCATATCGGAATGGGTGTTCGAATTTCATGAAAATTATGTCGGGTTCTGAGAGGCGGGTCCCGCGTTGACTTTTGTTGACCCTTTGGAATAAATTTTTAAGTCGACGTATTATTATCCGGAATTATTTCCGATGAATTTTAATGAAGTTATACAATTAATTTGGATAGATTTGAGCTGTCCGGAGGTCAATTCAAGCAAGAAGGCTATTTTGGAATCTCGACCTAACTTCAAAAATGTAAGTATCTTGCTAAACCTCGAGTGGGGGAATTTTCCCTTAGTCATTGAGTCTTATGTGCAATTTGTGTAATTGAAAATCATGTAAGCGAGGTGACGAGTACGTACTTAGTTTATATGTGCAAATTTTATTGAGTTAAAGTCTTGAGCATATTGTGTAGTAAATTGGATAATTATCGGCATTTATTTAATCATCTATTTGTCGTGCCTAAATTCTTGTTGTTGACTCTGTTGTTATATGACAATTTGATGTGATTGTTATTTGATTATTTATGAAATTCCGTGAATTTGCTGGTTTGATAATTATTGGAATTTAATTTTATTTTGGATTTTTTTCTCTACAAATAATTAATTAAATGAGCTTAAGAAGAGGTATTTATATAATTATTAAAAATTTAGAGTTAATGAAGACTTTGCTTTATGTTGAGTAATTTCTATCTCTGTTAATTATTTTTGGGTGTGGTACACATTGTGTGGAGCCTTCGGCTATTTGTTGTGAAATTAATTGACTTGGTTGTATCTTTGGAATTTTGGTTGTAGCCATTGGGCAAATTGTGATATGAATTAATTTTGTTATGTTGCCGTGATAATTTTTTGTATAAATTATTGTGTTGTGTTAATTATTATTTTGAAGATATAAGGGTGGTATTTCACCGTTGATATAATATGGGTATAAGGGTGGCATTTCATTGTGGTTGTATTTGTTAGAATATTGTCTGGGCGGAGTGATAAGGGTGGCAATAGGAGCGATATGGGTGACTATTGATATTGTTTGGGTGGAGCGATAAGGGTGGCTATATGAGTGATAAGGGTGGCAATATGAGCGATAAGGGTGGCTATTGTCAGGGACGATATGTGATGATGTGGGGTTGTGGTGTTGATGATTTTCATGTGATGTTGTGATTTTCTTGTGTTTGTTTTTATACCTTGTGTAATTTGTCTTGTTGTTGGTAAATTGATAATAATCTCATTTATGTTGAAATTGAGAGTCTGTGGTTATTGCCAAGCGGATTATAAATAAAATATGGGCACGAGGTGCCGTGAGTAAATAATGAGGATATTTGGCACTTGAATTGTCCGTGCAGTTGTGATATGAAATGAGGGCACGCGATGCCGGGGGAATTATGATGATTTAATTATTGGCACGAGGTGCCGTGGAAATATGAAAATGGGCCGAGACCCGTGTTTACAAAAAATATAAAAATGGGTTGAGACCCGTATTTTTATGATTATGAAATGAGGTGTCACATGGTGACTTTTTAATTGAAAGAATTATATTCAAAATATTTATTTGGAAGGGTTTTTATTCAAAAAGAATTATACGAAAGAATTGTATTTGAAAGATACTTATTTGAGGAAATTATATTTGAAAAGATTTATTGAAAGAATTATATTTGAAAAATAATTATTTGAGAAAACTACATTTGAAAAAGAGTTATTTGGAAGAATTATATGTGAAGGATATTTATTTGAAAAACTTGAATTTATTTGGGCGTACATGTATTAATTAATTGTTGAGTAATATTTACGGTATTCTTGTTGTCTTGCTGCGCATACCATTGGTTGTTTTATCCTGCCCTTATTGCTATATGTTTCCTATTATTTTGTATATTATATTGCACAGGTTATTAGACTAGTGAGTGTCTTGACTGTACCTCGTCTCTACTCCATTGAGGTTAGTCTTGATACTTACTGGGTACCGACCGTGATGTACTCATACTACACTTCTGCATATTTTTGTGCAGAGCCAGGTATTGGAGATATCAGACTTGAGCAGAGTTAAAGTGGGACCGTAAGGATTCAAGGTAGAGCTGTTTTGTCGTCGCAGTCCCTTGGAGTCTTTTCATTTCATTGTACTGTTAAATTTTAATCAAACAGTATTGTATATTCGATCCTCGTGATCATTCCATGTATTCAGTTAGAGTTCGTGACTCAGTACTACCAGTCTTGGGAGGTTGTATATTCATATTTATTCCCCTGTTAGTTTTGGTTACTTATTTAATTCAAAAAATGGCTTCAAAATGTAATAGAAATTGGCTTACCTAGCATTAGAGACTAGGTGCCATCACGACATCTGTGGTGGAATTTTGGGTCGTGAGAAGTTGGTATCAGAGCTCTAGGTTCATAGGTTCTACAAGTCACGAACGAGTCTAGTAGAGTCTTGCGGATCGGTACGGAGTCGTCTGTACTTATCTTCGAGAGACTACAGAACTGTTAGGAAATCTCCATTTCTTTCATTCCTGTCGTGCGGAATTTGTTGAATTTGAAATTTGAACCTTTGTATCTCCATTCTCTCACAGATGGTGTGGACACGTGCTACTGGGTTAGCTAAGCAGGCATCCGCACATACTGCTAGGGCTGCAAGAGGCCGAGGTAGAGGTCGAGGAAGGGCACGTGCTGCGACTAGAGCACCTGTCAGAACAACAGTTGAGGAGCCACTAGTAGCTCCAATTGGGGGACAGGTACCAGAAGCACATGTTGTTACCCCCAGACTTCAGGAGACTTTAGCACAGTTCCTGAGTATGTTTGGTACATTAACTCAGGCGGGATTAATCTCTGTTGCACCAAACATTTCGCAGATTGGGAGAGTAGCTCAGACTCCTATCACAACTCCAGAGCAGCAGGTTCACGTTAGTCAGGTTCCGGGTATAGTACCGATATAACCTATTATTCTGGTTCGGCCTGAGGTCAGGCCCGAGGCATTAGAAGAAGAACAAAAGAGGCTTGAAAGGTTTAAGAGGTATAGTCCATCTACTTTCAGTGGCACAGCTACAGAGGATGCCCAAGAATTTCTAAAAAAATGTTATCGTATTCTCCGCACCATGGGTATTTGGAGGTGAGCGGAGTTGCCTTTACTACATTTCAACTGTCAGGCGCAGCGTATCGGTGGTTGCAAATCTATGAAGAAGGTAGACCAGTCGATGCCACACCACCAACTTGGGCTCAATTTTCGGAAATGTTCTTAAAAGAGTTTGTTCCCTAGACTCTCAGAGATGCGTGGCGCACAGAGTTTGAACGATTGCGTCAGGGCACTATGACAATGTCAGAATATGCTATCAGGTTCAGTGAGTTAGCCCATCATGCACCTATCTTGGTCCCTACAATCAAAGAACGGGTCTGCAGATTCATTGAGGGGCTCGAATATGATATTAATATATGCATGGCTCGAGAATTGCAAACTGATACTCCATTTCAACAAGTAGTGGGGATTGCAAGGAAGATTGAGGGTGTTTTGGGCGAGGAAAGGGAGTCTAAGGAGTCCAAAAGGTCTCGAAGATCTGGAGGGTTTAGTGGGTTTTACTCTTCAGCTAGAACCCATTATAGCGGAGGCTCGAGCAGTCAGTCAACTCAATCCGCACATCAGATTACTCGGAGTGCTCCAGTTTATAATGCACCATCGGCACGATATTCTTACAGTGGTTATTCCAGTTATCCGACACAGACTCAGTACGAGCAGTCGCAACCTCAGAAGGGTTGTTATGAGTGTAGTGATATTAGGCATATCATGAGAGATTATCCCACACTTGGGAGGGGTGAATTTCATCAGAACACACCAGCTACAAGCTTTATTCCAGTTGATACTCTACGTGCACAGTCAGCTAGATGTGGATGACAGGTGGGTAGTGGGCGCCTAAGAGGTGGATGCCCGACCCGTTGATTTAATCACTATGATTTGGCTTAGGCCAATACACCAGATGGTGTCGTTACAGGTACGATCTTGATTTTTATTATAAAAGAATATTTTTCTTAATTTGATTCGGTTCTGAATATTGAGGTGAGTCCTCCTATTATGCTCTACTTATGGGTGAGCTTCATAAATTTATGACCCACTTATATGTTATCCCTGTTGGGAGATTTGAAGGTGTGAACCCGTGTCTGTCATTTTATTTTTGGTACCCCATTGAGGGCTATAAGCCCAAAAGTAATTTTTATTATTCATTATAGTGGGTTTAATGTGTTTCGGAATAATTGATTCCAATTTTTATAAATTATATGCCCTACCGGTAGGAGGGTTCATTATATATTGTGAAAATTGTTTATGAAATATATTGAAAAGAAGAAGGAAAGGAAATTGAAAATTTCAGTTGGCACAATGTGCAACATACTTGTGATTTGGAGTTGAGGACGAGATCCTCGCATTTTTACATGATGTGAAATATTTAATTCGGGCTGCAAGCCGCGATGGAAGTTATGTAAGGACGAGGTCCTTGTGATGAAATATTTATGAGTTTAAAATTTTCCCTTTGTGAAATTTAATTGTACAATAGTATTAATAGAGATTCATGCCTGTTAGGCTTATTTTATAGTTCTTGTATATTTTTCTGTGCATATTCAGCCATTTTGGTACTGTAAACATTGAGTTTTAACCTATGAGATGAGTGCCCAGGTGGCATTAAATGTGACTCATAAATCCGAGTAAGCAATCATGAGGTCTTCATGCCTCATATTCTGTTGTAAGTGTTGTGAAAATTCGAAATGAGGTGGTGGTTAATATGAGATTAATTGATGATGCTGGAATTAATTATGAAAAGCTTTTAAGACCAGAGATGTAGTGATGAGCATACATATGATGTGCTTCATGTCGTGATATAATTACGATAATCCAGTGCTTGTAATGCTGAGATTGGTGTTATTGATATATACCTTGTGGTATTGTGTTGGGTTGTAGATGTGTTGTTAGGAGTTATTTTGGTGTTACTCTGGCAGGTGGATAGACCCAATTACAAGGGAGACTTTGCCGAAATTTCTGAAAAATTTGGGAGTTAGTAAAATTTGGAGGATTGAGATTTGCAAAGGAAGAGATAAGTTATGTTATGTGTTTGAGGGCAAATGATCCTAAGCGGGGGAGAATGTAATACCCCAGAAAGTTTTTGAAATATTTCAACACTATCAAGAAAATTGATGTGTGCGTAGGCACGAGTTGCTATAGCCAGTTGAGACTAATACCGTGCGTTGTTGTGAAAAATCAGACCTTTTGAAATGTTGGAGTGTAAGAAATTGATCTTAAAGTTTACAAATATGGATAAAAGAAATAATCTCAAATTAGATGATGTTGTCGGACTTATCTCAAATGCGATAACGTGGAATCAACCGTGAGTATATGTGTAAAAGTAAAATCATCAATTTGGTAACCTCAGAATAATTCTTAGAACGTTCGAGGACGAACGTTTGTTTAAGAGGTGGAGAATGTAACGACCCGACTTGTCGTTTTAAGAATTTACACTCCGTTCAGTAGCTTAAGGTCTCGAAAAGTTTCATAATATGTACTATGACCTGTGGGTGTGGTCGAGTTTGATTTTCGGAATATAAATAAAAGAACAATTCTTATTTAGAAGCTTAAATGGAAAGAGTTGATCAGAGAGTTGATTTTTGAGCAAACAACCCCGAAATGGAATTTCGATGATGGAAATAGCTTCGTATGATGATTTTGGACTTAGGCGTATGTTCGGATTTGGATTTGGAAGTCCGTAGGACAATTCGACACATTTTGGCGAAAGTTGGAAAATATAAGATTTTGGAAAAGTCCGACCGAAGGGTGAATTTTTGATAACGAGGTCGGATTTCAATTATGGGAATAGCTCCCTTACGTCAATTATGACTTGTATGCAAAATTTGAAGTCATTCCGGATTGATTTGATACGTTTCGGCGCAAAATATAGAAGTTGAAAGATTTGAAAACTTATAATTCGATTCAATGAGCGATTCGTAATTCCGGCGTTGTTTGACGTAGTTTGAAGCCTCGACTAAGTTCGTATTGCATGTTGGGACATGTTGGTATAATTGGTTGAGGTCTCGGGGGCCTCGGGCGAGTTTCGTATGGTTAAACGGATTAAAATATGACTTGAAGGAACTATTGGAAATCTGCCACTAGTGTCATCGCATATGTGATGAAATTGATCGCAGATGCGAGATTTAAGTCGCAAAAGCGAAAGGAAAAGGCCTAGGAAGTGGTCGCAGGTGCAAAAAATATCCCGCACCTGCGTGATCGCAGAAGTGGGCAGAGAAGGCGCAGAAGCGGAGGGGCATCGCAGGTGCGCGTGATTCCCGCAGAAGCGGAAAAGCTTCCGCAAATGCGATGGTCGACTAGGCAGTGCACTTCCGCAGAAGCGAGTTTTTACTCGCAAAAGCGAGCTTGCAGGTGCGACTAAAAGGTCCGCAGGTGCGAAACTAGGCAGAAACATAAGGATGGAACTTGGCCATTTTTGGCATTTCGTTTTAGAATTTTTGGAGCTCGGATTTGGGCGATTCTGGAGGAATTCTTCACAAGCTGGGTTGGGGTAAGTGTTCTATATCCTAAAGTGATTATATTTCATGAATCTATAATTATATTCATCGTTTAGTTCGGATTTAAATGGAGAAAATTAAGATTTTTGTAAAATCTTTCAAAAATAAAAATTTAAGATTTGGAAGTCGAGTTGTTATTGGAATTCAATAAAATTGGTAGGGTTGAACTCGTATCGGAATGAGTGTTTGGATTTCATGAAGATTATGTCAGGTTCTGAGAGGCGGATCCCGCGTTGACTTTTGTTGACCTTTTGGAATAAATTTTTAAGTCGACGTATTATTATCCGAAATTATTTCCGATGAATTTAAATGAAGTTATACAATTAATTTGGATAGATTTGAGCTGTCTGGAGGTCAATTCAAGCAAGAAGGCTGTTTTGGAATCTCGACCTAACTTCAAAAATGGAAGTATCTTGCTTAACCTCGAGTGAAGGAATTTCCCTTTAGTCATTGAGTTTTATGTGTAATTTGTGTAATTGAAAATCATGTACGCGAGGTGACGAGTACGTACTTGGTTTATATGTAAAAATTTTATTGAAGTCTTGAGCATATTGTGTAGTAAATTTGATAATTGTCGGCATATATTTACTCATCTATTTGTCGTGCCTAAATTCTTGTTGTTGACTCTGTTGTTATATGACAATTTGATGTGATTGTTATTTGATTATTTATGAAATTCCTTGAATTTGCTGGTTTGATAATTATTGGAATTTAATTTCATTTTGGATTTTTTCCTCTGCAAATAATTAATTAAATGAGCTTAAGAAGAGGCATTTATATAATTATTGAAAATTTGGAGTTAATGAAGACTTTGCTTTTATGTTGAGTAATTTCTATCTCTGTTGATTATTTTTGGGTGTTGTACACATTGTGTGGAGTCTTCGGCTATTTGTTGTGAAATTAATTGATTTGGTTGTATCTTTGGAATTTTGGTTGTAGCCATTGGGCAAATTATGATATGAATTGATTTTGTTATGTTGCCGTGATAATTTTTCGTGTAAATTATTGTGTTGTGGTAATTATTAATTTGAAGATATAAGGGTGGCATTTCACCGTTGATATTATGTGGGTATAAGGGTGACATTTTACTGTGGTTGTGTTTTTGGGAATATTGTCTGGGCGGAGCTATACGGGTGGCAATAGGAGCGATAAGGGTGGAAATATGAGCGATAAGGGTGGCTATTGATATTTTCTGGACGGAGCGATACGGGTGGCTATAGGAGTGATAAGGGTGGCAATAGGAGCGATAAGGGTGGTTATTGTCAGGGACGATATGTGATGATGTGAGGTTGTGGTGTTGATGATTTTTATGTGATGCTGTAATTTTCTTGTGTTTGTTTTTATACCTTGTGTAATTTGTCTTGTTGTTGGTAAATTGATAACAATCTGATTTATGTTGAAATTGAGAGCATGTGGTTATTGCCAAGCGGATTATAAAATGAAATATAGGCACGAGGTGCCGTGAGTAAATAATGAGGATATTTGGCATGTGAATTATCCGTGCAGTTGTGATATGAAATGAGGGCACGAGATGCCGGGGGAAATATGATGATTTAATTATTGGTACGAGGTGCCGTGGAAATATGAAAATGGGCTGAGACCCAGTGTTTACGAAAAATATAAAAATGGGTTGAGACCCATATTTTTATGATTATGAAATGCGGTGTCACATGGTGACTTTTTAATTGAAAGAATTATATTCAAAATATTTATTTAAAAGGATTTTTATTCAAAAAGAATTATATGAAAGAGTTGTATTTGAAAGATATTGTACCTCGTCTCTAATCCATTGAGGTTCGTCTTGATACTTACTGGATACCGACCGTGGTGTACTCATACTACACTTCTGCACATTTTTGTGCAGAGCCAGGTATTGGAGATATCATACTTGAGCAGAGTTAAAGTGGGACAGTAAAGATTCAAGGTAGAGCTGCTTTGTCGTCGCAGTCCCTTGGAGTCTTTTCATTTCATTGTACGGTTAAATTTTAATCAAACAGTATTGTATATTCGGTCCTCGTGATCATTCCATGTATTCAGTTAAAGTTCGTGACTTAGTACTACCAGTCTTGGGAAGTTGTATATTCATATTTATTCTACTATTAGTTTTGGTTACTTATTTAATTCGAAAAAAAAATGGCTTCAAATGTAATAGAAATCGGCTTACCTAGTATTACAGACTAGGTACAATCAAGACGCGTGTGGTGGGATTTTGGGTCGTGACAACATACTTCTCAATGTAATTTTTGCAAAGTCACTCGATCATCAACTTTTCATCTATCTATTTTTAAATTTCAGTATACCATAATGGCTGACACAACATCAATGCACAAGTGAAGGAAACTACTGAAGATTTAAGAGCAAGGAACGATGAGATTCTAAATTTCTTTTTGAATAAAAGAGTGATGTTCCATCATTGTTATTACCAAAAAGCCACAAAAGAAAACAAAGTGAATGAGGCTTCAAAGAAATCTTTACAAATTTATTTCCTTTTATGTTACTTTCTCACGTAAACCTGTGATTCAACAAGCACTGTTGGATGAAGCTGCAAAGTTCATTGTAAGTCATCAGACAATTTTTGTTTTTTAGGATTGCTTATAGTTCTAATTGGACTCATTATCTTCTTGGATAAATGCATACCACAAATTTGATTTTTCATTCTTGTTTCTTTCATTTTATTTATGTTCTCTGACTTTGTATCTATATTGATGTGTTATTAATCTAATAACTTTGGATATTGTTTTCACAATGATACTGGAATAAAGTAGTATCTTTTTCAGTTTAACATATTTAAATCTCTGGTTCCCCTTCTTCCTAATGGACTGCGAGGACCCTAGGACTGAGGACTCTTAGAAAGAAGGATTACCGTATTGGATTACCCTCATTAAGAACAGACTTTTTTTTAAGTTAAAATATTTAAAGCTCCCTAAGCCTGTATATACTGTTAAATGGAAGTATGTGTTTGCCATCAACTTGATGCTCTTCCCTCTTTCTGTAAAATACAGGAAAGTTTCCTCACATGTTATGTTAAGAAGAATCAATTAAATGCTAGTTTTTAACAGTAAAGAAAAACTAACCCGTTTTAAGTAAATACCAAGATCACATTAGGTTTTGCTGCACAATTTTTTCACACAAATTATTCGTCAACATAGACGATTTTGTTACTAATCAATTTTAGTTTCTTAATTGGTTGACTTATGAAAATATCATATATGCCAATACAAATTTTATAATACCATTAAAGACATCTTCAAAGCACCATATTAAAAAATGCATGAACTTCCAACAAAAGATGTCAACATGTCGATACATAAACCTTTACGCAACAACAAAATTATCATTCAGTATTATGACATCAAGCTTTATATGGCGACCATGTTCCATGAAAGCCCACAGCTAGGCTAATATCAACCTTCAAGACAGATGCAAAACAAACAATTATAGAAAAAAATCTCAGCCAAAATCGCATGATAGAGATCATGGGAGTGAACACGACGACTTAAGTTGGAGGGTAGAAAACAAAACTACGAATAAAAGTTGTGAACATCAATTTTTACAATTTTAAGATGCATATAGGCAAAAATAAAGTTTTCCTCTTTGATTCTAACTCTCTAAAATATGAGCTCATTCATCTATCAAACTTATTTTTATGTTAGAGAAGAAAATTAAAAAATAAAAAGGGCGAATGATGCTACTTTAAAATTCAGAAACAACACATCAAAAATAAAATGTGATAGCATTCATAAAACAAAGAACATATTTATCGAAAGTTGTACTTTTTTGATCCAGCAGGAACCGAAAAGGGTATCGCTTCAACTATTATAGTAACAAATTAGAAAATGTTAAAACCATCATTAACTCCCGAGTCCATTTCTCGGAAGGTCACTAAAAGAAATTGTTTATAAAAGTCACTTTACTTTACTTTATTTTGTAACTGGAATGTCATTATATTTTGTCAATTGTAACTCAAAAGTCATTCTACACTTTTAGGACATATCAAAATACTATTATTTTTCATATTTTGTTTTCAACCCAACCGTTAAAAGATTAAAAACACCCATTTAACTAAAATTGCTAAAGGGAAAATCGAAAATTGCTTTGACTCGATTATTTCGTAACAAATTAAATTAAGCAATTGTAACTCATTAAGTGATAAGATAAATGTGGATCAGTTTTTGAAGTATATAAAGAATTACGTATAGATAATTAGAAATTATTGAGTAAATAATGAATTGAGTTCTCGCCAGTGTTGGAGTAGAAGGAGTTTATCCCCCTCTAATAATCAGCGCACCAATTTACCTTGCAATTCAACCCAGTTTGAAATCAATCAATATAAATGTTCTCATAGTAAAATGGTTGTGGAATAGAATAGACGACAGAGCAACTAAGTAATAAAAGAGAAGTAAGAATGAGATGCAGTTTCCATTCATATGGTCTTAGATGAAACAAAAATTCATGAAATAAACAAATGTAAATAAATTTAAATGGAGAAAGAGAAGAATAAACCAGAAAGGAAATTCAAGAATCGTAGGAAAATATTAGGAATGGAACATTCCAGTATCTCTGTATTTTGTTTGATGATGGGAGATGGAGGAAGGTAGGGGAAACTTTTAACACGAGTTTTACAATAGGTTAACTTGAAATACCAATTATACCATTGGTCGAACATCTTCCCTTTTCTATATAATAGAAGAAATAATGTTGTACTATTTTCTTATGTATTACTGTTGGCTCTGTATCCTTATCGCAACTTCTTGGAAGCTATTTGTACATGAAAAACTTTTCTTTCTTTTTACTTTTTCCTGTATAATGTCAAATTGTCAAAGAATATATATGCTATCTTTTGTCTCCCTCTTATACGAAAAGGGCAAAAAAGGAGACAGAAAAATGTATCATTCCTCTCCTGATGCCAAAGGCAGATAGAATTCATGGACCACTCACTATACTACTTTCTTGAATATCATCCTCCTATAGAATTATCTTTGTATCCATATTCATCAAATTTATTCTCATCTAAATTAAACTTAAAAAGCATATTCATGAATTGTTCTCATCTAACCCATATTTTTTTTTTAAAAAAAACCCTTTGTATATTCAAATTCTTCACCGCAATAATATTTATCTAATTTCTGGCTTTTTTGGCTTTTTACCTTTTTTTTACTAAAATATTCACGAGTTTCCAATAGAATTTAATGTGTACCTCTATGACCGTAAAATAAATACCAATAAAGAATTGTGAAGGCAATAAAGAAGTGCAGTAAATTAAGATTGCCAGATTTTCAACATTTATGTCCTTTTTTTTCCTTCTTCTTTAATTACCTCTTCTTTGAATAACTTTCAATTATAACTTTATATATGCATGCATTACTTATAACTGCAGAATTTGAAAGGACTTTTCACCACTAAATTTAAAACACCTCTATATAAATAAAAACACTATATGCATTCACCGTCTTACTTTTCCACAAACCAAATCGAAATCTTGTGCAGTGTGATTGCAGAAATATATAGATACAAGGATGAACGAAGGGAGGGAATCAAGGCATTAATAATCCAATTCCATTTGTAATTCCAAGGAATCAGCAAAACTCTTATTATCTTGACCTCCAACTGAATATCATGGGGTAAAGGAAAAAGAAGAAAGGAAAAAAAACAGTTAGAAGTTTTGTAGAAGTTTTGCTCATAAACTACAGTTAATTTGATATATTTGTGTGTATGTAATTTTTTATCTTGATATCTCTTATTTCTTCGTTGAAGCACTTTGAGTTTATAGGAAACAATGATGCGAGTATTTTAAGAAAAAACTGAATTTTGAAAGTTTTGCATAAGATTAGGAAGAGATTAAGGGGAGCAAAAGAAAAATAAGAACAAACAAATGGAAAAGGAAAGAGAAATAGAAAAATTACTAGAAAATGGAATAGTCGGCCGAAATTGGAGCATAATTTGAGAAGGATATTTTATTTAGTTTGTTTCATGTATGGTAGGTTTTAATTACTTTATTTGTCCTTTTTCGTTTACTACTTCTTGCTTTATCTAAAAAATAAGAAAAATTTATAGAAAGTACTAATAACTACTCTTTCCGTTTTAATTTATGTGAACTCATTTGACTGGACACGAAATTTAAGAAAAAAGAGAAGACTTTTGAACTTATGGTGTAAAATGAGGCACATATATTTGGTGTGACTATAAATCATTGCATAAAGGTAAATTGTTTTCAAATAAGGAAAGAGACCATTCTTTTTGGCACGGACTAAAAAAGAAATAAGTTCACATAAATTAAAATAGAGGGATATAGAAAAATTAAATATACAAACAAAGTATTACTCGCTTTGAGAGGAGCAAACTAACTAATTTTAATGTGAATTCGGACAAATAATTTTCAAGAAATTTAAAAATAAAATTAATATATGCAGAAACTAAAGTATGTACTTTAAATCACATTAGTTAATAACTCAGAATATTTAAAAACAATTAAAAAAATGTGCTCAAAAATAAATTTATTGGACTTTCAAATAGTAATAGATCCACATAAAATAGAATAGAGGGAGTATATATTAATATACGTAAAGATGGAAACACATTCATGCAAACACACCAATCTATATATGCAAACACATTCATGGAAAGTGAAAGCACTTTTTATTTGAAGTAGGAAGATGATAAGTATGACTAAAATAATTTCAAAAGAATTATCACTATATTTTAATTAAAATATTTGCACGTGAAAAATAATTTTATAACCGCGCAAAGCGCGACCAAATACACTAGTTGTTTGATGTAAAGGAAGCAGCTCTTTCATCTCCTGCTGCTCCATATCTTCTACAACTACTTAAACTTAAGCTGCTGAGGAAAGTAATTAAACTCAAAGCAAAAGAAAATTGCGAAGGTAATTGGATATATCTAAAATCACACAAGTGAAGGTTGCATGCAGTTTCTTTTTTGCAAATACAACAAAAGCCATAACTCTCTTCCTTTTTCCTCTCTCGAGTCTCCCCCAATCATATATTTATAGGCATATAAAAGTTATTGCTCTAATTTATATGAACATATTTGATTGGGCACGGAATTTAAGAAAAAATAAAGATTTTTAGAATTTATGGTCCTAAACAAGTCAAAAAGAAGCTCAGAGTATTTGTATAGTTATAAAAGTTTCTCATTAAGGGTAAAATTATAAATTTAAGCTAAATTGTTACCAAATTTAAAAAAGGGATCATTCTTTTTGGAACGGACCAAAAAGGAAATAGATTCACGTAAAATAGAAAACTGAGAGAACTAAAATAATTTTGACTTGTGTATGAGTGTATGGTCCAGAAAAGCAGCTGGTGACTTGTGAGGTTTTGTTTCCTACTCTGCCCTATGTATGTTAGCATTTATTTTGTTTTTCGACTCGAGTACTAATGGTAGGCTAATCTCATTTTATTTTTTTAGTCACTTATTGTACTTTAATTTATTGTACTTTAATTGAGTTTGAGCATTAATTGCTAGTATTTTGTATTAATTGTGTGTTTTATGCCTTGTAGAAGTGATTTCGAGCTATATAGATGTTATAGAACTAATTGGAGCTAATTGGAGCTTTGAAGTCTAAGTAAAAACCTAAAGGAATAAGCCGGAATCGTGTTCGGGGGTCGAGGATCACTTCTGGGCGTCAAAATTCAAGGAAGAATAATCTCCTGAAAAAATGCACTAATGTTACGCACAGTACGACGCATCAGTGTAAATATCTGTCAGAAAATAGCAAACTTCAGAGACTGAGCACTAATGCTACGCACAGTGCGACGCATAAAATATAATAAGTTTGCAATTTTCCTATTTCGACTAGGAAATGGTGATTTCGTTTGGGCCCGACCCTACTTGGTATAAATACATGAAAACGGTATTTTCTAAACTTTTGACATATCTTAGACCTAAGGAGAATATTTTGGAAGGAGAGAAGACGTTGGGAACGTTCTTTGGAGGAGAAAATCATCAAGTTCTTCATTCCTTCATCTTTTCTTTGTACTTTATTTATGCAAAATACTTGAAAAGTTATTACTATGAACATGAATGGCTAAGCACTCTAGTTTCTAGGATTGTGGTTGACATGATTATTAACGTTTATTAATTACATCTTCGTTAATTCGGATAATCATCTTGTGGTTGTTTCTTTAATTCTAGTTTTAACTTATGAATTGTTGTAGCTACCAATTCACTCTACTATCTATGCTATGCTTGGGAAAGCCGTATTTAGATTAGAGTAGAATTAAAGAGAGCTTGTTTCTGAACTCGTGGTTCGGGAAAAGATTTCGCAGTTAGGATAGAAATATATCTAACAGTCTTGCTTAGTTGAATACCGTACTATATTCGTTAATGATAGACTCAATACCATAGGAATATAGGATTGATATATTATGGACATGCGACTAGTATTGTGGGAACATGTTATTCATATAAATGATCTGGTTAATTAGAAATCATAGATAATCTGGTTTAACGAGTGTGATTATTAAACTTAATAGGATTAATAAACCAACCACAACCCTAGAAGTTTCATCTCCTCTGAATTAAAATGTGATGACCCAAAATGTCATCTTTAAATTTAAAAAGTAATTATGTATTCTAAGACCTCAAAAAGTACCATTTATTATTTCTCGACTTGCGTGCGCAGTCCGTAAAATTTTTCGAAAAGTTTTCATGTGAAAAAATAGATTAAAATATGAAATAGAGTTTTAAAACTCAACTGCGTTGACTTTGGTCAACATTTTTAGCATATAGACCCGGATCAGTATTTTGATAATTTCGGTAGCTCCATATTGTGATTTAGGACTTGGGCGTATGCCCGTAATTTAATTTGGAGGTCCCTAGGTCAAGTTATGACCATTTAACGGAACAAAAAATTTAAAGGCTAAAGATTTCTAAGTTTGACCACGGGGTTGACTTTTTTATATCAAAGCTAGAATCCGATTCTGGAAATTTGAACAGCTCCGTTATGTCATTTAAGACTTGTGTGCCAAATTTAAAGTCATTCCGGATTCATTTAATATGTTTTGGCACGAGATTTGCAAATTGAAAAGTTTAAAACTCAATGTTTGAATCGGGGTGTGAATTATAATTTCAGCATTGTTTGACATGATACGAGACCCCGAGTAAGTTCATATTATGTTATTGGACTTGTTGGTATATTTGTACGGGGTCCCAAGTACCCCGAGAGTAATACGAATTGAAATCGGATTAAGAATTGGACTTAAGCAAAATCTGAATTTTGCCTTATGTTGTAATCGCACCTGCGGATTTTTGACCGCAGGTGCGAGCTCGCAAAAACGAGCCTTCCATCGCAAAAGCGGCCTGGGCAGGGTGGGCAAAGGTCCGCAGGTGCGGAAACTTGCACGCACCCGCGCGTCCATAGAAGCGGACTTGGCAATCGCAGAAGCGGAAGGCAGCGCAGGTGCGCATTTTTCCTCCGCAGGTGCGAGGTCTCGCCTGGCAGCCCCATTTCGCAGATGCGAGATTATTCTCGCAGATGCGATCTCGCATGTGCGAGTCCAGGCACCGCAGGTGCGGAAATGCCTGGGCAGTGTATATATCGAATAGTCCGATATTATTTTCATATTTTGGTCGTTTTGAGCTCGGTTAAGGCGAAGTTTTGGGTGATTTTCACGAAAAATATTGGGGTAAGTATTACTTATCCTATATTGATTATATTTCATGATTCCATACTCGTTTATATCATGAATCCATGAATTTATGGAAGAAAATCAGATTTTTCTAAAATCTTCCAAAAGCGAAAAATTTAGATTTGAAGGTCCATTTGATATCGGAATTGGATAATTTTTGTATGGTTGAACTCGTAGCGGAACAGGTGTTCGGATTTTGTGAGTTTTTTCGAAATTTGAGATGTGGGTCCCACTATCGAATATTTTAGTGAATTTTGAATTTTTATCCGAAAAATTAGTAAATTCATATGGAATTAATTCCTATGATTCCTATTGAGTATATTGAATTGCTTATGAATAGATTTGAAGCTTTTGGAGACAAATTTAAAAGGAAAAGTTGTGGTTGAGTAATTGATTGGAATTTGCAAAGCGAGGTAAGTGTCGTGGTTAACCTTGACTTCAAGGAATATAACCCTTAAATTATTTGTTATGTAAATTGCATGTGAACGACGTATAAGCGAGGTGACGAGTGTCTATACGTCGTCAAATTAATTGTTTGCCTGCTTACTTGAAAAATCATAAATTGTTTTAAATCATGAATTAATTATTATAATAATCGTTTCTCTCCTATTCTTTGCCAAATATTAATTTTTGAATGCATGCATTAATTGTTACATGCTATCTGAATTATGTATTTTAATTGTTATTTGACATTTGGCATATTAAATATTAAACTGCCTATTTTCTCCCTGATTTTCATAATAATTTGTTATTTGTCATTGTTTGTTTCATAATTAAATCATAATTATTGTATGCTTGTTGTCTTATAATTTATATTAATTGTTGTATTTATTGGGGAAATTTCTTCTATAAGAATTAATTGGAATGGATATATTGGAGGATCGGGTTGCACACCGCAACAGACTTATTAAAAAGTCCATATTGGAGAATCGGATTGCACGCCGCAACAAACTTATTAAAAAGTCTATATATACTTGATTGAAATAAATATATGACAGACTTGATTAAAAGGAATATATTGGGAGAGCGGGTTGCACGCTGCAACAGAATTGAATGTGAATATATTGTGAGAGCGGGTTGCACACTGCAAAAGAATTGGTTAAAATAATAATGGATTATGACTGCTGAGTTGGCTTCAATTATTATAAATAAGTTACCTGATTTATTTCTATTATTTGTTGTTGTTATTAATATTGCATACATGTTAATGTAAGTGAACCGCCTTAGCCTCGTCACTATTTCGTCGAGGTTAGGTTCAGCACTTACCAGTACATGGGGTCGGTTGTACTGATACTATACTTTGCACTTCTTGTGCAGATTTTGGAGTTGGTCCCAGCGGCGTACCATAGACTTGCTCGAATTTCAGCTACCAGAGGAGACTTGAGGTATAACTGCATGGCGTCCGTAATTCTGAAGTCCCCGTCTATTTTACTTTAGCTGTATGTTTATTTTCAGACAACTTTATTTTATTCAGACCTTTATTTATATTTATTCTAGAAGCTCGTGCACTTGTGACACCAATTCTGGGATGGTATTTAGACACTGTTATTTTTATGGATTATTTCACTATATTTCAAACTTTGCTTCCGCATTTGTTTCCTTGATTATTATTAATCTAAAAATTATTTAAAAATTTGTTAATATTATTCTAACGTTAGCTTGCCTAGCAAGTGAAATATTAGGCGTCATCACGGTCCGAAGGAGGGAATTTCGGATCGTGACATAAAATCTCATCATACATATTTGCATTCTTGATAAATTAGTTGTTACTTGTTTAATTTCCGCAATAGTAGATTAATAGAAAATACCACTCTTGATTATCTTGGACAATTAACTGATTTTAGTTTGCTTAGTTAACTATTGATCTAAGTGTCTGTGGGTTCGACATTCGACTTTCGAGTCACTTTATTACTCGGCGGCCACGTATACGTGCGTGTACTTGGGGAACCAACAAGTACCTATATTACGCTCCGATTAAATTTAATTTTTTTCATCAGAAAACTTTATATTGGGATAGTGTTCCGTAACAAAGACGATTTCATATCTAAGGCTTAAACTTAAAATCTTTAATTAAAAATAATGAATTACTTACTGTTCTATCGTAGGTTATCATTATTAGGGGTGACAGCTGACTTGAAAACTGAGTGATGCGATCTCTTTGAACTTGAAAATTGGAAGTGTTTTCTTTCTTCCTTTTACACTTCCTTCTCAGACAATGAAGTGGGAACTCTTTTTTGTTTTTTGGTTTCCCACGAGTCTGGTACTTATATTAGATAAATTTAGATTTGTGTTGGAAAGTTCCACGCTTAAGGATAAGGCGTTCCTTAATAAAAATAATTTCATATTCAGAATTTAAACTTGAAATTTCTAATTAAGAATAAATAAGTATTTATCACTCTATCACAAGCTTTGTTGAAGAAATGGGAACTCTTTGACTCGTGAGCTCAACTTCCTATGTAATCATATACAGTAAGAAATTTTTATATATATTTTTATTTTAAATATCCGTTTTGATAATTGATGGTTTAGAAAGATACTAAAAATTATTTATTATTTTTTTGGAAACTTATTTTTAATATCTTCATTAGTAGAGTGTTATTTAAGTAAAATATTTAAGAAAAAACAAAGAATAATTAAACAGATACTTATACAACAACAACATGTGAGGTTTGGAAAGGGTATTGTGTATGCAAACTTTACACATATCTTGTGAAGGTAGAGATGTTGTTTTCGGTAGACCTTGTGTACAATAAACGCAAAACAAATACTTTTATGATTAAGATTTTTTATGTCTTTATAAAATTATGTAAGAAACTTAAAAAGACAAATAATACGGTTCGAAAGTGGTACTTTCTCTAGTCTTTTTATCCGTCTCTTTAGCCAAAAATGTCGTTTAACTTATTTCACTTTAGAAAATTAAGAAAATATTAATTAATTTTATCAAATTCCATCTATCTACTCCGAGAAGGCATATAGTTATTAATTACTCATTTAAGAAATAAATAAGCGTAATTTGGTCAAAAGCTCATCATGATTATACTATTAAACGATTTATTAAATGGATGTGTAAAACTTTAAGCATATGAAAAAGACTTCTTTGTGGAATAATCAGATTTGTACTAAGCAGAAGCTAACGATACAGGAATAATACGAAGTGGTGTTATACTTAATAATTACTGCTTCAAAGACTATAGTAATGAGCAACTTAATATAAATATATTTCTATACTATCAATTATACATAGAGTTCCATATAAATATAGTTAATGTGCTCATATATTTGTATGTTATAACCAGTTTCCTAAGTAAAGCATAGTGTTTGGATCAAATTTAAATGGTCCGCCTTGACTGTATTCCCACTCATTTTTCAAATTGTCAAATTGCGATAAACTTTTT
Organism: Nicotiana tomentosiformis; assembly: GCF_000390325.3. Classification (NCBI taxonomy): domain Eukaryota; kingdom Viridiplantae; phylum Streptophyta; class Magnoliopsida; order Solanales; family Solanaceae; genus Nicotiana; species Nicotiana tomentosiformis. The sequence continues at coordinate 143,905,533 of NC_090814.1, read as the reverse complement.
TTATGATTATAGGAGTTAAAGATTTACTTGTATTTTCAGTTTAAAATTAAGGGAAAATATATATCACTAACCATGATTAAATAAATATAAGCATAAAAGACAAATATTTTATATTTATTAATTTAATATAAATATTAAGTGCGAATAAATTTTTGTATGGTAGAGAATCTGTGAGACTGTGATGATTATAAATGATGGTAGATAAATAGATTTGTAAGAAATATCAAGGAATATATAATGGACCACATAGGACTGTACAAACACAATAATTTACTAAAATTTGTTTTAAGTAAATCATTATACATGAAAGAATAAATCACAAGTTTTTGTGAATGATCAATGTGGATCATCTTGTAGTGATTTGTTTGTCGAAATCAAGATAATTGAATATTGTCTAAACCTACGAAGTTGAATCAAAGTTTAAATATATACGTACATGTGATTCTTTTTATTTATGTGAATTTTATTTATGAGTTATAAACATATAATGAAATGTATTTCGCCTAATATTTCTTTATAGACTATGTTTCTAGTTTATGATCCTTTTATCCGTTTAGGTTTCTCTATCATGACCAAAGACTCTTATGTCAACATTGGTATTCCCGATGAAATTGCAACATGAAGTTAGTCATGTGAAGAAAACATGTTGTGCATGTGCTTTATTTTTCGTCATTGCCAAACATAAACGTAGAGAAAAATATTTGCCGACGAATTTAGAAGAATATCTAAATTCTTCTAAATTAGAAAGTTGCATTGTTGGGATAAACATATACTTTGACCAATAATCTTTTCCCTTGCGTCTTACCCAAGTCAAGTCGGCATTTTTCCTCTCTTAATTACTCTGTGTATAGAACTTTTCTTGAAGTTCAGCCTCTTTCCTTGCTTTGTTAGTGCTCACAAGACTTCTGTAAGCAATTTTTATGGGCTTTTTAACGAATTCTCTTAAAACTGGGTTTGCAGATTCTATTGGAACACCAAGATGGGTTTTTGGCGGTTTTTACTTTGAGTTTTTGTGCTACTTTTGCAGGTGGCTATTTGTATCGGAACCATTTATTACATGAAAAAAAACTGGATTTGTGCTTCTATTTATCCTGTATAATAATGTGCAAGAGTGTAAAAACACTATTGCAAAAAAAAAAAAAAAAAAACATTAACAATGTGGGTATAAACTGAAAAATATGACTACCTTGATACAAGTTGTGTTGTGTTGGGCTGTAGGGTGGGCTTGAGAGGTTAAAATAAGTAAAAATAAATTCAGTTTTCCAGTTCAATATTTCGGGGCACGATATTTAATTCAAATTTTCAGAACAAAATAAGTAACAGCTAATCTATGAATAGCTGCACTAAGAATGACTGTTTGGGCACTTCGCCCTCAAAAGAAAAGGCAAAAAGTTAACAATATGACAGTAATCAAAAAATCTAGAAGCACTTGGTAATATATGATTCCGTATAAATACTATGTACACACTATTTAACAACTAGCCTGGCGCGAATTCAAGTCACGTCGAGACATATTTTCCTGTGGCAGATCATCATCACTAACCTCTAACATTCTCTTAGTGATGTCAATGTCAACACAGGGTCCATATGCCCATTTACAAACCATAAAATAAAGCATATTAAACGCTGTCATAATAGCAAGAAGCCAGTAGTAATACTCATAGTGACCTTTATTTATACTGCTTGAAACCCAACTCTCTTTCCCTTCTCCTTTGGTATGCTTATCCACAGCACTCAGGATCACACTAGCTAACAGATTTGCCACTGCCATTCCTAGTCCTAAGAGTGCAGATGCGAGACTTGACATACTCCTCGGGAGCTCAGAATAATAGAACTCTGTTTGGCCGATTGCACTGAATGCCTCTGCTATCCCGTTCAAACTATTTTGCAGTATGAGCCACATAGCTGACATCTCCACCAACCCATCGGGGTTGTTCAAGAGCCCTTGGTTTATTGCTCTTCTTCGTCTAACATGTTCCACGATACCAGAGACTAACATAGACATGCAAGAGACGAATATGCCAATTCCCATTCTGACTATAGGTGTTAGACGAACTGGTCTTCCTCTGATCTTCGATGCCAATGGGAGCATCACGCGGTCATAGAGAAAAACCCAAATTGTTAATGCAATCATCAAAAACATACCAAATGAGCCAGCTGGAATTTGAAAATTTTTCGTTAGATGTCTATCCATGGATTGAGCTTGTAGTAAAGGGAATGAACTCTGACTTAAGTTTATCGATATCATGATCCCTGTCGACCACAATGGCATGACTCTAATGAGGGCTTTTAGCTCCTCAACTTGCTCCACTGTGCAAAGGTTCCATGAATTGACTGCAACACCATTTGGCTTAACATCTTCAGGGCTCTTAATGATACAAGCTTTGTTTAAGAATCTCAATTTCTCTGTTGGCACTTGAAGTTCTGAACCATTCTTGTGATGGTAATCGGAATTCTGAATAGGGTATGGGAGTTTCCTATTCTTGTAGGCAACTACAATCACTTGAATGAAGCTGCTAAACAAGTTTGATTTTACCTTGTGCTTGATATAAAAAGGAGAAGCAAGGAAGAAAAACAGCGCGGATAAGAACATGAGGATTGCAGGAACTCCAAAACCTATTTTCCAGCCCATCTTATCTTGAAGGTAAACGATACCCGTCAACGCAATAAGAACAGAGACTATGGATGAAGTATAATACCACGCAAAGAAGCTCTCCAACACCCTTTGGTTGTTGGGATTATCTCTCTTGTCAAACTGGTTAGCACCAAAAGCTAAAGAACATGGTCTTATACCACCCGCACCAATTGACATGAGTAGAAATGAAAAGACCAAGAGCATGAATTGCGATGCTGTGGCAGATTTACAGGCCTGCCCTACTTGATTACAAGGCGGTGGCCTTGCTTTCGGAATCATTGCTGTTAACCACAATACTGTAGTTCCCTGCAACAAAAAGGGCATTAAAGTGTTAAAAGTTGGTAAGTTTAACTACAATCATCTGGTCTCTTATGGGGGCATATTTATGTGTGTGTGTGTGTGTGATTGTTTGCGCACACCTGTGAAAAATAACTAAAATTTCAACAAATATTAAAAATCAACGCCTACAATTACAAAAGCGCATTGGGTCCAGCAGTGGCAACATAAAGGTTTAAAAAGGTTTGGATCCGCCACTGCTTATGGGTGGTCACATCACTTCATTTTGCTAACATTAGGGAAACAAAGGCGCAAAGAGGAATACTGCTACATAATAGCATACAAATTGTGGCTATGGCCTTAAGGGACAACATTGACATTTTCGGAACGCTTTAAGCAGTGGCGGCCCATCCATAAGGCAAATAAAGCAATTGCTTTAGGCCCCACATTTGTGGGGCCCTATTTTTTGTTATATCTAATAGGCTATGTATAATTTTAAAAAACGGTTCGGTGAAGTGAAAAAGTTTCATTTCATTCTTTAACAAGTATAGAGAAGAAAGATTTACAACTTCTATGATTTCTGCCACGAAAATTGCACTTGAAATGAATATCGAACTCGAATTTCGTAAGAAACCTATGATATATAGAAAGTAACAATTTGATGAGAATGTTGATCATAAAATCTCAAAATCTTTCGAAAAGTCCTTTGGAGTTGATTGCTTTATACATAGTAGACAAGCCTATTTTTTTCACTTCAAAATAAATTTGAACAATTCAAAGCATATGAAAATATTTTTGATTTTCTATTTAGCGGTAAAAACTAAGATCACTAGATGATGAAAATTTTAAAAATATTGTCTTAATCTTAAATGTTCCTTAAAGCATAATAATCAATTCGATATGGATGGTTTAGATTTATTTTCGGAATTAGTACAATTAGAAGATAACAGTTTAATTGATACACCCGATCAAATAAAAAGATTTGATTATTTTTCCAATGCCTATATTACTTATGGAATAATGTTAATAATTCTTGTTACCGTCGCTTCAGGGAAAAAAAAATTCAAAATTAAAATTGATAAAATCTTAGCTAAGATAAGCAATGTCTCAAGAAAGGTTAAATGGATTATCTATACTATCAATTAAGAAAGACTTATTAGAAGTTATTGATTATAAGAAAATTATTAATAACTTTGTATCTAAGAAACACTAGAAAAATAGACTTCAAATAAATAAATAATTTTTTAAAAATTTTTTTTAAGGCCCCTCGTAAAGTACAGAACTCGTCCGGCCGCCCTGGCTTTATGTTTTGAAACAGAAAACCATGTTACAATACAAGCTAGAAAAGCAATATCCCCATCATTAGGATTACGGTCTGATATAATAACATAGAGTTAAGCTGTTCTACTAGTAATTTAGAAAATAACGCAGAGATAACTCCGCCTTCCAAGACCAAATGTAAAAGATACAGTAAGCAACACAAATTACTTAACTAAAATATAAGGTGGGTAAATTAGCCTTTACAGCAATAGCACTTAACTATTTAAAAGAAAGAATTAACCCAAATAGCCGTCCATCTAATTGCTTAAACCATAAATAGCCAGCGAATGTATAATATATGTATAATTCATGTATCATATATGTCTAACAATGTTATAATAAGTGCAAAATATATGTATACCAGCTACAAAAAAAATAATAAGTAAATCTGGCTGTGTTAAATTTGGTGGGTAAATTGGCTGCTGTTATTAAAAAACTAAAAATTTGTAGCAGCAAATAGGACAGTAAAGACAGTAATTTTCAAAAGTTTAGACTGCATTGGATCCTCCGACTGCAATAAGAGAAGCTAAAAAATATAATTATTTTGTCAGGATTAAGACGTTCGGCAGTAGTAATAAGGAATAGCACTTTCTTCGGAAATACAATTATTAATTCCATTAACAAAGGAGAAAAGACACAGAGAAAATGAAGAATGTCAGTGTAACGGACAACAGTTACGCATTTATAAAAATTTAAATTAGACAAACGGTGGCTCCATACTATAAAAAGGGGGGGAAAACACTTATCAAACGTAACATCGCTCCCGTCAATTTCTTTGATCACCGAAAAATAAAGTTTTTCCGGTTAAGGCTAAACCCAAAAAAAAGAAGAGAAGTGTCTTAAATTAACATACATTAAATATAGGCCACATAAAGTTAAACATGGGATGTACTCTCTAAGTTCACAAATTTAAAACAAAACATAAAGGTTTGTTTGCTACTAAAGATAAGAAATAATTAATCTTGAACTAAATTTAAGAAAGTTTATCTCATGTTTGGTTAGTAAAAAACTGTATTATAATTAATTCCGAGACTAGTTATCCCGGGATTATACTATTTTTTTATCACATGAAAGGTAAAATAACTACTCCCGGACAATTAATACTCGGATAACTTCTAAACAACCAAACGACCCCAAATAGTTTAAGTAAATAAATGGTGGGTCGCCATCAGATCAATTAGCTGTCCCTCGACCCAAACGACAACTTGAAAACACTAATTAACAAAAGATAATTAATACACATAGTAGTAGTTAATTACCAGGAAACTGAAGATGGAACCAAGGCCAATGGCGAGGAATCGACCCAGATATGAATCAGCAACAAAAGCACCAACTAAAGGCAAGAAATTAGTAGCTGCTGACCAGAAAAACAGTAAATTTTGAGCAGTAGTAACCTCCATCCTATAATCTTTCATTAGATAAAATGTCATATTGGGTAAAAGCCCATAGCTTGCCACTTTCTCCAATGCCTCATTTGCTATTAACATAAAACCAAGAAACCAAAAAAGAAAATTAATTATATGTATACCCAGAAACAAAGTAGTAAAAAATAAACAGAACAAAAGATGATACCTATAATAAAAGGCATAGTGATGAGGCCACCCTTTGGTCTACTTTTAATAGGAATAGAAGAAGAATGAGGAGAAGTTTGTTTTTGCTGCGGCTCTGAATCCTCCATTTTAATTGATTGATCTAAAGAAAGCAGCTCAGTCATCTCTTGCTCCATTTAACTACTGGAGATTAAGCAGCCGCAGCTGAGGAAGAGAAGCTGAAACTGAACTGTGTTTTGGTTGAAGTGAAATTGTACTCAAAGCAAAAAAGGAAAATTTAGAAAAGCTGGATCTATAGTGAGACAAGTATGATGGGAGGTGGATGCAGTTGCTTTTTTGCAGATACAAGAAAAGTCATGACTCATCATCCTTTTTCCTCTCTCTCCCCTACTTATATAAAAATAAATAAATAAATAAATTAATAAGTTATCTCTGTATGATCTATATGTTATGGGTTCGAACTTTATAATCAGTCAATACTTACATTAAAATAGGTTATCTATATTAACTTTATCTCATGTTTAATCTAGGGGTATTAGCTAATTTCGAAATAATGTTTGCACTATCTCATAAAATATCTCATCACATGGGATATCCCACCATTATACCAAACGATTTTGTAAAATATACTCCCTTCGTTTCAATTTATGTGAATATTTTTGATTGGACACGGGATTTAAGAAAAAATGAAGACTTTTGAATTTGTGATCCTAAACAATTCAAAAAAAGAGTCCAAAGTATTTGTGTGATTATAAAAACTTTCATTAATATAGAATTATAAGTTTAAATAAAATTGTTTTCAAATTTAAAAAATAATTATTTTTTTTTGGAACGAGCTAAAAAAAAATAGATTCATATAAACTAAAACGGGATAGTAACATTTTCCGAATGCCTATATGAACGCGGGATAATTCGTGGATAGAATTGTCGTTATTCAAACTAGGGACTTGATAGACCGCTAAAGGCTCTGTTTGTGATTCCGTGTGAAAGGCTGCATCCTTTTCTACAGTGGATTATCAAAGTGGTTCACGTTTGGTCCCACTATCTATCTTCCCACACGCTTCCCACTGCAAATTACTTCGCAGTTCGTCCCATTTGCACAATATTTTGTTAAAATTGAAGAAGAAGAAACTTTAAATACAAGTTGAGTTTTTTTCTTTTTATAAAAAAAAAAAAAGGAAAATTTATACAGGGATGGATATAGCATGCATCTCATCCCGGTAATTTAGAAATGCTCTATTTCAAAATAACGAATGAAATTCTAATATACAGTGATTTGCATTAAATTTATTATTTACAAATCTATCTTTCAAATAGCCTAATTATTCAATTGTTTCGGTTTACCCTTAGGTGAATTTCAGTATAAGAGATAATTACTGTGGAGTCAACATAAAAATTGCAGTCCCCTATCCTGAAAAAACATTAATGAAAGCGGTATTTATAATTTAAAAAGAATTTTGTAGATTGTTGTGGTCCAAAAGAATCTTACAATAGTTATAGTCATCATTAATTTGACCGGGTTAGTTTGTCACGTGATTAAGGGATTATTAGATTAGAACTCAATTAAGTCAACTTAACCTTTCAGTCAAAAGAAAAAGAAAAAAAGTTCTACCGTTGTGAAATTATCTTTAAGCATTTACCTTATGTTTCCATAACTTTATTCTAAAAAATTTCCCTTATCATTCTGTTCTAATGAAATGGCTGGAGTGGGTACCCCTCAAGAAATACTAAATTTATGTTCTCACTCATAATTTAAATAAATTTGTTACAGCGTTACTCCTAATTTAACACACTAAGCGTGACTCGATAATCTTGCTTTTGTAGTATAAAATTAAATTTACCAAAATTTGTCGAATTATTTCAGACGAAGGAAAAATCTTATGCTTGCGACACTGTAATGATGAGGTAAATAACAAAATACCTTGCAACGTTTTTCTCTTCATAGATAATGAGGTCTAAGTTAGTATAAATGCCAGTTAATTACAATTTATTCCTAGAAAGAACAATTCCTCTCCATAGCCTTGACATTTTGAATATTAACTTATAAGTTAAAATAAATCAATTTAATCTGATATAAATTAGAAATTTTAATTAAATAAATTATCTATAAATATACAAAGGGAAGATTCATTTAATATACATAACAAATGTTATCTTATTATTAAGAAAATTATTTTAAAAATATTAGAGATAGATAAATCAAACCTATTAATATATAAAAATAAAAGAAATAATTTATTAATTTTTTCCGATTTAAAGTGTAAAAGGATCAAAAGAAATATTTCTTCGTCTTTATTATACTGTACCCACAGCAATACGAGATAAAAAGGAAGCGTGACATAATAATATGTTCACATTATTCAGAGGTGACATTTGACTTGACAAGTGAGTTGTCTTGGAACTTGCGAAGTTGGAATGCTTTCTTATCACATATGGGAGAATTTTTAATATTTTTCTGTCTGTCACCAACTTTATTTAATAGATTTTTCTTTTAATCTGAATATGTGGTATGTATATAATTTTAACGATAACAACATACTCGATTTGATTGCAAAAATGGGATTTGAGGAGGATTATATCTACATAGACCTTACCTCTAACTTCTTATTTAGTCTTTATTATCATAAATAATATATTGGGACTCACTTTGAAATAAAACTTTATTCTTATTTAATTTCCTAATAACACTACTTTTGTTAACCATTACAGTCAATGTTTGACTTTAGAACTAAATATGGAATGTGTTGAACCATTTCGTCAAAGAAGAAGTTTCTTTAATTACCAGAATGAAAATAAAATAACTATTAGACGTATGCAGATTTTTAACATACATTGCCATGAGTACTTTTAGCGGGTGAAGATTGTCATCTTTTTTAGGAGTACGAAAATCAATGACATGGAAAACAACGTACAACATAGTATTATTAATATCTATCTATACTATATTAAAAGCACAAAAAATTTTAGCGAAATATCGTTCATTTTTTTACCCTTTAAAATAAACTTTATATCGGACAATACATTCTTTTAATTATTTTTTCTAATATTTAAGAGTTTAAAAAATTTGCTTATTAAATATTTTCTTATTTGAACTAAATAAAAAATTTTAATATTTAAAATATTAAAATCATAAACATTCTACCTTATATAAATCTTCAACTTAAATTATGACCAAATAACACCAAATCTTCCAATGATGCCACATGAGTTTTCTCTAATTGCACGTTGTTCAAAATAGATGGAGTAATTGTGCTAAATTTTAGGTGCACAATTGTGATATAAAAAATATAAAACAAAGGGAAGAATAAAAAGATTAAATAAGAGAAAGATTCCCCTTTAAATGCTTAATATTTTGCTTAGATATAAATATTGATATAAAATTAAACTCAACAATTGAAGTAGCTACGGAAATCAAGAAAGAAAAATGATTTGCAAAAGCCAATGATACTAACCATTCGAAAAATATAAAGTGCAGAAGTTCAAATTTTTTACAATTTGTGAAATAGAACTCTTTTTGGATAAAAATATAATTATAATTCAATTGAAATTTGGTATGAGATAATATTACATAAGCAACAAAAAAAAAAAAGGAAGAAGCCACTAAGAATATAAATCTTCAAAAAATAAATTATTTCTATTGATAACACATAATTACTTATTTGAATTAACCAATTAGCAGAATAATTCAGATTCATTGTTCTCCAAATTCATCAGATAAATAAGATTATTTTTCAAGTTGACATAAATTTTGAGATACATGAATTTATTCCATAAAAAGACCTTCGATGAAAGAATCAAAGAGTAGAGCAAAATCAAGTATAGTACAATAATAACAATTAAATTATAGTAGTTAAAATACAAATCTATATCTATATCTATATTGATATCTATCTATATCTATACTATATTAAAAGTACGAAACCCTATAGAAATGTTGTTCGCCTTTTTTATCCTTTAAAAGTTAATTTTACACTAGACAAAATATTCATTTAATTATTTTTCTAAAATTTAGAACTTCAAAACCAACTAAAATTTTACTTAAGAAGATCTTAATATTTAGGACTTCAAATTCAATTAAAATTTACCTTATTAGATTTTCTTATTTGACCAGTTTTTATAAATATCCTTTTGGAGTTTTTTTTTAATTATTAACCTCTGAGATATATTATAATATTTCTTTCTCCAAATTACAAATAATTCATTACCTAAAAATATGAAACATCCATCAGCAATGAATGTTCGCCTTTTTCCTGTTAAATTTTTAAGAGTTTTGATTTAATCTGAACTTTACATTTCTAGAAGTGTGAACTAATCTGGTGTTATTTTAGAAATAAATTAAGCCACAGTCATACTATATGATTTGCAACTACAATTATTTTTTAAATATAAGATAAACTAATGTATTGGAACTCTTGAAATAACTATAAATTTGTCACCCCCACCCCCCTCGCGATAATTTTGAAAAATTGGCTTCAACATTGCGAACTCTTGAATTTTCAATATTGTTATTAGGAGTGATTTTAGAATAGTGTTAACTTTTATTTGGTATTGGATAAACGTGCAAATAAGGGAATTTAGACTTAAATCAATAAGAATCCATGCAACTTTTTACACAAGAAGAGGTTCATTTGGTTTGTCTATAATTTATAATTGACTTGGTAGGGTTTAGAACAGTTTTTTTGTATAATGACATTATGAACGTAGAGTTTACAAAGAGATGCTAGATGAGATACAACAATATAGCATATTTGTATCTTATATAATAAAATATTTATAGCTATAAATAATATAGAACTAATTACCCTAAATTCATTCAGAAAATGTTGAATTCAACTATATATTGTATCAATTTACTAATATATATTTTCTTCATTTAAACATATATTGCGTTTACTTTTACCTCGATTGCTATTTTTTAATAATTTGTATACATTTTATATTGATTTATGTGATGCACACGTGCAACGCACGTACACTAAAATTAGTATACAATCAAATCTCTTTATAACAATCTCGTTTGTTCCAGATATTTTTGGATGTTATATCGAATTGTTGTTATAAAGAACATATATTATAATAAAATATAATATTTGATTTCGAAAAGAACTTGATTTTTATAGTGAAATATTATTATATAAGGATATTATTGAGAGGTTTGAATGTACCTATAAAATAGCTTATTGTAGAATAAGGATTAAAATGAATGTGCCCAAACGCTTTACGGCAATAAAATGATTTGTCCAGTTTTATATGGATGTGTTTGCCGTCTTCTACTAGTCAAAACTTTTGACTCAAAAGTGGACATGCAGAAAACGTCGTGTGAAATCTGCTTAATTGTCCAAAGTTGAAGATAAGTGGCTCAACTATCAAACTGATATAGTTGCTCACAAAATAATTGTGAAATTTTTTCCCCCAAATGCCCCATATTTTAAGGCCATTTAAATAGCAGAATGACTCAGAAAGTTCTGTAGATTATTTAGCCAAATTCGACTTCATATCATTTGTGCCAAATTAAGACTCGAGTAAATCTGGAAAAAAGAAATTCTAAACCAACAGAGCGTAGTTCACACATTCGAGTTTGTCATGAATGATGAACAAGTCCACATAAACTTGTACGTAAAAAGGTTGAAACATAAGCCACGTTCACAGGCTATATAAAATCAATCATTTTTGTATTAAATAATTTAAGTTTGGACCATGCATACGTATTGTTGTTACAACTTTTGGAGACATGTGAGTGTTTTCTTAGTGCAATAAGAGTCTTTAAGTTGAAAATTGCTCTTCAGCACTTCCTCAAGTTCCAAAAAAAATAAAAAATAAAAAATATCAACATTTAAAGAAAAAAGTATCAAATAAAAATCATTAGTTAAGGAAAACAAATATCAAATTTTTAAGAGCACCATAATTTCAAAAAATAACTTTAATTTACCATTTGCAAAAAGATTTTGCACAAACAAACGCCTTAGCAGTTATTTGGTGGAAAAGTTTTTGAAATCGTGTAAAAAGAATCATTAACACTTCTATATTGCTACAATATAAAGGGGGAAGGCCATAATTCGTAAACACTAAACGAGCCAAACAGGGTTGAATCCCAAACTTTCTTCATTCAATAATCAAGTTATTTGATGGAGTCAATTAGTCAAATGGTCACTCAACTATCCGAAATTACCTTCTAAAGTTATCTTTTTTTCGTTTGTAACAGCAAAGTCACTCAACTAAATTTTTTAAATTTTTGATTGCCAAATATCTATTTTACCCTCTAAATTTATCAATTTTTTTTTTAAAAAACTTTTTAATATTATAAATTTTTTCTCTTTTTAATTTATATTACAGACTTACCTATAGAATAAATAAATTTAATTTATAAATTAAAAAAAGTATTTAAGCATGTATAATGCTGGAATAATAAAATGTTGAGCATAAAAAAATAGTTAACTAGAATAATTTGTTAGTAATGATATTTTGATATTAATAATGAAAACTCAAAATTTATTTACATAATTGAGAATGAAAAAAAATAAAAGTTTTAAAATATATATACTCTATGCATGTAATAAAAAAATAATTAAACAAAGATATTTTTATAATATGCATTATATATTCTTGAAAATTATGCTCAATTATATTATTATTCTGATATTATGTATGCTAGGATATTTTTTAATTTTAAAAATAAATTTATTTGTTCTATAGGTAAGTCCATAATGTAGATTAAAAAGAGAAACAATCATAATATTTTAAAAGTAAATAAAAGAAGAAGATTAAAGCTGATAATTTAGAAGTAAAATAGGTATTTGGCGATTAAAAGTTTGAGAAATTGGGTTGAGCGACCTTCTGAGTGTTATAGACATAGTTAAATGACTTTTCTATTATAAACGAAAGAAATATAACGTTACTAGATAATTTCAGATAATTGAGTGACCATTTAAGTAATGGGCTCTTATACAACGGTATCAAGCTTGTTTAGTTTGTTAACTGAACATCAAAATTTACAACTTACTAAGTCATTAATTGTTACAGATTCAGTAAATCTACCATTGGATCGTTTATAAGTGTCAATTGAACAATTAATTACCTATATCTTACCCAAAATTGGTATTTCGCTCTTTTAATCATCCAGCTCTAGATCAAAAACTTAGGGGCCGTTTGGCCATACAAAAATTTTCACATCTTTTTCATTTTTTTTTTCTTTCAAAATTAGCGTTTGACCATGAAATTTTTAATTTTCACTTAAAAATAAATTTTAAAATTTTATAAAATCCAAAAGTCTATTTTTTAAAATTTTCACTTTAAGAGCCCGTTTGGACATAAATCTTTTTTTTCTTTTTTCCAAAAAAAATTTAATTTTTTTCGAAATCATCCTTTGTTTATAAAATTTTCAATTTTCACTTGAAGATGCATTTTGAAAATTTTCGAAAATTTAAAAAACTCCAAAAAACTGTTTTTCAAAATTTTCACTCAAATCACTCACAAAACTTCAAAAACAGCCCAAACTGAAATTTATGTCCAAACACAATTCTAAATTTCAAATACCATTTTCACTTGAAAATTTTTTTCACCATTTTTTGAAATTTTACAATTCTTATGTCCAAACACAACTCTAACTTTCAAATATCATTTTAACTTTTTTTTCCCCACTTTTTTTCGTAATTTTATAATTCTGATGTCCAAACGCCCACTTAATTTTCTCTCAACAATCTTTGTAAAGGGAGTTGTGCCTACCACTATATCTATCTGGCCCTACTAGTTACTTATTGTTGACCATGCTTAGCCAGGTAAATGCTTGCTCGTACACAATGTTATAACAAATCAAATAATTTAACTTTAATAGTTAAAATTAAAATGAAGATACTTACCAAATCATGACTTAGTAACAAATGCACAAGAATAACACATATATTGTATTTATTAATTTAGTATAAACATTTGGTACTGGTAAATTTACCCTATGCTATAATGTTTGTATCCATCACAATTAATTGTGAGAAGAAAATATAAAGAAATGGTGTATAAGGTAAAATTGATTTATAATAAATGATAGAATGACAACATGACACGTGAGACCGAAGACAGGTAAAAAGCGAATCAAGTAACAATCATTACCAGGAGCAACAATTGCAATCGATATCGGATAAACCCCGAGGGGAGTCTGGTCAACGAGAGCAGACCAAATATTTGCTATTGGATAGCATTCAATGAAGAATATTCTCTAACACTAAATGGGCAGCCGTTGCAGAGAATATTTATATTCATGACCTGTCATTACATCTTCAACAATGACTCCTTCATTATCATTTAAGTGGGGCTTGATCCTAGGATCTTGTTTCTCTCGGTATAGCTATAAATAACATGCTCATCAACCATTGTAAGATACGAAATTCTTGACAAACTTATGTTTTATTCCACTTTTGCTCTCAATTAAAACAACTTTATTTATTCTTTTACATTGTACTTATTTCTGTCCTCGGAGATGCTGTTATTGGAGTCAGGTTTGTCATCTTTTTTAATTTCAATCGCTAAGTCTTATTTCTAATCTTGTTTATTTATCATTTTTAAATCAAATCAGTTCGATTGTTTATAAATCACGTAACAAATTCAACTATTCTGTTTTACGAGTAAACAAACGATAACCAGAAATGAAAAACTAGAGGAAGTGAAAATGAGTAATGAACAGGAAAAGGCGGTGCACGCGGAGCCTGAAGTCATGAGAAGTTGCGTGGTTTGAAGGGAAGACGCTTCTCCTCCCTGCCTATAAGTTGAAGCTTTGTCATTCTTATTTGGTGCTTTATTTTTATACTGGGAGAGATTTGTTAAGAAATTACAACAACAAGCCCCGTAAAATCTTACAAATAGGATTTGGGAAGGGTAAAGTGTACGCATACCTTACTCCTACTTAATAAAACTATTTGGATATATAATTCACTTGTGAGATATATATTCAACATAGATTGATTCATCTAAATTATATAAATAAAATATATAACAAGGGAAGAAGCCTCAATATTTTAATTTTATCTCTCATCATATTTTTGGGTCATTCATTTCTTTACTGTTAGCAAATTATTTTCCACCGTTGAAATATTTTCGGCGAAAAGTTTAAATTTATTCCTCTATCTTTCTTTATGGTGTAAAATTACTGCCGATATACTTAGTTAGAATTCCATTAGAGTTAATGACAAATATGAAACATTTAAATAACAACAAGAGTATGATTAATCCTAAAATAGTAGTATAAGGAATGATAAAATTAAGATTTTTTGAGAGACAAGCCTTGTGACCCAACCGTACAGAAGAAGAGGCAGATGGGCAGTGGGAAACTAAAGCCCTTTTGCCGTGTTGTCGGAGGAAAGTGATTGTGATTATGACTGAAATGTGAATAAGTGACTGACTCAGTAGAAAAATAGGCGAGAATAATCACCCAAATCAAAATCAAACTATTTTGAAGTTTTTGACTGGAAAATGTGGCTCTCTTACGGGGGATGCAGGCTCATAACACCGGTTATTTATTTTCACGTGATAGTATAAATTTATATGCAAAGGTTTATTATAATTATATCTTTTCTATCTCAAATTATCTGTCTTGATTTCTAAAAGTAGTTGTTTCAATTTTTTTATCATTTTAAAAGTTTAACACAGTTGTTGTTCCTGAAAATGATATTGTTCTTATTTAGCTAAGCCACAGAAGAAACTCGATCTGCAGATGTTTTCAATCATCTCAAATCAGTTTGTTCGACTTAAAATTTATTTCAGTTTTATAACTTGAACTTCAATTTTACAAATTACAATACTTCCTTTTTAGTTTTAACAAGAATGCTTCTTCTAATTTTTATTTTTTTGGTAAACAAATGTTTTAAGTTTAATTGCAAAAAAAAAAAAAAAAAAAAAAAAAAAACATAAACAAGATCTGCTAACCGACACAAGATGTCTGTTTTTTGCTGTCAAGCAAAATAAAAATTACTCTATTTCTGATCAATGACAAATACATTTTTTGTCTGTATTCAGTTCTCATTAAAATTGAGCCATTTTAAAAGTAACTCCAATTTGATTCAAAACAATATATTTAATTGTCTATATTGTGAAAAGGCATTTTTTGAGGAAAATTTTACATAGATACTTTGCTTGCTTATTTTTCTAAAAACATTTTTTATGATTTTTTTTCTGTTTTTGTATTAATTTTCTCCTTACATAAAACATATTTATAAATGACTTCTTCTAATTTTAACCTTACATTTATTTTATTATATTAGGTATAAAATGAAAAGATCTTTAATGTTACTTAGAATTTTGCAAATAATTTTTATTCATAAAGTTATATCTTTAAAAATATTAATTTTGAACTCATTTTTGGACAAAGGTTGGTGCAATTATTATTAATGGATTTCAACTGTAACATTACGTTGGCATCATCATAGAGATGTAATTAACCTCATAAGGAAATCATTATTCAATTTCAAGTTCAAACTAATATTTTGTACCTAAATTAAAGAATTATTTAACGTTAGGGCCGGTGTTTACAAATTAAAAGAAAAGGTATTATAGTTAATTTTACATATTATCCTAAATATTACGGACATCACTTGATTTCATAGGATTAATTCTAGACTAGTCATATATAAGAAATTAACTGTTCTTTGTCAAAGTAACCGAGGTAGCATCTCTGTAGTTTTGCCTGCTCGATCTTGCTAATAAACTCATTTTAATTACATACGGATAGAGAGAGAGGAAAGTTCAGTACACGAACGCTAATCCTAAATTAAATATTACAGCTTGTTCCGTAATTCATATATATGTTCTTTGCATATTACAGATGGGAAAGTTGGAGATGTTCTTAACTTTTTTTGTCCTCGGTTAAGTTTCATACTCTCTACTGTCTCTAGGGGGGTACTAATTTAATAAGGGCTCATTAGGTTCACATATCGAAATAGTAGTCCAACCCCTACTTGAAAAAAAAAAAAAAAAAAAGAGGAAAGAATTAATAACCATACTGGTACTTATAATCCTATTATCTTCACCAAAAAGAATCAATTGCAACCAAATTCATGTGAAGAAAAAATTTACAAGGAAGGATCAGCAAATCAACTGAAATTTTCAGTCACTTGTAACTCTCATGACGATTCTAGTTCTTTTCTCTCCACCCATAGTCACATTCCTCACCCCCAACACCTTACACTTCCGAAACAATTTCACCACTTCCTCCACCTCTTCGCCGCCGCACTCTTCCACAGCCACTACACACGCGCCGCCAACTCTCACCGCTCTCTCCATTTCCCTAACATATCTATCCGGAAACAATGCCCGATCCAGATAAGAGCTAAAACCGAGATCAAACGCATTATCAAAAAACGGCAGATTATGCGGATCCGCACGGCTGACTAGCGGCGGTGAGTCCACAAGCTCAACTCCCGTTACGTCGCGAAAGCCCATTTCTTTTAGGGCCATAACAGCAGGACCCGGCCCGGCGGTGACCACAAGGGCCCGCGAATGTTTAGAAAATAGATTTTTTTCCTGTAGAGTTTGGAACTGAGCTTTAAATGAATCAACTGTTTGGATCCAGGCTTTTGTAGACCATAAACGACGGTTGTGTTTTCTTATGGAGGTTTTAGCTCGGTTGGAGAAATCGCAGGTGGATTTGGGGAAACGGTGGTGTGGCTTAGGTTTGGTGAGATTAGGATTAACGCAGGTTTCAGGGGTTTTAATGAAGAGGAGGAAAAGGATAAGGGTGGCTAAAATGAGGAAGGCTAAAGATAGCTTGTTGAGGAAGCTTTGGACGTATCTATCCATTGTTGTTTGCATGCATTTCGATCTATATATCCATTGTTGTTTGATGAAGATTGAAAGGGAGTGATGAAACATTGCCGTTTTACAAGGATGAACGATAGTTTGTTCAGTTGGGAAAATGTATTCGAAGGATTATGATACATACCAGGAATTTTCGCAAGGTATTCAAATTTTAAAAAAAGTAAAACCAAAACAAATGAATTCATTTGTTTAATATTTGTTATGATTTGGTTTATATATTTAAGCAAATCAACTTAGTTTATTTAGATTTTTTGTAAGTAAAAGTTGAACCACTGAAACAAAACAACCTAATTATTGTTGGTAAGCCTTTTAACGGGGATATGAGTATAATCACACGCATACTAATTACGGACAGCTCTTGATTTCATAGGATTAATTCTAGACTAGTTATTTATAAGAAATTAACTGTTTTTTGTCAAAGTAACCGAGGTAGCATCTCTGTAGTTTTGCCTGCTCGATCTTGCTAATAAACTCATTTTAATTACACACGGAGAGAGTGAGAAGTTCATTACACGAACACTAATCCTAAATTAAATATTTGAGCAGGCCAGTGATTAAAGGTGGCATATCTAAAAGGTAAACCCTTCGTCCAATTACGTGCTTAAAACTTATGTTGATCCACTAAAATGTAGTACTACTACTAAATTTGTTCTCTGTGTTATAAAATGAAAGCAACTTAGTAAAGCATGAACAAGACATATTGTTATGAAATAAAAGTAATTTAGTAAAACATGAACAAGAAATGGAGATAAAGAGAAGGAAGAGATTTTCTTCTTCAATTGTGTGTATCTTCCTATCTATTACAAAGCCTTTATATAGGCATGAAAAGTGAAGAAACATTTGTCATTGAATATGTCATTAAGCATAGAAATATGTCATTAAACATTTGAGAAGATCATGGAGGAAGAGTAGACATCCACCATAATTTGATTTTTCTTATAACACTTCCCCTTGGATGTCCATAGATAATGTGCCTCGTTAAAACCTTATTAAGAAAAAACCCTATGGGAAAAAAAATTCTAGTGAAGGAAAAAGAGTATACATGTTTAGAAATTCGCCTTTTAATTGCCTCGTTAAAAATATTGCAAGGAAAACCCAGTGGGACAAAACCTTGTAAGGGAAAAAGAGTACAACGCGTATTAACTCCCCCTGATGAGAGAATCAATTCACATCCTTGAGCCTTCACATCCCAATCTTGTACACTAGTTTCTTGAAGGTTGACGTGGGTAGAGATTTGGTGAACAGATTAGCCATATTATCACTTGAACGGATCTGTTTCACATTGATATCACCATTCTTTTGAAGATCATGTGTGAAAAATAACTTTGGTGAAATTTGCTTTGTCCTATCCCCTTTATAAATCCTCCCTTCAATTGGGCTATGCATGTTGTATTGTCTTCATACAAAATTGTGGGTAGTTTATCACACTTCAAACCATATTTGTCTCGAATAAAGTATATTATAGACCTCAACCATACACATTCTCGACTTGCTTCATGAATAGCAATTATCTCAGCATGATTAGATGAAGTAGCCACGATTGATTGCTTAGTCGATCGCCAAGATATGGCAGTGCCTCCATATGTAAACACATAGCCTGTTTGAGATCGAGCCTTGTGCGAGTCATATAAATACCTAGCATCGACATAACCAACAAGATCGGGACTACAATCATTGCCATAAAATAATCTCATATGGTAGTCCCTTTTAGATATCGCAATATGTGTTTGATTCCATTCCAATATCTCCTTGTAGGAGCAGAGCTATATCTTGTTAAGACATTAACTAAAAAAGTTATGTCAGACCTTGTAATGTTAGAAAGATATATTAGTGCACCAATTGCACTAAGATATGGTACTTCGGGACCAATAAGCTCTTCATTATTTTTATGAGGTCGGAATGGATGTACTTTATCTATATATAATCACTTTAAAATTATTTTAGTGTATGCTGATTGATGGACAAAAACTCCATCTTTCATATACTCAATTTGTAGACCAAGACAAAATTCTGTCTTTCCAAGATCTTTCATTTCAAATTCTTTCTTTAAATAGTCTACTGCTTTAGGAAGCTCTACTACTTTAGGAAGCTCCCTAGGAGTTGCAATGATATTTAAATCATTAACATACACGGTGATTATAACAAATTTAGATCCATATCTTTTTATAAAGATACAAGGACAAATTGAATCCTTCTTGTACCCTTTTTTCAACAGGTACTCACTCAGGCGACTATACCACATGAGCCCTGATTGTTTCAATCCGTATAAGAATTTTTGAAGCTTTATTTAATAAATTTCTTGGAAACCTTAATATGCTTCAGAACAATTTAAATCCTTTAATGATTTTTATTATACGCATATCACGTTTTTCTTATATTGCAAGATTAAAACCTGAAATGACGACATCCACCACATGAGAACATGTCTCTATATAATCAATGCCATGATATTTACAAATTTTTTTGTGACACAAGTCGTCTTTATGTTTATCGACTTGCCTTTTTTTCCGCACAAGAACGCATTTATACCTCCACTGGCTTTATACTTTTAGGTGTTGGGACTATCCGTCCAACTTCATATTTTTCAGGTGAAATCAATTTTCATTGCGTATTTTTCATTTAGCCAATCATTTATTTGTCCAAATTTCATGATAGATTTGAGCTCAAGATCCTCGTCAATATTAATAATATTGAGCGCTACATTAAATTAACAATATCGTCGACGATCATTTTATATCGGTTCTACTATTACCCAATAAAGACATAACTTATTGAGATCTCTTTATCTTATTATTTTCAGGTACCTGAGCCTTTCCCATGAGGTCTTATGAAGTGTTATGTCGTGGTGCTCTTCTAGAGCATTTGCCTCTTTATTATGACCATCTTGAACATTTGCTCCTCTCCTTTTTAAATGAGTTTTATCTTTGGAACCGATTAGTCTATTATGCTTCATGCATGCCATAGACTCTATTCATTATGAACTTTATTTTATTTGGAGCATTAGCAGCTGAATATGATATTTAACTTTGGGTCAGCAAATACGCCTGGCAATATTTTGCAAATGAATTATCCCTTGAACTTCAAGTTCACATTTTCTCATACGAGGATCGAGATGTACTCATAATAATTCATTACATGCATTACTTTTTTAGCTGCCTATTTTCTCCCCCTATTGTTGGGATCACCGACACATATCCCTAGCCTTATTTGGGGATCCATCTTTGTACATTGTGGTGGAATAATTAAATCATATAGCACATTCATATTTCTAGATGGAAATTATTTGGTTCTTGACTCTGAATCGATTGTGATAGGGAGAACTTATCTTAATTTGGCTAGATGCGTACAAGTACTGTTGTATATTAAATAATACATCACATACCAAATTTTATTTTGGAAATTTTGTTCTCATAACTAATGGTTTAGTTATAATTGGAGGCATACAATTTCTGCTAAACCAACTTGGATTTAAACCAGTATTATCAAGATAAATAATCATAATTTATATTTTGGAACTGTGCTCTAATAATTTGAGCAACCAATCTTGCAAAAGCCAAACTTCAAGTTGACAACAAATGCACATGTGACCAAAGAATAGATGTATCTATTAAAACCATATAATAGTAAACGGTCCACATGGAAGGTGACTGGGCCCATATATTTATCACCTTTTATTCGTTCCAGAAATCAAGGGATTCAATCCCAACCTTAATTGGTATATCATGAGAATAAGCAGCACAAGAGAATTCTTGAAGAATCTTATATTTCTTCAATATATGCCAATGTAATTCTCAATTAATTTTTTCGCATCATAATTGAATCGAGATGGTCAACCGGTCATGCCAACTAATATTTATTTCAGTAAACCTTTAGTTTACTTGTGGCTTGTGATTGCATCATCATGCTTATACTTGTGTAGTACAAATAGAAGAAAAGTCAGGTAACCTTTTATATTTACCCGGTATGATTATAGTAATATAAAGATATTCAATCTTCTTTTCATTTATAGTCTCAATATGCCAACTACTTTGGCTAATATATTTGTAAATCAAAATATTTTTTTTTGAGATTTACTACAATATTAATGTCATAAATAATTTCATTCATCCGGTTAGTAACAAATTAGTTCTTTCAGAGCTCTTAACTGCTTTTGTACTACAAGATCTTTTGTCACACCATCCAAATAATGAATGTCTCCTTCACAAAGAGAATCATATCATAATAATTGTCATGTTCAAAATCATCACAAGCAAAATAATTTCTTGCTTTAATTTTGCTTTTAATAACTATCATAAGGCATGACAAAATATTTTTGGCGTATCATATGTATTCGACCAATGATATATTTATGTAACTATACAATAATATTCATTATCTTTCTTTGTCTCAAACCTCTCTTAGAGGCGAGTTGTAGTATTTATCCAACTATGCACAAGTACATTATTATGCATAATCTTTATCATATATATATATTTTCACATTCACTTTCAGGAATGAGTATCAATCTCAATGTTTATCACAAGTCACATTCTCTTCAAAGAATTTCTCCCTTTTTATAATTACCATAGTGATAACTATTATTATTTTGGCCTTTCGCACGCCCACATTCATTGGTCAACCACTTGTCTTTATTCAGACTTATCATGCACTGCTATCACATTCACTTCAAGAATGGAGCAAATCAAGTGGGACAAGCTTCATGCTTTTTCATGAAAATTACATTATTTTTTCTTTAGTTATTATTATTATTATTATCAATATGGTGCATTATGACTCAAACCCAATGCCTT
This sequence comes from Nicotiana tomentosiformis, assembly GCF_000390325.3. Classification (NCBI taxonomy): domain Eukaryota; kingdom Viridiplantae; phylum Streptophyta; class Magnoliopsida; order Solanales; family Solanaceae; genus Nicotiana; species Nicotiana tomentosiformis. The sequence continues at coordinate 143,883,163 of NC_090814.1, read as the reverse complement.
ACCCATATAAAGGCATGCTAGGCCATAATGCGTTGGAACTTGAATCCAACGTCTTTTCATCAACATAGTGCATTGGGACTTGAACCCATTGTCTTACCCTCAATCTTTGGCATAATAGGCCAAAATTTACTAGGATTCGCACTCGAGTCTTTAAAATATTATTACTTTATAATTATAGGCATAAGTAAATTAACTTTCAAGAAGATATATATAACTATTTCAATCTTGAAACAGTTCCTCTGCAACAAAAATGCTAGTTAGGATATATGTCAATTTTGCTTTCAATGAAATACATCATGTTATGGCAAAAATATTATTACTAAATTACCTTAATAGTTATCTATCATAATATGTAAAAGGTGAGAACATATATATACGTTGGAATATTATCTTTGTCCTATAAGAGATGTAGCAAATAAAGACATACCTTTCCAGTTCTTTATTTCACTGGATACAATTGAAAAAAATATTTTTACTAAACACTGCACATAAAACTAATGCAAAAATATGAAAGTATGAATGGGTTTAGATGGATGTAAAACTTATCTTTGTATTATCATCCAAGACATTTTTCATTGTACTTGATCTCATTGTCTGCTTATAATTTACATAGTCTTGACGTAGAAGATCATGAAATGAGCAATTCGCGCTGATAACGTGTTATAAAATGAAAGCAACTTAGTAAAACATGAACAAGACATGTTGTTATGAAATAAAAGCAATTTAGTAAAACATGAACAAGAAATGGAGATAGAGAGAAGGAAGAGATTTTCTTCTTCAATTGTGTGTATCTTCCTATCTATTACGAGGCCTTTATATAGGCATAAAAAGTGAAGCAAAATTTGTCATTGAATATGTCATTAAGCATAGAAATATGTCATTGAATATGTCATTAAGCATTTGAGAAGATCGTGGAGAAAGAGTAGACATCTACCATAATTTAATTTTTCTTATAACACTCTGCACTTTTTAGTGCTTTTTCTCAATGTTTTTATGATAGAGTGTACTTTTCCTCAGTATTCTATTACCAAAAAAATCCTTAAAGTGGAAGATTAACCTTAAATCTCTAACAAAATTAAATTTAATGAGAGCAATCTTTTTTCCACTACCAAAGTCAATATTGCCAATACATAATAATTAATAATAACAACAAATCCAGTACTCCTAGAATTCGGAGACATACTTGATAAATTAATATAATAGTAAATATTTTGAAGGAAATAAACTTCAAACGGGCTAGTCACAAGGTGGACCGATAACAGGTTGTCATGGAAGTAGTAGTAATCAATTTTAGTCCAGAGGCGAAGCCAATTAAATGTAATGGATTTGGAATTCTAACCCGTTTATGTCACTGAGTTCTAAATTAATAATTTTTACATAGATATCTTAAGACAAACAAAAATTACTGGATTCGATCGAACCCGGAAGAGTCATGCTAGCTCCGCCCCTGATTTTAGTCGTAGCCATAGGCCGTGAGTATAACGTACTAACAAGTCCAGAAGTTCGGGTATATATTTGCCAGAAAGGTCCACAAATAAACGTGTCAAGTCATATTGCCGGTTACAATAACCAAATAACAATCAAACCCCAAAACTTATACTAGTAACTAATGTACACGGGGAAAGAAGAAACAGATTAGATCCAACAGATGAAGGTAAATATGTCGATCCAGAAAATAGAAAAAAATTCGGACATGCTGTTCCAGATTTATTGCTTTTATACATAATCTGCGTCTGATTTAACTAGCACTTGTATTGCTCCTTAGACCGGCACCATTCTTCTAACGTAGGAGTTGCCACCCCCACATTTTTCATGTCAAATATGTTCGCTGCAACACAAAAAAAACAGCACAGCTATCAGCAGCTTGAGATGGATTATAAATGATCCAAACATCTGCTTTTGCTTTAAATGAATCCAGGTGAGATCGATGTCAAATTAGCTTTTAAAGAACCAAGATCATGGGTTCACATGAGCTTATGTTTTAAGTTTCAGTTTCACTTAGGCCAAAGCAGGAAAAACTAGTTTCATTAAAAATAGGATTGCTAAGAGCCTAAGACCACCAAAACACAGCAGAACAGATCCGCCAATTAAACTGAAAGGCTGGATCGCTGCTCTCAAATGAGGAAGAGACCAATAATTCTTTCACCCTACAAATGGAACTTACAGGAATTGTCATGTAAGACACAATTTAATGTCTAAATTAGCAAAGTACATAAAAATACCGAAATCGCAAGGAACAAAGCAGTGAAAACCAACAGAAGCAGTGAAACTTAGTTTAAGTCTGGAAATCTTTCCGCTGTCCACCTCCAACCTAGCCCCCAAAGAAGAAAATGTGAAAAGAAAGTCTCAGGTTGTACCTCACCATTCACAGATGAAAAACTGACTCTTATTAGAGTTGGATCTGGTTTACAAATAGAGGAATACATCCAATCACCAATGGTATACTAAAACTGTTATTATTAAATACATATATTTTTTTATAGACAAATGATGACCATTGGCAGTCTCCTAGTTTGAACGCTATAATTGTTCCATGATCTAGACAGTTTGAAGGACCGGTACCATGTCTGACTTCTCTACGACTTGTGCAAGCAGCTGCTGCCAAGGGCAAACACGAATAGTCGAAAATAGCTCATATGTTTTAGTGAATGTCGTAGTGCAAAACATGATTACAGTTGAAAGTTATTGTTTGATATACTTTCAGAGTTCTTCTGTATTTCCTGAATATTCGAGTTTATGGCTTAGATAAGTATGGATCCAAACTTAAGATTATTGCTTAGAAAAGTATGGATCTGAACCATTTTACACAGTAATTTCTTAATTTCAAGCTTTCCGAGGCAGAAAATAAGGCCACCTGGGTGTCTTGACTTTCAAATATGTGGAATATTGATCTATGCATCTAAGTGCAAATAAACTTCACAAGATTTATGTGGTTCGGCAATTTTTGCCTAATCCAAGCCACAAAGAAAACAGTTTTATTAGCCTAACACGCTTCTCATCAACCGCTAAAATTCAATGGCTGTAGTCCTAATTTTAAACCATCCTCACCATCTACAAAGTAAGCATAAATGCATGTATCGAGGATGAGGAGAAATGTCGACCCCTGTGGTCTGAACTTATGATCCGGTTAAGTGATCGTCAATTGTAATTTTTAACCATTTAAAATAAGATATTGTATAAAGTTATTTAATAGTTAATACTAATCAAGTCCGCTCATACCTAGATTAAAGGGCAAGTAGCCATATGCTATTTAGAAAAAACAGTTCAATAAGTAAAGAAGCACCTAAACGTCTGCTTTGTGAAATCTGTTACCCTTCACTAGGTGCTGGGGAATAATACATACCGATATGTATATCAGGAGTAGCAGCAGCTGTGGCATCTATAATGACCGTAACACGTTCATAGTCCAATGCTACAGCATCAAAGACAGTCTGCCGTATGCAGTTTGGAGTTTGAACACCTAAACAAGAAAATTTATCAGCCATTTGACAAATACAAACACATCAGTTAATCGAACCATAAAGTCTATAGCTGGAGAAAAACTCGATTATAAGTATCCAATTACCAATAATGACCAAGTTGGTAATGCCAATGCCCTGAAGATACGAATGAAGGTTCGTGTTAAAAAATGCACTGAACCGTGTTTTCACCAATTTGTAATCATCTTCCTCAATAACAAGCCCATCAACTAGCTCTGCCCCCACACTACCCTTTGATGTTGGTTTTGGTTTTCCATCACCATATAAATGCCGACGAAACAATTCAACATCTCTACCTAATTGATCATGCTCACGGACAACCTACAACAAATGGGCCACATGGGATTTGTATGTTAGTAACAAGTTTAACTTCCACACACTGGCAGTCTATAATAAAAGGGCAGCCCAGTGCACTAAGCTCCCGCTATACGCGGGGTCCAGGGAAGGGCCGGACCACAAGGGTGTGTTGTACGCAGCCTAACCCTGCATTTCTGCAAGAGGCTGTTTCCACGGCTCGAAGCCGTCACATGGCGGCAACTTTACCGGCAGTCTATAATGTCACCTAAAAAATAACTACGCGTAACAATTCACATAAACTAGAACTAGTAACCTAAAAATAAGGCTGCTTGCACATTGTAATAAGTTAAAGTACATGGATAGTGTAAATATATATAAGTTTGCACAGTCAGTTAAATCCGTCAATAATTCCTGTTAATCAAAGAAAGATTTTAACTTTGCAGCTAAAAAGGCAAAGAAAAAGGGCTGTGACAAATTTAGGAGCAAGTTAAGAATACCCAAATAATGGGGATGCCGCGGCTTCTTGTAACCTCAACGGTCTTGATAACGTTAGGAACAATAGCTTCGCCTCCTTTAACTAGCATAGGAGCACCTGGTAGTACAAAATCTTTCTGGAAATATAAGTAAAAATTATATATTGTCAAATAAATCAAGAAATTCGAAGAAATGATTGCTTTTATGCTGAATAAGAAGAATATAACAAAGATATACCTGCATGTCTATGACAAGAAGAGCAGTTTTGTTCCATTTACAACCATTTTCTGAGGCCATTTGCTGATTACAAACTTTGAATTGCCAGAAAGATTTGAGACTAACAAGTCTTGCTTTGATCGGTCTCGAGTTTATCCCCTCCACCCAGTTTCAACACTTTCAACTAATCATTACTTTGTTAATATTTCGAACTTGGTTGGGCCAGGCTAATTAATTGGGATCTTTATACAAATAGCCTTCACGGTAGATTATACATTCATTATACGCGATTATACATATATAATTCATAAATAATACATATATTATACTTTGATCGCCTATTTTTAGTTTAATTGGTTGGCTTGACGGTTATTTGGGTTAATTTTTCCTTTTTTTCTTTCACTCGGTGAATATTTTATCTACAGATCCATTGGGCTTTGGTCTAGGCCTGGTGCAATCACTTCTCTATGGTGGCCTTTTGCTTTAACTGGTATGTTTTCCTCCTCCTATTTATTCACCAAACACCCCCCCCCCCCCTCCCCCGGATATTTAGTATAATTCATTTAACTGTTCTTTATAAGTTTATATAGATCTTACATTTTAATAAATAACCCACCCAAAGATTACTTGAGCTGAGATGGGCTAGGTCAAAATAGGTTAACAAGCGGATCATAACCCAACTCGTCCAATTTTTATCAAGTAATAATATTTTTTTTCTTTATTTTCTTACCATTTATTTAATTACCAAACAAAACTAATAAAACTTTTTATTCTTTATTATAGCTATATATAACATAAAAACAACAACAACAAAAAAATTCAAAAATATTTTGATAAGGTTTCTCATGGGTCAATTTGAGCTACATTTTAGCTCATTTAGGCTACATTTTAGCCCAAATTTAAATGGGCTGAATTGGTAGGTCAAATGGGCTGAGTAAAAAAAAAATAGGTATTTTACCTAGCTATACTATATTAAAAACTTATTTACCTATATTCTTTATGTTTTGCAGTTTTTAATAAGTATCTAGGTTTTTCTTATAACTTGTATACATTGCTTCTTAAAAGGTTCCTAATCATTATTAGAGTCTTCAATTAAAGGATTCAATTACATCTTTTCCTTTTTTCCCCTTTCTCCTCTTCTCTCTCCTTTTTTAAAAAATCAAAATTCCTTAATCTACGTCCAGAATCTCCATATTCTCTCTTCACCATTGCCGACAGTTTTATATTATTAAAAAATATTCAGAAATTGTATGATAACTATATCATAATTGTAGTTGAATTGTATCAGATACATCAATGCCTAAAACATAAATGTATCAACATGTATCACAATTGTATCTAACTTGTATCGGGTACATTAATACCCAAAATAATACCTGATACAATACTAATAAATTAATATACAGTTATCATATTTGTGATACAAATTGTGAAATTCGTCACGAATTCACAACTGCTCGTAACAATATACAATGAATACACAACAATCATACATTTGTAATACAATTTCTCTAACAAATTATGATACATATACAATTATAATACAATCCCGATATATTTTCTAAAAAATTATGATACAATTATGATCTTCATCGTCCTCAAGTTTCAATCACAACTCTACACTAAAAATTAAATATATTAGTATTATAATTGTATTAGTATTGTATCCACAACTTACCCACAACTTAATTGTGGAGCAAAATTTTGAATTTCTTCTGTATTGTATAAAAAAAAGAAAGAGATTTTGGATGATTGAAAGAGAGAAATCGGATATCAAAAGCTTCAGAAGAGGAAATAATCTGCAATTTTGAGGGGATAACAGTAGATGATTGAAAGAGAGAAATCGGATATCAAAAGCTTTGGAAGATGAGTGAGTAAGCGAGATTTTTGGGTTAGAAAGATTTTGGGTATAAGTGGGTAAGGGAGAACTCTTACGGTGGGTAAGTACAAATTTGGGTAATTGTTAAAGGAAGAGAGAAGATGTTTTTATAATCCTTTGGAAAAGGAAGAGAATCTTAAATGTAGGGGGATTATGTGTAAGTGATATGCTATATTTAAGGTATGTTGCATTTTTTTTATTTTTTTATTTTATGATTTTGTATAAAACTAATAAATATAGATATATAAAGTAATTAACAAGGAATCTAAATTATAGTAGTAAATAAATTTCTAACATAGTATAGCTAGGTAAAAATTTCAAAAAAATAGGCGAGTCGTTGACGTGCTTAAACTTGGGGGGTCATGTTCTTTTGGGCTAATTTTGACACCCCTTAGCTGAGCTGGTGATGTGATAAACGGAGTTAAGCGCCATCATTAACATGCTAATGGATGTTCTTGGAATATCCGATCAGAATAAACATAATGCAAATCATGAGCAAAAGCTCCACATTTTTAATATAGAAACCAAATTAAACTATATTCTATTGAATGTAAGATTATAGAACTTGGCCGTCCAGCCACTCCCAAAGAAAAACAATTAACATATATAAATATATACTAATAACACTTTTAATAAAGCACAAGTAGACAACATAATGATACTATTTTCTTCCTTTGTGATATTTTAGCATGATCATGACTTGATGATTGTATTGACCTGTGTTTAGCCACATTTATAAATTTTGCTGTTTGTTGGACATTATGGACATTACCGATAGTCCCTTCACTTTTTGCATTCCTTTTCTTTTTTAAATCATTTTCTCTTTGTTAGTGGAAAACGATTGTGGAATGACCTATGCATATCCCACACTCAGTACTCAGTAGTCTAGCCTGTCTAGGATAGATTCCCCCTCCCCCCCCCCACACCTTTTTCGTACCACATAGTAGTAAACTTTTGTATTATATATTTGTGGTGTCCGGAACCATTTGTGTACATACACCTGGATATCACAGATATCGGTAATTTTCATTAAAACTTAACTTGGACAAATGAGAATTAGAAATCAACTGATATTTTTTCTACGCTGAACTTAATTCCTCATGATTTTCAACCTACTATTAAGCAGTACCCTTGGATGCCACATATTATATATATATATATATATATATATATATATATATATATATATATATATATATGTTGGTGTACATCTCTTTTTAATATTATAAGCAAAAGGAAAATGCTTTCTTTTTTCACAAAATTTTGATGATTAATTACATCATGTAAGAATTGCAACTTGTCCCTAATACTGTGAATGGATTGGGAACAAGAAGCATGGGCGGAGCTAAAAGCCGAAATACGAGTTCGATCTATGTATTAAGAAATTCATTCAAAATATGTACAAAAATAAAATTCAGAACTCAATTAATAACACCTATACTCGCTTAGTCTAAGATATATAAAGCATTTTAACTGGCAGCGTATGCATTTTTGTTTAATTCATTGTAGATACACTTAGATATTTGCGTAGGTTAGCTTGGAAGCTGTATGGAACTCAAAAATAGTAGGTTTAGTGTGTTGCTTGAAGAAGAAAGATCAATATTCTTGAATCTAGCAATTGAATTCAAAGTACATATACAACACTTGCAAGCTAGCTTATAGTACTGTTTATAATTATTCATGAAATAAAATGATCATATTGGCATTGACCATAAAATACCACTTTATCATTGTTCCTAAATACTTAGCTAGAAAGGCAAATATATAGCATCAGCAACAGTCAGCCCTGACTTCAGCAGCATATATTGAGAGTGACTGCTTCTGATGTTATATCATATATTTCATCATATCATCACTTCATCATCATTAACTTTAATTTGACTTGTGATCTATGTTGCGCAAGTCTCTTTAAATTGTCGCTAGATATCTTACGGATCCTTCAAAAGTAATACGTATTGAAATATCCGGAGTGCGACAGTATTTTAGAGAGTCCGATCAACATAATTTGATCTTATAAATATCCTCCACCTAGTGCTGGAGCCCAGTAATCGGCAACAATGTCATTTCCAACATGTTGTGTGCAAGATATAGGAGCCAAGCACAGCCCTCTACTCCTCAAATCCTTGGCTCTATGCTGAGAATCCTACAAAATTTATTTCAAAATCATATAACTATGAAAAATTTGAAGGAGATTTAATAGTTGCCGGAAAAAAAATGAAGCTATTTGATAATTGTTGTTATTAGTGCTGATAACTAGCTAAATTATTAGTACTTCTATATGAATAAAAGGGACTCATTTAAAATTTTCATCACTCGTTTCTTGAGCAGAACAAGCTAACGTTTGGATATAGATTTAATTAAAACTTGAAAAAAGAATTTTTCAAAGTTATGTTAAAAAATAGTTTTTGAAAGTTGAATTTGTGTTTTGATATTCATTTTATTTCAAAAACAATTAAAATTTTATGAGTGGAAGAAAAATTGTTATCCAAAAATTGCCCTAAATCAGTTTTTGGATACTTGAAATTTTATTTCAATTTTTTTACAAACTGATCAAATTCTATGAACAAATAACAATTTTTTTCAAAGAGATCATGTCGTTCAAGAACTTCAATAATTGTTTGAATTCATAAAGTTGGCAACTTTCGCACCTTAGGACAATTTCTTTTTGAAAAGGAAATTTTGACACTAACGCAAAGCATCTCAAAGCTTGCTTTTTGGCGAGGGATCCAATAAAGCAGCCACATGATCAAATTCGTTGGATAATAAACAACTATAGTATTTTTCTTGAATCATGGTAGAAAATTGTTATTCATTAATATCAAATTAATCCAATATATGATTAGTGTGACATGCACGTGTATGATGGATGTGAAAGAGAAGAGGGAATATAATCTTGGTCGTTCATTGGAAAATGTGAAGAAAACAAACAACTCATGAGATCGATATATATACTCACAGATTGTTGGTGAGTGTGACCCATGCTTCCTGCTACATTGCCCATGTATGGAGAGCTCAATGCCTGCATATGTAGTGCACGAACAGAAAAAAAAAATTAACCAAAAAAGCTGTTGAAAAAAGAAACTATACATTTCGTTTCATTTTATAGGACAATGTTTGATTATATATAAAATTGAGAAAATAAAAAGACTTTTATAAGCTCATACGGAATGTGTCCTAAGAACTTGTGATTTCATACGCGTCATAATATTTTATGGCTATATAAGATATAAAATAAAAAGTTTAAAATTAAAGAATTTTAAAATACAAAAATATAAAAGGAAATAATGTCATACTATAAATAAAATAAAATAGAGGAAGTAGTTTCATAGCAGCGATAATTTTTTTCCTTCTCTAATTTGAGGATACTTAGAATTTTTGCGTGAAAATAAATGACTCTCGGAACGAATATCTTGATTCTCGCATCCGTAAAGAACTTAATGAAATATGATACTTCGTGTGAATTGTAGAATCCATAAATATACGTGAACTCACGATCTTTCTGTCAAACCAGATATTTTAAATATGTATTTTATAGAATTGATCTAATATTATATGTTGACATCCATCCTCCACAAATGTTGAATGATATTGATTCTCACTTAATACTTTTTTAATATTAGATCCGCCTCCGACAAATCGTATATATATGGAAAGTAGGTTAAGAAATAGAAGAGGAGAGACCTGAATTTGACCCTGAAGGAATCTGATGTAGCCAATAGCTTCTGACAAGACGGAGGCTGTGTCAGTCTGCAAAAGAGTAAACATGCATATTCCATGCCTTAGCATTAATCCAAACTCGGCGTAAATATTATAAATGTATAACTATGACTTTCTTTTATTGATCATTCTCTTTAATTTCTTTTTTTGTCAGATCTTTTTCTGAAGATAACTTTAAAGACAATGCTTCATGGGTATATATATTAAAGCAAAAGTGAAAGATTAAAATCTGTTTCTGTAATCTCCTTTTATGGGTTTCATCATAAACTGTCAGCACTACTAAATTGACTCTACATAATTAGTCTATTATATTCCTTGCTATGAGAGATCGAGCTAAGTAGCACAAATTAAGAGACTGTACTAAGTTTAATTTACTTTACCTTTCCAAATGGAGAAACAAGTTGGTGGAGTGCTGTTATCCTATCCCCTAGCTTCTCTTTTCTTACCTGCAGCTTAGAATATATATATATAAACAAATTAAACTATATATATATATTAGTGAGGACTTCATGAACTCTTCATGCATAGTTTTCAGCTATATGTTGCTCAGAGCTATTAAAAAATGGTTCGTGTCGAATCCTTCAGTATTTTTGGAGAATACAACACGGATACGGTAACATATTTTTGAAAGTCCGAGTAATATGGCTTTTTAATGACTTGCTTGATCAGCAGGTGCAAGAGACTTATTCAACAAAATATATAATTACATTGAATTAGAATTAAAGATTAATGGGGGATATGGAATTAATAGAGAATTATATTACCTTGAGAGATGGTTGAGCTGAGGAATGCTGAATTCTAGCCTTCTTTGTTACCCCTCCACTGCGTGTGCTGTTACACTTTCAAAGTAAAAAAAAAAGGTTAAGCAAAACATACTTTGAGAGCTAAAAAGAGAAAAATAGTGACACCTAGCAAAGCGAGTAAATACACCTGAATTAATCATCTTTTCTTATGATTAATTCGTTTGGCTAATGATAGAGTAATTTGGCATTTATCATAAAATTACCTTTTCCTTTTGGAATGTTACTTATGTACTTATTGACTTTATGCAAAGATAAAGATGAAAAATCCACTTTTCGAAATAACCTAAATTAACACTCATCCAACTATTTAAACTAAAATAGTGGACGGATATTATTTTTTTATAATCATTATATAAAGCAAATAGTGAATCTGACCCGTTATTTGGTTAAAGATCTATCCCTTTCTTTTCTTACCTCGGATGAATGGTCTGGATGTTGATGCTTGACTTCCACCTTACTGGTAATTTTATTACCAGAAAAATTCAAAATATCATGGCTTAAATTTGTGGTAACACAAGAGTTAGCTGGTGATGAAGCTGCTGGCAAATCTTGGTAATTACTGTACAATACTTGGCCCACTACTTGTGGTTTTACATCAACAACAGGAACCCTAAAACTAGAAGATGATGGATTGATGGGATTCAAACTTTGGACTTCTTCCCACTTCTCCTGCAGCTTCTTGTACTGATGAAAATGACTCATACCAGACTTTTCTTGTTCACCCGATAATCCAGACCTGCAATTTAAATAGGGACAAAATAAGAAGGAAAAAAATTAAAGTTTCACCAAGTCAAAACACCACACTCATGACTTGGATTAACACATAATCCACATAAAATGATCAAGTACAACAGAAATAGTTAGGGAGGTAGTTTGTGACGATGATTTTTCAATCTTATCTTCTAGGTAATTTAGAATGCTTATACATGAAGTTGTTTAATTTTGCCGTGTGGTTAGACTTTATTACGGATTTTTTTACCACATTTTTTATAGGGTCCTTTTATCTCGTCCTTCTCTAAGCTCTGGTCATAAAAGAAGGAAACGAAAAGAAAGTATAAGTAAAAACTGGTTTTCATGATGTCTATATCTATCTATTAAAAAACTCAAAACTCATACCATGGAAGTTCTTTGGAAATCCAAAAGTAATTGGCAAAGAAAGACTCTTTATTTCGCACTACAAAACTTTTTAGTCTTTGAAGTTTGATAACAAATAACATGGTAAATACAAAGACTACAAATGTTTAGGGTAACATATTTAAACCCTCTACACAAATTAAACTGATTGTTTTTCTACCGTCACAAGGTAAGAATAAGGCATGAGTACACATCATCCTCCCAGACCTCATTTCACTGTGGTTGTTGTTGTTGTACACAAATTAAACTGGCTATAACAACCAAGAAAAACCAAAAGAGTTAAAGAGTATTTACAGAAGTAGCTGGCTCCATGAGCGAGGGAAATCTTGGCTTGGAATATTAATATCAGCCAAAAAATTAGAAGATCCATAAAAAAGCTGAGACGACGACGAAGAAGAAGAAGAAGAAGAAGAAGAAAAGTGCTGAGATTCATGATTGGGATGCATGCTTCCGTTCATCATCATGCTCCACCAGTTATTTGTAGGATTTCCAGCCATCAGTTACCTACTACTGATTATTGTAGCTAGAAACACATCTTAATATTTAAGGGGAAAAAAAATCCTATCTTTCTTTCTTTCTTTCTTTTTAGCTAGCTTTACATATGAGTAGCTAGCTTTGTCTGTCTTCTTTCCTTGTGTGAGCACCAAAACGAAACTTAGTTGAAGCTTTCAGGTCTCTATTTGCTTTTCTCAGAAGAGGTAGAAGAAACCAATATGTCCCTTTCAAATATATATTTACTTAGTAGTATTTCTTACTTGTGGGGTTGACTAGCTTTGAGGTTTTATTTTTTTGTTTTCCTCTCTAGCTAGCTCTTCCATCGATCGTTCAATTATATGTGTACTTATTCTTCTTTATTTTGAAAAATTTCTTGCTTTAGCTTTACTGTAAAGTGGGGGCAAGAAAAGGCTGGTGGGGGAGTGTTTTCAGGACATTAAAAAACAAATGCTCGTGGGGTTTTAATTCCTTGATTTGGGGTGACGTGGTAACTTTGGGATTGTTTATTTTCTCCAACTAGCTATACATATGTCGAGCTGCCTTCATTGCTAGGTCATATCATATTATTATCATCTAAAGGAGATCATGCACTTTTCCGGAGTAATAACCGATCAACTTTTAATTTCTATACACTAATTGTATAAGAAAAAATTATATTATCAGATTATTTACATGCAGCTTTCACAACTAATGAAATTACACGTTATCAATATATATCTGCTGCCTACTTTAAGTTTTGTTCATATATAGTCTAGTAATGATGTCTATCTTCCCTGTTTTGAGAGGTTACTTTCTCACGTCCAAGTAAATAACATGTTGAGACAAAATTTTATTGCTCGAGCAAACGGCTAGTTGTATGACAATTCATCTTACTCGGCTAAGACAGTTAACTCGTACACTCTTACATAGTCATTTTGAGGTATAGTTGTTGGTAAAAGTGGATGGATTAATTTCACGTAGGTAGTAGAAGTCAAGGAGAGTAGCATGTACAGTCAAATCTTTCTATAAGTCTAGTTTTGTTCTGATACTATTATTTTTACTTGAAAAATTCTTTATTTTCAAGTAAAAAGTGAAAGAAGAGAATATCATGGTGTCCTAGTCAATTTTAACCTCAAATAAAAAGTTCATCTCAGTAAATTTATTTCTTTGTGTCGCCTAATGGAAAGAAGAAAAGATATGATAACCTTTCAAATAGTCGTTCAACTTTAAGGGTATTATCACTTTTAGCTCGTGTCAGAAACTATTTACATATGGTAGCCGAAAAAGTATATAAAACTTGTATATAACATACAGAATGTATACATATACAAATTTTATATATTTTTCAGCTATTATTTTTATATCGGCTATCCAGCGTCATTTTTCCTCAACTATTTAACTACAAAATACAAATACTCCTTTGTTTCAACTTTAACTAAATATTGTCCAAATGTGTACCTAGTGAGCCCTCTACCAGACTAAGAGCCCGTTTTGATTGACTTATTTTAAGTGTTTTTAAGCCAAAATAGTTTTTAAATCATTCTGTAGTGTTTGAATAAAGTAAAAAGTGCTTTTAAGCATTGTTTTTAAGCTAAAATGACAAAAACAAGCCAAAAAACAAAAGCTAGAATTCATAATTTATGACTTAAAAGCTATTTTGGCTTAAAAGTCACATAAAATAAGTTCATCCAAACGGTCTAACTTATGTGGGTTCATAAATAAAACTTGAATAAAGGAAAAGACGGACGTGATATGTGTACGTGCAACTTGCTATATAGATTATTCTTAGTGCTAGCCAAACCAATTCTTCTCGACATGCGCGTGCCTACTGCCTCGTTTTGTTTGGTCATGGTTGCCAAATTGGGCTATCTGAATACCCCTTGACACATACACTAACACTAACACTAACTTTTCTCATCCCACTGTTAGGTCATAGGTGGCTGCAAAAGAAAACATATACTATATGAAGCCCTTTTTACTTGAGTAATTAGAATGGAACTAGCTATACTGCATGTATAACCCCACTCTAAAATTGCCAGTTGAGCTCTTCCGCAGATTGATTTGAAGTGTTCGTCCTAATAACCGTGACTGGTAGTACAAATTTAGAGCAGACGCAGAGTATTAAGCTATCCAAAACTTTTTGCTAATGAGTAAAAAGCTAACGGTGAATAGAAAAAGAAAAGAAAAGCTAATGGTAACAATTAAGAATTTAAGTTCTATAGAAAATATTTACAAGACTAGGTCATTTAAATCAATTACAAGTACTCTATTTAACCTGATAACAATCAATGCATCCCGCACACACGCAAGGACGCATCCCAAAGATATAATATAGACATCCTAGCATAAGCATCAGTGGCTACTTGCACAGTTCGGACCCGTGACCTATAAGTCACACGGAAATATCCTTACCGTTGCTCCAAGGCTCCAGTTAAATTACACTAATGGTGTAAATAATTTATTACATGGTCAGCATATATAGCTAATTCCAACAATAAAGTACCTATTGGACCAATTCAGGAGTCTTATCGCTAACGGCATACTCCCTTTTTATCCTAACTATCTTTCGAGCTTAGATTGCTACTAGGGACAAGTGTAGTTTTTATTTGAGGTTTTTTGACCCTTGTAGACCCAACCAAAAAGATAATCGGAAAAAGGAAATACGATGCTGAAATTGAGAGGACTTACCTTTAATGCAATTCATTCACCTATAAGCCCATGGAAAGAACAGAAAGGTGAACACTAAAGATTGAAGATGAAGACACAACCAAAATTTGTTATTGAGAGAAAATTGAAGATGTGGAATTTTGCCAAGGTGGAGATTTGTTGAAATTGGCAAAAGTACCACATCGGTGGATGACAATTTTGAATGAGAATTTCACCCTATAAAAGGAGGCCTAATGTTTAGGATTTAAATACACCTCTCATTTGCCTTTTATCTTCTTAAGGCATTTGTATCTTCTCTCTTTAGTATTATTTCACTTGTAATTTTGGAGTGGAATAAAATATTGATTGTGTCCGAGGAAGTAGGCAAAATTGGCCGAACCTCGTAAATTCTGGTGTTCTTTTATTGTTGTCTTATTGTCTTGTTTATTATTTAGTGGTTGTCATAATTTTTGGTATAGTAGTTGTGACTCATTCACACTATATACATTTGGCTTCCGCAACAATTGGTAACAATTGGTATCAGAGCCAAGGTACTGTCTAAGTATGCTCTGTGGTTGCAGCATAGTCTGATCTTCCACATCAGAAAAGATCTATCTTGGTAACTGAGTCAAGGTTCTATCTGAGTATGCTCTGTGGTTGCAGCTTAGTCTGATCTTCCACACCAGAAAGGAAATAATCTTGATTTGTGTCGTCAGCTACTAAATAATATTTGTGTCAAAATGGGAGACAGTAAACAAGAAGAATCTACATCAAGTGTCAATAATACGTCATCGTTGGCATCTTCGCTTATGACAAGAATTGTGTCAAATGCGAAATTTGCGGTAGAAATTTTTGACGGGTCAGGACATTTTGGGATGTGGCAAGGCGAGGTTCTAGATGTTCTTTTTCAACAAGGGCTAGATCTTGCCATTGAAGAAAAGAAGCCAGATGTTATTGGAGAAGAAGATTGGAAAATTATCAATCGTGTTGCTTGCGGTACCATTCGATCCTACCTTGCTAGAGAGCAGAAATATCCATACACAAAGGAAACTTCTGCAAGTAAATTATGGAAAGCACTGGAGGATAAATTTTTGAAGAAAAACAGTCAAAATAAATTGTACATGAAGAAGAGACTGTTTCGCTTTACCTATGTTCCTGGTACCACAATGAATGAACATATCACCAGTTTCAATAAGTTGGTCACAGATTTGCAAAATATGGATGCAACTTTTGATGATGGTGACTTGGCCTTGATGTTATTGGGGTCACTTCCTAATGAGTACGAGCACCTTGAAACTACTCTACTCCATGGAAATGACGAAATTTCTCTCAGAGAAGTTTGTTCAGCTTTGTACAGCTATGAACAAAGAAAGGGAGAAAAACAGAAGGGCGGAGAAGAAGAAGCACTAATTGTGAGGGGTCGTCCTCAAAATCAAACGAGGACTAAGAAGGGAAGATCCAAGTCGAGATCTAGACCCAGCAAAGATGAATGTGCCTTTTGTCGAGAAAAGGGGCACTGGAAGAAAGACTGTCCGAAGTTGAAGAATAAGGCCAGACATAACAATGGAAAGGCCATTATGGATTCAAATGTAGCTGATTGTGATGATTCAGACTTCTCATTAGTTACAACAGAGTTATCAACATCATCAGACATATGGTTGATGGACTCGGCTTGTAGCTACCATATGTGTCCCAACAAGGACTGGTTCGTGAATTTTCAAGAAGGAGAATATGGAGTCATCCACACAGCGGATAACAGCCCTCTTACCTCATATGGCATTGGTTCAATAAGATTAAGGAGCCATGATGGAATGATCAGAACATTAACAGATGTTCGATATGTACCGGGTTTGAAGAAGAATCTCATCTCTGTGGGAGCCCTAGAATCAAAAGGGTTCAAAATCATTGCAGAAAATGGAGTGATGAGAATATGCTCCGGTGCACTAGTGGTAATGAAGGCCAATCGGAAGAACAATAACATGTACTGCTATCGTGGTAGCACAGTTATTGGGACAGCAACAGTGACATCCAGTGATGACAAAGAGGCAGAAGCAACCAGGCTATGGCACATGCGCTTGGGACATGCTGGAGGAAAATCCTTGAAAGCTTTATCTAATCAAGGATTGTTAAAAGGCGTAAAGACTTGCAACTTGGAGTTTTGCGAGCATTGTGTCAAAGGGAAACAGACAAGGGTTAAATTTGGTATAGCGATCCATAATACTAAAGGCATTTTGGATTATGTACACTCTGATGTTTGGGGTGCTTCCAAAACACCTTCATTGGGTGGGAAGCACTATTTTGTAACCTTTGTTGATGATTTTTCCCGAAGAGTGTGGGTGTATACAATGAAGAGGAAAGATGAAGTGTTGGGAATTTTTCTCAAATGGAAAACGATGGTGGAGAATCAAACAGGCAGGAGGATCAAGTGTATTCGCACAGACAATGGAGGTGAATACAAAAATGATCATTTCAATAAGGTCTGTGAAAATGATGGCATCGTCCGACACTTCACTGTCAGAAATACACCACAACAGAATGGAGTGGCAGAACGTATGAACCGGACTTTACTGGAGAAGGTACGGTGTATGTTGTCCAATGCTGGCTTGGGCAAAGAATTTTGGGCTGAGGCAATTACATATGCATGCCACCTCATTAATCGTCTACCATCTGCTGCTATTGATGGCAAGACACCATTTGAAAAATGGTATGGAAAACCTGCTGTAGATTATGATTCTTTGCACGTGTTTGGCTCAATTGCATACTATCATGTGAAAGAGTCAAAATTGGATCCGAGAGCAAAGAAGGCTATATTTATGGGGATTACTTCTGGAGTCAAAGGATACCGCTTATGGTGTCCAGAGACAAGGAATATTATATTCAGCAGAGATGTTACCTTTGATGAATCTACCATAACAAATAAGATGACAGTTGAAAGATGTCAAACAAACTGGTGGTGCATCAAAGCAGGTGGAGTTTGAGGGAAAATTTATTTTTCCTACACAAGAAGCAGAGGAGGAAACTCATGAAGATTACCCTCTGGAAGAAGAGCCAGTAGAAAGGGAGATTCCAACTCAGGAACCTCGACAACAACTTGAATCAATAGCAACCAGCAGGCCAAAAAGGACAATAACGAAACCTGTTCGTCTTATAGAGACGGTTGCTTGTGCAACCTCAATTGTAGCTGATGGTGTTCCTACCACTTATAAAGACGCAATCCAAAGTTCAGAAGAAGATAAGTGGAGGATTGCCATGAATGAAGAAATGCAGTCCCTTCATCAGAATCATACATGGAAATTGGCCAATCTCCCGAAGGGAAAGAAAGCAATTGGGTGCAAATGGGTATTTGCAAAGAAAGAAGGATTTCCTAACCAAGAAGATGTTCGCTACAAAGCAAGATTGGTGGCCAAAGGATATGCTCAAAAGGAGGGAATTGATTACAATGAAGTATTTTCTCCAGTTGTAAAACATTCCTCCATTAGAATTATGTTGGCTTTGGTAGCACAGTTGGATTTGGAACTAGTTCAGATGGATGTAAAAACTGCGTTTTTACATGGAAACTTGGAGGAGGAAATCTACATGACTCAGCCAGAAGGATTCAAAGTTGCTGGAAAAGAAAATATAGTATGCAAACTTGAAAAATCGTTGTACGGATTGAAACAATCTTCTAGACAATGGTACAAGCGATTTGACAAGTTTATGTTGCGGCAAGGGTACAAGAGAAGCAAATACGATCATTGTGTGTATTTGCGCAAACTTAATGATGGTTCCTTTGTATATCTTCTCCTATATGTTGATGATATGTTGATAACTTCCAAGAATTCGGAAGAAATTGATAAGTTGAAGATTCAACTGAAGGAGGAGTTCGAGATGAAGGATCTGGGTGAGGCAAAGAAAATTCTTGGCATGGAGATAATAAGAGATAGACGTACAAAGAAACTCTGTTTATCTCAGAAAGAATATTTGAAGAGAGTACTAAAGCGTTTTGGCATAGATAAGAAGACTAAGCCAATTAGTACGCCACTTGCTCCCCATTTTAAGCTAAGTACTACTATGTCGCCAAAGGATGAAACTGAACAGGAGTATATGTCAAGGGTACCATACGCAAATGTTGTTGGTAGCTTGATGTATGCAATGGTTTGTACGAGACCTGACATTTCACAAGCCGTTGGAGTTATTAGCAGATATATGCATAATCCAGGAAAGGAGCATTGGCAAGCTGTGAAATGGATTCTACGGTATATTCATAGTACTGTAGATGTTGGGTTAGTTTTTGAGCAGGAAGGCAATCGGTCTGTAGTTGGATATTGTGACTCAGATTTTGCGGGTGATCTGGACAAACGAAGGTCAACTACTGGTTATGTGTTTACTTTTGCAAAGGCACCAGTTAGTTGGAAGTCTACTTTGCAGTCAACAGTTGCTTTGTCTACAACAGAGGCAGAGTACATGGCTATTACGGAGGCTGTGAAGGAGGCAATTTGGCTTCAGGGGTTGCTAAAGGAGCTTGGTATTGAACAAAAAAATATTACAATTTTTTGTGATAGTCAAAGTGCTATTCAATTAGCGAAGAACCAAGTTTATCATGCAAGGACGAAGCACATTGATGTTCGGTATCATTTCGTACGAGAAATCATAGAAGAAGGTGGAGTCACGGTGAAGAAAATTCATACTACGGAGAACCCTGCTGATATGCTGACAAAAGTGGTGACTGCGGTCAAGTTTCAACATTATTTGGATTTGATCAACATTGTTGAACATTAAAGATTGAAGATGAAGACACAACCAAAATTTGTTATTGAGAGAAAATTGAAGATGTGGAATTTTGCCAAGGTGGAGATTTGTTGAAATTGGCAAAAGTACCACATTCGGTGGATGACAATTTTGAATGAGAATTTCACCCTATAAAAGGAGGCCTAATGTTTAGGATTTAAATACACCTCTCATTTGCCTTTTATCTTCTTAAGGCATTTGTATCTTCTCTCTTTAGTATTATTTCACTTGTAATTTTGGAGTGGAATAAAATATTGATTGTGTCCGAGGAAGTAGGCAAAATTGGCCGAACCTCGTAAATTCTGGTGTTCTTTTA
Source organism: Nicotiana tomentosiformis (assembly GCF_000390325.3). Classification (NCBI taxonomy): domain Eukaryota; kingdom Viridiplantae; phylum Streptophyta; class Magnoliopsida; order Solanales; family Solanaceae; genus Nicotiana; species Nicotiana tomentosiformis. The sequence continues at coordinate 143,862,961 of NC_090814.1, read as the reverse complement.
TTGTTGTCTTATTGTCTTGTTTATTATTTAGTGGTTGTCATAATTTTTGGTATAGTAGTTGTGACTCATTCACACTATATACATTTGGCTTCCGCAACAATTGGTAACACACATCACTTGGCAACTTTACATGCAGATTCAGTAACACACCGCACACTGGCTTACAATCTGAAACTGTAAGGAAATGAAAGATTTCTCTCTTTTTTGTCCATTCTTTTAAGTTTTAATTAGGAAGTTACTCTGACCAAAACTAAAAAAGGGCTGCTTGAGCCATTTGATAAAAAATTGAATCAATTGTGACCTGTGACTGATCAAACTTTTAAGAGAATCTCTAAAATAAGCATATAAATGAGATTAAAAAGAAAGGCTATATTGAAAGAGACAAGAAACTTTAACAAATGAATGCACTCAATAAAGCAGATCAAGTTGCTTTATAGCGGAATCTTGATTCCTAGTTCAATTTCTATGTTATCTTTGGGCAACTTTTGATCCATAGTTTGACTGAAGCTTGCCTTTCCCGTCATTTCATTTCACGTTGGACAACAATTATTGTTTCTGACTAATGTTGACCAAACCGCCATGTCGTTGCATAGCAGCAACCGGTTCGCCACATCGGGGGCAACGGAAAGACGGAGCAGCGGAGCACCGTGTTTGAAGACAGTAGTAACAGTAGCTGTATAGTGACAGAGATACATAAACCTCACAGAACAGCAGTTACTAACAGGATACTGAAAACTAGAAATCAGAACACAAATGACGTCAAGTCGTCAACCCAAATGGATGACAAGATAAGGCACAAGCAAGATATCCCCTCTGCAATATCTAAAGATACAATTGCCTTAATAGTGGACTGACTACAATAGATATTTCTGTTACTTCGTCTAAACTAGTTTTGTATACATGACAACTTGGTTATACTTGGTAGTTTGTATAGGTATCAGATCTATCTTGATGTTCCCATCTTTCTATATTTTGACCCATTGATTGGGTAAAGTTACCGACTCTATCTGGAAATGAAATCTTAATATGCTTTCCCAATATCTTTGTACAATGTCGATAACTATACTTTTCATAATAATTTAAATGAGCTTTAAAGAAGTGTTATTTCCACATAGAAACATACACTAAAAAATCATTAAAGGTATCTATAAAATGGCTCAGTCTAATCCCTAAACTTTGTCTTTGTCTTTCCTTTCTAAATCATAAGATTGAAACATATAGCCTAATTTTAGTTTGTGAGGGCCTAGTGCAGAAGCAAATTCAGGATTTAAGCTTTATGGGTTCAACCTTTAAGGTTTTTAGCATTGAACCTATTGTATTTTAAAAGTTATGGGTTCATATATACTATTTGTTGCAATTTTGGTAGTTTTTAGACATAAGTTTATGATCCGCGCTGAAAGTGTTAGGTTCAGATGAACCTGGTATCAGTATGCAGCATCCGCCACTGGCCTAGTGGCTGCAAATTAAAATCTGTAAGTCCAATTCAGTAAATAAAATTCTAAAAATTCTAGTGGACGTACAGCATTATCACACACGTCACGAGTTCAAATCCAAATACTAACTACTAAGTCAAGCATAAAAACGAGCACAAAAGAAGATGGAGCCAAAAAAAGAAAATAAAGATAGTGGATATACCTGCTGAGATGAAGCAAGCGAGCGAGGTAGTAACTTATTGCAGGTAGTGAGCCAAGCGTCTTGTTGAAATTGTCAAAAGTCTCACATCAGTGGATGACAATTTTGAATGGAAATTTCACCCTATAAAAGGAGGCCTAATGTTTAGGATTTAAATACACCTCTCATTTGCCTTTTTATCTTCTTAAGGCATTTGTATCTTCTCTCTTTAGTATTATTTCACTTGTAATTTTAGAATGGAATAAAATATTGATTGTGTCCGAGGAAGTAGGCAAAATTGGCTGAACCTCGTAAATTCTGGTGTTCTTTTATTGTTGTCTTATTGTCTTGTTTATTATTTAGTGGTTGTCATAATTTTTGGTATAGTAGTTGTGACTCATTCACACTATATACATTTGACTTCCGCAACAATTGGTATCAGAGCCAAGGTACTGTCTAAGTATGCTCTGTGGTTGCAGCATAGTCTGATCTTCCACATCAGAAAAGATCTATCTTGGTAACTGAGTCAAGGTTCTGTCTGAGTATGCTCTGTGGTTGCAGCTTAGTCTGATCTTCCACACCAGAAAGGAAATAATCTTGATTTGTGTCGTCAGCTACTAAATAATATTTGTGTCAAAATGGGAGACAGTAAACAAGAAGAATCTACATCAAGTGTCAATAATACGTCATCGTTGGCATCTTCGCTTATGACAAGAATTGTGTCAAATGCGAAATTTGCGGTAGAAATTTTTGACGGGTCAGGACATTTTGGGATGTGGCAAGGCGAGGTTCTAGATGTTCTTTTTCAACAAGGGCTAGATCTTGCCATTGAAGAAAAGAAGCCAGATGTTATTGGAGAAGAAGATTGGAAAATTATCAATCGTGTTGCTTGCGGTACCATTCGATCCTACCTTGCTAGAGAGCAGAAATATCCATACACAAAGAAAACTTCTGCAAGTAAATTATGAAAAGCACTGGAGGATAAATTTTTGAAGAAAAATAGTCAAAATAAATTGTACATGAAGAAAAGACTGTTTCGCTTCACCTATGTTCCTGGTACCACAATGAATGAACATATCACCAGTTTCAATAAGTTGGTCACAGATTTGCAAAATATGGATGCAACTTTTAATGATGGTGACTTGGCCTTGATGTTGTTGGGGTCACTTCCTAATGAGTACGAGCACCTTGAAACTACTCTACTCTATGGAAATGACGAAATTTCTCTCAGAGAAGTTTGTTCGGCTTTGTACAGCTATGAACAAAGAAAGGGAGAAAAACAGAAGGGCGAAGAAGGAGAATCACTAATTGTGAGGGGTCGTCCTCAAAATCAAACGAGGACTAAGAAGGGAAGATCCAAGTCGAGATCTAGACCCAGCAAAGATGAATGTGCCTTTTGTCGAGAAAAGGGGCACTGGAAGAAAGACTGTCCGAAGTTGAAGAATAAGGCCAGACATAACAATGGAAAGGCCATTATGGATTCAAATGTAGCTGATTGTGATGATTCAGACTTCTCATTAGTTACAACAGAGTTATCAACATCATCAGACATATGGTTGATGGACTCGGCTTGTAGCTATCATATGTGTCCCAACAAGGACTGGTTCGTGAATTTTCAAGAAGGAGAATATGGAGTCATCCACACAGCGGATAACAACCCTCTTACCTCATATGGCATTGGTTCAATAAGATTAAGGAGCCATGATGGAATGATCAGAACATTAACAGATGTTCGATATGTACCGGGTTTGAAGAAGAATCTCATCTCTGTGGGAGCCCTAGAATCAAAAGGGTTCAAAATCATTGCAGAAAATGGAGTGATGAGAATATGCTCCGGTGCACTAGTGGTAATGAAGGCCAATCGGAAGAACAATAACATGTACCGCTATCGTGGTAGTACAGTTATTGGGACAGCGACAGTGACATCCAGTGATGACAAAGAGGCAGAAGCAACCAGGCTATGGCACATGCGCTTGGGACATGCTGAAGGGAAATCCTTGAAAGCTCTATCTAATCAAGGATTGTTAAAAGGCGTAAAGACTTGCAACTTGGAGTTTTGCGAGCATTGTGTCAAAGGGAAACAGACAAGGGTTAAATTTGGTACAGCGATCCATAATACTAAAGGCATTTTGGATTATGTACACTCTGATGTTTGGGGTTCTTCCAAAACACCTTCATTGGGTGGGAAGCACTATTTTGTAACCTTTGTTGATGATTTTTCCCGAAGAGTGTGGGTGTATACAATAAAGAGGAAAGATGAAGTGTTGGGAATTTTTCTCAAATGGAAGACGATGGTGGAGAATCAAACAGGCAGGAGGATCAAGTGTATTCGCACAGACAATGGAGGTGAATACAAAAATGATCATTTCAATAAGGTCTGTGAAAATGATGGCATCGTCTGACACTTCACTGTCAGACATACACCACAACAGAATGGAGTGGCAGAACGTATGAACCGGACTTTACTGGAGAAGGTACGGTGTATGTTGTCCAATGCTGGCTTGGGCAAAGAATTTTGGGCTGAGGCAATTACATATGCATGCCACCTCATTAATCGTCTACCATCTGCTGCTATTGATGGCAAGACACCATTTGAAAAATGGTATGGAAAACCTGCTGTAGATTATGACTCTTTGCACGTGTTTGGCTCAATTGCATACTATCATGTGAAAGAGTCAAAATTGGATCCGAGAGCAAAGAAGGCTATATTTATGGGGATTACTTCTGGAGTCAAAGGATACCGCTTATGGTGTCCAGAGACAAGGAATATTATATTCAGCAGAGATGTTACCTTTGATGAATCTGCCATAACAGATAAGGTGACAGTTGAAGATGTCAAACAAACTGGTGGTGCATCAAAGCAGGTGGAGTTTGAGGGAAAATTTATTTTTCCTACACAAGAAGCAGAGGAGGAAACTCATGAAGATTACCCTCTGGAAGAAGAGCCAGTAGAGAGGGAGATTCCAACTCAGGAACCTCGACAACAACTTGAATCAATAGCAACCAGCAGGCCAAAAAGGACAATAACGAAACCTGTTCGTCTCATAGAGACGGTTGCTTGTGCAACCTCAATTGTAGCTGATGGTGTTCCTACCACTTATAAAGACGCAATCCAAAGTTCAGAAGAAGATAAGTGGAGGATTTCCATGAATGAAGAAATGCAGTCCCTTCATCAGAATCATACATGGAAATTGGCCAATCTCCCGAAGGGAAAGAAAGCAATTGGGTGCAAATGGGTATTTGCAAAGAAAGAATGATTTCCTAACCAAGAAGATGTTCGCTACAAAGCAAGATTGGTAGCCAAAGGATATGCTCAAAAGGAGGGAATTGATTACAATGAAGTATTTTCTCAAGTTGTAAAATATTCCTCCATTAGAATTATGTTGGCTTTGGTAGCACAGTTGGATTTGGAACTAGTTCAGATGGATGTAAAAACTGCGTTTTTATATGAAAACTTGGAGGAGAAAATCTACATGACTCAGCCAGAAGGATTCAAAGTTGCTGGAAAAGAAAATATGGTATGCAAACTTGAAAAATCATTGTACGGATTGAAATAATCTTCTAGACAATGGTATAAGCGATTTGACAAGTTTATGTTGCGGCAAGGGTACAAGAGAAGCAAATACGATCATTGTGTATATTTGCGCAAACTTAATGATGGTTCCTTTGTATATCTTCTCCTATATGTTGATGATATGTTGATAACTTTCAAGAATTCGGAAGAAATTGATAAGTTGAAGATTCAACTGAAGGAGGAGTTCGAGATGAAGGATTTGGGTGAGGCAAAGAAAATTCTTGGCATGGAGATAATAAGAGATAGACGTTCAAAGAAACTCTGTTTATCTCAGAAAAAATATTTGAAGAGAGTACTACAACGTTTTGGCATAGATAAGAAGACTAAGCCAATTAGTACGCTACTTGCTCCCCATTTTAAGCTAAGTACTACTATGTCGCCAAAGGATGAAACTGAACATGAGTATATGTCAAGGGTACCATACGCAAATGTTGTTGGTAGCTTGATGTATGCAATGGTTTGTACGAAACCTGACATTTCACAAGCCGTTGGAGTTATTAGCAGATATATGCATAATCCAGGAAAGGAGCATTGGCAAGCTGTGAAATGGATTCTACGGTATATTCATAGTACTGTAGATGTTGGGTTAGTTTTTGAGCAGGAAAGCAATCGGTCTTTAGTTGGATATTGTGACTCAGATTTTGCGGGTGATCTGGACAAACGAAGGTCAACTACTGGTTATGTGTTTACTTTTGCAAAGGCACCAGTTAGTTGGAAGTCTACTTTGCAGTCAATAGTTGCTTTGTCTACAACAGAGACAGAGTACATGGCTATTACAGAGGCTGTGAAGGAGGCAATTTGGCTTCAGGGGTTGCTAAAGGAGCTTGGTATTGAACAAAAAAATATTATAATTTTTTGTGATAGTCAAAGTGCTATTCAATTAGCGAAGAACCAAGTTTATCATGCAAGGACGAAGCACATTGATGTTCGGTATCATTTCGTACGAGAAATCATAGAAGAAGGTGGAGTCACGGTGAAGAAAATTCATACTACGGAGAACCCTGCTGATATGCTGACAAAAGTGGTGACTGCGGTCAAGTTTCAACATTGTTTGGATTTGATCAACATTGTTGAACACTAAAGATTGAAGATGAAGACACAACCAAAATTTGTTATTGAGAGAAAATTGAAGATGTGGAATTTTGCCAAGGTGGAGATTTGTTGAAATTGGCAAAAGTACCACATCGGTGGATGACAATTTTGAATGAGAATTTCACCCTATAAAAGGAGGCCTAATGTTTAGGATTTAAATACACCTCTCATTTGCCTTTTATCTTCTTAAGGCATTTGTATCTTCTCTCTTTAGTATTATTTCACTTGTAATTTTGGAGTGGAATAAAATATTGATTGTGTCCGAGGAAGTAGGCAAAATTGGCCGAACCTCGTAAATTCTGGTGTTCTTTTATTGTTGTCTTATTGTCTTGTTTATTATTTAGTGGTTGTCATAATTTTTGGTATAGTAGTTGTGACTCATTCACACTATATACATTTGGCTTCCGCAACAATTGGTATCAGAGCCAAGGTACTGTCTAAGTATGCTCTGTGGTTGCAGCATAGTCTGATCTTCCACATTCACCTGAATTTCAATGGCGAAGAGATATACTAGAAAAAAAAAAGTTGGAGTTCTTTACCGGCGGGCAAACGCAGCGCAGGCCTAATTCTGGCGGTTATTTTACAAAAATGTTTTTCTTGCGGGGAAAAGGGCATTTTCATCTCTCGGACTATGAAAACGATGAGCCTAGGCCCTAGCCATTCGTTGAAAGTCTCAAAGATTTATTGAAAGTCGCGAAGCCCGTTATCGACCAGTCATGCCCTCAATTTTCAGGAGTTTTCATTTGGCTTCTACTAACAGTAGTGACAGCCCGGGCCAATTGCCATAACAAAGCTAGTAAAATTTTCTTTTTTACTCTAAATTTGTTTGGAATAATTTATTAAAAAAAAGTTGGTTGGAGCAGTTGAAGATTAAAGCATCTATAAAAGATCACAGTGAATCATGGGATAGTTTGATCAAAGATAATCAAAGCCACTTCGTCTTCCGTTATTTATTTTCCTTTTTCTGATATTATTTTAGAAAACCTGCATACATATTTCTGTAATTTCCTTTGATGGTATTATAGAATGGTAAATTTCTTAAGGATACACAATTTATTGTTGGGCTTGAAACTCTTTTACTTCTGTTTCTATTTTAATTTTGCAGAATTATTTTTTTCAAACAGTCTACTAACAGATACATCCTTTAATCATGCTACGTACTTCAGCTTAGATAGAACAGACTAGCTACATGAGTTCAATCTTAACGTTAAAGGTCTCTTTGATTAAAAAAATGAGCTGAAACAGAATTCATAAGAGAAACTTGAGTGTATAAATGTAGTCTATATGAACTATAGGGACCAAACTGTAACTAAAATAAAACTAAAAACCTACCAAAGTTTTTTTAAAAGAAGAGGCAAAACAAAATTCGGGTTTCTGAAACCCGTTCCTTTCCTAATTTTAGGTTTGGTATAATTCGATTCACACCCTTGTACCAGTGGAACGTAATCCCATTCATGGCATCCTCTGTATCCACAAACCTCAATTTCCTCTTTCAACATTCTTCAGTAATCCGTCCACTGAAATCTACCACCAGAAGACAATTCTCAGTGCGATGCGGCGGCCCCAGAAGCAATCGTGGACCTCTAGTCAAGGGCCGAATACTGAGCATAGAAGCAATCCAAGCAATTCAAGCTCTAAAACGAGCCCAAAGAACCGACCCGTCCCAAATTGAAGCTCAACTTTCCAAAACCCTCTCTCGTCTCATCAAAGCAGATCTCATTTCCGCCTTCAAAGAACTCTTACGACAAGACCTTACCGATTTAGCCCTCAAAGTTTTCCCAGCCGTTCAATCTGAATGCAGTGTTCCCGATTTGGGTCTTTACGCTGACATGGTTTTAGCTTTGACTCGGACAGGTTTGACTCAACATATTGATGATTTGATTTGTGATTTAGAGAAAGAGGGTACAATTCAAGTTGATGATAAGGCGCTGGTGAGATTAGTGAGGGCGTTGATTGAAGGTGAACAGGTTGAATTGACTGTTAGAGTTTATGAAATGATGAAAAGGAGTGGATGGGGTTCTGGAATTGAAATTGATGAATATGTAGCTAAGGTTTTAAGGAGGGGTTTTAAAAGGTTTGGGAAAGAGGATTTGGCTGATGAGGTTGATGGACAATTACAAAGTGTGTCTCGTGTAGTTTTGGGGAAACATTAGATTCTGAAATTTGAGAACGAAATTAGATTACTTTTCTTTATCCATTGTAACACTAGTATACATTGTTTTTGTGTCCCTCCTTAATATCCTTTACCAATGATGATGATAACTGAGCTTTGATTCTAATGAAAATATTACCAAGTTCATGAAATTATGCTAAAATTAGAGGTCTTTACCCGTGCTTAGAAATTAGGGAAATGCAAATATAAGTTATCTCATTGTCAGGGGGAATCCAAATCTTTTTTGCAACTTTTATTTTTTGAATTTACATCTCTAAGGTGCAAGACTCGTATATAAAGATAACAATAGCTACTGCTACTAACGTTAATAGGCACTTTACTATCCATAAACAAAGAATAGTTTCTTGTCCACAAACAAAGCATTCTTCATAACCAAAGCATTGTTCTTCGTTATGCTGATCTTCTAAATGTTCCGTGGTGTGTCAGGTCGCACTGGATTTTTGCTTTAGATATACAAGTGTATTCATTGCGAGAAAATGACAAAAAATAGTCCCTTATCTTTGGCAGTAGATTCAAAATAGTCTCTTAAGTATCACATGCTCAATTTTGGCCTTTAAATTTGTCAAAACTAAAGTAAGCACTTTTGGTCTCCACTAGATATTTACCAAATTTTGATTCTAAAATTTAGTCGAGCTATAGAAAAAATAATTCTAACGACCAAAAATTACACCTCAAAAAGCTGCATCATACTCCATAAATAGACCAAAAATAACATAAACTGCAAAAATTGCACTTCCAAATAGAGTTCTCATGAAATATTTTATATTTTTACATTTCCGATTAATTTTAAAAAGAAATAGGTTGATAAATATTTAACAGAAATCAAAAGTAATCAGTTTTGACAAATTTAAAGAACCAAAATTGCTAAGGTGATACTTCAGTGACTATTTAAAACCTATTGTCAAAGATAAGGGATCATAGTTTTTATTTTCCCATATTGCCACTGCAGCGCAAAATAGAGGAAAAACTGACATTAACCAAAAAGGAAAGAAAGGAGGTTCTTATTGAAAGGAGAAAAAAATGTGGATAGAAGTAGGATGAGGGGAAAAAATGTGGATAGGTGTAGGATGGAGGGGAAAAAACCAACGTCGACAGCAGGATTCGAACCTGCGCAGGCATAGCCCAACAGATTTCGAGTCTGTCTCCTTAACCACTCGGACATATCGACACTTTCCACTTTCAGATCCTTAATGCAAAATATAACTCAATACCCAAGATTAATTATGCATCTGGTTTACATTCACAAAAAGGTTAAAAATTTACATCCTTCTATACTTAGATATTGGGGAGTCACACGCCCCACACCTTGAGGAGTGGAGGAGGATTATTTGATCTATGAGAACCCATTAATTGTCTAAAAATTTTATCCATTTATTACACTGGCTAAATTTTTCAATAACATTGAAATGCGCGAATCAAAATCATGTATTTGATGCGAAGCGTGACCAAGGCCTGAGTTAAAAATGTCTCTCTCTGGTTATATTGTATACTGCAAGATTTTATCCAAAAAGATGTTCGAAATTGTTGTTATATTAGTCTCGGATCAGTTGGCAGCAGTTTCCCTTCACAAATTGTTTGTACCCAGAACAACTACTAATGTATATGCCACTTTGAGCTACGCAAATAGGTTTCATCAATTTCCTTTTGACCAAATCGGTAATTATTATTGTAAGAAGCTGAATCTTTAACATTTTGTGGTGTTAGAATTTGTATACGGGTGAAATCGAGCCGGTGAGCGTCCCGATTTCCCGGAGAGATAAACAAAGCAGGGTCGTGAATGTAAGGAATCGAAATCAGAGCGTGGAGCCTCTCGTATTAGGGACCGAGCAAAACACCTGCCCTCGGAGCCATCGGGACCACGTCCACCGGGTCCGGTTCGTGTCCCAAGACCTCCAAGAACTATACCAAACAACCGCACACGACTAACAAAGGACCGTGATGTCCGTGCCCAACCAGATATCATGGCACGAATCTCAGCCCGTATCGGCAGAAAATCAGTGATTAGCAAAAATGAAGATTTTTACCTTTCTTAGAATTATACCTAGGGTAAAACTCCCCTACTATATATAGGGAAAATTTATTATTCATTAGAGACACTGTGACGCGCATACCAAGGCAATATACTTCTATTTCTGAAAACTATTCAAAGTTCTTATTCTTGTTCATAAGTTCTTCATAAGTGCAAGCTCGGAACTAAAGGCAGGTTCCTTGTTAAGCCATTAACCGAAATCGGACTCATTTTTATCATTGGTTTGGTCATTTATTACGTCTTTATTTGCTTATTCTAACGTTATTAATCACTTGTACTGAATTAATCCACATATCCTTAAAATCACGTATAAATTTAATTGTTATCCGTTTTTATGGGTAAACGGTTTGGCTCCCACCGTGGGGCTAAGAATAATAGTGGTAATTTGATACAAATTTCCATAACACACTTTGTTTTACGCTTGTTCTTTGAGATTTTAATTTCAGATCAATTTAAGAATGTCAAACTCTCAATTTGCTCACTTGAACGTTGATGCTAAGTCTGGCAACCATGGCGAGAACAACAATATAGTGCCCAGCAACGAGGCGTCCCATATTGACCCCAACGGTGTTCCGGCCACGGACCCAATCGATGGCAACTTACATGTGGCCATCGACGCAAACTTGCCTACCGATCCCCAAAACAGCGTTCGCGGAGGAGCTCGATCAACAACCCGGGGTACGCACGATGGTGAAGGCGATGGGATCAATTTACGGATGATTTTCAAAATGTTACAAGCTCAACAAGCGGCGATAGCCTAGTTGCAGAACCAAAGTCACGCCTCCACCAGAGTTGAGCTCGAACCATACCTGAAAAATACCCAAAGAAATGAATAAACCACAGAAAGGCCGGGTGAAGTTAAATCCGGGACCAACCCCGGAATAATAAAGATACTTGAGGAACTGACAAAGCGGGTGAAATCAGGGGAAAATAAGATCGAAGCCAACGACAAAAAAGTAAAGACCTATAACTCTAGGGTTGATAAAACCTCACGAGCACCCCCGATATTGAAAGGCCTGAATTCCAAGAAATTTTTCCAAAAGCCTTTCCCTCCGAGCGCGACACAAAAGCCAACCCTGAAGAAATTCGGTATACCCGAAAATCCAAAGTATAACGGGACTACGGATCCAAATGAACACATGACCTCCTACACATGTGCCATCAAGGGAAACGACTTAGAAGATGACGGAATTGAGTCAGTTTTGCTGAAAAAGTTCGAAGAAACCCTGTCGAAAGAAGCCATGATATGATATCACAACTTACCCCCTAATTCCATTGATTTGTTTGCTATGCTTGCAGATGCCTTCGTAAAAGCTCACGCCAGGGCCATCAAGGTCGAGACCAGAAAATCAAAACTTTTCAAAGTGAAACAGAGAGAGAACGAAATGCTGAGGGAATTCGTGTCGAGGTTTAAAATGGAACGAATGGACCCGCCTCCTGTTGCGGACGATTGGGTCGTTCAAGCATTCACTCAAGGACTCAACCCCCAAAGCTCCTTGACCTCATAGCAGCTGAAATATAATTTGATAGAGTACCAGTAACTTGGGCCGACATCCATAACAGGTACCAATCGAAAATCAGAGTCGAGGATGATCATCTCGGGGCCCCCTCCGAGTCCGTGTATCCTACCAGAACTAATGACATGCCTAAAAGAGTCGTCGATCATGAACCAAGACCGAATAGAGATTGGTATTAACCGTATAATAGAGATCGAAGGGGTAGCAGATCCGGACGTAACCCTGTGAGGAATGAAAAAAAGAGCGATCGAGGCCATAATAGCCGGGGACTTATGAGTAAAAATGGTTTCGACAAGCCACTCGAGGCCAGGGAGGTACCGAGACTATCGAAATACAACTTCAGTGTCGATGGTGCCGGCATCGTATCTTCCATCAGACGAATCAAAGATACCAAGTGGCCTCGTCCATTGCAATCCGACCCTGCCCAAAAAGACCCCAACCTAATGTGTAAGTACCATGTCACTCACGGCCACATGATCGAAGACTGCCGACAACTAAGAGAAGAAGTGGCTCGGTTATTCAATAACGGGCACCTCCGGGAAATTCTGAGCGATCGAGCCAAAAATCACTTCAAGAATAGGGACACCAACAAACAAACTGAGCAAGAGGAACCTCAGCACATCATCAACATGATCATTGGTGGAGTAGACGTTCCCTAAGGGCCAATGCTAAAGCGCACTAAAGTATCCATTACAAGGGAAAAACAAACTCGAGATTACATGTCGGAGGGGACCATCTCTTTCAATGATGAGAACACTGAAGGCATCGTGCAACCGCATAATGATGCACTGGTAATATCTGTACTCATCAATAAATCTCGAGTTAAGTGTGTGTTAATTGATCCATGTAGCTAGGCCAATATCATCAGATCGAGGATCGTAGAGCAGTTGGGTCTGCAAGACCAAATAGTGCATGCAGTTCAGGTTCTAAACGGTTCAACATGGCATGCGAAACTACTAAAGGTGAGATAACCCTGCCGGTGAACACCACCGGGACCATTCAGGAAACGGAGTTCTACGTGATCGAAGGGTATATGAGATATAACGCCCTATTCGGAAGGCTATGGATTCACAACATGAGGGCAATGCCCTCGACACTACACGAGGCACTGAAGTTCCCCACGCGGGGAGGGATCAAGATGGTTTACGAAAAGCAACCAGCCACAAAAGAAATGTTCGCAGTCGACGAGGTGATCCTGATGTCCGCACTCTTGACATCAAAGAACCCGGAGCCGGTTAGGAAGAAAGAAACTAAATAGCAATCACCAATACCAGCCCTGAACGAACTGGACACGTAAGAAGCGGGCGAGGATGATGATTACGGAGTTCCTAGTTCGTTCATCACCCCTGATGATTCTGATGCCACCAAATCAATGGTCGAAGAGCTGGAGCAAGTCATACTGATCGAACACTTGCCCGATCGGAAAGTATACCTAGGCACAGGGTTAACTCCCGAGCTCAGGAGAAAACTTATTAATTTCCTTATAGCTAACGTATATTGTTTCGCTTGGTCCCATCTAGACATGACATGGATCTCGCCAGAAATAACTACTTATAAGCTAAGCTTGGATCTGAAGTTCCACCAGGTTAAATAGAAGAGGAGGCCTCAGTCTGAAGTTGAGCATGCATTCATCAAAGATGAGGTATCTAAACTCCTTAGAATAAGTTCTATTCGGGAATTTAAGTACCCGAATTTGTTGGCTTACGTAGTAGTAGTGTCTAAAAAGGGAAATAAATTAAGGATGTGCGTAGATTACAAAGACTTGAACAAGGCATAGAATAAGGACATTTTTCCTTTGCCTAACATCGATCACATGATCGATGCAACGGCCGGGCACGATATACTCAGCTTTCTTGATGCCTATTCCTCGTACAACTAAATCCGGATGGACCCGAGCGATCAAGAAAAAACTTCCTTTATCACTAAATTCGGCATATATTGCTATAACGTAATGCCGTCTGGACTAAAAAATATCGGTGCTTCTTATCAACGCCTAGTAAACCGGAGGTTCGAAGAACAAATAGGAAAATTAATGGAAGTTTACATTGATGATATGTTAGTTAAGTCCCTGCGAGCAGAGGACCATTTGAAATATTTGCAGGAAACCTTCAACATACTGAAGAAATACAATATGAAGCTAAACTCGGAGATATACGCATTCGGGGTCGGATCTGGAAAGTTCCTTGGATTCATGGTGTCCAACTGAGGGATCCAGATCAATCATGATAAAATCAAAGTTATAGAAGATATCACCGTAGTGGACAATGTCAAGGTCATTCAGAGGCTAACCGGGTGCATAGCTGCCCTAGGCCGGTTCATATCGAGGTCTTCCGATAAGAGCCATCGATTCTTTTCATTATTGAAGAAGAAGAATAACTTTCTGTGGACCCTAGAGTGCCAACAAGCTTTGGAAGAACTCAAATGGTACCTTTCGAGTCCACCATTGCTCTATACTCGGAAGGCAGACGAGTAGTTGTACCTGTACTTAGCTGTATCCGAGATAGAGGTAAGTGGAGTCTTAGTCTGGGAAGAGGAAGGTACGCAATTTTCTATCTATTATGTTTAGTAAAACTCTAGGCAAAGTCGAAACAAGGTACCCTCTCCTAGAAAAATTAGCTAAGCCTCCAAAAAGTTAAAGTCGTATTTTCAATGCCACCCCATATGTGTCGTAACTTCTTACCCACTAAGGGGACGGTTGGCCAAATGGGCCGTAGAAATTAGCAGGTACGATATCGAATATTGGCCCCAGACTGGCATCAAATCTCAAATTTTGGCAGACTTTGTGGCTGACTTTACGCCAGCCTTAATACCCGAAGTCAAAAAGGAATTGTTGTTAACCTCAGGGACTTCTTCGGGAATCTGGACCCTCTTTACGGACGGTGCCTCGAATGCAAAGGGGTCCAAACTCGGTATCGTGTTGAAGCCATCTACGGGTAACACAGTTAGGCAATCTATTAGAATAGTGAAATTGACTAACAATGAGGCCGAGTATGAGGCCATGATTGTAGGTCTTGAATTGGTTAAAAGTCTGGGGGCCGAAGTGGTCGAAGCTAAGTGTGACTCTTTCCTTATGGTAAATCAAGTCAACGGGACATCCGAAGTAAAAGAGGAATGAATGCGAAGGTACTTAGACAAATTACAGTTAACGTTGCATCGTTTCAAGGAGTGGACCCTACAACACGTACCTCGAGATCAAACTAGCGAAGTCGATGCTCTAGCTAACTTGGGGTCATCGGTTGATGATGATGAATTCAACTCAGGAACAGTCGTACAACTTAAATCAGTAGTAGAAGAAGGCCATGCCAAAATAAACTCAACAAGTTTAACTTGGGACTAGAGAAACAAGTAAATAGACTACTTAAAGACTGGGAAGCTGCCCTCAAATCCTAAAGAATCGAGAGTTCTGCGCAAGAAGGCGGCCAAGTTTAGCTTATTCGAAGGTACTTTATTCAGAAGAACATTCGATGGCCCACTCGCCATATGCTTCGGGCCGGGAGACACCGAATATGTTTTGAGGGAAGTTCACGAAGGCACCTGCGGAAACTATTCGGGGGCAAAATCTTTGGTTCGTATGATAATCAGAGCCGGCTATTACTGGATCGACATGGAGAAAGATGCAAAGGACTTCGTACGAAGATGCGATGGCTGTCAGAGGCATGCACCAATGATCCATCAACCCGGAGAGCTACTGCATTCGGTCTTGTCACCTTGGCCGTTCATGAAGTAGGGAATGGACATTATCGATCCCCTGCCGTCGGCACCCGGTAAGGCTCAATTCATACTGTTTATGACCGACTATTCTTCTAAGTGGGTTGAAGCTCAAGCATTCGAGAAGGTCTAGGAAAAAGAAGTCGTCGACTTCATTTGGGACCACATAATATGCCGGTTTGGAATACCGGCCGAGATAGTGTGCGATAACGGAAAGCAGTTCATCGGCAGCAAAGTAAATAAATTTTTTGAGGACCATAAAATCAAAAAGATCTTGTCAACACACAATCACCCTAGTGGGAACGGACATGCAAAATTAACTAACAAGACCATACTTCGTATACTAAAGAAAAAGTTGACCGATGCCAAAGGGAAATGGAAGAAAATTCTGCTCGAAGTCTTGTGGGCGTACCGTACAACCTCGAAATCTAGTACCGGGGCCACTCCGTTTTTATTGGTCTACGGTGTCGATGCACTAATATCGATCGACGTGGGAGAACCGAGCCTCAGGTTCTGATATGCGATCGAAGAATCAAACGGCGAGGCCATGAGCACGAGCCTGGAACTATTGGATGAGCGGCGCGAGGCCGCCCTAGTCCAGTTGGCCGCCTAGAAATAACAGATAGAAAGATATTACAACCGAAGAGCCAACCTCCGACACTTCAATATCGGGGACTTGGTGTTAAGAAAAGTAACACTACACACCTGAAACCCAAACGAGGGGAAGCTGGGATCGAGTTGGGAAGGACTATATCGAGTCATCGGGATTAACGGTAAGGGTTCATACAGACTCGAAGGGGTAAACAGTGCACAACTACCAAACAATTGGAACGTAACACACTTAAAGCGATACTACTGCTAAGGTACGATCTCATTCACCTTTTTAATATTACGAATCGGACTAACACTTGCAGGCAACAACCAAAGGAGAATGTGACTATTAGGTTTGAAAGCACGCGTTGCACTCTTTTTCCCTTGAACCGGTTTTGTCCCAAATGGATTTTCTGGCAAGGTTTTTAACGAGGCAACAATAAATCGTACTAAATTAGAATCGAAGACCGGTTTTAAATTGGAGTTAATGGTATCATCAACAGTATCCAAGCCCTCTCAAGTTCGACCTCGAATACTGGGGGCCATCACCCTTGGGTCAAGCTTCTTAGCAAGGAAGGAAGGAAACTTTGCGCTTGAATAGTTTAGGCTCGGTGGTTAGGATTTATTGTATGGGCCAAACGGTCAAAGTGAATTGTGCCGACGTAGGTCATCTTAGCCATAATACAAGCTTTTACACGCTTTCAATCTTGTACGTTACACACAGAAATGAAAGGAAGTTTCTACCTTGCTATTACACACTTTTGCTTCTTAAAAGTGTCGAGCCTAAGGGCTATTCCCACTCGGGGACTATCGAGCCCAAGGTCCTCCCCTATACGAGCCCAAAGGGCTACCCTCACTCGGGGATTGTCATCCGAAATAAGTTCGGGTGGCTCGGGTTATCGAAATCCGGAGGCACAAAACCTATTAGGAAGTGCCTAAACCTAAAAGGCTACGACCACCCTAAAAATGGTTCGGGCCCATAATCAAAACGTAAGACCTTAAATTCTAAACCTGTTAAAAGGTTACCCTCGGCAAAGGCATCGTCTAAAAATATTTAAGCAAGCATCTTGGAAAAACTTCTGGTCACTCCGAGTTTTCAAAAGTTTTGAGCAAAAATTGCATCGTGGACGGGTTTTGTTCGGAGCTCCGAATAATGACTTATTACTATGTTTGATACTGTGCTAATACATTAGAAATATTTGTAATTATAAAAAGATGCTAAGATAGTAGACACTTGAAATTTCCGAAAGGGAAAATTTTTTATATATTCCGGAATATCTTTACAAAGGCCCAAACAAATGGCCTCAACAAAAAATATGTACAAAATACAAAAACTAAAAACAAAAATCCTAAGGCATTTACGCCCGATCTTCGCCAGAGCCCGACTCGTTACCAGAACCATCGGGGCCTTCGAATTCTTTGGAGCCCTCTTCACCTTGGGGTTCACCTAGCTTCTTCGCCTCGACCTCACGTCTTTTTGCCTTCTCGATCTCGGCAGATAGGTCGAAGCCTCGGGCATAGATTTCTTAGAAGGTCTCCCTTAGGGATAGCCGCCTCACGTACTCAGTAGTGGTCTTCAGGCGGGCCTCAGCTGCTTCAACATCGGGCTTGTATTGGGCCACCATCTCGTCAGCATCGACAGAGTTTATCTCCAACTTGGACCTCTTTATTTCAAGCTCCTTACCAAGGGCATCCCATTCAGCGATGGCCGAGCCCAGTTGTGTTCGGAGATCCTCATTTTGAGCCCGTGTATCAGCCTTCTCCTTCGCCACCTGATGTTGAACTTCCACCGAGGACAGCTTGGCCTGGGCGGTCTTCTTCTCCGAGGTCAGCAAGTCCATCTTGCTTTTCCACCCGTCGGCTATTACTTGGATCTCGTCCATCTCCTTTCGGAGTTGGTCGATCTTCTGCTGGACCTGCAAGGTATTGTTGTTAGCTACTACAACCGAACCCTCGTTTCTAGCTTCAAAAACCTTTACCTTTTCCACCAAGTCGGTGTGTTCCTGCCTTAAGGCAGATGCTTCTTTCTGAGCTACATCCAGCTCGGCCTGGAGGTTCTTAGTGACCCCTTTTTGTTGCTCCCTGAGAAGTTTGTACATGTCCCTTTTCTGGGCAAGCTCCTTGATCTTGAGTTCAAGCTGATTAACCTCAACCCGGTACCGAAGTAAACTCTTGTGGTGAAGTACAGAGGCCTGCAAAAAGGCAAAAAATGTGAGAAACATCAAACACGAATAACAATAGATCAATGGAAAGTAATGATTCCTTACCCGATTCAGCGTCTGCTGTGCCTCATTGAAAAGGAATGGCACATTCACCTCATTCATTTTTGTCTGGTCCTTCTCGGTCACCAGGCATCAGAGGTAGCTAGCTATCCCCACACCTCAACATCCTCTAGGATGGTCAGTACAACCGATATCTTACGACCGGGGTCCACACTCGGAGCGGGGAACTGATTGATCAATTTCGGGCTCGAGCTCGGCCCACCAACTTCTGAGGATGTGTTCTTCTTCGAAACTTCCAGATCGCCCAGCCCGGAGGAGTCTTCCAAAGGAGACGATTCCACGCCATCGAAAAAGGAGTGAAGGGAATCTTCCGTACCATGGACCCCCTCATTGGACTTCTCCTTTCTCGCTTGGGCCTCCTCGAGCATGGACTCAATTGTAACACCCCAAGAATATGGATTTGTTGAGAATGAGGGTTAATAGTATGAAAAACATCATTTGGACACTAAAATATATGTGCAACATGTTTTGGGACGTATTAAGGATGTTTAGAAATTAGGAGAAATAGTTTGGAAGAAGTTGCAAATGTAAGTGAAAAAGATGTGCAAAGTCGCACATCATCCGACTTTGAACGAGCATAACTTGTATGTTATAAAATGTTTTCCCATAGTTCTTGGTCCTAAATTGTAGCTCTTTGACTCTAGTTTTCAACGAAGTAAACCATTAATCATTTGTATATTTATATAAAGCATTATAAGCATTTTAGTGAAAGGTGTCTAGTAGGAAAAAACTTAAATCATGAGGTACAACCTGTGATGCGTGAGGTACAACTCATGACAGCAGCCAACCTGCATAAAACCAGTGACGGGCAGCCTCATTCTTTGGGGATATTTTAAGTTGGGGTTTTGGGATAAATTGAAGATTGAGCTTGAGACTTTGTCTACTAATCAAGGTAAGTTTTTGGAGTACTTTTGAGTTAATTACTACTCCTAAATACTAGTATTAACATAATTCAATCTTGAAAGTTCTTAGAAATCTTCAAGTTGGTCAAGAACACCCCAAAGTTGATTTTCAAGATTTGGTCTTCCTAAGGTAATTCCAATAACTCTAACACATTTGATTATGATTGTTTATAAAAGCTTACGATATTTATTACGAGTTGTAATGATTGGAAGGTTAGATTATGAAACCATAGTTCATGGCGTGAATAATGCTCTTGAAGAAATGAGGGAGAAGATGAATAGTGTCCTTGGAAATGGGAATTAATGGATGCAATGAACCTATTGAATTATTTGTCTGCTAAATTGAAAGTGACAACTAGGATTCATCCAAATTAAATTGTTTAGAAATACTTATTAGTTAAGGAAGGCGATGAATAGTGACTTGGCGGCGTTGGGTAGTTAATGTAGTATCATTAA
Organism: Nicotiana tomentosiformis; assembly: GCF_000390325.3. Taxonomy (NCBI): domain Eukaryota; kingdom Viridiplantae; phylum Streptophyta; class Magnoliopsida; order Solanales; family Solanaceae; genus Nicotiana; species Nicotiana tomentosiformis. The sequence goes on along the minus strand of NC_090814.1, from coordinate 143,843,026 downwards.
TAACTTCAAATGCACATGAAATGCTAAGAAAGGGATTGATTAAGGAAAAAAGTGAAATGTATGGGTGAATTGAGATTCTTGAAGGCTTGTAGATTATGTTTGGAGAAGTTTTGATGTATTTGATGCCTTTAAATGTAGATATCGACTTTTGGATATCTTTGAGCATTTGAATCAAATTGGAGATCGTAGTATTATTTTGAAGCTTAGAGTTAAGGTAAGTTGATTAAAACTTACTCTTTCTCTAAAATCATGTTTAAGTTAATACATGAGATTGCTTGTAAATGTGCATCCGTACTTGTGGGGACAAGCGGGGAAGGATGTCATCATATGTTTTGAGTTGTGTTGCATATAAAAAATCTTGTTGTTTTATAAAATAAAAATCTTATATGTAAAGGCTTGACGGCAAATGACGCTTGAGGCAAATATTATAAGTTTTATTTAAACTTATGTATTGAAAAGGATATAAAATGTTTGAGTGCTAAAAATGTATTTTCATGAAAGATATTTCTTTTTAAACGTGATTAATAAATACAATTTGATGTATCTTTAAAAGATGGGTAATAAATTACTAAGGGCTTTAACATGAAAAAGATTTTGTATTTGATTTTGGTCAAATTGTTTAGTTCTGCCATGAGCTATAATTTAATAAAATAGATCCTTTGAGGCTACTACGTTATGAATCTATTTTTAGAATATTAAATATTTTGGGAGTTACTTGTGTTCACCGAGATTGGCTTCGGATATATCGTGTTTGTCATCATGAAACTACACGTACTGGTGTAGGCGTAGATGGCCACTTTGTGTTATAGACTACGGCAGAGTGCTCTTCCTCGAGATAGTACTATTTTGTGCTATTATTAGCATGGCTGAATCAATTCGTGAGGCACTACGATGAGACGAACTGAGCAAGTAGGGTATATGATACTTGCCGCTAGTAACATAACCTAGTTGACTTTCTTGTGTCGGTGATGGTATAGTACTCCCACTGAAAAGATAAACAATTATTTTCTTATGTTTAGGCCTAAGGAGCTGGAAGTGATTTCAGTGACTTAATGCAATTGGATTTTTTTAATATGATTGATATAGATATTTTAGAAGTTTATATTTCACTAGTTTTTTATTTAAAATAATAAAAAGCATGAATTGATATAATTATTATCGTTTCATATCAAATATTGGTTGCATTAATTTTGTAAAAACTTGTCCCAGTAGCTTGAGTTAGAGAGAGTCTATGATACTTATTGAGTACCATGGTCGTGTACTCAGCCCTCAGGAGCCCTCTCTAGGGCCTTACTTAATTTACATATTTTAGGATGAGGTGTGACACATGACATATGGACAGGGATAGGATGATTCTCTTCCTGAGGTATATGGTGAGGCTCCACTTTATTCCGTGGTAGCTATCATATTGTTCTCATTTTCTTTTAGTTAGGAATTATCTTAAGTGTTTACATCTATTCTTTAGTAGAGGCTCCATAGATAGTTATGTTAGGTGGTATGATGAGATTGTACACAACATATATGAAATAATATATACTTTATTTTGATTTCATTATTCTTATGAAATGCTTTATGTATGGTTTTGATATGAAAAATATTTCATAATTTGATTTGAAAATATATAAATTTTCTAATGGCTTCCACAATAAATTATTTGTTTATGCATATGGTTGGGGTATATGATATCACATGAGTTGGTTCACTCGATTCGGGTAGTGTGTCGAGTGCCAGTCACTTGTATTTGGGTCGTGACATCAGTGTAGGAGGGCGTCCCCGAGATCTCAATTATACCGGGCACTTCCATTGGAGCAGAGCCGACATCCTGGGGAGTCTCACCTCGGGTATCCATATCGATCTTTTGAGTTGGAGGGGGGGTCGATATCACGAGTCTCCCCCTCAAATGCCTCCGATTCCCTGGGATAAGTCATCACATGGGTAACAAAAATAGGTTCATCCTCCGGCTCGTCCCTAAGCCGGAGAAGAGAGTTGGAATCTGACACCCGGGAACTGGAGCCCCTCCTGGGCTTGCGGGACACCCTTTTCTTTGGTTTCTTCACCTCGGAACCCGAAGGTTTTCTCTTCCTTTTCTTCTTTTCCTCAGTAGCAGCAACAGAGGGATCAACAGATGGGGGCACATCCTCATCCCCCTCCAGAGGCCTAAGTTCAGTGGTCTTAGGCAAACTTGCAATAACAAAGGGGAAGAGGAGATAGTGTAACGAAAGATAGAAACATGGCATTAGCTATTGAGAAAGAGGTCTTACCATGAGAACATGCCTCCCATCGGGTCTTCGAGAGTCCGCTCCATTTGCGCTCGAAGTACGACATCTTAATACAGATGCCCTCGATCTATTCCTTTAGTTGGGGAACCGCATTCATAACCGGACGACAGCTACACAACCACAAGCATGAAAGAGAAGAAAGAAATTGAAGAAAAAGAATTTTTGACGTTTAAAGAGAGATTGCACTTATGAGACACATTCCACTTCTCGGGGAATGGCATGTATTCGGGGGGAGTCAAATTCTCGGTCTTCACTCGAATGAAATATCCCTGCTAGCCCTGGTCTTTGTCTTCATCGATACTCGAAAAGGGGGCCTTGCTTGCCTGGTGAGTAAGCTTGATCAGTCCCCCTCAGAATATTCGGGGACTGTATAATCGAATAGGTGATCGATCGTGAACTAACAAGACTCGGTCTCGTTCCCAAAGTAGCAGAGGAGGATCACGATCCTCCATAGTGATGGATGGATTTGCCCGAGGCATACCTCGTACCTCTTGCAAAAGTATAGAACGATTGGGTCCACCGGGCCCAATGTGAAGGGTTAAGTATAAGCACTTAAGTACCCCTCCACCTGGGTAGTAACATCGTCTTCGGGCCTGGGGAATACTACGTCATTGCCCTCCCAATTGTAGTCCTTTCAAACTATATGAAGAACGTCTTCAGTCACGGAGCATATGTACCTCAAAACTCCTTCGCCCCGGTCCTATTTGCATGAGGGCTTCTCGACCTTAAAGTCGTCTGCAATTGAGCAGCCCCCAGTAATGAACACTTTCAAGGGAGGCTCGGGGCCATTCATTACCAACCACATCGGGGGAAGCCGTTTCGAGATTGACTACTTCAGGGGCAACCGCCTCAGTACCAACAGTCGGCTAAGAATATGAAGAGGCAACTTGTTGAGGAACAGATTTCGATGTTTTGGCCATTGTTATCTAGGGGAGGTTTTGAAAATATGAAGAAAGAATGCAAAGTTTTAGAAAAACAGGTTTTGAAGATGAAGAACAAAGTATGAAGATTTGAAAAATTTTTTGGTAAAAACCTGAAAATCTCAGCGGAAATTAAAGAATAAGGATGAAGATATGAAGGTTTGGATGAAGTTTGATGATAGCTGGAAAACTCGAAGGTAATAGCTTGGTCAAATGTAGAAAAGGAACAAATGATTGAGGCTTTTATAAGAAAAAGGCGACGCTTCGCATTCGGGGGCAACCAGAAGATGAGTGACACGTGTTTGAAGTCAGAACGACGTGACTGATGGGATGTTTCGGCTCCCTCGTCGTAACGTACGGAGGAAGGAACCGAGGAGCATCTGTCGTTTCCCTTCGTTTCAACAAGCCTACTATCTGAGAAACGAGGGGACTATCTGTATACGGGTGAAACCGAGCCTAGTATGCGCCCCGATTGCCTAGGGAGGCAAACGGAGCTGGGTTGTAAATGTAAGGAATCGAAATTAGAGGGATGAGCCTCTCGTATCAAGGCCCGAGAAAAATACCTGCCCTCGGAGCCATCAGGACCATGTCCTCCGGGTCCGGTTCATTTCCCAAGACCTCGAAGAACTTTACCAAACAATCGTACACGACTAACAAAGGCCCGTGATGTCCGTGCCCAACCGGATATCACGACGCAAATCTCGGCCCATATCGGCAGCGTAACGACCCGGCCGGTTATTTTGAGAGTATTAGCCTGAACCCCTATTTATTGCTCCCTCTATTTAATTTTTGGGTTTTATGACTTTCTGGGAGGATTTGTCTTTGGTTTCGGAGTAAAATTGGGACATATAGTCCTTAAAATGGAAGCTTAAGTCGTAGGAATCGACTGTAGTTTAAACTTTGTGAAGACGACTCCGAAATGAAGTTTTGATGGTTCTAATAGCTCCGTAGGGCGATCTTGATCTTAGGAGCATGTTCAGATGTTGAATTGGAGGTTTGTAGATCATTTTAGCGTCAATTGGCGAAAGTTGGAAATTTGATGAATTTTTGGAAGGTATGATCGGGAGTGGACTTTTTTATATCGGGGTTGGATTCCGAATCTGAAAGTTGGAGTAAGTCCGTAATGTCAAGTATGACATGTATGCAAAATTTGAGGTCAATCAGACTTAATTTGATAGGTTTCAGCATCGGATGTAGAAGTTTGAAGTTTTAAAGTTCATTAGGCTTGAATCGATGCGCGATTTGTGTTTTTAGCGTGTTTGATATGATTTAAAGACTCGACTAGGTTCATATGATGTTTTAGGAATTGTTGATATGTTTGGTTGAGGTCCCGGAGGCCTCGGGTGGATTTCGGATGGTTAACGGATCAAAAATTGGACTTTGAGCATAGTTGAAGCTTTGTTGTGTCTGGTGTAATCGCACCTGCGCATTTTGGGCCGCAGGTGCGGCACCGCAGAAGCGGCCTTCGATCCGCAGAAGTGGAATTGGAACCGTCCAGTTGAGCCCGCAGGTGCGGTCATGGCCCCACAGAAGCGAGCTCGCAGAAGCGAGAAGATGGGAGCAGATACGGAAAGTGCTCAGATGCGTTGGTGAGTTCCGCACCTGCGGTTACGCAGATGCGAGGGAGAAGACCGCAGAACCGGAGGTCCAGCTCTAGTGGTTAACCACAAAAGTGGTGCATTTTCTGCAAATGCGGTCAAGTGAACCGCAGAAGCGGAAGTCTGGGCAGACTCTATTAATTCAAGGGTTTGGGATTTTTATTATTTTGGACATTTTGAGTTCGGGTCTTGGCGATTTTTGAGAGTATTTTCGAGAGATTTCTTGAGGTAAGTCCCTTATACTTATTTTTTATCAATAATCTTGTTTCTCCATTGATTTTTCTACCTAGTTAGTGTGTATTTAAGGTGGAAATTTGGAATTGGAGGTTAGGGATTTAGAGAGTTAATTTGAGAAATTGAGTGGCGATTTGGTATCGGATTTTGGTAACTTTGGTATGGGTGAACTCGTGGTCGAGTGGGTGTTCATATTTTGTAATTTTTATCGGATTCCGAGACGTGGGCCCGGGTTGACCTTTTGGGCCGAATTTTCGATTCTTTGCTAAAGTCGTAGTTTCATTATTTAAATTAGTTTCTTGTAATTATATTTATAGTATGAAATTATTTTGGCTAGATTCGATCCGATCAGAGTTGGAAAGTTGAGAGAAAGACATACTACTTGACTGATTGGGCGAGATTTGAGGTAAGTGACTTGTCTAACCTTGTGTGGAGAAAATCCCCTTAGGATTTGGTACTGTTGTAACAATTTATGATATGTGAGTGCCGTGTACGCGAGGTGACGAGTGCGTACACGGGCTGATTATGGAAAATTCGATCCTTGCTGGTTTGTCATCTTTTGAATTCCTTAACTGAGTGTCTCCTTTTAAAATTCATCTACTGAGTTGCCTTAGCATATGTAGTGATCATATTTAGCCTAGTATCGCATCCCTACATGCCTTAACTCTTTCTTGCAATTTGTGCAACATGCTTAGCTGAATTACCTTCTTTTCTTGATTTGAATTAAATCTTTAACTATAAGATCCTTGCTGTAAATTCGTGTTTCCTTCGATTACCTAGCTGCATATTTACTTTGGGACTATGAGGCGGTTCCTCGGGAGATCCCCCTGTACTGCATATTTATTTTGGGACTACGAGGCGGTTCCTCGGGAGATCCTCCTGTACTGCATATTTACTTTGGGACTACGAGGCCTTTACTGGGGAGATCCCCTTATCTTGCATATTTACTTTGGGACTACGAGGCGGTACCTCGGGAGATCCCCCCTGTCGTGCATATTTACATTTGGACTACGAGGTGGTACCTCGGGAGTGCTCCTGTTGTTTACCTCTATTTATTGTGCTGATATTTTCTGAAACTTCTTATTGTTTAAATTCTCAGTCATTTCAAAATATTATTATTTCTTCTGCCTTACTTTTCTTTTAAACCAGTAGGGCCCTAACCTGACCTCGTCACTACTCTAACGAGGTTAGGCTTGGCACTTACTGGGTACCGTTGTGGTGTACTCATACTACACTTTTACACATCTTTTTGTGAAGATCCAGGTTCTTCCCACCAGACCAGATACCAGTGAGTTGGACCGCACGTGGAGACTTCAAGATATATCTGCCAGCGTTCGCAGACCTCGGAGTCCCTCCTCTATCCTTACTATGTTATTTTCCTTATTTTCTTTAGATTCTAATGTATAGAGACACTTAGTATTTGCTCTTAGAAGCTTGTGACTTGTTTTCACCGGGTTTTGGGAGTTATAATTATTGAATGTCAGTTTTATATTTATATATCATGTGTTGAGGTTGGAGTTTAGTTTATTATTCATTGACCCCGCAAATTGTTAGGCTTACCCAGTCTTAGAGATTAGGTGCCATCACGACATCCTACGGATGAAAAAATGGGGTCGTGACACGCAGAAAATTAGTGATTAGTGAAAAGAAAGATTTTTACCTTTCTTAGAATTGTACCTGGGGTAAAACTCCCCTACTATATATAGGGGATACTTATTATTTATTAGAGACAGTGTAACGCGCATACCAAGGCAATATACTTCTGTTTCTGAAAGCTATTCAAAGTTCTTATTCTTGTTCGTAACTTCTTCACAAGTGCAAGCTCGGAACCGAAGGCGGGTTCCTTGTTAAGCTATTTACCGAGCTCGGACTCATTTTTATCATTGGTTTGGTAATTTATTACGTCTTTTATTTGCTTATTCTAACGTCATTAATCACTTGTATTGAATTAATCCACATATCCTTAAAATCGCGTATAAATTCAATTGTTATCTGTTTTTAAAGGTAAACAATATTATTATACGACAGTATACGTTTTAGACAAGTTTATATTATAATATCAGAAAATAAGTTTTACTTCTATTGTTTTCTATGAGAAGTTTGAAAATAGTAACAATATCCAAGGAGATATATCGTAAATTTTGGAATTACAATCAAATTTCATTTCATTTAGTTCGAAAAGGCACTTGATTAGATAAAAAAAAAAATATAGTCACTTACACAAAGGAAATGGGATCATCGTCATTATATGCGCACTTACATAAAGTATGAAAAAACACATGATTTGAAGATTCTCATCCTAGGCCCCTAAGATAAGCTTGAATATGGGGTTAGATGCTTCGTCCTTGTCATTTGTTAATTGGATAGAAGCTATTTTCACTAGCAAACAAGGGCAGGGCTAAGAGTTTTAGGTTATATGTTCGGACAAACACACTCTAACTTTAGTCCAAATTTTAGATTTATTTTAAAAATTTAGTAAATATGTACTATAAATTATTATGTAATTTAAAATCTGGCAATTTAAAAGACTAAAATTCTAACCGTATAAATTTCAAATTTTGATGCTACCTCGACTAATTGCTACTTGGAGTTCCTAATATTTAGTGCGAGTGGTCGCTATACAATGAGATGACACGAGAATTGGAACATTTTTTGGTCACGGATAACGTAACACATGATGAGTTCTGGACCAGTTTAATCATCGTACCATTTGAGCATCAAATTTTGATGGACCTTGTTCTCCAATTGACAAGATCGATAGAAAAAAAAAAACGAGAAAAGAAGTAAGTTGAGTGCTATAAAATTCCACTACAACATAGAGATAGGACAGGTAAAAGGATAATCAGCAATTTTGAATGGTAAATATGGCAATGGTGGGGATCCATTTGTTGGGATATATACTATTAACCATGGGTTTGATTTAGATATAGTATTTATTATGAAATAATTATTTATTCAGTTTTAATAAAGTTTTAAATAGATCATATATTAGTCTGTGTCATTTGGTTATATAGTAGATGATTTAGTGTATAGAGTTTAGCTTATACACGGAAGATTAAATCATCGGTTCTTATAAGTATAAAGTTTGAGTTCATAATCTAACGATAGAATTGGACAAACCATCATGGATAATTGTAGCACAAGATTAAATATAATTTATCTTGATTATGGGAATGGTTTAATTCCAACTTCTTGTGCTAGTACATTTTGTATGTATTGAATGGACCAAGTAGAGATAAGTATTTTATACTGACTTAATAAATTAAACTCTCTAGCCATTAAATGTACCTATACTCTTAATTTTGATATAATTATTATTAACTGTGTATATTATTATTGTTTTGATTTATTAAAAGGCGAGATTCTTTTGTGGGTCAATATGCCTGGTAAATTGGATAATAATAATGTACATTGGCGAAGTTTAGTTAGTTGATGGAATCCATGTATCGGTTTAGAGATTGATGATACACCTTTATGAAAGCTTATAAGTTTTCATGTGTAAACCTAGCCGGTGAATTTTGTATCTGACACATAAAATAAGTTAAGCGAAAGTCTAAAGAAAATAATCAATAAATTAAATCGTCAGTAATTTAATTTAATTGATTAGTATCTGAATCTTAACATGGGGAGTTAAATAAGATTTAATGGATGGATTTCGAAATTGAATAAGGAGTGCAATTACGAATTTTTAGTGGAATAATTCGTAATTAATTATGGTGAATATTAATTTCGAAAATTAGAAATTAATTCCATAATTGGAAGCCTTGTTAATTAAATTCTGTGATCCCTGCTGTGCCTAAATAATAGAAAATAAAGGAATCATTTTTCTGGTGAAAAAGAAAACCCAACAGGTTTTGAAAAAGAGTTTTAACCCTTAAAACTTGTGCTATAAATACATAAGGTTTTTCACCTAGAGGAAGAAGAACAAGGTGGCCGAAATTTTCAGCCTTTTTCCTAGAAAATTTCACCCACACGAAATTATTATTTCCGGATATTATTTGGGTAACACAGTAGAAGACCGTGGAACGTTCGCGAATCTTTATCATGCTGATGATGGAGAATTCATTGAGTTATTGTGGAATTGGAGGCTCATGTGATAGAGGAACTTTGTTCACGCTTCAAGAGGTAACTCGCGAAATTCCGTTTATGCTAGTTGTCTATATTACATGTAATTTTTATACTGGGATTGCTTCCGCTGCTTATATTAATCCATCAATTGATATCAAAGCCCACTCACATCTAATTAGATAATTAAATTTTTCATGAAACAAGAATATCGTGTTTATATGCGTTTTTGAATTACATGTATATGTGGTTTTCTGAAAAACTGCACTGCTGTTTTGTGAATTAACTGTGCAAAAAAATTGGATTATTCTTGTAATCATGAGATATCTGTTTTTATTGATATTTGATTGGGATGATCTGGATTTTTTTGGTGAACCCTAGAAAAATGCAAAACCTAATTTTGACCAAATTGCCGGTATTTTCGGAGCTCACCGAACTTGACGGACTCCGATTGAGCTGAAATTTGGTGGGTCCATTGGAAATGGCGTGGTGAGAAAAACGCACTGCTTTAGAAGTTAATCATGGTGTTTAGGCATTTTGAGGTTGTTTGGACTGTGTTTTGGACATTTTTCTAATTTTTGGAAATTATTTCTTAATAATTTTAATTCAATGGTGGTGAGGGTGACTCTCCATGGTCTCCATAATTAAATACTGGTGATATAATAGGTTTACACATTGGCTATTAGTAAATAGACATGTTGTTATATTAAATTTAATAATAGAAGTGTAGGATTTATTGACTAGGTCTTACAAAGTATACTTGATATTGTATGATGATATAATTATTTTGTAAGAAAGTGAAATCCTCTGTTTGATATCCTGGATGACTAATGATTGGTGCGTTTGGAATATTTGTGCATAAAATATTTCTCAAATTTTAGTTTATGTTTTCATGCCCTACGTGATTACTAGTCTTGGATTTTCGATTAAAAAAAATATTCTCTAGTTGGAGGTTGTAATTAAGTGAAATATGACGGTATTTTGTATGAGTTTTATATTATTGGTATGGCTTTTAAGCTGTGGTCCATAATCTGTCGTAAAATAATTTTATGAGCTACATGTATCTTCAATCGTAAATTGAGAATTTTGTGAGTAATAAATAGTTACCATTAAAGTGGTCTGTTTGTTTGAACTCATGAAAAATTCTTAATAAATTTGTACATATGAAATTGTGTCTATTCATGGATTGAGAATTATGATTAATAAGTAGGATCCACAAAATGGTCTATTTATTTGAGTCATTAAAATCTGCTTAATGTACCATGTGAAAATTATCTTTGATAAATCTACATTAGTGGTGGAGGTTCTTAATTAGAAAAAGAGTTTTATCTTTGGGTACTAGTGAGACCAACTCCATCCAGGAGAAGAGATATTAGATTTTTCGCCGAATGGGAGAAAATATAATATCTTAGGTTCTTGTGTATTTAATAAAAGGATAATTTATTATAAAAGGAGATATTATGTATCCTAGAAATAGGAAGAACATAATATATGCCTTGAGCTCATAGTATAATTATAAGGAGAATATAAATCAATATCATAATTATTTTAATTCATGAAACTGCTTAAACGATTATTCTCCGAGTTTGGTTAAAGGCTGGTGGTCATGAATTTGATAAAGTCCGATTGACCTGAAACTTGGTATGTTCATCGAAAACGATCTAGTGAGAAAAACTCACTGCTATGCAGTGAATCATGCTGTTTTTCGGCATTTTGAGGTCGTTTAGATGGGTTTTCAAGCAGTTTATTAAATTGAATTTGTTATAAATATGAAAAAATTATTCTTTATATATCGGCTATATTTGTGTTAAATATGAAACATGATGATTTAACTTGATATGATATATAGCAAGAATGCAAATCACATGGATTTAACCCTAAATACGCCAAAAATAATTTATTTGAATTTGGTCTAGTTTTTTGGTGATCGTTAATTTCACGATCTCCGAATGACCTGAAATTTAGTAGGATCATCGGAAACGACCAATTAAGCAGAACTCACTGCTATGCAGTGAACCAGATCGTATTTTGATGATTCGAGATCGTTTAGATGAGTTTTTTGAAGGTTTGGCGGATTAAAGTGTGATTTACATACGAAAAGTCATTCTTTCTATCATTTTATTTATGTCTAATCTGGAACATGATAACACATGTTGATTTGACATGAATTGGTACATGATAAAAATGTAGGTCATATTTTAAATTCTTAAAAAATGCTTAAAATGATAATTTTCCAAATTTGGTCGCAATTTTTGGAGATTGTGATTTTAACGATCTCCGATTGGTCTGAAATTTGGTAGGTTTATCAGAAATAACCTAGTGAACAATACTCACGGCTATGCATTGAAAAACGTTAAATTTAGCATTTTAAGACTGCTAAAATAAAGATTGAGCATTTTATTTAATTATGGAACTTAATCCTCAGAGAAAAGTTCGTGGTTGTGATAAAGTGGTGATAGGAATTAACCCCTATGTTCTCCATTTTTTATTTATAATGAGATAATAAATTTACGCGTTGACATTAGGTCTTCCTCCATATCGGATAAATTTATTATGAACTCACTGGATACAATTACTAGTTATTGATAACCTGTATTAACTCTCTATCTGTAACGACCTGGCCGGTCATTTTGAATATTATAACCTCGTTCCCCCATTTACTACTCAAATTATGTCTTGCAATTGATTTATGACTTATCGGGTTAGTTGGTTCGGGTCCGGAAGGAATTCGGAATGAAATATGACACTTAGTCTCATAATTGAAAATTTAAGTTAGAAAAATGGACCGAATATGGACCTATGTGTAAACGAACTCGAATTTAAATTTTGATGATTCCAATAGCTCTGTATGGTGATTTTGAACTTAGGAGCGTGTCCGGAATATTATTTGGAGGTCCATAGTGGAATTAGGCTTGAAATGCCGAAAGTTAAATTTTTGGGAAGTTTGACCAGAGGGTTGACTTTTTGATATCGGGGTCGAAATCCGATTCTGAAAATTAAAATACCTCTGTTATGTCATTTATGACTTGTGTGCAAAATTTGAGGTCAATCGAACGTGATTTGATAGGTTCCAAAGTCATTTGTAGAAATTAGAAATTTCAAAGTTCATTAGGCTTGAATCTATGTGTGATTGTGTTTTAGTGTTGTTGGATGTGATTTGAAGGCTCGACTAAGTTCGTATGATGTTTTAGGACTTGTTGGTACATTTGGTTGAGGTCCCGGGGGCCTCGGGAGAGTTTCGGATGGTTAACGGATCAAATTCGGACTTAGAAGAAATAGCTGAAGTTTCTGCCCTCTGCTGCAATCGCACCTGCGGAAATTCCATCGCATGTGCGAGCTCGCAGAAGTGAGCCTGGCAAGCGCAGATGCGCTATCACTACCCGAAATTTCCCACCGATGGGACCGTGATGGCGCCTAACATTTCACTTGCCAGGCAAGCCGACGTTAGTGAATCATTAAATCAATTCCTTATTTCCATTCAGTAAATAACAATAATTAACTAAAATAAAATATAATAAGTGCGGAATATCATAAAACTGTATTAATTACTACCACCCGGATCTGGACTCACAATTCATGAGCATTCTAGAATTTACTATAAGTGATAGTCTGAAAGAAATACAACTGTCTGAATGAAAGAAAATAGTAGGACATAAAAAGATAGACGGGAACTTTAAGGTCTGTGAACGCCGACAAATCTACCTTGAGTCTCCGGACAACGGACCAATAGCAAATCTCGATCAACCTGAGCCGGTATCAAAATCTGCACAGAAAGTGCAGAGTGCAGCATCAGTACAACCGACCCCATGTACTGGTAAGTGTCGAGCTTAACCTCGACGAAGTAGTGACGAGGCTAAGACAAGGCACCTATAATCAACCTGTACAATTTAACAGTGTATACGCAAATAACAAGAATGAAGAACTAAACAGGAAATGTCGAGAGGGGAGACATACTGAGGGAAATACAGATAAAGAACTACAATAGAATGATCACCGGAGCAGTCAATATACCATGAATCAACATGAATAATGAATACAGTAAAGAAAAATGTACGGCATCACCCTTCGTGCTTTTACTCTCAATCTCATCGTAAAATTAATAGAAACGGCACGACATCACCCTTCGTGCTTTTACTCTCATATCATGGCACGACATCACCCTTTGTGCATTAACCCTCACAATATGGTACAACATCACCCTTCGTGCATTAACACTCACAATATGGCACGACATCACCTTTCGTGCATTAACACTCACAATATGGCACGACATTACCCTTCATGCATTAACACTCATAATATGGCACGACATCACCCTTCGTGCATTAACACTCTCCCTTACCATAATGTAATGCATGAATAACAACAGGGAGATAGAATAATAAGTACAAACCTTACTTCAACATTTGGTTCCATAATATCAATCTCAACTTTGAAATAAAAATTTAATTATCACCAGAAAATTCCTTAAACATGATAAGAACGATAATTTGAACAATACCAATATGACACGTAGCAATTTGGCATAGGAATAAGACAATATAAGAAAAACAGAGAAACATGAAAAACAAGTAAATTAGCGGCGCATAAGTACTCGTCACCTCACATATACGCCGCTCACATGAATTTCACTTAGCAAATAATCTAAGATTCCTAATTCCCTCAATTCGGGGTTAGACACAATATTTACCTCGCTCCGAAGGCCACTTAATTATCAATCACAACTTTTCCTTTAGAATTCACCTCCAAACTACTCGTATCTATTCAAAAATGACTCAATAATATCAAATATTGCTAAAGGAATCAATTATATTTCATAAATTAAATTTTCTAATTTTTCCTCCAAAAAGTCAAAAAATTGATCCCAGGCCCGCTTGGTCAAAACCCGAGGTTCAGACCAAAATCTTTTTACCCATTCACCCCCGAGCCCGAATATGTAATTAGTTTTGGAATCCAACCTCAAATTGAGGTCTAAATTCCCAAATTTCCGAAATCTCTATTTTCTACCCTAACCCCTAATTCTACCATGAAAACTCTAGATTTTAGGTTGAAAGTTCAAGAAATATAATAGGTAACTGAAAGAAAATGGTTTAGAATCACTTACCAATAATTTGGGGACGGAATGACTCTTGAAAAATCGCCCCTCACCGTTTGGTTTTTGAGAAAAATGAGTTTTTTGGCAAAAATCCCGTTTTGGATTCTGTTAAGTGCTAGGCGACAGTGTTCATCGCGTTCGCAAGAGCACTGTCGCGTTCGCGAAGTGTATGGCCTGCCAAGCCTTCGCGTTCGCGAGGCAGTGCTCGCGTTCGCGTAGGCTACCCTTACCTGGTCTTCGTGTTCGCGAGACATTGCTCGCGTTTGCGATGAAGAAAAGGCTGACTCCCCCTCCCCAATGCCTAATGCTATGCGTTCGCGATGGGCTTGTCGCGTTCGCGACGGGTAACGCCCCCATCGCTTCGCGTTTGCAACCAAGCCTTCGTATTCGCGAAGAAGAAATCCTCAGTTGCCCAGTTTACTCTTCGCGTTCGTGAGAGTACCTTCGCGAACGCGAAGAAGGACATGCCAGAACGCAGATTTTTCAGAAAAACTAGATTTCCAAAGTCTAAAACATCCCGTGGCCTATCCAAAACTCACCCAAGCCCTCGGGGCTCCAAACCAAACATGCACACAAGTCTAGAAACATCATACGACCTGCTCGTGCGATCATCAAAATAACACCTAGAACTCTAAATTTAGCACCAATTCAAATGAATTCTCAAGAACACTTTAAAATTTCTATTTTCTCAACTCGACGTCCGAATCGCATCAAATCAAGTCTGTTTCTCACCAATTTTCACAGACATGTCTTAAATATCATAATGAACCTGTACCGGGCTCCGAAACCAAAATATGGACCCGATACTAATAATGCCCAATATCAATCAATTCTTAAAAATAAATAATTTTCAAACTTTTAATTTT
Organism: Nicotiana tomentosiformis; assembly: GCF_000390325.3. NCBI lineage: Eukaryota > Viridiplantae > Streptophyta > Magnoliopsida > Solanales > Solanaceae > Nicotiana > Nicotiana tomentosiformis. The sequence goes on along the minus strand of NC_090814.1, from coordinate 143,827,969 downwards.
TATCAAAAATTCATAACTCAAGCTAGAGACCTCCAAATTCGATTCCGGGCATACGCCGAGGTCCCATAATTCGATACGGACTACCGAGATCGTCAAAGCACGGATCCGGACCCGTTTACCAAAAATATTGACCGAATTCAACTAAAATCAACCTTTAAGGCAAAAATTCTTATTTTCATTAGTTTTCAACATAAAAGCTTTTCGGAAACCTGCCCGGACTGCGCACACAAATCGAGGAGGGTAAAATGAGATTTTTAAGGCTTAAGAGCGCAGATTCGAGTTCTAAAACATAAGATGACCTTTTGGGTCATCACATTCTCCACCTCTAAAACAACCCTTCATCCTCGAACGGACATAGAAAAATACCTGGGCTGGTGAAAAGGCGGGGATATCTACTCCACATATCGGACTCAGACTCCCAAGTAGCTACCTCAATAGGCTGACCTCTCCACTGTACTCGAACTCAAGGGTAACTCTTTGACCTCAACTGACGAACCTGTCGGTCTAGAATGGCCACCGACTCCTCCTCGTAAGTCAAATCCTTGTCCAACTAGACAGAGCTGAAATCTAACACGTGGGACGGGTCACTATGATATTTCCAGAGCATAGACACATGGAATGCCGGATGAACTGAGGATAACCCTGAAGGCAACGCAAGTCTATTAGCTACCTCCCCCACTCTCTCGAGGATCTCAAATGGCCCGATATACCTAGGGTTCTAACTTGCCCTTCTTCCCAAATCTCATAACACCCTTCATGGGAGATACCCGAAGAAATATTCTTTCTCCAACCATGAATGCAATATCACGAACTATATGGTCAGCATAACTCTTTTGCCTGGACTGAGCTGTACGAAGTCGATCCTGTATAATCTTAACCTTGTCCAAGGCCTCCTGAACTAAATCTGTACCCAATAACCGAGCCTCCCCCGGCTCGAGCCACGCAACTGGAGACCTACACCTCCTACCATATAATGCCTCATAGGGAGCCATCTGAATGCTCGTCTGGTAGCTGTTATTGTAGGCAAACTCCGCTAACGGCAAAAACTGATCCCAAGAACCTCCAAAGTTAATAACACAGGCGCGGAGCATATCCTCCAAGGTCTGAATAGTTTGCTCGGACTGCCCGTCCGTCTGAGGATGAAATGTTATGCTCAACTCAACCCGCGTACCCAACTCACGCTGAAATGCCCTCCAAAAGTATGAGGTAAACTGCGTACCTCGATCAGAAATGATAGACATGGGCACACCGTGAAGACGAACGATCTCACGAATATAAATCTCAGCCAACTGCTCCGAGGAATAGGTAACTGTCATAGGAATGAAATGCGCTGACTTTGTCAGCCTGTCCATAATGACCCAAACTGCATCGAACTTCCTCTGAGTCCGTGGGAGTCTAACAACAAAGTCCATAGTGATACGCTCCCACTTCCACTCAGGAATATCTAACCTCTGAAGTAAACCACCAGGTCTCTGATGCTCATACTTTACCTGCTTGAAATTTAGGCACCGAGCTACATAGGCAACTATGTCCTTCTTCATTCGCCTCCACCAATAATGTTGCCTCAAGTTCTGATACATCTTGGCGACGCCCGGATGAATAGAATACCGGGAACTGTGGGACTCCTCAAGGATCAACTCACGAAGTCCATCCACATTAGGCATACAAATACGACCCTACATCCTAAAAACTCCGTCATCTCCAACAGTAACCTGCTTGGCACCACCGTACCGCACTATGTCTCTAAGGAAAAGTAAATGCGGATCGTCATCCTACCGATCTCTGATGCGCTCAAACAAGAAAAACCGAGCGACTGTACAAGCTAGAACACAGCTGGGCTCAGAAACATATAACCTCACGAACTGGTTGTCCAAGGCCTGAACATCCAATGCAAGCGGTCTCTCACCAACTGGAATATATGCAAGGCTACCCATACTGACTGACTTTCTACGTAAAGCATCGGCCACCACATTGGCCTTCCCGCGATGATACAATATGGTGATATCATAGTCTTTCCATAGCTGCAGCCACCTCCTCTGCCTCAAATTGAGTTCCTTCTACTTGAACAAATACTTCAAGCTCCGATGATCAGTGAATACCTCACATGGCACGCCATAAAGATAGTGCCTCCAAATCTTCAGCGCGTGAACGATGGCTGCCAGCTCTAGATCATGAACATGGTAATTCTTCTTGTGAACCTTCAGCTGCCGTGAAGCATATATAATAACCTTGCCACCCTGCATCAATACCGCACCCAGACCAATACGAGATGCGTCACAATATACTGTATAAGATCCTGAACCTGTGGGTAACAACCAATACCGATGTTGTAGTCAAAGCTGTTTTGAGCTTCTTAAAGCTCACTTCACACTCGTCTGACCACCTGAACGGGGCACCCTTCTGGGTCAATCTAGTCAACGGGGCTGCTATGGATGAAAACCCCTCCACAAATCGACGGTAATAGCCCGCCAAACCCAGGAAACTACGGATCTCTATAGCTGATGTGGGTCTAGGCCAATTCTGGACTGCCTCAATCTTCTTAGGATCCACCTGAATACACTTTGCTAATACAACGTGACCCAAGAAAGCAACTGAACTCAACCAAAACTCGAATTTTGAGAACTTAGCATATAATTGACTGTCTTTCAGAGTCTGAAGAACGATCCGAAGATGCTGCTCATGCTCCTCTCGACTGTGGGAGTAGATCAAGATATCATCAATAAACACAACCACAAAGGAATCCAAGTAGGGTTTGAACACCCGATTCATCAAACCCATAAATGTTGCTGGGGCATTTGTCAGCCCAAATGACATCACTAGAAACTCATAATGCCCATACCGAGTCCGAAAAGCTCTCTTAGGAACATCAGATGCCCTAATCCTCAACTGATGGTAGCCAGATCTCAAATCAATCTTTGCAAACACCTTGGTACCCTGAAGCTGATCAAATAAATCATCAATCCTCGGTAATGGATACTTGTTCTTGACGGTGACTTTGTTCAACTGTCGATAGTCTATACACATCCTCATCGATCTATCTTTCTTCTTCACAAATAACACAGGTGCACCCCAGGGTGAGACACTAGGTCTAATGAAGCCCTTATCAAGCAAATCTTGCAACTACTCCTTCAATTCTTTCAACTCTGGCGGGGCCATGCGATATGGCAGAATGGAAATGGGCTGAGTGCCCGGAGCCAAATCAATGCAGAAATCAATATCCCTGTCGGGTGGCATCCCCAGCAGGTCTGCAGGAAACACCTCTGGAAACTCACGAACAACTAGCACTGAATCCATGGAAGGAACCTTCGCACTAGAATCGGGGACATAAGCCAAATAAGCTAGACACTCCTTCTCGACCATATGCCGAGCCTTCACATAAGAGATAACTTTGTTGGCAGAATGGCCAAGATTCCCTCTCCACTCTAATTGAGGCAACCCCTGCAAGGCTAAGGTCATCGTCTTGGCGTGACAATCTAATATAGCATGATAAGGTGACAGCCAATCCATACCCAGTATGACATCAAAATCAACCATGTCGAGAAGTAAAAGATCTACACGAGTCTCAAGACTCCCAATGGTGACCACACATGAATGATAAACACGATCTACAATAATAGCATCTCCCACTAGTGTGGACACATACACAGGAGCACTCAAAGAATCACGGGGCACAACCAAATAGGAAAAAAATAGGAAGACACATAGGAGTAAGTAGATCCCGGATCAAATAGAACTGAAACATCTCTACTGCAAACTGAAACAGTACTTGTGATAACATCATCAGGTGACTCATCCTCAGGCCCTGCTGGGAAAGCATAACACCGGGGCTAGGCCCCACCACCCTGAATTACGTCCTTGGGACAGCCTCTAGCTGGCTGGTCTCTACCTCTAACGGCCTGACCTCCACCTCTAACTGTTTGGCCCCTACCTCTGGCTGCTGACCCCTGCCTCTAGCTGGCTGAGCAGGTGGTGCAGCAACTGGTGCCGGAACCATGGCACGAGAACTCTGATGCTGTGAGCTGCCCGTTGCCTGAGGGTAAAATCTAGCAATGTGCCTCGAATCACCACAACATAACCTCGGCTGCTGTGACTGCTAACCCTGAAATTGACCTTGTCGACCTGAATAACCACCCTGATAACTCTGGAGTGGAGGTGCACTAATAGGAGCTGGTGGTGCACTATAGGCTAGCTGGTCGGAATAATGCATCTAAGGGCCACGACCACCTGAGGCACCGTGGGATGCCTGGAGCGCTGAATGAAACGGCCTGGAGGATGGCCTCTACCAAAAGTACTCCTGCCTCTAGATGAGGCACCGCTGAACTCACTGGAATGACGAGGCCTCTTGTCAGACTCCTGACCTCCCTGAGTAAGAACCATCTCGATTCGTCTGGCGACATTAGTAGCCGCCTGAAAAGAAATCTCACTCCCAGTCTCCTTAGCCATCTGCAATCTGATAGGCTGAGCAAGTCCATCAATAAACCTCCTCACCCTCTCTCTCTCGGTGGGAAGCAGAATAATGGCATGACGGGCCAAATCCACAAAACGGGTCTCATACTGAGTAACGGTCATACTGCCCTACTGGAGATGCTCAAACTGACGGCGACGCCCCTCTCTCAATGTGATAGGCAGAAACTTCTCTATGAAGAGCTGAGAGAACTGGTCCCAAGTAAGAGCAGGCGACCTAGCTGGTCTGGTCAACAAGTAATCCCTCCACCATTTCTTGGCGGAACCAGTCATCTGAAATGCAGCAAAATCGACCCCATTGGTCTCCACTATACCCATGTTCCGTAGAACCTCGTGACAATTGTCAAGATAATCCCGGGGGTCCTCTGAAGGAACACCACTGAAGTGAACAGAAAAGAGCTTGGTAAACCATTCCAATCTCCATAAAGCCTCAGAATACATAGTTGGCCCATCTCCAACCTGTGCCGCAATAACCGGCTGAACTAACCCGATTGGCTGAGCTGCTGGAGCCTGATATTGGAGAGCTATCTGCTCCGGAGCGGGAGTGGTAGGAGTCTGGGCTCCTCCTCCAGCCTGAGAGACTGCTGGTGCCATGGGAAATGTGCCAGTCTGGGCCACACTCTCCATAAGGCCCACCAAACGGACCAAAACGTCCTGAAGTACTGGGGTAACAATGAACCCCTCCGGAATCTGAGCTGGTCTGACAGGAACAGTCTGGGCTGGAACCTCCTCGTCAATGTCTATCTGAGGCTCCACTACAGGGGCTGCTGCTCGGGCCCTAGGCTGAGCCCTGCCCCTGCCTCGGCCTCTGGCACGGCCTCGGCCTCGACCTCTGCCCCGCGTAGGAGCTATCACTGGAGGCCCTAGCTGCTGCTCAGCTGAGGAAGCGGTACGTGTTCTCGCCATCTGCTAGAGAATAAGAATAGAAGAGTTCAATCAATATTGAGAAAGCAAAATCGCACGACAAGGAATAATAGAAGTGAAACTTGTTCCTAAACTTCATAGCCTCTGGAAGATAAGCACAGACGTCTCCGTACCGATCCTCCAGACTCTACTAAGCTTGCTCGTGAATCGTGAGACCTATGTAACCTAATGCTCTGATACCAACAGTCACGACCCGAAATTTCTCACCGACGGGACCGTGATGGCGCCTAACATTTCACTTGCCAGGCAAGCCAATGTTAGAGAAAAACCAATTCCTTATTTCCATTCAGTAAATAACAATAATTAACTAAAATGAAATATAATAAGTGCAGAATATCATAAAATTATATTAATTACTACCACCCAGATCTCGAGTCACAATTCACGAGCATTCTAGAATTTACTACAAGTGATAGCATGAAAGAAATACAACTGTCTGAATGAAAGAAAACAATAGGACATAAAAAGATAGACGGGGACTTCAAGGTCTGTAAGCACCGACAGATCTACCTTGAGTCTCCGGACAGCGGACCAATAGCAAATCGCGATCAACCTGAGCCGGTATCAAAATCTACATAGAAAGTGCAGAGTACAACATCAGTATAACCGAACCCATGTACTGGTAAGCGTCGAGCCTAACCTCGACGAAGTAGTGACGAAGCTAAGGCAAGGCACCTACAATCAACCTGTACAATTTAACAGTGTATACGCAAATAACAGGAATGAAGAACTAAACAGGAAATGTCAGGAGGGGAGACATACTGAGGGGAATACAGATAAAGAACTACAACAGAATAATCACTGTAGCAGTCAATATACCATGAATCAACATGAATAATGAATACAGTAAAGAAAAATACACGGCATCACCCTTCGTGCTTTTACTCTCAATCTCACCATAAAATTAATAGAAACGGCACGACATCACCCTTCGTGCTTTTAGTCTCATATCATGGCACAACATCACCCTTCGTACATTAACACTCACAATATGGCACGGCATCACCCTTCGTGCATTAACACTCACAATATGGCACGACATCACCCTTCGTGCATTAACACTCTCCCTTACCATAATGCAATGCATGAATAACAACAGGGAGATAGAATAACAAGTACAAACCTTACTTCAACATTTGGTTCCATAATATCAATCTCAACTTTGAAATAAAAACTCAATTATCACTAGAAAATTCCGTAAACATGATAAGAACGATAATTTGAACAGCACCAATATAACACGTAGCAATTTGGCATAGGAATAAGACAATATAAGAAAAACAGAGAAACATGGAAAACAAGTAAATTAGCGGCGCATAAGTACTCGTCACCTCACATATACGCCGCTTACATGAATTTCACTTAGCAAATAATCTAAGGTTCCTAATTCCCTCAAGTCAAGGCTAGACACAACACTTACCTCGCTCCGAAGGCCACTTAATTCTCAATCACAACTTTTCCTTTGGAATTCACCTCCAAATCACTCGTATCTATTCAAAAATGACTCAATAATATCAAATATTGCTAATGGAATCAATTATATTTTATAAATTAAATTTTCCAATTTTTCCTCCAAAAAGTCAAAAAATTGACCCCGGGCCCGCTTGGTCAAAACACGAGGTTCGGACCAAAATCTTTTTACCCATTAACCCCCGAGCCCGAATATATAATTAGTTTTGGAATCCAACCTCAAATTGAGGTCTAAATCCCCCAAAATCCCTATTTTCTACCATAACCCCTAATTCTACCATGAAAATTCTAGATTTTAGGTTGAAAGTCCAAGAAATGTAATGGGTAACTGAAAGAAAATGGTTTAGAATCACTTACCAACAATTTAGGGAAGGAATGAATCTTGAAAAATCGCCCCTCACCGTTTGGTTTTTGAGAAAAATGAGCTTTTTTGGAAAAAATCTCGTTTTGGATTCTGTTAAGTACTGGGCGACAGTGTTCATCGCGTTCGCGAGAGCACTGTCGCGTTCGCAAAGTGTATGGACTGCCAAGACTTCGCGTTCGCGAGGCAGTGCTCGCATTTGCGTAGGCTACCCTTCCCTGGTTTTCGCGTTCGCGAGACATTGCTCGCGTTCGCGATGAAGAAAAGGCTGACTCCCCCTCCCCAGTGCCTAACGCTATGCGTTCGCGAAGGGTAACGCCCCCATTACTTCGCGTTCGCGACCAAGCCTTTGCGTTCGCGAAGAATAAATCCTCAGCTGCCCAGTTTACTCTTCGCGTTCGCGAGAGTACCTTCGCGAACGCGAAGAAGGACATGCCAGAACACAAATTCTGCAGAAAAATCAGATTTCCAAAGTTCAAAACATCTCATGGCCTATCCGAAACTCACCCGAGCCCTCGGGGCTCCAAACCAAACATGCACATAAGTCTTAGAACATCATACGGACCTGCTCGCGTGATCAAATCGCCAAAATAACACCTAGAACTCTAAATTTAGCACCAATTAAAATGGGATTCTCAAAAACACTTTAAAATTTCTATTTTCTCAACTGGACGTCCGAATCACGTCAAATCAACTCCGTTTCTCACCAAATTTCACAGACATGTCTTAAATATCATAATGAACCTGTACCGGGCTCCGAAACCAAAATACGGACCCGATACTAACAATACCAAATATCAATCAATTCTTAAAAATAAATAATTTCCAAACTGTTAATTTTCATCAAAAATTCATAATTCAAGCTAGGGACCTTCAAATTCGATTCCGGGCATATGCCCAGGTCCCATAATACGATACGGACCTACCGGGACTGTCAAAGCATGGATCCGGGCTCGTTTACCAAAAATATAGATAGAAGTCAACTAAAATCAACTTTTAAGGCAAAAATTCTTATTTTTATTAGTTTTCAACATAAAAGCTTTTCGGAAACCTGCCCGGACTGTGCACGCAAATCGAGGAGGGTAAAATGAGATTTTAAGGCTTAAGAGCGCAAATTCGAGTTCTAAAACATGAGATGACCTTTTGGGTCATCACATACGCAAATGGACTGTGGGGCAGTGGTCACAGGTGCGAGGGAAATTCCGCACTTGCGTGAGCGCAGATGCGGAGGGACGCGCGCAGAAACGGCTTGCACAGAAGCACAAATAGACGCACAGATGAGGGCAAAGGTGTAGATGCGGGACTTTTTCCGCACATGCGGTTGGCGCAAAAGCGGCCAAGTTGCCGCAGGTGCGATAACCTCTGGGCAGTACAAAAACATAGGGGTTACGAGCTTTTGCCATTTTTGGGCATTTCAAGCTCGGGTTGGGCGATTTTGAGCAAGGTTATCACGGGAAAACTTGAAGTAAGTCCCTTGTGATCATTTCTACTCCATAATATTGAATTATCATCGAATAATCCGACTAGATTAATATTTTTGACGTGTAAATCGGGGGTTTTCAACTTAGGGATTTGAAACAAGATTTGATGATTTGGAGGTCGAGTTGATGTCGAATTTTGGTAAAATTAGTATGGTTAGACTCTGGGTGGAGTGAGCTTTCGGATTTTGTAACTTTTGTCGGGTTCCGAGACATGGGCCCTACAGGCGATTTTTGAGCTAATTTTCGGATTTTTATGGAAAATTATTATTTTCTTATGGAATTAATTCCAATGAATTTTATTGACTGAAATGAATTATTTATAACTAGATTCGAGGCGTTTGGAGACCAATTCACGAGGAAAGGACGTTACAGAATAAGAATTTCACGCTTGAAGTAAGTAACAGTTTTAAATCTGGTCCTGAGCGTATTAAACCCCGGATTTGGTATCATGTGATTATTTTAGAGGTGACGCATATGCTAGGTGACGGGCGTGTGGGCGTGGGCCGAGGGGATTGTGACTTGGTCCGTCCCGAAAAATCGTAAAGTTGAATAATTTATTGTTAGCTATATGCTCTCTATGTGTTGATAAAATTTGACTATAAATCATGTTAGAAATCATGCTTAGGCTATGTGATAGTACTGTTGGGACCCACAGAGGTCGTGTACTTGTTGAATTGCCTGCTAAATGCTATATTTGCTCAGTCTCAGTTTTTACTTGTACATTTTATCTCAGTCTCTTTTATTATTATTGATACATCATATCATTATTGTTTGGGCTGATTTCATGATTATTGAGAGCCCGAGAGACTGGAGAGATTTTTGACTGAGTGAGGTCGAGGGCCTGATTGTGAGATATTGATACTATGACACGTGGTTTCAGAGATTTTCCAATAATGACAGATAGCAACTAAGTGCAACAACAAATGGAAATCAAGTACAACCTCTTAGGACAACAATCACTCACTGGGCTCCCAGCCCTCATCACTCCCTGGGCTCCCAGCCCTCATCACTCTCTCAATGGGTACTCACGCTCACTGGGGGTGTACAGACTCTGGAGGGGCTCCTACAGCCCAAGCGCTATAATCTGCACGGACAACTCACGTGTTGCACGGACAACTCACGTGCCATAATATAAATATCTAGATCTGCACGGCCAACTTACATGCTGCCCGGCCAACTCACGTGCTATAGTATAATATAAGGATCCGCACGACCAACTCACGTGATATAGTATAATATAAGGATCCGCACGGCCAACTCACGTGCAACCCCCCGGTCAAACTTTCCAAAAATTTGACTTTCGCCATTTTAAGCGTAAATTAGCTACAGACCTCATATTTTCAGTCCAGACACGCTCCTAAGTCCAAAATAATCCAACAGAGCTAATGAAATTGACGGAACTCCATTCTGGAGTCGTCTTCACACAGTTCCAACTACGGTCAAAATCCTAAGACTTAAGCTTCTATTTTAGGGACTAAGTGTCCCAAATCACTCCGAAATCAAAAACAAGACCTCTAGGCAAGTCACATAAGCAGAAACTGTTTATATACGGATTACATGAATATGAACTGTATAAAAATTAATTTGACATTAATCTGCCAGATTTGATAGCATGTCTATTCTTGGCTGAAATTACTCGAAATGAACCATAACTGTGTAGCTCGTTACTATCTTCAGTTCCTTATTTATTATTGTTACTTGCTGAGTTGGTTGTACTTATACTACACCCTGCACTTCGTATGCAGATGCAGGTGTTCCCGGACATAGCGGGTGTTGATTCTTTCGCGCGATTGATTTTCAGGAGATTTTGAAGTAGCTGTCGTGTTCCGCAGACCTTGTCTCTCCCTCTCTATCTCTTTGTTTACCGTATTTGGTCTCAGACTATTATAGACTATATTTTTCAGACTTGTATTCATATTAGATGCTCATATACTCAGTGACACCAGATTTTGGGGAGTGTTTGTCTTGTATTTAAATATTATATTTTCAATCTTGAGAGAAATTGTGGTTTATTGAGATTTTCGGCTTGCCTAGTATTGAGATAGGCGCCATCACGACGGGTGAGATTTTGGGTCGTGACACTATCTGAGTTTAAAGGGTTAAATCAATTTTGTAACTAAAATACAATCATGATTAAGTGGTGATGGAAATATATTTTTATGGTCTTCCACTATTAATTTTAAGAGAGTAATAAATTTATGCGTTGAATTTAGGTCTTCTTTCATATCGGATAAATTTATTGTAAGCTCACTAGGTGAAATACTAGTAATTGATATCTTGTATTTACTCTCCATCTGAGTATACATGTTGGATCAATGGAACTAGAGCTATAAATTATGAGGTTCACTTGACTTAAATTAACAAAATACTCTCCATTTGAGTTGGGTCTGTTTTAATTATTGGAGTGAATAATCTGGCATTATATATGTATTTTGCATGAGTAGTTCTTTTTCCATCGAAATTGCTATTCAGGATGCATGACATATATGTGTAGTGTGTTTAAAATTTTCATATTAAAAGGTTATATACAATTAACTGGAAATAATAGTATACTCTACGTCTGAGTTGGTTCTATTTATTTTTGGATTGCATAATTCTTGCATTATATAATATACTTTGCATCAATGATTCTTTTCCCATCAAAATTTATTATTCGAGATGCATGTATGTATATAATTATTGAATGTAGTCTGAATTTTACTATTCAGTGTTTTGACTTATTATGATCTATTTAATATTTTTATTTCAACTCCATAATGACTTCATGCTATTTGTCGTATTACTTGTTAAAATTTTCTTTTAGTGATAAGACATTAATTTAAAGGATGCGATATATGTACCTTTTGTTAGAAGGAATTTAATTTCGATTTCTGGGCAAAATAAGAGATGGATATTTGTTTTCTTTTTCGAATAACTCTTGAGTTATTAAGCTTGATAAATATTTTATCATTTGTGGTACATGAATGCATAACCTTGTTATTGTATATTAATGTCTCTCCTGAACAGAACAATATTAGTCTACCTCATAAGAGAATATGTTCTTCAAAAATTGAGAAAAACTTATCTGTACACTTTCGTCTAAGTCATATTAATCTGGATAGGATTTCAAGTTGGTCAAGGATGGACCTTAAGGTTCATTGAAAGTAGAGGCACTACCAACTTGTAGATCATGTTTAGAAGGAAATTTGACTAAAGGTTGTTTCCCTTCAAAAGGAAATAAAAGCTAATGATAAGCTAGAATAAATCCCTTCTGATTTGTATGGTTAAATGAACATACTGGTAAGAGATAGTTTTGAGTACTTTGTGGCGTTCATAAATGATTACTCAAAATATTAATATATTTATTTGATGCACCGCAAGTCTTAATGATTTAAGTAATTCAAGGTTTTTAAGACTTGAAACGGAGAAGCACCAAGGAAATATATTAAGTTACTATAATTTGATTGTAGTGGCGAGTACCTCTCTAAAGAGTTCTTTTGTTACTTATCAGAATAAGGGATTACATCTCTATTGTCTATACTGTAAACTCCATAATAGAGTGGTGTGGTAGAAAGAAGAAATAAGTCTCTTTTGGACATGGATAGATTAATGAAGTGTTATTCAGATTTGCCTTATTCGTTTTTGGAATATTTCCTAGAAACTGCAAATTACATTCTGAATTTAGTTCCTTCTAAGTTAATATCTGTGACATCTATAGAACTGTGGACTGAATGTAAGCTCAGTTTGTGGCATGTTCAGATATAAAATTATCCCGCATATGTGCTGAAAGGGAAAGCGAATATGTAATTTGGAACTAAGAATGGATAGGTGCATGTTTGTTGAGTATCCAAGAAAACGAATGGAGTATTATTTTATTGTCCTAAAGAAAATAAGGCAATTGTTAAAACAATGGCATTTTTCTAGATAAGGACTAATTAATAAACCATGTTCCTAGAAGTAAACTATTTTTACAGGAACTGGGCAAAGAAATAACTAGATGTTCAAGAACATCAAAATTCACACGTCGGAATTGACGTTCCATTGCATTTAAGTAGTGGGAGAACGTTAATAGATATAATATGCCTTTATCGAGTGAGGGTGATGTTTGAACAGTGAACACTATAGTAAGAAGTAGCTAATATTTCAATACCGTAAGGTAATGAAGGTAATATTAGTAGTACTTCGTCGTAGTGGGAGAATACTAAGGAAAATCATAGTTCGGTGTACACTCTTGGGATAGTTTCGGTAACAGGATCCCTGAAGAGTTTAATACCAAACTAGATAGTGACGGCAAAGAACTACTAGACAAAGATTGCATCGAAAATAACTTGTCAAGATTCTTTAACAAAACCTTATTTGGTGAATACTTTTAATAGTCATGTAAAAGAATGCCAGAGAAAGTTGTAGATGTATGGCTATGAGTCTAAGTGGGAGATTGTTGGGGCATATACTATTAACCATGTGTTTGGATATAGTATATTCTAACAATTGTCATGGTTAAAAGCCTAAGTGGGAGATTGTTGGGATATATACTATTAACCATGGGTTTGGTTTAGATATAGTATTTATTATGAAATAATTATTTATTCAGTTTTAATAAAGTTTTAAATAGATCATATATTAGTTTGTATCCTTTGTTTATATAGTAGATGATTTAGTGTATAGAGTTTAGCTTATACACGGAAGATTAAATCAACGGTTCTTATAAGTATAAAGTTTGAGTTCACAATCTAATGATAGAATTGGACAAACCATCACGGATGATTATAGCACAAGATTAAATATTATTTATCTTGATTATGGGAATAGTTTAATTCCAACTTCTTGTGCTAGTACATTTTGTATGTATTGAATGGACCAAGTAGAGATAAGTATTTTATACTGACTTAATAAAATAAACTCTCTAGCCATTAAATGTACTTATACTCTTAATCTTGATATAATTATTATTAGCTGTGTATATTATTATTTTGATTTATTAAAAGGCGAGATTCTTTCGTGGGTCAATATGCCTGATAAATTGGATAATAATAATGTACATTGGCGAAGTAATAGTTATTTGATAGAATCCATGTCTCGGTTTAGAGATTGATGATACACCTTTATGAAAACTTATAAGTTTTCATGTGTAAACCCAGCCGGTGAATTTTTGTATCCGACACATGAAATAAGTTAAGCGAAAGTCTAAAAGAAATAATCAATAAATTAAATCGTCAGTAATTTAATTTAATTGATTAGTATCTGAATCTTAACATGGGGAGTTAAGTAAGATTTAATGGATAAATTTCGAAATTGAATAAGGAGTGCAATTACGAATATTTAGTGGAATAATTCATAATTAATTATGGTGGATATTAATTTCGAAAATTAGAAATTAATTTCATAATTGGAAGCCTTGTTAACTAAATTCTATGGTTCATGCTGTGCCTAAATAATAGGAAATAAAGGAATCCTTTTTATGGTGGAAAAGAAAACTCAACAGATTTTGGAAAAGAGTTTTAACCCTTAAAACTTGTGCTATAAATATATAAGGTTTTTCATCTAGAGGAAGAAGAACAAGGTGGCCGAAATTTTCAGTCTTTTTCCTAAAAAATTTCGCCCACATGAAATTACTATTTTCGGATATTATTTGAGAAATACAGTAGAAGACTGTGGAACGTACACGAATCTTTATCATGCTGATCATGGAGAAGTCATTGAGTTGTTGTGGAATTGGAGGCTCGCGTGATAGAGGATCTTTGTTCAGGCTTCAAGAGGTAACCCGTGAAATCCCGTTTATGCTAGTTGTCTAGATTACATGTGATTTTGATACTGGGATTGCTTCCGCTGCTTATATTAATCCAACACCATTAACATTAGAATCTCTCTTATCTTTTCTGCAGTTCTTACAGGGACATGAAGCACTCGCTATATAATATTACTAGTAAGGGTAACCCATGCTGCGCATGGGCCCAATAACATCATATTTAACGGATGTTTATGTAAATAGTCATCCATATTCATGGTTTACCTTTTCTAGCGATATATATAATTTATACATTGAGTATACAAAATTATACACATATAATATATAAATTATGCATATATTATATCTCCACCGAATATTTTTAGTTTAAACAGTTGGGTGGGCGGCTATTTGGGTTAATATTTCTATATTTAGGTTATGTTAATTAGCGTGAGTGAATTATTTTCTTAATTTATATGAATTGATAATCTAAAATTATATGATTTTAGAAATAAATATACTACAGTTAGATATTCAATTTATATTGAGTGAAAGAATATTAGTTTTAGTTTAGAAAAAGGAAAATACAACAAGATTTATTTTTTGGTATGCTATAAATTTCACGTGTAAGAAGAAGATATTTGATAGTACATGTGCCCAAGAAATAAGCTAGACATGACACTTGCGAATTTGTGAGAAAATAAAAGTTAATTTTATGTAACTCCAACTTTAAATAATTTTTCCCTTATTTTCCAAAGCTGTCTAAATGGAATTTGCATGAATTAATCATTCTCTCTAAATAACCGTAAACGAATAAAAGTTACTAATAACATAATCTAACCTTGAGATATTTATGTTAAACTCGTAAATATTTCTAAATGTTCTACTATTTTCCCCCCTCATTTAAGTACTCTCTTTATCTCATTGTATAAGACCTAACTACGGGTTAGAGAAAATAATAGTAATATTTTCCCATAAGAATTTAATTTTTTCCTAGTAAAATAGTTTTAATTATAATTTCATTTTTATAGTTTAAATTCTTAGGACATGATGTGAATTCTACTTTTGAAAAGATTACAGTGTTCTTCTCATAAAACATTTGAAAAGCTGTATTTCTCTCGATAAAGCTTTTACAGTGAAAACGTTTTGCCCGTATTTTTCAAAGAATTTAGTTGGAGTTCAGTGGATGCTATAAAACACACATTTTTTCCTAAAAGCGGTCAAATGGAGATTGCAGAAACTTAGCAAAGAAATAAACATGCTAACTTTTAAGTTATCTGAAGTTATTTGACACTTTCTATTAGATATAGAGCAAGCAAAAACATATAATACCAATGGTTCTATAAATGAGATTCAAAGGTATAAGAGAAATAAATGTAGGGACCAACCTAAACTTTCTAAATGGTCCAAGAAGATCAAGTTGATATAATATTCAATCTCTTCAAGATACATAGTGTTGGAATATGATTTAGGTGGTAAAAATTAATTTGAGATTAATCTATGCTATATGGGAGGTGGGATCTGCAGTAGCTTTGGATGCCATTTAGCATTTGAAAATTTTTCATTAGAAGCTACCCCGTATCTTAAATCTATTTATATTAATCTACATAATCTTCTTAATTTGAAATATAAGTTATAGCTAATCTTCAAGTGTATCCGTTAAGATTTTAGCAATGATTTTCTACGATTAATTATATGGCTAGCAAGTATAGGCCTTCAGCGAGAAAAGCTGAGGGTCTAATTGTAGAAATTGGCAGAAAATTTTGGAGGACTATGTTGTAGGAAATTTTGGAGGACATGCATAGATTAATAAATTCAACTGATAGATTATTCTGTAAATAGACTTATATTAAAATATTAATATAACAGGAGCAAACTATTAGTGAGACATTCAGGACATATGTATCAGCTATGATAACAACGATTAAATTACAAATTTTATGTACCAGTTCTTTGAATTAATAGTTCTCAAGTTTTAAATCAAGAATGCAATAAGATGCTAGGGTGTTCAGTGTGGTCCCATCATAGACAAACAGTGAGCATGGGCCCTCAAAGTACAGCTGCGCAGGGATATTTCAACGTGGCACAAGGTCTGCACAAAACGATGGTCATCTTATGTAGTTGTTGTTAACGTCCAAATACTGAAGCACTGAGTGCAACTCTCTCAAGTAAGCTAACATGATAAATTTTGAAAATGCCCTTAATTTAAACAGGCATGTTGACGGGCTGGTGCCCGCTATTCCCTCTTCTAAGAAGTAGGAAAATTCATATTATATGTAGTAAAAATGTTTTAAGTACAAATAAATAAATGTTTATGTTTACTTTTACTTTGATCTTCAGTATTGAAGTTCATGAACACGTAAAACATTCATTTACACCAGCTCATATCAATTTATATTATGGTTAAGTAATAAATTAAATAAGAATATATATATATTAACTAACTATAATTTAATAATAATGATCATATTTATAAAAATAATACTAACATATATGTTTGACCAAAAAGTATAATTTTCGGTTTAAACTATTATATTTATGTAATAAAAGATTAAACCTAGTTAATGACAATATCTCTAGATGCGAATCTTGAAAACGTGTATAAGGTGGGACAGATCCAATAAGGGGTTGACAATAACACGCATTAAATAGTCATAAAGTATGATCAATAATGGAAGAGTAACTGATCATAAATAGCAATAAATGACATTGAAGTAAATAAGAGAAGTGATTCACCCAATAAACAATGAGGTAGGTGATTATTCCTCCTACAATGATGAGTGACAGACATATCTTAGAACATTCAAAATATTCTCGGATCTTATGAAAAAATGTACAATAATATGAGCAAGAATCTTGATAAAAAGGTAGTCTTTGTGTCTTTACAAGAGAGAATCTTTTAGCAAAGTCTGCTCTTATCACAATGAATATCACATGCCCTTATTTACTATCTTTTTTCTATTTATATGGGACATACCCCAATAAACCCTAGTAGTACAAGTATAAAGAATATCCAATGAAATATTCTCTTTAATATCCTTCCCTAATAAACTAGTCGTTGCAGTTCTTTTTGCGGCGCTCGACATCGATCATCTTTTGTATCTCGACCACGGGCTTCGCCATCTCCTGGTCGACCTCAACTGACTCTTTTCTCGATGTTACTTAGTCCCAAGTAATGAGACAATTTTTGACCCATACAGTTAGTACATCCGCTTATTAAGACCGGCATCTGACGAGCGCAAAACACACACTTAAATTATGCTCGCTAGTCAAAGATAGTATAGATAAATTATCGTCTCCACAGGGATTGGAATTAAACAGTGTTGAATAATTTTCAGTTGATTACTATCCAGAAAAATTAATACTTGGTTGGATATCTATTACTACGATTAACTATTGAAGTTCAAGCAAATATCAATTGATCAATAAAAAGAGCAAGTAAGCATGAAGAAATATGTCACGACCCAATTTTTCCTCCGTCTGGGCATCGTGATGGCACCTAGTCTTAGGGACTAGGTAAGTCTAACAATAATTAAAATAACATTATTTAAATAGAATCTCTTAAAACTCCCAAAACCGGTAGTACAAGCCATAAGCTCTACAGAATATTTGCTAGAAAACTTCTAAATACAACTTTCTAGAAATAAGAATAAACAGTGCAAAACGAAAAGTTGAAGGTGACTCTGAAGCCTACGAACGCAGCAGCAGGTTTACCTTGAGTCTCCACAGTAACAGTCCACACAAATAGCTAACGAACAAGTACCTGGATATGCACAAAACAATGTGCAAAAGAATAGCATGAGTACACCACAGCAGTGCCCAGTAAGTATCAAGACTAACCTCGGTGAAGTAGTGACGAGGACTAGTCAAGACACCTACTGGTCTAATAAATTGAACAAGTATAAGTATAGGGATGACAGAACATGACATCTATCTAAGGACCCCGAGATATGACTAACGACATAGCAACTGCAATAAGGAAGGAAAAGCAGCAAGCAACAGCGGAACACCAGAATAAGACACAGAAGAATGAACGAAAACACAACCCAAATCCAGAAATCACAATACAGTAAAGGCAAGTAGTAACTCAGCAGCTGCAATAGTTTTCGCATCAGGTCTCAGCCAACAACCCCAATAAATTAGTCAAAATTCTTCAAGTGTAAACATTCACCCGTAAGTTTTTTTTTTAAATTGAGGTCTTTAGAATATAATCCTTTCCAATAAGAAATTATTTTTGAAATATACTTCCTTCAAACATAGTTCTTTCAAGATAAAACCTTTCAAATATAAACTTTTCAAATAATTAGCCTTCAAACATAGTTCTTTCAAGATAAATACTTTTTAAGGATAACCCTTTCAAATAAATATCTTCAAATATAGTTCCTTCGAGATAAATACTTTTCAAATATAAACATTTCAAATAATTAGCCTTCAAACATAGTTCTTTCAAGATAAATACTTTTCAAGTATAACCCTTTCAAATAAATATCTTCAAATATAGTTCCTTCGAGATAAATACTTTTCAAATATAAACTTTTCAAATAATTAGCCTTCAAACATAGTTCTTTCAAGATAAATACTTTTCAAGTATAACCCTTTCAAATAAATATCTTCAAATATAGTTTCTTCGAAATAAATACTTTTCAAATATAAACTTTTCAAATCATATCCTTCGAGTATAAGTCACCTTGTGACACCTGAGCATGGAAGATTTGCAGCCCTGAACACAGATATAACCACAGTGGGAAATCTACCGGAATACCGTCCCGTAATTCCAAAATAAATATGCAGTGCTGGGGGATCTCCCGGAATACGTCCGTAGTCCCAAAGTAAATATGCAAGACAGGGGGATCTCCCGAAATACGTCCATAGTCCTAATTTAAATATGCAGTGCTGGGGGATCTCCCGAAATACATCCGTAGTCCCAATTTAAATATGCAGTGCAGGAGGATCTCCCGGAATACGTCTGTAGTCCCAAAGTAAATATGCAAGACAGGGGGATCTCCCGGAATACGTCCGTAGTCCCAATTTAAATATGCAGTACTGGGAGATCTCCCGGAATACGCCCGTAGTCCCAAAGTAAATATGCAAGACAGAGAAATCTCCCGGAATATGTCCGTAGTCCCAATTTAAATATGCAGTGCTGGGGGATCTCCCGGAATACGTCCGTAGTCCTAATTTAAATATGCAGCGCAAACAACAGAGATAACAACTATAACACGACAGAAACCTCGTAAATCACCACAACGAGTACAAAAGCAACAATGACAGAAATGCAAAGTACGGCGAGCAAATCAACTCAAAAATTTAACTCACAAGAACGGTATAACTCATTCACAAGAAATAACCACAGTAAAGAATGTTAGGCACAAGGAGAACAACTTAACAAGGGAAAACAAAACAAAAATATAGAAACGATTCCACAATATTCAAGTCAACAATAAGAAGCCAACACAAGTCAAATAGTTGCAAATAATGGCAAGTCAACTAAGATATAGGTTATCTAAACTCCTTTTGAGGTTGAGCAATTACGAGAAAAATTCAACAATTCAAATAAGGATAAGCAGCGAAAGATAATCATAACTCCAATTAAGACTAAACAATTATAGGGTGATAAAATAATGATTTCAATTAAAGATAAGCAGTTATGAAAAAAAATAATATATAGCACGGCGATAGAAGAGGTAAAATCTTTGGTTAAGTCGAATAAGGGTCAAATAGACAGTAAGAGTGAATCCTAAAGCAATTATCTCTAGTCAAAGCATGTAGAGGTGAAACTAGCAAATAAGAATTCAAAAAGATCAAAAACAATATCATACACAGTGAATATAAGGACATAAGAACCCTAAAAGGCCAACTTTCCACAAATAGGTCCGAGCACGCACTCGTCACCTCGCGTACACAGACTACAATCAACATAGATAACTCAAATCCTAAGGGATAGTTCCCCCACACAAGGTTAGGCAAGATACTTACCTCGAGTCAAGCTCAATAAATCCGTAAGAATGCCCATTCCACGAATATCCGGCTCTGGATGGCCCAAATCTAGCCAAAAGAAGTTACATATCATAATTACAACAATAATAGACTCATCTAATTAACGAAATCAACATTTTAACGAAAATTCCAAAATTAACTCAACATCGCCCGTGGGGCCCACTCACGAGTCCAACCATATAAGAATTACTCAAATCCGACCACAAATCCCCTTTCAAAACTCGAAATCTTCATTGAAGAAGTTCTTCCAATTTTTCCCAATTTCAACCCCAAAAATCCGAAACTAAATGGAGAAAACAACTATAGATTAATGGAATAGAACCAAAAACGAGTTAGGAATCATTACCCCAAAGTTTCCTCCGAAAATTCCTCGAAAAATTGCCAAATTCCGAGCTCTCAAGTCCAAAAATGAAGAATGAAACCAAACCCTCGGATTTCTCTTTTCTGCCCAGGCGTGACGGCACCTGTGCATAATTAGCCGCATCTGCGCGACCGCAGGTGTGCACGTCCAAGCCGCAACTGTGCTTCCTCTCGCTTCCATCTTTCTGCTTCTGCGCTTGCCTCTCCGCATGTGTGCTCTCGCACCTGCGGCCTCTTCACCGCAGGTGCGAAAATACCAGAAGCCTGAAGACTTAGCAACAACACAAATCAAACTTTTAATCCGGTAAGCACCCGAAACTCGCCCGAGTCCCCCGGGACCTCAACCAAACATACCAACCAATCCTAAAACACCATACGAACTTAGTCGAGCCCTCAAATCACATCAACTAACGATGAAACTACGCATTGCACCATGAATCGAACTTAAAAATTTCAAATCTTTCAACTTCTAAAACCTGTGCCGAAACCTATCAAATCAACCCGGAATGACGTCAAATTTTGCAGGCAAGTCCCAAATAACATAATGGAGCTGTTCCAACTCTCGGAATCGCATTCCGACCCCGATATCAAAAGTCCACTTCCAGTCCAAATCTCCTAAAATTTGACTTTCGCTATTTCTAGCCTAAATCCGCTACAGACCTCGGATTTTCAGTCCGGACACGCTCCTAAGTCCAAAATCACCCAACGGAGCTAATGGAACAGACAGAACTCTATTCCGGAGTCGTCTTCACGTAATTCTGACTACAGTCAAAATTCTAAGACTTAAGCTCCCGTTTTAGGAACTAAGTGTCCCAAGTCACTCCTAAACAACCGGTAACTAAATTCAACCATGCACGCAAGTCAATACACATAATATGAAGCTGATCATGGCCTTATGCCGCCGAACGAGACTTAAATTCTCAAAACGACCGGTCGGGTCGTTACATCCTTCCCCTCTTAAACAAACGTTCGTCCTCGAACGTGCTAAGCATCGCCTCGAAGTCTTGAAATCACTAAAAGCACATGTTCAACATACACCCGTGGTTGACCCCACATCACCCTAATCCACATAAGCCTGACGATACCATAACAACTATAACACGACAGAAACCTCGTTAATCACCATAACGAGTATAAAAGCAACAATGACGAAAATGCAAAGTACGACGAGCAAATCAACTCAAGAATTTAACTCACAAGAACAGTATAACTCATTCACAAGAAATAACCACAGTAAAAGAATGTTAGGCACAAGGAGAATAACTTAACAAGGGAAAACAAAACAAAAATGTAGCAACGATTCCACAATATTCAAGTCAACAATAAGAAGCAACACGAGTCAAATAGTTCCAAATAATGGCAAGTCAACTAAGATATAGGTTATCTAAACTCTTTTTGAGGTTGAGAAATTACGAGAAAAATTCAACAATTCAAATAAAGATAAGCAGTGGAAGATAATCATAACTCCAATTAAGACTAAACAATTATAGGGTGAGAAAATAATGATTTCAATTAAAGATAAGCAGTTATGGAAAAAAAATATAGCACGACGATAGAAGAGGTAAAATCTTTGGTTAAGTCGAATAAAGGTCAAATAGACAGTAAGAGTGAATCCTAAAGTAATTATCTCTAGTCAAAGCATGTAGAGGTGAAACTAGCAAATAAGAATTCAAAAAGATCAAAAACAACATCATACACAGTGAATATAAGGACATAAGAACCCTAAAAGGCCAACTTTCCACAAATAGGTCCGAGCACGCACTCGTCACCTTGCGTACACAGACTACAATCAACATAGATAACTCAAATCCTAAGGGGTAGTTCCCCCATACAAGGTTAGGCAAGATACTTACCTCGAGTCAAGCTCAATAAATCCGTAAGAATGCCCTTTCCACGAATATCCGGCTCTGGATGGCCCAAATCTAGCCAAAAGAAATTACATATCATAATTACAACAATAATAGACTCATCTAATTAAAGAAATCAACATTTTAACAAAAATTCTGAAATTAACTCAACATCGCCCGTGGGGCCCACTTCTCGGAATCGGGTAAAAATCATAAAATATGGACACTCATTCACTCACGAGTCCAACCATATAAGAATTACTCAAATCCGACCTCAAATCCCCTTTCAAAACTCGAAATCTTCATTGAAGAAGTTCTTCCAATTTTTCCCAATTTCAACCCCAAAAATCCGAAACTAAATGGAGAAACAACTATAGATTAATGGAATAGAACCAAAAACAAGTTAGGAATTACCCCAAAGTTTCCTCTGAAAATCCCTTAAAAAATTGCCAAATTCCGAGCTCTCAAGTCCAAAAACGAAGAATGAAACCAAACCCTCGGATTTCTATTTTCTGCCCAGGCGTGACCGCACCTGCGCATAATTAGTCGCATATGCGCGACCACAGGTGCGCATGTCCAAGCCGCACATGCGCTTCCTCTCGCTTCTGCGCGCCAAAATCTGCATCTGCGGGCATCGCAGATGCGGAATTTTCCTCGCACCTGCGACCCCTGGCACTCCTCCACCTTTCCGCTTCTGCGCTTGCCTCTACGCATGTGCGCTCTCGCACCTGCGGCCTCTTCATCGCAGGTGCAAAAATACCAGAAGCCTGAAGACTTAGCAACAACACAAATCAAACTTTTAATCCGTTAAGCACCCGAAACTCACCCGAGGCCCCCGAGACCTCAACCAAACATACCAACCAATCCTAAAACACCATACGAACTTAGTCGAGCCCTCAAATCACATCAACTAACGATGAAACTACGCATCGCACCATGAATCGAACTTATAAATTTCAAATCTTTTAACTTCTAAAACCTATGCCGAAACCTATCAAATCAACCCGGAATGACTTCAAATTTTGCAGGCAAGTCCCAAATAACATAACGGAGCTGTTCCAACTCTCAGAATCGCATTCCGATCCCAATATCAAAAAGTCCACTTCCGGTCCAAATCTCCAAAAATTTGACTTTCGCCATTTCTAGCCTAAATCCGCTACAGACCTCGGATTTTCAGTCCGGACACGATCTTAAGTCCAAAATCACCCAACGGAGATAATGGAACAGACAGAACTCTATTCTGGAGTCGTCTTCACTTAGTTCAGACTACGGTCAAAATCCTAAGACTTAAGCTCCCGTTTTAGGGACTAAGTATCCCAAGTCACTCCGAAACAACCGGTAACTAAATTCAACCACGCACGCAAGTCAATACACATAATATGAAGCTGCTCAGGGCCTTATGCCGCCGAACGAGACTTAAATTCTCAAAATGACCGGTCGGGTCGTTACAAAATATTTATGAGG
Organism: Nicotiana tomentosiformis; assembly: GCF_000390325.3. Lineage (NCBI taxonomy): Eukaryota > Viridiplantae > Streptophyta > Magnoliopsida > Solanales > Solanaceae > Nicotiana > Nicotiana tomentosiformis. The sequence continues at coordinate 143,803,897 of NC_090814.1, read as the reverse complement.
AAACTAAGGGTAATTGACTAGATAGGTGCACGATAACTAACTCGGGAACTAATTCTTGAATTAATTCACTCTATAATACGATCGATTCTTACGAATTCAACCGATTATCAGATTACTCTTGAAGTTAATATTCCTCTCTCGATTAAATACTAGTTCAGTAATTAACCCAATTGAAGCATGGTAAACTAGATCATAAGATGTGCAGAAAATTAATATCGAACTTCTCTTTCGATTAAGAAAAATACTAATTAACTCCATAATACAATTGAAGCTCCATCAATTAATTCTAGCAAGTATCAAGAATCAAATCCCTTGTCCAGCTATTGAAACACCATATCTATCAACACCCAAATGGAAATTACTCCATAACAATGGAGTAGGATATCTCAAATAAGTTTAAGAACAAAGAAAACATCAATTCTAAAGATTGATACAAACTCTCGTATTGCACCGTGTGTGGGTTGAAATCTTGAAGAATTCTTGAGTCTTCTTCCTTGGTGGCTATCTAATATTCTCTAGGTCAAACATTCCCCAAAATCCTCTGATGCCCACTTTTTAGACGAGCTAGGCTTCATATAGGTCCAGAAGAGTCGCCTTCGAAATTACAAAAATAGGCTTGGGAAATTTTCCGAACAGGATGTGCGCGATCGCACAGCTGGGCAGGTGGTCGCGCACCGCTTGCGCACCCACGTGCACGACCGCGCACTGACCGCACAATTTGGGCATTCTTCTGTTTCATTTGCGCGCCCTGGTGCGCGATCGCGCACCTGGGTGACTTCCTTCCCTATTCTTCGCTAAGTGCATTATTGTTCGTTAAACCTTGATTACGATCCCAACTTAATCCACGTCTTTTCCTCAGGCTTTAAAAGCTCCATAATAGCTCAATTAGTTCCACAACCTCATCATAAATCAGAGTCGCTCCTACAAAGTATAAAACATACACTCAGTGCAAAATAATACTATTTAGAGCTCAAACACTAGTAAAGTGCAGCAAATTAGAGTGTAATTAATGACAAAAATAAGTAATTATAGCCTACCATCAGCCTCATGCGACCTTAATGAGCGGATTCTATTTATTACGGTTGGTAAAATTTGGACGGCGAGTCGAGCAGTGACGTTTTAGACGAGATGACAACATGACCTTTCATAAACCGCAACTTTTGGGGTTGTGTCGCTTCCACACCAAAATGACGTCATGACATCATGCGTCATTATGACGCATTTTCCAGATGCTTTGCGTCGTTTCCCGTGCGACTGTCAGTTGGGGGCTGCCGTTTCGACTCTAGTTCCAGGTAATGATGGCATAATCTCTTGGTTTTGATGCTCAAAAACTTATAAAGAGAGATGTAACGACATTCATTTGCTCTCTATGTGTTTTTCTCATCAAAACCTTGTGCCTTCTTCTTCTTCTTCCTCCATTGCCGCGTATCTTCTTTACTGGTCTTAGCGATTCTTGTTGCTTCTAATATATTTCTTGCCTGAATATCCCCTCTAAAAAATATGGCTAATGTATCTTCTGGTTCCGGTGTGAGAACTGACCCTGTCCCTTTGGCGGTGCTTATGCCCCCTCGCGTTGATGGCGTCTCTATCGCCGTTGAAGATGAGAATTTTCCTACGTTGGAGGAAATAATTCCTCGTAGTGAGAAAGTTAGGTCCGACTTTTTGAAGGCGCCTGAAGGCGAGCCCGAGGTTTCGGAGTCAGCGATGAAAGAGGTTGATCTAGCTGAGCTTAGGGCAAAATTCAACATTCCTTCCCACATCGATTTAGTCCCAGCACGGCGTGATATGGTACAAATTCACCGCCCCGGGTATTGCGCGTTCTATGTATATCCTTTCCATGTTGGCTATACTCTTCTCCTTCTCCCGTTGGTGGAGGAATTTTGCCGCTACTATGGCGTTTGCCCGGCCCAACTCTCTCCATACATCTACAAGCTTATTAAGATGCTCACAAAATTTGCGGAGTTGGCCGAGGTCGAGGTCACACTCCGCCACCTGATGCATCTCTTCGCCCCTAGTTTCTACAGGGGGACGATGTTGCACCTTCGCCACCGAGGAGGTAAATGCTTGGTGGTGAAGATGGATGACAAGGCAAATCCTTAGTTCTAGCACAACTACTTTTCTGTCAGAAGCGAAGACGTGGTGGCCAACACGAACGGCTTCCCTGAGACTTGGAATTACGATCGTAAGTATCTATTTTTTGTCAAAAGTATTTGATTTGTCTATTTTAATCGCAGGCTTTGAAATTTTGTCCCTTTTTCGGATAGCTAAGACTATGCCCCCTCCTTTGTTTGGGGACATTTCCAACTGGGTTGGCCGGATTCTGCCTCATATTGTGGGGATTCGTTAGTGGCCGAGCTTTCTTAAGAAGTTCGAGCCTGCTTCTTCCATGGCCGGTGAGTTCATCTATATATATATTTTTGTTGTTTTGACCTCATGGTAGCTTGCTCGCTGTAGTTTATTCTGGGTAGTGATAACCTTAAATCTTTCTTTTCCAGTCCGAGGATCTTCGAGGAGGCCGAGGGCTCCTCCTCCTGCATTTCATAAGAGGAAGGTTGCCTCTTCTTCGGCGTCTATTCCCATTGTGACCACGGCTAGGCCAGCTCGATCGTCTGCTTCTGTTTCTTCTTCTGCCGCAGCCAGGTCTGCTCAGTCGTCAGCACCACCTACTTTTACCTCAACATCGGTTTCTTCTTCGCCTGCGGATATATTGATAGTAGAGCTTCCGGCTTCCCCTTTGCATCGTCCAGTAGACGAGGAGGAGGAGGAGTCATCGAGCGGCGAGAATTTAGTTCCCTGTAAGAGAAGATCGGTGGACGTTGGTGATGGGGTCGCCCAGGTTGTGGATTTAGTAAGGGGCAATTTTGTCATCCGTGAGACGGCGACAATAACGCTTGAAGATGATATCGAGTTGTCGTCTGAGATTCTACAATTGGTTGAGGCCACAACGGGCGTGTCCCTTCCCGGTGCCACGATGGAAGACGAATGGCCGTCTGCGAGAGTTTCTGATACTCTACGGCAAAATGAGGCATAGACCTCGCGACCGGCTGATGGCCCTTTGTCGGCCGACGGGAGAGGTAAAGGTGTTGCTAAGGATGGCTATAATACAGGCTCTGATCTTGATGCCGATGAGATGAGGATGATAGGGGAAGCATTTACCCAGCTCAAAGTGAAACTGGAGGGGTCCACGCGAACCATTGCGATCCCCATGGATCGAGATTTATTGGTAAATACGGAGAATGTAGTTCCTTTCCTTGGTCCCCTCTGTTCCGACGTGGAGGGTAAAACCCTTGAAAAGCTGGATGACACTACCTTATCAAGGAGCATAGCCGGCCTCACTCTCAAGGTGAGCTTTTCAACTTCTTTCATTTTTGTTTGACAAGTTCAACGTTTAGGCTTCGTTGTTACTCTCCGTTTTCCTTTTCTTTCTATTTCAGACTGTGATTTTGGAAATTAAAAGCGCCCAAAGAGAGGAGAGGCATAAGGCTATTTTTCTAATGATGGAGCGAAAATACCGCGAGTACCATGGCAAGTACCGCGAGATTTGTAAGGAGTTTGGTGAGAGCGGCAATTTCCAGGCTCTTCGAGATGAACTGAAGGAAAAGGATGACGAGCTGGTGGTCATTGAAAAATGCAGCATTCTTGAGGGGGCCCTAAGAGATAAAGAAGAGGAACTTGAGGTTAGCAGTTGGGACGAAGCCCAGTGCGACGATCTCCAAGCCCATGTGGTCTTACTGCGCGCCGAGCTTGAGGAGTGTCAATTCAAAGTGGATGCTTTAAGTGCCAAGGTCACCGAGAAGGCAGCGGATCTCGAGAAGGCAGAGTTAGCTTGGTCAGGGGCTATGAGGAAGGCGAAGGCTTTGGAGATCATGATCGGTATTCTTTATTCCGAGCGAGAGAGTGCCTTGGAGACGGTCAGACTCAAAGAAGAACGGCTTTGTGAATAGATTAGAGAATTAGAGAAAGAGGCTTCTGGCCTTTGTGATCGAGTCGCCGCTCTTGAGGTCGAGAAGGCACAATTACTGGCTCGGCTATCCTCTTCCCGCACTTCTAATTTTCCCGATGTTCCTCGAGATTTGTACGAGGAATGGATTCACGCCGAGGCCCAGTTGGATATATTTAGAGATCTGATGAGGGCGGTAACCATTTTAGAAGCCGTCTTCGAGGATGCTCGTGTTAAGGCACGTGGAGCTAGGGTCATTTGTGGCTACAATCCTGCTACACCGGAGGCCGGTGACGATAAGAGGTATGCGGGCATGGATCTGATTGAAGAGGACACCTGGTATGAAGACGAGTATCCTGAGGCTGATGGTGATGGTGAAGGGGCAGGTAGGGATTGCCTAGGTGATCAAGCCGATGGCGCTGCTAGGCCTGGCGGCGATTAGTAGTTTTTCTTTTCCTTCTTTTTGTTTTGCCGCAAACTTGTGCATTTTTTGTGGGCATTTTTTCGAGCCTTTGTAAAAAATATTCTAAGTATGAAATACCAGTTTTGTTATTTGTACTTGATTCTTTTTCTTCGGTTCGAGCTTGTATGCTTTTTGATCTTGTTGCTTGGTTGCCTTAGTTTTCTGAGTCGTAATCACTTAGCTCGAGTAGGGTTGAACATATCCTTAGTTTAATTACGGTCGCGGGTCAACAAGTGTTAGTCCGATCGAGGTCGAAACAAAACCTAAGTTTGATCATAGCCTAGGGCCAGTAGATGTTGGTTTGAACGAGGTCGAACATATCGTATGTTTATTTACTACCGTGGTCTGGTTAGGTATTAATTCAAACGAGGTCAAATATGACCTATATTTAGTTATGATCGAGGGCCGGTTGGGTGTTAACTCGAATGAGGTCGAAAATAATCTATACTTAGTTATGGCCGAGGGCCGGTTAGGTGTTGATTCCAATGAGGTCGAATATAACCTATACCTAGTTATGGCCGAGGGCCGGTTAGATGTTGATTCAAACGATGTCGAATATAACCTATACTTAGTTATGGCCGAGGGCCGGTAAGTTGTTGATTCGAACGAGGTCGAATATAATCTATACTTAATTATGGCCGAGGGCCGATTAGGTATTGATTCAAACGAGGTCGAATATAACCTATACTTAGTTATGGCCGAGGGCCGGTTATGTATGCCTCTAGGTGTGACATTTGTCGGTGTTGTGATCTTTAAGGCAATGTTGCCTTGGTTGTATATTTGGAGAAATAGAAATAAACTTCATGCATTCGTGCTTTGTTCATACACTTGAAGAAATTTACATATTTTTTTGGGCGTTGGTTGGCATTCCAGTCCCAGTCCCAGTCTATCTAGTCCCTTTATTGGTCGACCTAGAGAAGTCTTGAGATGTCGAGCAATGAACTAGCCAGCCTGTGCCTCCGTCTATGCGCACTTCAACCTGAAGTATCCACTACGTCGCCTCGTTAAAAACCTCATTGAGAAAACTCAATTGGGACAAAACTCAAGTGAGGGAAAAAGAGTACGACTTTGGGGATGCTTTTTCTCTTAAAAGTTGAAGTACTTGAGGTGTGCAATATTCCAGTTGTTTGGTAGTAGTTTTTCTTCCATTGTTTCTAGTTGGAATGACCCTTTGTTCGCTGTTGCCGTGATTTTGTATGGGCCTTTCCAATTTGTTCCTAGTTTACCTTCCCATGGATCTTTGTTCACTTGTGTTTTAGCTTTAAGCACGTAGTCCCCGACTTTGAGTGGCCTGATCTTTGCCTTATTGTTATAATAATGTTCTTCTTATTGCTTTTGGGCGATCATCCTTACGTAGGCCATATCTCTTCGTCGAGCGCTTGCCTTCTGCTTTCATCGTTACTGGGTCCACTTTCGTTGGAGTATCTTAGGCTGGGATCCCCGACTTTGACCGATATTACTGCATCAGTCCCATAGACCAATGAGTAAGGCGTCTCTCATGTGCTCGTCTTCGGCGTTGTTCGGTAGGCCCAGAGTACTTCTGGTAATATTTTCGTCCACAATACTTTGGCGTCTTCGAGTTTCTTCTTCGTGATGTTCAATATCGACTTGTTGGATAACTCCGCTTGTCCGTTTCCCTCGGGGTGGTACGACGTTTAGAGTATTCTTTTGATATGCTATTTTTCAAAAGGTTCAACAACCTTTTTTCCCGTGAATTGAGGTCCATTGCCGCAACTGATCTCTTTGGGAAGACCGAAATGACATATGATGTTTTTCTATATGAAGGCCATCACTTCTTGTTCGTGTATTTGGGCGAATGCTCCTATTTCTACCCACTTAGAGAAATAGTCAGTTAAAACCAAAAGAAATCGTACGTTACCTCGTCCTGCCGGGAGGGGCCTACGATGTACATTCCGCATTTGATGAATGGCCAAGGGGAAGTCACTGAGTGTAGCTGTTCGCCTGCTTGGTGAATCATTGGGGCATACTTCTGGCATTGCTCGCTCTTTTTCATGAAATCTGCGGCCTCTTTTCTCATGGTAGGCCAGTAATACCCAGCACGTATGAGGCATCTGACCAAAGCCCGATTGTTAGAATGAGCTCCACATTTGCCTTCGTGGACCTCCTTAAGGACGCGCCACGTCTGATTTGGGCCCAGGCATTTCGCCAAAGGGACGTCGTACGTCCTCGTGTATAGATAGTTGTGAATGATGTTGTACTTGGCTGCTTGCATTCGCAATTTCTTGGCTTCTTTTTTATCAACTGGGAGTATTATGTCCTACAAGTATATAACATACGGTTGCGCCAGTCCTAAGTCAGGTTTATTGTTCTTACCTCGATTAGATCTATCGATGAATTGAGAAGGTGGACCACACTTCTGTCTCCGGTTGCAATGTTTTTGGTGGCTCCGGCTAATTTAGCGAGGTTGTCCGCCTCGGTATTCTGTGCTCGGGGGATCTGGTCGAGTTGCTATTCGTCGAACTTGGGTAGCAGCTTGCAGAATTTGGTCTGGTACAACCAGTCAACCTCTAAACCTATTTTTTGGTGGTCAAGTGCTCTGGTATCCCTTCGATGGCTTTGATTTGGTCGGGATTGACCTCGATACCTTGCCGTGACACCAGGAAACTTAAGAATTTTCCTAAGGCCACGTCGAATGCACATTTTACAGGGTTCAGTTTCATTCCGTATTGCCTGAGTATATCGAAGGTTTCTCTCAAGTGGTCGATGTGATCTTCTTTCCTTTTGGACTTGACCAGCATGCCGTGTATGTAGACTTCCATCATTTTACCGAGTTGGTCTTTGAACATCCTCATCACTAACCTTTGGTAAGTCGTCCCCACATTTTTCAGCTCGAAGGGTATGACCCTGCAGCAGTACGTCCCTTGATGGGTGATGAAGGTGGTTTTCTCTTGATCTTCTTCTTCCATGAGGATCTGATTAAGCCCGAGTAGGCGTCCAAGAAGCTCAGTAGTTCATGCCCGACTGTTGCATCGATGAGTTAGTCGATATGGGGTAATGGAAATGAATCCTTGGGGCATGCTTTGTTCAGATCTGTGAAATCTACGCATATCCACCATTTTCCATTCTTATTTTTCACCATGACCATGTTGGCGACCATTGGGGGTATTTCGACTCCCTGACAGAGCCATTTTCCAACAAGTTTTCCACCTCTTCGCGTACTACGTCATTAATTGTGGAGTGGAACTTACGCCTAACTTGACTCACCAGGGGTGGAATGGATCGATGTTCAACTTGTGGGTGGCGATTTCCTTTGGGATACCTGGCATAACTGCATGGCTAAAAGAAAACAAGCCCGCGTTAGCAGTTAAGAATTGACGAAACTTACCCGGCTCCTAAAGTTTGCAGCCGATGTAAGCTTTCTTGCTATGGTCATTTTTGTCTAATTGAACGGGGTCGAGGTCCTCTACGGTCGACCGTATCGGGGTCTTTGATAACGTCCTCGTTGTCATCACATATCAACCTCGACCATGTTGATTACTATGCCTCTTTTTCTTTGCCCTTCATTTGTTGAGTGACCGTACAGTCTAGAGCGATGCGGTAGCATTCCTGGGATGTGCATTGTTCTCCTCGTATACTGAATATTCCCCATGGAGTTGGGAATTTAATGACTTGGTACAAGCTGGAGGGGATGGATCGTATGCTGTGTATCCATGGTCGCCCTATTATGGCGTCGTATGCTGTGTCTTGGTCCATGATATAGAATGTGGTTTCCAGAGTGACGCCACCGTCTAGGACGGGGAGTGTGATCTCACCGGATGTTCGCTCAACTGCATTGTTAAAACCCGTTAGTGTGATGCAGCGTGATATTATCTTATCCTCGAGTTTCATTTGTATAAGTACTCGAGGCTGGATAATGCACGCGCCGCTTCCATCGTCTACCATAATGCGTCTTACGTCGGTATCCAAAATTCGTAAAGTGATGACAGGGGAATCATAGTGAGGGAAAGACAAACCGTTGGTATCTGACTTATCAAAAATGATACTTTCTTCGAGTTCATCATACCGTTCATGGGTGATCGACCGTTTGAGCTTATGTGTTGTGGTGAACTTCACACTGTTGATAGAAGCATCGTCACTTCCGCCAATGATCATGTGGATGGTGCGGGTTAACGAGGGTGGTCTTGGCAGTCCTTGATGTTGTTCACGACCCCTGGAAAAGTTGATCCTTCCCCGGTCACTCAACAATTCTTTGAGGTGTACTTTTCGTACCATGTTTACGACTTCCTGTCTTAGAGCGATGCAATCCTCAGTTTTGTGCCCTCGCTCTTGGTGGAACTCGCATAGGGCGTCCGACTTTCTGGTACTCGGGTCCGACCTCATCTTTTGCAGCCATTTCACCTTTGGTCCGAGTTTCTCCAAGGCGTAGACTATTTTTGTGGATGACACACAAAAGTTGTGAGCGGATAATAAAAGGGGCATACCTCTTTCGTTCCGGTGAGTCCCTATTCTTGATCGGAAGGGTGTGCAAAGGCGGTTTTGACATACGGTAAATGTTGTTCTCTGTTGGGTCGAGGAGCTACAAGGTCCCTTCTGATATCACTTCTTCGATCTTTTCTGGATTCAGCTTGTACCGAGGTCATTCGATGAGTTATCCCGTTGAGGTCGTCCTCATCTGCTCGGACTTTATCACAATACGCGTTGTGTATTTCATCCCAGGTAGTTGGGGGGGGGGGGGTACTTCATAAGCAAACTTAATAACTGTCTCGCTGCCCTTGAACCATTTCTGCTCAGTCTGTTATGAAAAGCCATAACCGCTATTCCTTCTGATACATTCGGCAATGTCATTCTTACTCGGTTGAAACGGGCGAGGAAGTCCCTCTCCAAGAGACTGTTTAATAGCAAATATGTGGTTTACTCTTCTTTCGGCCTTCTTGGCCCTAGCATGGGCCGTTACGAACTTATCGTCCATTTCTTCGAAGGTTTCAATGGAACGCGCATGCAGTTGTGAATACCATGTTAACGTTCTTCCCGTGAGGGTCTCGCCAAATTCTTTTAACAAAATGGAGGATACTTGTTTCTTTGCAAGATCATTGCCTTTCATGGCAGTGATGTAGTGAGTCACATGGTCATTGGGATCGGTCGTGCCATCGTATATTTTCAGATAGGGCGGCATTTTAAAGGTCTTTGGTATGGCATGTGAGGCGGCTTCATCACTGTATGGCTGCTCGATGAACCGATCGGCATCTCTCTTCGGTAAGAGCTTAGGGGCGCCCGGTATCTTGTCTACCCTTTCTTGGTGTTCTCTTATATGGTCCCGAAGTGTTTTGTTCTCATTTTCCATTTCCTCCATCCTTTTCAGAATGGTTGCGAGAGTGTCGTCACATGCACAACTAATGACATTGTGAGTAATACCGGTCGTCGAAGTAGGAAGTTGATCATGCTGCATGTCCGCAGGTGGTACAATGCAAGTCCTCGCATTTTCTGTAGCCGCGTCTTGAACGGGCTTATGGAGGATACTGGTTAGCATGTCGGCTAGCCACGCTTCAAGAAGCTTTTTTACTACCGGTGGTGTCTCTTCCACCACGGATGTGGAGGCTCCCTTACCAAGAGACTTTTTGATGCTATAGTGAGGAGGGGGCGACCCACCTCGCCTGGGGGAGGCATTGGGTATTGCGTCCTTGTCCACTGCTTCATAGCTCTCATTGATGATATTCATGAGGTTGGTTGGGAGGCTAATCGTTATTTTCGTTCTTTCTTCTCTGTTACCTGCCGTATTAGATCTGTGTATACAAAGAAAAAAGGATCTTGTTCTTATTTTCTCTTCTTTATTTTTTTTTACGTTAGTGATTCGTGTTAGTTATAGATCTAGAGGAAACTAAAAGTTTAACTAGGAAATCCTCACAGACGGCGCCAAATTGTTTGACCAAAAAGTATAACTTTCGGTTGAAACTATTATATTTATGTAATAACGGGTTAAACCTAGTTAATGACAATATCTCTATATGCGAATCTTGAAAACGTGTATAAGATGGGACATATCCAATAAGGGGTTGACAATAACAAGTATTAAATAGTCATCAAGTATGAGCAATAATGGAAGAGTAACTGATCATAAATAGCAATAAATGACATTTAAGTAAATAAGAGAAGTAGTTCACCCAATAAATAATGAGCTAGGTGATTATTCCTCCTACAATGATGAGTGACAGACAGATCTTAGAATATTCGAAATATTCTCGGATCTGATAGAAAATTGTGGAATAATATGAGCAAGAATTTTGATAAAAAGGTAATCTTTGTGTCTTTACAAGAGAGAGAATCTTTTAGCAAAATCTGCTCTTATCACAATGAATATCACATGCCCTGTTTACTATCTTTTTCCTATTTATATGGGATATACCCCACTAAACCCTATAGTAGTACAAGTACAAAAAATATTCAATGAAATATTCTTTTTAATATCTCACTCTAATAAACTAGCCGTTGCAGCTCTTTTTGCGGCGCTCGATATCGACCATCTTTTGAATTTCGACCACGGATTTCGCCATCTCCTGATCGACCTCGGCAGACTCTTTTCTCGATGTTACTTAGTCCCAAGTATTGGGACAAATTTCGACCCATACAATATATTTATTGGTAATAAATATTTGATGCTCGAGTAAATTATTACCATTCATAGAAAGTGATAGATGGATGATTATCCTCTCCGACCAGCATTGCTGGCGAGCACATTCCCCTCTCATCTTCGATGCAAAACAGGGTAAGAATTGATCCCTACACGTGAAAAAATATACTTTAAGCCCAAATAAATTAAAGTGGTTCTTTTTCTTGAGGCCACAAAAAATTGTGAAGTGAATAAACCAATACAGTAAAAAAGTAACTGTCCGAGTCAACTTAGCAGGTCAAGTCCGAACAAAGCACTAACAATTCTTTTTAATAAATCGTTCTTAACCGACCACGGCAAAACCTGCCGGCTATGAGCCAACAGTAACAGGTTAAACTGCAACGGCGTTAGTGTGAGTGGCAACATGTTAAAGATCGAGTTAGAAAGTTTAATCCTAAAGACTAATCTGATCTATTAGGTGGAAGATTTCAGTAAATCTATAAAAGAAAACTTTATATATAATTTTATTTTAACTTCATTTTTTGGCTTTTTAATATACAAAACAACTACTACCTCCGTTCTAGTTTATGTGAACCTATTTCCTTTTTGATCCGTTCCAAAAAGAATAACCCCTTTCTAAATTTGGAAATAATTTTGCTTAAACTTACAATTCTACCCTTAACGAGAACCTTTTATAACCACACAAATACTCTGGGGCTTTTTTTGAATTGATTAGGACCACAAATTCTAAAAGTCTTTATTTTTTCTTAAATTGCGTGCCCAGTCAAACAGGTTCACATAAATTGGAACGGAGATAGTAATATTTTTTTACAATCGATTTTTTTTTAATTTCTAATATTACCTAATCTATTTAATATCTCTTGAGACATATTTTCTAATTTACAATTTTAAATTTATTGTTTGTTAAAAAATTATCAAACTCTTTTTGGAATCGTATTAAAGTTTCAACCTTTTTTTGAGTTATGAATAATCAAACTCTTTCTCAATTTATGGTTGTATGCGGTAAAAATCGGTTAGTCCTTCGTATGAACTGGTTTAAATGGTAATACATTGGATCGGAGAAGCGTCTTTGTAGTATCAGGTTGAGGTCCGAAGTCAGGTCACCAAGCTTCGAACCTGAAGGACCAATGTCGAGCTCAATGTTATTATCAAGATCGAGTCCAAGTCGAGCTATGATGCAAAGTAAAGTTATCGAGCTTATGACTCAGAGACCGACCAAACACTGAGCCCGAATCAATACAGGGGTCCGAGTCAGAATCGAGCTCGAATCAGGATCGAGGGCGCGAGTCAAGATCGAAAACTCGAGTCAATATCGAGCTCATAGATCGAGCTCACAGACAAGAGCCGTTGCAATCCCACTAGAGGAGAGAATCCTAGCAGAAATTATGGAAAAACTGATTTGTCATGGGTCTCCCGCTATGTATTTTTAATTATATTTAAAAGTAGGATTCTCCACTATAAAGAGGATGGCTACATTTCTATAAAGGATAATTTTTTTGCTTACATTGTAATTCAAGCATCATATTCTCCTATATTCAAGAGTTATTCTTTTAAGGTTCATAAATTGATTCATCTTGCTTAGTCTTAAAAATCATCTTCTTTCCAACCTTGTTTATTTTGCATTCTTTGCAATCCATATTTAATATTTCTATATATCCTTACGAATTGTATTAAGCTATATCACATATCCTTATAACTACGTACAAATTCAACTCCATCCGTTTTTCGGGTAAACAGTTTGGCGCCCACCGTGGGCTAAGGATAACAGTGGTTATTTGATACGAATCTGCAAAAATACACCATTTTGCGCTTAATGTCTTGGATTTCGGATTAGCAATGACCAACTATCAATCAAATGGCCTTACCTATCGACAACGAAGCCGGTCTGCAAGATGAGAACAACAACTTGGCATCCAGTATCGAAAGATCACTTGTCAACGACGTTGGAGCTCGAATCGAAGTGCCGATGGACATCAATTCGCATGTGGCCATTGAGGCGAACCTACATTCTGAACCTGAAAATAGCATTCATGGTGGCACTCGGTCTGCAGCTCGAGATACCCATAACGTCGAAAAAAACGACGTCAGCTTGCGTATGATTTTTGAAATGTTGCAAGCTCAACATGCAACAAAAGCTCGTTGCAGAGTCAAACCCAGATACCGAGTAGACCGGAGCCCAGTCAACCCCGAGAAATCACCCATACAACGGAACCAGCTAAAATGAAATCAAATGAGCAGGAATCAGGGACTAATCCCAAAATTGCTAAGATGTTCGAAGAACTAACCAAGCGAGTAGAATTGGGAGAAAGGAGGATCGAAACAAACGAAAAAAAGGTGGAAACATACAACTCCAGGGTTGATCAGATCCCGGGGGCACCACCAAAATTAAAGGGCTTAGATTCCAAAAAATTCATACAAAAGCCTTTCCCCCCAAGTGCGGCTCCTAAAACGATCCCAAAGAAGTTTCGCATGCCCGAGATTCCTAAATATAGCGGAACTACCAACCCCAACGAATATGTCACCTCATACACATGTGCCATCAAAGGGAACGATCTAGAGGATGATGAGATCGAATCCGTATTACTGAAGAAATTCGGTGAAACCCTGTCAAAGGCAGCAATGATATAGTATCATAATTTGCCATCTAATTCTATCGATTCTTTTGCTATGCTTGCGGATTCCTTCGTAAAAGCACACGCCAGGGCCATAAAAGTCGAGACCAGGAAGTCGGACCTGTTTAAAGTGAGACAAAGGGATAACGAGATGCTAAGAGAGTTTGTGTCTCGTTTCCAAATGGAACGAATGGATCTACCCCCAGTCACAGACGATTAGACTGTTCAAGGTTTCATTCAAGGTTTGAACAAACGAAGTTCGCCGGCTTCACGGCGGTTGAAGCATAAGCTGATCGAGTACCCAGCTATCACTTGGGTCGACGTGCACAATCGGTACTAATCAAAAATTATAGTCGAAGATGATCAGTTGGGGTCTGAACTCGCTGCTCGAAAGGATATTGTCACGACCCAAAATCCAACTAGTCTTGATGGAACCTAACCCAACCCGCTAGGTAAGCCAACTTTCAACTATCCAATTCCAATAACAATTATTAAAGAAATTTAAGTAAATAATTATCTTAACCTTATACATTCCCCAAGAACTGGTAGTACAAATCATGAGCTTCTAAGAATAGAGTATACAAAGTGAAAATGAAATAAATACATAGTCTATTTGAATAGTACATAAACAAAGCTTTTATAAATCTAAGGCTACCATGAACAAGAGGCAGCTACAACAGGAACGCAGGTACATCTTCAAATCCCGCAACCATTGAGCACAGCAATAACAGCAGTCAACATCTGCACGCAATGTGCAGAAGTATAGTATCAGTACAACCGACCCCATGTACTGAGTAAGTAACAAACCTAGCCTCAGGTTGAAAGTAGTGACGAGCTTCTACTAAGGTCGGGTCCAAATCCACTAATCCACAACAGTTAATAACGACATAAAGCAAATAATACCAGAAGTAACTCAGAGATAAAATGCTCAGTCACATCATGATTTCAGCAATAATAGTTCTTCCTTTCAAGTACATCAGTGAAAACTCAAATCTTTTGTCAAAGTTACCAAAAATGTGAATAAGTTTGAAAACAGAAATTTTTCGAAAATCCTTCCAATAATAAATAAAATATTTCATTTTATTTTCAGATAATCATTGTAAAACAAATGCATCATTATTCCCACCTGTCAACATGTAGGAGAAATCATGAATAATGTGATACCGTACAGCATGAGGAAAATACATCTCTATGCATATATGTCATGTGTGCATGTCAATGCAATATATCTCAGAGATTGTACTCATGTACTCACATTCTCAGAGTACTAAATCTCACTGTCTCGCATTCTCTCTCACTGTGCTCAGCACACTCAATCACTCAGTGCTATACAATACCTGTTGCGGCGTGCATCCCGATCCCTGTTTATAGTCGACTGCGCTCACTGGGGGTGTGTACAGACTCATGAGGGGCTCCTACAGCCCAAGCGCTATAAGCACGGATAACTCACGTGATGTACGGACAACTCACGTGCCATAATATAAATATCTAGATCCGCACGGCCAACTCACGTGCTGCACGACCAACTCACGTGCAATAATAATATAAGGATCCGCACAACCAACTCACGTGCTGCACGGCCAACTCACGTGCAATAATAATATAAGGATCTGCACGGCCAACTCACATGTAATAGTATAATATATATAAAGCCAACATGGCCTGCTGCGGCGTGCAACCCGATCCCAAAAATATCCTCGCAATCAGGCCCTCGGCCTCCCTCAGTCATCAATCTCTCCAGTCTCTCTCTCATGGGCTCACAATGTCATGAGAATAGCCCAAAATGATGATATGATGTATCAATAAATAACAACAGAGACTGAGATATGATATGCAATGAAATGAATATGGCTGAGTATGAATTTTCAACATAATCAATAATTCACAGCAATATGACCTCTATGGGTCCCAATAATACTGGCACATAGCCTCAACATAATTTTTAATATGCTTTTCAGCTCAATTTCTTTAACTCATAAAACCGCGTGGAAAATGCCAAGATTATTTAATTACAAAATTCCACAAAAACAATTATGTCACAATTCCTATAGTGCACGCCCACACGTCCGTCGCCTAGCATGTGCGTCACCTCCCAACAATTCACGAAATACATATATTCAGGGTTTATACCCTCAACTCCAAGATTAGAAGAGTTACTTACCTCGAACAAGCCAAATCCAATGTCGAAAAAGCTAAGCAATACTCCAAAAATTCCATTATGTGCGTATCAATTTCCAAACGGCTCGAATCTAGTCACAATTAATTTGATTCAGCCCACAAAAATTATAAGAATTAATTCCATATCAAAATACTAATATTTTCCAAAAATTCGAAATTACACGTCTTGAAACCCGACAAAAGTTACAAAATATTAACGCCCATCCAACCACGAGTCCAACCATACAAATTTCACCAAATTCCGACATCAACTCGACCCTCAAATCTTCAATTGAAGTCTTTGAAGATTTCTACCATTTTCAACCCAATCTTTACCCATTTGAACTTAACACTCTTTCCATAAACCTTATTGATACGTATAAATAATACAATTACGCCCAAGAATCATACTCTTAATCACTCATCATTACCCAAACTCGAAATTGAAGATTAGGGGTTAGAACCTTACCTCTTTGATGAAGAACTTGAGGGATTTCTTGTTGGATTTCAAGGCTTGGACAAGAATTTAATGAACAAGACACTTCATCTACTTCCTCTCTCTAGAACACTCTCACTTCTCTCTAAAATCATCAGATAATTGCCCCAAAGCCTATTTATCAAAATGGAGTCGGGTTATAAAAATAGAAAAATTAACCCTCCGAAAGCAGGTCTGCGGTCGCATAATGGACCGCAGAATGGGTATGCAGGCCGCAAAATTGATCGCAAAATTGGCGCCCAAAACTGGGTTCTTCAGGTCTATTCTGCGACCAGTTTTGCGGTCGCAGAAGCAGTTTTGCGATCGCATAACTGTTTTGCGATCGCATAATTGGTCGCAGAATTGCATTTTTCCAGCCTTTGGTAATTTGGTCATAACATCTTGTAGGAATGTCCAAATGACGAACGGTTTAAAGAGTTAGAAACTAGACTCAAAGATCTTTCTTTTGATAGGTAATACACTATATAACACTTCGTATCATGAGAGTTATACTCATTTGAAGTTAGGTCTTGTGCGAACTCACTTGACACTTTAGTCTTATGAAATTTTCAACTTCTACATTCGATGCCGAAACCTATCGAATCAAGTCCGATTGACCTCAAATTTTGAACACAAGTCATAAATGACATAATGAAGCTATTTCAATTTCCATAATCGGAATTCCGACCTCGATATCAAAAAGTCAACCCCTGGTCAAACTTCCCAAAAATTTAACTTTCGGCATTTCAAGCCTAATTCCACTACGGACCTCCAAATAATTTTTTCGGACACGCTCCTAAGTCCAAAATCACCATACAGAGCTATTGGAATCATCAGAATTAAATTCTTAGGTCGTTTACACATAATTGAATATCCGGTCAACTTTTCCAACTTAAGTTTTCAATTATGAGACTAAGTATCTCATTTCACTTCGAAATGCTTCCGGACCCAAACCAACTAACCCGATAAGTCATAAATCAACTGTGAGGCATAAATTAAGTAGTAAATGGGGGAGCGGCATTGTGATACTCAAAACGACCTGTCGAGTCGTTACTTTCTCCCCCACTTAAACATACGTTCGTCCTCGAACGTGCCAAGAGTTGTTCTTAACCTCCAAATATCTATTCCACCTTACAACGCACATACCCGGGGGTGATCTCACGTCACCCAATTCTATATAGGCATGACCATACAACATAACTGAAAATCATTAATTCAATCTTAGCCCAAAAACCATGGAGCCAAATTTCTAACATCCAGAATTCTTTTCAAGACCCGAATCTCACATCTACACACTGTATAAGCCTGAACAAGTTGTATCCAGCCATTACCATAATATCAGATATAATCACATAACATACTACACAACTCGTATACTCGTAGTACCATTTCTGATCACAGTAACTGCTCAAAACCAACTAAGTACTAGTATAAAACCCCGCATCCAACAGAACCTCATTTCAAAACCTCCGTACACTGCCAATGATGAAAGAAACAATCAAAACTCATAACCACTCATCAGATCAACTAGCCATGGAGCTCTCTCGTCCCAAACAGAACCATAATCTTCTCCTAAGCCGACTTTCAATATTATCCTCCCGAATATACCGTAATCAAGTACCTATTCTAGGTCCAATGACCTTATATTATTAAACACAACTATCCCACAAACACGCCACATCAATATAACTCACGCCACAATTGCGCAATCTGTGTACCCAAATATGGGAGATGTCTCAAGGAAGAAAACTGTATTGCAAGTTCAACAAGCACCACTACAACCGCAATGTTACAACCAACTCCTCAAATTTCATGAAGAGGATAACCGTAGGTGCATGTTCACAATTGTAGAGGAAGAAAATTAATGAATCAGATAAATTATCATAGAAATAAAATTCCCACACACGGCACGGACAACTCACTTGCCAATAATATGAATCACCCGGCATGGTCACAGGCCTCCAGTCCCAGCATATCATACATGAGCAATTAAACAATTACACTTGTATATATGATAATGAAATAAGATTTTCATGCTCCTGGACTGGTAAAAAAAAATAATACGCCATAGTGTATGCATGTGCAAAGTCTGCTATCACACTTCAAATCGGTGATTTAACGCAGAAATAGTAACTACCTCGTTTATTCGGGGGAATTAGCCTCTTTGTAACCTCAAATGTAGCCCAGATAGTTTTCAACAAAGGTACGAACATAAAAAACTCTATAACTTTATGCTTAACAATTAACTCTAGGCATATCATAGCCTAAGCATTCTTTCGAGTAGGAATACTTGCCCCGATACTCACATATGGGCTCAACCTCACATATATGTGCACTCATAACGTGTAGCTATCACAAATAAATAACGCAACTAGTGCTTCCACTGGGCTTTAAATAAAATAGCCACCTCAAATAGTTCGCAACCCCGAAACAATATACTTCTGAGAACTCCCCGTCTCCAAATTCATCGAAAACATGAATCACCGTAACTAATCCCAACTCCAGCACTAAAATGACTAACACATCTTCCATTCACTATAATCCCATGGGGAATACTTTCATAATTCTTCCGTTCGATATAGCAATAATTAAAATATCAGGAGTATATCAACCAGGTGGGTACTGCAATACCGATGAACATCCGTAAGTCAAAACACAATGCGCTTTCTGAAATGCGAACCCTTCTCAGGAATTACCAAGCAGTTATAACACCCATCGAAATATCTGAAATTGACCACGTTGTCCAACATTCGTTACCTTCTCTTCACGACTGAACTGTCACCCTGTACATGTAAATCTTAATCTCGCACAACACATCGCATCTATTATGCCATCATGTGAAAAACACAAGAGTCCTATTATCAACTTTTAGTCACCAACAATTTACATACTCTATTAGTTTGAAACCGTTCTCTTGCTCCTTTCCAGGAGGAAATCACAATAGATAATACGTTCTCCACACCGGTAGAAAAGTATCTGATTCAAACCATGGTAGAAACCATCATGAACACTTTTAAATCCATCTGCACATAACCAAGCTATTAGAATTAAATTCCTCTAACTCGACCAAACCACGTAGGTCACCAAAACCCAAGGATATTTCCACCAAAACATCTGTAAAGTCTTACCACGTCGTAATTACCCAAAGGACCGATCCTACCATTACCACACCGGTCTAGCCTACTACCCAGTTGTCCTATTTCTCTGAGTCCCTTCCGAATTTGCCTTCAAATTGATACTTCTCCTTGCTAAACACCACGATATTTAACCACAACTCACCCCACAAACCTTAGCATAGAACCACAACGCCCTACGGCCCTTAAGAAAACGTGTTCTTCTTAAGCACCTCCATAAATACCACAACTGTAACACTCACTCCGAAAATACTTTATGTGAGTCTAAAGCCATTTCATTCACCTTCCTGATACCTAAATATAAAATCCATAATGATATACAAAAATACCACAAGTCTCGACTCCATCCAACTTAAATCTCAGATTTTAGCTGCAAATAAATCCGCCAAAAATTTTTAATTGTTACATATAAATCTCGAATCCATTAGAACTTTCTCGAGAATCACCCCCTTTGTTCAAATCCACATTACACCGCACAAATGGGCCAAAGGACACATGCCCCATTAGCACAACAACTCTCAAAGAAGTAACTCTACTTTAATACTACCTATCAAATTCATACTCCGTGCGCACTACATCATTCACAAATAACAACTCACTCATCCCACGATTTTTATATACTCATAAGTGTAATATAACCCGTATCCAGGAATTTCCTTACTAGAGTCATTCTCGAACTCCACCTCTGCAAGTCATCACTGATTCCCAAGTAAACCTCAGAACAAAACACAATTTTGACACATAGCCATGAATTAAATTGCCGATAGCAGACTCCCCCACTTGGCTCAAAGCCATAAATCAAAACATTCGATAACTCACAATAACCATACTCTCTTACTGCCATAATGCTGCAGTCCGTTCAATAGAAATTCTTCTCAAGCTCATGTGACACCAACCATAAAATACCCCGATCATCCTCTAAGCTCGCAATCATTCTCTTGTCACTCAAGTCAAGTTTCTCAACCAGATTCAATTTCAAATCTCTACACATATGCCTTGCTGGCAGAAAAGAAACTCTCCACTCCCATATAAGGAACATTACCGAACATATGAATCCAAAAGCATAATTTACAACTGAAGCAACCGAGCTTAAGCTGCGGTCTAACCATGGCCTCAAGTCCTCCATACTGGTCCATCACCAAAATACAGAATACACATTTCGAACCTCGTTCATGGAAACACAAGCCGGTGATGCACAGCTGATATGGAATACGAATGTGTAGAAGGAATTCAAAGAGTTATATTTCAAGCTGAATCAATTCTGCACGATAAAGAAAGAAAGATGGGAAGTATATATCCTAAATGCCTTGTAGCCTCTCGAAGATAAGTATGGACATCACCATACCGATCCGCAAGACTCTACTAGACACTTGCTCATGACTTGTAGAACCTATGAACCTAGAGCTCTGATACCACCTTGTCACGACCCAAAATCCAACTAGTCGTGATGGCACCTAACCTAACCCGCTAGGTAAGCCAACTTTCAACTATCCAATTCTAATAACAATTATTAAAGAAATTTAAGTAAATAATTATCTTAACCTTATACATTCCCCAAGAACTGGTATTACAAATCATGAGCTTCTAAGAATAAAGTATACAAAGCGGAAGTAAAATAAATACATAGTCTGTTTGAATAGTACATAAACAGAGCTTTTATAAATCTAAGGCTACCATGAACAAGAGGCAGCTACAACAGGAACGCAGGTACATCTTCAAATCCCGCATCCATCGAGCACAGCAACAACAACAGTCAGCATCTGCACGCAATGTGAAGAAGTGTAGTATCAGTACAACCGACCCCATGTACTGAGTAAGTAACAAACCTAGCCTTAGGTTGAAAGTAGTGACGAGCTTCTACCAAGGTCAGGTCCAAATCCACTAATCCACAACAGTTAATAACGACATAAAGCAAATAATACCAGAAGTAACTCAGAGATAAAATGCTCAGTCACATCATGATTTCAGTAATAATAGTTCTTCCTTTCAAGTACATCAGTGAAAACCCAAATCTTTTGCCAAAGTTACCAAAAATGTGAATAAGTTTGAAAACAGAAATTTTTCCAAAATCCTTCCAATAATAAATAAAATATTTCATTTTCTTTTCAGATAACCATTGTAAAACAAATGCATCATTATTCCCACCTGTCAACATGTGTGAGAAATTATGAATAATGTGATACCGTACAGCATGAGGAAAATACATCTCTATGCATATATGTCATGTGTGCATGTCAATGCAATATATCTCAGAGATTGTACTCATGTACTCACACTCTCAGAGTACTCAATCTCACTGTCTCGCATTCTCTCTCACTCTGCTCAACACATTCAATCACTCAGCGCTATACAATACCTGTTGCGGCGTGCATCCCGATCCCTGTTTATAGTCGACTGCGCTCACTGGGGATGTGTACAGACTCATGAGGGGCTCCTACAACCCAAGCGCTATAAGCACGGACAACTCACTTGCTGTACGGACAACTCACGTGCCATAATATAAATATCTAGATCCGCACGGCCAACTCACGTGCAATAATAATACAAGGATCAGCACAACCAACTCACGTGATGCACGGCCAACTCACGTGTAATAATAATATAAGGATCTGCACGGCGAACTCACGTGCAATAGTATAATATATATAAAGCCAACATGGCTTGCTGCGGTGTGCAGCCCGATCCCAAAAATATACTCACAATCAGGCCCTCGGCCTCCATCAATCATCAATCTCTCCAGTCTCTCTCTCATGGGCTCACAATGTCATGAAAATAGCCCAAAAATGATAATATGATGTATCAATAAATAACAACAGAGACTGAGATATGATATGCAATGAAATGAATATGGGTAAGTATGAATTTTCAACATAACCAATAATTCACAACAATATGACCTCGGTGGGTCCAAATAATACTGGCACATAGCCTCAACATGATTTTTAATATACTTTTCAGTTCAATTTCTTTAACTCATAAAACCGCATGAAAAATGCCAAGATTATTTAACTACAAAATTTCACATAAACAATTATGTCACAATTCCTATAGTGCACGCCCACACGCCTGTCACTAGCATGTGAGTCACCTCCCAACAATTCACGAAATATATATATTTAGGGCTCATACCCTCAACTCCAAGATTAGAAGAGTTACTTACCTCGATCAAGCCAAATCCAATGTCGAGCAAGCTAAGCAATGCTCCAGAAATTCCATTCTGCGTGTATCAACTTCCAAACGGCTCGAATCTAGTCACAATTAATTTGATTCAACCCACAAAAATTATAGGAATTAATTCCATATCAAAATACTAATATTTTTCAAAAATTCAAAATTACACTCAAAAATTGCCTGTGGGGCCCACGTCTTGGAACCCGACAAAAGTTACAAAATATTAACGCACATCCAACCACGAGTCCAACCATACAAATTTTACCAAATTCCAACATCAACTCGACCCTCAAATCTTCAATTGAAGTCTTTGAAGATTTCTACCATTTTCAACCCAATCTTTACCCATTTGAACTCAACACTCTTTCCATAAACCTTATTGACACGTATAAATAATACAATTACATCCAAGAATCATACTCTTAATCACCCATCATTACCCAAACTCGAAATTGAAGATTAGGGGTTAGAACCTTACCTCTTTGATGAAGAACTTGAGGGATTTCTTGTTGGATTTCAAGGCTTGGACAAGAATTTGATGAACAAGATACTTCATTTTCTTCCTCTCTCTAGAACACTCTCACTTCTCTCAAAAATCATCAGATAATTGTCCCAAAATAAGTCCCAAAGCCTATTTATCAAAATTGGGTCGGGTTATTAAAATAGAAAAATTAACCCTCCGAAAGCAGGTCTGCGGTCGCATAATGGACCGCAGAATGGGTATGCGGACAGCAAAATTGATCACAAAATCAGCGCCCAAAACTGGGCTCTTCTGGTCCATTCTGCGACAAGTTTTGCGGTTGCAGAAGCAGTTTTGCGATCGCATAACTGTTTTGCGATCGCATAATTGGTCGCAGAATTGTATTTTTCCAGCCTTTGGTAATTTGGTCATAGCTTTTTGTAGGAATGTCCAAACAACGAACGGTTTGAAGCGTTAGAAACTAGACTCAAAGATATTTCATTTGATAGGTAATACACCATATAACACTATATATCATGAGAGTTATACGCATTTGAATTTAGGTCTTGTGCAAACTCACTTGACACTTTAGTCTTATAAAATTTTCAACTTCTACATTCGATGCCGAAACCTATCGAATCAAGTCCGATTGACCTCAAATTTTGAACACAAGTCATAAATGACATAATGAAGCTATTCCAATTTCCATAATCGAATTCCGACCTTGATATCAAAAAGTCAACCCCCCGGTCAAACTTTCTAAAAATTCAACTTTCGGCATTTCAAGCCTAATTCCACTACGGACCTCCAAACAATTTTTCCGGACACGCTCCTAAGTCCAAAATCACCATACGGAGCTATTGGAATCATCAGAATTAAATTTTGAGGTCGTTTACACATAAGTGAATATCCGGTCAATTTTTCCAACTTAAGTTTTTAATTTTGAGACTAAGTGTCTCATTTTACTCCGAAATCCTTCCGGACTCGAACCAACTAACCCGATAAGTCATAAATCAACAGTGAGGCATAAATTAAGTAGTAAATGGGGGATCGGGGTTGTGATACTCAAAACGACCTGTCGGGTCGTTACAGATATCAATCGAGAACAAGGTCCGATCAGGGATCGATACCGATCGTATAACGGAAACCACAGAATCAATGAATCGAGACGTAACCATGGACAAAGCAACAAATGAAGTGATCGAGGTCAAGGGTCTCGGGGGCTGATGAATAGAAGTGGGTTCGACAGGCCTACCGGATCTAAGGAAGCACCTCGGCTATCGGAGTATAACTTCAGCATTGATGCATCCGCCATCGTGTTGGCTATCGGACGCATCAAAGACACTAAATGGCCTCGACCCATGTAGACCGATCCTTCCCAAAGGAATACCAATCAAATGTGTGAATATCATGGCACCCATGGCCACTGAACGGAAGATTGCAAACAACTAAGAGAAGAGGTAGCCTGGTTATTCAATAAAGGGCACCTTCGAGAATTTTTAAGCGACAGGGATTTCGGCAAGCAAAACGAATAAGAAGAACCACAACACATCATCCACATGATCATCGGCGGTGTCGATATCCCTCAAGGGCCGGTGCTTAAACGCACTAAGACATCGATTATGAGAGAAAAGCGATCTCGAACTCAGGATTACACACCCATAAGAATTTTGTCCTTCAATGATGATGATGCAGAAGGAGTCATACAACCTCATAACGATGCACTGGTAATATCCGTACTTATGAATAAAACTAAAGTTAAGCGTGTGTTAATTGATCCAGGTAGCTTGGCCAACATCATTAGATCGAAGGTTATAGAACAGCTCGGTCTACAGGACTAGATCGTATCCGCAACCCTGGTTCAAAACGGATTCAATATGGCATGTGAAACCACTAAAGGCGAGATAATTCTGCCGATAAATGTGGCTGGAACCATCCAGGAAATGAAGTTCCACGTAATCGAAGGTGACATGAGATACAACGCCCTTTTTGGAAGGCCATGGATCCACAACATGAGAGTTATACCTTCGACCCTACACCAGGTTCTTAAATTTCCAACATCGGGGGGAGTCAAAATAGTGTACGGAGAAGCAATTCCGATATCCTCGTCAACAAAGGAATCGAACTTAAAAGGGGAACAAGGTGCCAAATAGCAATCACAGACGTCAACTTTAACCCAACTAGAAAATCAAAAGATCGAGGTAGATGATGATCAAAGGATCCCTCGATCCTTCGTGGTTCCCGATGATTTCGACGCTACCCAATCAACGATTGAAGAAATGGAGCAAGTCATACTAATCGAACATTTGCCCGAACGAAAGGTATACCCGGGAAGGGGATTAACCCCCGAAATCAGGAAAAAGTATATTCAGTTTCTTATCGATAACATAGACTGTTTTGCTTGGTCCCATTTAGATATAACAGGGATCCTATCGGATATAACGACGCATCGGCTAAGCCTGGACCTTAAGTTCAAACTGGTGAAGCAAAAGAGAAGACCCCAGTCCGAGGTAAAACACGCATTCATAAAGGATGAGGTAACTAAACTTCTCAAAATAGGGTCCATTCGGGAGGTAAAATATCCCGAATGGCTAGCCGATGTAGTTGTAGTCCCTAAAAAAGAGAACAAACTTAAAATGTGTGTAGATTATAAGGATTTAAACAAGGCATGCCCCAAAGATTCTTTTCCGCTGCCTAACATCGATCACATGATCGATTCCACAGTTGGCCACGAGGTCCTTACTTTTCTCGATGCCTATTCCGGGTATAATCAAATCCAAATGAACCCGGAAGACCAGGAAAAGACTTCATTTGTCACCAAGTATGGAACATATTATTATAATATGATGCCCTTCGGGATAAAAAATACAGGAGCTACTTACCAACGCCTAGTAAATAAAATATTTGAGGAACAAATAGGTAAATCAATGAAAGTTTATATTGATGACATGCTAGTTAAGTCCCTGCGCGCAGAGGATCATTTGACTCATTTGCAGGAAACATTCGAGATTTTAAGGAAATACAACATGAAGCTCAACCCCGAAAAATGTGCTTTCGGGGTTGGTTCGGGCAAGTTCCTTAGTTTCATGGAATCAAATCGGGGGATCGAGATAAACCCCGATAAAATCAAGACCATCAAAGACATCACCATCGTGGACAGTGTAAAAGCCGTGCAGAGGCTAACAGGGCGGATTCCTGCCTTAGGCCGATTCATTTCAAGGTCGTCAGATCGGAGCCATAAATTTTTCTCTCTACTCAAAAAGAAGAACGATTTCGCTTGGACCCCGGAATGCCAGCAAGCGTTAGAGGAATTAAAGCAATATCTATCGAGCCTACCACTGCTTCATACTCCAAAAATAGACGAAAAACTTTGCTTGTACTTGGCAGTATCAGAAATCGCGGTAAGTGGTGTCCTAGTTCGAGAAGAGCAAAGTACGCAATTTCCCGTTTATTATGTAAGTCGAACCTTAGGAGAAGCAGAGACCAGATATTCACACTTAGAAAAATTAGCATTTGCACTGATAAGCGCCTCTAGAAAGTTAAGACTGTACTTTCAATGTCACCCCATATGCGTACTGATCACTTACCTACTTCGTAATATTTTGCACAAGCCTAAACTATCATGCCGATTGGCTAAATGGTCCTTCGAGCTCAGTGGGTACGATATCGAATATCAACCCTGTACGGCCATCAAGTCTCAAAATTTAGCGGACTTCGTGGCCGATTTCATGCCGACCCTCATACCCGAAGTTGAAAAAGAACTCTTATTGAAATCGGGTACATCATCGGGGGTATGGACCCTTTTTACGGACGGGGCTTCGAACGTAAAAGGGTCCGGGCTAGGCATCATTTTAAAGCTGCCTACGGGTAACACCGTTAGGCAATCTATCAAAACTACTAGTTTGACTAACAACGAAGCCGAGTATGAGGCCATGATTGCAGGTCTCGAACTAGCTAAAATCTTGGGAGCAGAAGTCATTGAAGCCAAGTGTGACTCTTTGCTGGTGGTAAATCAAGTAAACAAAACCTTCGAAGTTCGAGAAGATAGAATGCAAAGGTACTTGGAAGACAAACTGCAGGTCACTTTGCACCATTTCAAAGAATGAACTTTACAGCATATTCCACGAGAACAAAACAGTGAGGTCGATGCACTTGAAAATTTGGGATCATCGGTCGAGAAAGGAGAGATAAGCTCGGGGACAGTCGTTCAACTCTCAAGATTCGTAATCGAAGAAGGTCATGCTGAGATAAATTCTTCAAGCTTAACCTGGGATTGGAGGAATAAGTATATTGAATACTTAAAGAATGGAAAGCTCTCATCGGATCCTAAAATTTCGAGGGCCCTACGAACCAAAGCTGCTCGATTCATATTAACTGCAGATGGAACGTTATACCGAAGGATATTCGATGGACCATTGGCAGTATTCTTAGGTCCAGGAGACACCGACTATGTCCTATGTTAGGTGCACGAGGGCACTTGTGTAAATCACTCCGGTGCCGATTCATTAGTCCGAAAAATAATCAGGGCAGGGTACTATTGGATCGATATGGATAAAGATGCAAATGAGTTTGTTCGAAGATGTGACAAATGTCAAAGGTTCGCACCAATGATCCATCAGCCCGGAGAGCAACTTCACTCAATCCTATCCCCATGGCCATTCATGAAATGGGGAATGGATATCGTCGGCCCTCTGCCATCGGCCCTAGGTAAAGCTAAGTTCATTTTATTTATGACTCAATATTTCTCTAAATGGATTGAAGCACAGGCGTTCGTGAAAGTAAGAGAGAAAGAGGTTATAGACTTTATCTGGGATCATATCGTATGTCGATTCGGGATACCCACCGAAATAGTGTGTGACAATGGGAAACAGTTTGTCGGCAGCAAAGTGACGAAATTCCTCAAAGACCACAAGATAAAAAGGATATTATCAACACCGTATCACCCCAGCAGGAATGGATAGGCCGAATCGACGAACAAAACTATCATTCAAAGCCTAAAGAAGAGGCTGAACGACGCCAAGGGAAAATAGAGAAAAATCCTACCCGAAGTTCTTTGGGCATATCGAACAACATCAAAATCAAGTACGGGGGCAACCCCGTTCTCCTTAGTATATGGCTCTGAAGCATTGATTCCAGTCGAAGTCGGGAAACCCAGTGCCAGGTTTTGATACACAATAGAAGAGTCAAATAACGAGGCTATGAACACTAGCCTCGAATTATCGAATGGAAAACGAGAAGCTGCTCTCGTCCAATTGGCCGCCCAAAAGCAGCAAATCGAAAGATATTACAATCGAAGAACCAAGCTTCGCCATTTTAAACTCGGGAACTTAGTGCTAAGGAAAGTCACCCTCAATAC
Source organism: Nicotiana tomentosiformis (assembly GCF_000390325.3). NCBI lineage: Eukaryota > Viridiplantae > Streptophyta > Magnoliopsida > Solanales > Solanaceae > Nicotiana > Nicotiana tomentosiformis. The sequence goes on along the minus strand of NC_090814.1, from coordinate 143,775,543 downwards.
CCGAAATCCAAACGAAGGAAAACTAGGACCGAACTAGGAAGGACCATATCAGGTTCTCGAAAACGTCGGAAAAGGATCATACAAGCTCGGCATTATAAACGGCAAACAACTATCAAGCAATTGGAATGTGTCGCACCTAAAACGATACTAATGCTAAGGTACGACCCTCCCATGTTCGTTTATATTTCAAAACTAACCCTTGCAGGAGTTCGATCAGGAACAAGGATGGTTTATTCAACACCAAAGCCCTAGGTCTGAAAGCACGTGTTGCACTCTTTTTCCCTTAGACTAGTTTTATCCCAAATGGGTTTTTCGGCAAGGTTTTTAATGAGGCAACCATTGATCGTGCTAACTTAGAACAGTTCAATAGTATCCGAGGCCTCTTTACAATCGACCTCGAATACTTGAGGGGAATTACCCTTCAAACATATCAAGTTCGATGCAAGAAAGTTACTTCATAACAACAGGGTTCCAATAGGAAAAATAGTAAGAGCCAAATGGTCAAAACGAACCGTGTTCATGTAGTTGGCCCAAGCCCTGACACAAAACATGAACACATGTATAATGACTTACAAAGAAAACTTTCTTCTTTACCCATATTTTATATCCAAGAAAAATTCCTCTATTTCTAGATTTATTATGCAAACAGACTTAAGGGCCGACCACTACCCCTTAAATCGGGGACTGCCAACCGAAAATCAACGAAGCCCAAGGGCTACATCGACTTGAGTTCGAGCAACCATTCTCACTCGGGGACTATCTACGAATCCCTAGGGATACCCTATTTTTAGTTCGAGAAATCACTCACTCAACCATTAAGCCTACGGGCTATAATACTTCGAGTTCGAGCAAGCACTCACTCGACTACCAAGCCTACGGGCTACTCTTATTTTGAGTTCGAGAAATCACTCACTCAACCATTAAGTCGACGGGCTACATTACTTCGAGTTCGAGCAAGCACTCACTCGACTACCAAGCCTACGGGCTACTCTTATTTTGAGTTCGAGAAATCACTCACTGAACCATTAAGCCTACGGGCTACATTACTTCGAGTTCGAGCAAGCACTCACTCAACCGTTAAGCCTACGAGCTATGTCACTTCGAGTTCGAGCAAGCACTCACTCGACTACTAAGCCTACGGGCTACTCTTATTTTTGAGTTCGAGAAATCACTCACTCAACCATTAAGCCTACGGGCTACATTACTTCGAGTTCGAGCAAGCACTCACTCAACTATTTAGCCTACGGGCTATGTTACTTCGAGTTCGAGCAAGCACTCACTCGACTATTAAGCCTACGGGCTATATTACTTCGAGTTCGAGCAAGGTACTCACTCGAACACTAAGCCTACGGGCTACTCTTAGCTTGAGTTCGAGAAATCACTCACTCAATCATTAAGCCTACGAGCTACATTACTTCGAGTTCGAAATCACTCACTCGACTATTAAGCCTACGGACTACATTACTTCGAGTTCGAGCAAGGCACTCACTCGAATACTAAGCTTACGGGCTACTCTTATCTTGAGTTCGAGAAATCACTCACTCAATCATTAAGCCTACGAGCTACATTACTTCAAGTTCGAAATCACTAAGCCTTCGGGCTACATTACTTCAAGTTCGAAAACGCTCACTCAGATATAAAGGCTACAAAGTCCGAATTCGACCAAATTGCCTAAAGCCTTATGAAACATTCATAAGGCACGAGTAAAACGAAATCTTCACAAGACAAAAAATAAAACAAAGGCAAGACCGGAAAAGAAAATATATTTGTATATATTTACAAGATTATTTACATGATTGTTTGCAACATCTGAAATAGAAACTAAGGGACTAAGTTTCTTGGTTATCCCCGGGGGCGGTCTCTTCGCCATCGGGCTCCTCCTCGCTCTCAGACCCGCTCTTGCTCTCATCACCGTCATCATCGGAAACCAAGGCTTCAGCATCGGCTTCGAGCTCCTTCGCGCTTTTTATATCTTCGGTGAGGTCGAAACCTCGAGCGTGGATCTCCTCGAGGGTCTCCCTCCGAGATCGGTACTTAGCAAGCTCAACGACCCAATGTGCTCGAGTGTTGGCGGTCTCGGCTGCCTCTTTTGCTTGTACCTGAGCAGCTTAAGCATCGGCCCGGTAAACGGCCACGAATGCATCCACATCAGCCTTTGCCTTTTCGGCGTCGGATTCGGCCTTAGCGAGTTTAGAAACCAACCGAGCCTCGAGCTCCTCTATTCTTCTTACTTGAACTGAGCTTTTCTCCTTCATACTTTGAAGCTGAGTTTAGGCCGATGAAAATTGGGCTCGAGCAGCCTCTTTCTCTCTAACAAAGCGGTCCATACCTTCTTTCCACTTCAAGGACTCCGCTTTTATCATATCAACCTCATCGTGGAGTTTCCCGATCATCTCAATTTTCTGCTGCAACTGTGAGACCGAAAAATTAGCCATCGCTCTGGTATAGAGCCCATAGGCTTTTAAAAGTATCATTACATGCTCAACAGATCGGTCTGATCTTGGTGAGCCTTGGCCAACTCAGCTCGGAGGTCTTTATTTTTTCTCTCCCCTTTGCCCTAAGAGGATTTTAAGAGAGTTCCTCTCCTCCGTGACCCGTTGAAGATCGGTCTCGAACCGATGCAGCTTAGCTCGAGACCGAGAACTCGCTTCTCGATGAACCACCACGGCCTGCTAAGAAAGAAGAAAAAAAGTTAGGAAAGAATAGAAAAACATAAAAAATAAAGAGAGTTAAGATCTTACTCGATTCAGAGCTAGCTACGCTTCACAAAGGAAGCCCGACACATCACTGGGGCCAGCAGCGTCCTCGACCCCCATAAATAGATCATGGAAAGGGTCCTCCCCTTCTTGAGACCGGCTCATCTCGAGAGCCCCCAAAGCTTGGGCTTCCAGAATAGCCCCTCCGGAAAAGGCAAGGAGAGTGGGCGAATCTCCGATTACTATTGCCCCAGGTGACTCGCTTGGGGCGTTCTCCTCAGTTCGGAGAGCTTCAAGACCGACCCCTTCCGATGTACCCACCGTTTGATTCCGATAGGAAGCATCCCCGATCTCTAATGACTCGGGGACTTTGCCTGAACCTTCCTCCGATATCTCCTCGGTTCGAGGCAGAGCCTTATGAATCACCGTCGATTCAGCCACCTTTGGGGCATCGGTGCTTTTCTTTATTCGGGCCGCCAGCGCGGACCCGCCATCTTCTTCTTCTTCGTATTCATTCCTTAGATGCAAAACTAATTCTACAGTCAAAGGAATGGTATTCACAAAAAGGGGGATATCGGTGAGAAAAGAAATGAAAAGGCAAAATAGTAGGAGATAACAACAGAATTACACTTACGCTTCATGTTCCACTCCTCGGGAAAAGGCATCTTTTCGGTCGGAATCAGATCCGAAGTCCTTATTCGGACGAACCTGCTCATCCAGCCTCGATCCCTATCCTTGTCTATGCTCGAGAATAGAGCCTTGGTAGCTCGACGCTGAAGTTTTATTAACCCTCCTAAAAAAAGGCGAGGACAGTATAATCAGATGAGATGATTGAGGGTGAAAGGCATCTCCTCGATTTTGTTCACGAAGTATCAGATCAAAATAGCGATCCTCCAAAAAGAAGGATGAATCTGTCCTAGGGTTATTAGGTATTTACGATAAAAATCTATGATAACAGGGTCGAGGGGACCTAACGTGAAAGGGTAAGTGTACACACTTAAAAACCCTTTCACGTGAGTAGTAATATCCTCTTCGGGAGACGGTACTACCACTTCTTTGTTCCCCTAGTTACAATTTTTTTTATCTGCTCGATATACCCCCCGATTATCAAACAAATATATCTCGATACGGGCTCACATCGGCCGGGAACCGGCAAACCTTTATCGAGTTTGAAATCGGAAGTAAGAACACACGCCGCCGAAACGCACTCCTCAGGCCGTGGATCCTCCAGTGTTTTGTCGGCGGCGGATTGGGAAGAAAAAGCTTTTTCTTTTTGGGGGACTGTTTTTGATGTCTTCACCATTTTTGGATTTAAAGAAGGTGATAAAGATTTGGTGGTTTTTAAGCAAATAATCACAAATCTACGAATGAACTCAGAAGAGACGAAAAGGAACTCAGAAAATTTGGAAGATTGAAGACGTAAAAATGATAAATGGTAAAAGAAATGACTATTTATAGATTGAAGCAATGGCGGTTCAATAACAGCGGTGGCCAACCACCTTCTAACACGTATTTAATGCCTTGGGAAGCTAAACCGACGAGACAGCTATCATGTGCGTCATGATCGAGCCCAATGTGAATGTCAGCTTATATCTGAGCGAGCTGCTGTGAAATCATGTCGTTCCTCGCTACATCCTTCTCGAGAAACGAGGGGACAATCTGTATGCAGTAAAAACCGGTTAGTCCTTCGTACGAACTGGTTTAAATGGTAATACATTGGATCGGAGAAGCGTCTTCGTAGTATCAGGTTGAGGTCCGAAGTCAGGTCACCAAGCTTCGAGCCCGAAGGACCAATGTCGAGCTCAATATTATTATTAAGATCGAGCCCAAGTCGAGCTATGATGCAAAGTAAAGTTATCGAGCTTATGAATCAGAGAGCGACCAAACACTGAGCCCGAATCAATACAGGGGTCCGAGTCAGAATCGAGCTCGAATCAGGATCGAGGGTTCGAGTCAAGATCGAAAACTCGAGTCAATATCGAGCTCACATACAAGAGCCGTTGCAATCCCACTAGAGGAGAGAATCCTGGCAGAAATTATGGAAAAGTTGATTTGTCATGGGTCTCCCACTATGTATTTTTAATTATATCTAAAAGTAGGATTCTCCACTATAAAGAGGATGGCTACATTTCTATAAAGGATAATTTTTTTTGCTTACGTTGTAATTCAAGCATCATATTCTCCTATATTCAAGAGTTATTCTTTTAAGCTTCATAAATTGATTCATCTTGCTTAGTCTTAAAAATCATCTTCTTTCCAACCTTGTTTATTTTGCATTCTTTGTAATCCATATTTGATATTTTTATACATCCTTACGATTTGTATTAAGCTATATCACATATCCTTAGAACTACGTACAAATTCAACTACATCCGTTTTTCGGGTAAACAATGGTCTAGAGAGTGATTCCCAAAAAGACTATCCCTTATCTTAATTTATGCTCAACAGTTCAATCTTTCTTTTTTTAGTATGAAAAATTATATTTCTCATTTAAAACACTAACTATATTGTTTAAAAAATTCTACCATGCCACCACTTCGTGTTGTGATCTCAAGCGTTGATCAATCTACTAATGATAAACAGACCAAATAGAGACCCTAATCCAAAAGACTACCATATTAGGTGGGAGAACCTATTCAACCTATAAAGTTCATTACCAATATACTCTTTACAAAAAACAAAGGAATCAGTTTGGTATTGTTGCGTTTCCTGATCAACCTACACCAACTTTTTTATGCCCACTTTACTTTGAATAAAAACTCTAGTTTGTAGCTTAAAGTGCAATGGTTTGGCTAGTGGGAATCGTAGGGCAATAAAATCATGAACTTCCGCTGCTTCAGTGAAGTTATTAAGTTGCGGCTCTCTGTTAACTTTCAGAGATATACTATTTAAAGTATAACAACTCAGTACACTAATCTCCCTCGAAATTAATCAAAAGGATGAATTACTTAAGTCTAATGTATATAGACTTACCTTAGTAATTTAGTTATTGTTTGTGGACAATGCTTAGTCTTTCGGTTTAGGATTTAAATTTTATGAATTCAACATTTAAGTTTTTTAGTATTGAACCTATTATATTCTTAAAGTTATGGATTACTCACTATATATTACAATTTTAATGAATTTTACACTAAATTTATACTTTGCATAAAAAGTTCTAGGTTCAGATGAACCCGATACTGTGCGCCTGTCTTAAAGAACATATGCACGCTTTGCTAATTTACTGGATTTGCTCTATAATTACCATCGACACAAGCGTGCAGTAAAAAGAGAGGCCTCAGTAAAAGTTAAAAAAAGAAAGAAATAAAAAAGCAAAGAAGATCTCTGCTATTACAAGAATCAATGAATTAAGAAGAACAACGAAATGACAAAGCCCCTTTGAACAAAAAGAAAAAGAATCATATGCTTTATTTTTGTGTAAGAAAATTAGCAGAATCAAAACAAACCTCTTCAGCGGCGACAATTTTACTGATCAAAAGAAGAGATGTGCGATCGTTTTCCTTTTATGGTGATTGTTCGACGTTTTGAGTCTTTTGTCAGCCTTTCCATCAATTCTATAATTTCTGTCTTCTTCAATAAAAGCCATTAAATTCTCTGTTTTTTTTCATTGATTTCGATTGTTCCCTGATTTCTCCTTTGAAATTTCTCCCCTGAAGACAAATCACAGAAATCAAAATTGACTCGTCTGAGAAAAAGAAATAATTAATATTTTGATCCATCGCTGTCTCTCTATCTGCTAGCAGCACAGCTGTTTCTCTTTTTCTTTGCGTCATTTTTATACGAGAAAATTATATTTTTTGTTGTTTTAAAAAATAATTGACGATAAAATATATATATTTTTTGTATATATATGTATATAATATACATATTTTATATATATTTTTTTGCTATGTATTTTGTTTCGATCAAACGATCAATTTTGTATTTTACTTTTTTATGATCACTTAAAGTGGTTAGTTACTTCATGCATGGTGAAAGAAAAGAAAAATAAAAATGGTTTGGCAGGTGAATAAAGGACTGAGTTAAATTAGGCATGTCTTTTTATTTAAGTTTACTTTTATGTATGTCAATTTATCTTACACTACTACCTCATATAAACGATAATATAATTATATCATAACTATCATAAGTAGTGAAACTGATAATAAGAAAAGTAAAGTAGTCACCTAGTACGTTAAATTAACATATAATGATATGTTATAAAATAAAGACCGTAAAGTAAATAAATAGAAGACAAGTATAGAGGGAGATTGATATTTTTATTCAATTTCAAACTGTTGTACATAATGAACTGAAAAATTCTCTATTTATAGAAGAAAGGAAGCAGTTGCGAGGCTTTTCAGGAAGCAGCTGCGAGACTTTTCTTAAGCTACTTGTAAGCTGTCTGCATGAGCTGCTTGCAACCTGCCTGTTTAATAAGAAGTTGCTGCAAATCATTTTATTGAGTTGCTTGCAACCTGCCTGCATCAACTGCTTGTAGATAAATTTCAATAGAGTACCAAACGGATAATCTTCTTCAGGAAGATTATCTATAGTGGAGTAATAAATGTACATCCACATTATAATTATTTTCATAACACTCCCCTTAGATATTCATTAAAAGATATTGTGCCTCGTTAAAACCTTACTAGGAAAAAACCTAGTGGGAAAATCCTAGTGAAGGAAAATCCTAGTGAAGGAAAAAGAGTACACATATTTAGTAATACGCAATTCTAGCTGCCTCATTAAAAACCTTACAAGAAAAACCTCATGAAAAAAATCTTAGTAAGGAAAAAAGAGTACAATGCGTATTTCACTCCCCCTGATGAAAACTTTGTTCCAATTATTTGAGTCTCCGCATATCAATCTTGTATACCATCTTCTCAAAAGTTAAAGTTGGCAAAAATTTAGTGGACAAATCTACTGGATTGTCACTTGAACAGATTTGTTGCACATCGATGTCACCATTTTTCTTAAGATCATGTGTGTAGAATAATTTTGGTGAAATATACTTCGTTCTATCTCATTTTATAAATCCTCCCTTTAATTGGGCTATGCATGCAACATTGTCTTCGTATAATATTGTGGTTTTTTTTTATCACATTCCAACTCATATTTTTCTCGAATAAAATGAATCACTGATCTCAACCATATGCATTCCCTACTTGCTTCATGAATAACTATTATCTCAGCATGATTTGAAGAAGTAGCAACAATAGATTGCTTTGTGAAGCGCCATGATATGGCAGTACCTCCACATGTAAACACATACCCGATTTGAGATCGAGCTTTATGGGGATCGAATAAATAACCTGCATCTACATAACCAATATGATCTGCACCACCTTTGTTAGCATTAGCAAGATACATAAGTGCACCAATTGCATTGAAATAGAGTATTTCAGGACCAAGAAGTTCCTTCTCCTCTTCTGGAGGTCATAACGAATCCGTATTCACTTCAAGTGATCGAACACCCATTTTGTGTACTTAATGGGTGCGTTTTGTCCATGTAAAAGCATTTTAAGACCTTTGCTGTATAAATAAATTGATGGATAAAGATCTCGTCTCCTAAATATTCAATTTGCAGACTAAGACAAAGTTTTTCCCTTTGGATCTCTACTGGAGTTCCTATGAGATTTATGTAATTAACATAAATAGCAAGTATAACAAACTCTGATGGTGTTTTCTTTGTAAAAACGCATGGAAAAATACCATCATTTATATGACCTTCATTTATCAATTCAATGAGGCGATTATACCACATGAGACCTGATTGTTTTAAATCATACAAAGATTTTTGTAATCTGATTGAGTACATTTCTCGAGACTTTAAATTATATGCTTCAAGCATTTTAAATCTTTGTAACGACCCGACTTGTCATTTTGAGAATTAGCATTCCGTTCGGTGGCTTAAGGTCTCAAGAAGCTTTGAAATGTGTATTATGACTTGCGAGGGTGGTCAAGTTTGGTTTTTCGGACGATTCAAGATTTAATTGAAAGAACAATTCTTGTTTTGGAAGCTTAAGTTTAAATAATTGACCGGATGGTGAATTATGTGAAAATGATCCCGAAATGGAGTTTTGATGATTCTTATAGCTCTGTATGGTGATTTTGGACTTAGGAGCATATTCGAAAAATTATTTGGAAGTCCGTAGTAAAATTTTGTTTGAAATGGCGAAAGTTAAATTTTTGAGAAGCTTGACCGGGGAGTTGACTTTTTGATATCGGAGTTAGAATTCAGTTCCGAAAATTTTTATAGATCTGTTATGTCATTTATGAGTTGTGTGCAAAATTTGAGGTCAATCGAAATTGATTTGATAGGTTCCGGCATCGAATGTAGAAGTTGGAAATTCTTAGTTTCATTAAGCTTGAATTGATATATGATTCGTGGTTCTAGCGTTGTTTGACGTGATTTGAAGTTTCGACTAAGTTCGTATGATGTTTTAGGACTTGTTGGTATGATTTGACGGGTCCCGAGGGGCTTGGGTATATTTTTGGATCATTGGTTGAGAGACTAGTAAAGTTAAAAAATTTGGGAGTTTGACCATGATCAATATCGGATCAAGACGACCTCTTTTCAGTATTTTGCGTGTGCGAGCAGGTCCGTAGCATATTTTAAGATTGAAATTCATATATGGTTTGTGTCCGCAAGGTTCCGGATGAGTTTCAGGGAAGTTTGAGTTTGTTGGTTTCTGGTGAGGTACTGTTCATTCGCAATTGCGAACCATTTATCGCAATTGCGAAAACACTGTTCATCCGTAATTGCAAACCATTTATCGCAATTGCGAAAATACTGTTCACTCGCAATTGCGAATAATTTATCGCAATTGCGAACATTGTTCATGGGAGGTACTATTCATTCGCAAATGCGAAGTTTTTGTTCGCAAATGCGAACATGGGCAGAATGTTTAAGATCTGAAAATGGGACGAACCATTTTTACCGATTTGGAGCTCGGATAGAGACGATTTTTGGGAGATTTTCAGAGAAAATAATGGGGTAAGTGTTCTTAACTCAATATTGTTTAAATTACCCGAATCCATGATTGTTTTTAATATTTAATCGGTGAATTAAGTTGGAAAATTTAGAAAATCCTCTTGGTTTAATTTGAAGATTTGAGGGTGGAGTTGAGGTCGAATTTTGGTAAAATTTATATGGTTGGACTCGTGGTTGGATGAGCATTCATATTGCGTAACTTTTGTCGGGTTCCGAGATGTGAGCCCCACGGGCGATTTTTGAGTGTAAATTCGGATTTTGTGAAAAAATTAGTATTTTGATATGGAATAAATTCATATAATTTGTGTTGACTGAATCAAATTAATTATGACTAGACTCGAGCCGTTTGAAAGTTGATACGCGCAGAATGGAATTTCTGGAGCATTGTTTAGCTTGCTCGACATTGGATTCAGCTTGTTCAAGGTAAATAACTCTTCTAATCTTGGAGCTGAGGGTATGAACCCCGAATATACGTATTATGTGAATTGTTTGGAGGTGACGCACATGCTAGGTGATGGGCGTGTGGGCGTGCACCATAGAAATTGTGACGTAATTATTTCTGTGGAATTCTGTAGTCAAATAATCTTGGCATTTTCCATGTAGTTTTATGTGTTAAAGAAATTGAGCTGAGAATCATACTAAAAATCATGCTGAGGCTATGTGCAGTATTATTAAGACCCACAGAGGTCATATTGCTGTGAATTATTTGTTTAAATTGAAATTTTCATACTCAGTCATATTCATTTCATTGCATATCATATCTCAACCTCTATTGTTATCTATTAATGCATCATATCTTCATTTTGGGCTAGTTTCATGACATTGTGAGCCTGAGAGACTGGAGAGATTGATGACTGAGTGAAGCCGATGGCCTGATTGTAAGGATAATTATGGGATCGGGCTGCACGCCGTAGCAAGCCATATTGGCTTTATATATTATTATTATTATTATTATTATTATTATTATTATTATTATTATTATTATTATTATTATTATTATTATTATTATTATTATTATTATGTGGATCGGGGCTGCCCGCCTGCAGCAGGCCTTATAGGCTTTATATAGCACGCGAGTTGTCCGTGCAACACATGAGTTGTCCGTGTGGATCCAGATATTGATACTATAGCACGTGAGTTGTCCATGCAGCACATGAGTTATCCGTGCGATTTATAGCGCTTGGGCTGAAGGAGCCCCTCCGGAGTCTGCACACCCCCAGTGAGCGCGGTTGATATTATTAAGGGATGGATATTCCCTGGACATGGATCTTGTCCGAAGCATTATATACCTGGAGATGGATCTTCTCCACGGACTGGATTGGCCCTACTCGGTACTGAGTGACTGATGATCAATTGATGTGTATATTCCGGGATGGATCTTCCCGGAATATACTTTGCCATATACAGTACCGAGTGATTGAGTATGATAAGTGAAATGTGTGAGAACGTGAGATTGAGTATTCTAAGAGTGTGAGTACATGAGTTCATCTCTGAGATACATTCCATTGACATGCACATATGGCATACATGTATAGAGATATATTTTCCTCATGTTGTATGGTATCACGTCATTCATGACTTCTCACATATATTGATATATGGGCATAGTGATGTATTTGTTTTACACTGGCTATCTGGAAAGAAAATGAGACATCTTATTTATTATTGAAAGGATTTCTGGGAAAATTACTGTTTTCAAACTTACTCATATTTTTGGAAACTTGATTTGGGTTTTCACTGATGTACTTGAAAGGCAGAACTATTTTCAGAAATTACGATTTTATTGAGCATTTTATCTCTGAGTTACTTCGGGTTTTACTTATTTTATATTGTTATGAACTATTGTTGGATATGGGAGTTGGACTTTGACCTTGGTACAAGCTCGTCACTACTTTCAACCTAAGGTTAGGTTTGTTACTTATTGAGTACATGAGGTCGATTGTACTCATACTACACTTCTGCACCTTGCGTGCAGATGTTGGTTGCTGATGTTGCTGTGTTCGTTGGGAGCTGGATCTGAAGATGTACCTGCGTTCCAGTTGTAGCTGCCTCTTGTTCATGGTAGCCTTAGATTCATAAAGCTCTGTTTATGAAATTTTCAAACATATGATGTATTTACTTCATACCAGCTTTGTAAACTCTATTCTTAGAAGCTCATGATTTGTACTACCAGTTCTTGTGAAAATTCATTGGAATTGGATAGTTGATAATTGGCTTACCTAGCGGGTTGAGTTAGGTACCATCACGACTAGTCGGAATTTGGGTCGTGACAATCCTTCAGGGATCTTTATATAAATTTGATCAAATGAGTCATATAGGTTATGACTTGTATCTAGATGGCATGACATCTTCAGGTGTCTGGACTACAGGTCTGATCCTCACAATCTTTTATAATATTATACACTATATTGTATCAAATATATCGTCGACGATCATTTTGTATCGGTTCGCAAGTGGCATAACTTGTTGAGATCTCATCACTTTCTTTATTTTCAGGTACCTGAACTTCTTCTGGAGTTTCATGAAATGTTATATCGTGGGCTCTTCTAGATCTCATTTACTCCTCATTATGATTATTTTGATCATTTGCTCCTATCACTTTCAAGGATTGTTACCTTTGGAACCGATCGGTTTACTACGCTTCATGCGTGCAGTAAACTTTATACTTCAGGGGCTTTAATTTTAATAGGAGCATTTGCAGCTGAAATATGATATTTAATTTTGGATCAGCAAATACTTCTGGCATTTGACTTAAATTATGTTCTAAGTGAGGATCATATTAATGATAATTCGATTCTTATAGCATATTTTCAGTTGTTTTTTCTATCCCCCAAATATTAGAAAAACTAACTCATATCCCCAATCTTCTTTGAAAAACCTATCTTTGTGCATTATGGTAGAGAAATTAATCATATACCATACATCAAAAGTTATTAGATAGTAAAAATATTTGGTTTCTGATCCTAAACCAATTGTGAGGGGAGGACTTATCATAGTTTGTTTGTCTGATGTATACAAGTGCTACAATATGCAATTTAGAAAATCTTAGACCAACACATGAGGCTTTGTTCTCATAAGCAATAGTTTAGCCATTAATAGGAGGTATTCAATGTTAAACTAGCTTGGATATAAACCAGCATCATCAAGATGAACTATCTTGATTTCATAATCTGAAAATTATGCTCTTACTTGAGAAAGACAATTTAAAATGCCAAACTGCAGGTTGACAATAAACACACGTGTAACCATATCATATATGCATCTATAAGTGGTTCGTATGATAGGTGAATGAGCCCATATTCACCTTTTATATATTCCATAATTCAGGAATTTTAGTCCCAACTTTAGCGGATATAATCAATTTATTATGAGAACAAGCAACACAAAAGAATTCTTGAAGAATCTTCTAGTTCTTCAGTATATGCTTATCCGAATTCTCAAATAGCTCATTTAAAAATGGCAAATGAAAACTTCAAGTTTATCATGACATGCGCTATCTCTAAGTAAACTTTTGGTTTACTATGGCATAAACTTTTGCATCAGTAAACTTCGGATTTATTGTGGCTAAATTTGTATTAGTATATTTTTGGTTTACAGTAGCTACTTTTGCTTCAGTAAAACTTCTGGTTTACTGTGACTGCTTTTGCATTAGTAAACTTCTAGTTTACTGTGATACATGATGTAGTACAAATTGAAGAATAAGGCGGGTACCTTCTCACATACATATTATTTTACCCCATATGATTGTGGAAACATGAAGATTTTCAATCTTCCGATCATTTGTAGTCTCAATATGATATCCATTTGTATCAGTAAATTTTGGGTTTACTACAACATATGTTTTGACCATAATCATATAATATGAATGACATATTTGTATATAAGCTCTTCGAGAGCCTTCGTTTATTATCCACAATCTAATATTTATCGGACACTACTGGTTCATGTGTCTTTTAGACAAACAACTAGCTCTTCAAGAGGAGTTGATACATTTTGTACTATCAAATATTGCTCAGACACTTCTGGTATTATGAGAGAAAATTATAATCAAATAAAAAATATAAAGACAATTGTTTAAGCACAAGAAAACGCCTCTTCATAATATTTTCCTACTTCAAGAGGAAATTTCAATTGTGTTATTTCTTCAGGAGCAAATTTAAAATACGAAATATTGAGTATATATTCCCTCAATCATATTAACTCTTCTGGAGGTGAATTGTAATATATTTACATCAAGAGCGCGTTCATATTTACGGCTTTATTAATATTATCACATTCACTTCAGGGAATTGATTAATATTTATCAAAAATTCTCATCCTTCAGGAAATCGAACATAATTATCTGAACGCGCATTAATCACATCAAATTGTGATGCTTCAACCTCTTTTAAAATATTTACTACTTCAGGAGCAAATCGAGACGTGCATGTAATATAGAGAATATTTCTCTAGCTTATTTTTAATTGTAACCATAGAAATCCTAAATTATCACTTCTGGTGGTCATAGGCATATACTACTTCTGGTGGTTAACAAAATTTAGTTATAATGAGATATACGAAATATAACCACTTCTAGTGATTGTATATTTCTTGCAAACTCTGCTGGAGTTTAAGTGGATCTAACAATGTTATTTACTTTGTAGTCCTTTATTAAGATAATTATGAAGAAAACAAATACCAAAATAGGTATTGTATACGTAACATATAACCAAGCAAGCGATGATAAAGATATAAAAATATAAGCAAAAGGCTCAAATTAATTTACGCAAATTTGACTACTCCAGATGTAAGTGATATCTGCATCACTAATGCCAAGAAGAAAAACTCACCCCCTCAAGGATATAATATGCTTTATGATACTTGGAATGAATAAGATCTAACCACGGAGGTAAGAGCGTCACCTTACATCGGAGATGAATACACCTCAAGGATATAATCTGCCTATGATGCTCGGAATGAACAAAATCTAACCACGGATATAAGAATGTCTCCTTACATCGGAGATGAACACTAAAATAGAAATTAAATTCGAAGTAAGTGCTCAAAATGGCAGAGTCTCGTGCTGATAATGTGTTATAAAATAAAAACTGTAAAGTAAATAAATCGAAGATAAGTATAGAGGGAGATTGATATTTTTATTCAACTTCAAACTATTGTACATAATGAATTAAAAACTCCTCTATTTATAGAAGAAAGGAAGCAGCTGCGAGGCTTTTCAGGAAGCAACTACGAGGCTTTTCAGGAAGCAACTGCGAGGTTTTCTTGAGTTGCTTGTAAGCTGTCTGTATGAGCTGCTTGCAACCTATCTGTTTAATAAGAAGATGCTGCAAATCATTTCATTGAGTTGCTTGCAACCTGCCTGCATCAGCTACTTGTAGATAAACTTCAATAGAGTACCAAATGGATAATCTTCTTCAAGAAGATTATCTATAGTGGAGTAATAAATGGGCATCCACATTATAATTATTTTCATAATATGATAGTATTTTTTTTTAATCTAAGATCTTTTTTATGTCAATTTTACCGACAAAAAATGATTTTTTGTGTGTTTTGGAAGATGAAAAAAACGTATTGGAAGATGAATTATTTAAATTTCTAGAAATAAAATTTCATACTAGAAATTGAAAAATAAATGTTTTACTTAAAGATTTTAAAAATATTTGAAAGAGTAACAGAATAGAATTTGTTTGACTATTTAAATAATATTGGAATAATGATACCATTTTATACGCCATAAAAAAACAAAGGACGTATTTGTTATAAGAAAAATCAAATTATGGTGGATGTCTACTCTTCCTCCATGATCTTCCTCCATGATCTTCATCTCAAATGCTTAATGACATATTCAATAACATAATTTTTTCCACTTTTTATGCCTATATAAAGGCCTTGTAATAGATAGGAAAATACACACAATTGAAGAAGAAATAAGAATCTCTCCTCTCTTTCTCTCTATATCTCTTAGCTTATTTTTTCTTGTTCTATATTGTTATTTTGAGCTATATTTCATAACACGTTATCAGCACGAAGTCTCTAACCTCAAGGTTGAATTCCACCTCTGGTAAGGTATATCTCGATGATCTATTATCAAAATTATCAAGCCTAACAATTCTTTTAGATTTTGATATCAGATATACCTATCAAGTTACATCACTGTATCTAAAAATATGTTGGCTAATTCCTTAGATCAAATAGATGTATTGGTAATGTGGAGTACCCTATCAAACTGCATAGTTTTCTATTACATTGATCATGTCAATAAGACAAGATTTTCTATAATAACATATCGGATAATTTTTGTTTCTTGAATCGATGGATTAAACAACTACAGGTTAAATAGATTAAAGTGATCCTATATCTGATAGTCTTAACACTCTAACTTAACATATATCTATATGTATTAACACATGGATTGGGACATTAATACTACCATTATAGTCCATATGTTATTGAGTCATATTCGCAAATTAAATCCAGATTTTATTCAGAAAGGTATGTAGTGTTACAGGCACGTCTTTCTGCTACAGCAACAAGTTCGAGCTTTAAACCAGATAAGTTTATACCACTATTTGGAATAAGCAATGGTCTGGTTATTAGAAAATTAGTATTTATGTAGCTGCTAAGGATGTCACCTTGTTAAATTTTCATGAACTAAATAATAAGTGGCATGCGGTATACTAAAAAATCTACAAAATTAAAATTATATTTTATTATGTATGCTTATGGTTTTACCTTATAATATGATTTTATTATGCCTAGTATAATGATTATACATTAGTTTACTGTCAAATATAATAAATAATCATAATAATAATAATAATAATAATAATAATAATAATAATAATAATAATAATAATAATAATAATAATAATAATAATAATAATAATAATAATAATAATGATGATGATGATGATGATGATGATACTAATAATAATAATAATAATAATAATAATAATCGTAACTATTTTATTTTGATAAGATAAAATATTAGTATAAGAAGTATGTACTACACCAAATTTTTTATTGATGATAGTTCTTATCAAATTAACATGTTGAATCATTTCTATATGAAAAGCATATAGTAGTAGATAGTAGACAGAGATTTGTCCACTATTAATTTTTTTGATTCCCTGATTGACTTAAAGGTTCTGCTATATCTTTTTGTTTTTCTAGAAAGCATAATACTTAGTTTCCACAAAAGTGTATGGTAACTAGTAGTACTATTATTCTATTTGATACATCATTTTTCCTTAATGTTCTGGTCATATTACTTTCATCTTGAAGTAAGCTTGTTGTAGCAAAGACCACAAGTGAATTTTCAATATTATTTTATATTTTTATATATCTGTTTGACACTAATTACTTAGCTGATTTGAGTAAACGAAAGTCTATTGTTGAGAATTATATTCAAATGACATTATGAAGAGTTTAACTCAATAGGTAAGCATTTCCTTCGTATTTGAAATTGTTTTTGTCCTTTGCTATTGATGATATCAACTTCAATAAGTTCAAGTCGTAATGCACCATGAGGGTAAGACATCAGGATCAAGTCCTAATGCTCCATGATGATAAGAGTTGGATTTGAGTCCCAATTCATTATGGCCTAACATGCCTTTATATTGGTAAGACATTGGGTTTGAGTCCCACTATATTATATTGATGAAATAATGATGATTAAATAAAAATAATATATTTTTCATGAGAAGGCATGAATATTGTCCCACTTGATTTGCTTCATTTTTCAAGTGAATGTGGTAGCGACACATAATAAGTGTCACGACCCAAAATCTAACCATGGTCGTAATGGCGCCTATCGTGTTACAAGGCAAGCCTACTTCCCAAAATATTACTACTAAACCGATTATAAGAATTTAATAAAATATTTCAACATTTAAATTTTTTATAAACTAAATCAACTCTAAATATAATATAGAAAAATATGGAAACGAGCCCCAAACATCGGGGTGTCACTAAGTCATGAGTGTCTAAAACTATAAACTAAGATATATAAACTGTTTAACTGTCCAAAAGAAGAAATGACAAAAAGAGTAACAAGGTCCTGCGGACACTAGCAGCTACCTTGCAATCTCCACAGATAGCCGACCTGAACTCAACGATCGCCGCGCTCTAACTCACCTGGATCTGCACATAAAGTGCAGGGTGTAGTATGAGTACAACCACCTCAGCAATTAACAGAAAAAACTAAGGAACTGAGCAGTAGTGACGAGCTAAGTAAAACCATCCAATTATTTATTTTTACAATTTAAAAATAAACAGGTAAATTCCATAACTCAGTAAATGTTACAAAGAAGTTTAGCGGATAAATGCAGCAACAACACAAATAAATACAACCTCACAGTAGTGTCACTCCATCACTCATCACTCGCACTCAGCACTCAACACTCAAAACACTCAACACTCTGCACTCACTAGGGATGTGTACAGACTCCGGAGGGGCTCCCAAAGCCCAAGCGCTAAGCACGGACAACTCACGTGCCATCATATCAATACCTGGATCCGCACGGTCAACTCACGTGCTACGCGGATAACTCACGCGCTATGGTATCAATACCTGGACCTGCACGGTCAACTCACGTGCTACGCGGACAACTCACGCGCTATGGTATTAATATCCTCACAACCAGGCCCTCGGCCTCACTCAATCATATACCTCACTAGCCTCATCATCACCAACAAATAAGGGAACACAACTCACATCAAGTATCACCGCATATTAGCAAATAATAGAGACTGAGGTAAACGGGTACAATAATTTCTATGACTGAGTACAAATAATGTGAGCATGAATAAAGCCTAAGCATGATCTCTAACATAAAGGCAAACAAGTTCAACAACAAATAAACACATAACCACAGATAATAGCCATTAGGCCTCACAGCCTCACGGGACGGATCGAGTCTCAATCCCTCGTGGTGCACACCCACGCGCTCGTTACCTAGCATGGGTATCACTTCCAAACCATCGCGTGATGTCAAATCTCCGAGTTTATACCCTCAAAGCTAGAGTTAAAACTGTTACTTACCTTAACAGCGTAAAAATCCTACTCCGAGATGCCCTCGTCTCTGGACTCGGTCTCCAAAAGCTCTGAATCTATCCATAATCAGAATAATACTATCAACATAGGCTAAAGAATCAAATTCCAACGAAAAAACTACATAAATAGGCCAAAAATCCGAAATCGGCCAAAACCCGCCCCCGGGCCCACGTCTCAAAACCAAAAAATAATGGCAGAATAATAATCCTCGTCCTCTCCCGAGTCTAACCATATAAAATTCATCAAATTCCGATATCAACTCGACCCTCAAATCTTCAATTAAAGTCTTGAAGATTTCTACCATTTTCAACTCCATAATCTTTCCATAAACCTTATTGATATGTATAAATGATACTATTACACCCAAGAATCCTACTCTTAATCACCCATCTTTACCCCAAGTCGAAATTGAAGACTAGGGATTAGAACCTTACCTCTTGGGTGAAGATCTTGTGATATTTTCTTGTTGGATTTCAAAGCTTGAACAAGATCTTGATGAACAAAGCACTTAAGCTTCTTCCTCTCTCTAGAACACTCTCCCTTCTCTCTAAAAAATGTCAGATTTTTGCTCCAAAATGAGTCCCAAATCCTCTTTATCAAAATGAGTTCGGGTTATGAAAATAGAAAAATTAACCCTCCGAAAGCAGGTATGCGGTCGCATAATGGACCGCAGAATGGGTATGCGGGTCGCAAAATGCACCGCAAAATTGATGTCCAGAAATGGGCTTCAATGGACAGGTTTGCGACCATTTTGCAGTCGCATAACTACTTCTGCGATCGCAGAATTGGTCGCAGAATTGCATTTTTCTAGACTTTGGTAATTTGGTCATAACTTCTCGTAGGAATGTCCAAATGACAAACGATTTGAAGCGTTGGAAACTAGACACATAGACCTTTCTTTTGATAGGTAATACACTATATAACACTTCTTATCATGAGAGTTATACTCATTTGAAGTTAGGTCTTGTGCAAACTCACTTGAAACTTTAGTCTTATGAAATTTCCAACTTTCAAACTTCTCGTTAACCATCCGAAATTATTCCGATCCCCTCGGGACCTCAACCAATATTTTTCACAAGTCATATATCACTACCCGAACTTAGACGAACCTTCTGAACAACCAAAACAACACCAAAACACCAATTCAACCTCGGATTCAAGCCTAAGAACTTCTAAACTTCAAAATTCGCCAACGATGCCGAAACCTATCAAACCACGTCCGAATGACCTCAGATTTTGCGCACACGTCACAAATGACACTACAAACCTACTCCAACTTCCGGAATTCTATTCCGACCCCGATATTAAAATTTTTCACTGCCGACCAAAATCGCCAAATTTCCAATTTTGCCATTTCAAGCCTAATTCTACCACGGACCTCTAAATCACATTCTGGACGCACTCCTAAGTCTAAAATTACCTAACGGAGCTAACGGAACCATCAGAATTCAAATCCGAGATCGTTTATACATAGGTCAATATCCGGTTAACTTTTCTAACTTAACTTTCTAACTAAGAGACTAAATGTTCATTTCACTCCAAAACTACTCCGAACCCAAACCTACCAACTCGATACAACTCAATACCGCTGAACAACATATAAAGAAGTAGGAATGGGTAAACATGGCTATAACTCTCGAAACGACTGGTCGGGTCATTACAATAAGTCTAAATGAAGACAAGTGGTTGAACAATGAACGTGGGCGTTTCAAATATCAAAATAATAATAATCATCACTATGATTATAAAAGGAGAACAATAAGGTTCTCAAAATAGTCCTTCAAAATGTGAAGGCAATAGTTACCATCAAATTGGTATGAAAAATAATAAAGCACGCCGCTGATTATGATCCATTCCTTGAAGAGAATGTGACTTGTGATAAGCATTGAGAATGCAGACCCATTCCTAAAGGTGAATGTGGCAATATGTGATAAAAATAATGAATAAAGACATGCAATGCATGATTAGATGAATACCACATAACTCACCTCTAAGGGAGGTTTGAGTGAAATAAAGAGAATAAATATTATTGTGTAGTTACATGAATATGTCATTGGTCGCGTACATGTGATACGCCAAAAAATATTTTGTTGTGCCTTATAAAAGGTTATTAAAGGCAAAATTAAAGCAAGAAATGATTTTGCTTATGATGATTTTGACCATGACAATTTATTATGATATAATTTTCTTCGTGAAGGAGATATTTACCATATGAATGGTGTAACAAAAGATCTTAAAGTACAAAAGTTGTTAAGAGCTCTGAAAAAATTAATTTGTTACTACCCGGATGAATAAAATTATTCACGACATTAATATTATAAAGTCTTAAAAGAACCTTTTGAGTTTCAAATGTATAAGTCAAAGTGGTTGGCATATTGAGACTATAAATGAAAAGAATGTTGAATATCTTCATATTTCTATAATCATAACGGGTAAATATGAAAGGTTACACGATTTTCTTTCTATTTGTACTACACAAATATAAGCATAATGATGGAATCATATGTCACAAGTAAACTAGAGGTTTACTGAAATAAATATTAGTTGGCATGACCGGTTGACCATCCCTGTTCAATTATGATGCGAAAAATTAATTGAGAATTACAGTGACATATATTGAAGAAATAGAAGATTCTTCAAGAATTCTCTTGTGCTACTTATTCCCATGATATACCAGTCAAGGTTGGGATTGAATCCCTAGAACGAATAAAAGGTGATAAATATATGGGCCCAATCACCTGCCATGTGGACCGTTTACTATTATATGATTTTTATTGATGCATCTATTCTATGGTCACATGTGCATTTGTTATCAACTTGCAGTTTGGCTTTTGCAAGATTGATTGCCCAAATTATTAGAGCACAATTTCAGAATATAAATTATGATGATTTATCTTGATAATGCTGGTTTAAATCCAAGTTGGTTTAGCAGAAATTGTATGCCTATAATTATAGCAAAACCATTAGTTATGAGAACAAAATTGTCAAAATAAAATTTGGTATATGATGTATTATTTAATATACAGCAGCACTTGTACACATCTGGCCAAGTTATGATAAGTTCCCTCTATCACAATCGGTTCAGGGTCAGGAACCAAATAATTTTCATCTAAAAATATGAATGTGCTATATGATTTAATTGTTCCATCACAATGCACAAAGATGGATTCCCAAATAAGACTAGGGATATGTGTTGGTGATCCCAACAATAGGGGAGAAAATAGGCAGTTGAAAAAGTAATGCATGTAATGAATTATTATGAGTACATCTAGATCCTCGTACGAGAAAATGTGAACTTGAAGTTCAAGTGATAATTCATTTGCAAAATATTGGCAGGCGTATTTGCTGAGCCACAGCTAAATGTCATATTCCAACTGCTAATGCTCGAAATAAAATAAAGTTCATAATGGATAGAGTCTATGGCATGCATGCGTGAAGCATAATATACTAATCAGTTCCAAATATAAAACTCCTTGAAGAAGGAGACGAACAAATGTTCAAGATGGTCATAATAAGGAGGCAAGTGCTCTAGAAGAGCACCACGACATAACATTTAATAAGACTTCATGAGAGAAGCTCAGGTACCTGAAAATAATTAGATAAAGAGATCTCAAATGCTTAATGACATATTCAATGACATATTTTTCTTCACTTTTTATGCCTGCATAAATGTCTTGTAATAGATAGGAAAATACAAACAATTAAAGAAGAAATACGAATCTCCTCTCTTTTTCTCTATATCTCTTAGTTTATTTTTTTTTATTCTATATTGTTAATTTTAGTTATATTTCATGACATTATTAAACTTACGGCGAGACTAACTTATGGCGAGTCTCGGCTGTTATTATAGTTTAAGGACAAAAAACTTTAATGTGTTTTAAAATTGGTGTTTACATCTAAAGAATAATTGAAGGAAGCAGTAGCATTTCATTAAACAATGCTATAGCCTACTAGCATACTGTGTTGTCATAAAACAGTAGCTGTGAACGGAATTTGTGTAACAGAGTTGGTTATAAGTGGACAAGTTGAAATCATCATTATTACTTTTTCCGACCAAAGATACCAAATTTCCATATAAAAACAAATTAGCACTAGCTAATCACTATTTGCTTTAAACAATTGTACTAAAACAAAGCTACTACTATTTCTCAGCTATTTCACAAACATCTTTAGATAAGCATCTGCAATAGTTTTTCCACTATTACTCTTACAGTTCATTTATTCCAAAAGTAAAGGCTACAAAAGCACCAAACAAATTTCTTTTCTGCATCAACAAAAACACCTCAACCAAAATCTCTTCTCTTAACTTAAAGTTGCCTTCTTTTTCATCTCTTCCATAGTTTCTTGAATTCTTGTTTTTTGGAATTTCAACTTCAATGTCTATACCATTAGAACATGATTATATAGGTTTAACAGAAGCTTCTTTAATGGAAAGAAGTTCTGATAAAAATAGTGATGTTCTCAACCTTAAGGAGACTGAGCTAAGACTTGGGTTACCGGGTACTGAGGAAAAGAATACGGGTCTTAACCCTTCAAACAATTTCATATCAAGAACAAAAAGGGGGTTTTCTGATGCCATTGATGCTTCTGGAAAATGGGATTTGTCCATTAATTGCAGATCAGAAACTGATTGGAGAAAAGAAGAAGTGTTATTTTCCCCTAAAGGAAGAAATGGAAGCTCAAAGCCAACTCCATCAAATGAAAATAGTGCTCCTCAGACTTCAAAGTTAGTAACTTTCTCTGTTCTTGAATTCTGTAGAGTTAATTTTACTTTGGTCACTTAAACTTTTTTGGCGTTTTTTGTTAATATGGGTATAAATTCCTGCAATTATGGTTAAAGTGGAGTTTTTTTTTTTTTATGTTGTGAATTAGGGCACAAGTAGTTGGATGGCCACCAATTAGATCATTCCGCAAAAATACACTGGCCACCAAAAAGAATGATGCTGAAGGAAAATCGGGTTCGAGTTGCCTTTATGTGAAAGTTAGAATGGATGGTGCTCCATATTTGAGAAAGGTTGATATCAAAACTTACAGCAACTATGGGGAGCTCTCATCAGCACTTGAAAAGATGTTCAGCTGCTTTAGTATTGGTATAATTCTCCCTTTGCAACATGCAAACAATACATTTATAAGCTTTTAGGAGGACAGCTTAATCTCTAAGAAAGAGAAGTTACAAATACAATTTACATTTAGACAAGAACAAGAACAATTGAATCATAGTTTCTTCCTTTACCTTTTCATCCATAAAGTTTTGGTTTTAATTCATATTCACCGATGAATAAAGATTTTTTACACTATCAATGTATTTTTAACCTATTATTTACTTTATTTTCTATGCTATCAAATTATGCTTATCATAGATAGGTACTTGTTGGTGTAAGTCATTTCAATCGTCTGATAGGCGAAAGAAGTCTTACACTTGTCCGTGTATAAAAGTTAAACTCAAAAGTTTTTGTTTAGGCACCAAACAACGGGGTGTAAATTGAAGATCTTTCTCATTATCCAAACACTGTAGCCCCTTGTTCTTCTGATAACCAGCACTTTGGGAATTATTGCTGTTTGTGGGGGTTCGTTTTCTACTATTTTGGCTTGAGTTTTGAGATTGCGGATGTGTCTTAAGTCATGTAATTGTGAATATTATTCAGGGCAGTGCACCAGTGATAGACTTCCAGGGCAGGAGGAACTTAGTGAAAGTCACTTGATGGATCTAGTCAATGGTTCTGAGTATGTGCTGACCTATGAAGATAAAGATGGCGATTGGATGCTTGTAGGAGATGTTCCTTGGGAGTAAGTTCTTTTCCATCTTACTATTATTTAAGTCTCAAGACCGGTTTATATTCTTATTACTGTGTTGTTGATTTGGCTGTTTTCCTCGTTACAACAACAAATTCAGTGCAATCCCACACGTGTGTATGCAGACTTTATGAAGGAAGATAGAAGATGCTGTTTCCGCTGTTTTCCTCATTCTTTTTCTTAAATAGCTTGCAGTTGTCTATTTTTCTTTTCCTCCATGTCTTAGATCCTCAATTCAATATCCAGATCTAGGAATCCCTTAGTATGATCCTATAGCTGCATCCGCTCATTGTTTTTGGATGTTATGATAGGATGTTCATAGACTCATGCAAGAGATTGCGGATTATGAAAAGCTCTGAGGCAATTGGGCTAGGTATGTCCTATCACTGTGATCGTGTCCATGCTTATGTAGTACTTCTTTTTCCCTTCTGTCTAAGATATGCTTTAAAATGACTTTCTTTCTCTTGCTTTGCAGCTCCAAGGGCCAAAAACAAGTGCAAGAACCAAAGTTAGTGACTGAAAGATTAACTATCCAATGGTTTCTACTTTGACGGCTATCCTTTTTCTGCTCTCTTTTGTATCTGGAATTAGAATAGATGTGTAGCATTCCCTGAAAGGAAGCACTGGTTTAAGAAGATATAACCGGTGATATCCAAGATTTTTGTTCTGTATTCCCTACGGAAATTGTTAGTGCTTGTTACTTGCAACACTGTCTCGTATCTCACCCCTAAACTGAACCTTCAACTTTCTGTTTACCATAAGAAAGAAGCTCCTAGACCGTAGTAGATCAGGAGAGACACTACAATTATGAGGCCTGAAGTACACAATGCCTACAGAAGTGGCGGAGTTATTGGGAGTTTTTCTGGGTGGAGGATACTCACAACTGTGGCTGTCTCTTTTCAGTGGCAATTTGTGCTTGCACATGCTACCAGCAAGTTTATTTGCAAAAGAAAATTCATAGTTTAGCAAATACTCCTACCCACTATTGATATGATGAAAAATAATAACTTCTAACCAACTAGAGTAATTCTTCTTCTAAAAAAATCAGAGTCAGCTTCAAGAATTCATGCAAGAATTCGTGTTTTCCTCGTGTTAGAATGAGTGCCTTATCAAAGAAAAAGAAAAGGACAGCGCTTAGGCTTGAAATAATATGACTTCAGCTTGAACCTTCTATTTGTTGGTTCAACAACCATGAACGCAAGTAAATCTGGATGCCTCGCCTTTGATCTGCCTTTTCCCACTCAATCCTAAGACGCCAAAGAAAATCCACTACTGCTCTTATAATGAAAAAAGAAAAGAAAACCCGCTAGTGCTTAGTTCTGCTGACCTGCAGAAGCTCGGTAAGGATACTGTGCCAGGAATTCTTCTTTCATGGATTGAATTAGTTATATATGAAAACTGTCTGAGGCTTGGCACCCGTTGCTTATCTGTCAAGGAAATCCTAACTATTCAAACTGGAATCGTCAGTTAGAACCTTCTGAAATGCCCAAGTGCCAGTTACTTCTCAGCCTCAGTGAAGTTGAGTGTATGTACAACTGAGAATAAAAGGCCAGAGTAGCAATAGCTCTGGGGTCGCAGTAAGATCACAACATAACTGAATGCTATGTGCATGTAAATCATTTTAACACAATTGCAATAGGTTAGATAACCAGAATAAGGAGAGCAATTTGAACATGAAGCTATTTTAGCACATAATCTACAGGCATCGCATACAGATTCACTCACCGGACTTTCATGATTCTGAGCAAATATCAGAGTGACCAGAGGGCATAAGCTGACATCTGAAAGATTGTAGTATGTATTGGCAGCACAGAAACAGTGTCTCAAGAGTTACACCATAAAGAACTAAAAGAACAGAAAAAGAAATGGAGAGATCACATGTAAATACAAAACTACAACCTATATGCAGTAGCAACCAAAATCTCATTCTTGTGACACCTGAAGATAGACCATTTGAGTGTAACCGTTGAATACAGATGCCTCCAGTCTAGATAAGCCAAGCCTCCGAAACAAGCCATATCTGCCGTCTTCAACAATAGGACTTGATGCACGAGCCGGATCATATCTCGTCTGATGAGTTAATGAAGGACCAGCCACAGGAGGAAGCTCCCAATAAACATCTAACACTGACTCTACAAACCTGCTATTTTTAAAATGTTCTGAATAAGAAATGGCTTTATTGCTGTGGTTAAAATCATCCCGCATCTTCCCTTTCACTCCCCACCAAGCTTCACCAGGACCACAAAGTTCCTCAATATCAACGGACTTCTCCCAGAACTTCTTCCTTCTTGCTCTGATCCTTGCTTCATCACTGTCCTTAAAGCAGCTATGGCCTCCACCTGTAAATGAAATGGAAAATGTATCACGTATTAAGAAGTGAACTAACCATAAAAGTCAGTGAATATTTCACAAACGGAAAAATATGTCTAAAGTGAATTGTATTCATCGTTTTCTTCCTTTCATTTTTACATATTTCTCTTTTGTTTACCCTGGTTGTCCAATCTCATAATCAACATAAACTGATTCTTTATAACTGCATGTGATAAAGGCGGCTAAACAATTGTCTTTACTTGGTTAGACAGCTAAGCAAACAAAAGACTTCATGATACAGGATAAAACATATTTGAAGACAAAGCATGTAACTCTCTGTTCCAAATAGAAGATTCACCAAAGTTAGAAGGATCATGTTGTCCGATCATGTTGCGAGCGCAGACACCATATGTTACTTGGGTAGTTCTTTATCAACTACCAACACAGTTTTCATATCTTCCTTAGTGGGACAAGTTTCATTGCCAACAAAGCAGCAAAAATAGTTAAAACAAAAAGAGGACAAAGATAGTTCCATTTGGCTGCAGAATTATCCCAAAATGATAATATATAGCATACCTTCTATTCTTTTATTTTC
Source organism: Nicotiana tomentosiformis (assembly GCF_000390325.3). Taxonomy (NCBI): domain Eukaryota; kingdom Viridiplantae; phylum Streptophyta; class Magnoliopsida; order Solanales; family Solanaceae; genus Nicotiana; species Nicotiana tomentosiformis. The sequence goes on along the minus strand of NC_090814.1, from coordinate 143,748,121 downwards.
TCCGCGCTTGACTAAAAATCAACTGTCTGTCTCATTCCTTCCTAGAGCTAGCTGCACTGTACTCTGCTAACTCTACATAATCTTGCTTGCCCTACCAATCTTTTCTCCAGTATAGATAAAGGAAAGAGCATGGCTATTCCCTTCTCTGACTCTGTTACGCTTGACAAATCTTGATTTGACTTCAATGTCCTATATAATCATGATTCAATCCAACTTTTGAATTCTCTTGTTAGTATCACTGAGTTAATTGACCTTCTAATATTTTTGGATTTTCTGGTAGGAATCACTTAGTTATTGACAAATTTCATATCCTCTAAAATTTATCAACATCCTTAAGTTTTGCATTGCAAATTCCTTTTGAGAGAAACATCAGTTATAATACTCCATTCAGGTTTTCATGGGCGAAAACTACTTCTGCACATGATTTCAATGTATTTTTTCCTTTTTTTTTTTTTTTTGAACAAGGTAACAGATAATTTCAATGTATTTGTTCTTTCACATACAAGGTCAACAAATGTGAAGAAGATTTCCAAATACAAGGTTGAATCAGCTCCAAAAGGGGAAAAAGAGAGTCAGAATAAAGAATGGCTGCTTTGGCCTTGACAGAGGAAAGATAATTATTTAAAGTTTAAATGAAAATATACCTCTTATATAAAATTGATCACACATCTGCCTGAAGGAATAGTGATCTCCAGTACCAGTATCATAATTGTCCTCAAACAAAAGATGCCTGAACCCAGCTTTAAGTGCTTGCTTCAGTCTGTCGATCAAAGTTCAAATCCAAACAAAAGAGAGAATGAGTCAAAAATTTGCAAAAACAAGTGGCAACTGGCAAAGCCATAGAATCAGTGGATGCAGCAATGGAATAGATAATAATTAGACAGAACAGCGACGGAAGGAATTACTATTTTAAGAAACCCACAATAGAGAACTTCCATGTTACAAAAGTTTATATTACCTTTTCAATTCATTTTGATGGTCATCAAAAAAGACAAGAACATGGCTAAGATCCTTGACTCCGTGTTTCTTCATAACTTTTCTCCAATCTACGCTTCCAAAATCAACAAAGTCTTTTCCAGCATAGTATGTGCAGTTGCCATCAACATAAGCAGGTCCTTTCTTGAGATACTTCTCAGGATGACGGGGTGTAAGTGAGATGATTGGTGTATCTGGCATTGCTTGTCTCAAAACCCAAGTTGAGTGTCCTTTGAATGCACCACTCTCAATCATCAATTCTGGTTTTAACCACCGAGTCATAAACCAGAGCCCAAAGCTGTGGTCAAAACCCATCCCATACATGTTATTCTTAATAGGTCGTGTCTCATATATGGGCACAAACTCCTCCAGACCTTTGATTAAATCCTTTGTGGTCCATTCAACAGTTTTTCCATGTTTCGATCTGCCTTTTGACAAGAGTTAAAATTAATTAAAGGTGCATTGGATCATGTGAATTTCATTGCTCAACAACTGAATTGAATATTCAAATAGATATAACTGGTTTTCACTCAACATCTCCCTTATCCAGAAAAGGAAAATGACATCAGTGTAGATGAAATATAAAATGCACACACACAGGCACTCGTGTAAACAGTTGTTTCATTTGTTGACCATAGGTCTAAAGTGCAGCTTAAGACATTATTTGGTAAAATAACTTCATGATGATAAACCATTTTAGCTCCGCTTGGGATTAAATATATTAGCCTGAAACTACTAGAAAGCCAATTCGTTCAGTTTATGCCACACACTATGAAGCTCACTATTATCAACTATAAAAGAACACTAAAGTTAGGAGGCTATAATTAATCCATTTTATGCCACACTCTGAATCTTTTAAATGATCATCAATCAATGAATACTAAGTGAATGAGGATATATACAAAGTAAATGTGGATAGCATTTTCAATTATTAAAATGCCTTGAAATTAGATGTACAATTGAATTCATTAACTGATCAGCCGAAAAAAAATAATACATTCAAACGCAATTCTCAATTTAAAAAATAAACCAGATCTGGATAGACACTAAAATGGGAAAGGGAGCTTACACCAGGGAACGCCGAGAGATCCGAAGTCGGTTTCAAGGCCATCAAAGCCGAAGAATCGCAAACGAGAAATGTGATCGGAAGAGGAAGCTGAGATACACACTAAATCACGAGTGTGATAAACGAAAGAAGTGAGCACAATGATTACGAGCCCTATGAGAAGGCATGGCCAGAGGTGGCCGGTTCGAATCAAGTAATTCGTGATCCTCGTCGGTACGGAAATGTGCTTTCGTGTTTTGGATTCGTCGCCGTCGTCATCGCCGTCGTCACTGAACGGCGCCGCCCTCCGAGAAGAGAGCACCCTTTCTAGCATCGTCCTCGTTTGTGCTTTCGCCTCCTACTCTACTCTCACTCTATGCTTCTTCTCTGTTGTGTAAAGAAAAGTTTTTAATTTGCTGGAGACGGACTTTGGATTAGTACTCCGATTCAGTTGAGAGTGGCGGATGGAGAGAGCTTTAGTTGGAAAATTATACTTTGACCACTCAACTTTACATGTAATTCACAATGCCCCTATATTATGTTTAGTAGTATTTTTCACTTTCTAAGTCTTTTCATAATGCTACATTGGTCCATCTAGCCAAGCATGAATATGTATACTCTGCCGAAAATTAATGATCACGACATGATTAATTTAGGACTTTTAATGTAAAAGATGTATTAAATTGACTTTACCATAAGTTAACGAGAAAAGAAAAAATAAATAATGTTTTGGATATACAAAAAATATCATATTCTTTTATCGAAAAGATATTAATAATGTGCCTAGAGTATAATTGTATGGTACCCTTTATTATTTATTTTATTTTTTTTTCTTCTTTTTTTCTCATCTCACTATATATCGGTGAAACACATGGATCTTGTTAATAAGCTATTAACTATTATTCTTTTGGGACAGAATACGGAGATAAATAATCACACTTATATTTAACTATCAACATTGATATCATTTATGATAGAATATAAGTTTTATACATTAATAACGTAGAGACCACAAAATTATATTTAAAAAATAATTACATAAAAACCCATCATAATCAACTAATGTATTATTACAAGTTAAAATTTTATATTATCAAGGTATATAACTTAAATCATTGTACTGCTTCAATGAATTGTAACTGAAATAAAATGGACATAGCCAAGCAATTGTCTACTGAACCCAAACGGACTCTACGGGATGGAAATTGGAAAGATCGCCATTTGATTTTCATCTATTTTGGGACTTAAGGGACAATTAGAGAAAAGTTACCGAACCAAAGTAGAAACTGCTATACTACGAAAATTCTCATTTATATCCACGTGTACCAGACCCCCAAAAAATAGATAAATTCCTTCAGCCGGAGATTTATTAACAGCGTCACCGCCGTCGGACGATAGACGAATGACAGCTTGCAGCTGCAGGTCCTTTTTAAGGTGGCCACTTACCAATTACCAACATTTACAGGTACAACGGTCTCTATTTTTCTCAGAATCGTTTAGTCAAAAATCAAAATATTATAAAAAGTTTTGAAAAGAAATCAAAATTGTAACTCGAACATGTGTTTTGTGCCTATAGTCAAAATCCGAAGATGTATGAACACGTGTCAAATAATATTATTTACATATTTCACTGGGGTAATCTAACTGTTGCAGAGATGTTTTTCTTCTTGCGGTTTTAAATATAACTTGGGGAAGCATATTGAAGGAGTTTTGCGTGTTGCCATGGACCGGAAAAAGCAGAAAATGGTTGCCAAAACATGGAGACATGTTTCTACTCAATCAAGGTCTAATGAAGGTGAGTGTTTCTCACTTCTTAATATTTGATTGAATTGGATCAGTGGTTCTAGGTTGTTAAGCTTTCTGTACTTTCATGTTATCCAAATAATTCAAAGATGATAGTGTTAAATCAGGATATATAGTTATAAAGCAGTTGTAGATTTTTAGGTATCTGATATTCTGTAGAATACACTGTAAAAGATTAATGTTGAAAGTTCTAGGTGATGAGAAGCATAACATTGGAGGTCAAGTGCAAGAAGTTAAATGCACCGTCTCTTCCTATGAGTCAACAGTTTTGGCAGAGGACAGTGGAGCTGAAGTAGTAAATGATGATGAACCACTTTCAGCAGCTCAGAAGCATTCAGTTACATTCGAGGTAATTTTTTTTGGTTGCTTGTAGGCAGAGGCGGATCCAGGATTTAAACTCTATGGGTTCAGCCATTAAGATTCTTATCATTGAACCAGTTGTGTCTTTAAAATTATGGGTTCATATCTACTTTTTGTTGTAATATTAGTGGATTTTTACACATAAATTATGCTTCGCATCGGAAGCTATGGGTTCAGTTGAACTCGGTGTTAGAAGGCTAGATCGGCCTCTGCTTTTAGGTACTGCTGCCCTTGATAATTCGACTAGCTTTTTATGAGTTTTGGCTATTGTCTTTACATGATCTTCACTTTGAGCTCATGGCACTTGTTATGGACGATTTTCATCATAAAATTTAGAGGTCTCCCAATAAAATTGCATCCGATTTTTTCCTACCACTCTCATCTAATTTCCAAACATACCTGCAGGCAGGGGCTTCCTTGATGCGTTTCATCAGAGGGAAAGGGTATGACTTTGTGTGTATTCTTGCTTACCAAAAAACGAGGGGCTGATATGTTGCTTTGATATTTTGCATATAGAGGTGCAACACAGAGGACAATTGAAAAGGAAATGGGAGTTCAAATCATACTTCCATTATCGCGGAAAGAGGATTGTCTAAGTGGGTTGCTTTTTTATTTCTGGCTTATTTTGATTGATTCAGCTTTTTTGCATTTGATTTAGTCGTTCAATTCAATCTAATGATATGGTTTAACCTGAATTTCGCTTCTGAAATGTACTGTATGATTTCTATGACCTACTTATGTTGTTCCTGGACCTGGGTATATTAGTTGATCATTCAACTATCTTAGATGAACTATATATTCTGCTCTATTTGGGCAATTTCATTCTAGGCTGTCTTTTAACACACCTTAGAGATTCTTTATAACTGAAAACTCTCTAAATATCAGACTTATCCTAATGCGACCTAATGTAGGGGTAGCAACAATGATTAATGCGTATATACGCTAGTTCGTATCGGCTGTATAGATCCTATGTTTTGTGTTCTATTCTTAGCTACTGCATTGATTTTTAGAGATCATAGATCTTTTGAGATAACCTTCCTTGATGTGATTTTAGATCTATAAGCACTTTCAATCGCCATAGTGTTGCACCTACGAAGTAGTGCATTCGGATGTCTATGTACTGAAGCAAAACCATCTTAGGCCTCATTTGTTTTTTTATGATTAAGACGTCTAAATCTGAATACACATCTGAATATCAAGATGTGTCTGAATATCAAGATGTGTATTAAGATTAAGACATCTGAATCTGAATACACATCTGAATATCAAGATGTGCATTAAGATCTGAATACTAAATGATTAAGATTGTTTGATTTTTAACATCTGAATGTTAAAATTTATCTTTATTTGAAAATTAATAAACATAAAATTCAAATAAAATACTAATTAATCTAATATTCTATGGTAGTTGCTGATGGTGATGGCTAACGGTGGTGCTTGTGAATGCCGACTAGATGCAACGGTTGGTGATAGTTTTGGTTGATGGTGGTGGTTCAAGGTAGTAGCTGGTGGTAAATGGTAGTGATGGCTATTACTAGTGAGGATGGTGGTGGTGGGTGGTGATAGCTAGTAATGGCGGGCGGTGGAGGTAGTTGTGATTGAGGAAGGCGGTGGTGGGTGGTGGTAGTTTATAATGGGCACTGCCGGCTATGATTGTTGATGGTGATGGGGTGGTTAGTTGTGGTAGTTGAGGTGGATGATGAGTGTTGGTTGTGGTTGAAAATGATAGTGGTGGGAGTGGTGGGGATGGTGGGTGGTGAGAGTCGATAATGGCGGCTATGATTGGGGATGATGATGGTGGTGGTGGTGGGTGGCATGGTGGTAGTTGATAATGGTTGGCGGTGGCGGCAGTCCATAATGAATGTGGATGGTAGCATCCTAATGAAATTAAGTCTCTGTTATAGATCTTAATCATACAGACCTATTCAGACCCATTAAAATGGTTGTGAAGTTAAAAAAATAAATACACTTAATAATTAAGATCTGAATAATTAAGATTCAGACTTTAAAAACAAACGCACTTAATGTCTGAGATCTGAATAATTAAGATTCAAACCTCCATTGAGTGCAAACAAATGAGGCCTTAGTTACCCTTCTCTCATTTATTCTTTACGTGGATTGCTTGTATCTTCTGTCTGATGCAGTTATTTTTAATCCTAATATTTGGTGATACTACAGTTTTTTCTTTTCCGAAAATTCCAAGCTCAAGTCCATTCGTATCTGCTACCACAGTTTGTTTGACCCAAAATTTTGGAAGCATGCTGTGATAATGTGCTTTGCTCTTTTCTTGTCATTGGTTGTGGTGATTGGCTTTTGGTCTCTCCTTTGTGATGTATTATTCTCAGTAAATCTCCTAAATGGAGTTGGTGTCCACTTTTCTTAATGTTTTTGGTACTTGTAACTTCCACCATAACTTGTTTCTTTCAGAGTGATTGGACCTTTTTAAATTGTTTTTGTATTGATCTATACTGAATATGGGGTCAGTACGTCAGTATTGAAATCCAAAATGTCTATGTTTGATTTTTTCCCCTATTTTTTAATATAGTGTTACATATTGCAGTCATAGAAGGAAATTCTGCTGAAAGTGTGGCAAGAGCATCAGATAGAGTCCAAGCCATAATTGATGAGGTTAGCACCAACATTTAATTTTGTCCGTGCTAGCAGTCAAATAAGGAAAAAAGAAATAGCATTGCATATTTGTCAACTTCTCTTGAGCTTGTACCTATAAACTCTGGTAACATGTTTGTATCTGTTTTTGCTCAAAGATTTTAATTTTGATTCTCTTACTTTTACTTCTAAATGTTCATGCTATGATGATTTTTGATGAAGTTTAGCTGATGCATTATGGCACGAACGCAAAATACACATAAGATATCTTACCGTATGTCATCCAGTGTCATTTCTTGCAACTCTTAAGAGCCTTTTCCTGTTTAAAGTTTGTCCAGTTATCACTTGGTTTTGACCTTGAACCTTCACATTTGAAGTTGCTTTTTTGATTACCTCTCTCTCTCTCTCTCTCTCAACTGAAACTAACGTATTAACTGTCTACTGGAACTCTTAGCTTTCCTGGCACTTTCAAAATGATTAATAATTCAGAACTTTGAAATAACATTCTTGTCTAATTTTATTTTATCTGTTAAGCAGATTTTTATAAAATGCTCAAGTGTGATTCATTATACTTGCTTGTGTTATGAGGAATCTTGCTCAAGAGTGATTCGTCATTCTTGCTTGTGTCATGAGGAATCTTACTATTTTCTTCATCTCAATTTTGATTGCATTGTGCTCATAAGTGTTATTTGCGCGTCTTTTTCTGTAGGCAGTTAAAAGCCGGAATCTTGACTACTCTCACTTTGTATCACTTCCATTGGCCATACACCCTGAACTGGTCAAGAAGCTCATCAACTTTCAGAACTCGATTCTTGGAATTACCGAAGTTAATCAAGATGAAAATTTGGAATGTGATTCAAGTGGTAACACTTCTGATTCGGAAGGTGAGGAGCAGGACTTGAGTAAACCACGGGTTGCAGTGGAAGTCAAGACTGAAGATTCTAATGATCATGTTAAAGTGGATATAACCAACATGCCACTCGTGAGTTACTCGCCTAAAGTGTCCAAGTCCTCTATTTCAGAATCAAAGGCTTCTAAACTGTTAGGTATAAGATCTATGTATTATGTTACTTTTATCAAAAGATGAAGAGAGAAAAAGGATTCATGTACTATGTTGTAAAAGATTTCTGTGGTGAAAATTCTTATCTCTGCATTTCCTTCGTATGTTTATGATAAAATCTATCCCTATCTTTCAACCTAGATCAGGAGCTCATTGCTTCCTTCTTTATGTCTTAATCCCTAACAAAATTAATGAATGTTTTCCACTCAACAGGTTTGGAAATTGAGAAGTCCATCTTTATTAATCCAAAAACATTCCACTTGACTGTGCTCATGCTGAAGCTTTGGAATAAGGACCGAATTGAAGCTGCTTCTGAGGTTTTGCGGGTAAATTTCCAATTAGATGGCCATTTTCTTCCTTTGTAATATCTTTTTCTCTGTCTAACTCTTCAAAATAAAAAATTGCGCTTCCTATTGTGTTTCCAGACTGTCTCACCAAAAGTAATTGATGCTTTGGAGAGCCAACCCGTGTCTATAAGACTGAAGGGTTTGGTAAGTCTTTATCCAAGTTATACAATTATGGACTTCAGGCTGCTATAGGTGACAACCATTGCACTTAATCTTTATGATCCTTCTTTTTCAAGTTTACTCATTATAATCTTTCACTTGTCTGTGAACATAAAAGGTGTTACTGGAATATTTTATTGTCCTAGGTGGCTAGGTTATATCATCTCTTAAGCGGAGCTAATTTTATTTGTACACTGAGCTGGTTAGCATGACAGTTTAACTGGCATGGTAACCCTTTCCTTGAACTTTGACTGTGGAATTTGCTTTATCTGCTTGCTATCAATCTCTGGGTGAATCTTCTGTTACTAATTGGCATAAGAAATATAGGTTAACACCAAGAAGTGGGTAACCTATTATTGATTGGCATAAAAAGTTTAGACTAGCGTCTGTAGAAACCCTTAAACCTTTACTGAAGTTTCAAGTAAGTCCTGTTTAAAAATATCATTCACGGCATGATAAGAAAGGCGGCGAGAGAGGTGCTAGGGGTCTCGAAGGGTTACTAATGGCGGGCACCAAGGCGACTGGTGGTGGAATGATGTGGTCCAAGGTAAAGTGGAAGCAAAGAAAGCAGCATATCTTAGGTTAGTGAAGAGCACAAACGAGGAAGAGAGGAGAGTGAATAGAGGAAGATATAAGAAAGCCAGGAAGGAGGCGAAGTTAGCGGTCACGGAGGCTAAGGATGCAGCGTTTGGTCGTCTGTACAATGAGTTGGGGGACAAAGGAGGGGAGAAGAAGCTATTTCGGCTGGCCAAGGCTAGAGAGAGGAAGGCTCGTGACTTGGATCAAGTGAGGTGCATCAAGGACGAGGAAGGCAGAGTATTGACGAAAGATGCCCAGATTAAGCGGAGATGGCAGGATTACTTCTATCGGCTTATGAATGAAGAAGAGGACAGAAACATTGTGCTAGGGGAATTGGGTCACTCCGGGAGTCACCAAGACTTTAGGTATTGTAGGCGTATTAAGGTTGAGGAGGTCGTGGGAGCTATGCGCAAGATGAGTAGAGGCCAAGCGACCGGGCCGGACGAAATTCCGGTGGAATTGTGGAGGTGTGTGGGTAGAGCAGGCTTGGAATGGTTGACTGCGCTATTTAATGTTATCTTCAGGACGAAAAGGATGCCAGATGAATAGAGGTGGAGTACGATGATACCGCTGTTCAAGAACAAATGTGACATCCAGAATTATAACAACTATAGAGGCATCAAGTTACTAAGTCATACCATGAAAGTTTGGGAGAGGGTGGTGGAAGGAAGCGTAAGGAGGGCAATGTCTATATCCGACAACCAATTCGGATTCATGCCGGGTCGGTCTACTACGGAAGCTGTCCACCTTATAAGGAGGTTGGTGGCACAGTACAAGGATAGGAAAAAAGATTTGCACATGGTGTTTATTGACCTAGAGAAAGCGTATAACAAGGTTCCTAGGGAGATTCTTTGGAGATGCCTGGAGGGGAAAGATGTGCCGGTAGTTTACATTAGGGTATTAAAAGACATGTATGAGGGAGTTAAGACTCGGGTTAGGACTGTGGAAGGTGACTCGGAGCACTTTTCGGTTGTTATGGGGTTGCACCAAGGGTTTGCGCTCAGCCCGTTCTTATTTGCCCTGGTGATGGATGCGCTAACACACCATATTCAAGGGGAGGTGCCATGGTGTATGTTGTTCGCTGATGATATAGTACTGATTGATGAGACGCGAAGCGACGTTAATGAGAGGCTGGAGATTTGGAGACAGACCCTTGAGGTTAAAGGTTTCAAGTTGAGTAGGACTAAGACAGAATATCTGGAGTGTAAGTTCAGCGATGAGTCGGGAGAAGGGGACATGGATGTGAGGCTTGACTCTCGAGTCATCCCTAAGAGAGGGAGTTTCAAGTACCTTGGATCAATTATTCAGGGGGATGGGGAGATAGACGAGGATGTCACGCACCGTATATGAGTGGGGTGGATGAAATGGAGGTTAGCATCTGGAGTCCTGTGTGACAAGAAAGTGCCACCGAAACTCAAAGGCAAGTTCTATAGAGCGGTGGTTAGACCGGCCATGTTGTATGGGGCTGAGTGTTAGGTAGCCAAGAATTCCTATACCCAGAAGATGCAAGTGGCAGAAATGAGGATGTTGAGATGGATGTGTGGGCACACTAGGCTGGATAAGATTAGGATGTAGATATGCGGGAGAAGGTGGGCGTGGCTCCCATGGACGACAAGATGCGGGAAGTGAGGCTTAGATGGTTCGGGCACGTGCGGAGGAGAAGCATAGATGCCCCGGTTAGGAGGTGTGAGACGTTAGCATTGGCAGGTACGAGGAGAGGTAGAGGACGACCTAAGAAGTATTGGGGTGAGGTGATCAGGCAAGACATAGCGCGACTTCAGATCTCCGAGGACATGGCTCTGGATATGAAGGGGTGGAGGTCGAGCATTAGGGTTGTAGGTTAGGGTTGTTCCGGGGGCGGGGCTGGCCTGTTGTTGTTTCGCCGTGGGTTGGTAGTGGTTTGTGTAGTTTCCTCACTATTTTCTATGGTAGTATTGTTGTTTATAGTTATTGCTTTTACATCTATTTTTCTATTTCTTACGATGTTGTTAATATTTTTTATCTTCTATTGCTGTCACTGACCTATTGTCTATTGTTTATTTTTCTTCTTTTCGAGTCGAGGGTCTTTCGGAAACAGCCTCTCTACCCCTCTGGGGGTAGGGGTAAGGTCTGCGTACTCTCTACCCTCCCCAGGGCCCACTTGCGGGATCATAATGGGTTGTTGTTGTTGTATTCACGGGCATGAAAAGTTGACTAAAATCTATAGAAACCATTAAGCTTCTACTGAAGTTTCATGTAATCCTATTACAAAATTCAAATATATATATATATATATATATATATATATATATTTTGAAACCTCAAAAGACTTATAAGAAAAATTATCTGCCACCACTCATACCAGCTCATGCCAGTAGAGGCCAAAAACCAAGAAAATGGAAGGATGCTTTAGATTGAGCAGAAGGTTTATTGGTTCTCTTGCTGTAGCAAATGTATTTCAATATTAATGGTTATCTTGATGCAGCAAATATAATTTGGATCTAGGATTTGTTGATCAAAGTAAAAGACGAGGGAAAGTAGTGATAAGGATTCTCCACCTACCATAAGATTAGTGGGAAAGGATCACTGATGGGCTCCTATGTAGGGGAAGGGAGCGGGCTCTATCATCTCTTGCTGAGATGGTAGAAAGTTCTTGAACGAACATTGATGGAAGACATCTAGGAGCAAGTAGCCTTTCGGTGCTCACACTTTTTAGCACCTTGAGCCTAAGATTATTGCAACAGTCATATAGGAAGTGTTTCATATGCTATTATAGAAACTAACGTTTTATATTATTTAAGTTCATTTGGACGAAGATCATTTATATTTTTTTGTTTTCAGTATTAAACAGAAAAAAAAGGGGCAGTCCGGTGCACTAAGCTCCCGCTATGCGCGGGGTCCAGGGAAGGGACGGACCACAAGGGTCTATTGTACGCAGCCTTATCCTGCATTTCTGCTAGAGACTGCATTAAACAACAACAACAACAACAACCCAGTATAATCCCACTAGTGGGGTCTGGGGAGGTTAGTGTGTACGCAGACCTTACCCCTACCCTGGGGTAAAGAGGCTGTTTCTGATAGACCCTCGGCTCCCTCCCTCCAAGAACTCCCCACCTTACTCTTGGGGTGACTCGAACTCACAACCTCTTGGTTGGAAGTGGAGGGTTGCTCACCACTAGATCAACCCACTCTTGTCTAAACATTCTCTAAAAATTTAACTTGCACTTTAATCTTTTACTTCAAAAGAAAAATGATAGATCTCATACTAAAGATATCTGAAAAATGTCCAACTATAAGGTTGGAATTTAAGTTATCACCTAACGTGCTTGTTCCTTTTTTGTTTTTATAAGTAAACATGTTTTGAACGTGATATTCTATGTAACATTGCCGTGCACTACAAAATTTCAATAGCTTGATGTGCAAAGTGAAATAATACGAGTTAACTTTAATCAATTTAGTTGTACTTCTCTAGTAAGTTTTTGCCTTTTTCCTTTTCTGGAGAGTTATTGCCAGGCTTAGGACGCAGTATGTGTTTACTTGCTTAGATATGTATATTTTCCACTCAAATTTTATTGTACGGATTCTGATGTATATTTATTGTGTTATAATAATTTGCTAGTTTCAAATATTTCTTGTGGTTTCATGATTTTCTATCAATGGCAGTGACTAAGGAAATATTGATAAGTTAATGGCTTTGGAAAAACACTAAAAAGGGAAAGAACATATCTTCCAAACAGGATACAGGGAAGTAGTATATTATTGTTAATATTTTGTAACGAAACTGTAGCGCAATTGAAGAAGAAACATAGATCAGGTCTGCCTCGACTTTTTATGCTTAAAAGGAAGAATTACAAACAAAAATGACAACACGTGAAAGAAAGTACAACAACAACAACAACCCAGTATAATCCCACTATTGGGGTATGTGGAGGGTAGTTTGTACGCAAACCTTACCCCTACCCTAAGGTAGAGAGGCTGTTTCCGATAGACCCTCGGCTCCCTCCCTCCAAGAACTCCCCACCTTGCTCTTGGGGTGACTCGAACTCACAACCTCTTGGTTGGAAGTGGAGGGTACTCACCACTAGAGCAACCCACTCTTGTCAACACGTGAAAGAAAGTGGAAACATTAAATAGCAAATAGACTTCTATATTTTTTAACTCAGAAACAAGGAACGGGTAAATTTGTATTAAAGTTTTCAAATATGCCACTGATAGCAATGTTGACCCACTTGGAATTAGGCGAAAGCAAATGAACAAAATGATAAGTTCTGTTTCATGTGACACCAATCTCTTTTGGTGGATGCGTCTTCAATTGGTTGGTCTTTGTATGTATGTATGTATGTATGTGAGTGTGTGTGTGAGAGAGAGGGAGGAGAAGGAGAAGGAGAAGGAGAGGGAGGGAGGGGGAGAGAGAGAGACTACATACCATGTAGATTTTTAGATGCTGGATACTTCTGGACTGTTGCTTTAATGAGATTTCACAAGGTCACAACTTTTCTTGGCTGGAACTCAAATTTGTTCTTATCCTGCAGGAAAGCATGAGAGGTTCTCCAGCAAAAGCTCGTGTTGTATATGCTCCTGTGGAAGTAATTGGTGGTGAAGACCGACTTTTACGTGCCTGTCGTATCCATAGTTTCTGGCATCTTCTTCCCTTGCCCTACGTACTTTTTTATTTTCTCTGCTATTTATAAGGGTATTTAGTACCTGCATTTGTTATCCTAAGCCTTTCTAGAGGTGATCACTAATGCGTTCACTGAAGCTGGTCTTGTTCTTGAAAAAGATGCAAACCAGAAGTTAAAGGTATAGCTTTCAAGGTGTTAATTCTTTCTTCTAGTTAATGTTGGCAATTTCTCTATTGTTTGTCCGATAGGACTCTCTATTTCTCTTGATGCTGCGTTCAAATACTTTGACCATTCAATCTAGTGCTGCACTGCTCCTTCTTCTTCCTTGCTTTTCCTTCCCCCACCGATCTCTCCACTTTCTTTTCTCAGAAAAGCAATTTATTCATCGCAAGCAAAGGCCTAAAAGCAGCACCTGGTAGTGACTCTGGGTCACGACCCAATTCTCTCTCCTAGTCTCTACTACTAGGTAAGCCTAATACTTGCGGAATAAAGAAAATGAAAGGAAAACTTTAACAGCCAACTGCAGCAGATAATTAAACAACTGATAAAAATGCCGTCCGGCATATTCAATAACCGACACTCGAGTATACAATGTATTCCCAAAACCCGAAACATCGTAAGTCACAAGCTACAGAAGAACAACTAGTATCTCTATACCACCAGAGTCTAATAAAAGAAGTACATAAGGTAATTGACATAGGGGAGAATAGAGGGGGGTTCCGAGGTCTGCGGACGCGGCAGATATACCTTGAAGCCTCCAAACTGTCACTGCTCACTGATGACGTGGCTGAAAAGAAGCACCTGGATCTGCACACAAAACATGTGCAGAAGAGTAGCATGAGTACACCACAACGATACCCAGTAAGTGCCAAGCCTAACCTCGGTAGAGTAGTGACGAGGTCAGGTCAGACCCACAGGTATATAATAAATAAAGCAGGAGAATATGACAGTATAATAAGAGACTGGAATTTAACAAAAGGAAAACATAGCGAAATAACAGTACAACACACAGGTATAAACAACAGGGGATCTCCCGAGATACCGTCTCGTAGTCCCAAAATAAATAGGCAGGGAGAACTCCCGAAGTATCGCCTCGTAGTCTCAAAAGTAAATACAGGGAGAATTCCCGAGGTACCGCCTCGTAGTCTCAAAAGTAAATGTGCAAGGAGAACTCCCGAGGAACCGCCTCGTAGTCTCAAAAGTAAATGTGCAGGGAGAACTCCCGAGGAACCGCCTCGTAGTCTCAAAAGTAAATGTGCAGAGAGAACTCCCGAGGAACCGCCTCGTAGTCTCAAAAGTAAACACACAGCTCAAACCGATAAATACCACAGTTAACCGCAGGAATTCTACAGTTAAGACTGATAAAGAACAAGGAAAAGCAGGAAATCAACTAGGCATGCTGCACAGAGTTCAAATAAGTAGTTAAAGCACGTAGACATGCGATATTAGACTAAACAAGATTACTACACATATTGGTATAACTCAATTAAGAATGAAAACAGGTTACTACTCAGTAAAAATCGGGTTTTACAACAAATAGCCCGTGTACGCACTCGTCACCTCGCGTACACGGGGCTCACATATCACAACAGTACCAAATCCTAAGGGGATTTCCCCCACATAAGGTTAGGCAAGCCACTTACCTCGAACCAAGCTCAATCAATCAGTAAGAATGTCTTTTCCTCGATTATCCGACTACGAATGGCTCAAATCTAGCAAAAAACAATTACATATCATAAATACAACTATAATAGACTAATCTAATTAAGGAAATCAAGACTTTAACAAGAATTTCGAAAATCGCCCTAAAAAGTCGACCCGGGCCCACGTTTCGAAATCGGGTAAAAGTCACAAAATATGAACTCCCATTCACTCACGAGTCCAACCATACCATAATTACCAATATCCGACATCAACTCGACCCTCAAATCCTCAAATCAAACTCTCTAAATCCCTAGCCTCAAACTCCCAAATTCCACCTTAAATACACACTAACTAGGTGGAAAAATAAATGGGAAAGCAAGATTATTGATCAAAAATAAACACAAGGGACTTACCTCAAGAAATCCCTCGAAAATGCTCTCAAGAAATCGCCAAACCCGAGCTCACAATGAGCAAAAATCGCGAACCCTTGCTTTTAAGTGTTTTGTCCAGCATTTCTGCTTATGCTGTCACTTAGCCGCATCTGCGGCGTCGCAGAAGAGACGACATTCCCGCATATGCAGTTCCTTCGCTCCTGCGATCGACTCTCCCGCACCTGCGCCTCCCCCACTTCTGCGGTCTAAATCTCGCTTCTGCGGGTGCGCATCTGCGCCAAAGCACTGGTCCGCTTCTGCGATCGATCCCCCGCAGAAGCGACTCCACTTCTGCGGCCTTAACACCGCACCTGCGACCACCGGCCATTTCCCCCAGCCCTCACCTGCTCCATATTGCTCGCACCTGCGGGCATCGCACCTGCGGTCAGCCTTGCGCAGGTGCGATTACACCAGAACCAGCCCAGCACCAGAAAATCTTCTAAGTCCAAAAATGATCCGTTAACCATCCGAAACTCACCCGAGACCCCCGGGACCTCAACCAAATATACCAACCAGTCCTAAAACATCACACGAACTTAGTCGAGCCTTTAAATCAGATCAAACAACGCTAAAAACACGAATTACACATCGATTCAAGCCTAATGAACTTCAAAGTTTCAAACTTCCACAACCGATGCCGAATCCTATCAAACCACGTCCGATTGACCTCAAATTTTGCACACAAGTCATATTTGATATTTCAGACCTACTCCAACTTCCGGAATCAGAATCCGACCCCGATATCAAAAAGTCCATTACCGGTCAAACTTCCCAAAAATTCAACTTTCGCCATTTCTAGCCTAATTTAGCTACAGATCTTCAAAACACAATCCGGACACGTTCTAAGTCCAAAATCACCCAACGGAGCTAACGGAACCGACGAAACTCCATTCCGGAGTCGTCTTCACACAGTTCCAGCTACGGTCAAAATCCTAAGACTTAAGTTTCCGTTTTAGGGATTAGTGTCCCAAATCACTCCGAAACCACAACAAAACCTCCCGACAAGTCACATAAGCCGAAAAAAGATACGGGGGAAGCAATAAATAGGGGATCGGGGCTAATACTCTCAAAACGACCGGTCGAATCGTTACACTCTGTTAATACATCAAAAGTAAAACAGTTTCACTCGCCACCAAGAGTCAATATTGCTGCGTCCATTTTAATTATGACACCTTTTTGAATTTAGCATTCTCGAACCCTAACTCATTTTCACCTCCTGCATTCCAACTTTATCTGTGTGGAACTTGTTTCTTCAGTTGTATTTTGCTTGCTGGTGTTGTCTTGTGGTGTTCGTTTGTTTTTTCTGGTATCAAGTATTAAATACTAGAACACTGCTTGAGCTCATTCAAGTATGTTTTCTTTTTTACGGTTACTTTCAAGAAAAGCTTGGGCCTCTAAAATTGTTTAGACTTGCACTTGATACAAGTTACTTTTCTAGATGTATTCTGTTAGTTTACAGCATGTATATAGTGTAGTATTGTCCCACATTGGTAGAAGAGTAGCATGTCCTTGTATAGTATAGCTATAAATAAGGATCTCTTGTATTGTATTGTTCATTCAATATCAATAACATATTTTCTCCCGTGCCTTCTCACATGGTATCGGAGCAATTGTGAGAGACTTATCGCTGTGCATAAATTCCAGCGATTCCGGGAAAGAGAAATCAGTATTTTTTAAGGCTGTTTTCTATCTGCTTCATTTCTGTCAGTGTTGTGCAAAATCCAACACTACCACAAGAGTCGTCACTGTCCGGCGACCAAACCCCAGTGAAAAACTCCGGCAGCAGCCTCCTCACGCGCCTCCACGCGCCACCAGAAGCTCACGCGCCGGCGCGTACGACCACTTCCGGCCATTTTTTGAAAATCTTCCTTCATAACAGTTGGGTCGCCTGGTAATTCCGATCCTACCCCTACTGTTTTTATTTCATTCCGACAACTTTGAGTTTTTTCCGGCAGCTATAGTACTATTCCGACAGCTACAGTAGATTCCGGCAGCTACAGTTTTTCAGTATTCTGTTTCTGTGTTTCCGTACACTGTTTCAGTGGATTACAGTTGATTCTTTCTCCTATTTGGTAATAATTTGCAACAATGTCTTTGGGATTTGATGCTTTTGGGTCTAGAAACATGAGTTCTGGAAGCTCTAGTGCTATTATTACCTCGGAACCTTTAATGGGAGGTTCAAACTACTTAGCTTGGGCTTCATCTGTCGAGTTATGGTGTAGAGGTCAAGGTGTTCAAGATCATATAATCAAACAGTCTAGCGATGGAGATGAAAAGGCAATAGCACTTTGGGCAAAAATCGATGCTCAGTTATGTAGCATCTTGTGGCGATCTATTGATTCCAAGTTGATGCCCTTGTTTCGTCCATTCCAGACATGTTATTTGGTTTGGGCAAAGGCACGCACCTTATACACTAATGACATATCTCGCTTCTATGATGTGATATCACGGATGACAAACTTAAAGAAGCAGGAATTGGATATGTCTACTTACTTGGGTCAAGTACAGGCAGTCATGGAGGAATTTGAGAAGTTGATGCCAGTTTCTGCTAGTGTGGAAAAACAACAAGAGCAGCGACAGAAGATGTTTCTTGTTCTTACCCTCGCTGGACTTCCTAATGATCTTGATTCAGTACGCGACCAGATTTTGGCTAGTCCGTCTGTCCCGACAGTTGATGAATTATTCTCTAGATTACTCCGCCTTGCTGCTGCACCAAGTCCATCAGTGATCTCATCACAGATACTTGATTCCTCTGTTCTTGCATCCCAGACAATGGATGTTCGGGCATCTCAAACTATGGAGCATAGACGAGGAGGAGGTCGTTTTGGAAAATCTAGACCCAAGTGTTCTTATTGTCACAAACTTGGACACACTCGTGAAATGTGCTATTCCTTACATGGTCGTCCACCCAAAAATGCTTACATTGCTCAGACCGAGACTCCAGGTAACCAAGGATTTTCTTTATCTAAAGAAGAATATAATGAGCTCTTTCAGTATCGAGCAAGTAAGCAGACATCTCCGGTGTTCCATGAGAGAACTAAACACATTGAGATTGATTGTCACTTCGTCAGAGAAAAGATACTTTCAGGAGAGATTGTTACAAAGTTTGTGAGGTCGAATGATCAACTTGCAGATATTTTCACCAAGTCCCTCACTGGTCCTCGTATTGGTTATATATGTAACAAGCTCGGTACATATGATTTGTATGCACCTGCTTGAGGGGGAGTGTTAGTTTACAGCATGTATATAGTGTAGTATTGTCCCACATTGGTAGAAGAGTAGTATGTCCTTGTATAGTATAGCTATAAATAAGGACCTCTTGTATTGTATTGTTCATTCAATATCAATAACATATTTTCTCCCGTGCCTTCTCACATATTCTATTGTCTTGGTGGTCCTTTTCCTTTTACAAATTTACTACCTGAATACATATAGCTGATCCATGAAACTGTCGTGGTGGAAATTGCTAAATTTGCATTCTTTTATATTTTTGCTGTTTTCTTGATTTGAAAAGTTCCTGATAAGCCTTTTCTGCCCCTTCTAATACAGTTGCATGCCACTATAATGAATGCGCGACACAGAAAAAGGTGCCATATTTTATTCTTTTGTTGCATACTCTTGTTTATTTGTCAGCTTAAATTCTCTATCATGATTCTAGTGGCTGCATAACTCTTTTTGTTGTTACTGGTGCCACTGACTTACCGTTCTCTAATTGATAGCAAAACAAGATCAAGAAAAGCTGATTCCTTTGATGCACGAACAATTTTTGGTCAATATGGCTCGGAAGAATGGGGAGAGTATCTTATCCGTGAAGCTCATCTTTCACAAAGGTTTGTGTTCGATGACAATGGCTATTACCATTGCTGTGCTTCCATCCCATTTCCTGAAGAGATGCAGCTAGATTGAGTTTTAGAAGCCGGGTTTAATAGTTTGTTTTTTCCTGTTACTGGTAGTATACTCTCCTAGTTAATTGTGTTTGGATCATCCATTATACTCTAGGCTGTTTGGTTGAAGCTGAGAGTTATTATTCTGTGTGCGACCAATGTACCCTGAAAGACACAGACGAGTTCTTTTTAACTCTCAATATCATGTGTAGAATTCCAGAAATCTTTGTCCTGCATTAATTTTTAAACATTGGGTACATTTAGCTAGTTATTTGAGCACCCTGCTGCTGGAAATTCTGGATGGCTCTAGTGATTAGGCCGTTTCTAATTTGACTTAATGGGTAGTTTTTAGAGTTATGCTGACGTGTTTGAAGGCTAGTTAGAGATGTGTAGTATTCTTCATTGCCTTTGCCATAGCTTCTTTAGAGTTAGTGAAGCTCTATAGAAGAACCTGGACCCAGAAACTTGATATTTATTCGATGAAAAGTTGTTTTTTCATGGAATTCTCAGCTATCAAGTAAGAAATGCCTCTTACTTTAACTTTTGCAATGGGGTAGCACCAGATAAATAAAACAAACAAATAAGTGAACACTTCATGTTTAACTTCTGCTACTATCTCGTAACCTTAAAATGAAAGCTATCAATCTTCTTTTTCTACCCCGAAGCGATGAAATAGGACATATTCCACCATTTTTTAACTTCTGAGTGCCAATTGACTGCTGCCAATTTTTGCAACTTCACTTTTTTGGCAAGATTTACTATGCTGCCATCTTGTTAAACTGTTAATCCTTGGTGTATGTAAAATCAAAAGTTTAATTGGAGGCCTTTAAGTGACGTTTCTTTGGTTACAAGCAGGACCAGGGCATAAATGAAGCAGGCACCATATAGAAGTTTGTTTTAAATCTTGCTCACAATCGTTTGTCTTTCAATCCTCCTCACAATGATCCGATCTTTCGATCTAAGAGTATTGAAGTCGTCTTTAGTAGCCTTAGATTGAGAATTTCTTGGTAGGAAGCATTTCTATTTCCTTCACATGTTCTTAATTGTCCACCTCCCACACCGTCCTTTCTTACTAAATTGGTAATTTTAAACGTAGCAAGTAAAAAGCTTTGGAGTCTAACATTAAGGTTCAAGAGAAATTCAAAAGTTAAGGATGTAGCAATTACCACATATTTGTCATGAGTCACTTGTCAATAGTAATCCAAATGATTTCGGCAGACCAAGAATCAATATGGGATATGGTCGGTTACGAAACCGCCGCACAAATTAGGTTTGACCTTTCAAGAGGCAATAATTCATTTATATAGGTCATGTATGCTTGTGGTAAATTGTAGATGAAGATGGCTGTTAGTCAAGTTCAAGGACGAAGCATAGTGATGTAACGACAAAACCGAACTAACTTGTGATCAATTATAAGGCATTATTGTGCTTTTGTAATCGCAATAATTTCTTCTTGTCTCCTTTTTAGAATTTGTACATGATTTTTCATTAGCTTGTACATATTCAGATGCAAGGGGTATACAACAATCGAACTAAAAAAACTAAATAAGCGATATTTTATTTTATTTTTGGTTTTGTTTGGTTTAAAAAGAAGGATAATATATGATTTTATTTTATTTTATTTAAAAAAGTCTGAGCCAACCGATAAATTATAATACACAAATCTTTTGTGATTAATCATATATTAACACATCATTTCTTGATGATGTTGAAAGATGGCTATTTGAACTTGCTTCTATCGTACTTGTCAAAATCAATAAATTGACAAATTGAATCGATAAATTTATAGTACTATAATATTTGGTTTAATTTGGTTTTAATGATTAAAAATCAACTAAAGTTTTTTGGTGTTCCAAATTTATTCGTTGCAAAGCATCCTCATCTTGCCGTGTATATGTATTATTACGCATATTATGTCAATGGACTTGTATGTATTTCTCAACATCCTTTTAAAAAAAATTAATTTGTACAAGAATATTTCCATTTTAAAACACAAAAGCAAAATGGCTAAGAATGGAGAGCGAGACAATAAAGGGGTAGCTATCAAACACATTATTATCTATCATTAAAAGAGGTTATATATAATAAGTCATTTTATGATCAGAATAGCTCCAAATTTTCGAAAGAACATTAATCGTATATCCGATCTTTTAATTCACAAAAAGAGAAAGATAATGAAATTAAATAGTACAGAAGTTGTTGGACAGACTCATGATCAATTAAAAATTTACAGAACAAAACCTAATATTCCTCAATGGAGAATAATTTAATTCAAAAGTGCAGGCAACTACCAAGCATGACAAGAACTTTTGAAGGATTCCTAATCCACCCAGCAAGTAATTTGTATTATTAAACCCTAATTATCCAATATATTAATTAGCTCACAATAAACCTAGTTTAGTCCACTTCAATTTATATCCATATATTTCATAAAAAATCAAACATACAGAGGCCCCCCTCATTCTCTAAGTTCATAGTTGGTCGGTGCATTTTGTGGACCAAACCCTATTTGTCTCTGTCATGCCACCATTACTTCACTTTTTTAATCATTATTTACCTTACACAGGAGGTACCCCTTAGAGGGACCCCTCCACCGTTCTTATCAAGGTTTTCCTCAGAAAATTTAAAACCCGCGACCTTTAATAGAGGGGAAAGAATCCTAATAAAAAATGAACAAAATGTAATGACAATGCGTTCATGTGAAATTCAATGTTTCCAAATTGAATATTGATTTCGATATAACAATAACAACATACCTAGTATATTATCACAAGCTCTGGAAAGAGTAATGTGCATACAGACCTTACCGGCTTATCCCTACCCCTACCTTATGGAGGTAGAGAGATTGTTCTGCGTAGACCCTTAGCTCAAGAAATACGATACTCGGCAGGATGAAAAAGAAAAATAACAGTGAAAAAGCCATGTTGAAAATAATGAAGACAAGAATATAATTAACAACACAATAACATGGCAATCGAAAAATCAACACAGAAAATAACACATAATAATAATGACTTAGATGCGTATTAAAAACTTTAAAATTGAATATACATATATTTAAAATTTTGATTCCACCTCAGATCCCAATCATACCCATTAGTTATGGTTCACATGGATGAGGATTATTTATGAGGTTTGAGACATTCCACAAAAAGCACATCAATGACAGCTTGGATTTGCTAGAAAGAAAAAAACATGAATGGATATGCATGGACACATATGTACATTCGCATATTCCCACCTTATGGCCTTATCTTGTTCTATATGTAACAACGGGAAGAAAAAAAATAAAAGGGTAGTTCAGTGTACGACGTATTTCGCATTTATGCAGGGTTGGAGGAAAGATCACACTGTGATATAAACGGCATACCATATTGTAATTTCACGGTTAGAACCCGTACACTATAGATCACATGAAAAAAAAACTTTATCGTTGCTCCAACGTTCCCCTTTATAAGTAATAACAAGGGAAAAGGCTCTTAATGTATACTACAGTGAAAATCTCATGAACTTCATTAATTAACTTCATATTAAAATATGTCTATACTCCTACTATATATATGTGACACATAAAGGCCTCTTAGTCTCATCAAAAAGCAATTTTCTCTCTAGTTTATTCTTGTCGTCCCTTTTCCTTTAGCTTCTAATTAGAAGTAATTAAATTATTTTAATTGTGAAAATGCCTTGCATAGCTTTTGGACGTATAGATGATTCATTTAGCGTTGGGTCTCTTAAGGCCTATCTTGCTGAATTCATCTCAACCTTACTCTTTGTCTTCGCCGGAGTTGGTTCTGCCATTGCTTACAGTTAATAACTCCTCCAATCCTTTTCTACATTTTAACTTTTCACTTACATTTTCGTAGTTAAATACACTGGCTGGTGTTACCGCCAGAGACAAATTAGGGCGAGTTCTATAATTTCAACAAATTTTATTACTTTCAACTCGAACTATTCAAAATGTATTATACACATAATACAACTATACTCGTTCTAAATCCACTAACTTTAATAATGCGTTTGATAAACATGGAAAATGTTCGTGCCCATGCAACAATCTTTACATGGTATTTAATTTGTTTTTTCACAATGGAAATGTAATAAGATTTTAAAATTAGTAATCTTTTGGTATAAATTGCAGATAAGTTGACAGCAGATGCAGCTCTTGATCCGGCTGGGCTAGTAGCTGTTGCAGTTTGCCATGGATTTGCTCTATTTGTGGCCGTTGCCATTGGCGCTAACATTTCTGGTGGACATGTTAACCCAGCTGTCACCTTCGGATTGGCTCTCGGCGGCCAAATTACACTTCTTACTGGCCTCTTTTACACCATTGCTCAGCTTTTGGGCTCCATTGTAGCTTGCTTGCTTCTCAAAGTTGTCACCGGTGGATTGGTAAGTTCTAATAGTAGTATTTTAAGCTTATCTTCCAACACTAACGATATAAAAAGTATTTATAGTATCAGATCATTTTAAAAAATGCTTAAAAATATAACAGATTATCTGCTACAATTGATTAACTTAGATCATTCTTAAATATAAATTTTTGAAAGAAAAAAAAAAAACTATCGTTCGTTCTACGACTCAATTGTGTTATAAAGTTTAGTTTTGTATTTAACTTATATAAATTGATAAAAATAGATATTTTCTACTCTATTAGATTAAATTCATGTAATTTAGCTTAATTATTAGTCTTGTTACTTAATATCACTTTTGAGGGACTACACCTGTTATTATTGATGTTCTAAAAATTATTTTACAGTATTAGTTTATAAAAGTTGGATATGTTATGTGCAACTGATATTTCATTTTTAGGTCGTAAATCTGAATACTTTCTTTACACAAATAGCCGGTCGATTCATCATTTATTTTTTATAGTCGATATACATAGATTATACATTGATTAAAGAGAGGTTTACATATATTATACATCTACCGATTATTTTAAATTTAAACGATACAGTGGACGGCTATTTAGGTTAATTCTTTTTATCTTTTATTATTCAGGCTGTTCCAACACACAATGTGGCAGCTGGAGTGGGAGCGCTAGAAGGAGTTGTTATGGAAATTATTATCACTTTTGCTTTGGTATACACAGTATATGCAACAGCAGCTGACCCAAAGAAGGGTTCATTGGGTACCATTGCCCCCATTGCCATTGGTTTCATTGTTGGTGCCAATATTTTAGCCGCCGGCCCATTCTCCGGTGGTTCAATGAACCCGGCCCGTTCATTCGGGCCCGCTGTGGCCAGTGGTGACTTCACTAACAACTGGATTTACTGGGCCGGGCCTCTCGTTGGTGGTGGATTAGCTGGTCTTATTTACAGCAACGTTTTCATGCAAAACGAGCACGCTCCTCTCTCCAGCGATTTCTAAGTAAAAATTGTTTTGAGTTTGATTTTGTACAATAAAAAGGAAGAAAAAAAGCAACATTAATTTTGCTCTTTCTTTCTTTTTGTTTGTTTGTTTTCCACTTTATCCTTTGTTGTTTGCTTTCCCTTTATAGCTTTTGGGTTTGCCGCGGTACATTCATCTTTGGTCCAATGTTGTTGTCTACGTGATGATGCTCGAATTTGGTGAAATCACAACCATTCATTGTTATCTAGTTTTATCTTTTTGTCATTCTATTGTTCTCTCTATTAGCTTTTGGGGATTGTGGTCATCTTTAGCTCACACCCCACGAAAAAAGAGAAAAAGAACTCCTCTTTTAGCTTGTGGCGATACAATAACAATAACATATTCGGTGTAATCTCACATCGTAGGGTATGATAGGATAAAGTGTACGTAGACCTTACTCCACTCCTACCTTGCGAAGGTAGGGAGTTTATTTCTGAAAGACACTCGGCTTAAAAACAAAAACAATGATTAAATTAAGCCGACAAACAACTTAAGCCTTTTAAAATCTCATAGCTTTTTATCATGCAACACTAGTACAAATATCAAATTAAATTTTTTGCTAACTGACCTTTTACTGTTCATCAAAGCTTTTTATTAAAATAAACCTTTTTTTGCTAATGATTTTTTGTTTCAAAAATGACTTTGTTCTCGACGTATTGATAGAGCTGAGAAAGTTTGCTAAACCATCCCCGAGTGATTGTGGGCCGGACAAGTCATATTCATTTGATTATCCGGCTAATCAGTACTCTGGGCACAGTAGGTTGAATCATGGACAAAGTTACACATTTGGCCGGTCGTCAAAAAATAATTACACTCACTAGTCAAATATATATTAAATATTATTTATTAATATAAAAACATATTTTTGCCGACTATTATTTTTGAGAGATACGGTATAGGTTTCCCTTTTATCATGGAAATTTTACCTCTTATATCAAAGGTATACACCCTATTTATTATAAATCAAAATCATTTTAAAATATTATTTTCTATAGCTACCTTTTATATTTTATAACAAAATAAGTATTTATGGTATATACTACCATTGAGGCATAAAATAAGACATGAAATACGCTATTTATGTTTTCTTCTCTCTTAGACAACTGGACATACCTATTTTTAAGGTGATTGTCGTTACTGTATTCATGAATACATGGCGCGAATACATGTGAATACATGCGCATACAGTTGGACTGCCCTGATTTTAGGCATTTTTACTGATGTATTCATGAATACAACAGCGCGAATACATGTGAATACATGCGCGTACAGTTGGACTGCCCTTATTTAAGACGCTTTTTGCTGTTGTATTCATGAATACATGGCGCGAATACATATGAATACATGCGCGTACAGCTAGACTGCCCTGATTTTAGGCGCTTTTTACTACTGTATTCATGAATACAGCAACGCGAATACATGCATTGTATTCATAAATACAGCCGAAAATTCCTCTTTTATCATTGCTGAATCTTCGCATTTCAGCCCAACACTAATGTTGGCTTGGAGCCCACTAGTAGGTTTCAGCCGCCGAGCCCACCAGAACCCCCACGTTTTAAGGATTAGATGACAAGACCATTAAAAAAGAAAAACATAATGATAATTCAGAAAGGGGTTTGAACCTTCGACCTTGTGGTTAACAGCCACACGCTCTAACCAACTGAGCTACTCCAGCCGTTACCTTTACTTGCGGAAGCATATAAAATCAAACTAAAATGTAATTCTATGTTAATGAGAAAATATTAATAATATAATCCTATATGTAGCATAAAGATTATAATAAGACCAATTTAACTCCTGCAACTATGAAGTGATTCAGTCTATTCAATTAAAGTGAAAAGTCAATATGTAAATACGCATGCCTTTCACTAAATAGCAGGCAACGAGTAACTTATCATTTGATTTATTTTTAATCACATAAACAAATAAAGATATTCCTTTTGAAACCAAAAGAGCAATGAATAATGAACTTTGTGAATAGGATTTTCGCTATTACTTCTAATTAGATTCTGGATTGCAAGGTAATCCCAAAATTACAACTAGATTTTGACATGCTTGTTCTAACTAATATATTTACATATATTTGCTTGAAAAGTTACTATAACAATTATTATCATATGGAACACATTATAGCTAAAAGTATTTACATTTAATTGGATCATGAAACATCTATATCTATATCTATCTATATCTATATCTATATCTATCTATCTATCTATCTATCTATCTATCTATCTATATTATTATAAAAGTATGAATATAATGTCGGTTTACAAAAATAACCTTATAATATTAAGCATAATAACTCATAATAAAAAGATATAACCGGAATTCTAAATATTAGCCTTATAATCCTATCAGTTTTAGGACATAATACTACACGTTAGGAATCCTACATGATTACCTTAGGAATCCTATTAGTATAATTACTTTCGAGTTGTTTAATTCATATAAAATTGAACAAGTAAATATCTTAGTCATGTAATCCTATTACTTTTATGATACACTTCTTAAAAATTCCTATTACTAATTTAATTTGACAACGAATTATAATGTCCTATTACTAATATAATTTGAAAATATATTATATTTTCCAAACTCATTCAAAAAAATGAGAGCCTCTATTTTTATAATAGAATAAATACAATATTAATATATCAAAATAGCCCTAAAATATTAAACGAAATAACTCATAGGGAAAGGACATAACTGCAATAACCTATTTTTTGGACTACAATACTTTCTATGTTAATTTTTAATATATAAGATTTTAAAATTAATATAATTTTATCTATTAAATTCTTATTAAAAATATGTAGGAAGGGTTAATAAATTCAATTTTATAAGAATTCTCCGTATTGGCAATACATTACCACTCCATAATGTCCAATACGAAGAAAAAATAAAAGTAATATTAAATGGACTGCATAAATAGTTGAAATTGAGAGAAAAAAAATACCCCAACGATAATATATTTTTATATTACATTTGAACTATTTTCCTACTCAAATAATATTATTTTATCAATTTTTTGTGTAATATTGAAAAACATCCAATTATTAAACAATAACTAGGAAAATATTTAAGAATATAAATGTGTGAGAAAGAGAAAAAAAAAATGGTCGGTAAGAGTCAATACCACTAATGATTCTACAAACATAAAGATCTAAAAGTAAAATGTCATATCAATCTTTTACTCTTTGAAAATAAACTTTATGGTGGATAAAATTATAATTATGATTAAATATTCAAAACAAGAGATGAACTAATATTAAGGTCTGAATCAATATAGAATAAATTAATTTTTATGTTAAAACCAAATAATTAAATCTTTTAATTAATTATTTAGCAAGAGAATGCAATTCAATTATTTTTTAAATTCATCACATGAGTAAAATTATTATTCACGTTAAAAAAAAAATCTTAGGGTACATAAATTTATTCCATAAAAAAGAGCGTTAGAACATAAAGTAAAAAGGTTAGTATATTATTAAGAATCAAAAGAGGAATTTACATAGAACACAACATATTTAAGACTTATTTAAATAACTTGCAACTTGTGATGACCCAAAATGTCATCTTTAAATTTAATAATTAATTCTATGTTCTAAGACCTCGAAAAGTACTATTTATCATTCCTCGACTTGCGTGCGCAATCCTAAAATTTTCCGGAAAGTCTTTATGTGCAAAATGGATTAAAATGTGAATTAGAGCTTTAAAACTCAACTAAGTTGACTTTGGTCAACATTTTGAGCAAACAGACTCGGATCAGTATTTTGACAGTTCCGGTAGGTCCGTATCGTGATTTGAAACTTGGGCGTATACCCGGAATCAAATTCCGAGGTCCCTAGCCTGAGATATGGAATTTTGATGAAAAATTAAAATTTAAGTTCAAATAATGATCGGATGTCGAATTATGTGCAAACGACCCCGGAATAGAATTTTGATGATTCCAAAAGCTCCGTATGATGATTTTGAACGTAGGAGCGTGATCGAAATTTTATTTGGAAGTCCATAGTGAAATTAGGTTTGAAATGGCTAAAATAAGAATTTAAAGTTAGGAAGTTTGACCGGGGAGTTGACTTTTTGATATCGGGGTCGGAATCCAGTTTCGAAAATTTTTATAGCTCCGTTATGTCATTTATGACTTGTGTGCAAAATTTGAGGTCAATCGGACTTGATTTGATAGGTTTCGACATCGAATGTAGAAGTTGGAAATTTTAAGTTTCATTAAGCTTAAATTGGAGCATAATTCGTGGTTTTAGCGTCGTTTTATGTGATTTGAGATTTCAAATAAGTTCGTATGATATTTTAGGACTTGTTGGTATATTTGGTTGAGGTCCCGAGGGCCTCAAGTGAGTTTCAGATGGTTAACGGATCAAAAGTTGGACTTAAAACAGCTACTGCAATTTTTCTCTGTTGCTGGAAATTCTGGGCTGTGATCGAGCCCAAGATCGAAGCCCAAGATCGAGGCAGCCCAAGATTGAGGTAGCCCAAGATCGAGGCAGCCCAAGATCGAGGTAGCCCAAGATCGAGGTACTCCATGATCGGACCCCTTGATCGGACTCCCCATGATCGAACTTCCCATGATCGGACTTCCCATGATCGGACTCCATGATCGGACCCCATGATCGGACTCCCAATGATCAGACCCCCATGATCAGACTCCCCATGATCGGACTCCCCATGATCGGACTCTATGATCGGACTCCCCATGATCAGACTCCCCATGATCGGACTCCCATGATCATGGAGTCCAGGATTGGACTCCATGATCGAGGTCAGCCTGGACAGATCTGTAAGTTATAAAAACAGGGGGGCTTCGTCCCATTCGCCATTTTTAATAACTTGGAGCTTGAGCAGAGGCGATTTTTGATATATTTTCAAGGAAAAACATTGGGGTAAGTGTTCTTAACTCAATCTTGGTTAGATTACCCGAATCCATCACTGTTTTTAACATTTAATTGGTGATTTAAGTTGGAAAAATTTGAAATCCCTCTTGGATAAATTTTAGGATTTGAGGGTCAAATCATTATTAGAATTTAGTCATTTTGGTATGGTTAGACTCGTGCTTGAATGGACGTTCATATTTCGTAACTTTCGCCGGATTCCGATATGTGGCCCTTTTTGAGTTAATTTCGGATTTTTATTAAAAAATATAGTATTTTCTTATAGAATTAATTCTATAATTTTTGTTGACTGTATCGAATTAATTATGACTAGATACGAGTCGACCGGAATTGAAAAATCGAGAAAAAAATACACTACTTGGTTAAATTAGAGCAAGTCGATGTAAGTGACTTGTCTAAGCTTGTGTGGGAAAAATTTCCCCTAGGATTGGTATTAATTGTAATATGATGAAAGTCGTGTACACGAGGTGACGAGTGTGTACACGGACTAAATGTGAAGGATTATGTTTTTAAATTATGAAGATCACTGTTGCATATTAATTAAATTATTAAATCTTGTTATATTCTCCATCATTGATTTGATTTGTATACTTTAAATTTGCTTGACCTTTTCCTGCTAATTGTTTTACCTGTTTTGTTGAAACTTGGTTTCTTTTATTCCGTGCATTATTTGAAATTGATTTTCTTTAAATTAAATATTATTAATATTAAGTATTTGACATTTTAAATTTGGTATTAAAGCAACGTATTAAAGATTTTGAAATATTATTTTGCTAAATTATTTATTCCTGAATATTTTTGTAAGATTTTTGTACTCATTGTGATGGAGTCGGAGCTCTTTATTGTGGAAAAATATTATTGATGATTTATGTTGGCATAAGTCGTGAGCTCTTTATTGTGGAAAAATATCGTTGTTGATTTATTTTGGCAAATTGAAATATTTGGGCACTTGAGGTGCAAATTGTGATATTGATACGCATGCGGTGGTATAAGGTCTGGGTATTAAAATGCATACGGTGAGATAAGGGTGGCTTGATACGCGTGGCTAGTAGGGGGAACTACTAGAAGTCACGCGGTATGATAAGGATGGCTAAAATGCGGGATGCTATTTTGGAAAAAATATTTTCTTTAAAATAAATTGTGAAGGCTCCCGCGGTGAGATAAGGAAATGAGATATTGTGAATTTATTTATGATTTGGGACTACTAGGCGGTACCTCGATAGTGCCCTTGTTGATATTGATTTATGGCCATAGTTGCCTTCGATTAATTGTTATGATTTTTATAAAGTTGAAAGGAATTCTGTTTTGATTCCACGAGATATTATTTGTCATTATTTTGTGTAATTAAATGGTGACATGCTACTTGATTCATTTTCATTGTCATTTTATTTTACTATATTGTTAAACATTTTACTATGAAATTATTATTTTCCAGTAGGGCCTGACCTGATCTCGTCACTACTCTACCGAAGTTAGGCTTGGCACTTACCGGGTACCGCTGTGGTGTACTCATACTACGCTTCTGCACATCTTTTTGTGCAAATCTAGGTACATCTTATCAGACCAGGCATCAGTGAGTTACATGTGCACGGAGACTTCGAGTTATATCTGCCAGCGTCCGTAGACTCTGGAGTCCTCTTCTATCATTTTTATGTTTCTTCCTTATTTTTCTTTAGACCTTGATATATAGAGACATTGAGGATAAAATTCTTAGAATCTTGTGACTTATTTCTACCGGGTTTTGGGAGTTAAAATTGTTTGAATTATAGTTTATTTATTCAAGATATTTATTATTTTTCCGCATTGATAGGCTTACCTAGTTTTAGAGACTAGGTGCCATCACGACATCCTACGGAGGGAATTTGGGGTCGTGACAAGTTGGTATCAGAGCCCTAGGTTCATAGGTGTCATGAGTCACAAGCAGGTTTAGTAGAGTCTTGCGGATCGGTACAGAGACGTCTGTACTTATCTTCGCGAGGCTATGGAACTGTTAGGAAATATTCACTTCTTTGATTCCTTATCGTGCGCATTTGTTGATTTCAAAGTTTTAAACCATTATCTTTCTATTCTCTCACAAATGGTGAGGACACGCACAACTGGATCTGATGATCAGACACCCGTGCCTCATGTTGGAGCCGCAAGAGGCCGGGGTCGGGGCAGAGGCCGAGGAAGACCACGTGGTGCAGCCAGAGCTGCTGCAACAGAGCCACCAGTAGCTCCAGTTGGAGAGCAGGTACCTGAGACGCCTGTTACTACTCCTGTACTTCAGGAGACTCCTGCCTAGTTTTTGAGCATGCTTGGCACTCTAGCTCAGGCAGGGTTAATTCCACTTGCTCCTCCCACATCTCAGGCCGGGGGAGGAGCACAGACTCCCGCTGCCCGTACTCCAGAGCCACGAGCCCAAGTTGACCATGCCCCAGAGGTTATACCAGTGCAACTAGTTGTTCCAGTTCGGCCTGAGATTGGGACAACAGTTTCAGAGGGGGAGCAGCTGAGGCTCGAGAGGTACAAGAAGTATCACCCTCCCACTTTCAGTGGTTTAGCTTCAGAGGATGCTCGGGGTTTTCTGGAGGAATGTCACTGTATCCTTCGTACTATGGGTATTGTGGATACCAGTGGGGTTTCTTTCACGGTATTCCAGTTTAGAGGAGCAGCCTACCAGTGGTGGCGGCATATGAGTTGGATAGTCCTGCTGAGGCATCTTCACTCACTTGGACTCAATTTTCAGATATGTTCTTAAGGGAGCATGTTCCTCAGAGTCTTAGAGATGCATGGCGCGCAGAGTTTGAGTAGCTGCGCTAGGGTTCTATGACCGTGTCAGAGTATGTAGTCCGATTCAGTGATTTGGCGAGGCATGCACCATCCTTGGTTGCTACTATTCGAGAGCGGGTTCGCAGATTTATTGAGGGTCTCCACCCTAATATCAGATACAGTATGGCCCGAGATCTAGAGATGGACATCACATACCAACAAGTGGTGTCAATTGCTAGGAGATTGGAAGGTATGCGGATTCGGGAGAGGGAAGCTAAGAGACCCCGAGATTCTGGCACATATAATAATTCTCGTGCCTCAATTGCAGCCCGTCATGGTAGAGGTTATGTGAGCCGTCCTATTCATTCAGCACTTCCAGCGGTATTCCGACTACTCCCTGACCTCAGGTTCCATATTATGCACCGCCAGTATCTTCTGTACCTCCTATACGGGGTTCTTTCAGCGGACGGTCTAGTCGATCAGGCCCGAGCCAGTCCCAGCAGCCACGTCCTCCGAGGGCTTATTTTGAGTATGGTGACACTCGTCATATCATGAGGGATTGCCCAGACTTAGGAGGGGTGCACCTCCACGGATTTCTCAGGCCCCACCTATTCCACAGGGTCCTCAGGCTTCTCAGGCCATGTTTAATGCACCAGTTGCCACTCCACCTGCACAGCCATCTAGAGGTGGAGGTCGGACAGGTAGAGATTGCCCTAGAGGGGGAGGCCATGCCAGATATTATGCCCTTCCTGCTAGGACAGAGGCCATTGCATTCGATTCTGTTATCACAGGTATTATTCCAGTCTGTCATAGGGATGCATCAGTCTTATTTGATCCAGGCTCCACTAATTCTTATGTGTCATCTTATTTTGCCCTGTATTTGGGCGTATCACGTGATTCCTTGAGTTCTTCTGTTTATGTATCTACACCCGTGGGTGAATCTATTATTGTGGACCATGTGTATCGGTCGTGTTTAATTTTTATCAGTGGTTTTGAGACCAGAGCTGATTTATTATTACTCAGTATGGTGGATTTCGATATTATTTTGGGCATGGACTGGTTGTCACCCTATCACGCTATTCTTGATTGTTACGCTAAGACGGTGACGCTGGCTATGCTAGGTCTACCATGGCTAGAGTGGAGAGGTACCTCGGATCATGTTCCTAGCAGGGTTGTTTCATTTCTTAAAGCTCAACGAATGGTTGAGAAGGGGTGTGATGCGTATCTGGCCTATGTGAGAGATGTTAGTATGGATACTCCTACTGTGGAGTCAGTTCCTGTAGTAAGGGACTTTCCTGATGTATTTCCAGTGGATCTTCCGAGTATGCCACCCGACAGGGATATTGACTTTGGCATTGATTTGTTACCGGGCACTCAGCTCATTTCTATTCCACCATATCGTATGGCCCTAGCAGAGTTGAAAGAATTAAAAGAATAGTTACAGGAGTTGCTTGATAAGGGTTTTATTCGGCCCAGTGTATCGCCTTGGGGTGTTCCTGTCTTATTTGTAAAGAAGAAAGATGATTCTATGCGGATGTGTATTGATTACTGCCAGCTGAACAAGGTTACAGTGAAGAACAAGTATCTATTGCCACGTATTGATGACCTATTTGATCAGCTTCAGGGTGCCAGAGTATTTTCTAAGATCGACTTGCATTCAGGCTATCATCAGTTGAAGATTCTGGAGCCAGATATCCCGAAGACCGCTTTCAGGACTCGATACGGTCATTACGAGTTCCTTGTGATGTCTTTTCGGATGACCAATGCCCCAGCAGCATTTATGCACTTAATAAATAGTGTATTTCAGCCCTATCTTGATTCTTTCATCATTGTGTTTATTGACAACATTCTGGTATATTCCCAAAGTCGGGAAGTGTTGCGACCAAACACACTCACGCAAGTATACGCGGTCGTCAAGTAATAAAGTGACTCAAAGTCGGATGTCGAACCCACGAGGACTTATGATTAGCTATTAACTAAATTAGCCTATCTTAATTATCTAAATAAGAATTAAATCTAAAAATATTTTATTCTAACTAATTAAATAAGAAAAATATAAATAATAAACTTTGAACAGAGGAAGAGCAGATTTTAATGATATCAATGTAATGAAAACGATCTAGGGTTATGGTCTATCTAACAATCCTATTGTATTCTTCAATTGAATTGACCGACTAATTTATCTAGCTTATTGGTTGACAGGGTTAATATTGCTCATAAGAATCTGTCGAGTTCTTACTCGCCTATTCAAGCTAACCTAACGCCTATATGTCTATGGAGTTAGAATCAACAAGAACGCATTTATAATTCCTGTAAATCAACCAAGCAAGGTAATTAGGTATATGTCTATCCTAACCACGAATCCGTTCCCCGATGCCCGAGTTCAAGAACTTGCCCTACTCAATCCTATATGCAATATAGAATTCCCACTTTCGAGTTCAATTCTAGATTCGTAGATAATATTCAATTGGTGATCAAGCAATTAAATAATTAAGTGCAAGATTGAATAAATAAACTAATATGATAAATCAAGAAGTCAAAATCAATATCTGAATAACAATAGTCATGAAAGAACCACAACCCTAGAACGTGAAGTTTAGCTCCACATAGACATGGTAGCCAAACAACAAATCATACAAAGAAACATAAAAATTACTAAGTTTGGTGGGAGAAAGATGAAACTTGATGAATTCCGGCCTTCACAGCTTTTTCCTGGTTTTTTTTCTCTTCCCAATATGTTCGATAACCTAAAAGAGGCGTTTTTAGCTTATATATTGCGTACAAAAGTCGTGGGCCAAAGCTCTCCCATTCCTAGTCCAATTCGGCTTCAGGGATTGATGCTAAGGTGGATGCGACGCATCCAGCTTGTCCTCCATTTCTCAGCTTCGCATGCGATGGCGGACGCGACGCATCCAGCTTCACTTCTACTTCCCAGTTTCGCACGCGATGGCGGACGCGATGGCACAACTTCACTGCTAAGGTTGCATGCAGGATGATGTTTTCCTAGGTTGGATGCGACGCATCCAACCCTTCTTCCTCTAGCTAAACCACCTTTTCTTCATATTTTGCACTCCGAACACCTTAAATCGTCACACATAACTTAATTAGTCATCAAACCAATAATTACACCATGTTGGGTGTTTTAAAGATTAAATAACATCAAAAAGTGGTTAAAGCATGGGTAAAGTAACATTAACACATATCGAAATATGCCAAACATCACTACCCCACACTTAAACCTTTGTTCGTCCTCGAACAAACCATCATATAGTAGACGAAACAAAATTAAACTCTTATCGTTCAAAGCACACTGCACCTATGACCATGGTTATTTGCTACAATTAGGCTCTAGACTATGCATCAACACACTTCCCTTTTCTTATGCCCTTCTTTAAACATATTCGAACAAAGACAACATGCTCACAACAATCCTAACCTCAAAAACCGACTCAATGTCACAATGCACTCATGGCTTGAACAACCAACATCATAGAGAAGTCTAATAACGTTACCTATCCCTCGTGAAACCATGTGCCCTCACAACAAAAGCAAAGAGAGTAGAATCAATCCACACATTCGAATCTCATGCTCACAAAGAAAATCGCTCACTCTCACAAAAAGAAGTCGCATGCATGCAGTTGGTACCATAGGCTTGCCCTTAATGTAAATCTCTACTAATGTAAGCTCGCTCGATCTAAAATCAATTAGGACTTTTTTCATGGTTGTAATGTGGGCTAAGGGACGGGTAGGATATATTTTAGGAATAGTGACTCAACTTCCTAAGCACTTTAACACATCATCAAATAACTTAAGCGCAAATTCTTCAACACCACTTCAATTTCACAAATAATATCACCCCAACAATATTTCCTCTTTCTTTAAGCACTACTTTAATTCATACCCACTAGCAAGAATAAGACAACAATTTATTCATTTATATTTTTTCCAATTTTTTTTTTTTTCAACTATTTTTTTTCAATTTTCGCTAGTGGTATATTATTTTACAAAACAAGTACACCTTTCTTCCTTTTATTGGTTCCACTCAAAAGTCACCCCACACTTAGTCCCTTCTTACTTCTTTTAGCGCTCATCTAACAATTAAAGTGCTTTAAGAGGTAAAAGGATCAAAATAATATCAATTAAGAATAAAGAGGGTATAGGCTTGTAATGTGGGTACCAAATAAAAGGTCTACAGGCTCAAAAGGGTTAACTAGGGATAGATTTTATTTGTGATAAGCAATAAGCTCAAAAAGATCAAAGAAAGCCTAAAATCATTTTTCAAACCGAGCATCACCTAAAATTTCGCTTCAACTCACATACCGGGCAAGTTCTAGACACAAGTACATTACATGGACTACACAAAAACCTCACCACACATGGCACATGACTCGCTAAGGACGGTCACATTCCGACTCTCAAACAATGCAAGTATTCACGGAGCAACGAGATATTAAGCATTAAACGCAAAGTGAACACAAGTCAAGAAAAATGAGAAATAGGCTGCAACAAAACATGCTATCCGTTTTAACAAGGCATCATCAATAATTTCAGAGTGAGAAGGGAAGATATTACATATGTAAACGCTTAAATATGCCAGTATCAACCAAGTCAAGGTCACCTAGGTTCATCATTCTTCCTCCTTTTATTCCCTACATTCCTACTCTACTCTAAAAAGAAAACAAAATTACCCGGTTCAAACTACATCCCATGGAAAAGAACCGAGGCACAAAGAAAAACCACAGGGGATTATTACTACCTAAAGAAAGCTAAAAGATATATTTTGAATTTTTGTTTAGACTTTAATCCCTCAAGAAAACTGTCTAGGAGATCAATCGTCGGGAAAAGTCCAATTTTTCTACTTTTTCGTTTTTTTTTTTTTTTCTTCACAAAAGCTACTACACTTAAGAATGAGTACTACAACTAAGCTAAAATAGCACAGAAACTTATCCAAACGATCTCCTCACCCCACACTTAAAATTTTGCAATGTCCTCAATGCACATTATAAATAATAAGAGGGTAAACGAGACTCCCTGGTAGGCCAAAGGCCGAAGCAATAGCGGCTCACGAGGTACTCAGACTTCCCCCAGGCATCGTCCTTTGTGTGGGCACCCCACACTTAGTCCTCACCATCTAGCTCGCTTTTGCACTCTTCTAATGGCTTTGCTTCCTATGCTCATAATCCTACAAAACAAAAATAAATACTACAAAATAATAAAAATAAAATAAAATAAAAAGTGAACAAAAATAAAAGAAAGCAGTAACGCTGGGTTGCCTCCCAACAAGCGCCTGATTTAACGTAGCGGCACGACGTGAACCACTTTTTGCCTCCACCTCGAACTTATGAATTGAGCCCCTAACATGGCTTCCAGTTTTCTATTATGCTCCCGAGGCGGTGAGACACATTTAATTGGGCCAAGCAACCAATATCGCATTTTACACTTCTTGGCCTTCGGATGAGGTATGTAATTTTGTCTCTCTGGCACGACGAATTCAAGAATGTAAGCACCCCGTTCCTCATCCATTGGCTCCTCCAAAGGCTCAGATGACTCGATTTCCATGTCATCATCCAAGCACAATTTTGAAAAATGTATGGAATGAGGACCAATACACCCTAACTTTAGAATTGTATTACTCTTTACATCCTCATATGTACACACACTAGAGTCTTCATATATAATATTATCTACTTCCTCACATGACTCTAGAGTGCTTTCCTCGACATGGACATCATCAATACAAGTATGGACGAATGATTTACTCTCCCCTTTTAGCTCCTCAATTTGGCGTATAAGCTCCTTTTCAGCTTCACACAACTCAGAACTATTTTGTTGGGCGTTAGACGCATCAACCCTTGCAATTAATTTAGCTCCCAAGTCGTGAATATCAGTGCCAAAATTTTTAATCTCCTGTCCCAGTTCAGCTCTTCCTTCTATAAAGTGTCTCGTCCTATCAGTAATTTTCTCACGTTGAGCCTCATATATTTCTAACTTTTCAGCTTGTTCCACTAGCCAAGTTTGGCTCAAAATCTCCTCTTTTTCAAAAATTTTCTCTTGCTGGTACTCGCTCTCTTCATTCAATTCTTCCATATTGGCCTTCATTCTTGTGATTGCTGCCCTCATTCTTTTCATATCTTTTTTGAGTTCATCATGTTGCTCTGCTACTTGCCTCAGAATATCCCTAATATATGCATCAGGCTCCATATCCTGCACTTCATTGCCCCTATCAAACTCAGAAATATCATTAGAAAGATCATAATAAAGGCTCAGAGAAGGATGAACAAAATTAGGACAACCATCCCAATGACCATCTTGACCACCACACATATTACAAATATTCCACTCAAAGGATTGAGATTGTGCGCACAACTCGCTCCTGGGAACATTCTGACAATTTTTCCACCAGTGGGGTCCTCCACAATATGGACAAGGATCATCAAAATAAGAATAACCATCATTCGAACAATTTTTATTCCAAGATGCCATGCTAAAATAAATAAAAAATACTAACTAAAATAAAATAATAAAAAAAACATGAATAGAAAAAAAAATGTCTAATCTAGAAAAATAGCAAATTTCTAAGTCCCCGGCAACGGCGCCAAAAACTTGTTGCGACCAAACACACTCACGCAAGTATACGCGGTCGTCAAGTAATAAAGTGACTCAAAGTCGGATGTCGAACCCACGAGGACTTATGATTAGCTATTAACTAAATTAGCCTATCTTAATTATCTAAATAAGAATTAAATCTAAAAATATTTTATTCTAACTAATTAAATAAGAAAAATATAAATAATAAACTTTGAACAGAGGAAGAGCAGATTTTAATGATATCAATGTAATGAAAACGATCTAGGGTTATGGTCTATCTAACAATCCTATTGTATTCTTCAATTGAATTGACCGACTAATTTATCTAGCTTATTGGTTGACAGGGTTAATATTGCTCATAAGAATCTGTCGAGTTCTTACTCGCCTATTCAAGCTAACCTAACGCCTATATGTCTATGGAGTTAGAATCAACAAGAACGCATTTATAATTCCTGTAAATCAACCAAGCAAGGTAATTAGGTATATGTCTATCCTAACCACGAATCCGTTCCCCGATGCCCGAGTTCAAGAACTTGCCCTACTCAATCCTATATGCAATATAGAATTCCCACTTTCGAGTTCAATTCTAGATTCGTAGATAATATTCAATTGGTGATCAAGCAATTAAATAATTAAGTGTAAGATTGAATAAATAAACTAATATGATAAATCAAGAAGTCAAAATCAATATCCGAATAACAATAGTCATGAAAGAACCACAACCCTAGAACGTGAAGTTTAGCTCCACATAGACATGGTAGCCAAACAACAAATCATACAAAGAAACATAAAAATTACTAAGTTTGGTGGGAGAAAGATGAAACTTGATGAATTCCGGCCTTCACAGCTTTTTCCTGGTTTTTTTCTCTTCCCAATATGTTCGATAACCTAAAAGAGGCGTTTTTAGCTTATATATTGCGTACAAAAGTCGTGGGCCAAAGCTCTCCCATTCCTAGTCCAATTCGGCTTCAGGGATTGATGCTAAGGCGGATGCGACGCATCCACCTTGTCCTCTATTTCTCAGCTTCGCATGCGATGGTGGACGCGACGCATCCAGCTTCACTTCTACTTCCCAGTTTCGCACGCGATGGCGGACGCGATGGCACAACTTCACTGCTAAGGTTGCATGCAGGATGATGTTTTCCTAGGTTGGATGCGACGCATCCAACCCTTCTTCCTCTAGCTAAACCACCTTTTCTTCATATTTTGCACTCCGAACACCTTAAATCGTCACACATAACTTAATTAGTCATCAAACCAATAATTACACCATGTTGGGTGTTTTAAAGATTAAATAACATCAAAAAGTGGTTAAAGCATGGGTAAAGTAACATTAACACATATCGAAATATGCCAAACATCAGGAAGATCATGAACAACACCTGAGGACTGTGCTTCAGATTTTTAGAGAAAAGAAGTTATATGCAAAATTTTCAAAGTGTGAATTCTGGCTTGATTCAGTGGGATTTTTGGGTCATATAGTTTCGTGCGAGGGAATTAAGGTAGATCTGAAGACGATTGAAGCAGTGCAGAGTTGGTCCAGACTGTCCGCAGTTACGAAAATCCGGAGTTTCCTTGGTTTGGCAGGGTATTATCGTCGATTTGTAAATGGTTTCTCTTCTATTGCTGCATCTATGACCAAATTGACCCAGAAGGGTGCTCCGTTCAGGTGGACCCAAGAATGTGAGGAGAGCTTCCAAAAGCTCAAAATAGCTTTGACTACAGCCTCAATATTGGTATTACCTACAGGTTCAGGGTCTTATACTGTGTATTGTGATGCATCGCATATTGGTCTTGGCGCAGTGTTGATGCAAGACGGTAGGGTGATTGCCTACATGTCCAGACAGTTAAAGGTACATGAGAAGAATTATCCTGTACACGACCTTGAGTTAGCGGCTATTGTTCATGCCTTGAAGATTTGGCAGCATTATTTGTACGGTATCCATTGTGAGGTCTACACTGATCACCGGAGTCTACAACATCTGTTTAAACAGAAGGATCTTAATTTGCGGCAGTGGAGATGGTTGGAGTTGCTTAAGGATTATGATATCACCATTCTCTATTATCCCGGGAAGGCCAATATAGTGGCCGATGCCTTGAGTCGTAAGGCGGAGAGTTTGGGCAGCTTAGCATTTTTACTGGTAGCAGAGAGGCCTTTAGCCTTGGATGTTCAGGCCTTAGCCAACCAGTTTGTCGGGTTGGATATTTTCGAGCCTAGCCAAGTTTTGGCTTGCGTGGTTTCTTAGTCTTCTCTTTATGATCGTATCAGGGAACGTCAGTATGATGACCCCCATCTGCTTGTCCTTAAGGATACAGTTCAGCATGGTGATGCCAAGGAAGTTACTATTAGAGATGACGATGTATTACAGATACATGGCAGGCTATGTGTGCCTAATGTAGATGGATTGCGTGAGTTGATTCTCTAGGAGGCTCATAGTTCACGGTACTCCATTCATCCGGGTGCTGCAAAGATGTATCAGGACTTGAGACAACACTATTGGTAGAGGCGGATGAAGAAAGACATAGTGGAGTATGTAGCTCGGTGTCTAATTTGTCAACAGGTTAAATATGAGCATCAACGACCGAGTGGATTGCTTCAGAAGCTAGAGATTCCTGAATGGAAATGGGAAAGGATCACTATGGATTTCGTTGTTGGGTTCCCACAGACTCAGAGGAAGTTCGATGCAGCTTGGGTGATTGTGGATAGATTGACCAAGTCAGCTCATTTCATTCATGTGGTTACTACTTACTCTTCGGAGCAGCTGGCTCAGGTCTATATTCGCGAGATTGTCAGACTCCATGGCGTACCGGTATCTATCATCTCTGACCGGGGTACGCAGTTTACGTCATGGTTCTGGACTGCAGTACAACATGAGTTGGGTACTCGGGTAGAGTTGAGTACAACATTTCACCCTCAGACGGACGGGCAATCCGAACGCACTATTCAGATACTGGAAGATATGCTTCGTGCGTGTGTGATAGATTTTGGGGGTGCTTGGGATCAGTTCTTACCACTTATGGAGTTTTCTTACAACAACAGTTATCAGTCGAGCATTCAGATGGCTCTGTATGAGGCCTTGTATGGTAGGCGGTGCCGGTCTCCAGTAGGTTGGTTCGAATCGGGTGGGGCTAGACTATTGGGTACAGACTTGGTTCAGGACGCCTTGGAAAATGTTAAGTTGATTCAGGATTGACTTCGTACAGCCCAATCTAGACAGAAGAGTTATGCGGATCGAAAGGTTCGTGATGTTGTATTCATGGTTGGTAAGCGGGTATTGCTCCGGGTTTCGCCTATGAAGGGTGTGATGAGGTTCGAGAAGAAGGGCAAGTTGAGCCCTAGGTATATTGGGCCTTTTGAGATTCTTGAGAGAGTTGGAGAGGTAGCTTACAGACTTGCACTACCACCTAGTCTTTCTGCGGTTCATCTGGTATTCCATGTTTCTATACTTCAGAAATATCACGGCGATCCGTCTCATGTGTTAGACTTCAGTTCGGTTCAGTTGGACAAGTATCTATCTTATGTTGAGGAACCAATGGCTATTTTAGATAGGCAGGTTCGAAAGCTGAGGTCAAAGAACATTGCTTCCGTGAAGGTTCAGTGGAGGGGTCATCCAGTCGAGGAAGCGACTTGGGAGACCGAGCATGATATGCGCAGCCGTTATCCACACTTATTCACCAGCTCAGGTACTTTTTCTAACTCCGTTCGAGGACGAATGTTTGTTTTAGAGGTGGAGAATGTGTTGACCCAAAATGTCATCTTTAAATTTAATAATTAATTATGTGTTCTAAAATCTCGAAAAGTACTATTTATCATTCCTCGACTTGCGTACACAGTCCGTAAAATTTTTCGGAAAGTCTTTATGTGAAAAATGGATTAAAATGTGAATTAGAGCTTTAAAACTCAACTGAGTTGACTTTGGTCAATATTTTGAGCAAACGGACTCGGATCAGTATTTTGACAGTTTCGGTAGGTCCGTATCGTGATATGGAACTTGGGCGTATGCCCGGAATCAAATTCCGAGATCCCTAGCCCGAGTTATGAAATTTTGATGAAAAATTAAAATAGTGACTGGATGTCAAATTATGTGAAAATGATCCCGGAATAAAATTTTGATGATTCCAACAGCTCCGTATGGTGATTTTGGACTTAGGAGCATGATCGAAATTTTATTTGGAAGTCCATAGTGAAATTAGGCTTGAAATGACTAAAATAGGAATTTAAAGTTTGGAAGTTTGACCGGGGAGTTGACTTTTTGATATCGGGGTTGGAATCCGGTTCCGAAAATTTTCATAGCTCCGTTATGTCATTTATGACTTGTGTGCAAAATTTGAGGTCAATCGGACTTGATTTGATAGGTTTCGATATCAAATGTAGAAGTTGGAAAATTTAAGTTTCATTAAGCTTGAATTGGAGCATAATTCGTGGTTTTAACGTCATTTTATATGATTTGAGATTTCAAATAAGTTCGTATGATGTTTTAAGACTTGTTGGTATATTGGTTGAGGTCCCGAGGGCCTCGGGTGAGTTTCGGATGGTTAACGGATCAAAAGTTAGACTTAAAACAGCTGCTGCAATTTTTCTCTACTGCTGGAAATTCTGGGCTGTGATCGAGCCCAAGATCGAAGCCCAATGTCACGACCCAATTTCACCTATAGGTCGTGATGACGCCCAATACTACGGCTAGGCAAGCCAACTTAATAAATCAAGCATTCATTGACAAAATTTAAAATCAAGAGAAATAATAAAACCCAAACTCTACCGATGTGTGTGCCAAGACCTGGTGTCACAAGTGTATGAGCATCTAGTAGATTACAATACTTTCTATGTTAATTTTTAATATATAAGATTTTAAAATTAATATAATTTTATCTATTAAATTCTTATTAAAAATATGTAGGAAGGGTTAATAAATTTAATTTTATAAGAATTCTCCGTATTGGCAATACATTACCACTCCATAATGTCCAATACGAAGAAAAAATAAAAGTAATATTAAATGGACTGCATAAATAGTTGAAATTGAGAGAAAAAAAATACCCCAACGATAATATATTTTTATATTACATTTGAACTATTTTCCTACTCAAATAATATTATTTTATCAATTTTTCGTGTAATATTGAAAAACATCCAATTATTAAACAAT
The DNA here is from genome assembly GCF_000390325.3 of Nicotiana tomentosiformis. Lineage (NCBI taxonomy): Eukaryota > Viridiplantae > Streptophyta > Magnoliopsida > Solanales > Solanaceae > Nicotiana > Nicotiana tomentosiformis. The sequence continues at coordinate 143,703,839 of NC_090814.1, read as the reverse complement.
AACTAGGAAAATATTTAAGAATATAAATGTGTGAGAAAGAGAAAAAAAAAATGGTTGGTAAGAGTCAATACCACTAATGATTCTACAAACATAAAGATCTAAAAGTAAAATGTCATATCAATCTTTTATTCTTTGAAAATAAACTTTATGGTGGATAAAATTATAATTATGATTAAATATTCAAAACAAGAGATGAACTAATATTAAGGTCTGAATCAACATAGAATAAATTAATTTTTATGTTAAAACCAAATAATTAAATCTTTTAATTAATTATTTAGCAAGATAATGCAATTCAATTATTTTTTAAATTCATCACATGAGTAAAATTATTATTCAAGTTAAAAAAAAAATCTTAGGGTACATAGATTTATTCCATAAAAAAGAGCGTTAGAACATAAAGTAAAAAGGTTAGTATATTATTAAGAATCAAAAGAGGAATTTACATAGAACACAACATATTTAAGACTTATTTAAATAACTTGCAACTTGTGATGACCCAAAATGTCATCTTTAAATTTAATAATTAATTCTGTGTTCTAAGACCTCGAAAAGTACTACTTATCATTCCTTGACTTGCGTGCACAGTCCGTAAAATTTTTCGAAAAGTCTTTATGTGCAAAATGGATTAAAATGTGAATTAGAGCTTTAAAACTCAACTAAGTTGACTTTGGTCAACATTTTGAGCAAACGGACTCGGATCAGTATTTTGACAGTTCCGGTAGGTCCGTATCGTGATTTGAAACTTGGGCGTATGCCCGGAATCAAATTCCGAGGTCCCTAGCCTGAGATATGGAATTTTGATGAAAAATTAAAATTTAAGTTCAAATAATGATCGGATGTCGAATTATGTGCAAACGACCCCGGAATAGAATTTTGATGATTCCAACAGCTCCGTATGATGATTTTGAACTTAGGAGCGTGATCAAAATTTTATTTGGAAGTGCATAGTGAAATTAGGTTTGAAATGGCTAAAATAAGAATTTAAAGTTAGGAAGTTTGACCGGGGAGTTGACTTTTTGATATCGGGGTCGAAATCCAGTTCCGAAAATTTTTATAGCTCCGTTATGTCATTTATGACTTGTGTGCAAAATTTGAGGTCAATCGGACTTGATTTGATAGGTTTCGACATCGAATGTAGAAGTTGGAAATTTTAAGTTTCATTAAGCTTAAATTGGAGCATAATTCGTGGTTTTAGCGTCGTTTTATGTGATTTGAGATTTCAAATAAGTTCGTATGATGTTTTAGGACTTGTTGGTATATTTGGTTGAGGTCCTGAGGGCCTCAAGTGAGTTTCAGATGGTTAACGGATCAAAAGTTGGACTTAAAACAGCTACTGCAATTTTTCTCTGCTGCTGGAAATTCTGGGCTGTGATCGAGCCCAAGATCGAAGCCCAAGATCGAGGCAGCCCAAGATTGAGGTAGCCCAAGATCGAGGCAGCCCAAGATCGAGGTAGCCCAAGATCGAGGTACTCCATGATCGGACCCCTTGATCGGACTCCCCATGATCGAACTTCCCATGATCGGACCCCATGATCGGACTTCCCATGATCGGACTCCATGATCGGACCCCATGATCGGACTCCCAATGATCAGACCCCCATGATCGGACTCCCCATGATCGGACTCCCCATGATCGGACTCTATGATCGGACTCCCCATGATCAGACTCCCCATGATCGGACTCCCATGATCGAGGTCCAGGATTGGACTCCATGATCGAGGTCAGCCTGGACAGATCTGTAAGTTATAAAAACAGGGGGGCTTCGTCCCATTCGCCATTTTTAATAACTTGGAGCTTGAGCAGAGGCGATTTTTGATATATTTTCAAGGAAAAACATTGGGGTAAGTGTTCTTAACTCAATCTTGGTTAGATTACCCGAATCCATCACTGTTTTTAACATTTAATTGGTGATTTAAGTTGGAAAAATTTGAAATCCCTCTTGGATAAATTTTAGGATTTGAGGGTCAAATCATTATTGGAATTTAGTCATTTTGGTGTGGTTAGACTCGTGCTTGAATGGACGTTCATATTTCGTAACTTTCGCCGGATTCCGATATGTGGCCCTTTTTGAGTTAATTTCGGATTTTTATTAAAAAATATAGTATTTTCTTATAGAATTAATTCTATAATTTTTGTTGACTATATCGAATTAATTATGACTAGATACGAGTCGACCGGAATCGGAAAATCGAGAAAAAAATACACTACTTGGTTAAATTAGAGCAAGTCGATGTAAGTGACTTGTCTAAGCTTGTGTGGGAAAAATTTCTCCTAGGACTGGTATTAATTGTAATATGATGAAAGTCGTGTACACGAGGTGACGAGTGTGTACACGGACTAAATGTGAAGGATTATGTTTTTAAATTATGAAGATCACTGTTGCATATTAATTAAATTATTAAATCTTGTTATATTCTCCATCATTGATTTGATTTGTATACTTTAAATTTGCTTGACCTTTTCGTGCTAATTGTTTTACCTGTTTTGTTGAAATTTGGTTTCTTTTATTCCGTGCATTATTTGAAATTGATTTTCTTTAAATTAAATATTATTAATATTAAGTATTTGACATTTTAAATTTGGTATTAAAGCAACGTATTAAAGATTTTGAAATATTATTTTGCTAAATTATTTATTCCTGAATATTTTTGTAAGATTTTTGTACTCATTGTGATGGAGTCGGAGCTCTTTATTGTGGAAAAATATTATTGATGATTTATGTTGGCATAAGTCGTGAGCTCTTTATTGTGGAAAAATATCGTTGTTGATTTATTTTGGCAAATTGAAATATTTGGGCACTTGAGGTGCAAATTGTGATATATTGTGATATTGATACGCATGCGGTGGTATAAGGTCTGGGTATTAAAACGCATACGGTGAGATAAGGGTGGCTTGATACGCGTGGCTAGTAGGGGGAACTACTAGAAGTCACGCGGTATGATAAGGATGGCTAAAATGCGGGATGCTATTTTGGAAAAAATATTTTCTTTAAAATAAATTGTGAAGGCTCCCGCGGTGAGATAAGGAAATGAGATATTGTGAATTTATTTATGATTTGGGACTACTAGGCGGTACCTCGATAGTGCCCTTGTTGATATTGATTTATGGCCATAGTTGCCTTCGATTAATTGTTGTGATTTTCATAAAGTTGAAAGGAATTCTGTTTTGATTCCACGAGATATTATTTGCCATTATTTTGTGTAATTAAATGGTGACATGCTACTTGATTCATTTTCATTGTCATTTTATTTTACTATATTGTTAAACATTTTACTATGAAATTATTATTTTCCAGTAGGGCCTGACCTGATCTCGTCACTACTCTACCGAAGTTAGGCTTGGCACTTACCGGGTACCGCTGTGGTGTACTCATACTACGCTTCTGCACATCTTTTTGTGCAAATCTAGGTACATCTTATCAGACCAGGCATCAGTGAGTTACATGTGCACGGAGACTTCGAGGTATATCTGCCAGCGTCCGTAGACTCTGGAGTCCCCTTCTATCATTTTTATGTTTCTTCCTTATTTTTCTTTAGACCTTGATATATAGAGACATTGAGGATGCTTGGCACTCTAGCTCAGGCAGGGTTAATTCCACTTGCTCCTCCCACATCTCAGGCCGGGGGAGGAGCACAGACTCACGCCGCCCGTACTCCAGAGCCACGAGCCCAAGTTGACCATGCCCCAGAGGTTATACCAGTGCAACTAGTTGCTCCAGTTCAGCCTGAGATTGGGACAACAGTTTCAGAGGGGGAGCAGCTGAGGCTCGAGAGGTACAAGAAGTATCACCCTCCCACTTTCAGTGGTTTAGCTTCAGAGGATGCTCGGGGTTTTCTGGAGGAATGTCACTGTATCCTTCGTACTATGGGTATTGTGGATTCCAGTGGGGTTTCTTTCACGGTATTCCAGTTTAGAGGAGCAGCCTACCAGTGGTGGCGGCATATGAGTTGGATAGTCCTGCTGAGGCATCTTCACTCACTTGGACTCAATTTTCAGATATGTTCTTAAGGGAGCATGTTCCTCAGAGTCTTAGAGATGCATGGCGCGCAGAGTTTGAGTAGCTGCGCTAGGGTTCTATGACCGTGTCAGAGTATGCAGTCCGATTCAGTGATTTGGCGAGGCATGCACCATCCTTGGTTGCTACTCTTCGAGAGCGGGTTCGCAGATTTATTGAGGGTCTCCACCCTAATATCAGATACAGTATGGCCCGAGATCTAGAGATGGACATCACATACCAACAAGTGGTGTCAATTGCTAGGAGATTGGAAGGTATGCAGATTCGGGAGAGGGAAGCTAAGAGACCCCGAGATTCTGGCACATATAATAATTCTCGTGCCTCAATTGTAGCCCGTCATGGTAGAGGTTATGTGAGCCGTCCTATTCATTCAGCACTTCCAGCTTCCAGTGGTATTCCGACTACTCCCAGACCTCAGGTTCCATATTATGCACCGCCAGTATCTTCTGTACCTCCTATACGGGGTTCTTTCAGCGGACGATCTAGTCGATCAGGCCCGAGCCAGTCCCAGCAGCCACGTCCTCTGAGGGCTTATTTTGAGTATGGTGACACTCGTCATATCATGAGGGATTGCCCAGACTTAGGAGGGGTGCACCTCCATGGATTTCTCAGGCCCCACCTATTCCACAGGGTCCTCAGGCTTCTCAGGCCATGTTTAATGCACCAGTTGCCACTCCACCTGCACAGCCAGCTAGAGGTGGAGGTCGGACAGGTAGAGATTGCCCTAGAGGGGGAGGCCATGCCAGATATTATGCCCTTCCTGCTAGGACAGAGGCCATTGCATTCGATTCTGTTATCACAGGTATTATTCCAGTCTGTCATAGGGATGCATCAGTCTTATTTGATCCAGGCTCCACTAATTCTTATGTGTCATCTTATTTTGCCCTGTATTTGGGCATAGCACGTGATTCCTTGAGTTCTTCTGTTTATGTATCTACACCCGTGGGTGAATCTATTATTGTGGACCGTGTGTATCGGTCGTGTTTAATTTTTATCAGTGGTTTTGAGACCAGAGCTGATTTATTATTACTCAGTATGGTGGATTTCGATATTATTTTGGGCATGGACTGGTTGTCACCCTATCACGCTATTCTTGATTGTTACGCCAAGACGGTGATGCTGGCTATGCTAGGTCTACCATGGCTAGAGTGGATAGGTACCTCGGATCATGTTCCTAGCAGGGTTGTTTCATTTCTTAAAGCTCAACGAATGGTTGAGAAGGGGTGTGATGCGTATCTGGCCTATGTGAGAGATGTTAGTATGGATACTCCTACTGTGGAGTCAGTTCCTGTAGTAAGGGACTTTCCTGATGTATTTCCAGCGGATCTTCCGAGTATGCCACCCGACAGGGATATTGACTTTGGCATTGATTTGTTACCGGGCACTCAGCTCATTTCTATTCCACCATATCGTATGGCCCTAGCAGAGTTGAAAGAATTAAAAGAATAGTTACAGGAGTTGCTTGATAAGGGTTTTATTCGGCCCAGTGTATCGCCTTGGGGTGTTCCTGTCTTATTTGTAAAGAAGAAAGATGATTCTATGCGGATGTGTATTGATTACTGCCAGCTGAACAAGGTTACAGTGAAGAACAAGTATCTATTGCCACGTATTGATGACCTATTTGATCAGCTTCAGGGTGCCAGAGTGTTTTCTAAGATCGACTTGCATTCAGGCTATCATCAGTTGAAGATTCTGGAGCCAGATATCCCGAAGACCGCTTTCAGGACTCGATACGGTCATTACGAGTTCCTTGTGATGTCTTTTCGGATGACCAATGCCCCAGCAGCATTTATGCACTTAATAAATAGTGTATTTCAGCCCTATCTTGATTCTTTCATCATTGTGTTTATTGACAACATTCTGGTATATTCCCAAAGTCGGGAAGATCATGAACAACACCTGAGGACTGTGCTTCAGATTTTTAGAGAAAAGAAGTTATATGCAAAATTTTCAAAGTGTGAATTCTGGCTTGATTCAATGGGATTTTTGGGTCATATAGTTTCGTGCGAGGGAATTAAGGTAGATCTGAAGACGATTGAAGCAGTGCAGAGTTGGTCCAGACTGTCCGCAGTTACGAAAATCCGGAGTTTCCTTGGTTTGGCAGGGTATTATCGTCGATTTGTAAATGGTTTCTCTTCTATTGCTACATCTATGACCAAATTGACCCAGAAGGGTGCTCCGTTCAGGTGGACCCAAGAATGTGAGGAGAGCTTCCAAAAGCTCAAAATAGCTTTGACTACAGCCTCAATATTGGTATTACCTACAGGTTCAGGGTCTTATACTGTGTATTGTGATGCATCGCATATTGGTCTTGGCGCAGTGTTGATGCAAGACGGTAGGGTGATTGCCTACATGTCCAGACAGTTAAAGGTACATGAGAAGAATTATCCTGTACACGACCTTGAGTTAGCGGCTATTGTTCATGCCTTGAAGATTTGGCAGCATTATTTGTACGGTATCCATTGTGAGGTCTACACTGATCACCGGAGTCTACAACATCTGTTTAAACAGAAGGATCTTAATTTGCGGCAGTGGAGATGGTTGGAGTTGCTTAAGGATTATGATATCACCATTCTCTATTATCCCGGGAAGGCCAATATAGTGGCCGATGCCTTGAGTCGTAAGGCGGAGAGTTTGGGACGCTTAGCATTTTTACCGGTAGCAGAGAGGCCTTTAGCCTTGGATGTTCAGGCCTTAGCCAACCAGTTTGTCGGGTTGGATATTTCCGAGCCTAGCCAAGTTTTGGCTTGCGTGGTTTCTTAGTCTTCTCTTTATGATCGTATCAGGGAACGTCAGTATGATGACCCCCATCTGCTTGTCCTTAAGGATACAGTTCAGCATGGTGATGCCAAGGAAGTTACTATTGGAGATGACGATGTATTACAGATACATGGCAGGCTATGTGTGCCTAATGTAGATGGATTGCGTGAGTTGATTCTCTAGGAGGCTCACAGTTCACGGTACTCCATTCATCCGGGTGCTGCAAAGATGTATCAGGACTTGAGACAACACTATTGGTAGAGGCGGATGAAGAAAGACATAGTGGAGTATGTAGCTCGGTGTCTAAATTGTCAACAGGTTAAATATGAGCATCAACGACCGAGTGGATTGCTTCAGAAGCTAGAGATTCCTGAATGGAAATGGGAAAGGATCACTATGGATTTCGTTGTTGGGTTCCCACAGACTCAGAGGAAGTTCGATGCAGCTTGGGTGATTGTGGATAGATTGACCAAGTCAGCTCATTTCATTCATGTGGTTACTACTTACTCTTCGGAGCAGCTGGCTCAGGTCTATATTCGCGAGATTGTCAGACTCCATGGCGTACCGGTATCTATCATCTCTGACCGGGGTACGCAGTTTACATCATGGTTTTGGACTGCAGTACAGCATGAGTTGGGTACTCGGGTAGAGTTGAGTACAACATTTCACCCTCAGACGGACGGGCTGTCCGAACGCACTATTCAGATACTGGAAGATATGCTTCGTGCGTGTGTGATAGATTTTGGGGGTGCTTGGGATCAGTTCTTACCACTTATGGAGTTTTCTTACAACAACAGTTATCAGTCGAGCATTCAGATGGCTCCGTATGAGGCCTTGTATGGTAGGCGGTGCCGGTCTCCAGTAGGTTGGTTCGAACCGGGTGGGGCTAGACTATTGGGTACAGACTTGGTTCAGGACGCCTTGGAAAAGGTTAAGTTGATTCAGGATTGACTTCGTACAGCCCAATCTAGACAGAAGAGTTATGCGGATCGAAAGGTTCGTGATGTTGTATTCATGGTTGGTAAGCGGGTATTGCTCCGGGTTTTGCCTATGAAGGGTGTGATGAGGTTCGGGAAGAAGGGCAAGTTGAGCCCTAGGTATATTGGGCCTTTTGAGATTCTTGAGAGAGTTGGAGAGGTAGCTTACAGACTTGCACTACCACCTAGTCTTTCTGCGGTTCATCTGGTATTCCATGTTTCTATACTTCAGAAATATCACGGCGATCCGTCTCATGTGTTAGACTTCAGTTCGGTTCAGTTGGACAAGTATCTATCTTATGTTGAGGAACCAATGGCTATTTTAGATAGGCAGGTTTGAAAGCTGAGGTCAAAGAACATTGCTTCCGTGAAGGTTCAGTGGAGGGGTCATCCAGTCGAGGAAGCGACTTGGGAGATCGAGCATGATATGCGCAGCCGTTATCCACACTTATTCACCAGCTCAGGTACTTTTTCTAACTCCATTCGAGGACGAATGTTTGTTTTAGAGGTGGAGAATGTGTTGACCCAAAATGTTATCTTTAAATTTAATAATTAATTATGTGTTCTAAAATCTCGAAAAGCACTATTTATCATTCCTCGACTTGCGTACACAGTCCATAAAATTTTTCGGAAAGTCTTTATGTGAAAATGGATTAAAATGTGAATTAGAGCTTTAAAACTCAACTGAGTTGACTTTGGTCAATATTTTGAGCAAACGGACTCGGATCAGTATTTTGACAGTTTCGGTAGGTCCGTATCGTGATATGGAACTTGAGCGTATGCCCGGAATCAAATTTCGAGATCCCTAGCCCGAGTTATGGAATTTTGATGAAAAATTAAAATAGTGACTGGATGTCGAATTATGTGAAAATGATCCCGGAATAAAATTTTAATGATTCCAACAGCTCCGTATGGTGATTTTGGACTTAGGAGCGTGATCGAAATTTTATTTGGAAGTCCACAGTGAAATTAGGCTTGAAATGACTAAAATAGGAATTTAAAGTTTGGAAGTTTGACCGGGGAGTTGACTTTTTGATATCGGGGTCGGAATCCGGTTTCGAAAATTTTCATAGCTCCGTTATGTCATTTATGACTTGTGTGCAAAATTTGAGGTCAATCGGACTTGATTTGGTAGGTTTCGATATCGAATGTAGAAGTTGGAAAATTTAAGTTTCATTAAGCTTGAATTGGAGCATAATTCGTGGTTTTAACGTCATTTTATATGATTTGAGATTTCAAATAAGTTCGTATGATATTTTAGGACTTGTTGGTATATTTGGTTGAGGTCCCGAGGGCCTCGGGTGAGTTTCGGATGGTTAACGGATCAAAAGTTAGACTTAAAACAGCTGCTGCAATTTTTCTCTACTGCTGGAAATTCTGGGCTGTGATCGAGCCCAAGATCGAAGCCCAATGTCACGACCCAATTTCACCTATAGGTCGTGATGACGCCCAACACTACGGCTAGGCAAGCCAACTTAATAAATCAAGCATTCATTGACAAAATTTAAAATCAAGAGAAATAATAAAACCAAAACTCTACCAATGTGTGTGCCAAGACCTGGTATCACAAGTATATGAGCATCTAGTAGATTATATAAAACCTCAAATACTGTCTGAAATAAAAATAGACAGAATGAAAAATACAAAGAGAGACACAAGTAGCTGCAGGATGGATCGGAGAAACAGCTTACCATTATGCCCCTGGATAACGTGGGTGTAAGACGATAGGTCCCCCACTAATACTTGCCTCAGTTCCTGCACAAAAAGTGCAGCAAGTGTAGTATGAATACGTAAACAACGTGTACCCAGTAAGTATCAAGCCTAATCTCGAAGTGGTAGAGACGAGATGGCCGACTTTGACACTCACTATGGGTCAATAATAATAATTGAAATACAACTAGGATATTCAAATCAGCATGATTTACAGAATTTAAAATAATTTATTTAATCAGCGAAAATAATTAAATTCCTTCAAATGCAACAATTCTTAATATATTAATTAAATTCCTTCAATTCAAACAATTTCCAATTTATCAAATAAATATCATTTACAGGAATAACAATTAATTCTTTAACAAGCAAGAATAATAATTCATTAAATTCCAAGGATTTTCCAATTTATCAATTAGCTTCGCAAGCTGAAATAAGCTATTAAAGTATCGTGTAATTATTATTATTATTAAGCACGATTTCTGTCGAGGACGTACGACCCGATCCAGAGTGTCGTGTACACTGCCGAGGAACATGCGGCGCGATCCATAGATGCATCTATCCTGCCGAGGCGTTCAGCACGCTCCACAAAAAAGGAGGACATTTTCTTATGTACCTCCGGAAGGAGAGTATATTTATTATGAGATAAATTCGGGAGGAAGAACAATTTCTTTTAATAATTAATTGATTTAAACAGAAAATCAAGCATATGAGATTTTCATCCTTTAATATCTTTATCTAACAATTCACAATATATTCATATATATTAATTTAATATTAATTAATCAGGGAATACAATTTACACAAGTAATTCATGCTTTGAGTCCTAAACTACCCGGACTTTAGCAATTATAGTAGCTACGCTCTCGTCACCTCGTGCATACGTAGCCCTCGCAATTAGCAACAATTATTCAATCTAATCCCTATGGGGTAATTTCCTCCTCACAAGATTAGACAAGAGACTTACCTCATCTCAAAGTCCACTTTCCGATTATCGCGTCGCGTAAAATTCTCGATTCAATGACAAAAAATCCGAAACTATCCAAAGGTTATATAAAATAATTAATATACGTTCAATAATTCGAAATTCATCTATTAATTAAATTACTTTATCCAAAATGGTAAAATTCCTAAAATTCATCCCAGGCCCACGTGCCCGGATTCCGAAAATATTTGGATGAAAATGTTACCCATAATCTCAAGAACTCAAATATATAATTTCTATCCAATTCCATAACCATTTTCGTGGTTAAAATCTCATTTTTATAAAAATCTAGGTTTTTCACCTAAACCCTTGATTTCTAAGATTTACTCGTTATAATCTACCTATAATCTATGTATTTAACTCAAGGAGCGTGGAATTAACTTACCTTTCAATTGCTAGTTGAAACCCCCTACTCAAAAGCTCTGAAATCGCCCGGAAATGGAGGAAAAATGGGTTCAAAATGTCTGAGCCCCGACTTTTTAACCATTCTGCCCAAACAGGTTTTTCGCACCTGCGGAAGGTGTATCGCACCTGCGGAAAAGCCTCGCAGGTGCGAGCTTAGCTTGACTGCCCAGTTTCCGCATCTGCGCTATTTTTCTCGCACATGCACGTTCGCAGGTGCCCCCGAGATTCCGCACCTGCTATGGCAGGCTTCCCTTCCCTTTTCGCTTCTGCGCATTAAACCTTGCATCTGCGAGAGTCGCACCTGCAGCTGTCCAAACGCAGGTGCGAACGTACCAGAAGCAGAAGGCTTCAGCTCTTCTTCAAAATTTCCAAAATTGATCCGAGCCTCGTCCGGTTAACACTCGGGGCCCTCGAGGCCCCGCCCGAATATACCAACAGGTTTGAAATCACAAAACGGACTCGCTCGAACACACGAAACGTGTAAAACAACACCAAATCTAGGAATTACCCCTCAAACCAAATTGATTCAAACTTAAGAATTTCAAGTTCTTCAATTTACTTCCAATGTGCCGAAATATACTTAAACTACTCGGAATGACATGAAATTTTGCGTGCAAGTCTTAAATCACTGTACGGAACTATTTCCAAACTCGGAATTCCAAACGGACTTCAATTACTAAAAATCCTACTCCAAGCCAAATTTAAAGAAGTTTAAACCTTCAAATAGTTAATTTTTACTATTAAGCGTCAAAATGCTCCCGAGTTATTCAAAACCCGATTCGGACATACGACCAAGTCCAAAATCATCATACAAACCTATTGGAACCGTCAAATCCCGATTCCGGGGTCATTTTCTCAAAATGTTGACCGAAGTCAAACTTGGCCTTTTAAGGCTAACTTAAGGAACCAAGTGTTCCGATTTTAACCCAAACGCTTCCAAATCCCGAACCAACCATCCCCGTAAGTCATAAATTAATAAAAGCATGTTCGGGGAGTTTTATTTTAGGGAACATGTGTCTAAAAGTCAAAATGACCGGTTGGGTCATTACATTCTCCACCTCTAAAACAAACGTTCGTCCTCGAACGGGTTTAGAATAATACTTGGAGTGCTAAATAAGTGTGGATATTTGCTCCGCATGTCCTCCTCAGCCTCCCAAGTCGCTTCCTCGACTGGTTGGCCCCTCCACTGAACCTTTACTGCAGAAATCCTCTTGGACCTCAACTGGCAAACTTGTTTATCAACAATGGCAAATGGCTCTTCTTCATAACCCAAACTCTTATCTAGCTGAACTGTGCTGAAGTCCAACATATGTGATAGGTCAGCATGATATTTTTGGAGCATAGATACATGGAAAACCGGATGAACTCCCGATAGACTGGGAGGAAATGCAAGCTCATAAGCAACCTCCCCAACTCGTCTCAACACCTCAAATGGGCTTATAAACCTTGGGCTCAACTTGCCCTTCTTCCCGAATCTCATAATCCCCTTCATCAGCGAAACATTCAAGAGAACCTTTTCACCTACCATAAAGGATAAATCACGCACTTTCTGATCCGCGTAACTCTTCTGTCTGGACTGTGTTGTATGAAGTCGCTCCTGAATCAACTTCACCTTTTCCAAGGCATCCTTTACCAAATTAGTACCATATAACTTAGTCTCACCGGGCTCAAACCATCCGATAGGTGAACGACATCGACGACCATATAAAGCCTCAAATAGAGCCATCTCGATGCTGGATTGGTAATTGTTATTATAAGCAAACTCGGCCAAAGGCAGGAAACGATCCCACCGACCTCCAAAGTCAATCACATATGCCCTGAGCATATCCTCCAAAATATGAACTGTCCGCTCTGACTGCCCATCGGTCTGCGGATGAAAGGCTGTGCTGAGCTCTACACGGGTCCCTAATTCACTCTGTACTGCTCTCCAGAAATGTGAAGTAAACTAAGGGCCTCTATCTGATATGATGGAAATTGGCACATCGTGCAACCGAACTATCTCCTGAATATAAATCTGGGCCAACCTCTCTGAAGTATACGTAGTCACAACAGGAAAAAATTTGCCGACTTGGTCAACCTGTCAACAATCACCCAAACTGCATCAAACTTCCTCAAGGTCCGCGGAAACCCAACTACAAAGTCCATAGTGATGCGTTCCCATTTCCATTCCGGTATAGTCATCTGCTGAAGCAGGCCACCTGGCCTCTGGTGCTCTTATTTAACTTGCTGGCAATTTAGACACCTAGCTACATACTCAACTATGTCCTTTTTCATTCATCGCCACCAATAATGCTGCCTCAAGTCACGATACATCTTCGTAGCAGCTGGATGAATAGAATACAGAGAACTATGTGCCTCCTCCAGGATCTTTTTCCTCAGTTCATCCACATTAGGAACACACAGACGATCCTGGAGCCGCAGAACACCATCTGCACCAATAGTGACTTCCTTGGCACCACCTCGTAGTACTGTTTCTCGAAGAACCATTAAGTGTGGGTCATCATACTAGCGAGCCTTGATCTGCTCAAATAGTGAAGACTAAGCTACGACACATGCAAGAACTCGGCTGGGCTCTGAAATATCTAGCCGCACAAGTCTGTTGGCCAAGGGTTGGATATCCAAAGCTAATGGCCTCTCTTCTGTTGAAATGAAAACCAAACTACCCATACTCTCCGCCTTTCTACTCAAGGCATCTGCAACTATATTTGCTTTACCTGGATGATATAGGATAGTAATATCATAATCTTTTAGTAATTCCAACCATCTGCGCTGCCTTAAATTTAAGTCCCTCTGCTTGAACAAATGCTGCAAACTGTGATGATCAGTATAAACTTCACAGGACACCCCATAAAGATAATGTCTCCAAATCTTAAGGGCGTGAACAATCGTAACTAATTCCAAATCATTTACCGGATAATTCTGCTCGTAGTGCCTCAACTGACGTGAAGCATATGCAATAACTCGCCATTCCTGCATTAATACACAGCCCAAACCAATGCGTGAAGCATCGCAATACACTGTATACATCCCTGAACCGGAAGGTAACACTAACACTGGTGCTGTAGTCAATGCTGTCTTGAATTTCTGAAAGCTTGACTCACAATCATCGGACCATAGGAACTGAACACCCTTCTGGGTTAATTTGGTCAAAGGTGCTGCAATAGATGAAAAACCTTCCACAAGCTGACGATAATAACCTACTAAACCCAGAAAACTCCTGATCTCAGTCGCCGAAGTGGGACGATGCTAATTCTGAACTGCCTAAATCTTTTTGGGATCAACTTTAATACCTTCGCCTGATACAATATGTCCCAAAAATGCTATAGACTCTAGCCAAAACTCACATTTAGAGAACTTAGCATATAACTTTTGTTCCCGCAATGTCTGAAGCACTACTCTCATATGCTGCTCATGTTCCTCCTTGCTGCGCGAGTATATCAAAATGTCATCAATGAAGACAATGACAAACGAATCAATATATGGCCTGAATACCCTGTTCATCAGATCCATAAACGCTGCCGGGGCATTAGTTAAATCGAAAGACATTACCAGAAACTCATAATGACCATATCTAGTATGTGTCAAGACCCAAAATCCCACCACATGAGTCGTGATGGCACCTAGTCTCTAAGACTAGGTAAGCCGATTTCCATTGCATTTTTGAACCCATTTTTTTTGAATTAAATAAATAATCAAAACTAACAGCGGAAATAATTACAATATAGAACCTCCCAAGACTGGTAGTACCGAGTCACGAACTCTAACTGAATACATAGAATGATCACGAGGACCTAATATAAAATACTGTTTGATTACAAATTAACAGTATAATGAAATGAAACGACTCCAAGGGACTGCGACAACCAAGAAGCTCTACCTTGAATCCTTAAGACACAGCTTTAACTCTGCTCAAGTCCGTTATCTTCAATACCTGGCTCTGCACAAAAATGTGCAGAAGTGTAGAGTGAGCACACCACAGTGGTGCCCAGTAAGTATCAAGACTAACCTCAATGGAGTAGAGACGAGGTACAGTCAAGACACTCACTAGTCTAATAACCTGTGCAATATAATATACAATATAATAGGAAACAAATAATAATAAGGGCAGGATAAAACAACCAGTGATATGTACAATAGACAACAAGAATACCATTAATATCATTCAACAAAGTATGCAACTTTATAGTTGCTACGGGACGGACCAAGTCACAAATCCCCAACAGTGCACGCTGCAAGCCGCGATGGAAGTTATATAAGGACGAGGTCCTTGTGGTGAAATGTTTATGAGTTTAAAATTATCCCTTGTGAAATTTAATTTGTGCAATAATATTAATAGGGAGTCATACCGATTAGGCTTATTTGATAATGCTTGTATATATGGTGATTTTCCGTTGTTTAATCATGGTAATTAGTGAAAATGAGGGGTTAGGGCTTGGAATTTTTGGAAAGTAATTTAAGGATTTGAAGGACCAAACGATGTCGGATTTTGATGAATTTGGTATGGTTAGACTCGTGAGTGAATGAGCTTTCTAGTTTTGTAAATTTTTTCGGATTTCGAGACGTGGGACGGGGGGCCGGGTTTGAGCCAATTTCGGGTTTTGGTCTAATTTTGAAGCTTTTCTTATGGAATTCATTCCATTACCGTATATTGATGGTATTATACTGATTGTGAATAGATTTGGAGCATCTCGAGGCCGAGTCCAGAGGCAAGGGCATTGCGAGGTAGAGATTTGACCGGTTTGAGGTAAGTAACGATTGTAAATCTAGTCCCGAGGGTATGAAACCCCGGATTTTGTATCATTCTACTATTTTTAGTAACGCACATGCTAGGTGACGGGCGTGTGGGCGTGCACTGTTGGGGATTTGTGACTTGGTCCATCCTGTAGCAACTGTAAAGTTGTATACTTTGTTGAAACTATATGATACTTATATGTTTTAGAAAGAATTTCTGTAAATTGGGCTGAATGCCATGTTTGGGCCTTGCGCCAATGCTGTTTGGACCCTTAGGGGTTGTTTCTTACCATCCTCTCATTGTTTTCGATTGAAAATCTATACTCAGTCATGTTTATACTTGTTTACCGCATAACTCTGTTTTATGACTTTATTTTGATGCATATAAATGTTTTGGGCCGAATGCCCTGTTTTACTGAAATGCCCGAGTGGCTTGAGAGGTTTATGACTGAGTGAGGCTGAGGGCCTGATTTGTGAGGATGAGTGTGGATCAGGGCTGCCCGCCTGCAACATACTTTATTATTATGGCACGTGAGTTATCCTTACAGCACATGAGTTGTCCGTGCAGATTATAGCACTTGGGCTGAAGGTGCCCCTCCGGAGTCTGTACATACCCCCAGTGAGCGCAGGTACCTACTGAGTGCGAGTGCCGAGTGCCAAGTGCTGAGTGACTGGGAGGCATAAGTGATTGTGAGGTATGCCCGAGTGGCAAGAGTGATTGTGAGGTATGCCCGAGTGGCAAGAGTGATTGTGAGGTATGCCCGAGTGGCAAGAGTGATTGTGAGGTTTGCCCGAGAGGCTGTTTATGATTTCATCATTTTTCCTCACCTTTGCATTTTTCCTCTGTCTGAAAACTGTTGAAAAATATCTTTAAATGATTTTTACTGGAACTGGGTTAAACGAGATGTTTTGATTTAAATCCTGATTTTTAAAAGCATGTGGTATTTTAGTGAGATTTCTCAATATGAATGTTATATGCTTTATTGCTCGTCACTAATGCTCAGTCTTTATTTATTATTGTTACTTACTGAGTTGGCGTACTCACGTTACTCCCTACACCTTGTGTGCAGATTCAGGTGTAGCTAGTCACGGTAGTGGTTATTGAGTGTTCTGGTTGCAGATTTTCTTGGAGATAGCAAGGTAGCTGTTTGGCGATCGCAGCCCCTGCTCTTCTCTCTCTTATCTTCCTCTAGTTGTATTTAGCTATTTTTCAGGTTGATTTAGCCTTGATATTGTTCGATAGATTGTAGTAGATGCTCATGACTAGTGACATCCCGATGTCGAGCTTTTCCTTCCGCACTTTTATTTTGATTGGAACTCCTTTACGAAGGTTTTTATGTTAAATAACCTTGAAATTATCTTTAAAATAAAAATATCGGTTTGTTTTGGAAATGAGTCGTCTTGCCTAGTTCCACGATAGGCTCCATCACGACAGGGGTTAGTTTTGGGTCGTGACAGTACGGAAAGCAGTTTTCGGAACATTCGAATCTCGAATCTTCAACTGATGATACCCCGACCTCAAGTCGATCTTAGAGAACACCCTAGCACTCTGCAACTGGTCAAATAGGTCATCAATACGTGGCAACGGGTACTTGTTCCTAATAGTAACTTTGTTCAATTGGCGATAATCAATACACATTCGCATTGTGCCATCTTTGTTCTTCACAAATAATAACGGTGCACCCCAAGGCGATACACTCGGTCTGACGAACCCTTTGGCTAGTAACTCTTCAAGTTGTTCTTTAAATTCTTTCAATTCTTTTGGATCCATGCGATATGGTGGGATAGATATAGGCCGGGTATCTGGAGCCAAGTCAATACAAAAATCAATATCACGATCAGGTGGCATACCTGGAAGATCTGAAGGAAATACATCTGAGAACTCCGGAACTACTGGCACTGAATCAATAGCCGGAGTCTCTGCAGTAGTATCCCGGACATAGGCTAGATAAGCCAAACAACCCTTCTCAACTATGTGTTGAGCCTTTATAAAAGAAACAACCCGATTAAATGAACTAACTGACGAACCTTTCCACTCCAGCCTAGGAAAAGATGGAATAGACAAGCTAACAGTTTTGGCATGACAATCTAGAACATCATGATATGGAGATAACCAGTCATACCCAGAATAATTTCAAAATCGATCATCTCGAGCAATAAGAGATCTGCTCTAGTTTCATAACCACAGAATGTAATAATACAAGACCGGTAGATCCGGTTCACAATAACAGAATCGCCTACATGAGTGGACACATAAACATGAGTACTCAAGGACTCACGAGAAACACCCAGGAATGGAGCAAATAGAGATGACACATATGAATACGTGGATCCTAGATCAAATAATACTGAAGCATCTTTGCCGCAAACAGAAATAATACCTGTGATCACAGCATCTGAGGCCTCTGCATCTGGTTTAGCTAGAAAAGAATAGAACCGAGCTGGAGCACCAACTGGCTGGCCTCCGCCTGGCTGAACTCTACCTCTAGGATGACCCCTACCCACCTGTCCTCCACCTCTTGGTGGTCGGACTACTGGTGGAGCAACTGGTCCGGTAAGCATAGGCTGCTGACCCTGCTGTACTGGTCTACCCCGAAACCTGGGGCAAAACCTCCGCATGTGACTGGGATCCCCGCACTCGTAGCAACTCTTCGGTGCGATGGGCTGCTGACTAAGTGTCTGGCCCTAGGGAACTGAATACCCACTGGGAAGACCCTGAATAGCTGGTGGGCGGTAGGAACTCTCTAGTATAGCACTAAGATAAAGTCGCACTGGGGCACCTCGAGGGGGTGGTGGTGCTGGAAATGGGGGTCTGCTGGACTGCCCCCTCACGAACTAACCTCTGCCCCCAGACGGAGCACCTCTGAACTCTCCAGAGTACCTGAACCGCTTATCTCTCATAATCTGCTCTCGGCTCCGCTGACGCACACCCTCAATCCTCCGGGCTATCTCCACAACTCGCTCATAAGAAGTACCCATCTCAACCTCTCAAGCCATAGTGGCCCGAGTACTAGTATGTAAACCGGCTACAAGCCTCTGCACTTTCTCCGCCTCAGTAGGGAGTATCATAAGTGCATGGCGAGATAATTCAGAAAACCTCACCTCATAATCAGTCACTAAAATCTGACCCTACTGGAACTGCTCAAACTGAAACCGCAACTCTTCCCTCTGGGAGGGTGGAATATACTTGTCCAGGAAGATACGGGTGAACCTATCCCAAGTCATGGGAGGAGAATCAGTTGGTCTGCCAAGAACATAAGACTGCCACCATCTACGGGCTCTGCCCTCTAGCTGAAAAGTAGCAAAGTCTACCCCATGAGACTCCAATATCCTCATGTTGTACAGTCTATCCTTGCACCGATCAATGAAATCCTGGAGATCCTCATGTCACTCACCCCCAAAGACAGGAGGATATAGTCTAGTCCATCGGTCTAATAATTTATGAGAATCGGCGACTACAGCTAGCCTGGGCTCAGGTGTAGCTGCTGCCACTGGCTGGGTTCCACCCACGGGTAGTGCACCTTAGGTCTGATATACAGCAGCTGCCTGTCCATGAGCCTGCGCGGTAGGGGTCTGTGCTCCCCCGCCCGCCTGAGATATGGCTGGGTCTGCCAGAAATAAACCGGCCTGAGTCATATTGTCCATGAACCGCAATATACGACCCATGACATCCTGAAATCCCGGTGCAGATGTGAAATCCACCGGAGCTGGCTCTGCCACAGGCACCTCACCCTGCTCCTCAATAATGGGATTCTCTGCTGGACCCACTGGCGGCATAAGTGGAACAGTCCTGGGACGTTCTCACCCTCTACCACGGGCTAGAGCCCTCCCTCGGCCTCTAGCAACTGGGGGAGTAGCTCTTCCCTGGTCTGGAACCTCATTCGAGCGCGTTCTAATCATCTGAGAGAGAATAAGAGAAGGATATTTAGAACTACATCAATTGCACGATGGAATATGAAGAAAGGAAATTTCCTAATACCCTGTAGCCTCTCAAAGATAAGTATAGACGTCTCTGTACCAATCCGCAAGACTCTATTAGGCATGCTCATAACTTGTGAGACCTACGTGAACCTAGTGCTCTGAAACCATGTTGTCACGACTCAATTTCACCTATAGGTCGTGATGGCTCCCAACACTACAGCTAGGCAAGCCAACTTAATAAATTATGCATTCATTGACAAAATTTAAAACCAAGAGAAATAATAAAACCCAAATTCTACTAATATGTGTGCCAAGACCTGGTGTCACAAGTGTATGAGCATCTAGTAGATTATACAAAACCTCAAATACTGTCTGAAATAAAAATAGACAGAATGAAAAATACAAAGAGAGACACTAGTAGCTGCAGAACGGATCAGAGAAACAGCTCACCACTATGCCCCTGGATAACGTGGGTGTAAGATGATAGGTCCCCCACTAGTACTTGCCTCAGTTCCTGCACAAAAAGTGTAGCAAGTATAGTATGAGTACGTAAACAACGTGTACCCAGTAAGTATCAAACCTAATCTCGAAGTGGTAGAGATGAGATGACCGACTTTGACACTCACTATGGGTAAATAATGATAATTGAAATACAACTAGGATATTTAAATCAGCATGATTTACAGAATTTAAAATAATTTATTTAATCAACGAAAATAATCAAATTCATTCAAATGCAACAATTCTCAATATATTAATTAAATTCCTTCAATTCAAATAATTTCTAATTTATCAATTAAATATCATTTACAGGAATAACAATTAATTCTTTAACAAGCAAGAATAATAATTCATTAAATTTCAAGGATTTTTCAATTTATCAATTAGCTTCGCAAGCTGAAATAAGCTATTAAAGTATCGTATAATTATTATTATTATTAAGCACGATTTCTGCCGAGGACGTACGGCCCGATCCAGAGTGTCGTGTACACTGCCGAGGGACGTGCGGTGCAATCCATAGATGCATCTATCCTGCCGAGGCGTTCGACCCGCTCCACAAGAAAGGAGGACATTTTCTTATGTACCTTCGGAAGGAGAGTATATTTATTATGAGATAAATTCGGGAGGAAGACCAATTTCTTTTAACAATTAATTGATTTAAACAGAAAATCAAGCATATGAGATTTTCATCCTATTATCTTTATCTAACAATTCACAATATATTCATATATATCAATTCAATATTAATTAATCAGGGAATACAATTTACACAAGTAATTCATGCTTTGAGTCCTAAACTACCCGGACTTTAGCATTTATAGTAGCTACGCACGGACTCTCATCACCTCGTGCGTACGTAGCCCCCGCAATTAGCAATAATTATTCAATTAAATCCCTATGGGGTAATTGTCCCCTCACAAGATTGGACAAGAGACTTACCTCGTCTCAAAGTCCACTTTTCGATTATTGCATCGCGTAAAATTTTCGATTCAATGACAAAAAATCCGAAACGATCCAAAGGTTATATAAAATAATAAATATATGTTCAATAATTCGAAATTCATCTATTAATTAAATTACTCTATCCAAAATGATAAAATTCCTAAAATTCACCCCGGGCCCACGTGCCCGGATTTCGGAAATTTTCGGATGAAAACGTTACCCATAATCTCAAGAACTCAAATATATAATTTCTATCCAATTCCATAACCATTTTTGTGGTTAAAATCTCATTTTTATAAAAATCTAGGTTTTTCACCTAAACCCTTGATTTCTAAGATTAACTAGTTATAATCTACCTATAATCTATGTATTTAACTCAAGGAGCGTGGAATTAACTTACCTTTCAATTGCTAGTTGAAACCCCCTACTCAAAAGCTCTGAAATCGCCCGGAAATGGAGGAAAAATAGGATCAAAATGTTTGAGCCCCGACTTTTTAACCATTCTGCCCAAACAGGTTTTTCGCACCTGCGGAAGGTGTACCGCACCTGCGGAAAAGCCTCGCAGGTGCGAGCTTAGCTTGACTGCCCAGTTTTCGCATCTGCGCTATTTTTCTCGCACCTTCCCTTCCCTTTTCGCTTCTGCGCATTAAAGCTCGCATCTGCAAGAGTTGCACCTGCGGCTGTCCAAGCGTAGGTGCGAACGTACCAGAAGCAGAAGGCTTCAGCTCTTCTTCACAATTTCCAAAATTGATCCGAGCCTCGTCCGGTTAACACAAAACGGACTCGCTTGAACACACGGAACGTGTAAAATAACACCAAATCTAGGAATCACACCTCAAACCAAATTGATTCAAACTTAAGAATTTCAAGTTCTTCAATTTACTTCCAATGTGCCGAAATATACTTAAACTACTCGGAATGACACGAAATTTTGCGTGCAAGTCTTAAATTACTATACGGAACTATTCCCAAAATCGGAATTCCAAATGGACTTCAATTACTAAAAATCCTACTCCAAACCAAATTTAAAGAAGTTTAAACCTTCAAATAGTTGAGTTTTACTATTAAGCGTCAAAACGCTCTCGGGTTATCCAAAACCCGATTCGGACATACGCCCAAGTCCAAAATCATCATACGAACCTATTGGAATCGTCAAATCCCGATTCTAGGGCCGTTTCTCAAAATGTTGGCCGAAGTCAAACTTGGCCTTTCAAGACTAACTTAAGGAACCAAGTGTTCCGATTTCAACCCAAACGCTTTCGAATCCCGAACCAACCATCCCCGCAAGTCATAAATTAATAAAAGCATGTTTGAGGAGTTGTATTTTAGTGAACGGGTTTCTAAAAGTCAAAATGACCGGTTGGGTCATTGCACCGAAGATCGAGGCAGCCCAAGATCGAGGCAGTCCAAGATCGAGGTAACCCAAGATCGAGGTACTCCATGATCGGACACATGATCGGACTCCCCACGATCGGACTTTCCATGATCGGACCCCATGATCGGACTTCCTATGATCGAACTCCATGATCATACCCCATGATCGGACTTCCCATGATCAGAATTCCCATGATCGGACCCCATGATCGGACTTCCCATGATTGGATTCCATGATCGGACTCCCCATGATCGGACCCCCATGATCGGACTCCCCATGATCGGACTCCCCATGATTGGACTCCCATGATCGAGGTCCAGGATCGGACTCCATGATCGAGGTCAGCCTAGACAGATCTGTAAGTTATAAAAACAGGGGGGTTTCGTCCCATTCGCCATTTTTAACAACTTGAAGCTTGAGCAGAGGCGATTTTTGATATATTTTCAAGGAAAAACATTGGGGTAAGTGTTTTTAACTCAATCTTGGTTAGATTACCCGAATCCATCACTGTTTTTAACATTTAATTGGTGATTTAAGTTGAAAATATTTGAAAGCCCTCTTGGATAGATTTGAGGATTTGAGGGTCAAATCGTTATTGGAATTTAGTCATTTTGGTATGGTTAGACTCGTGGTTGAATGGGCGTTCATATTTCGTAACTTTCGCTGGATTCCGAGACGCCATTTTTGAGTTAATTTCGGATTTTTATTGAAAAATATAGTATTTTCTTATAGAATTAATTCTATAATTTTTGTTGACTGTATCGAATTAATTATGACTAGATAAGAATCGACCGGAATCGGAAAATCGAGGAAAAAGCATTCTACTTGGTTAAATTGGAGCAAGGCGAGGTAAGTGACTTGTCTAACCTTGTGTGGGGGAAATTTTCCCTCGGATTGATATTAATTGTAATGTGATGAAAGTGGTGTACACAAGGTGACGAGTGTGTACACAGACTAAACGTGAAGAATTATGTTTTTAAATTATGAAGATGACTGTTGCATATTATTAAATTATTAAATCTTGTTATATTCTCCATCATTGATTTGATTTGTATACTTTAAATTTGCTTGACCTTTTCGTGCTAATTGTTTTACCTGTTTGGTTGAAACTTGGTTTCTTTTATTCCGTGCATTATTTGAAATTGTTTTTCTTTAAATTAAATATTATTAATATGAAGTATTTGACATTTTAAATTTGGTATTGAAGCAACGTATTAAAGATTTTGAAATATTATTTTGCTAAATTATTTATTCCTGAATATTTTTGTAAGATTTTTGTACTCATTGTGATGGAGCCGTGAGCTCTTTATTGTGGAAAAATGATATTGATGATTTATGTTGGCATGAGCCGTGAGCTCTTTATTGTGGAAACATATCGTTGTTGATTTATTTTGGCAAATTGAAATATTTGGGCACTTGAGGTGCAAATTATGATATATTGTGATATTGATACGCATGCGGTGGTATAAGGTCTGGGTATTAAAACGCATACGGTGAGATAAGGGTGGATTAATATGCGTGGCTAGTAGGGGAAACTACTAGAAGTCATGCGGTATGATAAGGATGACTAAAACGCGGGATGCTATTTCGGAAAAAATGTTTTCTTTAAAATAAATTGTGAAGGCTCCCGCGGTGAGATAAGGAAATGAGATAATGTTAATTTATTTATGATTTGGTACTACGAGGCGGTACCTCGGTAGTGCCCTTGTTGATATTGATTTATGGCCATAGTTGCCTTCGATTAATTGTTGTGCTTTTCATAAAGTTGAAAGGAATTCTGTTTTGATTACACGAGATATTATTTGCCTTTATTTTGTGTAATTAGATGGTGACATGCTACTTGATTCATTTCCATTGTCATTTTATTTTACTATATTGTTAAACATTTTACTATGAAATTATTATTTTCCAGTAGGGCCTAACCTGACCTCGTCACTACTCTACCGAGGTTAGGCTTGGCACTTACTGGGTACCGCTGTGGTGTACTCATACTATACTTCTTCACATCTTTTTGTGCAGATACAGTACATCTTATCAGACTATGCATCAGTGAGTTACCTGTACACAGAGACTTCGAGGTATATCTGCCAGCGTCCGCAGACTCCGGAGTCCCCTTCTATCATTTTTATGTTGCTTCCTTATTTATCTTTAGACCTTGATATATAGAGACATTGATGATAAAATTCTTAGAAGCTTGTGACTTATTTCTACTGGGTTTTGGGAGTTAAAATTGTTTGAATTGTAGTTTATTTATTTCAAATATTTATTATTTTTTCGCATTGATATGCTTACCTAGCTTTAGAGATTAGGTGCCATCACGACATCCTACGGAGGGAATTTGGGGTCGTGACACAACTACTTCTAAAAAATTACATATAATACAACTTATTTTAAAATCTCACCTTTTTAATTATATTATACATAACTTTTCATCCCTAATATCTCTCTTAAAACTCATCATTCAATAGGGATTATACCAATAAAAGCATATCACTATATTAAATTTAAAATTATCATATTTTCTCTCTCATCAAATAATATCTCACCACCAGTCACTCTAACATCAAATTCTGAAACTACTTCTCTTTAGTAATGGTGATGGAATTGAATTGGAACCATTATTACCCAACTTGTCTTCTCCCCACAATATTATATATTATATCTCGGATATTGTATAATAATTATTTATATATATACATTTACTATAAATTAAAGGTAGACTATATCAAAATTGTTCTATGCATTTTTGCAAAGTGTTAATTAATATTTGTATATTGTATAGTTATATATATAATATATGTATTATATATACTATATATATATATATATATATATATATATATATATATATATATATATATATATATTATATTGTAAGTAACATATAAAATTTATATTATTAATACTATATAGATGATGAAAGGATGAAAGAATAGAGAAATTTCATCCTAAATTATGCAACACGAGTCCCTATTTTTATGGAGGATGTAGTGTGGGTATTGTGATGACCCAAAATGTTATCTTTAATTTTAATAATTAATTCTGTGTTCTAAGACCTCGAAAAGCACTATTTATCATTACTCGACTTGCGTGCGCAGTCCGTAAACTTTTTCGGAAAGTTTTTATGCGAAAAGTGAATTAAAATGTGAATTAGAGCTTTAAAACTCAACTGAGTTGACCTTGGTCAACATTTTTAGCAAACGGACTCGGATCAGTGTTTTGACAGTTTCGGTGGTCCGTATCGTGATTTGGGACTTGGGCGTATGCCCGAAATCAAATTCCGAGGTCCCTAGCCCGAGATATGAAATTTTGAAGAAATATTAAAAGTTTAAATTCAAATAGTGACCCCGGAATAGAATTTTGATGATTTCAACAGCTCTATGTGGTGATTTTAGACTTAGGAGCATGATCGAAATTTTATTTGGAAGTCCGTAGTGAAATTAGGCTTAAAATGGCTAAAATAGAAATTTAAGTTTGAAAGTTTGACCGGGGAGTTGACTTTTTGATGTCGGGGTCAGAATCCAGTTCTGAAAATTTTAACAGCTCTGTTATGTCATTTATGACTTGTGTACAAAATTTGAGGTCAATCAGACTTGATTTGATATGTTCCGACGTCGTTTATAGAAATTGAAAGTTTTAAAGTTTATTAGGCTTGAATCTATGTGTGATTCGTATATTTAGTGTTGTTTGATGTGTTTTTAAGACTCGATTAAGTTTGTATGATGTATTAGGACTTGTTGGTATATTTGGTTGAGGTACCGAGGGGCTCGGGCGTGTTCCGGATGGTTAACAGATCATTTTTGGCCTTGGTGAGATAGTTGATATCTGTTGCTGCAATTTTTCTGGGTTCCTCTTTCGCGTTCACGAGAGGAGCCTCGCATTCGCGAAGAGTGTTCTTAGCTGGTGAGATTTTTGTTCTATGCGTTCGCGGAGGAGAGGACGCAAACGCGAAGGGTAGGGCAGTGTGTGCATCGCGAACGCGTGAGTGGCGTCGCGTTCACGAAGGAGAGTGAGGCAGCTGGGAACCCCAGTCTTTTGTTCTACGCATTCGCGAGGTAAGGGACGCGTTCGCGAAGAGGAAAGTTGGGCAACACATTTTTGTGCTTCGCGAACGCGAGTCAAGGGTCGCGTTCGCGAAGAAGAAACCACTGGACATAATGTTTAAGTTCAGAAAATGGGACTTCGTCCCATTTTCCATTTTTAATGATTTGGAACTCGGATTGAGGCGATTGTTGGGAGATTTTCAGAGAAAACATCGGGGTAAGTGTTCTTAACTCAATCTTGGTTAGATTACTCGAATCCATCACTATTTTTAACATTTAATTGGTGATTTAAGTTGGAAATATTTGAAAAACCCTCATGGATAGATTTGAGGATTTGAGGGTCGAATTGTTATTGGAATTTAGTCATTTTGGTATAGTTAGACTCGTGATTGAATGGGCGTTCATATTTTGTAACTTTCGCCGGATTCCGAGACGTGCCCCCCACGTGCCATTTTTGAGTTAATTTCGGATTTTTATTGAAAAATATAATATTTTCTTATAGAAATAATTCTATAATTTTTGTTAACTGTATCTAATTAATTATGACTAGATACAAGTCGACCGGAATCGAAAAATCGAGGAAAAAGCATACTACTTAGTTAAATTGGAGCAAGTCGAGGTAAGTGACTTGCCTTGTGTGGGGGAAATATTTCCTAGAATTGGTATTAATTGTAATGTGATGAAAGTCGTGTACACGAGGTGACGAGTGTGTACACGGACTAAATATGAAGGATTATTTTTTTTTAAATTGTGAAGATCACTGTTGCACATTAATTAAATTATTAAATCTTGTTGTATTCTCCATCATTGATTTGATTTGTATACTTAAAATTTGTTTGATATTTTCCTGCTAATTGTTTTACCTGTTTAGTTGAAACTTGGTTTCTTTTATTCTGTGCATTATTAGAAATTGATTTCCTTTAAATTAAATATTATTAATATAAAGTATTTGACATTTTTAAATTTGGTATTGAAGCAACGTATTAAAGATTTGAAATGTTATTTTGCTAAATTATTTATTTTCGAATAATTTTGTAAGATTTTTGTACTCATTGTGATGGAGCCGTGAGCTCTTTATTGTGAAAAAATATTATTGACGATTTATGTTGGCATGAGCTGTGATCTCTTTATTGTGGAAAATTATTGTTGATCTACTTTGGCAAATTAAAATATTTGGGCACTTGAGGTGCAAATTGTGATATATTGTGATATTGATACGCATGCGGTGGTATAAGGTCTGGGTATTGAAACGCATGCGGTGAGATAAGGGTGGCTTGATATGCATGGCTAGTAGGGAAAACTACTAGAAGTCATGCGGTGTGATAAGGATGGCTTAAACGCGAGATGCTTTTTCGGGAAAAATATTTTCTTTAAAATAAATTTTGAAGGCTCCCGCGGTGAGATAAAGAAATGAGATATTGTGAATTTATTTATGATTTGGGACTACAAGGCGGTACCTCGGAAGTGCCCTTGTTGATATTGATTTATGTCCGTAGTTGCCGTTGATTATTTGTTGTGATTTTCTTAAGTTGAAAGGAATTGTTTTTGGTTTCTACGAGATATTATTTGCCATTATTTTGTATAATTAAATGGTGACCAGCTACTTGATTCTTTTTCATTGTCATTTTATCTTATTATATTGTTAAACATTTTACACGGTTATTATTTATTTTCTAGTAGGGCCTGACCTGACCTCGTCACTACTCTACCGAGGTTAGGCTTGGCACTTACTGGGTACCGTTATGGTGTACTCATACTACGCTTCTGCACATCTTTTTGTGCAGATCCAGGTACATCTTATCAGACTAGGCATCAGTAAACTAGCTGTACGAGGAGACTTCGAGGTATACGTTCCAGCGTCCGCAGACTCCGGAGTCCCCTTCTATCTTACTATGTTACTTCCTTATTTGTTTTAGACTCTGATGTATAGAGACATAGAGAATAAATTCTTAGAAGCTTGTGACTTATTTCTATCGGGTTTTGGGAGTTGAAATTGTTTGAATTGTAGTTTGTTTATTTCAGATATTTATTATTATTTCGCATTGATAGGCTTACCTAGTCTTAAAGACTAGGTGCCATCACGACATCGTACAGAGGGAATTTAGGGTCGTGACAAGTTGGTATCAGAGTACTAGGTTCATCGGTGTTATGAGTCACAAGCAGGTTTAGTAGAGTCTTGCGGATCAGTACGGAGACGTATGTACTTATCTTCGAGAGACTATGGAACTGTTATGAAATATTCACTTCTTTGATTTCCTTATCGTGCGCCTTTGTTGATTTCAAAGTTCTAAACAATTGTCTTTCTATTCTCTCACAGATGGTGAGGACACACACAACTGGATCTGATGATCAGACAGCCGCTCCCCCTGTTGGAGCCGTAAGAGGCCGGGGACGGGGCAGAGGCCGAGTCAGAGGCCGAGGAAGACCACGTGGTGCAGCCAGAGTACCTGCATGAACTGCTGCACCAGAGCCACCAGTAGCTCCAGTTGGAGAGCAGGCACTTGAGACGCCTGTTACTACTCCTGCACTTCAGGAGTCTCTTGCCCAGTTTTTGAGCATGTTTGGTACTTTAGCTCAGGCAGGATTAATTCCACTTGCTCCTGCCACATCTCAGGCTGGGGGAGGAGCGCAGACTCCCGCCGCCCGTACTCCAGAGCCACGGGCCCAAGTTGACCAAGCCCCAGAGGTTATACCAGTGCAGCCAATTGTCCCAGTTCGGCCTGAGATTAGGACAGCAGTTTCAGAGGGGGAGCAGCTCAGGCTCGAGAGGTATAAGAAGTACCACCATCCCACTTTCAGCGGTTTAGCTTCAGAGGATGTTCAGGGTTTTCTGGAGGAACGTCACCGTATCCTTTGTACTATAGGTATTGTGGATTCCAGTGGGGTTTCTTTCACGGCATTCCAGTTTAGAGGAGCAGCCTACCAGTGGTGGTGGTCATATGAGTTGGATAGTCCGGTTGAGGCGGCTTCACTTACTTGGACTCAATTTTCAGATATGTTCTTAAGGGAGTATGTTCCTCAGAGTCTTAGAGATGCATGGCACGCAGAGTTTGAGCAGCTGCGCCAGGGTTCTATTACCGTGTCAGAGTTTGCGGTCTGATTCAGTGATTTGGCTAGGCATGCACCAGCATTAGTTGCTACTGTTCGAGAGCGGGTTCGCAGATTTATTGAGGGTCTCCACCCTAGTATCAGATACAGTATGGCTCAAGAGTTAGAGATGGACATCACATACCAACAGGCGGTGTCAATTGCTAGAAGATTGGAAGGTATGCAGACTCGGGAGAGGGAAGAGAGGGAAGCTAAGAGACCCCGAGATTCTGGCACATATAATAATTCTCGTGCCCCAGTTGCACCCTGTCATGGTAGAGGTTATGTGAGTCGTCCTATTCATTCAGCACTTCCAGCTTCCAGTGGTATATCAGCTACTCCCAGACCTCAGGTTCCATATTATGCACCGCCAGTGTCTTCTGTACCTCCTGTACGGGGTGCTTTCAGCGGGCAGTCTAGTCGATCAGGCCTAAGGCTGTGCAACGGGATGGGCCGTCCCGTCCCGTCCCGGTCCCGTCCCGTCCCACTTAATTTTAAACGAGATGGGCCCATGTTAAACGGGACACGGGATGGGACGAGATGGCCATTTCGTCCCGTTTATCCCGTCCCATTTCGTCCCGTTTTGTCCCGTCCCATCCCGTCCCGTCCCTCGTCCTTTTGTTTTGAATTATAGCCGTTGGGCAACGACTATAATTGCAAAAATAGCCGTTCCCAACGGCCCAAAACGGTCATATTTGGCCCCCACCCCCCCAAAACACCCCCCCTCCCCAAACTTTTAATATAATCCCTAAGTTTATTAAATTACACTTTGTCCCTATTTTCTACTATAAATACCCCCATCCTTCTTCATTTTTTCCCACAAAAATAAATCATTCTCTCTCAAATCTCTTACATTCTATCTATATTATTCTCTCAATTTTCTCGCAATCAAGTGATAAGTTTCAAGTATTTGGGCAAATTTTTGGAGCAACTTTCAAGCTTCAAATTAATTCGTCAAGTATTTGGAGCAATATTTTGGGCAATTTCTTCAAGTTTTAATATTTAATCACGGTGCACTCGTTCCATCTCTTAATTTTAATATATATTTTTTGCGCATTATTTTAGTGCTTAATTTTTGTGTTTACTTTACGTGTTCTATTTTCGTATTTCATTTGTGTTTTTAATTTTTGTGTTCACTTTTTTTAATTTAATTTCGTATTTAAATTATGGCACCTAAAAATGTATTTGGCATATTTAAAAAAACTAATAAAGGTGAAAGTAGTAGTAATCCTAATCCTAGTCCTAATCCTAGCCCTTCTCCTGTAATTAGAAAACATATAGATGAAATGACTCATGTTGATGAAACTTCATTTTCCCAATCCCCGCATGTTATAATATTAATTTCGGAGAACAACTAGATCATGAAACTTTACAAAGACAATTTGGCAATGATATTTTTATTGAGGATGAAGAAAATGAGGATGAAGAAAATGAGGAAGAAGAATTAGATGAAACACCCACTAGTCCTGCAACACAAGCTCCAACTCAGAGTCAATCTCGGTCAGGAGCTTTACCCCCTGTACCTCTTGTAAGGGGTAAGCCTAAGGGTGAACGTCCCAAAACATCACTTGTATGGAAATGTTTTAAACATGATAAAGTCAATCAACGTGTTACATGTGAAATATGTAAGCAACGATTTGCGCACACCAAAAGTGGTGAGACGGGGGGGTTTATCTAGGCACTTAGGTAGGGACCACAAAGCTTTATGGATACAAGCTAAAATAGAAGCTGGACAAATACCGGATCCTAGCACCGGTACTAGCACTCCTAGTGGATCTGGCGGGAGTTCTAATATTTTACAACAACAACTTGACCCTGCTTCTGGTACTATTTTACGCCCCTATAACAAAGATAGAGATCGTGAGAACTTAGCAAAAATGGTGGCTGTCTGTGGCTTACCTTTTTCTTTTTCTTCTCACCCTGCTTTTGTGCATTATATACAAGAAACTTATAATCCTGCTTTTCAAGGTTTTCCTAAGACTACAGTTAGAAATGATGTTTTTAAATTTCAAATCGAATATCTTTAGTATATTCGTTGTGTATTTTTTTTACTTAGATTGTAAAGTGTCTATCACATATGATATAGGTCGTAGTCCTAATAGTTGTGATTATTTAACTGTTACATGTCATTGGGTTGATCATCACTTGAACATGCAAAAATGTATTATTGGTTATAAATTTGTTGATTCAAAACACACTGGAGCATATATTGCAACTACGGTTCTAAAAATACTTGATTTTTATGGACTCATTGATAAAGTTTTAACTATCACCTTAGATAATGCTTCTGCTAACACAACTGCAGCAACTAGCTTAAGAACTAGACTTTGTCCAATTAATCCAGCAATTTTTCATGTTAGATGTGCATGCCATATTTTTAACTTGGTTGTAAAAGATGATATTAATTTATTTTCTAATGCTTGTAGTAAAGTACAACATGCTTGCGGCTATATTTTTCGTGCTAATAAAACGAGTAGAATTCGTGAATTTGCTCAACAATGTGCTAGTGCTAACCTTCCATATAGAAAAGTTCCAAAAGATGTTTGTACTAGGTGGAATTCTACTTATGAAATGCTTAAAGTTGCTTATGATTATCGGGTGCCTATACAAAAGGTATTTAATATGCATAATGGTATCCTCGCTGATCAAATTGTTGATTTTGATTGGGATCAGATCAAAGAGCTTACTAAATTTTTAGAAAAATTTTATTATGCTACAAAATAATTTTCTGGTATATATTATCCTACTATTACACAAATATTATGGTATATTTGTGGAATTTCTGTTGTATTTGGTAAGTATAAAACTAATCCAACTTATGCATCGGCCATTAATGAAATGATTGCAAAATTTAAAAGGTATTTTTTCCCTATTCCCCAAGTTTATTTAATTTCTACTATACTTAACCCATCTTTAAAATTAAGAGGTGCAAATGCACTTGTTCGTAAAATTTATGAGAATTTAGCAATTCAAGAAAATGAACAACCATCTCTCGAAGAATGTCAAGCTAACATATATTCTTATGTTAGATCAATATTTGATAAATATAAATCGATGGAAACAACAGGTGGTAAAACTGCTCCTTCTACTTCTAAGTCTAGAGTAGAAGTTCTATGGGAAGATATGGATGATATAACAGGTTTTGATTCCTCTATTGATGATGAACTTGATTCTTATCTTAATCAATGATTGGAAAGTATTAAAGACGAAGAAGGCAACGAACAACTTTTGGCATGGTGGAGGGAGCATGGGAAGGCTTTTCCAATACTTTCAATAATAGCCCGAGATATCCTTGCTATTCAAGCATCATTAGTAGCATCGGAGAGTGCTTTTAGCGTGGCAAGACTTTAAATCGGAGATCATAGACATTCATTAGCGGAGGACAGCCTAGAGATTTCCGTATTATTCAGAGATTGGATTAATTCAGAAAGAAGAAATCTTGGCTTTGAAAAATTAACCACTAGGGAAGAAGAAGAATACAATGAGATACTTAGCACTGGCAGCGATGACGGCATGGAACTCATGGAACATCAATCAACATTGCCAATTCCAGAACAATGTACGAGAGAAATTATAGATAAGTTACAACAAAGTTATATAGGAGCTTATAAATATTAGTATGATAATTTGTAATTGGCTACTAAGAGGCCTAGTTCAAACAGAACCCTTCCTAGAAGGTAGCTGCGTAGATTATGTGCTCTTCAAAAGAATTATATTTGTATATGAGATTTGAAAGTTCTATTAATAAAATAAAAGGCTCTAAGCATTGAATTTTTTTATGAATTGTCTTACACTCTTACTTAGTTACTTAATGGCTTGAAATTATATTAAATAAATTATAATTCTATTATAAATTTATAATTACTAGAATATTTTATTACAAGTCTTTTGTTTTAATATTTTATAAATCTTCACTTAGTTTCCTAATTTCCGTTTAATTTTTAAGTTTATTAAATAAGTCAAAAAACTAGATGTTGCAAACTTTAAAAATTTAGTCATTGTCAAAAGAATATCCGTTGCCAAACTCAATGTTAAATAATTTTTTTTTAATCGGCAGTTAAGGCCCGTGAACCCGTCCCGTACCGTTCCGTCCCGTCCTGTCCCGTCCCGTCCCATCCCATTTGTTAGCGGGACAAGATGGGCCTACCATTTCGTCCCGTTTGTCCCGTCCCATTTCGTCCCATCCCGCCACCGTCCCGGCTAAATATTGTCCCGTCCCATTAATTTTGTCCCGTCCCGTCCCGTTGGATAACCATAATCAGGCCCGAGCCAGTCCCACCTGCCACGTCCTCCGATGGCTTGTTTTGAGTGTGGTGACACTCGTCATATCATGAGGGATTGCCCCAGACTTGGGAGGGGTGCACCTCCACGGATTTCTCAGGCCCCACCTATTCCACAGGGTCCTCAGGCTTCTCAGGCCATGATTACTGCACCAGTTGCCACTCCACCTGCACAGCCAACCAGAGGTAGAGGTCAGACAGGTAGAGGTCTCCCTAGAGGGGGAGGCAAGGCCAGATATTATGCCTTTCCTGCTAGGACAGATGCCGTTGCATCCGATTTTGTTATCACAGGTATTATTCCGGTCTGTCATAGAGATGCATCAGTCTTATTTGATCCAGGCTCCACTTATTCTTATGTGTCATCTTATTTTGCCCCGTATTTGGGCGTATCACGTGATTCCTTGAGTTCTTCTGTTTATGTATCTACACCCGTGGGTGAATCTATTATTGTGGATCATGTGTATCGGTCGTGTTAAATTGTTATTAGTGGTTTTGAGACCAGGGCCGATTTATTATTGCTTAGTATGGTGGATTTCGATATAATTTTGGGCATGGACTGGTTGTCGCCCTATCATGCTATTCTTGATTGTTACGCCACGACGGTGACGTTGGCTATGCCAGGTCTATCACGGCTAGAGTGGAGAGGTACCTCGTATCATGTTCCTAGCAGGGTTGTTTCATTTCTTAAAGCTCAACGAATGGTTGAGAAGGGGTGTGATGCGTATCTGGCCTATGTAAGAGATGTTAGTATTGATACTCCTATCGTGGAGTCAGTTCCTATAGTAAGGGATTTTCCTGATGTATTTCCAGCGGATCTTCCAGGTTTGCCACCCGACAGGGATATTGATTTTGGCATTGATTTGTTACAGGGCACTCAGCCCATTTCTATTCCACCATACCGTATGGCCCCAGCAGAATTGAAAGAATTAAAAGAACAGTTATAGGAATTGCTGGATAAGGGCTTTATTTGGCCCAGTGTGTCACCTTGGGGTGCTCTTGTCTTATTTGTAAAGAAGAAAGATGGTTCTATGCGGATGTGTATTGATTACCGCCAGCTGAACAAGGTTACAGTGAAGAATAGGTATCTATTGCCACGTATTGATGACCTATTTGATCAACTTCAGGGTGCCAGAGTGTTTTCTAAGATCGACTTGCGTTCAGGCTATCATTAGTTGAAGATTCAGGAGCCAGATATCCCAAAGACTGCTTTTAGGACTCGGTACGGTCATTACGAGTTCCTTGTGATGTCTTTTGGGCTGACCAACATCCCAACAACATTTATGCACTTAATGAATAGTGTATTTCAACCCTATCTTGATTCTTTCGCCATTGTGTTTATTGACGACATTCTGGTGTATTCCCGGAGTCAGGAAGATCATGAACAACACCTAAGGACTGTGCTTCAAATTTTGAGAGAAAAGAAGTTATATGCAAAATTTTCAAAGTGTGAATTCTGGCTTGATTCAGTGGGAATTTTGGGTCATATAGTTTTGTGCGAGGGAATCAAGGTAGATCCGAAGAAGATTGAAGTAGTGCAGAGTTGGTCCATACCGTCCTGAGTTACGAAAATTCGGAGTTTCCTTGGTTTGGCAGGGTATTATCGCCGATTTGTAAAGGGTTTCTCTTCTATTGCTGCATCTATGACCAAATTGACCCAGAAGGGTGCTCAATTCAGGTGGACCGAGGAATGTGAGGAGAGCTTTCAAAAGCTCAAGACAGCTTTGACTACAGCCCCAGCATTGGTATTACCTACAGGTACAAGATCTTATACTGTGTATTGTGCCGCGTTGCGTATTGGTCTCGGTGCAGTGTTGATGTAAGATGGTAGGGTGATTGCCTACGCGTCCAGACAGTTAAAGATGCATGAGAAGAATTATCCTGTACATGACTTGGAGTTAGCAGCTATTGTTCATGCCTTAAAAATTTGGCGGCATTATTTGTAAGGTGTTCATTGTGAGGTCTACACCGATCACCAGAGTCTACAACATCTGTTTAAACAGAAGGATCTTAATTTGCGGCAGCAGAGATGGTTGGAGTTGCTTAAGGATTATGATATCACCATTCTCTATCATCCTGCGAAGGCCAATGTAGTGGCCGATGCCTTGAGTCATAAGGCGGAGAGTTTGGGCAGCTTAGCATATTTACCGGTAGCAGAGAGGCCTTTAGCCTTGGATGTTCAGGCCTTAGCCAACCAGTTTGTCAGGTTGGATGTTTCCGAGCCGAGCCGAGTCTTGGCTTATGTGGTTTATCAGTCTTCTCTTTATGATCGTATCAGGGAGCGTCAATATGATGACCCTCATTTGCTTGTCCTTAAGGATACAGTTCAGCATGATGATGCCAAGGAAGTCACTATTGGAGATGACGGTGTACTACGGATGCAGGGCAGGCTATGTATACCCAATGTAGATGGCTTGCGTGAGTTGATTCTCCAGGAGGCTCACAGTTTGTGGTATTCCGTTCATCCGGGTGCTGCAAAGATGTATCAGGACTTGAGACAACACTATTGGTGGAGGCGGATGAAGAAAGACATAGTGGAGTATGTATCTCGGTGTCTAAATTGTCAACAGGTGAAATATGAGCATCAACGACCGGGTGGATTACTTCAGAAGTTAGAGATTCCAGAATGAAAATGGTAGCGGATCACTATGGATTTCGTTGTTGGGCTCCCACGGACTCAACGGAAGTTTGATGCAGTTTGGGTGGTTGTGGATAGGCTGATCAAATCAGCTCATTTCATTCCTGTGATTACTACTTACTCTTCAGAGCAGCTGGCTCAGGTATATATTCGCGAGATTGTCAGACTTCACGGTGTACCGGTATCTATCATCTCTGACCGGGGTACACAGTTTACCTCACGATTTTGGAGGGCAGTACAGCGTGAGTTGGGTACTCGGGTAGAGTTGAGTACAACATTTCACCCTCAGACGGACGGGCAGTCCGAACGCACTATTCAGATACTGGAGGATATGCTTCGTGCGTGTGTGATAGATTTTGGGAGTGCTTGGGATCAGTTCTTACCACTTGCGGAGTTTGCTTACAACAACAGTTACCAGTCAAGCATTCAGATGGCTCCGCATGAGGCCTTGTATGGTAGGCGGTGCCGGTCTCCAGTGGGTTGTTCGAACCGGGCGAGGCTAGACTATTGGGTACATACTTGGTTCAGGATGCCTTGGAAAAGGTTAAGTTGATTCAGGATCGACTTCGTACATCCCAATCTAGATAGAAGAGTTATGCGGATCGGAAGGTTCGTGATGTTGCATTTATGGTTGGTGAGTGGGTATTGCTCCGGGTTTCATCTATGAAGGGTGTGATGAGGTTCGGGAAGAAGGGCAAGTTAAGCCCTAGGTATATTGGGCCTTTTGAGATTCTTGAGAAAGTTGGAGAGGTGGCTTACAGACTTGCACTACCACCTAGTCTTTCTGCGGTTCATCCGATATTCCATGTTTCCATGCTTCGGAAATATCACGGCGATCCATCTCATGTGTTAGACTTCAGTTCGGTTCAGTTAGACAAGGATCTATCTTATGTTGAGGAACCAGTGGCTATTTTGGATAGGCATGTTCGAAAGCTGAGGTCAAAGAACATTTCTTCCGTGAAGGTTCAGTAGAGGGGTCATCCGGTCGAAAAGGCAACTTGGGAGACCGAGCATGATATGCACAGCTGTTATCCACACTTATTCACCAGCTAAGGTATTTCTTCTAACTCTGTTCGAGGACGAACGTTTGTTCTAGAGGTGGAGAATATGATGACCCAAAATGTTATCTTTAAATTTAATAATTAATTCTATGTTCTAAGACCTCAAAAATCACTATTTATCATTACTCGACTTGCGTGCGCAGTACATAAAATTTTCCGGAATGTTTTTATTCCAAAATGAATTAAAATGTGAATTAGAGCTTTAAAACTCAACTAAGTTGACCTTGGTCAACATTTTTAGCAAACGGACTCGGATCAGTGTTTTGATAGTTTCGGTAGGTCCGTATCGCGATTTGGGACTTGGGCGTATGCTCGGAATCAAATTCCGAGTTCCCTAGCCCGAGATATGGAATTTTGAAGAAAAATTAAAAGTTTAAATTCAAATAGTGACCGGATGTCGAATTATGTGCAAACGACACCATAATAGAATTTTGATGATTCCAACAGCTCCATATGGTGATTTTGGATTTAGGAGCGTGATCGGAATTTTATTTGGAAGTCCGTAATGAAATTAGGCTTGCAATGGCTAAAATAGGAATTTAAGTTTGGAAGTTTGACCGGGGAGTTGACTTTTTGATGTCGGGGTAGGAATCCAGTTCTGAAAATTTTAACAGCTCCGTTATGTCATTTATGACTTGTGTACAAAATTTGAGGTCAATCAGACTTGATTTGATATGTTCCGGCGTCGTTTGTAGAAATTGAAAGCTTCAAAGTTTATTAGGCTTGAATCTATGCGTGATTCGTGTTTTTAGTGTTGTTGGATGTATTTTGAAGATTCGACAAAGTTCGTATGATGTATAAGGACTTGTTGGTATATTTGGTTGAGGTCCCGAGGGGCTCGGGCGTGTTCCGGATGGTTAATGGATCATTTTTGGCCTTGGTGAGATAGCAGATATTTGTTGCTGCAATTTTTCTGGTTTCCTCTTTCGCGTTCGCGAAGAGTGTTCTGAGCTGGTGAGATTTTTGTTCTACGCATTCGCGGAGGAGAGGACACGAACACGAAGTTAGGGCAGTGTGTGCATCGGGAACGCGTGAGTAGCGTCGCGTTCGCGAAGGAGAGTGAGGCAGCTGGGAACCCCATTCTTTTGTTCTACGCGTTCGCGAGGTAAGGGATGCGTTCGTGGAGGTCTGAGTTTGCAAAGCTTCACGTTCACGAAGCGTAGGTCGCGTTCGCGAAGAGGAAAGTTGGGCAGCACATTTTTGTGCTTCGCGAACGCGAGTCAAGGGTCGCGTTCGCGAATAAGAAACCACTGGACATAATTTTTAAGTTCAGAGTTTTTAACGATTTGGAGCTCGGATTGAGGCGATTTTTGGGAGATTTTCAGAGAAAGCATCGGGGCAAGTGTTCTTAACTCAATCTTGGTTAGATTACCCGAATCCATCACTGTTTTTAACATTTAATTGGTGATTTAAGTTGGAAAAATTTAAAAAACCCTCATGGATAGATTTGAGGATTTGAGGGTTGAATTGTTATTGGAATTTAGTCATTTTGGTATGGTTAGACTCGTGATTGAATGAGCGTTCATATTTTGTAACTTTCGTCGGATTCCGACCATTTTTGAGTTAATTTCGAATTTTTATTGAAAAATGTAGTATTTTCTTATAGAATTAATTCTATAATTTTTGTTGACTGTATCGAATTAATTATGACTAGATACGAGTCAATCGGAATCGGAAAATCGAGGAAAAAATATACTACTTGGTTAAATTGGAGCAAGTCAAGGTAAGTGACTTGTCTAACCTTGTGTGGGGGAAATTTTCCCTAGGATTGGTATTAATTGTAATGTGATGAAAGTCGTGTACACGAGATGATGAGTGTGTACACGGACTAAATATGAAGGATTATATTTTTTAAATTGTGAAGATCACTATTGCACATTAATTAAATTATTAAATCTTGTTATATTCTCCATCATTGATTTGATTTGTATACTTAAAATTTGCTTGATCTTTTCCTGCGAATTGTTTTACCTGTTTAGTTGAAACTTGGTTTTTTTATTCTGTGCATTATTAGAAATTGATTTCCTTTAAATTAAATATTATTAATATAAAGTATTTGACATTTTTAAATTTGGTATTGAAGCAACGTATTAAAGATTTAAACTATTATTTTGCTAAATTATTTATTTTTGAATATTTTTGTAAGATTTTTGTACTCATTGTGATGAAGTCATGAGCTCGTTATTTTGGAAAAATATTATTGATGATTTATGTTGGGATGAGCCGTGAGATCTTTATTGTGAAAAAATATTATTGATCTACTTTGGCAAATTGAAATATTTGGGCACTTGAGGTACAAATTGTGATATGTGGTGATATTGATATGCATGCGGTGGTATAAGGTCCGGGTATTGAAACGCATACGGTGAGATAAGGGTGGCTTGATACGCGTGGCTAGTAGGGGAAACTACTAGAAGTCATGCGGTGTGATAAGGATGACTTAAACGCAGGATGTTATTTTGGGAAAAATATTTTTCTTAAAATAAATTGTGAAGGTTCTCGCGGTGAAATAAGAAAATGAGATATTGTGAATTTATTTATGATATAGGACTACGAGGCGGTACCTCGGGAGTGCCCTTGTTGATATTTATTTATGGCCGTAGTTGCAGTTGATTATTTGTTGTGATTTTCTTAAGTTGAAAGGAAATTTTGTAGGTTTCTACGAGATATTATTTGCCATTATTTTGTATAATTAAATGGTGACCTGCTGCTTGATTCTTTTCCATTGTTATTTTATCTTATTATATTGTTAAACATTTTACCCTGTTATTATTTATTTTTCAGTAGGGCCTGACCTGACCTCGTCACTACTCTACCGAGGTTAGACTTGGCACTTTTTGGGTGCCGCTGTGGTTTACTCATACTACGCTTCGGCACATCTTTTTGTGTAGATCCAGGTACATCTTATCAGACTAGGCATCAGTAAACTAGCTGTACGAGTAGACTTCGAGGTATACCTGCCAGCGTTCGCAAACTCCGGAGTCCCCTTCTATCTTACTATGTTGCTTCTTATTTGTTTTAGACTATGATGTATAGATACATAGAGAATAAATTCTTAGAAGCTTGTGACTTATTTCTACCGGGTTTTGGGAGTTGAAATTGTTTGAATTGTAGTTTATTTATTTCAGATATTTATTATTATTCCGCATTGATAGGCTTACCTAGTCTTAGAGACTAGGTGCCATCACGACATCCTATAGAGGGAATTTGGGGTCGTGACAGATATGGGATAGTGTTATAATGGTAACCTAATGTATTTATAGTGATAATTAATGATTAATAAATTAAAGAATTTTAGGAGCTAATTATGAGATACGTTGCTACTTAGATTTCCCCTTTATTAGGAAATCTACCTTTTTTTTAGTGTATATATTTTAACATTGTTGTACAATATGTTATTCTATTACTAGTTGTAGATTATGAAATATTTTTAGAATCCATAGGTAATTATGAAAATCTCCCGAATCAAAATACTACACAAGTGTCTGATGAAGCACAATCAAAGCTAAATCCTAAACAAGAACATACTTTCAAGACTATATTATAAAGAGTCGACTCTGGTATAACGAGATTATTCTTTGTAGATCCCTCCGACGGAATCGAAATAATATTTCTATGTCATGCATTACTTGCATATATCATATCAAATGGCATGGCACTGTTAGCAATAATAGCAAGTGGTATGCCAACAATGATTTTATTGTGAGGCCACCCACTTTTGATTTGATATACCTCTTCAAACAAATTAAATAATTATTATAAATATATCAAAGCAGAGCAATGGTGCTAAATTAATAAGGAAAGCAAAATTAATAATATGGGATGAAGCACTTATGGCTAAGTGTCAAACAATAGAAATAATTGCCTGGAGTTCTAGAGATATGGATATTAATGAACTGTTTGGTAAAATATTAATGGTTTGGGAGGTGAGGTTCTGTCAAGTACTACCAGTAGTTCTAAAATCGACAAAAGCAGAGATTGTAAAAGCTAACTTGCCAAATTATACTTCTGGCCTCAAACGAAAAAGATTCAACTAACAAGAAATATATAGTAAGAACAGATCCAGTAATCGGTATCTTCTTGCTTCGTGTCGGAAACGAAGAAGAGCATCTAATAAAAGATGATTTGGTTCTTCCTGAACACTTGGTTATCAATCTCAATGGTAATAGTAGTGCATTTAATAAGAGAAATATTTCTATCATTAGATTAAAATGCTTTTTTTGCAAATCGCATGATAGAATTAAAAAGATATTTTAGCTATCAGAAATGAATATGTTGATCAACTAAATAAAAGGTTGATTACAAAATTTTATTGTAAAAATAAAATATTTTTCAGTTTTTGATTCAGCAGAAAATGATACCAATAATTACTACCAAGAAGAATACTTAAATACTTTAGTACCAAATGGCCTTCTACATACATGTTTGTTTTCAAGTTTCTTATTTATTACGTATGTTAGTGTCGCCGTATATATAATAGACTAAGAGCCTGTTTGGACATAAGAAATTTTTCACTTTTCTTTGAAAATTCACTTTTTTACGAAACTGGTGTTTGGTCATAAAATTTTCAATTTTCACTTGAAGATT
This sequence comes from Nicotiana tomentosiformis, assembly GCF_000390325.3. Lineage (NCBI taxonomy): Eukaryota > Viridiplantae > Streptophyta > Magnoliopsida > Solanales > Solanaceae > Nicotiana > Nicotiana tomentosiformis. The sequence continues at coordinate 143,661,820 of NC_090814.1, read as the reverse complement.
AATTTTGGAAATTTTTGAAAATTTGAAAAACTTAAAAAAGTTATTTTTTAAAATTTTCACTCAGATCACTCATAAAACTTTAAAAATAACCCAAATTATATTCATGTCCAAACACAACTCTAATTTTCAAATACCATTTTCACTTGATTTTTTTTTTCACTTTTTAAATTTTTTTTTACAATTCTTATGTCCAAACGCCCACTAAATTAAAATTGATCTTCCATTGTATATAGGTTAATTTTGAAAAACATATGCCTGTCATGCCAGTGGAAAACTTAGATACGTCGAATAACTTATATAATAGCACACAAATGGTACATAGAAGTTTTGACAATAGCGTCATACATGCAACAATTATGGTATTGGTTAATGTGCTTTTAAGTATATTCTTATCCCTGAAATCAACTTTCGTCTTCCGATATTAAGGAATATCCTTTTAAATTTGTGTGAAAATAATTTTTAATATATTTATATTTTGCAAATATAATAAATAAAGCACAAGGACAAACATCCTAAATATTGGACTATATTACCGCAATATATTTTCTTGCACGAACAACTGTATGTTGCACTTTCAAGAGGGATATCAAGATCGACAACAAGAGTTCTGGTTAAGGCAGAGCAACCAACGCATTAGGAGGAAACATACATAAAAAAAATATTGTCCACAAAGAAATGTTCGTTAAGATACCATCACATTAAATACTTTTAAACTATAATATATTATTATCTAATTAACATGAAAAAATTAATCATTTGTGTAAGTTTTGATGATGTCCTTTTATTTTAAATTCCATGTATTATGCTAATGTAATAATATTTTTCGGCATTTAGAAGATTGTTGTATTATTATACATAAAATTTCTCTCATTAATTAAATTTTATTGTTCATTCATATAAATAAATGTTTAAATCATAATGTGTCATTATTAACGTGCAACGTACGTTCATAGATATTAGTAAAACAAAACGAGTCTACGAAACTTGAAAGAAAATTATGGACGAATAAATATATGTATGTAATTTCAAATTCGATATATAGCACCGTTACATATTTCTATAATTGTTATTGATATGGAAATAAAGGATTGTTTTGGTTGGAGACATTGAAAAATATTCCACAATACCATCCCATATAAAAAAAAATATTATTTCATTTGACAGATTAGGAAAACTAACCTTCGCATAACGAATGCAGCGTTTAACTAAACATACTAAAATAAAACAATCCCGCAGAAATAGCTAATACAATATTTGATTGGAATATTAAATAATATGTGTATTAAGTTATGCATGAATCGGTAAATTACTTAAGCGAGATGAATATTAATAAAATTAAAAGCAAAAATATCTTTCAAACAAGTTATTCCTAAATAATAGAAAAAATCTTATAATAATTATGTATACGGTCAAAACCGGTTTCGACCTTCGTATGATTTTTCAAGATTGGAACATAATGGACCGAAGATCATCTTCATAATATCGAGATAAGACCTGAAGCCAGGGTACTGAGCTCAAATTTCTGAGCTCGAAGTCATTACCGAGCTCGAGTCCAAATCGAACTATGATGTGAAGCGGTGTCATCGAGCTTAAGAGCCAGAGACCGACCAATATCGAGCCCGAGTCGATACCGAGCCTCAAGTTAATATCGAGCTCCAAATCTGGAAATCGACCAATACCAAATCCGATCAAGATCGAGCCAAGAGACAAGAGCCGTTACGGCCGCACTAAGGGAGAGAATCTCGGCGGGAATTAGGAAAAAACTAATCTATCATAGATTCCCTACTATGTATTTTTAATTATATCCAAAGTAGGATCCCTCCACTATAAGAGGGATGGCTATTATTTCTGTAACAGGGGGCAAGATTAAGGCATTCATACACTCTCATATTATTAATATTCACGGAGAAAAATATATTGATATTCAGATAAAGATTATCCTTGTTTTGGGTTTTGTATATTGATTCGCCTTGCTTGTTCATAAACCGTTTTCCACTAAGTTTGGTTTGTATTTCATTCTTTATATAGTCAATATATTTCTACTTACTTTCCGATTTGTGCCAAGTTATACCACATATCCTTAGAACTACGTATAAATTCAACTCTATCCATTTTTCGGGTAAACAGTTTGGCGCCCACTGTGGGGCTAAGGATAACAATAGTTATTTGGTACGAATCTCTGCAAAACATACCATTTTACACTTGATATTGGAAGTATCTTTGATTTTAGGTTGAAAACGACGAATTCTTAATTAATGGCCCTACCTATCGACAACGAAGCTTGCCTTCAAGATGAGAACAATAACTTAACCCCAGGGGGTGGAAGGCCACTCTTCGATCCCGTTGGAGCTCCGGTCGAAGAGCCAATAGACGTTAATTCACATGCGGCCATCGAGGCGAACCAACGTTCCGACCCTGAAAATAGCATTCATGGTGGAACTCGGTCTGCAGCTCGAAATACCCAAAATACTGAGGAAAACGGAATCAGCTTGCGTATGATTTTCGAGATGTTGCAAGCTCAACAAGTAGCAATAGCCAATTGCAGAGCCAAACCTAGGCACCGACCAGACTCGAGCACAGTCCACCACAAAAAGTCACCCACAAAATGGGGCCAGCTATAGTAAGGTCAAATGAGTAAGAATCGGGGACTAATCCCGAAATTGTTAAGATGTTCGAAGAACTGACAAAACTAATAGAGTCAGGAGAAAGGAGTATCGAAGTAAACGACAAAAAAGTAGGAACGTATAACTCTAGGGTTGATCAGATCCCAGGGGCACCGCCGATATTGAAGGGCTTAGATTCCAAAAAATTTGTAGAAAAGCCTCCCCCCTTCCCCCCCGAGCGCGGCTCCTAAACCAATCCCAAAGAAGTTTCGCATGCACGAAATTCCTAAATATAATGGAATGACTGACCCCAACGAACACGTCACCTCTTACACATGTGCTATTAAAGGGAATGATCTAGAGGACGATGAGATCGAATCTGTATTATTGAAAAAATTCGGTGAAACCTTGTCAAAAGGATCAATGATATGGTATCATAATTTACCGTCTAACTCTATCGATTCTTTTGCTATGCCTATAGATTCTTTCGTAAAAGCACACGCCGGAGCCATAAAGGTCGAGACCAGGAAGTCGGACCTTTTCAAGGTAAGGCAAAAGGACAACGAGATGCTAAGAGAGTTCCTATCTCGTTTCCAAATGGAACGAATGGATCTACCACCGGTCATCGACGATTGGGCTGTACAAGCTTTCACTCAAGGACTGAACGAGCGGAGCTTGATGGCTTCACGATAGTTGAAGCAGAATTTGATCGAGTACCCGGCTATTACTTGGGCCGATGTATACAATCGATATCAATCGAAGATCGGAGTTGAAGACGACCAGTTGGGGTCTAGGTCCATTTTTAAAAAGGAATTTTGACCGAGAACCAAGGCCAAACAAGGATCGATATCAGCCATATAACAGAGATTGTAGGGGTAGTGAACCTTCACACAACCCCGTACGAGGCAAAATGAGAAATGATAGAGGCCAAGGGTCTCGGGGGTTGATGAATAGGAATGGGTTTGACAGGCATACCTGACCTAAGGAAGCACCACGGTTATCTGAGTATAACTTCAGCATCGATGCATCCGCCATCATGTCGGCTCTCAGACGCATCAAAGATACTAAATGGCCTCGACCTCTGCAGACCGATCCTGCCCAGAGGAATCCCAATCAAATGTGCGAATATCATGGTACTCATGGCCACAGAACGGAAGATTGCAGGCAACTGAGAGAGGAGGTAGCCCGGTTATTTAATAAAGGGCACCTTCTAGAATTTTTAAATAACAAGGCCAAAAACCATTTCAAAAACAGGGATTTTAGTAGACAAAACGAATAAGAAGAGCCACAACACATCATCCACATGATCATGGGTGGGATCGATACCCCCAGGGGTCGGTGCTTAAACGCATTAAGATGTCGATTGTAAGAGAAAAACGATCCCAGACTCAGGATTACACCCCTGAAGGAACCTTGTCCTTTAATAACGAAGACGCGGAAAGAATCATGCAACCACATAATGATGCACTGGTAATATCTGTACTTATGAATAAAACTCAAGTTAAATGTGTGTTAATTGATCCAGGTAGTTCGGCCAACATCATTTGATCAAGGGTCGTAGAGCAACTCGATCTACAGGACCAGGTCGTGCCTGCAACCTTGGTACTAAACGGATTCAATATGGCATGTGAAACTACTAAGGGAGAAATAATCCTGCCAATTAACGTGGCCGGGACCATCCAAGAAACGAAGTTCCATGTGATCGAATGCGATATGAGATACAATGCCCTGTTTGAAAGACCGTGGATCCACAATATGAGGGTTGTACCCTCGACCCTCCACCAGGTTTTGAAGTTCCCAACATCGGAGGGAATCAAAACGGTCTACGGGGAGCAATTAGCTGCAAAATAAATGTTTGCCGTCGATGAAGTGATTCCGATATCATCATTATTATCAGTAAAAAGATCGGGTTCGAAGGAGGAAAGAAATACCAAATAGCAATCACAAACGTCAGCTTCGACCCGATTAGAGTATCAGAAGACTGACGAAGATAATGAACATGGGGTCCCTCGATCCTTTGTGGTCCCCGATAATTCCGACGCTACCCAATCAACGGTAGAAGAAATGGAGCAAGCCATACTAGTCGAATATCTGCCCGAATGAAAGGTATACCTGGGCACGGGTTTAGATCCCGAGCTCAGGAGAAAGCTTATTCAATTTCTTATAGCTAACATAGACTGTTTCGCTTGGTCCCATCTTGACATGACTGGGATCCCATCGGGAATCACCACTCATAAGTTAAGCTTGGACCCAAAATTTCACCCGGTAAAACAAAAAAAGAAGGCCCCAGTCCGAAGTCAAACATGCCTTCATCAAAGACGAGGTAACCAAACTTCTTAAAATAGGGTCCATTTGGGAAGTAAAATACCCCGAGTGGCTAGCAAATGTGGTGGTAGTCCCTAAAAAGGGGAACAAGTTTAGAATGTGTATAGATTATAAAGACCTGAATAAAGCATTCCCTAAGGATTTTTTTCCTTTGCCTAATATCGATCTTATGATCGACGCCACGGTCGACCACGAGACTCTCAGCTTTCTCGATGCCTATTACGGGTACAACCAAATATAGATGAACCCGGAGGATTAAGAAAAGACCTCATTTATCACTAAGTACGGGACTTACTATTATAATGGAATGCCATTCGGCCTAAAAAATGCTGGTGCAACTTATCAACGCCTAGTAAACAAAATGTTCGAAAAGCAAATAGGAAAATCAATGGAGGTTTATATTGATGACATGTTAGTTAAATCCCTGCAAGCAGAGGACCATTTAAAGCATTTGTAGGAAACTTTTGACATACTAAGGAAGTACAATATGAAGCTCAATCCCGAAAAATGTGATTTCGGGGTTGGCTCGGGCAAGTTTCTCTGTTTCATGGTGTCCAATCGAGGAATAGAGATTAACCCCGATAAAATCAAAGCAATCGGGGACATCACAGTGGTAGATAATGTAAAGGTTGTACAAAGGCTAACGGGACTAATAGCCTCCCTGGGACGATTCATTTCGAGATCCTCGGATAGGAGCCACCGATTTTTCTCTCTACTTAAAAAGAAAAGCAATTTTGCATGGACTCCGGAATGTCAGCAGGATTTGGAAGAGCTAAAGCGGTATTTATCGAGCCCTCTGTTGCTTCAAACCCCGAAGGCAGACGAACAACTTTATCTATATCTAGCTGTCTCGGAGATAGCAGTAAGTGGAGTCCTAATTCGAGAAGAACGAGGTATGAAATTCCCTATTTATTATTTCAGTCGAACTTTAGGTGAGGTTGAAACTAGATAGCCACACTTAGAAAAATTAGCACTTGCTTTAATAAGTGCCTCTAGGAAACTAAAACCATATTTCTAGTGCCATCCGATACATGTTGTAACAACTTATCCTCTCCGAAATATTTTACACAAACCTGAGCTTTCAGGTCGATTGGCCAAATGGGCCATAGAGATCGGCGGGTACGACATCGAGTATCAACCTCGAACCGCTATCAAAATTCAAATCTTAGCGGACTTCGTGGTTGACTTTATGCCGGCCTTCGTACCCGAGATTGAAAAAGAATTACTGATAAAATCGGGTACCTCTTCGGGAGTCTGGACCCTCTTTACGGACGGTGCCTCGATCACAAAGGGGTCCGAACTGGGCATCGTAATGAAATTGCCCACAGGTAATGTAGTTAGACAGTCTATTAAATCTAAAAAATTGACTAACAATGAGGCCGAGTATGAGGCCGTGATTGCAGGTCTTGAACTAGCTAGAAGTTTGGGGGCCGAGGTCGTGGAGGCTAAATGTGATTCCCTCCTTGTGGTAAATCAAGTCAACGGGACTTTTGAAGTCCGAGAAGATCAAATGCAGAGGTACTTGGATAAATTACATGTGACTCTACATCGATTCAAGGAATGGACTTTGCAACATATACTTCGAGAGTAGAACAGTGAGGCCGATGTTCTTGCAAACTTAGGTTCGTCGGTCGAGGATGACGAACTCAACTCGGGGACTGTCTGTAACACCCCATATTTTCATACGTGAAAGTACGCCATAAATAAATTAATGGAAGCTCGTAAATGAGATGTTACATCCCGCATTTTCATACGTTAAAGTTTCATCGTAAGTTAATCGATGTAAGTTCGGGAATGGGATTATTTTGAGATTATAAGCATTATACTATTTCAAACAAGTGACGAGTAAATTCATGAAGGTGAGAGGGTAAGCAAATCGAAGAAAATAAATTTCATCGAAGTTTGACATTTTGGATAAAATACGAGCCGAGCAAAAATACCCGGTATTTATGGACTAGTACCATACAAGGTACCACATGGCCATGATAGTAAGGTGTATGAAGTGTGTTAAAAGTGAGTAGTATTTTAAGTAATTGGAGATAATTCTTAATTATGTGGGTAATTGGTTAATTATTAGTTAGTGGAGATTATCAAGTTAATCAAGAGATTAGTGGTTAATTAAGCATAATTTAGATAAGGTTGAGTGCTCCCAACGTGGCAGCATGTGTAAAGCTTTCATCAAGCTTAAAGTGACTAAGAATGTTATGAGCTAGGTGGCATCTTGAAATAGACTCTTGGTTATAAGCCATAAAAGGCTCTCAAAATCACAAATATATGGAATGGAACATGAGTGCTTTAGCAAAAGCCATACAAGACTTCTCCAATTCATCAAAAGTCACATAAGATTATGATCAAAATTCAACAAAAGGCTTCTTTAATATATAGAATGGAGATGCTTGCATCCAACCTCCAAGTAACGAGCCTTCAGCAAAAGAAATTATCCTAGGATATATTATGAGACTTCTTAGAAAATTAGCAACGGGATTTTTGCGATTCTAAAGGAGTACAGTGCAATCTTTCTCAAGAATATCATACGGATTTTTTCCTACTTCGATCTGCCATTACACATTGTCGTAATCAACAATGTTAAAGGGATTGTCAAGATAATCGGTTCAAGTATTTTAAGGCTATCCCTTCTTTCCTTTTGGAGTGATCCAAATGATACAAATAAAACGAGCAAAATACGCGCAACTTTCATAAATGACTCTATTCATAGAAATATTAGGGGTGTCTATATTCTTAATTCCTCATGTGTCTTATTATTCTATCATATGTTCATGGGTCTCAGAAAATACGTAAGTTGATAAAGTTTATTTCATGATATTAATCAAAGACATAATGGTCTTATGACATTCCGAAAGATTTTATTGACGTACTTCTCATACATTGCATTCACTTATACATGTACATTGACCCATGACCAGATGATGTTATATACGTGTATATGTATGTATATATATGTACATGGGATATGGGAAAAGGTTACGATGTTATATACGCACCACCACCTGATCAGCTGGTATACGTTGATGAATTGCCCACAGTGGCCGAGATGATATGATGGGATGCCCTCAGAGGCTTGATGATGTTATGAACGCATATACCTATGTATGGTATGACATTTATACGCATATGCATGACATTATAAATATGAAATGATTCACAGAGTTATTCATACATACATGTCGAGTATTTTACTCCATGTTTCTCTCGTGTCTATTGTTTACTGATTTTCATTTCTTACATACTCGTTTCATACCCGCAGGTCCCGTTAGATAGGATAAGAGTCCTCCCAGTAGGCTATTAGCTCAGCGGAAGGTGTTGGTGCTCTTCATTTGCTCTGGAGTTGTTATTTGGTCAGTATGATTAGAACATGTGTTGATCGGTATGGCGGGTAGGGGTGTTCAAATCCGAACCGAAACTGAAAACCGAACCGAAACCAAAGCTTAATGGCTTATTGGTATCGGGTTAACGGTTTAATGAACGGGGAACAGATTGAAATATATTTATTAACGGCTTATTGGTTTTAGAACGGATTATTCAATTATCTTAACGGATAATCCGTTAACCCGTTAAGAATATATATATATATATATATATATATATATATATATATATAATTTATGTTTATCCATATTACTGCTCTGGACAATTGTACGAAATGCAAAGTGAATTGTACTGATTGCTTGGAAGTATCTTTTTAAACAGTAAGAAATCTGTTCAAATGATACTGTTGGTGTATTCTGTTGTGCACTTCTCGTGATGATTTCCTCCAACTTCAACTCCTCCTTTCTTGTACCTGAAACTGGACACTAAGTTCACGTTAAGATTATCATGAGAAACATGGCTAGAGTTTTGTTCAATAAACTGATCATTTGTATGGTTTTCGTTGCACCATCGAATGATAGGAAGATTGTAGAGGCCAAGTAAGACGACTGCTACTCCGATAATGATAAGAGCACAATACAAAGCGGGTACAGTGATGGATCTCTATAGATTACTTCTCTTTTGATATCCAGTATTTGATTTTAGTAATATGGCCTCATGGTGTAATTTAGTTGATATGTATGTATGAGAAATGTTGACTATATTGTTGTCTCGGGGATGTACTCCCCAACACTGTTAAAGTATGTTAAGTTTCAATCAATTGAAACCAAACCGATAACCGCCCGATAATAGCTAAACCGATACCAATCCGCCCGATATCTTATCGGGTGGCTAGCAAATTAATACATTTAAAAACTGATAACCGATAAGCCAAACCGTTAAGAGTAAATCACCGCCCGATCCTCCCGATAAGCAGCCCTAATGGCGGGGCTCTGTCCCGACCTTTATGATGTTATGTACTCTTAGAGGCTTTTAGACAGGTGTCATGTATACGAAAGATTGTAGGGCCTTGTCGGCCTATGTTCAGTGTAAGAGTGCTCATTTTGGCCTTATAGGCCCGTATGTCTTAAGTATAAATTGGTATTTCATGTTGTATTCTACTTATCTCACGGCAACCTCTCCGTCTCAGTTATCTATGATAGTATGATAAAAAAAATATGTTATGTTGGTACTCGATTGAGTAAGGTACTGGGTACCCATCGCGGCCCATCGATTTGGGTCATGACACTGTCGTACAACTCATGAAATCGGTAATCGAAGAAGGCCATGCCGAGATAAACTCCACAAGTCTAACCTGGGATTGGAGGAACAAATATATAGAGTACTTCAAGAATGGGAAACTTCCATCGGATCCAAAGGAATCGAGAGCTCTACGCACAAAAGTTGCACGGTTCACCTTATCCAATGATGGAACATTGTTTAGAAGGACGTTTGGTGGTCTACTGGCAATATGTTTGGGACCGGGAGATACCGACTACATCCTACGTGAGATTCACAAGGGCACTTATGGGAATCATTCCGGTGCCGATTCAATAGTCCACAAAATAATAAGAGTAGGATATTATTGGATTGATATGGACAAAGATGCAAGGGAGTTCGTTCGAAAATGTTACAAATGTCAAAGACATGCGCCTATGATTCATCAACCCGGGGAACTCCTCCACTCGGTCCTATCTCCATGGCCTTTCATGAAATGGAGAATGGATATCGTCAGCCCCCTCCCATCGGCCCCAGGTAAGGCTCAGTTCATTTTGTTTATGACTGATTATTTCTGTAAATGGGTTGAAGCACAGGCTTTCAAGAAAGTCAAAGAAAAGGAAGTAATAGACTTCATTTGGGACCACATCATATGTCGGTTCGGGATGCCATCCGAAATTGTATGTGATAATGGAAAGCAATTCATCGGCAGTAAAGTAACTAAATGTCACGCCCCAACCTCGGGGAGCATGATCGGCGCTCAACCGAGTGAACCCGGTTGAGCAAGCCTATTAAACCTTTCCTACCTGACTCATTCATAATTCAAAAAGGGATCGCATCACCATTTGTAAAACAGGGGAGAGATCAGTTATATAAATATATAAATGTTGCTAGTTCATTTTTCCTTATATACATTATGCCATAGTTGAGTTTCCAAAATATAACTCGATCCAATGACCACCCCAACATACATACATAACCCACATAAACGTCTACAGATCCTCTAAGGGTACAAAAGAGCAACATGACAATGTCGGCAACAAGGCCCCGACTATACCTCAAAATATGAAAACTTATACAAAAGAAGGACTACATGACCCCTGGGAGAAATAAGGCTCACCAAGACTGCTGTGAGGAGAGAAAGAGAGCACCACTATCTGCGATCGGCAGTATCTGCGATGGAACCACCTACATCCATTCAAAGATGTAGCATCCCGGCAAAAAGGACGTTAGTACTGTCGAATAATACTAGTATGTAAGGCAAACACCAATCTTAGTAGAATTAACAGTGAAATAAGGAGAAGGCAGTCATAATAATCAATAAGTACTTCATAGAAATACAAAGAAACACCAAGTAAGAATCACATAGTTTCCAATTCAATCTTTCCATCTTTTTAGATTAATAATCTTTAGTGCCAAAGCCACAACTCACAATGCCACCTTGTTTTTACACGGAGTCCGGTCTCGGCCCGACCGACTAAGCTATATCAAGTGAGACATATCCATATCCACTATGTAAATCAATAATTCCAACACAAATGCCACCATGTGTACAGCATGGCGTCCGATCTCGGCCCGATCGGCTAAGCCATCTCACTTGAGACATAACCTCTTTCAATTGTTCACTCAATTCACATTTCTTTCCCATCTTTCGTTACATGGAACAAACAACCTCATTTATTAAGTAGTTCTAGGCACTTGGGAATATTTTACACTTCAAGTCTTTCCCTTTTTATCCATTCAAATAACATCATCATTCATGTCGATAAGTACCATCACATAAGGCATTGCACATATAAGGGAAGGAACTTAGAAAATTATAATAACGTTCTCAAGTAGCATGAGGACATGGTAAACATCTAAAACAATTAGGGAGCATGGATCTTTCAATCCAACACACTAAAGCAAATAATTCTAGTATGATCAAGTTGGAACTTACACCAATTATTCGGACACCAGGAGTTCGATTCTAAGAAGAAGAGAGTTAGCCATACATACCTCAATTGCGCTTCTTTAGACTCTACAATTATCCGGAACCCTTAGCAATCTCAATCTATTTTAGCAATATACAAATTGAACCCAGAATTAGGAAAATGTTCATGGTTCTAGCTCACTTTTTCCCCACACTCTTTATCACACATGCATGCAAGATAAACCACCCTCATACCCATGAAGTATCACCCTAGTACCCCATTATAGATATGTTTGAAATTAAGAGCTGGGGTGATGAAGCCTTACCTTTTAGGATGAAGAATTTGGTGCTCTACTTGAATATTTCCAAAGCTTTGAGTGATGGTTGAAGATCAATTTGATGAAAAATTAGGCCCTCGCTCTAGAACTCTCTCTCTCTCACTCTAGAAATATCAGAAATGAGCTTCAAAATAGACTAAAGGGGTGTTTTAACGGAATGGGGGCCGGGTTTTAAATTAATAAAAAGGGTGCCCCGACACAGGTCTGCGGTCGCATCTGCGACCACATTATGGTTATGCGGTTCGCAAAGTGACTGCAGAAAGGGCCCTCATGGGCCTAAACTTTTGGCCCAGATATGCGACTAGTATGCGGTCCGCATACTTGTTCTGCGGTCCGCATACTTGTTCTGTGGTCGCATAATGCACCGCAAAACTCCCAACGTAGAAACCCAAGAGAAATTATGCGACCAATATGCGTTCCGCATAGTGATTATGCGGTCGCATAATCGACCGCAAAACTAACCTCAGATTGGCCAAACTTTCTGCTTCACTCTGCGGCCATTATGCGGTCCGCAGTGATTATGCGGCCGCATAACGGGCCGCAAAAATGCGTTCTTCTGCTAAATATTTTCCTCTAAGTCCGTAGGGTACTGTTCAATCCAAAAAGTATAGTAACGCAGGAATATATCTTGGCACCACGAAACCCCGAGTTTTTGGTTAAAATTTTTACAGGTCCTTACACTAAATTTATCGAGGACCACAAAATCAAAAGGATCCTATCAACATGTTATCATCCCAGCGGGAACGGATAGGCCGAATCAACTAACAAAACCATCATCCAAAATCTTAAGAAAAGATTAACCAACGCTAAAGGAAAATGGAGAGAAATACTATCTGAAGTCCTATGGGCATACCGCACAACATCAAAATCCAATACCAGAGCGACACTATTCTTGTTGGTTTATGGCGCCGAAGCTCTTATCCTAGTTGAGGTTGGAGAACCTAGCGTCAGGTTTCAATATACAACAAATGAGTCGAATAACGAGACAATGAACACGAGCCTAGAATTATTGGACGAAAAACGAGAAACAGCTCTCGTCCGATTAGCCACCCAAAACCAGCGGATCGAAAGGTATTATAATCGAAGAACCAATCTTCAATATTTTAAAATTGGGGACTTAGTGCTAAGAAAAGTCACCCTCAACACCCGAAATTCAAATGAAGGAAAATTGGGTCCGAACTGGGAAGGACTGTATCAGGTTCTCGAAATCGTCGGGAAAGGATCCTACAAGCTCGGTGTAATAAACGGCAAACAACTACCAAGCAATTGGAACGTATCGCACCTAAACCGATACTACTGTTAAGGTACGACCCCCCTATGTTCATTTATATTTCGAAATTAACCCTTGTAGGTGTTCGACCAGAAACAGGGATGGATTATTCAACTCGGAGTCTTTAGGCCTGAAAGCACGTGTTGCACTCTTTTTCCCTTAGACCGATTTTATCCCAAATGGGTTTTTCGGCAAGGTTTTTAATGAGGCAACCATTGATCGTGCTAACTTAGAACAATTAAATAGTATCCGAGGCCTCTTTACAATCAACCTCAACTACTGGGGGCATTACCCTCAAATATATCAAGTTTGATTATCAAGTTCGATGCAAGGAAGTTACTTCATGACAATAGGGTTTCGATAGGAAAAATTGTAAGAGCCAAATGGTCAAAACGAACCATTCTCATGTAGTTTTCTCAATCCCTAATACAAAACATGAACACATGTATAATGGCATAAAGAGAAATTTCTTCTTTACCGATATCTCATATCTCAGAATCCATCCTCTATTTCATACAAACGGGCTTAAGGGTCGACCATTACCCCATAAATCGGAGACTGCCAACCGAAAAATCAACGAGATCAATCCCCACATAAGCCTACGGGCTACATTACTTCTAGTTCGAGCAAGCACTCACTCAACTATTAAGCCTAAGGGCTACTCTCACTTCGAGTTAGAGCAAAACTCTCACTCGACCATAAAGCCTACAGGCTACATTACTTCGAGTTCGAGCAAATACTCACTCGACTACTAAGCCTAAGGGCTACTCTCACTTCGAGTTCGAGTAATCACTCACTCGACCATAAAGCCTAAGGGCCACTCTTACTTCAAGTTCGAGCAAACACTCACTCGACTATTAAGCCTAAAGGGCTACTCTTACTTCGAGTTCAAGCAATCACTCACTCGACTACTAAGCCTACCGGCTACAATACTTCGAGTTCGTGCAAACACTCACTCAACTATCAAGCCTAAGAGATACTTTTACTTTGAGTTCTAGAAATCACTCACTCAACCACTAAGCCTACCGGCTACATTACTTCGAGTTCGAGCAAACACTCACTCGACTATTAAGCCTAAGGGCTACATCACTTCGAGTTCGAGCAAAACTCTCACTCGACCATAAAGCCTACAGGCTACATTACTTCAAGTTCGAGCAAACACTCACTCGACTACTAAGCCTAAGGGCTACTCTACTTCGAGTTCGAGCAATCACTCACTCGACCATAAAGCCTAAGGGCCACTCTCACTTCGAGTTTGAGCTAAACTCTCACTCGACCATAAAGCCTACGGGGTACATTACTTGGAGTTTGAGCAAACACTCACTCGACTAATAAGCCTAAGGGCTACTCTCACTTTGAGTTCGAGCAATCACTCACTCGACGATAAAGCCTAAGGGCCACTCTTACTTTGATTTCGAGCAAACACTCACTCGACTTATAAGCCTAAAGGGCTACTCTTACTTCGAGTTCGAGCAATCACTCACTTGACTACTAAGCCTACCGACTATATTACTTCGAGTTCGAGCAATCACTCACTTGACTACTAAGCCTACCGACTACATTACTTCGAGTTCGAGCAAACACTCACTCAACTATCAAGCCTAAGGGATACTATTACTTCGAGTTCGAGCAATCACTCACTCAACCACTAAGCCTACAGGCTACATTACTTCGAGTTCGAGCAAACACTCACTCGGCTATTAAGCCTAAGGGCTACATCACTTCGAGCAAAAGTCTCACTCGACCATAAAGCCTACGGGCTACATTACTTCGAGTTCGAGCAAACACTCACTCGACTACTAAGCCTAAGGGCTACTCTCACTTCGAGTTCGAGCAATCATTCACTCGACCATAAAGCCTAAGGTCCACTTTTACTTCGAGTTCGAGCAAACACTCACTCGACTATTAAGCCTAAAGGGCTACTCTTACTTCGAGTTTGCGCAATCACTCACTCGACTACTAAGCCTACGGGCTACATTACTTCGAATTCGAGCAAACACTCACTCGACTATCAAGACTAAGGGATACTCTTACTTCGAGTTCAATCAATCACTCACTCGACTATTATGCCTAAGGGCTACTCTTACTTCGAGTTCGAGCTAACACTCACTCGACCGAAAAGCCTAAGGGCTACTCTTACTTCGAGTTCCAGCAAACACTCACTCGACTATTAAGCCTAAGGGCCACTCTTACCTCGAGTTCAAGCAAACACTCACTCGACCAAAAAGCCTAAGGGCCACTCTTACTTCGAGTTCAAGCAATCACTCACTCGACTATTATGCCTAAGGGCTACTCTTACTTCGAGTTCTAGCTAACACTCATTCGACCATAAAGCCTAAGGGCCACTCTTACTTTGAGTTCGAGCAAACACTCACTCAACTATTAAGCCTAAGGGCTACTCTCACTTCGAGCTCGAGCAAACACTCACTCGGTTATCAAGACTACAAGGTCCGACTTCGATCAAATTGCCTAAAGCCTCGAACTTATGAAAACTTTCATAAGGCATGAATGAAATAAAATCTTCACAAGGCAGAGAATTAAACAAAGACAAGTTGGGAAAGGAAAATATCTTTATATATATATAAGAGTATTTAAAAGGTCCGATCATGACCCTACACAAAAAGATCAAAATGGAAAAAACCCTAAGTTTCCTAATTATCTTCGGGGCCAGTCTCTTCTCCATCAGGCTCCTCCTCTCTCTTAGACCCACTCTCGCTGTCATCATCATCGTCATCGGAATCCAAGGCTCCAGCATCGGCTTCAAGTTCTTTAGCCTTTAGTATCTCTTCGATAAGGTCAAAATCTCGAGCATGGATCTCCTCGAGGGTTTTCCTCTGAGATTGGCATTTGGCAAGTTTAGCAACCCAATGTGCTCGAGTTTGAGAGGTCTCAGCTGCCTCTCTTGCTTGTACTTGAGCAGCTTTAGCATCGGCCCAATAGACGGCCACAATTGCATCCGCATCGGCTTTGGCAAATTCGGAAGCTAACCGAGCTTCGAGCTCCTCTATTTTTCTTGCTTGAGCCGAGCTCTTCTCCTTCATGCCTTGAAGTTGACTTTCGACCGATGATAATTGAGCTCGAGCAGTCTCTTTCTCTGCAGAAAGACGATCCATACCTTCTTTCCATCCGAAGGACTCTGCTTTTATCATGTCGACCTCCTCACGAAACGGCTCGATCCTCTCGATCTTCTGCTGCAGCTGTGAGATTGAAATGTTAGCCACCGTTCCCGAGTCGAGCCCATGAGCTTTTAAAATTTTTATTACCTTCTCGATCAGGTCTGTCTGATCTTGATGAGCCTTGGCCAACTCGGCTCGAAGATCTTTGATCTCTTCCCCTTTCTGCCCACTAAGAAGTTTGAGGGTATTTCTTTCTTCCGAAAGCCCTCGGAAGTCGGCTCACGTCGGCTCAGCTCTGCCCAAGAATTGGAAAATTCCTCCTGATGAAAAGCTAAAGCCTATACGAAAAAGAGAAAAAATTAGGCAGAAAATGGAAAAATATAACATTAACAAAGGGAATCGAGACTTACCCGATTCAGGGTTTGTTGAACCTCGAAGAAAAGACCCGACGTGTCACTTGGGCCGGCAGCATCCTCGATACTGATAAACAAATCATGAAAGGGGTCCTCTCCCTCATGGGCCCCGTCTACCTCGAGGGTCCCCAAAACTCAGGCTTCCCGAATCCCCCCTTCGGAAAAAGCAGGGAGACTAGGCGAGTCTCTGATTACTATTGCCCCAAGTGAGTCGCTTGGGGCGTTCTCCTCATTTCGAAAAGCTTCAGATATATCCACCATTTGTTGACTTCATTGGGACGCATCCTTGATCTCCAATGACTCGGAGACTTTGCCCGAGTCCTCCGATATCCCCTCAGTTCGAGACGAAACCTCATCAACCGCCATCAACCCAGCTGCCTTTGGGGCATCGATGGTTTTCTTCACTCGGGCCACCAGTATGGACCCATTGTTTTCTTCTTCTTCTTCTTCTTCTTCATCCCTTAGATGCCGAACTGATTCTTCGGTCAAAAGGATGGTATTCTTCCTCGGCTTACGAGCCGTCCTTGTCTTAAGTTTTGGATCCTCGGAAGTAGAAGCCCTTTTTCTCTTGTTTTCCTTCGCCGATTTCGGAACCGGGGCCGAAGTCTCTTCCTCGCCAGACGGGGGCCTCATAACCGCATCTTTGCCCAAGCCTACACACAAGAAAAATGGTTAAGTATAAAAAAGATATTTTGTTCGAATCATCGAAGACATGGGAAAGAGGCTTACCATGAGTTTTATCCTCCCATCGACCCTTTGATAAGTCGCGCCACGAGCGCTCGGCATATGTGGAGGTAGAAGCCAGGTCCTACACCCAGCTCTTAAGGTTAGGAACAGCACCGGGCATCCAAGCAACCGCTACATCACGGAAAAGGACATCGGTGAGAAAGAAACGAAGGAGCAAAACAATAGGAGCTAACAATAAAAATATACTTACACTTCATGTTCCATTCCTCGGGAAATGGCATCTTCTCGATCGGGATTAGGTTGGAAGTCGTCACCCGGACGAACCTGCCCATCCAACCTCGGTCCTTATCCTCGTCTATGCTCGAGAACAACACTTTGTTAGCCCAGCGGTGGAGTTTTATTAACCCACCTCGATAGAGGCGGGGGCTGTACAATCTGATGAGGTGGTCAAGAGTGAAAGGCACCCCCTCGACTTTGTTCACGAAGAAGCGGATCAGAATAATGATTCGCCAAAAAGAAGGATGGATTTGGCCCAGGGTTATTTGGTATTGGCGGCAAAAATCGATGACAACTGGGTCGAGGGGGCACAACGTGAAAGGGTAAGTATAAACACTTAAAAACCCTTTCAGATGAGTAGTAATATCTTTTTCGGGAGCCAGGATTATCACTTCTTTGTTCTCCCTGTTGCAATCTTTTCTTAACTGTTCAAGATGTCCCTTGGTTATCGAGCACATGTACCTCAATACTGGCTCGCATCGATCGGGAACCGGCGAAGTTTTGTCGATATTAAAATTAGAAGTAAGAACACACCCCCCGAGAACACACTCCTCAGTCCGTGGTTCCACCGGTGTTTTATCACCGGCGGGCCGCGGAGAGGAAGCTTTTTCTTTTTAAGGAACGGTTTTTGACGTTTTCGCCATTTGGATTTTGAAGATAGAGGAAGATGACAAGATTTGGTGTTCTGAAGAGGGATTTTGCAGTGAAAATCGCAGATTACAAATGAAGAACTCAGAAGATGCGAAAAAGAACTTAGAAGATTTGGAAATTGAAGATGTAAAAGTAAAGAATGGTAAAACGAGGAGCTATTTATAGGGTTGGCAATGACGGTTCAAAATCAGCAAATGGCTGACCATTGTCTGACACGCATTTAATGCCTTGGTAACTAAACTGACGGGACATCTATCACGTACGTCATGGTCGGGCTCGATGCAAACGTCAGTATATATCTAGTCATACCATTGGAAAATCATGTCGTTTCTCGCCACATTCTTCCCGAGAAACAAGGGGACTATCTGTATACGGTCAAAACTGGTTTCGATCTTCATATGATTAGTCAAGATTGGAACATAATGGACCAAAGGTCATCTTCATAATATCGAGATAAGATCTGAAGCCAGGGTACTGAGCTCAAATTTCTGAGCTCGAAGTCATTACCGAGCTCGAGTCCAAATCAAACTATGATGTGAAGCGGTGTCATCGAGCTTAAGAGCCAGAGACCGACCAATATCGAGCCCGAGTCGATACCGAGCCTCGAGTTAATATCGAGCTCCAAATCTGGAAATCAACCAATACCAAATCCGATCAAGATCGAGCCAAGAGACAAGAGCCGTTACGGCCGCACTAAAGGAGAAAATCTCGGCGGGAATTATGGAAAAACTAATCTATTATGGGTTCCCCACTATGTATTTTTAATTATATCCAAAATAGTATCCCTCCACTATAAGTGGGATGGCTATTATTTCTGTAACAGGGGGCAATATTAAGGCATTCATACACTCTCATATTATTGATATTCACAGAGAAAAACATACTAATATTCAGATAGAGATTATCCTTTTTTTGGGTTTCTTATATTGATTCGTCTTGCTTGTTCATAAACCGTTTTTCACTCAGTTTGGTTTGTATTTCATTATTTATATAGTCAATATATTTTTACTTACTTTCCGATTTGTGCCAAGTTATACTACGTATCCTTAGAACTACGTACAAATTTAACTCTATCTGTTTTTCAGGTAAACAAATTATTTAATATACAATCAAACTTCTCTATAACAATCATTATGTATAATAATATTTTATTATTAATGACCAAGTTTTATCTGAAACTAATTTTTTATGTTATGTTATAATATATATTCTATATAACGGCATTTCATCCTAGAAGCCAAAAAATATCGAAACAAAATATAAATAAAGTTGTTATAAAAAGGTTTGTGTTATAAAACAATAAAAGAAGAAAAAGTGTATTGCAGATAAAAGTATAGAGATAACTCTTATGGATTTGGGATCAATTACAATGGAATATAACCCCTCTATTTATAGGGGAAAAGTGACTTATCCACCAAATAACAAACCTTAAAATCTCTCTAAAATATAGACATTCACCTTAAATACAATTCTCTTTATAACACTCCCACTTGAATGTTTATTCGATAAATAATGTGCCTCGTTAAAACCTTAACTAAAATAAAATCCAGTGGGAAAAATTCTAGTGAAGGAAAAAGAGTACACACGTTTAGAAATACGCCTTTTGGTTGCCTCGTTAAAAACCTTGCAGTGAAAATCCAGTGGGACAAAACCTTGTAAGAAAAAAAGAGTACAACGTGTATTAACTCCCCTGATGAGACAATCAATTCACATCTTTGAGCCTTTGCATGCCAATCTTGTGCACCATCTTCAAAGGATTATTGGTAGATATTTGATAAATAAATTAGCCATATTAACTTGAATTAATATGTTGCAACTTGAAATCATCATTCTTAATAGAGATGTATTGCCTTCATGTGATCTTGTTGGGATCGTCATTTCAATATCTTCACATAGGGTAAAGACTCTTACGATCGTATTATCATGCTTATATTTATAGCAAGATACATATGTGCACAAATTGCACTTAGAATGTGGTAATTCAGTCCCAAGAAATTCTCCAAGAATTGTATATTCTATTGTCACGACCCAAAATCTAACTAGTCGTGATGGCACCTAACCCAACCCGCTAGGTAAGCCAATTATCAGTATCCAATTCCATTAACAATTTTAAGGAAATTTAAGTAAAGAAAAATCTTAATCTTATACATTCCCCAAGAACTGGTAGTACAAATCATGAGCTTCTAAGAATAGAGTTTACAAAGCAGAAATGAAATAAATACATAGTCTATTTGAATAGTACATAAATAGAGCTTTTATAAATCTAAGGCTACCATGAACAAGAGGCAGCTACAACGGGAATGCAGGTACATCTTCAAATCCCGCAACCATCGAGCACAGCAACAACAACAGCCAACATCTGCACGCAATGTGCAGAAGTGTAGTATCAGTACAATCGACCCCATGTATTGGGTAAGTAACAAACCTAGACTTAGGTTGAAAGTAGTGACGAGCTTCCACCAAGGTTAGGTCCAAACCCAATAGTCCACAATAGTTCATAACAACATAAAGCAAATAATACCAGAAGTAACTCAGAGATAAAATGCTCAACAAAATCATGATTTCAAAAATAATAGTTCTACCTTTCAAGTACATCAGTGAAAACCCAAATCGTTTACCGAAGTTGCCGAAAATATGAATAAGTTTGAAAACAATAATATTTCCCAAAACTCCTTTCAATAATAAATGAGATGTTTCATTTTCCTTTTACATAACCCGTGTAAAAATAAATGCATCACTATGCCTATCTGTCAAAAATGTGTGAAAATCATGAATGATGTGATGCAGTACAACATGAGGAAAATACATCTCTATGCTTGTATGTCATGTGTGCATGCCAATTCGACGCAACTCAATGATAAAATTATAAACAGCCCCTCGGGCAAACCTCACAATCACTCGTATACAGCCCCTTGCGCTTACCTCACAATCACTCGTAAACAGCCCCTCGGGCTTACCTCACAATCACTCGTAAACAGCCCCTCGGGCATACCTCACAATCACTCGTAAACAGCCCCTCGGGCATACCTCACAATCACTCATGCCTCCCAGTCACTCAGTATTTGGCACTCGGCACTCGCACTCAGTAGGTACCTGCGCTCAATGGGGGGTGTACAGACTCCGGAGGGGCTCCTTCAGCCCAAGCGCTATAATCTGCACGGATAACTCACGTGTTGCACGAACAACTCACGTGTTATAATATCATATCAGAATCCGCACAGACAACTCACGTGCCATAATAAGCCAATAAGGCCTGCTGCAGGCGGGCAGCCCCGATCCACATAATAGTAATAATATATATAAAGCCAACATGGCATGTTGCGGCATGCAGCCCGATCCCAAAAATATCCTCATAATCAGGCCCTCGACCTCCCTCAGTCATCAATCTCTCCAGTCTCTCTCTCATGGGCTCACAATGTCATGAGAATAGCCCAAAAATAATGATATGTTGTATCAATAAATAACAACAGAGACTGAGATATGACATGTAATGAAATGAATATGACTGAGTATGAATTTTCAATTTAAAACAAATAATTCATAGCAATATGACCTCCGTGGGTCCCAAAAATACTGGCACATAGCCTCAACATAATTTTTAATATGTTTTTCAGCTCAATTTCTTTAATACATAAAACCGCATGGAAAATGCCAAGATTATTTAACTACAAAATTTCACAGAAACAATTATGTCACAATTTCTATAGTGCACGCTCACACGCCCGTCACCTAGCATGTGCGTCACCTCCCAACAAATTCACGAAATACATATATTCAGGGTTCATACCCTCAACTCTAAGATTAGAAGAGTTACTTACCTCGAACAAGCCAAATCCAATGCCGAGCATGCTAAACAATGTTCCAGAAATTCCATTATGCGCGTATCAACTTTCTAACGGCTCGAATCTAATCACAATTAATTTGATTCAGTCCACACAATTTATAGGAATTAATTCCATTTCAAAATACTAATGCTTTTCCACAAAAATCTGAAATTACGCCCCAAAAATCACCCGTGGGGACCATGTCTCGGAATTCGACGAAACTCATAAAATACGACAATCCATACAATTACAAGTTCAACCATATAAATTTCACCTAAATTCAACTCCCAATCGGTATTCAAACTCGAAAAATTCATTTTGTGACATTATAGAAATTTCCTTCTATTTCTCTTGAAGATTCGATAATCTTACACAAAAAATGAAGATTAATTCATGAAATATAATCACAATGGAGTCAAGAACAATTACCCCAAGTTGTGTGGAAAGGTTCCTCTCCAAAATCGCCCAAACCGTGCTCCAAAATCTGAAAATGGGTGAAAATTACGAAACCCCAAATTTAAGCTTCTGCCCCAGCGATTTCCGCATCTGCGGACAAGGGATCGAACCTACGCCCCTCGCTTCTGCGAACAATTATGCGTGCCTGCGTACATAGCCATCTCTCCAAAGCCTCGCATCTGCGGCGCCTCTCTCACATCCGCGGGCTCGCAGATGCTCATTCCTCTTTGCACCTGCGTTCGCCCCACGCCAACCCCAGTCCGCATTTGCACCAACACCTTCGCATCTGCGGCCTCGCAGATGTGGTAAATTCCTCGCACCTGCAAGCACTGCCCAGTTCACACTTGGTCGCTTCTACGACTGATTTCATGCACATGCGGCTTCGCACCTGCGAACAAAAGCTTCGCAGGTGCGATCGCACCAGTAGGCAGCAGTTCCTGAAATGTTTCAAGTTGAATTTGATCCGTTAACCATCCGAAACTCACCCGAGCCACTCGGGATCCAGTCCAAATACACCAACAAGTCCTAAAACACACCACGGACCTACTCAAGGCCTCAAATCACATCAAACAACCTCAAAAATACGAACTATACACGGATTCAAGCCTAATAAATTTCGGAATTTCCAAATTCTACAAACGACGCTGAAACCTATCAAATCACGTCCGATTGACCTCAACTATTTCATACAAGTCACATTTCACATTACGGACCTATTCCAATTTCCAGAATCGGATTCCGACCCCGATATCAAAAAGTCAAGCCCTCGGTCAAACTTCCCAAAAATTCAACTTTCGGCAATTCAAGTCAAATTCCACTACGGACCTCCAAATAATTTTTCGGATACGCTCCTAAGCCCAAAATCACCATACGGAGCTATTGGAATCATCAAAACTCCATTCCGGGGTCGTTTACACATAAGTCGACATCCGGTCACTATTTTAACTTAAGCTTTAAACCTTGAAACTAATTGTTCCAATTCATTCCAAAACCTCACCGGACCCGAATCATTTACCCTGGAAATTCACACAACAACTGAAAAGTACAATTTGAGCAGTAAATGGGGAAACGGGGTTGTGATACTCAAAAATGACCGGCCGGGTCATTACATTCTCCCCCACTTAAACATACGTTCGTCCTCGAACGTGCCAAGAGTTGTTTCCAAGCCATCAAATCACTGTTACATCTTACCGCACACGTATCCGGGGGGTGAACCCACGTCACCCTATTCCATATAGGCTTGACAACACAATACAACTGAAATCATTGATTTAACTTTAGCCCATAAACCTTGGAATTTAATTTCCAACCTTTAGAATTTCTTTCAAGACATGAATCTTACTTTTACACACTGTATGAGTTTGAACAAGCTGTATCAAGCCATAACCATAACCACGGATATAATCAACTAACATATTACCCAACTCGCATGCTCGTGGCACCATTCCTGATCACAGTGACTACTCCAAAACCAACCAATACTAGTATTAAACCCATATCGAACCAAACCTCATCCCAAAACCTTCGTACACTGTTGATAATAAAAGAAACACGTGAAATTATATGACCACTTACCAGATCAACAAGTCACGGAGCTCTCTCGCCCCAACCAGAACCATAATCGCTTTTTGAGCCGACTTTCAATATTATCCTTCCAAATATACCGAAGTCAAAAACTTGATAGTACCCATTCTAGGCTCAATGACCTTATATTATTAAACACAACTATCCCACATACATGCCATACCAATATAACTTAAAGCCACTAACCGAGCCATCTGTGCGCCAATACGCAATAATTCAAATGTACTCAGTCATGGAAAAATGACCCAAATGAGAGAACTGCCCCGCCAGATTAACAAGTACCGCCACAACGAAATGCTGAAAATTCATCATACACCGTAGAACCATCACCCGATCCTAACACAAGGTTCATACCTTAACATAACTCAGCTGCAATGCGTGACCCCATCCAAACGCTGGTCCATAATATATACCTCGAGCCACCCCGCTCAAAATCAATAACCACAGAGAGGCAAATGACAAAAATGCCACACAAAACCTGAAAGAACATAACCATTACACAATCAATCATGCAATACCCAAATACTCATCACGATCAAATTCCGCTATAAGGCTCAAATAGAACTGCACCATCTGTGCACATAACCAATGAATAACAACTCCTCGTAGCATAAAGGAGTAACTCACATATCATTTCAGAACACGAATAAGTTCAACATCAACCGAATGACACATCCCTCAACAATAGCAGTATGGAGCCAACTATTTCGGCTCGGTGTAGAATACACATCTTAATTGGGCCTACTTATGGACCCCCACATCAACTCGGGTTACCCACAAATAGATAAAAATCCCTCCGAAAATCCATAATGACTGAATCATAACATATTCTATCATCTGGCTAGCTCCGGCCACAACTTCACAGTCCAAAACCATGAAACGATCTGCTCCTGAGAACTCCCAATCTCCAAATCCATAGAACATGCGAATCACCATATTTGATTTCATCTCCACTGCCCGAATGCCTAACACCTCTCTCTTACACGATCATCCCACGAGAAATACTTTAAAAGTTCTTCCGTGCCACTTGGGAAAATTTGAATATCAGTAGTCTATCAACCATGTGAGTACCGCAATACTAATTTATACATCCGTAAGTCAAAATACAATGCGCCTTCTGAAGTCTGCTCCCTTCTCGTACAACACCAAGCAGTAATAGTATTCATCTAGTTAGTTGAAACCGTCCATGTTGTCCAACATTCGTTACCTTCTCTTCAAGACTGTACTTCCACCTCGTACATGTAAATCTAACTTCCGCACAACACATAACATCTATCTTGCCATCATGTGCAAAGCACAAGAATCTTATTATCAACTTTGAGTCACCAATAATTTACATACCCTTTTAGTTAGAAACCTTTCTATTGCTTCTTTCCAGGAGGAAATCACAATACACAACACGTTCTCCACATCGGTAGAAACCATCAAGAATACTTTGGAATCCATTTGCACATAACCAAGCCACGCAGGTCACCAAACCCAAGAATATTGCCACTAAAACATCTGTAAAGTCTTACCACATCGTAATTACCCAAAGAACTGATCCTACCATTACCATAATGGTAAAGTATACTACCTAGTTGTCCTATTTTCTCCGAGTCCCTTCCGAATTTGCCTTCAAATTGATACTTCTCCTTGCTAAAACACCACGACCTTTGGCCACAACTCCCCCACGAACCCTAGCATAGAACCACAACGGCCTAAGGCCCATAAGCCATTCTTCTTAAGCACCTCCATAAATACCACAACTGTAACACTCACTCCGAAAATACCTTATGTGAATTTAAAATTGTTCTTCTTACCTTCCTTATACAAAAATGTAGAATCCATCGTCATATAAAATTTTCGTAAGTCAAGGCACCATCAAATGCAAACCTCAGGTTTTATCTATACACACGCCCAGAGAAATTCTCAATTGCTATATGTAAACCTCAGACCTATTGGAACTTTCTCGAGAGTCTCCCCCTTTGTTCAATTCCCCCATTACACCGCCCAAATGAGCCAAAAGACACGTGCCTCATTAGCACAACATCACTCCAAGAAGCAACTCTACTTTAACACTACCTATCCAATTCATACTCCGTTCGCACTACATCATTCACCAATAACAACTCACTCATCCCACGAATTTCATATACTCATACGTGCAATATAATCCTTAACCAGGAATTTCCTTATTCGAGTCATCCTCGATCTCACTTCTGCAAGTCATAACCAACCCACAAGTATGTCTCAGACCAAAATTAAAATTTAACACCTAACCATGAAATCAAGTTGTCAATAGCAGACTCCCCCACTTGGCTTAAA
The DNA here is from genome assembly GCF_000390325.3 of Nicotiana tomentosiformis. Lineage (NCBI taxonomy): Eukaryota > Viridiplantae > Streptophyta > Magnoliopsida > Solanales > Solanaceae > Nicotiana > Nicotiana tomentosiformis. The sequence continues at coordinate 143,635,474 of NC_090814.1, read as the reverse complement.
GCCATAGATTAAAACACTCCATAATTCACAATACCCATACCCTATTATTGTCATAATACCGTAGTCAGTGCCACAAAATTCTTCTCAAGCTCATACAACACTAACCATAAAAATACCCCAAATCATCTGCTAAGCTCGCAATCATTCTCTTGACACTCAAGTCGACTTTCTCAGCCAGATTCAAATTCAAATCTTCACACATACTCCCCAATGGCAGAAAAGAAACCCTCCACTCATATTACAAGGGCCACACCTACGTAGATTACTCTCCAAGAGATAACCCACCTCCCTAGCCTCAAATTGGCATCTTGTTATATCTTTTCGCAGCCACAATTTCTACGCAATCACTAAATCTTTTCGAGTCCAAACTCATTAACCAGACATGAGAGTTTAATTTGTCCCAAAATTAAAACACGTGAAAGATCTTTCAAAATATTCACACTCGAGACTGTACGTCACATCAAAGTGAAAATCAATCACTCATTGGCCTTTCCTTTACATTTCACAGAAACACACTTCTGGTCACATTCAAATTATCTTAACACATCCCACAGTTATATCGTACTCATCACAAGGCCATTCCACCACTCATCGAGACATAAATTCCACTCGTAGGGAGACATACGGGTCCAAATGTATAAGTTCTCACAACAAAAGCTACCGAGCCTAAGCTGCGGTCTAACCACGGCCTCAAGTCCTTCGTACTGGCCCATCACCAAAACACATAGTACATATCTCAAACCTCGTTCATAGAATCACAAGCCGGCGATGCACAGCTGATACTGAGTGCTCATGTACGCATATGAATACGTGGAAGGAATTCAAAGAGTTATGTCTCAAGCTGAATCGATCTCGCACGATGAGGAAAGAAAGATGGAAAGTATATATCTAAATGCCCTGTAGCCTCTCGAAGATAAGTATGGACGTCATCATACCGATCCGCAAGACCCTAGTAGATACTTGCTCATGACTTGTAGAACCTATGAACCTAGAGCTCCGATACCACCTTGTCACGACCCAAAATCCAACTAGTCGTGATGGCACCTAACCCAACCCGCTAGGTAAGCCAATTATCAGTATCCAATTCCATTAACAATTTTTAAAGAAATTTAAGTAAAAAAAATTCTTAATCTTATACATTCCCCAAGAACTAGTAGTACAAATCATGAGCTTCTAAGAATAGAGTTTACAAAGCAGAAATGAAATAAATACATAGTATGTTTGAATAGTACATAAACAGAGCTTTTATAAATCTAAGGCTACCATGAACAAGAGTCAGCTAAACAGGAACGCAAGTACATCTTCAAATCCTGCAACCATCGAGCACAACAACAACAACAACAACAACAACCAAGATCTGCACGCAATGTGCAGAAGTGTAGTATCAGTACAACCGACCCCATGTACTGAGTAAGTAACAAACCTAGCCTTAGGTTGAAAGTAGTGACGAGTTTCCACCAAGGTCGGGTCCAAAACTAATAGTCCACAACAGTCCATAACAACATAAAATAAATAATACCAGAAGTAACTTAGAGATAAAATACTCAGCAAAATAATAGTTCTTCCTTTCAAGTACATCAGTGAAAACCCAAATCGTTTACCGAAGTTGCCGAAAATATGAATAAGTTTGAAAACAATAATGTTTGCCAAAAATCCTCTCAATAATAAATGAGATGTTTCATTTTCCTTCTAGATAACCCATGTAAAAACAAATTCATGACTATGCCCATCTGTCAAAAATATTTGAAAATCATGAATAAGATGCAGTACAGCATGAGGAAAATACATCTCTATGCATGTATGTCATGTGTGCATGCCAATGCGATGCAACTCAATGATAAAATCACAAACAGCCCCTCAGGCAAACCTCACAATCACTCGTATACAGCCCCTCGGGCTTACCTCACAATGACTCATAAACAGCCCCTCAGGCATACCTCACAATGACTCATAAACAGCCCCTCGGGCATACCTCACAATCACTCATGCCTTCCAGTTACTCAGCACTCGGCACTCGACACTCGGCACTCGCACCCAGTAGGTACCTGAGCTCACTGAGGGTATGTATAGACTCTGGAGGGGCTCCTTCAGCCCAAATGCTATAATCTGCACAGATAACTCACGTGCTGTGCGGACAACTCACGTGCTATAATATCATATCAGAATCTGCACGGACAACTCACGTACCATAATAAGCCAATAAGGCATGCTGCAGGCAGGCAGCCCCGATCCACATAATAGTAATAATATATATAAAGCCAACATGACCTGCTGCGGCATGCATCTCGATCCTAAAAATATTCTCACAATCAGGCCCTCGGTCTCCCTCAGTCATCAATCTCTCCAGTCTCTCTCTCGTGGGCTCACAATGTCATGAGAATAGCCCAAAAATGATGATATGATGTATCAATAAATAACAACAGAGACTGAGATATGATATGTAATGAAATGAATATGACTGAGTATGAATTTTCAATTTAAAACAAATAATTTACAGCAATATGACCTCTGTGGGTCCCAAAAATACCGGCACATAGCCTCAACATAATTTTTAATATGCTTTTTAGCTCAATTTCTTTAACACATAAAATTGCATGGAAAATGCCAAGATTATTTAACTACAAAATTCCACAGAAACAATTATGTCACAATTGCTATAGTGCACCCCCACATTCCCGTCACCTAGCATGTGCGTCACCTCCCAACAAATTCATGAAATACATATATTCAGGGTCCATACCCTCTGCTCTAAGATTAGAAGAGTTACTTACCTCGAACAAGCCAAATCCAATGCCGAGCAAGCTAAATAATGCTCCAGAAATCCCATTATGCGCGTATCAACTTCCAAACGGCTCAAATCTAGTTACAATTAATTTGATTCAGTCCACACAATTTATAGGAATTAATTCCATATCAAAATACTAATACTTTTCCACAAAAATCCGAACTTACGCCCCAACAATCTCCCGTGGGGCCCACATCTCGGAATCCTACAAAACTCACAAAATACGACAACCCATCCAATTACAAGTTCAACCATTCAAATTTCAATCAAATTCGACTCCGAATCGGTATTCAAACTCGAATAATTCATTTTGTGACATTATAGAAATTTTCTTCTATTTCTCTTGAAGATTCGATAATCTTACACCAAAAATGAAGATTAATTCATGAAATATAATCACAAGGGAGTCAAGAATACTTACCCCAAGCTGTGTGGAAACACTCCTCTCCAAAATCGCCCAAACCGGGCTCTAAAATCCAAAAATGGGTGAAAATTACGAAACCCCAAATTTAAGCTTCTACCCCAGCGATTTCCGCATCTGCGGACAAGGGATCGAACCTGCACCCCTCGCTTCTGCGGACAATTATGTGCGCCTGCGAACACAGCCAGCCCTTTAAAGCCTCACATCTGTGACGCCTCTCTCGCATCTGCGGGCTTGCAGATGCGCATTCCCCTTCGCACCTGCGTTCGCCCCACGCTAGCCCCAGTCCGTATCTGCGCCAACATCTTCGCACCTGCGGCCTCGCGGATGTGGCAGATTCCTCGCACCTACGAGCACTGCCTAGTTCACACTTGGTCGCTTCTATGACTGATTTCATGCACATGCGGCTTCGCCCCTGTGATTAAAAGCTTCGCAGGTGCGATCACACCAGTAGGCAGTAGTTCCAGAAATGTTTCCAGTTGAATTTGATCCGTTAACCATCTGAAACTCACCCAAGCCACTCGGGACCCCATCCAAATACACCAACAAGTCCTAAAACACACCACGGACCTACGCGAGGCTTCAAATCACATCAAACAACCTCAAAAATATGAACTACACACGGATTCAAGCCGAATAAATTTCAAAATTTCCAAATTCTACAAACGACGGCGAAACCTATCAAATCATGTTCGATTGACCTCAAATTTTGTACACAAGTCACATTTAACATTACGGACCTATTCCAATTTCTAAAATCAGATTCCGACCCTGATATCAAAAAGTCAAACCCCCGGTCAAACTTCCCAAAAATTCAACTTTCAGCAATTCAAGCCAAATTCCACTACGGACCTCCAAATAATTTTCCGTATACGCTTCTAAGCCCAAACTCACCATACAGAGCTATTGGAATCATCGAAACTCCATTCCGGGGTCGTTTACATATAAGTCGACATCCGGTCACTATTTTAACTTAAGCTTTAAACCTTGAAACTAAGTGTTCCAATTCATTCCAAAACCTCACCGGACCATAACCATTTACCCCGACAATTCACACAAGAACTGAAAAGTACAATTTGAGCAGTAAATGGGGAAATGAGGTTGTGATACTCAAAACGATCGACCGGGTCGTCACAGCTATAAGTATTTTAAATCGTTCATGGATTGTCATATAAGTATAGTTAAATAAGACATATAAATAGACTTTAAATTTACATCAAGTTTCCATGTCATGCCAGACATATAAGACACGTGACAGTGACTGCACACACTATTGACTTTATACTTTCAAGTATTTGAATTGCAAGTTCAAAACTACATGTCTTTATGAAACCAATTCTATTCAAATTGTGTCTCTTCCAATTGGCCAATATTTTTGTGTATGTATTTGACAGACTTAAGATTCTCATCTATACTTAGCGCTATCATAGATGTCGTCGATGAACATTTTATATCGGTTCCAACATTTTTTCATAAAGACATAACATATAGATTTCTTCATTCATATTTTCAAGTACCTAAACCTCTCATGAAAATTTATGAAGTGTTATGTCATGTGATCTTTTAAATCACTTGCCTCCTTATTATGATTATTTTGATCATTTGCTCGTTTTCTTTATCAAGAAATTTATTTGAAATCGATTTGTCTATACACTTTAAGTGTACCATATACTTTGTCCTTTTAGGACTTATTCTAATAAGAGCATTTGTAATGATATTATAGTTACTTTCTTTAGGTCAGCAAATGCGTCGCTTTACAATATATTGCAGATAAATTATCATTTTATGAACTTCAAGTTCATATTATCTTGTTCAAAGATCTAGATGTACAAATGAAATTTCATTCCACGTACCTTTTTCTCAACTATTTATCATGTCTCCCCCCCATCTATCTCCCCCTCATGTTAGAAAAACTAACTTGCTTCCTCAACTTTGAAAATCCACCTTTGTGTGTTATGGTGTTAATCGAAATATACACCGCACATCAATATTAATAGGATAAAATTATTTGGTTCATAATAATAATAATAATAATAATAATAATAATAATAACATGAAATTATTTGATTTCTGTAACGACCCGACTTGTCATTTTAAGAATTTATACCCCGTTTAGTGACTTAAGGTCCCGAACAACTTTGTAATATGTATTATGACTTGCGTGTACGGTCGAGTTTGGTTTTCGAAAGATTCGGAATTTAATTGAAAGAACAACTCTCATTTTTGAAGCTTAAATGAAAAGAGTTGACCGGAGTTTGACTTTTGAGCAAACGACACTGGAATGGAATTTTGATGATTCCAATAGCTTATGGTGATTTCGGACTTGGGCGTATGCTCGAATTTGGATTTGGAAGTCCGTAGGACAATTCGACGCATTTTGGCAAAAGTTGGAAAATAGAAGACTATTTTGGAATATCGGCCTAACTCCGTAAAGGTAAGTATCTTGCCTAACCTTGTGTGAGGGAATTTCCCCTTAGGCATTGAGTCTTATGTGGAAATTACAATAATAACAACAACAACCTAGTAAAATTCCACTAATGGGGTCTGGGGAGGGTAGTGTGTACGCAGACCTTACCCCTACCCCGAAGGAGTAGAGAGGTTATTTCCGAAAGACCCTCGGCTCAAGAAAACAAAAAGACAAAAGGACAAAAAGAGACAATATTAGTATCACCACAACAATCATAGGAAAAATAGGAACACCATAAAATCCAAAAGAAAGATGCAAAACAAAAGTGATAGCTATTAAATAGGTCCTGCACTGAAAAGCGAAATAGTAAGACACAACATTGCCACTAGCTATCTTAGACAAAAACCCTACCTGGCTAGTCCCGTAATGGTACGAAGTAAAGCAAGACTCAACTACCTCCTAATCTACAATCCTAATACTTGACCTCCACATCTTCCTATCAAGTGTCATGTCCTCATAAATCTGGAGCCTCGCCATATCCTGCCTGATCACCTCTCCCTAATACTTCTTAGGCCCTTTACCTCTTCTCATACCCTCCACAACCAGCCGCTCACACCTCCGTACCGGAGAATCTAGGAGTCTCCTCTGAACATGTCCGAACCATCTAAGCCTCGCTTCCCGCATCTTGTCATCAATGGGAGCCACGTGCACCTTCTCCCGAATATCATCATTCCTAATCTTTTCTATCCTAATGTGCCCGCACATCTACCTCAACATCCTCATTTCTGCTACTTTCATCTTCTGGATATGTGAGTTCTTAACGGGCCAACACTCAGTCACATACATCATGGCCGGAGGTGAGTCTTATGTGGAAATTGTGTAATGAAAAACCATGTAGGCGAGGTGACGAGTACGTACTTGGTTTATATGTACAAATTATATCGGTTGAAATTCGTAGATGCCCTTATATATTAAATTGAAAAATTATTAGAACTTAGTAAATCATTGATTTGTCATGCCTCATTCCTTGTTTGTCGAGTTAGTATTTTATGTGATAATTTGGGGTGATTACCACTTGGAGTTTTATGTGATTTTCGTGTATTTGTTGATTTGATATTTTTTGGAAATAATCATATTATGGATTTTTCATATGCAAATAATTAATTAAAAAAAGTTTAAATTGAGGCGTTAATATATTTATCAAAAATTTGGATTAAAGAAGGCGTTGTCCTATGCTGAGTTACTTTTCCATCTCTGTTGTTATTTTTAGAGGTTTTATATATGTTGTGTGGAGCCTTGGTGTGATGACCCAAAAGGTCATCTTATGTTTTAGAACTTGATTATGTGTCTTAAGCCTTAAAAATCTCATTTTTACCCTCCTTGATTTGTGTGCACAGTCCGGGCGTGTTTCTGAAAAACTTTTATGTTGAAAAATGATGAAAATAAGAATTTTTGCATTAAAAGTTTATTTCAGTTTACTTCGGTCAATATTTTTGGTAAACGGGCCCAGATCCATATTTTGACGGTCATGGTGGGTCCGTATCGAATTATGGGACCTGGGCATATGCCCGGAATCAAATTCGGAGGTTCTTAGCTCGAGTTATGAATTTTTGATGAAAATTAAAAGTCTGAAAATTAATTATTTTTAAGAATTGTATGATGTTTGGCCTTGTTGATATCGGGTTCGTATTTTGGTTCCGGAGCTCGGTATAGGTCCAATATAATATTTAAGACTTGTTTGTGAAATTTGGTGAGAAACGGAGTTGATTTGACGTGATTCGGACGTCCAGTTGAGAAGATAGAAATTTTAAAGTGTTCTTGAGAATTTAATTTGATTTGGTGCTAAATTCGTGGTTCTAGGTGTTACTTTGGCGATTTGATCACGCGAGCAAGTTCGTATGATGTTTTTAAACTTGTGTGCATGTTTGGTTTGGAGCCCCGAGAGCTCGGGTGAGTTTCGGATAGGCTACGGGATGTTTCTGACTTAGAAAAATCTAGTTTTCTGCAGATTCTGGTGTTCTAGCGTGTCCTTCTTCGCTTTCGCGAAGGTACTCTCGCGAACGCGAAGAGTAAACTGGTCAGCTGGAATTTCTTCTTCGCGAACGTGGAGGCTTGGTCGTGAACGCGAAGCGATGGAGGCGTTACCCTTCGCGAACGCGTAGTGTTAGGCAGACCTGGGGGAGAGTCAGTGATCCTTCATCGCAAACGCGAGCATGGTCTAGCGAACGCGAAGGCCAGGGGAGGAAACCATCTCGAACGCGAGCTTGGTCTCGCGAATGCGAAGGCTTGGCAGCCAATACTCTTCGCGAACGCTACAGTGGCCTCGCGAACGCGATGCACACTGTTGCCCTGCACTTAAAACAAAATCAAACGGGAATTGGCCATTTATTTCATTTTCTCAAAAACCAAACGGACTAGAGGCGATTTTCAAGAGTTGTTTTCTTCCCCAAAGTGTTGGTAAGTGATTCTAAACCATTTTTACAAATTACCCATTACATTTTATGAATTATCAACCTAAAATCTTGAGTTTTCATGGTAGAATTAAGGGTTTGGGTAGAAACTAGGGATTTCGGAAATTTGGGGATTTAGCCCTCAATTTGAGGTCGGAATCCAAAGCCAATTATATATCCGGACTCGGGGGTGAATGGGTAAATGGATTTTGGTCCGAACCTCGGGTTTTGACCAAGCAGGCCCGAGGTCGATTTTTCAACTTTTTGGAGGAAAATTTGGGAAATCTAATTTATGCAATATAATTTATTCCTTTAGCAATATTTGATATTATTAAGTCATTTTTGAATAGATACGAGTTGTTTGGAGGTGAATTCTAGAGGAAAAGTTGTGCTTGAGAATTAAGTGGCCTTCGGAGCGAGGTAAGTATCGTGTCTAACTTTGACTTGACGGAATTAGGAACCTCAGACTATTTACTATGTGAAATTCATGTGAGCGGCGTATATGTGAGGTGACGAGTACTTATGCGCCGCCAATTTACCTGTTTTCCATGTTTCTTCCATTTTTCTTATATTGTCTCTTTCCTATGCCTAATTGCTACGTGTTTAGACTAGTGTTGTTAAATTGATCGTTCTTATCATGTTTACGGATTTCTGGTAATAATTGAGTATTTATTTCAAAGTTGAGATTTATATTGTGAACCAAATGTTAAAGTAAGTCTTGTACATGTTGCTCTATCTCCCTGTTGTTAATTGTTCATTGCATTATGCTAAGGGAGAGTATTAATGCACGAAGGGTGATGTCGTACCATATTATGAGTGTTAATGCACGAAGGGTGATGCCGTGCTATATTGTGAGTGTAAAAGCACAAAGGGTGATGTCGTGCCATGATATGAGAGTTAATGCACGAAGGGGTATGCCGTGCCGTTTTTATTGATTTTATGGTGAGATTGAGAGTAAAAGCATGAAGGGTGATGCCGTGCATTTTTCCTTTACTGTATTCGCCTGTTCTTGTTGATTCACAGTATATTGGTTGTTCCAGCTATCATTCTGTTGTATTTCTTTATCTCGTATTTCCCCCAACATGTTTCCCCCTCCCGATATTTCTTTTCTAGCTCTTCATTATTGTTATTTATATATAAACTGTTAAATTGTACAGGTTGATTTGTAGGTGCCTTGCCTTAGCCTCGTCACTACTTCGTCAAGGTTAGGCTTGACACTTACCAGTACATGGGGTCGGTTGTACTAATACTGTACTCTGCACTTTCTGTGCAGATTTTGGTACCAGCTCAGGTTGATCGAGATTTTTGCTTTTGGTACTAGATCTGTCGGCGTTCACAGACCTTGAAGTCCCCGTCTATCCTTCTATTTTACTATTTCTTTCATTCAGACAATTGCATTTCTTTCAGACTATTATTTGTAGTAAATTCTAGAATGCTCGTAAATTGTGACTCCAGATCTGGGTGGTAGTAATTAATACAGTTTTTATATTAGTCCGCACTTATTATATTTCATCTTAGCTAATCATTTTTATTTACTGAATTGAAATAAGGATTTGGTTTAATAATTCTCAAACGTTAGCTTGCCTAGAAAGTGAAATGTTAGGCGCCATCACAGTCCCGACGGTGGGAATTCTGGGTCGTGACAGTTGGTATCAGAGCACTAGGTTGCCTAGGTCTCATGATTCACGAGAAAGCTTAGTAGAGTCTGGAGGATCGGTACGGAGACGTCTGTGCTTATCTTCCAGAGGCTGTGAAGTTTAGGAACAAATTTCATCCTCTGTCTTACGATGTTCTTTTCTTAATACTGATTGAACTCTTCTACTCTTATTCTCTCGCAAATGGCGAGAACACGTACGCTTCCTCAGCTGAGCAGCAGCCAAAGCCTCCGGTGGCAGCTCCTACGAGGGGTAGAGGTAGAGGCTGAGGCCGTGCCAGAGGCCGAGGAAGGGGCAAGGCTCAGCCCAGAGCCCGAGCAACAGCCCCAGCAGTAGAGCCTCAGATAGAGCTTGACGAGGAGGTTCCATCCCAGACTGTTCCTGCCGGACCAGATCCAGTTCCGGAGGGGTTCATTGCCACCCCAGTACTTCAGGACGCTTTGGTCCGTTTGGTGGGCCTTATGGAGAGTGTGGCCCAGACTAGCGCATTCCCCATGGCACCAGCCATCTCTCAGGCTGGAGGAGGAGCCCACACTCCCACTACTCCCGCTCCGGAGTAGATAGCTCCCCAGTATCAGGCTCCAGTAGCTCAGCCAGTCGGAGTAGTTAAGCTGATTGTTGTGGCGCAGACCGGTGATGGGTCAGCCATGTCTTATGAGGCTTTGTGGAGATTGGACAGGTTTACCAAGCTCTTTCCAGTTCAATTCAGTGGTGCTACTTCAGAGGATCCCCAGAAGTATCTTGACAGTTGTCACAAGGTTCTACGGAACATGGGTATAATGGAGACCAATAGGGTCAATTTTGCTGCATTTCAGATGACTGGTTCTGCCAAGAAATGGTGGAGAGATTATTTGTTGACCAAACCAGCTGGGTCGCCTTCTCTTACTTGGGACCAGTTCTCTCAGCTCTTCATAGAGAAGTTTCTGCCTACCACATTGAGAGAGGAGCTTCGCCGTCAGTTTGAGCGTCTCCAGCAGGGTAGTATGACTGTTACTCAGTATGAGACCCGTTTTGTGGATTTGGCCCGTCATACTATTCTTTTGCTTCCCACCGAGAGAGAGAGGGTTAGGAGGTTTATTGACGGACTTGCTCAGCCTATCAGATTGCAGATGGCTAAGGAGACTGGGAGTGAGATTTCTTTCCAGGCGGCTGCTAATGTCGCCAGACGAGTCGAGATGGTTCTTATTCAGGGAGGTCAGGGGTATGACAAGAGACCCCGTTATTCCGGTGAGTTCAGCGGTGCCTCATCTAGAGGCAGGGGTACTTTTGGTAGAGGCCATCCTCCCAGGCCGTTTCATTCAGCACTCCAAGCATCCCACAGTGCCTCAGGTGGTCGTGGCCCTCAGATGCAATATTCCGACCAGCTAGCCTACAGTGCACCACCAACTTCTATTAGTGCACCTCTACTCTAGAGTTATCAGGGTGGTTACTCAGGTCGACAGGGTCAGTTTCAGCGTCAGCAGTCACAGCAGCCGAGGTTATGTTATACTTTTGGTGATCCGAGGCACATTGCTAGATTTTGCCCTCAGGCAACGATCAGCTCACAGCATCATAGTTCTCGTGCCATGGTTCCGGAACCAGTTGTTGCACCACCTGCTCAGCCAGCCAGAGGCAGGGGTCAGGCAGCCAGAGGTAGAGGCCAGACTGTTATAGGTGGAGGTCAGGCCATTAGAGGTGGAGACCAGCCAGCTAGAGGTCATCCCAGGGACGTAGTTTAGGGTGGTGGGGCCCAGCTCCGGTGTTATGCTTTCCCAGCCAGGCCTGAGGCTGAGTCATCTGACGTTGTCATCACAGGTATTATTTCAGTTTGCAGTATAGATGCTTCAATTCTATTTGATCTGGGATCTACTTACTCCTATGTGTCATCCTATTTTGCTTCCTATTTGGTTCTGCCCTGTGATTCTTTGAGTGCTCCTGTGTATGTGTCCACACCAGTGGGAGATGCTATTATTGTAGATCGTGTTTATCGTTTGTGTGTGGTCACCATTGGGAGTCTTGAGACTCGTGTAGACCTTACACTTCTCGATATGGTTGATTTTGATATCATACTGGGTATGGATTGGCTGTCACATTATTATGCTATATTAGATTATCACACTAAGACGATGACCTTAGCCTTGCAGGGGTTGTCTCGATTAGAGTGGAAAGGGACTCTTGGCCATTCTACCAGCAGGGTTATCTCTTATGTGAAAGCTCGGCATATAGTCGAGAAGGGGTGTCTAGCTTATTTGGCTTATGTCCGCGATTCTAGTGCAGAGGTTCCTTCCATGGATTCAGTGCCAGTTGTTCTTGAGTTTCCAGAGGTGTTTCCTACAGACCTGCCAGGGATGCCACCCGACATGGACATTGATTTCTGCATTGATTTGGCTCTGGGCACTCAGCCCATTTCCATTCTGCCATACCGCATGGCCCCGCCAGAGTTGAAAGAATTGAAAGAACAGTTACAAGATTTGCTTGACAAGGGCTTCATAAGACCTAGTGTCTCGCCCTGGGGGTACACCTGTGTTGTTTGTGAAGAAGAAAGATGGATCGATGAGGATGTGTATAGATTATCAGCAATTGAACAAATTTACCATCAAGAATAAGTATCCATTGCCGAGGATTGATGATTTATTTGATCAGCTTCAGGGTGCCAAGGTGTTTTCGAAGATTGATTTGAGATCTGGCTACCATCAGTTGAGGATTAGGGCATCCGATGTTCCTAAGACAGCTTTTCGGACTCGGAATGGGCATTATGAGTTTTTAGTGATGTCATTTGGGCTGACCAATGCCCCAATAACATTCATGGATTTGATGAATCGGGTGTTCAAGCCCTACATGGAATCCTTTGTGATTATGTTTATTGATGATATCTTGATCTACTACCACAGCCGAGAGGAGCATGAGCAGCACCTTCGGATCGTTCTTCAGACTCTGAGAGACAGCCAGTTATATGCTAAGTTCTCAAAATGCCAGTTTTGGTTGAGTTCAGTTGCTTTGTTGGGTCACGTTGTGTCAGCAGAGGGTATTTAGGTGGATCCTAAGAAGATTAAGGCAGTTCAGAACTGGCCTAGACCCACATCAGCTACAGAGATCCGTAGTTTCTTGGGATTGGCAGGTTATTACCGTCAATTTGTGGAGGGGTTTTCATCCATAGGAGCCCTGTTGACCTGGTTGACCCAGAAGGGTGCCCCGTTCAGGTGGTTAGACGAGTGTGAGGCAAGCTTCCAGAAGCTCAAGACAGCTTTGACTACAGCACTGGTATTGGTGTTACCCGTAGGTTCAGGATCTTATACAGTATATTGTGATGCATCTCGTATTGGTCTGGGTATGGTATTGATGCAGGGTGGCAAGTTTATTGCATATGCTTCGCGGCAGCTGAAGGTTCACGAGAAGAATTACCATGTTCATGATCTAGAGTTGGCAGCCATTGTTCACGCGCTGAATATTTGGAGGCACTATCTTTATGGCGTGCCATATGAGGTATTCACGGATCATCGGAGCTTGCAGTATTTATTCAAGCAGAAGAAACTCAATTTGAGGCAGATGAGGTGGTTGGAGCTATTGAAAGACTATGATATCACCATATTGTATCATCCCGGGAAGGCCAATGTGGTGGCCGATGCTTTGAGTAGGAAGTCAGCTAGTATGGGTAGCCTTGCATATATTCTAGTTGGTGAGAGACCGCTTGCATTGGATGTTCAGGCCCTGGCCAACCAGTTCGTGAGGTTAGATGTTTCTGAGCCCAGCCGTGTTCTAGCTTGTACAGTTGCTCGGTCTTCTTTGTTTGAGTGCATCAGAGATCGGCAAGATGACGATCCTCATTTACTTGTCCTTAGAGACATAGTGCAGCATGGTGGTGCCAAGTAGGTTACTATTGGAGATGACGGAGTTTTGAGTATGCAGGGTCGTATTTGTGTGCCTAATGTGGATGGACTTCGTGAGTTGATTCTTGAAGAAGCCCACAGTTCCCGGTATTCTATTCATTCGGGCGCCACCAAGATGTATCAGGACTTGCGGCAACATTATTGGTGGAGGAGGATGAAGAAAGACATAGTTGCATATGTAGCTCGGTGCCTAAATTGTCAGCAGATGTGAGCATCAGAGACCTGGTGGTTTACTTCAGAGGTTAGAGATTCCTGAGTGGAAGTGGGAGCATATCACTAGGGATTTTGTTGTTGGACTTCCAAGGACTCAGAGGAAGTTCAATGCAGTTTGGGTCATTATGGACAGGCTGAACAAGTCAGTGCACTTCATTCCTGTGGTAGTTACCTATTCTTTAGAGCGGTTGGCGGAGATTTACATTCGTGTGATCGTCCGTCTTCACAGTGTGCCCGTGTCTATCATTTCTGATCGAGGCACGCAGTTCACCTCACACTTCTGGAGGGTAGTACAACATGAGTTGGGTACGCGGGTTGGGTTGAGCATAACATTTCATCCTCAGACGGATGGGCAGTCCGAGCGCACTATTCAGATCTTGGAGGATATGCTCCGCGCATGTGTTATAGACTTTGGAGGATCGTGGGATCAGTTCTTGCCCCTTGCAGAATTCATCTACAACAATAGCTACCAGTCGAGCATTCAGATGGCTCCCTATGAGGCATTATATTATAGGCGGTGTCGGTCGCCAGTTGGGTGGTTCGAGCCGGGAGAGGCTCGGTTATTGGGAACAGACTTAGTACAGGATGCCTTGGATATGGTCAAGATTATTCAGGATCGACTTCGCACAGCTCAGTCCAGGCAGAAGAGTTATGCCGGCCGCAGAGTTTGTGATATTGTATTCATGGTCGGAGAGAGAGTGTTGCTTCGGGTATCACCCATGAAGGGTATAATGAGATTCGGAAGGAAGGGCAAATTGAGCCCTAGGTATATCGGACCTTTTGAGATTCTAGAGAGGGTAGGAGATGTGGCTTACAGGCTTGCATTGCCACCTAGTTTAGCAGATGTTCATCCGATATTCCATATGTCCATGCTTCGAAAGTATCACGGCGATCCGTCCCATGTGTTAGATTTCAGTTCTGTCCAGTTGGACAAGGATTTGACTTACGAGGAGGAGCCGGTGACTATTCTAGCCCGGCAAGTTCGCCAGTTGATATCAAAGAGTTACCCTTCAGTTCGAGTGCAGTGGAGAGGTCAGCATTTTCAGGAAGCCACTTGGGAGTCCGAGTCCGATATGCGGAGTAGATATCCCCATCTTTTCACCAGCTTAGGTACTTTTCTATGTCCATTCAAGGACGAACAGTTGTTTTAGAGGTGGAGAACGTGATGACCCAAAAGGTCATCTTATGTTTTGGAGCTCGATTTTGTGCTCTTAAGCCTTAAAAATCTATTTTTACACTCCTCGATTTGCGTGCGCAGTCCGGGCATGTTTCCGGAAAACTTTTATGTTGAAAATTGATGAATATAAAATATTTTACCTTAAAAGTTGATTTCAGTTGACTTCGGTCAACTTTTTTGGTAAACGGGCCCGGATCTGTGTTTTGACGGTCCTGGTGGGTCCATATCAAATTATGGGACCTAGGCGTATGCCCGGAATCGAATTCGGAGGTCCTTAGCTCGAGTTATGAATTTTTGATAAAAATTAAAAGTCTGAAAATTGATTATTTTTAAGAATTGGTTGATATTTGGCCTTATTGATACCGGATCCGTATTTTGGTTTCAGAGCCTGGTATAGGTCCAATATAATATTTAAGACTTGTCTGTGAAATTTGGTGAGAAACGGAGTTGATTTGACGTGATTCAGACGTCCAGTTGAGAAGATAGAAATTTTAAAGTGTTCTTGAGAATTTCATTTGATTTGGTGCTAAATTCGTAGTTCTAGGTGTTATTTTGGCGATTTGATCACTCGAGCAAGTTCGTATGATATCTTTAAACTTGTGTGCATGTTTGGTTTGGAGCCCCGAGGGCTTGGGTGAGTTTCGGATAGGCTACGAGATGTTTTGGACTTAGAAAAATCTGATTTTCTGCAGATTCTGGTGTTCTGGCATGTCCTTCCTCGCGTTCGCGAAGGTACTCTCGCGAACACGAAGAGTAAACTGGTCAGCTGGAATTTTCTTCTTCGCAAACGCGAAGCGATGGGGGCGTTACCCTTTGCGAATGCAACCAGCTCCTCGCGAACGCGTAGTGTTAGGCATACCTGGGGGAGAGTCTGTGATCCTTCATCGTGAACGCGAGCATGGTATCGCGAATGCGAAGTCCAGGGGGGAAACCATCGCGAACGCGAGCATGGTCTCGCGAACGCGTAGGCTTGGCAGCCAACACTCTTCGCGAACGTGATAGTGGCCTCGCGAACGTGATGCACAGTGTCGCCTAGCACTTAAAAGAGAATTAAAATGGGAATTGGCCATTTATTTCATTTTCTCAAAAACCAAACGGACTAGAGGCGATTTTCAAGAGTTGTTTTCTTCCCCAAAGTGTTGGTAAGTGATTCTAAACCATTTTCTTTCAATTACCCATTATATTTTATGAATTATCAACCTAAAATCTAGAGTTTTCATAGTAGAATTAGGTGTTTGGGTAGAAACTAGGAATTTCAGAAATTTGGGGATTTAGACCTCAATTTGAGGTCGGATTCCAAAACCAATTATATATCCGGGCTCGGGGGGGAATGGGTAAATGGATTTTCGTCCGAACCTCTGGTTTTGACCCAGCTGGCTCGGGGTCGATTTTTCGACTTTTTGGAGGAAAATTTGGAAAATCTAATTTATGCAATATATATGATTCCTTTAGCAATATTTGATATTATTGAGTCATTTTTGAATAGATACGAGTGGTTTGGAGGTGAATTCTAGAGGAAAAGCTGTGATTGAGAATTAATTGGCCTTCGGAGCGAGGTAAGTGTTGTGTCTAACTTTGACTTGATGGAATTAGGAACCTCAGACTATTTACTATGTGAAATTCATGTTAGCGGCGTATATGTGAGGTGACGTGTACTTATCAATTTACCTGTTTTCCGTGTTTCTTCCGTTTTTCTTATATTGTCTCTTTCTTATGCCTAATTGCTACGTGTATAGACTAGTGTTGTTAAATGGATCGTTCTTATCATGTTTACATATTTCTGGTGATAATTGAGTATTTATTTCAAAATTGAGATTTATATTGTGGAACCAAATGTTAAAGTAAGGCTTGTACATGTTGTTCTATCTCCCTATTGTTAATTGTTCATTGCATTATGGTAAGGGAGAGTGTTAATGCATGAAGGGTGATGTCGTGCCATATTGTGAGTGTTAATGCATGAAGGGTAATGCCGTACCATATTGTGAGTGTTAATGCACGAAGGGTGATGTTATGCCATATTGTGAGTGTAAAAGCACGAAGGGTGATGCCGTGCCATGATATGAGAGTTAATGCACGAAGGGTGATGCTGTGCCGTTTTTATTGATTTTATGGTGAGATTGAGAGTAAAAACACGAAGGGTGGTGCCGTGCATTTTTCCTTTACTGTATTCGACGTTCTTGTTGATTCACAGTATATTGGTTATTCCAGCTATCATTCTGTTGTAGTTCTTTATCTCGTATTTCCCTCAGCATGCTTCCCCCTCCCGATATTTCTTGTCTAGCTCTTCATTATTGTTATTTGTATATACACTGTTAAATTGTACGGGTTGATTTGTAGGTGCCTTGCCTTAGCCTCGTCACTACTTCGTCGAGATTAGGCTCGACACTTACCAGTACATGGGGTCGGTTATACTGATACTATACTCTGCAATTTCTGTGCAGATTTTGGTACCGGCTCGGGTTGATCTAGATTTTTGCTGTTGGACCCGCTATCCGGAGACTCAAGGTAGATTTGTCGGCGTTCACAGACCTTGAAGTCCCCGTCTATCCTTCTGTTTTATTGTTTCTTTCATTCAAACAGTTGCATTTCTTTCAGACTATTACCTGTATTAAATTCTAGAATGCTCGTGAATTGTGACTCCAGATCCGGGTGGTAGTAATTAATACAGTTTTTATATTATTCCACACTTATTATTTTTCATCTTAGATAATCATTGTTATTTACTAAATAGAAACAAGGATTTAGTTTAATAATTCTCTAACATTGGCTTGCCTAGCAAGTGAAATGTTAGGCGCCATCACGGTCCCGACGGTGGGAATTCTGGGTCATGACACTTGGGCCATTTGCTGTGAAATTTATTGATTTTGTTGCATCTTTGAAATTGGTTGTGTCCATTGGGCAATTTGTGATATAAGTTGATTGTGTTGTGTTGTGATAATTGTCCGTGTAAATTGTTGGGTGATTTGAGTTATTGTTATGTGGGGTATAAGGGTGGCATTTCATTGTTGTTATGTGCGTTGGGATATTGTCTGGGCGAAGTGATAAGGGAGGCTATTAAGAAGAATGATAAGGGAGGCTATTATAGGAGTGATAAGGGTGGCTATTGTAGGAGTGATAAGGGTGTCTATTTGAGCAATAAGGGTGAATATAAGAGCGATAAAGGTGGCTATTGATATTGTCAAGGCGGAGGGATAAGGGAGGCTATTATAGGTGTAATGACCCGGACGGTCGTTTTGAGTATTACAACCCCGCTTCCCCATTTTCTGCTCAAATTACACTTTATAGTTGTTGTGTGACTTGCCGGGGTAACTGGTTCGGGTCCGGTGAAGTTTTGGAATGAATTGGAACACTTAGTTCCAAGGTTTAAAGCTTAAGTTAAAATAGTGACCGGATGTCGACATATGTGTAAACGACCCCGGAATGGAGTTTTGATGATTCCAATAGCTCCGTACGGTGAATTTGGACTTAGGAGCGTGTCCGGAAAATTATTTGGAGGTCCGTAATGGAATTAGGCTTGAAATGCCGAAAGATGAATTTTTGGGAAGTTTGACCGGGGGTTGACTTTTTGATATCGGGGTCGGAATCCGATTCTGGAAATTGGAATAGGTCCGTAATGTGAAATGTGACTTGTGTGCAAAATTTGAAGTCATTCCGGATTGATTTGATATGTTTCGGAACAAGATATAGAATTTGAAAGTTCAAAGTTCATAGATTTTGATTTGAGGTGCGATTCGTCATTTTGATGTTGTTTGATATGATTTGAGGCCTCGAGTAGGTCTGTGTTATGTTATGGAACTTGTTGGTATGTTCGTACGGGGTCCCGAGGGCCTCAGATGAGTTTCGGATGCTTAACGGATCGAATTCAAATTTGGAGGAGGAGCTGAAGCAGCTGGGCTGCTAGTGTGATCGCACTTGGGCGAAAAAGGGCCGCAGGTGCGAGCTCGCGGATGCGAGGAATTAGTCGCGGGAGAGGAAAATGCATGGATTGGCCAGGCACTGCGGGTGCGAAAAATTTTGCCACGGGTGCGAAGAAATCATCGCTAGTGTGAAGACCGCATGCGCGAAGAAATCATCGCGGGCGCGAAGAAATCATCGCGGATGCGAAGACCGCAGGCACGAAGAAATCACTGCGGGTGTGAAGACCTCTGGCGCGATAAAATAACCGCGGGTGCGATGACCGCAGGTGCGAAGAAATCACTGCGGATATGAAAATCCTGGACAGAATGTTAAAAACAAAGGGGGTTCCGAGTTTTGCCATTTTTGGACTTTCAAGCACGGTTTTTGGGGCGATTTTGAGAGAGAATTCAAGGGAAACTTGAGGTAAGTCACTTGTGATCATTTCTACTCCATAAGATTGAATTATCATCGAATAATCGGACTAGATTACATGTTTTTGAGGTGTAAATCGGGGGTTTGAACTAAGGGCTTTGAAAATACGATTTGAAGATTTGGAGGTCGAGTTGAGGTCGGATTTTGGTAAAATTAGTATGGTTAGACTCGTGGTTGAATGGGCTTCCGGATTTTATAACTTTTATCAGATTCCGAGATGTGGGCCCCACAGGTGATTTTTGGGGCGTAATTTCGGATTTTTTTAAAATATTAGTATTTTGATATGGAATTAATTCCTATAATTTTTGTGGGCTGAATCAAATTAATTGTGACTAGATTCGAGTCGTTTGGAAGTTGATACGCGCAGAATGGAATTTCTGGAGCATTGCTTAACTTGCTTGACTTTGGATTTTGCTTGTTCGAGGTAAGTAACTCTTCTAATCTTGGAGTTGAGGGTATGAACCCTGAATATATGTATTTTGTGAATTGTTGGGAGGTGACGCACATGCTAGGTGACGGGCATGTGGGCGTGCACTATAGAAATTGTGACATAATTGGTTCTGTGAAATTTAGTAATTAAACAATCTTGGCATTCTCCATACGCTTTTATGTGTTAAAGAAATTGAGCTAAAAAGCATATTACAAATTATGTTGAGGCTATGTGCTAGTATTTGGGAACCCACGGAGGTCATATTGTTATGAATTATTTGTTTTAAATTGAAAATTCATACTCAGTCATATTCATTTCATTACATATCATATCTCAGTCTCTGTTGTTATTCATTGATATATCATATCATCATTTTGGGCTATTTTCATGACATTGTGAGCCCGAGAGACTGGAGAGATTGATGACTGAGTGAGGCAGAGGGCCTGATTGTGAGGATTATTATGGGATCGGGCTGCACGCCGTAGCAGGCCATGTTGGTTTTATATATATTATTACTATTATATGGATCAGGGTTGCCCGTATGCAGCAGGCCTTATTGGCTTATTATGGCACGTGAGTTATCCGTGCGGATTCTGATATGATATTATAGCACGTGAGTTGTTCGTGCAGCACGTGAGTTGTCCGTGCAGATTATAGCGCTTGGGCTGAAGGAGCCCCTCCGGAGTCTGTACACACTCCCAGTGAGCATGGGTACCTACTGAGTGCGAGTGCCGAGTGTCGAGTGATGAGTGACTGGGAGGCATGAGTGATTGTGAGGTATGCCCGATGGGCTATTTACGAGTGATTGTGAGGTATGCCCGAGGGGCTGTTTACGAGTGATTGTGAGGTAAGCCCGAGGGACTATTTATGATTTTATCACTGAGTTGCATCGCATTGGCATGCACACATGACATACAGGCATAGAGATGTATTTTCCTCATGTTGTACAACATCACATCATTCATGATTTCTCACACATTTTTACAGATGGGCATAGTGACACATTTGTTTTACATGGGTTATCCGGAAGGAAAATAAAACATCTTATTTATTATTGACAAGATTTTGGGTGAAATTTATTGTTTTCAAACTAATTCATATTTTTGGCAACTCCGGCAAAAGATTTGAGTTTTCAGTGATGGATTTGAAAGGAAGAAATATTATTTTTGAAATCATGATTTGGCTGAGCATTTTATCTCTGAGTTACTTCTGGTATTATTTGCGTTATGTTGTTATGAACTGTTGTGGACTATCGGTTTTGGACCCGACCTTGGTTGAAGCTCGTCACTACTTTCAACCTACGGCTAGGTTTGTTACTTACTCAGTACATGGGGTTGGTTGTACTGATACTACACTTCTGCACATTGTGTGCAGATGTTGACTACTGTTGTTGTTGTGCTCGATGGTTGCAGGACTTGAACATGTACCTGTGTTCCTGTTGTAGCTGCCTCTTATTCAGGGTAGCCTTAGATTTATAAAAGCTCTGTTTTAAGTATTATTCAAACAGACTATGTATTTATTTCATTTCCGCTTTGTATACTTTATTCTTAGAAGCTCATGATTTGTACTACCAGTTCTTGGGGATTGTACAAGATTAAGACCTTTATTCACTTAAATTGCTTTAATAATAATTATTATTATTATTGGTTAGTTGGTAATTGGCTTACCTAACGGGTTGGGTTAGGTGCCATTACGACTAGTTAGATTTTGGGTCGTGACAATAGGAGTGATAAGAGTGGCTACAGGAGAGATAATGGTGGCTATTGTCAGGGATGATATGTGATGATGTTGGATTATTGTGTTGGTATTTTTTATGTGATGAGGTGGGGTTATTGTGCTAGTGATTTTTATGTGATGTTGTGATTTTCCTTGTGTTTATTTTTATCTCTTGTGCAACTTGTCTTGTTATTTCGGGAAACATGATAATAGTCTGATTCATGTTGAAATTGTGAGCCTATGGCTATTGCCGGACAGTTTATATTATTGGAGCGTGAGTTGTCCGTGCGGTTATGAAAGAAATATGGGCACGAGGTGCCAGAGAAATATGATGATTCTATTATTGGCACGTGAGTTATCTTTGCGGTTATGAAAGAAATATGGGCACGAGGTGCTGGGAAAATATGATGATTTTTATTATTGGCACGTGAGTTGTCCGTGCAATTTTGATAGAAATATGGGCACAAGGTGCCATGGAAATATGAAAGTGGGTTGAGACCCGTGTTACGACAATATGAAAGTGGGCTGAGACCCGTGCCTTATGATTATGAAATGAGGTGTCACGGAATGACTTTTATTTGAAAGATATTTACTTGAAGGAATTTTATATTCGAAAGATATTTATTTGAAAGAATTTTATATTCGAAAGATATTTATTTGAAAGAAATATATTCGGAAGGTATTTATTCGAAAGAATTATATGTGAAATATTTATATATGGAGGACTTGTTTAATTGGTTGTACTTGTGTTCCTTATTCGTTTGATAAATAATTATGGTGTTCTTGTTGCCTTGTTGTTTATATCACTGGTTGATTTTTGTTGCTATCACTGCTAGTTATTTTCTAGTACTATTATATACTACTATTTTACACAGGTTATTTGACTAGTGAATGTCTTGAATGTACCTCGTCACTACTTCACTGAGGTTAGTCTTGATACTTACTGGGTCCGACTGTGGTGTACTCATACTACACTTCTGCATATTTTTTTGCAGAGTCAGGTATTGGAGATATCGGATTCAGATAGAGGTTAGAGTGTGATAGAAAGGATTTAAAGTAGAGCTGCTTGGTCGTCGCAGTCCCTTAGAGTCTTTCCATTTTATTATATTGTCAACTCTTGTTCGAACAATATTATATATTCGATCCTTGAGATCATTGAATGTATTCAGTTAGAGTTCGTTACTCAGTATTACCAGTCTTGGGAGGTTGTTATATTTGTTTCCGCATTTGGTTTCGACACTTGTATTAAATTATCTATTTCAAAAAAAAAATGATTCCAAATATAATTATAACCGGCTTACCTAGTCTTAGAGACTAAGTGTCACCATGACACCTATGGTGGGATTTTGGGTCGTGATAGTTTTTGACCATGAACCACTTGCAACGGGATAATGTAATATACTTTCGTATATAACCTATATCAAACTGATATAGATAACTTTGTTATTATAAACAATAGTTTAACTATTAAGCGGATGCACTCATAATATTATTTTGCTAAATCAACTATGATATAAACCAACTTATCAAGATAAACTGTCTTGAATAGAAAATATGAAAATTATGCTTGAATTTAAATTATTGAGCAAGTTACCTCGCAAACATCAGGTTGCGGGTTAATAATAATCGCACATGTAACCATCTCATAGATGCATCTTATGTGGTATACATGGCAGATGAATGAGCCCATATTAACCGTTACTATTTCCAATATTTATGGGATTCAATCCCAATTTTAGTTGGTCTATTAATTAATGTGAACAAGCAACATAAGAGAATTCTAGTTCTTTAATATTTAACTATGTGATTTCTCTTTTATTTTTGTACAACACACTTAAATTAACATGGTCAAACCAATTATGCCAATTGGATTAATTATCAATATTAATAAACTTTAGGTTTACACTATGACGTGTGAAATTATCAATATGATATGAGTTTTTATATCAATAAACTTATACTTTATTGTGGCATTCTTTTGTTTGTGTAGTACAAACTGGAGAATAAAGCATGTAGCTTTTCACATACATATTACCCCGCTATAAGTTGTAGTAATAGAAGATATTAAATATTTTCTTTATTTAAGTCTCAATATTACCTACCGCTTTCGCGAATATTTTAGAAACTAAATAAGTTTCTTTGAGACTTACTACGACACAATACCTTATTGATAATCAATTTTATTTCTCCAAAATAGTAGAATTGGCTTTCTAGAGCTCTCAATTAATTTTGTACTACCACATATTCATCAACATCCATATGGTGAATATCTCTTTCAAGGAGAAAGTTATGCCATTATGGTCATGATCAAAATTATTATAGGCAATATATATTGCTTCTATTGCTTTTGCCCCATAATAATCACATTGCCATAATATTTTGACATAATCACAATAGGTACGTGATTAATGACCTTTCATGCCATAATAATAAAATTATTTTCTTATTTCATCTCAAACCTCTTTCTAGAGGTGAGTGTGGTATATTCACTACCAGTAGCACGTTCATATTATTCCAAGAATGAATATATATTCATAAATCATATGTTATCACATTCACATCATGAATGGATCATAATCATCTATATGTGCTTTACATAATCTCATGTCAAATCGATGAAAAACATTACTTTCACAGAGTGAAGAATTATTTTGAGAATCCTTATTATTCTCATTACCATAATAATGACGATTATAATTTCGTATATTTCCACGTCCACATCCATTGATACCTTCAAAGTAATAATTTTGTCTTCTTTCAGACTTATTACATACTGCTACCATATTCTCTTAAGGGATTGAGAATGAAGCAAATTCAATGGGACGAGTTTTCACTTCTTATGCCCACAATCATACATGAATTTGATCATGGCAAGGTATAGAAATTTTATCACTTCGGGTAGTTATAATTTCTCACAAACTCTATTAGAGCTATAATCAAAATTTATTGTCTTTGCTTGTTTTTAAAATCAAATTATAGAATTTAAAAGAGAAAAGTAAGGTAAAATACCTACCTTAAATCCAGAATTTATTCCTGAAGGAATCATGGAACAATTGACAATCATTATGCTCAATATTATGTACAAGTTGAACATCATGCACGTATCCCAAAGCTTCTACTCAATTGGCTGTAGTCTCGTACTGATAACGTGTTATAAAACAATAAAAAAAGAAAAAGAGTATTGCAGAGAAAAGTAGAGAAATAAGTCTTATTGATTTGAGATCAATTACAATGGAATATGACCCCTCTATTTATAGGGAAAAAGTGACTTAGCCACCAAGTAACAAACCCTAATATCTCTCCAAAATATATACATTCACCTTAAATATAATTCTATTTATAACAGTTTGATTATATAACAATGTTTTTTCGTTGTTATTGAATACCTTATATAACTAGTACAAGTGGGAAATGGCTCGTGCTGAGCCCGGGCCCAAATTTCATAAGTTAGCAACTGATATTTTGTTGATGAAAATAATAAATAACTTTTTGATAGAGAATAAGTTATATTATGGTCAAATGCAGATTTGAAAACCCCATTGACAACGTTTTATTAGTTAGTAGAACTATTCTCTAAGAAATTCAAAAGTAGGGATTTTTTACATGTATGTAAACTCAAATAAACTTAATGGGTATAAAGACTATTGATCAATAGGTAATTAATATTTATGTAGTAGAAGCAACAAAAAATGAAGTCCTTATGCGCTTTTATTTGTATCATTTACCGCATTTTCTGACAGCGCATATTATCGTTAACATAGTAGTAATATTGAAATCCATTTTAAGTTATTGCGAGTTAACTGCATTAAACTGATTGCGATCATTGCGAATTAAATAATGCTCTAGATTTTATATTTCCAATGGGACAAACAATGACTTTGTTTCTATTTAGAAACTTGGATAAATCATAAAACGAAGAAAACAAATTCAAGCCAAAAAGGAGATCATATTTACTGTTGAGTCTTTCGCAAGCACTATTTACATAAGTTACAGGACCATTATATTTTATCGGCTAATCAAAAATGTAAATGTACATGCCAGTAAGTTACATAAAGTGAAGCGCATTATCCATGTTTTCTGCAGTAGTAGAAAAAAAAGGATGTCAGTAATGGCAAGTGACAAAGTAATTTGGCAGATAAAAAGGTAGTAGGCTGTTATTTAGGGTACTTGTCATACACAACACGTATGTACATGGTGTAATGACACAATCGGTCATTTTAACTTTTAGAACCCTGTTCCCTAAAATAAAACTTCTTGTATGTGCTTTTATTGATTTATGACTTGCGGGGATAGTTGGTTCGGAATTTGAAAGTGTTTGGGTTGAAATCGGAATACTTAGTTCCTTAAGTTGGCTTTAAGAGGCCAAATTTGACTTCGGTCAATATTTTTTGAGAAAACGACCCCTGAATAGAATTTTGACGATTTTAACAGCTCCGTATGGTGATTTTGGACTTAGGAGCATGTTCAAAATTTTATTTGGAAGTCCGTAGTTAAATTAGGCTTGAAATGGCTAAAATAGGAATTTAAGTTTGGAAGTTTGACCGGGGAGTTAACTTTTTAATATCGGGGTCGGAACTAAATCCAGTTTTGAAAATTTACATAGCTCTGTTATGTTATTTATGACTTGTGTGCAAAATTTGAGGTCAATCGGACTTGAATTGATAGGTTCCGATACATAATGTAGAAGTTAGAAATCTTAAGTTTCATTAAGCTTGAATTGGGTGATGATTCGTGATTTTTGCGTTGTTTGGTGTGATTTGAGGGTTCCACTAAATTAGTATGATGTTTTGGGACTTGTTGGTATAATTGGTTGAGGTCCCGAGGGGCTCGGGTGAGTTTCGGGCGACTAACGGATCATTTTTAGCCTTTGGAACACTGCTCATAACTGCTGGTATTTTCTTCAAGTATCCTTATACACGATAGCGTAAGTTGGTCTATGATCGCGTAGAGTAATTTGGACAGAGGTGGATTTGTTCTACGCGATCGCGTGAATGGGGTTGCGATCGCGTAGGCTTATTTTGGGCAGCTGGAAATTCGTTCTATGCGATCGTGTGGGCACGTTTGCGATCGCATAGGTTAGGCCAGCTTGTGCATCGCGATCGCGTGTAGTTGTTTGCGATCGCGTAGGGGAAACTGGGGAGGAGCTGGGCCACGCGCTTAATGCTTCGCGATCGTGTGGGGAGGCTCGCGATCGCGTAGGCTTGCAGAGACTGTGTATCGCGATCGCGTGGGATTTTCCGTGATCGTGTAGGGTTAATGTTTGGGTAATAAAATTTGTGCTACGCGATCACGTGAGGAAATGCGCGATAGCGCAGAAGAAATCACTGGGCAGAGAGTTTAAGTTCTGAAAATGGAACTTTGTCCCATTTTCCATTTTTAACGATTTGGAGCTCTGATTTATGCGAATTTTGGGAGATTTTCAGATAAAACAACGGAGTAAGTGTTCTTAACTCAATATTGGTTAAATTACCCGAATCCATCACTATTTTTATCATTTAATTGGTGAATTGAGTTGGAAAAGTTTGAAAACCCTCTTGGATAGATTTGAGGATTTTATGGTCGAATTGTTATCGGAATTTAGTGATTTTGGTATGGGTAGACTCGTGGTTGAGTGGGCATTCATATTTAGTAATTTTCGCCAGATTCCGAGACGTGGGCTCCACGGTAGAATTTTTAATTAATTTCGGAATTTTTTTTAAAAATGTAGTATTTTCTTATAGAACTGATTCCTATAATATTTAATGATTGTATCGAATTATTTTGGCTAGATTCGAGCCAGACAGAATTGGATAATCGTGAAAAAGGCCTTCTAGTGGATTAAATTGAAGCAAGACGAGGTAAGTCTCGTGTCTAATCTTGTGAGGGAGAAATTTCCTCATATGTGATTAAAAATTAAATAATTGTTGCTAATTGTGGGGGCTACGTACGCACGAGGTGACGAGAGTCCGTGCGTAGCTACTATCAATGCTAAAGTTCGGGTAGTTTAGGACTCAAAGCATGAATTACTTGTGTAAATTGTATTCTTTGTTAAATCAATATTATTTGATGTGTGTGTGTGTGTGTGTGTGTGTATATATACTATATATATATATATATATATATATATATATATATATATATATATATATATATATATATATATTGTGAATTATTTGATAAAAATATTAAAGGATGGAAATCTCATATGCTTGATTTTCTCTTTAAATTAATTAATTGTTAAGAGAAATTGTTCTTCAGCCCGAATTTATCTTGTAATAAATATACTCTCCTTCCGAAGGTACATAAGAAAATGTCCTCCTTTCTTGTGGAGCGGGCCGAACGCCTCGGCAGGATAGATGCATCTATGGATCGTGCTGCACGTCCCTCGGCAGTGTACACGACACTCTGGATCGGGCCGTACGTCCTCGGCAAAAATCGTGCTTAATAATAATAATCACACGATACCTTAATAGCTTATTTCAGCTTGCGAAGCCAATTGATAAATTGGAGAATCCTTGAAATTTAATGAATTATTATGCATGCTTGTTAAAGAATTAATTGTTATTCCTGTAAATGAGATTAATTGATAAATTGGAAATTATATGAATTGAAGGAATTTAATTAATATATTGAGAATTGTTGCATTTGAAGGAATTTGATTATTTCTTCTAGTTAAATAAATTATTGTAAATTCTGTGAATCATGTTGATTTAGATATTCTAGTTATATTTCAATTATTATTACTGACCCATAGTGAGTGTCAAAGTCGGTCATCTCGTCTCTACCACTTCGAGATTAGGCTTGATACTTACTGGGTACACGTTGCTTACGTACTCATACTACACTTGCTGCACTTTTTGTGCAGGACCTGAGGCAAGTACTAGTGGGGGACCTATCGTCTTACACTCACGTTATCCAGGGACATAGTGGTGAGCTGCCTTTCTGAGCCGTTCTGCAGCTACTAGTGTCTCTCCTTGTACTTTTCATTCTGTCTATTTTTATTTCAGACAGTATTAGAAGTTTTGTATAATCTACTAGATGCTCATACACTTGTGACACCAGGTCTTAGCACACACATTGGTAGAATTTGGTATTTATATTTTTTTTGGATTTAAATTTTATCAATATATGTTTAATTTATTAGTTGGCTTGCCTAGCTATAGTGTTGGGCGCCATCACAACCTATAGGTGGAACTGGGTTGTGACAAACATGGTATCAGAGCACTAGGTTCACGTAGGTCTCACAAGTTATGAGCATGTCTAATAGAGTCTTGCGGATCGGTACGGAGACGTCTGTACTTATCTTCGAGAAGCTATAAGGTGTTAGGAAACTACCTTTCTTCATATTCCATCGTGCAATTAATGTAGTAATAAATATCCTTCTCTTATTCTCTCATAGATGGTGAGAATGCGCTCGAATGAGGTTCCAGACCAGGGAAGAGCTACTCCCCCAGTTGCTAGAGGCCAAGGCAGAGGCCGAGGGAGGGCTCCAGCCCGTGGTAGAGGGCGAGGACGTCCCAGGACTGTTCCAATTATGCCGCCAGTGGGTCCAGCAGAGAACCCCATTGTTGAGGAACAGGATGAGGTTCCTGTGGCAGAGCTAGCTCCGGTGGATTTCACATCTGCACCGGGATTTCAGGATGTCACGGGTCGTATGCTGCGGTTCATGGATAATATGACTCAGGCCAGTTTATTTTCGGCAGACTCAGCCACATCTCAGGCGAGCGGGGGAGCACAGAACCCTACCGCGCATGCTCATGGACAGGCAGCTGTTGTATATCAGACCCAGGGTGCATTACCCGTGGGTGGAGCCCAGCCAGTGGCAGCAGCTACACCTGAGCCCAGGCCAGCTGTAGCTGCCGATCCTCAGAAACTATTGGACTGATGGACTAGACTACATCCTCCTGTCTTTGGGGGTGAACGACATGAGGATCCACAGGACTTCATTGATCGTTGTAGGGACAAACTGCATAACATGAGGATATTGGAATCTCATGGGGTTGACCTCGCTACTTTTTAGCTAGAGGGCAGGGCCCGTAGATGGTGGCAGTCTTATGTTCTTGGCAGACCAGCAGATTCTCCTCCCATAACTTGGGACAGTTTCACCCGTATCTTCCTGGACAGATATATTCCACCCTCCCAGAGGGAAGAGTTGCGGTTTCAGTTTGAGCATCTCCAGCAGAGTCAGATGTCAGTGACCGATTATGAGGCGAGGTTCTCTGAAT
The DNA here is from genome assembly GCF_000390325.3 of Nicotiana tomentosiformis. Taxonomy (NCBI): domain Eukaryota; kingdom Viridiplantae; phylum Streptophyta; class Magnoliopsida; order Solanales; family Solanaceae; genus Nicotiana; species Nicotiana tomentosiformis. The sequence goes on along the minus strand of NC_090814.1, from coordinate 143,605,821 downwards.
TATCTCGCCATGCACTTATGATACTCTCTACTGAGGCGGAGACAGTGTGGAGGTTTGTAGTTGGTTTACATATTGGTATTCAGGCCACTATGGCTCGAGAGGTTGAGATGGGTACTTCTTATAAGCTAGTTGTGGAGATAGCCCGCAGGATTGAGGATGTACGTCAGCGGAGCCGAGAGCAGATTATGAGAGATAAATGGTTCAGGTACTTTGGAGAGTTCAGAGGTGCTCCGTCTGTGGGCAGAGGTCAGTTCGTGAGAGGGCAGTCCAGCAGGCCCCCATATCCAGCACCACCACCTCCTTGAGGTGCTCCAGTGCGACCTTATCTCAGTGCTATACCAGAGAGTTCTTACCACCCACCAGTTATTCAGGGTCCTCCCAGTGGGTATTCAGTTCCCCAGGGCCAGACACTTAGTCAGCAGCCCATCGCACCGAAGAGTTGTTACGAGTGCGGGGATCCCAATCATATGCAGAGATTTTACCCCAGGCTTCGGGGTAGACCAGTACAGCAGGGTCAGCAGCCTATGATTACCGGACCAGTTGCTCCACCAGTAGTCCGACCACCAAGAGGTGGAGGACAGGTGGGTAGGGGCCATCTAGAGGTGGTGGTCATCCAGGCAGAGGCCGGCCAGTTGGCGCTCCAGCTCGGTTCTATACTTTTTTGGCTAGACTAGATGCAGAGGCCTCAGATGTTGTGATTACAAGTATTATTTCTATTTGCGGCAAGGATGCCTCAGTATTATTTGATCCAGGATCCACGTATTCATATGTGTCATCTCTATTTGCTCCATTCCTGGGTGTTTCTCGTGAGTCCTTGAGTACTCATGTTTATGTGTCCACTCCTGTAGGCGATTCTGTTATTGTGAACCAGATCTACCGGTCTTGTATTATTACATTATGTGGTTATGAAACTAGAGCAGATCTCTTATTGCTCGAGATGACCGATTTTGAAATTATTCTGGGTATGGACTGGTTATCTCCATATCATGCTATTCTAGATTGTCATGCAAAAACTGTTACCTTGGCTATTCCATCTTTGCCTAGGCTGGAGTGGAAGGGTTCGTTGGTTAGTTCATTTAATCAGGTTATTTCTTTTATAAAGGCTCAACACATGGTTGAGAAGGGTTGTTTAGCTTATCTAGCTTATGTTCAGGATACCACTGTAGAGACTCCGGCTATTGATTCAGTGCCTGTAGTTTGGGAGTTCTTCGATGTATTTCCTTCAGACCTTCCAGGTATGCCACCTGATCGTGATATTGATTTCTGTATTGACTTGGCTCCAGATACTCAGACTATATCTATTCCACCGTATCGCATGGCTCCAAAAGAATTGAAAGAGTTGAAAGAACAGCTTGAGGAGTTACTAGCCAAAGGGTTCGTCAGACCGAGTGTATCGCCTTGGGGTGCACCGGTATTATTTGTGAAGAAGAAGGATGGCACAAAGATATTTTTATTTCACAGATAATCTCAAGGCTATTTAACATAAAAACCTTCATAAAGGAGTTCAAATCAAAACAAAAGTGCGGAAAAGAAAAGCCCGACATCGGGGTGTCACTAGTTATGAGCATCTACTACAATTTGTCTGAAAATATCAAGACTAGCATAGTCTAGAATATAGCTAAATACAACTAAAGGAAGATAGGAGGGAGAAGAGAAGGGCTACAATCGCCAGGCAGCTACCTTGCTATCCCCGAGAAAATCTACAACTGGAATAGTCAACAGCTGCTACCGTGTCCAGCTACACTTGGATCTGATCTGCACACAAGGTGCAGGGAGTAACGTGAGTACGCCAACTCAGTAAGTAACAACAATAAATAAAGACTGAGCAGTAGTGACGAGCAACAAAGCATATAAAGTTCATATCATGAAATCTCGGTAAAAATACAACATGCTTTAAAATCAGTGTTTGAATCAAATCATCTCGTTTAAAACCCAGTTCCAGTTAAAAAAACATTCTTTTAAAGATATCTTTCAAAAGTTTCAAACAGAGGCTCAATACAAAGGTAAGCAAAAATGATAAAATCATAAACAGCCCCTCGGGCAAAACATCACTCATATACAGCCCCTCGGGCAAACCTCACAGTCACTCATGCCTCTCGGGCATACCGCATACCTTACAATCACTCATGCCACTCGGGCATACCTCACAATCACTCATGCCTCCTAGTCACTCAGCACTCGACACTCGCACTCAGTAGGTACCTGCGCTCACTGGGGGTATGTACAGACTCCGGAGAGGTTCCTTCAGCCCAAGCGCTATATCAAGCCAAATCATGACATAAATCACTCAGGCCCTCGGCCTATATCATACATGCTGCGGTGTACAGCCCGATCCCATAAATATCTTCACAAATCAGGCCCTCGACTTCACTCAGTCATAAACCTCTCAAGCCACTCGGGCATTTAAGTGAAAACAGGGTATTCAACCCAAAACAACATTTATATGCATCAAAATCGAGTAATAAAAAACTGAGTTATGCAGTAAACAGGTATAACCATGACTGAGTATAGATTTTCAATCGAAAATAGTGAGGATAATAAGAAAAGGCCCCTAAGGGTCCACACATCCCTAGCACAAGGCCCAAAACATGTTATTCAGCCCAATTTACAGAAACTCTTTCTAAAACATATAAGTATCATATAGTTTCAAAAAAATATGCAACTTTACAGTTGCTACAGGACGGACCAAGTCACAATCCCCAACAGTGCACGCGCACACGCCCATCACCTAGCATGTGTGTCACCTCAAAATAGTAGAATGATACAAAATTCAGGGTTTCATACCCTCAGGACTAGATTTACGATCGTTACTTACCTCAAACCGGTCAAATCTATACCCCACGATGCTCTTGCCTCTCGACTCGGCCTCTAAATGCTCCGAATCTATTCACAATCAGTACAATACCATCAATATACGCTAATGGAATAAATTCCACAAGAAAAACTATCAAATTAGACCAAAATCCCAAAATCGGCTCAAACCCGCCCCTGGGCCCACGTCTCGAAATCCGACAAAATTAATAAAACTAGATAGCCCATTCACTCACGAGTCCAACCATACTAGTTTCACTCAAATTTGACTTCGAATCAACATTCAAATCCCAGAAATTCATTTTATGATGTTTCTACAATTTCCCCCAAATTTCCACCTCAAGGTACTAATCAAATAATGAGATCATTGATATATTCATGTATATTAACCAAATTCGGGTTAGAATCACTTACCCCGTTGAATTTATTGAAAAACCTACGAAATATCGCCACAAACCGAGCTCCCTAGGTCCAAAATGTGAAATAATACCCTAAACCCCATTTATATAGTATACCTCTGATCTCCCACTTTGCGGTTTGCGAAACTTTGAGCATGGCGCGCCCCGGGTCCCGCGGTCGCAAAACAATGGTGCGGTCCGCAAAATTCTTGGGGCTGCACTACCAGGCTTTAGTATTTTGGCCATACCTTTCTCTACAGATGTTCAAATGATGACTTCTTTACCTTTTTGGAAACTAATCACGAAGGGCTACAACTTTCGTTTTTGAATCACCCAAAATTCCTTGTAGATCAAAAGATATAGGCTTCCAGAGTCAGACCAGCGGATCTGCAAAACTTCCAAGCGCGGCCGCAAAATTCTGCCGCGGTCTGCAAAATTCCAAGCGCGGCTGTGAAATTTAAAGCACCAGAACCATACCTGAGTTTCGGAAATGCCCGGACTTGCTCAAAACTCGCCCGAAACACACCCGAAACTCACCCGAGTCCCCGGGATCTCAACCAAACATATCAACCATTCCTAAAACATCATACGAACTTAGTCGAACCTTCGAATCACTCAAAACAACATCAAAATACCAAATTACCCTCGGATTCAAGCCTAAGAACTTCTAAACTTCCAAATTCTACAACCGATGCCGAAACCAACCAAACCACGTCCGAATAACCTCAAATCTTGCACACACGTCACAAATGACACTACGAACCTACTGCAATTTCCGGGATTCCATTTAGACCCCGATGTCAAATTTTTCACTGCCGACCAAAATCACCAAATTTCCAACTTTCGCCAATTCAAGTCTAATTCTACTACGGACCTCCAAATCATATTCCGGACGCACTCCAAAGTCCAAAATCACCTAACGGAGCTAACGGAACCATCAGAATTCAAATCCGAGATTGTTTACATAGGTCAACATCAATTTGACTTTGTTTTTCCAACTTAAGCTTCTACTTTAGAGACTAAGTGTCTCATTCCACTCCGAAACCACTCTGGACTCGAACCAACTAACCCGATATATCATAATATAACTTAAAAGCATAAAGGAAGCAGAAATGGGGGAAACGGGGCTATAACTCCCGAAACGACCGGTCGGGTCATTACATCCCCCCCTCTTAAACAACTGTTTGTCCTCGAACGGGTCTAGAAACATACCTGGAGTCTCGAATAGGTGTGGATATGTGCTCCACATCTCCCGCTCAGTCTCCCAAGTGGCCTCCTCCACATGCTGCCCTCTCCACTACACCTTTACTGAAGTTATGTCCTTTGACCTCAACCTTCGAATCTGCTGATCCAAAATAGCCACCGGTTCCACCTCATAAGTCATATCACCCTCCAACTGAACTGTGCTGAAATCTAAAACATGGGACGGATCTCCAATATACTTTCGGAGAATGGAAACATGAAATACTGGGTGCACACTCGACAAGCTGGCCCATAACCTATGAAGCACCTCAAAAGGCCCAATGAACTGGGTGCTCAACTTGCCCCTCTTTCCAAACCTCATAACACCCTTCATGGGTGATACCTTCATCAAAACCTTCTCCCCCCCGTAGCTCTTCTGCCTAGACTGTGCCATGCGAAGCCACTCCTGAATTAATTTCACCTTATCTAATGCATCCTGGACCAAGTCTGTACCCAAGAGCCTAGCCTCACCCGGCTCAAACTATCCAACCGGAGATCTACACCTCGTCCCATATAAAGCCTCGTATGGAGCCATCTGAATACTCGACAGATAACTGTTGTTATATGCAAACTTCGCGAGCGGTAAGAACTGGTCCCATGAACCCCCAAAGTCAATGACGCAAGCACGCAACATGTCCTCCAATATCTGAATAGTGCACTCGAACTGCCCGTCCGTCTGAGGGTGAAAAGTTGTGCTCAACTCAACTTGAGTACCCAACTCTCGCTATACGGCCCTCCAAAACTGCGATGTGAAATGAGTACCCCTATCTGAAATGATGGAAACTGGGACACCATGCAAGCGAACAATCTCTCGGATGTAAATCTCAGCCAACCGCTCTGAAGTGTAAGAAGTACCAACTGGAATGAAGTGAGCGGACTTGGTCAGCCGATCCACAATAACCCAAATAGCATCGAACTTCCTCGAAGTCCGTGGGATTCCAACTACAAAGTACATGGTGATCCGCTCCCACTTCCACTCCGGAATGTCTAATCTCTAAAGCAAGCCACCCGGTCTCTGATGCTCATACTTAACCTGTTGAGATTTGAGACACCGAGCTACAAACCCAACTATATCCTTCTTCATCCGCCTCCACCAATAGTGCTATCTCAAAACCTGGTACATCTTCGCGGCACCCGGATGGATGGAATACCGCGAGCTGTGGGCCTCCCCAAGAATCAACTCCCGAAGCCCATCTACATTAGGCACACATATCCAGCCCTGCATCCTCAACACGTCATCATCACCAATAGTCACATCCCTAGCAATCTCTCCGAACCCTATCCTGAAGAACGAGCAAGTGGGGGTCATCATACTGGCGCTCCCTGATACGGTCAAAAATAGAGATCTGGAGACCATGCAAGCCAACACCCGACTCGGCTTCGAAATATCCAATCTCATAAGCTGGCCTGCCAAGGCCTGAACATCCAATGTCAAAGCTCTCTCTGCTGCTGGAAGATATGCTAGACTCCCCAAACTCTCCGCCCGACTACTCAAAGCATCAGCCACCACATTGGCCTTCCCCGGATGGTATAAAATAGTGATATCATAGTCATTAAGAAGATCCAACCATCTTCACTGACGCAAATTAAGATCCTTCTACTTAAACAGATGCTGCAGACTTCGGTGATCAGTATAGATCTCACAATGAACCCCATACAAATAATGATGCCAAATCTTCAAGGCGTGAACAATGGCTGATAACTCAAGATCATGGACAAGATAGTTCTTCTCATGGGTCTTCAACTGGCGCGAGGCATAGGCAATCACCCTACCCTCCTGCATTAAAACACAACCAATGCCTACACTCGAGGCATCACAATGCACGGTATAAGAATCTGAAGCTGATGGGAGAACTAACACTGGAGCTGTGGTCAAGGCAGTCTTGAGCTTCTGAAAGCTCTCCTCACATTCATCCGACCACCTGAATGGAACATCGTTTTGGGTCAATTTGGTAATGGGCGATGCAATAGATGAAAATCCCTTCACAAAGCGACGGTAATAACCTGCCAAACCAAGAAAGCTCCTAATCTTCGTGGCTAAGGACGGTCTAGGCCAACTCTGCACCACCTCTATCTTCTTCGGATCCACATGAATATCCTCACTGGACACCACGTTCCCCAAGAATGCTACTAAACTGAGCTAAAACTCACACTTGGAGAACTTTGCATAAAGCTTCTCCTCCCTTAATCTCTGTAATACAATCTTCAAATGATGAGCGTGCTCCTCCTGGCTACGAGAGTACACCAGGATGTCATCAATGAATACAACAATGAATGAGTCTAACTAGGGATGGAATACACTGTTCATCAAATGCATGAACGCTGCTGGGGCATTGGTCAACCCAAAAGACACATCAAAGTCAACCATACTGAGCAACAAAAGGTCCACTTGGGTCTCCAGACCCCCAATAGTCACCACACATGACCGATATATGCGGTCCACAATAATAGTATCGCCCACAGGAGTAGATACGTGAACAGATGAAACTAAAGACTCATAGAGTATATCCAGAAAATGGGCGAAATACGAGAAAACATATGAATACGTGGAACCATGGTCAAATAATACAGAGGCATCTCTATGACAAACAGAAACAATACATGTAATCACAACATCTAAAGCAATAGCATCTAGTCTGGCAGGGAGGGCATAGAAAAGGGCCTGGCCAACTCCTGATCTGCCTCCCCCTCTAGGGCGACCCCTAGCTGACTAACCTCCACCCCGAGCTGACTGGGCGGGTGGTGAAGTAACTGGTGCTGAAGTCGAAGGCTGACTCCTTTGCTAATATAAACCTCCATGATGACGAGGACACTGCCTCCACATATGCCCAAACTCCCCACACTCAAAACAAACTCCCTGATGCTGGTGGCGGGAACTGAATAGAACCCCTAGCACCGGAATAACTGGTAGAAGAACCTGGCATGGAGGAGCCCTAAACTAGTGGAGCACGGGACGAACTCTGAGCTGGAAGGGCACTAAGTGATGAGTAGCCTTGATGAGAACTGTGAGAACCATGGCCAGATGATGCACCATGGTGAAATGGCCGAGCTGACTGAGCCTGTCTGAAATGACGACCTCCGTCGTGCTGGAACTGACCCCCAAAAGGAGCACCGCTAAATCCACCTTGACCACGAGGCCTCTTGGCCTCCCTCTCAACCCTCTCCTGACTGCGAACCATCTCAATCTACCGAGCAATGTCGAAAACCTCATCAAAGGTAGCACCAGACACCCTCTCTCTGGTCATAAGCAACTGTAGCTGAAAAGTGAGACCAACAATAAACCTCATGATCCTCTCCCTATCTGTGGGAACCAATCAGATAGCATGACGAGCCAACTCTGAAAATCGCATCTCATACTGCGTCACAGACATATCATTCTGGCGAAGCCACTCAAACTGTCTGCGCAGCTCCTCTCTACGGGATTGAGGCACGAACTTTTCCAAAAAGACCATGGAGAACTGCTGCCAAGTAAGGGTTGCTGCGCCAAAAGGCCTTCGCCTCTCGTAAGTCTCCCACCATTTGAGTACAGCCCCGGAAAACTGAAAAGTAGTAAATGAGACCCCACAAGTCTCCAAAATACCAGCAGTACGGAGTATCCTCTAACACATGTCCAAGAAGTCCCGAGCATCCTCTCTCTCCGTGCCACTAAAAGGTGGCGGCTAGAGTCTCCCAAATCTCTCCAACCTACGTTGATCATCCTCAGGCATAGTAGGAACCACATAATCCTGTGCAGCTGCAACCGGCTAGGCTGGTGGTGCTCCCGATGTTTGGAGTCCTTGAACAACCTGCTCGGGTGTACGAGCGACGGGAGTCTGAGTGCTTGTGCCTCCCCCGGCCTGAGAAGTGGTTGCGACCATCGAGATAGAGACCGCCTGAGCAAGGACGGTACACGCTGTCAGAATCTGAGCTAGGGCCTCCTGAAGGCCTGGAATCACAATAGGCACAGGTGGTGCCTGAGCTGGTGCATCAACAACTGGAATCTTGTCCTGATCTGGGGCAACTGGTAGATCTGCAGGTACTACCCCAGCTGCGGTGCGGATGCACCTCTGCCCCTACTACGGCCTCTACTGCGACCTCAGCCTCTTGCGGCTCTGGCTGGTGGTATTGGTGGCTGGCCCTCCTGACCGGTAGTACAAGTCCTCACCATCTGTGAGAGAATGAAACAACGGATGTTTAGTTACTAGAATCAACAGATTCACACGACAAGAATTCAAGAATGTGGAGTTTCATAAAGGTTCTGCAGCCTCTCAAAGATAAGTACAGACGTCTCCGTACCGATCCGCAAGACTCTACTAAACCCGCTCATGACTCATGAGACCTATGTAACCTAGGCTCTGATACTAACTTGTCACGACCCAAACTAACCCTGTCGTGATGGCACCTATCGTGGAACTAGGCAAGCCGACTCGTTTCCAAAACAAACCGATATTTTTATTTCACAGATAATCTCAAGGATATTTAACATAAAAACCTTCGTAAAGAAGTTCAAATCAAAACAAAAGTGTGGAAAAGAAAAGCCCGACATCGGGGTGTCACTAGTTATGAGCATCTAATACAATTTGTCTTAAAATATCAAGACTAACACAATCTAGAAAATAGCTAAATACAACTAAAGGAAGATAGGAGGGAGAAGAGAAGGGTTGCGATCGCCACGCAGCTACCTTGCTATCCCAGAGAAAATCTGCAACAGGAATAGTCAACAGCCGCTACCATGTCCAACTACACCTGGATCTACACACAAGGTGCAGGGAGTAACGTGGGTACGCCAACTTAGTAATTAACAATAGAAAAAAAAAGACTGAGCAGTAGTGACGAGCAACAAAGCATATAAAGTTCATATCATGAAATCTCGGTAAAATTACAACATGCTTTAAAATCAGTGTTTGAATCAAATCATCTCGTTTAAAACCCAGTTCCAGTAAAAAAAAAACATTTGCTTAAAGATATTTTTCAACAGTTTCAAACAGAGGCTCAATACAAAGGTGAGCAAAAATGATGAAATCATAAACAGCCCCTCGGGCAAAACATCACTCATATACAGCCCCTCGGGCAAATCTCACAGTCACTCATGCCTCTCGAGCATACCACATACCTTACAGTCACTCATGCCACTCGGGCATACCTCACAATCACTCATGCCTCCTAGTCACTCAGCACTCGGCACTCGCACTCAGTAGGTACCTGCGCTCACTGGGGGTATGTACAGACTCCGGAGGGGCTCCTTCAGCCCAAGCGCTATATCAAGCCAAATCATGGCATAAATCACTCAGGCCCTCGGCCTATATCAAACATGCTGCGATATGCAGCCCGATCCTATAATATCCTCACAAATCAGGTCCTCGGCCTCACTCAGTCATAAACCTCTCAAGCCACTCAGGCATTTCAGTGAAAACAGGGTATTCAACCCAAAACAACATTTATATGCATCAAAACCGAGTAATAAAAAACTAAGTTATGCAGTAAACAGGTATAACCATGACTGAGTATAGATTTTCAATCGAAAACAGTGAGGATAATAAGAAAAGGCCCCTAAGGGTCCACACAGTACTGGCACAAGGCCCAAAACATGGCATTCAACCCAATTTACAGAAACTCTTTCTAAAACATATAAGTATCATATAGTTTCAACAAAATATGCAACTTTACAATTGCTACGGGACAGACCAAGTCATAATCCCTCACGCACATGCCCGTCACCTAGCATGTGCGTCACCTCAAAATAGTAGAATGATACAAAATCCGGGGTTTCATACCCTCAGGACTAGATTTACGATCGTTACTTACCTCAAACCGGTAAAATCTATACCCCGCGATGCTCTTGCCTCTTGACTCGGCCTCCAAATACTCCGAATCTATTCACAATCAGTACAATACCATCAATATATGCTAATGGAATAAATTCCACAAGAAAAACTATCAAATTAGACCAAAATCCCGAAATCGGCTCAAACCCGCCCCCCGGGCCCACGTCTCTAAATCCGACAAAATTTATAAAACTAGAAAGCTCATTCACTCACGAGTCCAACCATACTAGTTTCACTCAAATCTGACTTCGAATCAACATTCAAATCCCAAAAATTTATTTTATGAAGTTTCTACAATTGTTTCCAAATTTCTACCTCAAAGTACTAATCAGATGATGAGATCATTGATATATTCATGTATATTAACCAAATTCGGGTTAGAATCACTTACCCCGATGAATTTTTTGAAAAATCCACAAACCGAGCTCCCTAGGTCCAAAATGTGAAATAATACCCTAAACCCCATTTATATAGTGCACCTCTAATCTCCCACTTTGCGGTCTGCGAAATTTTGAGCGCGGCCGCGACCCGGGTCCTGCGGTCGCGAAACAATGATGCGGTCCGTGAAATTCTTGGGACTGCACTGCCAGGCTTTAGTATTTTGGCTATAACCTTCTTTACATATGTGCAAATGATGATTTCTTTACTTTTCTGGAAACTAGTTACGAAGGGCTACAACTTTCATTTTTGAATCATTCTAAAATTCCTTGTAGATCAAAAGATATAGGCTTCCGAAGTCGGACCAGCGTATCTGCAGAACTTCCAAATGCGGCCGCGAAATTCTGCTGCGGTCCGCGCAATTTAAAGCACGAGATCCATACCTGAGTTCCGGAAATACCCGAACTCGCTCAAAACTCACCCGAAACACACTCGAAACTCACCCGAGGCCCCCGGGACCTCAACCAAATATACCAACCAATCCTAAAATACCATACGAACTTAGTCGAACCTTCGAATCACTCAAAACTATATCAAAACACCAAATTACACTCGGATTCAAGCCTAAGAATTTCTAAACTTCCAAATTCGACAACCGATGCCGAAACCAACCAAACCACGTCCGAATGACCCCAAATTTTGCACACACATCACAAGTGACACTACAAACCTCCTCCAACTTCCGGGATTCCATTCCGACCCTGATATCAAATTTTCCATTGCCGACCAAAATCGCCAAATTTCCAACTTTTGTCAATTCAAGCCTAATTCTACTACGGATCTCCAAATCACATTCCGGACGTAATCCTAAGTCCAAAATCACCTAACGGAGCTAACAGAACCATCAGAATTCAAGTCCGAGATCGTTTACACATAGGTCAACATCCAGTTAATATTTTTTTTCAACTTAAGCTTCTACTTTAGAGACTAAGTGTCTCATTCCACTCCGAAACCACTCCGAACCCGAACCAACTAACCCGGTATATCATAATATAGTTTAAAAGCATAAAGAAAGCAGAAATGGAGAAAATGGGGCTATAACTCCCGAAACGACCAGCCGAGTCGTTAAATACAGTTTCTATCCGTGAGTATTATTGTTACAAACTACAAATGAGAAACGATGATGAAGATGAAATATTGCATACCAAAAGAATATTTCAGCAGTATTTAGTTGATGAGTACATTAAACTTGATACACAAAGGTTGGATTTTGCAGTATTCAATCAAGATTTATTTAGAATGGCTATGCTACAAGGACTTCTTGACATTTTGCAATTAGGGGAACACGGTGCTTCTAATATCGGGAAACAAAATTTCCTTCCAAGTTCTTTTATTGGAGGGCTTCGGGATATGCATCAACGGTACATGGATGTTATTGTGCTCGTGCAGCATTTCGGTAAACCTGATTTATTTATAACAATGACATGTAATCCTTCTTGGACGGAAATAAAGAAACATTTAATCTCAACTGATGAGGCACATAACAGGCCTGATTTGATCAGCCGAGTATTTAGAGAGAAAATAGAAGAATTCAAAAAGGATATACTAAAGCGAAATATCTTTGGAAAAGTTGCAGATTTTATGTATACTGTAGAGTTCCAAAAGAGAGGTTTACCTCACGCCCATTTTCTTATAATATTAACTAATGAATACAAGTTACTTACTCTAGAGGCCTACTATAATATTATTAGTGCAGAAATACCTGATGAAAAAGCAGAACCAGATTTATATTCAGTTGTTCTTAAACATATGATGCATGGTTCGTGCGGTAATCTAAACCCAACAATTTCTTGTATGAAGAAAAAAGGTTACTATAAATTCAAATACCCAAAAAGCTTTGCGGATTGGACATCAAAAGGAAAGAATCTTACCCAATTTATAGAAGACGCAATACAGGAGTGGTGGTAAAAATAAGAGAACGATACTTGGATAACTCATGGGTTGTTCCATATAATCCTTTTTTGCTCGGAAAATTTGATTGCCATGTGAATGTTGAGATATGTTCTGATATTAAGGTCGTTAAGTATCTTTATAGGTATATATGTAAAGGACACGATAAGATTGCATTTTCTGTACACAATAAGGACGCAAACACAGAAGTAATAGACGAGATAAAAGAATATTAGTATGCTCGGTGGGTCTCGCTTCCGGAAGCTATGTGGCGGTTGTACAGTTTCTCCATTAGTGAAATGTTACCGAGTGTATGCCCTCTTCAGCTTCACCTTAAAGGACAACAATTTATTTCATTTAAAAGCAGCGCAAATCTTGATACGCTTATAAATAATCTGATGATTAAGCAGACGATGTTAACACAATTTTTTGAAATGAATAGAACAAACACAGACGCTGGAGAACTCAATCTATTATACCGAGAATTCCTCGAACATTTCGATTGGTCTGCAACGGGCAAAATGTGGACGCGCCGGAAAAAATAACGTGCTATTGGTCGTGTAGTAACATGTCATCCAACAGAAGGAGAGCGATACTATCTTAGAATATTACTAATGAATATTAGAGGACCAAAATTATACAGGGATTTACTAACTGTTAACGGAGAACGTTGCAGCAGTTTTACAGAATCAGTGAAAAAACTCGGATTGCTACAGAGTGATAATAGTTTGACAAAATGCATGTATGAAGCAACAAGTTACCAAATGCCATACAGTTTGAGACGTTTATTTGCTATATTATTGATCTACTGCAATCCGACTAACCCAAGACAACTTTGGGAGCAGTTTAAAGAGCACACGTCTGAGGATTATAGCTTGTTACCTAATATTCACAAAATATACATATGATACATGGTTATAAACCATATTAACGACATATTGCACTCTATGGGTGGTGACATAAATGAATATCATCTCATTCCAGAAACAATAAGGTCTTCTATAGTTGCAAAAGACGCAAAAGAGGTATACTATGAAAGGACCATCACTGCCACTGAAGAGGATATACTACAACACAAAAAGTTGAATGAAGATCAACTGAAAGCGTACAATGTAATTACAAAGAGAAGTTTTTCAAACAAAGCGAGAGCATTCTTTATTGATGGTCCGGGAGGAACTGAAAAAACCTTCTTATATCGTGCGTTGCTGGCAACTATACGATCTAAAGGATATATAGCATTAACAACTGCCACTTCCGGTGTAGCTGCTTCTATTCTTCCCGGTGGACGAACTGCACATTCACGTTTTAAAATTCCAATAAATATTGACGAGAATGTCACATGCAACATCAACAAACAAAGCTCACTAGCAAGTTTGGTTCAGGATGCAAAATTAATCATATGGGATGAAGTATCTATGGCGAAAAAAAGATTGATCGAACTGCTTGATTTACTTTTAAAGGACTTAATGGATTCAACAATACTATTTGGTAGGAAGGTTGTAGTTTTTGGAGGTGACTTCAGACAAACACTTCCGGTAGTTTGAAACGGGGAAAAAAAAGATTTCATTAATGAAAGTTTACTATATTCTCATATCTGGGAAGAACTTGAAAGGTTGCAGTTATTTGAAAATATGAGAGCAAAAGATGATCCTTCATTTTGTAATTATTTGTTGAGAGTAGGAAATGGAAAAGAAAAAGTGACCTCAACAAATAAGATTGAAATTCCAGCATCCTTCATCGTTCCTTATACAACTGAAAAGAAATCTTTGGATAAACTGTTCACGATAATTTATCCAAATTTGCATACATTTTTCTCTTCCTCATCCTACACAAGCTCCCGTGTTATCCTAACAACTAAGAATGATTTCGTTGATGAGATTAACAACATGCTTGTTGCTCGCTTTCCAGAGGAAGCAAAAACTTTTGTTGGCATTGATGAAACCATTGAACCTACTGATCAATCACAGTATGAGGATTTGCTGTATAGTTTAAATCCAGCTGGTCTGCCGCCATACAAATTAACATTGGAAAAGAACTGTCCAATTATATTATTACGAAATTTAAATCCGTGTGAGGGTTTATGTAACGGTACACGTTTGACTTGCTACGACATTAAATCGCATGTCATTAGCGCCAATATTTCAGTGGGTGACTTGAAAAATACACATGTGTTTATCTCAAGAATACCCTTACTATCATCCCAGGACAAAAAAAATGCCTGTCCCATTTAAAAGGACATAATTTCCTGTAAGATTGTGCTTCGCCATGACAATAAATAAAGCACAAGGTCAGACATTGGATTTTGTTGGAGTTTATTTGCGAGAACCTATTTTTTCATACGGTCAACTTTATGTTGCTTTGTATGAAGCAAAGAGTTCGAACTGTGTGAAAGCGCTAATTCGACCCACTATACCAGGTAGCTATGATGATCACTGCACAAAAAATATTATTTACAATGAAATTATTGAAAAGGCTATTTTATGAGGATATTGCAAGTAGAGCACATAGTATCCTAGCTAAAAAAAACTATGAAGAGGCCGATAGAAAATACTGCTGATACGCAATCTGGTTCGTAGCAATCAGAATGCATTCACTGAAGTGATGCAGACTAGAGAGGATATCTTCTTTGTATATGATTATTTTGACCCAAGACAAAACAACAATGGGCTGCAATATTAGCTAACATGGTCATAAAGAGACACTTGGGTGCAGATCTGGTACATGCTGTTAATACTAATAAGTAATATTCGCAAAAGTGACACTTCTATATAGGGGACAAGAGCTAAGAAACATACGCATATGCTGGTAGAAAATGATTCCTATATGTAATTTTTGTAGTCTAGGAAGATCCCAGAAATATTTTTAGACAAGAGGTAATCTTATCTGTTAAAAAAATATAAATATTTACACAACGTGAGTGTTTGGTGCAGTAGGACTACTATAAATAACAACAACAATATGTTAGACTTCGCTAACCCATTACACACACAAGGACAAGCCAATTAGTCCATGAATGATCTTTTGTAACTCATAGTGCCAAATTTGTGTTCAAATTGTCTTTACGTGTACTTTATAAACAAATAGCGTCCTAACAGTTGTTCTATTTTACTACCCGTGGGTGTCTATAGTTTATCTTTCAGTAAATGATGATTTATTATTTTTTGTTCTTCTTCTTCTTTTCCACTGCAGAGTGTACAGAACATCTGGAGTACAGACTAACCATTGATAAGATCACTCCACAAACAAAAGAGTGGACCTCAAAGGTACAACTCATTGAGAAACCTCGCCCAAGGAAAAGTAAAGATGGAAAGACCCGATTCCAGATTGTTGTTGTCTAAGACGAAAATGTAATCTTCTCTCTACCTTGCTATTTCTTGTTCTACTGTTTGAAATATAATTGCAATCACCATTATTTTTTAATTTAAACAAAAGAAATAAACTCATCAGCTTAAGTTATCATGTAGTTAATTATTTCTCCTGGCGCAGACTATGTTAAGAAGTCTTCCGCCCTTTTAACCCTTGATTTTTCTAAAAGGATATTTTTGCATTACTTTTTGTACTTGCCCTGTTTAAAATTTGCCTTCAGTTACATATAATTGTTTTTAGCTATTAACAGGACTAACCATTTCTGCTGAATTTTATACATTCTGGGAGCTAACAGTTTGGATTTTAGGAAGCCTTTTTGAAAATAATTACTGCATGTGTCATCATAACATTTGAATTTTATGCATGCTTAGCACTTTTTACATGTGTGTTTTTTGCATCTCTCCGTATATTAGTATAAACAATATAGTTAGGCACTTTGCACCAATTAATATATCGAGCGAAAATGTAGATCTAAAGAAATATAATTATAATATCCATATCATTATAGCTGCTCTATGTCAGTTGTTCCGCTGTGTTGTAGCTACAAAATATATTGAATAATAATTGTCTCTTCTGGGACTTATTTTGATTTGTAGTATCATTGTACAAATATTGGCTCGGTTGTGAAAACATAAACTTTTTTTGTAGAGGAAACTAGAATAGTAGCAGTTGAGTATATGTGATTGGCATGCATATATATTTTCAGAAGTGATCAAGTTTTGACGTTAGTTCCAGATCCAAAGAAATACTAATTAAACAAATAATTGACTCATGATTCTCAATTGGGGCATAATCATTATTAATGTGATCAAATATTCATGTTCTTGTAGCTATTTGTCATATACCATTATCTTTACATATTCTTGATATATATTGTTGCTACAATGCTCTACAAATAACTTCTCTACAGACTTGTCATGTATTTGATGAGTTTAAGGCAACACGTAGTGTACTTGTTGACTATTTGAATATTTCAATACTCTACACTTGTATGTCTCTGTAAGTTTATATGTACACACTTCTGTGGAAGCTGGTAACTAAATCATCACGATATCAAAATACATGAAGAGAAAGTAGCTGCTGTTTTGTACGGGGAAGACATAGAATAGTATGCAGACAAGCTCACCCCGTTTTCCACTTACTTGATATCTACTACAAAAGTGAGGGTTCCTTTACCCTACGGAGTACCTATCAACCGTTTTGAATGGGTTATCGACAGATTTACTGTTGTCGAAGAGGTGAAAGATGACAACATACAAGACCCACCGCTCCCGCCTCCGACGAGGTTGAATACTGTACCCTTTGCATATCTGCACAAGCAACAACGAAATACAGAATTTGGTAACCATTATTTTACGCGTTGTACTCTTTCACAATTAAATTTATTTTTATCCTTACATACTGGGACTGTGTACATCCGTATAAATTATAAGCCACTTGCAATTTCCATTAAACAGACATAATTGCCGTTGTGGTGAACTGTGGCTCGGTAAAGTATGCTGGCGCTAACAGTAACAAATGCCGTGAAATCATCGTAATGGATACCAGGTAAGTCTGCTAGCATTCTATTTACCTTATTACTTTCGCTACAGCTTCCAAAAAAAATTGGCTACAAATATATAACCAGATACTGTATCACGATGTCGTTTTCAAAAATCATAAAACTAAATTTTCAAAGAGAAAAAGATTTTTCTTAGCTCAATATTATAGTTTAGATTGAGTTGAATCAGAAAGAGAAGATTGCAAAGGCAAGCGAAATTTCACAGTTACTAGACTACAGAAAAGCATAAATACAGCACAAGAACAAAAAAATAGCATTGATTTTGTTAAGCGATGTAATAAATAGAGTAACAAAATACTTTATATACATTATATTACTAATGATTTTAAGTGATTTTGGCATATCTATAATTTTTAGCAGAGAACCAAAAATATACATACAAATATCTATTTGATAATTTATTTGTTCTCTAATTTTCTGCCCTAAAATATATATTTTTACTATGTATTCGATGCATAGATTTTAAAAAATACAGTGATAATTACATACTCCAGTAGTCATTAGTCCCAAAACTGGAAAAAACTGTATAAGTCATGCTGCATTTATTTGCTTAGGCATGCAGGATGCGTCATTTAAAAAACCTTTCTACCAACCTTTACTCTCCTGCTCTAACGTGTCACTTAATTCTTTTAGCATTGTTTGAATAACCAACGGTCTTATCGAATTATCTCTGTTATTTTTAAATTTACATCCTCAACTTTATTATTCTTGGTGACATTATTAGAATTGTATGTTTTTTGGGGGTAGTGTCAGTTATTGTCCATTCCTTCTATTGTAGTGTGAGGCCTACTATCCTTACGCTTGGGAAGACTTCGCCGACGCTGATGGAAGTATCCTAGTTGCACAGGTTGCTGAATATCCAATAATTGTAGCAAAACGAATTACCCGAGCCAACTATGCTGGTATGGAAAAACTTATGCCTTTTTTCGTATTGCAAGAGATCTGTTATGAATTCTGTACTAACATAATGTATCATATAGGATTATCATTATCAACAAGGTATAACTCGGCCATATTGATAAATCCACCATATCCTCAGGTTGGGGGACTTCTGAACTGGTATGGAACAAATATTTATGTAACCGAATTTTATACTTCGATCTTTATTTCATGCAAACTAAACATGTGCGGTAAAACTAGATGGTTCAGCATATGCAATTCCCTGCTGTACCATAATGTTTCCATTCTTACCAAAAAAAGGGACATACTTAGCGGGCTATACGTTCAAAAAATTCCTTTTAAGTTAATTACAGGTTTATAACAATATAATTCGGTATCTATGTATCTTCATTGAAATGGTCTTCAACTACATTGCATCACATTTTACAATATAACTTTATGAGTTTAAAATCTTAGACCTTATATGCAAACTTTGTCATTAAAATAATTTACTGAACAGTTCTTGGGGATGTATGGCTTTGTCCTAAGATCATTGACTATTTTTGTATGGTGTATGTAACATTGGTAAGATCAGCAACCAGTACTTCTATAAGCTTCCAATATGTACTGTTATCCCATTGATCATCTATGAAATAGCACTGCACCATGTTGGTTGTTCCGATAGTTGCTCTACAATCTGACAAATAAGGTGATACTGTTGTTCAATGCCAACGAAATTTCTGCAAAAATTAACTTATTCTTCCAACAGAAACTGGTGCAGTCACTGAGGCTAACAACCAGAGTTTCTTATTTGTATTCTTAAAAAATGTCTATACTATATGTCTACATACCACATATATGCTATATGTTAGAGCTATGGTCAACTGAATGATGTAGGTTTATTTTTGGTTCTTTATGTTAATTTTTCGTGTTACTGATGTAACCGCCGCAATAATATCCCATTGAAACAACCTATTCCTACTTTTTCCTACGTTTTTAAAGCTTGTCACAACCTTTCTGTATCATTTTAAATCTACCTGACATTTGTTGGCATTGAAATTCTCCATACATGTACATGGTCAGAAACAACAGACGAAGATTGATGAGATACAGTCAACAAAATTCTTCGCTGACTGATTCGTCACCTGTGCTTGCGCCAGAATACAATGATATTGTACCAATTGCTGATATCCAGTCACAGTCTCCTATATGTGTATTTCATGCATGCTAATATGTGTACATATAAAGTACTTTAGTATTTTAACCCCAATTCAATAAATCTACTTATATCCCTGTCTTTCGCAGATACAACTCTTTCAAGTGGAAGGTAAATTATCATTACCGACTGACGTTCAAGATTTGTATGAATTATTGTGTCCACACTGCGGACAGCAGTACAGAACTCATTCGCTGAAAATTATTCATTGTGCGAGCTGCAATCAACGTGCAATGTTAACACCCAGGTATTGAAGCCTAATAAAATATGTTCATTTGACATCTTCAAACAACAAAAGTATCCTCTGTCATTAGTTCTATGAAAATCAAATAACGTAAATCAAAGAGATGAGTTAATTTACTTGATGCTTAAATCATATATATATATATATATATATATATATATATATTCTAGGCTTTGGCAGTACATCATGAAATATTTAGTTTATGAATGCCTCTGCTTGTAAAACTCAATATGGTAGATTTTCTCTTTCTTTTTAGAGAAACTTTATTCCCTTGAAGATTTGTTACACTCCAGAAAAGAAAAAGGGAGAACTGAACAGTTTCATGTTTCTAAGACTTCATCTTTTTTGGTTTATGGAGAGCATTTTCATTCTTTCTAAGAAACCAGGCAAGTCGACTGTTACTAACAATTGTTTCTCCGATGGGGTTCTTAGTGTTAATTATGTTTTTTCTTTGTTGTTGCTATTAGAGCAAGCTTTGAGGTTGTAATGACAGATGGCAGCGGATCAGCTGTTGCAACATTAATAGGTGAATTAGGAGAGAAGTTTCTTGATATGACCGCCGCAGATATCTGTGAAATAATCTCAATAAAGATATATTGTTGATAGCAATTCGAGAAACTTTGTTAAAATTATGATACTGTGAAAACAAGTGTACGCTTTGTTCTTTCTATTCTGTCTTCCTTGATGTTTGCCTTTGGGTATACTGAAAATAAGCACAGGTTGGTTACTCCTGCGTTCTTAGATACACCTTTATTTTAAGTGGACGAAAAGGTTAGGTGTCTTTTAATTTCTTATGCATCCCAAGTACTTTATACGCTAGAAAAGAGTATATTACTTTTGACCACTATGTTGATGTGTTAAATTTATCTTTTTCTCTCTTGCAGGAATAACCATTACCTTTTGAATATGTTCGACAGTATCTTACTCATAAACTCTTCAAGATACAACTGAGAAAAATATGTTCTAGAACTTTTGATATGTGGTTGTTTATTGTGTCCTATTTTGTCAAGGAAGATTTGTTTCAGCTGCCCGCACCAGTTGCCTCTGAAGAAATTAGAGAAAGCAGTAACACTAAATTGGAAAATGTTGCAACATGAAAAGAGCTGAAGAAAGAGTTAGAAAGCGGAGAAAGCAGTCACTCGAATATGAAAAAAATTACACCCAGAGAAGAGATGAAGAACGAGTTAACTACAGAAGGTAGCTCTCCTACCAAGAGGCAACAAAATGAACCGGAGACACCCCCAAGAAAAAATGAAAGTTAATAAACTCTGTCTCTATTTTTTCATTACTCTTTTTAACATGAAGAACAAATAACTCAAACAAAACTTAAATAAAAATAGTTGTATAAACAATGACGTCATCAAAGTTGAAACAAAACTTTGCAATCTCATGTGGTCTTCGTACGTTCGAACCTTGAGTTACTTCAGCTCAAGTTTTCACTTTTTGATTTTGGGTTAGTATCCAACTTGATCATATATGGCTTAAAATTATATGAGGTAGTCAAAATATACTCTTTTCATTCTCGAGAAACAAATGTGTCAACAAGTTTAAGATCAAAAATACCATATGCTACTTTCTCTTTAAGTTTAGAAAGACAACTATTTTGCACTGACTATTTTTCTGTTTTCATATCCTTGTTTGTTGATAAATTTTTTCATTTCTAAATTCATCACTCAAAATTGCTTATTCAATATGTCATCTGAATTCCTTCAAATGTCATTGGTTTATATATAAATATTTCAGGTAAAAAACAGAAACAAATTGTTGGTCCACATTTTCTGTGTTTGTCCGCAAAAAAAAAAATGCGATTAATTGTGGACTCTGGAATGTAAAGGGATATGTTGTTTAAAGAGATGGCCATAAGATATTTGCTCATTTGCTTGAATGCGTTATTTCACTATGTGCTTGTTCCTATACTGTAATACTGAATCTATATGACTGAAAGCTGCTCATTTACACTACTAAATAAGGAATAATGGTGAAATTTAAGTACAAATTAAAATCGTTGGTTATCAAAGGTATTAGCTTTAGATAAATTGGGCAGAATTATGCAATGACAAAATTAATTGCTGACATCTTTCATGGAGTTAGATGATGTTAAAAAAAAGGTTGGGCAGATTGGTTGAGTTACATTTTAGTGGTGAATTTTTCTTTTTGTTGTTCTAAAAATGGAAGTTTTGATGCATATTCAAGTCACAACACAAGGAGGATCATAACGTTAAAGTAATGATTCAAAAATATAAATTAGCACTTCTGTACCACGCTAAAGGAGAAAACAAAGGACACAATACAAATTATTTAGTAAGAGAATTACTCAATTGCACCATTGTAGGCATCAGTAACTAACAAAATATTTCCCTAGTTACAAAAATATTTCATCATAATTTTATCTTTTTGTTCAAGTATAGTCAGTTCTACATTCATTGATGCTCACATTCATCCTCTGTAAAAGATACACTTGTTAACACTTTGGATTACCAACTAAAGAAGAAACAACTAAAAAAACTTCAAATGTTGATTGGTAAATTTTCATTTATTCACATCATAGAATAACAGGTTTATGTCACTCTTCAACTACAATGTCTGACTATTTCGCTCCCATCATTGGCTTAATTTTTTTCTTTTTTCTTTTTGTTGTGAGAAGAGGATGAAAATGGGAGGAAATGAGTTAAGATTTTATCAAAGAAATCGTCTTTAAATTTAATTACAGAACGTGTCACCTCAGCTTATTCTTTTACTGTCTCCATTACTTAGCATCTTACTAATGTTCATAAATCACTGCTGGATAAATTTAAAGCACACCATCTTTCATCAGGTTTCAATAATATTCCTAAAAAAGACTTCGCTAAGCCCTTCCGTTAATATAAATTAACTGCTGCTACATTTTTTATGCCTAACAAACACTTGCTTATAATGCTATTCTAAAACATTTATATGTTGTAATTAGGTTTTGAATTTTCTCCTATTATACAATATGCTTTTTAATATAAACTACTGGTGTACTTTAATGAAAACATTCGCTAGCATGAGGTTCCAATACTTAAATATTTCTCTATCGCTCTTACATTTACCCTCTTCTTTGTAGTCTGCCTGTGTAGACATCTTTTGAAGCCATGTGTCACAACCCAGTTCCACCTATAGGTTATGATGGCGCCCAACACTATAGCTAGGCAAGCCAACTAATAAATTAAATATATATCGATAAAATTTAAATTCAAGAAAAATATAAATACCAAATTCTACCAATGTGTGTGCCAAGACCTGGTGTCACAAGTGTATGAGCATCTAGTAGATTATACAAAACTTCTAATACTGTGTGAAATAAAAATAGACAGAATGAAAAGTACAAGGAGAGACAATAGTAGCTGCAGAACGGCTCAGAAAGGCAGCTCACCACTATGCCCCCGGATAACGTGAGTGTAAGACGATAGGTCCCCCACTAGTACTTGCCTCAGGTCCTGCACAAAAAGTGCAGCAAGTGTAGTATGAGTATGTAAGCAACGTGTACCCAGTAAGTATCAAGCCTAATCTCGAAGTGGTAGAGACGAGATGGCCGACTTTGACACTCACTATGGGTCAATAAAAATAATTGAAATATAACTAGAATATCTAAATCAACATGATTCACAGAATTTACAATAATTTATTTAACCAGCAGAAATAATCAAATTCCTTCAAATGCAACAATTCTCAATATATTAATTAAATTCCTTCAATTCAAATAATTTTTAATTTATCAATTAATCTCATTTAGAGGAATAACAATTAATTCCTTAACAAGCAGGCATAATAATTCATTAAATTTCAAGGATTCTCCAATTTATCAATTGGCTTCGCAAGCTGAAATAAGCTATTAAGGTATCGTGATTATTATTATTAAGCATGATTTCTGCCGAGTACGTACGACCCGATCTAGAGTGTCGTGCACACTGCCGAGGGACGTGCGACACGATCCATAGATGCATTTATCCTGCCGAGGCGTTCGGCCCGCTCCACAAGAAAGGAGAACATTTTCTTATGTACCTCCGGAAGGAGGGTATATTTATTACAAGATAATTTCGGGAGAAAGAAAAATTTCTCTTAACAATTAATTAATTTAAAGAGAAAATCAAGTATATGAGATTTTCATTCTTTAATATTTTTATCTAACAATTCACAATATATATATATATATATATATATATATATATATATATATATATATATCAAATAATATTAATTTAACAAAGAATACAATTTACACAAGTAATTCATGCTTTGAGTCCTAAACTGCCCTGACTTTAGCATTAATAGTAGCTACGCACAAACTTTCTTCACCTCGTGCGTACATAGCCCCTACAATTAACAACAATTATTTAATTTTTAATCACCTATGAGGAAGTTTTCCCCTCACTAGATTAGACAAGAGACTTACCTCGTCTTGCTCCAATTTAATCCACTAGAAGACCTTTTCCACGATTATCCAACTCTGTCTAGCTTGAATCTAGCCAAAATAACTCGATACAATCACTAAAAATTATAGGAATCAGTTCTATAAGAAAATACTACATTTTTAATAAAAATTTCGAAATTAATTAAAAATTCGTCCGTGGGGCCCACGTCTCGGAATTCGGCGAAAGTTATGAAATATGAACGCCCACTCAACCACGAGTCTACCCATACCAAAATCACTAAATTCCGATAACAATTCGACCATCAAATCCTCAAATCTATTCAAGAGGGTTTTCAAACTTTTCCAACTCAATTCACCAATTAAATGAAAAAAAATAGTGATGGATTCGTGTAATTTAATCAATATTGAGTTAAGAACACTTACCTCATTGTTTTCTCTGAAAATCTCCCAAATATCGCCTAAATCCGAGCTCCAAATCGTTAAAAATGGACCCATTTTCAGAACTTAAACTCTCTGCCCAGTGATTTCTTCTACGTGATCGTGAACTTCCTCACGCGATCGCGTAACACAAATTTTACTCCCCAATCATAAATCTTACGCGATCGCGGAAAATCCCACGCGATCGCGAAGCACAGTCTCCGCAAGCATTAAGCGCGTGGCCCAGCTCCTCCCCAGTTTCCCCTACGCGATCGCAAACAACTACACGCGATCGCGATGCACAAGCTGGCCTAACCTATGCAATCGCAAACGTGCCCACGCGATCGCATAGAACGAATTTTTAGCTGCCCAAAATAAGCCTACGCGATCGCAACCCCATTCACGTGATCGCGTAGAACAAATCCACCTCTGTCCAAATTACTCTACGCGATCGCAGACCAACTTACGCGACGCGTATAAGGATACCAGAAGAAAATACCAGCAGTTATCAACAGTGTTCCAAAGGCCAAAAGTGATCCGTTATTCGCCCGAAACTCACCCGAGCCCCTCGGGACCTCAACCAATTATACCAACAAGTCCCAAAATATTATATGAACTTAGTCGAACCCTCAAATCACACCAAACAATGCAAAAACCACGAATCATCCCCCAATTCAAGCTTAATGAAACTTAAGATTTTCAACTTCTACATTATGTACCGAAACCTATCAATTCAAGTCCGATTGACCTCAAATTTTGCACACAAGTCATAAATGACATAACGGAGCTATGTAAATTTTCGGAATTGGATTCCGACCCCGATATCAAAAAGTCAACTCCCCGGTCAAACTTTCAAACTTAAATTTCTATTTTAGCCATTTCAAGCCTAATTTAACTATGGACTTCCAAATTCGTAAAATTTCTATTCAGGGGTCGTTTTCTCAAAAATGTTGACCGAAGTCAAACTTGGCCTCCTAAAGCCAACTTAAGGAACCAAGTGTTCCGATTTCAACCCAAACACTTCCAAATCCCGAACCAACTATCCTCGCAAGTTATAAATCATTAAAAGCACATACGAGAAGTTTTATTTTAGGGAACGGGGTTCTAAAATTTCAAATGATTGGTTGGGTCATTACATTCTCCACCTCTTAAATAAACGTTCATCCTCGAACGGGTTTAGAATTGTACCTGGAGTGCTGAATAAGTGTGGATATCTGCTTCGCATGTCTTCCTCGGCCTCCCAAGTCGCTTCCTCGACTGGTTGGATCCTCCACTGGACTTTCACTGTAGAAATCTTCTTGGACCTCAACTGGCGAACCTGTTTACTAACAATGGCAACTGGTTCTTCTTCATAGCCCAAACTATTATCTAGCTGAATTGTGCTAAAGTCCAACACATGTGACAGGTCAGCATGATACTTTCGGAGCATAGATACATGGAAAATCGGATGAACTCCCGATAGACTGGGAGGCAATGCAAGCTCATAAGCAACTTTCCCAACTCGTCTCAACACCTCAAATTGGCCTATAAATCTTGGGCTCAACTTTCCCTTCTTCCCGAATCTCATAATTCCCTTCATCGGCGAAACGTTCAAGAGAACCTTTTCACCTACCATAAATGATAAATCACGCGCTTTCTGATCCACGTAACTCTTCTGTCTGGACTGTGTTGTACGAAGTCGCTCCTGAATCAACTTTACCTTTTTCAAGGCATCCTTTACCAAATCAGTACCATATAACTTAGCCTCACCGGGCTCAAACCATCCCATAGGTGAACGGCATCAACGGCCATATAAAGCCTCAAATAGAGCCATCTCGATGCTGGATTGGTAACTGTTATTATAAGCAAACTCGGCCAAAGGCAGGAAAAGATCCCACTGACCTCCAAAGTCAATCACACATGCCCTGAGCATATCCTCCAAAATCTGAATTGTCCGCTCTGACTACCCGTCGGTCTGCGGATGAAAGGCTGTGCTGAGCTCTACACGGGTCCCCAACTCACTTTGTACTGCTCTCCAAAAATTTGAAGTAAACTGAGGGCCTCTATCTGATATGATGGAAATTGGCACGCCGTGCAACCGAACTATAT
The DNA here is from genome assembly GCF_000390325.3 of Nicotiana tomentosiformis. Lineage (NCBI taxonomy): Eukaryota > Viridiplantae > Streptophyta > Magnoliopsida > Solanales > Solanaceae > Nicotiana > Nicotiana tomentosiformis. The sequence continues at coordinate 143,579,074 of NC_090814.1, read as the reverse complement.
CCTGAATATAAATCTGGGCCAACCTCTCTGAAGTATACTTAGTCACAACAGGAATAAAATGTGCCGACTTGGTCAACCTGTCAACAATGACACAAACTGCATCAAACTTCCGCAAGGTCCGCGGTAACCCAACTGCAAAGTCCATAGTGATGCGTTCCCATTTCCATTCTGGTATAGTCATCTGCTGAAGTAGGCCGTCTGACCTCTGGTGTTCATATTTAACTTGCTCGCAATTTAGACACCTAGCTACATACTCAACTATGTCCTTTTTCATTCGTCTCCACCAGTAATATTGCCTCAAATCACGATACATCTTCGTAGCACCTGGATGAATAAAATACCGAGAACTATGTGCCTCCTCTAGGATCTTTTTCCTCAGTTCATCCACATTAGGAACACATAGACGATCCTGGAGTCGCAGAACACCATCCGCTCTAATAGTAACTTCCTTGGCACCACCTCGTAGTACCGATTCTCGAAGAACCATCAAGTATGGATCATCATACTGACGAGCCTTGATCTATTCAAATAGTGAAGACTGAGCTACAACACATGCAAGAACTCGGCTGGGCTCTGAAATATCCAGCCGCACAAATCTGTTGGCCAAGGACTGGATATCCAAAGCTAATGGCCTCTCTTCTGCTGAAATGAAAGTCAAACTACTCATACTCTCCGCCTGTCTACTCAAGGCATCTGCAACTATATTTGCTTTACCCGGATGATATAGGATAGTAATATCATAATTTTTTAGTAATTCCAGCCATCTGCGCTGCCTCAAATTTAGGTCCCTCTGCTTGAACAAATGCTGCAAACTGTGATGATCAGTATAAACTTCACAGGACACCCCATAAAGATAATGCCTCCAAATCTTAAGAGCGTAAACAATCACAGCTAACTCCAAATCATGTACTGGATAATTCTTCTCGTGAGGCTTCAGCTGACGTGAAGCTTAAGCAATGACTCGCCCTTCCTGCATTAATACACAACCTAAACCAACACGTGAAGCATCACATTACACCGTATACATCCCCGAGCCGGAAGGCAACACTAACACTGATGCTGTAGTTAATGCTGTCTTGAGCTTCTAAAAGCTCACCTCACAATCATCGGACCATCGGAACGGAGCACCCTTCTGGGTTAATTTGGTCAAAGGCGCTGTAATAGATGAAAAACCCTCCACGAATCGACGATAATAACCTGCTAAACCCAGAAAACTCATGATCTCAGTCGCCGAAGTGGGACGATACCAATTCTGAACTGCCTCAATCTTTTTGGGATCAACCTTAATACCATCACCCGATATAATATGCCCCAAAAATGCTACAGACTCTAGCCAGAACTAACATTTGGAGAACTTAGCATATAGTTTTTGTTCCCACAATGTCTGAAGCACTACTCTAATGTGTTGCTCGTGCTCCTCCTTACTGCGCGAGTAGATCAAAATGTCATCAATGAAGACAATGGTAAATGAATTAATATATGGCCTGAATACCTTGTTCATCAAATCCATAAATGCTACCGGGGCATTAGTTAAACCGAAAGACATTACCAGAAACTCATAATGACCATATCTAGTACGGAAAGCAGTTTTCGGAACATCCAAATCTCGAATCTTCAACTGATGATACCCTGACCTTAAGTCGATCTTAGAGAACACCTTAGCACCCTGCAACTGGTCAAATAAGTCATCGATATACGGCAACAGGTACTTGTTCTTAATAGTAACTTTGTTCAATTGGAGATAATCAATACACATTTTATTTTGGAAACGAGTCGGCTTGCCTAGTTCCACGATATGCGCCATCACGATAGGGTTAGTTTGGGTCGTGACAAATTGGTATCAGAGCCTAGGTTACATAGGTCTCACGAGTTATGAGCGGGTTTAGTAGAGTCTTGTGGATCAGTACGGAGGCGTCTGTACTTATCTTCGAGAGGCTGCAAAACCCTTAGTAAACTCCACATTCTTGAATTCTTGTCATGCGAATCTGTTGATTCTAGTAACCAAACATCTGTTGTTTCATTCTCTCACAGATAGTGAGGACTCGTACTACCGGTCAGGAGTGCCAGCCACTAGTACGACCAGCCAAAGCTATGAAAGGCCGAGGCCATGGTAGAGGCCGTAGTAGGGGCAGAGGTGCAACCCGCACCGCAGCTGGGGCAGTACCTGCAAATCTACCAGTTGCCCCAGATTCAGACCAAATTCCAGTTATTAATGCACCAGCTCAGGCACCACCTGTGCCTATTGTGATTCCAAGCCTTCAGGAGGCCCTAGCTCAGATTCTGACAGCGTGTACCGGCCTTGCTCAGGCGGTCTCTATCTCGATGGTCGTAGCCACTTCTTAGGCCGGGGGTGGCACAAGCACTCAGAATCCCGTCGCTCATACACCCGAGCAGGTTGTTCAGGGACTCCAGACATCGGGAGCACCACCAGCCCAGCCGGTTGCAGCTGCATAGGATTATGTGGTTCCTGCTATGCCTGATAATGATCAACATAGGTTGGAGAAGTTCGTGCCTCGGTCCCGCAGAGAGGAGTTGCGCAGACAGTTTGAGCGGCTTCACCAGGGTGATATGTCTATGACGCAGTATGAGATGCGATTCTCAGAGTGGGCCTGTCATGCTATCTTGTTGGTTCCCACGGATAGGGAGAGGATCATGAGGTTTATTGATGGTCTCACTTTTCAGCTACAGTTGCTTATGACCAGAGAGAGGGTGTCTGGTGCTACCTTTGATGAGGTTATCGACATTGGTCGGAAGATTAAGATGGTTCGCGGTCAGGAGAGGGTTGAGAGGGAGGCCAAGAGGCCTCGTGGTCAGGGTGGATTAAGCGGTGCCCCTTTTGGGGGTCAGTTCCAGCACGGTAGAGGTCGTCATTTTCGACAGGCTCGGTTAGGTCGACCATTTCACCGTGGTGCATCATCTGGCCATGGTTCTCACAGTTCTCATCAGGGCCACTCATCACTTAGTGCCCTTCCATCTCAGAGTTTGTCCCGTGCTCCACCAGTTTAGGGCTCCTCCATGTCAGGTTTTTCTACCAGTTATTTCGGTGCTAGGGGTTCCATTCAGTTCCCGCCACCAGCATTAGGGAGTTATTTTGAGTGTGGGGAGTTTGGGTTTATATGGAGGTAGTGTCCCTATCATCATGGAGGTCTATCTCAACAAAGGAGTCAGCCTTCAACTTCAGCACCAGTTACTTCACCACCCGCCAGTCAGCTCGAGGTGGAGGTCAGTCAGCTAGGGGTCACCCTAGAGGGGGAGGCAGATCAGGGGCTGGCCACGCTCATTTCTATGCCCTCCCTGCCAGACCAGATGCTATTGCTTCAGATGTTGTGATTACAGGTATTGTCTCTGTTTGTCACAGAGATGCCTCTGCATTATTTGACCCTGGTTCCACGTATTCATATGTTTTCTCGTATTTCGCCCATTTTCTGGATATGCCCCATGAGTCATTAGTTTCATCTGTTCATGTATCTACTCTTGTAGGCAATACTATTATTGTGGACCGCGTATATCGGTCATGTATGGTGACTATTGGGGGTCTAGAGACCCAAGTGGACCTTTTGTTGCTCAATATGGTTGACTTTGATGTGATATTAGGTATGGATTGGTTATCTCCATGTCATGCTGTTCTAGATTGTCACGCTAAGACTGTGACGTTGGCGATGCCGGGATTTTCGAGGGTTGAGTAGGGCGGTTCTATAGATTATGTACCTAGTAGGGTGATTTTATATTTGAAGGCTCAGCGTATGGTTAAGAAGGGTTGTTTATCCTATTTGGCTTTTGTGAGGGATGTTAGTACAGAGACTTCTGCCATTGATTATGTTCCGGTGGTACGTGATTTTCCGGATGTGTTTCCTGCCGACCTGTCAGGCATGCCGCCTGACAGAGATATTGACTTTGGTATTGATTTGGTGCCGGGAACTCAGCCCATTTCTATTCCACCGTATCGTATGGCACCGACGGAGTTGAAGGAATTGAAAGAATAGCTTCAGGAACTCCTTGATAAAGGGTTTATTCTGCCTAGTGTGTCTGGTCATTATGAGTTCTTGGTGATGTCTTTTGGGCTGACCAATGCCCGAGCAGCGTTCATGCATTTGATGAACAATGTATTCCAGCCCTATTTGGACTCACTCATTGTTGAAGGAATTGAAAGAACAGCTTCAGGAACTCCTTGATAAAGGGTTTATTTGGCCTAGTGTGTCACCTTGGGTGCACCGGTTCTATTTGTGAAGAAGAAGGATGGTTCCATGAGAATGTGCATTGATTACAGGCAGTTGAACAAGGTCACAGTCAAGAACAAGTATCCTTTGCCTCGTATTGATAATTTATTTGACCAGCTTCAGGGAGCGAGGGTGTTCTCCAAGATTGATTTGAGGTCCGAGTATCACCAGCTGAAGATTCGGGATTTGGATATTCTTAAGACAACTTTCACAACCCGATATGGCCATTATGAGTTCTTGGTGATGTCTTTTGGGCTGACCAATATCCCAGCAACATTCATGCATTTGATGAATAGTGTATTCCATCCCTATTTGGACTCATTCGTTATTGTATTCATTGATGACATCCTGGTGTACTCTCGTAGCCAGGAGGAGCACACTCAGCATTTGAGATTGTTTTACAGAGATTGAGGGATGAGAAGCTTTATGCAAAGTTCTCCAAGTGTGACTTTTGGCTCAGTTCAGTAGCATTCTTGGGGAACGTGGTGTCCAGTGAGGATATTCAGGTGGATCCGAAGAAGATAGAGGTGGTGCAGAGTTGGCCTAGACCGTCCTCAGCCACGGAGATTAGGAGCTTTCTTAGTTTGGCGGGTTATTACCGTCACTTTGTGGAGGGATTTTCATCTATTGCATTGCCCATGACCAAATTGACCCAAAAGGATGCTCCATTCAGGTGGTCGGATGAATGTGAAGAGAGCTTTCAGAAGCTCAAGACTGCCTTGACCACAGCTCCAGTGTTAGTTCTGCCATCAGCTTCAGATTCTTATACCATGTATTGTGATGCCTCGAGTGTAGGCATTGGTTGTGTTTTAATGCAGAAGGGTAGGGTGATTGCCTATGCTTCGCGCCAGTTGAAGACCCATGAGAAGAACTATCTTGTCCATGATCTTGAGTTAGCAGCCATTGTTCACGCCTTGAAGATTTGGCGTCATTATTTGTATGGGGTTCATTGTGAGATCTATACTGATCACCGAAGTCTGCAGCATCTGTTTAAGTAGAAGGATCTTGATTTGCATCAGTGAAGATGGTTGGAGCTTCTTAAGGACTATGATATCACTATTTTGTACCATTCGGGGAAGGCCAATGTGGTGGCCGATGTTTTGAGTCATCGGGCGGAGAGTTTGGGGAGTCTAGCATATCTTCGGGCAGTAGAGAGACCTTTGGCATTGGATGTTCAGGCCTTGGCAGGCCAGCTTATGAGATTGGATATTTCGAAGCCGAGTCTGGTGTTGGCTTGCGTGGTCTCCAGGTCTCTATTTTTGACCGTATCAGGGAGCATTAGTATGATGACCCCCACTTGCTCGTTCTTCAGGACAGGGTTCGGAGAGGTGATGCTAGGGATGTGACTATTGCTGATGACAATGTGTTGAGGATGCAGGGCCAGATATGTGTGCCTAATGTAGATGGGCTTCGGGAGTTAATTCTTGGGGAGGCCCACAGCTCGCGGTATTCCATCCATCCGGGTGCCGCGAAGATGTACCATGATTTGAGACAACACTATTGGTGGAGGCGGATGAAGAAGGATATAGTTGGGTTTATAGCTCGGTGTCTCAACTGTCAAAAGGTTAAGTATGAGCATCAGAGACCAGGTGGCTTGCTTCAGAGATTAGACATTTCGGAGTGAAAGTGGGAGCGGATCACCATGGACTTTGTAGTTGGGCGCCCACGGACTTCGAGGAAGTTCGATGCTATTTGTGTTATTGTGGATCGGCTGACCAAGTCTGCTCACTTCATTCCATTTGGTACTACTTACACTTCAGAGCGGTTGGCTGAGATTTACATCCGAGAGATTGTTCGCCTGCATGGTGTCCCAGTTTCCATCATTTCAGATAGGGGTACTCATTTCACATCGCAGTTTTGGAGGGCCGTGTAGCGAGAGTTGGGTACTCGGGTTGAGTTGAGCATAGATTTTCACCCTCAGATGGACGGGCAGTTCGAGCGCACTATTCAGATATTGGAGGACATATTGCGCGCTTATGTCATTGACTTTGGGGGTTTATGGGACCAGTTCTTGCCGCTCGCGGAGTTTGCATATAACAATAGTTATCAGTTGAGTATTCAGATGGCTCCGTACGAGGCTTTATATGGGAGGAGGTATAGATCTCCGGTTGGATAGTTTGAGCCGGGTGAGGCTAGGCTCTTGGGTACAGACTTGGTCCAGGATGCATTAGATAAGGTAAAATTAATTCAGTAGCGGCTTCGCATGGCGCAGTCTAGGCAGAAGAGCTACGCGGACAGGAAGGTCCGTGATGTATCTTTCATAGTGGGGGAGAAGGTTTTGCTGACGGTATCACCCATGAAGGGTGTTATGAGATTTGGGAAGAGGGGCAAGTTGAGCACCCGGTTCATTGGGCCTTTTGAGGTGCTTTAGAGGATAGGGGTGGCTTATAAGCTTGCCTTGCCACCCAGCTTGTCAAGTGTGCACCCAGTATTTCATGTTTCAATACTCCGGAAGTATATTAGAGATCTGTCCCATGTTTAAGATTTCAGCACGGTTCAGTTGGAGGGTGATATGACTTATGAGGTGGAACCGGTGGCTATTTTGGATTAGCAGGTTCGAAGGATGAGGTAAAAGGATATAGCTTCAATGAAGGTGCAGTGGAGAGGGTAGCATGTGGAGGAGGCCACCTAGGAGACCGAGCGGGAGATGCGGAGCAGATATCCACACCTATTCGAGACTCCGGGTATGTTTCTAGACCCGTTCGAGGATGAACGGTTGTTTAAGAAGGGGGATGTAACGATCCAGCCGGTCGTTTCGGGAGTTATAGCCCCGTTTTTCCCATTTCTACTTCCTTTATGCTTTTAAGCTATATTATGATATAACGGGTTAGTTGGTTCGAGTTCGGAGTGGTTTCGGAGTGGAATGAGACACTTAGTCTCTAAAGTAGAAGCTTACGTTGGAAAAACAAAGTCAACTGAATGTTGACATATGTGTAAACGATCTCGGATTTGAATTCTGATGGTTCTGTTAGCTCTGTTAGGTGATTTTGGACTTTGGAGTGCGTCCGGAATGTGATTTGGAGGTCCGTAGTAGAATTAGGCTTGAATTGGCGAAAGTTGGAAATTTGACGATTTTGGTCAGCAGTGAAAAATTTGATATCGGAGTCGGAATGGAATCCCGAAAATTGGAGTAGGTTCGTAGTGTCATTTGTGACGTATGTGCAAGAATTGATGTCATTCGGACGTGGTTTTGTTGGTTTCGGCATCGGTTGTCGAATTTGGAAGTTTAGAAGTTCTTGGGCTTGAATCCGAGGGTAATTTGGTATTTTGATGTTGTTTTGAGTGATTCGAAGGTTCTACTAAGTTCGTATGATGCTTTAGGATTGGTTGGTATGTTTGGTTGAGATCTCGGGGGCCTCGGGTGTGTTTCGGGTGAGATTTTAGCGAGTCCGGGCATTTCCGAAACTCAGGTATGGTTCTGGTGCTTTAAATTTCGTGGACTGCAGCAGAATTTCACGGCCGCGCTTGGAATTTCACGGACTGCAGCAGAATTTCGCGGCCGCGCTTGGAGGTTCTGCAGATCTGCTGGTCCAAATTCGGAAGCCTATATCTTTTGATCTACAAGAAATTTTGGTATGATTCAAAAACGAAAGTTGTAGCCCTTCGTATTTAGTTTTCAGAAAGGTAAAGAAGTCATCATTTGGAGATCTATAGAGAAAGGTATGACCAAAATACTAAAGCCTGGCAGTGCAGCCCCAAGAATTTTGCGGACCGCACCATTGTTTCGCGACCGTGGGACCCAATGCTCGGCCGCGCTCAAAATTTCACTAACCGCGAAGTAGGAGATCAGAGATGCACTATATAAATGGGGTTTAGGGTATTATTTCACATTTTGGACCTAGGTAGCTCGGTTTGTGGCAATATTTCGTGGGTTTTTCAAGAAATTCATCGGGATAAGTGATTCTATCCCGAATTTGGTTAATATACATGAATATATCAATGATCTCTTCATCTGATTAGTACCTTGAGGTGGAAATTTGAGGAAAATTGAAGAAACTTCATAAAATGAATTTTTAGAATTTGAATGTTGATTCGAAGTCGGATTTGAGTGAAACAACTATGGTTGGACTCCTGACTGAATGGGCTTTCTAGTTTTATAACTTTTGTCGGATTTCGAGACATGGGCCCGGGGGGCGGGTTTGAGCCGATTTCGGTATTTTGATCTAATTTGATAGTTTTTCTTGTGGAATTCATTCCATTAGCGTATATTGATGGTATTGTACTGATTGTGAATAGATTCGGAGCAATTGGAGGCCGAGTCGAGAGGCAAGAGCATCGCGGGGTAGAGATTTGACCGGTTTGAGGTAAGTAACGATCGTAAATCTAGTCCTGAGGGTTTGAAATCCCGGATTTTGTATCATTATACTATTTTGAGGTGACGTACATGCTAGGTGACGGGCGTGTGGGCGTGCACTGTTGGGGATTGTGACTTGGTCCGTCCCGCAGCAACTGTAAAGTTGCATATTTTGTTGAAACTATATGATACTTATATGTTTTAGAAAGAGTTTCTGTAAATTGGGCTGAATGCCATGTTTTGGGCCTTGTGCCAGTGCTGTGTGGACACTTAGGGGCCTTTTCTTATTATCCTCACTATTTTTGATTGAAAATCTATACTCAGTCATGGTTATACCTCTTTACTGCATAACTCAGTTTTTTATTACTCGATTTTGATGCATATAAATGTTGTTTTGGGTTGAATACCCTGTTTTCGCTGAAATGCCCGAGTGGCTTGAGAGGTTTATGACTGAGTGAGGCCGAAGGCCTGATTTGTGAGGATATTTATGGGATCGGGCTGCATGCCACAGCATGTTTGATATAGGCCGAGGGCCTGAGTGATTTATGCCAAGATTTGGCTTGATATAGCGCTTGGGCTGAAGGAGCCCCTCCAGAGTCTGTACACACCCCCAATGAGCGCAGGTACCTACTGAGTGCGAGTGCCGAGTGTTGAGTGACTAGGAGGCATGAGTGATTGTGAGGTATGCCCGAGTGGCAAGAGTGATTGTGAGGTATGCCCGAGTGGCATGAGTGACTGTGAGGTTTGCCCGAGGGGCTGTATATGAGTGATGTTTTGTCCGAGGTGTTGTTTATGATTTCATCATTTTTGCTCACCTTTGTATTGTGCATCTGTTTGAACTGTTGAAAAATATCTTTAAACGAATTTTTTTTACTGGAACTGGGTTTTAAACGAGATGATTTGATTCAAACACTGATTTTAAAGCATGTTGTATTTTTACCGAGATTTCATGATATGAACTTTATATGCTTTGTTGCTCGTCACTATTGCTCAGCCTTTATTTATTGTTGTTACTTACTGAATTGGCGAACTCACGTTACTCCCTGCACCTTGTGTGCAGATCCAGGTGTAGCTGGACACGGTAGCGGCTGTTGACTATTCCGGTTGCAGATTTTCTCGGGGATAGCAAGGTAGCTGCCCGGCAATCGTAGCCCTTCTCTTCTCCCTCCTATCTTCCTTTAGTTGTATTTAGCTATTTTCTAGACTATGCTAGTCTTGATATTTTCAGACAAACTATAGTAGATGCTCATCACTAGTGACACCCCGATGTCGGGCTTTTCTTTTCTGCACTTTTGTTTTGATTTGAACTCATTTACGAAGGTTTTTATGTTAAATAGCCTTGAGATTATCTGTGAAATAAAAATATCGGTTTGTTTTGGAAACGAGTCGGCTTGCCTAGTTCCACGATAGGCGTCATCACGATAGGGTTAGTTTGGGTCGTGACAAGTTGGTATCAGAGCCTAGGTTACATAGGTCTCACGAGTCATAGGCGGGTTTAGTAGAGTCTTGCGGATCAGTACGGAGGCATCTGTACTTATCTTCGAGAGGCTGCAGAACCCTTAGTAAACTCCACATTCTTGAATTCTTGTCGTGCAAATCTGTTGATTCTAGTAACCAAACATCTGTTGTTTCATTCTCTCACAGATAGTGAGGACTCGTACTATCGGTCAGGAGTGCCAGCCACTAGTACGACCAGCCAGAGCTATGAGAGGCCGAGGCCATGGTAGAGGCCATAGTAGGGGCAGAGGTGCAGCCCGCACCGCAGCTGGGGCAGTACCTGCAGATCTACCAGTTGCCCCAGATCCGGACCAAATTCCAGTTATTAATGCACCAGCTCAGGCACCACCTGTGCCTATTGTGATTCCAGGCCTTTAGGAGGCCCTAGCTCAGATTCTGACAGCGTGTGCCGGCCTTGCTCAGGCGGTCTCTATCTCGATGGTCGCAGCCACTTCTCAGGCCGGGGGTGGCACAAGCACTCAGAATCCCATCGCTCATACGCCCGAGCAGGTTGTTCAGGGACTCCAGACATCGGGAGCACCACCAGCCCAGCCGGTTGCAGCTGCATAGGATTATGTGGTTCCTGCTATGCCTGAGAATGATCAACATAGGTTGGAGAAGTTCGTGCCTCGGTCCCGCAGAGAGGAGTTGCGCAGACAGTTTGAGCGGCTTCACCAAGGTGATATGTCTATGACGCAGTATGAGATGCGATTCTCAGAGTGGGCCTGTCATGCTATCTTATTGGTTCCCACGGATAGGGAGAGGATCATGAGGTTTATTGATGGTCTCACTTTTTAGCTACAGTTGCTTATGACCAGAGAGAGGGTGTCTGGTGCTACCTTTGATGAGGTTATCGACATTGGTCGGAAGATTAAGATGGTTCGCGGTCAGGAGAGGGTTGAGAGGGAGGCCAAGAGGCCTCATGGTCAGGGTGGATTAAGCAGTGCCCCTTTTGGGGGTCAGTTCCAGCACGGTAGAGGTCGTCATTTTCGACAGGCTCTGTCAGCTCGACCATTTCACCGTGGTGCATTATCTGGCCATGGTTCTCACAGTTCTCATCAGGGCCACTCATCACTTAGTGCCCTTCCATCTCAGAGTTTGTCCCGTGCTCCACCAGTTTAGGGCTCCTCCATGTCAGGTTCTTCTACCAGTTATTTTGGTGCTAGGGGTTCCATTCAGTTCCCGCCACCAGAATCAGGGAGTTGTTTTGAGTGTGGGGAGTTTGGGCATATATGGAGGTAGTGTCCCCATCATCATGGAGGTCTATCTCAACAAAGGAGTCAGCCTTCAACTTCAGCACCAGTTACTTCACCACCCGCCAGTCAGCTCGGGGTGGAGGTCAATCAGCTAGGGGTCACCCTAGAGGGGGAGGCAGATCAGGGGCTGGCCACGCTCATTTCTATGCCCTCCCTGCCAGACCAGATGCTATTGCTTCAGATGTTGTGATTACAGGTATTGTCTCTGTTTGTCACAGAGATGCCTCTGCATTATTTGACCCTGGTTCCATGTATTCATATGTTTTCTCGTATTTCGCCCATTTTCTGGATATGCCCCATGAGTCATTAGTTTCATCTGTTCATGTATCTACTCTTGTAGGCAATACTATTATTGTGGACTGCGTATATCGGTCATGTATGGTGACTATTGGGGGTCTAGAGACCCAAGTGGACCTTTTGTTGCTCAATATGGTTGACTTTGATGTGATATTAGGTATGGATTGGTTATCTCCATGTCATGATGTTCTAGATTGTCACGCTAAGACTGTGACGTTGGCGATGCCGGGATTTTCGAGGGTTGAGTGGGGCGGTTCTATAGATTATGTACCTAGTAGGGTGATTTTATATTTGAAGGCTCAGCGTATGGTTAAGAAGGGTTGTCTATCCTATTTGGCTTTTGTGAGGGATGTTAGTGCAGAGACTCCTGCCATTGATTATGCTCCGGTGGTACGTGATTTTCCGAATGTGTTTCCTGCAGAATAGGGATATTAAGTTTGGTATTGATTTGGTGCTGGGCACTCAGCCCATTTCTATTCCACCGTATCGTATGGCACCGGCGGAGTTGAAGGAATTGAAAGAACAGCTTCAGGAACTCCTTGATAAAGGGTTTATTCGGCCTAGTGTGTCTGGCCATTATGAGTTCTTGGTGATGTCTTTTGGGCTGACCAATGCCCGAGCAACGTTCATGCATTTGATGAACAGTGTATTCCAGCCCTATTTGGACTCATTCGTTGTTGTATTCATTGTTGAAGGAATTGAAAGAACGGCTTCAGGAACTCCTTGATAAAGGGTTTATTCGGCCTAGTATGTCACCTTGGGGTGCACCGGTTCTATTTATGAAGAAGAAGGATGGTTCCATGAGAATGTGTATTGATTATAGGTTGTTGAACAAGGTCACAATCAAGAACAAGTATCCTTTGCCTTGTATTTATGATTTATTTGACCAGTTTCAGGGAGCGAGGGTGTTCTTCAAGATTGATTTGAGGTCCGGGTATCACCAATTGAAGATTCGAGATTCGGATATTCTTAAGACAACTTTCAGGACCCGATATGGCCATTATGAGTTCTTGGTGATGTCTTTTGGGCTGACCAATGCCCTAGCAGCGTTCATGCATTTGATGAACAGTGTATTCCATCCCTATTTGGACTCATTCGTTATTGTATTCATTGATGACATCCTAGTGTACTCTCGTAGCTAGGAGGAGCACGTTCAGCATTTGAAGATTGTATTACAGAGATTGAGGGAGGAGAACCTTTATGCAAAGTTCTCCAAGTGTGAGTTTTGGCTCAGTTCAGTAGCATTCTTGGGGCACGTGATGTCCAGTGAGGCCTAGACCGTCCTCAGCCACGGAGATTAGGAGCTTTCTTGGTTTGGCGGGTTATTACCGTCGCTTTGTGGAGGGATTTTCATCTATTGCATCGCCCATGACCAAATCGACCCAAAAGGATGCTCCATTCAGGTGGTCGGATGAATGTGAGGAGAGATTTCAGAAGCTCAAGACTGCCTTGACCGCAGCTCCAGTGTTAGTTGTGACATCAGCTTCAGATTCTTATACCGTGTATTGTGATGCCTCGAGTATAGGCATTGGTTGTGTTTTAATGTAGGAGGGTAGGTGATTGCCTATGCCTCGCGCCAGTTGAAGACCCATGAGAAGAACTATCTTGTCCATGATCTTGAGTTAGCAGCCATTGTTCATGCCTTGAAGATTTGGCGTCATTATTTGTATGGGGTTCATTGTGAGATCTGTACTGATCACCGAAGTCTGCAGCATCTGTTTAAGTAGAAAGATCTTAATTTGCGTCAGCGAAGATGGTTGGAGCTTCTTAAGGACTATGATATTACTATTTTGTACCATTCGGGGAAGGCCAATATGGTGGCTGATGCTTTGAGTCGTCGGGCGGAGAGTTTGGGGAGTCTAGCATATCTTCGGGCAGTAGAGAGACCTTTGGCATTGGATGTTCAGGCCTTGGCAGGCCAGCTTATGAGATTGGATATTTCGCAGCCGAGTCTGGTGTTGGCTTGCGTGGTCTCCAGGTCTCTATTTTTGACCGTATCAGGGAGCATCAGTATGATGACCCCCACTTGCTCGTTCTTCAGGACAGGGTTCGGAGAGGTGATGCTAGGGATGTGGCAATTGGTGATGACGACCTGTTGAGGATGCAGGGCCGGATATGTGTGCCTAATGTAGATGGGCTTCGGGAGTTGATTCTTGGGGAGGCCCACAGCTCGCGGTATTCCATCCATCCGGGTACCGCGAAGAAGTACCAGGATTTGAGATAGCACTATTGGTGGAGGCAGATGAAGAAGGATATAGTTGGGTTTGTAGCTCGGTGTCTCAACTGGCAGCAGGTTAAGTATAAGCATCAGAGGCCGGGTGGCTTGCTTCAGAGATTAGACATTCTGGAGTGGAAGTGGGAGCGGATCACCATGGACTTTGTAGTTGGGATCCCACGGACTTCGAGGAAGTTCGATGCTATTTGGGTTATTGTGGATCGGCTGACCAAGTCCGCTCACTTCATTCCAGTTGGTACTACTTACACTTAAGAGCGGTTGGATGAGATTTACATCCGAGAGATTGTTCGCTTGCATGGTGTCCCAGTTTCCATCATTTCACATAGGGGTACTCATTTCACATCACAGTTTTGGAGGGCCATGTAGCGAGAGTTGGGTACTCAGGTTGAGTTGAGCACAGATTTTCACCCTCAGACGGACGGGCAGTTCGAGCGCACTATTCAGATATTAGAGGACATGTTGTGTGCTTTTGTCATTGACTTTGGGGGTTCGTGGGACCAGTTCTTGCTGCTCGCGGAGTTTGCATATAACAACAGTTATCAGTTAAGTATTCAGATGGCTCCGTACGAGGCTTTATATGGGAGGAGGTATAGATCTCCGGTTGGATAGTTTGAGCCGGGTGAGGCTAGGCTCTTGGGTACAGACTTGGTCCAGGATGCATTAGATAAGGTAAAATTAATTCAGTAGCGGCTTCGCATGGCGCAGTCTAGGCAGAAGAGCTACGCGGACAGGAAGGACCGTGATGTATCTTTCATGGTGGGGGAGAAGGTTTTGCTGAAGGTATCACCCATGAAGGGTGTTATGAGATTTGGGAAGAGGGGAAAGTTGAGCACCCGGTTCATTGGGCCTTTTGAGGTGCTTTAGAGGATAGGGGTGGCTTATAAGCTTGCCTTGTCACCCAGCTTGTCAAGTATGCACCCAGTATTTCATGTTTCAATGCTCCGGATGTATATTAGAGATCTGTCCCATGTTTAAGATTTCAGCACGGTTCAGTTGGAGGGTGATATGACTTATGAGGTGGAACCGGTGGCTATTTTGGATCGGCAGGTTCGAAGGTTGATGTGAAAGGACATAGCTTCAGTGAAGGGGCAGTGGAGAATGCATCCTGTGGAGGAGGCCACCTGGGAGACCGAGCGGAAGATGCGGAGCAGATATCCACACCTATTCGAGACTCCGGGTATGTTTCTATACCCGTTCGAGGATGAACGGTTGTTTAAGAAGGGGGATGTAACGATCCAGCCAGTCGTTTCGAGAGTTATAGCCCCGTTTTTCCCATTTCTACTTCCTTTATGCTTTTAAGCTATACTATGATATACCGGGTTAGTTGGGTCGAGTTCGGAGTGGTTACGGAGTGGAATGAGACACTTAGTCTCTAAAGTAGAAGCTTAAGTTGGAGAAACAAAGTCAACTGGATGTTGACCTATGTGTAAACGATCTCGGATTTGAATTCGGATGGTTCCGTTAGCTCTGTTAAGTGATTTAGGAGTGCGTCCGGAATGTGATTTGGAGGTCCGTAGTAGAATTAGGCTTGAATTGGCGAAAGTTGAAAATTTTGCGATTTTGGTCGGCAGTGAAAAATTTGATATCGGGGTTGGAATGGAATCCCGGAAGTTGGAGTAGGTTCATAGTGTCATTTGTGACGTGTGTACAAATTTTGAGGTCATTCGGACGCAGTTTGGTTAGTTTCGGCATCGGTTGTCGAATTTGGAAGCTTAGAAGTTCTTAGGCTTGAATCCGAGGGTAATTTGGTATTTTGATGTTATTTTGAGTGATTCGAAGGTTCGTATGATGTATTAGGATTGGTTGGTATGTTTGGTTGAGGTCTTGGGGGCCTCGGGTGAGTTTCGGGTGTGTTTCGGGTGAGTTTTGAGCGAGTCCGGGCATTTTCGGAACTCAGGTATGGTTCTGGTGCTTTATATTTCGCGGACCACAGCAGAATTTCGCGGCCGCGCTTGAAAATTTTGCGGACTGCGGCATAATTTTGCGGCCACGCTTGGAAGTTCTGCAGATCCACTGGTCCGACTTCGGAAGCCTATATCTTTTGATCTACAAGGAATGTTGGAATGATTCAAAAACAAAAGTTGTAGCCCTTCGTGTTTAGTTTCCAGAAAGGTAAAGAAGTCATCATTTGGAGATTAGTATAGAAAGTTATGGCCAAAATACTAAAGCCTGGCAGTGCAGCCCCAAGAATTTCGCGGACCGCAACATTGATTCACGACCGCGGGACTCGGTGTGCGGCCGCGCTCAAAATTTTGCGGACCGCGAAGTGGGAGATTAGAGGTGCACTATATAAATGGGGTTTAGGGTATTATTTCATATTTTGGACCTATGGAGCTAGGTTTGTGGCGATTTTTCAGGGGTTTTTTAAGAAATTCATCGGGGTAAGTGATTCTAACCCGAATTTGGTTAATATACATAAATATATCAATGATCTCATCATCTAATTAGTACCTTGAGGTGGAAATTTTGGAAAAATTGTAGAAACTTCATAAAATGAATTTTTGGGATTTGAATGTTGATTTGAAGTCGGATTTGAGTGAAACTAGTATGGTTGGACTCGTGAGTGAATGGGCTTTCAGTTTTATAAATTTTGTCGGATTTCGAGACGTGGGCCCGGGAGGCGAGTTTGAGCCGATTTCGGGATTTTGGTCTAATTTGATAGTTTTTCTTGTGGAATTCATTCCATTAGCGTATATTGATGGCATTGTACTGATTATGAATAGATTCGGAGCATTTGGAGGCCGAGTCGAGAGGCAAGAGCATCGCGGGGTAGAGATTTGACCGGTTTGAGGTAAGTAACGATCGTAAATCTAGTCCTAAGGGTATGTCTATTTTGAGGTGACGTACATGCTAGGTGATGGGCGTGTGGGCGTGCACTGTTGGGGATTGTGACTTGATCCGTCCCGTAGCAACTGTAAAGTTGCATATTTTATTGAAACTATATGATACTTATATGTTTTAGAAAGAGTTTCTGTAAATTGGGCTGAATGCCATGTTTTCGGCCTTGTGCCAGTGCTGTGTGGACCCTTAGGGGCCTTTTCTTATTTTCCTTACTATTTTCGATTGAAAATCTATACTCAGTCATGGTTATACCTGTTTACTGCATAACTCTGTTTTTTATTACTCTGTTTTGATGCATATAAATGTTGTTTTAGGTTGAATACCCTGTTTTCACTGAAATGCCCGAGTGGATTGAGAGGTTTATGACTGAGTGAGGCCGAGGGCCTGATTTGTGAGGATATTTATGGGATCGGACTGCACGCCACTGCATGTTTAATATAGGCCGAGGGCCTGAGTGATTTATGCCAAGATTTGGCTTGATATAGCGCTTGGGCTGAAGGAGCCCCTCCAGAGTCTGTACACACCCCCAATGAGCGCAGGTACCTACTGAGTGCGAGTGCCGAGTGTTGAGTGACTGGGAGGCATGAGTGATTGTGAGGTATGCCCAAGTGGCATGAGTGATTGTGAGGTATGCCCGAGAGGCATGAGTGACTGTGAGGTTTGCCCGAGGGGCTGTATATGAGTGATGTTTTGTCCGAGGTGTTGTTTATGATTTCATCATTTTTGCTCACCTTTGTATTGTGCATCTGTTTGAACTGTTGAAAAATATCTTTAAACGAATTTTTTTTACTGGAACTGGGTTTTAAACGAGATGATTTGATTCAAACACTGATTTTAAAGCATGTTGTATTTTTACCGAGATTTCATGATATGAACTTTATATGCTTTGTTGCTCGTCACTATTGCTCAGCCTTTATTTATTGTTGTTACTTACTGAATTGGCGAACTCACGTTACTCCCTGCACCTTGTGTGCAGATCCAGGTGTAGCTGGACACGGTAGCGGCTGTTGACTATTCCGGTTGCAGATTTTCTCGGGGATAGCAAGGTAGCTGCCTGGCGATCGCAGCCCTACTCTTTTCCCTCCTATATTTCTTTAGTTGTATTTAGCTATTTACTAGACTATGTTAGTCTTGATATTTTCAGACAAATTATAGTAGATGCTCATGACTAGTGACACCCCGATGTCGGGCTTTTTATCCGCACTTTTGTTTTGATTAGAACTCCTTTACGAAGGATTTTATGTTAAATAGCCTTGAGATTATCTGTGAAATAAAAATATCGGTTTGTTTTGGAAACGAGTCGGCTTGCCTAGCTCCACGATAGGCGCTATCACGACAGGGTTAGTTTGGGTCGTGACACTGTATCCCTTTGCCGCTGACCTTTTTAAAGAATTTTAGCTTCCATTTCAAGATATCCGTCAAGGGAGGTAACATTTCGTATGTTTGGTACTTCTTCGTGCTGCGCAATTCTTGCGTATGCAGGACAATTTGCTGGGAGCTGCTTAATACCACAATGACATCCACTTTGTCCTAGCGGAAACAATAGCGGATATTGCAATGCGTCGTAACAGCCATAATAGTAATTCACTATTTGTGTACGATCAGTGTAAGGGTAAATTTGATTATGTGGTGCATTAAAGGCTGCGTCGTCATTTTCCTCGGTCCATATTGCTGCAATTTCAGATGAAGTTGTCAAATTATATACTCTCTGGTCCAAGTCTAAGTCACATTTGAGAGCTATATGGAAATCTTGTAGGTTCGGTATATGTACCAAAGATCGTAAAAATACAGAGTATGGGTTTATTGATAATATATCTATCAATTCGTTCACTACCGATTCATGTACTCTCTCGGAACATGACATCCTATGTGTCATCTCATTGCTATTATCATAGAAATATAATTGGATTGTAACGAACCGGCCGGTCGTTTTGAATATTATAACCCCGTTCCCCCATTTACTTCTTAAATTATGCCTTACAGTTGTTTTATGACTTGACGGGGTAGTTGGTTCGGGTCCGGAAGAAATTCGAAATGAAATGAGACACTTAGTCTCATAATTGAAAAATTAAGTTAGAAAAGTTGACCGGATATGGACCTATGTGTAAAAGACCTCGGATTCCAATTCTGATAATTTTAATAGCTCCGTATGGTAATTTTGGAATTAGGAGCGTATCCGAAAAATTATTTGGAGGTCCGTAGAGGAATTAAGCTTGAAATGCCGAAAGTTGAATTTTTGGGAAGTTTGACCAGGTGTTGTCTTTTTGATATCGGGGTCAGAATCCAATTCTGAAAATTGGAATACCTTTGTTATGTCATTTATGACTTGTGCGCAAAATTTGAGGTAAATCGGAAGTGATTTGATAGGTTCCGGAGTCGTTTGTAGAAATTAGAAATTTCAAAGTTCATTAGGCCTGAATTGGGGTGTAATTCATGGTTTTAGCGTTGTTTGAGGTGATTTGAGGGTTAGACTAAGTTTGTATGATGTTTTAGGACTTGTTGGTATATTTGGTTGAGGTCCCGAGGGGTTCGGGTGAGTTTTGGATGGTTAACAGTTCATTTTTGGATTTGGTGAGATTGTTGATATCTACTGCTGCATTTTTCTGATCGCGTTCGCGAGTGGGCCCTCGCATTCGTGAAGAGTGTTTACTGAGTGTGAGGTTTTGTTCTTCGCATCCGCGAAAGGGAGGACGCGAATGCGAAGGTATGGTCTGTGTGTGTGCATCGCGAACGCGTGAGTGGTGTTGCGTTCGCGAAGAGGAGTGAGGCTATTGGGGACCTTGGGGTCCTTGTTCAACGCGTTCGTGAGGTGGTGGTCGCATTCGCGAAGGTCTAAGCTAGTAAAGCTTCGCGTTCGCAAAGGGTAAGATTTGCAAAGCTTCGCATTTGCGAAGCCATAGTCACGTTCGCGAAGGATTAAATTCGTGGGCAGTCGAGTTATGCTTCGCGAACGCGAGGGACCTATCGCGTTGGTGAACGCGAGGGACCTATCGCGTTGGCGAACGCGAGGGACCTGTCGCGTTGGCGAACGCGAGGGACCTGTCGCATTGGCTAACGCGAGAGGTCTGGACAAAGAGTTTAAGTTCTGAAATCCCATTTTCAGTTTTTGACGGATTTGAGCTCGGGAACAGGCGATTTTATGGAGTTTTTCAAGAAAAACAACGGGGTAAGTGTTCTTAACTCAATATTGGTTAAATTACCCGAATTCATGGTTGTTTTTATCATTTAATTGGTGAATTAAGTTGGAAAAGTTTGAAAAACCTTCTTAGTTTAAATTGAAGATTTGAGGGTCGAGTTGGGGCCGAATTTTGGTAAAATTGGTATAAGTAAACTCATGGCTGGATAGGCTTTCGGATTTTGTAACTTTTGTCGAGTTCCGAGACGTGGGGCCCACGGGTATTTTTGAGCTAAATTCAAATTTTTATGGAAAATTAGCATTTTCATATAGAATTAATTCCAATGAATTTTATTGACTGAAACGAATTATTTATGGCTAGATTCGGGGCGTTTGGAGACCAATTCACGAGGAAAGGACATTGCACAATAAGAACTTCACGGCTTGAGGTAAGTAACAGTTTTAAATATGGTCCTGAGGGTATGAAACCCCGGAATTTTGTGTCATGTGATTATTTTGGAGGTGATGCACATGCTAGGTGATGGGCGTGTAGGCGTGCACCGAGGGGATTATGACTTGGTCCGTCCCATGAAACTGTAAAGTTGAATAATTTGTTGTTAGCTATATGCTCTCTATGTGTTGAAGAAATTTGACTATAAATCATGCTTAGGCTATGTGATAGTACTGTTGGGACCCACCGAGGTCGCGTACTTATTGAATTATTTGCTAATTGTTGTCTTGTACTCAGTCATGATTTTTCTTGCATATTATACCTCAGTCATTTTTGGATATTTGTTGATACACTATGTTATCTTTATTTGGGCTGATCTTTTTGATATCTGAGAGCCCGAGAGACTAGAGAGGTTGAGGACTGAGTAAGGCCGAGGGCCTGTCGGTGAGGTAAAAATATTATGGCATGTGAGTTGTCCGTGTAGGATATTATAACATATGAGTTGTCCGTGCAGATTATGGCGCTTGGGCTGTAGGAGCCCCTCCGGAGTCTGTACACCCCCAGTGAGCGCGAGTACCCATTGAGTGTGAGTGTTGAGGGCTGAGAGCCGAGTGGTTGAGCTGTTGTGACGAGTTGAGTGATTGTTGCCTGAGAGGTTGTACTTGCTTTGCATTTGTAGTTGCACTTGGTTGCTATCTGTCTTTGTTGTAAAATCTCTAAAAGATTTTATATCCGAATTACATGAACTTGAACTGTATAAAATTGATTTGACTTAAACTGCCGGATTTGAAAGCATGTCTATTTTTTGCTGGAATTACTGAAAGTGAACTATAACTGTATAGCTCGTCATTATCTTTAATTTCTTAGTTATTATTATAACTTGCTGAGTTGGTTGTACTCATACTATACCCTGCACTTCGTGTGCAGATCCAGGTGTTCTCGGACATAGCGGTGTTGATCATTTCGCGCAGTTGATTTTCAGGAGATTTTGAGGTAGCGGCCGTATTTCGCAGACCTTGTCTCTCCTTCTCTATCTCCTTGTTTACTGTATTTGGTCTCAGACTATTATAGACCGTATTTTCCAGACTTGTATTCATATTAGATGCCCTAGTACTCAGTGACACCAGGTTTTGGGGAGTGTTCGTGTCAGTATTTGTGGGATTTTGTATTGTATTAAATTATTGTATTTTCAAACTTAAGAGAAATTATGGTTTATCGAGATTATCAGCTTGCCTAGTATCGAGATAGGTGCCATCACGACAAGTTGGGATTTTGGGTCGTAACAAGTTGGTATCAGAGCCCTAGGTAACATAGGTCTCACGAGTCATGAGCAGGTTTAGTAGAGTCTTGCGGATCGGTACGGAGACGTCTGTACTTATCTTCGAGAGGCTACAGAACCCTTAGGAAAATTTCACTTTCTTGTATTCTGTCGTGCAAATTTGTTGATTCTGAAAACTAAATTTATGTTATTCTATTCTCTCACAGATGGTGTGGACACATACTACCGGATCGGACGGTCAGCCACCGGTACCACTAGTTAGGGCCGCAAGAGGTCGGGGCCTTAGTAAAGGCCGGGGCCGAGGTAGAGGTCGAGGTGTAGCTCGTACCACAGTTGGACCAGCACCTATAGTGCCACCAATTTCTCCAACTCAGTAGCAGATTCCAGATATAATTGAACCGATAGGATCAGCTCAGGCACCAGGTGTGCCCATTGAGATTCCAGGCCTTCAGGAGACTTTGGCCTAAATATTGGCAGCCTGCACTGGTCTTGCTCAGGTGGTTTCGGCTCAGGCCGCACCTGCCACTTCTCAGGCCAGGGGAGGTACTCATACCCCTGTTGCCCATACTCCAGACCAGGTAGCACAGGGACTTCATATACCGGGAGCACTACCAGCCCAGCCGGTTGCAGCTGCTCAGGCCCCGGTAGTTCCTGTTATGGCAAATGATGAGCAGAGGAGACTTGAGAGATTTGAGAGGCTTCGACCTCCACCATTTAGCGGTGCTGAGTGAGATGATGCCCAGGGTTTTCTAGATAAGTGTCAGCGGATGCTTCAGACAGCGGGTATTCTAGAGACCAGTGGGGTCTCATTCACTAATTTTCAGTTTTCTAGGGCTGCCTTCAAATGGTGGGAGTCTTGCGAGAGGTGTAGGCTGGTCGGTGCAGCACCCCTTACCTGGCAGCAATTCTCCGGTCTATTCCCGGAGAAGTTCATGCCTCAGTCCCGCAGAGAGGAGCTGTGCAGGCAGTTCGAGCAGCTTCATCAAAGTGATATGTCTGTGATACAGTATGAGATGAGATTTTCAGAACTGGCCCGCCATGCTATCTGGTTGATTCCCATAGACAGGGAAAGGATCAGGAGGTTCATATATGGCCTCATTTTTCAGCTGCGGTTACTCATAACTAGAGAGAGAGTGTCTGGTGCTACTTTCGATGAGGTTGTCGACATTGCTCGTCAGATTGAGATGGTTCGCATCCAGGAGCGGGTTGAGAGGGAGGCTAAGAGGCCTCGTGGTTCCGATGATTTCAGTTGTGTTCCTTCAGGGGGTCAGTTTTACCGCGGTAGGGGCCGTTCTTACAGACACGCTCAGGCGGGTCGTCCAGCTCATCGTGGGGCATCAGCTAGCCACGGTTCTTACAATGCTCACTCAGGCCAGTCTTCATTCAGTGCACTACCAGTGCAAAGTTCTCATCATGCCTCGTCTGCTCAGGCTTCTACAGGTAATTCTTCTGGTTATCAGGAGCAGCAGTTCCGTCAGATGAGGGGTTGTTTCGAGTGCGGAGAATTGGGTCATTTCAAGAGAAATTATCCTAGGCTACTGAGTGGGGCTCCACAGCAGAGTTCTCGACCAATGAAATAGCACCAGCAGTTACACCACCTGCCCAGCCAGCTCGGGGTTGGGGTCAGGCAGCTAGGGGTCGCCCAAGAGGGGAGGCCAATCATGTGGTGGGCAAGCTCGATTCTATGCTTTTCCAGCCAGGCCAGATGTTGTTGCCTCAGACAGGTATTGTTTCAGTGTGCCACATGGAGGCTTCCATATTATTTGACCTTGGTTCCACTTATTCATATGTATCATCATATTTTGCTCATTATCTAGATATGCCCTGTGAGTCCTTAGTTTCACCTGTTTGTGTATCTACACCGGTGGGCGATATTATTACTGTGGATTGTGTGTATCGGTCGTGTGTGGTAACTATTGGGGAACTGAAGACTAGAGTTGATCTCTTATTAGTCGGTATGGTTGATTTTGATGTAATCCTGGGTATGGATTGGTTGTCTCCATGTCATGATATTCTGTACTGTCACGCAAAAATCGTGACGTTGACGATGCCGGGGTTGCCAAAGGTTGAATGGATAAGTTCTCTAGATTTTGTTCCTAGCAGGGTAATTTCTTATTTGAAGGCCCAATGTATGGTTGAAAAGGGATGTCTGTCATATTTAGCCTTTGTGAGAGATGTTGATGCAAATACTCCTATTACTGATTCAGTACCGGTCGTGCGAGACTTTTCGAATGTATTTCTTGCAGACCTGCCGGGTATGCCACTCGACAGGGATATTGATTTCGATATTGACTTGGTGCAGGGAACTCAGCCTATTTCTATTCCTCCGTATCGTATGGCACCAGCTGAGTTAAAATAATTGAAAGAGAAACTTTAGGAACTCCTTGAAAATGGGTTTATTAGGCCTAGTGTGTCACCTTGGAGTGTCCAGTTCTATTTGTGAAAAAGAAAGATGGTACTATGCGGATATGCATTGATCATAGGCAGTTGAACAAAGTTACAATCAAGAATAAATATCCGTTGCTGCGTATTGATGACTTATTTGACCAGCTTCAGGGAGTGAGGGTGTTCTCCAAAATTGATTTGAGATCTGAGTATCACTAGTTAAAAATTCGGGATTCAGATATTCTGAAGACGGCATTCAGAACTCGTTATGGCTACTATGAATTTCTTTTGATGTCTTTTGGGCTAACCAATGCCCCAGCAGCATTTTATGCATTTGATAAATAGTGTATTTCAGCCATATCTTGATTTATTTGTCATAGTATTTATTGATGATATTCTGGTGTACTCACGTAGCCATGAGGAGCATGCACAACACTTAGGTATTGTACTATAGAGGCTGAAAGAGGAGAAACTTTATTGCCAAATTCTCTAAGTGTGAGTTCTGGCTTAGTTCGATGGCATTCTTGGGACATATAGTGTCCAGTGAAGGAATTAAGTGGTTTCGAAGAAAATAGAGGCAGTTCAGAATTGGCCCAGACCATCCTCAGTTACTGAGATTCAGAGTTTTCTCGGCTTGGACGGTTATTATTGTCATTTCGTGGAGGGTTTCTCGTCTATTGCATCGCTTATGACTAAATTTGACCCAGAAAGGTGCTCCGTTCAGGTGGTCGGATGAATGTGAAGAGAGCTTTCAGAAGCTCAAGACATCTTTGACTACAGCTACAGTATTGGTATTGCCTACAGGTTCAGAGTCTTATATTGTGTATTGTGACGTGTCGCGTATTGGTCTCGGTACAGTGCTGATGCAAGACGGTAGGGTGATTGCCTATGCGTCCAGATAGTTAAAGGTACATGAGAAGAATTATCCAATCCACGATCTTGAGTTAGCAGCGATTGTTCATGCCTTGAAAATTTGGCGGCATTACTTGTACGGTGTCCGGTGTGAGGTATATACCGATCATTGGAGTCTACAACATTTGTTTAAACAAAAGGATCTTAACTTGCGGTAGCGAAGGTGGTTGGAGTTGCTTAAAAATTATGATATCACCATTCTCTAACATCCCAGAAAGGCCAATGTGGTGGCCGATGCCTTGAGTCGTAAGGCGGAGAGTTTGGGCAGCTTAGCATACTTACAGGTAGCAGAGAGGCCTTTAGCCTTGGATGTTCAGGCCTTGGCTAATCAGTTTGTTAGATTGGATGTTTCCAAGCCGAATCGAGTTTTGGCCTGTGTGGTTTCTCGGTCTTCTTTATATGATCGCATCAGAGAGCACCAGTATGATGATCCACATCTGCTTGTCCTTAAGGACATAGTTCAGCACGGTGATGCCAAGGAAGTCACTATTAGAGATGACGGTGTATTACAGATGCCGGGAAGGCTATGTGTACCTAGTGTAGATGGTTTGTGTCAGCTGATTCTCCCGAAAACTCACAGTTCGCAGTACTCTATTCATCCAGGCGTCGCGAAGATGTATCAGGATTTGAGGCAGCACTATTTGTGGAGGCGGATGAAGAAAGATGTAGTTGGGTTTGTATCTCGGTGTTTAAATTGTCAACAGGTAAAGTACGAGCATCAGAGACAGCGCGGATTGCTACAGAGACTTGAAATTCCGGAGTGGAAGTGGGAGGGTATTACCATGGACTTCGTAGTGGGGCTCCCACGGACCTTGAGAAAGTTTGATGTTGTTTGGGTGATTGTAGATCGGCTAACCAAGTCCGCACATTTTATTCCAGTTAGTACTAATTATTCTTCGGAGCGGGTGGCTGGGATTTATATTCGCGAGATTGTTCGCCTAAACGGTATGCCGGTGTCCATTATTTCAGATCGGGGTACGCAGTTTACCTCACAGTTTTGGAGGGCATTGCAGCGATAATTGGGCACACAGGTTCAGTTGAGTACAACATTTCACCCTCAGACGGACGGACAGTCCGATTCAGATATTGGAGGATATGCTACGCGCTTGTGTCATTGATTTTGAGGGTTCTTGGGATCAATTTCTGCCACCCGCGGAGTTTGCTTACAATAATAGCTACCAGTCAAGCATTCAGATGGCTCTGTATGAAGCTTTATATGGGAGACAGTGTCGGTCTCCGGTGGGTTGGTTTGAGCCGGGTGAGGTTAGACTATTGGGTACTGACTTGGTTCAGGATGCTTTAGAGAAGGTCAAAGTAATTCAGGAACGGCTTCGCACGACACAGTCTAGACAGAAGAGTTATGTCGACAGGAAGGTTCGTGGTGTTGTTCACTTGGTTGGGGAGAAGGCTCTTCTCAAGATTTCACCCATGAAAGGTGTGTTGAGGTTCGGGGAGAAGGGCAAGTTGATCCCTCAGTATATTAGTCCTTTTGAGATACTTAAGAAAATTGGGGAGTTGGCTTATGAACTTGCTTTGCCACCTAGTCTATCAGGTGTTCATCCAGTGTTCCATGTATCCATGCTCCGAAAGTATGTCGGGGATCCATCTCATATTCTGGATTTCAGTACAGTACAGCTGGGCAGCAATTTGACTTATGATGTGGAGCCGGTGGCTATTTTAGACCGACAGGTTCGAAAGTTGAGGTCAAAAAGCATATCATCAGTGAGGGTGCAGTGGAAAGGCCAACCAACTGGAGAAGCTACTTGGGAGATTGAGCAGGAGATGCGGAGCAAATATCCATACTTATTTGAGACTCCAGGTATTATTCTAAACCCGTTGGAGAACGAATGTTTGTTTAAGAGGGGGAGAATGTAACGACCCGGCCGGTCATTTTGAATATTATAACTCTATTCCCCCATTTACTTCTCAAATTGTGCCTTACAGTTGTTTTATGACTTGCCGAGGTAGTTGGTTCGGGTCCGGAAGGAATTCGGAATGAAATGAGACACTTAGTCTCATAATTGAAAATTTAAGTTAGAAAAGTTGACCGGATGTGGACTTATGTGTAAAAGATCTCGAATTTGAATTCTGATAATTTCAATAGCTCTGTATGGTGATTTTGGACTTAGGAGCGTGTCCGGAAAATTATTTGGAGGTCCGTAGAGGAATTAGGCTTGAAATGTCGAAAGTTGAATTTTTGGGAAGTTTGACCGAGGCGGTTGACTTTTTGATATCAGGGTCGGAATCCGATTCTAAAAATTGAAATACCTCTGTTATGTCATTTATGACTTGTGCGCAAAATTTGAGGTAAATCGGACGTGATTTGATAGGTTTCGGAGTCGTTTGTAGAAATTAGAAATTTCAAAGTTCATTAGGCCTGAATTGGGGAGGGGTGTAATTCATGGTTTTAGCGTTGGTTGAGGTAATTTGAGGGTTCGACTAAGTCCGTATAATGTTTTAGGACTTGTTGGTATATTTGGTTGAGGTCCCGAGGGGCTCGGGTGAGTTTTGGATGGTTAACGGATCATTTTTGGCTTTTGTGAGATTGTTGATATCTGTTGCTGCATTATTCTGATTTTCTCTTTCGCGTTCGCGAAGAGTGTTTTCTGAGTGTGAGGTTTAGTTCTTCGCATCCACGAAGGGGAGGACGCGAAGCGAAGGTATGGTCTGTGTGTGCATCGCGAACACGTAAGTGGTGTCGCGTTCGTGAAGAGGAGTGAGGCTATTGGGGACCCCCGTGTCCATGTTCTATGCGTTCGCGAGGTGTTGGTCGCGTTAGCGAAGGTCTGAGCTGGTAAAGCTTCGCGTTCGCGAAGCCATGGTCGCGTTCGCGAAGGGTAAGATTTGCAAAGCTTCGCGTTCGCGAAGGGTTAAATTTATGGGCAGTCGAGTTATGCTTCGCGAACGCGAGGGACCTGTCGCGTTCGCGAAGAAGAGAGGTCTGGACAGAGAATTTAAGTTCTGAAAATAAGACTTCGTCCCATTTTCAGTTTTTGATGGATTTGAGCTCGGGAAGAGGCGATTTTCGGGAGTTTTCAAGAAAAACAATGGGGTAAGTGTTCTTAACTCAATATTGGTTAAATTACCCGAATTCATGGTTGTTTTTATCATTTAATTGGTGAATTAAGTTGGAAAAGTTTGAAAAACCCTCTTAGTTTAAATTGAAGATTTAAGGGTCGAGTTGGGGTCGGATTTTGGTAAAATTGGTATGGGTAGACTCATGGTTGGATGGGCTTTCGAATTTTGTAACTTTTGTCGAGTTCCGAGATGTGGGACCCACGGGTATTTTTGAGCTAAATTTGGATTTTTATGAAAAATTAGCATTTTCTTATGGAATTAATTCCAATGAATTTTATTGGCTTAAACGAATTATTTATGGCTAGATTCGAGGCGTTTGGAGGCCAATTCACGAGTAAAGGACATTGCAGAATAAGAATTTCACGGCTTGAGGTAAGTAACAGTTTTAAATCTGATCCGGAGGGTATGAAACCCCGGAATTTTGTGTCATGTGATTATTTTGGAGGTGATGCACATGCTAGGTGATGGGCGTGTGGGCGTGCACCGAGGGGATTATGACTTGGTCCGTCCCATGAAACTGTAAAGTTGAATAATTTGTTGTTAGCTATATGCTCTCTATGTGTTGAAGAAATTTGACTATAAATCATGCTTAGGCTATGTGATAGTACTGTTGGGACCCAGCGAAGTCACGTACTTGTTGAATTATTTGCTAATTATTGTCTTGTACTCAGTCATGATTTTTCTTACGTATTATACCTCAGTCTTTTCTGGATATTTGTTTATACACTATGTTATCTTTGTTTGGGCTGATCTTTGTGATTTCTAAGAGCCCGAGAGACTAGAGAGGTTGAGGACTGAGTAAGGCCGTGGGCCTGTCGGTGAGGTAAGAATATTATGGCACGTGAGTTGTCCGTGCATGATATTATAGCACGTCAGTTGTCCGTGCAAGTTATGGCGCTTGGGCTATAGGATCCCCTCCGGAGTTTGTACACCCCTAGTGAGCGCGGGTACCCATTGAGTGTGAGTGCTGAGGGCTGAGAGCCGAGTGATTGAGCTGTTGTGATGAGTTGAGTGACTGTTGCCTGAGAGGTTGTACTTGCTTTGCATTTGTTGTTGCACTTGGTTGCTATCTGTTATTGTTGTGAAATCTTTGAAAGATTTTATATCCGGATTACATGAACTTGAACTGTATAAAATTGATTTGACTTAAACTGCCGGATTTGAAAGCATGTCTATTCTTTGCTGGAATTATTGAAATTGAACTATAACTGTGTAGCTCGTCATTATCTTCAGTTTCTTAGTTATTATTGTTACTTACTGAGTTGGTTGTACTCATACTATACTCTGCACTTCGTGTACAAATCCAGGTGTTCTTGGACATAGCGGGTGTTGATCTTTTCGCGCAGTTGATTTTCAGGAGATTTTGAGGTAGCTGCCGTGTTCCGCAGACCTTGTCTCTCCTTCTCTATCTCCTTGTTTACTGTATTTGGTCTCAGACTATTATAGACCGTATTTTCCAGACTTGTATTCATATTAGATGCCCTAGTACTCAGTGACACCAGGTTTTGGGGAGTGTTCGTGTCAGTATTTGTGGGATTTTGTATTGTATTAAATTATTGTATTTTCAAACTTAAGAGAAATTGTGGTTTATCGATATTATCGGCTTGCGTAGTATCGAGATATGCGCCATCACGACAGGTTGGGATTTTGGGTAGTGACATGTATGTTTCTTGGTTTGTCATCTGTAGGGTGCAAATTATTTATCCAATGGTACATCTTCCCTTGAACTCTAAAGGTGTAAATACCAAAGTTTATTTTTGCTAGATCTTTGTCATACTTTACACCAAGTGACGTGAATGCAAAAAGATTATTATATGTTCTAATATATATTTGAAAGTGCCTAGACAACACACTATTTCCAAGATATAGATTACGCAATTTCACAGGCATTTGATGAGAAGTTAACTTTACTCTCCCAGTACGATAGCAGAATGCAGGAGGTTCATATTCAAATTTTTTTGCTGAGCAAAATTTGTAGATTGGAACTTTCTTAAGCGAAACATAGTTTGAACATAGCCGACTGATGTTTAGAGAACCTAAAACGAAGGTAGATGATCTTTAGATGGAACTAAATAGTGGTAGCTAGTTTAAAAGCGAGCAAAGAAGGTGGCATACTCACCTTTTTCATAGACAGAGAATGGGCGTGCTTCATCTCTTTCTTTAGCAGCCATTGTTCCAATCAAGGGAACAACAGTTATACTCTCGGAGAGCTTATGTCTCTTTGACTCTTGGTATTTTAGTCGACGTTGTAGCAATAACTTTTGCTTTTTCTCTATTGTCATCTCTTTGTATTTTTCACGCCGACTGACATTTATATCTATTTATGAGAAGGGACGTTTATTTTTTTGTGTATGATCCATCAAAGTCGTAGTTTTTACTCCTAAATGAAGTTGTGCAAACTATCACACAACCCTTTAGCAAGGTATTAATTTCTATTAGCGAGTATGTGGAAGCACAAAAAGATACTGCACCTCGATATATACAGCACCTGTTGTGAGCACCAACATAGGCTATCGTTAAACAACATTATAGATAGACACAATAGCATAACTTGTAGAAACAAAAATTGTGCACAACATTAACAGTTAGCAGTACAACGGGCAGGAAAAATAGAGAATGTGTTAATAGGAGCCTGCGTTTACAAATATATAAAGATAAGATAGTTGGTTACTTGTAAGTACGCTGAGCAACTCTTTTTGTGGTACCGAATGTAATAGAAGCGTCAGTAGTTCTACAAAGAGAGAAATAAGTTGCAGTCAAGTTCAACACATCGTGCATTGAAAATACTCGCAAAAATATTCTCTACAGAAAGTGTAATGTGACTGTCTTAAAATGAATGATAAAGACAAGAAAGAAGATCATTGTTGTAAGCTCTATTACCAGACCAAATATGTGAATCTGCAGTAGAAGAAAGTAATGAAGATGGAGAAAGGGATGTAGTGGTGTATCAGGGGATGTAGTGGTGTATCACAGAAGGGGTCGAGTGTGTGACATGGAGAAAGGGACCTCGGATAGGGGGGGTGGGGAAATGGGGGCTATTGTTGCTTATGGAAGTTAAGATCCTTTCATGGAATGTCAGGGGGATGAATGACCCAAACAAAAAGGCCATCATCAAAATGGGAGTTAGGGAGTGGGGTGCCAACCTAGTTTGTTTTCAGGAGACCAAAATGGAAGTTTTGTCGGATGCGATCGTGAGAAGTGTCTGGGGAGGTAGTTGGGTGAAATATGATTGGGTCCCAGCAGCGGGAAGTGCCGGGGGCATTCTACTCATGTGGGATGATAGAAGCTTGGAGGTAAAGGAGATTAGGAAAGGAGTTTTCTCTTTGGCAGCTCTCGTCAAAGATAGAGTGAGTGGGGTGGAGTGGGGATTTGGGGGAGTGTATGGGCTGGTAGGGGAAGGGTCCAAGGTGTCTTTCTAGGAGGAACTGGCCAATATTATGGGGGAATGGGACATTCCATGGGTTCTAGGGGGAGACTTTAACACTATTAGATTCCCGGAGGAGAGATTAGGGTGCAGTGTGATTTCGAGGGCCATGGAGGAGTTTTCTGACTTCATCAATGATCACTTTCTCATTGACCTTCCTCTGTCAGGGGAAAAGTTTACTTGGACCAGGGCGGAGGATTCCAACTCAAGGTCTGGACTTGATAGATTCCTGACATCTCCCTCATGGGATGAGTTGGTGCCGAATGTGCTGCAGATTCCTTTACCCAGGTTGACTTCAGATCATTTGCCTATTTTGCTAGATGGATGCAGAGGGAGGGGGTGCGTGCTCCCTTCCGATTCGAAAACATGTGGTTGAAAGTGCCAGGATTCGGGGACAAGGTGAAAGAATGGTGGACATGCTACGGGGTATCAGGGTCACCTTCGTACCGCCTTTCGAAGAAACTCAAATTGCTAAAGGGAGATATTATTAGGTGGAATAAGGAGGTTTTTGGGAGGGTAGAGGTTAAAATGAGGGAGCTTATGCATGAATTGGGGGACTTGGAAAGAGGGGAAGGGGCGGGGGAGTTAGATGAATCTTAGAAAGAGAGATTGGGGGAGGTTAAGAGGGAAATAGTCGAGTTAGCAATAGCTCAGGAGACTAGTTGGTGGCAAAAATCGAGGGTGCTCTGGTTAAAGGAGGGGGATTCGAATAGCAAGTTTTTCCATAGGGTGGCAATCGCAAATCAAAGGAGAAACTTCATAGAGTCTTTAGTTGTGGATGGGGTGAGGATTGAGGGAGAGGAGGAGGTAAAAGGGGCGATAACGGGGTTTTATGAGAACTTATATAAAGAGGAAGTTAGTTGGAGGCCGACTTTGGGGGAGTAGAGTTCAACCATATAGGGGAGGGAGACAGTGAGTGGCTAGAAAGGGCTTTCGAGGAGGAGGAGGTGCACGAGGCTGTGTCGTGTTGTGCTGGTGATAAGGCCCCCGGGCCTGATGGTTTCTCCGTGGCTTTCTTTCAGTTCTTCTCGGACACCATCAAGGGGGAGTTGATGGAAGCCATTGAATA
The DNA here is from genome assembly GCF_000390325.3 of Nicotiana tomentosiformis. NCBI lineage: Eukaryota > Viridiplantae > Streptophyta > Magnoliopsida > Solanales > Solanaceae > Nicotiana > Nicotiana tomentosiformis. Next base: position 143,546,723 of record NC_090814.1, on the reverse strand, counting down.
CTTCCATGCGAATCGTGTTTTCGAGAGAAGTATCAATGCTTCCTTTATTACTATTGTGCCTAAGAAAGAAGGTGCATCTTGTATCAAAGACTACATGCATATTAGTCTTGTGGGGAGCATTTACAAAATTATTTCTAAGGTGCTTTCCAACAGATTTAAGAAGGTACTTGACATGACTGTTTCGTCCTCCCAGAATGCGTTTGTGGAAGGTAGGCAGATACTGGATGCTGCCTTGGTGGCAAATGAACTTGTAGACTCCAGAAGGAAAAATAGAGAACCCGACTTACTATGCAAGTTGGATCTTGAGAAGGCTTTCGACCATGTCAATTGGGAGTTCCTGGAATTCATTATGATGCGGATGGGGTTTGGGGAAAGATGGAGGGGATGGATAAAGTTCTGCATTTCCTCAGTCAGATTCTCTGTCCTGGTTAATGGTAGCCCGTGTGGTTTCTTTGGTAGCTCCAGGAGTCTCAGGCAAGGTGATCCCCTATCCCCCATGTTATTCATTCTAGTGATGGATGCTCTGAGCAAGATGATGGATCGTGCGGCGGGCGGAGGTTTCTTGAGAGGATTCTCAGCTCCGATTGGGGTGTTCAGTGCCCGAAGAGTCTCACATTTGCTTTTTGCGGATGAAACATTGGTTTTCTGTGATGCGGACATGAATCAGTTGACCTACCTGAAGCAGGTCCTGCAGTGGTTTCAGTTAGTATCAGGACTCAAAATCAACATCGGCAAGTATGAGATTTTTTCGGTAGGTGTGGTTACTAATATTGATGCCTTGTCTGGTGTTCTCAGATGCAAGGTAGGTTCCCTTCCCACTACTTACCTGGGTCTCCCTTTGGGCGATTCATATAAGGATACTACGGTTTGGAATCCAGTGATCAAACGGGTTGAAAAAAGATTAGCAGGGTGGCAGAAACGGTATTTGTCAAAAGGAGGTAAGGAAGTGCTTATCAAAAGCACTTTATCGAGTATGCCCACCTATTACTTACCACTGTTGCAAGCACCGGTGAGCATCACAGAAAAACTGGAGCGACTTCAAAGGAACTTTCTGTGGGATGCGGTGGATGGAACTAGAAAGTTTCATCTAGTGAATTGGCAGACAGTCACTTCCCCAAAGAAGTGGGGTGGACTTGGAGTGAAAGATCTTAGGGTTTTTAACAGAGCTTTAATGGGGAAGTGGTTGTGGAGATTCGGGGTAGAAGAGCATGCTCTATGGAGAGAGGTCATAGTAGAAAAGTACGACTCAACGGGAGGGGGTTGGAGGACCAAGGCGATCACAACACCTTTTGGGTGTGGCATGTGGAGGAGTATCATGAAGAATTGGGAAACATTCAGTGGCAACATCACTTACAGGGTGGGAGATGGAAGGAGAATCAGCTTTTGGAATCATAGGTGGTGTGGAGAGGATACTCTCAAGGTCTTCTTCCCCCACTTCTTCAGAGTTTCAAACCAGAAAGAACTGATGGTCCAACAGATTCGCAAGGAGCTTGAGGGGGGGAGGGGGGTAGTATGGAACCTCTCATTCAGGAGGAACATGCAAGATTGGGAGATTGCGGAGCTCCAAGTTTTGTTGGCGCTGCTATACGGGCAAGACATGCTTCAGCCATCCTGTGACTCTTGGAGATGGGGCTTGCGTGGCGATGGTTTGTTCACCGTAAAGTCCTTTTACCAGAGTATGTTGGTGAGAGAGGAGACCGCTTTTTCATACTCCTCGATCTGGATTCCTAGGGTGCCCACGAAGGTGTGCTTTTTTGCATGGCTAGCGGCAAGGGGAGTGATCTTGACTGCTGAAAATCTTCGAAAGAGGGAAATTACACTTGTTAGTTGGTGTTACATGTGCAAAAGCTCAGGGGAAGAAGTTGATCACCTTATGTTGCATTGCCCTATGTCCTCTGCTCTATGGAGGGCAATCCTGAATCTTTTTGGTGTTCAATGGGTGATGCCAAGCACTATAAAGGAAATGTTACATAGCTGGGGCGGTTTTCGGAGAAGAAGAAAGCAGAAGGCGTGGAAGTTCGCCCTGTTAGCTCTCATGTGGGTGGTATGGGGGGGAGAGAAATAGGAGAGCTTTTGAGGAGATTGAGTCTCCTTTTTCACATCTTAAGAATAGTCTTTTTTCTTTGATTGCTTTTTGGTGCACTCATTTAGCCCCTACTTGTATAGAAGATTGGGCGTTTTTTGTAGAGAATCATATTCTGATGTAAATTCTCTACGTTTTTGGTATACTTCGTGTATACGGAAGTTCTCTCCCTTTTGATTAATACAATTTACCTTATCAAAAAAAAAAACAAAGCAAAGTAACTGTTGAACCATATTTATTGCTATACTAAAGGTTTTTCTCGTGGCAAAGAAATTGAATGAACTATAGAAGCACATAAGAATTTCTTTTACGTACTAGCACTACTATAACTAAAGATACAAATTCAGTTGTTTAATTCTCTATAATAATATAAAGACATATACTTCATATTTAACGTGCATCAAGATTGCAATTAACAAATAACAAATAGGTAGACGAATAAGTACAGAGTACTATTAATAACTCAACCTTAAAAATTCAAATTCTACAATAAAGGATCAATGCTGACCATCATTACTGAAATTGAAACAACAAGATTACGCTAAATAACTTGTTGATAAACCTATAAGATTGTTAGAGCCAACTCTGACAGGGCTAGATCTATTCTTGCTTTTACTGATATATATCTAATTCATAAGAAATGCAACAAAATAAGTTAAGATATATTAGTACTCAGTGAAGGCCTGATTGGGTAACAATAGTAAGTCTTAATGAAAAGATAAGTTTAGACAGTTCATACATTACTAAAAGTTTCCCCTGACTGTTTTCTCTATTGGTTCCTTTTGGAAGCATATGGAGTCCGTTCGAAAGATTATTTCAATTCCTTGCTGAGAATCAAATAAGCTCTATCTACTACGAACCGAAGCTAAAAAAAAAAAACTTGATATAGCATTGCGAGTGTTCAGTGAGTGACAACTTGAATTTACAAAGAAATTCCCATGAGACTGTAAAATAGTTCACAATTTGATCAACGAGAGATTGTTTTATCAGACCAAAGAATCGAAAAACAAGTAGAGGGAGGGAAGACTAAAAGTCTTTCCCATTAACAAGTTCCTCAACCAAGTGGCTTCAACACACAACAACTTGAGTAACTCTGATTTTCTTATTGTTATTAAATCCACTGAGGGAAAAATAGAGCAGCTTCCTTGTATAGTCCTTTATATATTTCTATCAAAAAAAGATAATAAGTACTTCTAATAAAGATACTTTTCAATTAAATCAGACACACAAATATGAAGAAGGAGATGAAATATGAAGCCCAAAACAATAGCCTATAACAAACGAGCAGAGAGACACAAGAGGAGTAGCAGAAAAGCAGAACAAAAAAAACCCAGGAGGATACCCGAGCAAAACAAAGTATGTTCCCTAAAATCTTATTAACTACTACTCCATAAACATTTTATTTCTACTTTAATGTATTAGTTTCGGTCTGCCATGCGGGTTCTTCTAATTTATATAAATAGAGTTATAATCTTTGTTTCTTCGTAATCCGTTGACTTTGCTCATCAAACAGTCACCTTCAGTTAACACGGTAGTTTTTATCCCTTTAACTTTTGTAACTGCTAATTAGTAAACATCAGACAACTGAAAAATTCAACAAGTTGTCTAATCTAATCTTAAAATTAAAGATCAAACAAAGTAATAACCTGTGAGCAAACGAGCACAGAGACGAAAAGGTGAACAATGGAGAAGCGGAGCGAGAAATATCGACAGAAAACACAAGCAGAACAAAGTATAATCCAGAATTTATTCAACTATTATAGCTAAACAGTTCAATAAACTGTCAAATATAACCTTAAAAGTAAAGATCAGGTTTGCCAAAAACAAGGGCATCGAAGTAATCTATGAAACGCATGTGTTGGCAAGGTACGAAAACAACTCAAAGCAGCAAAATCAAGAGGAGCTTGATGTTACACGTCTGAGAAGAGAAAGAGTCGCGTACCCTAGAGAGAAAGAGAGCTTGAACGGAATAGTCTAAAATAAAATATGCTGAGAAGAAAAATTATAGGCGTTCAGCAGTCTATCTAAAATATGTTGAAAAGACTAAAATACCCCTAGACGAGCAAGGCCTCCTTATTCTCGCGCTTCTAAATAAGTAGAAAATGTGAACTAAGGACAGGGAAGAAAAGAGCCCCAATAAGCCGGGCGACCCGACGCCAATCAGTAACAAATGCAAATGGCAAGTGCGCATGGGCGGGGTTTTATGTAGCGGAGCTTTAGTCAACCGGCTTTCTAAAACCCTGGGGCTCTATATGCAAACACTACAAATAATAAAAATGCCCCAAATCACAAACCTTCGCCTCCTAATCTCCTCCGCCAATCACCCCCGAATTCTCTCACCCTTAACCCCTAAACCTCCTCCCTCTCTTTCTCACCTCTTCAGACTCAAACAACCCAAATCACACACTCACAACCCCCATTTCCTCTTTGCTGCATTCTCTTCTTCATATTCAAGAAAACCGAGAAACATCGAACAGCCCAGTTCGTTAAGAAGGCGGAGCAGTTCGAAGGTAGATAATAAAGGGAAGATGACAATGGAAGAGAAGGGTCCAACTGCTGAGTCTGCTGGATTTAATAAAAGAAGGGCTGAGGGTAAGGATAAGAACGATGGGAAGAAGAACCTTCAACTCAAAGTCCGCAAACTTAACCCTGTTAATACAATCTCATACGTCCAGGTACTTAATTAGTTGCTAAACGAAAGCATCTTGTGTCATCAATATCGATTTATATGCTATCTATTTTAATATTTGTTCTTCTATAATCCTGATTCCTACGAGTTGTAGGATAAGATAAGAGGATAGTGTTTTGATGATATTTAATATGCTAAAGATTGACAACAATGAATATGTGTTGATTGAGGTAAGTGATATGGAGTAGGAGTAAGTTACCCGGCACCTCTGCTAGTGGGAGACTGGGAGGTAGCATTTAGTCGAGGTACATGCAAGTTGGTCCGGACACCATCATTATCAAAGAAAAAAGTAGGAATGGAGTAGGAGTGAGGATATTGATTGAAAAATTACTTCTTCCTATTAGCGAAGGAAGTCAATTTTGCCCCTTTTGATAGGAAATATTTTCCTTGGAGAAAACATTTTCCACAATTTAACACCAAAATATGCTTTCTTCAAGTAAAACATTGTAACAAAGGAGATTCCGGTTCAGTATTAAAACAAACAATATAACACACTCATTTAACTCAACATGATCGTTACGTTAATTATAGAAAGTAGCTTAACATCCTATTTATAAGCATTTTTGGTTGGTTTAGAGTCACAGACTTGATAATCTAATTTTGCATAAATGGATTCTAAAGCTCCTATGATTTAGTCAGATACTTGTGTCTATAAAGAATTATCTGATTGGATTTGCTTCTTATTTCCCAATACATGCCTAAATTTGTGATTATGTTAATATAATAACTTGATATTATTCCTCCCTCATCTCCTCATGAAGAGGAAATAGAATAATCATTAACCTCTTTTCTTTCTTTAAATTTCTCGCAGATACTTGGGACCGGCATGGATACACAAGATACAGCACCCTCAGTTCTTCTATTCTTTGATAAACAGAGGTTTATTTTTAATGCTGGAGAAGTAAGTATTTTGTAGTTGTGGAATTCAAAACCATTCAGTGTGGCACTTGGTTCCTCCGTTGTTTCTGTTTGATTGAAATGTTAGGGCCCTCCTCTTCCGGGAAGCAGAATACTAATCTGACTTGAAAGACGAGTTTCCTTATTACTAGTATTTAATTTCTTACAAAGATTTCTTTCAAAAATTTTAAATCCTACTTATTCTCATGACTAAATGACTGGATTTTCTTTTCACAATGTTTTGGGCTGAATGTTTTATATCCATATGCATTTGTTGCTCCTTTTTTGGTTCTTATTTTCTTTGTGAAGAGGTTTTAGGATAGCGCGTAATAAACAGAAAGTACACGAAGACTTATTTCGTTGCACCTAAAATTGTTCTTTCTGCTCCAGGGATTGCAACGCTTCTGCACAGAGCACAAAATTAAGCTGTCAAAGGTATGGAGATGCATAATTATTTTGTTCTAAATCAGGTTTATACTTCCCAACTGTTCTTTTCTGGGCATGATGTTGATCGTGTAGAGAAAGATAAATATAAGCTTTTCTTTTCTTTCTTCTTTCCCAGATTGATCACATATTTCTATCACGAGTCTGTTCGGAAACTGCTGGTGGACTGCCAGGTTTGTTACTACATAGTTTTTTAAGAGTGAAATGAAGCCTATTAGCCTATTGAGTGCCTAGATCAATCAATGCTGGAAATATAGAAGTGCTGGTTTAATGATTGCCAGAGATTGATTAAGAACTACTCCTAAATATGTTTTATCCTTTTACTTGAAGGTCTTTTATTGACTTTGGCTGGCATGGGAGAAGAAGGGATGTCAGTGAGTATCATACTTCCTTGGTTTACTTATAATATATTGATCAAATAATTAGCTAAAAATAAATGGTGTTTATAAATTGATGCCAATTACATTTTTTAATTACAAGGTCAATTTATGGGGTCCTTCGGATCTCAAGTACTTGGTCGATGCAATGAAATCATTCATTCCAAATGCCGCCATGGTCCATGCGCGTAGTTTTGGCCCAACTGTTGGATCGGTTGATGTTAGTAGTGCTGCTTCAGGGACGAGTGATGATCTCTATGTTCCTATTAACGATGAGGTTGTCAAAATATCTGCTGTTTTGTTGCGGCCACGTTACTCAAAAGTGTCTGACACGACAAAGGAAGGATCCTCTGAGCTGGATGATCCACTAGTCGCTGTCAATCATTTGGCAGAAACCCTTTCAGTGCGGAGGATGCATTCCACAGCTGAATTTGCATTAAAGCCTGGGGATCTTTCGGTGGTATATATTTGTGAGTTGCCTGAAATTAAGGGAAAATTTGATCCCAAAAAGGCTGCTGCTCTTGGGTTGAGGCCTGGCCCGAAATACCGTGAATTGCAACTTGGGAATTCAGTACAGTCAGATCGCCAAGATATCATGGTAAGTTAAGGGATTATTTTTTGCTGTTACTTTACTTGGTACTTATCTCGTTTGCTTTCAATGAGCATCGCGCAGGTTCATCCCAGTGATGTATTGGGGCCTTCTGTTCCTGGCCCTATTGTACTCGTTGTTGACTGCCCTACACCATCTCATCTGCAAGAATTGTCGTCTATACATTCTCTCACTCCATATTACTCATATCCATCCAAACAATCCAAGGAAATGTGCAAAAAAGTTGATTGTGTGATACACCTTAGTCCTGCTTCAGTAACATGTACAACTGAATATCAGCAATGGATGTCAAGATTTGGTGAGGCGCAGCACATCATGGCAGGACATCAGCCGTGAGTAACCTTATAATGTTCTCATCTTTTCAGGCTGATATACAGCTTTGTGCTGTTATTTTTATTTCCTGCTTATACCAACTAAGATGATTTTTCTTCTACAAATCGCAGGAAGAATATTGAAATTCCAATTCTGAAGTCGAGTGCAAGAATAGCCTCAAGACTGAATTATTTGTGCCCTCAATTCTTTCCTGCGCCTGGTTTTTGGTCCCTTCCACAGTTGAAGCGCTTATCCTCAGTCTCTAAGATCCCAAGTGAGGTACATTATATTGGAATTATGTTTGAATAAAATATAAGTTTACTTTGGACAGTGATTTAATCTTGGGTGTGCTTGTTCAATTGAGAAATTACCATTATCAATTTTTTTTGCAGTTCTCTCTTCCAGCTTCATGTCAAGTTATAACGGCAGAGAACCTCCTCAAGGTGAGAAAGTTCATATAATTTGATCCAGTTGCTTCTGGCGCATAATTAGAACCTAGAAACTGTATGCCAATTTTACTTATAAAAAATTTGTATGCCAACTTTTGGTTTCATTTTGTTAGGAATGCGTTTGAACTTTTCTGCAAAATTACTGCAAGTCACCTCATACATTGTTTGACTTTGATGCTGGGTTGGACATCATTCAAACTGAACTTCTTTTTGTGGAACAGTTTCATCTTCGTCCATATGCGCAGCTTGGGTTAGACAGATCTGGTATTCCTGAAATTACTTCTCGGTCAAAAATCATAGAAGAGTTAATATCAGAAATTCCTGAAATCTTAGATGCTTCTGAACACATTGCCCAGATGTTGCATGGCATCAATGTTACAAATGGAGGCAGTGCGACTATCCAGGCTAACAGAGTTATGATCGAAGAGCCCTGGTTGCATGAAACTGCATTACCTAGTTGTTTGGAAGGTGTAACAAGAGAGGATGTTGAGATTGTTCTTCTCGGAACTGGTTCATCTCAGCCTTCAAAATATCGGAATGTTAGTTCTATTTTTGTCAATCTTTTCTCGAAGGGAAGTATTCTGTTAGATTGTGGTGAAGGAACATTGGGACAGCTCAAAAGAAGGTATTGTATAAGTTCATAAACATCAACTTTCTATTTACATATGATTTTTGTCTAACCTCAGTTGAGGGGGATAATGTGCTTCTTGTTGAACAGATTTGGTATTGAAGGTGCTGATGAAGCCGTAAAAGGTTTAAGGTGTATTTGGATCTCTCATATTCATGCTGATCATCATACTGGTCTTGCAAGAATACTTGCTCTCCGACGCGATTTGCTCAATGGAACTCCTCATGAACCTTTAATTGTTGTGGGCCCACGGCAGCTTAAGAGATTCCTTGATGCATACCAAAAACTTGAGGATCTAGATATGCAGTTCCTCGATTGTAGGCATACTACCGAAGTTTCATTAAAGACTTTTGAGTCAAATGGAGACAAGGATGTGAGTGAGAGTGCATGTGTACCAAGTGACCAAAAGAATGGTTCTACCTTATTTGCTAAAGGGAGCCGTATGGAGAGTTATTGGAAGAGGCCAGGCAGTGCGGTTGATGCAGCGGCTGCATTCCCATTGCTGAAGACATTAAAGGAAATTCTCAGAGAAGCAGGATTGGAGGCATTGATTAGCTTTCCTGTTATTCATTGTCCACAAGCATATGGCGCTGTCTTGAAGGCTGCTGATAGGACTAATAGCACTGGGAAGAAGATACCAGGATGGAAAATTGTATACTCTGGCGACACTAGGCCTTGTCCAGAACTAGTTGAAGCATCGTGTGGTGCAACGGTTCTCATACATGAGGCAAGTTTGTATAGTGTCATTTTGGTTTTTCCCTTTGATTACAAGTATTTTTCCCAAATTCCGTTATTTGTTTATTTTTGGCTGTCCCAGATTATTGTTTACGTACCTAATATTAGTATTTTACCACATACTATACTGTACTCTAACGCTTATCATGAGAATTTTAGTTGCCACATGTTCCCATTTTAGCATTATACAAGATCTCAAACTTTCGTTTTACCTACTATCATGCAAAGTCAAACAGCATATTGATTTTCTGTGTTATTTTGTACTATGGATGCGGCTCTCTAAGTGTTGAACAGTTACTGGATCACTGAGTATTCATTCAATAGATAGCTTGTTTCTCTGAATATTTTTCCTTCTTGAACTGCAATTGTCCTCATAGCTCATGATGTCGTCAGTGCGAGTTTTATGTTATGCTTTCTACAAACTTAATTTCGCTCGTCTTTTTTCTGCCTTTTTCCCGCTACATGTGTTCTTCTGTTGCTGTTTATGGAGTCACCTTCTGGTGGCTGACCTCGTCTTAAGTTGGATCTGGTTTCTCTATCTTCTTTTCTTCACTTGCTTTCAACTTGAAGAAAATTTATAGTTTATTATTTCGGGTGTTTACTGCAGGCTACCTTTGAAGATGGCATGGTGGAGGAAGCCATAGCAAGAAATCATAGCACAACACAGGAAGCCATCGAAGTAGGGGACTCTGCTGGAGCATATCGTATCGTCCTCACTCACTTCAGTCAAAGATACCCTAAAATTCCGGTTTTTGATGAAACACACATGCACAAAACATGCATTGCTTTTGATATGATGAGTGTTAACTTAGCAGACCTACCCATGCTTCCAAGAGTTCTTCCATATCTTAAACTGCTATTTCGTGATGAAATGATAGCTGATGAATCTGATGATATCGATGTTGCTACAGCAGCTATTTGAATTATTGAATAACACTCACCATGGTAAATATTCTTTTTAAGCATTTAATGCATCAAAGTGGATCTGTTGATTTTTAGTACTGTACAATTTATATTGACCTCCCTTGGAGCTCATCATAGTCAACCAATATTTGTTCTACTTCTCTTAATTATGGTGACTGCTGAAGGAGGAGAAACTTATGCAATGGTTCTAAAAAGAAAAAGCCAATAGCTATGGATATCCAGGGAGAGGAAAAGGAAAAACTACAAGCTCTGTTGATTTTGGTTGTATTAAAATGTTTATGATCTTGTATTAATTCTGCGGAAGCCCCTTTTTCCCACATTTTTGCAAACCTTTTGACTTGTGTAAATTTAGGTAGAAAGTTATGATCAAAATGCAAAAGATTTTTTTCAGATGACTTGTATAAAATTCGAAAGTCACTTTCTCCATTTAGCAAGATCAGTATGTTACAGCTGCTTTTGAGTGCAGTACTACTACTTCACTGCGGATTTTCAATGTGTCTCGAGCTTGGACTTCTTCAATCGTTTCACTGTATAAGCTGTTCGGAAGAATAAGGAGAAGGAATCTGTCCTCAAAGAAAATCATACTCTCAAGAAGTGTTCTGACATACTTATATAGGAATTGTACATGAAAATTGCATGGGCTAGCTAGTTTTCCGATTGGTAATAAAAAAAGTCAGTGTTTGCAAAGTCATTAAAAAATAATCACTATTTTATGTAGAGATAAAATCTTAGACAACATAATATGCTAGATTATGGGCTCATATGTAAAAAATTTGAACTTAGCATATTATGTTGGAAGGATTTTTAAAAATATTTTTTATTCAGATTTATCTTTACCTGAAAAAATGGTTAAATTTCGATTACTTTTAAAACTATGGCTATTTTTCAGGTACAAGTTGTAAATCGAAGTTATTTCTATTTTTTGGCAATGATTAATAATCCATTACTCAAACTTTTTCTTTTTATCACCATGTTTTAATTTAACTTACAAAGTAATATTTCAAATATTGTCACATTGTACTAATTTTGATTTTGATTTCAAGAGAAACTTTAGAAGAGATTATGATAAAATTATAATTCGAATAAAAGAAAGGTGAATCGCTGGTGTAACCCTTGGTAATTACTTAAATATTATTTTAATAATAATGATATATAAAAGAAAGGCCAAATACATCGATAACCCCTAAAGTTGAGACTATTTTTCATTTTACTCTTTAGTCCGTTCCATTTAAACACTTTAACTAACCCTTTAATGTGCCACTTAAACACTAAAATCCTGACCCATATTAAAACAAAAGCGTGTGTGTGCAAGCGTTGTCCATGTGTAATTTCAGTCCAATAAATATACGCCATGTGGATCTGTTGTCCACGTAACTTACCTAGGTACCGGGTTGACCCGTCACAAAGTTATTATACCTAAGAACTAATAACCCATCCCTATTTTTTACCTTCATCAGTCCGTAAAAGAAAGAAAACCCTAATCCGACGATTTTTCATCGGCTGAATCGCTTGTTCATACTCCCAAATCATCGGCTTCCATTCGTTTGTCTTCCTTTTGATTCTGGTAAGCAACACTTGTTGTTTATCCTCAGTTATTTGTTGTTTATTTTGGGTGCATGTTAGTAATTTGGGTTTTAAAATGCCAGACCGAAATTTTGAGTTTTTTCTCTTCTTTTTTGATGAATCCTTCTAACTTGCCTTTGTTTTATCTTGCTTCGTCTTTGTCAATGTAGGGTAAAGTATGTCTAGGGACACCTTTATTCTTGTACGCTTTCATCATGGTAGAACCTTTACCGATCCCCCAGACGCAAAATATGTCACCAATATAGAGGTGAACGAATTTTCTATTGATCATGACCACTTTTCCCTTTTGAATTTGGTTATTATATAAGGGGGCTGGGGTACCACACTATTGAGTTTTTTTTTTATGTCTTTAACCCTAATACTAAAGAATTTGTGTTGGTGGAAAATGACGAACAATTATATAATATTGGTTGCCACTGTACTGATGTGGAATTAAATGTGTATGTTTTACATGTTATTGATGAGGTTGTTAAGACAGTTGTCCCAGCTGGCTATTTATGTGGGCCAGAAATTACTCAAGATAGTAGTGACTCATTACATAAGTCATCTAGGGAAACTAGTAAAGGTGGTCCGGATAATATAAATACAGAACAACCTCTTGAAGAGCCTCTACTTGAAGAGTCACAGGTTGGTGTTTCTGCTGAAGGTTTTTCTGCTGAAGAACCAACTGTAGAGGATGTTATTGTTGAGGAAGATGGTTCTGTTGTTGCAGAAGATGATGTTATAGGTGGTGAAAAAGGGGTTGAATCAAATATGGCTAGTAGTGAGTCTGATGTAGATGAAATTCCTGATGAGGATGATAGTGAGGTTGATGAAGAGTTGAGAGTCATAAGAAATGATAGGAGAAATAAAAAGAAGGCTAGCAGAAGAAAGAAACAACCTGAAACTGTTGGAGTATCAATAGGAGAAGCTGGAATTGATAGAGATTTTGAAGATATAGGGGTGAACAAAAGACAAAAATATGCTGGCAGATTAGGAGGTGATGTGGAATTCAAAGATAGTTCAGATACTGAAAGTGATGACACTAGTGAAGAGCTGGATGTGGACTTTGAGCCAGGTGCTGACATTCCAAGTAGAATGAAGAGCACAAAGGTTAGATATGACCCAGACTGTGTAGTTTCAATATTTGAATTGGGCATGATATTTGAGAATGCTAAGGTATTTAGGAAGGCAGTGACTGATTATGCAGTTGGGTACAAGGTTTAATTGAAACTTAGACCCAGTGAGAAGCATAGAGTAGGAGTAAGATGTAAATATAAAATATGCATATGGGAGTTGTTTGCTAGTATTGGTAGGGATTCTAATAATTTTATGGTTAAAAAATACTATCCTATTCACAAGTGTCAACCATTGAACACAAACAAGTTGTGCAATTCCAAGTAAATTGCTAACAAATTCAAAAAAGAGCTAACTGCTGCACCTTATATGAGGATCTGAAAAATTTAGGAACTTGTTAGAGAGAATTTGGGATTGTATGTAGGAAGAACAATTGCTTATAGGGTCAAACAAATAGTTCTTAGAAAGTTTATGGGGGATTAGAAGTTGGAGTTTGCTAGACTTTGGGATTATGTTGACATTATTAAAGAAACAAATCCTGATAGCTCTTGTTGGGTAGAAATTGACAGAGAATCAGAGCCTGGTAAAAACTTGTTTAATTACTTTTATGTTTGTTTTGATGCCTTGAAGAAAGATTAGCTAGAAGGTTGTAGGAAGATCATTGGCTTTGATGGGTGCTTTCTAAAAGGACATTGCAAGGGTGAATTATTGGTTGATGTAGGAAGAAATGGGAACCAACAGATGTTTCCTATTGCATGGGTTGTTGTACACCATGAGACAAAACATTCATGGAGCTGGTTCATTGGACACTTAATGAAAGATCTGCAGCTGGGATATGGTCAAGGTTTAACAGTTATGTCAGACATGCAGAAGGTAAATGTTTTGCTATTCTTGCTTGTTAACAGTAGTACCTTTTTATTGTTTTAATTCCTAGTATTTTATTTTGCCAATATTTTTATGTAGGGATTTTTGGCAGCTGTGAAGTACTTGCTGCCTGATGCAGAAGTTAGGATGTGTCAAGGCACATATGGTCCAATTGGTCAAATAAATGGAGGAGTGAAGAAAGAAGAAAGCAATCCTGGAAGGTTTCAAAGGCAAGCTATGTGTTTAAATACAACAAAGAAGTTGAGAACATGAGGAGACTTGGCTCACATAATATATGTGAAGACATGATGAAGTATCCAAGGGAGGCATGGTGCAAAGCTTCCTTCCAAGAATATTCCAGGTGTGACATAGTAGAGAATAACATGTGTGAGACTTTTAATTCATGGATATTGGCTGCTAGGCACAAGAGTATTATTACCTTGCTAGAAGAAATTAGGCATAAGATCATGGCTAGACATGGATTTCAGATATATCACCTATGGCTAGGCTAATATTAGAAGAGAACAAGGAGTTAGCTAGACAGTGCACAGTTATATGGAATGGTCAGGATGGATTTGAAATCAATCAGAAAGAGTTAAGGTTTGTAGTAAATACTACATTCAAGACTTGCACTTCTAAGTTGTGGAAGTTGAGAGGCATCCCATGTGAACATATAGTGTGTGCATATTATTACTTACAGCAGGATCCAGATGAACATGTGGAGCACTGGTACAAAAAGGATAAATTCCTACAGGCTTATGGGTACTTCATTCAGCCAATTCCTAACTTAGAAATGTGGCCATTGAGTAACAATCCTCCAATTGAACCACCAGCACCAAAGCCAATGCCAGGCAGACCCCAAAAGAATAGAAGAAAGGCCAAAAATAAACCAGCAAAAGAATAGGCAAACTGTCTAAAAAAGGAGTTAAAATGACTTGTTCACAATGTCATCAACTTGGCCACAACAAAAAAGGATGTCTAACAAAGGTATGAACTTCACTGCATTTTCTTGAAAATTTCACTGCATGTTAACTTCACTGCATTTTCTTGAACTTCACTGTATTTTCTGTAACTTACTGCATTTCTGTAACTTCACAACATGTTCACCATACTTTTTTATTTTAAAGTGGCTCTGAAGTGTCTTCAGCTACTGGTGGAAGAGGCAGAGGAAAGGGTAATGCTACACCAACCGGTGCAACTGCTGGGGAAAGTGACAATGGTACCCAAACAAGTGTAGTGACTGAAGGAAGTGGCAATGGTACCCAAACAAGTGCAGTAACTGGAGGAAGTGACAATGGTACCCAAACAAGTGCAACTACTGGAGGAAGGGCAAGGGAATGGGCAGTGAAAAAGCAAGTAGTACAACAATTAGACCTACCAAGGATGTATTCCGAGATGCTATTCCTCAAACTGTTCCTAGAGGAAGGGGTACAATACCAAGAGGAAGAGAAACTTCAACTGGTATGAAAATGGGATCTTCAACTGGATCTTCACCTGCTGCTGGACAAAAAAAGCCAAGACATGTTGGATTTGGATGCTACACTAACCCGGAGACTGGAAGAACAGTCCTCAATGTAAGTACAATTCACAAATTTAGTTATGTTACTCTTTGACTTTCCCTATCTAATATTACAGACTTTATACATTTCCAGCCTAGTACTACTGGTAAAAGGGTTATCAACCATGGGAGTAGGTTGAGTAGTACCACAAATGTGCAACTAAGTGATGGAATTAGGCTACCAAGATTAAGATGGAATGGAGGAGATACAATTACTACTTCCTAACTTCAGCAAATGAGTGCAAGTCGAAGAAACAAAGTTGGACTACCCACAAATCAACAACCACCACAAAAAGTTGCAACTCAAGTGATCATGGATAAATTTGCCAAGAAATAGTTTCAGTGACTTGAATTTTGTAGTTGACAGTCTTTAGTTTGCAACAATTTGTACTGTAATAGCAATATGGATTCTATAGTGACTTGGATTGCAGCAGGTAGTTTTCAGTGACTTGCCAAGAATCTACTGTATTTTGTTGAACCTCATTTTGCCATAATGGTTACGCTGCTCCAATGTTGCACAAACCCTTAAGAATTGAGCTATAGCTAATTGGGTTAGGCTTGATGTTATTATCTTGCATATCCTGAATAAAACACAATGCTCTATCAATACTGTCGAATTTGCAGAACCCACCGATTAGAATGATATAGCTACAGACATATGGTGTTATTCCAAAACTCCTCATTTCTTCGAAAACGCTTATAGCTTTACTTACTTCACCTTCAGCAAAGTATCCGTGAATAATAGCATTATAGCAGTAAGAATTCAGTGGTTGGTTCTCATACCTCAGCTTCCGAATGAATTTCCAAGCAACATCAGGGCATCCAATTCTACAAAGTCCATGGACCTATACACTATATGTTGCAGTAGAAAGGCTGACTTGCTTTTCCCACATTTCTTTCAGAATTTTATAGGCTTCTTTTATATCTACGCCGGTCTGTTGCCCTGGATAATATGTGCAGTAGAAGTTCATCATGATTGTGTATGTCCTCACATTAGGTGATGGTCCAAATTTCTTCATTGCCTCAAATAGAGTTACAAGATTCTCCTTTTGGCTTGCTTCTGCCAAGCATTTCAGTAAGAAATTACATGAATAAATGCTCGGTTTAAGCCCTATTTTCTTGACCTGATTAACAACATCAATAACATGATCAAGCAGTTTAGTTGCAGCAAACACCTTGACTAGTTCATCAGCTAGAACAGTTGAACTTGTAGCATTATTAGGTGACGAATGCAGAGCAAAATGGAATACATTACGCAAGTCAATACCAGTGTTCTCAAAGTTGAAAACAATATCTTTGAGCAAAGCATACACTTCCCTATCCATCCGTGCCAACACAAAAATATGTACCATCGCGCTAAAGGCATTTATCGAATGAGACAAGCCATACTTTTTCATAGCTTTTTTAAAAGGGATTTCTTTTGCAACTTCCCAACTCAAAGACTTGCATACTCTCACTATAACTGAATAAAGCTTGCGACCTTTGCAACTATGTGATCTTCTTATCGGAATAACAGCTTTATCAGAATCATACAATAACTGTACTGAAGAAGCACCATAATACTTTCTGTAAAGGCTTCTTTCTAAACCCAATTCATGTAAATGGTTGAATAACAGGTTGAAGGAAGAATTTCTTGGTAACAAACCTAGACCCATAGAAGAAAAACTTGACTACCCAAACAATTATACAGAGTCAAAATTATCACAAACAACCCAAGAAAAATGTTCCATTTTTTCTTTGTTAGAGTAAAGGTCACACCTTTCTTCAAAATTTCAACACCCATCTAACAAAAATAATAATATATAATCCCTAGGCAAGCTCCAATGGTCAAAATCTAAGCTTTATTGCGAAATTCAAGCAATCTTGGAAGAGGGAAACACAAGAATTAATACTAGAGCTAAATTCGATGACCCAAACTGGAAAAGATTGGAACAGTTCGCCTCAGCAATTTCAGTTTGACTGAGGAAGGTTGAACAGTAGCCAAAGATTTTGAAAATAAGCCATCTTCTGCAAGAGAAAGCCAAGACACCAGTTTGAGGTCATCTGTCTTCTTCTTCTTCTTCTTCTCACGGCGGCTCAAAGCATAAGCCAGTATAGTGCTTTAGGAACCCTTAATAGTAGGCTATAGGTTAATTTTCCTTTTTAGGAATTTTTCCTTGAATGGAATGATGAATATTCTTCGAAAAATAAAGGTCAGGGGGTGATTTATTCCTTGTGTTTTGTAGTTTTGTTGCTTTTCTTAAGTTTGTATGGTTTGCAACAGTTTCTGGATTGACATGCTTTCTTCGGGGTTTTTCTTGGATGCAGGTACTGTTTATCAGGCAAGAAACCTGATTGTACTGGTACTTTTACAACTTTAACAAATAACTTGTTACATAGCTAGTTTTCTTTTAGGCCAAATAGATCGACACCACCGGTAGACCACTTTCCACTGTACTACCTATAGTTTAGTTTGTTTCATTTAAACACTTTAACCAACCCTCCAACCTTTTAATGTATAAGTTAAACACTAAAATTTCAGGAGGCACTTCACGTGTGAATCACATAAATCTGGGTGCAAAGTTGACCAACGTGCTTACAACATCTTAATTACTGGATTTTGTGCTCAAGGAGATCTGAGTTCAGCCCATGAGCTACTGGAGGAGATGATCAGCAGTGACTTGTCTTCAGATGCTTCAATTTTTAAGAGATTAATTCTTGATTCCTGCTACATGGGGTCTGTCTATACAGCGTTGAAGTACCGAAATATGATGGTACGAGAAGGTTTCCTTCCTGATACCGTTACCTGCCATTTTATTGTTAAGCAGTACTGTACTGAAGGGCGTGGGATAGAAGCTTTGCACCTGATTGATGAAATGATGGATCAAGGCATTGTCCCCGACTTGTATACCTATAATGTAGTCATTGACCACTTGTGCAAAGATGAAAACACAGAAGAGAAAGAAGGGCGTTTGCAGGAAGCTTTGCATCTAATTGATGAAATGGTGGACCAAGGGATCGTCCCAGACTTGTATACCTATAATGTAGTCATTCAACAGTTGTGCAAAGATATAAACCCAAAGAAAGCGTTGGAGTTAATCACGGTGATGCTTAAGAGGGACATGTTTCCCAATGTTATGATTCTTAATACTCTTATTGATGGATTTGTTAAGCAGTCCAATTTTAAGAAGGCTGGTATGTTTTATTGGGGAATGCTAAAACTTGAGATTGCTCCTGACATCACCACGTACACAATTCTTATTGACATGTTATGCAAGCGGGGAAAAGTGAGAAAGGACTACAGACGGAGAAAGTGAAAAAAGCCTACAAATTATTTAGGAAAATGATCAGGGAGGGTATGAATCCCGATAACATCTGTTACACCTCCATGATCGCTGGCTTTTGTGAAATTGAAGATGTGAACAAGGCTTGTGCTTTGTTCCGCGACATGCAAAAAAGAGAACTCTTGCCTACTGTTGTTACCTATACTTGCCTCATTGATGCATTTAGCAAGTTAGATCAGATGGACGAGGCCAAGAAGTTGCTAAAAATGATGGTAAGACAAAATATTTCTCCTGATGTCAAGACTTATAGTTGCCTCATTGATAAATTTTGCAAGTTACATCGAATGGATGAGGCCGAGAGGTTGTTGGATAGAATGAGAAAAGAGAACATCTATCCTGATGTCATCACTTATAAAATAATGATTCTGGGATATGAAATGGTTGGAAATACTGATCTAGCTTATGATATGACTGATGAGATGCAGAGAGTATTTAACATTCCGAACGACAGTATTTGACATTATTTTCTTTGCATTGTTAAAGTAAACATGGGACTCATATAGTTGATTCAGCTTTGATGGGACGGGGGCATTGTTGTTGTATTCTTAAACTTAAAACAGAATTTTGCTTTCTTGACAAGCTGGTACATGTCATTATTTTTGTATATTTATTTTGTTGTTTATATGGAATGTTTTCTAGAGTAATCAATATCAGGGAACATCTTCCTGTTTTGTCAAATTCAAAACCCACAATAGAATAGTACTACTTTCTGAGATGATTTGATAATTGGTCAATTGACTGCATTGTGTTAGCTATATTATGGACGATTAGACCGAATAGTCTCTTGGTCCTGTTCTCATTTAAGTTATCTTAATTCTACTGTTGCATTTTTATTAAGAAATTTGTGTTACCTATTTGAAAGTGTCAAAAGATACATACTCCAAAAAAGAATGTTTATTCTCTTTTTTAATCAAATACGTGAATAAAGATTTTCAACAAAAATATATTCCTTTTTTGAATTTCATAAAAAATAAATAGATAAAGCTTTTTAATTATAATTTAATTAAATTTGAGTCATATCATAGGGTGTTTAGTGTAATTAACCATTAAAATATTTGGAAAGCATAAATCCATATATTGAATGCAATTTGTAAAACTCATTACTTGAACTACAAAATACAGTCGCTAATACAAACACTTCCCCCTCCACTATCAGAGTCCTTAGCTGCCGCCGCCGCCGCCGATGTATTCCGCCATTTTTGACGGCGAATGAAGTAATGTCGGCTGATAACCTACGTTCAACCTCCAATTCCTTCACGGCTTCGTGGTACTCTTACAGTTACTCAACCTTCTTAACAACTGTTACAATGGGGGATACCCAAAAGACTCTTCTTTTGCTTTAAGTCCTGGTACTGGTAGTACTATGGCGCTGTGTTACATACATTCGGAATATTTCGTCTTTTTAAAAAAACTGAACAATTCAAAGTAATTCAGCTTGTTGGTGAGCAAATCAGATGGACTCAACAACAGACCCACGGTGCGTACATGCACGCGCCATCACAACTGGCGCGGCGAAAGCGAACCGTGCAGTCCTCAACAACCTCATCACTCTATACTCCAAATCCAATCTCCCTTCACACGCCGTCCGTGTTTTCCAGGCAATCCCATCACCCAATGTCGTTTCATTTACAGCGCTTCTCACATCCGCATTCTCCAACTCCCCACTCTCCGCCTTTCATCATTTCATTTCCATGCTTCGCCGTCAAATCCTCCCCAATGGCCATACTTTAACCTCCCTTCTCAAAACTTGCGCTTCTCTTCCTGCACTCACCTTCGGGCTACAACTCCATTCCCTTGCTATCAAATTGGGTTTCTCTTCAGAGCCGTTTACGGCTTCAGCTCTTGTGTCGTTGTACTTTAAAACTGGGTTGTCGTGTAATGCGAAAAGGGTGTTCGATGAAATGTCTGTCAGAGATGAGGTTTGTTTCTCGTCGGTTATTGTCGGGCTTGCTCGGAACTCCAAGCCTATTGATGCTTTGTCGTGCTTTGTTGAAATGCGGAGGAGTGGTGTGGCATCTACTATGGTTAGTGTTTCCGGGGCTCTGCGGGCGGCTTCTGATGTTGCTATGCTGGAACAGTGTAGGATTATTCATGGGCACGCGATGGTAACGGGGCTTAATTTGAATGTCATTGTAGGCAGTGCATTGGTTGATGGGTATGGGAAATGTGGGCTTCTGAGGAACGCTCGTGGAGTGTTTGATGAGCTAGAAATGGAACTCAATATTGTCGGGTGGAACGCAATGATGGCAGGGCATGCTCAACAAGGTGAACATGGCAATGTCATAGAACTTTTCACTTTGATGGAAGAACGAGGAATGGTGCCGGATGAGTACAGTTTCTTAGCTATCTTGACAGCATTTTACAATGCAGGTTTAGTTGAAGAGACAGAGATATGGTTCAGGAGGATGACGGAAGAATATAGCATGGAGCCGTGTCTTGAGCACTATACGTGTTTGGTAGGTGCATTGGGGAAAGCAGGGCGTCTGGAGGAGGCAGAGCGGATTGCTTTAACCATGCCTTTTAAGCCGGATGCAGCTTTATGGCGAGTATTATTGTCTAAATGTGCCTATCACGTGAATATGGATATTGCGTGGAGGATGAGTGATAGGTTGTTGCAAATTAACCCAATGGATGATTCAGCTTATGTGATTTTGGCAAATGCATATGCGAGTGCAGGGAGGTGGGATGAGGTGAGGGAGGTGTGGAAGAGAATGAAGGATAAGAAAGTGAGAAAGGAAGGTGGGAAGAGTTGGATTGAAACGCAGGGAGAGGTTCATGTGTTTTTAGCTGGTGATAAAAGGCACGAGAGGACTGATGAGATTTATGCTAAGTTAGCATATTTAATGGAAGAGATTGAGAAATTGGGTTATGTGCCCGTATGGGCTGAAATGTTGCATGAAGTAGAAGAGAAGGAAAAGAAGAAGGCACTTTGGTATCACAGTGAGAAGTTGGCATTGGCATTTGGGTTGTTGAATGGGACAGCACCACCTGGGAAAGCTTTGCGGATTGTGAAGAATTTGAGAATTTGCAGGGATTGTCACGAGGCATTTAAGTATATTAGTAAACTTGTTGAGAGAGAGATTATAGTGAGGGATGTCAACAGATACCACAGGTTCTTGAATGGAAGCTGCAATTGTGGAGATCAATGGTAACTTATTGAGAGGAAATCTGAGTAAGGATCTCTGCTGAGGAAGCAACAGCAACCGCCAGAATGCACTTAGTACTCTCATGAATCATCTCTTACATCTCCAGCTTTTAGTATTCGTGATACAGTGTGGATCTTGATTTGGCAATACTACCAAAAGTAGCACTGGCAATACAGTGTGGATCTTGATCGTGAATCTCAGCCCGTATTGCAAATGAACTTGAGGTTGGGAGAAAGTTAAGGCGCAGATTTCGGAGCTTGAAAAAAAGTTTGGCAAAGAGTTGTCGGATACAAAAGCATATTTCATGAAGGCAGTGAAATAGCTTGAAAGCGAGAAGAGAGCAAGTGAAGTAATGGAACAGATATGTGATGAATTAGCTAGAGAGATTGGTGAAGACCGAGCTGAAGAAGAAGCAATAAAGAGGGAATCTTTAAAAGTTGAAGAGCAGATTGAACATGAAATATATAGATGCTCCAGTTCGCTAACAGATTGCGTGGGGAAATGAATCCCATGAAACTCTCAGATGCCAAGAATCAGTTTGAGGAGATAAATTCTGCTATTGACAAGCTAAGGGAACAACATAAAGCATTCCTGATAAAGAAAAAGGCCAAAGGAAGGGGAAATGGCTCTTCTGCTCCAATTAATTTAGGCAAGTCAAGGTTGAATGTTGGAGAACTGTGCCTGAGTCTTCTTTTAGTTGTGTTCTGCTTTTGCACTTACCAACAGATTAACTTCCGTAATTTTACATCATAACCTGCTTTGTTTGCAATTACTGTCACTCATAGTCCATGTTCAGGGCATAAAGTTCAGTATAGCAGTAAGCACGTTTTCGTTTTGAAAACTCTGTTGATTCAAGCCTTTGCACTATGCCATATCTCAATAACCTTCTGTACTTTTCAGAAGTGAGTGTATAATTCAACAGCAATTGCATAGCTGTGGTGAAGAGGCCGTACATAAGTGTTATTACTTGAGTAATGACAATGTGCATGGGGTCCTTGCTTTCTCCAGTTCAAGCTGATCAAAGTCAAAAGAGTGAGAAGAAAAGTGATACTACTAATATTGTGTAGTGAAAAACAAGATGATGTGTAGTGGATCAGTGATGATATTTTCTTGGGAAACTTACACAAATGTCCCAAATAAGTCTCAACTTAGACTTACCAAAACTAGCCAAACACATAAAAATTGAAAAACCAAATAAATAAGGTCTTCCTCTCAAAGAACTACATGCAAAAATTACCTTCCATATTTTTAAGCGTGATTAGCAATATTAGGTGCAAGACAGAAAGAAAATTTCATGGATAAGGTAGCAAATAAGGTGATGAAATACAAAAAACAAAATACAATATTCCAAAAATCTAAGCAAAAAAGGAACTTTTTCAATGGGTATAGTTGAAATTCATTGAAAACATATAGATAAGTCAATATACAAAATTTGAGGAGGATTAGAGGTGATTTCTACTGGTTTTGCATCAAAATTCGTAATTAAATCGAGTTCAAAAATTTTTCTGCGACACATGTATCACACATGTATCTCACACACATGTATACATGGATATACATGTGATATACAATTGATACAAATATGATACATATGTGATACACAAATGATACACAGTGTGATACACATATCATTTTTTTTATGTTCAGTTTTTACTTCGAATTTTCAATTCAAACAACCTCAAAACTTTACCAAATCATCCCAAAACTGAGATTCAAACTCCTTAAAATGTACCCAATATATTATAATAACACCCACTCAAAAGAAAGCAAAAATTTGATTTTTTTTTTTGCTACAAATAACTAATTGGCTAATATTAGTAATATTTTATGAATTGGTCAATTTTTATAATGAGATACTTATAAATGGACATAGCGGGTAGTTTCCCTATTTTCTTCCAAATAATAAGAGCATCAAAGCGTTTAGATGAAAAATGGAAAAAGGGCCCAATTGATGGTCTACAGTACCATAGTCAGCCATATAATCATAAATCGCATGAGATAATATCACTGTACATTCGAATATCATGAAAAACACATGTAAATTGCATGGAAGACAAACTCATGAATTGCGTGGAAAACTCCACTAGTACGGTCGGAAAAAGACCATTGAAAATGCTCACTCGATCCTCGTCTGCTAACAACAGCTTACCTAAATTGTGCAAGTTAGGATTTTAGCAAATATTAAGCAAATTCATTGGGCAATCAATGCATTTTTCATTCAACCAATTTCAAAGTAGTTAGCAGCTGATATATATTAATGCAAATCTAGTTCGTAATATTTCATTCGGCAGAACCCAATTTGGCTATACCCTATATTTGTGTTAAAGAAATTTACTTAACACGTGTAAATAATTTATCAAAATCCAGTAAGCAAATGACGTTGTGGTCCAAAACCAATAAACATGTATTTCTCGATCCACATATGATCATAATAAATTACTTTTAGCTCGTCTAGCCCCGTTTAAATTGTGTAACTAAACTAATTCATGATTATTTTTAATGCAGACCTTCAGTGAAAAGCATAATTGACAACATTTTATTTTCTTATTACAGGAAATTAGTAGCCTGTTCGAGCTATGAACTTGTTAAATCATTTTAACAATAACTACGAGGGCAAAATCAAAGAATACTATTCAAATGAGGTTGGTAGGAGTTAAAACTAACACCTAATGACTTCTTTTGCATTTTCTTGTTTGACGAGAACACCCAATGACTTTAAATTAGTTAGTCCTTATTTTTAATCATTTTTTTAAGTTCTTATCACGTTCATAGATTCTCCTTGAAAGAATAAAAGAATAATAAAAAAGGTAATTAACATTAAATAAATGCGGTGTCCCCCGAAGTTTCGCACTTCAAGTCTTCACTGCCGAATCTTTATTTATTTCCTAAACAAGAATAATAAATAAATGCCACGGTCTTATTACTCCGTCATAATTTGTATAACATTCTTTTCTTTTATATATATATATATATATATATATATATATATATATATAATCTTTTTAAATTTGAAAAATAATTAAATTTCAAAATTTCTCATTTTATCTTTAATGAATTTTTTTTATTAATGTAAAAATATATACTAGTAATAATTAATTATAATTAAGTGAAAATATTTTTTATAATCATGCTTAACCAATTTATTAATGTAAAATATATACTAGTAATAATTAATTATAATTAAGTGAAAAAATACCTATAAATACATGACACATATCTATTAGTTTGGTATAAAGTTTTATGTAAATATATTTTTATTGGATAAAACTAGGTCATACAAACTGACAAGGAAAAAGTAATAAAATATACTTCCTCTATTTATTTTAATAATAACATTTTAAAAGTATTAAGAAATGATTTGGAGAATGAATAGTTAATGATAAGGGTTAAATAAGAAAATTTTTAATATCTTTCTTTTGATTTGCTAATATTTGATAAGTAAAAGTGAAAAGATCTATCTGTATTTATTATATTAAAAGGAGGGTAGTGAAGCATGAGGTTAAGCCAAGTGGCATATTGAGAAAATGCCACCGGCACTTTTAAGACATAACCTAAAAATATTTTAGACAAATCTAATAAAGATTAAGACAAGATTTGATCAAATTTAATTTACATAGTTATTAGATTGTCTTTGACTGGATATCATTTTAATTTGGTTATAAGATTTTGTACGTTTGGGGTTATTATGTAAGGAAACAATGATTTAGTTTGAGCTATCAAAAGACAATTATCGACCCATATAATTTTCTCATTAATGCTACATTAAATAATATAATAAATCAAGTAAACAATTAATACTTGTCTTTGACTGGATATCATTTTAATTTGGTTATAAGATTTTGTACGTTTTGGGTTATTATGTAAGGAAACAATGATTTAGTTTGAGTTATCAAAAGACAATTATCGACCCATATAATTTTCTCATTAATGCTACATTAACTAATATAATAAATCAAGTAAACAATTAATACTCAAAATTTTATTTGTAAGTTTAAACACTATAGAATGAATATTAAAAATAAATGGAAATTTTATTTTAATAGAAAGAAAACCCATATTCATCTATATATAATGTATTATAACGGAAATATCGAACAAAGGTATGAAGTAAGTAGCAAGCTAATAAAAAATTACATAAATAGTGTGACAATATTAAACAATGGATAACGCAATAACTCTTTTAAATTTTGCCTCTAAATTCTAGAATTTAAGATAAAGATATTTATAAAATTAATTAGCGACATAAAAATAGATTATAATAATAGTCTATATACGTTTTGTCTATTTATTTTGTTAAACCAAATGACTCAAAACTTATCCAAGCTTTTGAATTGGAAAAGAAAAAAAATACCTTGAGATTTTGGTAAAGTTTAAAGTATGAGTATATGCACTTTTATTTTTTGTGTATTATTAGATTAAAACTAGATTAAATCATTATATAAATTTCTATAGTAGGGAAAATAATATAGAAAGAGGGAGGCGGAGATAGTGTGAGAAAATATATAATTTGCATTAATTTTAAAAAATAAAATAAAGATAATAAATAAATAATAATTAAAAATATTATCTATACGAGCAATAGAATAAAAAAATAAAAGTAAATAAAAAATTTATTAAAAAAACCAAAGTAATCTATACTATATTATAATGGGAGTACCGGAGGATATGCACAATGCTAAGTTATAGGTAACTTAATAACATGGATGAGGAACCAAAAGAAGAAGAAAAATATGTAAATAAATATCTTCAATGTTGAGATATATAAAAGGATGAATAATAATTCATATGGTCATGCATTATGGATAAAATCACGTAACTAAAAATATTATATTAGATAAAATTAAAAGAAAAATATAAACAATTGACATCATTCTAAAAAATTAAATAAAAATATAAAGATATAATTTAAAATTTTATGTAGAAATTTCAATAAAAAATTAAAAGTCAAACTTTCATATTAAATATAAAAAGGAAGTAGAATTTAATTTAATTGCTTATTGAAAATGATACTAAAATAATTATTATTATAGTTATTAGTAGATTTATATAATAAAAGAAATTCTCTGTTTAAACTTTAAACAAATTCTACACCATCCATTTAGAAAATAATATAATAATATTCATATTATGGATAAATACTAAATGAAAAAAATATTATAGAAACTAACGTATAAAAAGGAGAATATTGATAATGTAATTCTATCCACACTTTAAATTTATTTGATAAAGTTAACTAAACAAATAATACTCAAAAATATAATTGATAAATTTAAACAATAAAAGAATTCTACGAAATAGTCATACAAGATAAAGTCAAGTTAAATTTCAGGAATAAAATAAATTTATATTCATTGTAGTATTTAAAGTGATAAGTTACTAAAAATTCATTTGACAATTAGTAATACTAAGTAATAATAAAATTAGAATAAGCAAGTAACGAAATATAAATTTCAGAAAAAATACAAAATATAAGACTTATAATCTGAATTATGATGAGAAAAGTCACACCTATACACATAACTACAACAACAATAATTTATCATCGTCCTCTCACAAATGGAGAGTCATAAAAAAAGAATATTAAACAAAGAAAGAATTTCAAGTGATGGCGTAAAAGTTGTATATATTAATTAAACTTCTCATATAAAAATATTTGTTATTAAATAGAGCTTATAATTTCATATTGAATAATTTAAAATATAAAAATAATATAATAATATTATTACATAAGATAAGGATCTCTCTCTCTCTCTCTCTCTCTCTCTCTCTCTCTCTCTCTCTCTCTCTCACACACACACACACACACACACACATATATATATATATATATATATAAAACACAAAAAATAATTATTTAAAATATTGGTAGATTTTTACAAAGATAATATAAGGCTTATCTCTTTATACTTTTGATGAGTGCAAAATTATAATTTAGTAAGAAAATTATATTATTTTAATTATAAGTAAAATACAAAATAAGAAAACTAATCCAATATTATAGTAGAAAAGAATGTACGAAAAGAGACGGATAAAGATAGTGCTAGAATATTTATACTCTAGATTAATTAAAAGAATAAAAGTTAAGGAAATAACACTAAAAAGCTTATTGATAAATTTAAACAGTATAACATAAGTTTAAAAATAATAAAATATTTTCAGAGTAAGAAGATATATATCTATATTATATTAAAAATATAGTGATAAAATATTTTAGTTGACAAGTTAATAAGAAGTCACATAGTAAATATATAGTACGAAGTTGTAATGACCCAACCGGTTATTTTAACTTTTAGAAATCCTTTCCCTAAAATAAAACTCCCCCAATATACTTTTATTAATTTATGACTCGTGGGGATGGTTTGGTTCGGGATTTGAAAGTGTGTGGGTTGAAATCGGATCACTTGGTTCCTTAAGTTAGCTTTAAATGGACAAGTTTGACTTCGGTCAACTTTTGAGAAAACGACCCCCGGAATCAGGATTTGACAGTTCCAATAGGTTCGTATGATAATTTTGGACTTGAGCGTATGCCCGAATCGGGTTTTGGATAACCCGGGAACGTTTTGACGCTTAATAGTAAAAATCAACTATTTGAAGGTTTAAAATTCTTTAAATTTAGTTTGGAGTAGGATTTTGAGTAATTGAAGTTCGTTTGGAATTCCGAGTTTGGGAATAGTTCCGTATAGTGATTTAAGACTTGCACGTAAATTTTTGTATCATTCCGAGTAGTTTAAGTATATTTCGGCGCATTAGAAGTAAATTGAAGAACTTGAAATTCTTAAGTTTGAATCAATTTGGTTTAGGGTATGATTCTTAAATTTGATGTTGTTTTACGCATTCCGAGAGTTCGAGCGAGTCCGTTTTATGATTTCAAACCTGTTGGTATGTTCGGGAGGGGTCCCGGGGGTCCCGAGTATTAACCGAACGAGGCTCGGACCAATTTTGGGAAATTGAGCAAGGACTGAAGCTCCCAGCTACTATCATAATCGCACTTGCGCTTGGGCGACCGTAGGTGCGAGCTCGCAGGTGCGAGCCACCAATCGTAGGTGCGAAGGAGAGGAACCTGCCCAGCCATCACAAGTGCGAGGTATTTTGGCGCACTTGCGAACGCGCAGGTGCGAAGGCCTGATGCGCAGGTGCGAAGGAATGGGCGCACCTGCGCTTGTGCAGAAGCGAGCACTTCTTTCGCAGGTGCAGAACCAGGAAAATAGGGAAAATGCGCACCTGCGAGAAATTTTCGCAGGTGCGAAAGCCGCATGTGCGGTATCTCATCCGCAGGTGCGAAAATCACTGTTGGGCAGAATGGTTAAAAGTCGGGGTTCAGACATTTTGAGCTCATTTTCCCACCATTTCCGGGCGATTTCAGAGCTTTTGAGAAGGGGGTTTCAACTAGCAATTGAAAGGTAAGTTAATTCCACACCCGTTGAGTTAAATACATAGATTATAGATGAATTATAACTAGTAAATCTTAGAAATCAAAGATTTAGATGAAAAACCTAGATTTTTATAAAAGTGAGATTTTAACATGAAAATAGTTATGGAATTGGGTAGAAATTATATATTTAAGTTCTTGAGATTATGGGTAACGTTTTCATCCAAAAATTTCCAGAATCCGAGCACGTGGGTCCGGAGTGAATTTTAAAATTTTTACCATTTTGGATAAGGTAATTTATTTAATAGATAAATTTCGAATCATTTAGCATATATTAATTATTGTGTATAATATTTGGATAGTTTCGGATCTTTCGGCGTCGAATCAAGAATTTATCGCGACGTGGTAATCGAAAGTGGACTTTGAGACGAGGTAAGTCTCTTGTCTAATCTTGTGAGGGAAAAATTACTCCATAGAGATTAAATTGAATAATTGTTGCTAATTGCGGGGCTACGTACGCACGAGGTGACGAGAGTCCGTGCGTAGCTACTATTAATGCTAAAGTCCGGGTAGTTTAAGACTCAAAGCATGAATTACATGTGTACATTGTATTCTTTGTTTAATTAATATTAATTAATATATATGAATATATTGTGAATTGTCAGATAAAGATATTAAAGGATGAAAATCTCATATGCTTGATTTTCTGTTTAAATTAATTAATTGTTAAAAGAAATTGCTCTTCCTCCCGAATTTATCTTATAATAAATATACTCTCCTTCCGGAGGTACATACCTCACACCGTTTGGTTTTTGAGAAAAATGATTTTTTTGGCTAAATCCCGTGTTTGGATTCTGTTAAGTGCTGGGCGACAGTGTTCATTGCGATCGCGTGAACACTGCCGCATTCGCGAAGAGCCGCCTCCTAAGGACTTACGCGATCGCGGGAGGCTTTATGCGTTCGCGAAGGCTTAGCCCGCCTTGTCTTCGCGTTCGCGTGAAATGGCTCGCGTTCGCATAGAGCTTCCCTAGGTCCCCTGCCCAGCCTAGCTAACGCTACGCGTTCGCGTAGAGCAATTCCCCCCAATGCTCCGCGTTCGCGACCATGATCTCGCATTCGCGTAGAGTAAATCCTCCCCAGTCCAGCTTCCCCTTCGCGATCGCGAGAGTGACTACACGATCGCGAAGCACAACATTGCAGACACTAGATACAACAAAAATACCAGATATTTCTAAGTCAAAACATCTAGTAGCCTATCCGAAACTCACCCGAGCCCTTGAGGCTCCAAACCAAACATGCACACAAGTCTAAAAATATCATACGGACTTGCTCGCGCGATCAAATCGCCAAAATAGCATCTAGAACTATGAATTTATCACCAAATCAAATGAAATTCTCAAGAACACTTTTAAAATTTCTATCTTCTCAACTGGACGTCCGAATCACGTCAAATCAACTCCGTTTCTCACCAAATTTCACAGATAAGTCATAAATATTATATTGGACCTATAACGGGCTCTGAAACCAAAAATACGGACCCGGTATCAACAAGTCCAAACATCAACCAATTCTTAAAAACAATAAATTTTCAGATTTTTAGTTTTCGTCAAAAATTCATAACTCGAGCTAGGGACCTTCGAATTCGATTCCGGGCATACGCCCAGGTCCCATAATTCGATACGGATCCACCGGGACCGTTAAAACACAGATCCAGGCCCGTTTACCAAAAATATTGACCGAAGTCAACTAAAATTAACTTTTAAAATAAGCTTTCCGGAAACATGCCCGGACTGTGCATGCAAATCGAGGGTAAAAATAAGGTTTTAAGAGCGCAGATTCGAGTTCTAAAACATAAGATAACCTTTTGGGTCATCACATTCTCCACCTCTAAAACAACCGTTCGTCTTCGAACGGACATAGAAAAGTACCTAGGCTAGTGAAAAAGTGGGGATATCTACTCCGCATATCGGACTCGGACTCCCAAGTAGCTGCCTCAATAGGCTGACCTCTCCACTACACTCGAACTGAAGGGTAACTCTTTGATCTCAACTGGCGAACTTGCCGGGCTAAAATAACCACCGGCTCCTCCTCGTAAGTCAAATCTTTGTCCAACTGGACAGAGCTGAAATCTAACACATGGGACGGATCACCATGATACTTTCGAAGCATGGACACATGGAATACCGGATGAACAACTGCTAAACTAGGTGGAAATGCAAGCCTGTAAGCCACCTCTATCACTCTCTCTAGAATCTCAAAAGGTCCGATATACCTAGGGCTCAACTTGCCCTTCTTTCCGAACCTCATTACACCCTTCATGGGTGATACCCGAAGTAACACTCTCTCTCCGACCATGAATGCAACATCACGAACTCTACGGTCAGCATAACTCTTCTGCCTGGACTGAGCTGTGCGAAGTCGATCCTGAATAATCTTGACCTTATCCAAGGCATCCTATACAAAGTCTGTGCCCAACAATCGAGACTCTCCTGGCTCGAACCACCCAACTGGAGACCGGCACTGCCTACCATATAATGCCTCATAGGGAGCTATTTGAATGCTCGAATGGTAGCTGTTGTTGTAGGCGAACTCTGCAAGGGGCTAGAACTGATCCCACGATCCTCCGAAGTGTATAACACATGCACGGAGCATATCCTCCAAGATCTGAATAGTGCGCTCGGACTGCCCGTCCGTCTGAGGATGGAATGCTGTGCTCAACTCAACTCGTGTACCCAACTCATGCTGTACTGCCCTCCAGAAGTGCGAGGTGAACTGCGTACAGGCACCTCGTGAAGATGGACGATCTCATGAATGTAAATCTCTGCCAACCGCTCCGAGGAATAGGTAACTGCCACAGGAATGAAATGCCCTGACTTAGTCAGCCTGTCCACAATGACCCAAACTGCATCGATCTTCCTCTGAGTCCATGGAAGTCCAACAACAAAATCCATAGTAATACGCTCCCACTTCCACTCAGGAATCTCTATCTTCTGAAGCAAACCACCAGGTCTCTAATGCTCGTACTTTACTTGCTGACCATTTAGACACCGAGCTACATATGCAACTATGTCTTTCTTCATCCTCCTCCACCAATAATGCTGCCGCATGTCCTGATACATCTTGGCGGCGCCCGGATAAATAGAATACCGGGAACTGTGGGCCTCCTCAAGAATCAACTCACGAAGTCCATCCACATTAGGCACACAAATACGACCTTGCATCCTCAAAACTCCGTCATCTCTAACAGTAACCTCCTTTGCACCACCGTGCCGCAACCTCCTTTGCACCACCGTGCCGTACTGTGTCTCTAAGGACAAGTAAATGAGGATCGTTATCTTGCCAATCTCTGATGCGCTCAAACAAAAAAGACCGAGCAACTGTACAAGCTAGAACACAGCTGGGCTCAGAAACATCCAACCTCACGAACTGGTTTGCCAAGGCCTGAACATCCAATGCAAGCGGTCCCTCACCAACTGGAATATATGCAAGGCTACCCATACTGACTGTTCTACTCAAAGCATCGGCCACCATATTGGCCTTCCCGGGATGATACAATATGGTGATATCATAGTCTTTCAATAGCTCCAACCACCTTCTCTGCCTCAAATTGAGTTCCTTCTGCTTGAACAAATACTGCAAGCTCCGATGATCCGTGAATACCTCACATGACATGCCGTAAAGATAGTGCCTCCAAATCTTCAGCGCGTGAACAATGGCTGCCAGCGCTAGATCATGAACAAGGTAATTATTCTCGTGAACCTTTAACTGCCGCGAAGCATATGCAATAACCTTGCCACCCTGCATCAATACCGCACCCAAACCAATACGAGATGCGTCACAATATACTGTATAAGGTCCTGAACCTGAGGGTAACACCAATACCGGTGCCGTAGTCAAAGCTGTCTTGAGCTTCTGAAAGCTTGCTTCACACTCATCTGACCACCTGAACGGGGTACCCTTATGGGTCAATCTGGTCAACGGGGCTGCTATGGATGAAAACCCCTCCACAAATCGACGGTAATAACCCGCCAAACCCAGGAAACTACGGATCTCTGTAGCTGATGTGGGTCTAGGCCAGTTCTGAACTATCTCAATCTTCTTAGGATCCACCTGAATATCCTTTGCTGATACAACGTGACCCAAGAAAGCAATTGAACTCAACCAAAACTCGCATTTTGAGAACTTAGCATATAACTGGTTGTCTTTCAGAGTCTGAAGAACGATCCGAAGGTGCTACTCATGCTCCTCTCAACTGTGGTAGTAGATCAAGATATCATCAATAAACACAACCATAAAGGAATCCAAGTAGGGTTTGAACACTCGGTTCATCAAATCCATGAATGCTGCAGGGGAATTTGTTAGCCCAAATGACATCACTAAAAACTCATAATGCCCATACCGAGTCCGAAAAGCTGTCTTAGGAACATCAGATGACCTAATCCTCAACTGATGGTAGCCAGATCTCAAATCAATCTTTGAAAACACCTTGGCACCCTGAAACTAATCAAATAAATTATCAATCCTCGATAATGTATACTTGTTCTTGATAGTGACTTTATTGAACTGCCGATAATCTATACACATCCTCATCGATCCATCTTTCTTCTTCACAAATAATATGGGTGCACCCCAGGGCAAGACACTAGGTCTAATGAAGCCCTTATCAAGCAAATCTTGTAACTGTTCCTTCAATTCTTTCAACTCTGGCTGGGCCATGCGGTATAGTGGAATGGAAATGAGCTGAGTGCCCGGAGCCAAATCAATGCAGAAATCAATATCCTTGTCGGGTGGCATCCCTGGCAGGTCTGCAGGAATCACCTCTGAAAACTCGCGAACAACCGGCACTGAATCCATAGAAGGAACCTCCGCACTAGAATCATGGACATAAGCCAAATAAGCTAGACACCCCTTCTCGACCATATGCCGAGCCTTCACATAAGAGATAACCCTGCCGGTAAAATGGCCAAGAGTCCATTTCCACTCTAATCGAGGAAATCCCTGCAAGGCTAAGGTCACCGTCTTGGCGTGATAATCTAATATAGTATGATAAGGTGACAACCAATCCATACCCAGTATGACATCAAAATCAACCATATCGAGAAGTAGAAGATCTACACGAGTCTCAAAACTCTCAATGGTGACCACACACGAACGATAAACATAATCTACAACAATAGCATGCCCCACTGGCGTGGACACATACACAAGAGCACTCAAGGAATCATGGGGCACAATCAAATATGAAGCAAAATAGGATGACACATAGGAGTAAGTAGACCCCATATCATATGGATCTGAATCATCTCTACTACAAACTGAAACAACGTTAGATGACTCAGCCTCAAGCCTGGTTGGGAAAGCATAACATCGGGGCTGGGCACCACCACTTTGAACTACGTCCCTAGGACGACCTCTAACTGGATGGTCTCCACCTCTAACGGTCTGACCTCTACCTCTAACAGTCTGGCCTCTACCTCTGGCTGCCTGAACCCTGCCTCTGGCTGGCTGAGCAGGTGGTGCAGAAACTAGTGCCGGAACCATGTCACGAGAACTCTGATGTTGTGAGCTACCCATTGCCCGAGCGCAAAATCTAGCAATGTGCCTCGAATCACCACAAGTATAACATAACCTCGGCTGGTGTGACTGCTGACCCTGAAGCTGACCTTGTCGACCTGAATAATCACCCTGATAAGTCTGGAGTGGAAGTACACTACTAAGAGCTGGTGGTGCACTGTAGGCTGGCTATTCGGAATAATGCATCTGAGGGCCACGACCACCTGAGGCACCGTGGGATGCCTGGAGTGCTGAATGAAATGACCTGGGAGGATGGCCTCTACCAAAAGTACTCCTGCCTCTAGATGAGGCACCGCTGAACTCACCGGAATAACGAGGTCTCTTGTCAGACCCCTAAGCTCCCCGAGTAAGAACCATTTCGTCTCGTCTGGCGACATTAGCAGCCGCCTGAAAAGAAATCTCACTCCCAGTCTCCTTAGCCATCTGCAATCTGATAGGCTGAGCAAGTCCATCAATAAACCTCCTCACCCTTTCTCTCTCTCTCTCTCTCTCGGTGGGAAGCAGAAGAATAGCATGATGTGCCAAATCCACAAAACGGGTTTGATACTGGGTAATAGTCATACTGCCCTATTGGAGACGCTCAAACTGACGGCGACGCTCCTCTCTCAATGTGATAGGCAGAAACTTCTCTATGAAGAGCTGGGAGAACTTGTCCCACGTAAGAGCAGGCGACCCAGCTGGTCTGGTCAACAAGTAATCTCTCCACCATTTCTTGGCGGAACCAGTCATCTGAAATGCAGCAAAATTGACCAAATTGGTCTCCACTATACCCATGTTCCGTAGAACCTCGTGACAGCTGTCAAGATACTCATGAGGATCCTTTGAAGGAGCACCACTGAAGTGAACTGGGAAGAGCTTGGTAAACCTGTCCAGCCTCCATAAAGCCTCAGAAGACATAGTTGACCCATTACCGGTCTGTGGCGCAACAACCGGCTGAACTACTCCGACTGGATGAGCTGCTGGAGCTTGATACTGGGGAGCTATCTGCTCCGGAGCAGGAGTAGTGGGAGTTTGGGCCCCTCCTCCAGCCTGAGAGACGGCTGGTGCCGTGGGAAATGCGCCAGTCTGGGCCACACTCTCCATAAGGCCCACCAAATGGACCAAAGCATCCTGAAGTACTGGGGTGGCAATGAACCCCTCCGGAACCTGAGCTGGTCCGGTAGGAATAGTCTAAGCTGGAATTTCCTCATCAAGATCTATTTGAGGCTCCATTTCTTGGGCTGCTGCTCAGGCTCTGGGCTGAGCCCTGCCCCTACCTCGACCTCTGGCATAGCCTCGGCCTCGACCTCTGCCCCTCGTAGGAGTTGCCACTAGAGGCTCTGGCTGCTGCTCAGCTGAGGAAGCGGTACGTGTTCTCGCCATATGCGAGAGAATAAGAGTAGAAGAGTTCAATCAGTATTGAGAAAACAACATTGCACGACAGAGGAGAATAAAAATGAAATTTGTTCCTAAACTTCATAGCCTCTGGAAGATAAGCACAGACATCTCCGTACCGATCCTCCAGACTCTACTAAGCTTGCTCGTGAATCGTGAGACCTAGGCAGCCTAGTGCTCTGATACCAACTTGTCACGACCCGAAATTTCCCACCGACGGGACCGTGATGGCGCCTAACATTTCACTTGCTAGGAAACCCAACGTTAGAAAATCATTAAACCAATTCCTTATTTCCATTCAGTAAATAACAATAATTAACTAAGATGAAATATGATAAGTGCGGAATATTATAAAACTGTATTAATTACTACTACCCGGATTTGGAGTCATAATTCACGAGCATTCTAGAAATTTCTACAAGTAATAGTCTGAAAGAAATACAACTGTCTGAATGAAAGAAACAGTAGGACATAGAAGATAGACGGGGACTTCAAGGTCTGTGAACGCCGATAGATCTACCTTAAGTCTCCGGACAACGGACCAATAGTAAAAATCTTGATCAACCCGAGCCGGTACTAAAATCTGCATAAAAAGTGCAGAGTGCAGTATCAGTACAACTGACCCCATGTACTGGTAAGTGTCGAGCCTAACCTCGATGAAGTAGTGATGAGGCTAAGGCAAGGCACCTACAAATCAACCTGTACAATTTAACAGTGTATATACAAATAACAGAAATGAAGAACTAAATAGGAAATGTCGGGAGGGGAACATGTTAAGGGGAATACGAGATAAAGAAATACAACAGAATGATAACCAGAGCAGTCAACATGCCATAAATCAACAAGAATAGTGAATACAGTAAAGGAAAAATGCACGGCATCACCCTTCGTGCTTTTACTCTCAATCTTACCATTAAATCAATAGAAATGACACAGCATCACCCTTCGTGCATTAGCTCTCATATCATTAAACGGCATCACCCTTCGTGCATTAATACTCACAATATGGCACGGCATCACCCTTCGTGCATTAACACTCACAATATGGCACGACATCACCCTCCGTGCATTAACACTCTCCCTTACCATAATACAATGCATAAATAACAATAGGGAGATATAATAACAAGTAAAAACCTTACTTCAACATTTGGTTCCATAATATCAATCTCAACTTTGAAATAAAAACTCAATTATCACCAGAAAATCCGTAAACATGATAAGAACGATAAATTGAACAACACTAGTATAACACGTAGCAATTAGGCATAGGAAAGAGACAATATAAGAAAAATAGAGAAACATGGAAAACAGGTAAATTGGCGGCGCATAAGTACTCATCACCTCACATATACGCCGCTCACATGAATTTCACTTAGCAAGTAATCTAAGGTTCCTAATTTCCTCAAGTCAGGGTTAGACACGACACTTACCTCGCTCCAAAGGCCACTTAATTCTCAATCACAGCTCTTCCTTTGGAATTCACCTCCAAACCACTCGTATCTATTCAAAAATGACTCAATAATATCAAATATTGCTAAAGAAATCAATTATATTGCATAAATTAAATTTCCCAAATTTTCCTCCAAAAAGTCAAAAAATCGACCCCGGGTCTGCTTGGTTAAAACCCAAATTTCCGAAATCCCTAGTTTCTACCCTAACCCCTAATTCTACCATAAAAACTCTAGATTTTAGGCTGATAATTCATGAATGTAATGTGTAATTGAAAGAAAATGGTTTAAAATCACTTACCAACACTATGGGGAAGAAATGGCTCTTGAAAAATCGCCTCACACCGTTTGGTTTTTGAGAAAAATGATTTTTTTGGGCTAAATCCCGTGTTTGGATTTTGTTAAGTGCTGGGCGACAGTGTTCATCGCGATCGCGTGAACACTGCCGCGTTCGCGAAGAGCAGCCTCCTAAGGACTTACGCGATCGTGGGAGTCTTTACGTGTTCACGAAGGCTTAGCCCGCCTTGCCTTTGCGTTCACGTGAAATGGCTCGCATTCGTGTAGAGCTTCCCCAGGTCCCCTGTACAGCCTAGCTAAAGCTACGCGTTCACGTTAGACGGGTCACGTTCGTGTAGAGCAATTCCCCCAATGCTCTGCGTTCGCGACCATGGTCTCGCGTTCGCATAGAGTAAATCCTCCCCAGCCCAGTTTCCCCTTCGCGATCGTGAGAGTGACTACGTGATCGCGATGCACAATATAGCAGACTCCAGATACAACAAAAATACCAGATATTTCTAAGTCCAAAACATCCCGTAGCCTATCCGAAACTCACCCGAGCCCTCGGGGCTCCAAACCAAACATGCACACAAGTCTAAAAATATCATACGGACTTGCTCGCATGATCAAATCGCCAAAATAGCATCTAGAACTATGAATTTAGCACCAAATCAAATGAAGTTCTCAAGAACACTTTTAAAATTTCTATCTTCTCAACTGGACGTCCGAATCACGTCAAATCAACTCAGTTTCTCACCAAATTTCACAGATAAGTCATAAATATTATATTGGACCTATACCGGGCTCCGGAACCAAAAATACGGACCCGTTATCAACAAGGTCAAACATCAACCAATTCTTAAAAATAATATATTTTCAGACTTTTAATTTTCATAGAAAATTCATAACTCGAGCTAGGGACCTCCGAATCCGATTCCGGGCATACGCCTAGGTCCCATAATTCTATTCGGACCCACCAGGATCGTCAAAATATGGATCTGGGTCTGTTTACCAAAACTGTTGACTGAAGTCAACTAAAATCAAGTTTTAAGGCATAAATTCTTATTTTCATCAATTTTCAATATAAAAGCTTTCCAGAAACATGCCCGGACTGCGCATGCAAATCGAGGAGGGTAAAAACTAGATTTTTAAGGCTTAAGAGCGCAGATTCGATTCTAAAACATAAGATGACCTTTTGGGTCATCACAATCCGTCTCAGACCGACACATTTTAATAAATATTCTCTGTCACAATTAGTTTTTGGTTATGAACCAGATATTACTCATCTACAAATTTTTGGATGTGCCGTATATGTGCCGGTAATACCACCACAACTTAGTAAGATTGGCCCACAAAGAAGCTTAGGAATATATGTTGGGTTTGAATCACCCTCCATTATTCGCTATCTTGAACCATTGATGGGAGATTTATTTACTACTCGATTTGCAGATTGTTGGTTTGATGAAACAAATTTCCCACAATTAGGGGGAGAGAAAAAGAAAATCAAAAGAGAAATTGTGTGGAAAGTTTCATCATTATCCCATTTTGATCCACGTACCCCTATATGTAATCAGGAGGTCCAGAAGATCATCTATTTACAAAATATAGCAAATCAAATGCCAGACGCGTTTACTGATTTGAAAAGGATAACTAAGTCACATATCCCTGCAGAGAATGTGCCTATCCGAATTGATGTCCCAACAGGACCATCTACTAGCATGAGAGCTAGTGAACCTAAAGCACGCCTGAAGCGTGGTAGGCCTTTGAGTTCTAAGGATCGAAATCCTTGAAAAAGAAAATCAACAAATGATCAAAACGATACTATGAAGGGATTCCCTGAAGAGACCCAAGATCTGATTAGTTCTGAGATTCTTGAAGAAATCAATGAACCCGAGACTCAAATGAGTGAGAAGCTTTTAATAAGTTCTACTGGTGAATGGATTAATTTAAATCGATCTGAAATAGTGGTGGATAATATTTTTGCATATAATGTTGCACTTAAGATTATGCAAGATAGTGAGGATCTTAAACCCCGATCTGTCAAAGAATGTCAACAAAGATCTGATTGGCCAAAATGGCAAGAGGCAATTCAATCAGAATTGAACGCACTTGCTAAAAGAGAGGTCTTTGGACCAGTAGTCCAAACATCTGCCGGTATAAAACCAGTTGGTCATAAATGGGTTTTTGTGCGAAAAAGGAATGATAAAAATGAAATTGAAAGAAACAAAGCTCGCCTTGTCGCACAAGGATTCTCACAACGACCTGGAGTCGATTTTGATGAAACATATTCACATGTTATGGATGCCATAACATTTTGATATCTCATCGGTTTAGCACCACATGAAAAGCTTGAAATACATCTAATGGATGTAGTTACAGCTTATCTGTACGGTTCACTTGATAATAAAATTTATATGAAAATCCCCGAAGAACTTAAAATGCCTGAAGCAAATCCAAAATCTTGGGAAATGTATTCAATCAGATTACAAAGATCTTTGTATGGTTTAAAGAAATATGGGCGTATGTGGTATAATCGCCTCAGTGAATATTTGCTGAAAGAGGGTTAAATAAATGATGTTATTTGTCTATGTATTTTTATAAAGAAAATGGCATCAGAATTTGTTATACTTGTTGTTTATGTTGTTGACATAAATCTTGTTGGAACTCCAGAAGAGCTCCAAAAGGCAATTGAATATCTTAAGAAAGAATTTGAGATGAAAGATCTTGGAAAGACAAAATTTTGTCTTGGTCTGCAAATTTAACATTTAGTAGACGGGATATTTATCCATCAATCTGCCTATACAGAAAGGGTCTTAAAATGCTTTTACATGGACAAAGCGCACACATTGAGTACATCAATGGTTGTTCAATCACTTGAAGTGAATAAGGATTTGTTACGACCTCTAGAAGAGGATGAAGAACTCCTTGGTCCCGAAATACCTTATCTTAGTGCAATTGGTGCACTTATGTATCTTGCTAATGCTACAGGGCCTGACATAGCATTTTCTATTAATTTACTAGCAAGATATAGCTCTTCTCCTACACAGAGACATTGGAATGAGATTAAGCATATATTGCGATATTTAAAGGGAACACTTGATATGAGTTTATTTTATTCTAACAAAGGTATTGCAGATCATGGTAGTTATGCAGATGTGGGTTATTTATCTAATCCACATAAAGCTCGATCTCAAATCGGGTACGTGTTTACATGTGGAGGTATTGTCATATCATGGCGCTCCACAAAGTAATCTATTGTTGCTACTTCTTCAAATCATGCTGAGATAATAGCTATTCATGAAGCAAGTAGGGAATGCGTGTGGTTGAGATCAATGATTTATTTTATTCAAGAAAAATGTGGTTTGGAAGGTGATAAAAGATCCACAATTTTATATGAAGACAATGCTGCATGCATAGCCCAATTAAATGGAGGTTTTATAAAAGGAGATAGAACGAAGCACATTTCACCAAAATTATTCTACACACATGATCTTCAGAAAAATGGGAATATTGATGTGCAACAAATCCGTTCAAGTGACAATCCGACAGATTTATTCACTAAATCTTTGCCAACTTCAACTTTTGAGAAGATGGTATACAAGATTGGAATGCGGAGACTCAAATATTTGAAACACATTTTTTATCAGGGGGAGTAAAATACGCGCTATACTATTTTTCCCTTACTAAGATTTTTCCCACATAGTTTTCCTTATAAGGTTTTAATGAGACAACTAGTTATGTGTATTACTAAATATGTGTACTCTTTTTCCTTCACTAGAATGTTTTTCCCACGGTGTTTTTCCTAGTAAGGTTTTAATGAGGCACATTATCTTTTAATGAACATCCAAGGGGGAGTGTTATAAATATATTATATTATGGATGTTCATTTAGTACTCCATTATGGATAAACATTACCCCCGGTAGAAGATTATCTCTA
This sequence comes from Nicotiana tomentosiformis, assembly GCF_000390325.3. Classification (NCBI taxonomy): domain Eukaryota; kingdom Viridiplantae; phylum Streptophyta; class Magnoliopsida; order Solanales; family Solanaceae; genus Nicotiana; species Nicotiana tomentosiformis. The sequence goes on along the minus strand of NC_090814.1, from coordinate 143,505,063 downwards.
TTTGGTATAATGAGTTTATCCTTTTGGTACTCCGTTATGGATAAACATTACCCCCGGTAGAAGATTATCTATATCTGGTATAATGAGCTTATCATTTCGGTGCTCCGTTTTGGATAAACATTACCCCCGGTAGAAGATTATCTATATCTGGTACAGTAGCAGCTTACACAACACCTTGCAGAAGCAACTTGCTTTCTTCTATAAATAGAGGAGATTTCAGTTCATTATGTACATAAGTTTGAAGTTTGAATAATATATCAGTTTTTCTCTTTACTTGTCTTTACTTTACAGTCTTTATTTTATAACATAGATCAATTAGTAATAAAATCTTAATTTACATTTAACATTAGATTACATGCGACTGGCATGCTTTAGTGTTGATCGATATAATGCACCATTATGGGTATGGAATATAGGTATTAATTCAAATTTTGTATTGATAATTCTTATTATATTTTATCTTGATTCTTATTAGATTTTATCAAAAAAATCTATTTAGATTATATCTTAAAAGTGCCAAGTGGCATTTTATCCTGACTCTTATTTTTGTATTGTATATCATAAGCAATTAAACTTTATTCTCTTTCATTTTAAATTGATATGTTGATTTTCAATTTTAATTATTTAAATTTATGGTTTAAGAGATCTGTATATAGTTTAAATTGTTACTGTAACACCCCGAAAAATTTTGAAGTACTTACGCGCTATTAAGAAAGTTGATGTGCGCTAATTATATTATTTTGTGTGCAGAGAAGGACTATTATATGAATGATATCAATTGATCATGATAATATATGTATGAGGTGCATTAAGAATGGTTTATGGTCTAAGGAGAGCCCTAAGTCCAAGTCTGTCACGACCCAAAATCTATTAAAGGTCGTGATGGCGCCGGACACCGCTGTCAGGAAAGCCAACCATAAATACTCAATTTGGTTCTCGCTTTAATATTTTGAAATCATATTTTTCCTTCCATCAAACAGTAGAAGATGAAATTTACAAAGTAAATGATAATATTTTTAACAAATTTCAATACAAAACAACTCATAGTCACCACAAAACCTGCTGTCACAAGTGCATGAGCATCAACTAGAAATGTAAAATAAAATACAGCATCTGTCCAGAATACAAATTTGGACAGGAGAAATATAAATACTTTGAATGAGACTCTGCCGGCTGCGGGTCATAATGTGGAATGCAGCTCACGTAAGTCCCCGTATGCATACACGCCTCTGCTCTCTCAAGGCCACTAGTCACATATGTACCTGCACAAAAAATGTGCAGCAAGTATAGCATGAGTACGTAAGCAATGTGTAACACCCCGAAAAATTTCGAAGTATTTAAGTGTAAAGCCCGGTAAAGTTTGCACAGAAAATAATGTTTCATGGTGCCGGACTGGGCTTACGTGTTTGAGGATTGTAGAAACTCGAACCTTTTGGGTTGAACAATGCACCGGAAAGTAAAGGAAACATTTTTGGCAGAAAAGTGCATTTCTGCAGTCCCTTATGCGACCGCAGAACCACTTTGCGGACCGCATAATGGCCGCAGAGTGAGGCAGTTAATTGGGTCAGTTGGAAGCAACTATGCGGTCGACTATGCGATCGCATAACTGTTATGCGGTGCATTATGCGACCGCATAATAGTTATGCGAACCGCATAGTGACCGCATACACAGACAGTTCTTTTGGCTATTTTGAAACCAATTATGCGACCGATATGTGGTCCGCATATTGGTTATGCGATCGCATACCTTGTTCCGGAGCTCCATTTTTGGGTTTTTAAAACCCGACCCTATTTCGTTAAATACACTCTTTGGGCCATTTTTGAGACATAATCTGATATTTTAGAGTGAGAGAGAGTGTCCTAGAGTGATAAGGTATTCTTCAATAATATTTCTTCAATTTTTGCTCAAGTTTTGGAAGATTAAGAAGGGAAGCTCACTAGGTCTTCCTCTTAGAGGTAAGATTCTATACCCTAAACCCTAATTTCAAAATTTTCTGAAAATGGGTAACTAGCAAGATAAATTTTGGGCATGGGAGTTATTTATTTTACATGCATGTATTATCAAAGGGTGTAGGAAGATTGTTGAGCTAAAAATGGTAAATATTGGGTTGTGGGATGATGGAATTCTCCATAAAAGGGACCTTGGAACCTTAATGCACACTTAGTGTTTGATAAAATGCTCAAATGAGCTCGAACCATGATCACCTTCCTAATTTTGATTCAATTTGTTATATTTCTACAATAGATTGAAGTTGCTAAGAATTCCGGAATATTTAGAGTGTAAGGAAGCTCAAGTGAGGTATATTGGCTAAACTCTTCTCTTAGAATTGAATCCCATGATATTCATGTAAATTATGTAAGTCCCGAGTGATTCATTATGAAATTGACTATTCCGAGTAAGATTGGGTTGAAAGATATATGTTCAACAAGCATCCCAAATGCTCTATTCATGTTATGTTACCAATTGAGGATGTGTTAAAATATGGACTATGCATTAATAATGTTTCGACTTTAAGTCAAGTTCAAATAAAGGCTATTATGCCAAATTTTGTGAAATATCTCTATGTGCATTACACTCTAAATTGCTCACATGTGTACTACACACTTTGATTTAAATTGTGTTTGTTATTGATGATGAGGAGGATATTTGAACTATGGGAGGAGTCCCGTGAAGAAGGGAGCCCTCCGGCGAGGTGGGGTGAGTTTGCTGATGCCTTTATTGATCATTTCTTGCCTGCCGAGACTAAGGCAGCCCGTGTTGCTAAGTTTGAGAACTTGAGGCATGGTAGCCTGAGTGTGTGGGATTACCATATGAGATAAGCGTACCTGTCTAAATATGCTATTTACATGCTGCCCACTATGGAGGCTAGAGTTCGCCAATTTGTGCAGGCCTTAGTCCCTTGGTAATTAATGAGGCCGCTACAGTAGCCTTGAATTCTGATATGAACTATGGAAAGATGGTGGCATTCGCTCAAGCCATAGAGATCCGCAAATTAAGGAACAGAATGGAGCGAGAGGATAGTAATAAGGCCCGGTCTACGGGCAACTTTGGTGGTTCTTCAGGTGGTGGCAAGTCAACATTCAGAGGAGGGTCGTCAGGGCCATCACAGTTCTTTGCTCAGTCTTCGGTTAGTGTACTACCATCAGGGCCTAGTCATCAGCAGCAATGGAGCCGTTTCAGGCCCAGTCAGGGTAACAGGGGATCCAATTAGCAGGGTCGTCATGGTGGTAGATTCTAGCAGCAGAGGAAGCCCCCATGACCTAGGTATGGAAAGATGCACCTAGGAATATGCTACATAGACTTACCCATATGCTACGTATGTGGATTGAGTGGTCACATTCAGAGGGATTGTCGTTTGTCCTGCCAGGGTGCGGGCAGGTGCATGGCACAGCCAGCCAGTTCTGCAGCTACTACATCTGCAACACCTCCTCCAGCTCGAGGCACTCCAACACCCACAGGGCGTGGTGCAGCTAGGGGCGGAGTACAGAGTTCGGGAGGATCCGACCGTTTCTATGCTATGAGGGGTCGCTAGAATTCAGAGGCTTCTCCAAATGTTGTCACAGGTATATTGACTGTCCAATCTCATGAAGTATATGCTCTTATTGATCCCGGTTCAACTTTGTCATATGTCACACCTTATGTTGCTATGGAATTTGGGATAGAACCAGAACAACTTTATGAGCCGTTCTCTGTATCTACTCCGGTTGGTGAGTCTATTTTAGCCATGCGAGCTTATAGGGATTGTGTTGTTATGTTACGTGGTCGGGACATCGTGGACGATCTTATTGAATTGAGAATGGTAGATTTTGATGTGATAATGGAGATGGATTGGCTTTATTCTTGTTTTTCCAAGCTTGATTGCCGAACCAGAACTATTAGGTTCAAATTTCAAAATGAGCCAATTATTGAGTGGAAGGGTGATGATGTAGTGCCGAAGGGTAGGTTTATTTCTTACCTAAAGGCCACAAAAGTGATCAACAAGGGATGTATTTAACATTTGGTTCGGGTTACAGACACCGATGCTGAGGCACCTACACTTGAGTCTGTGCCTGTTGTGAATGAATTTCCGGGAGTCTTTCCGGATGAACTCCCTGGGATCCCACCAGACATGGAGATTAATTTTGGGATTGATGTGATGCTAGACATGTATTCTATATCTATTCCACCCTACAGAATGGCACCGACAGAACTGAAGGAGCTAAAGGAACAGTTGAGAGATTTGTTAGAAAAGGGTTTTATCCGGCCAAGTGTGTCACCTTGGGGCGCACCGGTCATTTTTTTAAGAAAGAAAGATGGGCCACTGAGAATGTGTATTGACTATCGGCAGCTTAATTAGGTAACAATCAAAAATAAGTACCCACTTCCAAGGATAGATGACTTGTTTGATCAATTGCAAGGTGCCAGGTACTTCTCCAAAATCGATTTACGATCCGGGTATCACCAATTGAAGATCAGGGAGCGGGATATTCCGAAAATAGCTTTTAGAACCCGGTATGGGCATTTTGAGTTTCTAGTAATGTCTTTTGGGCTAACAAATGCTCCAGTAGACTTCATGGATCTTATGAATTGCATTTTAAGCCATTTCTCGACTCCTTTGTGATAGTGTTCATTGACGATATTCTTGTATATTCACAAAGTTAGGAGGACCATGCTGACCATCTCAGGGTAGTTCTGCAAACCCTACATCAGCACCAATTATATGCAAAGTTTTCAAAGTGTGAATTTTGGCTTGAATCAATCATATTCTTAGGTCATGTAGTTTCTAGTGAGAGAATTAAGGTTGATCCTTAGAAAATTTCAGCTGTGAAGAATTGGCCGAGGCCTACAACTCCAACAGAGATTTACAGTTTCTTAGGCTTAGCTGGATATTACAGAAAGTTTGTGGAGGGGTTTTCTGCTCTTTCCTCCCCATTGACTAAATTGACGCAGAAGGCAATTACGTTCCAATGGTCAGATGCTTGTGAAAAGAGTTTCCAGGAATTGAAAACTAGATTGACTATGGCACCGGTGTTGACTCTACCAAATGGTATAGATGGATTTGTGGTATATTGTGATACTTCAAGAATCGGGCTTGGATGTGTATTAATGAAACATGGGAAGGTGATAGCTTATGCTTCTAGATAACTAAAGAATCATGAAAAGAAATTTCCAACACTTGATTTAAAACTTGCGGCGGTGGTATTTGCATTGAAAATTTGGCGTCATTATTTATATGGGGTCCATGTGGATATATTCACGGACCATAAGAGCCTTCAATATATTTTCAAATAGAAGGAATTGAATCTGAGGCAGAGAATATGGCTTGAATTACTCAAGGATTATGACATTGATATTTTAAACCATCCGGGGAAGGCTAATATTGTGGCGGATGCTCTTAGCCGAAAATATATGGGTAGCTTAGCACACTTAGAGGCATATCAAAGGCCATTGGCCAAAGAAGTTCACCGATTGACTAGTTTGGGAGTTCGTCTTGCGGACTCTAGTAAAAGAGGGGTAATTGTGCAAAATAGGGCTGAATCATCGATTGTTGTGGAAGTCAAAGAAAAGCAATATAACGATCCGTTGTTGGTGAAATTGAAAGAGGGGATTCATAAACATAAGACCATGGCCTTTTCTCTTAGCATGAATGATGGTACACTAAGGTACCAAGGGCGACTCTGTGTTCCAAATGTGGATGGTCTCCGGGGAAGAATTATGACTGAAGCTCACACTTCTAGGTATTCCGTGCATCCAAGTTCTAAAACAATGTATCATGATCTTAAGGAAGTCTATTGGTGGAATGATATGAAGAGGAATGTGGCAGACTTTGTGTCAAGATGTCCGAATTGTCAGCAAGTGAAGGCCGAACACCAAAGTCCTAGTGGGTTGGCACAAAACATAGAAATTCCAATGTGGAAGTGGGAAATGATTAATATGGACTTTGTGGTAGGATTACCGCGCACTTCGCGCAAGTTTGACTCAATTTGGGTGATTGTGGATCGGCTCACGATGTCATCACACTTTTTGCCGATTAAGTCTACCGACACAGCGGAGCAGTATGCTCAACTGTATATCAAAGAAATAGTCAGGTTGCATGGCACCCCAGTTTTCATCATTTCTGATCGGGGGGCACAATTCACTGCTAATTTTTGGAAGAAAGTTCAGCAAAGTTTGGGTACTCAGGTGAATCTTAGTCCAACCTTTCACCCGCAGACTGACGGGCAGGCAGAGCAGACTATTCAGACGCTTGAGGATATGTTGCGTGCTTGCGTTCTAGACTTAAAAGGTAGTTGGGATGATCATTTACCACTCATAGAATTTGCCTACAACAATAGCTATCACGCTAGCATTCAAATGGCACCGTTCGAGGCTTTATATGGTAGGAGATGTATATTTCCCATTGGGTGGTTCGAAATTGGGGAAGCAGAGTTGATAGGGCCAGACCTCATGCATCGGGCCATGGAAAAAGTTAAAATAATTAAGGAGCGGTTGAAGACTGCTCAGAGTCATCAGAAATCCTATTCGGATGTTCGTCGTAGGGATTTAGAGTTCAAAGAAGATGATTGGGTATTCTTGAAAGTTTCCCCCATGAAAGGGGTAATGCGATTTGGTAAGAAAGGGAAATTGAGTCTGAGGTATGTCGGACCGTACAAAATCATTCAGAGGATCGGTGAGGTGGCGTACAAGGTTGAGCTACCACCTAAGATGTCATTAGTACACCTGGTGTTTCATGTTTCTACGTTGAAGAAAGTAGTTGGAGATCCGACACTCATTGTTCCGGTTGAGACCATTGAGGTAAATGAGAAATTGACTTACGAAGAGATTCCAGTTTCTATTATTGATCGGTAAGTCCGAAAATTGAGAAATAAAGAAATTGCCTCCGTGAAAGTGTTGTAGAAAAACCAACAGGTTGAAGAGGCTACTTGGGAGGCCGAGGAAGAAATGAAGAAAAAGTATCCTTATTTGTTTGAATGACCATGTATTTAAAATTGTGATCTAGGAAAAGATTATAAGACTTTTATGAATTTTATATCATGTGAAGAATTGGCATTAAGGGCCGACTATGCGGTCCGCATAACAATGGCCATAGAGTGAGGCAGTTAATTGGGTCAGTTGGAAGCAACTATGCGGTCGACTATGCGATCGCATAATAGTTATGCGGACCGCATAGTGACCGCATACACAGACAGTTCTTTTGGCTATTTTGTAACTAATTATGCGACCGATATGCGGTCCGCATATCGGTTATGCGATCGCATACCTTGTTCCGGAGCTTCATTTTTGGGTTTTTAAAACCCGACCCTATTTCGTTAAATACACTCTTTGGACCATTTTTGAGACATAATCTGATATTTTAGAGAGAGAGAGAGTGCCCTAGAGTGAGAAGGTGTTCTTCAATAATATTTCTTCAGTTCTTGCTCAAGATTTGGAAGATGAAGAAGGGAAGCTCACTAGGTCTTCATCCTATAGGTAAGATTCTACACCCTAAACCCTAATTTCTATATTTTCTGAAAATGGGTAACTAGCAAGATAATTTTTGGGCATGCGAGTTGTTTATTTTACATGCATGTGTTATCAAAGGGTGTAGGAAGATTGTTGATCTAAACATGGTAAAGATTGGGTTGTGGGATGATGGAATTCTCCATAAAAGGGACCTTGGAACCTTAATGCACACTTAGTGTTTGATAAAATGCTCAAATGAGCTCGAACCATGATCACCTTCCTAATTTTGATTCAATTTGTTATATTTCTACAATAGATTGAAGTTGCTAAGAATTTCGGAACATTTAGAGTGTAAGGAAGCTCAAGTGAGGTATGTTGGCTAAACACTTCTCTTAGAACTGAATCCCACAATATTCATGTAAATTATGTAAGTCCCGAGTGATTCATTATGAAATTGGCTATTCCGAGTAAGATTGGGTTGAAAGATATATGTTCAACAAGTATCCCAAATGCTCTATTCATGTTATGGTACCAATTGAGGACGTGTTAAAATATGGGCTGTGTATTAATAATGTTTTGACTGTAAATCAAGTTCAAATGAAGTCTATTATGCTAAATTTTGTGAAATATCTCTATGTGCATTAGACTCTAAATTGCTCACATATGTACTACACACTTTGATTTAAATTGTGTTTGTTGTTGATGATGTGGAGGATATTTGAAATTGATAATGTGAGCATGAAATACTGAATATGGCCAACATGCCAAGAATGATCTTATAATTATGGCCACTAGTGCCAATGAAATGAAAAGATGTGAAAGTATTATGAAATGCGATGATTGATATAAAAAGGTTGATGTTTCAAATAAGACAGCCTTGCCGGTCGGGTCGTGATCGGACATCATGCCGCACACATGGTGGTGATTGTACTGGAAATTGTAATTGAAATTGTGATTGTGGTCGATGTCCCTAATGGATAGCCTAGCCGATCGGGTCGTGATCGGACTCCGTGTTAAAGGCGGTGGTATTGATATTGAGAGAAATTGTGGTTGATGTCTCTACTGAGATAGCCTAGTCGATTGGGTCGTGATCGAACTCCTTGCTAAGAGTGCGGTGGTACTAGTTTTGTGAATAATGGTATTGTGAATAGTGGTAATGGTATGGTGAACAATGGTACTGGTATTGTGGACAATGGTATATCGATACTAAAATTCTCCCAATGTGAGATATGGAAATTAATTTGAACACTGTCTTGATCCTAAATTGAGGTTTGATGTTAATTAAGGCTTTCATTGATATTATGATAATCTTATTTGTATTATTAGTCATTCTATTGAGAGGGTGTTTAGTTATACATACTAGTGCTATTCGACAGTACTAACGTACCTTTTTCCGGGGGCGCTGCATCTTTCATTGGATGCAGGTGATTCCACAGTAGTAGATATTGGTCAGTGATAGCAGTGCACCTTCTTCCCTGCTGACTTGGTGAGCCCACTTCATTCCGGGGTCATGAATATTTTGTACTTTATGTATTCTGTTTGAGGTATAGCCGAGGCCTTGTTGCCGGCATTATCATTGTACTCTTCTTTATCTATAGAGGCCCCGTAGACATAATATGGGTTGTGTATTGGTGCTGGGAAAGGCAAACTATGCTATGTTGTGGTTGTATTACTTGTCCATTTGAGACTTTAAAAATGGTGAAACTTATGGTAAGAAATTGGTAATTGCAGACATGACCACTTTATTGTGTAATTAAGGAAAACATATATTCTCTTTATTCATGAACGAGTTTGGGTAGAAGGAGTCTAACAGGCTTGCTCGGTTGGGTTCACTCGGTTGAGCGCCGGTCGCGCTCCTCGGTTTTAGGGCGTGACACAACATGTACCCAATAAGTATCTAGCCTAACCCAGAAAAGTAGTGACGAGGGGTCGACATCGACACTCACTAGTGGTCCAACAACATAAGGTACAGTAAAGAGGTAGCAAATATGAGGCAGAGTAAGTAAGTGAAATAGACAAATATAGATCACGTGGTACAAATCCCCTCTCTTTACAAAAAACTCAAGCTCTTCATTAGAAATTCCCTCTTTAACCGGAGCATATATATAGGTATAGTGAAACTCATCAAGTGGCTACCATAATTCAAATCCGGAATTTAAAGATACACTAGCTTCTTGCCAAGGTTTTACGCACGATTTCATGGGAATGAGATATAGGAAATGCCGAGGCGTACGACCCGATCCAAAATAATAATAAAACTATGCACTGCCTAGGGTCGAACGGCCCGAACTATATGATAAATCAATTAACCCGCCGAGGTGAACGACCTGCTCCCATGAGAGTGTGGTACATAAATCCTTCCGAGGCGAACAACCCGATCCCTTAAGAGTGAAATACAAATCCCTACTGAGGCAAACGGCCCGATCCCATAAGAATAAGAAGCTTTGATGAGTCCTTGACCCCACTCACGAATAAATGTGTGAGTTTTAATTTCTTTAACCAAAACCTTTCAATGAAGTATATATATATATCACGGAAACATGCCGTAGGAGGAGTGAAGTTATTTGGTGACGAATCATAAAATCGTGAAGTCTCTACAATAGCAAGTCTAGTCTCAAGTAGAAATGTAAAATAAGGAATTAAACAAGCAAGGATAATCCCTATAGTACAAGTACAACATGGTGTGAACCTAAGTCTACCCGGACAATAACATGAATCTAACTACGTATGGACTCTCATCACCTCGTGCGTACGTAGTCCCCACAACAAGTTGCACAAATTAAATACATCACCTAGGGGTAGTTTTCCCCCTCATAGAGTTAGACAAGAGACTTACCTCGCTCCGAAGTTCCATGACCGGCTCCAACGCCACTCTAACACCTTAAACCGATGACTGCCAATCCAAAACTAGTCAAATAAGATGCAACCCAATCAAAATATACTCTCATACTCATAATTAATCAATTTATAACAATTTCCAACTCCGCTCGAAAAATTGATAAAGCAACCCTTGGGCCCACGTCCCCGGATTCCAAAGATTTTTGAAGATAAACACTACCCATAGCATTACGAACCCCAATATACAATTTATTGTCAATTTCATGCCCAAATTCGTGATCAAATTCCAAGAATACCAATTTCTAGTTTTTTCTTCAAAATATCAAATTTCTACAAATTTTCATGCTTGAATCCATGTAAAAACCATGTATTTAACTCACAATGTAAATGTAATGACCCGACCAGTCGTTTTGAGTATTATAACCCCGTTCCCCCATTTACTGCTCAATTTATGCCTTACAGTTGATTTTTGACTTATCGGGTTAGTTGGTTCGGGTCCGGAAGGATTTCGGAGTGAAATGAGACACTTAGTCTCATAATTGAAAACTTAAGTTAAAATAGTGACCAGATGTCGACTTATGTGTAAACGACCCCGGAATGGAGTTTTGATTATTCCAATAGCTCCGTATGGTGATTTTGGACTTAGGAGCGTGTTCGGAAAATTATTTGGAGGTCCGTAGTGGAATTAGGCTTGAAATGCCGAAAGTAGAATTTTTGGGAAGTTTGACCGGGGGGTTGACTTTTTGATATCGAGGTCGGAATCTGATTATGAAAATTGGAATAGCTTCATTATGTTATTTATGACTTGTGTGCAAAATTTGAGGCCAATCGGACTTAATTTGATAGGCTTCGGCATCGAATGTAGAAGTTGGAAATTTCATAAGACTAAAGTTTCAAGTGAGTTTGCACAAGACCTAATTTCAAATGAGTATAACTCTCATGATACGAAGTTTTATATGGTGTATTACTATCCAATGAAAGATCTTTGAGTCTAGTTTATAACTCTACAAACCGTTTGTCATTTGGACATTCCTATAAGAAGTTATGACCAAATTACCAAAGGCTGGAAAAATGCAATTCTGCGACCAATTATGCGATCGCAAAACTGCTTCTGCGACCGCAAACTGGTCACAGAATGGACCAGAAGAGCAATTTCTGGGCACCGATTTTGCGGCCCGCATACCCATTCTGCGGTCCATTATGCGACCACAAACCTGCTTTCGGAGGGTTAATTTTTCTATTTTCATAACCCGATCCTATTTTGACAAATAGGCTTTGGACTCATTTTGGAGCAAAAATCTAACATATTTAGAGAGAAGAGAGAGTGTTCTAGAGAGAGGAAGAAGCTCAAGTGCTTTGTTCATCAAGATCTTGTTCAAGCTTTGAAATCCAACAAGGAAATATCACAAGATCTTCACCTAAGAGGTAAGGTTCTAACCCCTAGTCTTCAATTTCGAGTTTGGGTAAAGATGGGTGATTAAGAGTATAATTCTTGGGTGTAATAGTATTATTTATACATATCCATAAGGTTTATGGAAAGTCTTGAGTTCAAATGGGTAAAGATTGGGTTGAAAATGGTAGAAATCTTCAATGATTTTAATTGAAGATTTGAGGGTCGAGTTGATGTCGGAATTTGGTGAAATTTATATAGTTGGACTCGTGGTTGGATGGGCGTTCAGATTTTGTAACTTTTGTCGGGTTCCGAGACGTGGGCCCCACCGGTGATTTTTGAATGTAATTTCGGATTTTTGTAGAAAAATTAGTATTTTGATATGGAATAAATTCCTATAATTTGGGTTGACTGAATCAAATTAATTGTGGAAAGATTCGAGCCGTTCGAAAGTTGTTACGCGCAGAATGGAATTTATGGAAGCATTGTTTAGCATGCTCGACATTGGATTAAGTAACTCTTCTAATCTTTGAGCTGAGGGTATGAACCCTGAATATACGTATTATGTGAATTGTTTGGAGGTGATACACATGCTAGGTGACGGGCGTGTGGGCGTGCACCGTAGGAATTATGACTTAGTCAAATTCCATGGAACTGTATAGTTGTATAATATGTTGATATTTGTACATTCTCTACGTGTTAGAGAAAATTGAGTTGAGACTCATATTAAAAATCATGCTTAGGCATATGTTGTTATTGTTGGTACCCATTGGGGTCATTTTTGTGGTTGAATAATATGTTCAAATTGTAAATTTTCACTCAGTCATGTTTATTCATTTCATATCATAACTCAGTCTTTCTTATTCATTATTGATGCATCATATCATTGTTGGTGGGCTGCTTATCATGATTTCAGAGAGCCCGAGAGACCGGAGAGATTGATTACTGAGTGAGGCCGAGGGCCTAATTGTGAGGATATTTATTGATTGGGCTGCACGCCGCAACATGTTTTGTTGATTTATGCCATGATTAGCTTTATATAGCGTTTGGGCTGAAGGAGCCCCTCCGGAGTCTTTACACACCTCCAGTCCCATTTATTATTGAAAGGATTTTGGGAAAATAACAGTTTTCAGACTTACTCATATTTTGGTGATTTTAGTGAAAAGAATTGAGTTTTACTATTATATTTGGAAAGAAAAATGTTTATTTTTCCGGAACTGTGAACGAACTGAGCACTTTATTATTGAGTTATTCATTGTGCTGCCTCAATTCTGTTGTTATGAGATTTGTTTTCTGGATATTGTTGTGCACTATTAGTTTTGGACCCGACCTTGGTAAAAGATCGTCACTGCTTTTAACCTAAGGTTACTTTTGTTACTTACTCAGTACGTGGGGTCGGTTGTACTGATACTATATTTCTGCACACTGCGTGCAGATGTTGGCTGTTGTTGTTGCTGTGCTCGATGGTTGCCGGATTTGAAGATGTACCTGCGTTCCTGTTGTAGCTGCCTCTTGTTCATGGTAGCCTTAGATTTATATATAGTTCTGTTTATGTACTATTCAAACAGACTATGTATTTATTTCATCTCCGCTTTGTAAACTCTTTTCTTAGAAGCTCATGATTTTTACTACCAGTTCTTGGGGAAAAGTATTGGTTTTAGATATTTTCTTTTAATTAATTGTCTTATTAATTTCATTAGAATCGGATAGTTGGTAATTGGCTTAGCTAACGGGTTGGGTTAAGTGCCATCACGACTAGTTGGATTTTGGGTCGTGACAAGGTGGTATCAGAGCTCTAGGTTCATAGGTTCTACAAGTCATGAGAAAGTGTCTAGTAGAGTCTTGCGGATCGGTATGATGACGTCCATACCTATCTTCGAGAGGCTACAGGGCATTTAGGATAATTTCCCATCTTACTTTCTTTATCGAGTGGAATTGATTCAGCTTGAAGTATAACACTTTGAATTCCTCCCACGCATTCGTATGCGCATATGAGTGCTCGGTATCAGTTGTGCATCGCCGGCTTGTTATTCCATGAACGAGGTTCGAAATGTGTATTCTGTGTTTTGGTGATGGGCCAGTCTGGAGGACTTGAGGCCAGGATTAGATCGAAGCTTAGGCTCGGTAGTTTCAGTTGTGTGAACTTGTACAATTGGACTCATATGTCTGGTAGTGTCCCTATGAGTGGAATTTGTAGCTCGATTTGGGTTACCATATGATGATTTTATTGTGACCGCGTGATGTATTCAGATGGTTTGAAAGTGACGGAAAAAAGGGATGTAAAGAGGGACTATTCGGTATTTGACTTCTATCTCGATTTGACATAGAGTCTTGAGTTATGAATGTGTTGAAGGATCTTTTACGTGGTGTAATTGTGGAACAAATTAAATTTTCGTGTCTTGTTGATGAGTTCAAACTCATGAAGGTTAAGTGATTACGTAAGAGTTGTGGCAGTAAAAAGGGTATAGAAAGATACCAGTTTGAGGCTAAACATGCGGGTTATCACCTGCGAAATAAACTACAGAGGTGTGTTCTTTATAATGTTGTGTGGAGAATCTTCTTTTCAACCAGTAGGGAAGATGTATTAGGATTTGAATTTGAATTGGTCAAGAAAGTTGACCTGACCATCACGAGAATGAAGGCGAGCTTAGTAGAAAATATGAGGTACCATATAGCTTGTGATGCAGGAGCTTGGGAAGCATTTAGTTAGATCTCACTACCGTGTTATGGCAGTAATTGAATATGGGTATTGTGAATTACTGAATGTCTTGATCTATGGCTTTGAGCCAAGTGGGGGAGCCTACTATTGACAATTCGATTTCATGGTTATAGGTTAAATTAAGTTTTGGTCCGAGACATACTTGTGGAGTAGTTATGACTGCAGAGGCTGAGATCGAGTATGACTCGAGTAAGAAAATTTGCTGAATCCAGGATATAATGCACTTACGAAAATATGAGAAATCATGGAATAATTAAGTTGTAAATTGCGAAGAATGTAGTGTGCATAGAATATGAATTTTGCCAGTGGTGTTAAGGCATAGTTATATCTTTGAGTGATGTTGTGCTAATAGGGCATGTGTCTTTAGGCCCGTTTGGGCGGTGCAATTCAATTTTGAGCCGAGTGGGTGACTCCTGAGAAGTAACTAATGGGTTTGAGTATTATATATATCAATTGAGAATGTTTCCAGACTTGGGTATGGATAAAATCTGAGATTTGCATTTAATGGCGACTGGACTTGCCGAAATTCTGTATGACTAGGGACTCTATGTTTCAATATAAGAAAGGTAAGAAGAACAATTTTAAATTCACATAAGGTATTTTCAGAATGAGTGTTACAATTGTGGTATTTATGGAGGTGCTTAAGAAGAACACAGTTGCTTAAGGGCCGTAGGGCATTGTGGTTCTATGCTAAGGTTTGTGGGGTGAGTGTGGCTAAAGATCATGGCGTTTTAGCAAGGAGAAGTATCAATCAGAAGGCAAATTCGGAAGGGACTCGGAGAAATAGGACAACTGGTAGTAGGATGGACCAGTATGGTAATGGTAGGATCGGTCCTTTGGGTAATTACGTGGTTTGGTCGAGTTAGAGGAATTTAGTTCTAATAACTTGGTTATGTGCAGATGGATTTCAAAGTGTTCTTGATGGTTTTGCCATGGTTTGAATCGGATACTTTTCTACCGGTGTGGAGAAAGTGTTGTGTGTTGTGATTTCCTCTTGGAAAGAAGCAAGAGAAAAATTTCTAACTAATAGGGTATGTAAATTGTTGGTGACTCAAAGTTGATAATAAGATTCTTGTTCTTTTCACATGATGGCATAATACATGTGATGTGTTATGCGGGATTAGGATTTACATGTATAGGGTGACAATTCAGTCTTGAAGAGAAGGTAACGAATGTTGGACAGCATGGTCAGTTTCAAATATTTCGATGAGTGTTATAACTGGTTGGTAATTCCTGCAAAGAGTGCGCATTTCAGAAGGCGCGTTGTGTTTTGACTTACGGATGTTCATCGGTATTGCAGTACTCACCTGGTTGATAAACTACTGATATTCAAATTATTTCTATGTGGCACAGAAGAATTATGAAAGTATTCCTCATGGGATTATCGTGAATGGAAGATCTGTTAGTCGTTTTAGTGATGGAGTTGGGATCAGTTACGGTGATTCATGTGTTCGATGAATTTGGAGATTGGGAGTTCTCAGAAGTATATTGTTTCGAGGTTGCGACCTATTTGAGGTGACTATTTTATTTAAAACTCGGTGGAGACACTAGTTGCGTTAATTATTTGTGATTGTTATGTGCTATTAGTGCGCATATATGTGAGGTTTGAGCCCATGTGTGATCATTAGAGTAAGTATTCATACACGGAAGAATGATTAGGCTATTATATGCCTAGAGTTGACTGTTAAGCGTTAAGTTATAACGTTTCCCGTCTTCTTACCTTTGTTGAGAACTATCTGGGCTATACTTGAGGTTACAAAGAAGATGATTCCCTAAATAAACAGGATAGTTACTAATTCTGCGTTAAAAAAAAATTCCGATTTAAAGTTTGATAGTAGACTTTGCACGTGCTTACACTATGGCGTGCTATTTCTACTAGTCCACGAGCATGAGAATCTTATTTCATTATCATATACAAGTGTACTTGTTTAATTTCTCCTATATGATATGCTGGGACTGGAGGCCTGTGACCATGCTGGGTGATTCATATTATTGGCACGTGAGTTGTCCGTGCCGTGTGTGGGAATTTTATTTCTATGATAATTTATCTGATTCATTAATTTCCTTCCTCTACAATTGTGCACATGCGTCTACAGTTATCCTCTTCACAAAATTTGAGGAGTTGGTTGTAACATTGTGGTTGTGGTGGTGCTTGTTGAACTTGCAATATAGTTCTCTTCCTTGAGACATCTCCCATATTTGGGTGCACGGATTGCGCAGTGGTGGCTAGAGCTATATTGATGTGGCGTGTCTGTGGGATAGTTGTGTTTAATAATATAAGGTCATTGGATCTAGAATGAGTACTATCAGGTTCGAAACGGTATATTCGGGAAGATAATATTGAAATTCGGCTTAGGAAGTGATTATGGTTCTGGTTGGAGCGAGAGAGATCCATTACTTGTTGATCTGATAAGGGGTCTTGAGATTTCTGCGTGTTTCTTTCATTATCAACAGTGTGCAAAAGTTTTAGAACGAGGTTTTGTTTGATATGAGGTTTAATACTATTACCGGGTTACTTTGGAGTAGTTAATGTGATATAAAATAGCACTGCGAGCATGCGAGTTTTGTAGTATGTTAAGTGATTATATCAGGCATTATGGTTATGGCTCAATACAGCTTGTTCAGACTCATACAACGTGTTGATGTGAGATTCAGGTCTTGAAAAGAAATTCTGAATATTGGAAATTGAATTCCAAGGTTTATGGGCTAAGGTTGAAGTAATGATTTTTAATTATGTTGT